>NC_088838.1:7062005-9829505 GCF_904066995.2 Poecilia reticulata
CCAGATATCCTTCGACTTTTTACAGCTAAAAAAGTTGATTTTACATGACACTGCCCCTTTAAGATGCAGACTGAATGCAATTCAGATCCACATTTACACACTACTCTGGAGGTGGGAAGTTAGTTTAAGACTGAAAGAGAAAGAGAAGCAGAGAAAAAGTCACAGGGGATTGGAGTTATTGGTCAGGACACAGTGCATGAAGAGACTGAAGGAAATAAATAAATGCACTTTACAGAGGGAAAACTCCAGATGGAGATGAATGGTTTGCTAACGTACACTCTGTACTGTCCCAGGGTGATGAGCTGCAGCCGAAAGAGCAGCGCTGAACTTTAGCTTCTGGCTCCTCTCCAAGCAGTGCAGAGCTCCTCATTTCTGATCCACAGAATATGACCCAACTGAAATACTGAAACAATAACTTGCAAAATTATTCATATGCCTTGAACTTTCTCCCATTGTTGATGTAAAAAAGGATGCAGTTTTCACAATTTTTTTTCTCAGAAGTCGAAGCGTGCTGATCCATTTTTTGTTAGAATTAAAGCTGGAAGTCTTTTACAAGCATGGATGTGTTTGATTGAAACCATTCTCCATTCTTATGTACCTACAGGCTGTACATTTATTGTTGCTGTCCTTCTAGAAGGTTCTTTCTTGTCTTTTTTTATATATATATATTTCAGACAAGCAGCAGCACCTGGTGGAACTTTGCGTCCGCTGAGTTCATCATACAAACTACTTTTCAATCTAACACTCCTAAGAATGGTTGTAAACAGTGTAATGGAGGAGCATTGTGGTGATGACGAGCTGAAGGCGGCGTTTCGGAAGGAGCAGGAGCTTCTTAAAGAGACAGAAGCCCAATTTCAAGGCTTCAAACTGCTAAGTGAAATTTCTCCCAAGTTATTTGTTTTATAGACACATTTTTTAATAACTGAAGGTGGCATAAGCTGTATTTCCATACCCCATATAATTGCACAAATTGACGTTACAAAAATAAATTTGCTTCATGGAAACACGCCAATTTCGAAAAAACTCATTTGTCAATAAAAAGTTTTGGCGCAAGTAGGAGGTGGGTTTTTTTTTTTTGGCCGTATGAAAATTGGTTTTTTTTGCAAAACTGCAATGGAAACTTTTTTTCATATCACACGAGTCACATGATCAACAACTGGATGTTAAAACTGGTGATTTCAACTGTTTCTTATTTAACAAAAACTCAGCAAATGTGAAAATATTTCTTCGCCATTAGCGTACTATTGACAAAGCTTTGCGCACATTTGTAACGGAAACGTTGCTATTGCCACTTGATTGTGCCACACAATGACTATATGTGCCTGGAAAATACATAACACCGCCCCTTTAAGACAGATAGGCGCACTCGATATGATCAGGACCATCACGGCTCCACACGCCTTTTGGATATTTTTTGCAAAAACCATTGTGTCATTTTCCTTCTACTTCAGTCACGGACTACTTTGTGTTGATCTATGACATAAAATCCCAACAAAATACGTTTAGAGCGGTGGCTGTAATGTGGTGAAATGCAAAAAATAAATAAATAAACATTGAAGGGGCATGAATAATTTACATTCAGCACAGAAGTCTGAAAAAAGAAATACCAATCAGCATAAAAAGAATCCATCCCCTGCTGCAGATGAATCTTACTGACCGAGCAAAAATATTTCAGTCTCAGGAAAATAGGCCGAGCCGGAACCTCTGGTATCCCTGGTAGAATTTCAAAGGTCACAGTCACACAGGAGCCATTACACACACACACACACGCACACACACACACACACGCACACACACGCACACACACACACACACACACACACACGCACGCACGCACACACACACACACACACACACACACACACACACACGTTGAACGCATGAGCAATGGGAGGCATCCTGACAGAAAAATGCAACCACATGTACTCTCCACAGACATGCCAAGTCTGGAGTAACATTCTCCTTTATTGACGGTAATTATTAAAGAATGCATCCAGTGATAATTAAGGTTTAAACAGGGTGAACGCACAGTACAGCAGGGAATTCTGTGCTGGAGACAGATTTTAACAGCTGGAGATGGCAGTGAAGGGGCATCTGGGTAGAGCTCAGAGGATGCGAGACATGATGCAGACGTTCTGCCAGCGAACGTGTTAGCATTTTATACAGCATCCCCAGCGAAGAAAGGTGAAGGCCCGTTTTCTGTTTGAAAAGGGAAACGTGCAAAAATATCCATGATTTTGAGCTGTGCACGCAAACTCCACCTCCACTGTTTTGATTAAACACCATGGTTTCAAGCTGTTTTTTAGACAGCATCAGTCAGACCCAGTTAAAGAGTAGCTGGTGTGAAGAATAAAACAATGATCTGCAACTGCCGGCAGCCCTCGGGCCATTTCCTGCCTGATTAAAATATTAATAAACTATGCACGAGCGAGTGGAAGAGTAAGACGCAGCCCAGCGCGGAGAGGGCTAATGACGGCAGCGCCCTGGCAGCGTGAAAAACTAGCTAACGGCACAAAACCAGGCTCCAACTCTGACTCTGACTAATAGCGTGGCTTCTTAGCTCAGCAGGAAGCAAGAAACAGAAAACGGGTTCTTATTTATGAATAGTTTTTCAGACAATATGAGGAAAGTCTTCCTTTTTAGTGTGATAAAGAGTAGTAAATGCAGAGTTGGCCAGTATTTTTTCAGTTACATTTTCTTTGGAGAATATGTATTTTTAGAAGTACTTTTACTACACTGTACTTCTTACTTTTACTTGAGTAAATTAATGAAGTATCACTGCTGTTATTTAAGTTAAATTTCTGAACACTCTCCCCACTTTGAGCAACTTCTCTGAACGAAGCCTGTTTTAGCCAGAAATTCACAGACTCACATCTTCAGTTTTTCTTAAAAATGTCATGTTTTATTTTGAAAAAATTGATTTTGACAAATGTTTCTTTTGCCTGATTTTTTTTCTATGCTGTAATTATCTGACCAATGTGAATTATTTTCATTTTGGTCCGTGTGATGAAGTCATTTTTAAGTGTGAAATGACTATTTTTTTTACTTGAGTGGCCTGTTTACCAAATACGTAATTTCTTGGACTTAAAGTACTTAGAGTAAAAATATGTTGAAGTAGTACTGCTCTTACTTGAATACAGTTTTTTGGCTACTCTACACCTCTGGGTGAATATAATCTACTTATGAGAGCTGGAAAAGTTAAAAAATCAAGCACACTTTGAGAAACTGGCTCTCTTTCTGGACACCTCAAACTGAGTTTAAGTCCAAGGTTGTTGACCGGTTAAAAGTGGACTGCTCCCTGCGGGTTGGGGATCAGTGTCTGCCTGAAGTGAAGGAGTTTTAATATCTCGGTGTCTTGTTGAGTGATGGTAAAATGGTGCGGGAGACGGATGGATGGATTGGGACTTCATCTGCAATAATGGATCTCTGCTCTCGTCTGTCATGATGAAGAAAGAGCTGCGCCGAAAGGTGAAGCTCTTGATTTACCTGTCCGTCTGTGCTCCAGTAACCACCTGCGCTCATGAGACACGGATAATGACTGAATAACAAGATCCCACATACAAGCAGCTGAAATCAGCTCACAGCGTAGGGTAAAAGGGCTCAGGAAGCTAGAAAACAGCTTGTTGTTCTGCTTTGGAGCGAGTCAGTCGAGGTTTTCCTGGCTTCTGATCAGGATATTTCTTGGGCTCTTCTTTTTGGAGTTTTCTTTTAAGAAAATGTCTCACTAGCTGCATCTCCAGTACAAATGTTCACAAAACCTTGTTGATATCCCGCTAATGTTGACAAAACACAATTTCACAACTGCAGTTTTTCCATTAAATAAACCTTTTAGCGAGATTTTTTTTTTTTAAATTTTCGAAATTGTCGAGTGTCCATTAAGTAAAATGTCAAATTGTACAATTATGTAGTCAATGGAAACCAGGCTGCTGGGAGGAAGAATCAGAACAAACCTTCTGGGTTGGGGGCCAGAAAGTTTGGAGCTGATCGTGTCACTGGGTCGCCCTCCTGGTTTTGTTACGCCGTAATCTGATCTTGGACAACAGTAAGATGGATGGATGGATGGATGGATGGATGGATGGATGGATGGATGGATGGATGGATGGATGGATGGATGTTGTGCACACTGTTTCCAATCAGTAAATTGGGCCACAATGTCTGGCAAGAAAGAAAAATTTCCTTTTCATCAAATTAGATGTCAAATTACTTCATTTGTGCCTTTTGTTTTAATAGCGTAATAAAACACAATACAAGAGGGAAAATAAAACTTAACACCTCACTGCAAATGTTTATACCACATAATTTTTTTGGGATCTGTAGAAAAGTTCCACTGTTATGCAGCTATGATCCAATAATGACCTTATTTATTCTTACCTTACACGACACTGCTTGCTCTCATCAAGAGTCACAATTGTGCCAGATGCTTGAAATTGAGTGTGAAACTCCTGACTTGACCTACTTTCTGATTAATTCAGCTACCAATGATCTGGCCATATGGCGGCACCGAGAGCCTTGACGTTTCATCACCAGATGTTCTGTTGATCCGTAAATATGAAACATTAGAAGAGACATGACAAAGTGGCAGAAGTTGCGTACCTCAAAGAGAATTAGTCCATAAATACATTTTTATGGAAAAAAGCTTTTCCATAAAGAATTTCCGTATATTCTTCCCGTGCCGTTCTAAATTATTGCCAATAACTTTGTCGGTGAATTAATATTTACTGAGAACACTGAGGGTGTCCAACTAATTTTCGTCTTGGACCAAATCAAGATGATGAATATGTTTAGAGAGCCGTTTGTGCAAGAATGTATTGATAAATCACATTAACAAATTCTCTGCATTTGATAAGTACTTCTTAAATTAAATAATATTGAACATCTTTTCATATTAAACTGTCCCTCCAGGATTTTGCAATAGTTAGTGAATTTAAAAAAAAAATCAAAATCATCGATTGTGTGCAGCTAATTTAGAAATATTTGCAAGGAATTTTGCAATATTTGCATCTATGTGTTACGTTAATTGTCACTTTGTTAATCGTCACATCGATTATGGTTTAACTAATAAGTTGACATGACACAAGGCAGAGGCAGCAGTGTTGTAAAAGTAAGAATACTGCCCCTTACAGGAGAGAGTTGGCATCAACGTTCTTCACAATCTTTGCCGGAAAATTTGGAATAAACTTACAGTGATGCACTAGAACAACAAAAATAGGGGGATCTATCGATTTTGCATAAAATTCCGTGATTACTAAAAACCAAAGGGACTGACTGATGTAATGTAGCGTCTGGAGTCTGGAGGGCCATATAAAAAAAGCCATGGTGGGCCAGATTTGGCCCCCGGGCCTTGAGTTTGACATGTGACCTAGAAACTGGACCATTCCTGGCTTCGATGGGGCCTACAACAGAAATTGCTTGTGCAATTAGGTGAATCCAATTTTGCCTTTGTTGTGTGAGTAACCTGTGGGGAGCTTTGGTTAAAAGCCTCTCTAATAACAAAATACTTAACAAAATCTGACCTGTGAGTCTATAGCCAAGGTTAAGCCTCTGAATAAATAATGCTCTGAATAATGGTGCTTTATCCTTAGCAGCCGCTTGCCAGACATGTTTAAATATCCTCCCAAAAAAGGCGACATTACCGCATTTTATTTACAGCTCGTCTTCACGCCTTCTTGCTTCCACTGAGTTCATCAAGAGAAAAAAATCTCTTGATCTGTGTTTTTAGGAAATCTCTTACTCCATAAACACTTTAGTAAGAGATACTAATGGAGTCCCATTAGTCACCAGATCAGCCTCCAGCACCTTGGCATAGATTCATAAATCATTTGAAACTGCTGGGGAGGAGGAGCGCTCCTCTTCCAAAGATGGTCCCTCACTTATTATTATGTACTTATTTTTCCTGAGTGGTGACCTTTTTACAGCAGGTTTAAACAGCAACACTGGGGAATCCAAAAATAGAAATATTGTTGCTGGAGTACCGCCATTCAAACTGATGCAAATGAAGGGTTCTTCATGCACATGTAAATTTTAAAAAGTTGTTTGTTTTCTGTGTGAAGAGTGTTCTTTCTGTTAACTCTTCTTCTTCTCCTGTTGCCTGTAAGTGGTTTTAAACAGGAGCACCTTGTGTGAAAGAGTAATTCACAGGCGTAAACACACTGGGTGATGCTACAGCTTGATTGATGCACAAAGTCTTGTGTTTGGAATTAGTCCGTTTTTATTTGATTTAATGGAGGAAACACTGAAAAGTGTCAACAAACTCATGTTTTTGTTTGGTTTCTGATGGAAAATTTGCTTTGCTCCGTTTTCTGTTCTCTGGCTTAGAGGCAGGGGTGAAAGTAAGGGGGTACAGCATACAGCAGGGTACTGCGTACCCCTAAAAGATTTAGTGGGGGTACGCAGTACCTGCAAGAGAGAGGAGCGGCTGTCTGCTGTAAAGAATCAATGGGTTCACTGTGCAGCTGTGAGTTCACCCACTAATCAGCCGTGACTGATTAGTTTTTCAAGAACAATCTAAAACATGACTTAATCAGTTAATAAATAGCTTTTTTCTCATTTCATATTGTTTCTGAACTGTTCGTGCTTTTCTAGAGCAGGGCTGCAATATGTCGATCGCGGAAGGTTTTGAGTCGATCTCGGCATCAGGTGACAAACTGAACGCAGCCAGGAGGCTGAGAGCAGCACGTCCTCCTCTGATTGGCTTAAAACTTTTGTAACTGTATGAAAGAACAACAACAAACAAATGAACAAAACATGTTCAAATTAATGACCCAACAAAAATAATAATCTCAGTAATTATTGTTTCAACAAGGTGTTGCGCAATTCTGTGCGTTTCGGTTCCATCACCAAAATAACTAGCAGAGCAGGAGTTTAAAATTAACTAATCAACCACCGCTGTGTTCAGGGGAGCGCATATTAATGATCGTAAAATAAATATCAAGCCTGAAAACCTGATATCGTAACGGACTGGTTGTTATGTTTTTAATCTCTGGTTGTGGAGAGCAGGCGGTTGCCATGGCAACGGGTGTGCTTAAATGACAGAGAGAGTGAATAAAAATGTGCAAGTGGTTTAGAGTTGATCATCTGTTCGGGTTGTTTTACCTTTGTCTTGGTGCATCACAGCCGCTGTAGTTTCTGAACGTTCAATAAACGACAAACTTGAACTAATTACCTCGTTCTTTGTGACTATACGTCATTTACAATAAACATCAAACATATATATACACACACACATATATATATATATATATATATATATATATATATATATATATATATATATATATATATATATATATATATATATATAAACATATAATCTTGTATATACACACAAGATTAAAATCAATTTCCTAACCCTGAACTGAAGTATCGGTTTAGCATGCCAGTATTGATCCGATAACCATATCGACTTGGTATCAATATTGATACTTTGGATCTATCTGCCCACCTTTAGTTAAAAGCTGACACTGTCAATCCAAAGTGTTTAGCAACCAACTCCAATGGCCAGGTATGAACAATGGGTGGATGGATATTTTCTAATCCCAATACAAATTCCCTTTATGAGCGACTTCCTTTCTTTGTGTAGCTACAATTAACCATCCAACAATTCCAGCAGTCATTGTAAGAAATGACTGCCCCCCTCTTTCCCATTGAGCCCCTGTAGCGTGAGATTAATTTGTATTTCGGTCTCTCTGAAAATTGCTGAGGGATTTTTTAGCAGCAGCACACTTGCCAAACAATTAAAACACACATTTTGATCTGCATTTTTCCTGCAAGGCTCTCTGCTGACATTGACATTATGCAACAATAACCCATGTTTGATAAGTGACTTCTTTTATGCATTTCATCAAACAAAATTCCAATCCTCAAACAGAGTACCAGCAAGCTCAATAGAGTGAAAAAGATCTACAATGCAAGTGTAATCCATAAGAAGTACAATAAAATATGAGCAAGGGTGCATTTCCTTTAATAAAATATGAAGATTTTTTTTTTAAAGTGACGCAGTCAAGGCTGTAATGTTTTGAAATGTAACCTCAAGGACTCAGGTTTTAAGTCTTTGCTTTATGACAACATTAATTATCTATCCGTTATAAAATGTGGGTGTTTGATCTTCTGTTCGTTTGTGTTTCTGTTTTGATCGGAGGCTTTCAAGGCGGCTATAATTACACCTTTACTTAAGAACGTTCTCTTGATCAAAATGACAAATCACAGACCCACACAGCTAATCTTCCTTTCTTTTCTGAAAAATCCTTGAGAGATTTTGTTGCTAATCAACTGTGTGAACGCCCAACCAGTAACGGCCTGTTTGAAGGTCTCAGAGATCTGAAGCGGCACTGCAGAAAGTCACTAATATAATCACGGCTTCAGATAACGGACTCATATCTGTTCTGGTCTTATTAGATCTTTGTAATTTATTGACACGGTAAATCACAATATTCTCTTAGAGGATGTCTGAGGGAACAGCATCAGGCTGGTTCAAATCCTTTTCTTTGACAGATTCCAGATTGTTCCTGTGAATGATAAACCTTCTTCACACTTCGTGAAAGAGTTTGCGCTAGATCTTTTTGTTGTCTGTCATTTTGACTGACGGGGACATAAAAGAAATAAAATAAAAATTATGCCATGATCCGTTTTCATTCATCAATTTTTAAAATGACAATGACACATTATACTGGATTTAATATTCATTCAGTTTAGTTAATATCCAGTGCGACAAAGTGGTTCCATTTGTGTTTATTTACCACTCGTCCCTTAAATATATTTCTGATATATTTCATCTTTGTATAGTTGATCATAATACTTGAATTCAAACATTGCTGTCATAACTTTTCTTCACTCACTACCCTGAGTTTGTTTGTGGTAACATTATGTTGCAGACTACGAACCGTAAATTCTATACTATAAGCCGCTGCTTTTACCCCACACTTCCAACACTGCGACTGGTGCTGAGGTGCGACTAATGCATGTTTGTTTTTCATACCGGTAAAAACATTTTGCCTCGTAACAGTAGACCAATCAATTAAGGAATAGTTCGCGGAGGTCCAATGAAATTGTGTGATAAATTAGGAAAACGTTCACAATTCAATGATCGGCATTGTAAATCCAGTAGCACCTGCAGCTGTACGCATTGTGCATACCTTGAGATATTCCTAAAAGTAAAATGATAAAAAAGAAAAAATTACTGGATTTTTTAAATTATCTAACCGGCTTTGCTATTAACAACATTGTGGATTAAAAAAAAAGGTATTTTGTGTCAAAACATCTTGTACGTAGCCCACATGTCCGTCCTAAACCTCATGTTGCGGTTACACCAAAAGCGCTGTACACGTCAAAAACGTGTCCGACGTTTCAAGTTAGATACGTGTGCACTTTGAATGCAGTCGCTTGGCATTTTGCTCTACAGCTAGCGCTTCGAGCATCTGGTTTACATAAAAAATTTATGTGGAGGAGCGTCGAGGGCGCGTCAGCTCTAGCCGTTGTTTTCCGTTGGACGCTCTTCGGGTCAAATCTAACTGTGCTAGGCACTCGAAAACGCGCCACAGTGTGCCTCCACGTAGACCTTGATACTCAAAACGCTTTTGGTGTGAACGCACCATAAATGTTATTGGTAAATTTACTTTTGCTTGTTTTGCAGCTTGGCAAAATCCGGTGTGATAAAAGTACAAAATAGATTTTCTTTCTAAATGCGGTTTTTAATCAGGTTTGCTTTGTAGACAGGAATTTATGGTATATGCATATGTTTTATTGAAAGCTATCACTGCTAAACCATTAAATCAATATTAGTGTTGCTTGGTTATAAGGTACATTTCTGGTAAATAATTGTTCTTTTATTCTCACCATTGTTAATTGACAAAATATGTTGGCTTGTTTCATAATTGATGACTGTATGAATTTTGTTTTTGTCAAGTAAAGCATTTTTCACTGCCTTGCTGCAAAAATGTGTTGTGCAAAAAACTTAAAAATCTGCTGATCTAAGTTCCTTTCGTCTTTTTAATGGTCTTCTATATAAATATTGTCTTGGCTAAAGCCAACTATGTATTATTTCCTTAATAATGTTTTTGGTCTCTTGTTTCTCGTCCAAGATTTCACTAATAAAATAGTTGTCAGTTTTCTGCCTCTTGCTTTGACCTCAATAAAAATGCCAGGTCAGCTGGACAAAGAAATAACCAAAAGTTTGTTATCCCTCCTCTACATCCCTAATGACAAGAAAATAAACACAGGAAATGGCCGGCCTCTATTATCTGCAATTAGGTCACCAACACGCACACATGCGCGCACACGCAAACACATTTTACTGCTCGCTCCATCATCTGGTGTGTACGCAGGAAAAGCTGCTTCTGTTTAAGACGGAAAGACAGAAATCAGAGCCCAAATTAGTTTGGGCTGCTGAGAAAGGCAGTAACTGTGTTCAGTGTACAGAACTGGCACAAATAAGGTCAATTACAAATAATGAGCCTAGTGGGCTTTGACTGTTCCAGCCAGATTACCCACGGATATCATAAACCTCCTCACAGTTTCACTAAATCACTACTCCTCATCAGCATCACTGAAATTCTGAAAAAAGAAAAAAAAGTTAGATGCAAGCAGATAAAAGACAGATTAGATCAGAAAACTTTGACACTTTCAGTTTTCTTTTGCCAGTTTGTTCCACAGCATGCACATGTATATACATATATATAATATAAAAGCTCCCTGCTGCCAAACATTTCCCCGTAGGCCACTGTTATAGTAGCTTCTGAAAAGTTTTGGACTTGCAGAACTTTGCAGTGAGCATAATTTATAAATGTGGAGTCGCCCCCCAGCAGTGAAAATGCATCTAAATTTTCTTTCAAACTTCACAGGAATGCTATAAATAAAACTGCAGTTTTATTGACATGTAGTGGAGTTAATGAGTGGAAAAACAGCAGCTTATCATTTAGCATTGTAAAACATGTCCTCAGAAGAGCTAGCTCAACTGTTGGCTCCCCTTGGCTATTTTTTTCCAAGCCTAATTTTTCAAAACTTTGAAATGTTTATTTTTTTTCCTTTTTCTTTGAGGACAGCTCTTGACATTAGATTGAATGGTTACTTGAAATACATTAAAAGGGTGCTGTGGTGGCACAGGGGCAAAGCACAAGCCATGTATTGAGGCTTTAGTCCTCATGCTGGTCGCAGGTTCGATTCCCGGCCTGGCAACATTTGCTGCATGTCTTCCCCCTCTCTCATTACCCTCTTCCCTGTCAAACTACCTTCAAATAAAGGCCACCAGAGCCAACAAAACATGTGTAAAGAAAAATATACTTTTAAAAGTTATAGTTTAAATCTCTTACAGTATTATATATTTTCCAGGCACATCAAATCATTTTATCGCACAAAGTAACTGTTACCTTGAGTTGTTATAAAATAATGATGTAGACGTTAAACAAAAGAATTTGACTTTCAATTTGACACAGTGAAATTGGTCTGTGAGGCTTGATATAGCCTGAATATGGCCAGAAAACCCTACCTCATCCTAGTGGCAAAGATTATCAACCAAAGGAGGTTTTTTTTTTCTAAATTGACACATTTTCAAAATGCTAAATTGAAAATTAATGAAAACTCAATTCATGTTATATTCAGCTGTTGCAAAAATTGTGACCATCAAATATAATGATGCTTTTGAAATTTGGGCCTCTGTCTCTTTAAGAAGTTCCTGCTCTTTTCAGCATATCCACAGTTTCACCAGGTGTTTTACAGCTGACACTTGTTTGAAGGAGCAGTGTGAGGAAGGCGCAGGTGAGGCAGAGAAACCTGTGCGCCTCAGTGCACAAGTTCCAGTTAAGAGGGATTAACGTCTCCTCCTGTTGGTCAAGCCCGTAAGACATCGGGGTGAATAGTCGGTAGCCTGGTTGTTTTTCTACGTAATTCCGCTCGATTCCTCTGGAAGAATTTCAACCAGGCCAATCAGCGAACAGAAGTTCTGCAGTCTTCCTGTAGTTGTAGCAATGGGAGGAAGTGAACGACGCAATATTGCCCGTGTTGGTCACTCTTCTAAATATTGAATAAACGTGAACAGACGGATTCGACTCGGCACTTCTCTCTTCGCAGTGGAAGATGGTTGTTTACAGCGCAGGTAATTTTCAGTAAGCTTCATATTGTCAAACTGACGCATAACATACGTCAAGCGCAAATGTTAGAAATTAGGTAAATTTTAAAACCTTTAACAGAGTCCACACCTCCAGGAAGCAATCGTTTCTCAATATCCGAGTTCAGACCCTCTGTATGAAGCAAGGTGTAGAACAAGGGGCTGGTTTTATCAGACTATCAAGTAGGTACTTTGCCATGGGGTTTCAGTCAGGGCCTTCAGTAGACGTCAACTATACCTGAACAATACACACGTTGTGCAGGACAATGTACAACATGTTCATATATGCAGCCCAACAATATCAAGCAATATGTCAATGTATTAACAAAATACACAGGCAACAGTGCACATAATTCAACAGCCAGCAATTTAGCTAAACTTTTCAATGTTCCCCAGTGAAGCTCAACATTAATCCATACAGCTCAAATGGCACATGTGAACAATTAAAAGAAAAAATATTAAGTTTGTATGAGAATGTAACAAAAAATTAACGCTCACCCATGACTTTTCTAAATACCAAGTTCACTACAGGCAGAGAAGCTCTTGACTTGCATCAGGGCCTGAAGGACGAACCGTCATTGTATGTGAATTTTGATTGACTGATAATTCTGTCAGTCATGCCAACGATGAAGCAGTAGCTGAATTTGTACCGCAGGTCCTGAGGCGGAGCAGCTCGCCAGATGCATTTAAGGCACTTTTTAAATCAGGAAATTAAAGTGAAGCCTTAGTAATACCAATAAGCAACTCGTTTTGTAGAATAAAAATTTAATTATAGATAAAAAGAAATATGATTAAAACATTTTACACTTTTTCTTTTCAATTTTCTAGGGCTAGCAGAGAAGGCCACCACTGGTATTTTGCTTACCTACAAAAAATGTGCAGGTATTTTGAAGGATAATTGATTCTGGATAATTGTGCATTTGGCAAACTGAAAGCCTGTCGTAGAACAACCCACAGTTCACCAGTTTTGTCTCTTGGCTGCCTAGACCTTTCATTATTACAATCCCCCCTTTGATTGTAGTTTTCAACAGCAGAGTTAACTCGGACAGAATATTGATGCAAGCGAAACGGGAAAACCCAAGAGGGACTTGAAAGACACCGAACGCAACTCAGGTTGGCCCCGTTGCCTCCATGCGGTGAAATGACAACGTAGGGGAGAAGTGTAAAAGGGCTGTAGCAGCTATCACCAGGTGCTGCCCTGACCACGGTCTTCATCTGTGTGCCCCATGTTTAGAGCTGGCACCATTGCTCTGACCATGACTGAGCCTATTTCCCAACAAACAACTCACACACACACACACACACACACACACGCACACACACACACACACACACACACACACACACACACACACACACACACACACACACACACACACCCACGCACACACACACGCACACGCACACACACACACACACACACACACACACACACAGGATGAGCCAGGAGAGTGGGGCCAAAGCTACAGTCTGATATTCTGTGATAGCAATTAGTTATATCTAAAGCCAAATGGCCATGTTTAAAAATTTAGAGAGGAGGGGAGAAAAAGGACAGAACAGAACAAAAGGGATATATCTGGATAAGGGAAAACGACAGGAGGGATTGATCACAGAGGCAAAACTGTTGCCAGAGAGACATAATGAGGATGAAATGAAAGACGAAATGAAAGAGGACGGGTTTGAAGGAGGCTAGGACTAGGTGGAGCAATAAAGTTCGGACAGAGAAGTAGTCGGCTTGATCTATCTGCGTGTGTGTGTATGTGAGAGAAGAAAGCTGTCAGTCTAATTGATGCCGAGACAGCTTGACCATTTATTTTAATAGTGTTGTTTTGCAGTACTTTATCACAGTCTCGCTCTCATGTTGGACAAGTTGCTACATTTTTTTGACAAGAGGGGGAGAGGGTGAAAGTCAGAGTTACAAAGGGATTGTTATGTGTGTGCGTGTGTGTGCGCGGGACATTTATGTCTTATCCTCTTTGTTCGTTCTGGCAAGACAGAAATAAATGTCTTTGTGGACGTGTCTGTGTGGGGGAAGAGTGTGAGGTTTGTACAACACATGCTTTTTTATGGTAGTTTCATGAGCATGCGTGTCCTTTGTGCTACATCCTGCAGGATGGATTGTTTCCTACTTCCTTTCCTGCTTTGTCTTATTTTAACCTCTGGACACGGGAAACACACGTGCGTTCGCACACTAAAACCTCAGTGCCCACTGCGCTGCTCCTGACGAGAGCAGCACGCCATCTAATCACAACCTTTCTTATTTGCTTACACATCTGTGGGCAGCTAGCATTCTACTGTGAAAGATGTGTTAACAGACCACACAGGGACTGCAGGTCAGTGATAGTAGCAGGGGGTTGATGTTATTTTTCTTACCCACACACTGTGGTCTTTTTTTCTTTTTTTTCGTGAGACACACACACATACACAATGGAAAGGAGAAGGCCGGCTACCTAGGGACTGACCTCTGACTGCCTCTTCTTCCTCTGACTGTTTTATTAATGGATTGCTCTGGCACTCTGTTAAAGCTACTGTGCCCACAAATCTGTCTGTCTAGCACGACACACACACACTTCCCCAGGCACATGCACAGACACTGAGTGAGACCGAATAATATACAAATGCATGTGTGCATGCACACTCGAACACACAAATGGGAGCAACAGTCAGGTGGGTCCACTTGTGAGAAGGGAAGCCAAGACATTTCCCATCCCTGAGAAAGTTTGGCAGCTTCTTCCATCCTCCGGACTTGACCTTAACCAGTACACACACGCACACCCACATGTATGTCTTTCTATCTTCACAAGGACTTTTCATTGACTTCCATTCATTTCTATAGCCCAGCCCTGTACTTTGTCCAAAATCTAACCATTACCAGTATAAGCCTAACTCTAACCCTAACCTAAACTTAACCCAACCAATAACCCAAAACAGCCCTTTGTCAGTTGGTCCTCACAACTTGGTGTTTGTTTGATACATTGCAAGACCCATTTGTCCAAGACCACACACACAACTTTTTCATTAACTTCCGTTGATTTTTCATTACCCTAAATAAAAATATTTGAAGTACTTTTTAAATATTTTTTTTAAATTTTTTTAACATGTAAATTGGACCTGCATTTAAAAAATGTAAAAGTAAAAATTAAAATACAATAAATAAAGAATATACCTGCTGACATAAAACATTTAACATTAAAGAGGTGGACACCTCCTCAGAGATCGACAGGACATTTTCTGGTTCCTGCCATCTGGTAATAAAACTTGTATTACCAGCACATGCCTATCTCTAAGCCCAACCTCTGACCAGCACTAGCAGCTGAGTGTGGTGCTAGTACCCAAACTAGCACCACACTAGTATCCACCATGTTGGTGCCAAGACTCGCACTCAACTGAAAGCTGACTTTGGAAAGGGGACATCCAAAGAACATCTCCTCCAATTCCAGTTTTGTTGCCAGTTCCATCTGGAACGATTGCCAACAAGAATCATGACATGTCACTCCTTCACTCTGGTCGTACATGGAACTCAGCTCCTTGATGAAATGACCGGCTTGGAAGTTCCGGCTTGGCTGGCTGACATGACAGCATGTTGGTGCTCTGATGCATTCAGCAGTACTATGAACAGACGACTAGCACAGACACGGTGTCAGATCATGGATAAGTACTTTATTATAAAGCATTAGTGGTGGTGATCCGGACGATCCAATTCCTCCGAATTGTCTTGATCCAATTCGGAGGATGTCGTGGCTGTGGTGGCCTGCTCAAATTTCTTCCAGAGGGCGGCCAGCTGGTGCATGTCAAGCTGCAAGGCACAGAACCTGTCCGCTGTAGCAGTGTCGTGACACAACAGCCTGGACATCTGCCTCCTCACCTTGCTGGCGTGGGTGTTCCTGGCCTGTGGCGGCGGGGGGCAGAGAGCAGACAAGTATGGTTGTATGCATGGTACTTACGGTTGGCTGTATGGTTGTGTGGATGCTCTGGAGTCCAGGTAATAGCTGGTACTCACCAGCATGGCTATGGAGGTTTGGAGATTGGTCACGGATGGTCTCTCGCCATCTTAGCCCACGGAGCCCTGGCGTGGCGGACAAGCTTCACGAGGCGAAAGTTGCTGGCATTGAAAAAGACTAAGTCGTAGCAAGGCCGTAGCTTTGCTCTGATCCTCATCCATTGGCTGATCCAGCCAAACTCGCCGGGATTTAGGTAGACTTGGGCAGAACCGAATGCCCTGTTTATCTTGTGGTTCTTAACCTGGTTTTGGTTTGCAGAGAGTTGTAGGTTAAGAGCTAAGAATTTACATGGAGGTCCATGGGGATTGTGGTGGGGCTCTGAGCCTGACTCGCGTTGATGATGTAGCCTGGAGCATCGGGACTGGATTCCTGCCTGACCTCATTTACCTCAGCTGTCCTCAGGTTGGTCATGACGCCAATTCTGTGGCCGTAGAGAGAAGTGAGTTAAAGAGCCAGGTAGCCAAAGAACTTGTTCCTGAGGGCCACCGTGGGACTGACCTCCAGCTCATCCTAAAGCTTGGGGATCTAGTCCCTGGCCAGCTCCCGGCACCTGCAGAGATGACTGGGCATTAGACCGCTTGATCTTGGAGCTCTTACCGCACACGTATCCAAGCAGGATCTTCCGTTCCCGGGCATGCTTAACTCCATGAACGCTGTCTAGGTGTGTTCTCAGCCTCCAGGACTTGCTGTGGTATACGGGGCAGCGGTTCTTGAACTTGGTGGGTGTCATGTCTCTCAGCTCAATGCAGAAAGCAACTGGCCGAATGGACTCCTTTTGCTTCATTATATGTGGCAATCAGATTCAATCATCAGTACCAGGATGTCCGCATACGTGGCAGTGGATGGGCGGGACCGGAGATGTTTGTTTACGTCTTGTCCCATTTGTCCGTTTGCTGATTCTGGTTCAGGGTGGCCCCTCATGGAGGCTAGAAAGTAGCACTTCTTCTGATGGGCCCCACAAAATGTCAGTCCCCACAGCAGAGCTTGTTAAGTACATAGTTCTCACAATGTATCAGATACAAGAACACATACACACACACATATATAATAGTCCATTCAGCTGGGAAACCTCATCATTTTTATTGGATTATTCCCGCTATTATGGTACTTACTGTAAGTGGATAAAAGATGTCATTTTGAACAGTGATTTATTCGATTTAAAATGTGAGACATGCACACACACACACACACACACACAGTCAGAGGTTTGATTTTCCAAAGTGGAAGTTCAAAGAATTAAGTGTAGCAGTCGCTCTCAAAAGACATGAATGACATAGCAGAAGACAATGCCTGCATTAGCATATTGTTATGCAAAGAGAAAGTCTGTCTGAAGATATATATTTTTTTGTCCCTCTTTTGATGTCAGTCACACAGCTTCAGAATCAGATAATGCTAATTCGACTGAGTAGCTGTCGTGCTTTTTCACTGCTTTGAACTTTGTCTTTTAGGTTTTAAAAAATTCACATCTTAAAATCTGTTCAGTGCCCAGTGTTGATACCACTGTTGCCTTGCAGAAAGTAGGTCTTCAGTTCAAATCCTGGGCTGGGGTCTTTTTGCATAGAGTTTACACGTTCTTTTCATGCATGCTTCCTCTCATGGCAGAAATATGTGACTGCTAGGTTAGTTGGTCTCTCTAAATTGTTCTTGTAAGTCTGTGTGTGCATGGCTGTTTATCCTGTGTCTCCCCAAGATGTCCAGTGATGAACTGGCAACCTATCCAGATTCTACTTTGACTCTTGCCTAATGACTGCTGCAGAAAAGAACCACTTCCCCTGAAGGGAGGCAACAGATAGATGGATGACATTTTGAGCAAAACGGGCAAAAAAAATGTAAAAACTGTGCCCTGCTGTGGTACTTTAGGCTGACCATTACCTTTCTACACAATTCCACTCGATTCTGATCTCCCTTCAGTGCTCTGTCTCGGCTTCTTGCATTGAGATGGATTCCTCCAGTAGAATTTCAACCTGGAATTTTTTTTTAACTTTAAAATCACATTTTGCTCACTTTTTGAAATGTAGTCTGCCTATGGTTGTCGTTTGGCAATGGTAGCAGAGGAAGTGAATGAAAACCATTGAGTCCACATTAGCCACACTTCCAAATATTGAATCAACATTAACAGCCGGGCTGGGTCATTCAGATTGACATTTCGTAGTGTCGAATTGGTGCAATAAGTACATTGTGAAACATTTTCAATTGGGTAAAATTTAAAACTTCAAGAGAGCACGCCTCTAGGAAGCCGTCGTCTCAACAGCCCCGAGTCCATACCATCTGTATGAAGCAAGGACTGGTTTTTACCAGGCTAGTGGTATTTATCTCTGAAACTTACTCAGTTTGTTTCATTGCTACTAATTTCAGTGGATTTCACTAGGAAGCGAAATGAATTGTATATATAAAAGAAAACCCTGTAAGGTGTGGCATGCTTTTTTGTATTGAGCCCTTCGAGTTGATACTTTGTTGAATCATCTTTTTCTGTAAATACAACTGGAAGACTCATGGACAGCAGCTGTGAAAGGCAACTTTCAAATACTTTAACAGATTCTGAGTCGGATGTAGTTCTGGATTTTGGTTTATTTGAGCACATGATAATGCTTTGGGTTTTACTAAAGCCCTTCTCTTGAAGCTCTGGCTGTTTATTATATGGAAGGTAGTTCTGTTGGGAGGTGAACCTAGTCTCAAAAGTTGCTGCTTTTCTCAATTTTTCTTTTTGTGCCCCGTATTTAATTCCATTCACTTTTCTATGAACCCTGACCTGGCAATTTCTGAACCTGCAAAAAAACTGTCCCACATGAAGATGTTGCCACCATCATGTTTCATCATAAAGGTGGTCTCGTAAGAATAATGTGCACTTTTAGCTTTCTATCACACATAATGCTTCTCATGTACACTATTTTGTTCTTATTTCACCAGAACACCTTCCACATGTTTGCTGGAGCATGTTAAGATTTTGAACCTTCTTTCTTTCGAAGATCAAATGTTCACTTGGTGAAATTTAAATTATTGACGAATACAATTGTTTTCCTCTCACATCACAAGTCGTCGTTGTTCCGTAAAATCAAATCTTAGTAAGCTACATATAGCTTTGTGATTATAATATGGTGAAATGCAAAAGGGATGTGAACGTCTTTGGCACTACGACATGGATAAAAATAATTGGGATTTTAACATCTGTCATTTTATTCAATTAAACCATCAACTCATTGATAAATTGCTTAAAATATTAGACATTTAGGCTAGACAATGGAAGTGTCTTTTTCAGTGGGGGTTATTAGTACTTAAAGAATAGTTGGAGTAATATTATGCAGAGATTGTTTTGGACAAAGGTCAAAATTCTTGTAATTGATGTTTTATTATCTCAAGAAGCCTGCAAGTTCCCATGAGGGTAGCATTGAAATCGGAAATTGATCTAATTTAAATGCCATCCAGGTTTAATTGCCATCTCTAGTTGGCTGCAATTCTGCCAATTAGCCTCTGTTAGCTACCTTCCTACTAACGCTTGTGCTATCCAACAAGCTGGGCTCCATCTGTCTGTGGACATATGGCGACAGTAGAATGGGACCTAAACGGCCAAAGTTACCAGTAGTTGGAGATCTAAGATTACTTATTGTGGTAAAAAAGAACATTATTTTTCTGGCAACAAAGTGCAGAATCCAAAAAGACATGTCAGCATAATGGCATGGGAGAAGGTGGTGTGTGTGTGTGTGTGTGTGTGTGTGTGTGTGTGTGTGTGTGTGTGTGTGTGTGTGTGCGTGTGTGTGTGTGTGCGTGTGTGTGTGTGTGTGTGCTGGGGAAAGGGAGGTAGAGCCATGCAACAAAGCTCAAATTACTTTTTAATCACATCATTAAAGGATTTTGAATTATGAATTTGTCATTATAGATGACTTAAGGCATGAAAGCAAAATTAGATATTTCCTTTTTTTTTTGAAAAGTGAAGACAAAGATAGCTGGTGCTGTGTGTATGCACATGCTTATGGAGGTGTATATATCTGTGTTATTGAGGAGGTAGATTGACATTCTAAATTTGCTTTAATATGCCAAATAGACCTACATCAGAAAAATAATTAATGCCCTATTAATTGTTTGTGTATACCGTAGCTTCAGGCAAAAAAGAGCAAATATTCCGCAAACTTTCCAAGATCCTTTTGAGGTGGATCAATGAAAGCTTAAGGGTGTTTTCACATTAGTCTGGTAGACTTGGTTCGATTGGGGACCATGACTGAAGTTTGTTACATTTACAGCTGGTGTGAGTCTTTCACATTGCACTAGGTCAAACAATTTTAAAACCTGTTCCTCTTCACCTGTGGTGGCGTTGCACCAAGAACCATAGAACGAAACGACAAAAACCTGGAAAAAATACATGAGTGCAACTTTCTTCTGGTAAACGGACTGAACTTACATAGCGGTTTTCCAATCATTTTGACCACTCAAAGCGCTTTACACTAGAGTCACATTCAGACAAACGCTCACACATTTATACACAGACATGCAGATCGGTAGGGAAGTTGGGGTTAACAGGAGGAAGCCGAAATTGAACCTACGACGCTCCGGTCACAAGATCACGACTCTACCAACAGAACCACAGTTGCCCCAAAGATAGAGTAGCATCAGATTTAAGCTGTTGTAGCATTTTTATTTTTTGGGATAAAAATGACGTAAAATGTAAAATAAACTCAAAATGCAACAGTTTGGACATTCATTTACATTTTTCCCTATTGCGGGAGTCATTGCAAGCTTACAGAATGTTGGACTTTAAAAGAAAACAAAATAATCAGAAATTGTTGAAAATCATTAGATCAGATTAAGAATATATTTTCTCCCCTATTCCTTCATCAATGAACCAGTTAGTTTCCAGCAGCGTCCTGAAAGAGGCATCATAGAGCTCGTAGGGCCGAACACCTTCTTCCAACAGCTGATCACTGCTGATGACTGTAGACCAACATAGAGCAAAGATTATAAATTAAAGTACATGATAGCAACGCTCTTCATGAAAAATGACCAACAAGCTCTGTTAACATTTTATTAGTTTGTGAAACTTTTGCGTTTAAGTTTAATTAACAGGCCAATGTTATGTCAAATGAGAACAGGTGTCATTCTGTTAATGAGCTACAAATCAAAGGCATCCAAGAAATGATCATCATGCAAAATAGGAACTGGTGTCATTCTTTTAATACTTGGTGACAACCATGTAAATGAATAACTGGTGTCAAAGCAGTGAGAAGAAACTCAAGGTTGTGACCTTCTTGAGTATCAACTTTCACATCGGTCTATGGGTTATGGACTATGGGTTCTTTTTCTGCCTGTACAGTAGTCAACTTTACCTTTTTGGAGGCTTCAAATGCTGCGAGTTTCCAGGTTGGTTTGTGTCTTGGTCTCTTCAGGCTTTTTCTATTGTCTTCTCTTCTGTAGGCCTTCAAATGGTCGACATTAAACTTCATTTTAAAACTTGTTCCTTCTGAATTCTTCAGAGTTGATTGTATATTGGCCAGAGAAATCTGGCTCCATTCCTCCCACTTTTCTTCCCTGTTTCCTCATGTTTAGAAGGAAGACTTCTTTGTGATTTACACCTAAAGTTATGAGACTGAACCAGATACTCGGCGGCAAGTCGGCTGCAGTCTCTGAAGGGAGGACTGTTTCTCTCCCAAATGCACATCAGATGAAATGGGGAGCACTTTGTTGTGGTGTGTAGTTTTGACCTCAGGGAAAAGCATGTGGCTTCCTAGATCAAATCCCAGTTGTTCTGTTGATCGTTGACCACCTTCTTTAGGGGGCTACAATGTAAGCAGCAGAAACCCCCCCATAAAAACCATGAACCGCTGTGAAAGAACAACAGAAAATATGTTTCCTCAACAGATTGAAATCATAGATTTTACCGCTTGATGTTGTCATTGGTCTCTATCCAGACACTTTGTCTGGGGAAACTAAGCAGCAGTGATGCTCCTCTCAGTTCCAAGGAGTGGACTTATTTTCTGGTTTACCTTTGGGTGGTTAATAATGTTTGAAATCATCAAATGTGCATTAAAAATTTCCCACAAATTCACTCACCTCATTTACAAGTCAGCAGGAGAAGTTGGAAGGCGTCGGTCAGCACCTATTAAATGAATTACAACTTAATAATTATAAAATATGCCTCTGTCGTAAAAGTAGATGTGCTGCCTATATAAACAATGCAGTAATGAGAACTGTGGTTGGCTAACTCCTAATCCTGATTTATCTAATTTTGTTTTTTTTTGCACTGATCCAAAATATTAGCAAAAACTGTGTCCACTCGTTTTTTTCTGATTTATTTTTCTTGTGAAACACAAATGACAGAAAAGGTGATGAATAAATATATGAATCATATGTCACTTTGTTTTATATTTAATTAGCTGAACCCAGGAGCTTTACTGCCTACCTACTAGCCTTTCTTCACTTACAATGATAAATTATTTTAAGCCAAGAGAGATGTTACCGAGAGAAAAAAATCCAAACTATGCATTTAAGGGTGAATTAGCAAAACACCATGAAGTACTATGAAATCAATCCTCATGTAACTAAAAATAACAAAATAAAGCTATAAAAGAATATGTTTTGAAACTAATAAAACAGCAACTTCTTGCTCTTAATAGTTTGAACTGACTGTTTTGTTTTGAAGTAGGATGTCACTGTGCTGCTAGCGTCTGATTTTGAGCTAACTTTGCTAATGTGACATAGAGGTGCTTTTCTCTTCAATGCCATTTGCTTTGTAAGAT
Organism: Poecilia reticulata; assembly: GCF_904066995.2. NCBI lineage: Eukaryota > Metazoa > Chordata > Actinopteri > Cyprinodontiformes > Poeciliidae > Poecilia > Poecilia reticulata. The sequence goes on from NC_088838.1 coordinate 7,084,829, forward strand.
AAAAAGCAGAATTGTTTTTTAAGATTGGAATAACAAATGTTTCTATTATTTACCTTGCATAACAGATGCCAATATGTTCTTTTTATATCAACAAAACAGCCAGTTACTGTACATATTTCTATTTAGAAACTGTCAAACTCTTTTCTACCCGACTATCAACATAAATTCCTCCTAAATGGCTCGTTAAAACGACTCTGCAGAGGTTTCTGCCACACCTATAAATCAGCAGGAAGTTTGCTGTTTATTGGATGAGGTGGGAAAGAAGAAAAATCCGTTGCAGCTTCCAGCAGCAGAGGTGCTGGCATAAAGAGCCAGTAATTGAACTTAATTTAATGGAGGCACTTTTTCACATCCTGGAAGATCCACATCCTCGGTTCTCTTTACATAAGAGAAGACAACATTATGGCTAAATGCTCTTTGAACAGTAAATTATGCAAAGCTACTTAGGTGTGCAGAATATAAACACAGAGCAAGAGATTCCTCTATTTCCACTTTAATGATGATTTACTACGTAAAACCAATACATGACATTAAATAGTCAAGTGCAATGGAGATTTTTTTTTAGCAACTTCTCAGAGTTGTATGAACCTAATTAGCTGCTGAAACTTTTGATTCGGTTGAAAAATGATCTAGCTGGTAGAGAACAACCTTGTTTTCAACCTCATTCTGATATGTTTAACATTAACAATTTATCTGACTGACCTTTAAACATAGGATTTTTCTAGCTTCTGGTGTCTAATTGGAAGCCAATGAGAAACTACAGCACATGTTAATTAGGATATTAAAAATGCACCACGGTACTTCTAAAGATCTCTCAACTTTAACATTTCACAAATATTAATTAATGGATGTGGTTTTTAAAGGGGCAACATTGTGTGGTTTTCAGCCACACAGTATCATTTTATAGTACAATCAGGTAACTGTTGCCTTCAATTGTTAAAATAAAAAAGCCATATATCAAATATGACTTTAAATTTTGATGTCAGATTTCTTTAATGTCTTCAAATTAGGCCTCTTGCTTCAAAACCTCTTGCTCTTTCTAAAACTCTGCCTTCAGGAAGTCCTCACAACAGTGTTCCTTGCTGACCCTTTAACAATGTTTTTACCAAGGTTTCACTGAGAATTGGCACGTAAAATGAGCTCAGCAGGCACGGAGTTTCATCAAGCGTTTTCTAATTGCTGATGGCTAGTCTTAAGAAGCTGATGGTTGGGGAGGGCTGCCCTGTGAATAGGAAGCTCAGAGGAGGAGCTTTGGCCTCGAAGGCGGAGCTAGGCCCACCCGAGTGTTTGGCACAGCTGAATGGTTCTCGTGGGAGATTAAAGGATTTCTTAAACATTCATGAAAGAATCAAGCAAACACTCCAGCTATGTTTTTGATGTGGAAATAGCATAACATGATTTAAAAGCTCAGAAAAGCCCATTTTCTATAATACTGCCCCTTTAAATGTGTATCATTTATGAAGGTTTCTTCATAACTGGATATTTCAATCATCATACAGTATATCCTTGTGAAAGTGTGGGACTTGATAGGGAACATTAATGACCAAACATCATGATAACCAAGCAACCATATATAAAGCAATATTATAAGCCTTTAACATCCAATGGACAACTGTTTAATGAGAACGGAAAGATTATGGCACAACTGCAGACCTACAAAGACATGGCCACCCACCTAAACTGACAGGTCATGCAAGCAGATAATTGTGATTCTGGCAGTGCTGCAGCGAGCCAAAGCTCAGGCAGGCTAATCTGTTGACAAGACAACTGTAAGTCACGCCCTTTACAAATGGCCTTTGTAAAAGAGTGGCAAGAAGAAAACTAGTAAAGCTTTTTGGCCTTTATGCAAAACATTGTGTGGCGATACAGGATAACTGTACAAAGCTGGCTGAACTGGTTGTCATTTAAAGAGGCAGTGTTATGTAAAATTGACTTTTTGAGCTTTACATCATGTCATGATGTTCCATTAACAAAAACGTGGCTGGAGTGCTGACTTGCTTCTTTAATGCATGTTTGAGAAATCCTTTAATCTCCCGTGGCAACCATTCAGCTGTACGATACGATTGGGAGGGGCTAGCGCAGCTTTCAACGGTGAAACTCTTCCTCATAGCTGCACTTTCCAAACTTCAAATCATCCACTCAGCTCCTTCAGACTAGCCAGCAGCAATTAGCAAACAGCTGATGGAACTGTGCATCTGTTGAGCTCATTATAGGAACTACTTCTTAGTGCAACGCTGATAAAAACGTTGTAAAAGAGTTAATAGATAGTTATAGCAATGTGCTAATGGCTCCCTGAAAGCAGAGTTTTAGAAAAAGCTGGCATTTTTAAAAAGACAATATCGATACCACAACAATATCAGTGTCAGATTGGTACTAATGTGATAAGATTGATTCTTTAGTTTATCTTGAACTTTTACTTTTGTATTGTAGTCTGTTTAGAAAACAATGCACACACATTTTTTTTCATATATTGTTTCTGGTTGTCATGTAAATATGTTGAAGTATATAGGGACCTATAAAGTTTATCTAAATTCTGTCCAAGGTTTTAGCAAGATAATTCAAAATAAACACGTTTGATGATATATCATACTTAAATAGTAAGTGTCGGTATAAGTATTGGTGTCACCGATACTTACTTAGTTTTGATCAATACCAAAATATGCAGTTTCACTCACCGGACTTTTCAGAAGTTTCAGAAACATTGGAGCCTTTCCTTTAACTACACTATCTTGTACAGCTTTGTGTTCATCCGTCACATAGAACCTGATAGATGTAGAAAACATCAAGGGCTATGAATACCTGGAAGGCGCTGTATGTTACAGAAGGATGAGATTAAACCCAGGAGGTTTTTATCACACATAATCTAAATTACATTTTCACCCTTTAACATAAATTGCAATGTGTTTGCAGTTGTACACTTCTGATATTTCGCTGCTGTATCTCAGATATCACAGGAAAAAAAAAAACACTGACAAGCATCGCACTAGAAGGGGCAACACTTGGTAAACTTGACATAAACTAATGGTCATATCTAACAAATTGGGGCCACATTTAGAGGAGCACTGGTGCCAGACAACCAGGGGGAAGAGAGATAAAAAGTGATTAAAGATCAAAAGAGGGAACGGAGAGTCAGATAAATAGTGTCTTGCCTTCTTCCTCGTCCCTCCTTCCCTCCCTGCTCCTGTCTCGCTCTGTGCCGCCTGTGCAGAGGACAGCTCACTCGTTGGAAATCAAATGTTGATAAAGAGAAAATTGCATTGGATGATGGCGAGGAAAACAGGAAAGATACACTCAGAAAAGTCCCAGAGGAGATACGAGGAGGGGAAAAAGGGGTGGGAAAAAAGCAAGAGATGTTATAACAGATATACGCCAACAAACCAGAAAAAAAAAATTGCCTGCACATCATTTGAACAACATTTGTTAAACAGACACACCAACCTTTTCCCTTGGGTTTTTATCTTGATACGCTGGTACAACGAGGAAACCGTTTTACCCTGGAAACAAACAAATTTACAGAGAAATTGGTCCTCTAGTTGTGCTGCTTTACTCGTTTGTGGACACCTCACTTGTCTCATTACGCTCCATTACAGCACCCAATCAAAGGTGGAGGAGATTTCCCTCCGCAAGTAATAAGAAATCAAGTCAACAGCGTTTTGTCCTCTTTGCAAGGCCACTGATCTGGGAGGGCAGATGAGCATTTCTTAGGCTTCAGGCCAGGCAAACTTTAACAGAATCTAATTTAACAATCAAAGAATGATGTTTGGTAAATTTGATCTTGGCTAAAATGCATTTTACAGAATTGAAATGCTCACTTTACTACATCCAAGCTGGGTAAAAAATGAACCATCATCTTCCTACTACTTCTTGTCATCTTATTTGGCGTTTTTACCAAAATCAGAAGACCAGAGACTAGTACAAACAATACAAAGAATAACTGCTAAGTACAATGTATTTAGGAAAAATTAAAGTGAACACCACAAAAACACAAAACATAGAAGAACCCAAAAAATACAAATACACAATACTGTAGTTAACTTTCAACATGAATGTACACAATGTTTTCAAACATGTAAAAAGGCAGATTCAAATGTCCTCACTAAATGGCGCCGGTCCGCACAATGTCCAACTGACACACATCGAAAGAGTGCATGAATTTATTTGTCCAACTATATGAGGGGGAAAATGTCCAAGTGCAATTTGTCCTCAACGGAGAAGAGATGACCAGTGATTTGTGTGTCAGTGTGGTGAGCTAGAGGGGGAAACGAGCACAGACTGTCACAGCCTCCCATCAGACCAGAATGGAGGGATTTGCAGGTTCTCCTGGCTCCCAGCCGTATTTCACTAGCTAGCCATCCTTAAGACCCTAAAAGTGTCATCTGGCCTGTACTTAAATAAGCAGGACTAGTAAAATGCCAAGCTGCTAGTTAGCTAGTCTTTTTTTTTTCAATGGTTGTGTACACAAATCAGATGCAATTATATCCATAACCTGTATGTCTTTAAGACAAAATAGACATTTGGCATAAACATTTACATTAAACTCGTATATTGAGTTTTATAAGTTGAATCCGGTAATAACTGGCTGCAAATGCCACCCAAACAATTAGCATTAACTACAAGCAAAGAAAAAACATTTCATTCACTACTCACCGACTCCATTCACAGTTCAGTACGTGACAAACTTCACTGGTAGTTGAGATCTAAATCATATTTGTACTGTGAGCCTTAGAGTGCATAAAGAACAGAGTTCTTTAGTTGTTTGGGAGCTTTGTCTCCCCCTCACCTGACTGGGGAAAGCTGGACCAGGCCTGTATTGCTACCACTCCAGACACAGCGATTGGCTGGATTCCTCATGTAATTGACTCTCATACTGACCAACAGTAATGCATCTGGAGCAGTAAAGGCATGCTTAATGCTTGAGGGCAGATTTTATCCTGGGTTGCATATAGTTAATGGAACCGCAGCTTGTGGCTGGCAGCAATACATATCTAGTGGATCACACAGACTAGACTGCAGGTTTCCCTTTAGCAGCAACATCTGACGCATGTATACATTATCTTCAGGCTTTTACTCTATAATAGTGCTAATTTTATTCAATTATATTGTAGCACCGATTGACCACACACGTCATCTCAAAAAATATTTTCAATCCAATCATGAATTGGTTATAATTGGTCTTAGTAATCAATCAGTGGATCAACTTAAGTTTACTATTCCCAGCAGATTACATTCAGTCATTAGCTGCGTTTCCATGACACACGATGCACAAAACTATTTCAATATTCTGCTAATGTCGAAAGAACACAATTTTGCAATTGCAGTTTTTCCATTAAACAAAGAAATGCGATTAAAATCACACGTTATTAAGCTTGTTCACGCAATAAGCGATTAAAAATTATGGCTGTAAGGACATGAGCCATGACAATAGCGCTCATTATCAACTTCAGAGGAGACGTCGGTGTATTATTATTATTATTATTCAGCCATTGGAGCGACAAGCCCCTCTTACTTGGTAGCTGCTATGTTCATATGCTGCGTTTTGAGGAAATTATGGATTTTACAGAAGAGCCAACAAACTGAACTTCTGCTAAATTGCTCGATGCCAAGCCCTCTGGCAAAACGTTGTCAATATGCCACTAGTGTTGCAAAAGCACAATTTTGCAATCGTGGTGTTTCCATTAAATAAACGTAATTAAAATCACACATGAATAAATTTGTTCGTGTGATAAATCCATTAGAAATCAGGCTGGACCATCGTCCTCCTAACACAGGGGTGTCCAAAGTCAATCCTCGAGGGCCGGCATCCTGCATGTTTTAGTTCTCTCCCTAGTGGTTGTAACAACCTCCTCAGCAAGTCAGTGTTCTGCTTAGGCCTCTAATAAGCCATCATTTGATGCAGGTGTATAAAACCAGGGAGAGAACTAAAACATGCAGGTTGCCGGCCCTCGAGGACCCACTTTGGACACCCCTGTCCTAAGAAACATCTGATTGTTTAATCATGTGACTTGTTTCAAGTGGAAAAAAAAAAGTTTCAATACGGCTGAAAAGCCACTTTGTGCTACAGCAAGAGCTTTTTATTGAAAAAATGTATGTGTTTCCATTGAGCAAATTTATTTTTGTCATTTCATTTTGCACTAATTTATTGTCTATCCACTCCCCTGGATGAGCACATAGGAGCAGCTCAGCAGGAGGAGTGTAGTGTTGACTTTTTCTCTTATACTTCGCTTGCTTGTAGCAAGAAGAACAAGCTCTCATTATTTATCATCCTCCATTGTTTTTGTTTTCCATTTCGTTGTTTTCCTAAACTAGCTAGCATTACCCTTTTTATAGTGTGTGCCTGTGTGTAATTTATGTATTTTATTTTATTCTCATGATTAAATCAGTCTTCAAGTCCAGTCCTCCAGGGAGGGAACTTTTTCACATGCGCACCGGGTGAAACAATAAGGCCCTTAGCAGGACTCTGGAAAAATTGACTGAGCTCTCAGCAGGTGATTCAGCTATTTGATTCAGTTGTGCCGGACCAGGGAGAGACATCTAAGAGTCCCTGGACACCAGCGCTCCAGGCCCGAATTTGAGCACCTGGGCTCTATTTTATAGTGTTCAAAACCAGCTGCTGTTGCAGTGTGTATTGGCTTCTGCCTGTGTGCGTGCATATTGATTATTAGGTTTGCTTATTATTCAAACATTTCTTTTCCTTTTATGTTTAATCATCCAAGGTGTCATAGCTCCAAGGTACACCACTGAAATGGTCCTATTGATGTTAGATGAAGAGATTCTTACTCCTGCATACACACACACACACACACACACCCATGCACACACACACACATGCATGCAAAACAGATATTCATTTTGTTCTACTGCTGTTTTCTTTTCCAACTTTCACAAGTGTTTTAAAAATGCTCAAAAAATTATGAATAAAATGATTTGAACTTTAAAATCATTCCAGTGTGGACAAAATTATAAGATGTATATAAATGCATTGATTCTAATGCGGCTCATTTTTACCCCTTCTTATGAAAGAGTGTGGGGTCCAAATACTATCCAGTACTGTCATTTGGCAGCAGCACTGGGATGACAGTCATATGTTGGGTTTTTTTGTGTGGGTTTTTCTGTGTTCTCCGTTTAGTTTGGGTTGATTTCTAGGTTTCAAGTGTCTAGTTTTGAATACTGCCGGTTTTCCTTTGTCCATTAATGAGTAATTTAATTCACCTGTTTTGTTAGCTATTTATGGTTGACGCCCGCAGGTGTGTCGTGTCAGTCTGCTCTGGGTTTCCTCTACGCTCAGTGTGTACCGGTGAGTCTGACCTGAAATATCTTGAACTGTAATGAAGAGTAAAGGTTTAATTATGACAAGACTGAGAAGGCCTCGTGGTTCCACCATCATTCCTGACACTGACCTAATGTGAGTGATTTGTTATGCTGCCCAAACTCATGATAGAAAATGTTTTGCTTTTATTCCCTCCAAATTATTAATTATTGCACACATTGAAACAATATGTGCAATAAAGATGTGTGTGTCCTCAAACCACTATTATTAGCAATGAATGCCTATGTCCACACTGCACTTTAGTGGGGTACAAATGATCAGGAGAACAAATAAAGTATGTGTTCTGTTGGTGTTAGGCTCATAAAAAAGTTAGTCTTTAATAAGTTAAGATGGATAAAAACATAAATAGGCTAAAAACCTGTTGAGAATAATTGATAATTTATATTAAAGGGTTTATTCAATATTGGGTTAGAAGGTGCCACAGTTATAACAGATATCGTAAAACAATTTATCAAGCAAGATGTTTGCTTAATATGCTATGCAGAATAAAACCTGCAGCCAAGCAATGCAGCAGCTTTCTACATCTGCCTCTACTATCCAGGGTTACCATGCCAACTCCCCCACCGCAGTCGCAGAGGGGCAACACCATCACTAAGACAAAATGACACTTATTAAATCGTTTCACAAATGAAGTGGTGCCATAAGCATTTTTTTCTTCTCTAATTCTAATTCGCGTTGCAGTCTGCATCAAAGTACATTGAAATTTACTGAGGTTCTGGTTGTTATAAAAAAGTTTCATAATGACTCTTTTGCATCAGCAAGACTGGATAAAATCAGATTTAGATTTACAAATAAAAATAAGTGAAACGTGCTGTTCATCCAAAACTTCCTTTAGAGTCTGAATGAAAACTGTCCCCTCTGCTCACTTTTGCTCACATAGCCTGACCTTCGTGTCAGCAATGTTAAATCCCTCTGACCATTTACATTTAGTTATTCTGCGGTTATATTTTTTCCCAAACTGGAACACAAACTCATCCGGTGAGGGCGCCATTTCCATTTTTTGTACAAAATGATTACTCGTAAAATGTTCAAGAAGAGTGACGATCTGAACCGTGGGATGGACGGGAATACAAAGACCGGGCAGGATTTAAATATGTATTAGGTCACTGTAATGTACATGATGGATGCGATGCCTCCCATTACTGGAGCATGACTGCTAAAACTTTCATGACGCCTTACAGCAACGAGAGACGGCAGGAAATAAAACAATAATGATGCCTGTTTCAGAGTCACACAACATGGCTCATAAACAACCTTAAGTGTGGATTCACACCTAACACGATGTTCCTTTTTTCCAATGGTCGTTTTCCCAGGAGAGCAAGAGTTTGTTTCCCCCATTGGTCTGGACCTTTAATGCAGGTGTGAATACGGCTCTCAAGAGAACCTTGGTGTGGACTGAACAACCGGACCAAAACCCACTTTTTGAGGTGTGGTTTGCTTCTGGCATGAAAACAGACCAGTCTAGATGCAAACCAACTACAGGAAATGTTTGTCCTTTTGGTCTTTACGAGCCACCGTTACCGGATATTATGGTAAAAATGAGCTTTTCAGTGTTGCTGGCGGTAATCTTAGTCAATGTAGTGTTGCTAATGCTACCACTGTATGTACTGATATAGCACCTGATTCAGTTTTCTGCTTGGCGACGCTGCTGCCAGCATGTTGTAGGTCAAAACACGCAGAGCATCACACTTCATGATCATGTTGCATTTTTTCATGTTTCACATTTTCCAGTGCATTTTATGTGCTACACTGGGACAAAGCAAGTAGCACAAAATTAAGAAGATACCTGCTGCCAGAAAACGGGGTCTGTCTCTCTGTGATTCATCTCGGTGTAAATGCAGGTGCTCTACGAAGGCCTCAGAGGATTGTTGGAGAACATTAGAGAACAAACGGCATCATGAAGACCAAGGAGGGGGTTAGGTTGTAAAACAATACCCTAAGCATTCAACACCTCACAGTCTCTAATTCATCATATGAAACTAGAAAGAGTATAGCACAACTGCAACAATATCAAGACATGGCTGTCCAGCTTATCTGACAAACTGGGCAGGGAGAGCATCAATCAGAGATGCAACCAAGAGGCCCATTGTTATTGTAGAGGAACTGCAGAGATCCACAGCACAGGAGTAATAATCTATCCATAGGACATCTATGAGTCATCCACCTTCTTCTGGTTGTTATGAAAATGTGGAGAAGAGAAAGCAGTTGAATGAAAGCCCTAAAAAAATACTGTGTGCTGTTTGCCATAAACCATGTAGAAGACAACAAGTGCTTCGGTCAAATAAGGTCGAGATTGAACTTTCTGGGCTACATGATCTGTGTGGCAGAAAACTAACAAAATCCTTCTTGTATAAGATAACGAGATTTTAGTTTGCTCAGTTCTGCCTACTTTGAGCTCCTTTCAGAACAAGCTGTTTCTAGGGCCTCTTGTCACTTTAAATTCAAATAAGCTGCTGCTGCTGGCAATGCCCACTAACTCAACGTTTATGCTCCCATGTAAAAATGGTTTTCAAACAAATGCAACAGAGCAGAAGTGATGCCTCCTGCACAATCAACAAGAATGCAGTATTTGGCTGACGTCATACTGCGGTAGAACCAGCTGACCAAACGTGCTGGAGCTCTGCTTGGGTTGCTAGGTGAGGGCATCGGCCTGTTGATTTGTGACTTTATAAGGTTTTCGAAGTGGCTCATTTTACAGACATCAAAAACATTAACTTTGTTATGATGTTGTTTTCTGTGTGGGGTTTTTCCTGTGTTCTGCTACTTTTAGTCAGGTTTTATTTTAGGTTTCAAGTGTTTTCTTGTGTGTGCTACCCGTTTTCCTTCCTTCCTTGTGTCTCCTGATTAGTAATTTGCTACACCTGTTTCTTAGTGATTTAAATTCAGGTTTGGCGCGGCAGTCTCGTCTAAGTTGTGTCTGAGTCTAGTCAGAGTTCATTCTGAGTTTATTGGCGTCGGTTGTACAGGGTGAGTCCGATCTGAGAATTCCTAATGCTTTTAATGAAGATTAAAAGCATTAGGACACGAAGGAGAAAGCCTCATGGTTCCTGTCAAAACAAAACACCATTCCTGACAAACTTATCGACAAAAAACAGCTACATTTCTTTTTTAAGCGCTTTGACCGTTTTCAAAAGCAGTGGAGACCCATATGGAAGTACAAAAAAAGTGAAAATTGTCAATTTTTCATATTAGGTACCCTTTAAAATCTTCTAAATAAAAGTGTTGAAACCCATTCCAATGTCTTTCTACTTTACCGTTGTGTACAACTTTACATTGCTGTGCCACAATCAAGTGCTTTAAAAATAATTCAGGACATTGTTTTCTGTGTAACATGGATACTTTGAAGAAAGGTTGTGTGGATCTCATGTTGGTGTGTGTTTCCAGTAAGAAGCAAAACATTCATTAAAGCAACTTCTTGAGACTTGAAGGAGAATATATCTCACAAACCTTCGGGTTTTTTTCTACCGTCTTCCAGTAAATTTCTGTCCCTGTAACCATCTGCTGTTGACCGACCTTGAGAGATGCTTCCACCTGGCGCAACTTCAGTAGCAAAGCGGCGCTTCTTGTTCATTCGGTATAAATAATGCAGGTTTTCCAAATGGATCACTGACTGGAACTGACTGGCTGCAAAGCCAGCCCTATTTGCTGTCAGAGAAATTAAATAAATATACACCCACTGACGAAAAAGAAGAAGAAAAAAAAACCAGATAGGAGGGGGAAATTAAATCAGTGTGCATGTGAGTCAGCTGATCCCACAGAAGTTCAATTGAAGTAAGATTGAGAGAGAACCATTTATCATTTGGAAGACCTTAGCATGAATGAAGCAGCCCATCAATAGATAGGTACACAGTGTGTGGACAGTCTGCTACGGTGATCACAGGTGGAAGCAAACACAAGTGATTAGCTTGGTGAATTGGCCAATTGGCATTGGCTTTTCCATTACCGCTAATACAGGATGAAGATAACGTGTGCAATTTTACTTTCACAAAGTACATCTGTTACAGCCCGGCTCAGATGGACGCAACAAAAAATAGGGAAGACACGACAACCAGAATAACGATTCAGCCCTTCAGAGGCATTTATTAAAAACTACCGTCTAGGGAATAATGAGCGGCAGCCCAAGATGTGATAAACCAGCGCATGCTCCCTCAGCCTGATGCTCCCCCAGTCATGGACCCGGTTGGCCCCCACAGGTCTCTGCTCCCAACAACCACAACGTGTAAAGCGATCTGCCGGCACTGCCTCTGGATCTGACTGGGCCTGGTTCTTGCCGTCTGCACCTGGCAGTGTTATGGTCAAGACCACCTAACCCGAGACCAAGACCAGAGCGTATCAAGACAGAGACAAGACCAAGACTTTCAGGGTCAGAGACCAAGTCGAGACCAAGACCAAGGAAAGTTGAGACCAAGTCAAGACCTAGACCAGAGCCCTGCGCTACAGGACACGATAAAATGGTGAAATAGGATCAAAATTGCTTCTCAAATTTAGCTGAAAGATCAATATTCCCATAAAAACACTAAGATATTAAATACTTAATAAATTTTACCAATATTAAAATGAAGTGCTTCCATCTTTGTGCTACAATCCACGGTGGTCTCGTGCCATCCCTAAAAAGATAACGCCCTGGGTGTTTGCCCATATTGCTCATGTAAGAAACCATCACTGTCTGCCCCATTAAACATAGCAATTGAGGCAATGCCCTGACGGTAAATAACGCTCAACTATGAACACTGACCAAGGAGCAACAAAGAAGTAACCAAGCACAAGGCGCTCACCGTGACTGTTTTCACCCTCTCTCCCGCTACATGAAGCCAAGTAGTCTGACACCATGGCAGACATTACAGCTGCCACTTTGAACAAAAACAATCATAGAGCAATGTGCATGCTCTGCGTGCTCTTTCGTTCTTGTGTTTTATTTAATTAAAAAAATATCAACGTACATGATTAAATAAAATAATGATTGCTACTGGAGTGTACGCAGAGCATTACAAGAACAAAGAACAGCTCTCAGTGACACTCCAGTCCTATTTTCTAAGTAAAGAGCCGTTCAGAAGAATCAGACTGTTTCTGGACACAGCGTTGTCCCATATATGCGACAAGTCAGTCAACACCTCCGCACAATAATTAAGTGCAGTGAGAGACAACTTTTTTCCATCACAAATGCTTATGTGTCTCTTTAAAGCTAGCTTTGCTAACATCACGTCAACGAAGCTTACCTTTCTCTGAGCTTCTTTTCTAAGTGACAAAAAAAGTTAGACGTTGTCCCCACCGTCTGTGAAAGCGAAGCGCTGCTGAGTTAGCTGTGGCCATCGGATTTCTTATAATTTATGCAGCGCTATTCTATTACTGACGATTAGACAGACATCTTCTGCTGCTCAGAGAAAACCACTGCAGATGTTTTGGAGCACCGCGTGTGAGTTAAAGGTGGAGAGGGGGAGGTGGAGTAACAGAAACACGTAATTGCTTGGATTTTAATCGGTGCGTTTTGCATCCACTGAAAACAACGATGTTAATAAATAAACTGTACAGTATACTGTACGTTTAGTGATATTTTCACAGCTGCAGTCTTGACTGGTCTTTAAATAAAATGCCAAGTCCTCAACGCTTGAGACCGAGACCATCAAAAAATGGTCTCGAGATCAAGACCGATCTCGAGTACTACAACACTGGTGCCTGGATCTTCTCACGAGTGGAACGGCGCTCCTTAAATACAATCCAAGTGGCCACGTAATCAGAGGCACCTCCCACAATCGAGGACCTTAATTGACGAACAATTTCCTGGCCACACAGCAGGACCGTCACAACATCTTAGAATGCAATAATTGTTGCTTAATCATTTACAAGTGTCAAAAGTTTGCAACTTTGTCAACTCTTACTACAATGGATGCTCACATGCTAAATGTCACAGTGTGTTTGAAGTAAAGATGAAAAGATGAGAGGACGGGGAGAAAACTTGGATTTATCACAACTGATATTAGTATCACAGAATTTAACGATGATGTCACCACTACATGGTTTTTCTGATATCGTGCCTCTTTGTTTTGATGTGTTTTATCTGTTGTGTTCAGACATGTTTCAGTCTGTAGAGAACCTCAGCATCTCTTGGTTCTACCTCAGTACTTCACTCCATTATTAGTTAACCTTTGTTGATACATGTGTTTCCATTACCCATAAAGCTGCGCAAATTGAAATTACTAAAAGAAATGCAATTCCGAAACTACACGTTTTTCTATAAAATGTTTTAGCACTAGAATTAGGTAGTTTCTCAGCTGTATCAAAATACACGCATTTCACATAACACTTTTTTCACATCACAAATCACTTCGTCAACAAGCAGATGCTACTACGAAGAAAACAACAGGCAGTAGTAGGAGATCTTGGTTAGTTTTTGTTGCAGCTCACGGCATTGTATAGTTCATAAAAGTTGCGTGTCATTCAAAAGTGTTGACCAAAGTATAGTGGGTTTGTTGCTCAACAGCAGAATAAGACATTTCCCCTAAGGAGCACCATGACTGAAATATGAATATAACTCATGTATCTGTTTACATTGTCGCCGCTATGATTTTGAATGACCTGTCATGTGAACAAGATTACTCGTATGACTTTAATTTAATGTAGCCCATTTAATTTATTCGGTAGAAATGTGTGTGTGTGTGTTTTTCTTACAGTGGCTGGTGAAATGTCTGAGTGGCCGGTAAAAAATTGAGAAAATGTTTAATTTCTACCCCTATATGCTTTTTCTGTGGCATTGTTCATTAAAATGGCACATTTCTTTTGTAATAAAATTAAATAGATCGGTTCACTAAATGATATTGTATTAGGGATTAGGTAATGCATTCAGCAAGTAATACTTAAGTATTTTTAAAAGCCAGTACTTTACTTTTACTTAAGTACAAATGTTAATGTGGTACTTTTACTTTTACTTGAGTACATTTTTGTCTGTGTATTTGTACTTTTACTTAAGTACAATTTTTGAGTACTTTCTCCACCACTGGCTATGTAGATAGATTACACACAGAGCGATGCATTATAAGCATCTAAAATGGCTGAACTAATTTTGGACTTGAGGGAACGCAGTAGGCCAGTACCAGCAGATGTCCTGGCTCCCAAAATCAGCACCAACAGTGGAAACTTCCCACTGGACATAAACCAGCTTGGCTTCTGTGCCTCTCTGCTCTTCTAGGCTCTTGATAGATGTTCAAAGGAAATGCAAACTTTTATTTCACTTTATAAGAGGACCACAGAATAATGCCGGTAGCTCATGTCCTTTATACCTTTGTGTATGTTGGTTTTTAAAGCTCTGACTTTAGCTGCAGTCCGACTTCTTTACAATCCTCTTAAGCCTGCATTACATCCTATTGGTTCTACACCTTTTTCTACCACAACTTGTGCTACTTTCCTTCAGCTGTGATCACTAGTGACTTATTCAATTTTTTTTACAAAATTAAATGTAGCATTTTAAATAGCAAAAAAGTTGTAAGAAACCTCAACTGGAAATACATCAGTTTATGATGGATGCACAAGTTTTGCTTCTTTATTTGAGATAAATAAACATTTCAATTATATTTTATTTCTTCAGGTATAAAAATATTTGTTCCATGCTTGAATATTGTATATACCGTATTTTCCACACTATAAGGCGCTCCTTCAATGAATAGCCAATTTTAAAACTTTTATCATATATAAGGCGCATAGAATAGACGCTACAGTTGGGGTTGAATTGGACGCGATTTGTTCCGTACTCTACAAATGTGCATGTATAATAAAGAAGTGGTCCCCTAGTACATAGTAGGCTGCGCCAGTCATTGTTTCACTCACGGTGTTGGTGTTGCGATATTGTGCCCAACTGCTTTCGGTGTAACACAGACCAACTGACACACTGCCGCCGCAGTCTCTCTCTTCCACCCCCCCTCCCCACCCCCATTTTATATGTATAGGGGCTGGTCCCTTGGTAACCCTAGTCGAAGCTCCCCGGATGAATGTCTAAAGCCACTAACAGATATCGTAAAACAATTTATCAAGCAAGATGTTTGCTTAATATGCTATGCAGAATAAAACCTGCAGCCAAGCAATGCAGCAGCTTTCTACATCTGCCTCTACATCTGACATAAAGAATGTCAACAAATCTGTCTGACTGCGTCTGCGAGGAGAGCCTTCCGGGACTGGGCCGGGGCGTGGCCGGAAGATGATCACCCTTCTCCGTTTGCGCACAGCATGTATGTGGAGAACGTGGTGCTAAATGACCTGCAGATGACCTGATTTTCAGGTCCGTAGGTAGATAGGTCAGTCAAACTTTATTAACAAACCAGCGTTCTGACAACTATCCCAGCATGCACCGTGCGCTTCTTCTACGGGGAAAAATGAAGTCGGCGGCTGCTTACTGTAGTTGCTAGACCTGTTGTGGCTCAATATTGGTCCATATATAAGGCGCACCGGATTATAAGACGCACTGTCGGCTTTTGAGGAAATTGAAGGTTTTTAGGTGCGCCTTATAGTGCAGAATATACGGTATATGAATCTAAATATACAAGATAAACATATTTGTCATTTTTTCATAGTTGGATGAGTTTGTGTTGTGTGAATTTCAAACACTCCTGGTTCTAGTTGCTATGTGGCTTTTGCAATATTCTGAATAACACATTTTGCATATAGTTATTTTAAACTCCTCTTGTTCGTCTAATCTTTATCCTACATTCTATACTGTCAATAGTAAATATGTTTTATAGCCTGACATGATTATTTTTACTACAATCATTAAAACCAGAAAACAGCTAACATATTTTTTAGAATAATGACATTCGCCCTTCTCGCGCTGAACAAAAACTGCTCCGAGAGCCTCTCTATGTTTAGGTCCACGGCCTTACTCAAGCACTGGTTATATTTTTATGTTGTTTGTGCTTTTGCACTTTCTTGCGTTGCGATGTAAGACAAATATGGCACATTAATGATATGTGTGGGTGGGATGTTCGGAGGCTTTCACATTGTAGATGAGTTCTCCTTTAATGGCCTCCACAAAAGCTCCAAACTCAGCTGGAAATGTATTCTCCCCCGTCTCGGTTCATCTGCCTGTCCTTTCAAGTCGTCCTATTTTCTTCGTTGCGTCCTCTCACGCCAGGAGATACAGTGGGCCAGGGGAATAAAGCATGTACAGTTTGAAACATAATAACAGAAAACCACGCAGTGAAGAGGCATGCATTTAAATCCACTAATTGACACACATGGGTCTGGAGTAAATAAGAAAAAAAAACAACAACAACAACAAAAATACTTGGTTGCCATCTTGGCACATAGTATACTGAAGCAGATCATAATGATGCAGGTCAGTGGATGGGCAAAGGCAAGGTTGAAAACAACTACTGCAACGTGCCACTTCGTGATGACAGGGAGCAGGAGTGTTTTAACGTAGACATTTCCCATTGAAAAATCAGGGTTATGGAAGCAGTGCTAAAAGCTGCAATTTGGCCCGGCCTTACACAGATTACCGCATCTCTCCACAATCCTCTTTGAAGACAAAGTCAAAGTGCTTCGAACCCCCATAATTTTATTGTTGCAGCTTTTCCCCAGAAACAAAAAACACAAATACAGATATGTACGTGCGGGCGCACTTTGTTCCCCTCTTTTAAAAAATGTGGGTGAACATAGAAAACAATTTTCGAGGGTTTAGGTCTTTGCAGGACTTTCAGGGTTTCTGTCACTTCTGGGAAAAAATAATTCATAAGTAGGTCAATAGAAAAATGTATTTAGAGTATTCAAAAATTATAAAGAGAAAAATGTTTTCACCTGGATCAAAAATGCCAACGACTTCCCATGTCAGAATATTAGTTGTAATATCCAATAAACTCAACCATTGGTAGAGTTCATCGAATATAGCGGTTCTCAACATGGGTGGTACCGCCCCCCAGGGGCCGTTCAGAGGATGGCAGGGGGCGCTGGCGGACATTTTTACAAAAGGGGGGCACTGGGATGCCTTTGGGGGACGTTTGGTCGAAGGTAAACTTTACACCTTAAATCCACAACAATACCAGTTTAGACTTTGAGCAACTTGGTAAAACTGTATTGTGTAACATTAAATCATGCTTGACTGTAACTGTATCGATGGCAGCTCTTCTTCTATTCAGTGTTTGTTAGCTTCTGTTAGCTTCTTGGCGCAGCTCCGTTCTCCTGCTACTGGTAGCTAAAATCACGATACCCTCACTGTGTATCCCCCTGAAAAATGAACCCATTTAAATAAAGAAATAAAGAAATCCCTCCATGGGTGATACCACGATAGGGAGCGTTCATTGTATAGCGTTAACACCGGTGCAGTAAGTGGTCCGGTATGAAGCGGGGGTAATGGAACAACACAGCACTTTTAAATTTCAATAATCAGAATGCAGAAATTGTTTCCGTTGTTTTTAAAAGGTTTATGTCAGTCTGCCTTTTCCCCATCGATAGGCTTCCCGACCGCCCTGCACCTTAGGGGGTTAAAAAAAAAAAGACGCGCACATTGCGCAAAACTCTGAAACAGGAGAAGCGGGACATAAAACGCAGCGAAGAACTAGGTGTGAATTATGGCATAAAAACATAGAATCCGACGCTGAACAGTGAAAAAATCAACACATGATGTGAAACACATGACGATTAGGCGGCGCAGCAGGTGATGAGATTACTGATGGTCAATAAACGATAAAATAAATGTAGCAACAGTAAAGAAACTAAAGTGGACATAGCAATAAACCGAGAGAGGATAATACTAATCAAATGAAACTAAATGGAAATGAATGAAGAACAAAATGCAAGAATAAACTAAGAAACTAAAGTAAATACAGAGGAATAAACTGGTATGGCAAGACCTTTTGATCAATAATGCAGAGGACTGTATGGCAAGAATAAACAGACACTATTTCCAGATAAAAGGTAAAATAATATTGTTGAAGTGCCATGGGTTTAAGACCACATCTAGTACTGAGAATAAATATATCTTACAGACCATAACAGTAAAGAACTGATCACTTTTATGTTTTTAATTAGATTTGATATATTTATTTCTTCAATATTACTTTTCATGTCAGTGTTAATGTCATGAGGCGTTAAGTGACTCCATGACACTTTCAATTGGACTCATTAGGATTTGATTAAGAACCAGATTTGTTCTTTGTAATTTCTGTCCAGTGAAACTATTAATCTATAAATCAATAGACAGGTCTATATAAAGATATAATCCATGTTTCTGTCTCATATTTGTATGGCATTAAAAGGATCTGGAACTTTAGTTTTTCCACTGAAAGCTCTGATTTGCACAATAAATGCCATGTGGGTGAAGTTTTATGGATGATACTCTGATGTCCCATTCTCCTGAAGGCAGCACAGAGCTGCACCACCAGAAACCGACAAACACTGAAGAGAAGAAGAGTTATGATTAATGTAGTTACAGTTCTATCCATGTTTTAATGTTGCAGAGCTCAGTCGTTTTGCAAATAGTTCAAAGTTTAAACTGGCATGTTGAACATCTTTTATCTGCTCATTTTGTGGAATATTTAACAACTAGAAAATGGCAGAAAATAAGAATATTTTTCCACTCTGATTGGCTGCTGATAGGCCTACCAATTTTAACTTGAATGTTCATTGCATTTTTCATAGACACCTGTGAAAATAATTTCTATTCACATGACTTTTTTGTTCTCTGGGAAATTATCTTAATGATAAATACAGAAACAAGCATAAAAATCAAAACATCTACAATAGTGACAGTTATATTATTGATAAAATAATGGTCAGTCCAAAGTAGCCTACAAATTCTTTGTTGGGGGGCGGTGAGGGACCTGGATAAAAGCTGGGGGGGCGTCAGGTTGAGAAACTGATTTAGTTGGTAATGTTGCATGTTCTAAATTACCTGCTAAAACATTGGCTGAAAGGACTCTTATTTAATGTTGAGGGATTGTTGCCTGTAAGGCAAACCTTTAGGGCACAGACATTTTACATTTTGTTTTGAGTTGAAATGTACTGAAGTCTTATTTAAGTTTGAGTGTTTAGCTTGTTAATTGCATTGTTAGAAGCAATTGTTTACACTATTCAAAGACACTTTTTATTAAACTGTGGCAATAGCAACGGCATAGTAAATTTCTATCATAACTATAAGTTTCAGGTTCAGGATTTTAATTTACTTTAAGCCCTGTAATAGGGACATTCTGTCATGATGTGTGTGGTTGTAGGTGAGGAAGACGCCGGTAAACCCAGGTAGTAATGAGGAAATTATGTATTTAATAAAGAATCAGGAACAAACTCAGAAAGACATGCGGCACTGGAAACAGACAGACGAATGATGAACAAATGACGAGGACCCGACGAAGGACAGAGACAACAGGTGGGGTTAAATACACAGGCAAACTAATCAGAAAGACATGGACACGCTGGAGGGACTATGTCTCTCGGCTGGCCTGGGAACGCCTTGGGATTCCCCCGGAGGAGCTGGAAGAAGTGGCTGGGGAGAGGGAAGTCTGGGCCTCCCTTCTGAAGCTGCTGCCCCCGCGACCCAGTAAGCGCCAGAAAATAGATGGATGGATGGATGGAAGCTAATCAAGGAACTGGACACAGCTGGGAGCAATCAACAGGGGAGACAGAGACTCACAGGGGAAACGGAACTAAAACACAGAAAAACCTCAAAAATAACTACGCAGAAAACACAGATCGTCGCACATTCTTACAAAGATGTTATGTATCCATCCATCCATCAAGTTTGTAGAGGCACTCTACAAACTTAGATGGATGTTTAATTAACTTGTTTAATTTTAACTTATGTTTAAAGTAGAATTATTTCACTAATAGACAGAATTACAGACAATATCTGTCTGTCATTTGTGTTTGTAAAGAAACTGGAGCACCCGGAGAAAACTTGTTCAAAACAATATTAGTTGATTTTACTAACAGAGCAAATTACAGTGTCTGTCACTTGTGTTTTAAGAGACACTGGAGAAAACCTATCTATTGTTTTTGTAAGGAAACTGGAGCACCCAGAGAAAACCTATCCATCCATCCATCCATCTATCCATTTTCTTCAGGAGGCACAAACTTCCCTCTCCTAAGCCACTTGGGTCAGCTCCTCCGGGGGATTCCCATCGCATTCCTTGGCCAGCTGAGAAACAGACATTTATCCGGGACTGGAAATGGATGGGAATCTTATTCTTTTTTTGTGCTGTTGACAATTCTCAGCAAAGTGCACAGTGGTGGGTCTGAGCAAAGGAAGTGTAGGCTTGGTATTGCTAACTTTCTGAAGACTCAGTATAGGTCTGGTTTTTGCGTCGTCATGTTTGTCGGCAGAACACACCGATCTTCTTGCACATTTCTTGGAGGTACTTCTCCCTGGCAGCGTCTGGTGGCTTATCTTACCATTTTCACCTCCAGACACTCTTTCCAACTCCATTAAGGTCCACATGTCTTTCCTTTCAATTTCACAAAGTTCCTTTTTCTCCTGCCGTTTAAGTTGTGTCTGGGAATCCCAAGAATTAGTCAGAGACTTCATCGCTGCAGCTTTTTTCTCTTTCTCCAGTTTTTCACGCTTTTGCTCTGCATATTCCCGCTGTTTCTTTTCTTTCATTAACTTATCCTCCATTAAAGCCCGTTTTTTAGCCTCTTCCTTCTTTATAATTGACAGTTGGTCGTACACTATTTTTTTACGTATTTCACGACTTCTGTCCTTATCAGGAATGTTGCAGTCACTCTCGTAGTCTAGAAAGCCAGATTCATACGGAACATCTCTTTCTTGCTCAGTAACACTGTGATGCATTTCCCACTGCATTATTACTAAGTTGTCCATATGTTTTTTAGTCTCGTCCTGTGTCTTCAGTTTCTGCTGGGGATCCTTCTTCTGTCTCCTGGCTTCAATTTCCTCAGCTCAATATCCAGGAAGCACCCCTTCCCTTTCAGTCCTGTCCATTTCCCTCTTCTGTTTCTGTTTATTTTCATAACTGGCAAACACTTTATCAGCCAGAGGCTTTTGCTTTGGAGTTTCCTTCTCCTGCTGATGTGCTTCATGTAGCATTTTGGCAACCTCCTCTTTGGCCATACTGTTGCATAGCTTTTTTTGTCGAGAGTCGTAGGCAGCTTCTTTCCTCAATATATCCTCTAAATTGTCATCCACAATCTTCTTTTGGTCCCTCATGTTTTGCTCAGTCTTGTCCTGTGTCCTGAGTTTCTGCTGCTTCTTTTTCTGTTTCTTCTTCTCAACGTCCTCCGTTCGATGCAACCACTCTGATTCCACCAAGGAATCAAACCCTTGACGTATAATCTTGTCCATTTCAATCTGCTTATGCCGTTTATATTCAACTTGATCATCCCATGCATCGGTCAAATACTTTTGCATTTTAACTTTCTTTTTTTTCTCCTGTTTGTCAAGTAACTTTTGGGCAACCTCCTGCTTAGTCATTTCTTCATTAAGCTTTTTCTCCTCAAAAGCTTCTTTGATATATTCTTGTCTCCTTCTATCCTTTATATCATCGTAGGCCATCTTCTTACATTTCTCTTGAAATTTGATCTTTTCGTGAACATTTTTCTCCCTCTCGTCATGTACATATTCTGACCGTTTGCCTTCACTAACTCTCTTGTGTGTTTGCGTTGGCTTTACAAATTGTTTCTCTGCCTTTTCACTAACCTGTTTGTTGAGTTTCTGTTCATTTTTACATGACGAAGACTTTTTAAACGGTTTGTCATGTTTGTCCTTTCCAGAATCCTCATTGGAAAGGACAATGAGCTGTGGACAAGCTCTCAACTTGTCATCTCTAAACTTGTTCACATCTGTAGACAAGTTGAGAGGTTTTTGCCCATTTCTGTCAATTTGCAACAATGTTTTTGATGGAGTTTTCTCCCACTTGTCTCTCCAGTTTTGCACATCCCGTGCGTACGCATTTGTTGGTCTTGGTTTCTTCTTCTTCTGTGATTTACGAAGTGCAGCTTCCTGTCTTTCTTTCAACTCCTGTACTCTTTGAAATGCATTATGCAGGTCAATGCGTGTCTGAATATCAATTCCGTCTTCCAAACTTAAAAGGCAACCTGAGCTTGTGCCAGTGTCAGAATCATTTGTGGCAGAAATCTCCTGAATATCTACTTTTCGTTGTGGTTTGGGGGTAGGTTGGAAATCTTTTTTAATTTTAGGCAACTTTAAAATAGAGTTCCTTAAAGTACGGTCCTGATCTTGAATTTTGACACTCTTGTTGAATACAAAATCACATGGGTCTGGGTCAAATGCCATCTCTCTCATCATAGGCACAGGGGTATAATGCCTCTTGGGGATTCGACTGGGATCCATCTTGCGTTTAAGTCTCGAGGTGAAAAATTGCAATTCTCTAAATTCGTTGAGTTCTGCACTTCTGGCTTTCGAACACACATAACAAGATATTCAAAGGGTTCAGAGCTGACGTCATAGAAGCTATGACACAAAGCCTGGGTTCCTAGTGACATCATCAGTTAGGTAGAAGTGTAACAGTTGCTATGGTAACCAGGAAAAGCTCTGAAGTGATTCACACTTCCTAGTAAAGGAGATGTTTCAACCCATCAAAACATTTCCAAATAAACTCATTCATATTAATACAAATGTAACTTTTTCCAACAATTTAGACAAGCTTCAGCCAATGTGGCTGTAACTGATATAGGCTTTACAATGTGCAAAACACAATAACCTGGTTTCCCATTAAATCTGCTCAACAGTGTTTTCCTCATCAATAAATTTTTTGATGAGGAACCTAACAATAGTTTCTAATTTTTTTTGTTGGCTGCTATCTAAGCTAGGCCCTAAAGACGGCGTTCCCAGCGTGTCATTTCGTTCAACCTTAGCTTCGAGCACATGCGTGTGTGAAAACCACCTATGTGTATGTATGTACGAGCATGCAAAGAGCTGAGAGAGGTAGAGAAAAACAGAATTATGTATTCCGGACGCTCTCTTCCAAGTGACCTGCACAAGTTTTGACTCTCCACTGAAGACTCCATCAACAGTCTTCATGATTTTTTCAAGTGGTTTTGTATGTTTTTCTCCCACAAATACAGCCAAATACAGAAAACTTTTCATCAAAAACAACTGATGGTCAAGCAGGTGATGAGCTTGTTCAACCAAGTTCCATTGAACAAGTGGGTAGTTTAAGTATTTCCAATTTATTAGTAATGTTCTTTGACATGTTGTGTCGTACCTTTCATGTTCATGTGTAAATTATTGAATACAACATGTGAATAATTAGTAATTGTAATCCATCCATCCATCCATCCATTTTCTTTACACCCTTGTCCCTTTGTGGGGTTGGGAGGGTTGCTGGTGTCTATCTCCAGCTAACGTTCCGGGCGAGAGGCGGGGTCACCCTGGACAGGGCAACACAGAAAGACAGACAGGACACACAACCATGCACACACACACACTCACACCAAGGGAGAATTTAGAGAAACCAATTAACCTGAGAGTCATGTTTTTGGACTGTGGGAGGAAACCGGATGAAAACCACGCATGCACAGGGAGATCATGCAAACTCCATGCACCCAGAACCCAGAATAGTGATAGAATAGTGATAGTAATATTAGTGATAAAATAATGGTCAGTGCAAAGTAGCCTGCAAATCTTTTGGTGGGGGGCGGTGAGGGACCTGGATAAAGGCCTGGGGGGCGTTGGCCCTAAAAAGGTTGAGAAACACTGATCTAATATATTTCTATCTTGTCTTTGTTGATGCCGTAAAGTGTCCAACTGTTCATGCAGCGATTGTACTTCGTTATTAATTTGAAATATTTTTTACCGCCCGATCACCATCAGGATTCTAACCTGACAGGTCCTTCGTGTAAAAGTTTTTCTTCTTTTTAGGTTGAGAAGAAACTTTGTTTTGTCTTCTGTAATTTCCAATCCAGTTCTAAAAGACAGAGCAGTCTTGTTACAAAACAGGAAGCTTTATTTGATTTTTATATAAAATTGCATCTTACCATCTGAGTTCTCGAATAACATTGGTAAACATACATCAACCACAAACAGCGGTAAGCCAGTGGCCTCTGCTGCTGCTCCAACCAGTGGAGAACCCACCCTGGTCATCCCTTCTTCATATGACTTCTGGAGGAAGACCTTTGCTTCCTCTGAGATATTTGTTCTCTCTTATCATGAAACGATAAAAAACAGCATTTGCAAAAAATTATATTCAGGACAAACGCACATTTTCTTAGATCTAGCTGTATAGCTCATTGTTTAAGAGATGTTACACATACCTCTTCTTGACATAAAACAAAGAAGGAAAAATACAACCATGACTATGAATAAACAGAAGGTAACCGTTTTTCTGGTATGTGATAAATAAATATTTGCATGCATTGTGCTTGCAGGGTATCCCCCAGAAAACCTGATAAGCCCGGTGGTTGGGTGTGATGGCAGTCAGTCATCCAGTAGTCTGTCATGTTTTTGAGTTAAAAAATGTTTAAAGTTGACGGGAAATTTTAAATTATATTTTGATAATTATGTGTTCTTGAAAGATTGGAAGATTAACACCCAAACAATAACTAAAGTCGTAAAAGATGCAAATATTTTACAGAAACTTGAATAAATAAACAATGCTTAGCCTGGTAGGGGTACAAATAAAGACTGGTGGCCTGCAAGGCTTATAATACACTGTGGGAAACCCTGAAATGTATTAAACTGTATGATAGAATTCTACCATTCAATCAATATACTAATATAAACTATTATACAGAAAAGTATGTTTTTTTTAAAAACTATATGAAACCAATCAAAGACAAATATTACAACGATGGCACTAGGGATGCAAATTATCCGCACTCAAAATCAATATATGTATATTGATCAATATTTATATTGGCATCATGTTTTCTTCCATGACATAGCATTTTTTCTGTTAAGCCCTACGCTTTTCTGTCAACACATCCTCGCCTGCTCCACCATGCTACTTCAACACTATTTAATGAGCTGAATGAGCACTACTAATGTGAAAATTAAGAAGCTTGTCGGGACTGCATTCAAGACAGCGGTATTTTAATTTTTTAACGCAGCAGAGGGCTAAGGACGCAACGCCGGACTATGAATTCGTTCAAGCCGAGTTTTATTTGCAGCGGCTCCATTTCCCTCCTGTACTGCCAGATTGACAGCCTTCAACTTAAAAGTGACATCATATGAACGTCTTCCTGTGGCTTCCATGATGAGGGGGTTTTGAAAACATTTCTCCATCGTCCCTGCTGCTAGCATGTACTTGCCCTAAATCAGGCATGTCCAAAGTCCGGCCCTTGGGCCAAATGTAGCCCGTTTCCAAATTTACACAGGCCCTCAGCCTCTGTCATGAAATTAATAATTGTAAATAACTTTATTGGTGCATATATGTGTTTGTTTTTTTTGTTTTTTGTTTTGCTTTTTGATTGTTTTGATTTGAAGGGGATTTTTGGAAGGGCTGGGTTGCTGGGCGATCTGCACGGACCTCTGACGGTGGTTGACAGTTGGCTGTTTTGGACGAGTGAGCGAGCTTGCGAGTCACGGTCGAAGGAGGATAGCTAAGAGGTGGTTCAATTGAGGTCCGGGCAATCAATTAATTAGCGTTCGGTTGATGTGGGAACAAGGTGGGTGTTTTTACGACTGAATTGTAGTCGTTGAATGTGATGTTTATGTTTCAATATGAAATGGTGTTAATATTTGATTAACTTTAGAACAGTTGAATACATTTTAGTTAATTTGTAATATAGAAATGTTAGTTAATTAAATACATGTATTGTAAATGTAATGTTATTACATAAAGCAAGTTTTATAGGTTAAGGGAAAAGGTTAGAACCACTAAGAGTTACTAATGGTGTTTTATTTGTATGTTTATAGCTCTTACGGTGTGTTCATGAACAATGGCTGTTGAATAAAGAATCGTGAACCATCAGTTAGAGAGACCATCTTTTCAACCGGGACGCTACAATAATAATGCGGTCAGCACTGCTACCCATAGTGCAAAATTCAGAGTACAAAACGCTATTTTATATTTCACCAGAAGATGGCAGTAGAGCCACTCTCGATGCGGGGAAACTAACCCTCGTCACAGGGGTCAAAGGGTGTGATCATTTCAAGCCCATTTCAACAATGGCTACTGTAGCGAAAAAACGGAAAGTCGACAACGAGGGTCAGCGCTTTCAGTTCAAGTGGAAATTAGAGTATTTTTTCACCGAAATACGAAACAACTGTGTCTGCCTAATTTGCCAAGAAACTGTGGCTGTTTTCAAAGAATTCAATATCAAGAGGCACTGCCAGACGAAACATTCTAGCTACGACAGTATAACTGGAAACGAACGTAGCAAAAAAATTGAAGCAACTGGAAGCTGTTTTAACGGCACAGCAGAGCTTTTTTACAAGAGCCCGTGATTCAAATGAAAACGCCACAAAGGCGAGCTGTGAGGTAGCAACACTGATTGCTAAGCACGGCAAGCCTTTTACTGAAGGTGAATTTATTAAAGAGTGTGTGATGAAAATGGTGGAGAAAATCTGTCCGGAGAAGAAGCAAAAGTTTGCTAATGTTTGTCTGGCTTGTAATACTGTGGTGCGAAGACTTGAAGATGTTTCATCTGATGTTAAGAGGCAATTGCAGGCGAAAGGAGTGAAGTTTGACTTTTTTTTCATTAGCCTGCGACGAGAGCACAGATGCATCCGACACCGCTAAGTTACTAATTTTTTTGAGAGGATTGGACGATGAAATGAACGTAAGTGAAGAGCTACTTGAGCTTCAGAGTCTTAAGGATCAAACGAGAGGAACAGATTTATTTGTTTCTGTTTGTTTCGCCGTTGATAACATGAAACTACCATGGGATAAAGTCGTTGGGATCACTACGGATGGTGCACCTGCCATGACGGGTGACCGCAGTGGATTAGCAACGCTAGTATGTAATAAAGTGAGTGAAGGAGGAGGGAAAGCCATAAAACTGCACTGTATCATTCACCAACAAGTTCTCTGTGCCTAACATCTCAAATATGACCATGTGATGAAACCGGTGATAAAGGCTATTAATTACATTCTCTCAAAAGCCCTGTGCCACCGCCAGTTTCAACAATTTCTAGTCGACATTCAGGCTGAATACGGAGATGTTGTGTATCACAATGACGTGAGATGGCTCAATTGGGGATCTGCACTCCAGCACATCTACTCTCTTAGAAAGGAAATCGGACAATTCTTGGCAAAAAAGGTACAACTGATGCCAGAACTTTCCAATCCTGTTTGGCTGTCAGATTTTGGATTTTTAGTTGACATAACCCAACATCTAAATGCACTGAACACTAGCATTCAGAGCCAAAATGCAGTTGTAAGTCAACTGTATTCACACATTGGAGCATTTCGAACCAAGTTGCTGCTTTTTCAAAGACACCTGCCCCAAACACAGCCCACTACCACTCACTTCCCATCTCTGCAGGAAATTATGACCCGTTTTCCACAGAACGACATCAGCGCGCAAATAAGGAGGTATGCAGTAGACATCTCATCTTTGGCTGAGAAATTTCAGCAGCGCTTTCGGGATTTTGCGGCTATTGAAAAAGAGATCACAATTTTTTCTGCTCCTTTCTCCGCTGATATTTATATCAGCGTGAATTAGCCAGCTGAGTTTTATTATTAGTTTACTATCTTGCACTTAAAAAGTTGTTTGAAGTCTGTGCATTTTTCTCTATATATGTATAAGAGTCTAACGTTGAAACAATCTAACACTGCTTCTCTCATTTTTGAAAACAAGTAATAGAATGATGCAGATGGCCTTCTGTGTTTTGTACTTCAAAGTAATATTACTGTTAATATGTTCCTGTTTGCATTTTGAATTTAGTTCATCGTGAGCACTTACAAGTGGATAAAATGCCATGTTTCAGATGAACCCATATATGGTGAATCTTTCCAGAATTTATATTTTCGCGCAGACTTTTAATTCATAGTACAAAAGTCATACTGACTTTAACAAAACCAAAAAACAAACTACTCTGCGTGAAGACATGAAAAGTGTGCCATTTCCAATAAAAATGTTATACAACAGTTCATTTGCTTTTAACGTTAATTATTCAAAGAATGTCAGGCTGCATGGTCGGTCCCCACACATTTTCATATTACCAAATCTGGCCCTCTTTGAAAAAAGTTAGGACACCCCTGCCCTAAATGAAAAGCAGCGCTTTCTTCTTTGATTTCCAATTTTGACTTTCAATGATTCACTTCTTGCTAAAGAGCAAGAAGTGAATGGTGGTTGAAGAAAAATCCACAGAAAAGGGGCACCGGGCTACAAGCCGCATGGTTCAAAACGTGGTAAAAAAGTAGCAGCTTATAGTCCGAAAAATACGGTACTCAAAAATCGTAGGTAAATTGTAAACATAGGTTTTACAACAAGCTAACAACAACAAAAAACCCTCCGGTTTTAGATTTTAGTGAGTTGTTTTAAATACCAAATGAAAGTATTAAGACGGATACATCTGACATTTATTTTTAGTAAATTCTTGATTTCCTACTCAAACTTAAATTAAAATAAAGGTTTTAAAAAAAGCTAAAAAAAAGAGTTCTATCAGCGACAAGCTGCTGTGATCAGCGATACAAACGTTGACTTCCTGAAGGTGGAGTTTCTGAAAGAACTGAAGCTTCTTTAAGAGACAGAGGCCCAATTTCAATGCATTAAATTACCAAGTAAAATTTCTTTTAGGTCACATGATATTTAAAAGCTTTTTAAAACAGCTGAAGGTAATATCGTTACAAACTATGTGGATGGAAAATACACAATATTGCCCCTTTAAAGGAGCAATGCCTATCACTACTACGTTACTTTTTTTTTTTAAAGGACAGCGTACGTGTGAAGAGCCTAAAGCAGTGTGTGTGTTGAGCAGCTGATGGCGGCCTGCTGTCTCTCCTGCCCTCAGGCAGACCATACTGTAGCCTGAGGTGCAGGTCGCAGAGGTTCTGTGAAAGTTTCTTTCCAACCGCCATCACTGAACAGAAATGGTTGCTATTTTAGTTATCATTCTCTACAAGCCTGTCAAACATTTTCAGTGAAATCAACATTTCTCTCGTGCGATAATTTCATTTTTTAAGTTTTTAAATATGCACTAGATTTTCTTTTTCTTCATTTATAAACAGTAAGTGGTTCTTATATGCTTTTGCTTGTGCAGCGTGTCTTTGATGTGATGCTGCTGAATAAAGTAAAACTGGCATCTTGAATCTAACTGAGCCATTACCCCTGCTAATTTACCAGCTAATGTAAGCCTGCAGTGTTGCTCTATTTAAAGAGCAGAACAACAAGAAACAATGCACTTTGCAATTAGCATTTTAAGGGAAAGAAAATCTATATTCACCAGGTATTTACGCCACATATTGCTCAACTCTTGCACCGCTGTGTAAATGACCAAAAAAATGTTTGAAAGCAAGCTTGTGTTATAATTTTAATTTCTTTTGCTACTGGCGACTGGAGCAGTAATAGTTTTTACCTAAAGAAAGCAAGTAAATCACTGCCTTGATGAAGGAGGTAATACTCAGTACCTTGCTAATGAGGGGGTTTAGAAATAATTTCCGCAGCAAAAGAAATAAATGAGAAACAGCCTCACAGTTATCAGATTAAAATGCAAACTTTTTGTACCTTTCTAAAAGTAAGATATCAAAAAATGGTTTTCTAGTGTCAGCATTCCTGTTGCTTCTACTCTGAGTGATTTAACACTGATAAAATGTAGTTCATTTTGGCCAGTTTTTTCTCTGGGAACAGCGGAAAAACTGTTCCTAAAGACTGTGCTGTCTTTTCCACCCAGCGTCATTTTCAGTTCTTCAAGAAAAACGCACCGCCTTGTGACATCCGCCTTGTCACATCGACCTCTGTGGTTTTGAATTCAACGTTCTGTCTCTCAGAGTAAACTTCCCCATCTGGGTTATTTTTTCCTTTGGCAAGACAGAAAAAAATCTCCATTGTCTGTTTGGGCTGTGTCTACAGATGATCTCGTCTGAGGTACTTTTCAATTTGTAGACATTGGAAAACGTCCCGTCATGTGTTCCTTGTCAAATTCATAGCTGTGATTTCACAGACTACTCTCTTCTCTTCAGAACAAACTGAAGAGTTTCTTCCTTCTGGAAAAAACAGGACTCAATTAACCAAAATACACACAGACACACAAAGACCATGCCAAACAGAGGCTGCACGAGACTTCAGACTGGGTCAGAGTTTCGCCTTCCAGCAGAAAAATGACCATAGATATAAAAACAGTTATATTGAAATAGACCAGATCAAAAGATATCTATGCACAACACACCAAAAGAGGGAGAAAAAATGTTGATGTCGATGTGAAAAGCTGCCAGACCTGAAAAATCTAGCAGCTGTAATGGCTGTTCTACAAAACTTTAGCCGTAAGAGGACAGAGAAAGGTCTGTCCCACATACTGTCAGATTTGTTTTTGTAAAAATAAAATAAGAAACCTTTCTACTTCACAATTGCATTCCTCTACAACTTAAAGAGCAAAAATTTTGGACTCACTGGTTGTAACTTGACTGAAGGGAGAATACTCAAGGTTTATGAATCACAATCGTAATGAAACCTGTCTGCCGTTAAGGTTTGGTTTGACGTCTCACCCTGAAAGCTTGGTTTATCAAGTTTTTTAAAAGAAACAGGTTTTCTACAAAGCCACAAAGGGATTCTGTCCTCATACCATTAGGTCAAGAACTATTTGAGAACAATGTTTTTCATCTGTCTTCAAGCTTTCCACTGCCATTAAATGCATCATTGTCTACTGAGTTTGGCTGTGCCTCTCGGCCATGTTCACTGAACGACTTCTGACCAGATTTAGTGCTGTCTGCTTTTGTAACGCTACAGCCAATGAATCCCAGAACCCAACATTTCCCAGTGGAACATTCAATTGTAATTGTCACTGTAATTGACCTTACCTATTTGCACTTTTAAGGCTTTGGTGGTATGTTCAGAGAAAAACAGGCAGAGATGAGAGTGGTTGGCAGAAACTGAAACCCAAAAGGTTTAGTTACAAGAAACCAGAGAACACAGAAGGGAAACAAGATAAAAGTTAAAGGGGCAGCAAAATAGACTTTTTTGAACTTTACATCATGTCATAATGTTATTCCCTCATCAAAACATACCTGCTTTGATTCTCTCATGCATGTTTGAGAAATCCTTTAATCTCTCGTGGTAACCATGCAGCTGTATAAAACGCTTGGTGGGACCTCGCCCCGCCTTAGAGGATGAAGCTCCTCCTCCGAGCTACAGTTTCCAAGCTTCTGTCTCAAAGAGCAGCCCTCCCCCCCCCCGAATCCTCCCTATCAGACTAACCAGCAGCAATTAGCAAACAACTGGTGGAAATTTGCATCTGCTGAGCTCGTTACAGGAGCTACTTCTCAGTGAAACGCTGGTAAAAAATATTGTTAAATGGTTTATTGAGGAGTGATGTGATGACTTCCTTAAGGCCGATTTTCATAAAGAGTAAAACTTTCTTAAAGAGACGAGGCCCAATTTCAAGGTGTTAATTTGCAAAGTAAAATTTTTGTTAAGCCATATTTGATATACATATCCCAATTTTTGAATAACTGGAAGTAACATAGATATTTGATTGTGGCATAAAATGGGACAATGTGTCTGGAAAACACTTAATAATTCCCCGTTAAACAGACAGAGGCTAAATTTCAAGTAGTTAAATTACAAAATAAAATTTCTATTACATCATGATTGATACATATACATTGCTATAAAGTGGAACGGTGTGGAATGCACACAACACTTCCCCAAAAGCACGATGAACAAGATGAGAAAAAGAGGCAGAGATAATTGAAAGACAAAAAAAAAAGAAAGTTACAGCTGAGAAATGAAAACGAACAGATAAAAGAGAACTAAACGCAGCATGGAGCAGCCGACAGTGGAGCGTGTGGCCAGAAGCCAAGATGAATGAGTCATAACTTGGCTTCATTAGCGGCTATGTCTCCTGACCTATCGACATCCACATCGCACCGTGTAATACCCGCACATCGATCCGCTGACCTCCCGAGCAGCAGGATTCTCACCACTCCTCATTGTTGCAGCCTTCCAGCTCGGCCCGCTGTGTTTCTAAATCTCTCCCATGCCTCCTCCTCGGCCACCGCAACCCCACGCCCCCCCACCCAGCCCCAGAATCTGTATTTACCATTAATATTGAACTCCCACAAGCGAGTACAAAGGTCAAGATTTGTTTATGCATTCGGCAGGACCGCATAAATTCGGCAGAGCAGTCAAATGTCAGTTAGAAAATGCCAAAAGTTTAAAACCCGTCTGAGTTGTGCAGTCTTGTGAGGGTGTGACCGTTTCTTGCTCAAAATGCGACTTGTTTGAGAGCTTGTTGAAAATGTAGCGGTAAGATTTTTTGTTTAGAGAAAATTATTGAATAACGTTCAGACTCCAGATTGAATTGGGTTGCGGCGAAGTTCAAAAAGCAGACTGAAGGGTTTTCGGGACTGACAGGTTGCAGGATGATTATAAACACCCAACACGCTGTCAGTCCCCTCTGGCCAAATAGGATTTTAGAACAATTCAAACTGAAACTTCCAGCTGCAAAACAAGTCGAATCAGGTATTACTCCTAGTTGTTTCTGTGAAATATTCCAGTAACCTCGAACATCATTTATTGACATTGAGCTTGAATGGAAAGTCTTCTCAGGCACAAGCAAAACTGGGAAAGTTCACAGCAACAAATCCAGGTACACAGCAAACTTCCCCTGCACACACTCACCACACTCAAGTTTACATTTCACTCTATTTCCTGGTAACCCTAACCTTGGGTTTACACTACGTGCGGCTCCGCTCCGCTGTGAAGTCCAGAGGGGCTCTGAGAAGTGTGCCTGGGAAATGCCAGATCACGTTAAAGTCAGTAATAAAAAGTTTGAATGGTGTTATATAAAATACTGTTGTTCTCAACTTCCAATAATAATCTTTCTCCATCCACTGCTAAAGTTAGTTTTGCTTTATTTGTTTCATATGTTGCTTTAACTAATTTTGCATTTGTTTGTTCCAGTTTTATGTTGTGCCGCCCTCATGTGGCAGATTTAGGGTACTCCACCCGTATTTAAGCAGCAGGTCAGTTTTGTTCAGTTGACCTCAGTTGAGTTGGGCCCACATCTTTTATCATTTGACGTATTTTTCTTTTAACCTGATGTTTTGTTAACTATTTTTGGAAGCATTAAATTGACATTTTTTAAAATAATTTTTGAACACCTTTTGTTTTTAAGTCTGGTCCCTTATATCTGTGAAGAATTATTTTTAAAATGTGGATATTGTGTTTGTTCATTTTCCTTTCCAAACCCAACAACAGATGCATGGAGTCATTGCTGCTTGGAAGCTTTCTTTGTCGAACTTATTGCTCTGAGAAATTCTTACCTCTCATTCAAAATGCATAATTTAAATTTCAATAAATTTTTACCACATACTCCACTTCATAAATAATGAACGTGCAATTTTGGCAGTAAGGAAGCAAGCCAACTGTTGTTTGGTAGGATAGACAGTTTTATTTGTCTGAACAGACACATGGCAGCTGTCTTCCTCAGCACTCCCCCATGGCGCTCCCCTTTTCGTGTCGGAGTTTGTTCCTGGCCGGGATCACACTGATTCAATCTTACAGAATGCTACTTGTCTACCACTGAGTGGGAGAAATGTCTTGCTCCTGAATCAATGATCAATTCAATTTCATGCACCACGGTGACATTTAACCAACAAAGCCAGAAAGGTTAATGGAATTCCATATGTACGCGCACACACACATACGCGCTCTCACGCCGGTACAGTGTCTGATTGTATCGCAACGCTACTTAGCAGAAGAGCCCAAACTGAAGAGAGAAAATCCTCCTTCAGCTAAGCTGCATATCAGTGCATTGTCATACAAGGCCACCTGGATCTGAGAGCTCCTTTGTCTGTCTGCCACTTACCTGGTCACCCATTACTCTCCCTGCTTTTATACTGAGGCTTTCTACCATATTTCAACTGGCCACATTGTTGGTCCTTGATCACATTTTTCTCCTTTTTTTTCACCCCCCCATCTCTAGTTGTGCTTCCATTGGCCGTATAACTGCGCAAATTTGAATTGCGAAAATGAATTTGCTTAATGGAAACAGAAATTTTGAAAAAACTAATTTTTTTATTAATAAACGTGATTTTTGGACTGTATCAATATCTGTGTGTTTAGCAAAAACTGTAATGCAAACACTTTTTTAGCATCACACGAGTCATGTGATCAACAACCAGGTGTTACTACAGGCCAAGAAAACGACACAAAGTGGTATAGTAGGATTTTTTTATTGACTTATCGTATGAACATAGTTATTCATGTGTGATTTCGAACGCGTCTCTTATTTAATAGAAACACTGCAATTGCAAAATTGTGTTTAACATTAGCGTAATATAGACAGAGCTAGCTATTTTGCACAGGGAAACGCAACTTCTGACAAACTACTTTTCCGTCTGTTGGGTAATTCTTGATATTAATCTGTCTGCCACCTTCCTGTCTTTTCTGTCTGGCCTGTCTAGTTGTGTTTCGATCACAAATGTGCACAAATTTCTGTCAGTATTCTGCTGATGTTGACAAAGAACAATTTAGCAACTGAGGTGTTCCCGTTAATTAAGAACCGGAATAAAAGTCACATGTAAATAAGTTATTTCACCCAACACGTCATTAAAAAATGTGCCGTGCCATCATCCTTCAACTTCTGATTGTCATCTAGTTTGTGGGGTTTTTTTGTGATTTGTTGATCACATGACTCGTGACGGGGAGGGAGGATGGGAGCATCTCTGTTGCAGTTTTGCGAAATGAACAATTTTTGATATGGCCAAAAAAAAAAAAAAACTTCATCATCCTAAAAGCAAAACAAGTTTTTAGAAATTGCCATGCTTCCATTAGCCAAAATTTATTTTTCAAATGTCCAATTGCACGATTATATACTCAACAGAAACACAGCTGCTACATTAA
The DNA here is from genome assembly GCF_904066995.2 of Poecilia reticulata. NCBI lineage: Eukaryota > Metazoa > Chordata > Actinopteri > Cyprinodontiformes > Poeciliidae > Poecilia > Poecilia reticulata. The sequence goes on from NC_088838.1 coordinate 7,120,053, forward strand.
AAGACAAAAGTTTATAACCAAACAGTTTTCTCAACCTTTTCTCTAACTTCCTTTAGCTTGTCTGCTGTAATGCCTCAGAAAAACCATGGCAGTCATGAAGGTCTGCTGCTGGAGCTAAGGATTCAGCACATGGGATTAGCATTGACATGTGAAACCTTGTTTGGTGTCAAACCACAGTTGCACTGCTGATCAGAGCAGGGTAGGCACTGGGCCCCCGACTCTAGAAACACAGCTAGACAGCTTTAACAAAAAACACCATTACTCAAACACCAGAGTGAAGATCTCACTCTATTGCTCTGACAAGACTGACCAGAAACTGGACTGGAGCCAGATAATGGGTTGTAAAGAGGAGCATGGACACCACATCACATGGGACACATGAATTATAAAAGCTACAGCTCCTTCAATATATCCTTTAGCTGAACATGGAGGCGGCGTACTTCACAAGATGCAAAAAGCCAACACTCGGAGGGGAACACAGAGAATCCAACACAGATGGAAATATCGGAAGATACACAAGACTAAGAATAAGGGCCTAGAGTTTTTAGTCTACAATAAGAGCTTGTCAGAACAGCTTTTCTTTGGGTACATTACTTATAAAAAGCTGCCTGTTAGTGTGTTGGCCCCCGATTTGTTGCCAAAGCAGCCCTGAATTGATGTAGTATGGACTCCACCAGGCCCCTGAAGGTATGCAGAGGCATAAATGGTAAATGGCCTGTACTTGTATTGTGCTTTATCTAGTTCAGAGGGCTCCAAAGCACTTCAGACTATATTCAACCCAATTCATGCACACATTCAACTGCTGATGCCATGTTCAGTCTGAGCACCACCTGCAGGCAAGACCGGTGTAGTGCCTTCTTGCCCAACGATATAGTAGCTGCGTTTCCATTGACCATAAAATTGTACAATTTGACATTTCAAATATAAATTTGCTTAATGGAAACACGACAATTATGAAAAAACTTGTTTTTCGGGAAAGATTTTGATGCTAGGACGATGTGTTTTTCTGGGACCATATCAAAACTGGTTTATTTCACAAAACTGCAATGGAAACACTGCCGGATGATGTCACTGACGCAAGCCACAAAGACAACAACAACAGGAAGTCATCTTCTTCTCTGTCTTCATCTAACAAACTTTTTCACGCGTCATTCTAATTGTGGTTTTTATGTAATGGAAACACCACAATTGCAAAATTTTGCTTTTTACGACATTAGCGGAAAATTGACAAAGTTTTGAGCACATTTGTAATGGAAACGCAGCTAGTGACAGACAGAGAAGAGTTTGGAACTGGCAACCCACTGGTTACAGGATGTACTCCCACCACCGTTGCCCCACTATGTGGTACTAGGAATTTCTTTAAGGCATGGAAGTTTTTTTCTTAGACAAATGATCATATTGAGATTGAGTTAATGGCCAACACATCAAAGTGTTGTTAGGCACATCCAACTCTTAAAACTTTTTTGTTCGTGAGGACTCATCATTTAGTGGAGATAACCTGCAGTCATCAAAAAAAAATTCCATTAAAGGTTGTTGGCAAAACCCTCACTGGTAATACTGTGTCAGTGAAGGCGTCACACTGGCATCACAAGACTATGTCAGTTCATCACACACAGACAAACTGTATGTAGAAAAAGTTCAGTGTTTTCACAAGTCAATCATGTCACCATGTGAACTCATATGTGACATTGCTTTTACAGGCAGCTATTTCTCCACCAGTAAAAGGTTTCATCTCTTCCACTAAATCCTAAAGTTACACAAAAATTCACGGCATGATCATTGAATAAATAATCGCCTTGATGATTCTCCCAACGCTCACTCGCCTGAGCTGACTTTCCAACACATGTGGCCTTCCTGTTTCCTTCCTCCACTCACTTGCTAACACACTTTAAGGATTTAGTCAAACAAAGTCAAAAGAGAAGCAGTATTAAGTTAAGTTCTCTGCCTCTGTTTGAAAGAAGGGATTAGAGATGGTCTTACCGGCTTTGATCAACCTTGTCAAAGTTGCTGCAGACATGTTTAGTCTATATACAGTTTCTGTCAGGAGATTACAGCCAAAACTTTGAAAAAAGGGGTTTCCTTCTTTACATATTTCTTCTGTTTTCAGTTTTTTTGGATGGAGAGGTATTTTAGCCCATGAAACAAATTGTGGTACCAGACGAATATCACCTATTTCAATACAAAAAGCAGTTTTTAATCGATTATTTTATTTATAAATAGGAAAACCAAAGCTGTTCAGACTGAGCTGGCTGTGTTAGAAAAAGTATTCCCCCTAAACCTAATTGCTGGTTGTTCTGCCCTTGTCAACAGAGCTTGAAATCAAACCTTGCCAATCGCTGCCATTGAGTCTTTCTGAACCATTTGAAAGGTTTGCTGCAGTTTTTTTTTTTTTTACATGTTTGACCAAGATAGCCAAGCAATTGTTTTTGTCAGTCTCAGTTCATTTACTATTGACTTTGCATTGGCTGTTTTACTCCTAGATGCACCAACACGAAAACATCTGAAGAGGTCATTCTCAAATTTTTGGAAACCAACCAGCATAAACAAATTGTGAATTATGCCAAAAGCTTGTTGATGTGAACAAATTGTGTGTTCTTGGTACAGAGCGTTCAGCCAAATATCAGCAGAGGTGTGTGTTTGATGTGGGCACTGGATGAGATAAATTCAATCTTTCACAAGTGAGCTTAAAAAAAAACCCTAAATAAATCAGTTTGCCTTACAAAAAAACCCTAAAATGAATAACCCAACTGTTGGATCTAGATAGAAAATGTGATCATTTCCTTTTAAAACAAATGTCCAGCATCTTTATCAAAGGTGTAAAAGGCACTTGTATCACAACAGAATAAGCAACATTTATCTTTCCACTTTTCCTTGAACACCATCTCACCAACTGACTCATATCATACCAATATATGCTTTCTGAATGATGACACTGTTACTAAGATAAGATAAGAGAAATGGTGAGCCTTATCTCAGACAACAGCTTGAGTTCGTCCCTCATGTTAAATGCCACCGTGAGTTATACACGCTACACGCCGTCCTCTAATTCTCAGTTCTGAGCATAAAGTGATGGGCTGCAATCAATAACACAATGGAAATGGATGCATTTTAGGATGAAATGGACTCTGTGTGTGTGCGTATGTGTGTGTGTGTGTGCAGTGTTTTTGGTGGAGGCTGGGAGAACTTTCAGCCTTTATGGATAGAAAGATGTTCAATATCCAGGCAGCTGATTATTTCAACAGAAACACCGATATGAAGGAAGGTTAGATTTTTCTTTGATTGTAAAGCAACTATACTGTAGTTCAGTGGTTTCCAAACTTTTTCTTCTGGGCCCCGCCCTATGGATTACAAACAGCTGTGTCTAGGAACAGGGTGGGGCAGGGAGGGGGGGGATCGACTTTTTGGGGGCCAAAATGAATGTATGTAGCTGGACATAGACAACAACATCAGTAGCTACTAGTACAGGCCACTTGTTAAGTTGCAGGTGCTGTATTGATATTGGCTGGGCACATCTTTTGGCTAACATCACCTGCATCCACAAACTGTGAAAAGTTCTTTGCGTTTTGCTGGTTTGCTGCCATGATTCTAACACACCTGCGTAGCTCTGCGTAGCAGCAGGTCTCCTTCACTGCCGCACAGGTGTAAACCCAGCGGGAGCGTCATAGCGCTCATGTTGCGTTTAAAGGCGGCTTGGAAAAACAGGTTACCACATGTTAACAACGGATTAACCTTTTAACAACATTTTTACCAGCGTATCACTGAGAAGTAGCTCCTCTAATGAGTTCAGCAGATGCACAGTTCCACCAGGTGTTTGCTAATTGCTACAGGCTAGTCTGAAGGAGCTGAGCAGGGAGGGCTGCTCTTGAGGTGGTAGCTTGGAATCTGCAGCACTGAGGAGGAGCTTCATCTAACCAGGTGTTTTGCAAAGCTGAATGGTTGCCATTGAGATTGAATGATTTTCCCAAACATGCATAAAAGAATCAAGGTAACACTGCAGGGATGTTTTTGCTGATAGAAAAGCATTATAATAGGATCTAAAGCTCAAAAATATAAATTTTACATGATACTGGCTCCTTTAACCAGTGGGGAATGTAACCTGACCATTTGATTTTCACAAAATCACTTGTGGAAAAAAAGTCCCAAACAGAGATATATAAGAAACTTGCACAACACCATACATCAGCACCATACCTTTATATTAAATGGAGCCCAAGCATTTCTTCTGTTCCACTTATGCAGCTGGATGAGGATGTGTTTTTGTTTTACCACCATGCACAGTGAACTGGATTGCAAGAGATAAATGTCCTGAGCTCTCTGCTAGAGAGCTGCAGCCAAAAAGGGCATCTCGGGGTCAGTAAGTCTCCATTACAGCTATTAAATGCTCTGTATGTACTGGCAGGTTGCTTTGGAGGCAAACAAGCAATGCACCATATCTTCCCTACAATTACTATTGTAGAGGTTTGCTCAGTTTTATTGGGGCTTTAACTGGACGTGCACACTAAGATGTTATTTCAGACCTGTTAACGTATGTCATAGAGGAGGACACAGCCAAATGCTGGATATCAGACATCAACAAAAGAAGAAAATGACTAACACAACTTAAAATAAATTAGATCAAAGCCGCAGTATGTGTTGCACAGGGGAAAATATGATTGTTTTCTTTTCTTTTAATTTTATATTTGTTGTGCTTTGCATGTTTGGACTGTTTTCGTTTTTGTTTTCCCCTTTAACAACCCAAACGCACTGGGCTGAAAGCGGCTGTTTAAGGAGGCGGAGCGCACTGATTGCATTCCATAACAGTAAAGAACTGATCACTTTTATGTTTTTAATTAGATTTGATATATTTATTTCTTCAATATTACTTTTCATGTCAGTGTTAATGTCATGAGGCTGATGACTCCATGACACTTTCAATTTAACTCATTAGGATTTGATTAAGAACCAGATTTGTTCTTTGTAATTTCTGTCCAGTAAAACTATTAATCTATAAATAAATAGACAGGTCTATATAAAGATATAATCCATGTTTCTGTCTCATATTTGTATGGCATTAAAAGGACCTGGAACTTTAGTTTTTCCACTGAAAGCTCTGGTTTGCTCTGGAACTGCTGGAAACTCCGGAGCAGGATTCTCAATCCTCTCCGAAACAGACTGGAACTCTGGAACTACTGGAAACTCCGGAGCAGGATTCTCAATCCCCTCCGGCACAGACTGAAACAGTTCCAATAGGACCCCATAGAGAAAACCAACCAGAAGCCTCCCACCATCTTCATTACAGGAGGGCTCGTCTCCCCCACCTCCGCGGGAATGGTGCGAAGCGTCGGGGAAGGTATTCAGTCCCAACCCACTCGATGAGACTGGAGCCAGTGATGATGTGGTAAGCGGCTCAGGTAAGTCATACTCTGGCACCCTCAACCCGGTGGCCCGGGCAGGGAAACTCGAAGCAGCAGCGGCCCCTCGGGGGAGAGACGCTGCAGCGTGAGATGTCGGCTCAGGTCGGCGAACAGATCGAGTCCGTCCTCCTTCAGACGACCAGGGGACACCCCACGGAAAAAAGTCCTCTCGGTCCCCGTAGAAAAATCCCCACAACTCATCCTCCCCCAGCCGTGGAGGAGAACATGAGCGCGCAGTATGGCCCCCCAAGTCATGATTCGTTCTTGCGTGGTGGCTGGATCGTTCTGTCAGGAGGGTGGTTGGAGACGCTTGGAACGAATGCTCAGGGAGGCGACGGCGTGTTGTTTTGTGTTTATTCTTCATCGTACACACAGATGACAGAGGTCAAATTCGGAGGTACAATTTGCGGAGTCTTCCTCAAAAAACTAAACTAAACTCGGAGGTACCTTTCCTCAACTCTCTCGAGCACAGGAACAATCAGACAATGATCTGACAACAATCCGACGACGATCCAGCGCCACACAATGGTGCACGCCGACTTAAATAACCAGGGGAACAGGTGAACGAGATTACTAATCAACAGAGGGTAAATGACCAGAATAAACATAGAAACACAGAATAAACCCCTAAACATAGAATGAGAATACAGAAATAAACCCAAAAGAACTGACATCATGACAATTTTGTGGAAATATAAAACTATTAATATAGACCCAGTTACATATACGTTTCAGGCTCAGGATTTGATTTTTACTTTAAGCCCTGGCGCCAAGAGATGGGCCGACGGCTCAGTGCCTGCCCACGTCTCTGGGTCAGTCTGGAAAGGGGCGTGGCACGTCGAAGAGCAGAATGGTGCTGGAGCGTCGCCGAGTCAGCTGAGGATCGGCAAGTGAGCGCCTTATAGGCAGATTGCTGTCACCTGGAGTAGCGCGATAAGTGGAGCCCAACTGGTGGCCTCGGATTGGTGACTTCCTTTAAGGACAATTACTGAACTTTGGATTTTATTAAGAAGAAAAGGACTGTTTTATTGTGTCACTACAAAAAGTGACTTTCTTTGTAATAAAATATTCTACATTTGATTGTTCTGCTGTTTGGGTTTTTGAGTTGTTTGCTCCCTCTTGTATCAAGAATGAAGTGTGGGGCCATATTGGTCACATATGTAACTTTTATAAAGAATGTTTGTATGTATTAGTTAATGCTGTTACCATGTCGTGACAATATGCTATGGAAACAGATAATCTGTGAAAAGCTTCCTGAGCTGCTACTGCTGTCTGAAGAAACGCACCGCTCCTGACCAAAAACAACCAATCAGAGGCAGGAGGTGGGTCTTAGCGTTGTCAATCACGTCATGTACTCGCTGCTAAACATGCTAATGGCGGAGAGAAAAAAAAACCATTACAGGAGAAGCATTTATCCACTGTTTATCCACTTTAGTGTCATGTTTCCACCTGAATGTGAACCATTATATTTAAACAGCTTTGTATGCTTTACCAGCTCTATAGGCCTGGGAGAACTCATGCAAGGTTAAAAATATGTTTTCAAAAACCTCATAAATATCTGCCGCTAGCATAATCCCAAAACGACTAGAACTTCTGTACTTTGCTTCTTTTATGTAGTAAGGAAATCATTTATTTAAACCCACTGGACTACAGCTGGAGCTACCCATTTGAATAGAGGTAACGAGTTAGTGGACTTCAGCTTGGATTAGTACTACATAGCTTCATAAAACTGCAAAAAGCAAAATATTAATTACCTTCTAGGCATATTTTCAAGTCCTGAAATAATAATAAAAAAATGCATTCCTGGCATGTAAGACTTTCTAACTGTGTTTATGGAAAGTAAGAAGGCAAAAAAAAAAGATTTAGTGCTCATTATTCCATCTATAAACCAATACACCCCTCTCTAAAGTAAAACCCTGTGAATCATTCTGCAGCATCCTATGGTGACATTTTTACACTACACACAAAAATTAGGCATGTTTGATTCCTGATAAATTTCAGAAAACACCTAAAATGCAGCTGGAACTTTACAGGTGAAGTTCTGTGAACTTTCTATGCACCTGTTTGGAAAAGTAGCTTCACTCCAGCTAATTCCACCTCAATAATCCAGTTATTCTGCATAAGGCCTGATTGATACTGACTCCCATAGAAAAAACTCTGGCATCAGCTGAGTCCGTGTTCAGAAGGTTGTACCTTTAATCCTCCACTCCAGAACTTCAGCGACCAAGAAGTCATGCCTCAGCAGACGATAAATCAACTTGTTAACACTGTGAGTAGCAGCTGTCATGCTGTAATTGATGCTTAGGGACATGTGACAACTTACTGGGATTATTTTGATGTGGTATATCCACCACTGCTGCTAACTTTTATTGCAATACATTGAGGTGAACTGCGTTTTCTGCTTAAATGCCCATCGTTCTTGATATATTGTCACTAGCTGCGTTTCCTTTAACTATAAAATTGCGCAAATTGAAATTGTGAAGATAAATTTGCCTCATGGAAATATGCCAATTTTGAAAAAAAAAAGTCATGCTTTTTGGTGAAGTGGATTTTCAGTCGTATCGAAACACTTTATTCGCATAACCAGGGTCATCAACATCCAGATGTTGGCATTGGCAAAAACCACAAAGAAGACAAAGGGTTGCGTACATTTGTAATGGAAACCCGGCTTATGCCAAGACAATTGCTAAGTAAAGGTATGGGGAACAAGAAGCTACTGCATAAGAAAAAAAAAAAAGACAGACTGCAGTGTCAATAAGAAAGAGGTGGGGGAGGGGACTGACCTCCTTTTCTCTTTCTGTACCACGTTACAGCGCAGTGCCTGTTTCAAACGTGTGAGGCTTTACTCAAAGAATTACAGAGCAGAGACTGAGGGAGGACCGGGTCACCCAAGATTTACTTCACCTCTATCCCCAAATCAGTTTTTTCCCCCTTTTTTGTCAAGCAACAATGCAACCTGAGAGAAAGAGGAATGAAATGAGATAGGCAGGACTGGCCTAGGAGTTATGAGAGAGAGGCTTGGTGGAAGATTGATGACACAGTAAGGAGAAGTATGGACAGGAGGAAAAGAGGTTAGGGCTCTCCCAGAGTTTAGATTCGAGAGTCTTGCGGCTGCTCTTGGCTTCAAAGTGTCTCCGAATTGAAAAAGCGAACTGAGATCAGGCCTGGGATGAGGCGGTAAGAGGTTAGAGAAGAAGTGAAGGAGGATCAGAGTCGAGTGGGTAAGAGGAGGAGACAAAAGACGAGCGGGGCAGCCGAACCTCCCCGGGGATGAGTTCTGCATATGAATTTTGAAATTGGAAACTAGAGAGGCAGGGTCACTGCGCAGCACTGGAGCAAATGCAACTAGGAGAATAATCTTTCTCTCCTCCCTCCCATCCTCCGCCGTGTGCCGAGGCAGTGCAGATGGTGCGGCGTTCGCCCGCAGATATTAAGAAGCCCAGGAGGACGGAGCGTGTGAGAACGAGCTTCATTCCGTGTTATCCGTACAGCGATTCAACCGAGAGCTCAAATTCACCGGAGAGCCATCCGTTAGTTAGCGTCTCTGTGAAACAAACGCTTAAAGAGGAAGAAACCCTGGGATCCCATTTCCCTCCCACAAATGAACAGATGCTGGCCTACAAGTCTTTTCACACAAAGAGAGCCGTTTCCACGTCCACTTTCATGCACACAAAAGGCACGGGAGTCGCGTGGCTCAGCTGGTAACATGCAATTATGTGGCTATGATGTCATTGATTTTTCCTGCAATGTTTGGAAGCTGCGCCATGCCAAAGCGTTTAGAGAGTGCACAGAAAGTGCCTTGCTGTGTGGAATACTAATATGCTCATTTGTGTTGCGGTGGCCAAAAGGGAAATGTTTTTCCATGCAAGCTCCCCCTGCTAATGGATACCTCTGCAGAGCTGAGAGCTCAGGGAAACTGACAGACAGACAGACAGACAGACAGACAGACAGACAGACAGACTGCACAACTTTCAGTCTGACTCAACCCTGATGTCAGGCCGGCGGTCCGGTCCCGGAGTCTGGACTTGATGTTGAAGTAAAGGAGGAAAAAAAAGGAAATAAAGACATTGATGGGCTGTACTCCAAAGATTATGTGGTGTTCTGTAGCAAAGTGGTAAAAAGATCATAATGAGGAAGAAAGTAAATAGTGAGGAATTGAAATGGATATTATTGTAAGTCAGTAAGAAACTGAAACAGCCTTACAAGAAAAGGTCATCTTTTCTTGGAATGGCCGCAAGCACTCAAACAGAAAAGTTATGTTAGGTATGTGATTCATGTTAAATATGGAAAATGTACAGTGAATATAAAAAATATTCATTCCCTTGATTTAAAAAAAAAAATCATTTTATTTCTTTGACAAATCCATCATGATCAACAAAATGTGTCTCTTTTGACAAAACAAACCACAAAAGCCCTTTTTATTATTATTATTATTATTATTTTTTACAAAACATTGACAGATTTTTTAATATAAAATAAGTGACAGCATCAATTAAGGGAGCTTTTGTAGCCTGTTAAAAAAATGTTGTCGACCATGGTTAATTTGTAAAAATAATAAAAGGTGAACTTTTATATGCACTGTGTTATAAAGATTAGAAATGGCTCTACAAAAAAACCCCTTTAACATCTAAAATTCCTATTCAGTCATGGGAAAACATTCAAATCGGATTTTGGGTTAATTTTCCTATTATTACTATTCAGTCTTTATAAACTTGCCCTTGCAGACAGTTTGCAGGTTGATAATACTTCACTTTCTCAAGGCTTAAATTCCAGACACCTTTTTATTTGATGCACTGTGGATTCAAATTAATCTCAGATCATTTCCAATTCAAAAATCTAAAATTTACACTTGTTACTTGTTCATAACACTGGGAGCACAGACTTTGTGTCTTTTACTTCTACCATGATGTCCCCAAAAGTCACTGTCCCACAGTGACTTTTGGTTCTAGCTTTCCCACAGTGAAAGCTAGAACTGATCTAGCTTTCAGTTCTATGTCATTTTGCAATTCAATGAACTCCATGTCAACACCTGACTGTAAAGCAAATACATGATGGGATTTGGCTCCTACTCGCTCGACATTAAGGGACTGGAAAGGGTCTGAGACAAATGCAGTAATGTCTTCCACGACATTTAGCTCACCAAAACCTGAACTGAAGCCCGTTGTCACTTTTTCCAGATGTGCGCAGCACTCCTCCGGGTGGAAAGCGTCGTCTTTGATAGCTTGAGGTACTTTTTCCAGGTTTGGAAAATGTGTTAGCTGCCCGATGTTCAGATGCGTCGTCCAAACAAGAAACGCTTGGCTTTGAATGAGTTCACTGCACTTATCATGGGGGACAGGTGTTTTCTCTGGAGTTCAGCGTTACATGCATTCAGTTTGAAGGTTAAATCCGTCAAAAACCCCAGATCAAGCAGCCACGCATCATCAGGCAATTCTTTGTGCTGCTCATTCCTGGGTGACAGAAAAGTTTTTATTTCTGGAAGCAAATCAACAAATCCCTACAGCACTTTGTCACAACTCAGCCACTGGACATGGGCATGGAGAATTAGGTAAGCAGTATCAAGGTCATGCATTGATGACTTGAATAAGCAGTGTTGAAGAGTTTATGCTCCAATAGAGTCGATCAGTTTTACTGCCATTTTCTACACAGGAGAAAATCCCAAGGCTTCCCCAAACAAGACCCGTTGGTGAGTCATACAGCGGTACGTCAAGGTCTGGGAAATCACAATCATTGTGCTATTAAACCTAAGCACACACCATGCATCGCTGGTCTTGCATTGGTAGTGCTGGTAGCAGTCCTTCCAGTTTATGCAAGGGAATGTTATTTTCAAACATCTTTTAAACTGTTTGAAAATATCCCCGTTTTCTGACCTGCAAGTCCAAAAAAGTGAAAAAGTCTTCATTTATCGTAGAATCCTGATAAGCCATCTTCACAATTACGTGTTGCGCTATGTCGGTGTGACGGCCGCCCGTGTGCAGTGTGGCTGGTTAACTGTTCTTCTATTAAGGTCCTGGATATGGGAGGTGTCTAATGTGACGTGTCCAGCTGGACCGTATGGACTGCTCGTTCCAGTCATGGCAGAAGCCTAGAGAAATCCAGAGATGCACAGACGGCGTGGAGCATCTTGGTCGCTTGACATGGTGTGGGATGCAGTTGTGTGGGAACCAGTTAGAAGATTTGGATGGACCACATGTGGAAGCGTCGCCTGACTGTACCTGATGGGGGTCTACACCTGGAAGCAGATGCTGGGACGTGTGGGAGCCAGCCGGTCCATGTCTAAAGGCGGTCTGCCTCTGATGGAGGACCATACTATACTGCACCATACACGTCAGTGCAGTGGTTCCTGGGCATATGCCAGTGGCCTGGGCCACTGCCCACTACTCCTACACTTTATGTTAAAAAAGTAAATGCCTCAAAAGGGCTTAAAATGGTTCTTGGTGTCGTGTCCTCCCATTTTCTTGTTGCAGTCATCTGAGCCGGTCGGCTACATCCAAAGATTAAATAGTACTAAAAATACAAAGTGACGAGGCCTTTAAGACCTCTCAGTCTCTGGTTTGTTTGGGGGCGTGTGAATGCTTAATCAAACTCTGATGTGGATCAAGAAAACATACTGGTCCGCCTAAAAACCTCAGTCTGGGTTTGGTTGAGGGAAACTCTGGTGTGCTTTGAATGCATATGTGAACACCAAGCAGACTGGAGACCTCTCCAAAAGGAGGACGTGGACTATAGCGCAGAGCATTCTGGGTAAATACAACCTAAACAAACACGCCAGGAAAAATGGCTCATGCTCTTTAACCAACGACAAACAACTGCTAAAATCTGACGCTGCTTCGTTTTCTTGTACTCATTGTCGAGAAGGAAGTTGAGGTTTTTGTGTGGTTTCCTTCGGTGGTTCTTCCTGCAGCACCACCACAGGCGAGGAGCCAAACGGGTTTTTCAATTAGCTTGAATTGTTTGACAGAACGCAGCGTGAAAGAGAACCACACCAGCTGAAAATGTAACAAATGTTGCAATTTTATTCCCCAATCGACCAGACTATCAGGTGTGACAGTAGTCTATGATGAGTATATTAAAAGCTTCTCCATGACCGGACAGTTGTTTTTTGTTTTTTTTTAACTCAAGCAAAATTCTTGCCTGCAAGAGAAAGTGGTAATAAGGCCACTATAATGGGAACGGAGTATGGAGGAGGTGATGAAAGCAGACTGGAAATAATTGAATAATAAAAAAGCTAGATGCAGAGTTAAAGCGAGGACAATTCCATTTGATGCAGTGAAGACAGTGGGACGGTGAAACAGACATTAGATGACGGGGACACAGTGATGACAGTGCATTTCAGAGGAGAGATGGACCGGTGAGGACCTATCGTCAGAATGATGGGATGTTTTGGGGGTTTTTTTTGTGCTGACTGTAGAGCGAAACAGACAGAAAAATAGATGAAATGAGCAGACAAAAAAAGCCCAGAGGACAAAAAGCAAATATCCACTTCTGCTGCCTTGGAGTCAGCTCCGCCAAAGCATCTGTTTCAGTGATTCATCACAAAGCAGAAGGAAAGGATGCAGGGAGGCTATACACACACACAGGTTGTTGTTTTCAAGAGACACTGATTGAGAAAGAATAGGGAAGAGTTTAAGTGAGGCAGCTTGGGAAAGAAAAGCTGGCATACTAAGAGCAAAAAGGAAGAAAAATTGAGGGAAGTTAAGCGTGAAGTCTTACTTTTCCTACTTGAAAAGCCACTCTTTGATCCTGAAAGACTTGGTGAAGACCATACTGACGAAAGCCAATATGTCGGAGTCTTTTCGGTGTGATTGTGACCAGCAGAAGCTTTAGGCGGCAGAGAAACGACGCCGCAGGGACGATAGGAGGAAAGCAGTATGAAGAGGAACAACTCAATATCAGGATGTGGAGTCGGAGCGAGCTTCAATAATGTTCAATTACATCAGCGCCTGTCACCCCTCTTAAAAATCACATGGCAGTTTAATGAACGGAGAGTTCGGGACTGGCTTCTCCCGGGAGGCGGCTCAAGTCATCAAAGCGTTATTATTATATCGAAGACTCAGCTTGTTGTGAAAGTACAGCTCGCCACATGACGAAGCGAAGAGTCTCGGGCGTCGCCCCATTGTAGTCGGCCGATTGAGATTGGCGAATTCATGACGTTAAAAATGCAAACACGTACAGTATTCACACCAATTGAATCTTTAAACAGTTGATTACCACTTCAATATTTTTAAAAGGATTTTATGAAGAAGAACACAGATTTACTAGTTGGTAAAAAGAAGAAAAGAAAAACCAAGATGGGAAACTTCAAAAGCTTTTTTCCTCAACAATGGCTTTCTCCAGGTTACTTTACCTAAAATGCTGATTTTTTTTTTAAATATTCATTTACCGTAATAGTTAATATACCAAGAGATTCTTCCAACCACCATTCCTCCAGATTTACCACGGGCCTCTTCGCTACGTGTCTGATAAATGCGCTCCTTGTCAGCCATGTCTTGGTAGATTAGATGTTGCGTTGTTCTTTTTTATTTTTGAACAGTAGAATGAACAGAGTTCTCCAAGATGTTTAAAGCTTGTTTGTTAATCTAATCTTGCTTTAAACCACTTGTCCGCCACTTTCTTCCCGACCTGCCCATTGCAAAAAATGTTAAAAAAATCTAGACTAGAAAAGTAGTTTTGGTCTAGCTTTATTATCTTAGCTTTCTTGTATGTCAAGTGTACTAACTTAAAAGTAAATTTCAAGTTAAGTTAAACAACTTAACTTGTTAAGTTAGTTTGGTAAAACATTTTTTTGCGGCGGTATTACTTTCTTTGGTTTTCACGATGCTGTTTGTTCTCTAAGAAACCTCTGAGACTTTTGCAGAACATTTTGATTCATAATGAAATTCAACTACACACAGCTGAACTATTTATTAATTATGCAACGTTTTGTTTGAGAGAGCTTTTATTTTGCGATGGCAGTGAAAACATCTCCTTTTAGATTTTCTTTCTTGCAAAATAATGCATCCTTATCATTTTTCTTTCCCCTTAACAAATATGCATTAGTCTTAATAAAATCATTTAAAGTCTGTGGTTGCAACGTGCCAAAAATGTAGAGAGGAACACCACTGCAGCGCATTCATTTGACCTTTCAGCTCTATTACAAGTGAGATGGTTGAGATCAGGACTGGGGCACAAGAGCTGCTTTTTGAAGATCTGAGTGTTCCCAGGTGCAGCGGCCTCCGTAATTGAGAAAATGTGGAGTTGAGAACAACCAGAACCTTTTTTTTTATTAACTGCTGGCCACAGGAAGCAAAAAAGGAAACAAGAAAAGAATATACCACTAACATTTGTTTCACAGATCGTATAGGAGGAAAAACCTTTGTCGGTTTAAAAAATGGAAATGTGACTGTGTTCCTTTTCACAGTAATATCCTCTCACACTGGGTTTCACATTTCCAAAATGCAGTTTTATTTGAGATTTACTGAAATACATGGAAGCATTACATGCAGATTTCAGGGTGAATTTTGCATGTTTTCCAAAACACATGCAATGGGATTTATCTGAGCCATACCTCATCCCACTCCAAAAGTAAAAAAAAAAAAACCTGCATGTGTGGCTAAATTGAGAATCTAGATTGTGTGTGTGCGTGTGCGTGTGTGTGTGTGTGTGTGTGTGTGTGTGTGTGTGTGTGGTTTTTGCCCAGGATGGATGGATCTCAGCTCAAACCTTCAAAGGGATGTATTTAAGTGGGAGTTTTTGGAACATGTCTCCGTTTTCACATTTTAGAAATGAAACGGAACTGGTGAGCCAAAAACAAGGACACAAGGAGTGAACATGTAAGAAGCAAGTAAATGAGTTACAACAAAAAATAGAGAAAATACTCAGTTAAACAGAAAAAAATGGTCTTCTGAAAGATGGGAGAGTCACTCACTTTTTAAAATAAGAAAAAGCTTGATATGTATAGATTGTATCATACACAATATTGTTTATGTATGATCTCTTTTAAAAAGGAAACACTTGAATACACATTTCCAAACGAAGCCTATAACCACAGACAGGCACACACACCAGACGGATATTAATCACTGATCAGGAGCTGCAGGTTTCCACCAGAGGGCGCAGCTGAGCCGAGCGGTGTGACACTGCACACCTGCTTCTAATTAGGCTGTCAGCAGGAGCTCAAGAGCATCTGGCTGCTGGTCATTTGATGCCTGAGTGTCAGTCTACGACGCTCTGTGAGAGCTCTGGTGGAGTCGGTTGCACATTGTCCAACGAAAACAAAAACAAATCATCCTCCTCTTACCACTTCCTGTCATCTTCTTCATGGGTTTCGCCAGTAGTAACATCCGACTGTTGATAACTTCACTCATGTGAGGCGAAAAAATTTTCATTGCACTTTTGCAAAACATACATTTTTATATGAACAAAAAAAAACCCACCTAATTTTTATCGGAAACTGCAAGTTCTTCGAAATTGGCATGTTTCCACTAAGTGAGTTTATTTTTGTAATTTCAAGTCGTGCAATTTTATGGTTAATGAAAAAGGGTCTTTATTCCTTCTTTGCAACCTGCAGGTTCATTGCCGCTCTCCACCTGCACGGTTTATTTGTAGTATTATGTTTCCAAACTATAGTACAACCTGTATTTGGTCAGGTGATGGAACCATATTTGGATGACCTCAGAGCTCAAGGTGAAAGACGTTTCACTGAGGTTGGAGTTTTTAGGGCCACATTCAGTTTCACTACATGACGGTAGTGAAACTCAGATCAAGGTGAAGATGCTGGTAAACGAGTTTTGTTCCTCTGTAGATTTTGTCTCTCTAAAGCAGGCGAGCCCAAAGTCGGTCCTGGAGGGCCGGCATCCTGCATGTTTTAGTTCTCTCCCTGGTTTAACACACCTGGATTAAATGAATAGGAGGAACATTGACGAGCTGAAAAGGTTGTTGCTACCACCAGGGAGAGAACTAAAATGTGCAGGATGCCGGCCCTCCAGGACCGACTTTGGACACCCCTGCTCCAAAGAATTCACTTCATCTAAGGAACAAGTGGTCTCTGGTCCACTCAAATGTGACATTTTCATGTGATCATGCGATAAGTTTTTACTATGTTACTGATAATTTCAAACCCTTTCAGAACAAGACATGGCAGGTTTAAGGGGTTCATGTACCCCTTAAACAGGTAATACTGGTAAAAAATAAAAATAAAAAAATCATAACATATTTGTATCCTGCATATTCTTGACATTTTATAGATCATCATTTACTATTTTTAGAAGCATTTTTCAGTTTCAGTAGTTTTAAATACACACGGGGGAAAAGAATATGAATCAGGGAACAAAGAACAGCTGGGGCAGTCGAGGACGATGAAATGACCAGGTGTTCTGGTTACTAAATTAACCAGAACACCTGGACACAAACTGAGGGTCAAGACACCAAAAGCTCTGAATTGGAGAAAACCAGTACAGCTCTTGGTTTATGCTTGTAATGAATCCTTTTCAGGTGGATAGCTCTCTTTCCTCCCACTCATGTAAAATTGATCCACCAGGAGATGATGACTCTTCAAACGGAGTCCCACTCAAACAAACAGTGAAAATGTGCTGAATCATGTTCGCACTCATTGATTATGCATCGTTTCCAGCACCTTAGTTTATAATTCATTGACATTCCTCTTTGTTTTTCAGCCTGAATGCCTCCTTCATATCAAATTTGAGACGTCTGAAACAACCCGACATTTTTCAGGAGATGTGCAGTATTTTACTTTATTTTATTTTAAATCTTCATTTCATTGGTATGTAACCCAGGTGCAGTCCAACTAATATTGGTAAGCATTAGAAAATAAACACGTTACTTGAAGAGGTGTGCATGAACATGAAGGAAGATAAATGTTTGACTGCTGTCATGAAGTGTTCGATAAATAATGATATTTATACTGCAACTTTACATTAAAAGTGTCATTATTTACCAAATGATACTTTATGACAAGAGTCATCAATATTCATTCAGACTCCTTCATGTTCATGACGGTTAGTCTTATGCACGCTAATTAAATAAAAACGTTACCAAATAAACTGCAAAAGAGAATTGTTTGGTGATTATCCCTTCAACTCTGTGATTATTTTCATGTTACAACCACAAACTTTAGTATGTTTTAATTAGTATTTATTCGCAACACAAAGCGACACATCGCTGTGAATTGGAAGAAAATGTATTTGTTGTCAAACTATTTCAACCAAATAAGTCAAGTTTATTTGTATCGCACATTTCAGCAGGAAAGCGGTTCAAGGTGCTTTACATGACAAACGCACAAAATTACAAAGTTTTAAAGAAAACACCATACAGTCAGGACTTGAACAAACATTGCATTTTGAGGAGTGACATCACCAAAACCATACGCATCACAAATGTTGGTCAATGTTTTGGGCATTATGGTTCAAACGCAATATGTGGGATTTTACTCTCGATTTAAAGGAACTCAGCATTTCGTCTGTTTTCTGGAAGTTAATTCCAGATTTGTGGAAGCTGAATGCTGCTTCTCCATGTTTGGTTCTGGTTCTGGTTCTGGTCTGCTCCGCATCCTCAGAACCAGAAGACCTCAGAGGTTGACAGCAGAAGACCTCAGAGGTCTGGAAGGTTGATGTATTTAATATATTGTAGTGCTAAGCCGGTTAAGGGACTTATAAATTCATAGTATTTGAAAGTATTTTTCATCCATTCATATCTGAAAAGTGTTGAACCGAAAAGCCTTCAAACCCAAACATGATATCCAGTGCAGTCGGTCGCCTACAGGAGACTTTTTGAAGTAAAATCAACTCCTCTGAGCTTCCCATCATGTAATAATGTTATCCCCTCATCTAAAACATATCTGGAGTGTCACCTTGACTTCTTCATGCATGTTTTAAAAAAAGTATTTTAATCTCCATGACAACCATTCAGCCGTGCGAAACGTCTGGGTGGACCGAGCAACGAAAGTCCTCAGAGGACAGCGCTCTTCCTCAGAACTGCAGCTTCAGAGCTTCCGCCTCACAGAGCAGCCCAACCCCGCAACTCCCCCGCTCAGTTCCTTCAGACTAGCCAGCAGCAATTAGCAAACACTTGGTGGAACTGAACATCTGCTGAGCTCATTATAGGAGCTACTTCTCAGTGCAACGCTGGTAAAAACGTTGTTAAAGGGTTAATAGAGGAGCCATGTTGTGATGACTTCCTGAAGGCAGAGTGTCAGAAGAAGTTACAAAGTTGCTTAATTGTGCTATGATAGTAATGATACTATGTAGCTAAAAACCATAATGCTGCACCTGTGCATAATTTAATCTAAGTACAATCTGAGAACTTATTAAAGCTGTCCTACCAAAGTAGAGGAATAATTTATTTTAATTCACAATCGGTGACAAGACTTGACGGTTGATGCTGACATTAATCCAAACTGACTCAAACGATTATTATAAAGTGAAAGGAAATAATAGATGGCTTGTCTGACAAATGTACATTTTGCTACAGTTACAGGAAAACAAGCAGCTTTGCAGATGTGGGAAATTATTTTTTACAAATCTTTTACTTTGTGTTATATTGAAATCCCAATAAAATACTCCTTAAATGTGACAATATAAGGCACAGTATATAGTAATAAAAAATAAACGCACTTACACCTTTTAACATGAAGGCAAGAATAATATTTTTAAAATGATATCTGAAAACTTAGATTATATTTAGTGCCTGCGATGTAAAGCATAGAGTAGCTTTCTGAGAGACTGATTTATATGGTCAGTTTTTAAATATGCAGAACTTTCAATCTGTAATCAGGCCAAAGAATTTGGAATCGGCCAAAAAAAAAAGAGATGAATCTGACAATAACAAATATGGCAGAGTGCAGCTGTGTTTGCATTTAGATTAGTGGCCTAATCTGAATGACCCCTGTGAATGCCTGATGATCATGGGGGATGACATACTCCAACACCTGCCTCCCAAAATTCACTACTTAATCCAATTCCGAGCAATTAAACGGAAACAGGGGATTGTTTCTGTCAGGGGTTGCCGGGCCCATCCCCTGGCATTTCGACCTCACAAAAACAATCTTAGCCAAGTGTCTAGAAACGCTGACGCGGACGAGCAGCTATAGACCCGACTCACACAGAAAGAGAGAGACACCCACACTAATGCATCAGCAAATAAGCCATGCAAAAAAACAAAAAAACAAAAACAAAACAAAGCTCACTGAAACTCAACGCACGTTCTGGTTTGATAAGCGCACGCACGCGCATTTGTTCGTTCAGCACTTTAAAGCGAACCATTAGTTGCTCAATCAGGCAAGGCCCCACGAGGGAGAGCGAGCTAATTAACGGCCGTATCGAAACGCCAAGCCTCGCACTTTATCAAGGTTTCAGAAAACACAAAGAGTCCTTACAAATGCCATATTGTTCTTACGCTCTCTGCCTGTTCATTATTCTTCCGCCTCTCTGTCTTTATCTCCAACGCTAATTACTAATGAATCAAATTTTATATTGAATCAAATGAGCTTAGTAGATTGCCACATAAAAAAAATAAAATAAAACAAAACCCTCCCAAACGGTTTGGATGATGCGTAACGCTTTTCCAAAGTCTTCATTAATTGGTTGTTGCCAAGAACATAAAAGCCTCTATGATTTTTCCTAGTGCTTGTAGAGCAAATCTGCGCCACAGAAACGCAAACTATGCTACAGAGATGGTCTTCAGGGTATCGGCTGCTTTAACCGAGTTGCTTTTGGAAGTTGACGACCTGAAGAAAACATCAAGAGACGAGCTGGCAATCCGTACAAATCCATGCCAGCAAAGGGGATTAGCTTACTGTTTTAATCAGGTATGAAATATCCAGATGGGCCGAGACTCCGGTTTAACCGCCCTAATAATTACAGCATCTCAGAAGGGAAAATAATGGTGTGGCTGATGTGAAGTCACCACGTTGTCTCTCCGTCCCACCAGATGTGTTAGGACTGAGGTCGTACGGTTCATACCACAAAGAGAGTTGGTGACAAAACACTATTTATTTCCATTCAATTTATTTATATGATGCAAATTCATAAGGCACTTAAAGAAACCATCTTAAGGCACACTTGTCATCAGTTGCTAAGTTACAGAGCCATCATCACAAGCAGGAGACCGACAGAACTGAAATCTTAGATTTGCTTAATTGAATTATCAGTTTAAAAAAAAACAAATTGTTGTGATGCTTATAAAAAGCATCACAACATATATTTTCTTATATATACTGCTCAAAAAAATAAAAGGAATACTTCAGTGTTCACTTAAATGTTAAAGTGTTCCCTTTATTTTTTTTGAGCAGTGTATATTTGCTAAAACTGGACTCGGATCTGAACCTTCAGAGCCACATAAAGACATTTCCAGGATTCAATGACTAACTCACTAAAACCAGGAAGATGGAGCACATCACTCCAGGACTACAGTCTTTACAACGGCCTTCCTGTGGCTCAGAGAATAGACTTTAAATAAAATAGTTCTGTCCATAAGTCACTGAACCACAACACATTAAAGCTGAAACATTGATCAACATATCTGATGTGTATTTGTTTGATGTTGACGGCATTTGACAAAATCTAATGCTAATTGCTTGTGTCACAGCTGATGACTGAATGTTTGATCACATGAAGCACTTTGAACTAAAACTGTGCTAGACAACTAAACCTGACCGAACTATGTTGTGACATTATATTATCTGTGGAAAAAATTGAGTTCCTCTGCCTTTTCCTAGTGCAAACTACAGAAATACACAGCTTGGTCAGAAAAAAATCAAGTCTGTGTATGTGCTGCTCACACCCTCCCCTTTTGTTCTCTGCCTCTAATGCTAAGCCGCGTTGGCATGTCCACCGATGACAGCAGTTTACCTGGAACTGTGAATTGTTTCTCCATCGCTTACACGTTTAGCAGTGCATACACAAGCTTGATTAACAGCAGTCAGACCCTCCTCCTGGTTTTGATTGGTTGTTTTTGATGGGGAGCGGTGCTTTTCTTCAGAAGGCAGTTGTAGCACTGTGAGGAAGTGGATTCTTTTCCCACAGAATATCTGACTCTTCTTCTAAGTAATGACACAGTAACAGCTTTAACAAATATGTCGACATATTTTTTATAATAGTTACACATCCCAGCTTTAACGTGTGTTGAAGAAGCATGATTGTGTGTGTATTTCATACTTCTAGCACAACACACTCCATCTGTTCTCTGTAATCCAGTGGGTTGGTGACCCAGCTGCCACCGGGCAGAGTTCAGAACCTGCTAAAAAGACTTTGTACTACGAGAGGTTCCAAGACGGGGATCACACCCAACTCAGAAACTGTCTGCTAATGGCTAACCTCTCAAGTTGTCTGACTTAATTCAACTGGACAAGAGCGTGCACATCAAGAGCGCAGTTCAGAAAATGTTAATAGACGTATTGATATCTCATTCCTCACACAATTACACAAAAGGGTTTCGGCACTCAGTTAGATATGTAGAGACAATTCCCATTTATTACCAGCCAACTTTGAGGCCATTACTTTCTGACTCACCATTTGTCAGAAATGGAGCCTCAATGGAAACACCACAGGATAAATCTTTAAATTATCGAACTCACTTGGCTCTCGTTTGCCTCCTTTTCTTCCCCTTTGAACTCCTTAATTAAATGTGACGGCGCAGACAAGATGCTTCTGTATGCCTCCGAGTTCATTTGGCTGCCATTATCAGTAACATCATTGGACTCTGCTGAAGCAGGTCCAGGCGCAGCCATGCGTGCCGCAATCACAAGACCACTTCCCAGATGCCTCTCAGGTGTGATGTTGTGCAGTGTTCTCTCTTCTTTGTCTCCGTGTTAAAAGCTGATTTTTTTTTTTAGCCCCCGCAGTTTATTTCTGCTCTTCTCTTGTACGACACCTTCTCTACAAGAGAAATGTTTGTGTTTTAATCGTTAAAATCTCAACCCCCACAGTTAATTTCTTCGGATGCTTTCGTTCTTGCTTCGCTTAATTTGTTTGTAATTTAATTTTATTTTTTTATGAAATCATCGCCGCTGCTAATCGCACCTTCAAGAGACATTTTCCATGTCGCAGCGTTCACTTAGGCTCTAAATCCCATTGGCGCCACAAAGTCTTTTCTTCTGGATTTCATTTCTGGCTTTCTCAGCAAAGAAATAATAAAGAGAAAGACAAGCCAAAACATTCACAGCTTGTATGTAATTACTCTGAGATGGAGCACCTGAGGTTCTAAAAAAAAACCACGTCGTTCCAGGGCTTTTGTCAACCGAGGTCGATAAATCGAAGAAATACAAATAACATCTTGGCTTGTTTGGTGTCTAGAACTGTCTGTTCGCATCAAGTAGGCAAAGATGAATTCACCCTCATTTATGTCATACTTATTGATAAGTTATTACAAGGCCACTTGCAAAGAAAATAAATGAATTCAATTAATGTTTGAGTGCATCAGGGTCACCAACCTTTTGAAACTAAAGGATGTTGAGTGATGGGAATGTCTGCTTGTTTACATAAACTTTGTAAAGGACAGGTAGCACTAGCCTGGCCGTTGCCTTCCCACGCATTCAAGCAGATCCCGTTTACAGTCTGGCTGCTGTTTTTGTAAATCACTTATGTTTTGTTAGGAATGACTGGTGTGAAATTCTGCCAAACTTTATTGATTCTCAAGGGGAAATTTCTTCTTTGTTGACGAGCTTCTCCCATTCAAAGTGTTAAATATTCACAAATATAAATATAACCATCCATCCATCCATTTTCTGTACAAACTTGTCCCTTAGTGGGGTCAGGAGATATAAAAATATAACAACCAGTAATATAAAATGTATCTAAATATGACCTAACTATAAGATAAACTTGTTTTAAAAAAATTCTATGGTTCATTGAAATGGAAACAAAACGCATAAATACCGTAATGAGTTATGATTGCTTTTTTAATTGAAAACAAAATAGTGTAAAATATTCCAAACTCTGCTTCAATAAAGTGTGATATAGTTGGTATTTGATTTTGATAGGCTTGAATAAATTATAAATGTTATATATACATAACAACTATGAGATGAATACAGGAGCAGTATCTCATTAAAACTAGAAACGTTTTCATTATAACGAGATTACTTTGTCACTCTTCAGCACATACATACGCTACAACTTCTTTAAAAAGTATAAATGAACTCTGTCTTCTCACTTGGTTCCATCTAGACGAAGTGTTGCTATGTTACTGCTATGACCTTTCTAGTTTAAATGAGAACGTACTTTGGTTTTAAAACTCGTAAAAACATTCTCATTTGAACAAGTTTTATGTCTCGTTATAACGGAAACTTGATCATTTTAATTAGATGCTGCTCCTGTATGTCATAGTTCTGGCTGTTACGCACAGAACAAAGAATGCCAAAGTGTAATGGAGGATAACGAGCCCATAGGAGTTGGTTCATTAGTCAGGCTGCTTGGTTAACCAACCTACACTCAGCTGTTTTACAGAACACGCCACTCCTCGCTCGAAGTAGTTTTAAAATGACGTTGAAAAAGTGTTGCTTTCCTGACCGTGTCTGTCAGCAGCATCTTACACTAACCTTGTATTTTCAGTAAACACTATATTTGCAGTGTTTTTGAAACCGTGAACTCCTTTACATGGTTTACCAATTAAGATTTTAAAACCAAGAAAAGAAAAAAAAAGAAAAACATTGACTCCTTCACATTTCAAAAGAATAGCTTACATTTGCGCCGGTCACCAAAGCTATGACATTTCTAACAGAATAGACTGAATAAAGTCGCAAAGCCTTTCTTAAATGACTTTTTATCCCCAACTCTGTTTCTGACTTGGCAGCACTTTCTGTAGCTTTGTCAAAAGCCACAGATGCAGGAAGGTCATTAACCACAGACAGAAGAGATAAAATGCAGCATTTTTTTCATTTTAAATGTATAAAAAATGTCTAACTTAGCTTTAAATGTTTTTACAGTTTTTATCATGTCAGCAAGTCTAACCTTTCCTTTTTAGCTCACAGCTTAAACGATTTAATGTCCAAGCTAAGGTTGTTAAAAATACAAGGTGTCTACTAAGTGCCTTGGTGCAGCAGTCACTTTTGCACATAAGTTTAGAAAGTCTGGCTCGCCTCTGCATGTTGTGCCAGCATCTCATTCTATTTACTTCTTTCTTGTGCAGTATACTACGTCACACTTTTTGCTGCACTTGCTTTTGCTTTTCTGTTGTCAAAGCTAATGAAACATATATTTCAGTATCTTAAAAATAGCTTTCTGCCAAACATTGTAAAAACTGTGGTTTTTTTTGTTACTTTCCTGACATTCTGACGAGATACAATGAGCTCAACATGACTAGCTTCTCATAATTGGGTGTGTTGAAAATACTCCCGGCTTCCCAACTTGGCTAGCAAGCTTCTTATATTTGTGTTTGTCACCAAGAAGCTCTATGGAAAAAAAAACAAACATCCATTTTACTTCCTTTTCACATATTTCATTTTCATTTATTTCCTCTACACAGAAAAACAATTAGAAAATGTAAAGAAAAGAACAAAGAATAACTTAAGCATTACTTATAGAGCATGCCTTGTACTGTTGGGAGATCATATCTCCCAACAGTACACTTTTCTCTGTGGAATATGGATATTTATTAACTTTTTAGTGAACTTGGTTCAAGCTTTAAATAAGGTATTGAGATGATGATTAACACATACATGGTATGTATCTTTTGGCTCCTACAGTCAGTCAAAAATGATCAGGAACATATTTACGAAGCAGTACAGCAGCGGAATCTTTATATTCTTGCTACAATGCCATTACCTTTAGTTACCTAAGCGTCCTGCTATGGTTGAAGATCTTCCTTATTGGAGTACTTATGAAGTCTAAACTGGCTGTGGACTTGAATATGACTTTAATGTGGGTGCCGTTTTAAGTGGATCTATTGCTTGACTTTATAACTTGTATTGAACGGGTGAGGCTAATGACTTGCTTTTTGTTTAATAAAATAAACAAAAAGCTGTACAAATCAAATTCCACAAAAAGAAAAAAGTAATCAGGATGAATTTTCCACTATTTCCTTCCAGTGCAGCACAAAACCCCTTGAAAACGTGATGCAGTTTGTGAGTGAGAAGGGGATTTCAAAGTAAACCTGGCCCGTATGTGTGTTTTGTCTTAACCATATGGCTCAGGATTCCTTGATCTTTATACTCCGCTGCTCCCAGCTTCCAGTTACTTTAGGCGCAGCAGATACTTAAAACTGGGTGGAAGCTCTTAACGATTACTTAGTGGATTATCCTTGATGAGGATACTTTGTCTAAGACAGACTTGTGTGGGAAGACATAATGTCTTAGGCGTGCAGTCTGCTGAGATGCTGATGAGGCTGGATGGGCGGTAGAAGAAAAACAGGATTAAGGGACAGGACGTTTAGTGGGAAAAGGATCCTAATCCTGGTCAGTTACAGGGTTTTACTGTAATGCTGCATCATAAACACACAGGTATCAAGACGGTAACATCTCAATTACTAAGTAGGAAAAACTCAAATAACGGTGTATGTAGTGGATAATGGTCCAGCCATCAGCAGGATTAATGAGTGCAGTGCAGCTTCGCAGCATAAAGTTATTCAGGATAGTTCTTCCAGATTGCAATGCGCATATATCAATTTTAATGTGTCTCACTCTGCTTGCCTAATGCAGGAAAGGGGAACGAGGACAAGTACAGAACTACCAATGGTGTATAATTTTCCACGTTGCTGCGGTTGCTATTTTTCTGTGCTGGAAAGGCGGCTGTGGGTGTGACGCCACCAGGAAACAACAGCAGGCCTGGCGGTAGGACTTTGAAAACACAGCTCTTATTTGGGATAGATGTCTGTTCTCTGGCCTCTGCTTTGTGTGTGTGTGTGTGTCAAAGACACACAGCAGTGAGATTAATTTTTCAGAAGAATCGCTTACCTCTTACTGAAAAG
The DNA here is from genome assembly GCF_904066995.2 of Poecilia reticulata. NCBI lineage: Eukaryota > Metazoa > Chordata > Actinopteri > Cyprinodontiformes > Poeciliidae > Poecilia > Poecilia reticulata. The sequence continues at coordinate 7,146,344 of NC_088838.1, forward strand.
GTGAAACTTTCAGTGTCAACAATGTGATGTGAATGCACCCCAGAGCTATCCTCTTATTTTTTCTACTTCTACAATTGTATTTTTGTTTTTCCTTTTATAGACAGAACGTTAGAAAAATGTTTAGACCCGACACACCCTGTGTTTGCTGTAGTCATTCAGTTTCCAGTGTATTTAATTAAATAAGAAAGGTGCTTAGATGTTCTTGTTCATGGACTATACTTACTACTTTACATAAAAAGATCTGATCTGTGATCTTTATTTGTATTTGTTCACTTTGAATATTTTGGTTTCTAACAGTCGTAGTAATTCCCAGGAATAGGATCTGTCTGCACCTCTAGTCCGGAATAACTCTGAAATGTTACGTTTGAATATAGTACAACTGCATATCCATATTAAAATGTATTATTACTTCCAGTCTTAAACAAACATGCAGACATTCAAGCTGGAGTATGTTTTTTTTTACTTATATCTGGCAACGTTGCACTCAGAACTGCTATCAAGGCGTCAGGGTGAGGCTCCACAGATTTACTTTCACGAGCGGATAATTACGGCTTTCGCTGTGACGAACGACCCCAGAGAGCAGAGGGGTGGAAAGACCCCAGGCCTCTCTCCGCCCACTCAAATGTGGTGGTGCTGCAGAGTGCATTTAAAACAAAGGCCTTTCATGTGTGGTCCATTTGCTTTGGTCCTGATGTAATCCTCCTCACGGAAGTGCGCGCTACAAATCACGGAGTGGGACGACATACTGGTGTAATCTCTCCCCAAGCCCAGAAAACTGTTTTTCTGTGTAGGAAATCAATGGACGCAGTGTCCAGACAAACTGGAGTTTGAACAACAGCCACATACACAAGTAATTAACATATTTGAGTTTGTTGAATTCCCTGGACCTTAGCAGTGCAACAAAGTCGTTGGTTCTGCCTGGTTTCTATAAACACACACAAAGAGATAAAGGACAAAAAAAGTGTGTTTGAGTAGTGAAATAAACCCGTCTATAGAATCTTACTATGAATAAATAAATGAATAATAAAGAAAAAAAGCATATTTAACTTATGCTGGAGCAGGTATGCTTCAGCTGTCACTGGAACAGACTGCAGAAAATAAAATCCATGGAAACAAAAAGCTGAAGGCAAAGCAAGAGATCCATTTTTTTTCTACGTGTGTATGCGTTAATAATTTATTCCGCATTGAGCACTTTGCTACACAACAAACTTGCTGTAAACACAATCTTTTGTGACCGGCAGCGTCGGGCACGTTACTACGCTTTTGCATAAGGTAACTCTCTAAAGCTGCATTCAGCTCCGTGGCAGCAGAAACTCATTTGTCTCAGAATGCAAGAGAGAGATTTTCAGGTAGAATTTGAATCATTTAAAAGGTAAAGGGTAAAACGTTGCCTTGATATAATCTGTACTTCACTTTGTAAGACATAGCCGGCCTGTCAGATTCGCAGAGTGAAAAGGTTGTGGTTCAACATCCTTTCGGCTTCACATTAAAGCAGCAAAATGAGCCCGGAGACATCTTTAGTGCTTAACTGAACTTCATCCAACGTGTCTTTGTCTCTGTTACTGTACTTCGATATCAAGGGCACCTCAATTAGACCAACACATTGACGATTTAGTGTAATAAAAAAAAAGTGTCAGCTCTCTTCCAGACTTGGTGGTTAATTGGGCTCCTCTTAAAACCGGCCAAGTGCTGCCGCAGAAGCCAAGAGTGAAACATGAAAAGATTGATGGAGACAAAGCGAAAGGACTTTGTGCTAATATTCGTATGATCTGGAGATCCGCCGCTAAACGTGTGGAATGCGGTGTACGAAAGAAAAAAAGTGTCGGGATGTCAGACAAACAGTTGCCGCGGCGGACAAAATCTTCCCAACATAAAACAGAAAGCTTGATCAATGGGTCCCTCCGTCACCTCATTAATAAAGACCGGGGCTTTTATTAGACGCGGAGTCTTGCAATATTTAAACCATGAATATTTCAGAGACCCCGGCAGGAACCCAGACACGGAGCACAGCCGGCCTGTCGTCAAGACCGAGTCGCAGCTTTCCTCTCCGTTCAGACGAGAGCCGGAAAAAAGTCGAGGTCCTTCATCATGTTGTCTCGTTGCAGCGTTGGGGGAGATGAACTCTGAGGATTTCTTCAGTGGGCCGTGAGTTCCCACTCCGACACTGAAGACAAACACTTCATAGCACACACCATGCAGCATAAAGTTAGTAACTTTTTACAGCAAATGCTTGTCTGGTACGGTGGTAAACAAATGCTAAGCTATGAAAGGGATGGCTTGAATATTTTCAGTGGGATTCTACGAAAATATGAATTGATTTCAATCAGGTTGCTCTGGACTCTGACTAAAACAACACAACTCCTTTTAGCCATTTTTCTTTTTAGCCATCTAATGTTGCTGCCATTTGTTTTATTGTTCTGTTGCATGACTTTGCCTTCAGGAAGCAATCACAACATGGCCCCTTATTAAAAGTAGAGATGCTTTGTCACAATGCAGGGTGCCATGTTTAGCAAAAATCTGACAGTCTCAAAAAGAGCAGGAGTTTCTTAAAGAGACAGAGGCCCACTTTCAAGGCGGCAAGTCAAATTTCTTTCCAGTCATATTTGAAACATACAGCATTTTTAGGACAACTAAGGTAACGTCGTTACTCGATTGTGCTATAAAATGATGGCACTATGTGGCTGGAAAACACATGACACTGTTTCTTTCTTTATGAAATCTTGGAAATGGTCTTTAACTATTTCTGCTGGTCACTACTTTTAGATATCCACCTTGAAATTTTGGAAATGAAATGCAAATGAAGTTTTATTAAACATAATTTTCATGTCCTTTCAAGTTAAACTGTTTTCCTGAAAATGGCATATTTTACCATGTCTGTAACCAGTGTGGGAGTTTTCTAGACATGCTAAAAAAAAAGTATTTCTAGTCTGCAGGAAATAACAGTCAACACTTTGTTATAAATAAAAAAGAGGTGATGTCACCTGCTTTTGAAGCGGTTGTTTGGCAGTTTTCGCAAAGGTACACAGTGCAAGAGTTGCTGTTATTTTGTCAACCATGAAAAAGGATATGTTACATTAAAGCCTTAGTCATGTTGTCAAAGAGAAGTAAACATGAGGAGGAATTGAGAGCAATTCCTCCTCCCTGTTTATCTTTTTAGGTCGTACACACTGCAGTCTAATGTCAGCGTTACTCCATTTCAAATAAACTGCTGACAAGAGATGTTCTATTTTCTTCACTGTTTTTTTTTCACTTACAGAACTGGTTAGTAGTCTGTCTCCACTTAAACTGGCATGAATGTTCTGCCGATTGGAGGCTTTTTACTGGTGGGTTCAAGCTGCTCTTTTTCAGGTTGGACGGGTTATACGACACAGGTACACCGTCTTCCACACGACTGATTTCATTCCTTGAATAAGCCAAACATTCCTTGAATTTTGGGAGCAAATGTACTACAGAAAAGAGTCCCACTGTCAGTCTCTGACCGCTCCTTCACCTCCGCTTCATCAGCATTCGCTTCCTTACCTCTCCTCTTCTTTACTCTCTGCTGTCCTAACAACCGGAGAGGTTGACCGCTCCAGTCGGAGCCAAGTACTAAAACGGCCAGCCCCCATTTAAAACAACAGGGGCATTGCTTCAACTTAGTTCTTCCTTTATGTCCTCCCTTCCCGATTGCTCTTCATTAATCTTGTCTCTTGCTTTGTGGATTTCCTCGCACTTTCCGTCTTTGCCTATTTCAGTCATTTCACCTCTCCCTGCAGAGAGTTTCAGGCCCGCTTAGTTATGCATCATCAAGTACGAATGTGGAGATTTCAGAGGATTGATTGTTCCTCCCTCACCTTCATATCCACCTTTAACTCATCAGCGTAAAATTTCTACCCCAAAAAGCAGCTTCCAGGAATTTCTACCAGATTCCTCTGGAGTGTGACAGCCACTTCTGACATCCGTGACACCCTGACTTGTCTACATTCCCGCAGAGATGCGCTGAGGAGTGTGGGAACGCATGTGTGCTTTAGCTGCAGAGTGCCTTGTGACGGGTTTGTGCTTGAGTGTGTACGACAGAAACTCCGTAGGCGTGACAGTTTGTGCATTTTTGTGATCATCTTAATTAAAAAGCGCACGCATGTCTGCTTCTTTTTGGCCGGTAATGATATCCTAAACTTGTGCAGGCGTTGGACATCCTGGACAAGACATCTGCAGGGCAGGAGTTCATACAAATTCTTTGAAGATGTCGGTCTTATGTAGAGTTATATTCATGTGAAACACGTTACCAAAAAATACATTACAGATACATCAGAGGAATGAATTTTTAAAAGCATTAAGGAGGTATTTTCAAGAGAAACTGTACTCAATGGTTATTCTTAATCTTGTCTTATACTACTGACATGGTGGTTTTCCATACAAGCGCGTTGCAACGTGACGTTACATCCGGGAGATCCTGTAAAAATGGCTCGTCAACAATGACTGCCATTGGTACATTATTCAATGTACGCATGATGTATAAAAGAAAAAGGAAGACAGTGCTTTGCTGTGGCAACTAGAAAAGTTCCAAGAGTATCACATTTTGCACGTCAGAAAAAATCTTTGCTTCAAAAAGTATACTGCTCCGATGAGGGTCCCCGTTGTCAATCAGTGTTGCTTCCTAAGTGGACAGTTTGATTTCACAGAAGTTTGATTTACTTGGAGTTATATTGTGTTGTTTAAGTGTTCCCTTTATTTTTGAGCAGTGTATATATATAGAAATCGACAATCTCAACAAATAGATGTGCTGTAGAATTTGGCGTGCTTCAGTTAAGTAAAAAACAAAAAAATAAAGGCGACCCACACAACAACTCTGACATATCATCAGTAGAGCAGGTGTTTAAATTAGCTAATCAACCACCACTATGTTCAGGTAATCACTTATCAGCAATCGCAAAAGAAACATCAAGCCTGAAAATATGCTGTAAGAGATTAAGTGTTCAGTACTTTGTGTGGGAAATGTTTACATGTTTTTTGTTTTGTTGAAATCCGACATATTGGCATAGCTGTTGTCAATCAGTTGCTATGGCAACTGATTGATGTAGCATACCCGAAGCAGAGAGCAAGAAAAAGAGCATGAGTGGTTTAGAGTATTTCTTCAATGGTTTTTCTGCATTATTTTCCCTTTGCTGTGGTGCTAAATTAATAATCCCTACAGCTCCAGGTTTCATTTTGTTAAAGGAATCGTTCTACCGTGGCAACACAGCTACGGATGGCAAGTAAAAGAATTGTCTTTTTTCCCTCCAGTACTTATGCACAAAATTTCCGGATGTAAACAATAACATGCAATGTGTCTGTATGTGTTACTTGACATATTAACTTGGTTTTCATTATAATGTAACTGATTTGATTTTAACGATTTTCCTCTATTTTGTGTTTTTATCTTTTGAATTTGCTATATGATCTCAGTATGTTACGTAGTTTTAGTTATGTTGAAGAAGAGAACAGATGCAGGGAACTGCAACAGAAGGGGATCCAAATAATTAAAAAAAAATACTAATAAAGAATGTGAGCACTGCATTCATCCCTTTTCAGAAACATTGACCAATGGCTTTGTGGTTATTGTACAAACAGTCTTTTTGTTACATGGAAATAGTTTCTGCCTTGGAACAGATTAAGCCAAAGAGGCAAGGTGACTGTCTGAACAAGTACGGTAGCGGTACTGTCCGAATGCCTCGCATCTGTTTTTATTTAATAACATTTGAACACAACGCGCAAACCTGTGATTCTTAATTTACTGTGTGAAACACATTTGCATTATCTGCTACCCTCAGCCTCTAACTCATTTAATTACTGTGTGCAGGAGATAAAGGAACATTTATTTTTAAGAGCTCAAAAAGGAAAAGAAACACAAATTGGGCAAAAGAGCGTAACAGATGTACAATGCACAATGCATGCTATTATGTAAATGTATAATTGCAGCTTTCAGCAATTAATACCGCTTAAACCTTTTTATGCTGCATAATGTAGAAAGAAATGCAATTTAGGAGTAATTTTGGTTCCGGCCATAATTTTGTTTTGATTTGGACAATACTTTATTTATGAGAGAGATTAAGGAGTCGGCAAGAAATGTAATTAGAAAGATCAGCATTTTTGGAACTTAAGCCTTGAAGAGATTTTTGCTTTTTACTATTTGAGCTGAGCCCGATAGATTTATAAATGTTCGGCTTTGCCGTAGGGAAAGATTCAGATTTGCCGGGGCGTTAACGGTGCAGGAAGCTGCTCTCCCCAATTCAGACAGACTGTACGTTCGTTTTAGTTGTTGGTCCACCATCTGTGATTTAATGTCAGCCTCACACCAAGAAGCCCTGCTGTAGTTTTACTTACCAACTGGTTAACTATTATGGTTTTCTGGAAACAACTTGCAAACCTCTAGCAAAGGCTTGGCTGGTTCCTAACAAAAAAGATTGCTCCACCTTGTTTGCTTTTGTTTTTCAGGAATGACATTAAAAGTTAAAAAGAAACCATATTGCTTCTTGAATCTTTGTGCAAAAATTTCCCTAAACAACAGGGTTTGGTAACTGTCAAAGACTCATATCAAAACATCTTTTAGATATAAAAAGGCAGTATTATGTAAAATCAACTTTTGAACACATATTTATCGAAAATATACTTTTACTCATTTTGTCAGTAGCCAAGCAAACAACTGTTATATATCAAAGATCTCAAACTTTTTCACACATTGTTGTGATGGTGTATTTGTGTAGAATTTTAAAGAAAATACTTTAATTTCATACAAATCAGAATGAAGCTGTAACAACAAAATGTGGAAAAAGTGAAACAATGTGAACACTTTTAGCATTCTGCATGTTTTGATGTAAAACGACGGTTCTATGATTCACAATAACATTGTCCAATAATGCTCTGCAGAAGATTTTTGCATGAATATACATACTGTTATACCACCCTATTTGAGTCAAAATACTACCGTATTTTCTGCACTATAAGGTGCACCTAAAAATCTTCAGTTTCCTCAAAAGCCGACAGTGCGCCTTATAATCCTTATATATGGACCAATATTGAGCCACAACAGGTCTAGCAACTATGGTAAGCAGCTGCCGACTTCATTTTCGCCTGTAGAAGAAGAAGCGCGCAGTGCATGCTGGGATAGTTGTCTGAACATTGGTTTGTAATCTATTAATAAAGTTTGACTGACCTATCTACCTACTGACCGTCTAGAATCAGGTCGTCTGCAGGTCATTTAGCACCACGTTCTCCACCAACATGCTGTGCGAAAACGGAGAAGGGTGACCATTGTCCGGCCACGCCCCGGCCCAGTCGCAGAAGGCTCTCCTCACCGACCGGAGTCGGACTGTTTTGTTGACATTCTCTTTAGTGCAGCTCCATCTAGTGGATGCATAACGTAAATCCAGCCTCTGCTGTAGCGTCTATTCTATGCGCCTTATAATCCGGTGAGCCTTATAGTGCGAAAAATACGATAATCAAGGCATCCCCAAATGTCATCCTTTATATTTAGGGTAACAAACTTGTTTATGGAAAGTTTTGTCCCTTCAAAAATAAGTTTAAACCACTAAATAATTGTATACTCAGCATTTTCATGTCATTTTAGAAAACTTCGCAACTTTTTAAAAGAGAAGTCTAGTTGTGTTGCAGAGAAATCCATCACTTTCCTCTGTGTGCAGAGCAGAGAGGAAAGTAATGGACACACACCCCGTCTGGACGGCAGGCTGCCATGTGCGACTGCGACTGCATGCCTCCTGCTTATTTAGCGAGACTTCTCACAAGCAACACTTACTCACCAGCACGTTGACATGCAAACCATGTGTAAACGGATACATGCACACACTCAGTTCACGTCCAACCCTGTTTTTTTTTTGTGGTTTTTTTGCCCACAACCGGACCTTCGTAAAGTTATTATAGTTAACTAAAATTATTAAAGACAAACAAAAGCTGAAATTGTGAAAACATTTGTTAACTGGAATAATTGAAAATGTTAATTAATAGGGAAAACCTACAACTGGGACTATATTGTGAGTTAAAACTAAACAATCAGATACAATATCCATAGTTTTTGAGTTTATGAATAGATTTATTATCTTTGAACTGATGTTTACGTCAGCTGTCGGCAAATTACCATACTCCTCCTGGCAGTGCTTACGCTAGTCCACGAAATGGCAACAGCAAAAGTTTTCATTATAATGTAACTGATTTGATTTTAACGATTTTCCTCTATTTTGTGTTTTTATCTTTTGAATTTGCTATATGATCTCAGTATGTTACGTAGTTTTAGTTATGTTGAAGAAGAGAACAGATGCAGGGAACTGCAACAGAAGGGGATCCAAATAATTAAAAAAAAATACTAATAAAGAATGTGAGCACTGCATTCATCCCTTTTCAGAAACATTGACCAATGGCTTTGTGGTTATTGTACAAACAGTCTTTTTGTTACATGGAAATAGTTTCTGCCTTGGAACAGATTAAGCCAAAGAGGCAAGGTGACTGTCTGAACAAGTACGGTAGCGGTACTGTCCGAATGCCTCGCATCTGTTTTTATTATTGCAACAGCAAAAGTTGTTAGAAAACCCCAGAGTCAAGTTGGTTGTTCAACAATAATTGAATACACTATTTCTGTTGAGCATACGTTACCCAACCAACATATACATAATCACAGTACAACCTCCACCTTTTTGGTTACTACAAAACTAACCAACACTAAAATAAAAGTCCTCTACTAAAGCTAAAACAACATGCAAGTAATAACTACTAATAAAAACTAGCAAACACACTCTAAAAAACTAATTAAAACTAACTGAGTTAGAGCAAAAGTCAAACTAAACTATGATGAAAAACCCAAAACTATCTTAACTCTGGTCCTTAGTTGAACTGGGGAAGAACAGACCAGTAGATGTAATCCTTCTTTTAGGGGGAATACAAAACAAAACGGCAGAAATAGAAAAATATATCACATAAATCTTAAACCAGAGACGATTGCATCGTTTGGATTATGTATTCCATTTCAATTCTTACGTTTTTTTGTTGGGTTTTTTTAAGCAAGAGGCCTTTAAAAAAACACAATACATAACTACAAAGATGGCTTCCACCATTGACATGATATACCATGATTGCCTTGAGAAACTAAATCAATCATTTGAAATTGAAGTAGAACTCACGATGCCCTAAGAGGTTTTCTTTTCTTAAAAGATTAGGTTTTTTGAATGAATTGGTGGACTTGAGAAACACAGCAAGTTATTAGGGGCATGCCATAGCAATGCATAAGGAGAGCAGTACTGACTTGCGAAGCAAGTCAGTACTGCCTCCATGCATTGCATGGCAGGCACCTATTGTTCTACACCCAATAGAATGTCTGTATATTATTTATTATTCTTCCGTCACCGTTAATGCGGCTCGTACCGCTGCGTGCCCACCCACAAAAGTGGTATCAAATCGTGCGGCTCGATGCCGGCATTATCACTATTACTTTCATTGGGGATCGGAGTTAAAATGATTACATAAATTAATAAAAACGAAAAAATTTGAGATTTTGTGTCTCACAGAATCAGTAATCTTTCTCTATGAAACACACACACAGGACTGTTTATGGCTGACTCAAAAACCCTTTTTAAATCCCCCTCACAGGCATAAATATCGCCCTATTGGTCTGAAAGTTGGTCATAACATAGATACACATGCCTGCTCATGTACAATGTTTACAAAAATTTGCTAGGGCTTATGCTTTTTGTCAGGGTCCTTCAGACTGACGCCTGGTGTCTCCCAAGTATAGAAACTGTGTCTGAAGAGGATTTTCCCGCTCTTTGGCTCTCACAGCTGCAGGGGATTAATTACCATAGCAACAGAAGAGTGTCTGGAACTGCAGCTCCCCAGGACTGCACTGTAGGGTTTACTGGTATTTACAACTGCTTGTGTTTTCAGCATTATACTACTGATTCAAGACTATAACCATTACACATATGTCCCCCCATGTTAAAATCTGACATAAATAAGAATAAATAGTTGATTAAAAGTCTATGGACAGAAAATAACGTCGCTGCTCCTTTAAGGAACCAGCGGCACAGACGCAGCGCCTGCGATGCTACAGATCACAAACCTGACAGAGAGAGCAGAAGAGGATTCGTAGGAAAAGAGCGGTGATGCTCAGCAAGGCAGTTCATTAGCATTTGTACAAAAGTTAGCATTTCACTGTCTATGACTAGTGCACTAGCACTTTTACCTAAAGTTAGCTTTTACCTAATTTTCTCATTAATTAGACATGTTTAGTATACTGAATAGAGTAGTAAAATTAAAACAACATGGTCGTGTTGCTCCACATGCTACTGCCAGCATTTAAGCTAACATTAGCATATTGGCTAATTTTAGCTTATGCATCAATTCTAACATAATGAATGGTACAACTACAGTTTATTAAACATGCTTCTGCCTCTCCAAAGGTTATTGACTACGTTGCAGCTTTCTTTAGCATTAATGCTAATTTTTAACATCATAGCGCTGCGTCAAAGCCGACGGGCACACTTTGGCATGCCCCTTTAAAATTTCTGCAGGAATTTTCTAGTTTATGAATGTAACCCACATCTCTTCTCTCTGACTCCTGAACCCACAAATGCATTTTCCTTACAAATTAGGCCACATGTAAAGAAAATGCAGGCTCTCCACTAATGTTGTCTTCATTGCTAAGAAGCGTTGTTACTACAAAGACTTAACAGACAAATGTTGGTCGATTTTGCGTTCAGTATATTTTCTCTGATCAGAGCATGATTGAGTCAGGGTTCTTACAAATTGTTCAGGGTCTGCAAAGAGAATGAAAAATAACAGGCGGCAAAAAAAAAAAAAATCTCATGTTCTTCTAAATTATAAATTGTACCATGCATGTTGCAGAGCTTTCAGCCTAATAGAGAACTGGTTGTAGCAAAGTAACAATGTGACTCCTCAAAAGATGGTTATTATTAACGTGATTGGTCTATTTGCCAGGGTGGCTCTCAGACAGGCCTTAGAGACGAGCTGTGTGTTGCTGAATGATCTTATTTCCATAACGACCTCACCCCAGCGCTGTAGCCATTCATCTCTTCTTTCTTGTGTCTGGTGAAAGCCCACTTAAAGGAGCAGTATTATGTAAAAGTTAATTTTTTTTTATTTTTTACTTTACATCGTGTTATGATGTTATTCGCTTATCAAAAACATACCTGGAGTGTTGCTTTGATTCTTTCATTCATCCTTTAATCTCCCATGGCAACTGTTCAGCCGTCCAAAACGCCTGAATGGACCTAGCTCCGCCTTCGAGGATGAAGCTCCTCCTTCAACGTGCAGTTTCCAAGCTTCCCGGATCACAGAGCACCTCTCCCCCCACTCAGCTCATTCAGGAAGAGTGATGACTTCCTGAAGGTGGGGTTTCTTAAAGAGACAGAGGCTCAATTAGGAGGCATTAAATTACAAATTTCTATTAGGTCATATTTGATATATACAGCATGCTTATAGCAATATAAGATAACATAGTTACTTGATTGTGCTACAAAGTGAACTGAAAACACATGCTTCCCTTGTATAACTAAAGATTACTGTTTTGGGGGGGGGCAAGGATCCTGAGCTCACATCTCGTTGGAGAAGTAATCACAAGGCAGGTGAGGCGATAGAAATATCTCAGCAATATCTTGCGTGTAATGACAAGCTGACTTTTAAGGTGGAAGCTGTGTGCACAAAGGCCGCCCAGCCGGCACGTCTACTTTATCTTGGTTATTATATTGTCAATGTTGATTCCATTCTTATGAGAAAGCTTTCTTTCTGTTTTATGGAATCTGTGCTTTCCAGTTTATCTGCTGATATGAGGTCAAGCAACCTGAAAACAAACTGAGACTCCACCGTTTTGTCAGGCTGCGAAGTGAAACAGCAGAGACGGCTTTGGCTGATCTCTGTCAGGTTGGTTAAAACTCCGGAGGAGACGCTCTGTTTTGTGGACGCTCCACACCAACATCTGCTTTATGAGTTTGTGGCAGTTTTGCCGACAGATAACTCTGATCTGAAGGCAGCAGTTGATTGGATTTTTAACTGGATCAGATTTATGCAGTTGATGGTTTCAAAAGGACAAAATAAACGATCTTTGAGATTTGTAGCAAGATATAGGTAACGGAAAATTTCTTTAAATGTTATCTGTAGGATCAATCCATTGATACCTCAGGGCTGTGTACTAGACACACTGCATATTCTATAGTTTTTCATATTTTTATTTTTAGTTTTATAGGTGACCTTTTGTGTTACATTCTACATTAGTTATGTATTACAAGAGCTGTTATTATAATGCATGACATATTTTCAAACGTTTCATCTTTTTCATAAAGTATTTTTTGTCACAGGTCCTGGTTTGTGTAAATGAATTAACTGCACACTTGAGTGAGATTTGTCAACATCGTCACCAAAAGTAAGCATTTATTTCACAAAATTTCATAAAAATTTTGTAAATTGTCAGTTATGGAGTTGACACATCATGGTTGTGACGAACAACTTGGGAATAAAACGGAAGAAAAAACTAAAAAGAATAACATAAGCTAACCAGAGCTAACTAGCCCTACTAGCAAAGGAAGAGAAAGGAACCGGTCATGGGGTCCTCAGAAGTTCTGATGCCCCCCAAATAATGCCTGATTTTTTTTACCTTCTTTTTATATCTGACGGCGTTGACAAAAACTTGGGACAAATTTCACTTGAGTTGGAAAATATATAAAAATAATTTTTTAATTCAATTCATTGATGCTTTTATAATTATTTATCTGAATACTTCTACTTAGTTGTCATAATGTATTATCTTAGTATTCCTTTATGTGTTTTAAACTATTATAATGTGTTGAGTTCTGCTCAACGACAAGGGATTTTACAGACACCATCCACCTACTACAATGTTTAAAATAAAAAAATATTCAGCAAACACCAGGAAAATATACATTGTTGTGCTCACATGACCCAGGTTAGTTTAGTAAGATATTTGAAAAAAATTATATTTTGTGTATATTCCATTCAAATTCTGTACTTAATCCATAGGACCTGTTTTGTCCCTAATCTCAAGAATCACTGAAACACATTTAACAAACACGACTGATCAACTATTTCTTTCCTGTCCTTGCACTCCATGCACTGTACATTTCAACTTTGATTTTAATTGCTAAAATAGTATTTTGATGAGCATCTCTTAAATCATAACTGCTACCGTTGGTTGGTGTTTGGCTGTTTCTGTGTCAGTTTTATTAATAGAGTTGCTTAAACAAAGCCAGAGCACTAACAACAAACCACCTTATTTAAAGAACTGTGCAAAGAAGAGAGGTCAAATATCCACTCGGATTTATGCCAGGATTTTATTGATGGCTAAGAAAAGTGTGTGGTGGAGGCGTAACATGTCAAGAGTTATCTAAATATTAGGCGTGGTATTTGAAACTGTAGCTATAACTGTAGCCTAACGCAATGTTCACTCTTGAAAATGGTTAGAATAAATTCACTGTAAGTTGAAGCTATTTTATAAGGCTTTATAAGGCAGGTCACATCCTGAACAAAAAACATTTTAAATAAATCATTAAAAGCCCCAAAATGAATGGCATTCATGCTCATGAGTATGCAAACTAATTAAAGGGATACGTGATTCTTTTCCAACTTACAAACAAGCCCTGATGACATTTTTAACATTTCCTACAGTCCCACCAGGTCGTACTGCTGCTTTATGTTCTCTTCATGTGAAAAGTTCATCTTTTACTTGCTGCTAAGTCCCTCCAACTTATAAAGGATGAAATACAACCAGCTAAAGTTTCTCTTTGGTGGTTGCTTTGAATTCCAGCAGCACTTTCAGGTCAGCCTTAATATGACACGGCACATCTTTATTTCCGTGACTCGTCGTTTCCACGCTTCATCACTGCACAGCTTAGACTCCCACAACCATCCATAATTTTCAACTTATCTTTCCACACAGCCCAGACCCAAAGAGTTTTAAAAAAGTGTTTTAAAATGTATCTGTTTAAACCCATTTTTCCAAATTAAACACAGCAATATTTTTTTATTGCTCCAGTGATGCATCTTTTTCCATCGCATCACTTCAGTTATTCTGGCCCTTTTTTTATTGCACTGTTTTGAGTCTCTCCTGATTGCTCTGTAAAGGTCTTTATAAGCTTAGACTTTTATTTTCCTATCCAATTTCCTATAAGGTAGTTTTTCTTCATTTTGGTGGATTTAAGGTTTTTCTCCCTCTTTAAGCTATTGTGTCAGGTTGATGAAGGCGGTGCATGAATCTGTGATTATTATACAGAAGTAGACTGTTTTTAGAGCAGGAGGTTTGCCAGGGCTGGACAGTTTTTGAGACTGTTTGCAGGCAGCCTCGGGACACGAAAGGTAACGAGAAACAGGAAAATCTACAATATTGATAGCAACAATATAAAGAACATGAACATGTCTAACCATTATGGTGTCACTTCAGTGCACCTCATGGACAACATTTGAAGTTTCAATTCTTTATAAAAGACCTTGAAGGCAGTCAAAGAAATGGGAAGCTCTTCCTTGATTAGACCATTTGAAATATTATTTCACTCTACACTCTAAAGAAATATTGTCTTACAAACACTAATCCAGATGCATAAATTACTGTCAGAGTAACATGTTTGGCTCTGAAATAAAACTGACTTTTTTAAGGTGTCATTGGATTTAATTTTAAAGCTTAGTAGATGTTTGATTAAAGAAAAAACATTCAAAATTACATTTAGCTTGATTGTTTTTTGGTTGGAAACTCAAAAAACAAACGTGTTTCTAGTCAGTTTAGGGGCCTAATAATCCCTAATAAGATGGTTTATTAGGGCCATTGTAGGTAGAAAAAAAGCTAACTTCCACCAAAAAACTCAGAAATTTTCTTTCTTTTTTTTTTTAGAAAATATTTGAGAATCATTTTAAAGTTTTGAAGTCGTTTTCTAGCAAAATTACAACCTAACAATCTCAGAATTTGACTTTTCAGATCTTTTCTAGGAAGTTTTTTTTTTAGATTAATCTTAAAATGTTAGTTTTTATGTAGCAAATTCTTAGCCTTTAAAACTCTGAAATCTCTATATTTCTTTTTAGAAAATTTGAGAGATCTTTCCCAAAATGTCCAAGATTTTTGCCAGATCAATTTTTTTTTCTATCTACAATGGCCCTGATACACTGCCGTAAGTACAAATGAAGCCTAGGCGTAAATTCAAACAGGAAGACTTCATCTCACCTGCCCAAACAAAGATGTCGTCACACACCTCGATTCCAAACCTATCGGTGATGGTCTCCTCCTCCGATCGGGGTCGCTCCCTTGATAAGGTCCAGCTGTTCATCGGCTTCTGCTCGTTGGCTGAACTTCGACTTTCCTCCACCCCTCCTCCACTTTCAGTTCGTGGTTTCTTCAACGTCCATTCGGTCTTCACCATCCTCTCCACCACCAGTGTCTGGGCCCAAGGAGGGGAAGACGTCTCTATTCTTCATACACAGCGGCTCATTTTCTCTGACAGCGGTTACCAGAGCAATGTCTTCGTCCTAACGCCAAAGACTTTCATTTGTCAATTAAACTTTCTAATGCCACTCTCTCTGTGTGTATCAGTCTTTCCAGGTTGAATTGTTACCAGGTGTGAAAAACAACAACGCTCTTCGATGTGGATGATGTTATAACAGGAAGAAGAAGCGATTGTCAGTATCGGATAATGTTCAAAATTAAAATAGAAGAAACACAGATGTGTGAAAAACTTTGTAAAATGGAACTAAACCTGATGTAAAAGCATAATCCCAACCCCAGACAATTTTTTAAATGCCACCGAAGTGAGAGAAGCCGAGAGACACAGATGAGCATGGCCAAGTGTTGAGATGAAAGTAGACGGAGGTTTAGTTAAGACAGTTCAGTCATCCTGGCGATTAGATGAAATTTAAAACGTGAACAGGGTCAAGCAATTGTTTCTCAATCGCAGGGGGTCCAGATCCTCTACGAAGCAAAGCGTAGGACGAGGGGCTGGTTTTTCCCAGTCTAGTACTTCCCCTCTGAGAGTACGTTCCAGAAATGTCCATGAGCGCTGGACTCCAGCTGGACGTCTGCTTGTATCATCAAAATCTCATCTTCCACTTCAAAGGAGTTCAGGTGAAACAGCGTTGCAATTTTTGATGCAAGTGAGTCAACCTCAGCATCTTCTCAAAAAGCATAACACATAAATGTAGCAACTGGCAGTTCCCCACCAAACAGCTGGTGGCAGCTGTGACGATGTCAATACACACCTGTGTCTATTAATATAGAAAAGTTAATATGATCTGTCATTAGTGAATTATTTTGAAAAAGAAAAAGGACAGTGTGTTCCAGTGACTCTGGCGCTGATCAGTTGTCAGCCTGAGTCAGCACTGCCACTGATATGGAGCAGACAAGGAGGCTGCTGTTTTAGCTATGCTAGCCCTGCTATCGGCGTATTCTACATCTGATAACTGCAAAGTATTTTCACGCACATTCCTGGCCTTACGTAGTATATTAAGCTTCATTTTGGTTGGTGTATGCTTTCTATGCTTTCTGTTATCTGTGTATGAACCTATGTGTTTCTATGTTGCTGTTACACCGTAATATCTCCATTGTGGGCGAATAAAATGTAGTTTTATTCTGGTCTTATTTCATAATATAAAATCTGAAAGATCATTTAAAATGAAGAGAGAAAAATTAGAATGGACTAAAATCTGTAACACTTTGTCATGTGTTCAGGATTTAAATTTACCACCTACTAGAAAGCCACTTAAAAATAAAGATAATTTCTCATCATATTGTGTCACCCAACACGTGTCCATACATATCGAAGTACACATTTAAAATTTGCGTCATATTTTTTCATTTCATGCCCTTTACTTTGTTTTATTCCCAAATCTCTTATCCAATCAGGTCCACAGTGGAATGAATCGATTAATTGTCAGAAGAAATAGCACAATTAATCCATATAGGGCCCAGCGCCTGCTTGTCACGGCTCGATTTTGTGCTCAGGAGCCTCCAGAGAAAAGCGCGGAGATGTCTCTGAAATATAATAATGGTCAGAAAATAATACCTCCCGAGCCCCGAGAGAGACTCAATGTTTGTTCCACTGTTATTAGCCCCTCAGAATAAGACGAAGGTGGTATTTTTCTCTTCGTTTCATCCTTGTGAGGAGGAAAGGAAGAGGGTGATTATGTTGGTGAGGTGGACGCCGGCCGCACGGGACAAATTTGAAGGTGTTAAAAAAGTGATGGAATAATCTTGCGCTTGGTCTTCCTCATCCTCATCCTCATCCTCCCACTCACAGCTGCCGCCACTGCCGGAACAGAACATGTTGTGCCGAGGCTTGACATTTAAGATTTTCATCCTGACTGGTTTGACAACAGCAAAGTGCAGTTAACTTAATGAACATTAAGCCAACGTCTCAGACTACGTCGTTGTAGCTTCCATGACAATCGCTGGCTTTTACCATCTGACTTTATTTTCAGAGTCGCTGTGTTTTCCTTTCAGCCTGTGAATATATTTAAAATTAGGTTCGTTTTCTTCATCTTTCCACACATCAGTCTAATTTATCCTCTTCTGACTTTTCCCCTCTTTCTCCCACACCTCCTCCATCACCATCACAATGCCTCATCCTCCTCTTACCTCTCATTAACTTCACACAAATAACCACTTTCCTCTTATTCCCACTTAACCATTCACATTATGTTTCCTCCTCATCTCTTTATCGCTCTTCATCACTGTTGACCTCTGGCTGCGTTCCTTGTCTTCGGCATCCCAATCATCACCCTCATCATCTCCCTCGCAGTCCCCCCGCGGCGGAGTATTTATACGCGCCGGATAGACTGCACTCTATAAAAGCTGTATGCTAATGCAGCAGAAGGCTGCGGAGCATCACGACAAGTGGACCAATTTCAGGAGTGCTTGGCCACGTTTTATTACAGCTCATAAGCCCAAGGTCAGCTGCATAAGATTAAGAGGCGAGAGCGTCTCTTGCTGCAGTTGAATCATTTATCAGTCCGACACAGAGTAAGCTTCTTTTTCTTTTCTTTTTTTTAACCTCCTTTGTTTCCTCCCCTGTTTAAACGGGATCCACGTGCAATTCGGCACCTGTGCGGTAATTTATGTGTTTGACTTCTGCCCCCGTCATATTCTTTCTTTCGGTGTTTTTTTTCTTCTTATCTCTTTATCTTTGAATCTCAGTCTTTCTAACTTTTTCACACCACTAACCACACCTTCAGTGTTCCCTCCGCAGCTCTTTTTCAGGTCCCTGCCCAAATGTAATTATGCTACTGGCAGATTTTGACTTTAAAAATATGTCCATTCAACCTAGAAGTTTGGTTCTGACTGGAAATGAAGCAAGCATAAATCTTTATCAAAATCTTTGTTGCCGTGTTTATTGTTGAAGATTATTTATGCTCTTCCCAATAATTAATGGAAAAGACTTTATGCTCTTTTCCATTAATTATTGGGAAATCATATTGCTGCTATTATAGCAAACTTTTCTTACAGTTGCTTATGTGGGCACCCCAAAACATTAATATTACCAACCATCTTAATAAATATTCAGATGAAATATAGCAGTTACATTACTATAAACGATCATATTAATAATTTTGAGTTTTACTATAATATTCATAAGCTTTATGTTTTTTCTGTATTATTGTGCATTTCAGTGAACAACAGCTATGCTATAACTAGCTATGTAATATTTTAGAACTGCAACATTTGATGGCACAATACTATAAAGCTACGATATCTATTTCTCATCCAAGTAATGTCTTAAAACCACGTGACTTCTGCACTCACCACACGAAGGTGAGCACTTAAATCTTGACACTGTTGACCTTTGTCCAAGACTCGGCCAACCAAAGCTGATCTGGTCTTTCAGCTGGGAAATACTTTGTTACAAAACCACTAAGGACATTTTAAATTATTTGTTCGGGCAGCATTTTGGGTCACTGCTAGAAAAAGAAATGCTGACCGACGATGAGGAAAGACATAATACACTTGTTAACTGCTAGCGCTAACTTTAGCATGTGCTTCTTAGCATGGACAACTTCAGTAAATTTTTTAAAGCAACTAGAAAAAAATAAACTGGTTTGATCTGAAGACTATTTTCATTAGTTTTACCAGCGACGTTGCCAAACTCTTATTCTCATGAACACTTCACTGTGCATCATTTCATCTCGTAAGCTAGTCACACCAGTGACATGTCTGTATATCAGTTGATAACAGGGCTTACCTGCTCAGAAGTAATGACTAATTAACCAGCTAAAATTAGCTTGTTATACTCCCAGTGTTACAAGGAGCAAACAACAGGGATATTACTCCTGAATTTAGCTGGTCCTTTACATAACAGATTAAGTACTGTTCAGTACTTTAACTCAGGAAAGTCTAAACAACTTTTATTGACAACAGTTTTAATGTGCAAGACGATCAATGCCTTCTGTCTTTGACTTTTTAAGGTAGCAGGGAGTACAGTACACATATGGAAAACCACATCTATCCAACAAGCGTGTTGACAAAGTGGTGCCACCGACTAGTAATGAAGAACTTAAAATCCACAGTATTTCAGTTTATTTTTTGTTTATTTTTCTTCCCTTTTTTCTGGCAATGAGTATTGCTGTGCTCATGAGTTGAAGGTTTAGGTGTGGTTGATTTTAAAGTAAAGTATTAAAACTGTTTTGGTTACCCTTTTATTTTGGGGAAGCAGCCATTTGTGGGAGTTTGCCGTCTCTGTAAATATTAATTAGCTAAATCCACTATTTTAAGCACCTCTTTTGTTAAAGTCAAACCTTTGGTTGGTTTAACTATATTGATTCACATAAAAATCATAGCCAGCCATTCTCTAGTTCCGATACATAACATGATTTATCTGGTGTTTCAGGAAGGTAAAGTTGAACTGTGGTTGGGTTGTAATCAATATAAGCTATGGCCCATACCTTGATGGTAATAGGACAGGCATTTCCTGGATGAACTTCTGGAGTCTGGATATTTGCTTGGACTTGGACATGATGCCAGAAGCACAAGTGGAAATACATAACAATATTCAAAAGTGCTGAATGTGTAAATAAGCAACTCCTTGTCAACAAAGTTACTGAATCCACAGGAAAGATGTGAGTTTCACAGTTTCCTCAAGCTGTCAGGAGATGAGAAACAAAACCAGGTGTGGTTTATTGACAGAATTTTAGTGTTGTTTAAAGTGTTTTTGTACGTTTGCTAATATCCATCAATGTCTAAACATTATAATATTGTTTTGTAATGCGGTACCAGCTACATGTGAATGATTTGTTGGTGGGGGAAAAACTTTCCATATCAAGGGGCTGGGTGGCTGCTAGCCAAAAGCAAAATCATTGTTCATGCTTTAATATTCTTTCATTCATATTCCACAGTGAATACTCAGCATACATTACTCAAAATGTATGGCTCTTTTTTCCATTGCATTGTCTTCACATAATATTAACAGCAGTATCTTTTCTCCGTCTGTGATAAAGCCGATCTCCAAAGGAAGCCATCTCTAATCTTTTCATCTCTATTTGGTTGTCTTCCCTACCTAATTTACGCCTACTCTCCTTGTTCTACCTCTCTCTCTCTCTCTCTCTATCTTTGTGTCTCAGCAGGGGGTAGTTAGTGTGATGCAGCTCCTCTCCAACTACATCACAAGATGGAGAAAAAAAAATACTGTTCAAGATTACACTGTGTGCGGCTAAGAGCTCTCTTGTTTTTTGAGTCAGATCAGCGGGTCTGTGTGTCCGCAGAGGTGCAACATGGCGAGAAGATTGGAACTTTACCCATTTTGATTATTGTTTAGATTCTGCGCATATATGCAGTGTGTCCACTGGACTAGGTGTGGGTATGCGTGTCAGTACAGTGAGTAAAAGAAAAACAAATCCTCAGGTCCTTTTAGGAGCAGAAAATACTGTAAGATGTGTAAATGAGTGTCTGTGTACAAGTTGTCAAAAGTGACACAGTGAAAAGCTTGACATTGAAAGTGTGACAGAGACGAAAAAGGGTGAGAGAATCACCGAAGAGAAGCAGGGAGGACGGGGAGAAACACACATGGGAGGTGAGAGAAAAGCAGGAAAAAGAAGAGAGTGCTGACATGTTTTTTTGGCCACATGCCTCGTCTTTCATCAGGAGGTCGTTCAGAAGCTCATCTGCTAAATGGGTGCTTCAATTTAGTGTCCCAAGTCGTCTTATAATTACTATCATTGCCACAGCTGAAGCTCTGTCCTAATAGCTTGTAGCCTCTTCTGCTGAACGACTTAACACAGGTGAAAACATTTCAGAGTTTGACCCTCGCGACCTCGTCCCTGCTTTGTTGTGTTCATTGTGTCAGAGCTCTGGTCTAAAGAAATCACGATCTGAAATTAGTCTTTAATGGCAAAACTTTCTCAAAATAAATTGGTACGCACTTAAAAAGAAATCAGTTCTCTGTTCTAAACATACATAGCTTTGGTACTATGTAATGTTTGTTACTGGTTTCACAGTTGGTGACTGTACGATGTTATGTTTTTGCCGTTTTTATGATACGTTTCTATGACGTAAAGCACTTTGAACTTCTTTTGTTGCTGAAATGAGTTATTCAAATAAACTTTGACTGAATAATAGGCAGTCATAGAGGCAGAGAAATACCGTCTGTTCACTGTAGTTGGTTCATTATAATTTGGATTAACCCTCAAATTGTTAGGTTCTGGGGGTCTTTCTTAGCTTTGGGTTGCTGAGTTGTCTCCCCACCAGATGGTGTCCGAGAGGTGGTGGGCTGTGGGTTCCTGGATGACGTCATCCTCACATCTGTGGCGGATTACCTAATTGATGGCAGCATAAGAGGGGTGGAACGCCGGTACTTCGACGCCAGAGTGTCAACCGTAGATGGTACCTCCAGCTCCTCAGAGTTGTTGCTCCGAGTTTTGTTTTGCCTCGAAAATCTGCCAGTGATTCCCGCATCGTTTTTTCATTGTAAACCTTTTTTGCTCTCCACAGGATCCGCCCTGATCTGGTTGCCTGCTATGCCAGTTACCCAGCCACGACGCCTTGGGTAGCCTCCCCTATATGCCTGACAAACAAGACTCATCAGTTTCCGTAACTCCATTACCTCTCAGAAATTTCCGACCGGCCGTTCCCCCCTACTACCCGCCGCCTTCAGAGACAACCCTCCTGTCCGCCCCCCAACGCCACTTTCCAACCCACCACGCCTCACGCAGAGACGACCCATTCGTTTAAAGAGACCCCTGAACCTACCAGTCCCCCTCCAAGCCGTTTGAACGCACAGAGCCAGTAAGTTCACCCATTACACATTCTCAAACTCCCATTTCCCAGCACTTGAACTCACCACACTCCCCTTGTTTTCTCAGTACCCCGAGAGCAGCCGAGCAGTTCCCGGACCAGCTTCACTTTCTGTTTGCATCTGTAAAATAAACCTTTCATTTTTTCATACTCCGTCTCCTATGGTGTTCTTGCATGTGGGTAAGATCCGTTAAACCCATCATGACACAAATGGGGACCAGCCCGGCAGAAACCGATGTATACAATCTTTACCTGATCAGAAAGCAATGCCAGCTCACACTTACAACAACAACCTTCAGTGTGAAAGCGATTACTGAGTGAAGAAAGCGCAAAGTTAACTATTTTTATGCTGGTGCTAAAGGAGGAAATCAGAGCAGCAAGAAGCTGTTTAAAGCTCCCATGGTTTTAAAAGACAAGGTAATTTGGATCTCACAAGATTTTTGCCCTGTGTGAAGTCTGATGGAGTCACGTTTACAACTTTTTTTGTATGTGTGATGTGTGTGGTTTTGGGAAATGACGGTCTGACGGGACACCCTTTCCCGCTTCCCTGCTGTCTGACTGTGACATCTGCTGCACTCCTCCTGAGTCACTGTGGGTTGGTTAAAAGCAAACTGTTTTCTAAAAGACACCGAGACATGTTTGTGGTTCAATCAGGCAGGAAGACAATACATTTTCTATTGAAAACAAGAAGACTAGGAGGGTACAACAAAGTCAGCCAGTTTGGTGCTTTAAAACTATGTGATGAAACATTCTGCGTTTTGAAGTATTGGAATACCTTTAGAAATCTCTAAAGGTATTCATGATTCAGAACACAGGCAGATTTACCTATAAAGTAATACTTCAAAAATATGTTTCTTCTGAAAAAATTGGAAAGCTGCCATTGTATAAGTCTATCATTAGAGCTGTTTGCTTTATAAAATAGTGACTGAAATGAAGCAGACACTGAGCACAGTGATTGCTAAAATCTGAGACTAGTACGTGGAATGCACCGTTAGCAGTGAGCCTCTTTCTTTCCTACCTGCAATAACCAAGTAGTGCATCAGTCAAGATACATGAGCTGTGGTTATGCTGGAATCTGAAACAAAGAACAGTTTTTCATTTTTAAACTGATTGTGTTACCTAGACTTTGAAATGTGTCTTTTTTTGCTTCATGAAACTGTAAAAACCTCTAGTTTTTATTATTTTATTAGAATTCAACTAAAAGGGAACATCTTCAGCTTGAATTTCCTGCTCCGTCTTCAAGAGTTAACTCCAACAGTGTTTTGTATTCTTCTAAAATACACTTCTTTCTCTCAGTTTCTCCCAGCATGGGTGTGACAAGGAGGTGCAAAGGAAGAGACACAATATCTCCAAATCGTTATTCCCTCTGTGTCAATCTAAAGCAATGTCAAACAAAATGTTTCCCTTGTCCTCATTTCCTCCTGGTGCCGTTGTGAGGTAAAAAAAAAAAAAAAAGTCCTAGATATGGTGGAATGGGGGGAAAAGGAGGACATGTGAAAGCATAAGTTAGCTTAATGAAAAGCCCCCGCAGGTCTCTTTATTTCCTGCCTTCATCATTCTCTCCCATCACAAAGTTCTTGCTCTTATCTCAGCCCTGCTTTTTACATCCACTCAGGTATTGATTTCAGATTTATCCAGTCTGGAATATCAAGAGTTTTCAGATGAGTAAAAGCTTTGCGGTCAGCATATGGGTGACATGTCTACCTGCAGGCTGTTTCATTAGCAGTACGGGTGAAAATGCTGCGCATTCCCAGGTGACTGGAACAGCGTCCTTAGGAGCTTTCGAGGCTGAAATAATCGAAGACCAATATATTCAGCATGCAAAGTTGGCCTCAAAACAATAATTCAAACAAAGGAAAGCGGAGCGCTCTTCAA
Source organism: Poecilia reticulata (assembly GCF_904066995.2). NCBI lineage: Eukaryota > Metazoa > Chordata > Actinopteri > Cyprinodontiformes > Poeciliidae > Poecilia > Poecilia reticulata. Next base: position 7,170,468 of record NC_088838.1, read on the forward strand.
ACAACGTCAAATATTTGAATGCTCAATGAGATGATGAATGCGAACCGCATGGATGTTGAGTCCATACAGTTTGAGGAACAAGATCAATAAACCTTCAAATTTGTCAAGGGGAGAAAAATTTGCAATGCGTTTTACTTTGAGGTTAACAGCAGACATAGAGTGTGGGTTGAGCTTCTTGACATCTGTGGATTTAGAACCTTGTTAAATGTGTTTGTTTCAGATTTCGGCTGAACAGCCCACTTATCTGCAGAAGCTCCTACTGTTTGCCGTCGTCAGATCTACAGGGAGATCTGCCAAACTCAGCACAAGCAGAAAGGGAGGTGAAAGCTCGAGCAAAAAGGTCTAAATAAATAAAGGACCTTGTAGAAACATTCAAATCCCCTGGACTCAGTAACTCCAGGGTATTTTCTGTGGAATTTCAATGTGATCGTTGCATATTTTTAAAATAGAAGGAAAAGAGTACATATTTTGTTTACATTTCTTATACAAAAACACATCTAAAAAGTGAGGGATGCGCTTCTTTCAGCTCCTTCACTGAGTCCAGTGCAAACAAGTTCCTTCAAAAGTCACTGAATCGGTATATACAATTCTAGCTTTACTGTGAAGGACTCAAAGGTGTTAGAGAATGAGTGAACAAAATGCATCAGCAAGCTAGAGGAACACAGGTCAGATAGGAAACACTGGAGAAGTTTTATAGAGAAGAGAATGGCAGAACTGCAAACCTACCAAGATAAGAATGTATTTATCTAGCCAGCCAGCCAACTATCCATCTAGCTATCTATCTGAAGGACTTACATAATAGTATGCAAATTATTAATTCATGTGAAGAAATTTAGTCTACATGCTTGAGCTCAGTTTAAGCAAAATTATTTATACTTGAAATAAATAAAACACCTGCCAAAAGATAACAAAGAGTGATGCTCTTAAACAGTGAAACTTTTTATAAAACAAAAAAAGTTTCACTGTTTAAGTTTCAGTGAAAAACATATTTGTTTTTTTTTTAACTGATTGTATAAATTCTGGTTCAGTATTTTTGTTTCAACTTTTATTATTGGACTTTATTTTGTGATGAATTTCATAGATTGTTCAGTGACCCTGAAATGTAAGACAGGAACGTTCTGTGTAAGTAAATGCAGCTGTGCACTGGTGCTAGCTAACAATGCTAACGTTAGCAAAGCTTCAGATTTGTATGTCAAAATCTGAAAATAATGGTCAAACTTGAACTGAATTATTGCTTTCAGATTTTTTTAAGGCACAATTTCAAATTTTTAAAATTAGAAATGTAACTAATTAGAAATGTAGTTTCTAATTAAACTAATAGTAGTTATTATGGCCATCTCAGTGCTGACTACAGATTCTAATATGGTGCTAAGGAAAAGCTCCATTTCATCCTTTTTTTTTTCACGTAAATCCAGACTACATTTTCTCAGAGAAATCTAATCTTGATGTTTTTAAAATCTTGTCTTGTTCTTATGAGCTGAATTCATTATTACTTCTTTCCCAAACCAATGAAAAGCTGAAATAAAGAACTCAGGAGGGTTTATTCTGCTTTGGGAGACTATGCAGCCTTACTTACTTAGCATACTCTCACCCTCTTGTTTCCTTATCATTTCCTCAGATTTTTTTTCTGTATATGGCCACACTCAAACTTTAAACATCTAATCCTATCCGGTCCTTTGTGGCAGCAGTGTCCGGTTCTTTTCTCTCTCTGTGTACCACACCTTGTCCTCCTTTTCTCTCATCTTTTTCAGCCCCCCTCAGAGACTTGAGCTCTCATTTTATATCACAGCTGGGGAGCCTTTGGGCTGGAGCACTGGAGTTCACACCGACGAATTCGGCCTATCTAGGCCACCATAAGCATGCACTCTTCATAAAGAGCTCTCTAATTAAAACCCAGTAATACTGTAGGTTTCCAGGCAAAAGAAGAGAGACGAGCTCAAAGAAAAGACATCTATAGATAGAACAAGAAAGTCTAATTAAGGACTCATTCTTATCCTAGTCTGATTGCATCGTGGCCCCCTCTTCGCCTTGCTCTCTTCAATTATGAAACCTGTGCTGGCCCTTTCTAGCGTACACGTAGGCTGGGGTTTCATCCTGCCAGCGCTGGGGTGTGAGGAGACTGACAACAATAAAGCTGCTGGAAGATCTGCAGGGCAGAATGTGGGGGCAGGTGAGAGGAGCATGTGTGTCAATATGCAGACCTATATTTCTAACTATAGCATGCTTGTCCTTTGTATATATGTCTGAGGTTTCCTTCATTTAAAACCACATATGAGTCTAAATAAAAAGAAACAAAGTTACAGTGCAGATCCCCGTAGACACATTGCATGTTATTGTTTACATCTGGAAATCTCGCACTTACGCATAATGCTGGAGGGCAAAAAGGCTATTATTTTACATGCCATCCATAGCTGCGCTGCTGTGGTGGAACAATTTTGTTAACTAAGTGAATCCTGGAGGTGGAGGTATTATTAATTTAGTGCAGTGAGCCAGAGCAAAGGGAAAAGTAACAGAAAAATCATTAAAGAAAAGCTCAAAAACAGTCTTTGTTACCTATGCTACACACAGACCTGTTGCTGTTGCAACTGTCTGACAACAGTTGCACTAGCATACCAGATTTCAACACCAAAAAACTTGCAAACATTTCTCACACAAAGACCTGAACATTTAGTGCTTTACGGTTTTCTATTTCAGTTTTGATGCTTATATTGCGATTATTACACAGGAGTGTTAAATAATTTTAACACCTGCTCTACTGATGATCTGTCAGAAAGTTGGCGTGTGGGTCACCCGTTTTTTATTTACAGAACCGAAACATATCGAATTCCACAGCACATCTATATGTTAAGGTTGTCAAAGTCAAGCTAGCATATCTGACCTGCTTCCCTCTCCCTCACTATTCTTATTTTTTTAATAAAGACTTTTCACTGACCTGTGATGTGGTACCCTTGGACCTTATTATCTAGTCGTTGACAAGTAGTAGCAAAGCACTGCGTCCCTTTCTTTTATACATCAGGTGTAGATTTAATATTAATGTGCTATGTGGACAACTTGACAACTAAACCCAATGTGGCGAGTAGTATTTTATGCATCTTGTACATTGCAACGTATCTATGGCTATGATTATGTCACCTAGCACACAGATGCTAATCTGATATTTACATAAATTGTATGAAAGACAAAAGTTTTTGCTTAAACGTTTGTTTAAGCAAAAACAAACGTTTAAACGTGTTATTCTCTAGATCAGCTTAATTTCATTTTTGTTTAAATGGCAGGTTTTTTTATTTGGTCTGAAAACTTCTATTTCTTTGGTGATCATCTGTTATGATAGTAAAAAGCATCATACTCCTTTAATTAGCTCTAAAGAGGATTGCAGTTGTATTTTTGCATAATTCCAGTGCAATGAATTAAACAACAATGCTATGGACAAGTTTCTACTTACTTAACTACATGACAGATTCACAACCTTAACTTCCTCATATGATGTAGGCATAAAAAAAAGGGAAAAACTGGAAACAAAATGATGTACTTACAATAAAAGAACAGAACTGGTGAGTTTTTGTCACCCTTCTCACACCTTTCTACAGCTGACCGTATGTATCAGCACTGGCAGCTCCTCATTGGCAGCAGAGGAGCTTTGCGTAAAAAATTCCAACTCAATGTTTATTTTATTTTTCCCATCTATTTATCCATTCACTTTCTTGCTTATGTTGCCACTATCCTGTCAGGTTTCATCTCATTCAGTTGTACAATGAAGTTGTGATGTTGTGCAAAAGAGCAAAGTGTCCAATGTAGGAAAAGACTGTCTGGATTTTCAGCCGCACAAAGTTCAAAATCCAGCATCTCTGATGGTATGGGGGTGTGTTAGTGCCCAAGACATGGGGAACTCTCACATCTGTCAAGGCACCATTAAAGCTGCTGTATGTAACTTTTGCAAAAATATGATTTTATACGTTTGTTAAGACTGTCACCGTGTTGTGACAGTATAATGTGAAGCACATCATCTGTAAACAGATCAAACTCTCCCACCTCTCCCCTGTGCTTGCTGTCTGAAGAAATGCACCGTTCACCAAACAGAGCCAGGAGGAAGGCCTGTCAATCAGGCTCATGTACAATGTGCTAATGGTGGAGAAACAACTTATCATTCCAGGAAAGCTGTTTATCTGCCGTCATCTGTCGCCTCAGCAGAATCTGCATCCATAGCAGACTCTGCTGTGGTGAAGCAGCTGTAGCCTGACAGAGAGCAAGGCTGAGGGTGACTGCATCACTACAACGTCCAAACTTCACTGGAATTGGGGTTGTAGGATCAATGTTATTGCAAAACATGTGAACAGTGGTCTTATCATTACTATACTTGACCGCATGCCAGTTTCTGTTTCCTGTAATTTTGTTTTACATGGATATATTTACACACACATGAGATATTTTCATAGACTGGACTCAAAAACTGCTATAAAGTATCTTAGCATGATCTAATGACTCAAGATTGGAGCAATAAAATTATGTTGATACAACTGTTGTCGCTTTAGCTTCAGGTACGTCTCGCAAGACAAATTGGCCCCTGGAATAGAGTCAGACTTTGGCTTCTGGGGCCACAGGAAGCAGCCTCTATGTGGACCCACCACCTGCAGAGAGGAACATGGGGGATTTGGTGCCATGCAAGTTGGGTGTCCTGCCAGGGCCTTGGCACGCCAAGTCACTGTGGCATTATAATCATAATCTTCAATGCATCAATTTAATTAGTTATTGGTTCTTATTTGTTCATTTTACTCTCTATATAGCGATGAATGTTGATATGGAAGAGTGAATGAGAACGTAGCGTCTTGTGCATCGGTACAACAGACTGGACCAGATATCCTAGAGGATGGCAAAGCATGCAGTGGGGCATGTGAAGCAAATATTTTGTTTTCACTGGAAATTAGATGCCTGAGGATCTCAAAGAAATACAAAGGGAAGCAGGGACACATGAATGAAATCAATGGCTCCAGGAAGGAGATACATAAAATGATGGGGCTTTGAAAAGCAGATGAGGGGAGAATCACGTTACTGCTAAACTATGCCGCTTATACGACGAGCCCATTGACCTTTACATGGAGGAACAACATACCATGACTAACTGAAAGGTATAATTACTGTAGTGGCATTACTACATGAAAGAGATGGCAGACATTTCTATTCAATAATGTGAAATAAGTAACTCTTAATGATTAAAACACATAAGAAAAGAAGGTTCAGTAAGGGGGCAAATAATTTTTGACAATAATGTTGCACTGAAGTGCATAAAATGAAAATCCATAATATAATGAGGGAAATGCTTGCAGGGATACAATGCTTATCAGGACACACTTCTATCACTCTAATGGGGGAACTGATGTCATCTCTAGACCTAATTGAAACATCTAAGTCCTCTGTGGCATCACTCATCTGAAAGATTCCCACTGACATCTGATAACATATCAAGCTAAGGCAGTTCAAACCACGGTCAGTCACTGCATCACTTCTGGGGTTAGTGAAGTCATTACCATGTGACAGGAAGTCATGGTGAAGTCATTACCGGTGGCTGAAGAACAATGGGGTTACAGTTTTCCTGAAAGCAATGCGAGTCTGAAATAGACTATGTCCCCTCCGCCCCCGTCCCGTTTGTCCGCTGCTCCTCGCACCTCGCTATCTTCTCTCCTCTGCTTCCGTTCAGATACTCCACAGCATCGGAACCAGCTGCCACAGAAAATAAGACGGAGCGCAAACGGACATTTCTTTCTTTCTTTTCTTTTTTTCCTTCTTCACGAAGCAGTGAGACAAGAGGAAAGGTGAAAGAGAGAGGGGTCAGGGCCGCAATCATTGGGCCTGCCTTTGACTTCATGAGACCAGCCGCGCGGCACCTCCCTCTCTTCCCCATCCTCAATCTTTGTTGCCTCCTTTCTGCTGAAAAAATACAGCAGGGCACATAGAAATAACACAAACACCTTCAAATAATTTTCTCTTGACCACCACTTGAGGTAGTACAGTGGACCTCGACACCAACTGGTAGGATAAAAGGCAGTGATCCTTGTCTCGCGAGTGGATTCCTCTTCACCAACAAGGTCTTATGGTCTGTCACAAGCAGGCATTGCTTGATCCTTGTCCCCACACCCTCCAGTGATTTAATTTATGCAGGATCCTGCAGTGCTGCTAAGCTTGAAAGCTGCCGCAACAAGAATTTGAATTCAGGAGCTGGAGGGTTAGTTTTCAGAGCCGATGTTCTTGGTTGTGCATGAGTGCATGGAGGATTCTGTTGCTGAGCAAAGAGCTTAGCTGCAGTAAATACACACTAAGGACTTCAATTGGGGTGCTTGGGGATGCACTTATTCCCCAATCTCAGCGCAGAAGAGCGACTTGGTTTGCTTATAGGTAGAGCACTGCCAATATCTTTCACCACAGCTTTAAAGACTTCAGCCAGCAACTCAGAGGAATAAGAATTACTGCCTCGTGGTATACTGTTTTTTAAAACTGGATTCACAACTTCCATCTTGTGTAAAGAACCTCTACGTCTCCCTCGCCACTTTCCTGTCTTATTTCTCCACCTCTCCTGTGTGATAGCAGAGCATGGTGTGCTTTCAAACGGTGCTTTGCTTCATGAGCTGTCAAGAAGGTGGACAGAAATGAGATGGGATGGAACAGAGGGGGAACGAGCTTGGCAATGATTGGGAAGCGTATGTGGGAATAAGGCGGGGAAAAAAGAAAGCTTAGCTGCAGTGGCGTCTTTTCAAAGAAGTTGGCGTCAAGACAGATTAATTAGGAAAACCTAAGCTAGAGTAAGACCTAAAACAAAGAAAAGGAGTCCCATCCCCCTCCTTTTACCTTCATTTCCAATCCCGTCTGGGTAAAAATCTTCCAGCTGCCACAACGATGCAAACGTGCGTTTTTTTTTTTTGTAGATTTTCTTTTTACATATTTTCATCAGGCATCCTCCAGACGAGGTTTATTTGACTTGATGAGCAAACAAATGGGGAGAAATCAGCTGGCGAGCATTATTCACAGAAAAACCCCATCCTCCATCGTTCATTACTTATGTGCATTCTCCGACGTGAGATTGTTTCCACGTAAAGAATTGGCACAGTTTCCCACTTGACTAATGACGGCAGAGATAACTCCACCAGCCACGGTGCCTGAGGAGGACAATGCTTAGGTGAATAATGTTATTCCACTGTCACTTCTGCTTAGATCTAATCATCAATCTCTTCGCCTCATAAAGATTGTGTGTTCACACAAAAGATGTGATGTGTTTGTTCTAAATTAGATTGAGCCTCTGTCATTTGTCAGGCCTCCTGCATACAGGGGCCACGGCGCAAAGCGTCACACCGCAGTGGGGTGTGACGGGTAACTTGGAGGATTTTCTCTTGGACTTGATTTGGTTGGTTTGCCGTACCCTCTGGTGTAAACGTAAATAGATTGAACTTATATAGTACATTTTGAGCACTCAAAACTCTTTACATTAGAGTCACATTCACAAACGCACACAGATATCCAGATCTGGTATATTTGGGGTTGAGTGCCTTGTCCAGGGGCACATCAGCATGTGGCAGGAGGAATCAAGACGACTACTCTACCCACAGAGCCACAGACACAAATGTCAGTTTTCACAACCATGCTTGTATCAAAGGAGAAGCTGTCTGGTGGGAAATCGTGTCCACATCGAACTGTTTTCAACCTGACGATTTTGAGAGTCTGTGCCGTCTTGTGGAAGAAACAGAGTCAACTTTTGAAGGCTGTCTGGTGGAAGAGATTAGAAAATATAGACATTTTAAAAACGTTTAAAGAACAAGAAATACATGGGAGGAAATAGATCTTGAGTAAGGATGAAGGTCTGTGTCAAGGTGTGTGGAATTGTGGGAAATGAAGGAATTTGCCATATGAAATGTAGGACCAGTAAGCTTGACTATGAAATCTCAATCATTTGTGGCTCAGTAGGAGCCAAGTATAAATGCCACACCGCTTGCTTAACGCAAACTTTCAAATGCACAAGCTTTCTAAAGCAAGACTATAAAGCAGCCTTCAGTTCTAAAATGTGAGGAAAAACTGAACAACTAAAAGGAAAACAATCCTTGTACTAAACTTAATGAGCACAAAGACTGGAAAAAAAGACCCATAACAACCTACAAAGCCTCTAAGCAACGTGTAATGAGAAAGAAAAAACAACAATTAGGAGGCATTTTACTATTAATATAGGCTCAGTTACTCTTGTTCACGCAATAAACCATTTAAAAACATGCGTCGCCATCATCCTCCAACCACTTCCTGTCGTCTTCTTTGTGGTTTGCTCCAATGGCAACATCTGGGTGTTCATCATGTAACTCATATAATACAAAAAAGTGTATCTATTGTATTGTTCTGAATTAAACCACATATGACCGGAAAAAAGCAGATTTTTTTTCAAATGCCAAATTACGCAATTATACAGTCAGTGGAAACTCTGCTACTGCTGCACACCTCAAACAATCCTGCTATTGCATCAAATCAGTCAAATGTTGAGCATTCAGTAGCCATTGTTTTTGTTTTGCTTAGTTTTTCCCCCACGAAGAAAAAAGAAAAAGCGCAACTATTAATCATTCACATGCTGTTAATGTCCCGGTCTAAACCCTCTACTCATTTCCACAGCCTCTGCCCCGCCACTGGAGACGAGGGCGGCGGCGTGTTCTCCCAGGGGCCGTTGAAACGGAGAAGGGGGCACGGCGGTTTTTTTTTATTTTTTTATTTTTTTTTTTTACGTGGCAAATTCAGCGGGCTGCTGTGCATAAAGATGCATAATTTAGGGTATCATTTAAATGCAAAGTACAGCTGCGCGTTCCCGTCATCCCTCTCGCTCCTACAAACAGCAAACAGAGAGAGCCATGGAAAACGAGGATCACCTCCGTGCATGGGCTCTGGCAATAAGACAGAGGGGAGCTTTGTCCCTCCGCCTCCTCCATGTATATCAGCACATCTCCAGCTCCGACTGCTTGGGGCGGGAAGGAGGAGTGAAACGAGTGAGTGTGGCTGTGTCTGCTGTCTTCATGCCCACGACTCTTGCGTGGAAAGCATCTGGAGAGTGCGCGGTCGTGCGTCACCGGTGGGGTCATGTGAATGACTCGGCGTGTCACCGACCTGAACTCTTCCACTGATTAGTCAGCCAAATACAAAACTTTCAAGCTCAGCAAATAGACATGGCAGGGGGGGGTGAAGCTACGCATCTGCTCACTGAAATGACTTTAAAGAGGGAATAATGGGAGCTGGCACAAGCAAAGCAGTTCATTAATGTGTGTGTGTGTGTGTGTGTGTGTCTCTAGAGGGGAGCAGTGCAAGCGATGACTATCAGCGAGGCAGTTTAGGTAGCTGCTTCCTGAGTGCTGATGTGGCCCCTGTGATTCAATTGGCTGAGCTGCTGAGTGACTCCAGGGCTGCCAGGCTTCTGGTTGGCCAGAAAGGCTCTGCTGCAGCACAGCAACGCCATCTTGTGGAGAAGAAGTGAAGTGAAGCTGGGAAAAGAAGTGACGCTGACCCTGTTATAGCTGCAAGAAGCAGACTGAGAGAGCCATGGTGTGTGTGTGTGTGTGTGTGTGTGTGTGTGTGTGTGTGTGTGTGTGTGTGTGTGTGTGTGTGTGTGTGTGTGTGTGTGTGTGTGTGTGTGTGGGATGGGACAAGGGGGGGTTGCTCTCCAAACATAACGCTACTGCCGACTCGATTTATTTGCTAGCAGATTTCCTCTTAGCTCATCCAAACTTTGGAGATTTTCACAAGAGATACTGTCTGTCTGAGTAGGATTCAGCCGTCCTTAGTGCAAGAAAGGAATATTTGATTTAATACCAGACACACAATAACATAGTGCTTATTTATTCCATTTATTCCAAGATTGGCTTTTCTCAACAGTATAACTAAAAACTATTCTTAAGTGAAATAGTAATAAAGGTGTAAAATAATAAAAATGATATCAACATATGCAAAATCAAACATATAAAGCAAAGAAATTTTAAAAACTGACAATTATAAACAGAAACATTAGATACGGTTACAATGCTGTTTTTGACATAGCCGGAGTTTTGTTTTGTTTTTTCAACATACTGAAGCTGGTTATAGACTCTAAATTAGCAGGGAGTGAGTTCCAAACTGTGGATCTCACTGACAAAGCTTCAACCCCATAAGTCCCAGATGAATTTCTCCCGCTAACTCTCACTGTAGATGGTGTTAAACATCTGAGTCAGGGACAATAAGAACCTCTCAGCAGGCTGGTCCATCCAGCACCGGAACCGCCTTCTGTTCCCTGAGAAGAAATAGAGATATTCTTTTGATCCCACTTTCACAGATGTAAAATGCCTCCTCTGAATCCTAATGCGGTAACAGCCACAAAGACAAAAAATGATTTCCTTTCTTCTGTATGGATGACAGTTTTTGAGGGACGCTCAAAAGAGACGTTGATAGGTTGTCAGCCGTTGCACCTACGACAGACTAATAATAGTGGAGAGGGATCGCACTGGGAGCTGCGTTGACCTGCAGCTGAGGGATCTGGTAGAAATGTAGCTGGCGTACAATTATTTTAGGAAAACAGATGGAAAACGGGCAACATTTACATCCAAATGAATACTTTAGCCTGTTTGCTGGTTTCTTGTTTTACCAAAGACGTTATGTGTGGCAATGGATGTGTTACTCATGTCCAGATTAATAATCAGATTTATTCAAAATGTCTCCACTGGTTGATAATAAACAGACATGTTAAGTAATTATTCATTTTTATCTGACCTTGCCTCGACGCTGGTTTTACAATTGTTTGTTGTCTAATTTGCTGAGTCGACACAGGCCAAGATAACATCTGAGAACAAAGTGGAGATAATTAGGACAAAAAACCGCTTTCGGACTTTGGACCAACAGGTAATTGCTGCATCATCTTATAGACGTTGGTATTGTTTGGGCTTTATTATACAATCTGGTGTGATAGTTTAGTCAGTTTTTCTTTTAAGGAATAGATTAATTTAGTCATAGAGGAAGATGTCCGATTGTATTTTATTGCGACTTCTCTGTTGCGAGGATGCTAGTTGACGGCAGAGATCGTAGTTCTACCCTTACGTTTATTCTGGTTTCTCACTGGGGTTATTGATAGTAGAAAGATCCACAAAAACACTTTTCAGTCTCTCTGGACTTTTAAAAAAATTAATCCACTCTTTAATTTAAACCGTAGCCTAATTACTGTCCCCCTCTGACCTCAGTGTTTGTAAGGCCCGTCTGCCGCAGCTGCAGCTCATTTTCTAACACAAACTCCAAAGCGCGAACAGATTTCCCCAGTGCCTGCTTCTGTGCAATGGTTTCTCGTTCATTATAGAGTGGATTTTAAAATATTGCCCTTGATATATATATATATAAAGGGCCCCATAAGTTATTGATCAGGTCATCCCTGGACGTCTTTATTTTTTGGTTTTTGCACATCTTTGTGGTACGAACGTTGGTATTTGTCTCAATTTTACGCAGCAAAATTGTTCTTAAATGTGGTTCAGAAGTGAACGTGAACTGAAAGACGTGAAAATGGAAAAACAGATTGTCATATTAGAAGTTACAGCACTGCAGATTTATTCTGTTTTCCCTGCATGTTTGACGACAGTCACATCGTAGCGCCCAACTGTCTGCAACACCCCAGTCAGCTACACTGATTGTGCTGTTTGACACAGACTTTATTGTTACTTGCTTTTAATTTGACAACCACACAGGCGGCACGCTGCTCACACTTCCTCCCATCTTGTCATTCTTCACCCATAATATCGTATTATGCTAATTTATCCGCACATGGATACTGCGGTGAAAGACGTCGGCGTTGTCGTTCTCTGAACTGACGGCTTAGCAACATGTTCTCCATGGGTTGTCGTCCCCTGCAACACTGACTCTTTTCACATGTTGCACTGTTTATGCATCACTCTGTCACACTCCAAAGCTGGCAATTGATGTCCATTCCCCCTGCAGCTGATGCACAGACACACACACACACATACACACACACGCACATGCCATGCTAGCTGAAAGCGACTACATAAAAAGAGAACTTTATTTTGTCATATTAAAATCGAGCTCGCTCTGGGAAAAAAAAAAAAAAAACACATTCAAACACCGTTAAGATGACAGCGACTCAGTTAAGTTTATAAATATATGCGTGACATGAGAGCTTCCATATCCAATACAAACTAAGTAGAGATACTAAGACTAACAGTAGGAAGACAGTCTGACTGCCACCTTCACTGCATTAGCTCAGACAAGTTTTTGTGAAAGATCATAAGAGATGAAATAAGTCAGAAGATAATAGACTGTAATAACATTTTCCTACCACAATCCCATCCATGTATTTCCATGGAGATACATGGAAACTTTGTTTTTTAAATTGCCATGTTTCCATCATCGATTATGATAAAACTCGTGTTATATCTTAATACACACTAAGATGTTATACTTAGCATAACATCTTAGTGCATATGTAAGGATATGCAGAAAAGACATATGGTTGTTTTTGTGAAACAAAGGCATTTCTGTTTAAAACGGACAGTATTATATATTTTCTAGGCACATGGGGTCATTTTATAGCACAATCAAGTTTTACCTTCAGTTGTTATAAACATGTTGTGTGTACCAAATATGACTTAAAAGGAATTTGACTTCATAATTTAACGCCTTGAGACTGGGTCTCTGTATCTTTAAAAGCCCCAGCTCTCTCTGAAGCTCCGCCTTCAGGAAGTCGTCACAGCGCCGTTCCTCTGTTAACCCTTTAACAATGTTTTAAGCCTCAAAGCACTTGACTCGGTTTTTAACATTAACAGAGTGGCATCAGCTACGAAGGATTACAATCTGTAATTTAAGGTTTCGAAATGCAGCATAACTTTTCCTACCCATACTGGTTAAAACAAACCTTGTTTTGTGCCACACCAGCACCACAAGCTGCACTGTTCACAACCGCCTGTGCAAGTATGAGTAGTGGAAAGTAGGGAAAATGTGTTAAGTTCAGAAAATGGTAAAGCGAATATATAATTTTGTTGCAGTGGTCCATAATACAGCATAGTTGATTTATGTCACCCTGAGGCTAAATAAGTTGATAACTATTTCATCTCCCGTTAGGATCATTTTTTTGATATACCCAGTCCTCTAAAAGACCTGTGAGCAATGGAAGGTGATTTTCACAGCTTTTCATCAGGCTTTTTTTCCTGCTCATTGTCTCGCTGATACCAGAGTCCGAATATTAAAATCTGACCTTCCCCTCGTCTACCATCGTGGCACACTGGATTTGCTTAAATTGATTCCAAAAGTTATAATCAGTCTCTGTCTTTTCTGACCCCAATTTCTCCAGATGGATCATGAACGCGCCATTCGACTCCCAATCACACTAAAGCAGCTACAGCTGAAAGTAGCAAAGCCCTTGTAAATAAAGATTAGCATTTATAACAGTGACAGGCTTCCTTCCCCTTGTTTGTAATTAGCCCTCCTTTTTCTTTTGTCTTTTTTAAGGAAATCATAAAAATTCAAATGAGCACTTCTTGGAAGCTGAAACAAATGGAATTTCCCAAACTTTAATCTGCCATAATTCCCGTCTGAAGTGAAAGCAGCATGTCCTCGGTGTGAATGCTGCCTCGCCTTCAGGAGCCGCTTCGTGGGCCCCGGCCAACCTGGCCGAGTCACTCTTCCCGAAAGTCTGTCACCACCAGCTGGAGTAATTATCACAGCTCCTCCCCACTGCAGGCCAGGGCCACTCCCCAATCGCTTCCTCGCCAGCCAACAGGGACAGATGGTCATTACAAGCCCGTTTCCTCCTTCCAATGTTATATCTATTAGTGATGAGGAACAGTCATACGGGCGCTTAGCTGTCTGCTTCCTGTTGTGATGTAGGTATTGCTTCATGCAGTAACAGGTGAGTGGGATCAACGTGTTTGGCAGATACCTGCTCTGCCAGTCTTGGTTTATGATTAACAGATAATAGCTGACTCTGAAACGCCGAGTCTCATTATTACGTGAAACCCATGAAAATGTCAGCCTGGTTCACTAATGATAACTAGAAAGCTGAGGCTTGTGGATTTATTTATTTTTGTCCTCACATCCAATATAGTGTCCTATTCGATTTTGGAGATGCCTCAATCTTCTGGATTGATTTGCAAACTGCAAGTCTCACATCAATGGGTGTTTGGGGAGGGTTTGTTTCTACAGAGAGGGATGTTTTTGTATCTCCTGTATCCTATTTAACAATCTTTTAAATAGATGTCTAAAGAAAATTACACATGAATAAGTTTGTTCACGTGAAACATCATTAAAAACCATGCTACTACTTCCTGTCTTCTTCTTCTTCATGGTTTGCACCACTGGAAACATCTGGTTGTTGATCATGTGACTTGTGTGATGCAAAAAAAAAACGTTTCCATTGAAGCCCGAGCATTTTAATACGGCCAACAATCCCCCTCGTCCTAACGGGGAAACATTTTAACGAGAAATAAGTTTGCTTGTTTTTTCAATTGCCATGTTTTCATTAGGCAGATTTGATTTTGAATTGTCAAATTGCACAATGATATGATCAATGAAAATTTCAGAGTTGCTGAGAGATTCTTTTTTGGTAAGATCATCTTTGGCCTAGTTTGTAGAGCAAATATCCTAGTACACTTGAAATAAGACAAAACTAACTTACAAGCAATTTTTCAGCAAGATATGAGAGCTTGTTTTGAGTTGATCAATCCTAAATATTGGAAAGGTACTAGTTCCACTTGTAGATCATTTCACTTACATCATGGGAAAACTGCCTTGTTATAGGTTAAATAATCTGGATGTGGACCTAATACTTCTTCATCAATATTAAGGAATTATTTACTGAGGATGAGCTCCTCTATCTTACCGAAAGGTTACATACAAATCACTTTTGCCTGTTTTCAAAGTGTACTAAGAAACTACACCAAGAATACTTGGTAAGATTTGTGTTTTTTGCAGTGCGGTGAGATGTTTGTTAAAGCGCTGCAGCCTGTCGTTGCCTTTCTCCATCGTCCTCCTGGTGACTGCTGGGTTTCATCCCGTTTGAGGGTTCGACAACACGAAGCCCCACTAGGAGTTACTGAAAAGGAGCAGTGAATGTAAAGCAAAAGCTTTAAAACAGGTCAGATAAAAGAAAACTCTGTCTATAAAGTCCAAAAAATGAGGTGGACAAACTCGGCACGACAGGACGCAGATGGATTCATGCAAAAAGTCTCAAGTTTTTTTTTACCCCCTCTGCCTGACACCTTTAGAGAAGATGAAAAACAGCACAGTTAGCAAGTAGGAACTCATGATGGTGTGGTACTTGAATTCCCATCAGCACTCATTCACTTTGACATCCATCTTCCAAACAAACCCCTTTATTAAAGCCGTTTTTCTTTTGTACATGACCGAACCGTCCATACACAAAGGCAGTAATGGCTCATTGTGGCGCCTTTTTTTTTTTTTTTTTTTTTACACAGCAGAGTGTATGTTCGAATCTGGCAACCCTCATTTGACTGAGGTGCTAGTTTACTGGCAGTAATTGCTGCTTTTTTGGCATCTTCTCAGCCCATCTGTTGCTGACGATTAGAGCATGCGGTCTGGTACAATCAGAATACACACATAGCTGCAAAAACAAGCCATACCCACAAACACGAGTGCACACAAATACATACAGCTTACATTCACCTAAATATATGAAACACAAACATGAGCACGCATGCCAAAAGAAATACGGGCCAACACACACGCACACACACACACGCACGCACACAAACACATCAGAAAACAGTCTACATGATTCGTTTTATATAAAAATGCTGCCGTATTTTTCCGCTTACAGATTTCTCGGCTTTCTGTCCGTAAAATCAAACTGTGGTCTCCAGATTACTGGTGGTTGGCATTGATATTTAATTAACCACTTTTTTTTTTTTTTTACACCCAAATGTATAGAATCATGTAGTCCATACTTTTGCAATATCAGTAAATAAGTGAGTTCTTTGTTATTTTTTTACATTTTCTTTTTAATTTAACCTTTCTCTGTGGGACTTTTGGATCAATCAGCATTACCCACTAAGAGGCTCTGAACTGCTTGAGTCTGTTGGATTTCTTTCTTCACGAGCATCTATACAGGTCTGCAACGTCAGGCTTTAATAAAAACAATAAAATAAAAGAATAGAATAAATAATCTTTTTTCTACTTATTGTCTTAGACTTCTTTTATCTTTTACTAATAATGCATTTTTTTAAATCCAGGTCATAATCAAGAAATTACTACTATTATCAAAAACCTGTTTGACAACATGAAGCAGAGCAAAAAACAACTAATCTTAAGAAATTCAACTACTGGTGAGGAACACAAGATTAATTCAAATAAATGAAGCTAATCTACTTGATTGTCTAATAGTTAATCTGATACATACTGTAATCTACTAGATCATCTATTTATATGAGGAACTCCAGAAGCATAAGGAAGACTCATCCAGGATTTCATAAAAGAACCTGAAACAACAGCTAAAGTACAGTTCAGTGTTCCTGGTGCAACAGTATTTGCTTTTTTATTGATCATAAAATTGCACAATTTGGAATTACAAAAAAAATATTTTTCCCAAAGGCAACACAGTAATTTAAATACAGCTATAGTTTTTGATAAAAAGTTGGGCTGTTTTTAATTTTTTGGCCTTATCGAAATTGGTTGATTTAGCAAAACTGCAACTGAAACACTTTATTTTGCGTCACACGAGTCATGTGATCAACGCCTGATGCTGCCACTGGTGCAAACCACGAAGAAGACGATGAGAGGAAGCAGTTTTAGGACGATGGCGAGGCGTGTTCATCTAGTGACTATTGAACGTGTTTTGTTTTAAATTGCTAAGGTTAACTTAAACAGCTGCCATGTGTAGCTGAGGATTTCTTTACTTTTCGACAAGCTAATGTAAAGTAACATAACATCTTAATATAACAGTTAAGGGAACAATTTCCAATAAAAACTGAACTAACTCTAAGTGGACTGTTTATGCTTGAAAGCCTAAGCAAAGATATTAAACAGCAGGCCAAAACTGAGCCTCAGTAAATTAAAAAACATAGCACAAGTTATCACAAACACAGGACATCAGTCGTTGCCACCAAGTGTTGCCCAGTTCAGCTACGTAGCTTTTTTCCCCCCCTGTCAATAAATGAAATCATTTGAAAATGACTTTGTATTCATCTACCCAGGTTATCTGTATTAAAATTTGTTTGATGACCTGAAACATTGAACTGTGACAGAAAAAGAGAGAAGAAATCTGGAAGGAGACAAACACTTTCCCATTGCTCTCTATGCTCCATATGAATCTTCATATAATTCGGCACATGAACTCATTTACTCTCTGCAAGCAAACATACAACACTCATGCACATTTCGTCCATTTCACAGCCCACTTGAACACACACACACACACGCACGCACGCACACGCACTGTAATCATTTTCCCAAAGATTCATTCACCGAAGAAAATAAACGTTTTTGAGAGAACGAGTACACACGTATATAATTACATACATGAATATGAATGCATCCATGCATAAACTGTCGCAGCAAAAGCCTATTCTGACTTTGATGAATGAACTTTGGATACTGAATCCTATTTTTTAAGTGGGGGAAGGAGTAAAGTAGAAACAGGGTGAGAGAGTCGCACACACGAAAACACACACACACGCACGCACGCACGCACACACACACACACGCAGCCCACGCCTCCCTGACGTGACAAGTCCAAAAATATCAACAGGGCACCATACGTCTTCTAGACCCGCATGTGTGTTTCCAGGGATGTCTGAACACACGATCCTGTGGACGTCCAGTCTTCCCTGTGATTAATAGCGGGTTGTGCGGCTCCCACTCGTTGCCTCGTACTATCTCCGCACTAAAGCTGGAAAAATAAGCAAGCAGTCAGCTAACATGACACTGACAAGAAAAACTCCCAGCTGAGCCGCCAGGCTGCATAAAGCGTAAGCAGCACAGAGCTCAGCATGCAGAGTTCTGGCTTAACAAGAAGCCGGGAACAAATAGGCGTTGGAGATTTGGCTCTAAAGGGGCAGTGTTATGTGAAATCAACTTATTTGAGCTTTAAATCATGTTATGCTGTTATTCCCCCAAAAGAAACATACCTGGAGTTTTGCATGGATTTTTCCAAGCCTGTTTGAGAAATCCTCTAATCACAACCAGTCAGCTGTTTAAAACCGTCTAGTTCAGTGTTCAGTGTCTAGTTCAACCCTGGTCCTCACCTCCCCCCCTGTCCTGCATGTTTTAGGTATTTTCCTTCTGCCTCAGACCTGAATTGTATCTCTGGGTGATTAACAGGCTTCTGCAGTACTTGATGGTCATGCAATCATTTGAATCAGCTGTTCTGGAATAGAGGCATGCAGCGCAGGGCGGCGGTGAGGACCAGGGTTGAGAAACACTGGTCTAAGTGGACCTAGCGCCACCATCAGGATGATGCCATTTTCAATCTTCTGAGCTTCTGCCTCATAGAGCAGCTCTCATCTGTGGCTCCCCCACTCAGCTCCTTCAGACTAGCCAGCAGCCATTAGCAAACACCTGGTGGAACTGAGCATCTGCTGAGCTCATTGTACGAGCCACTTCTCAGTGAAGCGCTGGTAAAAACTTTGGGTTTTTTTGTTGTTGTTTTTTTTCCAGCTATATCGAAATTAGTGTATTTCACAGAGCTGCAATGGGAACACTTTCTTCACATCACACTTGTCACGTGATCAACAACCGGATGTGATCACTGGCAGAAAAGACGAAGAAGACGACAAATCTGAGGAAGTGGTGGCAGGTTTTTTTTAATGAACTGATTCACACGTGATTTTAATCACGTGTGAATCAGTTTACAGAAGTGCTGCAATTGCAAAATTGTAGTTTTTTTTCCCACATTAGTGGGATATCGGGCACATTTGTTACGGAGACGCAGGGAAGCGTTGAGCTGGTAAGAAAGAAATATAGCTCAACTCAGATAATGTCCCTTCTAGCAAAAGGACACAAAAAACAGGTGAGGTTTAACTTCTATTAAAGAAAAAAACTTCCTTCAGTTGGCCAGCGGTCCGTATGAGAGTGTGAGATGCGGTGAGGTGGCAAAAGTAGTGGACGCTGCCTTCTGACACGAGCTTTTGTCCCATCGACTGACTGATGGGTTCACGGCCTCGGTTTCAGAGTGGACACACACACACACACACACACATGCACACGCAGATTCAAATCTTATCTTTTAGTCATTCACTGAGGTGCTACTGACCGCCTGTTGTAAAGGTCTGAAACCCGACCCTCCGTGGCCAGTTGAGCATCTGTCCGACTCAGCGATCAGAGACGGTCGGACCTAAAGGCATTTCTTCATTTACTCACATCATGTAGCTCAGCATTCAGAGCTGGAAGAAGCTTACAGAAGTGTAAGCGGCATTTAGTTTCCTGCTGCTGATGGAGAAGAAAGTGTTACCGGCTCACTTTCGTCAGCTTCTTCCTGCAAAACATTGAAAGTCAAACTGCTGCTGACCCTCCGTTCACACTCCCCTTGTGTTTATCACCTCCGGGCGAAAGGCCACAGCAATCTGAACTCTTGTCTGATAAAATGTCACCCGTCGACAGAGATTCCTCCTCACACAAATGCAAACGTCTGCTGTGACCTCAGAGAGGTTTTAGGTCCGGCGGCGGTATCGCGGCCGAGTCTGCGCGGTTTCTCCCTCCAGTCGCTGTCAGCCTTCTGTCGGGTGCCATCCATCATGCTCCGGCTATTTGGATCACCTGCAGCAGAATGAAGGAAGACAAGAGGGCCTGTAGGTCTGTCAGTCACTGAGTAATGACAGCGGGCTCCTGGTGACCTCCGGTGCCGGGGAGCAAAGCACCAGAGGTCTGCAGGAGAGCAGAGGAAAGTAAAGCTAAGTAACAGTTTGTTGAAAGGATTAGTGGTGTAAACGCTTTAGCTTTATCTGAGGAACCATTTAGTTGCATCACAAACCCCGGCTTTATAAGCATAAGGTTGGAATTTTGTGACAGATCAAACAGTAGTCCATAATTGCAAAGAGTTTTGTGTTTTATGTGTGTGTCAATATATTTAATAGATTTTTAGTTTTCGTACATCATAAATAAACTTGGGTATGCAAACTTACCCAAAACTTGGTTACCAAGTTTCTTCTCCTGCAACATCAGCATGAACAAATAAATAAGTAAAATAAAAGTGTAATAAAATAATTACACAAAATCATGTCTGCCATCTTGGACACAATTCAACCATTTTGACCGGTAGTTTTCAAAAACTATCCCTTGCACACTTAAGATTATCCTTTCCATCATGAAAACACCAGATATCTAATCAATCCACTCATTTATCTTATGAGTTTCCTTCTTAAACTGTTCCTGAATGTTTTGCTGCTACTGATAGTACTTCAGGTTACCTTTTTTTTAAGTTTTTTTTACCAGCTGTTTTGTATGAGGTTTAAAAAAAGACATAACTATCAAGTACGATAAAAAATTATCTTCTAAAAATGGCTGCGCGATGCTGCTTTCTGTCGAGTGTCTCCGTGAAATCATTTACCGCCTTCAGGACTGGGGTAGCTGTGTCGTGCTTCTTTTCAAACCCAGGCTGAGATTCGGACAAGATATTGAAAGACAAACATTGTTTGGGCTGATCAATTACGAGAGCCTCCGCTTTGAGCCAAGTGAGAAGAACGCTTTGGAAACGGATAAATAGATGGTAGCTGCTTTGTAATAAATCTTTCTTTAATGCTTGCTAAGCTTTCAGGTCGAGGCCCATCACAGGGATGCGCCCTATCAGACATTATGCTAATCGCCAACAATTAAAAGCTCAGCAGTAAAAGTTGATAAATGACTCTGCAGCTGGTAGAGTTTGATTGTTCCCTTTTTCCCCATTGTTAGTTGCCGGGGCTCTGTAAGGCAATAATCACTCAGTTACGGGTCTGTAACTTTAAACCGTGTGAGTGGATGTTCTTTTATCGCTTCACTGTGACGTGACATATAATTAGACTGAAGTAGGTAATGAACCTTTATTACGTTTGTAAAAGTTTCAGTCAATCTTTATTACATGTTAGATGTGTGACGTGTAGTTTAATCGCCGCGCCAGCCTGTGAGTGTGTGTGCGGTATTAATCAACGCATAAAATACAATGATGTGACAAGTACATGAAGCGGAGGGGGAAAAAAATTCACAGATGTGAACAAAACGCATGCTTGAAGCATTTATTCCCACCATGGAACCAGATTGTTATGTAATCAGCTGATGGAGAGCAGACTGAAGAACAAACCCAACGCTGACAATCAGTCAGACTCCCATCAGTGGCCCAATTTAACGCTTCATATTCATCTGTCAAAGTCTTGGCTCAGATTCTCAGTTTTATTCAGAGGCAAGTAGAACAAAAAAAAAAAAAAAACATAAGTAAAAGAAATTACTCAAGAGTAAAACAGTATTTAGTAAAGAGTCTACTGCGTAACTTATCAAAACCTCAATCATTTCACATCTAAAATTTACATCATCGGATAGACCAAAATATGAAGTTATGTGGAAATTTTTGGCATTTTAAGGTTCAAAATGAATCCAATTCATACAAGTAACACAATTACAAAATCAGGCAAAAGAAAACTTTCCAATGTGAAACTTCTGACAGTTTGACAAAAGGTGCAGGTGTTTGTGAATTTTTGGTTACAACATGTTTGTTCTCCATTCGGTGAAGTTACTCACAGTGAGTAGAGAATCCAGAAATTTTAGTCGAGTAAGAGTAGCGGCACTTCATCATAACGTTACTCAAGTAAAAGTAGCAAAATCTCTCTTAAAAGTACTTTTTTTTTTCCAAAAATGTTTGTCAAGTAACTGTAACTGGCTTGGTCTTTGACTAATCCATTCTAATATATGATTACACTTTGATCTAGTTGTCATAGCTCTAGCTGTTTTTCTTCCTTTGTGCATACAGGGACATTTTAACTTTTATAAAGTTTATAAAATTTTGTAAAGATTATGTAAGATATTTTTACATATTTGTTATAACTGTCACCATGTCGTGAGACAGATGATCTGTGAAATGATCGATCTCCCCCTCCTCCCTAAGCTACTATTCCTGTCTGAAGAAATGCAAACAACCAATCAGAGAAAGGAGGCGGGTCTTAGCGCTGTCTATCATCCTCATGTACTCGCTGTTAAATCTGCTAATGCCGATTAGCATTTCTTGTAACTTACCGTTACAGGAAAACCTTTTATCATTGGTGTCTATGCTAACTAACTTTAGCATTCACAACAGGCTTCGCTAGCTGCAGTGTAGTAGAAAGAATTGGAGGGGTGGGGGGGGATAAAAGTTACATTCTGCAGCTTTAACTCAAATAAAAGTGAGACATACACAAATGTATGTGGAGCAACAACCCACACTCTGAAACCTGATGAGAGCCAGGGGGAGACAAAGATGCTCAGCCAACAAAAAATCCTTCAGAAACTCAATGACTGTGAAGTGAAAGGAGCGTTTTGGCCAGGCTCCGGTAGCTTCTGTCAGTTTCTGCTCATTGCAGATAACCACTGCAGTGGCCTCTCCTTCACCTCCACCCTTCACTGTGCCACGATTCGATTACAGCCACGTTCAGTTTTACCCGGGAATTCTGACAAACGTACTGTCACCACTGTTGACAGGTATAAAGACAAACACACACACACACACACACGCAAGCACACACACGTTCTGCTTTCCCTCATGCAGTAAAAGAGCAGAAAAGACCCTCTCTGGAACCCCGTTGCTTCTATTCCCGTTTGGGTCCACCATTAGAGGTCCATCAGATGTGATTTACACCCCCGCTGTTAGCTTGATGGAATTGGACAGACAGATACCTCATGTCAGGGCAGCCTCTCAACCGTTGCTTCTGTCTTATTTATGAGGCCTGCGGATTTCAGCTCCGAAGCTGATCATTTTTCCATGCAGGAGGAGCCTTGTTTGTGGTTAGCGACAGTCGGCTTTACCAGGGGAACAAATAGGGAGCCGTAGTGTCAGGCAGAAGTAAAGGCTTTTGGCATACCCTGCAGTATACATATACATTTATTTTTTTTTTACATAGGATTGGTGTAAATCTTTGGGACTTTACAACATTCCTTGTGAATCCTCTACCTTTAAATGTCAGATGGTAGTGTGAAGTTCCCAATCTGCCTCTCGTGGAAAGGGACGTACAGAAGTACGTCTGGTTCTTGACTGTTTTTCAGATTTTGTTACAATTGCAAAAAGTAACGGATTTTGATCAATTAAACAACAAAAAGTGCATAATTGTGAAAGAAAAATAACAGACTTTTCTTTTAAATAAGCAGAATTTTACATCAAAAAGTTTGGTTTGAATTGAAAATTACAACTTCTTGTCCTGATACAAAAAAAGTCCAGTGTAAGGAGCTGGCTTTAGATGTCTCAGAATCATTAAGCAAAGTTCACCTGAGGGTAATTTGATCTCAGAATAAATCCAACTGTTCTTTGAAGGTCTCAGAGGTTTGATAGAGATCAATTGTAAATCTGTATTTATTTATGTATTAAAACTATTGATCTTTATGTTAACCAGCTCTGAACACAATCTGTGAGCGATCAAATAATTAGAAGTCGCATTAATCAAAAAGTGGGTCAGATGGAGGCCCTTTAAGAATTTAACATGAAGAGTTGAGTGGATTTTCATCAGCGCAGATGGAGCAACTGCAAGAGATCAAACAATGTAAACGCTGCAAAGTTTGAGTAGAAATTTGCTTCGATTTTTGTAGCAGTGCCATATGCAGTCATAAAAAACTTTGAACACAGTTAAATGTTAAGCTTTTTATTAAGAAATAGTTACCTAGCAACTTCAAATAGAAAAAATACATGTATGGAAAATAAATTACCTACAGCTAGAAAACAAAATGACCTTTTAATCATTCTTTTTTATTCATTGTTACATTCATATTAACCGTGTTTTTATTTTCACATGATTAGTACATTATACATCGGGGCTCTGATTCCGGACTCTCATGCCACAGATATTCTGTGATATGTCAACAAACTCTAAAACTAAAAACAATTTAAAAACAGGTTATTGCTAAATATAATCTTATTCTATCTAAATGGTTCTGACTCAAAGTTTTGCTGGGAAACAAAAGTTCCCTAAACTCACATAGTGACCAGATGACTGAGGCACAGAGGCCTGAGCTGGAGGGCGAAAGGACAAGGAACTTATTAAAGTGACTGGACGTGTTGGTTTGACAGTCCAACAGTATTCTGGTTTAATTAAAAAAAATAAAAATAAAAAATAAATAAATAAAATAGCAAATGCCAGAACTAATCTTGCATTCATGTACAGTTTTCAGGCTCTGCTAATATTTCCATTTCATAAACTTGAAATACCCATAACTGATACAAACATATTCACAGTTTTTGCCCCAAACGAACTGATACAAACACAGAAAAATACCTTTTGAGGGTTAAACCTAATTTTAACTCACAAGTAAGATTGTGGGTTTTATTTGATGCAGGCTGTGAAAGCGAAACGTTCTAAACGCAGCTTCAGCCGTCCTGCCGGTGCCTGGACCAGAAAAGGCCGACCCGTGGAGGAGTGGTGTTGTTAAACAAGACCCTCTCCTAAACATCCAGCTTATTATCTGATAGGAATCTCTGTGGCCGCATTCGATCGGCCCTCCCTCCCCCACTCACGAGTTAATCACAGCGTTCTCCCCTCATCTTCTGCCCAGATTATCCCCGTCCTGCAGCAGAATCAATTTGCCTGTCACTGACATGGGATGGAAAGCTCTTTGATGCAGGTTAAAGGAATTCAATTATGCCGCAGAGCAGAAATCACATCTGGAATGTGTATGAAAAGGGGGAATAAAGCGAAAGAGACGGACAAGAGTGCATCTTTTTCGCACACTCGTTACATCAGGCTTGATTTGACTCCGAGTTCCAAAATTCAACGTAAATTTTATATTTGTACTTAAAAAAAGGAAAAAAGAAAAAAAAGTCCTGATAGCTATTGATTAGTTGGATGTGCAGTTGCTCCCAGAAGTCTCTTAAAATTTGAACGAATGCCAGCTGAGGAGTTTTTAAAGCTCCAGGTTAGCTGGACATTACGTTGAGGCTGCCCAGGTGAAAAATTAGTGTACCAAGTATGTTCAATTTTAACATACTTAAGCATACGTTTAGTAGGACTAATCATGAGTATATTTCAAGTAAACTTAGAATTAGTATACTTAAAGTGTGACTTTTTGAAATACTAATTTGGTGCTTAGTGCAGTTAAGTAGTATTTAAGTAGTACTTAAGCACTACTAAAAGCTTATTAAGCATACTTCAACATATTTTTTTTGACAAACTTAAGTAGTACTTAGTGTACTTTAAGTGTACTGTTAAATGTACTAAAAACATACTTGATTAGCAATGGTGGGAAGTTACTTAACATAAGTACATTTTTCGTGTATCTGTACTTTACTTAAGTAGATTTAATAATGGATACTTTCTACTTTTACTGCACTACATTTTACAGTAAGTATCTGTACTATCTACTTCACTACATTTCTACAAAAGTGCCACGTTACTCATTACATCCAAGTCGTGTTGTGCTTTTTTTTCCATTAAAATGTGAAGTTTAGGGACTTAAGGTGGCGCCGTAAAATCCAAGCAATAACGTGACTTAGTGTCTGTTGTCACCCATCATCTCCCTCTTTACTCGCACGCGTAGCTCCAAGACATGCGCAGTGGTTTCCTCTGAGAGGGAGAAAATGTCCGTCTAATCATCAGTAATATAATAGCGCTGCATAAATCATAAGATATGACGACATGTAAAATAAGCAGCGCTTCGCTTTCACAGTCTGTGGGGACTTCGTCCAACTTTTAGCGTCACTTGGAAGGAAAGCTTAAAGAAAGGTAAGATCTGTGGACATGATGCTAGCAAAGCTAGCTGTACAGAGACACATATGTTGCATCTGCGATGAAAAATAAATTGTCACTCATGCGTTGAATTATTGTGTGGAGGTGTTGACTGAGGTGTCGCATTTATGGGACAACTCTATGACCAAAGTCTTCATTGATATGACATTCAGGAACGATCTGATTCTTCTGGACGGATCTTTACTGATTAAATTTATTTCAGATCTAAGTATTTAATATTTAGGTGTTTTATGGGAATGTGGATCTTTCAGATCAATTTGAGAAGCAATGTTGATAGGTAAAACTTAATTTTTTTTGTGTCACTTAGCGGGTGCTGGTCTTGGGTCGGTGGTCTTGACTACAACTCTGCTACTGGCTCCTCGGTTCCATGTCCTCCCCCACCCACCTTCGTTCCATCCCCTTTCTTTTGGATTTCTTTAAAAATAAATGCCACTAGTGGCAAAAAACAAGTGAAGTTCATGTTATGTTAGGACAGGAGACAAGATGTTTCCATCCCTGAAATTATGATGCATAGAATCACATATTTAAGTCTAAACTATGTTACAGAGTAAACACAATAAAAACATGCTTTATCTGTGGCATTGTTCATTAAAACAATGCCACAGATAAAGCATTGTTTTATCTGTGGCATAAAACAATGCCGCTGTACCCGCCGCTGCGCTGTACCCGCCGTGAAGCGGGCGCTGTACCGGTCCGTCGTGGTGAAGAGAGAGCTGAGTCAAACAGCGAAGCTCTCAATTTACCGGTCGATCTACGTTCCCACCCTCATCTATGGTCATGAGCTTTGGGTCATGACCGAAAGAACGAGTCCACGATACAAGCGGCCGAAATGGGTTTCCTCCGCAGGGTGGCTGGGCTCTCCCTTAGAGATAGGGTGAGAAGCTTGGTCATCCTGGAGGGACTCAGAGTAGAGCTACTGCTCCTCGATGTCGAGAGGAGCCAGTTGAGGTGGCTCGGGCATCTGGTCAGGATGCCTCCTGGACGCCTCCCTGGTAAGGTGTTCCGGGCACGTCCCACCGGGAGGAGGCCTCGGGGAAGACCCAGGACACGCTGGAGGGACTATGTCTCTCGGCTGGCCTGGGAACGGTTTGGGGTTCCCCCAGAGGAGCTGGAAGAAGTGGCTGGGGAGAGGGAAGTCTGGGCCTCCCTTCTGAAGCTGCTGCCCCCGCGACCCGACCCCAGATAAGCGGAAGAAAATGGATGGATGATTGCACTTTAAAAAGTAGGTAACTTTATGTCATTAATCCATAACAACTAAATAAAATGCTAAAAACCTCAAAGAAAAATCACAAAAACGTAATTCGGTTCATATTTTTTTTCAATATATTATAAATATAATAATTTCCTAATTTTATTTACCAAACTTGTCAATACAAAAAAGCTGCACAGAGGCCTTCTGAACCATAGAACTTGTATTTTGAGTTTTTGCAGAAGTTAGTTTTTCTCATTTGTAACATCTATCCAAAGCCAAAATAGAAATATGCGTCTGTCATATAGACTTTGTATATTGTGGCGGACATTTTACAATGTATACTATGTTTGCACTGTTGCCGTTTCTCAATAAAAATCTATTAAAAAAAACTAAAAAAAAACCTGTACAGCACACGTGGCTTCGTTTTGTACACCACTTCCTCTTACGTGTTGCACGTACGCTGTATACGTGGCACAATGTGTATGGTACAGCATTTTGTACCAGGAAATAAAGTCAGATGGGAAATGAAGTCCTGTGAAAATATCTCACGATATCTTATGCTGTCGACGTGAGAATGGGAGATCCAAACCAGGATGTGATTGCGCAGATCTAAAAACCATATAGATGGATACCGCGTATGGAATGGCCGTGCATGTTTGGTTCCACCGTTTACTATAAATCTGTGAAGTCGTAAGTGCAGCCATGCAGCGCTTCTGGGACATGTGGATTGTCGGAAAAGTAAGTAAAATTCTTACGGTTTTATATGCAAAAAAAATTATTGCTCTACCTTGCGTGGTTTGAATTCTATCGGCATTTGAAAAATATTTACATGCAACTCGGATCGCCGGCACTCTGGCCGTCCGTAAAGGAAAGGTAAATGAGCTGCAGCTCAACTTTTAGGGTGTGCTGCATTCAGGCTCAGCTTGGAACATGGAGTTGTTCAAGTATTGAACCAAAGAAAACAAACCCAAAAATAAATCCTGCCATCCATCGTCTTTCCGAGTTAAAGCAGATTTTGATCTATTGTACTTACCAAACAGTAACCACTGCATAACTGAATAACTGACATATATAAACTAGCGCACTGCACCTATAAGCTAGCTATAGCATTAACACACTACAGAAGAAAAATATATTAGGAAAACCTTAAAGATTCAGACCTCACCCTTTAGCTTAATTATAAATGTAAATATTAGGTTTGATGAGAGTTTCAGCTTTTCTTTTTTTAATTCTCAGTCATGTTCACATATTAGTTCTTTAAGTAACAACCACAAAACCTCTTCCAGGCACCTCCAGCTGACCTCTTTCTTACTACCAGTCAATTACCATTTTCAATAAAACACGCACACACACACACCGTTGACCCATCACCTGACCCACTCATGCATGGGGCAGTCGGGGTCGAATGCCAGACCAATAAATCTAAGCAGAAAAAAAAGCTTTGCTGAACCCCGTTTACTTTCAGAGAGCCTTTCTCTAACTCTCTCCTCAACGCTCCGTAGCCCCAGGCGTGAAGGATGATAGCAGCCTGGCAGAACAATGAGCACCTGTGTGTAATCGTGTGTGTGTGTGTGTGTGTGTGTGTGTGTGTGTGCACACAGAGTGCCTACTGTTGCAGAAAAAGTGACCTTGCCAATCCCGACTGTTCGGACTGTCCTTTGGCTTTTGTTCTGCACAGGCCTCCACTGGTCCGCTGTGGAGTAGAAGAGGACACGAGTTCCTTTTTACCTTTTCAAGATGTGAAGTCTAATTACACACCAGTCTCTCACATTCCCTTTGTGTTTTCATCAAAATCCTTGAAAACTTGTCTCTAAAATCACTTTTAGCCACTGTTGTGCTTTTACAGGAGCAGAGTAGTTTCATTTTTATCACTAGTAGCCTAACTTCGGCGTACCACACGAGAACAAGCGCTACCTGTGCTTCCAATGCCCAATGTTTGTCAAAACCCCCCACTATTTCATAATTGCGGTGTTTCCAATAAATAAGAAATGAAATGAAAATTGCACGTGAATAAGCTTGTTCACACGACAAGTCATATTTTATTTCATTTATAAAATTATTTTCTCTACTCATCTTCCTGCCTTATTATTTTCTACTTTTAGCTATTCTTTACACATGCTGTCGTGTTATAGACTTTGAATCACAATTGTTTTTAAAAGGGCTAATGAACATAAAGATGAGCTAAGTTACCCAGAAGACCTAAAACACCTGCAAA
Organism: Poecilia reticulata; assembly: GCF_904066995.2. NCBI lineage: Eukaryota > Metazoa > Chordata > Actinopteri > Cyprinodontiformes > Poeciliidae > Poecilia > Poecilia reticulata. The sequence continues at coordinate 7,199,749 of NC_088838.1, forward strand.
GGTTCTCTTCACATGTAATATTAATCAGATTCATGGTGGACATATTCTTAAAAGTTATGTCAAGATGGCTGGTGGAAACCAGTTCAAAGGAAATACACTGGATTTTTTTATTTATTTTTTTGCTAACCGATGAATATCTGTCACAGAGACGTTTAGCAAATACACCAAGGTGAAAGAACATCACATGGAAAAACATCAAAAACACTACAATGTCATCTGGATATCATCCCTTCAAAGTTGGTCTGAAACTGCTTACTGTGAGTTTTTAGGGAAAGTAGCGTTTTCAAAGTGAAGCAGGAAAAGTTCAGGCGGAGGTCGGAGAACGTCTAACGCTGCTCACAACGCGGCCACAGCAGAGGGCTGGATGAACAACAGTAAAGCAACCAGTCTTTTTGTTTGATGAACTCTATTGATGAAGGCAAAAAAAAAAAAGCTTTACAAATTGTCTGTTGGTTTGTAGTTTGATTGGTTTGCTTGGTTTTAGTGGGATCTGAATAATGAATTACCAACCTGGTTTTTCACCAAATCGAATCCATTAAATCCTAATTAATTACACCAACCTGTCCAGGGACTGATGCAGGTGGAAATTCAATTTTTCTTTTGCTCCAACCTGGTACCAAGCGTCTCTCCTTTTAAAAGGTTAATGAAACATTGTTGGTTTTTTCTGTGTAAATAAATAAACAGTACAAAACAATTATTTTGTCTGTGTACTGTGAGGACTTGAAGTCCATTTTCTTGTTTATGCATACAAGCTTGACCAATAAAGCTGATTCTGTCATGTCAAAATAAGAAAGAGAAACCCAAAACCTACAAATAGTGCTAGTTACTTATTTTTATCTTTAATCAAATATGGCCCACTGTGGCTATTCCTGTGAGTTTAGAGCGCTCTGGCCTCTAAACTCTAGAAATATAGAAATAGCACTTCAAGACACGAGTTGTGTGCTTAAATATTATTTTATCAGTCAAACCCAAAAGATTTTCTCCAACTCGCACAATTTAGAATAAAATAGAAACAGCCTTTATAGTCCTGCAAAGGGGAATTTCAGGCGTAACACTCAATCGAGTCTGCAACACACACAACTCTGATATTTTTCTGGAAAGATCTGGTGCTGACATCTTAAATACAATGGCACCACTGCAGCGCTCTGGCCTAGTTCAAACCTCGACAGGTCAGATGTGGCAATTAAGGAGGGACCAGCGCACTATCTAGCGTGATCAAAATGTTATGCCCTGTCAGTGAATGAGTAACAACCACACACCCGCATAAGGCTCTGCTCTCTGTGTGCAGCGATCGGCCGAACCGAGTGACTTTCTAGATACAAGAATCGTACATCTTGACATTAAGAGATGAAAAAACTGGTCATATGCGCACGCCTCCAGGCATGTGTCCTTTTGCTTTCCTTGGCCGTATCTTTGCTTGGGTTAAATGTAACTTCAGAAAGGCCAGAGCTTGCAAAGCTTCCCTGTCTCCAGTTCAGCCCACATCATTCTCCATGCATCATTACCACTGCAGAACCCTTGAGCCAATAAACAGCTCAGTGGCACTGGTCTTATTTAAAAGGAGTGTAGGGGAAATGGAAAAACCAGACACATGCACACACACACACACATACACACAACACAGCAAAACACTTAAACCGGCCGGCTTAGTGCACACACACTCTGATAACAGAGCTTAAAGTTCTGAAATCAAAAACACCCAACCCCTCCCCCCCCTCAACCCCTTCCAAACCCCCCCCCAAAAAACGACGCTAGCGTAAACACACCATCGCACACGCAGCTTCTAATTAAACTCCAAATTAGCTCAAAAAGCTGTAATTAATACCTGGAATACACACTTAGCGGTATTAAAATCTGTGCCTGAGGACGTCTCGCTGTTGTGGAAATTTCATATAATTAATATCTGCAATCAGATACATGGACAAGTCGCCCGCGTGTTTCTAAAGATAGATGTGTGTCTTGTTTTCCAGCCCCCCATCTCTACCCCCTTATCCCGAGACAATATTTGGCCCCGCAGAAGAAAGGAAATGAAGAATAAATAACAGAAGACATTGGCAGCGGCAGAATAATTATACGCTACTCTATCCAATCTACATAAATAAACGCTCGCGAGGCGAGAAAGGGAGAGAGACGAGAGAGAAAGGGAACGGCGCGCGCGGTTTTGTTTAAAATCATTTTTCAGGCCACGGCCCAGCACGTTCTGAAGCGTGTTTATGGCTGCGAGCTTGTTTTACATTGTAAGTGAAATATTTGGTTTGGGTTGGCCCGGCTGCGACCGGTGAGTCACCGCCCCAGAACCGATGCCGAGTGTGTATCCTAGTGTGACATTAACCATTCATCTCTGACCCTGCGGCGCGCAGCCCCAGAAACTCAATGAGGTCTCTGTGAAGCGTCGCTGGAGGATCCGTTTCCACCGCTGCGTGATTCTTGTTTTAAAAGACACAACTGGAGCGCAGGCTCTCTGACTCAACTTGGCCTCGATATTGAAACGGGCTCAGGATGTCAAACTGAGGGTTAGCTCCCGTACTGCTCAGCTGATGCACGTGGTATTTTCTTAAGAATACTAAATAGTTATCATCAAAACTGATCCTCTTTTTGCACTTTTTAAAAATATTTCCCATCAGAAACAAACTTCTTGGTTGAATATAATATGTTAATATGTTATACCTAAATATGATAGGGATATAATTCTTTCGATATTACAAAAAGATTTTTACTGGCCAAATGCTTGAAAAGATGAAAGAGTGGATTGTCTTTTTTGAAGAATCAGTTTTCAGATGGATGCTACGTACTGTATAGATATTTGCTAATTTATGCTGACTAGTCTGAAGGGGAGTCAGAAGCTCTTTAGCTTGGAAACCTGCAGCTCTGAGGAGGAGCCTCATCCTTGAAGCCGGGGCCAGGCCTCACCAGGCGTTTTACACAGCTGAGTGGTTGCCATGGGAGATTGAAGAATTTCTCAAACATGCATGAAAGACTCAAGGCAACACTCCAGGTGTGTTTTTGATGAAGGCATAACATTACAACATGATGTAAAGCTCAAAAGAGTGGATTTTACATAATACCGCCCCTTTAAGAGCAGTATCATGTAGAATCCGCTTTTTACCCTGTGTACACTTTTACAAAATGTTATGTGTGTGTGGTTATCTGAGTCTTGACAGGACAACATCAGCTCTCCCCACCGTTTAACCATGACAACTTATGGAATATTTCCGAACATCGCACTAAGACCGCGGGAGGGTTAAAACGTTACTGTACGAATAAAGACCGAGTATTTCATACGTTTGGGAGTGATTCCTGATATGGAAATCGGCATATTTAAACCAACAGGTTAAGAAACAAAGCTGGGACTTTTTGCTGCATTACCCTTCCTGCTTGTTCGACTCATCCAGGTTATCTGATAGGAAGCAATGAGTCATCGTCCTTGTTCACATCTGCTATCTGTTTGCTTGATCAAGACACTTGTTGCTTTTAGCTGTTTACACTCCGCCTGCCGCTCCAGCTCCAAGGATGTTTGGGGATGCTGGACTCCCCCCACGCTTCGCAGGGCCTTGATCAGATAGCACGGCAGTAAACATCTCCCCATACATATTTATACACACATGCAAAGGGAGCCTGCAGCCAGAAGACTGATATATATAATGCATAAACTGTCGCGTTTACACGTATGCATGGACACGGTAAACACACTGACGAATAGCTTCGGAGTAAAACATGTCGGTGAGCTCAGAGGCACAGCGACGCGACCCGCCGGATCAGCACCGGCATGCTTCGGTACACTTTGGAAGCGGCTTGGAATGGATTGGCTCGTCGACTCTGTGCCGTCTTGCTCCATCAGTTACTCCATCAGCGTGTTCATCTGTTCTGCTCGTCCGTATGTCACTGCAGATAAAAAAAAAAAACAAAAAACACAAACAAAATAAACTCTCCGGCCCGTCACTCTCGGCTCAGCTGTCAAACAGAACAAGGCTTTGCTTCGCTGCAGCACAACGGGAAGATGCTGCTCAACATCTTTCGAGGAGCGTTTAATTAGTCGTAAGATGAATCTATTCCATATGTTTAACCTGATCTTTTGTTAATTAACCAGGAATAGACAACGATCTAGTGGAGTGAACACAGTATGTTTAGATCAGTTCAACTAAAAGGAAATGTCATTCACTCCAGTTGCTACTTGCTAACTCATTCACTCAGTGCTATTCATCTGTTTGTAACATGAATATCAATGACATTTGGAGGGATGTTCATATGATAGACCAACACATAGTAGTGCTCAACTATGAAGCTGAGGAACATGATTAGGGATGCACAATATGTCTGTGTTGACTTCAGTATCAGTTCATTTTAGTCCATTTTTTTTTAACATGTATGCATCAGTCCCATACGTGTGACGGTGTGACATGTTTTAAAATGAAGCTAAGTCAACTGTAATTTCATTTTTCAAGGTGTCGAAAGGATATTGGCCCAAATTTTATATCGGCGCATCCCTAAACTCACACATGGTTTCAAAATAAATGTGATATCTCCAAAAACCAGAGCTTTATAAAAGCATCTTCACAACTATAACAGAGGTAAGTGTTTCTATGTATGTCACTACTTGTTGTAAATTTCGATGGATTGAAATGTTTGCTAAATCGTCTTTGCAGAAAAGCTTATAAAAATTCATTTTCATGCCATTCAACATATTCTCAACAGGATTCAAGTTTAAAATTTAAATATGACCATCGTGGCTTTGACTAAAGTTGAAACAGCTTTGGGTTTTTCAATAGTGTTTAATTTGATTTCATAGTGACTTTTTGTTTGTCTAATTCACTTGGTTTTAACTAGGTTTTAAAGTGTGTTTACTAGTTTTTATTAGTTATTACTAGTTAACTATTGTTTAGTTTTAGACCAGTTTTTATTAGCTATAATAGTAGTTTTAGTCTGTTCATACGTTGGTTAATTTTTAGGTGCAGAATTCAAAAAAGTCAGTGTTGAACTGCTTTTATGTATACATTGATTGAGTATTGAATACTTAACAGAAGATACCATTTTAACAAAATACAATAAAATAAAATACTGGCTCACCTACATTAACTGACCACACACACACACACACACACACACTTTTTTTTACTTTTTTACACTGAGGATCTGGGTTCAGGGTGATGTAGTTAGTTTTTCATCACGTCATAATTTCCATGTTTTCTTACAAGTTTAATTTGGTTCTCATCTGACTGTGTTCCAGGCAGTGGGTTGACTTCATTTACGGCTCTTGCATTCGTCACCGTCAACAAACAATGAAATAAACAATATAATAATTCCCAGTTTTTATTTATTAAAAAAAATTCTGAGAATCAAGAATTTACTTTCTTTTATTTTATGCACTAATTTGTATTGGTTGATTTATTTGGTCAAAATAAATCAAGATAAAGATAAACAAAAAAAATATGAGCTAGAGAAATTAAGTAGTTTAAGTTAAAGGCTACAAAATAAGAAAATTTGGTTATAATTATTAGTATATTTCACTGTTCAGAAGACTAAATAGGAATATTGTCCTTCATGCTCTAGATGTCCTTATTGTAATGACTGCATTAGATTCATAATGACTGCATTAGATTCATACGAAGCCAGCTGCGTGGCAGCTGGGAAACCACCGGGTTAGGCTTTAGAAGAGATGTTAAGTCAGTACCTTTTCTGACCAGAGGAGGGTGCAAGAGCCCCATGTGACTCCCTTATTTCTCCTCCATTGAGCCCACGCTCCCGCCCCACCCCCCCCATCTATAGAGGCATGTATATGAGCAGTGATGAAGGCAGGTACATGGGAGATGCCCTGCTGATGAACCTCAGCCTCTTGACCGACACCAGCAGCTTGCTCCGCTCGCCGGGACTCCAGGCGTCTCTCTGCTCAACTTTAAATTGCTGCGTTCCTCATTACAGCAGAAAACAGACAGATATTTGTTAATGAAGCCACATGCTTTAGTAACCACAGCTCCCCCCTGACCGGGGGTGTGGGGGGTGGGGGTGTTTGTGAAAGGGTGGGGAGAGCGTCCACCTCTACTCAGAAACTTCCTGACTTTGGGAAAACGTCAACAGCTTGGTCACATGGTTGGCGAATAAGAGCTAAAGAAATTCCTAGGTGTTGTTTTTAGTTTGTATTTGGGCTTCTCGGCGTAAAGTCATTTTTTACTGCTGCTGAGATGTGATAGCTGAACATTTCATTTAGCTTTTAATGTTGCTGAGAGCATCTGAAAGCATGAACTGACAATACATTGCAGACAAAACACTGTCCGATGGCTGACGTACACTGGTCCTCCAAGACGTGTATGCGAACCTCTGAACTGAAGCGAGGATATTGTTAAATAATAAGTCAGGTTTGTGTGGGTTTGCAGCTGCGTCAGGCAGCAGCTGACAATACACGGCCTAAAATCATCATATATTGGTCTAAAATAGTCCACTAATGGGAGGAGACTAGTTATTTTTGAAATGACTCTTGTACTACTTTACTCTTTCTATACCATAAAATAAAATACTTTGTAACCACTGCAGTAAGTAAAAACAGTAATTTGTCAATTTAGACCTGCAAAATACAATAATGGACAGTTATAGGTACAAACTGGAATAGATTAAAACCAAGTAAGTCACAGTAAGCTAAAACTAACCAGATTACAAAAAGTGAAATTGAGAAAATATTTTTGAAATAAACAGATTTTAATAAATGAAAACGGTAATTAATGGGGAAAAACTATATCTAACTGAAGCTATATCGTGCATTTATAAAACTAAAACAGACTGAGGTTATAGATATAATACCCTTCGTTTTTGTGTTTATAAATGTGTTTATTAGCCTTTTAAACTGATGTGAAATATGACTCTGATGTACCAGTTCAGACCAACCCTCTGAACTGTTGGGTTGCTGAGGCCAGAAGCTCTTTACCTGCTTCCATTGATGTAAGGTGCCAGGTTCGCTGTAGCCACAAAGGACCAACATTCAACTGGTGCAAGACTCCTGTAGGCTGAGATCCTCTTTTATGTAGACTTGCTTGCCCTCATATTTCAGCAAACATCACTTTTCAACCATCCGTACAAATAAGCAACTGTACTTGGTTTGAAACATCAGAAACAGATCATGGCTCCCGGTAGAATATTGTTTTTCCCAGTAAATCAATGGAGAGATTAGAAAAGAACGAAGCTGGCTTTGGGCGTACAGCTCTGTCTGCTTCAACCCTCAAGGCTGGAGATTGTATCTTTCATCTTCTCTTTGTCTTTGATTGTGGTTGTTTCCTGAGCGTCTAGGGCAGAGTAGCTCAATGAACCAAACTGTAATTTGTTGTCCACATTGGGCACTCTGGTCTGCAAACCATCAAGCTTCATGTTTATGGCAGCAAGTTTTTTTTTGTTGTTCTCAAATCTGACAGCTAGCAAGTCAGGTTTGCTATAAACTCAAATATTACGATAACTAGGGTAGTGTTGTCAGTGATAACACTATAAAGGTGCGATATGTTTGTACTCTGAAGGTAGATTTTTTGAGTTCCCAGTAGGAAATACAACAGAATTTCAAATGTCTCAGAGCATCTCAGAGTATATGGCTCTTACATAAGTAAAACATAGTGATAAATGCAGCTGAAAACTATTTAATAGCAACTTCTGCAGGTTTGTATTTCACTAAACCATAAGGATAGATCATGCTGCTGTATCTGTGGAGAGAAACATATTGTTAGTGTAATCTACACCAACCCCACTGACTCTCCGACTTGAAACTAGAACATCTCTGATTTCCAAGACAAATCCAGAAGGCATCATAATAAAAGGACGTAGCAGACTGGACACTGAACATTTCTTAGCTGTTTAAGCAGCTGAGGAAAGTCTAATTGCTAATAATATACTGATGCAGTGTTAGTCTGGTAAACACAGCTACTCCATTTTGCACTCCAGCCTGAACGCTTTAAAAGCCCCGCCGTGATAAAAGGTCCAGTCTGATCAGGGAACAGATGCAGGGGGAAATGATTTAAAGCAACATTAAAGTTTTAGATTGCAGTCCTGATAAATATTCATTAAAACCTGGGTTGCTACCTCTCTCTCTCTCTTACGGTTATATTTATTTGGAAGTTTTTGCTAAATATACAACATCTTGGTGACAAACCAGAAGCTGCTGAGCACAGTTGACCAACAAGAATCTAAAGGCTTACAAATTTCTACATGAAAAACAGAAAATGATAGAGCAGATAGTTCTTAGAAAGAGTTTTGGAAATATCTTTCATGTACGATAGCTTTTTGTTAGCATTAAGAGCACGACCTTTATATGTATTATTTTAAATTATCTTTTAATTGTATGTTATTTTTATTCATTGATTCAATAAAATGTTTTAATTTATTTAATATTGTGTAGAGATTTGGGGAAATAACTTTAGAACCAACCTAAATTATATTATGTTTTGCAAAACAAACAGTCAAAGGTTGTAAATCACCACACCAATGCTTTGTTTGGCCAGTGGGAAGTATTAAAGTTTGCTGACATAGTAAAATGTAAGACCACACCAAGATTATACAAAGCAAAATCATATTATACTCCCTAAAAATATTCAGAAATTGTTTAAGAAGAGATGGGAGGAAATGTAACTTAAAATAACCAAGTATAAAAGCAACATTATAAAGTATGTTGCGGGGGTTAAGCAGTGAGATAGCTAACCAGAAGGAAAACTGTGTTATTACTTAGCTTAAGCTAACAAAGTAATAACACAGTCAATTAACACAGTTAGCTTAAACTAAGTTATGCACTTACTTAATGTAAGCTAATTAAGTAATAACATAACACAGCTAATTAAAACAGTTAGCTTAAGCTAAATTATGCTATTACTTAATTTAAACTAAGTAATAGCATAATCTACTTTAAAAGGGTATGAAGCTATGAAGGTACTTGAGTATTTGAAATTGATTGCAATTTACTTAGTTTTTAATCTTTTTGTTTTTTTCTTCTCGTCTAGATTTAATTATTGATTGTGTGTATTCTGTTATTATTTGTCATACTAGAGCCATGAAGAGTGGAGGTGGTTTATTCCTGACAAACACATAAAAGGTTTGCTACAAATAAACAAGCTGAAAAGCTCCAGTCTGCACCTTTTCAATGTATATAGCACTTAGAAATTATGTTTGTTTCACTTTGTTTTGAATTTCTTTGATTGCAGCTGGAACGTTGATTGACTAACAACTATTATTATTATTATGTGTGCGTGTCTGTGTGTTTCAGCTCCAACAAACCTTACTTTGTCTATGTGATGTGAAATTATTTCCTACTTAAAAAAAAAAAAAAAGCTTCTTGTTCTTTCAGCACTCGAACAAAATGCTCCATAAATAAAACCCATTTTGTTCTGCCTTTGTTATTTTTTTCCCCCCTTTATTCTTCTGTTTTCAGTGTCACACAATGTCAACAAAACATCTGTGTTTATCGGTTCATGAGGGAATGGTTTTATTTTTGATCCCATGCTCTGCATGATGATGGTAACCTTTCCAGCAGCACCGGTCACTCGGCCTGGAAGAAACGTGCAGGAAAGGCCTTGGCTGAGGATAAGTCCGCTCATAAAAGGCTACTGTGTTGGTGCTGACTGACGTATCAAACCCTTGTGCCACCAGCAGCCCAACAAGCAGACAATGTTTTCCTTCTTCCCCTCCCCAGTGAGAATGCCCTGCAGCTTCCTGTAGGACACACTGACCTACAAGGACAAAGACGAAATAAGTCGAAAACTTTTGATCACGGGACCAATAAATTAAAGCCTGCTGTGCGAAGAATAACAGGAAACAACCCGAAGCAGTGCTACACACACAGTTTGTTCAATTCCTCTACTTGTTCTTTCGGTCTTTATTGCACAAAAGCTTAGAGGAGAGCTGATTTCAGAGAGCAGTTTTAATTACAAGTATTTGCACAAATCCAAACAGCGACACAGAAACATCAACAAGAGCGATGGGCCAACAGCAAAACGGGCTTCTGCACTGTAGCTGCGTGGCCGCTCCTAAACATCATTAGGTTTCTGCTCCGGAGACCCAGAGCGCTCACCCACAGCAGAACGTCCCTCTGATGCTGATGAGAGCAGATTGGAGCCGTTTCAGACACACACACACACACACACACACACACACACGCGCACACACACACACACACACACACACACACACACAAAGCTCCAAGGAAAGGCCAATGCAGCCAAGACAGGGAGAACAAAAAACACACAGCAACATATTTTATGTTTGGTATGTTAGCGTGATTTAGTCTTCAGAATATAGGCAGCTGGCGCTACCGTTAAAATGTGCAATGTGATTTGCGAGATCACATTCCACATTTTACCTCTGAAATAATATAATTTGGTGAACTAAGAGAGCCGGAGGTGTTGTATTGTTTGTTTTATGATCAGTGGAAACATTTTTGCAACGAGGGTTGTAGTCGCTTTGGGTTTTTTGTTATAGGTTAGTTTTATTTCATTGTGACTTTTTCTCAGTTTTAATTAGTTTTTAGAGCATGTTTTCTAGTTTTTATTTGTTATTATTAGCTAAATATTTAGTTTTTATTAGTTGTAATAGTAATTTTTCATACTTCGGTTAATTTTGAGGTGCAGAATTCAAAAAGGTCAAATTATGTAAGTATTGTGTGCTCTGCATGATGACGGTAGCCTTTCCATCATCATGATTGGGAAAGAAATACTTAACACAGGATGCCATTTTCAAAAAATGTATTGTATTATTTTTGAACAACCAACTGAGTCTGGCGTTTTTCCTACTATTTTGTGGATTAGCGTAAGTGCCACCAAGAGGAATATGGCGTGTCATTATTCTGCAGTTGACGTAAACTGCTATCAATTACACAAGACTAAAAGATTCGTAAACACAAAGTAGGATATTTTGTGAATAATATTACTGTTTTAGCTTGTTTTTATAAAAGATAAAAGTTATAGTACGACTAGAACTAGTAGTTCTAGTCGTACTATAACTTCCCCATTGATTACCGTTCTTATTTATTTCAGTTAACTAAAATGCACTGCAATAGTCTTTCACTTGCCATGTGGAACAGAATTAATGTTATTAAAAATGAAAAATAAAATACACATTATATATATATATATACATATATATATATAGGAGGTTGATGCTGGGTCTCATTTTCCTAAGCCATTAAAAAACAAACAAGGTAATAAAACTTGGCTTTGACTCCATACGTTTTAATATAACTGAAGCATCAAGTTTTCAATTTCCATAAGTGTCTAAGAGTAGGAGCCACAGACAGATTTTTTAAAACAATTAGATTAGGAAAAAATTATTAGATTAAAGTTAAGCCACTACAATAGCCATGTAAATTAAAGCAGTCTCGACCTTCTGTTTATTTATTACATCATAACTATAGTTCTAATGAAGCTCTATAAGAGATGGATGGCCCTATGAGATGATGGATCTTAATTAAAGGGCCAGCATCGCTCCAGCTTTCTCTTGGCTCTCTCCATCTTGCTCTCCTGGCAGAGATAATTTGTCTTGGAGGTGAACAGAGGTTGCAGTGGTCTGTACGAGGGAAGTTAGCCAGTTTGTCTTTGGTGCAGAAGGAAGGTGAGCCAGTGCTGTGGAGAGCCAAGCTCATCCATCCAGGTGGCTGCTGACGGGTCCAGATAAGCATCTCTCCCTGGGCAAAAATAACACAGTGTCCCATTGAGACCTGATAATTACACGGCCCCGCTGCCACACGGGGTCTGATGTATGGCCTCAGATAGCCATCTCACACCCAGTAAGCTGCCACACATTCACACACACACAAACTGGCTCTAACACTTGCATTTTACATGTAGGTTGAGAGAGCACAAACATTTCTAATCCATTACAAATTTGGAAAATGCTTCTGTGGCTAAACCCAGGTGTTACAGCACTGAGTCATGAGGTTTCGGTTTACTGAGCGTTGTTGAGCCAGTGGTGAGAAAAAGTGTTTTACAGGTGTTAAATGGTGTCACCAGTTCATAGGTGTGGAAGTACCTTTCAACAAGAACATTGGCAAGATAAGAAATATCACTCACACCTAGCATGACAGAGAGATGTTGGTGTGCTATCTTCTCTTGTCACCAAACATGCCACTTGGTGATGCTATGCACTCAGCAACCTGTTCAGAGCTTTTGTTCCAACAATCCAGGCGAGGAAGAGCAACTAGTAATCACATAACATCCGTCAAATGTCTTCTTTAATGTCGGTTATGGAGATTTGGATGTCATTCTTTGCAAACAGCTAGTTTTCTTTTTCCACTCTTTACTAGCCTTCTCACTTTGCATATTGGTATGTTTCGGGGCGCATGTTAGCTGTTCACCAAGAGAAATTACATCTACTATGGACAAGGTGTGACAAAACATATAGAAGAAAACAAATCAGTGACAAGAAGAACAAAACCAGGGGCAATGCTTGTTTTTAACAAATCCAGGCCTTAAGAAAAATTAATCTTTATGTTATGCCACAACTGTAATGAAACAGAACTGATGTAAACTTGCCAGGCACTTAAGAATCAAAAGTTGAAATAAAAAATGATGATTCAGTTACAGTTATTTTCATTTACTTCTTGGAGTGCCGTGTCTCTGGTGTAAATCTCTGCTATTACATTGAAGACGGGAAGAACACCTGTGGAGTAGCAGACCAGGGTGATGGCTCCAACTTTTTAGAAAAAGGACGGGAGAGAGTGTTCCAGCTATCAAGGGAGAAAAGTCCGCAGTGTCCTTAAAGTTTTTTCTAGGAGTCCCAGAGGAGTATGCGTCACCTGTGTGGCTTTTACGGGCGACCCGATCCTCATATGACCAAACCAAGGGCTGTGTCAACATTCTTGGCACAAAGTCGAGCTTGTTCCCAGTGTGAGTTGGACCTCGCCAATCCAGTCTGTGCTGTTCATGGACAGGATCTCAAGACATGCAGAAATGGATGTGAGATTTGAGAAGCTTAGGGTTTCATATTTGCTTTTGGCAGATTGTGAGGCTCTGTTGCTTCGGGCATGTACTTGAGCCATTAACAGCTGAGTGTGAGGCAACTGGGATGAGAATTAACTCCTTCAAGTCTGAGTCCATGGACAAAATAGAGCTGCGTCTGCTCAGCTAAGCTTCTTGAGACACAGAATTGGACTGAAACAATTGGACAAAAGTGCTGGCCTGAACTTTCTCCCTAGGGTGTCTCATAGACTGAGTGAGGAGTTTAGTTAGCTGAAAGCAGAGTAACTCTTCTTAAGCATTAAAAGGAATCAGTTGAGATGGTCCAGGGATCTGATCAGGATGCATCCTAGTGACCTCGCTTTGCAGGTTTTTTGAAAATTCCCCAGTGCCATAGAACATGCAAAAGACGTGGGTTATGGGATTGATTTTGTATCCCTCAAACTGAGTTGCAGTATGCTGGCTTTCTAGGTAGGTTTACCTCCTGTACCATTATCCTCTCAAGTGTTTGTCTGATTGTCAATGACAGTGGGAGAGGCTTAGTCAAATGCCCCTGGCCCAGGGCATAGAGAGGGTCCAGAACTGGACAAGAACACTTCCAATCCAAACACAAAAAGTTTGGCAACTAACACAACTTTACTGCTCTAGTACAGTAGAAGGTACTTGGTTGACTTCGATACAGTGCTACTAATCTTTACCACACTTCTAATGTTACCTGACTGGCCCATTCCAATGGTAACACCAATTAGCTTGAGGCCATGCCATGTCTCTGGCAGAAGCTGCTAGTAGGTACCAGCAGCGACGATCTTTCCACTCAGGAATGGGAGAGAACGCATGCTGAACACAGAAAATGCCCTAACTTCCCACCATCAAAAGTCCTTTTTAGAATTATTTTTTTCCAAAAGCAATACTGCTGTGTTAAAGTTCATTGATTTTCCTTTCCAACGATACCAGTTGTATGTATGTTGAAGTAAATAAAACACTTTAAATTTCCCAGTAATTTTCATAATTTTTTTGAAAAGCCGCATTATTTATGCTAATTCGAACGCCCCTCCTGAAAGGCGCTTAAACATTGTCCAAGAAAATCGGTTCGGGCACCACGAACACATGACCAAATGAGCCAACAGTGATATCATATTAAACCTTAAACTATAGGCTTTCTATACATACCTGGTTTGTCAAGGGTTATCTCTTTAGTTTTTTTGTAAATCATAAAAGTATCAAAACTTCGTCAAATAGCGAACAAATTATAAAAAATAAACCCTACAAATGGTTATCAAAATAAAGATCAATTTGTTAGCTTTAATATAATACTGGAACCACACTTGCAGAAACAATGTGCGTGACGTCCCACGCATATCAACACACGAACGGACCTCCTCTGAGTCGCCCCTTCCAGCTTTCGCTTTTTCTGTAAGCTAAATGTGCCTACGTGGTGAAGCTAGCTAAAAATGAATAACTGGAGTTAAGTTTCCGGTAGTTCTAAGAGCGGTAGAGTGAACCCCTCCTGAGCTTTATATTGTGTGCATGGTTCTACCGGGAACACTGGTTTAACAGATGTTTTGTGATTTTGCAAACTGAAAAGCGGACGGACCGCCCGGCTGGCTGATCATGACATCTATGCCGAGCTCCACAGCGTTCTAACGCGATCTACCTGAGCGCCGCACAAAGACTGCGGGAGGAGTTAAATCTAAAGTTAAATCTAGTTTAAACTTTTATAAAAGAGGAGAAAGTAAGCAAACATGGTCCCTTCACCTCCTCACCTGAACGTGGTAATTCATCCCCCTCCTCCTTCCCCTCCTCCTCTTCCACAGGTATGCTTTGCTTCCCTGTCCAAAGCTCAGAGGTCCAAGATGGCCACAAAGCAATCACTGATGACCTTGCAGAGGTCAGGCACCAAGCTCAGGATATCTACCAGATCATGCCGTGCCCAGGGCACGGCATGATTTATGAAAAACTGTACTTTCTTTGGCACTTTTTCAGATGGTCGGTAGTAGGGAATTTTCCATAAAGAAAGAAATCTAAAAAAACAATCTCTATTTTCTGCCAACAATATAGAAAAAACTACTAAAGATAGCCACAAATAAATGTTTTTATATGATGCTGCAGCCTAATTGACATCTAGGAAGGAAGTTTAAATAAAATGCATAAAAAATAAACATCTTGGTGCAAGTCAAAAATTCTCAAAAATTTTATTTTGTAAAAAACAAACAAATCCCTATTTCCTACCAGCAATATCAAGGAAACTATTAAAGATTGCCAGTAATGGATGCCTTTATGTTATTCAGCAGCCCAATTTATCAGTATTAGAGAAGTTTTATTAAAATCTGATGAAAAATACAAGTTTGGGGAGTGGTCAAAAAATACTTAATTTTGTCAATTTTTGAAAATATTTTCCGTCGGTCAAATTAGCTTTGGAAGAGTTGTGGCCTAATAAATCTTTATTTAACAGTCCCAGACCCCTACACAAAATTGAGCCTGTTAAGACCACATAGCAGGACAGGTAAAATAGCTTTTGGGGTTTGGTTTCAACATATATTTTTTAATATCGTATCCCAAACATGCCATCACTGCTGTCAGGGTAAATATTGAAATTTGTTTTAGTTTTAAAAATTACATATTTTAAAGAACCTTCATTTTAAAATTAAGCTATTTATACTGTACATATTCATGTTTTTCAATATAATTTATATATATTTAAAGGATGTCATTACAAATAAGTGTCATGTTTATTTATTTTTTAAGTAATCGGCTTTCAAAAACCCCATCTTTTTCTACTCAAAGGTGGGTTTGCGGCAAGGTACACCTACCCCCCAAAATATCGGAAACCGTTAGAGATAATGGGCTGAAATTTTTTCTGCTCTTTTCTGGTAATACACTTAATAGAAAAATGCATTCAGAGTACAAAAAATATAAAGGAAAAAAATTGATTGCCGGTACCCACTGCTAGGCTGGTTAATGCAATCAGAGCAGAGAACATGGAGATGAGAGCATTCTAATTGTAATGTGCAAGTTTACCTGGATTTGGGGTCAGGTAAACCTTCCCCCAAGTGCCCCAAATGTGCAGTTGACATTTGGGGTACCATGTCTTTCTAGATCAAAGTTATGTAGTGTCTGCCAGTTTCAGGCTGTATATTTTCCTATCAATACCTTTGGCTGTGCATGGATCAAATAAAGGAATCTATCTTTATCTTATCTGCCATGGGGGGACATCTAATATCATCTGTGACCAGGCAAGCTCATCAGCTGGCCTAAATTTTGTTTACTCAAATGATAATCTGTGTCTCAAGTCTGTCCGATTATTTTGTGGATCAGACGCTGAAAAGTTTGGGAACAGTTTGATTTGCAGCATCACCCCCCACAATCAAAGTGATCAACTTCCTGGTGGTGATTAAACCTTCATGCAAATTGATTACCCTGAAGAATAGACAGCTGTTACAGGGATTTTAACACCACTTTGTGCTCATTGCAGGCTCTCCACCCCTGCAGTATTTTACATAATCTATTGAGTGCAAAGCACAAGGTCAAGCTATTGTGTGATCGTGCAGGTGATCCATTCAGTTCTGACATTCCTATCCATCATGCGAGGCACTCTTGTGTGACTATGACAGCTAATATGAAACATTGTGCATCCAAATGGACTAATAACATCTGATAGAGGCACCTGGGAGCACGGAGAGTTTACAACATGTCTGGCATTGTGTGGTGGTCCAGGAGGGTTAAGTGCTTATGATTCATGGTGGGATACTGTCCTGTTGGGACACAGTGCTCTGGTGGCTCTAGGGAAAACAGTCAATCAGAGAAAGTTCTAACTAAGAATGTGTTTGGCATTCTGAATACATAAACAGTAATAAACACCATATCAGCAGTAAGATTAGTACTCCTGCAAATAGACACAAAGATATTAACTATGGACAACTGGGATATTCCTACAATAATCTTGTGAGTCATAACTGCATTTAAACTTTTTGGGTCTTTTACTAAGCAGGGCAGCTACCAGGCTGCTTCTTGGAAAGCCTTGTTTAGCCTTGGGGTGAGCCCAGTCATACTGTATAGCCACAAAATCAAGCCTCATTACTCTCAGCCAACCTGACAGGACCAGTGCAACTTCATAAATAGTCCTGGCCCACAAGAGATACTCTGCAGTAAAAGGTACAGCAATGCAACAGAGATGTACAATGTGTTAACAAATTTTATGAGACTGCGGATCCAAACATATCGCAGACACGCATATACACGCACACCCACACACGTTTGACTTTCTCGCCTATTTTCTCCTGAGTTTCCCAAACACATTAATTCCAAATAGATACATAATTGTTGCAGATGGTTTGCTTTTGCTCTCAGTTTAAAGGCTTAGAATATTTCTGTATTTCTAGGTAAACTTAACAAGAGTGTATTATAAGCCTGGCGGCCCGGCATGCTTTACTAGCCCCGCCGCCAGGCTAAGCGTTGCTTGTTTACGTTTCTAGGAAAAAAAAAAAAAAAAAGCCGGGCTGCAAGAGTCTGTTGCTCTGAGCATTTCACTAGCAGAGCAGATTTATTCCTAAATGATAGGTTTATAATAGATACGTTTATAGTTTATGCATTTAAAGTAGACAGCGCCTCTGCGCTTTGCCTTGCGAGCTGCCGCTGCTTCACCTCAGAGCAGATCGCGCGCGCCTCCTTTCACTCAAACTGGACACATGCTGACCTGTTTGGATATTTACATAAACCTACTGTGAGGAATTATGATCCTTTGGAGAACTCTAGGTAAGAGTTTAAAACCCGCCGTGCAGTGGTGGGAAGTAACGAAGTACAAGTACGTCGTTACTGTACTTAAGTACAATTTTCGTGTATCTGTACTTTACTTAAGTAGATTTAATAATGGATACTTTCTACTTTTACTCCACTACATTTTACAGTAAGTATCTGTACTTTCTACTTCACTACATTTCTACAAAACTGTCGCGTTACTCGTTACATCCAAGTCGCATTGTGTTTTTTTTTCCGTTAAAATGTGAAGTTCAGGGTCTTAAGGTGGCGCCGTAAAATCCGAGCAATAACGTGACTTAGTGTCTGTTGTCACCCATCGGCTCCACCTTTACTCGCACGCGGAGCTCCAAGACATGCGCAGTGGTTTCCTCTGAGCGTCAGTAATATAATAGTACTGAAGCGCTCCATAAATCATAAGATATGGCGACATGTAAAATCAGCAGCGCTTCCCTTTCGCAGACGGTGGGACTTTGTCCAATTTTAACGTCACTTGGAAGGAAAGCTTAAAGAAAGGTAAGCTCCGTGGACATGATGCTAGCAAAGTTAGCTGTATTGACTGAGACACATGTTGCATCTGCGATGACTGACATGTCGCAGATATGGGACAACGCTGTGACCAAAGTGCAATATTGTAATATAATAATAATAATAATACATTTTATTTCAAAGGCGCCTTTATGGCACTCAAGGACACCGTACAATAGTAAAAAAAAACTGTGACAGAAACAAATAAAATGTAACAAGTAAAAGTAGATAAAAATAAATAAAACAAAACAATGTATCTATATAAAAACTATGTAAAAGCTAATCGGATCGTCCATGACATTCATGGACGATCCGATTCTTCTGGACGGATCTTGACTAAGTCATATAGTACTGAAGCCTCACTGAGAGCCGTTCTTTGTTCTTGTAATGCTCTGCGTAGACTGCAGTAGCTATTTTATTTCATTAAAATATCTTTATATTTAATTGGTGAATAAATAAAACAAGAACGTAACACAGAACATGCTCATTGCTCTTTGTTTTCATCTCCTGTCATGGTGGCAGACGTTGCAGCAGGAGGGAGGATGAGAACAGTCACGGTGCTCCTCCAGCTTGGTTACTTCTTGTTTATTGGGCCTTGGACAGTGTTCATAGTTGAGCGTTGTTAATTGCTGTTTAATGGTGCAGACAATTATTATTTCTGACATTGGCAATATGGGCAACCGCACAGGGCGTTATTTTTTTAGGGATGGCAGGAGACCTCTGTGGATTGTGGCACAGAAATGAAAGCAAAACAGAATGAGGAAGAGTTTGAATTGATACTGGTTAAATTTATTTCAGCTCTAAGTATTTAATATCTAGGTGGGAAAGTGAATCTTTCAGATCAATTTGAGAAGCAGTTTTGATAGGTGCACTAAATTTTATTGTCATGTAGCACTGGGTGCTGGTTTTGATTTGGTCTTGGGTTCAGTGGTCCAGACTACAACTCTGCTACGTGGCTCCTTGGTTCCATGACCTCCTGTGCCAGTTGGATTTCTTTCAAAATAAATGTGTGGCAAAAAAAGTGAAGTTCATGTTATGTTAGGACAGGAGACCAGATGTTTCCATCCCTGAAATTATGATGCATAGAATCATATATCTAAGTCTAAACTATGTTACAGAGTAAACTCAATAAAAACATGTTTTATCTGTGGCATATGATCATATGATCGGTACACTTAATGATATTAGTGATTAGGCAATGCATTCAGCAAGTACTTTTACTTTTAATACTTAAGTATTTTCAAAAACCAGTACTTTTTTACTTTTACTTAAGTAAAATGTTAATGTGGTACTTTGACTTTTACTTGAGTACATTTTTGTCTGTGTATTTGTACTTTTACTTAAGTACATTTTTTGAGTACTTTCTCCACCACTGCCGCCGTGTTAGCTCTGGTTGCATAGCTCTATGTGAACCGCAGGAATAACTTGTAGCGAATTCAAAGGTGCGCATTGTGAAGTGGTGAGAAAGACTTTTCTTTGTGAACGAACAATTATATGCGCCGTTTACATCTCAACACGCTACCCAGCATGTGGCTCTGTGTCTGTCTTCCCTGTAAAGTATATGTCTGTGGCCGGAGCGTTTGTGGATAACGACCAGCGCTAACCTCATCATGCAGGTTCAGCCCGGTAAGGAGCTTTCGCGCCCTCTGGTCTGTAACGCATCACGCTGATTATATATATATATATTTCTTAATATTATTTTTACGGTTACACTTTGCGTCAAACCATTTCAAATGCGTTGTCTACTTAGAGTTAATGCGCGCGGCCGCACAGAGATCTGAGAAACTCGTCCAGAAACTCGACCAACCAAAATAGTTTCTGTGACGATTAAAAACTCAACAGACACGAAATGAAAGAGCTACTAAAGCCACATTAGCAGCATTGAATTAAATCTCTCGTTTGTTGCGCAGTGCAGCGGATTACCTCATCATGCAGGGCCGGTCCAAGGCTGTTTGAGGCCTTGAGCAGACTTTGACTTAGAGGCCCCTCTTGCTGCTAAAATCATTAGCACCTCCAACAGCTTCTGTGTTAAATTTAGTGAAATATAGGAGAAGGGAGTAGTTTAATTGTCCAGCCTAAAAAGCAATAATCGCAGTTTACTAATTTGTGTAAATTCAAAAATTAAACTCACCATACCAACAATCTGATGCTGTAACAAAACAATCTAACTATGAATATTGTTCTGTGAAGTTTTACAAAGTAAACTTGCCAGCTCCTTAAAATCTTAGATCTAAATGTTAAACAATTTAAAATCTTTTAATTTATGTATGCCTTAACAATTGAATCAAATTTAACAGCATTGATAATCTCAATAAACAAGTGTTACATTAAATGCATGTGTGGTCTGTTTTAAAATATTAGCGTTTATGGGGTCCCTGAAGCCCTGGGGACCTGATGGACCTGCTGACTTAAATGGGATTAAACAGAAGTACAAATTTGTTGTTTTTAGACTAGTTGTGGGTTTAAATAGCATTTCACTGGAGATGTTTTCCCATAACATATAATTACATTTCCTGTCAACTTAACATCTTTTAATACAAAAACACGGTAGACCGTCTGTGGACCGCCTCGACCACCAGGCTTAGCAAGTTTTCTGGGGCAAACCCTGAAATGTGATCATGACTATCAGCACTTTGCCATGAGTTATAATGCAGTGAACCCTCGCTATAACGCTGTTCACCTTTCACGGCCTCACTGCTTCGCAGATTTTTTTGTGCAGTTTTTTTTTCCCACAGTGCATTGTGTTCTGCGTCCTGATTGGCTAAACAGTCTCTGCTTCTTCTCTACCTGTGTGCCAATAAAGTTACGGTATTTAAAGATACATAATACAGCTCGGCAAATTTTGGCAAATATTTTTGCCCAGAAGAAAAAAAAAGCGACAACTACTGATAACTATGTTCTTCTCTCGAAAAAACACACCTGCACCACAGGCTTCAGAAGAAAGAGACACTAGAGAGTGGAGTCAGGCCACAGCGTCACAGTCAGAGGCACAGTGAAATACACGAGTCCTACTGTACTTCGTATTAATGATTAAAATTATTATTTTACTGTAGTTATTTGTAAGAGAGCGTTTTATTTGTTTAAAAAAATGCTTGGGTCTGAAAATAGGTTTTGTTCTTCGGTTTCAATGTAGAGTGTTTAATTATGCTGTATAATAATTGTAAAAAATAAAGCTAACTACTTCACGGATTTCGCCTATCACGGGTTCTTTTCGGAACGCAACCCCCGTGAAAAACGAGGGTTCACTGTATCTCTGTGACTCTAATGTTCTTGTACTGTTTTCTGAAAACTCTCAATACAGGTGAATGAGTGGAAGAGCAATGATTTTGTCTCCTGTGGTCATTTCTCTTACTATTTCCCTTTTTTAAGGGCTAACATTAGCACTTGAAGTTCATTCAATTTGTTTGCTAAAAATTTCATTTTACCCATTATAAATAATGAAAGGAACAGTTTAAATGTTCTCCTTCTCCGTGTTTCTGCTCTGCTACATTCATGACATCTTTTTTCAGCTTATCTGAGTATTCAAGGTTTAGAGGTATTTGAAATTTTGCGTCTAGTTAAGTCTGGTGCACAAAGCACAATTTTAGAATTGTCAGCCAATTTTCAAAACCTGAGAGACCACACACAAGCCGATGAAAAATTAGAAGTATAACAGGTTCAATCGGTTTGCAGTGTGTCCAGCCACATGGCAGGAGCAACACACACCCCACACAAACCAATTTCACTCAGGAACATTCAGATTCCAGCAAAATTTACAAAAAAAAAACGTAAAACCCGGCCATATGCATTAATTTAGAGTAACCAAATATGTCTGACGGTGTAGAAGCAATAGTGACTGTTTGTGGACTTATTTTAAACGATAAAAGATGTAACAAAAAGAGAAGCAATTGGATAAAAGAGTAGAGCACCGGCTCTATTTGCTGCACTATGAGATGGATCTGAGTTGTTTTGATCAAAAGTCACAATTCTGAGAAAAATGTCAGAATTGTGATTATTTTTCCCACAATTTTTACTTTTGATCTCAAAAGATTAATGCTAGTTGTTTTTTTTCCAATTGCCACAATCTTTTCCCATAGTTTTCATGTGTTTTACAAAGTGATATGTATCAACGTGAAATGATTTTCAGTATTATTTAACTTCAAGAAGCAGGGAAGAAACGTCCAATATTGTCGAAAACTTTCCCTGAGCCAGGCGCTTTGGTGGATCTGACATTTTTCAGGGACAATTTGGAAAACGATGGAGGTTCTGTGACAGAAAACCGAGATGATCAGGGAGGTTTGTGTAAGTATGCAAAGAAGTCATTTTGGAAAACGTTTCTCAAGTCAGACTCAGTTAGATCAAAATCTTTTTTGCTGCTGATATTAAAACGCAAGAGAGAGAAGGTGATCAGGTCTTTTCTAAGGTCTCCTTAGAAAAGAAGAGGTTTGCCAAGGACACTGTGAAATCTTTCCCCAATAAACCAAGCAGAGACGGACACCTCTGAAACTCAAAACTCTGGCAAAAATGCCAAAACTCTGGCATCACAAACTGTTTTCGAAATAAAAACAGAGAACCCCCAGACAGTTTTTGAGCAAAAGGAGACACAACTTGAAGCTTCCTCTGAAATGCTGAGGAAATCAAAAGGAAAAAACACTGAAGTTTAGTGAAGCAGAAATAAACTCTACAACCACAGAGAAATCCAGTCAGAAAGGGGAAGAATTACAATCTGAAAAACCTAGAAGTAGGAAGTCACCAAGGGAAAATCTCTCTGAGCCTCAAATAATCAACAATGTACAACTTTCAGGAGACGTAGATGAAATAGAAACGGTCTCTCCTCAGGGATCAGAAACACAAGTTATTGTCCAAGCTGAGCAGGACAACATCTCTGAAGAAGAGAATAACCCAGTAGAAAAGATTTCACTGTGGATGCATTTTTAAAAAAGCCATCACTCCATCACATCTGCGCCAGAATAAAGACAGAAGAGGAAAACAGCCACAGTAGACTTTAACATGGTCTCTGATATCTTAGATTTATCGGAGAGTTGGGAGTTAGTGAGGGAAGTCTGGGCCTCCATAATTAATCCTGGGTTTTTCATTGTAGTTTAGCTTTATTTAGTTGTGACTTTTTGTTTGTCCAGTTCAGGGCTGCACGGTGGCAGAGTTTCTCCGTGTATGCATGGGTTCCCTCCGGGTTCTCCGGCTTCCCCCATTCAGTCCATGTTCATCTGTTACAATCTTTATCTGTGATTCTAAAATTGCATCTATCTATCTATCTATCTATCTATCTATCTATCTATCTATCTATCTATCTATCTATCTATCTATCTATCTATCTATCTATCTATCTATCTATCTATCTATCTATCTATCTATCTATCTATCTATCTATCTATCTATCTATCTATCTATCTATCCCTTCTCACCCTCCGCGGGTGGTCTCTTTCATCCTCTGAGCTTGGGTCCTCTACCAGAAGCCTCGGAGCTTGAGGGTTCTGCGCAGTATCTTGGCTGTGCCTAGAAGTGCAAATTTCTGGACTGAGATGGCCTCCATAGTTAATCTTGGGTTTTTCATTATAGTTTAGCTTTATTTAGTTGTGACTTTTTGTTTGTCCAGTTCAGGTAGTTTTAATTAGTTTTTAGAGTGTATTTGCTCATTTTTATTAATTAAAATGAGTTGTTCCTGGGATCCGTTTTAGCCACTGCTCCAGTTTGGGGGTGACTGCCCCAAGGGCCCGATGACCACAGGCACCACTGTGGTCTTCACTTTCCAGGCTTTTTCCAGTTCCTCTCTGAGGCCCTGGTATTTCTCCAGTTTCTCGTGCTCCTATATATATATATATATATATATATATATATATATATATATATATATATATATATATATATATATGTTACAAATACATGTATGTATGTATGTGTGTATTTAGTTGTGACTTGTTTGTCTAATTCAGGTAGCTTTAATTAGTTGTTTAGCGTTCATTTGCTCCTTTTTATTAGTTAAATATTGCATAGTTTTATTTAATTTTTTATTAATTATTGTAGTGATTTCAGTTTTTTCATACTTCATTCTAAAAAAACCTAGGGCTGCACGGTGGCAAAAATTACCTGTTATTAAAGCATGGGTTCCTTCTGGGTTCCCCGGCTTCCCCCATTCATTATGTGTGTGTGTGTGTGTGAGTATATATGAATATACACAGATAATACACATATTCACGGGTTTACATTTCTACCACTATTAGATATTTGTATTGACTGCCATTCATTTTAGGAACTGCATTCATTTCCCCTAACTAATGCTAGTCTATTCCTAGCCTTAATCAAAACCTAATTCACACCATACCTCTAAACCTGACCTCGGATCCTAAACAAGGCGACCCACCGTATTAGAACCAGACGTTGGTCCCCATAAGGCACATCGGTCTTCAGAAGTTTAGTAAATATGCCAGGAGCACCCATATGATAGCCTAACCAGTACGTACACAAAACCTGTCCTGGGGATTTGTGATGCCTGTGAAATTATGCCTAGCAAAAAAAAAAAGAAAAAAAAAAAGAATGAAGTCTTCCACGTACAGTGGACTCCCACCTATTCATGATTCGGTATTCACAGAATTTTCTGTGGAATTTCACAAGTTATTAGCAGAAACCACAGCTATTCGCAGATTTTTTCATATCTAAACTATTCCAAGTAAAATTGCAGTTTGGGAACCTGAAATACCTCACAATGTTACTTACATGAGACTTACTATCTTACCTACTGCACTTAGTTAATTGTACTTGACACACTATTAGCAGGTGTTTGCAAAGCAGCCAATACAGGAGTGCCATTTATTTTCACTGGAGTTGAATGGTCATACCCCCAACATGAAAAAAATAAAGACTATAGATATTAGCTTCTGAGACGATTTCCACTGTTCATATTAATGTATATTTAGTGTGTGAACAATAAAAATAGGCAGTCCTAAGCATTTTTAGAGGGATGTTGAGTACGTTCAAGTATTCACGGGTGTCTGTGGTCCCTATCCCCCGCAAATACCAGGGGTCTACTGTATTATTATCACAAACTTCATTGCATTTTATTGCCATTTTTATGATGGACCAACACAAAGTAGTGCATGGTCCCCAAGAGGAAAGACAGGGATATGTGGATCCCTTTACTCTCATAGAATCCACGTGTGTAATTTCATCTCACTATAAATCTGGCTCTTCTGTAATGGCTTTAGAGGATTGTTGGAGAACATTTGAGAACAAACAACATCACTAAGACCAAGGTACACACCAGACATAAATTTGTTGCTAAGTTCAAAGAAGATTTTGACTGTAAATCAATATTTCAAGCTCGTAGCTCAGAGGGAACTGCAGCTTAGTCCATCTGGAATTAGGAAGACCATCCACCTAAACCGAGACTTGGCAACGTCATCAGTAATCAAAGTATCAACCAAGAGGCTCAGAGTAACGAGGGGAGGGGCTGCAGAGAGCCACGGTACAGACGGACAATCTTTTCAGTGGACAACCACTGACCAAGCTCGCCACGATTCCTGGAAAGAGAGGCACAAAGACAGCCACTTAATCACAGAAAGCCATAAGAAGTCCCATTTGCCACAAGACATGAAGAGAACACTGCAACCATAATGGCACCATACCCACATCAGAACATAGGTGGTAGCTTGACCATAACCAAAAGCCAGGCAATGCAGACAGATAAGGAGCTATATATAGCCAGCGCGCCTGAGTGTGGCCAACCGTCACCCCATCGCTCTGGCTACGTTAAACACGTAAACCTAGCCAAGCTCCTCTGATTTAATTTTGACTGTCAAACTTCTCCGTCCATTCTCAGCTCTGCAAATCCATGTGCCCAGGGTAGACTACTTCTTCTAGCATACCGGAGTTGAACAGGCAGTCTGTTTAATTTGAGCCGTTAAAACTGTTCCTGCCTGTGCGTCCCCCGCCCGCTCCTCCTTGTCCCCACCTCTCCTTTTCTCCCGCATATTTTTAAGTACATTATTAGTAAACAATAATAACAGCAAGATGGTAGAAAAAAATAATCCTTGCCTGATAAAATTTGGAGAAAATTGGGATTGCCATCGTAAATTCATGGCAAAGGGGACTTCAATCTCGGAAAGTGGCGGGCTCACTACTGTTGTCTTCGGATGAACATCCAGACTAATCCGGTATAAACTGGTTTTTCTTCTCGTGCAGTTTTATTGTTGCAATACTGCCCCCTTATGGTCAAGAGAGGTATCGTAGTGCTAATTTACTTTAAATTTTGTTGTGTTCACACGAAATAAAATTATTTCGTTAGGTTAAAATGTGACAAAACCCTGTTATCCTTACTAGAATTAATTAATTAAACACATCAAGCATATTTTTTATGTGTTAACTTAAAAAAAAATATTAACATAATGTGAACAACTGCCCTGTTTTACTTCTTTGAGGGTAGGCTGTGAAGACTTAAAGGGGCAGTGCTTACATCAAAAACATTCATGGAGTGTTGTTTTGATTATTTCATGCATATTTGAGAAATCATTTAATCTCCCATGGCAACCATTCCTCTTTCCAAAATGCCTGGGTGGACCTAGCCCAGCATTCAAGGTCAAAGCTCCTTGTCATAGTTGAGTTTTAAAAGCTTTCCGAGCTTCTGCCTCACAGAGCAGTAACTCCCCCCCACTCAGCTCCTTAAGACTAGTCACCAGAAATTAACAAACAGCTGGTGGAGCTGCACATACTGAGCTCATTATACAAACTACTTCAGTGCAACACTGGTAAAAAACGATGTTAAAGGTTTAATAGCAGAGCCATAGTGTGATGACTTTCTGAAGGCGGACTTTCAGAAACAGCAGGAGTTCGTTAAGGAGACAGAGGCCCAATTTCAAGGCATTAAATTACTAAATCAAATTTTGTTTGAGTCATATTTGATATATCTAAAATTTTTATAACAACTGAAGGTAACATAGTTACTTGATTGTGTTATAAAATGTCACTATGTGGCAGTAAAACACATGCCACTGCCCCTTTAATAAGCCTTGTGTGGAAATTTTGATTCACAAAGCTTATAAAGACATGAGGAACTTGTACTAATTCCAGTTAAAGGTGTTTTTGCAATTTATGAAGTCAGGGGAGCTGAATGCAGATGTGAGTCATGTGCTCATGTCTCCCACTGCAGAAATATGTAACACTGTATGTTTGATTATCACATAAAATCCCAATTAAAATACATTGCAGCTCACGGTTGCAATCTGACAAAATGTAGGAAAGGAAAGTTTAAGTATAATTGCCTTTAAGGCTCAGGTGTCATTAACATATATCAGTCTCATAACTGGATTGTGGTACACTGATGCCTAATTTATTCCACATTTCCTGCTGAGGATGTTTATCTTTCAGTAATGTGCAAACATTCCTCCGAGGCAAGTGACAAATTAAAACCCAGCACAGGTGTTACAGAAGCAGATGGCAAAGGGAGCCGTTCAGCATGGTCATTATGTGAGCAATCTGCCTTCCATATGTTGGCTAGATATAAATCTTAACCGCAGCGCATTTTGCTCTATTGATCACACGTCTGTTTCTTGTGTAGGATTCAGAGAAACATGTGTCACTGCACGGCAGGAAACAGACTAACATCATTTCAATCACAAATGGATATATGCCTCTTTTTTAAAGTATGACTTCTCATTTTTTTGATATCTCAATACTATGTTATTTCCTCAGTTTTCAAACTACAATAAATTTCATAATAATTGGTGAATGTTATTTAAGGCTTTCCACCTTGTTTTTGAAGACACATGCCGCTGCAGGATCTCCTGCTGTTTTTATTGTTCGTTATAAGTGACGGCAACAGAATTTCCCTACGCGAGAAGTCCTTCTCCCACTGTGTTTTCCTCATTTTACCAGCATATTGTTTCTCGTCAGTGCACTTTAGCAAAAGATTGTCTACAGGGGAGGATATTTGTAACTCTGATCCATGAAATTACCTAAGTAAAGTAACAATTACCTTTGGCTAAATCTCTAGAGAGAGCTCAGAGCCACACAGTATCGTCATCTTCTAACATTTCAGTTGCACTGATCGATAAACCCGTCTGTCAATTCATCAATTCCCACAGGCTGGTAACCAACCCTAAGACAGCAGTATACCCTTTTCCGATTGAAAAGAATGTCCCAACTCTTATCCAAGAGACTTCACAGTTGGTTGTTCCAGTGCAAAGGTGAAGGTGATGACTTGAAGACCCAACAGAACCATAACATCTGCAAAAAGCGAAGACAGAACCTTGCAGTTTCCAAACCATGCAGCTTCCTCTCTGTCTGAGTTGTCACAGGATGTTTGTAGTCCGACTTACCGTAAAAGACTTGTAAGAGAAAACACACTTGCTAAAAAATTAAGAATGCACAGATCCACTGTTTTCACTTCCGATACCGATAAAGATATCTGAGGTTTAGTATCGGCCAATACCGATCCGATACAGAAAGACAGCGCTGAATTGATTTAGAATCTTTCTTTCTTTTAAACAAACGTATAAATGTACTGAGTTCCACATTTGTTTGATAACTATACACAAATGCAGCACACTTAAATACACCAGTAGATTCACAAGTTTGGTCAAACATGTAAAAATAAACTGCAATAAACCTTCCTTCAAATGGCTCAGAAAGTGCAATTATGAATTCTAAATATAATGTAAAATAAATAATAAAGCATGATGTCACTCTAAGCATAATGAGACAAAGCACAGTCTCTTTATCACGATACTCAATCTAGAAGTTTTTTCAATATAGGAGCCGATGTAGATATTAACATCTCTAGTAAAAATACTTTGCATTTCACTCAATATTTTCTATTTTAAGAAGGTTTTTTAATATCAGTGAAAATCTGATTCAGTTGTTCCTTTGGTTTTCATCAGGAACCAGCGTACAGTTACAGTGTGCAGTTAGCTCCGACTGCAGCAGTGTTAGCTCTCCAGTAGCCTCCGTTCCTTTCTCATTGGATATTTTGCTAAATGACTGCAGAAAGCTGGAGTGTTTTTAATGGCAGAAGTCACAACCTCATACAGAGAAGTGCCAAAAAGTGCTGTTCATGGAGAACCTCAAAAGAAGTCGCTGAACCATGTTGGGCCCCAACAGGTCCGTGGCCCCTACCAGCTACTATCATTCACTCTGAGACAACTAAACGCCGGTAATGAACTTGTTTTCCAGACAGCCATGCTACCTTGGACCGCGGTTTCAAGTAAGGGTATGCACCCAGTGGGACCTGAAACCGAACCACCTGCTGCACTCCCCCACTCCCCTCCCGGACTCCCAGCCTTCTCCGTTTACCAAACATCAGTTTCTAGGAACACTCAGCCTACGCCGCTATTTGCCATTTGGCACGGAATGAGTGTGTTCGACTGGTGTGTGTTTTGTGTGTTGCCTGTGCGACTGACCATCTGTCCTTTCGGGAGGTTCTTATGTGTATAAATGCGTGTGAGACCATGTTATGAGGGGTGAAGAGACAAGCAGCTGAGGTCTAATGAGCTATAATGAACTCTAATAGTGGAAAACTCATCTAGGAGCCATGACCTTGGCATTATGACTGATATACACTACCATAACACATCTAAAAACAGCCTGGGAAACAAGCTAAAGCACGCCATCACCTCACATGGTGGTAAGTCGTTGTCCATATTTCATGGGAAGTGTTGAATTACTTCAGGGTTAGCAGCGATTACAGATTTGCAGTAAATCCACAAATTGGACTTAAGAGGCCTGATCTGATGCGAATACCACTGCAATAGGCGCATTTATGGAAATAACAGAGACAGGGAAACATGGAAATGATGTTAATGTTGACACTTTAGAAGGTGTTTTGCTCATAATATTCCAAATGTCTTTTGGTGTTGCTTTTACCAAAAGCATCTTACTTTACAGTGACTTGGTGTGGGTGGCCACTGTAGGACATAATTTCTTAGGGGTCGTTCTCTGTAATTTTTGGCTCCACATTCATATAATCAGGAAACATTTAATGGATTAATGAATAGAGGATTTATTGCAATGTGACAGGGAGCAAGTATGTGCATTAATTGTGGATTAACGGCATAAAGTCGCTGACTTTATGCCATTGATCATCCACCATGATTGTCTTTGGGTTTTTTCAGGTCTTTGGGCTTTTTGGACGTCTTCTGTTGTTTGATTGTTGTTTTGGTTTCCATGAATTTTGGTTCATGTTTTAATATGTCCATTATATGCCCTGTTCACACTAATCTAAAATCCTGGTCTTCCACTCCTTTTGCTATGTTCTGGAATATTAAAAAACAATGTGGTGGTGCTAGAGTAAAAGCACAACCCCTCCTGTTGTCCTCATTTTCTGTGTATAGGGAAAACACGTACAAATCTCGGTCATTTTGAACCGAGGACAACAAGAGGATTGCATTAGTCCTTCATGCAGACTTCACAGGTTTGATTCCTGGCCTGATGGCCTTCGCCCCTTTCTCATTATTCATTTACTGTCTAACAACTCTCAAATAAAGGCCGATGAAAACAGCAACAACAACAAAAAGACACCTTGGGCCATTTTGTACATGCCTACTTTGGATTTCTGTGCTCGAACCGATAACATCGAATATCATTTTCAATCTGCTTTCTTTTCATCCTACTTCCATTGAAATGCAAACTGTCATAGAACAAGCTTTTTAGAGAAGGTTCTGCACTCTACACTCCTTGTAGAGCTGTGTAGATGTTTTTGTGACTAGATATGCACAAAAAGTAAGTAATAACATTTACAATGAAGAAAATGTACAGTAAAAACATCACAATCCACTGTCCTCTACATATGGAGTTCAGTTTAAAACCTGATAATTCCGCCTCTAATGTTTGAGCCACAATTAACCATTGAGCTTAACCAAGGATTAACTTTTTTGACCATAACTCAACATTGAATAAGATCGTTTGCTACACCAAAACCGGCAATGTATGTCAAATCAACTTATATCCTCTAAGATTCCTGAGAAATTTGTCGAATGATGCACTTTGTGAGCTGTTTTCTTCTAATCATCTTGCTCTCAACCGTGTGTTTCGTGCTCCTATCCATCCTTGTTACCATGTTTCTCTGTTTCGGCTCTCAGGTAGCAGGAAGTTGAGCTGAAAGGCCATCTGGACCGCAGCTGATTTTCCAAGTGCGGGGTACACACTCAGATACACACTCCACCTTAATCACCTTTGAGTCCATACACTGTCGAAGCTGACAAGGTTATGCCTTTTATGGGGCGGCTAACACAAACAATTCACAGGCCATAAGTCCTTGTCTCAGTGTTTTCGTATGACCATAAATCACAGCCTAGAGCACCCTGGGGACCTCATTCAGTTATTCATTTAACAAGAAAGAAAGATATATATATATATATATATATATATATATATATATATATATATATATATATATATATATATATATATATATATATATTTCCCATAATTTAATGTCTCATTTATTTGCAAGATTATTCCAATTTTTTTCGAGTTTAGATTATTTTCTTGTATAAAATCTTAAAGTAGTCTTACTGCAGGGTCAGCCACCTAGTTAAAGGAATCCCTGTCACTCCTAATTGAATATTGCTAGAGGCATAAGTACCGGTTTAATACCCTGCTGGGACTTATTAAAGCTGTGAATGTGTGTCGTTCACTGCAGTGGTCGCTTAACAGCCTAAATTCAGCCCCCCTCCCATTTTTTTTACATGCATATTTGTACAAATATGGACCACTTGGATGTGACTCTACTCCCTGCTGTTTTATAGTTTGGTCAGAGAAGCCCAGGCATCAGACTCTGTGCTGAACAGGTCTGCTGAGAGCGAAGAGCTCCCGGTGCTTCGGGCCAGAGCACATTAGGTTAGACTGACAGCCGGTTGTTAGGAGGGCTCTCCTCGAGGTTTGAATGTGGGAAGCTAGCTGGGCGAATGTTGGCATCAAAGAAGTCTTTGGAGCAAATCAGTCAGGCTAACAGGAGGAATGTGGCTGCAGGATAAGAGTATGTTCACTTCCTGTTCATGTGAAATGGGCCTCTGGTGAGCCGAGAGCTACTCCATCAGAACATTTAAGTCTCTGTTGTGGTTCTGCCTCCTAGCAACAGTTTAACTACATATGTAAAAATTATTATTGTCTGTACAAACATTAAACAATTCAAACTTCTGTATAAGGGAATGGTCTACACTAAATTATCTTGATACATATGTTGTTAATTTAGCATTATTAGCATAAAAAATGTATCATTGTTACTGTTGTTAATACTGTTAGAGCTACTCGTAGTACTTATGGAAATATTGTAAGCATATTATTGCACTCTCTAAATAATTAGAGATCAGTTGTGATGTTGCAGGAGAAGTGGTGGGTTTTATTAAGTTTATTTGAACGTTTATCATGCATTGTATCACTGTCCTTTTCATTTGCAATTTCAAGCGTTCAATAAATATTGAAGACTTAAATAATTCAGCTTTTAACTACCCATCCATCCATTTTCTTGCTCCCTCGTCCCTCAGTGGGGTCGGGAGGGTTGCTGGTGCCGATCTCCGGCTGGCGTGCCAGGTAAGGGGTGGGGTCACCCTGGACAGGTTGCCAGTCTGTCGCAGGGCAACATAGAGATACACAGGACACACACACTCACTCACTCACTAGGAGCAATTTGGAGAGGCCAATTAACCTGACAGTCATGTTTTTGGACTGTGGGAGGAAACCGGAGTACCCGGAGAAAACCCACGCGTGCACAGGGAGAACATGCAAGCTCCATGCAGAAAGACCGGGAATCAAACCCAGAACCTTCTTGCTGCAATCCAACAGCTCTACCAACTGCGCCACTGTGCAGCCCGCTTTTAATTACCAAAATCTGGAAATATTACTGTGTTGAAGTAAATGCTTCTTTTTCTCTTCAATAGCAATTTCTAAATATAGCAACCGATTTCACAATTTTTGAGTATTTAGAGCTGATACTTGCTGATTCAGGCATGATGCTGCCGCCGCCATGTGAGGACGGCATTTTTAGAGTGAATTTTAGTTTGCAGTGTCTACTACACGGCTGATGGCAAACTGAGATCAGGACTTCACTTAGTGTGGTTCCTTTAACTTTCTTTTTGCCATTGTGTCATATGTGACTCTGCTTAATCTGCTGGGTGTCCTTAGACAGAAAACTTTTGAAGCTAATGAAGCACATTAATTAACATTTTAGGTAATTTTGTGCCAGAATTAGGTCTATTTTTTACCTGATTCCCCTGATCCATAGCTAGGAAAACGATTGGATCAAGGAAGTCTTTGGATCAGATTAGCCAACTCAGGTTGAATGAATTCCCTAATAAGGAAATGATTAAACTGCATACCAGAGTCATCAGAATAAATTCTATGTACAAACTTTTGAAAACCATGCATCATTTTCATCTCTCTTCATAATTATGCATTATTTTGTGTTAATTTGTTACATAAAATCCAGAAAAACTCATTGATGTTTTTGGCTGTAACATTACTGCTCTGCAAAAAAAATAAATAAATAGAAAATCTAATTCCTTTTATAAGTGCAGATTTAGGTCAATGAAGAAACAAAGAAGTAAATGTGAAATTAAACTGTGAGGCTATAATCAGATGTTTCATCTCTCCCTCTCTTTTTATTTTTTATGTGTTTTACAATGACCAGTCTCTTTTACACTCCATATAACATGACGGACGGTGCCCTGCGTTCTCAGAATAATGTTCTGACGGAACATCTCAGGAGGCTCCTAAATATTTCCGTCTGGCTCTCTGCGTGTTTGACCCCCAACCAAAGATGCCTCAAGTTTAATGTTTTGGAAAAACGGAGGAGGCAAAGTCCATATGAAGCTTTTCAATGGGAGTTTGGGATATAAACAAGTTTCGAAACAACTTTCTGATACTGTAGTGGGTTTCGTCTTTTCTCTGGCCTGATTGTCACTCTTCCAGAATTTGGGCCTCAGCGGTGTGGTTACTAGCAACACGGGGCCCAGACAGCCTGAGTGTGACCAACCTGTCGTCCTGTCTCCCAGTCCTGCAGATTGGACAGTTCAAGCTTCCCTTCTGCTCATTTTGGCCTCAGACACTGACTGAGATCCGTACAAACAGCGTTCCCTCTGTGGATGCAGGGTGTTTGATCCCAACGCTTTGATCTCGGGGAGATTCTTCGGTGTCGTTCTTTTGACATACTGAAGACAAACCACAGGTCTTCTAGCTCCTTAGATGTGACTGCGAACCCTAAAATAACCTCGGAGCTCGGTGTATCCTCTTACAAAGTGATAGTGTGGTGACTGAACCCACTGACTGGCACTTCATAACAATGTCTACTTTCTCTGTCAGGCAACACAGTCCTCATGTAAATCTTGTTTTGCAAAGTGAAAGAATGATAATTACATTCTATTTGCTTATTTTCTGACTTAGGTTTTAAAACTCGGAGTAGGATTGGCCCAAAAGTTGGAAGGTAGAGTCTGGACGTCAGGCTTCAGCTGGTGGTGTGGTTTTATTTTTATTTTCCCAGCACCTATACCAAACAGTTCAAGCAATAGTATGTTGTAAATTCTGTCTCTTCAATAATATTGCCTCTATTTTCAGTCAATAAGATCATTAAGTTCAGATTCTTCAGGTTGCACAGGGACCTCACAGACTGGCTCAAAGCAAACGATTGACTGTCTTCCTCAAGTCCACAAAACACATGCAAATGAGCCAATCTCCAATTGATTCATTCTACTTATAAACCAATTAGAGATGAAGTTGCTGGTGTACTTTAATTAGTAACACAAGACAGCTTTAAACTGATTGTTGGACATTCCCTTTCAGGACCTTTGCCAGACCTTTTTTAAACAAAATTTTAAAGATCAACATGGTTTATGGCTTCCGATGTTATTTGTCTCAGTCTCTTTAGGAGGCAGACTGCCTGTCAGACAGAAAATTGGCAGATTGAGATCAGAACCACGCCTCCACCCCACCTCCCCAATTACCTGTCTGTCCTCACCTCCGGCATCCCTGGATCCATGGAGATGGGGCCGATTCTCTGACCATGAATCAGACCTTCAGTGCCTCTTCATCTAAATGACTTCCTCAGGTCAGAGGTCAATGTCCCATCACTCACTAAGCCGTGGCTGATTAGCCGGGATGGTTGTTTGCTTTAAGGAATCTCCAAGTGCTTTGAGATTTCCTGTTTTCCTCACTGCATTCGGTGCCTGTTTGGTTGTCTATGAGTAATAAAGCTTTAATACACGTTATATAATCTTCACTTCAAGTTTTTAAGATTAACGGTATTTATTTTTTTTTATCCCTCTGGACAATATTATGGGTTTAAACTACACCATTGTGTCAAATTCAAACCTCTTCCGCGAATTTCTTTGCGTTTGGTTTTATTTCTCCAGTATGACTCACCATCGTGTTTCCTCCCGAGGCGCGTTTGACTGAGATATGAAAGACTCCCGATGACACATTTGTGTCAGGAAGCCGCCGTGGTCGCCGAATACTGTTCAGAAGCACAAAAGAATGGCAGAGGGCAATATTTACATCAACAGCACCGCTTAGGGGCCGCAACAATGCGGGCGTCAACAAAGCAACGCAGCAGCATCAATGTCTAAATCCCAAATTAATTTGTCCCCACAGACTCCGGCTGGTGGGACGAGAAGAAAGAGCGAGTGATTGTGTTTTTGTTTAATTTTTTATTTTTTTATCAGCTCCACAAACATGGTGGCACTAACAAAGTATCCTTTCTGTGCCGTTTCCTTCCACCCTGATTGGACTAATTGGGACCTGTTGACAGCGAATCCCATCCGCGCAGGAACAAGCCAATCAAATCTCAGCGTCTGTCATCCCTGGCACACGGAGCTTCCCTCCCCACCCCCACCCTCCATATAGGCCTTTGTCTCAGTGACCCAGCTGACCTGCAGCATTTTTTAATATGGAAAGCCTGATTAAGTCTCTCAAAACAGGACATGAGGCATTCTGCTGGAGAGCTTTTGGTTCAAAGGATAAATGCTGTGCTTTATGACATTTACAATCTTTCTAAGGGAAAACATGAATAGCACACATTGTCACCTTCCTAATATAATAACACAAGTGATTTTTTTGACAAAAGTTGAATTAGGCAACAACAACAACAACAAAAAAAACACACTTATGACAAAAAAGACTTTTCGGAAGGTGACGGTATCATATGGATAAAAGAAAATGTCTTATGATGTAAACTGACCAAAAAAAGCAGTTTTATTTCTGACTTCAATTACCTTGATTTTTTTATTCTCTTCATGCTGCTTGCCCCAGAAAACGTTGGATGAAATTTCACAGAAATGCTCTTTTTTATTATTATTATTTCACCTAAAGAGAAAAGAGAAAAGTTGAATTCATTTATGTCTGCATAAATGAATCCACTGATGTGGAACGTTTAACATCCGAGTACAAAAAAAAGATGTCAGTAGACACCCATCGCATGAACAGAAGGTGTGAAACTATACCTACTAGTTAATTTAATACCTTGCGATATTAGAATGACGCTGATGTCACTATTTGAAGCAAAGTGTGTCGTGAAGCGGTATCCAGTTACTGACGATGTGCGATTTTACCCGGTGAAGTAATTGTGAGCAGTTATGATTGGCCTTCAATAGAGACAGCTGGTTTCAGACTCTTATTTTGAAGTAAAAAAGGAAGTAGATGTTGAGTGTCCCTGTTGTGCTTAAAGATAAAGTATGTTAGAGAATCATCTTGGGAAGTAGAAACAAAAATCAGTCCCAGGTCGACAGATGAGACACAAACGATTGATTTCCATTGTAGCGGTGAAGCAGTCAACTCTTAAAATGCAAAAACTAGCATTTTCTTTGTTACTTTGCTGACTTGACTAGACTCCAATTACCTCTGAAATAAAACACAATTGGAGTCTTTTACGGTTTTTAATTAATCTGGACACAATATGATCAACTCTAGTCAGATTCCTTACAGCAGAGAGTGTTCTGATTTCCTCCATTTGTGATAACAAAAATGAGACGAGAGTGCAATGTGTCATCAATTTCAACAATTTCCACTTGCTGGAAAACATAAGCCTTTAAAATGTCTTGTATGCAATTGTGATTTTGTATAACATAAAAATTTGAGTTAACCTCTTTTTTAAAGAAATTAATGTGTACATATTTACCTCCTGCTTCTTTTCCTTAGAGTTGAAATCTATATATGACTAAAGATCCAAAACATAAAAACAGTCTTTGGATTGTTGCCTTACTAAAGGACAACAGAAAAAAAATAAAAAAATTGGGGTCATTAATTGTTTTCTATTTTGTTGTTTTCTGAGTTGTGGTCAGGGGGTGAACATAATCATTTCAAGGGGCACACTTTGGACACCCATAACATAAAGCAGCAACCAAGTAAATAAATACAAGAGTCTTATTGTGAAAAAAGACAAACTGGACATAACTAACTTGAGTATGAATGCCTGTAGTGTAGAGTTTCCTGTGGGGGTAAACTGGAGGTAGTTGAAGTGCACCACAGGGGAAACAGATACATCCTAAATGCTTTCGTATTTTGTTTCCTCTGCTTTAAAGATGTCCAAAGTGTCAGGACGCAACAGCACCTTTTGCTCCGGCAGTTAGCCGAGACAAATGACCATAGGAGGAGAGGGACCATAGCAGCTGAGAAAAAGCTCTCAGCTCCTTCCAGAATCTCTCACATCAACTTATCCTTCAGCGCCATTACGAACCACTCGTATCTTGGCCAGCACCTGTCTTTGGCGGGCCAGAACACCCCACCGCCCCCTGTTCACCAGAGACCCCTCCTCCCGTCACCTTCGTCCTTTGGAGTGGCAGAGGGGCCCTGGTGATCCTCATCCATCCTAAACGCTCTGCGGAGAAAAGGCAAGTCGTGATGAGAGAGGGAGAAGGAGAGGAGTTTGCGCCCATGTCCCCTTTGTGCTTTTAGCCGGGAGCCCTCTCGTCTGCCACGGTCATGTCCGCACAATGGCAGCCCTAACAGGAGCTGTCAGCGGACAACGCTACGCCGACGCTACAGGGGTTGGATCACCTTAGCTCTGTGTTTGTGCTGCACTGAAAGGCCGCTGGCTACAGCTGAAGCGTGTTTTGTGTTGTTTTCTAAGGACGTGTGTGGCACCTTTTAGCCCTGTGTTTACCGACACCAAACACCAAAGAAGAGGCGAGAGCGTCAGATCACTAGAGGAACGGAAAGGCCTTAAAGACGCAGTATTATGTAAAATCTATTTTTTTTTAGCTTCACGTCATGTTGTTGCGTCCTCATCAAAAACATGGCTGGAATGTTGCTTTGATTATTTTATGCATGTTTCAGCTCCTTCAGACTAGCCAGTAGCAATTAGCAAACACCTGGTGGAACTGCACATCTGCTGAGC
Source organism: Poecilia reticulata (assembly GCF_904066995.2). NCBI lineage: Eukaryota > Metazoa > Chordata > Actinopteri > Cyprinodontiformes > Poeciliidae > Poecilia > Poecilia reticulata. The sequence goes on from NC_088838.1 coordinate 7,238,242, forward strand.
TCGTCTACTTCTCAGTGAAACGCTGGTAAAAATGTTAAGGGGTTATTAGAGAAGTCATGTTTTGATGACTTTGTGAAGGCACAGTGAGGGAAAGAGCTAGAGATCCTTAAAGGGCCAGAAGCCCAATTTTAAGGTGTTAAATTATGGAATTATGCAATTACAAATATGCATAAAACTTTGTTGATATTCTGCTAATGTAAAGAAAACTCAATTTCGCAGTGTCAATTTAATAAACACAACTAAAATCACACATGAAAAAGTTTGTTCACGTAAGAAGTTGTTAAAAACATGCCACACCATCATCCTGCTGTCACTTCCTGTCATCTTCTTCGTCTTTTCCACCAGTAATAACATCTGATTACTGGTCACGACACAATGCTAAAAGAGTGTTCCAGTGCAGTTTAGCAAATTTTACTAATTTCGATAAAGCCGAAAATTAACCTCATATTAGAGGAAAAACTTTCTTTGAAAAGTGTGGGGAGGGGGGGTTGTTTTAAATTGACGTATTTTCATTAATCAAATGTATTTTCGTAATTTCAATTTCATCAATTTTAAAGTAAATGGAAACACAGCTGTAGTTAATTGATTGTTCTATAAAATTTCACCTGGAAAATGCCTGGAAAATACATAATACTGCCTATTTAAAATGCTTTGTTTTAAATATATAGACACATGTAAAAGGTGTCCAGTAGAGGCCTCCACTAAAATCCTGAAGTTGGATCAATATAGTGAGGTGATGACGTGTCATTTTGCCCTGGCGGAGCAGAGCGTCTCTGAATGGCAGCGCTGAGAGACGGCAGCAGGTGAATTGTCCAGACAGCAGATACAGTGTATCAATGTGCTGCTTTTAAGTGTGCGGTTAGGACTCAGTGTGTCCCTACATGCGGAGCTCTGTTTGGCCACCGCCTGTGAAAAGTGATACTTGTCGCCATCCTCATTGTGTGTTTGCTTTCGAGACTCTGCTTATGTGTTTATGAGTTATTGCCGAGTACACAGAGCCACGAGCCAGCTGCAGACTTTACTTGTTGGATACATGTAATTAATTCACAAAGGCCCTTAAGAGCTTTAGGCTCCGGATACAAAGGAGGTGGGCCGCTGCGACGAGTTCAGGTTGAATCGGCTCATGATTTTATTTGTTGGGAACCAATATTTAGGCAGGTGTCTCGGCTGAAAGGGATCAGGAATGCATATAGACACACACCTGAGGGAAAAGACAACACCGCTGTTTAGAGTATCCTGAGCCGATGGCTTTGGGTTTCACTAATGCAGTCTCTGACAAAAGCATTCATATAGTTCTACGTGTTTTATCATGTTATACTCAGAAATGTAAATTAATTTTAAAGGCTTTTTATGTGATGTACCAAGAAACAATAGTTTGAAATAGCACATTTCAGCAACAAGGCAGTTCGAAGTGCTTGGCATCATAAAGACATAGAAACATCATAAAAGCATCATTTAGTCAACAATTGTGAAAAACCAGTGACGGAAAGTATTTTGTCAAATACCATTGTTAAAATCGTCGTTACACATCAAATATGTTGGTTAATGTTCAATTTATTATGGTTCAAAAGCAACTCTAAACAGGCAGGGTTTGTCTCGTTCTAAAGGAACTTCGGCTGTTTTGCTGTTTTCTGGAAGTTTGTTCCAGATTTGTGGTGCATAGCAGCTGAACGCTGCTTCTCCATGTTTGGTTCTGGTTCTGGGGACGCAAAATCAGAACCAGAACCAAAACCAGAACCAGAACCAGAAGACCTGAGCGGTCTGGAAAGTTCATACAACAGCAGATCTTTACTGTATTTTGGTGCTTACAGACATTCAGTGATTTGTAGACTCGTGAAGTATTTTAAAGTGGGCAATTGTAAAATGGAACTAAAATAACACACAGTCATTTTTTTTCTTGTCGCTAAGAAGCGAACAAAAAAATTTTGGCACATTTAGCGGCATGATCCCCACTTCCCTCTAATGCCTTCAAATAAGAACCACAGTAACAATTACCTTCAAAATTCACCTAATTAGAAAATATCCAGTTAGTCCTTTGAAGGTTTCAAGTGTTTCTTAGAGAACATTAGTAAATAAACAGCATCATGAAAACCAAAGAGCACAACAGACGGCTGAGGGAGAAAGGCTTGTACCCACACGGACATGATTGCTTGCCTAGACAGCAAGGTTGTGTAAGAACACTAGTCGGAGAAGCAGCCAAGAGGTCAAAGGTAAATCAGGAAGAACTGCAGAGATCTACAGCTCAGGTGTGAGAATCTGTCAACATTAAAACTATTAGTCACGTTCACCAGAAACACAAACACAGTCTTTATAGAGGAGCGACAAGACAAAGGCCACTGTTCAGGGAACGGCAGAATAACACCTGGTCTCAGTTTGCCATGAGCCAAGCAGGAAGAAGCTCCTCTGTACAGATGAAACCAGAATTAAACGTTTTGACCTACATGTAGCACACTATGTGAGGAGGTGCACTCCGCCTTGAACACATCAGCATGTGAAGTTTTGTTTTTGTTTTTCTTCTGTTTCGTTTTGCTTTTTAAGCAGGGGCTTGGAAGGTGGTCAGAGTTGATGGATGGAGATAAATACATGACGAAACTGGAAGAAAACACAGAGGGTGTAAAACACTAGTAACATGAGACAGAGGTTCAGACTGAAGTACTTTATATTTATTATAGATTGGCCCAGTCAAAGTCTTAAATCCATTTGAGTCTCTGTGGCACTGCTTGAAAATTAATGTTTACAAAGAGCTCCGTTCAACCCAAGGATGCTAGAGTGATATTTTCATGAAGAGGCAACATTTTCAGTCTGTACACAAAAAAAGAGCTAGTCAAGAAATACTTGCAGCTGTAACTGCAGCAAAACGTGGTTCTATAACGTTCAGATTTTATCTGTAAAAAGAAATATGTTCCATTACTTTGAGCTAATATTAATAAAAATATTCATTTTTGTGGTATGAAACAGTCTAGTAGCAGAGTAAAAAGAAAACAGGGTTTATAATTCATATGCGGTTTTGTTGCTAGGTGACCATTAGATGGCAGTAATACATAGCTGAGCAGCTCCATCCACGGCCGTCGGGCTTCTATGTTCTTTGCTTTCTGGAAAAGACAAAACAAAACAGAAACGGTTTTGGATGAACCCTCATTCTTTGTGTAATTTAAACAAAGAATGAGTCAGCATAATTTAGATGCAATGGTCAAGCTGTGACTTCCTGCAGATCAGAAATAAGGAAAAGAAGTGGTTGTTGTCATACTACAAATAATATAAAAGTATAGTTTTTGAGAGCATCACTAAAAACACGTAAACACAGAATGTAAAGTGTCCATCTCTGGAAATGACTTGCCTCATAATTTTTTCAAAGTGACCTACTGTGGAGAGAAAATGCAGCACAAGAGAAAACCTGAACAGCTTTTTGCGCTTTGTCAACAGATCATCCGTACGCGTTGACTCGCACGTCTGATTTTAAAAAACGAGCAAAATACTGTCAAACAAAGAGCAGCGAGTTCTGACAGAGTAAAGAACTGCAGTAGCTGAGTGCTGGAGCTTTATTGTGGTCTCGCTTTTATCTGTAAGACAACACTGGGACAACTTCAGAGGGCCGGGGTGTGTGGATCAGACCGGCCTTATCTGCAGGCGTCGCCCACCTCTGTTTGCCTGACCTCAGCTTCCAGAGTTTCTCTCTGCAGTAAAGTTAGCCTGCTCGGTCTCTTGCTAAGGCTTAGCCCTGTATTTGTTCAAGACTGAGATTGTTTACAGTCTACAGATAGAATCAAAAAGTATCTCCTCCCAGTACATCAACTTGTTCTGAGACAAGATCTTTAGAATAAATATACATTGTCAAATTCTCACCCCCATGTTAACAGAAATGAAGCAGTAATTATTTTTTTCTTCTTGTCAGTCACACCCAAACCTGCTCAATCAAGATGTCACTTAAATAGAACGTGTTTGATGACATGAAGTGGGCTGAACGATCTCAAAAAGAAGCAGCTCATGTCCTCATCTAAATGTTTTTTGATTTTTTCAATTTCTATTTATTTATTTATTTCAAACATGATACAAGTATAAAATTACACACCTGAACAAAGAATGCAAAAGACACATATTTTTTGTACCACAATAATCTTAACATGCTCAAAAAGGAGAAGGAAGAAGTAATAAACTTATGAACTCCAACCCCATAAAGTCATTCTATATTTTCAGATGGACCTACATTATTAAATCAAATAATAATAAAAACATAGGTTAATTAGTTTTCCATTTTATCTGGGTTTACATATGTCTAAGTATATACATCCATGCATCCAGACAAACACACTCAAATTGCGTTAGCCTCAACTTGCATACACATATTAGTGCTATCTCTCTCACCCATGTTTCTATATCTTGTGAAAATGACCTCCTTATATTTTCTTTTAAATTGTATTAAATTTTGACTTTGTCTTAACTCCTCATTTAATTTGTTCCATAATTTTACCCCATGAATTGAAATACAAAAGCTCTTTCTTGTTGTCCGTAAACTACGAATCCTTAAGTTTGAGTAACCTCTTACGTTATATCCCCCTTCTTTCAAAAAACATGTTCTGCATGCGCTCAGGTAGCAGGTTATTTGATACCTTAAACATAATTTGAGCCATTTTAAATTCCACCAGATCTTAATGGGTTTGTGTGCTCATGAAAACTGGCATTATGGATGATTCTTTCTGTAGGATACAGTGGTTGTACAAAGTTTTTGTAATCAATTCCCCAGATCTCTGAACAAAATGAGGTAAAATCAGAGTTATGTAGAATATGAAGTGATTTGTTATTCAGAATATGTCCAGCTTTAGCCAGGACTGATATGCTTCTACAAAGTTTATTCTGTAAATGTTTACTATGAGGTTTCCAATTGACTTTGTCATCTATTATTACGCCGAGAAACTTATTAACATATAAGCTTTCTAGAGTTACACCCTCTGCCTGAACTTGAATTTGAACTTTTTTGTAACAATTTCCAAAAAACATGATTTTAGTCTTGTCCAAAATTAGTGATAATTTATTATCGTCAGACCATTTTTTAATTTACTGCTTTCTGAGGCGATAATGAAAAGAAGTTGTTGAAATAACACAAGTTTTAATACATTAGACACTTTCTTTATGTGGTGTATATACATATTAAATAAAACAGACCCTTGAGGTACGCCACACACAATCTGCAGACAATCAGATTCAATATCTCCCATCTTCACAAATTGTTTTCCGTTCTTTATATAGCTCCTCATCCAGTTCAAAACTCCTCCCACAATTCCATAATGCTTTAATTTTGTAATTAGGATGTCAGCAGACGCATAAATCCAACAACAGATGAGAAACAAAGTCTTTAATGTTTATCTATCTTCAAATGGCTGTCAAAGGCACATTTAAGGGTCTGAGACTCTATTGAACCAAAGTCATTGTCCCAGTTAGAAAAAACATGGACTGATGCTAAATTTCCTCAGAGTGACCGTTTTGCCAAAGTTAATCCTGACAACTTGTTCAGGAAGTCACAAATGAACCCAAGAAGGCGCTAATTGATGTAATAATCAATTGTCAGAAAGAAGAAAGAGAGAAAATGCTGGATCGCCGATTTGTGACCTTAAGTTTTCTACACCAAGACAATAGCTCTGAAGTAAACCAGGAAGTCCAGTTTGAGCCAGTTAGATGCTGCAGCATTACTGTTTTCTTGAACTCAACAGATATTTTTGCTCCAACAGGATTGTCTACACTTCAGTCTCCTGTTTTTGACACGCTGTCATGACATCAGAATGCGCAGCCTGTGCACTTTTGGAGCCAGAAATAACAATCAAACAAGCAAACAAGCAAAAACACAAATTTAGTGTATTTCAATGGCAAGATGGCCTTATCACAGTTGGAGCAATGTTCTCTGGTTTACAAAAAGTCTGGTATGATCATACGCCACTGAGATCAGACAGTGAAGTCATGCTGATGTTACCCTTGCAATGCCGATGTATGGCTTACTTTGGTCTGGCTGCCAAACTTAGTAGCTACCACACCCACATACACCTGGACTGGACCCAGGTCTGCCTTTTCCAAATCAACCTGTTTATCCACTGTCATAGTTAGCAGCATAACTCACTCTTGGCTCCAGTCCTCAGACACACGCGATTTCATAAAGACAAACGAAGAGTACAAGAAACCGTGTATCGTATTATTACAGAAAATTCACTCTGGTTAATTGAAATAAAAAAGACAAATGATTGTTTTAGATGGAGAGCTTCCAGTCAGTCTCGAGACAAGTAGGCTAAACATCAGTATGGATGAGAGAGACATGCCGTAGTGACTGACTGACATCCGCTGCCCTTTAGTGAAGAAGAAAAGCCCCACTTTTCTTTCTGTAAGCTGATGGCTGCCAAACACAGCAGTTTTCCTCCAAATGAACACGACTCTGAGCCCCAAACCTTCGGCTAAGTGCAGGAGCGGCATTAAGGGTCATGTCAAAACAGCTTACAGCCACACGGCTCACTCCAGAAGGTACGGGGTCTGTTCACAAAGTCATTCGAAGTGACAGCTCTCTGAGCCGCTCTCCCTCCGACGGCCCTGCGCGGCGGAGAGTGGAAGGCTGGTGCTCGGGTAACGCGAGGAAACATGGTTCACTTTGTTGTTAACTTTGGCAGCCCTGGCCCGGTTCTTGAAAGCAGCGTTCCTTTGAGAGAACAACTCAGCACATGTCGCTGCCAACCCTTATTGAGCCAGCTCAGCAGGCTGACCGTAGGGGAGTGATGGCTCTGGTTTTATTCTGGTGAAACTGTTTACTTGGATAGTCCACGGTTAAGTCTCCCAGTGAGATTAGAAAAACAGTTGCTCACCACATCCTCAAGTGCGGCACAGATGCTTATGGCTAACAAAGGAAAAATATAATCATCGTTGTCCTTGGTGCTTGGGTTGTTGAATGCAAGCCTCCTGTGTGTTTACGCCAAACTACGGGCTGTTTGCTAAAGAAATGCCCTGTGACACAGAACAGAGGAACCTGTCAGGGAAAGAGGGATTTTTTTAACTTCAGATTTTTCACTTAATGTGCAAAATAAGAAAGTTAGCCTAGATGTGAGACATAAATGAGCATAGATGTGTGATCTGAAACAGCAGATTGCAGGTCTTTTCTTGTAGGTGAGTTTGGTGCTCATTTAATCACTCTGAATGAGAACCAAATGGTCCAGTAGCAAAGACCAAATAAACAAAAGTTGAAATATTAAACTGAAACACTGCTGCTTATAGGGGTGTAAGGTAATCCAAAACTCACAAGACGAGACGAGACACGATAAGTTCACAAGAACGGGACGGGGAGAGATTTCAAAATTGTCCGTAAGAAAACTTCAAAGATTAAATTTATGCTTCACTCAACAAACTAATCTGTCTTTATCTGATTTCTTTTTATCTTTTCAAACTTTAGAAAAAATAAAACTATAATCTGCAACAAGTACAACATTTTCCAGTGACTATTAATACAGTATTGTGATTGTTAAATAGCTCAACATACCTGTAGACATCCATGCATTGGTTGTTATAGCGATACTTTTAGCCTCTTTCTGCAACTTGCAGTGCTTATATATTGCTTGTCACTATGTTGCCATTCATAGTTCCTGCCGGAAACCTAAAATGCTGCCAAACAAGCGTCGTTGTGGCATCTCTGAATACAATCACAAGACGGCAATCACCTCAACGAGAAGCATTGTGATTTCTTAATATCACAATGAGATCTTGCTACACCCCTAATTGTTTATCATTACTGAGATTTGAATGAGTAAGTTAAAAGTTTTCCAAATCACTCCCAGGACTTCTAGGTCCAAAGATGAGTCGGGAAGCCAAAAATCATACTGATCAAGAGTAGCACCACGTCAGCATATTTTACTCAAGCAAAAGTAAAAAGCTATCATCCAAAAATAAGAGAAAAGAGTATTTGATAAAAATAGGCAACTTAAGTACTGAGTACTTTAGTAGTACTGTTTAATATAATGAAATTTGTGAAATAATGTACAGTGGAGCCTCGGTGCTCAGAGGTTACCGCCCACGCCCGCCTCCGATTGGCTAAATGCTTGAAGCCTTTTCTAAAAACACTTACAACTACATATTTTAATAGTTAAGATACTAAATATACCTTAATATGCACAGTGGAAACCATTTGACCAGAACAGCAGAAGCTAATACCTACAGTCATACTTATTCCCAGTTTTGGGGTACAGCATGCAGGAAAATAAACAGTGCTCCTGGATTGGCTCTTTTGCCAACACCAACCAGAAGCATGTCAAGCAATATTATGGAAGTATTTCAGCTTAACAAACTGCATTTTCTTTCAAATACTTTACATATACTTTATGAAAAATCTACTCAGAGAAAAAAACAGTTTTTTTTCAAAGATTTTGAGTGTCAAATTATCCTTCTGCAATAAATATTAATTTTGAGACTTTCCTGACTGGAAATAGTTTTTATATTTTAGGGACCGGCTGGTAGTTTGCATAACTTCAAATATAATCCTAAAGATGTTTTACGTTACCACTGCTGCACTCTCTCCACTTTGAAATGATTTGAGTGCAAAGCGATGTACAATAATAAATTATATTGAATTATTATAGTTTAACTGAAATAAATGTATTTTGTTCATTGGTTTGGACACAAAACTTAATTATTGACTAGTTAACTAGTCATTTGCAATCCAGCAACAATCAGGTCAGTGCTGTGAGATTTGAGCTGCTCTGAAATATTCAGAGAAGTTTTTATCTGTCAGGATCCTGTGTGTTTGACATTTGACCTGCTTGGCTGCTTGTAATGTTGCTAAACAAGGTGTTGACACCTCACCCACGAGTGGCTCGACTTCTGCTGAATGACTGAACCGGGAAACAAAGGTTCACCTGACAAATAAGTTTCGGCCTGACACTGCTAGTATGTAAAGTAAAAAAAAAGAAAGAAAAAAAAAGGATCTAATAACACACTCTGCTGAGAAAGAGACAAATTGTCCTGGCAAGCTAAATAAACAGAAGATTAATCTGTGTTCTTACAAGAGCTGAAAAAGTCAGTCATGGATGAAATCGAGGCTTTTGAGAGGTTGTTGCTCAAGATGCAGCGCTGATATGGAGAACCTGAGAACCTGACTGAAATATGAAGAGACCAAAACAAAGATCTGGGGAGTTACATGAGGCAACAGTTTAAGTCAGGGCCAGTGACTGAGCAGCTCAATGTAATTCCGTGTCTGCTGCTTTGTGAGCTCATGTCCGCAGGTGAAGTGGTTGAAAGATAAAAAATAAAAACATCCCATGTTGCAGCAGGAAGCGTTGATCAGATAATTTCATCTACCTCCGATTTGGTCCCTGTGTCGGAGCTGCAGCAGGTGTCGGCGGAGCTGGGCGGGACCGGTTCAGCAGCCCGCTCGTCTTATCGCACAAAGCTCGATTCTGTCAGCACGGCACGCGTTGAGGCTGTGTCAAAACGCTGACATCGTCCAGACACCTGCAGGCTGAAAGGGAGTGAGTCTGTGAGCGTCCTGCGTGTTAGGAAACAGTCTGCTGTGAAGAAAGAATGCTGTCTGAGTTACTGAATGGGACTTTTCAGACATGCAAAGGGTTATGACAAGTCACCAAAGTATTCATAAAGCTTTCACCTTTTCTCTTTTTGTCAAATCTTGGCTACAGACCACAATGTACTTCAGTGGGATTTTATGATCAACATCAAATAATGCATTGTTGTAAAGTGAAAGTCAAGTAAGATGTGGTTTTCAAAATGCTGTGCTGCAATAAATCTGAAAAGTGTGGCATGCATTTGAAAAACCTTGCCATTGACCTGTTTTCTGATGCCCACAACCAAAATGCTTCCAACCACAAACCAACAAATAGTGAAATAACAAAAAAAGTATTATCAGATTGCCAGTCTTTCTTATGTACTTTTGAATCTACAAACAAAAATATTACCACATGCTCTTTAATGTTTCTGCTTTGCTCATGTTGATTTTTTTCTTCCGCTCCATGTCATTACTAAACTTCCAAATATAAAATAAAATCTAAAAATTAATAAAAAGAAAAACTTTTAAAGCCCTTCCACTGATCTGTCTCAGTTTTAAAAGATTATGAGGAAATCTGATTTCCTTCCGAACAACTTATTAGTAAGGTGCAGTAAAATAATAAATTACGACGTGAATTTAAACAATTGATTAAGCATGTGTTCAGTCAAAAACACCAATTAGTTGTGTTTCCATTGCAAATGTGCGCAAAACTTTGTCAATATTCTGTTAATTGCCGTGTTTATGAGAAGCAATAAAAATCACACGTTAATAAGTTTGTTCACACCACAAGTCATGAGGACACGCGCACCATAATCTCCAACTACTTCCTGTTGTTTTCTTCTTCGTCTTTTCCGCCAGTAACATCCGGTTGTTGATCAGGTGATTAGTGGTTTTAAAAATTATTTGCATTGCATTTTTGCAAACCAATTTTGATACGGCCAAAAAAAACACCTCATCCTAGCACCAAAACTTTATATTGACACTTCAATCTGGAGAGACTCAAACGGAGAAAGGGAGCGATTAAAAGAGTTTAATGACAAAATGAACATGAAAATAAACAAAGTCTTTGGCATTCAGGCCCCGGCCGGGGACGTTGAGCTGGACTTCGATAAGCTCGATGAACATTCCTGATGCAGCATAGGAATGTAGACCCCCCGGGGCCTGTACTGGTGGCGGCGGTCAGAGGAAGATGAGGCCTGAGCCGGGAGCGGATGGGGCGGAGGTGGGTCAATTGCAGCTGGTGAGCAGAGGAGGCCATGGGTGAAGCTCCTTTTGAACTGGAGCCCAAACGATGATTGGCTGGAGCGAGGCTTGGACCGGCGCCGATAGGTCCAGGTTGCAGAGAGGGAGGCGCTGATTGATGAGGCAGGTGCGACTAGAGTCTTCCAGACTGAACTTTTGTCAAGACTCCATATGACAGTTTTTATTTTCAAAATAGGTGTGTTACCATTAAGCTAATTTATTAGATGTTTATTTGTAAAATTATATGGCTGATGGAAACGCAGCTGCTGTCTCGTAAATGTGGACGGATGTAAATGTGAATGAAGTTCCACGCCATCGCTAATAAATGCATCCTTCTTAGCACACAGACCGAGCAGACACACACTCAGCAGGCATGTTGAGCTACACACAGCAAACATTTGCTCTTCGGGTTGTTCCACAAGTTTGACATTTGGAAAAAGCTCATTAAAAGCTCAATTCCTCCACACAGGAGGAGCTCATACACTATGCGGTGCACTGCGTCCTCCCCACCTGGTGTGCACGATTGCTGTAATAAGCGTATATGAGGAAGTGATTTTTCAGGTGTTCATCGGACGGACCTCTGCCCGTTCCCTGATGTTGAAGCAGATGGCCCCGGGGCAGCAGCAGCAGCAGACGTGGACATGCATCTTCATTGTTGGAGCGCTGTACAGTATCTGTTACAGCTCATTTTGGAAACATTTGATGTGATGGAGTACATGACAGCTGAGAGAAACCAGTGTACCAGAGTACTTGTTTCAGTATCAGGTTACTTATTCCTTTGTCACACCGAGCAAGGCCACTACAGAGCATGTTTTAAATCAGCCGCACTGTCCTGCGAATACTCGCTAGAGAAATCCTCAGTAGGTCATGACATTTTGGACCCTAATACGGCTGAGTTTCGTTAAACAGAAATCAAACAAAATCGTTTATTCATGTTACCAACATCTGCTGCGGAGACAACAATCCTTCTTTTTCTCTGACCACGTGGTAATAATTTGCTCCGAAAAATCCTGCTGCCACAAAAAAAAAAAAGAAAAGAAAAAAAAAACCCACATTTCATCTCTGCGTGATGATTTTCTTTCTATGCATGTTTTGGGTTTTGCTGAAGTCTTTTTGGTCAAGACCGTCTACGCACCGTCCAAAACACGATCGGCATCGCAGCTGATTCCTCCGTTTTAATGCGGATTCGGACGACAGCCAGATGTCAGTGTGTGTGTTTGTGGCTTTTCTGCTCAGTGTGAAAAGTGTTATAGTCAGTTTTTAAATTGTCTATAAAGAAGGAAAAGTTGTTGACAGGAAAATGAATTTTGACTTCAAAAGTCATGGGTTGCATTTGAAGTGGAAGGAGGAAATCCATTTAAAACTATTCAGACAAGAGCTGATGAGTTTTATGATATTTCTTTGGTGTGGTCTGTTGAAGTATTGAAATAAAAACCAAAGTCCTCTGTGTACGGTTGGATTTGGGGCTGAATATTTGGTCGAATTGGGATCAATACCATACAGCGTATAGCTCATCACACGTTTTGGTGCCAGAAAACCTTCAAACCCTTGCTATTGTTTTATTTATTTATATTTTAATAAATAAGAAATGCTTTAAAGCTGTTTGTACTTTTTTGGTGTCTTTATTTAGTGTAAATATAGATTATTTGCTCCCGGAGGCTAAAGATAATTGCTGGCCCACGAGGTCTCAAGACCAGAGCGGACTTCAACTCTCCCTAACTCTAATCTCAAAAACCATCACAGCTGTTTATGCATCGTTATGTTTTTCTTTTATGACGGCTGTTCAGACTGGAAGTGTTTTACATAAACATAACAGGATGATCATTTGTAAATAATCCACACCTTTTGTGTAAATAACTGTTTAACGTAAAGGTTTACAGGTTCGTCAAGTAGTGTTTGCATAAAGCGATATGAGATTTTTCAGATTGGAGTTGTTTGAAGGCGTTTTGATCTCGTTCTTGTTATGGCCTCAGGGTCCACTGTCAAGATGCCAAAAGAGTTAATCTACTGCAGGTTGGATGTTAACTGCACCCATGAGGGACATTTCACTCCCTTTAAAGAGTGAAATGTCCCTCTTGAAAGGGACATTTCACTTCACTGTCCCTTTAAAGAGGCAGAGCTTTACATTATGCTATAATGTGATCCCCACATCAAAAGCATACTTGGACTGTTGCTTTGACTCTTTCATGCATATTTGAGAAATCTTTTAATTTCCGGTGGCAACCATTCAGCTGTGCAAAAATACCTGGGTGGACCTAGCACCGCCTTTGAGAAGAAGCTCCTTCTCAGAGCTGCATTTTCTGAGCTTCTGCCTCACAGAGCAGCTCTCCCCCATCTATCCCTCCACGGATCCTTCAGACTAGTCAGCAGCAATTAGCAAACAACCAGATGGAACTGCGCATGCACTCAGTTCATTGTAGGATCTACTTCTCAGTGAAACGCTGGTAAAAATGTTGTTAAAGGGTTAATAGAGGAGCCAATGTTGTGAGGAGTGTCAGAAAGAGCAAGAGTTTCTTAAAGAGGCAGAGGCCCAATTTCAAGCTGTGATATTACAAAGTAACAATTTTTTTTGTTATATTTAAAACATTGTGTTTTGCAACTAAAAGTAACTGTGCTACAAAATGAAACAAAGTGGCTGGAAAACACGCAGTATTGTCCCTCTAACATAAGATAATGTGAGCAGTCATTCACTTTCAACACTTGTCTGAGGTTCCCCGTTGCTACGGCTGGCCAATGCCCTGTTCACTCTGACAAACCAGGACAGGTGGAAACAATGCTCTGTCTCCGTGCCCCCCGAACTCCCTCAACTCCACCCCAAACACCAAAATGAAACCGGATAAGGGAAGTCAAGTCATGCACCACAGTTCTTCATATCTCAGCGCTCTCCTTGCCTGAAACCCCATTGCCTGGCAACCAAATGTTTTGTAGTTGCACCTTTGATTTTGGCCTTTTTCCCTTAGTGCCCTACAAATCCTTCTCTCCACACAGATATTCATCCTACTTTAATTTATCCTACTTTCCCCTTCTTATCATTCATTTCTCTCCAGCATCTGCGTTTGCGATCTTCCCTCTAATCCTTCAAAGTTCCTCTGCCTCTTTCTTCAGCTTCATTTTCCTGCCTTCCTTCTCCCACTCGTCACCCTCGCCCCAACGATGCCAAAGGGTGGCCCGGCTGACCACATTGGCCGACTGACAGCCCTGTGAGATGTGGCTAACCAACAAAAGCGATGGCGCTCGGCCAGCGGGTGACAGTCTCAGAAGTTGGGCAGTCGGCGAGGCGAGAGGAAACCAGCTCAGTGAAAAACTCTCTTGGTCTGCAAATAGTGTAAAGCTGCCTCTTCAGTCGGGGGGTTTGCAACACAGCAGGCATGTCTCTGCTGTTAGAGATGAATATCTGAGGTGCCATCCCACACCATGCGTCAGAAGAAGCTAGCGGCGGGGCGGGCCTGCCGACGGCCCGCTCAGCTTTGTGGGGCGAAATCAAAAGAGCGGAGCAACGCTGAAATTCTATTCCAGAGAGCAAACCGCAGGCTGCCTTCCACTTGTGACAACAGCTCCTGTTTACTCAGCAGCACACACAGGTGGAGAGCTACGTGAGAAGAGCTCCTCTTCTTTTCTTTGGCCTCTCCTTCTCCACCAATCAATGGACCGGACTCGAGATGAATGCTCAACACACAAACACACACGCACACACACGCGCACATACACACACACTCATATACAAACATATGCTGACTTTAGCAGCTGCTGAAGGAGGAAATACTCCCAATTAGTCACTGCTGAGGTAACATTTTGAACTGAAGAGAGATCACAAAGGAGGAGGGTTTGGATGTCAACAACACGGCAAAAACTCACAAAACATTTATGGTGTAGTTTCTAGTGCAAGAATCTTAGTGCACTTGATATTTGACTAAACTGACTGACATGTAGGCCTGTGTCAATAACCGGTAAATCAATTAATCATGTGAGAAATTAGCAAAAAATTGTTTTTGAAGAACAATTTTATTTACAGACTTCATAATTCATTTTGTGTTGTTCTTTGTTTAGTTTGGATACTTGAAATGTTTTCCATTTTATTGATATTTGAGAATGTGTTCTTGCTTTTTTGTGCCATTACCATCACGTTACTTAAAAATGGTCTGAAAACAACAATATTATCATTTATAGCAATAACTTCTGGGACAATTTATTGTCCAGAAAAATTTGTTAAATATCTGACAGGCCTACTTACAAGTGACCTTTCAGACCTTGTTTTAAGTCAATAATTTCTTAATATTGATGGAAAATAACTATTTCCACTGGCATTATTTCACTTGTAACTTGCACTTTTCCATCAATATTAAAGAATTATTGACTTAAACAAGCTTCTAAATCTTGTTGAAAAGTTACTTGTAGTTAGTTTTGTCTTTCAAAGGTAATAAGACATTTGCACTAGAAACTAAACAAAAGTACTTAGTAAGATTTTGTATTTTTGCAGTGAAGGAACAAAAACTGGAAAAAAATTAGAAGAAAAAATACTGATTGTTCAACTTTTGTTGCAAACATTTATAAGGTTTAAGTGTAAAGCAGAACAAATCTCTCCGACAGTAACGCTGATACTTGCATCCACTTACGGAAAGCAGACTGGCATGCTGACAACATGACAAAGATTTCAAAAGAAGTATCAGCACAACAGATGCAGCTGATTCATCACCTCCTCACATCCTTTTCAGCAGCGTTTTGAACTGCTGCCACCAGGTGAAGAGCACCGCAACCTCAAAGGCAGAACAGCCAGACTGCTGCAGCGCCTCGCACAGATTTGCTTAATCATGTTGTGCAACAACAGCTTTGCTTTGGCTATGAATAACCATTATTATGTGTTAAAGGGAATTATTAATAAAATTAGTAATTTAGATCAAAATTGCAAGTTGGGGCACCACCTGGTTATCAAGAACAGCCAAAAAGTTCTCAGTCTCAGTTATTGTTTTGTGAATACTTGCCTGAGGAAGTTTGGTGTTAAATAACAACAGAGCAAGACAGCATGGACCTGCACACAAGGAATGAAAACAGAAAACTTCTCTCCAAAATATAAGTGAACAAAAATACTGCTACCTTCCGCTTGAAATACTTCAGTCAACACTAAGCTAGCAGTGCACGACCAAACTACAAAGTAAAAAACAAAGCAAGAAAACTAATAAACTATGAAACAGATGAGGCTGATTCATCACTTCCTCCAAAAGTACAAGAAACAAAAAAAATATGGAATCAATAACCAATAAAAAGATGCAATGATATCACTATGTCTGCTGGTTTTCCTTGGTCTTTATGTTGTTCTGTAAAATTCCTTAAGAAACCTCTGGTACCTTGATAGAAAGGCTGGATTTGTATTTGCTAATCAGTTGACTTCTTCAGTAACTGTATCTTATTTAGATTTATCACTCTTTGACCAAACGTTTTAAAAATAACATTAATCTAATTTGAATAACTTAGATTTGAGCAAAACTAATACAGTTAGCTATAGGAATTAGCATAATTTTCTTTTTTAGATGGTTCAAAGAAACATTTTCTTCAGTGCAGACATTTGATGTCATAATTTTCACTTATTCATTTGTAGCCTTTATCTTCCTTCCGATTCCCAACACTTTTTATACATTTCCATTGGTAATGTGATGGAATGTGGGAAAGTTCAGTGGTTATGGAGACTGTTGTTGCTCCCTTTCCATTGACTATAACACACAGATGCACTGAAACAGACTGAATATGCTGTAACTTGAGGCCTCATTTCCTTTGCAGGCTTTAGGTGGCCTGCTTACTGCAGCAAACATGGAGGATAATGGAGGTCTGTTTGTGGACGGAGGGGTGTCTGGATGTAGTGATGGAGGGATGTTGTTGTTGAACCGAGATGAAGTCAGAGGGAAGTGGATCCATCTATTAATGGCATAATGAGAGGCAGCAGCTGCATGCCACTGGGTCAGACAGCACACAGATGTAAAGGAACCAACAGAGCTCAGGGTCGGGGGGGGAAGGAGGAGGGGTCGCTGGAGATTCTGTGCCATGACCTCATCAACATGTTCAGGTCTGAGCGCCGCCTGGCCCTGTGACGGCTGACGACGAAGATCATACCATGGCCTCACCTGAGAAAACCTGAGCAGCTCCGGAACGTGTCGGAGCCGCATGCTGCTCGGTTCAACTTTGGCTGACCTGGAGAGACACGGCGTGCCAAACTCTGCTCTGCTACAGGCTGCAGCACCAGCTATTCGTGGGCAGGGTCTTTTTTTTGTAAGCTTCAGTAAAGTCTAATGGGACGTAGGGCAAAAAATTTAAAAGTCAACAGAATCACCACTTGGTATCGTTTTGACATTTTTCCAAGTTGAATATTATTTTCTGATTGCAGATCTAAATATGGAGAAAGGATGTTTGTATTGCTTTCTTCAGATTCTAAAACGCACATAATGCTTGGCCTTATACAATTTAAGAAACTTAATTTGAGACAACGCCTTAAGCGCTGCTGCCTTATGTGACATTATAAAATAATTAAACAAAATCATGAAGAGAATTAGGGGCCTTACCGATTCTGATTCAGTTTTGGGTACAATTTTAGATGTCTGAAGGAGCATCTGCAATTTCCTTAAATAGTTATATGAAATTAGAAAAACAAAGGAATGTCAAGACATCACTGTTTAGATAGGAGACGGGTTTTGTGTCCCAGACTTGAATGTGTTTTAATGCAAAATATGCATATAGCCCACGTGCTCAGATACTAGCTGAAGCTAGTAAGAAACTCAAATTGAGTTTTTAACTAAAGACTCATCTTCACTGGTGAGACTCCATCTCTATTTATATAAATAATTCATGGTTCTTGCACTAAGAGTGGTAAAAGCCAGACCTAGCTGGTTATTGCGCACAAGCGATTTGATTGTCAGCAGACCGCTGACATGAATCTATGTCACTGTAAGAGTGAAGGTGATGCTTTCAAAGTCCTGGAACAACAACATGCCAGCCACCATTTTCAATCTGTGTCAAGACCGTAGGAGTTGGCAAAAGATGCAAATCAATGATTCCATGATCAGATCTTTAGGTACAAACCTTTTTATCAATTGTGGCGGAAGAGAGCATACACCCTCAATTAGACAGAGTAAATTTTAATAAGCAGAAACACCTGACCACCCACAGGCACATATGCAAAATGACATCGCACTATCATTGGACTTGGCTGGAACTGAATAGATATCAACCAGCTAGGGTCAGACTTGACAAAAGGGAGGGGACTATAAAAGGCCAAAATACCAAGAGCTTCATTTCTGGTAACATGTCTTATCAACTGGTGTATCTAAAATTGAAGCATTTAGCCACCATGACTGTTGTTACACTTGGAGGAAAAACTGTTGTGGGGCAAGAGCAACAGGTGCTCTTCTAAAAATAGATGTTACTTTCAAGAAACATCTCAAGACATCAACCAGAAACTTAAAGACCAGGCTTAGACGTGTCTTCTAAACAGATAATGATCCTAAAAATATAGCTAAATTAGTTGTAAAATGGCTTTAGGCGTAATAGGGGTTCTAAGAGTGGCCCTGTCAAAGCCCTGTTGTCAGTCTCATCTGTAGGCTCAGAATCTAACTTGACTCAGTTACACCAGTTCTGTCAGGAGGAATGGGTCAAAATTACAAACTACAAAGATGTTTTACCCAAGTCATTGCATTTAAAGGTTACTCTATAAAATAATAGAACAAAACTGGTCTCTAAAAAACCCCCAAAATTTATTTGTTAGATTATTATTGAAATCATTTGAGTAATCGTGTAGCACCATGAAAATGGAAAAATTTTGTCTGATTTGATGTCGAACAACAAACGGGGGCAGTGTGTCTTTTTATACAGTGAATGTAAATACCAGGTTTCATCTGCAGACGGCATCGATTTCAGCGTAGAATCAGACGGGGACTCGGTGTCGGCTTCTCCCCCTTCCTGACTGCGACCTCCCTGAATGTCAGCGTCGCATCCTTCCCATTCTATTAAACTTTGATAAATTACCTTTAAGCTCTACCAAAGGTTACTTTGCGATTTTGAGATTTAATAAGACTACAAAACATCTTAGATTGTGATGATTACACTAAAGCAACTGTCAATGTTCTAATAATATCATAAAACAACTGCAGGTGATGATCTGCAAACACACGTTACTTCTGCAAGACCTGATTTATGCTCCCCGGCATAAATGTACATGTTACAGTGGCGACACACATTTCACACGCACACACACACACCGAAACAGCTACAGTCATTCCTGGAGGTGTTGACACATGCAGGCATTTCAGTTGATTGTTTGGCTGACAGTTTTTGGGAAGTTGAGCCTTGTTCCTTCTGTTGTTACAGGCCCTGGCAGTGTTTCTTTCCTTAAGACGATGACATCAAGCTTAGTCACTCAAGTGCTCCTGCTTTGTAATGCTTGTTCTCTTGTTCTCCAAACAGAAATAGAAGCTTTTCACTCTTACAGTCCTCAAACATAAATTAGTTTTCTGCCTCCCCCCCTCCCCGCCCACCTCTCTCCTCTTCCTGCAGTAGGTACTTTTTCTTCTACAGTCCTTTTGGGAACACAGACCACACGAGATCCTCGCAGAGGTTCCAAGACATGCATTTTGATCCCTACAAATTTACAATAAGTTCGGGCTTTTCAGCGCATTCAAAGCCACTCATGAATGAGAAAAGCATCTGATCCGGCGGGGCTTTTATGTCGAGAAAATTACTCAGGTGCACTGTTGCTGCAAGAGCGGGCTGTGCAGTTGCGTGGCAACATTACAATTCGCAGCGACACAAGCCAGAAACACAAGCTCATCTTAAAGAAACCCGCAGAGTTCTATTTGGGTCACTGAATACCTCTGTGTTTACCCTCAGCCTACTGTGGGATTGACGCGCCGATCCCCACCTCCTCCAGGGAGTTTTTTCCACTGTGACATGTGCGATGGGGAAACTTAAGCCTCGACACATCTTCCAAACAGGAATTTTCACTTCTCTTCTTTTTAATCCCGTAACCCCCATCGTCTTAAAACACACATCTGTGTTTGCGAGAGTGTGTGTGACAGGTCTAATACTTCTCCAAACATCAAATCAGTACAGCCCACTGCTCAGGTTAGTGCTGCCAACAATGAAGAGCAGGCAGCCAGCCAATCAGCACGAGGCTCGGCGATGACCTGACAAGCTTACTTGTGACCTCTACGGTGAATCACACAAAGACTGCTGAGTGTTTGCTGAGTGGAAATAGGAATGTGTCTGCATTGTTTCTTCTGGCTCATGATGAATGTTAAAGCTGTACACCAGACTTATATTTAAAATCAGTCAAACTTATTTTAGGAACAGTTTGACACGTCTAAAACATGCCATGATCACGTTTTCTATTTGTTTTGCTATTTCTTTGGAAATCATTCAATGAAAATAGCACTGACTCCTCCTGGTTTCTGGTGACATCACAGAAGGCATAAGGCAAATGATTGGAGATCATTTTTACATCTGCTTGAGTGTTTCTTAATAATTTCTTTTTGGTGAGCAGTGACTTTAATTAATTAATTTTGCTTAATCAATTGTATTGATTCTAAAATTAAAACTTTTAACGCAATTAATAATTTTTTATTTTTTTTTACATACAGAGGTTCTGGTATTCACGTGTTTCTGGTACACTCAGGAATCTGACGCACAAGCCACATCCTCAAACAGCAATGGATGACAAAGCTGCATCTCTTGGTTCACTGGGGGTTAGCTTTTGCTTCACAAAAACAATCTGTTGGGAAACTAGAAACGGCTTTTTGCATTGTACTATCAAATTCATTTGGAATGTTGCAGAATTTATATTTAAATTTCTTAAAAGTGCTCAGTAATAGCAACTGCAAAGGTTGATTGTTCTTTCTTACGATGTCATTGACCAAAATGCAGACAAAGTAATTTTTCATCAGTCTAATTGATAAAAAAAAATAAAAAAAGCATTTTGGTAAAATCCCACAGCAGAAATCCATATCACATTACCCAGCTGTTTCTGCTCTCAGGGTATAGTTGCTAATGTAAAAAAAAAATGCATCACTGAGTAGAAAGTTAAAGCAGAAATAATGTGGCACCGAAACACTGAAAACAACAGAGATCATAAGGTATTAAGATAAAAGCCAAACTAATCTCAAAAAGCTTAAGAAGTGCCTCCATTATTCTGCATTAAAAAGATCACTGGGTTGGTACATCCATCCATCCATCCATTTTCTTGCACCCTTGTCCCTCAGTGGGGTCGGGAGGGGTGCTGGTGCCCATCTCCAGCTAACGTTTCGGGCAAGAGGCGGGGTACACCCTGGACAGGTCGCCAGTCTGTCGCAGGGCAACACAGAAACACACAGGACAAACAATCATGCACACACACACTCACACCTAGGGGCAATTTGGAGAGGCCAATTAACCTGACAGTCATGTTTTTGGACTGTGGGAGGAAACCGGAGTACCCGGAGAAAACCCACGCATGCACAGGGAGAACATGCAAAAAGACCGGGGCCGGGAATCGAACCCAGAACCTTCTTGCTGCAAGGCAACAGCTTTACCAACTGCACCACTGTGCAGCCCATGAACAAACATATGAACATATAATAAACACACTTCACAAACATTCTTAAAGCCAAATCTCCTTGATGCAAACAAACTCTCAGTAGACTGTGCTGTTAAAAAGAAGAGCTGCAAGATGACATAGAGGAAATGACTTCTTTCTTCACACACACACACACACGCACGCACGCACACACGCACGCACACACGCACGCACAACCCCCCCCACACACACGCACACGCCTACACACGCCCACACACACACACACGCCCACGCCCACACACACACACACACACACACACACACACACACACACACACACACACACACACACGCGCGCACACACGCACACACACACATATACACCTTTTCACTGGTAAGCCGTCATGAGTTTGCTCACAACAACAAGTCCCTGTGCTGCACTTTTAGAATCAAGTCAACAGCAAAGAAGGGGCATCACCGACCCCTTTTTCTAGCTACGCACCATTGATATCAAATCACCATGTGGGATTTTAAAAACACGCTCTCCACCTGTTGCAGGAAGTGGAAATTACAGAGCAACGCAAAAGCAGCTTTAAGGTTGTGTGAGATGAATAACTGCTGACAGAAAGACACACTGTGCACCGAGATATGAAGCTACACGTCGGATCTCTGAGGCATGCACTTATGAGCTAATGAGGGAATTAAAAACAAAAGAAGAAATGAAGGAGTTTGATGTCAAACCTGTAAGATTTGGGTTTTTGCAATTCTATAAGGCAGTGGACTGGTTGACCTTTATTTCCTTTAAATGGTTAAATCTGACTCACTCATTGAAATTCCAGTGAGAATTCCAATGTGCCAACAAATTTTGTGTTGGCATGGAAATAAATACACGGCATAAGACCGCATTCTTCCAAAATGAATGTTTCTTTGTCATTGTTGATGTTGTGTGTCACACGCTCACTGAGGTCTTTTCAGCTGTTCCGTCGATTCTGCACAGATCAACCAATTATAATGTTAGGAAAGGACTTAACGGCTTTCGGGTCAAAAACAACACTTCCCACAGTGCCTCAGAGACGCTACCTGCAAAGAGGAATCCCGACCTGCCATTACAAAGGACATTACATGAAGTCTCTGATTCCTTAAAGCAGGGTGGAGAGGCTTTCATGCGAGGCTTCTTAAAAAATCAAACTCTGCTGTCAGATGGGCTTAAGAGGCAGTTTAAGCACCTACATGCCTGCATTTGCACCCAGGCCTATTTGGAAGACCAGAACCTGAACCGACCGTGCAGAGACATGGTTTTAAGTCAGACTTTAGTGTCATCATGACTCTAAATGAACTCCTGTTGTCTTTGGGGGATATTGAGACTTTCATGCTGAGGGGGCTGGGGATCAGTCGGTAAAGACTTCATGATCATACGAGTGTTAAACAGTATTTATGCAAACAAGACGAAAGGCCCAGGGAACTGCACCACACAAATCCAGGTACATTTATGAGCAGGGGGGAAAACTGCCAACTGTGTCATAAAAACAGAGGAAAGGAGCGTGTAAAGACAGAACCGAGGTGAACATGAAAACACTGTTAACACCAACATCCCTCTCTTTTTCTCTCTCTCTCTTTTGTACTCTCTCTCTTTCACTTCTGGATAATTGCTGTTTTGTCTTGACTGTGTCTGCTGTTATTTATTTGCACAGGAACTCAGACAGTTTCCTTGAGGGTGAGAGATGTTTTTTATGTTTTAGAGTGTTTGTAAAGCAAAAGCAAAAAAAAAAAAAAAAAAAGCATGTGGGTGAAGCAGTTGTATTTTATTTTAGTTTCCGACGTCTACAGCACTAAGCTACAACTGGAGAAAAGAGTAATGCTCCCTAAAATGTCATAAGGCCTTTTTCAGATTGGGATTGGTCATCGCTTGAACATGTATTAAAAATTTAAAAAGCAGCTAATGTTTGAATTTTGAATAAGCGTAGTGGGAAGAAATGGTGGACTGGCGACCTGCCCAGGTCCTCTTGCCTCTCGGCCAGAGAAGATAGACACCAGCACCCATGCGGCCCTGCAAGGATAAGTGGATATGGACAATGGATTATTGCATAATGTAAGGCTGGTAGAAAAACAAAAGGCTCGCAACTATAACCGCGAGCCTTTTGGGATATGTTCATATAAAAAGCGGTGTGAAGTATTTACCTGAATGGGGACGACTACAAACAGACGCAACAAGTTCTTACGTCTTCAAGATCTCACTTCCTGTCCTTATTTAAACTGGATGACAGTGGAGGAAACATAAAAGAGACAGAGAGAGCAAATGAGCAGCAGAGTTTAAAGGGAAGAGGAAGAGTTTTGGATTAGATCTGTCATCAATTAAAGCACCCAAAGATGTATTTTAAATAGCTGTTGATATGGCAGCCTGAAACAACACCAGAAACCAGTGGAGCAATAAAGTGAAAAATGAGACGGTGTCTGCGGACTATTAGCGCACATGATTGCGTAATGTGATATGTTTTATAACAGCAGGAAAATTCAGCTTCCAAACAATGTTACAATTCTCTCCATTCCTCCATCTCAGAGTATGAGCTGGAAGATGAATGAGACCAGTAATGGAGAATGTTTTTGGGGGGTGGAGGGAGTGGGGTTCTTCTGTGTTTCAGTCCCTGTGGTCCAGATATCAACTTCAGCTCCTACATAGTGAGTGTACCATTGGGTTATGTCTATTAGAGACTCTATTAAGCTGATCCAGGGGTTGCATAGGGAAATGGGTGTCTGATACAAGGGGCAGCAGTGTGTGACAGGACGACTACCTGGCGCTGGCTGTGTGTGAGGATGAACAGTGCAGGCAGATGGAACGGACCGCTGCGGCCCGGATCACAGTGGCCCACAATGTGAAACATTTCGCTGTGAAATATTACATAAATGTAGGAGGAATCTGTGTTTGTACAATGCTGTGGAATGTGTCTGTGTGAGTAAGAGAGTAACACTGAACTCCCGAATGCATGTGGGTGTAGTGAAGGAAGACATTTGTGAGGATATATTTCAAAAAGAAACGCCTCAGGTTGATTTTTGAAATATCTGTGTGGCACTTAGATGGATGTACGCTGATCTCAGAGGAAGAGCGAACGCCCAACATATAGCGGATCTTAAAGGGACAGTTCAGAATTTCTGAAGTGAGGGTTCTGTTCAAAGGTTAGACAAGTACATGATACAAATTTGAATATGATGAAAAAGTTTGATAGTTTTTGTGACTCATTTCAGAGTAACAGTCACATAGATTTATTATACAAAGTGAAGTATTTCAAGCCTTTTTTTCTGATCATTTTACAGAAAATGAAAACCAAAATCTAAAAAAATATTACCTTGAATATTACACTAAATAACATTTTAAACACAAATGGTGAACACATTGGTGAACTTGTAAAGTTAGATAATCCCTCAATGCAGTTATCACTTACTGAAAAATATTGAAAAATGGAGTAATTTTATCATTTGTTTCACAAACTCGTCTCGATAAAGTAGTTTTACATTTTATCACTTGTGCCACATTTATAGGCCCTTCTAGTGTCTTTGCAGTGGGAACATTTCATAGACTTGGTATATACAGAAAGGAACTTAACCATTCCTCTTTGGATAATCCAGGGGTGAAAGTAGCTTTAAATTCTTGGGGGTACTTGACAAAAAAAAAAAAAAAAAAAAAAAAACCACACAAACACATAAAAAAAAAAATTCCCTTCTCACCCTCCTCGGGTGGTCTGTTTCATCCTCTGAGCTCGGGTCCTCTACCAGAGGCCTGGGAGCTTGAGGGTTCTGCGCAGTATCTTGGCTGTGCCTAGAACTGCACATTTCTGGACTGAGATGTCTGATGTTGTTCCTGGGATCTGTTTAAGCCACTGCTCCAGTTTGGGGGTGACTGCCCCGAGGGCCCCGATTACCACAGGCACCACTGTGGTCTTCACCTTCCAGGTCTTTTCCAGTTCCTCCCTGAGGCCCTGGTACTTCTCCAATTTCTCATGCTCCTTTTTCCTGATGTTGTAATCACTTGGTATTGCTACATCCACCACAACGGCTTTCCTCTGTTCTTTATCCACCACCACAATGTCCGGTTGGTTCGCCATTACCATCTTGTCTGTCTGGATCTGGAAGTCCCACAGGATCTTAGCTCGGTCATTCTCCACCACTTTTGGGGGTGTTCCCCACTTTGATCTCGGGGCTTCCAGTCCATATTCTGCACAGATGTTCCTGTACACTATGCCTGCCACTTGGTTATGTCGTTCCATGTACGATTTCCCTGCCAGCATCTTGCACCCTGCTATTATGTGCTGGACTGTCTCAGGGGCCTCCTTGCACAACCTACACCTTGGGTCTTCTCTGGTGTGGTAGATCTGAGCCTCTATTGCTCTGGTGTTTAGGGCCTGTTCCTGGGCGGCCAGGATGAGAGCCTCTGTGCTGTCCTTGAGTCCAGCTTTCTCCAGCCATTGGTAGGTTTTCCTGACATCAGCCACTTCAGTTATTTGTCGGTGGTACATCCCATGTAGGGGCTTGTCCTCCCATGATGGTACTTCCAGCACCTTGTCTTCTGTTCCCCATTGCCTGAGACATTCGCTGAGCACATCGTCCGTTGAGGCTTTGTCCTTGATGTATTTATGGATCTTGGATGTTTCATCCTGGACAGTGGCTCTCACACTCACTAGTCCTCTGCCTCCTTCCTTACGGCTCGTGTACAGTCTCAGGGTGCTGGATTTGGGGTGGAATCCTCCATGCATGGTTAGTAGCTTCCTAGTCTTAACATCCGTGGCCTTCATCTCTTCCATTGGCCAGCTAATTATTCCGGCAGGGTATCTGATTACTGGTAAGGCATAGCTGTTTATTGCACGGATCTTGTTCTTGCCATTGAGCTGGCTTCTCAGGACTTGTCTTATTCGTTGGAGGTATTTGGCTGTGGCTCCTTTCCTTGTGACCTCATTGAGGTTGCCATTTGCTTGTGGTATTCCCAGGTACTTGTAGCTGTGCTCTATGTCTGCTATTGTTCCTTCTGGGAGTGAGACCCCTTCTGTGTGGGCGACCTTCCCTCTCTTTGTAACCATCCGACCACACTTCTCTAGTCCGAATGACATCCCAATGTCAGTGCTGTAGATCCTGGTGGTGTGGATCAGTGAGTCGATGTCTCGCTCGCTCTTGGCGTACAGCTTGATGTCATCCATGTAGAGGAGGTGACTGATCAGTCTTGTTGATGATTTGGCTGAGAGGGTTCAGGCCTATGCAGAACAGCAGTGGGGACAGAGCATCTCCTTGGTATATGCCACATTTGATGGACACTTGTGCAAGTGGTTTGCAGTTGGCTTCAAGGGTGGTTTTCCACAGCCCCATCGAGTTTGCAATGAAGGCTCTTAGAGTCCTATTGATGTTGTACATCTCTAAGCATTCAATGATCCAAGTGTGTGGCATTGAGTCATAGGCTTTCTTGTAATCAATCCAAGCGGTACACAGGTTGGTGTGTCGGGTTTTGCAGTCTCGGGCGACTGTGTGGTCTACAAGGAGTTGGTGTTTGGCTCCTCTGCTATTTATGCCTATGCCCTTCTGTGCCTTGCTCATGTATTTATCCATGTGCCCGCTTATCTTAGCCGCTATGATGCCTGACATGAGCTTCCATGTTGTAGAGAGACAGGTTATTGGCCGATAGTTGGATGGGACTGAACCCTTCGAGGGGTCCTTCTGTATCAGGATTGTGCGCCCTTCAGTTAACCATTCAGGGTGAGTCCCATTTTGTAGCAGCTGGTTCAGTTGAGCTGCCAGTCGCTCATGGAGGGCAGTGAGTTTCTTAAGCCAGTAGCCATGGATCATGTCAGGTCCTGGTGCTGTCCAGTTTTTCATACCCGAGACTCTGTCTTGGACATCTGCCACAGTGATGGTTACCGGGGCTTGTTCCGGGAGGTTGCTGTGGTCCTCTCGTAGAGAGGTTAGCCACTGTGCATTGCTGTTGTGGGACGCCTCCCTTTCCCATATGCCTTTCCAGTATTGTTCAGTCTCCAGCCTGGGTGGGTCTGCTCTGTTGTTATTACCCTGCCATTGAGAGTACACTTTGGCTGGTTGGGTGGCGAAGAGCCGGTTAATCCTCCTGGCTTCATTCTCTCTCGTGTATCTCTTTAGGCGGCTGGCCAAGGCTTGGAGCCTTTGTTTGGCAGTTTCGAGTGCTTCAGGTATGGGCATCTGGCTGTACTTCTTGGGTACTGATCTTTTCATTGCACCCCTTTGGAGCTCTGACAGTTGACTCACTTCCCTCCTTGTGATCTTGATCTTAGCCTCTAACCGTCTTTTCCATGGTGGGTATTGGGTCTCATGGTCTCATGGTTGCTCTTATAACCAAGCATCTCAAGGATCACTGATGCTGAGTTGTATATCAGCTCATTGGTTTCTGTTATGGTGTTGGTAGGGATCGTTCTCAATGCTGCATTCACATCTTCAATGAGACTTTCTGATGGTACTTCACTCAGCCGTTGTAATTGGCGTCGGGGTTGTCTGGTGTTCATTCGGGCCATGATTCTCTCTCTCAGGTCAGTTGCTGCCTCGTTCAGCTCAGATGGTTCGTTCATTACTGGGGCTACATACCCAGTCTCTGGGTGGGGAGTTGTAGTTGACTCCCTTCTGACCTGGCATCCTGGCTCCTTCCCGTAGCACTTGTGTCGTACCTCGTCAATCTCAAGTTGTGACAGCAGTTGCCGTTTGCGGATGTTGGAACACTGAGCTACTAGTTGTTTGGCAGTTAGTGTTGACTGGGGATGTCGAGCTAACCATTCCTCCCACAGTCTTTGCATGTAGCCCCTCTGACTAGGATTACTTGAGTAGTAGCATTCCAACAGATCCATGTTTTCACCTCTCGCCCATTTCCGTCTTGTTGGAACATATATATATATATATATATATATATATATATATATATATATATATATATATATATATATATATATATATATATATATATTGCTTCTTTGTGTGCTTTGGAGTTTCTGAGCTGATTAATTTTTTTGCGAAGCAATAAAAGCTGGTAGCTCTTGAGATGCTACAAAATAAAGCTGTATTTCCTTCAGCCCACTGGCTGCAATGTTGACACCTTGAGATGCCATGAGACCTAAATCCTGAACATCATGGCATGGAGTGCATCCCAGTTTTCCATGTCTGGCATATAACCATTCATTTTATCTTTTAAACTGGTTCTATTGATCCTGTGTCCAGACAGAGGGATAATCAGTATCATGACCTGTTTGTTCTGAAGATCCAGCAGCTTCCACTTCACTTCCTAACATGGCGCCTCCTCACCCTGACTCTCATACTGATAGGAGGAACCACAGAGCTCTGTTAGGTTAAAGCTCATCTTCTGAAGTTGGGATATTTTTCCTCCAACAGGTTCCAGAGGAATCACCTCAAACCAGATGTTGGACTGGATTTTATTTCACTGTCATTTGTGAATGTTAGAGCCTCATTTTCAACAGTGGAGCTATAAATGTTGAAAAAGATTATTATTTTGGAGAAAATCTCATCAACATCAATATTTCCACACAAAAAAAATTGTTTGATAAAGGAAAAGCCTCTCAGACTCTGAGCCCGACAGCACCAAACTATTTTTTTATATTAGACAATTAATTTAATTTCACATAATATTCGCGGTAGAAGCCATTTGTTTGTTAAATACTTAATGAAAAATATATACCGTGTTTTATGTTTGTTGTAAATGACGTATAGTCACAAAGAACGAGGTAATTAGTTCAAGTTTGTGTTTATTGAACGTTCAGAAACTACAGCGGCTGTGATGCACCAAGACAAAGGTAAAACAACCCGAACAGGTGATCAATTCAAAACCACTCGCACCATTTTACTCTCCGTCTCTCTGTCATTTAAGCACACCCGTTGCTGTGGCAACCTCCTGCGCTCCCCAAGCCAACCCGAGATTGCGTTAAAAATATAACATTTAGTCCGTTACGATATCAGGTTTTCAGGCTTGATGTTTTGCGATCATTAATATGCGCTCCCCTGAACACAGCGGTGGTTGATTAGTTCATTTTAAACTCCTGCTCTGCTAGTTATTTTGGTGATGGAACCAAAACGCACAGAATTGCGCAACAACTTGTTGAAACAATAATTACTGAGATTATTATTGTTGGGTCATTAATTTGAACATGTTTTGCTGATTTTGTTGTTGTTGTTCTTTCATAAAGTTATCAACGTTTTGATAAGGAGTCAGAGGAGGACGTGCTGCTCTCAGCATCCTGGCTGCGTTCAGTTTTTCACCTGATGCCGAGATCGACTCAAAACTTCCCGCGATCGACATATTGCAGCCCTGCTCTAGAAAAGCACGAACAGTTCAGAAACAATATGAAATGAGAAAAGAGGAAAATGAGAAAAAAACTATTAATTAACTGATTAAGTCGTGTTTTAGATTGTTCTTGAAAAACTAATCAGTCACGGCTGATTAGTGGGTGAACTCACGGCTGCACAGTGAACCCATTGATGTTTTACAGCAGACAGCCGCTCCTCTCTTGCAGGTACTTCGTACCCCCGCTAAATCTTTTAGGGGTACGCAGTACCCTGCCGTACCCCCTTACTTTCACCCCTGTGATAATCTCTTTAAATAATTTATCAAATAAAAAAGCATTTTATGTCTGTTGCATCCTTTCTGATTGTTTTTTTTTTTTTTTGTTCTTTTGAAAGAGCCAGGAATCACTTATTTTCAGTGACAGGGCATGTTTTTATATATATAATCTACATTCTCATATTTTAAGGAGTTTGTCACTAGGTTCCCAAAGGTTTGAAATAAAAACAGGCCCACATCATCTTAGATCCTCCACCACACTGATAGTGGGCAAAGATGACTTTCCAGATTTCCGTCCTTTGTTGATTCTCCTCAAGTGTTTCTTAAAAAATGTGGGTCATTTCACTAAAGTACACATATATGAAAATCCAAACAGAGGTGAGTGAACTCCATGTTGTTGTTTGAAGTTTTCGGTTATAAGCTCTGAAGTCTTTAAATTTGCAATAACCTTCATCTTCCCTATGCCTTTTTAAGTAACTTCACACATTTCAGTTAATATTTTCTTAGTAAATGACAAAGGACATCCATCCATCCATCCATCCATCCATCCATCCATCCATCCATCCATCCATCCATCCATCCATCCATCCATCCATCCATCCATCCATCCATCCATCCATCCATCCATCCATCCATCCAGTCTTCCTTTTGGTCTCCTCCTGGTGGGACGAGCCTGGAACATCTCACCAGAGAGACGTCCAGAAATCATCCAAGCCAAATGCTTGTGCCACTTTAACTGGCTCCTCTCAATGTGGCTCTACTCTGAGCTCCTCATTTATGATCAAGATTCCAAGATACTTAAACTCCTCCACTTGGGACACAACTTCATCCCTGACCTGGAGAAGGCGTTCTGCCTCTTTCTAGTTCAAGAAAAGAGTTCTGTCTCTGACTGAAAGGTGCTGATTCTCATGTTGGCCGCTTTACACTTGGCTGTGAAAACTGGAGATCAAGGTCTGACCAAGTCATCAGAACCACATCATCTCCAAAAAGCAGAGACCAAATATTGAGGCCACCCAAACAGATCCTCTTAACACCTTGGCTGTACTTACAAATTCATATTGCTGGTAATATCAACCAAGTTCTGACACCAATTAAACAAGGACCTACCAGCCTGAATCAAAGAGGGTTAGGGTACAAATCCAGAAGTAGGGTACCCCATACTTCTGGATTACCCCCCACAGGACTCCCTGGAGGACACGATCAAATGCCTTCTCCACAAAGTCAATAAAACACGTTGACTACTTTTAGAACCTCTAGAACCTTGCTGACGGTGTAGAGCTGGCCCAGTGTTCCACAACCAGGATGAAAACCACACTGCTTTTCCTGAGTCGGAGGTTCACCTATTTGGCAGACCGTCCTTTCAACGACCTCTGAAACGACCTTACTAGCAACACTTAGGAGTGTGATGCCTCAGTAGTTGAAACATATCCTGCAGTCCTCCTTTTTAATAGGGCCACCATCATCCTAGTCCATCCTCCCAATCCAGGGTATCTACCCCAGATGTCCATGTGACGTTGCAGAGCCACTTCAACCAACGCAGTCTTACAAGATCCAGAGACTTGAAGAACTCTGGCCGATTCTCATCTACTCCCAGAGCCCTGCCACCAAAGAGCTTTTTTAACTACCTTGGAGACTTCAGGACCAGAGCTCAGAAAGCCCATCCTGAAGTCTCCAAACGCATGCCGGTGGGTTTGAGGACGCCTTCGAAGTGCCAACTGCCCACTAACTCACGGCGTCCTGAACCGTGGTCAGCAGCACACCACCCCCGCCGTAGACAGAGACTCCAGATGGTGAACCAGAACTACCTCAAAGCCATATGGAAGTCGCTCCCCATGGCTTCACCAAATCCTCCCACGCCTGAATTTTTGCCTTGCCAAACACCCGAGCCTCAATCCGGTTGGACTGCCGGTACCCGTCGGCTGCTTCTGAAGTTCCACAGCCCAGAATGACCCAGCAGGACAAAACCATCTAACGAAACACAGACTTAAAGTTGTGACATAACTTTGAGTTGACTTGATGTTAAATATATTGAACTGGTAACTGAGATCTAATCAGGTGGAATTTTGTAAACTTCCATGTTTCGAGCTGCATTTGAATCAATCAGATCCTGCTCATATCAAGAGTTAAGTGAGTCTGTGAACCATTTGTATCAAGGGAAAACAAAGTAATCTAAACACAATCAACAAATAACAAATTTTACTTGCTTACCAAGTAAAATATGCTCAACATTACATTACATTACATTAAACTCACAAAATTTATCATCAATTTTTGCACGTCTCAAGCTGTTTTTAAGAATTTTTTAGTACAAAATACAAGACATTACAATTTTGAGTGTATGTGTGCAAAAATAAATGCACTCAGCAAAACAAGAAACCAAATCCAAGTGTAAATTCAGCGTTCAGAGGCTGCACATCTTAGCAGGATCAAGTAACACAAATCACTGAACAACATTTATTAATTTAGCACACCTCTGAGCACAGCTTGTTTAATTCTTCTGCATGATTTATCAACTTCACGGCTGCCCTGGGTAATGGTTTCGAATCAATAATTAGTTAGAACATTTTGTTACGCCTCTGTCGACGCTCCAGTCTCAACGGGGCCATTTTTCAATTAGGTGATTAGTTCCAGTGAACTGAGAAATTAGTACCTCCTGTGAAGATTTTCCACTAGTTTGGAAAATGTATCTAGAATTGTGATGTTTTATTTCAAAATAAAACCTTAAATCTTGATGAACACATTCCAGTAGTTATTTGTTATGTGGTGAGCAGGGGATAAATGAGGGCGGCTCCGTTGTAAATATGGATTACTTGTCATGTGTTTGATGGTGCTGGTAACTTAAAGTGCCGAGTTTGAGATAGAGCACCTGGGCCAAAGGTTTGTAACCAGAGAAGAGGTTTTCAGCAATGTTCACAAGCGTTTCAAATCTCCAAACTTCCACATGCAGCATTGCCAAGATACCAAATAAGAAATAATATAACTCATATGTAGCAATTAAGATGAGAGCTTCCACATGACCTCAGGGCTCAACCTGGAGTTAATTAACATGTACTATTTGAAGAAGAGCTATAAATTTAAATTAAAATAACTGACACAAGGTTATGGTAAAATCAAAATCAATCAAAATCAAGGCGCAGCAATACGCAGAGTTAACACAAGGCATGAGTTTTGTATCAGAAAAGTTTTATTTATTCTGAGCAAATCTAAATCCAGTATTAAATGTTGCATACGAGTATGCTGAAAAAAACAAAAAGACAAAAAACAAATGGACATGTAAGCTGGAACTGGTGAGAGCTCAGAATACTTGTCGTAATGCCCTGCAGGCAAACTGCTTCTGAGTTGTTAAAGTCAGCAGAAGCCATATCTTTGGCTCTTTTATGACTGTAATTTATTTCCATCACACCTAAGACTAAAGCGTAAAAAAAAAAATCTTTTTTTTTTTTTTTCCTAAAGTCATGTCGAGAGTATGATACTTCATCAACTAGACAAGTGAAAACACAGAGAAGTGTATGTTTCTTCACAATGCCTGGAGCTTTCAGTCTGACCTTGTCCCCTCTCCATCTCCCTCTCACCTTCTGCCTCCAACTCCTCCGCCCCGGGGCACCAATGGGTGGGCCTTTAGGAGAGATGAGCGAAAGGGGCCCTTGGCATCACCCATACCTAAGATGGAAAAGAAAAAAAAAAGAGGGAATTGAGGGGGGAAAAAAACCCAAAGGGTGATGTCGAGCCTTAACATTGTTGAGACAGTGTTGGGGTGAGGAGGAATGAGGTAAATATCAATGGCGGTGGTCTCATATAGCCCATTAGTCAATGTCTGCTGCTCCCTGTCTGAGCATCAGTGCAGAGCTGCCCCGGGGTTTGCACCACCAGCACCACTGTCTTCCTGCTGGATTGTACCAATGTGAAAATAAAGCAACCCGAGCCAGGCATAAATCATAAGGAACATTTGTTACCTCGGGTAATTGTGCTTCATCCATCTTTGGGCCCTTTTTTTTTCCATATGTCAACCCCTGGAGGCTGCTGGTGTCGGCTTTGCAGGTCTGCCGGTAGGTTAAGCTGGGCTGCGCCTAACTGGAACCAAACGGCAAAACCCAGGACGGGATCTCACACTGACGATACGGAGGGATGATGTTCTCACACGTTAGATATCGCAGGTAACAGTCAGAGGCTGCTGTGCTGATTGATCTGATCTGATCTGACTCACTGTGTATAAGATTTTACTTTCCAAACCCACCTTTAAACACATATCTACTAACTCTGACCAAGTTATGGAAGATCTAAAAATTATTACATCATGATCAGTAAACAAGACCTACAATAATGCTGTAATAGAGACAAACAAAAACAGTTGTACAACTAAATCTGATTCCAAAAGCAAGAAGCAGACTATTGCGCATGGCATTCTGGGTAAATAAAGTCAAAACAAACACGCGTTTAGTGTAGCGAGAGAAATGACTTGTGTTCTTTTGCTCAAAGACAAAAGAAAAATCTTACAACCACTATAATCTAACACCAGATCATTGGATCAATCTCCAATTATGGGTGATTGGAGACCGCAAACATCAATGGTGCGGAGAAGAACAAGTTAAAGTACAAATTCAGCATTTGCTCATAACATTGAATAGTATGGACAAGCACTATTAATTTGTTGAAAGGAGTTTTTCCATCTATCCACTTGGTGAGCTTCTCTGCTATAATGAAGTGCAACTCCTAGACTGGAGTTTCCATATTGTCAAATCTTTTCAGTCTCATTCAGAAATTCCTAAATAATAGCACTGCAATAAACTGGCAACCTGTTCAGAGTGTAGCTCTTTCTAGACAGACAGATGTCCAAGACCTTTAGGTGGAAAACTGTGTGCTATGCCTTTCTGGGAAAACAAACACCATCAGACTTCGGTTCAAGAAACCTTGAAGCAGTAAATGCCGCTTAAGAAACGAGTTCAGCTAAATTTAGCTTGTTACTAAGCAGAGAGTAAACTCAACAAGCAGGGGATGTATTGTGATCTGTTCTTTAACAAATCATCTCTTCACAGCATTTGTAACTTCAAATAGTCACAGAACCATGAATTCTGTCTGAGACTGTTAGCACCCTGCCACCTCCATTCACCGCTGTGACACACGTCTTTAACGCGCCGTTGTCTGGAACACACACACACACACACACACGCACAAGCAAACGCACACACACTCACTCTCATACAACATCTAGCAACACTAACAATAGGCAATTGTAGAGCCGATGATGTCTCTCTGGCTTTTTTCTTCTCAATGCTTCAATGCATCTGATTCTAACAGGAAGCAGCATAAAAAGAGGAGAACAGAAAAAACAGAGATGGAAGGTAGAAGAAATAAAAAGTATGAAAAATATGAAATGATACCAATCATTTTGAATCTAACTTAGATCAGCACGTTCTCAGTGAATAAATCAATCACATGTCAATCTAGAAACAAGCCACAATAGACAATAAAGTCTGGGGACAGAGAACTGAGAAAATAGTTAAGGGGGGAGATTTTGTGCATTTTTTATTTATCCAGCTCAGTTGTACATTCCTCTGGCTGGAGTATTTTTTTTACAACTACATGGTGTTTATGTTGAAATGTTGCCCATTATGTACATTATGTTTATTCTTTATTCAGTTTTTATATTTATTTTACATTCTACCTTCATGTCAGTTTATTTGCCGTTAACGTCTGTCACTTTGCTGCTGTTGCACAGAAATATCCCCATAAAGGATATTTCTATTTTATTGTAAATCTACATCGATATCGATTGATGACGCGATTAACTCTGATTGCTCTGACAGCTCGTCTCTGAACTCTCTCCAAGAGCTTTGTTCTCCGTGTAAGAGGTAATCTCCTCCCACGCCGTCTCGTCACACCCGACAGCTGACGTTAAGGAATGCACCCACTGCTACCCCTGCAGCTCCTAATCGGCCCCATCACCTGCAGATGTGAGCTCAGGGTTTTTGGCTTTCTGTTCACTTCGGTTCCTGAGGTCCAGCATTTCATCTCCGAATCTGAGTGCCAAATTACTGACCTAGTTTCTGTGTTAGCGAAAGCAGTGGCATCTCAGTGTGACTAGCTTGACACAGATGTAAGTAGTTCTGTGAACAAAAACGGCAGCGGAATCCTGCGACTCTGATCCACAGTGAGTGTGTGTGGTTATTAAACAGAGAAGCCGTCATATCTGTTTCCTCCAGTTGATTTTGTCATTTCATTTTCTGTACAATGACATCAAATGTAAGACGGACAGTGGTACAACCATTCAGACTGAGGAGACACTGGAAAAATGAATCAAGATACAGTTTTAATTTAGAACCATGTATAAAAGTGAACAGGTGAAAAAACTGTAACGTTTAGACTTATTTTAAAAAAAATTACACAGGTTGCACAGTGGACCATCTTTACATGCAGTTTAAAAATGAAAAGGTTTTCTTTCATGTTTGCCCTACACAGCATGATGCTGCCACTACAGTGTAGAAAAGTGTAGAAAGATGATTTGTAGTCTTAGTTTTCTGTTTTCACATGCAGGTCAGAAATTGAAGTTTAGTTCAAACCACCTTCTTCCTGAAGTTTGCCGTTTTCCTAAATGGGAAAACTGCCAATGGGGCTTCTTTTGGCTTTCTAAGCAGCTGCTTTGTTTGGTTTTACCTTGGGCCGGATTAAAATAATCAGAGGTAAAATAATGGGATTTATGAAGGAATTTTGTACCTGACTTTTTTTCAGTGTATTGTAGTAAAGGAAGCTGAAAACAAATGGCTGATATCCTTTTCAGATTGACCAAAAGGACAAAGTATCCTTCAACTTCCAAATATGCGTCACAATTATCCCTATAAACCAATGTAGTTTGTGGTTGCAATGATGCAAAACGTGCAAAAGTTTAAGGGGTGTGAATTCTTTTGCAAGGCATCGTGTTTTTATCGCCTTATACATGTTTGAATGAAACAGATTTATATCTAAGGCTTAAAACAAAAAGCATTAGATGTTGAATCTGTTCATTAATTCAGCAAATATGAGGAAAGTTTTGCAAGAAAAACTAGTTGTTTTCCAGTTTGAAGATCAGAAGCTAAAAATAGAACGATACACCACTGAGGGAATGTTTTTAACTCCTCCAAGTCACGAGTTACCGGGTGGCTGTTGACAAGAGAGGATGCCATTTATCAACAGGTGTGAGGAAACCAATGAAGATACGAGGACAGATAGCACAGCGTGGCAGCCAAGCCCTACCCAGGAAGAGAAGAGCACGAACAAGGAGGGGGGGGGGGGGAAACGGAGAAAACCCGCAGACGAGGTGTGGGCAAAACCACAGTCACATTCTCAGGCTGCAAACACCCTTTCACCACTCCAGGACCTCTCCTCCCCCACCCACACGCTTATCTTCCTCGGATCTAAAAGAAGGCGGATGCCCTGGAAAGCTACACGTTGTCAGCTCCAGCATAATTAGGAGAAAACATGCAGCTGGCCGTTGCTGAGGCTCACGTTCTGGTTCTAAAACTGAACTAGAACAATAAAAGTCCATTTGTCCAAACCACCAGATGCAATTATATGGCTACATCAGATTAAATTTAAAAAAAAAGTGGATACACCATGTGCTAAATGCCCGACTTTGTTAGTGCTAAAATAAAAGGCGATGCAGAGCCGCCGTCGCCCTTTTAATGTATTATCTGGTTATCTGTTTTGGTTTTGCGACTGGAAAAGGGTGGAGCGTGTTTATAATGCATGAGAAACAAACAAAACTAAACATGCAATAGAGATGAGCCATGTAGGCTTTTTGTTGTACTGAAAAAAAACAACAAAAAAAAAACGTGTTGGTTTCTCTGAAGGTTAAAGACAAACACGGGCAACCTAGCATGAAGAACGTACTGTATTACAAAGGTCGGGATGAATAGGTCGGGACGGAGAGAAAAGCTCCCTGTTCGGCCTGCCAGATGGGTACCTTTGCTTTTGTGAGAAGCCCAAGCTGGCTTCATCGCAGACAACAGGCGCGACAGCATTATCTGTCCCCGGAGAAACAGGGCTATCTGCTGGTGTTCAGGTAGAGGGGGGAGGTAAGACGCAGAGGGGGCCACTGGGGCCGGCATCCTGCTTCTAAACGTGGAAGAGGAAACTAATCCTAGGTCAAAAAGGGCCACTGTGTTGAGTGAGACTTCACATCGGGATGGGAGATTCAAAGTGTGTTCCTCTCTCTGTAATTCCGCCGTCCTTATTAAAAACCTGCACCTGGGCCCGGGACGGATCCTTGGGGAACCCCCTCATGGTCACCGCCAGTCAGGCCCCTAAATCTGTCCCCGGGTCTTTACTCACTCTCCACTTATCCCTCCTTCCTTCCTTATTTTGGTGCCACTTTGGGTCAAGCTCAGGGCCGCAGTATTGGGTAAACGTGTGCAGGAAAGGGGCAAAATAGGATCCGGGAGAAAAGAGCAAGAGGCATTGTTGGCAAAAGATCATTCACTATATTTACTTGTGACTCACACAGGTAATAAAGGGTTTGAGAACTTGTGCTGAACATCAGATCCCGGTTCACAGGTGTCATCAGCTGTTGATTGGATGAAACAGGAGTTAGCATAGAGAAAACCTTCTATTGGTTTGTAAGGAGGAATCGTTCTGAACAGGGTCAGAGAAACTCATACGGAAGTTTGCCCAACAAATTTACCTTCACAAGTGGAGCATTGCGGCTTTCACCAGGATGCTCCACCAAATTATTAGAAATGGTTTTGGATTTATTTCGAATGTAATGGACACAGATGAAATCTAATTAAAAAGGAAATTAGATTGGAGCAGATGAGAAAGAAGAAGCGTAGAGAGAACACAAGTCAACATCCTTGTAGTCTGCCTCTAGAGCTGCAAACAAAACCAAGAAACCACAATGAATGTGTCCTAAGAAGTTTTTTTTTTTTAACATCTTAGTGGTTCTAACAAATGTACAAAGATTTTTCATGGTCATTTTTACCTCCAAAAGCTTAGAAGAACTACGGAGGAATCTCTTTGGCAACTTAGTTATGTGACTGTTTTTTTTTTTCTGGTTTGTGTCAAATAAAAAGTTATCATTGAAGTGACATCCTTTTTGAACCCTTAAATTAATCAATCGGCAGTCGGCGCAGACGTGTGCCCCGCTGGAAGCGGAATGGAAAACATTCCTACATCTGAGGAACCAAAATTATTGTTGTGGCT
The DNA here is from genome assembly GCF_904066995.2 of Poecilia reticulata. NCBI lineage: Eukaryota > Metazoa > Chordata > Actinopteri > Cyprinodontiformes > Poeciliidae > Poecilia > Poecilia reticulata. The sequence continues at coordinate 7,277,266 of NC_088838.1, forward strand.
TTACATGAAAGTGTTGGCTCCACCTGGCCCTCTCTGCGGCGGGTTTCACACAAGTATTTGTTGAAGTCGCGGTCTTTGAGCCAGCTCCCGTTATTAATTGCTGTTGAGTTTGCGGCGATATCCGATACCCCCGTACGACCGCGTCCAACGTCCGGATAAAAACGTCTGCGAATCAAACGCCTCTCAAGTCGTGCGTGTTTATCGTGAGGCAAAAATAACTCAGAGTTATTTGTGCTGTGAGGTGAATGTTATTTAACTGCCACTCTGCTAGGTTTTTTTTTTTTATGTCTTCAGGCCACTGCCACATGTCCCTCCAAGAGTCTGTTTACACCACGAACCTTTCGCTGCGAGTAAGTCTCAGCAGTCATCCAGACCAGAGGTGGCGTCATACAGCTCCTCCAGCTACAGCCTCAACTCAATCTGTGTTATTGTTACTAGTGGCATTACCATGCTTAAGCACGCCAACATAATTTGTAAGAATAAGAACAAATTAGTCGAAGGCCATGTGTGTGTGTGTGTGTGTGTGTAACGTGTGCTTAAAGCCTCTGCGGCTCTGGGCAGCACCTAAAACACATGTGAGCGCGCAGCCTCTCCACGGTTTTTTTTCTTTTCTTCTTCTCCTAAACACGAGCCGGGCTCGGATTTCAGGCCTTTGTGGTCTCCTAAATATATATCGAAAAACACATCAGGCTGCGTGTCAGCGTTGTTTACAGGAAAGTGATTTATGGGACTTTCGGAGGTAGAGGGGGAACGCCGATATGGTGTGAATAACTTTCAGAGAAACGCAGAGGAGAGGCAACCGTTCAATAATCACCAGACGGTTTTATTCGCGTCAAAAAGACGAGCGCGCCACGTCACAGTGACACGCAGGAGTCACGCAAGTTATGGAATTAGCGAGACGCGTTTAGGTTTTTAGTCGTATGGTTGCGGGACTTCTGCGCAGTGCCTTTGCAAATAAATGCTGGTAGTAAAGTAAACATGACTTGCATGTTGTCAAATAAAGCCACCATGCATTCCTCCATGCTGTCTTTGTATGACAGACGCTTTGTGTCAGACTTTGCAGGGCGCAACTAGTCAAACTGGTGTTGTAGGCCTCACTTTGTTTAGGCTAACTGTGTGCATCTGCTTGTGTGTGTGTGTGTGTGTGTCTGTGTGCGTGCGTGTGTGTGTGTGTGTGTGTGTCTGCGTGCGTGCGTGTGTGTGTGCGTGTGTGTGTGTGTGTGTGTGTGTGTGTGTGTGTGTGTGTGTGTGTGTGTGTGTGTGTGCGTTGGTAAATGTGGTTTAGCAGGACATTTCGTCAGAATACACACAACACTAGCAGGACATTTTGAATTAACGGGACAGGAGCGGTGTCCTGCTAATTTTGACAAAAATCTAAAAGCGTAGAAAGGTTTCTATTGGTCTAATAACCCCAAAAATGCAAAAAAAACGAGATGTCCGGTTAATACACATAAACCTGATTTTGTGTATAATCTGTGTATCACCACAGCGCCCCCTATGGCAGGTTTGTGTAATAGCAGGACCTCATGAATATTCACACAACCTCTCATTCTGATTGGTTGTCTGCCGGAAGGTCCTGCTAATTACTACAGTGTCTTTCTAATTCACGTGTCGCTGTTTACACACATGAATTGTGTGTAAATTGCCAACTCTTACACTGGGGATGAGATGGCAATATGATTACTCTGTGCTATAAGACTGAATATTTTATAAAGGTTAGTTGGATGCCTAAACCCAACCTTGGAATGTATGTGGCACCTAAAAATATACAGAAATTAATATATATTTTGATCAAATTTTGTTTAATTAAAATATTATGAATAATAAATGTGTGGAATAAGTGCATGGATAAAAATAAATATAAACCATAATAAAGCAATTTTTTCACCAAACTATTCCACTGCTAACAGTTTGTTGATTCTGGTCTGCTCTGCATCCCCAGAACCAAGCATTTTGAAGCAGAATTTAGCTTCAATGTACCACAAATCTTGAATAAACTTCCAGAAAACTGCAACACAGTTGAATTTCTTTAAATCAAGGCTAAAACCACACCAATTTACAGTTGTTTCTGAATCTTAATCATTGGTAGATGTATCAATATATTTTATGTATATGATTTTAATTTTGATTTTACTTTGAATTTAATTTCTTTGTTTTTCTTTTTATGGTAAATGTATGTTATTTTTATGACTTTTTAGTTCTTTAATGTAAAGCACTTTGGCCTTGTGGCTGAAATATGCTATACAAATAAAATTGACTTGTCAGCAGTTTTCAGATCTTGCCAAAGAATCTCTGCTGAGTTTATGTCTAGACTTTGATTTTGCCATTCTAACACATAAATATGTTTTTATTTAAACCATTACATTGTAGATCTGGCTTTATGTTTAGGGTAGTTGTCCTTCTGGAAGGTGAACCTCTGCCCCAGCCTCAAGTCTTTTGCAGACTCCAGGTTCAGGTGTGTTCAGGTTTTCTTCCAAGATTACCCTGTATTTGGCTTAGTCCATATTACAATCAACTCTAACAATTTTCCCTGTCCCTGAAGAAAAGAAGCACCCTTAGAGCAAGATGCTGGCACCACCATGTTTGTCAGTGGGGAAGGTGTGCTCAGATTGATGTGCAGTGTTTGTTCTCTACCACAAATAGTGCTTTGCATTTTTGCCAAAAAGTTCATTTTGGTCTTGTCTTATCATTTTTGCTGTATCCCAATATGGCTTTTGGCAAACTGCAACTTCTCATAGTTATAGGGACTTCTTATAGTTTTCTTTATACCATGGCTTTTCTATTGCCACTCTTCCATAAAACCACATTTTTGCAGTGCATGACTAATAGTTATACTGTGGACAGATTCCCCCACCTGAGGTGTGGATATCTCTGCATTTCATCCAGATCCACCATGAGCCTCTTGGCTGTATCTCTGATCAGTGCTCTTCTTGCTCAGCCTGTAAGTTTAGGTGGATGACCTTTTCTTGGTAGGTTCACAGCTGTGTGATTTGCTCTTTCCATTTCCAGATGATTAATGGAACAGTAGTCTGTGAGATGGCCTAAGCCTGCTTTAAGCTTCTCCACAACTTTATCCCTGTCCTGTCTGGTGTGTTCCTTGGACTTCATGCTGTTTGTTCCCCAATATTCTCTTAGCCAACTTTTGTGGCAGTCATAGAGGAGTTGAATTTTTTACCATTAGCAGTCAACTTCTGAAGACAATTGGTTGCATTCAGGGGACGGGGGCTGAATACTGGACTTTTAGCTTTTATTTTCCATAAAATTCTGTGAAAATATATTTGCAGTTGTGACAAAATATGGAAAAGTTCAAGGGCTATGGATACTTTTGCAAGCCACTGTACTTACAAATAGTAAGGCAAGTCCAATGACAGAAACAAGGTCCAGACAATCAACAGGTATGCACTGACAGCTCCATTTGACAAAGTCTTAGACTGAACCACAACACAGAGGCAGTATTCATGATGGCACATAAGCAGGTCCCTAGAACCAGAGCAATAACGACCCAGATTTGTAATACCAAGCAAGATATTCAGTGAATGCTATGCAATGAGTCCCCTGAGACAATCTAGTAGCTAACACCAGGATGCAAGATGGTAGCATGATAAGAATACATGGAACGCCACAACCAAGTACCCAGAATAGTGTGAAGAAACATCTGAAGGGAATATAACCTTGAACACACCTCTTTAAAATGGGAAATGCCACACAAGGTGGTAGAAAACGTACAAGCTAAGATTCTGTGGGCCTTCCATATACAGGAAGACAAAACAGGAAAAGCAAACCAACTGAACATGGTGATCATTGAGCAGCAGAGCAAAGCAGTTGTTATGATGTAGCTATCCTGAATGAACAGAAGGTACAGAAAAAAACTAGAGAAATACCAAAGACTAAAAAGAACCATCATCCTCCTAGAACCTGAGAAAAAATTTGTCCACATAAGTGGATGACTTATTTTGGACTGTCTAGTCCACAATACTAAATTTTGCTCTAGATGGGGTCTGGTGTCCACACGTTAGGCCATTATTTTATGACTTAGTGGTGGTGGAAGATTATAACACATTACAGGTTAGACTCAAGATGTTCAGTGTTTCTTTTGTTGTGTAAGTTTACAAAAGTTAGCAACTGTATAGCTTTACCATGGTGCTAAACATGGTGATTTAAAATGAATAAGTATTTTTCTGAGAAAAATGATGTCTAGGTTTCATATAAAAAGATAATTCTTTGTTTTTGCAATCATTAGGTCCCAATCAACCCAAATATCAGACGAATTAATAATGCATGCCATGCAAGAGTTTGGGTCTTAGGTGGTTACAAAGAATGTGGAAGTTGAAGTCAACAGTAGTGCCTGTGGTCACTGAAACCCTCAGGGTAATGACCCCTAAACTGGAAGAGTGATTCAAACAAATACCTGGAGATACATCAGACCTCTTGATACAGAGAAGCACACCTTTGGGAACTGCTAATATACTGTGAAAACCACTCACGCTCCAAGGCTTGTGGTAGAGGACCCAAGCTTTTTTTTTTTAATTTAATTTCCCTTTTAGGATCAATAAAGTATTTTTGAATTTGAAAGAAGGGATAACCAGTCATGGAGTAATACAGAATTACAAATATAAAAATAAAAAGCATTTATTTTAAAAATATTTAAAGTGCCAAAAATATCATGATTACTTATGTTACTGTTAGCACAAAACTTTTAAAATGTATATTTTGTCGTAATCTCAATGTCGCTACTCTGCATACATGTAGATTGTCTAGGTAGTCTAAATTGTCTATTGGCAGGTACATCAGCCAACCTTTTTCTGCAGGTGTTGTTTCTGCCATTAGACAACAGTTTATGTTGGATCTTTATCATAAAAACAGTTTGTTTTTATGATAGTGTTTGGAACTGCCCTGCTGCTGAAATGTGCTATACAAATAAACATGATTAATTGATTGAACAGAAATGATTAAAAGAAGTGACAACATTGCTGGTGGGAGATACCATCTAACTGTTGTCTCTTAAATAAAGAAAAATGTATGATAAACTATTTAACTTTGAAATATTGAATGAAAGTTACAAAATATTACTCAAATAATTTTTTCTTGTTCCTGGAAAAAAATCAGACCTTGTGTACTTCAGAAACAAAATGGAATTCTCCTTTTGTTGTATCCCTCCTCCTCTATCAACTTGGTACAATCCGACAAGTCCAGGTGCAAGCCATTAGTATTCATTTAACTTGTTTCATTTGTTTTGCGTGGAGAAAGAGGTAAGACTCATACAGAATCTCTTAAGACATTTAAGTACATATAGTTTAGTAATTTTGCAGAATGTTGTAGGTTACTTGATGCTTGGATACACCAAAGCATCTGATTTGCAGCAGTTTAGCTAGTAATTACCAACCATGTTAGCCAGTGTACCAGAGTTTAAAGGGAAGGTGGCTCACTCCAGAATTAGATAAAACTGTATTTGGTCATTTTCTGTACATCAGTGAGTGATATTGTTTCACAGGCACAAATTATCCTAGATAGTAATCATTAGTATTAAGATGATGTTTTAATTTTTTTATGATTTTGAGAACCTGTCAATAGAAAGTCAATTATGTAGAACTGTGTACTTCAGTACATCATTCTCGCATAAAATAACACCAAATCATATTATGTACAGCAGGGGTGTCAAACTCAAGGTCTTGAGGGCTGGTGTCCAGCAACATTTAGATGTGTTTCTGATGTCACATGGCTGGATCAGATGGGATGGTCATCAACTTGACTGCACTGAGAAGCTATTTCAGTAATATACTTAAGGTGTTTTAGACCAGACAGACATGTAAAAGTTGCAGTACACTGGCCCAGGAGGCCTGGAGTTTGACACCCCTGGTATACAGTATCATGTTACTCAGCAACACATTCTCTGATCGTTGCAGAAGATGTCAGCAAAGAGGTTTCAGAGAGCAAACATGATTCCAATTGTTATTGCTCCTTAGGTGAAGATAAAGAAGGATTTGATGTAAAATACTCCAATTCATTTAAAGGTGAGTTGTGACTTTATTATGCATAGGATTCCAGTGTTTATTAAAGGATTGTTTTTTCCTTTGTTTTGCTTTTTCACTTTTAAACTATTTTTATACTACACATTATTAGCATAGATCATGTTCAATGATCATTATAATCAGAATACCTTTCTTTTTCCAAAGGAGACAAGCAACTGCTCAAAATACAAAAGCTTATATTATATGCAGCATATATATATATATATATATATATATATATATATATATATATATATATATATATATATATATATATACACTACTCAAATAGTTTTTTCTTGTTCCTGGAAAAACAATGAACAAAAACAATAGGGAGGACTGAGTTTTGAAATTACAAGTACAAAATAATGAGTTGCATTCAGTTGACAAAAAATGTTTAAGTAACCACAGAAAGACATACAATTAGATCAATTGACTGATTTTAATTTCATTTGCTACTATTTGATATATCTGCATTGTTTAAAGTTTATCCTACTTATTATGTGTACCTACAGGTAGAGGTGTGTTCAGCTAAAGGTGCTTTGCTCATACAGTTGGTGGACTTTATTTATGGAATAATTCAGTGTACATCCCTTCATTTCAGATTTCCAAAGTTGAACCGTCAGGCTGGTGATGTGGACATGCGGATCCTGTTCAACCAACCCTCCAGAGGTAATTTTGGTCTCCAACGACCAACTTATTCTCTAAAATAAAGTAATTGAAATGATATTAAATATTGTTCAAACACACATGTGTTGTGTAATACTAGATATGTTAGCTGCATAAAAAGGAGGACTGAGTTTTGGAATGACAAGTATAGAAGAATGAAAATTACATTTAGAAGCGCACATACACACACAGGTCCTGTGTAATACTCAAAATGTAAGGTGCAGGAATAGGGAGGACTGTGTTTTGAAATTACAAGTATAGAAGAATGAAAGTTACATTGAGGAGCACACATACACACAGGTCCTGTGTAATACTCAAAATGTAAGGTGCAGGAATAGGGAGGACTGTTTTCTACATTGGGAACAAACTCACATATAGTGAGTGTTCTTTACATTTCAGATTTCTAAAGATGAACTGTGTCAGGCTGGTGACGTGGATGCATGCGGATTTTGTTCAACCAACCCTTGCAGAGGTAATTTTGGTCTCCATCGACCAACTTATTCTCTAAAATAAAGTAATTGAAATCATATTAAGTACTGTTCAAACTCATAGGTGTTGTGTAATACTAAATATGTTAGCTGGATTAAAAGGGAGGACTGAGTTTTGAAATTACAAGTATAGAAGAATGAAAATTACATTTAGAAGCACACATACACACAGGTCCTGTGTAATACTCAAAATGTAAGGTGCAGGAATAGGGAGGACTGAGTTTTGAAATTACAGGTACAGAAGAATGAAAGTTACATTGAGGAGCACACATACACACAGGTCCTGTGTAATACTCAAAATGTAAGGTGCAGGAATAGGGAGGACTGTTTTCTACATTGGGAACAAACTCACATTTAGTGAGTGTTCTTTACATTTCAGATTTCCAAAGATGAACTGTGTCAGGCTGATGACGTGGATTCATGCGGATTCTGTTCAACCAACCCTTGCAGAGGTAATTTTGGTCTCCATCGACCAACTTGTTCTTTAAAATAAAGTAATTGAAATGATATTAAGTACTGTTCAAATACATAGGTGTTGTGTAATACTAAATATGTTAGCTGGATTAAAAGGGAGGACTGAGTTTTGAAATTACTAGTATAGAAGAATGAAAATTACATTTAGAAGCACACATACACTCCTGATCAAAATCTTAAGACCAGTTAAAAAACTGCAAGAATTTACATTTCGCACTATTGGATCTTAAGAAGGTTCTAAGTAGAGCTTCACAATGTTAAAAGAAGAAATCAGCATAATAGACAAAAACTTTTGAGTGGGGATTTCATTGAAAACTGCATTTACACTCAAACATTTTTTCAGCTGATCAAAAGTTTAAAACCATAGCTCAAAAAAACCAGAGAAACCCCCCAAAACAGAAATCAGAGTGTCAAAAAAAGGACTCAGTAATGAGTAGCTCCACCATTCTTGTGGAGCTACAAGAATGGTAGCTCTTCAAGAATGATTGAAGTTGATGACTTCAACCATTTAGGCATGCTTGATGCCAATGTTTCCAGGAGGCTAGTGGAAACGTTGCTCCAAGTGTTGAAGATGGCTTCACGAAGGGCATTCACTGTCTGGAACTGATGTCCATTTTTGTAAACTTCCGTTGCCATCCATCCCCAAATGTTCTCAATTGGGTTTAGATCCGGGGAACATGCACGATGTTCAAAAAGAGTGATGTCATTCTCTTGGAAGAACTCCCTTGTCAGGCGGGCATTGTGAACTGCAGCATTGTCCTGTTGAAAAACCCAATCATTACCACACAGACAAGGGCCCTCAGTCATGAGGGATTCCCGCTGCAACATCTCCCCTTATGAACCTGCACAACCTGAAGCTCAATTGTTCCATTGAAGGAAAACGCACCCCAAATCATGATTGCGCCCCCACCACTGTGCCATGTAGAAAACATCTCAGGTGGGATCTCCTTGTCATGCCAATAACGTTGGAAGCCATCAGGACCATCAAGGTTAAATATTTTCTCATCAGAGAAGATAACTTTCTTGCACCTTTCAATGTCCCATGTTTGGCGCACCCTTGCAAAGTCCAAACGGGAAATTTTGTGGCGTTAAAGAAGACATGGCCTTTGAAGACGTTTTTTGTGTTTTGTTTCTGAAGCCCTTCTTTCTCTCGCAGATGCGGTCTGATGGTTATTGGGCTGCAGTCAGCACCAGTAATGGCCTTAATTTGGGTAGAGGATCGTCCCGTGTCTTGACGTACAGCCAATCGGATCCTGCGGCTCAGAGCTGGTGAAATTGTTTTGGGTCTACCACTTGACTTTTTTGTTCCATAACCCTCAGGATCATTTAAAAAATGGAAAATGACTTACTACATGATATGTCTTACTGCGTCTAACTTCAGCAGCGATGGCACATTGTGAGAGGCCTTGCTTATGCAGCTCAGCAATCCTACTACGTTCAAAGTCGGTGTGCTTTTTTGCTTTTGCCATCACGAGGTCTTGACAGTGTAAAGACTTGACAGAAAATGACATGGAATCCAGAGTTTGGCACATCTTTTGGCTTTTAAAGACTATGGTCTTAAACTTTTGATCAGCTGAAAAAAATCATGTTTGAGTGTAAATGCAGTTTTCAGAAAATTGCCTGCTCAAAAGTTCTTGTCTCTTGCACTGATTTTTTCCTTTAACATTGTGAAGCTCTAATTTGGACTTAAGATCCAATAGTGCAAAATGCAAATTCTTGCAATTTTTTGACTGGTCTTAAGATTTTGATCAGGAGTACTCACAGGTCTTGTGTAATACTCAAAATGTAAGGTGCAGGAATAGGGAGGACTGAGTTTCGAAATTACAAGTACAGAAGAATGAAAGTTACATTGAGAAGCACAAATACTCAGGTCCTGTGTAATACTCAAAATGTGAGGTGCAGGAATAAGGACTGTTTTCTACATTGGGAACAAACTCACATTTAGTGAGTGTTCTTTACATTTCAGATTTCCAAAGATGAACTGTGTCAGGGTGGTGACATGGATGCATGTGGATTCTGTTCAACCAATCCTACACAGGTAATTTTGGTCTCAATCGACCAACTTATTCTCTAAAATAAAGTAATTGAAATGATATTAAGTACTGTTAAAACACATAGGTGTTGTCTAATATTAAATATGTTGGCTGCATAAAAAGAGAGGACTGAGTTTTGAAATTACAAGTATAGAAAAATGAAAATTGCATTTAGAAGCGCACATACACACAAGTCCTGTGTAATACTCAAAATGTAAGGTGCAGGAATAGGGAGGACTGAGTTTCGAAATTACAAGTACAGAAGAATGAAAGTTACATTGAGAAGGACACATACTCACAGGTCCTGTGTAATACTCAAAATGTAAGGTGCAGGAATAGAGAGGACTGTTTTCTACATTGGGAACAAACTCACATTTAGTGAGTGTTCTTTACATTTCAGATTTCCAAAGATGAACTGTGTCAGGCTGGTGACGTGGATGCATGCGGATTCTGTTCAACCAACCTTGCAGAGGTAATTTTGGTCTCCATCGACCAACTTATTTTCTAAGATAAAGTCTTTGAAATGATATTAAGTACCAGTGGTCCCCATCCTTTTTATCACCGCGGACCGGTGAAGACTTGGCCATTTTTCTGTGGCTCGGGTTCTTCTTTTTTTACCCCGAATTTCTCCTTACAACAATCTTAGAACGTTGCTTGCGATAATCGTAACCGTTCATCCTGCCATCTATGGCATGCTAAGACTGATCACATCCAGTCGTTGGAACATTGGGACTGCTCCGATCTAATATCGGGCATATTCTCACAGCTTGTAGGGTTTTCCTTGATTGGGAGCTAGAACTCAACCTGTTCAATTTGACAGGCAGCCAATCAGAAAACGCTGTGACGTAGCTCATGGAGGGGAATCCCAAACAGCTGAGCTGACATGCCCAAAATGAGTCCGGTGGACATTGGAGATATCTAGAAACAGCATGAATGTTTATTCAGCATTTTGTACAAAGAATATCCACAGAAATGATGACGAGTGGAGTTGGAGCAAAATTGCTACCACAGTTGATAAACCTGGTAACTTTTCAGCTATCCATCATTAAATTAACGTGACACAAGGCTATTCATTCAGTCAAGGCTTGATGCTTACACTAGCTATATGCATTGCAGGTAGATTGTAGTTGTGACATCATTTTGTACTAAAGCCTGCTCACATGGCAAGATTTGCTCCTGTTATGTGGCTGGACACATAAACCTGTTGTACTTTTATCAGCTCTGTGGTCACAGAATTTGGAAAATCGTCTGACAATCCTAAAATCTTGCCGTGTGAACCAGACTTAAGACTTACAAGCTATACTCCTCTTTTCTCGTCTCGATCACTGCCATAATGCTCTCTGACTCTAGTCGCTATGCTAACGTTCACACATCCCTTCAATATAAGATTTGAAAATGCCACAAAAACGAATATTTATTTTCATGAAAATTTTAACTTACGACAATGACAAATTAATGGGAGTCCTGAGCTTGTTTCTCTGCAATGAGATGATCCGACCTTGGAAACGATGACACACAATGCAGAGGGTGTAATGGCAAAGCAGTTTGAAGCTCCATTGCCTCATTTGTAAGCCGGTACATATTATGCAGAGTGGGCTTGGAACATGGGAGTCACCTACAAGTCCAGGATAAATCCACTCTCCTGTCTCTGGTCCTTTTCCCCTTTTCCAAAGAAACTTTCCTAACATATCGCTTTCATACTCATTGTGGGCTCAATGTTGGTGAGCAAGACGTAACCGAGAGAATCCAGTTAAAGGGTTTTCAAAATAAACGATCCTCCATACTCAGACAATATGTAACACGAAAATATTTTTCTTGTGCGGCCCGGTACCAATTGGTTCACGGACTGGTACTGATCTGCGGCCTGTGGTTGGGGATGACTGTTAAGTACGGTTCAAACACACAGGTCTTGTGTAATACTTGATATGTAAGCTGCATAAAAAGGGAGGACTGAGTTTTGAAATTACATGTACAAAAGAATGAAAGTTACATTTAGAAGCGCACATACAGGGCCAGTGTAATACTCAAAATGTAAGGTGCCGGAATAAGGAGGACTACGTTTTGAAATTACAAGTACAGAAGAATGAAAGCTGTTTTAGAAGCGATCATACACACAGGTCCTGTGTAATACTCAAAATGTAAGGGGCAGGAATAGGGAGGACTGTTTTCTAAATTGGGAACAAACTCATATTCAGTGAGTGTTCTTTATATTTCAGATTTCCAAAGATGAACCGTGTCAGGCTGGTGACGTGGATTCAGGCGGGTCCTGTTCAATCAACCCTCCAGAGGTAATTTTGGTCTCCAACGACCAACTTATTTTCTAAATACAGTTTTTGATATGATGTTAAGTACTGTTCAAACACACAAGTCTTGCGTAACACTTGATATGTAAGCTGCATAAAAGGAGAGAACTGAGGTTTGAAATTACAAGTACAAAAGAATGAAAGCTACATTTAGAAGCGCACATACACGCAGGTCCTGTGTAATACTCAAAATATAAGGTGCAGGAATAGTGAGGACTGAGTATTGAAATTACAAGTACAGAAAAATGAAAGTCACATTTAGGAGTGCACATACACACTGGTCTTGTGTAATACTCATCATGTAAGTTGCAGAAATTTGGAAACCTGAATTTTGAAATTACAGGTAGAAAAGAATGAAAATGACATTTAGAAACGCACATACACACAGGTCCTGTGTAATACTCAAAATATAAGGTGCAGGAATAGTGAGGACTGAGTATTGAAATTACAAGTACAGAAAAATGAAAGTCACATTTAGGAGTGCACATACACACTGGTCTTGTGTAATACTCATCATGTAAGTTGCAGAAATTTGGAAACCTGAATTTTGAAATTACAGGTAGAAAAGAATGAAAATGACATTTAGAAACGCACATACACACAGGTCCTGTGTAATACTCAAAATATAAGGTGCAGGAATAGTGAGAACTGAGTATTGAAATTACAAGTACAGAAAAATGAAAGTCACATTTAGGAGTGCACATACACACTGGTCTTGTGTAATATTCATCATGTAAGTTGCAGAAATTTGGAAACCTGAATTTTGAAATTACAGGTAGAAAAGAATGAAAATGACATTTAGAAACACACATACACACAGGTCCTGTGTAATACTCAAAATATAAGGTGCAGGAATAGTGAGGACTGAGTATTGAAATTACAAGTACAGAAAAATGAAAGTCACATTTAGGAGTGCACATACACACTGGTCTTATGTAATACTCATCATGTAAGTTGCAGAAATTTGGAAACCTGAATTTTGAAATTACAGGTTGAAAAGAATGTAAATTACATTTAGAAACGCACATACACACGGGTCCTGTGTAGTACTCAAAATATAAGGTGCAGGAATAGGGAGGACTGAGTATTGAAATTACAAGTACAGAAGAATGAAAGTCACATTTAGGAGTGGACATACACATGGGTCCAGTGTAATACTCAAAATGTAAGGTGCAGGAATAGGGAGGACTGTTCTCTACATTGGCAACAAACTCACATTTAGTGAGTGTTCTTTACATTTCAGATTTCCAAAGATGAACTGTGTCAGGCTGGTGACGTGGATGTATGCGGATCCAGTTCAACCAACCCTCCAGAGGTATTTTTTGTCTCCGACAACCAACTTTGTTTCTTATATAAAGTCATTGAAATAATATTAAGTACTATTCAAACACACTGGTCTTGTGTAATACTCATCATGTAAGGTGCAGAAATTTGGAGGACTGAGTTTTGAAATTACATGTAGAAAAGAATGAAAGTTAAGTTCAGATGAGCACAGACACATGGATCCTCTGTAATAAACTGGATAGGTTCATACATTAGGTGGACATTGTTTTATTTTTAGAAACAATCATTCAGTGTTTATCCCTTCATTTTAGCTCTCCATAGAGATGCCTTGTCAGGCTGCTGAGTTGGATGCATGCAAATTATTTTCTGGCAACTCACCTGACATAAGTTTTATCTCAATGACCTTTTATTTTCAAAATTGTCATGAGAATACTAAGTACTGTTCAAACACATGGTTATTGCGATTCAAAACAATTAATCATAACAATTCATTGGTTTTGATACCTACACAAGTGTCAGGATCAAATTCTTATTTTAAGATTACACTTTTTTCGGTTAACGGTGGTTAACTGTGTGTGAGATCATGATATCATCCATGATGAAATGTCAAGTTTAGAAAAATGTTTTATTTGAAGGACTGTTTTCACCTCTGAAATGGAGTGGTGTGTGATGTAAAGGTAATTTTTTTGAGAATGGGAATTGGGTTCATCTTTTGAATATGATCTTCCATGTCTAGTTGTGCTGTATGTTGAAATTGAGTCATAGTGCAGCACTGACTTTTTAAATACTTATGCTACCTCCCTTTGTCAATTCTTACTTTTCTCTGTCTAGTTTGCAACCAGTCCCTGCACAAAATGTGTTATTGTAAATAAAAGGAGGACATCACTGGTAAGCTTTTAGTAGAAATATTCTTGCTGAAACGCTTTCAATGTATACAAAATATGTTTTTAATCAACAGGTCTGTCCAGAACAAAGTTCAAGTGAAGCGATATCATCAGAAGAGGAGTATGCTCCTGATTCCGTAGATGATTCAGACATCTCATGGGATGACAAATGCACTCCACAGAAATATGGACTAGTTATAGTCCATATTTCCATTTTTGGACTTCTTAATGCACATGAATTTTATGTTTTTTGTATGTGTATGCCATGGTCCTGATAAATAAAATTGGCCCTGACAATTACTGTTGGTGTCATGGGCGGAGCCAAGCACCTCATTATCGTTTGTCCTTTTAATACAGCATTGGGTCACATTCTTGTATTTTGAGTTCTGAAGTGTGTATCTAAATTTTTAAGTGAGATCTATGTTGTGTAACTCTAACAAGATTTTTGACAACTTACTACGTCTTTCTAGCATAAGTGGAAAGGGGTGTCCGTTTAGTGTTGCAAAAAACTGGTCTGAAAAAAGTGTCCTGCTAGTACACCAAAACCAGTATATGTGTGTGTGTGTGTGTGTGTGTGTGTGTGTGTGTGTCCAGTGGGGTAGCGGCTGCAGCCTCCTCACACATGCGTTAGTCTGCACAGGCAGCGGACCTTCTCCAGTCTGTAGCAGCGTGTTCCCAAAACACTGACGTCTTAGGAAAATATCCTGAGATGGAGGCATGGTGGTGTACTGTCACTGGCAAGAGGAAAGATAAAACAAAAAAGGAAAGAAAACCTCACCGCAGCTCAACAGACCTAGAGGCATGCGGTCCTTCTTGTGTGGAGGTAAAAAACGTCCCGATTTTGAAACAATGCAGAAAATGATAGAGAGATGGAGCGATTTCAGATTATTCATGCTCCTGAAACTGTTCCAATCTTGTCTTATTACAGCCGTAAACTTCAATTTTTTTGTTGCTAGACAACACAAAGTGAGCATAAATGAAACGTGGAAAGATACTGATTAATGGTTTTTGGGGAAAAAAAAATATCATATTGGTTAAAAATCTGAAAAGTGGAGAGTGTATTTGCAATCCACCGTTTCGTCCTCGGGTCAAAATGGCCGAGGTTTGTATGTGTTTTCCCTATACACAGAAAATGAGGACAACAGGAGGGTATACAACTCAGTGTAATTAGTAGCTTTATTAGCATAAGTAGTCATAGTGATAGTCACTTATACATGTAATTTAATCTCAATATCAATCCAGCTATTCTGTTAGCTAAATTAGAAAACATTAGTGAATAAACAGCATCATATTACCAGGAAACTGAAGTGAGCAGGGCGCAGATGAAAACCAACCATGTCCTACCTAATCAGCAATACTTAGAAACGCAAACAAGAAGCTTAGGACAATTTACAGTTCAGGTGGGACAGTGATTGGCTGTGTACTCCAAAGTGTTTAAAGACGAGTGGCAAGAAGAAAGGAATTCAAAGCTTACCATAAGCAACTCAGGGTACACAGAAAACATGTGGATGAATGTGGTCTGGTCAGTTGACACAAAAATTTAAGTCTTTTCTTCTGCAAGCAAAATTCTACCATACATCTTCAGAGTTGATGGGATGGAGCTAAATACAGGGCAGTCCTGGTAAAAAAATAAAATAAAATGAAAATGTTAGAGCCCACAGAAGACTTGAAAGCATGTCACCATCCAGCAGGAGAATGACACAAAACTTTATATTCAAAGCAACTATAGCGTGACATCAGAGTCTTTGACTTAAAAGAGCTCAACAAGGTGATGAAGAAGGATGACTGTGTTCCTCATTACAGGAAGAATACGACTGAGCATCCTCTTCATCAGAATGCCATACAGTATCAGAGTCTTCAGTGAGTTTTCTTGAGAGCCGCAGTAATACTGACTGCTACAGGAGACAGTTCCTGCCCACAATCGTCAGCATCTACAACAACTCTTAGAAGAAACTTGTATAATCTGAGCTAGATCATTTGATTATCTTTTAGGATTAGTAGTTTTAATTAATTAAATTGAAAACCCTTAGATTTAATTTCAGTGACTATTGACTTGGGGGTTGAATAAAAAGGCAGGACAAATATTTCAAAGTTGAATTTATCGAAAAAGAAAAAAAAATTAAAACCTATAATTTTCCTCCTACTTCACATTGCTGCACTGCTTTGTGTTCATCTATCATATAAAATCCCCGCAAACTTGACTTCAAAAGAGCTTGAGAGAGTGTCAAGTCGTGTTTTCTGTGGGTTTTTTTTTTTTTTTTTTTTTTAGAAACATAAACCAAACTGCTGAAGCCAAAACATCCGTTGTGTGTTTCCTTTCTTCTTTTATTTTATACTTTTGCAAGCTGTAATCAATAATATGAGAATTTCTTTTGATCCTTCACAAAAGTAAAAAGATCAAAGCTGTATATAGGGATGATCTATTGATCAGTTGACATGGAAAGTAACACATACATAACCCATGAGATCAGCGGTCCACTAAAAATGGGTCTGTGACGAACGTGGAGGAAACAACAGGCTGGAAGCTGGACTTGATGCACGCAACTATTTCTACTGACGCTCCTGAGCGACCTCGGGGATTTTTGAAAATCTGGCTGAAGCCGACTGCAGAGCTCTGGTTCTGCGATTTCAGATGACTGAATTGCTGGATGTGAAACACTGAAAGCAATCCAAATTGCAGGGCATCTGCACATTCTTAAAAAGTCTTATATTCATGGAGGCCTTAAAATTTCTTACATTCTTAAAAAAAAAAACGTAAGTTGGCCTTAAACAGATTCATCGCAGGTCTTAAATTTTGTCATTGCATGACTACTCGCAAATATTCTGTGTAATTTATCATTTCTGTTGGGACGTTTCTGTTAGGCAAAAGTTTGAGTCACACGCAGACATCTTCATTGCGTTCTGCAACTGGAGGCAGTTGAGGCTACTGCTAACTAGCAGCTAAGCTTTTTTCATCTATCATGGGTTAGGTGCAAATGTATTGCCCATTGGCTGGACAACATTTGTTTTTGCTATTGACACTTCTGTTGCCCCATATAAGGTTAGATGAATTGTGTGTAAAACTTAAAAAAAACACTGTTAAACTTGGCACTGGGGTTAAGGTTAAGGTTGCAGAGAGCCATATGCAGTGCGAGGAACACAAAGCTGCTGCCAAGAGCCACAAACAGACCATAGAAATGTCACTGTTTCTGCTATGATTGATTGTACAGCAGGAATACCCAACCATCCCAAAATTTATCAGGTACTTTTTGGTCTTAAATTTAGTTCAAGGTGGCATTAAAAGGCCTTAAAAATTGGATTGCAGGTACCCTGAACTATATGCCTCTCTTTCTTTCTTTCTTTTCCGTGTATTTTTGATAAAACAAACAGCAGTGAGTCTGGACGTTTCTAGGCAACGGTAATGCCATCGTTGCCAGTGGGACAAACTGGCTTCCATTTGTTCTGCTCGGGACTAACGCCAGTTTGATTCCGATAATGAGCTGGACCGGGGTCAAACGGCGAGCAGCGCATTATATGAGCCACATGTGCATCACAGTTTCAAACCACATGAAACGATAGGCGTGGGGGGGTGAGAGGAGGAACAGGAACAGCAGACCGGTCCAGATACAGGCAGATTCAAACATCCAGAGGAAGGTGGCCTGGTTCAAAGACCAAACAACGACCACCCCAAACTCTCAGCAAAGACGGATGGCCCACAGAGCCTCAGTGGCATCGCGAAGGAAAAAAAAAAAAGATCCAGACAAATGAAGAATAAACCAGCCTTACTCCAAGTTTAAGCTTGTGTTGTTAACATGAATGATGCATATTGCTGAGTATGCATGGAATTTCAACAAAGAAAGAAAAGAACTAAAGGGGGAAAGAGCTTGAGCCATGATGTCTTGTGTGTTTTGGCAGATCAAGAAACCTTTTTGTTTTTTCTCCGTCTTTTTGACAAAGACGGAGGTATAAGGTTGGGACTGTGGTGTTTATTGGTTTCTGCCAAGCCAGTCAGAGAAGCAAACAGAAGGAGAGTGAAACCCGATCGACTGGCACCGTGTCAGGACCAGGAGTGGCGCAGCATCGGGTGGAAAACACTGACAAACATCCACACACACAAGTCCAGGTTACAAAATGATCACAACATGAAGTTACAGCAGCATGAAAACCTTTAATACCAAACCTATTTATGATTAAACAGACATACATCATCCAGGATGAGCTGTAAGCATCTTCTTGGATTAGGGGAAATTTGCTAATTCCACTCTATTGATCCCATCCAGCCTTGCTCTTCCACACACCCTAAAACTCCTCACTACACACACACACACACACACACTTACTGTGGACCATCAGGGAAATCCCTCTGTGGCCAGACTGTTCTTTTTAACTTGATATGCTTGTGAATCACCCGTAGTGCTGCAGTGCTGCTCCACACAGGGCCCACAGCCGGAGCAGCCCGTGGCCCCGCTACGCTCCCCGATCATGCTGAAAAACAGGATCCAGCTGCCTGGGCATCCTGTCATTACAGACAGACCTGTCTCATCTTCTGACACGACCACATCTCATACCCGGCCATCAAGCCTCCTGCTGGGAACTCCGGTCCAGACTTAACCCCATAACCTGCCTTCATTTTCAACCCAACACCAGCTGTAGCAATGTTCAGCTCACGTTAAGAGGATTAGTTTGGATCTTTTTATAGAAACGTTCTGTGAAGTTATCAATAATGGTTCCCTTACCTGTGTTTAGTGCTTTATCCAAGAACATGAACATTTTCAGTTTTAGTTGTTTTAAGTTAACTAAATCATTAATATATAAATACCATATTTTCCAGACTATAAATTGTACTTTTTTTCTCATAATTTGGTTGTGACTTATAATAAGATGTGTCTTGTATGCGTTTTTTCCCCCTCTTCATAGGGTTAAGCATTTTTTGACTGATGGGATAAATATTAATTCATACTGACGAACACGAGACAAGGATTAAACATTATGTCTATCTGCCGATGCTACCTTTCCAAAATGCTAGCACCCCTGTTGAGACTTGTCAATGGGCAGTTACGTCTCCACACTCTGGTGGTTGCCAAGGAGATGAGGCGGAGATTGTTGGTGTCATGCTATGCTACTGGCTTTCTGTTTCCGCACATTTATACTACATGCGTCTCTGCACCACTGCGCACTTCGCCGGTGGAGCGGAGTCCTTCCTGAACACCTTAATTTAGAGTACAAATGTTGGTGCGTAAGCCAGCAGTCTTCCAAGACAAATTCAAAGCTTTCTCTGTGTTTGTTGAATAGCAGGAGCAAGAGGCAAAACAAATAAAGATCAAAAGTCCAAGACCACAGCATGCATCTGATGTTCGTATTATTTTCTGCCATGCATTCTCCCTTTTCCTGGGCCCCTGATAGCAAAAGACCAAAAAACGTTCTGTCTTTGGATAGTGCACGATTGCTCACTTAATCATGAAGTATCCAATGACAGATAATCAAAGGCCAGATACAAAGCT
This sequence comes from Poecilia reticulata, assembly GCF_904066995.2. Classification (NCBI taxonomy): domain Eukaryota; kingdom Metazoa; phylum Chordata; class Actinopteri; order Cyprinodontiformes; family Poeciliidae; genus Poecilia; species Poecilia reticulata. The sequence goes on from NC_088838.1 coordinate 7,296,889, forward strand.
CACTCCAAAGGGTGGATTCAAAACATTCACCTGCACTGAGCTGGAGGGTTTGACGGATTGTCCAACACAGGCAGAGGAGGAAGCAAACAAAGCCATTGACTCTGTTGTGTTGATCATGCTTCCAAAAGTTGAGCAGTAAAAGTTGGAGGAAGAGGAATTTATGAGACATTTTATTGCTGACAAATATGTTGTTCAGCTTGACACTTCTCTCTTCACAGTGGAGGACGGATGTTTACAGCGCACGCAATTTCCAGTAAAGGGGGGCGGAGGGGGTTGGGGGAACGAGTGAGCGTCGCTCCCTCACCCTGACGTTCCTTCCCTCGTGTGGGGGGGGGGACGTTGATCTATGTTTTCGCATCCACCTGAATGATGTGTAGTTGCGCCACTGCCAAACGTTAGTGACTGGGTAAAATCAGATCAGATCGTTAAAAACTTCATCATTCCATGCCTCCAGCAAGCAATCGTTTTTCTGCAACCTTTGGTCCTGGCCTTCTGCTATTTATTTTTCTTTTGTTGTTGTTGTTGTTGTTTCTTTTACTGATATAAACAAAAAACTGTTTTTTGGAAAATGTCAAACATATCTGCTTTAAAAACATATTGCTCAGTACCTCAAAAAATAAAAAAGGTCTTAGTTATATAACCATTGAAAGGAGGTTAACTTCAACTTTAACATACACAGCACATTCTTTTGAACGTCAGGTTGAATCAATGAATATTAGTTCACTTGTCAATCTATGCAGTTCATGTCAAAAGTGCAAAAGAATCAATGACAGTCTTAGGTATTTATCTTTGTCAAACACAAAGTAAATATGAAGGTGCATGGGGAGGTGATGGGACTCGAGGTAATGGCAGAGTCTTATCTGATAAACTCAATAACACGGTTTGTTTCTTGGCAACAGCTTGCGGCTCAGGAAAACGGGACACGGATGCACGTAGAAGCGGTACGGCAGAGATTTAAGCTGGCGCAGATGCAGACAAAGGCACAGTCACTTGCACAAAGCTGATACCAGCATCAGGGTAGAGTGAAGCCATGTCTAATATGCTGAGTGAAAAGAAAACACGACACAGTGGCATCAGGGCTTCCCGCTTACTGAGAAACCGTCTGACTAGAAAACAAAGCAGGAGCTCAGGGACGGGGCTGTCTGCCTGTGAAACACAGAACCACACATGCTATTTTTTTCTAGCTAGCTGTCAATGACTGTGTTGTTGTGCTCCAGGCAATTTATATAAAACGGAATCTAAAGTAGACTTTCAAATGTTCTTGGAGATATTTATACCTCGTAGCTCAAAAAGCATCAAGATTAATAATGCTATTTAAAACGTATTTCCTCCTTCTTATCATGTTCATCAGAGTTTGAGGTGTAGACCCCCAAGCAGCCTACGTACACAGACTGGCATTCTCTCTTCATTTCCCTCCAGAGTGTTTGTAATTTTTAAATAATCCCAGTGGAGCTGTGTCTACTGATATCCCCCAAGTTCAACTTCTTGATGTGTCAAGAGCAAACACCTTCTGCCTTATTTTGACAATGAGACTGTGTGTGTGTGTGTGTGGCTGATTGGTGTTCAAGAGACTCCCCTGCTGGCTGTGTTGTAGACACAATAAAGGAACCATCAAGCGGACATTGCAGAAGGGGGTCTGAGTCTCCCCTTAACCCCAACACACATCCCAACACAGTCTCCTGAAAAGTCTCACAAATCATCTAAACAAATGTCCCTTTTTTCCTGCGCCCACTACAAAGAGAGCAGCGCTTTTGTTGTGGCCACGGAGACCCAAGGTGATTATGGAACATGTGAAAAATATTTGCAGCCATAAAGAAAGGCCAATTGGTATTAATGATGCGGCGGCCGGCAGGGGCCACAGGAAGTGTGTGTTCGAATGAGTGTAAGTTAGGAGTGTGTTTGGTCTGGGGTCAGTCAGACACACTTGTTTCCCACTAGGATGGATCTGACGGAGGCCACAGGGCAGGGAGCCCACCGATTCATCAGAGTCGTCATCCCCGGGGTGTCCGGTATCCCAGGGTGCAGCGGTGCAGCTGCCAGGGCCCAAAGTGGCACTTTTGATGGACTCCAGGTGGACACGCAGTCAGCTTCAGACGTTAGAATCTGAAATGGAAAGGATGGTTGAGTAAAAACACACAATTAAAGCACAAAAACACACAATTAAAGCACACATGATAAAAATATTTCAGTCTTTTTTATTAGGCAGTGAAGCAATTTAAATTAATTAGCATGTTACATACATAACTAAGCATTTACCAAGCATTTGGGCTAATGCTAATGTTGTTGTAGCTTAGCATGTTTTTAGTGCAGCTAAATTAAAGTGAAGGTATCATCAACAAACATTTTCATAGCACAAAGTTTTCATATTACTGTGAGTTTGTAAAAATGTAAAATACAGACTAATACAACCCTGTATCCTACACATATTTTTAGGTTGAGTTATTTCAAACTATTAATAAAAAAAATACTAGAATGCACAAGCTGGACTCAAAGTGTTGCTGATGCACTTGTACTCAGAGTAACACTAGCATTAGTAGTGCATGCGGTAGCAGAAACTTTGCATAAGTTGTGGAAAACTGCAGTTTGCTCTTGCCAATGAAAATCTGGTGCCGTTTTCCAGCTGAAACGCTGATGAGACGGAACCTCGTAGAATGGCTCTGTAACTTTCAGATTGTGTTTAATAGCTCTACCTACGGGGTCAGTCCCTTTACACCCTCTGCTGTGGCTTTTAATAATTATTACTTAAGAAAGACCAAATACTAAAGAAATAGGCAGTGTTTTGAAATGTAAAGGGAATTTAAAAACTGCTGACTTCAAGAAGTGTTTTTTTCTGACATTTTCTAGAAATTGTAATTGTCCCATTGAAGAAAATTAGATTGGTCTTTTATATGGGTGGCTTGGCAAAATGAACAAACAAAAAAAACAATCCGGACATATCGACATGTCTGCTATGCTCCAAGATGTTTGTAAAGACTTTGGTCCGCTCTGAGTCTGAGAGTCTGTTTGAATGCTGCAGTCACCTGGGTTTGCATTCAACCAGTTGTTCCTTTTACTTGTATGAGTTTCTCTTCAGGTTTGGCACAGAGACGACGACACAACTAAACAGTAACGGTGTAAAGTTTTCACCATCATTACAGCTTTTAACTGAAAAAAAGAGCAGTTTTCTCAAACAGCAACTTTATTGCTAAAGAGGAGTCCTTATGCTGCAGTTGGTGCAGTTTTCATGCAAGAAAGACACATATATTTCTGTAAATAACAGCATCATACAGCATTGCAACAATAACGCTGTCTGTAACCATTAATCCAAACTGCACACTAAGTTAGTCTAAAAAGTCAGCTTAATTGCAAATGCAACAAGTGTAAGTTCTTCTAATATTGATTGACTGCTTTATTGTTAACATAAGATTATTTATTTGGATAAAAGTTATTTGTGGTACAAAAAGGTAGAGTTTTGTTTGAGAGGAAACTTTTTTCTTTTATTGCTGTACATAAATCAATAGTTGCTGCAGGTTTTCACAAGTACTATAAATAATTATTTTTCTAATTCTAAAGACAATTTTGTAGAAAGTGTTTTGAAAATCCTGGAAACTTCTTCAAAATGACTGTCAAGCTAAAACCTGCAATTATTTAGTAAGTTATTCATCACATATTTTTCTATTTTTAGACTTTACCATGTTTTTAGACTAGCTGAGGGGGGAAACATACTTGTTAGCTTGTGTGCAGTGCAGGAATCTTTCTGAGATCCTTATCACAGATGTGAAAAATAACCCTTCTCAGTGGTTGCTCTTAATACATTTTTGTCTCTTTAAGAACCAGATGCCTCGTTAAATCCGGAAATTTGTGACAAGTTTGATTTAGGGCTGTTTGTAATGAAATAGCAGAAGTTCTTCTTGGCAATCCATCAACAAAACCTGAAAGCAGATATTTTTCTAACCTGTTGTCCAGGTATGAAGGCAAACCTCCAAATAAACCACAGCACACACCTTTAAGGCAACTTCCAGCGAAAAGCTTTCGCTGTTTACTTCACTAGAAAACAAATAAAGTAATAAGACATTGGGTGTTTTGATATTAAACAAAATGCTCAAATGGGAAATATAGTCAACACACTGATCCATAGGAGACATGGGAGAAGGTCATGAGGTCAAATAAGACCGAAACAGAACTTTTGGCATAAACTCCACTTGCCGTGTTTGGAGGAAGAAGAAGGACGAGACAATCTCTAGAAAACCGTCCCCACTGTGAACCATGATGGTGGAAACTTCATGCTGAAAGCTGAAAGATCTGGAGAAAATCTGTATTTGTTAAAAATCAGGTGATTTTCTGTTTTTTGTTTTGTTTTGTTTTTTCTGTCAGAGTCAAGGTCTATCTATGATGTAAAACACACACCCCTCCTTTCTTTAGAAAGGGATATATTGAGTCATATTCAATGAATTGTAATTTGCGGCATGATGAAGGTCATTTATCAGATTAAAAGCACCTTTTAGAAATAATCTTTAAGCAGTTATGCCTAATAACACAATATTTTTTGTGTAAAAAATATTTTAATCATGTTTTCATCAGGGGCTGCACAGTGGCGCAGTTGGTAGAGCTGTTGCCTTGCAGCAGGAAGGTTCTGGGTTCGATTCCCGGCCCAGGTCTTTCTGCATGGAGTTTGCATGTTCTCCCTGTGCATGCGTGGGTTTTCTCCGGGTACTCCGGTTTCCTCCCACAGTCCAAAAACATGACTGTCAGGTTAATTGGTCTGTCTAAATTGCCCCTAGGTGTGAGTGTGTGTGTGCATGGTTGTGTGTCCTGTGTGTCTCTGTGTTGCCCTGCGACAGACTGGCAACCTGAAACGTCAGCTGGAGATAGGCACCAGCAACCCTCCCGACCCCATTAAGGGACAAGGGTGAAAGAAAATGGATGGATGGATATTTTCATCAGCTGTAAGCATAAAATCATAATAAATATAAGTAAATGCTTGAAAACCTTAGTTTCTGTGTAATTAATCCATATACTGTAATGTTTCGAACAGATGCGGTAGACTCTACTTTCAGCCAAGCACTTTAAAATGTTGGTATGTACTGTAAAGCTCAATGTACAGAGTAATTTTATTTGGATAGGGCTGTAGTGTTTTTACTGTGTAATTTCAATTAACTGTTACATAAAATATGATATGGTGTCAGAATACGAAACGGTGCCAACATGGCGGCATGGCAAATGGCCAGAGACGGTGTATAATCTTCTGTGCAGGATGTGCAGAGGCTGGCACTTCCCCCAGCATGCGCTGAGAGATTAATTCTAGGGTATATAGTAACCACTACATATTACTGAATTATTAATGAATCAAATCAATCTCCAGAAAGAAACAGTAAAATCTAAATTTTGGATCAAAACAGAAAGAAAACGCTCCCCAAGTCCATTCAGTCTGAAAGGACTTTAACTGCGTTTCAATTTCTGGCATTTTTGTTGCAACCGTATTATTTTTCTGATGCACAGATTTGCACATTTACACAGATTTCTGAATGTACATCCTCTTTCACTCCTCACCTTAGATTTTCCAGGCAGTATTTTTTTTAGCTTTTCCCCAGTATTTCTGGGAGATCAGGTATAAATGTATCGTGCAGCAATTCTGAACAAATGTCCCACATGCAAAATATCTCATGACACCATTCTAATCAATATTTGTTGGATGCAGCAAACATTTGTTGACCAACAAGTAACAAAAACGTCAAAGTTATATTTTTTCTCCCTACTTTTTTCCAAATTTGTTGCCTTTTTACTAAGAAATTGGTGTGATGATTATGTAATTAGCAAGTTTTAGGTCGTTAACAGATCAATTCTTTCATGGTGACAGTGTTGTTTTCTCTTTGCCAAGTTGTCCACACATTGTTCAATCTAACACCTCCAGCTGAATTCACTGAGTCACTCATGGAGGGAACCTGAGCTGATTCCCATCTCTACTTCGGTCACTCAGTTGATAATTGTTACACACTGTTCCTTTTAGCAATGTGTAACTTGTGAAAAGCATGTGTTGTCAATACCAGAGCACCAAAGCTCATCTGCAGGTAGCCATGTTGTTTTTTCCCCCACTTTGTACATCAAGGCAAATGATAAATTCAGATATTGCACCTGCAATGTACACAAGACCTGAGCAATTAGTACAGATTAGTGCTAGCGACCAAAACTTCGGGAGCTGGAGCAAATTTTCGTATGTGTTGTATTTTCTTACAATATTAGAAAAGGAGGAAGGGGATGTCTCATTGTAAACATGAAGTTTATGTTGAGTTTTTAAATGCATTGAAACGGCAAAACGCTAATTGGTGAAAAAGCGTACAATTAAACGAGATCTTCCGGTCGTCTTTGCTAATCAAAATAGTGAAGTTGTGGATTGTTTACTCCTTTATTTGCAGTTCAGCTTTAATTTCCAGAGTAAGCTTGTTCATTCTGACCAGATGTACTGTAAACTGTTGACATCAGGATCTTTACATTTATATTACAGTTTCTAAAAAAAAAAAAAGACAAAAAATGAGTGAAGCAAAAGACAGAAGAAAATCCAACAGGTATAATGGATAATCACTGACCAATTAAGGTAAACCTGAGTGATGTTTTCCACTGTGACACATATCTGCAGATCCCAGTTGAGCCTGTTGGCAGGTGATTACAAATGAGGCTAACACTTTTACTGAATGGAGGGAAACGTGCTCCGACAAGTCACGATGCGCGCACAAATATAACGCTAATTCATCAACAGCTTATATTTCTCCCAACTATGGATCTGTAGATGAGCTTTCCTAACACAGAGCTGTGCGTGTGGGAGGAAATCCCCCACAAAAAAATAAACTGGGCGTGTGGGGATGGGGGTTGTGTTTGTGAGAGACGGAGCGGTTAGGAAAACGGGGGAGAGGTGGATCGACACAATCCCAAGTGTAATCTAAAACCTATGGGACAATGTGAGACTGTACAGTGCTGAGCCCCAGCAGGCCCTGAAAGTCCACCTCACATGTCGTCAAACCACAAGGAATTTATCACTAATGTTGATCAGCTGTAGCTGCCGGGGGCAGGGGCAGGTCTTTCCCACCACATGACAAGAGCAATCATTAATTATCTATGTCATCATGCTAGGTAGTTCTTAGCATGTCATCTGAGTCTGTCGCTGAAGCAGGACCTCCATCTCCACCGAGTCTTTTCGTCCAGATTGTTCACTTATAAAGCTTGTGGTTTGGCAGCTTTGACAGCCAGTGGTGTAAAGGATTGGAGGTAGAGCGGGCAGAACGAAGCAGACATGGCAGCAGCATGTGTGCTGTCGTCTGAGCATCACCCCCAGCATCGACCAAACGAGGAAGTGAGGGAGGAAAAAATCCCAACAAACTCCTTATAAATACAGGGAAAAAATAATGAGAAGTTAATTTATCTCAGTAGCAACCCTTTATTTATATTTAATGATTTTCCATGTACAGCTAATGAAAACACAGCATTTAGAATAAGACTGTCACATTTTTAAACAAAATCCTGGGCTAAATGAAATGCGTGTTTAATACCTGATTATAAGTTGTTATTTTCAAAAAGTGTTTTTAATCAGAACGCATGTCCAGATTTATTGAATGTCACGTTTATATGAATCAAACCAAGGTCTTTGAGACGTCAGAAGCTCCTCAGATGCATCAAACCTGACACGGTTGCTTGGATCGTGTTTGGACTACAAACTAGATATGTGCAGAGAAATCAGGTACGAAACTGATCATTGTTCAGCTCTGCCACCTCATCCTAGCACAAAAATGTTTTTTAATGACTTATTGTTTGATAAGTCACGTGTAATTTTAATTGCATTTTTATTTAATTGAAATACTGCAATTGGGAAATTGTAATTCTTTACATTAGCAGAATATTGACAGAGTTTTGCATGCATTGGTAATGGAAACACAGCAACTGACTTCACTCCTGCCTTATGGTAACAACATTGTAACATGTCACATAAACTTGTCGAGAGAGAAAAAGATTTTAAGCTGATAAGAAACTTGGTCTTAAAAAAACCTTTTATAATTTTAGCCACTGTCATGGAACATACTGTATATGGATATTGGAGCATCTTTGAAACCTCATTCTTGAGACAACACACAGTGTTGCGTACCTTTACAATAATGTATATTATATCTATGAGTTTGTACAAATTACAGTAAATGTCCTAAACAGTAGGCTGTTGTTGGGTTTATCCTTCTTTTGAAGCACATTGTGGCCACTGTCTATGAAACCATGCCACATAAATGAACTTTTAATTACTTACATGCATTTTATTAACATTGACTAGTGCCATCCAGATGACAAAATAGTTATAAATGTGTATTTTTAACAGTGCAAATTTACAAAACCAACCATCCATCGTAGCTACATCCTGTTTGGGAAACACAGTTTCTATAGCCAACCCAAACTGATATTGGGTGTGGTGGTCCCAGTTCAGTGCAAAGCTAACACAAGCATATAACCATCTAGTATTGAGACTCAGTGAATGTGGACTCACAGTTACCTGTACTGAAATGAAACAACCAGGTGTGTATTTCTGATGTAAGAGGAAACTGAACCATAATATTAAGGTACCATTATGAAAACCCCACATTTATAAAAAAAAAGAAAAAAGATTTAAACAGGTTTTTTTTTGTTTTTTTTTGCTTTGAGGTGACAATTCAAGCCACCACAATTCCCCACGTTGTCCACACTACCCTGAATATTCTTACATTTATTCACAAGGATCACCAGGGGAAGTTATGAGAGTCTGACAATTATCAGTTAAGCTGCAGAGAAAGGAAAGCAGGTAGAGCGTTTGGCTATCGTCCAAAAATGCTGAGTCACAGATCAGAGACAACAGATGGTATGATACTGTAGATCACTTCTTTGTTAACTTTGGCAGAGAACCACAGCATGCTTCAGTGGAACCCAACCCTCCACACTAAACAACGCCTGCTAGAGTTTGTCATAAACCTGTCATAAGCCAGAGGAAGGCTAAATAAATTTTATGGGTAAACAAGATATGTGAAACCATGGGAGGCTATTTTTCACTTTTGGTGTGTGTGTGTGTGAATGAATGCGTGTATGCGTGTGTGTGTGATATGCAAGTTGTTATTCTTCTTCATTATAACACAATATCAGTTAATCTCTTAACAATCAAAAAAAAAAAAGAAAAAAGTTTGACAAATGAGTCTGGAGAACTCAGCCAGGTTCTCTGCATCGTTGAATTGCTCTTACTTCTGGGATTAGTTTTACAAAATGGAAACACAGAGACGTACAGCAGCATTGTGGCTGCAGTTGAGTAATGCGCAGCTCTTTTTTTTCTTTACGTGACACCTCTGAAAGGTCTAGGGTAAAGACGAACCCAACAAAAAAATAATCACAGCGCTCAAGACCGACGCATTCCACTTCCAGACGACAAATAGCCATTACCAGCTACGTTATCCATCACACTGATACAGTGCACTGTCACTGGCCCTTTCATCCGCTGCAAATGACAGTCACAACTTTGACCTGACAAACCCCGTCAGCTTGAGCAACTTCCCCAATCAATCACAGCTGTCAGAGGCACAGCGCAGCTTTGTCCCGATTAATTACACCCTTGCTGCAAGGTGCTGTCAGTCATCCAAAACAGGCACCGCAGCCGTACTATCAAGTTTGTTGTGAATGAATGCAGGCAACGTGAGTCAAACAGTAAATATTCAATTGTATTTTAAGAAAAAGAGAGAGACAGAGAGCGAGAGAGAGAGAGAGAGAGAGAGAGAGAGAGAGAGAGAGACAAAACAAAACAAAACAAAGGAACCGTTTGGCTGCCTCAAGGCAAATGACTGCACGGTTTTCACCGTCCGGGACAGTAGAAAAAGTGCTACTACTGTCAGACGATCAGAGGCGTGGAATTAAAGTGACGAATGAATGCAATTTATCCGGAGAGAGATTAAATCATAATGATGTCAACGTCTTTTTGTACTCATAATACATTTCACCAAACCTGGAGGGGAGCTCTGAGCATGCGGCCGGCTAACAGTGATGTGTTTAACCTGGCAAGGCTCACAGTCAACCATGAGCTGACCTGAGAAACATTTCAAAGCTCATAAACTAAATACTTGTGTACGTACAGAACGGCTCATCTTGCCGAACCCGGACGAGGATCGTTTTTTTTTCTGTCTGTGTGCACTGATGAAGCAAAAGGGAATGTACAAACGTTAAACTGCAATTAGCGTGGTTTTGTATTCTTAATACTTGAGCACATAAAATAGTGTTTGCATGTTTACTTGGAAATACTTGAGTGACTGCGTTTGCACAGACATAACTAGTACTTCGCAGCATCTCCAGCTGAGCTTCCATAACAAATGTGTACAAAACTTTGTCGATATTTCACAAACTTTGCAATTGCGGTGTTTCCATTACACAAAAAAGTTTGCAATTAACATGTTTGTTTATTCTTGTACTACTTTCTGTCATCTTCTTCGTCTTTTCCGCCAGAAGCAACATCCTGTTGTTGATCACATGTTGCATTTCAAAGAAGTAACAATTTGCACCGACGTTTCTGATTAGAATTTGAAAAAAATAATCCTCATTTTGCATTCAGTTTGTTGGTTAAAATCGTGAAAAATACATGTACTCTTAGCCGCTCTTTTATCTGTTCATTCAGGTGACAAACCTCCAGGTGCCCAACAATATTTTTGTCATATGACATTTGTGGAAAATGTGCATAAACGTCAATGTATGATTGCTTTAATCTCCACTGCGTCATAATGCTCCTATCAATTCCCATATATTAATTCTAAATGATCCCTTCATCTTTTTCTAAAAAAAATCAATACCAGCAAATCTTACGAGGCTGCAAAATACACAAGTTTTTTGGTCTTTACTTATCAGTACAATGAAAGGTTGGAGGTAGGCCACCCTGGTGCAGAATCTGAACATTTCCAGAGTTAAAACACGTCTTAGGCCAACTGAAACGCTTTGGTGTGTGCTTGCATGTATTTGAGAATCATCAGGTTGTCTACATTTCTAACGTGGAAAGCTCCCGGTACCGTCCCTCCAGCTGATCCTTATCTAAGGAGCTTTAGTGTGCTCCGCTCGACATGCAAAACCTTTTTAGGGATTGACTCCTTTGTGATGGTGGAGAGCTCTGGAGCTGCTGGTGCTGCATTGCATTCTGTCTCTTCAGTGGACCAGCATTTGAAAATAACTTTCCAGCTGAGCAGTCCCAGCATTAACAAGTCGTTCTGTTTTTTTGATGAGCTCCATCTGCTAAAACCAAAACTGAGGAAAAAAAAAAAAAGGAGCTTTTGATCAGGGAAATAAAATAATATGTGTATTCTGTCACGCCTCACATCCTGTGGAGCAGAGCAAAATGTGGTGCGCATGAAGAAAAACAAATAATATGTCCTGGTGCATAGCTGTGTTTGTTTCTGTTGCTTTCGTTGGAATCGTTAGACATGAACAAACGTGCAAATGTGAGCTCAGAATTTGAATGTTGAGCTAAAAACTGTTGTTAGATGATTTATTTCTTTTACGGAGGTTTTGCAGGAATGCTTTGTCTTATCATCAGGAAGTCGTCCAGCCTGCTGCAGGGACGTGTCACAAGCCAAGATCGTTTTTACTCACAGCCCACTTTACTGCCTGCAGCTATATTCTCAACCTTGGGTGGTCACTTTACATTTTTTTCCACGTCTTTTATTCCACTCCCACTGTTTCAAACATTTCAACACATTGACAGACAATAGTCGTTTGCATCTTGATTTGACTGGCCCTTCTACATCAATCTTTGGTTCAAAGAACAACCCCTTCTTCCTACCACTTCCCACCCCCAGCTTCCCCTTTACACACCTCATACGCCCACAGTGACACACTGTATGACCAGAAGATACTTGCGAGATAAAATACCTCCCACTGCCCCACCCTGCCCATATTTTCACAGTTAAGTCAAGTTCTGGGAGGCTGAAGCAAACAGAGATGACTTCCATCTTGTCTCTTCCAAGACGCAGCAAATGAAAAACTTGAAAAACGAGCCTGCCACATACGAGGCTGATGGGTTCAGTTTGGGTTTCTAAAGACGTTTGCGCCTCTTGTTTCATCAGAGCGTGCCTGCATAGGTGTATGACTTGGCCAAAAGATTTTTTTTAATTGATTTAACTTGCTGTATTTGGAACTTTTCTCTTCAGCCCAAAGTCTGTGTCAAGTTCCATTAGAGTTTTATTGTTCGATAAAAAGACTGTCGGCTCCCTGCAGGAAGGTTTCTGCTCTGTTGGTGAGTACGACGTGCCAATAAGAGGGAAGCTAAGGATAGAGTCGTCAGGAATGAGAGACGACCCTGGGTTCATGGCGTGGCCCCCCTGCTGCTTGCCCCTTTCATCATGCAGCCCATTTGTTGGTTTAACTCTGGACCTTCTCAGCAAGTCTTGGCACATGGGGAAGAACCTGTAGCCAAAGAGAGCTCTGTCAGAGGAGGAGGGAAAGCTGCTTACCCTTAACAACAGACTTTCCAGCTTCAAGCACCACCTAAGTCCAATCATCCGTTCGTCCTGAATCCTTCCTATGCCTCAGAAACCGGCAAGGCTAGAACAAGAGATCTAGTCTAAATATGTCTTAATGCTAAGAAACAATGAATCTCTCAGGGATGTGTTGTTATGTGTTTAAGGATTCGTAAGAAAAAACATGTAAAATCCTTTACCTTAAATAAGTTATTGCAGCATTTATCTTATAGCGGCCAAAGAGATAATGACACACTTTACTGGAATGGAGGCGAATGCACAGTTTCCTCAGCGTGGGTGGTCCAGTCAGGACGGCTGCGTGGAGGAGAGTCCCACAGACAATTAACTTGTAAGCCAGACTCAGCATGTGTGATTTATTCATTAGGACATTACTCAATCGCAGCACAAGCACACTGGTGCTACAGTGTGTGTCTATGACCTCAAAAAAGAGAAAGTGACCTGTTTCTTGGCATTTGTGATGTATAGTTGGCAGTAGCAGCTTGCAAGCAGGATCTTCTCTGCCCCGATGGCCAAAGTGATTAACACAGTACACACACAGCAGAAAGCTGTTTGAATCAGCCGCCACTTGACCAGATTATGGAGATCTATTTTTAAATTAATCTGATGCAGAGCATCAGATAAGCATAAAACATTTTTAAATGGTTTTAAGCAATTAATGGAATCAACTTCAAGGAAATCTCACACATGTCAAAACTATTCATCAACAGTGACAGTAAAAGAGGAACTGTAGGATTGTAGGATTATCAATGTCAATGTTTTGTTTTATTTTTAATTAATGTTTTAAGTCTTTTATGTAAATTTAAAAGGGCTGTATGCGAGACAGCAGTGACAATTTCCATGAAGGAAAATTCCAAAGGGATTAATAAAGTTTTTATCCATCTGTCCATTCATCCGTTTGTCTATTTATTTAATATTTTTTACCAGGTGAGCATGATTAGTGACACCTGTCCCTGTGATCTTTGTCTTTCCACTAATAACTTCTGGCTGTGTTAGTCAGGAGAAACAAACAAACCTTATCTACCTCATAGGATTAACATTTAAGTATATGTTGATATTGTATTGGTAAATATGCAAACTGAACTGAAAGACCTGTGTGAAAAAGTATCTGCAAAAACAAAAACAAAGACATACTGTTCCACTCCTAAAAAAACATCCAAACTCTTCATCATACCGTCATGTACAGTATCTGACCTGCATTTTAAAATTGTACAATAACATACACATTTGATATTGTAGTGCATTAAAGTCAAGCTGCATCAGATGTTTTTGGCACGTTACAAAAATTACAGAGCATAAACATTGTGACTCTCAAACATCTGCTGAGGAAATTACATAAGTGATCATTTGTTGTCGCAGTAGTTGACCCAATAATACTATCACTTAATCTAAAGCTACACTATGCAGCCATTATCTACACTAGTAAATATTTACTTTACTTACCGTTCGAGTTACCATGCTCATATTGACATGAGCTCTTTACAGAAATCAGTTAAGTGTTAGCATGCTAATACTACAAAAGCTAATCAGGACTTTTATAAACTAGAAAGCATTTTGTCTCCTTAAAAAGGATAGCTGTGAGTGATCCAAGCAAACATAGAAATGTTTGAAAGATTTATTAAGTAGTGAAATTTTAACGTTTTGAAATAGTGTTCAGATGCTACAAACCGGCTTTGGCCTTGGCCCATTTCATGCTAACTGTTGGCTTCTGCCTCACGAACAAACTAACCTGAATTTATCCACTGCAGGTAAGATAAATGGTTGCAACACACAGGATGTTTCAGAAACCTGAAAACTTTCTGGTACCTTTAGTGTGTAGCAGGTCATAAGAAGGTAACATGTAAAGTCCAAAAAAACCCTGAACTGATGATGAACAGCTGGTCCAACATGTTATACGGTCTGTATTTCTAATAAGTTACAAAAAAAAGATATCTAATATTTTCTCACAAACTGTTTAAAATATGTTGTTTAGTCTTGAACGTAATGCCAAGTAAAACATATTACATGAGATCCTTCTGCCTGACAAAAGTGACAAAATCTGAACATTTTCTCAGTCACGTTCAAGTTTTAGCAGCTGCACGGTTTCCACAGTACAACTAAAACAAATATTATTCACAAATGGATCCCCTGTTGCTTTCTTGAAACAGAGACTGAAAAGAAAACCAAACAGCAGTGCAAAAATGATCTAGATTTCTGGCCGCAGCATGGGTCAAATGGATGCATAAATCCCCCTTGTGTGTGTGGCCATGCTGCTGGGAGATACCACATCATTCATCATCTTATTTAAAAAGCTTACAAAAGGGAAGAAAATGGATGGTCGGAGATATTTCCTACAGACATCATTGGATGCGATTCCCAAGTAGGAGGGACTCTGTGAGCTGGCGCAGCTCTTCATTGGCAGAGCGCCTTGTCTGCTGGCGATGGCAGCTGATCTCGTGGATTGTGCACGGTCAGGTGCAGCAGTCACTCAAAAGCCGGGGCAAGCTGGCAATCTGCCTCACAATGCTCACCCGAAGCCACAACAGAGATACCTGCAATTTGTCACCCCTATAAAGTAACATTCTCCATCTAAACCGCCATTTACGCGGGAGGGAGGAGTGGGGTTGTGTTCCGACACTTAACTCCAAATTCACGTTTCCTACAATGCTTTTTATTATGACCGAGATCCTGCCCTTTTCCACCCTCCGTCTCTCCCGATTCACAGCCTGGTGTTTTTCTTGCAGTTGGCACCGCCACAGGAAGGTTTTAAAGAAGACATGTAATCTTTCCTGGCAGTGAGGCTTTTCATTCTAGTCAAAGTCAATGATGGGCAGGAAAAGCCCGGAGGGGAGTGCATCAATTCTTTGTTCAATGACAGCGTTGGCAGGCGGCCAGCACTGTGCATGCCACAGCACACCTTGGGCTTAGGAGACAGAGAGACGTGGAAACACTGACAAATAAATCACGGTCTTAAGAGTTACCTCTTTCCATTTACAGATGCTGTCAATCTTTAAGACTATAATGAGTTCAGATGCAAACTCTAAACCAACTTGTTCCCATCTTTATATATATATATATATATATATATATATATATATATATATATATATATATATATATATATATATATATATATATATATATAAATATTCATGTTTCATGCTTCGAAGGGCTTTCAGCAGCATGTAACCTTGACAGCATAAATGTTTTAATAAAAGAAAACCCAGCTCTAAATTAATTTTGCATACCTAAGTTTACGAGCTAAAAGTCGTTAACTTAAATCCCGGCCTTGTTGACTCATTCACACTCATTCAGTGATTTTCATCGTACAGACTGCATCATTCATCTATCATCATATCATTTGCATCTGCATCATTACATAGTTTTTGCAGATATGCTCCGTTGCATTTTAATGTGACCAGACGGCCACAGCTGACAAAACAAAAATAAATTAAAGATAACTTGTACTGCTACTATGTTAGCTGGACTGAAACGTGCGAAGGCGAAATTGAAAATTTAGAAGTGACACAAAGCTTTAATTGGGAATTGTAATTGCTCTTTTAGCAGCTTTTGTTGAGTCGAATGTCATTTAATTAGTAAACCTGGGTTCACTAAAGCAAGTTTTAAAGTGTACATTACCAAATATTATTGTCTAAGGTCGCTAATTGTACAATTCTGTAGAAAAACTCTTGATCATTGAATATCAATGTCTAAGATGTAAAAAGTAACTTGCAAAGATTCCTTGACCAATTAAAAATTGACATTTGTTAAAAAAAAACAACTATAAATTTCCCCAGCCTCTGATACAAACAGGACCCAAAAGATAATAAAACACGTAAAAAATGATTCACTTTGGTTTATTGGTTTTTATTTAGATTTTAACCGGAATAAAATGGCAAATCAAAAATTATTAAAGTCATTCGGAAACATTTTTATGGTGCAATCCAATAGATATTACGCAGCTTTTTGCATGTTTTCACTGACATTTGGATGATTTCATTCAGGTTGGAAAGTCTCCATGCCATTACCCTAATCTTTATGTCACTCCAGATATTCTATTAACTTTATCTTCAGAAGAAAAAACTACATAAGGTCATAAATAATTCTGTCAGATAACATCTAAATAGCTTCAGTTATTCTGTGTTTGTCAAAAGCTTTGAAAGTGTCGAGTTACTAAAACTGTGTCAGCAGTGGGAGCAGCCAGGCTAGCTGCACTATAGCTGCATGTTGCTGCAGAGAGCCTGAGGGGAAAATGAAGATGTATCAATCATTCGCCACCTTCACTACTTTAAGGAAGCTCAGCTGTGTCACACAGGAGTGAATGAGTTTATAATTGTTTGTTATTCTGCTTAAGCAGGCGTTCAGGACAGTATCACACTTTGTTAAGGTGTTGAAGTGAACTGAAAGTGTGAGCAGAAGGGTTTCTCAAATAAATTACAGAGACAATTAGAGTCTAATAAGTACCAGCACTTGACAAATGAGTCATGACCACGCACATTTTGAATTTAAAGCTCCTGTGATCGGAACATGAGTTTCTCAGCTGTAAATAAACGTGGCACCAGCAAAGGATCACATTTCCTACTCTGGGGTTACAAATTCTGTCATTCCTCTCCAGGCGGGCTGCATTGCTGCTGCCAACACACACTCATAATTTGCTCCTCAGTCGGGCAAAATCAGTTGTTCAGTCTTTCATTTACAGCTTATGTCTTGAAAGGTGATGCTTTTAAGTGTTTAAAGCCCTAAAAGATACATTTAGATTCGCTTTTTCTCTCCGTGTTATAGAATTGCTGAATGTAATTTTTTTAATTCCAGAAATTTTGCACATGTGCACTGGAGGGCAAAAAAAACACTCTTTTATTTTGAACAGTTCCATTAACAAAATGAAACCTGGAGCTGTAGTGATTGATTCAGTGCAATGCGCCACAGCAAAAAGAAAATAATGCAGAAAAACCTTTGAACAATTCATGCTATTCTCCTTTTTTGCTCTGCTACACACAGACCCGTCGCTATAGAAACAGACTGATCCACTTATGTATCAGGATTTAAAACCAAAAAACACACAAACATTTCCCAAGCAAAGAACAGAACTTTGAGTCCGTTACTGTGTTTTCAGGCTTGATGTTTACTAAATTAATAAATGATCACTTGAACCCAGCAATGGTTGATTAGTGAATTTAAACACCTGATGGTCTGTCAGAGTTAGTGAGTGGGTCGCAGTAATTTTTATTTTTTTTACTGAACCGAAACACACAGAATTTCAAAGCACATCTACATGTTAAGATTGTCAAAGTCAAGCATAGCTGAACTACTTCCCTCTCTCTCACTATAAATTTTTTAATTAAAACTTTTTCCTGACCTTGATATCTAGTTGTTGTTGTGCTGACAATTAGTAGCAAAACACTGCATCCCTTTTTCTTTGTGTGATAATGGACAGACGGATGGATGGAAGGATGTTGTGCATTTAAGACTTAGCATGTTATATTGACAACTTGACAGCTAAAACTAGTGGTAGTCGTCATCATCATCAAGCAGCTTTTTGCCCTCCAGCAGGAATCTTGTGTGCGTGACGTCACACTGCAACGTATCTATGACGTCTGTTAACTTATTTGCCCTGTCAACAGACATTATGCACCAAAGTCACATTACTCTAGTACCCGTACACACACACATACACACATAACACATGCAAGTATTTGTCCATTAAAGGACAGCGAGTAGAAAGCTCAGTTAGGAACGACACCAATAGTATGAGACCTCTGGGTTGATTTGCCAAGTTTGTGCAGCGGTTTCAAGTATTTGATGTGCTGGAGGAACAGTTTGAACCTGTGTTTCTCTCTTTTATTTTTCTTCCCAACACAAGAGACGTTTTTGTTCGACATAATGAACTTGAACGGATGAGGTTATTGAATCCAAGAGAGCTGACATTTACAATTGTGCTCAAACTAAACATTTAATGTCGAGGGAGATTTCCAGATTTCTGTTAGTGTGCAATGACTGCCATATTCCTGGCTAATTCAGATGTCGTTAATGAATGGTTTACCTTTAGATAAATATTATGAATGCCCCCATCTCCTTGTTGCTCGGAGCCGAGGTTACATAGTTTCCTAGAGGTTGACATTTGTAGAAACTATTTCACTTTTTGGAGTAAGGAAGTCATCTTTGCCAACCTGATGGGCTGGTCAAAGTAGCACCCGAGTCACTTTAGGAGCAACATTTATCCCAACAATGGGAAATTACGACCGAAACACACCCACTTCCACCGCACATTTCTGTTTATCTTCTGTGTTCTAGTCCACTCTGAACCAAATCAGCATTTAGTTTTTATGCAATGAATTTCGAACAAACTTTCAGAAAACTTCAGTACAGCCGAAACACTGAGTTTTATTAGGGCTAAAACCTCCCCTGCTGATTGTTGCCTTTGATTAAAAACAAGTGGAACATTCATATATTTGATGATTATTCTTGATGATTTTGAAGACATTTGACAAAAGTTTGCTTCATAATTGATTATTGTGCTACGCTTTTGTTATATAAAGCTGTTTGAACTGACTTTTTGCTGAAATGTGTAACACAAATAAACTTGAATTGACTTATCTTGAGGAAAGATTTGTTTAATAACTCATTCATCTTTGTATTCCAAATTATCTATCTTACTTTTATTAGGACAGAAAAGCAATTATGTACTGTTGCCACTTGCTTGTACAGGAGGAGTCAATGACTCACTGCAATCTGCTGCATTTCCTTAAATATAAAACCTTTTAGACTCATTTGGAAAATGAAGTGAACTTATTGTTTCATTACTAGGACCAATCGGAATGTATGTGTGACTGAACTGAAATTACTTTTTTTGCAAAGTATCATGAGTTGGTGCTATCTATATAAACGAACTGAATTTAACTGAATTATTCTCCGAATTTGCTAGTAGACATTAAAAATCTGAACAGGAGCTGAAATAAAGTAAACATTTCTAATACTAATATTCAAGCTTTCCAGTTCCCAAGCCCTGGAAGCTGTGAGTCACTCCGTCCTGCCATGTTGGGATAGGTTCCTCTCACTGTTTTCAAAAACATCTTCAGAAAAAAAAAAGGAGGAATTTGTGATGTTTTCTTCTCCTTTAATGACACCATAATGTGCCGCTGAGTGTACAGTATCTGAGATTACTGAGCTGGGAACTGTCGAACACAAGAATGTGTACTCAGTAAATCTTCCTTTGATGAGCAGTGGTAAAGAAAACATATTTAAGTCCGTAGATATGAAGCAAATGTGTGCACAGGTGCAAACATACAACCACTGCAGTTGGATCTGAAAGAACTGATGCACCGAGATGACTTGTTGCTGTTTTAGATGTGGTGGACTAAAAGAAATGATGAGTAAATGGAGATTAACAGCTGTTTTACTCACACCATGTGTAATCCTTTGTTGAAAAAGAATAATAATAATAAATCTAACATGATAAATATTTACTGCAGCTTCACCACGCTGCTTATGCACACAGTCATTTTTATGAGGTAGACGAACACATATTGAGTGATAGTTAAGTTGAAGGAAAGTGATAGTTGTTAAGTCGTTTCACAAATAAAAATGTGAAAAGTTGTTTGTGAATTTGTATTTAGCCCCCTTTACTTGCTATTGTTCTCTGTTGAGTATTTGTCCCATTGAGCCTGATTTCCCAGGATGCATTTCATCTGAGCCGATCAGCAAACAGGTGCACTCTTAGAAATGGCTGTAAATTTACGGCGGAATTCCAGCAGTAACATACTGTTATTCCAAAATACGGTAGGATATTGTCAATTTGATGTCTTCTTCTCTTGATACAATCAAGACTGACGACTGGCAGTAAACTACCGCAAAATAATTGTACAATACAGTTTTTTCCTAGGCAAGACATTTTACTTGTATTTGCATCTTAGAAAACCAGCATTTAAAGACAATATTAAACTGAAAGAAAAAAACTACTTTCCATAATAAATCTTATAGGAAATGAATCAAAATCTACAGAGCATAATCAAAAGTGTTACATTACCAGTGTTGGTGTTGTATGTTAAAAATACAATGTTAATTAAACACTTGTTTAGTCAAATTCAAAGATAGGTTTTTCAGTTTTCCTAAAAAGATGGTGTTTGATAAAGAGTTGCTCCCACAATCGCAATGTATCTGTGACGTCACGTGTTTGCCCGGGAGACAGCAGTATGGCGTCTTGTCTGGAGCTTATCATAACCCAAATCTATTAAAACATGCTCTTTTTGTTCTCTCTTTAATGTATTTATGTAATGTAATGGTGATGTATTGTCTCAATCTTTGTAACTCCCTGGCAGACATTATACCACTATGTATGCTGCGTTTTACCGTTATGTATTCTGGATCTCAGTAAAGATCTATTAAAAAAAGTAAGTTTTATGTTAAGATAGTCATATTTTTTATTTTGATTATTTTTTATTAATGCATTAACTTTCTGTTTGCGCAAGAGTATTAACTTATGCTTAATGTAAGTTTATTTGTTTGGATATCGCGGTACGACTGTTCAGTACGGAGGTGCTCAAGTCCAGTCCTTGAGAGCTGCTATCCTGCAACTTTCAGATGTTTCCCTGCGCCAATAAACACACCTGAATCAAATGAAAGGCAGGTTAGCATGTCTGTTCAGAGCTGATCCGGGTCTGTTGGAGTAAAAATACGTCGAAAAGTTGCAGGACGGTAGCTCTCGAGGACTGGACGTGAGCACCCTTGGTTTATTATTTTTGTTAGCAGCTAAAGCTAGCCAAGCAGGTGTAGCACGGGGTGTCGGGTGGTTAAACGAACATTAAAACTGTCAGAAAGGCCGTTTGAGTTAACAGTATTTAGCTGCGGAGTCGTTTTCTTGAAGTTTTCGGCTATAGACGGCATAATGGGGAGAGTGGCTGTGCTGGACCGGTGGTTTGATCTATACGATCAAAGCTAAGCCAAAATGTTTTTGTCCTTATAAATAATAATGATAATAAATAATGACATATTGGCTGACTTTTTTTTTCTTCATTAGTATGTCATGTTGGTGACTGAAGCCTGTTATGATGACTTCAGCACATTTCTTCTGACAGGTTGGCAGAAGAAATGCTGTCCAGAATGTTTCTATAAGCTGACTAATTTTTATTATGCCTAATGTCTGAGTTGTGTTCATGGTAATTATTTCTGACATTTTTATGCTTTATGTTGTAGGTGGTAAAAAATGCTCTACAGGGTAAACCGGTTGGACAAAGTATTTTGGTGGGTCTGGTTAGTTTTGCTCACTTCTCTTTAAAATGTTTATTTATTATCCTATCCTGTGTCTGCTATTTATCCTGTTGTTCCTCCAGGCTGGGAAAACCAGGCATTCTTCTGTTGGTTCATGTGCTTCGTCCTACATCCAAAGGCCACAAGAAGAATCCAAAGTGGCTCATGTCAAACTGTGGACTATGTTTTCATATATGTGCAGGTATGTGGTTATTCTAATGATCCTACTTCTTTGTAGAAGCACTTTCTCATTGGCTTTGTTTGCTATCTGAATGTAGCTGTGCTGCTAAATATATTTAATAATTTTTATTATTCGTCTTCTTATCATTACGTCAAATAGATGCAAGATGCAAAGCCAGTGTTGAAGCCTTCCTCATTGCCGTGCAACCAGGACAGCCCTTCCTCCTGCATGTTGGTGAAAACGAGCAGCACCAAAGACACTTCACCATCAGTGATCACAAGATCATCCAAGGTAGCTTTTAATGAACTTTCAAAGCACACTTCACCTTCAGTGCAAACTTCTGTAAATTAATCCAGCTTGTTTTCAACATTGATGTGACTTGCACAACAATTGAGGAGTTTAAGATCCTTGCTTTTACTTTACTTGGCAGAGTGGACACTCTTTATTATGATGATCATTTAAATGCATACTGTATCAATGAGAGGATTTGTTTTATGTTCTTCCAATTAAGGACTTGGTTTATTACAGTCCCTGTGGCAAGCAGTTTTCTACATGGTCAGCATTGAAGGCCATATTGTCTTTGAGAGGGTCCAGCCGACATTCCCGACAGGTCAGCGTTGTCCATATTCTACATCTCCAATATCAACATGAGGCAGCCAAGACTTTAGAGTTCATTCAACGGTAAAACCATTCCTATGATTTTTTTACAATGAGCAAAATACAATGACATGGTTTAAACGTTTTAAAGCAAGTTATGATTGACATTTGACAAAGGTGGTGATGTTTTCTCTTTACGTAATTAAAAACAGCTTTATTTAAATATTGTACCCTCTGTATTCAGAATGGCACACTATGTATATTCTCAGGAATTTTCCCATTTTGATTTTGTTTTTTAGTTGCTTCATTGGGATTAACTCAGGAAGGGGCACAAAAGCCGGTCATAGGAAGATGGTATCCTAAAAGACTGGAAAGACCATTCAAAAGAAAAAGTGACAGTCAATGTTCAGGTTTCCACCCTCATCAAAAACCTGATGGACTTTGAGTGGCATCTCATTCAGGTTAGTTGTTGTCCTTTTCTTTTCTTTTCTTTTAAATATTTCTGTTTCCATTTTATTCAGGATCTAAATTGTATTGTCTTTTCTTTTTCCATGTTGGACGGTGCCTTCATCTGCATCTGATAAAGTAAGTGCCACTTGGACTCTTGAAAACCATTAATAGTTCACATTTTAAAACCCTGTTAATACTAGAATTCCACATTATTTCAGCCATGTTGAATTTTAGATTTTGGAAGTCCTTTTTCATTGATTTGCTTAGTGATGATCAAAGCATGGATATTTCTTTAAGAACTGTGTTTTTATGTTGATAAGATTGTAGAAATTAATGAGTTAAACCCAGTTTATGTCGTTGTAAACTGAAAGTCTTTGATTTTTATTCCAGTGTTAGTGAAACTATATATTGACAACAGTCATAAATATTCATGAAGGCTTATTCATGTTCATGACAGGTGTTATGTCATGTTTATGAAAGTGTCATGACAGTCTTATTCACCCCCTTCAAATAAAGTGTTACCGTTCAATTCTGTGATTATAAAATAAAAATTCAAGGTAGTAAGAATCATTTTGTAAGGCACTGTTGCTCAAAAAGACGGCATGCATGACAGATTCTGGATTAAATATGCTTCTGGTCATATGCTACTCAGTTTTGCCTTAATAATCATGATTTGTTTAGACTATAATTGTAATATTCGCATGTGTACTTCAGTGATGTGACATAGTTACTAAACTGAAGGCAGTTCCCAGTAAACCGTGTGGGGCTTTAAATCTGTTTATTGGTCTAACCTCAGAAGGTACTTTGTGGCACTTATGCAATGGAAAGACTCACGCAGTGCTGCAAGGGAAGAAGCAGACGATGATTGGCAGGGCCCTCTGGCCGGCTGGCCCTGAAGCCCCGAATAGTTTGGGGCTTTTGTTGTCTGCAGCTGGACAGGAGCGAGACACTGGGGTGAGGTGAAAGCTGTGAGCTAAGTTAAGAGCAGGGAGTCAGAAAGAGGCTTCCAGCAATTGGCTCTGCTGTTGCTTCGGGAGTCCTAATAAAGACATTCAGAAACTTGCTCCGTCCTTTGCAAACTTCCCAGTTCCTGTCAAGCTGGCCCAGCCTCACAGTGGAGGGTTAGGACTACCCAACACAGTTACTGCACCTCTTTTTGTTTGTACAACACAGCTCACTCAGATTTCTAAGAAAACCTGAGTCAGCAGAGAAACAGTTCAGATTCTCTTGAATGCCACTTGCCAATATTCTGTGTACTGCCCCTTTAATCTCTGACCTTTTCCTGGGATCAGTTCAGCTAAAGTTGATATCACAGCACTGTGGTAAAACTATAAACACGTCGCTGGTCCGTCCTTGGAGCCAATACGGAGCAAGTACAGATTGGGTGTCAGTAAATTGAGTGAAAGTTTGGGAAGAAAAAAAAAAAAGCTAAGAATCACAAGATCAGTGATCCAAACTTATTTTTTAAGCCCCTCATTTATCAACTTTTGAAGCCGGGCCTTTGGTTGCTTATCTGTACTGTACTACAGCTATGATTGTTATTCTTATCTTAATCTCTTAATGTTAAGTTCAAAGTAAGCATGCCTGAGGACGTGGTTGGATATGTCTTTAAATGTACTCTAACTCCTGCATGCCTTTAATAGTTTTTTTTTTGTTTTTTTTTTAGCCATGACTTAAAAACATATTTACAGTATCATGCAAAAATAATAACTTGCCCCTGTCACATACTACTGTTGAGATAAAAAAGGACAATTCAGATTGCTGAGGATGGGTGTGAATACTTTTCTAAGTGTCAGTTTAACAGGACAGAAACATGTGGAAAACCAGCTGGCACTCAGTAGTTTAAATAAAGATGACCAGCTGGGTCAGACCGGACAGGACTTCAGCAGATTATCTGCCTCTGCCCTCATGCACAAGCAGGTACACAGAACAGTGCTCAGATAATTTAATTGATAATGAGGTGAATCAATGGAGAATCCATTACAACAGCCACCAACTATGTCAAACTACTAATTATTTGCTGTGTTTCACTGACATATCCATGTAGGGCAGGAAATAACTATGGAACTAGGCACCATTTTTATCCATCTATACCGTATTTATAAGGTGTAAAACTAAGACGTTGCCTTTTCCACCCTGAAACTATTCCTTCATTCAACATGTAACCACCTGCCTTGAATCTTCAAAATAAAAGTTCACAGAGGATTCGCCACCCTCCCCCCCCCCAACTCACAAACGGTTTTGAAACTTAACACAACTACAAAACTTATACTGCTTTACGTTATTGGAATTTAATGCTATAAACCAACACAAAGAAGTAGAACCATCTTTTTTCACTGTTATTGCTGCAAGTCATTTGACAGATGTTGCTACCAGCTTTGCATCCAGAGCCAGAAATAAAATAAAAAAGAGAGAGAAATGAGAAAAGTAATTTGCAGCCTTTTCTCAGGATTGCCCAGTATTTATGTCCATCTATATTCCCATCAACTCAGAATAAGTTTCCTTCCCCACAGGGTGACGTCTGTCATGTTTCATGAGGTTGATGTGTTTGGTGCTCTGTACAGTATTATTTGGTTCTCAACTCTGTAGCCTTTCACACTTTCTAGTTGTCCTAAACTGACCTGTGCTCTCCTTACCCAGCCAGCTGGGTTATTCTGATGCCCGTCCTTTTTTCAGATGAATATTGCTTTAAACTATTCCACAACTTTCCCCCTGAAATGTTTACTGCCTTGCTTTGTCTTCATGATACTGTTTGTTCAGAAATGCTCTCTAGCAAACCTCTAAAGCCTGCCCATATCAGCTGTATTTAGACTGAGGTCGAGCAATACACAGGATGGACTTTATGTAGGTTATGACAATAAAGGGACTTGAATAGCAACGCATGTCACATATTTTTCTTCCATTTATAATTATGCATTACTTTGTGTTCTTTGTGTGAGATGTGCTTCCAACAAAACACACTGAAATTTGTGGCTGCAGCATCACAAAATACCAAAACAGTTCAAGGGGTATGAAAACTTTTACAAGGCACTGTAACCTCATGAACAACATGTGTCCCACACCCAGACACTGCAGCTGTCCACTCTCCCTCTGGGGGTCAAAGGGAACATCCCGGTACTCAGTGCCTCGTCAGGCTAACACCTGTTGGTTGTGTCTTAGCCTGGTCTTCGTAAAGTCAACAGAGAATTCAATAAGCGAGACTCGGAGCCAGCACAGCTCTTAACGACGGCAGACGTAGCGGCAGAAACACTGGTCAAACCGCAGTGGGTTCATAAGATTTTGTGAGGCTGAGAGCTGCTGCTAGGACATGCATCAGAGTGGAAAATGTAGCAGGGAAATTGGGAAACGGCTCATCTTCTTCAAATATGGGTCTTAGGGCTTGATTTGAAATTGCGATCACACAAAATGCTAACTTTTTTTTAAATACAAATTTAAAAAGCAGGCAAAACTAAGTGAGTTTTAGTAGCCACTGCCTAATATGAAACGGGGTTCATGAAAATTATGTATTGAACGACTATTATGAGCTACATTTTAATTACAAATGTGCGTAGAACTTTGTCAATATTCTGGTGATGTTGAAAAAACATAAATTTGCAACTGCGGCGTTTCCATGAAATCAAAAACTTAATTAAAATCACATGAATAAGTTTGTTCACGCGGTAAGTAATTTAGAAACATCCATTGTCCTTCTACCACTTTCTGCCGTCTTCTTCGTCTTTACCACTGGTAGTAACATTCGGTTGTTGATCAAATGACTCGTGTGATGCAACAAAAAAGTCTCTATTGTAGTTTTGTGAAAGATGCTAATTTTGATACAACCGAAAAACTCCCTCCTCCTAGAGCAAAAACTTGAGCAAAAAAGTATTTCTCAAAATTGGTGCGTTTCCACTAAGCAAATTTATTTTTGTAATTCAAATGTCCATAATTATATGGTCAATGAAGACGCAGCTGTCTCTGTATAGCACCAAGCATTCAATGTGCTTTTTGAAGCAGAGCCCCTCAGACAGTGTTAGTTTTTACATGAAAGTGCCCTCAGCTGTCCATGGGTGTAATTAGAGGGGAGGTGGATCCCACTGTTAAACCTGCCACACTGAAGCTGAAGGAAAATTGCCTGAATGTCTTTTTGACAATGTGAGATTTACCACTCTGATCCTCCCCTTCATTAGAGCAAATCCCTGGCACAAAGGCCAATGAAGATGAGATTTACTCTTGTCTGGGAGGTCCTCCTGGGAAAAAAAAAAAAAAAAAAAGGGCTAACGCAGCTACAAACTGGTGGATCCTGACAGTGACGGAGCTTTCCTTCTGTCAAGTCTCTGCATCGCCTCCTCTCGCTGTCGCTCACAGTCCAGCGCCCCCCTCTCTCCGCCTGCCTTATAATTAACTGCAGTTGTTAATGGGCTCAAGAGGAATTTAGTTTGTAAGCTGATCCTACAATTAGGGCTTGTTGACTTTGCATGAATGTCGGAGGCTGCCCTCCCTGGGGGCGAGGGGCAGAAGAAGGGCGTCTTTGAGGGGCTGCCAGCCTTGACCGGACCTCCTGAGAAGTTGGAGGAGGAAGTGGGATCTAAAACACACACAGATGATCTCCTTCCAGCAGCCTTCTCCCTGAATCCGTCAGGTCACTCGGGATATAGGGCCAACAACAGTAAAGGTAGATAAGGACCCGCCAATCAATGAGTCTCACACCACATCACACATCTACAGTCAATCTCTTTTCTTTTTACCTTGAACATAAAATTAAGCCTTTATCTCTGAATATGAATACTGAAATAAGAGGCCTGATTTATTTTCACCCATTGTTACCAAGGTCCCAAAAAACACGAAGGGTGCTCCAGATTTACGATTTCTTCTCAGTGTGTTCAAATCGTGTGTTTGTTGGTGGAGGAATTAAAGAAACCACACGACATATCTGTGGCTTTTCTACAGAAAACAAGCTCCGTAATTTCCTCTGTGGGATGCTGCAAGTTGCAACAGGTGACAAGTTTTATTCCTTTTTTTTCCCTTCCTTGTCGCTTTTCTTGCAGGTGATTCACCAGATTGTTCAACATTATGGTTTTTTTTATATATGTTGATTCACTGTTGTTTTATGACTTATGAAAGAAGAACCAAAAGCATTAAAAAGTGAGCACACAAACAGCAGAGAGTCGTAGCACACGTTATGATGATTCAGGATCAACGATGTCGTCGCCTCACCTTTGTGAATAACATGGCATTGAGGATAAGAGCAAAGCATGAAAATTGTCTGTGACATGGACTTTATTTTAGATTTATGATGGTTTTTATGACTGGTTGAGACCATATCAGAAAAAAACTGTGTGAATGACACCAAAATGTTAAATAAGTTTACAGTTTTATATTAAACTAGTTATTTTAGCTGCATTTACGAGGATTTTACAGTTTCACTTAGAAGACCCCAAATAACATGAGCAGAAATGTGCAAAGTTGAGTTTGCAAAACCAAAAGCTAATAGCGTTGGGCCAGACAGATCTTGTTTTTTAAGTGGATATCATTAAATTGTTCTTAAGAGTCTCATCAGGTGTTAACTCCGTTAACAGCGATGATTCACTCTTTCCTGATTCCATCATTTTAAACACCTCTCCCTGATGCTGGTTGTTGTTGCGACTGATTTATGAGCGTGGCTTTCACTGTAAAAGCATTGACAGGATTCGCCGAGTGTTGCAAAACTGCGTCTTTAAACATTTCAATTGTTCTCCAGATTGTCGTAAATTACTCTTTGTTGCATGCGCAGTGTTTGGCCTAAACTAGGAAGAAACAGCAACAGTGAGGAGACGAGTTGACTCAACTTGAAACGTTTAGTTTGTGGTGCTAAACAGCAGCAGCAGCCTCACAAAGATTGTGATCTTTCCCCTTTTGTTTGTTGCTCTTAATACATTCAGAAAAGAAATAAAGGTGAAACCAAACCTGTACTGACAGCTCGTGCAAATAGATGAAGATTTTTGTTTATCTCGTAAGTGACATCGGTTCAGTCGGTGTCAGGATTGATGAGATTGTCGAACTGGTTTTTTTGGTTCCTGTCTGTTTCTTCAGCAGGACACGAGCTAAGCCAGAAGTCAACTTTGTTTTCAGCTTCTTTGAAATTTATTAAAAGTCTGCTTCCTGGTTTTCCTGAAAACCTACAGGTGCGATAGAAAAGTAATTTTGATTCTCTTTTGCTGTGTATTATTCCATACTGTACAGATGTTCTCAATAGTTGATTGACAAGAGCATATTTTTACCATCATTGTTTCAGGTATTAAGATGGAACTTTTGAACTGTATAAACCAAAATAACTTTAATAAAATGAGGAACCAATTAAAGATGAAAATGCAGGACTACTTCAAAACAAGAAAGACCAAATAAGTAATGCTTATGCATCAAGAACAGAAGATGTGTCTTTATTTCAGTGGAGATAAAACTGTTGACGACAGTTACTTCCTGTTGACATGCAGCACATCGTTAGTCTGCTTCCCTGTTGTTTCCATCTGTCTAATTTTATTTTAAGTCAATCAAAGTGAATTTTGGTTGACATAGATGACTGCCAGCACATTATGTCTTACACAAAATGCATGACGTGTGATATTTAAAGGTTAACCCCACCAAAAACACACAACTTTCCTATGAACTGCTGTACAGTTTAGTTTTTACATTTACAGTAGCCTGCTGCACTGAAAGGGTTACACTGTGCTGGAGGAATTTTACATTTCCTGAAATAAGAACAGACTATTTATCTTTGCAGAAACTGTGTATTTTAATGATGTCACATTTTCTTCTCTCATTTTATGTGACTGATGTTCTGCTGAATGTTGTTCCTCTCAGGAACATCACTAATTGCCTCATATTTCTCTAAGAACATGTCGTCAGGCCTATTTCACGGCTAACACAAACTTATCACTGAACCGAGTGAAAGCCCTTGTCATAGTGATCCCAGCATTTTGGCCACCTCCATGAATTGCTTTGGGACGTTATGCCTTAACACGTGTATGGAAGACTGATGAGCAGTTAGTCCAGTCGCTATATCATATCTCCCAGAGAGACACATGTTTACAGGACACCAAAGGGCTCTAATGAAGTCATCACCAAGAAAAATGTTGGGATAGGCCCGCAGCGGGTATGTGGATCCGACGCCAAGTGCCTCTGTACAGTGATGAATGACTGCAGCCACATTTTGCTAATGATCATTTCGGAAAAGCAAATAGATGTATCCAGCATCGATATTTCTTAATTACTTTCGTTTCCTGTGGAATTCTCTGTTGACGAAAACGCAGTGAAACAATCAGTCAAACAGGCAACAGAGAGAAAGAAACTCTGGGAAGCAGGGAAATAAACCTCAGAGGGCGGATTTGATCATTTCTAGTGGATTCCCACTTTTTCGGTGTCTCAAGTGTGTGAGCAGCACACAGTTCGGAGATGTATGACAAGGGTTAACACTCGTATGTGTGGGAGCAAAGCCCTCGTGCTCTTTAAGCTCCCACGGATTGCATGCCTGTATAGCCTGCCGCTCATGCTGTTCATGGTGCCTTGTAAAAGCACTCATACCCTTCAATTGTGTGTAATGTTACAAAAAAAACTTAATTGTAGGATCAGCTTACAACTACTTTGTAACAGTAGTTACAAAGTAGTTGTGGGCAAGGCGTATGGAGTCACTTCCTGTTAGTTTTTGTACATAATGGAATCATTTACGCTCGGAAATTCTCTCGATTTTATAACAAATCTTATTTATTTTGTACCTAAGCATGTTAAAAACACTTGTTTTATGGAACTGTGCTTCACATTTGTTAACCAGTTGTGGTTCGCTCAATTTTTTCTAGTTAGCTTAGCATTACCTGTAGCCCTATGGCTACCCAGCTGTTCCACCCTATCGTTTCTTCTTCTCTGAGTCTCCTCCTTTATTCTCATCTGTCTGTCAAATGTTTATTGATCATCAAAATTGGAGACCCATCTCCATTGAAAAACCAGCATTTAGCCAAGAACTGTTATCCAATGTGGAGCCACCAAGGTTATAGCACTTCTACAGGAGAGACCGCCAGCCACTGCACTCAATCACATAAATCATGTGACAAAGTGGGAAAAAGTTTATAGGGTTATGAATATTTTTGGAAGCCAATGTATTTATCCATTTCTAGTGAAAATGCTGAACTTCTTTTTCAATTTTTATTTTTTTATTTATTTTTTTCAACCTTACTGGTTATGTAAAGTCACAAAAATTAAATTTAAGTAACTGAGCTACAAAAAAAAAACATTATCTGCACTTCACACTGCTACTTTAAATGTTAAAGTCTTGACATTGTAATAGAAAATATTTCAGTGTTTTTTCCAGTCCCCCTACAAGTGATTTCATAAAAGCACAGTCCAACTGCGTTTCTTATTCTGCCTCTTCCGTCCAAACCCACCCACCACGATTTCTGTTAACTAGACTCTCCAGAGTGAAAGGCCAGGATTAACCTTGGATTTGAGATACGCTCACCAATCCCTCAGTGGGACCCACCCTCATGAGCTCATCTCTATCTAATGAATGGCCCCTGTCACAGGTGAACACACACAGAGACGGAGACGCGCACAACAATAAAGGGCAAAAAGGCACAAACGGAGGAACATCCACACAATCAAAACATCGGCATATTAGCTCTCTTTCTTGCTGTGTGCAAGTTTCTTCAGCCAGATGTCATGGTATTGTTGCTCTGTCAAAGACGGCTCTTAGTTGGAAGCAGCCATTTTTAAGCCAACAACTCTGCTGACAGGAAACATGTCTTAACTTACACACACCTTTCTGAATTTAAAAGCAAATCTTTTTGATTGCTACATCTCTGAGAAAGAAGAGTCGCAGTCACACAGTTGAGACAACTGAGATTGTATTCTCAAAAACTTTACTGTTTTTGAGAATAAATGTCCTTATTAGCAGTATCCACAGATGTTTACAAGTCATCTTTTTCCAAGTCTCAAGTCGCCCCAGGTCAGAGTCTCAAGTTTCTAGCAAATGAAGTAACAATTAGGAGTCCAAACCTGCACTGTTTGCAGCTCATATTCGCACTTTCTTTTACCCTTCATTACATGAGATGAAAACTGTTACTGAGACTCGGTAGTCTCAGATCAAGAGTCCAAGTCATGTCTTAAATACAAAGAGCACAAGCCTAGATCAAGGCTGAAGTCTGTTTTTGTGACTTAAGTACAACTCCAGTCAGAGTTTCAAACTATTCATCTCTTTTTTTACACCTTTAAGTGTAAAAATGTAGGATGCAATAAAAACAGAAAGAGACAAAAGAAGGAGGAGGATGAACAGGTGAGTGGAGGTACCAGGTACAGGTGTCGAATGTGGTTTTGGGTTGGTGTTTCATCTTTCCTTAGGATTATATTAAACTTCTAAGATCACAGGATTGTGTTTCAAACTTTCGCTTTTCTGAAAACGATCTAAAATTTATTTATTTCCCTTCAAACATATTTAATCTTTCTCCTAATAGATTTGTAAATTAATTTTATCTAGAGTGGATCTTCTGCACTCTTTTACCTGATGATAGAGACTGATTTTAATCACTATAAAATCAGTAAGATCTACCTTTTTATCACAAACATGAAATCTCATTCTAATTTCCAATCTCTGTCATGAGAAATTTAAGTATATATTTGAAGGAAAATTTAGATTTTTTTATGTTCTCAGCTGTTAAAGAAAGGTAGTCTGTTCTCAAGAAATTAAGATGCCATCATCTATTTATTGTCATGTTGTTGAAATTTATGACGGTTTTCTTTTGGGGGGGGATTGATGATGTAAAAGACCAATATAACTATGGAAGTTATTCTTTGTTCCATAATATTTGGCTGATTTTATTTACTTATTGCCAAAATGTGTGTCATTAAATACACACACACAGTACTTTTGATTGCTGAAGAAAGTTAGTGTTTCCATTCCGTAAACATAGTTCCTTTGTTTTAAAATGTACGTTGTGCGGTTGAATAAAAGGCTTCTCCAAACCAAGGTCCTGGTTCAGACACAAAAACGGTCTATTTAAAGTTCACAGGAAGCTTGGTACATGTTGAGTTTGGGCTTTCTGCAGTATGGGTCACACAAGTTGTATGCTTTCAAATCAAGATCTGTGTCTGGTTAAGTTAAGCCATAATTAAAAACAAATGGGAAATTCTTAGATTACTGGTAGGCATGCTTTTTCTTTTAGAAGATTTAGGAATAGAAGAGGAAGAGTTGCACCGTAGTCTCGTCATCACGTTGGCACTCTTCGACCTCATGGTTTCACTTTGCATACCTTCTCACTGCGCAGCGATGCAGCTAGCTGTATGTTTTTATTGGGATTACATTTAAAATCAGTTCTGCTTTTCTCTGTTTCTTTTTCCTGTGTATACTGTTTTTAAGACACCACATTCTGGTTTACCCAAGCAAATCCCAACAGTTGTCCGTTAAATATTCTTACTTAAATCTTGTGTGACAAATGGAAATTTCTCATTTCCTTTCCTCCCCTTCCTATTCACCGTCTCCCACATGCACAGACAAGAGTCTTGTAGTGCTATCTGCTTGAGAGATAGTGCTTATTAGTGTCCTATAAATCTGTCCTGACTCCCAGTGGGGGAGTAATTTACAGCAGCACGTGCTGCGTTCACTCGGTGTGAAGATCTGCTTGTTGGTTGCATTCGGCAGAGAATCTTTGCGGGACGTCACAAATCCAGTAGTTACAGCTTGTGTAGTTAAATCTAAGCATCGCTGCTTGTAATTTATGCCTACAGTTGCCTCCTCGACAGGAGGCAGGAACGAGAGAAAGAAAAAAATGGGGGAGGCGAAGAGTAACAAGAAGAGGAAATAAGGGGAGATAAGGAGGAGAGAAGGTGGGGAAGAAATAAATCTCATCTCCTGTGCTCACTGAAGAGCTGCCAAGGTAGAAGCATGACATTTATGTGGAATGGTGTTGATCATAACTTTAATGTTGGCTTTGGAGCACAATCCTGTTTGTAATCTGAAAGTTTTTTTTTTAGAAAAAACTGACTCTTAGAGAGAAAAGGAACAATAAAGAGTCAGGAATAAGCCTGTAATCCCAGATGTAAGATTCACTTTCCCCGGCAAAAGCCAGCCCAGAGAATGAATGGAGCCTTTGTGTAGGCCGCAGTTAAAGAAGCTCATTTGCATGCAGTGATAAACGTTGTTTACACTGGACGTACAGCTCTGTGAAGTGGTAGGTAAACGCAGCAGGAATGATAGATTTACCACCTCACCTGGCAGCCAGACACACATACGTACACACACAGACCAATTCAAGCAACAGGTATGCAAACACACTCAGACGGATCATTTCATGCAACATAAATGCAACATACACAGGAGTTTAGACCCTCGTGCACCAAACGGTATCGGATCTCCGAATGATAAATGTCCTCCCTTCTTCCACCTGATCAGTCAACATCCTGCTCAAACAATGTTTATTTTTTCCCCCCGTGTAAGTCTGATCAAAACACAGATATGAGGGAGAGAGATGAAGAGGGTGTTGGGCAGCGTTGTTTATGCCCACTGCTTCGCCTCAGGTTGAGGGATCCTCTCTGTGAGCAGACGGGGCAAGGCAAGGCTATAAGGAGGGGCAGGGCTGGGGTTCAGGCGGTCTTTCTAACGGATCCGAAGGTGATTTGTCAGGCATGAGGTTAGCCGTGTGGTAGTGGAGAGAAGTGGAGGTGGAGCTGGGGGTCGGGGGGAGCAGGGGACAGCGATTTAAGGCACTAAATGGGTTACGGGTCACTGGCATCACACAGTGGACCAGTCACTCAGCTCCAGAACAGGACAGGGCAGAAGGAGTGAGGTTGTGTGCACCGTGTTGGGGGGTGGGAACGCTCCACCTCCCTCATATTGCCACAAAGCTGTCATATGAACTTCCTTCATATGGGTTGACAATATAGTAATAGTTTTTCCCAGCTTAAAGCTGCAGTATGTAACATTTGCACTAAACATATTTTTTATTTGTTAAAGCTGTTACAATGTTGTGAGACATATAATCTGTTGCATCATCTCATGTGGTGCTGTTCATCCTCTCTCCTAGGGCTAGAATTTCCTGCTATGAATGCTAATGCTAGTTAGCATAGCCACTTATGACGGCAGATAAACGGTTTCCCTGTAACATTAAGTTCTTTCTCCACCATTAGCACATTAAGCAGCGAGTAGGGTTGATTGACAGAATTAAGACCTGCCTTCTGGCTCTCATCGGTTGTTTTTGGTGCGTTTCTTAGTGGCTCAGGAGGAGGTGCAGGAAATTGATCTTTTAACAGATTAACGGTCTCATAAACTGTCACGACAGGGTGACAGTTTTAACAAATATGCAAAAATAACATTCTTCATAAAAGTTACATACTGCAGCTTCAACAGCAACTGGAGGGTGTTTGTTTTACAGTACTAGGTGGAGGGGATGTGTTTGACACGCCATTACACTGGAAGGATTATATTACATCACTTTAACTGAATTATTGAGCTAAACGTATTGTTCATTTATAAATACAGTAAGCATCACATAACAATGACAGGACGAATTAAATAAATACTTGTTTGTACTGTATGCGTATCACTGCTTATGTTGTCTATATATATATATATTCTTGATAGTTCCCTTTACCTTGTAAGGAGTTCAACATGGATTTTCTTCTATTCTATGACTTGAAATAAATCAATAAATTAAACAAATTGTGTTTTTTTAATCATTGCTGCCAGTGGGCTGCGGTGTGAATGCGAAGCTTGAACCCCTCTGCCAGTGCTCCCATGCCCTGGCGTTAAGCACGTCCCTCTGTAGGTGGGAGAAATAATACCGAGCTGCCCCTTTTCCCACAGAGCCTCGTATCGTAGGATTGGTTCGTGAAGCGGTCAGACATTTTTCTCACATGCTACCAGCCAGCTGCCGCATTTAGAGCTGAGAAATGAGATGAAGGTAAACACGCAGACAGTAGTGGAAGCAAAATTCAACAAAAAAAAACAAAGTTTGCTTCTGTAAAGAGCATGTTTGTTGGATAGTCAGGTCAGAGTTCAAGTACTACTCTATGATTATGCTAACAGGTTAGGTGGTTCCACTTTGGATGTGAAATGTAAACAGAAGAGGGATGCTCCAGAATACATTTAGCAGGAATACTAATCCACCATTACAGATTTGATCTAACATGTGTGTGTGTGTGTGTATGTGTATATATATATATATATTAAAAAAAAAAAAAAATTCCCTTCTCACCCTCCGCGGGTGGTCTGTTTCATCCTCTGAGCTCGGGTCCTCTACCAGAGGCCTGGGAGCTTGAGGGTTCTGCGCAGTTCTAGGCTGTGCCTAGAACTGCACATTTCTGGACTGAGATGTCTGATGTTGTTCCTGGGATCTGTTTGAGCCACTGCTCCAGTTTGGGGGTGACTGCCCCGAGGGCCCCGATGACCACAGGCACCACTGTGGTCTTCACCTTCCAGGTCTTTTCCAGTTGGGCTTTATCACGTTAAAGCCCAACTAAACAGGCCCTGGTATTTCTCCAATTTCTCATGCTCCTTTTTCCTGATGTTGTAGTCACTTGGTATTGCTACATCCACCACCACAATGTCCGGTTGGTTCGCCATTACCATCTTGTCTGTCTGGATCTGGAAGTCCCACAGGATCTTAGCTCGGTCATTCTCCACCACCTTTGGGGGTGTTCCCCACTTTGATCTCGGGGCTTCCAGTCCATATTCTACAGATGTTCCTGTACACTATGCCCGCCACTTGGTTATGTCGTTCCATGTACGCTTTCCCTGCCAGCATCTTGCACCCTGCTATTATGTGCTGGACTGTCTCAGGGGCCTCCTTGCACAACCTACACCTTGGGTCTTGTCTGGTGTGGTAGATCTGAGCCTCTATTGCTCTGGTGTTTAGGGCCTGTTCCTGGGCGGCCAGGATGAGAGCCTTTGTGCTGTCCTTGAGTCCAGCTTTCTCCAGCCATTGGTAGGTTTTCCTGACATCAGCCACTTCAGTTATTTGTCGGTGGTACATCCCATGTAGGGGCTTGTCCTCCCATGATGGTACCTCCAGCACCTTGTCTTCTGTTCCCCATTGCCTGAGACATTCGCTGAGCACATCGTCCATTGAGGCTTTGTCCTTGATGTATTTATGGATCTTGGATGTTTCATCCTGGACAGTGGCTCTCACACTCACTAGTCCTCTGCCTCCTTCCTCACAAGGAAAGGAGCCACAGCCAAATACCTCCAACGAATAAGGCAAGTCTTGAGAAGCCAGCTCAATGACAAGAACAAGATCCGTGCAATAAACAGCTATGCCTTACCAGTAATAGTAGTATATACTACCAGTAATATACTACTATATTACTGGTAGTATATATATATATATATATATATATATATATATATATATATATATATATATATATATATATATATATATATATATTTCCTCTCAAAGATCATCTGTGTGACCAAGCATTGTATTTTATTTAAACTGTATTAGCTGATGTAAATGTCACTGGTTTGCAATGAATTTATTAATTTAGATTAAAAGTATGTATGGAATGGGTATTATTCTAATTCACACAAACACTAGCAAGGTCAGCAAAATGTAAGAAATTGTAGATATCGATATAAGAATAGATTTAGCCTAACATTGCTTTATATTCTGAACTTATAACTCTGTATGAACCTGTTGAAATTAGAACGCAGCTCACAGTGCTTTGCAAAAAGTATTAATATTCCTTAGATTTGTTCAAAACCCTACAAACCCTCAGCAGCTTTTTGTTCCTCCTGAGGAAATGCATCTCCACAGCATGATACTGTCACCATCATGTTTCAGGGTGGTGGACAGTGTTAGCTTCATGCCTAATGTGGCGCTCCTATGCAGACGAAAAAAATAAAGAGCAGTTTGGTCTGATCTGATCAAAGTAACTTTCTTACAGGTTTCCTGTTTTTCTTACATGCACACTTTTTTATTATTTCAGATGTTCAGAGTTTTAGATATGTTGTGTTTGTTTATCACGTTAAAGCCCAACTAAACACACTGAGGTTTGTGGCTTAATATTTATTCAGACATCGTGATAATTTTTTAAGGAGAGTAGCTACAACCATAGTGAACATCTTGTACAGTAGAGTCAAAAATACTTAATCCAGTTGCTGATGCAGAGACAAGTTAAATATGAGAACTGACATTCAAGTTTGCAACATGTAGAGAAAAACATCTCGTCCATCTGCTGAGGGAACACACACAATCATGCCAGACTTATCTTGTTTTAGAAGGGTCTGACAGAGCCCTGATTGGTGTGTGTGTCTTTGGGTGGGCTGATTTAAAGTGTCCCTAAGGTCTCGTTCAAGGTAGAGAAATGGACAAGGGCCCAGAATCCACCGCCTGTCCTTCTGCCCACTCTTTCTGCGAGTCAAAGTGGATAAACCTTACACAAGCACATGCACACGCACACACATGCACACACACACATGCACACACGCGCACACACGCACACGCAAACTGTCAATCGTCTACAACACATTCACTGTTTCTCACACAGTCCTAAGCTTTTTTTGTCGCTGGTTTGCAGGGATGTTTTTCACCAGGCCTCCGGTCCCATCCTCAACAAGCCGCTGCACATTCCAGCAGCACCCGGACTTATTATTGGAGCAAATTTATAGGGCCATTTATTTAACTGGATCCAAAAGACATTGGTTCTGGATGAGTTGAGCTGGGGCAAACTCCCGAGCCATGTGGGCCAGGGAAAACATAGCAGGGGATAAATCAGTGAACTAGGGGGAGGTGGGAAACAGACTGAGAGTTGAGGAAATAGCAGAAATTTCAGGACAGAAGCCTGAGGCTCAAAACGAAAGGTGTTGCTAGAAGGCTAAACGATGAATGTTGTTGACCAACACTGGAGAAATGCAGATAATATTAGTATCAAAATTGACGTGATCACTCAGTTCACAGTATTTTTGTAGTGTTTACAATAGACAACCCCTGTTTGTTGTTCAGAATTTGAAGATTTATCCATTTGTTGATGTTTCTGTGGAGCATATGTAAAGATATTAGTGTTCAAGATAAGGTAGTTATTAGCTGTAGTGGTGCTAAGATGGTTTCCATTGTGCATATTAATACAAATTATGGTATATGTGGTGTTTGACTGTTGACATGGCAGTTATAAGCGTTTTTAGAAAAAGTCTACAATATTTATGTATTTTTAGCTAGTCGCTAAAATACAGTCAGTCCAGTGTTCTGTGGGTTTCCTATGAAGTCCAAAAAAGTACAGAATTTGAATTAAATATTTTGCAGGTCTGGAAAAGGACGTTAAAATGTGCACAGTTCCATACTAACCCAACCATCCATCTAACCCTTTGCCTATCAAATACTTCCTTTGTTAAAAACTGGCTGGCTGATGTAGAAATGTCTGCCATCCATTCCAAAATTTAATTTTAAATTAAGGATTATATCACTTTTTTTTCCACAAACACCACCACTGTATTTTTGCATGAAATAAGACAATTGGTCACCTGCGATGCGATCCAACACATCTCACAGTCAAACATTATCATCTGATAAATGTTGAATTTGAGTCTTTATTGCTGCTGCCAAATGTTTACAGCTATTTGTTAACTGGGTGCACGTAGGAACTTGTCCCTACTATCAGGTTTTTGGCAACACAAGAACACAAGCAAAAACACAACTAGAGGTGACATCAGCAAGAGCAAAGTTCCAGATCGGTTGGACATGAGCTAATCTGCTAATATGTAATAACTCAGGATCGTGTCTGGGAATCAGTGGGAAGATAAATGACAATTTGTACAGCCTGAAATCCCTTAATTCAAGTTTGTGGAGAAAAACAATAAAAACTGTGTGATAGGCTCGTGTGTGGGTGTAAAACGAAACCCTACATTTTCTAGCAGTGAAGGATGATTACTGTTTTTACTTATCAAAACCTATGCAGCGCTCTGAGTTTAATTTATGTTTGTGGAGTTTTCATGGCAACATTACCTAACCTTTCTTTGCAATCCTCTTTGACCAATGTGATCTCATCCTATCAAGTAATGTGCTACTTTCATCCGTGTGACATATTTCCTTATTTTATTTGGAAGAAATAATATTGTAGACACTTCAGAGGAAACTTGAAACCTGTTTATTCAGCCTACGCTAATGCACGCCATCCCACACACACACACACACACGCACACGCACACGCACACGCACACACACACACACACACACACACACACACACACACACACGCACACACGCACAAACACAACACACACACAGACCACTCAATGACTGACAGTGACGGCTGACACAAACTACTGGGGGAGTGACAGGGTGGAAGCAGTGCAGTGGTTAGCTGGGTGAGGGGCAGATAGCTCCTTTCCTCAGTAAAGATCAAGCTTCAAAGCAGCCACACCTCACATAACACACGCACACACGCACACACACCTAAAACACACACACATGCATGAGTTAGTCAAAAACCCTCTTGCATCTTGCTTACTCAAGCTCTTTTTTTTCTTTCTTTTTATTTTTTTGCAAAACTAGTGGATTTAATTTTTTTCAGTAGTTCACAAACTGGCCTAAAGGGGGTGCTAGAATATTTCAGTATAAGAGAGTCTAAGCTTTTAAATGAAATCAAATAGTCGACAGCATGTAATGTAATTATGCATTTCCTTTTTTTACTTGGAAATAGGAACATAAAAACATCTAAAAATGTTATTTTTATGATATAGAAATGTTACTAAAAGTTTCTATGAACTAGTTCTCTTCTTTGCAGCTGTGTATCGGCTTAATTTTTTTGGTTACACTAAACTAAACTTTTGTACATCATACAAACACACACACACACACACGCACACACGCACGCACGCACACACAAATATAACTGTAAATAGAAACCAGTCACTGGGAGTGTGTCATTCTCACACCTCTAAGAAGCTGCAGAGATCCGTGCTGATTGGCTGCTTTGCTCCTTACTGGTTTAACACACTCCTCTGTACGAAGCAGATTCCTGTTTCTCAGCTAAATTAGGATGCCTGTAATTAGAATGCAATGCACAGCTCAGCATCCTGTAATATAATATTGGCAACTTACAGTGAAACAATGTACTCAATGACAGAAATGAAAATGTACCAACATTGCATTTAACTAAAGATGTAAACGAGAAACTTGTTTTCCCTCGCTGAATTAAATATCACATTGTTTTTTTAGAATCAACGGCTTTCATAGGAACATAAGGACACGTCCTGAAGACCATCCTAAAGGGGTCCGTTTACATCGGCCTCCAGCGACCTGACACAGGACTGTCCACCTGATGAGATGGTCTGAAAGCATTCCTCCACTGTTTGGGTGTTGAGCAGAATGGACGGAGGAAGAAGAGCTGGACTGCCGTGTTGAAGAGGCAGGACCCACCACCCAGAAAGCCTGCCACGCTCTCTGCTCCTCCAAAGACTGCCAACCTGCTAATTTGTATCAGTAAACAAGCAGCCGACAACTTCAAAGCGTCAACACCAATGAGGCCTGACTCGGGAATGGAGTTGTGTGTGTGCTGTGAGCAAGTTTGTGTTTCCCCATTTATTTAATATTGTGCATACGTGTTTATTTCCTACTTCTTTAGGAATACCTTTAATTAATTGCAAAAAAAAAAATCATTATTTGTACCAATATGGTGCACAAAAATAAAAAAAAAATAAAAAATGGGTCAAGTTTAGAATTTGATAATGGTGGATGTGTTTTTTTTAAAAGCAAAAAATGACATATTTTTAGATATGAAAGTACAGAAAACTGTCAAGGGACCGTGACTTAACTTGGACCTAAACAACATCCATATCGACTTTCAAAACATAAATCAGTAAAGCCCTTGTGAGTGTATGCTAAAAAATCCATCATTGTGAACGTGTGTATACATGTTTCTTTAGATGGGCCACCACCCACCGAGACAAGTCAGGTAAATATTTGGAGGGTGGGGGGTCAATGAAGTGTCCAGTGTCCAGAGAGAGCTCATGCAATCTGAAAATACTCGACAGGGACACCTGATCCTGCTTCGGGCTCCTTCTGAAGCCGAGAAACATCCCAGCTAGCAACCAATGACAACATTTAAAAAAAAAAATGTTTCCCACCAAACGGGGAAAATGAGGAGCCTCCATGAGCATATTTGCTCATGTAAACACGAAAAGTCTTGTATGGATCTGCATGATGTGTGTGTATGAATATTGGCAGAATTGTTGTCATAACTGTGTCATGTAGTGAGAAAGCGTGATGATGGAGTTTTCTGGGTGTGGTCTCGACAAAGTGAACACAGGCTGAGGAACGAGCACATCCGAAAGAGAAGTGTGTGTTACCCGAATCGGCAAAGTTTTGCCTGATTTTGATCACACAGAACTATATCGAAGGTTACATTTGTACTTTTTAGTATCTCTGGGTTTTACATCCGGGTTCAGGGGTCTTCACCATGCTGCTTCACTCAGATCCAGATGCCCACCTTCCACCCTCCAGTGCCAGGTGTTCTTACAAGGGCAAACCACACAGGGGAGCTCCTGCTTTTTATGAAGCATGCAACACACACACACACAATCCGACACGCACCCCCACACACACACACACACACACACACACACACACACACACACACACACGCACGCACACACACCTATACACACACACACACACGCACACACACACACACACACACACACACACACACACACACACACACATACTTTCTCTCCATCCAGACCTTCCCCACAGTTAATCTGCTGTTGGGATCAGAACAGATCAGCAATGCAGCAGGAAGCAGCAACTGAACTCAAATGCTGTTAAAATAACATCATATATCTAACAGGTTTTGATTTGCAACAATGTATTATAATTACAGCTAAATGAATTGCAAAGATTCCTAGTTAAAAGAAATGCAGTGAGACTAACTATTAAACAAATCTGAGATAATTCAACAGCATTTACGGTACTGCTAAAATTACAGTGTGTTATGATTTTTGTTCGTATTAGTATTAGATTTTTTGAATTTATTATGCTTTTATGAAAAGTTGCTTTCACATCCGCAGCTTGCAACTATTATGTTTTGTAATCCAAGAATGAAATAAAATTATTTACTGTACCATTAAAATTACAACGTGTCATGATTTATGCTCCCTTCAGAATACTTTTTGCATTTTTTATACTTTTAAAGTTGCTTTCACATGCAGATTAACTGAAACAATTATAATTTATATAACAATTATATTTTCTGCAATGAAAGTTATTCAGCAAAAAGATTTTTCTGAAATTTTTAGATTAAAAAAAATAAAACAGGATAAAATGAATGTCAGCAGATCATGACAATTTGTCAAGCAAGAGAAATAAGAGGAAAATGATAAAGTGACGCCGTCGCCCTGAGTAAACACGACACAGTGAGCAGGAGGTGATGTCAGATAGTCAGAGAAATGCAGCAGGACAGGACATGTTCAAATAAATATCATTACATCCAAGATGGCTAAATGATGCCAGTCTGTGAGACACACTGTATGACCACAGTGAGGATTAATGAGCTGAGAAATCAGACCCAAACACAAGGGTGATTTTTTTTTTTTCCCCCTTCACGTTCGGTTCACCTCAGTGGCGAGGCCCTCTCACGGAGTCACATGGGAGGCTGCTTCAACACGTATGATGAGAAAGATTTCTGCCCATCCGTGTTGCCTCGTTTGTCTGTCAGTAGGCCGACCCACATTCTGCGAAGCGGGAGATGATGATAGCAGCCTATGGAATGCCTCTATGAAAGTATTATCCAGGTGAATAATTCAAGTGTAAATACAGCTGTTGAAAGGTGGTAAATAAATGGAACTCAATGATGATTTTTATTGATTTTTATTGTGAAGTATTTACAGAAGATGAAGCACTCGCGTTTTCTAAGTAGTTTGATTTATTCCAAAATGTTTTAACTCTACTCGTCTGCAC
This sequence comes from Poecilia reticulata, assembly GCF_904066995.2. Classification (NCBI taxonomy): domain Eukaryota; kingdom Metazoa; phylum Chordata; class Actinopteri; order Cyprinodontiformes; family Poeciliidae; genus Poecilia; species Poecilia reticulata. The sequence continues at coordinate 7,340,706 of NC_088838.1, forward strand.
CAGGAAGTCATTTCTATATTCCTTCATCATTATTTCAGATGGGATAAAATGTACTCTACATGTGTTTGCATTGGACGTTCTTTATCACTGCAGTAGAAATGTTATTTTATTTGAGAATAAAAATTCATTGATTTTGCAGACCTTTCATTGTAGACTAGATAAGGTGTTAAATATTTGGTATATATGATTCTTCCTCATATTTCTGTAGTTTGCAATATGAAAATTTATTTCATATTTTTCATTTTTGCTAAAACAATGAAAATATTTTTTAGATATTCGATATATATATATATATATATATATATATATATATATATATATATATATATATATATATATATATATATATACATGTATACACAATAACTAATACGCAATATTTTTGAAAAAACATTTTTCTGCTAAAAAATACATTTTCAGAGACATTAAAGTATCTTTTGCAAATTCCTGCCTAGTTCATATTAATGAGAATAAACAATGTGAAACATTTTGGACACAAATAAAAAACAGCAATAAACAGATTTCTAAAAAATCGGACTTACAAAGAACATGAATATGAAGATGAAAGCGTAATTATCCAAAATGTATTAAAAATTCTTTAAATGAGAGAACAGCTTTAATTACCCAGAGTCATGTAATCTCTGGACCTTTTGTTTTTTCTTTGCTTCTCAAATGTTCCTCGCCGCCACCAAAGCTGCCTAATGGATGCAGGAGGAGGAAGTGTTTGACATTACGGACACAGCAGTGCTTGTTTTAGAGAAGCTGCTCATGTGAGCGGCCCATACGGGCCACACAGTACCTCCTTAATGTGACCCAGACCCCCCAGCCCCACTCCAGGGGCTCCAGGAACTGTCCGCTCAGCGGGGACCGAGTGTCACTTTAGCCCCCTGGTGAACACAAGTCAACATGCCTTAATCCCCCCATCACCTAAAGTTACACTTTTGGGTCTGCAATTAGCACACCGGTTAAATCTTCCCCCCACCCCCTACTGAGCCTCCTATTTCCAAACTTCAACATGGAGTTCCGTGCCAGAAGGCCGCAGCCTGAGCGCAGAACCCCCAAGCTGGGACCCCGAGTGGCTGCCTGTGATGCTGGCTTTTTGTGGCACAGAGCCAGCCCCCCGCCACATGGTCCCTCATCTTTCACTGTCACTGTGCGGCAAAGGAAGAGATCAAAACAAACATGCGGTGGCAGGGAGAGCCTGACATGATGAATCGCTGTAATTAGCATCAGACTGCCGAGCGTTCGCAGCGATTGGTGGAGGCCACTTTTGACACATTCTGTGCGTGACTGGATGACAAGAGCCTCAGAGCGAGATCTGTGACCTGAAGACCTGAGATACAACCGATCCCAAGATACGCCACAACTGAGCAAAGAAAAAAAAATCCACAGGTCATTTTACACCAAGCTATGCTCAATGTAAACATTTTCTGGAAGGGGGAAAATTTGCGCAACACGGAGTTGGGTTGATGGAGGAAAAGGTCAATTATCAGCTGATCCGCAGTTATGCCAACAATACAGAACCCGCCTCAGCTGGCATTGGCTGTATGCAGTATGCTCTTTTCCTCCTCGTAATCCTTCATTGTCGAAAAAGAGCACAGAAAAAGCACAATTTTCTCCTTTGTATGCCATTGCAAAAACTGCACTATAACTTGTTTTCCTGTCTCCTCTGCTCAAGTGGAGTGCTATCGGCATTCCAGGAGGTCAAATCACGGCACGCCTCTTGATCCCCTAATTTTACTGTCTGGGGTTGACGTAGGGGTGTCTAATGGACACGTTATCCACTTCCTGCTCCCACTGAGAGGTCATCCTGATCCTGCTACAAGACAGACTGTAGAGTCAAATCCACACTAAACACCTTTAAGTTTTCAAATTTGAGACACGGTCTTGTCACCTCACCAGAACCAGGTTGTGCTCTTTGTTGATATGGGCTGATGGGTTTCTGCATCTGTATGGTGTATTTTCTAGCATTACGGGGTAGAAAACAAAGAGACTTAGGATGTTTTCACACCTGATAGTCCAGTAGACTCTGTTTGATTGGGAACCACAATTGCAACATTTGCCACATTGTCAACTGGTGGAGTTACTACAACTTGTTTACCCTCCTCACCGGTAGTGGCGCTGCACCAAAGACAACCAAAGAAAATTATACAAAAACCACCAAAGACACAGAGCACAGCTTCCTTCTTCACGAAATGTAAGAAGGAAGAAATGGTGTCAAATTTTAGCGCTTGTAAGATTTCTCTTTTGTTTTTTTAAGACATTTCCCCCGCTAATGCTAGACTATCACAACTATTTATGTTGTATTTACCGAGCAAGTCCTGCACTGTAGAGCGCATCCTGTTTTTGGAGAGGTTTCCAGTCCTCTTGGATCATGTTCATTCAAACCACACTAAAATTCCCTTCAACTGAACCAAGACTTAGATTTGCAGGCAGAGCAGAGCTCACTTTTTCGGTCTATTGCATGTTCATACCCAGTGGCGCAAAAAGTGGGTATGTAGCGCATGCAACGCGTAGGGGCGCAGTACCAGAGGGGGCGTCAAAACCCCGTCTGAAAGGAGCGTAAGGCGCGCCGATTATGTTTTCCCATACACTTCAGCACGCCTTACGCTCCTTCACCTCGCGCACATAACGAGGTAAATATAGCGAGTTTTACCCTTCCTGTATCATTGTCTGGGGGGGGGGCGGGGGGGGGTAGAGCGAGCGTATGTTTTCTACGCTCCTTCACCCTGATGTACCTTCCTTTGGGAGAGGGGGGGGGAGGGGGGGAGCGACTTATGTTTTCGCATCCACCTGAATAATGTGTAGTTGCGCCCCTGTTCATATCTCCCCAATTGAACCGGACTTTCTAGGCAAATGAATTAAAATGGACCAAACAAGGCTGGTGTGAATGCACCCTCTGACCACTTTAGCCTGGACATAAACTCCACAAGCAAAGTTATTAATTTCACCCTGAGAGGGCATGCCGTTATGCATGTATGCACTCAAACACCAATACGCTTGTGCATGTGCACAGTGGACCGGTCTGTAGGGGTCTTTTTGCAACAGACCTTTGGTTCAAGTTCACAAAATCAGCAGAAGCAAACCTGAAGAAGGACAGGGGATGGAAGATGCTTAGGGAATGAGGGGCATGAGGCGGTGGTTGTGGTTGAAGGGAAGGGAGGGGATGGAGGGTCACAGCCTCTAACCCCCTCTGCCAGAAACAACAAGCAGGCCTTCTCATATTTAAATAAATACTGAGCCTGTGGGGAGCAGCTAAGGAGGAGGCAAGGAGCGAGAGCCGGGTTGGAGGATCTACAGTGAAGCCTATTTAGGATCAGGGGCCAGGCTGGGAAGAGCCAAGCAGGCAGTGACAGATTTATAATGAGCACAGACTCTGCCCTCACGTTTAATACCTGGCTCAAGACGTATTAGGGAGACAAAGGCCGCGGATCCTCCTGCTTGGAGAGAAGAAAGGCCTTAATTAATTTGGACAGATCACGGAGGCCCCGGGTCCACATCATCGGTTCTTTGTGGCAGGAATGCCAGCTATTTACCAGAACTCCAATAGGACTGGGGAAGGGACGAGGGGGAGCCGAGGTGATGACGAGTGGGACCGCCACGCCACAGATAGGAAAAGGATACTTTTCAAAAGCTAAAAGCTTCCCAGTTTTAAAACAAAGACGGGAGGGGAAAAGAGACGAAGTGATTTTGAAAAGGATATGAGTCAGAGATCAGATCGCCCCCACCCACCCACACCCACACCCCTCTGATGTCCTGCACACATTCCAAATTGTTTTCTACTTTTTTTTAGCTCTGCAAAACCCGTCTCGATCATACCTAACCAGGAAGAGGTATTTTTGATTTGTATGCAATATGAGTTTACAAATCATGAGTTATTCAGTTCATTTTCTAATCAAATGAAAGAATATACTTTGTATTTTGTCAAGCCACAGATGATTGAAATACATCTTATAGTAACGTCCAGGTAGTTAGATGGTGTCTTCTTTAGAAAAGCATCAGAAACAGATCCCAGTCAGAGGGCAGTAGGACCCTGTGTGGGGATCTGTTGACCACCGTCAGGCCTGTGTTCATTGGTTCTGAAATGACATGTAGAGATCCCAAAATAAATAAATAGTAGAAGTGACACTCTGTAAAGGGGAGGGGGGTTAAAAGCAAAAAAATCGTTTTTCCTCTGTTCATTTTAAGATTTATATTACTTTGAATAAATAAAAGTTGGAAGTTCTTTTTAAAAGATTGTCTGGTTGGATATCTTTTTTCTCTAACAAAGGGACATCAACCATAAAAACTCAGCTGGCTAAGGAAGTATGAAATTTCACGGTAGGATTTTGCAAAAATAATAAATCCTGCTGTGATTGAAAAAATATCTTTAAAAAATTTTAAAAATAGACCTGATCAACTGACAAACTTTATAGCAGAAAAGTGACATTTGACATATTTCTACATAACTCCTGGGGCATTAGGGTTCAGTACCAGTCTGTCCATGTTTTACAAACTGCTTGTTGCCAAATGTTTCAGTGTTCAAATGTGTTGCTTCAGCTGTACACAAAACACACCTTCAAAGGAATTATCTGATTAGGTGCATGCAAATAAAGAGAACAAGAAGCTAGATCTAAATGAATGAATTAATGCACAAGAAACAATCCTGATCAGAAGTGTTTTATCAAAGTTTTTCATATTTACCAATTACTGTTTTGCAAATAAATAGCAAGACAATATATATAACCTGACCAGGCAAGCAGTGATTTACAGTCATTTCTGGGAAGTAGTTTAAATGCATTTACCTCATGCATGAGGTAAAGAAGGTTCTAAAAATAAAAACCTACATCCTCTTCCATTTTAAATAATAAATTTAAAAAACTCTATAGTTTGCTTAGCCTTTTTTATGTGTGGGAATTTTTTGAGGGACACTGCCTGAGTCTGACACAAGGGAATCATGTTTTTCACCTTTGGTCAGCTATTGTGCTCATGTCCATTGTGTTTTATGCATATGTACTTTTAATGATGACACACAGAAAAAAAACAAGAGAACAAGGCTGGAAAGGAAAACAACATTTATATGCCAAAAAGGAAATTAGCTGCTTTTTAATTAGTTTATTTTTCAATTATTAGTGGTTTTTGGGCTTTTTCTTTGCAAAGATTAAATATATTTTATCTCCTTAATCAAAAAACATTATTTTTATTTCTAAAACGAGAAATAAAAAAAATATCTAAATTTAAAAAAACTGGACTTTGTATGTAACCACTCCGAAATTCAGATTTTCTAGCGGCATATTTTCAGCTTTTGTTTTTGTGTCAGGACTGGACAAAGAGTCACGATGCTGTAATTGACTTCACGGGTCAGCAAAAAGTCACTAATGAGTGATTCAAATCTAAAAACACCTGTAATACAAGGTTAGCTCAGCGCGGACTGCGGTATTCAAATTCATTCAAATACAAGGTTCGCGCGCAAAAAACAAAAAGCGAATAAGGTTTTATTTATTATGCAAAAAAAACAAAGACCACAGAAAAAGTCTCGAAAATGTCGAAATGTGTTCAAATTATAGAAACGAAATTGAAAATAATAAAGGGTGAACACGTAAGGATAGACGTCGAAGAAGTCTTTTCGGGAAAGACGAGGGTGCGCGTGCGTGTAAACTAGAGAAGAGACTGAAGGCAGTCATTGACGAACTGGCCGACAATATGACACAACAAAGGATGCCTGCACCTGTTGAACTTATTCGCAACTGGAAAAATGTCACACTAGTTATAATTTATTAATAATAATAATAATAATAATAATAATAATAATAATAATAATAATAATAATAATAATAATAATAATAATATGTTGTACGAATACGTAAAAAGTAGTAAATAAATAAGAAGCTTGTCATGTGAGCTAAATTACATTATGAAAGGCCATATAAGATACTAAATCCCAGTGGTGTTTTGATTTCTCTTGACCACTTTAATCGCAGTGACAAAGAAATAAAATAACATTAATTTTGGAAATTAAATAAAACACATATAAAGTCACGTAATGCTCATTTGGCCTTATGTAATGTAAAGGAACGTCGCAGAACATTAGAATTTTGCATGCATTCTACATTTAATGCATTTTACATGAATTAAATCGCTCCTCAAAAATAATTAAAACAGATCCAAACGATTCAGTGAATAAGCCTATTACATCTTAAAAAATGTATTGAAGTTATAGCTTTCCCCTCCTCATACAATTCCCCCTGAGGAGCGTGGTACCTTGTGGAATATTTCCTTCTCTGTAGCTGCGCGCGTCTCTCCGCACATTCCCCGAGGCCCCGCAGGGAGACCGGACACCCCGGGCCCTCTCCTGTCAACGGTCAGCTTCCTCTCCTTCTTGAACCGAGATTTAGACTAATATTTAGACAGGATAGGGTTTTATAAGTGCAGCGCGCCGCACAGCCCAAGTCACGGGGCATGAATGTGAAATTGCTGATTTTATGATTACTTGAGTAAGCTGGGGCGTGTTGCTGTAATAACTTTATCAGCGTGTCTGTGATACAGAGTGGCTCGTTAAATTTAAGCCTGGACACATGGGCATCCTTCTCTGACTCCTGAAAAACATCAGGGAGGACATGCTGTTTTATTGCAGAAGAGGAGGAGAGTGGAGACGAAGCGCGCTCGCAGCTCGGGGCAGATACTACTCAGTCCCATCTCTGTTTACTAAAAGCAGAAAAAATGGCTGCCACCGAGCCTTGACGGCAGCTCATCTGTGCTAGTTTAATGAGGCAGGAGTTTTTGGTTTGATGGTGTGCCGTGTTACTACAACAGGACGCGCAGGACCACACAGGCGCCCAGTTCACAAGGACCAGAAGATTAAATAAGACAGCGGGAAAACTATCACCAGACCTGGAAAATATCCTGCACTGGGAGACGTAATTATAGGCTACACTTGTTAGAGGCTGTGCTTCAAAGATACACTTACAATCACACTGATTTATCTGTACAGTCATCAAGAAGAAAACATGCAGAGTGGTGCGTAAAAACGCGCAAAAATGCTGTCCATATGGCTGAATATGCATAAGCTTCGCGCTCTCTCACTCAAAATATATTATTATTATTATTATTATTATTATTATTATTATTATTATTATTATTATTATTATTATTATTATTATTATCTCATGAACCAGCATGATCAAACTCGTGTACTAAATTTCTACATTATTTTTACCCTCTATTTTCTAATCAAAAACTATCAAGCAGATTCACACTTCTCAAGATTTTCGGACATTTCATATGGCAACTAATGAAAAATCATTAATAATCTCCAAAATAGGTCAGGTTACTATGGTAAGCCATATTTGAAGCTGTCAACCCAGAAACGTCTATTATTGAGTCACTCCAACAGGCGAACACTGGATGGTCTGAAATTCTGTAATCAGTGCCAGTTTCTCCTCTCTTTGTTTTCAGGTTACATGCTGCGATTTTTTCCCCAGATACATTCATTGTTATTTGGACGTAATTTAAACGTGATAGCGCTTTACTATTATTTGTAGGAACAGTGTTAAATCGCTGTTTGATTTTTTTTGTTTGTGTTGTTTATCGAGAAGAGACCGTGTCTCAAAGCAAAGGAATGATTCAAATTAGACTGTAACTTTCAGAGCTAATTATCCATCTACAGTCCCTGTAGTGTAACTTATAAAAGACGTGTGACAGTCTGGATATATTTTATCTGGAAATATTTTTTGTCGACATTATGCTACTTTAACTGCTAAAAAAAGAAAACTCTTGTGTAAATTGATTAAAATCCAATCAGATTTTGATCATCTTTGAGGAGAAAAAAAGGGGAAAATAACAGATTTGTGATTAACGCACAAAACAGTAAAATATGAATAAACGGTTTAAATACGTCATAACAAGGTGACATGTAAACATTTCCTCTGATAACTACAGCTACGTCGTAGAGTGTAATTGATGATTGCCTCCGGGTAAGAGGCAAGTTTGATTTCATCATTTGCGCGAGCTAAACTGGGTAAAGCTGTATACACACCTTAATCCTTTCTCCAACACAGAACATTGATCTACAATAAGTCTCATGCCAGATTCAACTAAAGGTTCTACTACATATTTACATATTAATAAACTCATCACGTTTTCTCTGTCGGACACAGCGACTTTGATTACTTGATTGAAACGATATATTCAGTTAAAGTGTGATTGAAATATTCTCGATCTGTAATCAAAGTAAATCGGTTCATGTAATAAATTATTGATTATTTAAAATTACGTGTGCAAGCTAAGATTGATTAAAATCGTACTTTTAATGCTCTAAAAATGAGTTTTTATAACACTTTTTTGGTTTTTTTTACATCTATGCATACTCTTCAATATTTCATAGTGGTTATATCAGGGAACAAATGCAGACTACTGAAAACTTTACTTCTCTGTATTTTCTATGTACAGTTGAGCCTCTGCGGCGCTAAATGCCTTTACTACCCTGTCCGCTGCAGAGGCGGATTCCTGCGCGGTCGCGTCCCATTTCGGTTCGCCTCTGTCTTCTGTCTGTTAGCACCTGAGTGTTTACAAAGATGGCTTCCGACTTGGCATTGATGAAGTGAACTGGCACTGACTGAAAGAAAAAACTGTCTGTCTGTCTATCTAGCATGTGTCAGTAGTTTGTTTGTGCTCTCTGCCTCCCACTGAGCAACATCCAAAACAAATAGGGCTGAAATCCTCCGTCCGCTTCATCCCATTACTGGCTCCCTGTTGACCAGTAGAGTAAAATAAATGCTATCCGCTCCCATCGCTTCAACTTCTACAAATTAAATTCATCTTAAGCTGCCGCACATGTGGCTGAGCCCCGATAGAAGCAGCAGGAGGAGGATCGGGCCAGGAGGCGTAGAGGTCAAGTCCAGCTCAGGCCTGCAGAAACTCATTCAGTGTCTCAGTTTGTTCACTGACCAATGGTTGTTTTTGTTTTTCAGTAAAAATGCATCAGTCGGAATACAGCAGGTTGTGCAAAGAAATATTATCGCTGAAGAGATTATTTACAATATTGTTCCTTATGAGTAAAAAAATATCCCTGAGTTTAAAAAGTGTGTACTAAGTTCTCCAAATATCTAAAAGAAGTCCTTCAGAGAACGTTCAGTATCAGTAACGTCTCTTTGTTTCAACATCAAAAATCAGTTACATGTTCACAATAGAAGAAACGTATCTGCTGCTAAGGTTTCCGACTGAACTTAAACTGAACAACTAAGCTGTTCCAGCTTCACATGCAGCCTGTGATGTTCCAGAAAGGCTCGGTGCATGCTGGAGGCTCTGCTGAGCTCAGGTCGCTGAAACGCGCGCACTCACCTAAAGCAAGCCTTTACTGAGGGGGACTAAAGAGGCGCACAGGCGTTCAGTGACGTTGCTATTCAATTCAAATGAGTGACAAGAACTTAATGAAATAAAACATTGAGCGCAGAGCGCAGGACGCGTTTTTCCTGCAGTTGTGTAGGGGTTGGTGGGGTGGGGGTGGGGAGGCGTGGATCTGTCTCGCTCACTTTTGACATTCTCGTGGCAGCAGTGGATTCTCTTCGTAGCGCGGCTCAGACAACAACACCCTGTCGGTGATCGGAGGAGAAGAGAGGACAGATCACTCTTTACGGATGCACCACACTTCGATCCGCTCGGGAAACCCTTTGTACCTGGACTACTTTCAAGGGGAGCGCTTCAAGCCAAACTCTCGCACTACGCGGCGGCCGGTGGCGGAATGTGAGAAACTTCCCTTTTGGCGCATGTTCTTCTGCACAGCGCAGAGCCGCCTTCTTCTGCTTTCTGCGCGGCTGGAAAGCAGAGGAAGAGGTGGTGGTGGCGGCGGTGAAGTAGGAGGAGGAGGGTCGACTTATAACGACTCGGTCAATTGCCTATGGACGACATTGGTCCCCTCTCTCCAAAGGCGAATGCTTTCAGTATTGCCTCTCTGATTTCGGCTGCAGAGCGAGCAGGAAGCGCAGCGTTTGACAAACAAGGCACCGGTTTGGACAGCCGGAGTTACTGTAAAATGCACTACAGCACTGTCACCCGGGAAATGGAAGGTAAATCTGTGTAGATCAAGCAAAAAATATACAAAATAACTATAAAAAAACACTTTGGGGATGCGTGGAAGGGGATGAAAGAGAGGGCGGAAACTGCTGCAGTTGATCACCGTTGCACTGATTTCAGCAGGGAGAAAAATCTGCAGACAAAAGCTTCCAAATCCCCGCAGTGTTCAGAGTCAGCACTAATTCGCGAAGATCACGTCAAGGAAGAAGCCAATAGGAGGAGGGTTTACAGGGGCACCCCGTGCGTAATGGTAAAAACAGACCATAATAATCACCAGCCACCTAGGAGGGAGGGGGGGGGGGGGTGCGAGTGTAAATCCATCCCACTTGTGCATTTGTCCATAAACTAGGAGCGCGACAAGTCACCGGCAGCCTGTTTGTTTGTTCATGCAAATCAGTGTTTTTCTCGTACTCCTCTCTGCAGGCCAGATCAGCTTTTGTTTGTTAACGCGGGGCAAATGTGGGCGATACCCTTATCCAAAAAGTTCAATGGGTGCCGGAAAGGCCATTAAAGAAAAAAGAAGAAGGGGCGCACTTCGGTGTCAATCAGTCTCGTCCCAGGGCGAGGAAAAGGCACATTACCTGCAGTTCCTTATCTAAATAGAAATAAGAACCGGTTTTTATCGCGAAGGGGAGGCCCTCTGCGTCAGATAAGAGAGGAGACTGCGCTGCGGTGTTAACACACAACGCACAGCGTCAGAGCGCAATCGATCTGAAGGGGGGCAAAAAAAGCAATTCACACGCACTCGAAGCAGCGCGTATCTGAGAGCAGTTCAGCGACTCGACGTGGGTTCTCTCTCATTTTTTTCCTACTTTTTGGAAACCTTTCGTCACTTTTGGGAATTCTGCTGGTTTAGATCAGGAAGTTTTTAGTCAGGCTGAGCTCGCATTGGACGCAACTCAGAGGACTAAATGATCCGTTTTTGAGCAGAAAGGGCTGTCTTAAGCCTCCCACCTTTCATCGGAGAATTATTCGACTCTGCTTCTGGAATTTTTCTTTTCTTTTCTGTTTTTTTTTTACCGTTTGTGTTTTAGTCGACTTTTAAAGAGTAAAAGAGAAAAAAAAAGCCGTTTTCTGGGATGATTTCAGCCATATCCAGCCCGTGGCTGACGCAGCTGTCCCATTTTTGCGATGTTACAGCCTTCACGACCAGCAGTCTGAGCAGTCTCAACTCGCCGGGGGGCTACCACCTCTCTCAGTCCCCCGGGGACCCCTACAGCCAACATGAGTCCCACTTCGAGCCCTGCCCGGCCGCCCAGCACAACTACAACTACCCGGGCTCCAACCCGGGCCAGAGCCAGGGCCAGGCGAGCGACGGCGGGACTCCTAACTGCTCGTCGTCGTCCTCCAGCTCCACGCCGAACAGCAAGAGCATCGTGAAGAAAAACCCCAAGGTGGCCAACATTAGCGTCCAGCTGGAGATGAAGGCTTTGTGGGACGAGTTTAACCAGCTGGGCACGGAGATGATCGTTACCAAGGCGGGCAGGTGAGAGCGCGTTAAAGCTCCGACCTGAGAGAGAAAGGCAGCGAGGATCGGACATGTTTTACTGTAACAAGTCACCACAATAGTGCATGAACATCACGCGCCAGAGAACATTATTGTTATAACTATTATTATTAATAATAAAAAAAAAACTAACAAGAAAGTCATAACCACCATTCGTCACCACCGAATACGAATTCAGGTTTAATATTTTTTTTATTAGGCTTTCAAATAAATTACACATTAAATACATATATTTTTAAATATATATATTTTTTATATTTCGCTACTACTTCTTTAAACATCATATATGCAAATCCGCGATTGTGTAACTGAATTTTCTCCCAGAATTAGACAGCTTTAATAAAACATATCCGTTTTAGTTTATTTGAATTATAAAATAGCACATTTTCAGGTTTTCGTTTGGTGTAGTTTATGTCTGCAATAAATACCTCAAAACTGATGTTTTGAAAACTCACGATTTCTTCATCGTGAGCATCATTTTCACGCCATTATGTTGAATATTGTTGTTCTTTACGCGCCTCAAAGTGAAAATACAAAGTTGCTTCGTTATTTATTGTATTTCGTTGCTTTTTAGTTTTAAACTCTTCCTCCACAAAAAAGGGATAAATTATAACAAAAATAATTTAATGGTATTGGTAAAGTTGGCCCATTTTTTAAATTAAAAATAATAATAATCTGAAATATGAAACATAACACTGAATCAACTATAGGAAACACACTTACTGCAGACGGTTTATTATTATTATTATTATTATTATTATTATTATTATTATTATTATTATTATTATTAGAATGCAGAGGTAATAATAAGGGGAAATCAGCCTGCAGCCTGAATGGGAGGCTTGGGTTTCCTCTCTCCGTGCTGTCTGACAGGAGAAAGGAGATCTGCTGCAGAGCACTTTAAAAGCTCCTTCAGCCTCATCTAGCCACAACACTGACGTTAATTGAGCGTTGATTTTGGGATCCCTTTCACTGACTCGACTGGTGGATTACTCAACCTTCCTCTCGGATTCTTGAGCAACTTTTAGGGTGAAAACAAGCCTTACGGGGTGGAAAGAGGCTCAGCAAGAAAATAAAAAAACTAAAATCCTGCAGAATCGCAGCACACCTCCCGAAAGATATTACATAAATGTGTTTGTTTCAGGATGCGAGGATAATATTGTGCATTAAACGAATGTTTTATTAATATCCAACTGTTCCCTCTGGGTGCAAACAAAAAGTTCAGATTCAGAATCGACTAAGTAGTTACTACCCAGATTAGCACCCGGATGCGGGTGTGTATTTACATTTGCTCTAGCATGAAAATATCTGGGATTTGTCAAAAGGCAGTATTAGAAGTAGAAATATACTAAAGGGGAGAAAAAAAAGTCTAAGTGCAGCAGAAAATACATCATATACGTGGCAGCATTTGGAGGGACTTTGTCCAGTTACGCATGAAGTGGTTGCAGGATTTTTAATAATCACAGTTATGTTTTCTTGCCTGCAGTTCAGGCTAAATGGTGCCCTGAGCTCAACGTATCCCAGTAAAATGCCTGCGGGCATTTATACTTTGGCAAATATGCATTTTTTACCCTCCACAAAAGACGCAATTTAGTCAGCGACTAAAGCGCGCTAATAATCGGCCTGTGGGGAAACGGGGCCTTACGTCATATATTGTGAAGGAAATGCAAGTTGAAGATAAAGAATTAAACACTGAATCTGTGGTTTTCTTTTCCCTCTCAGGAGAATGTTTCCAACTTTCCAAGTAAAAATCTTTGGGATGGATCCCATGGCAGACTATATGCTGCTGATGGACTTCCTGCCTGTAGACGACAAGCGTTACAGGTAACGTCTTCCTCTTTCTTTCAACTGTTTTCTCTGTGAGTGTTTATTTTTGTTTTAGGGCGCGCGTTAAATTTAATCAGATAAGAAACAATTGATGCAAAGATAAAGGTACAAGTAACACTAAAAAAAAAGTTTCCATAATTAATGAGTTTAAATTCACCATATTTCTGGGATTACATAAATCACATTCATTTCAAATTTTCTTCGCCTTAGCGGAGTGATATTTTGCATAATGTTGCATAATGCTATTAATATACTTTTATTTTTAAATTACCCTTCCAGGTATGCTTTCCACAGCTCGTCGTGGCTGGTGGCGGGTAAAGCTGATCCTGCCACACCGGGGAGGGTGCATTACCATCCGGACTCTCCAGCCAAGGGCGCTCAGTGGATGAAGCAGATCGTCTCCTTCGATAAGCTCAAACTAACAAACAACCTGTTGGATGACAACGGACATGTAAGTACAGCCAGGAGAGGAAACGGAGCTGCGCCGAGGAACAAATCGGTGCTGTTGGTTCTGCGTCACGGTGATGAAGATAAAGTCAAATATCTCAGCAAAAAGCAATCAAACTCATCTTCACGGAGTTTAAAAATTAAGGAACATAATTTAGCACAGCACGGATAGTATTTGTGTGTTATCGTAAACTGAAAACATACCATCAGAGAGTTATTGAACATTATTTTCGACGTTAAAATAGTTTCCGATTAATAAACATGATATTTTGTATATTAGGGATGGATTCGTTGAAATGGCATTGCGGATAATTCTGCATCTTAAAACTAATTTTACTACTCTTGGGGCCTCTTAGAAATTAAATAATGAACTAAATTTGGCGTAAAAAGAATGGCTATGAACATGCAGGTTTAGCATAATATTTTCTTCATAGACGATAACTTATTGTTCATTTAGGCATATTCAACAATTTCTGAGTTGACCTGTGAACGGTGCAGACAAAATTGGAGTTTCTTTCAAAGAGTCATTGCAAACTTAATTGCGGAGGGGTTTTATATATATATATATACCTGTATATATATATTTTATAATTATTTTATTTTTTGTAAATTATTTCTAATATTGCATGTTTGGTTAAATATATATTTAATGTATTTTACAGATTTCCTTTTTTTTCTTTTTGTTTTTTGCTTATTCATACATTTTGCTCACAGCAGTTTGTTAGTTTTTACTACCGTCATTTAAAGTGCATTTGGAAGTCTTTGTAATATAGACCAAACTTAGTCTCCTTCTAACTTTGATGTTATTTTCCAGATCATCCTGAACTCCATGCACCGATACCAGCCCAGGTTCCATGTGGTTTATGTGGATCCCCGCAAGGACAGTGAGAAATACGCCGAGGAAAATTATAAAACGTTTGTTTTTGAAGAGACTCGCTTCACAGCGGTCACAGCGTACCAGAACCACCGGGTAAGAGATGTTTACCGCCCTGCCGAAAGTCTGTAGTGTAGTCAGCGCGCGGCGCATTGTGTTTACGCATTAAATGCATATTTACCGTCTTGCTAAAGTTAAACCAAGTGGTTCCAAATGTACGTATTTGCATTAAAAAAAAAAAAATAAATAATCTAAACTATGAACCATTCGTGTTTTTGGAGAGTGTTTGGTTCAGAACAACTACTGCCATCTTCTTTTACATCATCCGTCCTCTCCGATATTTAGAGTCATACGTCACTGTGTTTATTAGTTTTCTGAATAACAAATAATCTTTTTTTTTCTTACCAAAATTCAGTCAGAGTTCACCAAAAAAACAAAAACACAAAGGAACTACTTAATTTCAGTTAAAATTGTATGGATTTTCAGAAATGAGCAGCAAACTTGTTTTGTTTGTAACAAAAGCAAAAGCGAGAGCTGGAAAAGTTTCTACAACAATTTATGGAACTTTTATGAAAATGACAAGTCAATAATACAAATAAAGAGTTTAAAAATGATAGTAATATTAATAAATATAATTGTATTTTAATAGTTTTTCAAATCACTTTCTAAATTGAGAAGACGGAGTGTGAAGCATTGAGATTATTTTTGTGTTTTCTGTTGCTTTGCAGATCACACAGCTGAAGATCGCCAGTAATCCGTTTGCAAAGGGCTTCAGGGACTGTGACCCAGAGGACTGGTGAGCTTTATTATATTCAAGCATTACAGTCATTGTCATGTTTTCACAAGTCATAAAAACTGAATAAAAAAACTGTTTTGGGTGTAGAGGTGCTACATGGGTTTAGTTTTTATTTAGAAACTCATGAATTGCAGAAATCACAGGATATTGTTTGAAAGTCAATCAACTGTGTTTGTCTGTCACTGACAAATTGCTCGACTCCCAGTGTCTCAGATGAAAGAAATACAGACTTTTTTCAAAATATTTATTATTAAGTCGAGTTTTTATTTTTATTTTTAGAACACATTAATCAAAATCAGTAGTGTTTTGAATTATTTCTCTATTTTGGCTTACTTTATGCTTGTCTTTCTTCATCACATTCACTTTCTATTCCTCCACTGTAAAATGATCCTCACATACACACATCATTCCAGAAGATGAAAATGAGTTTTCATCCCCTTAACATCGGAAGAAACTGTGCCCTTGACAATCCTTAAGTGACTTTGAAACTGACTCCAATCTCCCGCTGCAGGCCCAGGAATCACAGACCAGGCTCCCTGCCAATAATGAGTGCCTTCGCCAGAACAAGAAACCCAATGTCATCTCCCCCTCAGCAGAACGGCACAGAAAAAGGTCTGCAGCTCGCTCTTTGTTTCACTTCAAGCTTCTTGCCAACGATCGAATATCCAGCAGAGGCTGGCTGAGCTCTTCTGTGTTTGTGGCGCTGTATTTCTGTCAGCTGTTGGGCTTTTTTTTCTTTACGTCTTTCCCTCGACTGAAGTGCAGTAGTGCATTTACTGTATCAGCCCATTGTTGGTTTTAAATTAAACATAAAAAAATCAGTCAGCCAATGTCATGCGCTGGCAACATAATAAAGGTTATGTTGCATAACCGACCACAGATTCAGAGCGCTACAAAAACTGGAAGGAAAATTAGATTTTGAAAAAAGAAACTGAAGTAATGAGTGATGTACTGATTAGCTGAGAATAAACTTCAAATATTTTTAAAATCCAAGAGTTTCATTGTAGCTGCCCCAATTATTTTTGTTTTTGTTTTTAATTCTGTATGTATGGTTAGTTTTGGAATTTATTCCAAAGATAAACAAAAAGCTTTAAAGTAAAATCCGTGATTTTATTTGTATTATCCACAAATAGTATCTAGACACAGAAAGTGTTTTCACTATACTGCTAATTTTGTAGAAATAAGCACAGGCATTTAAAATATATCTCATGGAACTTATTGTTAAGGCTTTTCCTATAAGCAATAAATTAATTGCATGCTAAATTAAAACAAGCTCAATAATTTCCATTTGCATGCTTATTTTTCTCATGTCTCTCTTTCTACCAATGAGTGGATGACAAAAGTCTTCAGTCTGGTGCTTTGGTCTCAACTGGCCTCTCTTTTGAAGGACAATTGTGTTTATTAAAACTTCAGCATCTATTTTATCTGTTGTGTTTTGTGCTTTTGTTTATTTATTTTGAATATGTTAAATCCATTCTAGTTCCAATGTTAAATGTTTGTTAGAAATGAAAGTTTATTGATATTTACTTGCATTATTACACCACAACCATTACATTACTTGAAAGTGATCTCAAAATAACAATATTCTTGTTTATCGCGATAACTTCTGGGACAATTTATTGTCCAGCAAAATTTGCGATAACGACAGGCCTACTTATTGTATTGTATTTCAGTCTGGTTTTCTCTAACTTCTTAATTTTTCTGAACCCTCACAGAAGATGCCAGACGGGAATATGAAGGAGACCCCAGCAGCACCCCAATTCACGCCGACCCGGCCCACCAGCTGATGTCTCGTGTCCTCAGCCCGGCTCTGCCCGTCCCAGGAGGCCTCCACGCCGTGCCGCTGACGAGCGGCCGACCGAGCCCTCCCCACGACCTCCGACCTGATCCCCACCCACTGCCCCCAGACACCCTGCATCACCACCCCTACAAGTACCCCACCGCTTACGAACACTACCTGGGAGCCAAGACCAGGCCTTCGCCTTACCCTTTACCGAGCATCAGAGGACACACGTACCATCACCACATGAATCCCGCCACAACTAACATGTACTCGGCAACCAGCGGCCCCTCTAACTACGACTACGGGCCCAGATAATGACTGCTGTCAGTCAAGGATAAAGCCGCACAGCACTGTGGGAAAACTAGGCAGACAGGAACAGCAACACGGTTCATTCAGGCGATGGTTTCTGCAACACGTGGGGTTTAATCAGAGGCTGAGACTTCCCTCTGCTGGATAAATCCTGTCATATTTATTTAAAGGAAATGCATCTAAGCATGGACACCTGTTCTAAGCCCTCAAATGGGTCCGCTTTGACCTTTGAACCCGAATGGAAAGAGCTCCAGCTCGAGCAGCGCAAGACGTTAAGCCGTCAGGCAGTGGCAAAAGGAGGACCCAGTTCCTTAAGACGGACAAGACTTTTGATCACAGACTGGGATTGATTGATTTTTTTCTCTTTTTGATGCACTTTTCGATTTGCTTTGTTTTTATTGCTTTAAAAAAAAAAGCCATACGTTATATATCACCCACAAACCTTCTAGGTTAGTAGACGAGATGTTTGCATGTTGAGCTCATCGGAGAGGATGTGAAAAATGCATCGAAATGGATATTTTTTTTTTGCTTTAAAGGAAAAGAAAAAAAAATGTTTAAAATTTATAAACATCTCGAGCCGCTCTGAGTAGCTTGTACCATGGCACTGACTTGCAGCAATTCTAAGTAAATAAAAACAAAGCAGGAAGAACTCTTCTGTATCTGTAAAATAAACATTAAATTCTTGTAATTCATCCAAACGAAAGGGTCTCTGTGCGAATCTTCCATTTGAAGTGCTCCCTGCACAAAAAAAGCAGGGAATGGTTTAAAGAAAAAAAAAAAGAAAGAAAAAAAAAAACAGGCTTGCCTCTCTGATGGTACTGTCCGACCGGATCTGCCCTGTTGAAGTCGGCTGAGGTGTCTGCTGCTTTTGCCGTTATTGGCAGGCAAGATTTGAAAGCTGTCTAAACATTGGAATGATTCAAATGGTGAAATATGCACCTGGTTTTAAAGAGACAGAGACACACACACACACACACACACACACACACACACACACACACACACACACACACACACACACACACACACACACACACACACACACGCACACACACACACACACACGCCCACACACGCACCACATTCACCTTTTAGCCAAACTGAACTGCTAAAGTGACTCTGGGTTTACTTCTTGCAATTATTATTTTAAATAAAGGATTTAGATTTCTCTCTCTTTTTTGAGTAAAACTATTTGAAACTTTAAAAGCAATAATTAATCATAATTACTTTGAGAATAGATTTAGCTTACCTGTTGGACATTTGAGCTTGCATCTTATGCAGTCTTTATTTTTAATTTCAATCCCAGCACCTCCCATTCTCCCCCCAGACAGATATCATCACTCATTTATAATGTGACACTCGGTGATATTTTGAGAATGTGACCCCTCTGCTTGTCTGTGCAGCCATTCCCAGTCATCTCATATCTGAAGTCCTATGAGGAATGCTTTGTTGTCAAGGTTAATCTCTTTGGGAGAAAAATTCGGCTTTGTGGCTGTCAAAGATTCAAAGGAAACCGTTACCTAATGATTCATCATGATATATATTTTTTTCTTCTTCTTTTCCTTTTGGCTCCCGTAGAGCTGAGAGGATGGAAAAATGATGCCGGGGGGCGCGTGACCTCTGACTGTTAAATGGCTTGTAAAGGTGTCAGAGGTTAAATAATGTTTCCACCCTTTCAAATCACGGCTAATTGGTTGTATCGTTTTTGTTTGGTTGTTTTTGTTGCACTGACCAAAAATATGGGCTAATGCTAACATTGCATTTTTTTATCCATATTTTTATAACGTGAACACGGTAGCGGTTATTATAGCCTAAGAAATGTAGGACTTAAAAGTTAGCCATTACGTTTTGTTCATTTTTAAAATTTCTTTAGTCGCTGTTTTAACAAAATGTACCAAATTTACTCATTGACATCAAAGTTTTCACAAAAATGACGGCTCGCTACAAAGAGAAATACTGTTTAAAAACGGCAATGACGCACTTTATTAAAGATAGTGAGATACAAAATTGTTCATTTTTGTTATTAAGGGCGTCATGAAACCTTATGCCCCGTACAAAAAAAAGTAACCAGTTTGTTTATTTATGTTTTAGCTTTTGTTTTAATTTACCTTTTTGTTTTTTACCTTCTGGTCGTACAGCGGCGCCCACGGAGACGTCAAGCCGAGCGATAAGCACCGACAGCCGGCCGCAGGTGTTGCAGAACAGCCTGATTGATGGGCGCGAGATCCAACGTGATGATGCAGTTTGTTGCGACACCGCTCGCGCTGTTGTTGGGTTTAGGAAGAGGACTTCAGTCGAGTGGGTGAAAAGGCTAATTACAGGTTTTACGGTACAGAGGACACATCAGTAGAACCCATACGCGTTGTTTTATAGAAAACTGTTCTAAATGAGAATAGAGATGTTGGTGAAAACTCGAGGACTCCGAAGAAGCTCCCAGTAACAATTTTGGTAAATTAGACAGACCAAAGCGGGTTAATCTCACTTGAACACGTTTGGGTTGTCATTTATTCTTGTATGAAGTGTTCGTAGCTAAAAATAACATTCAATAACTATATTTTAATTGAGTCAAAGCTCCACATTCTGGCCTACAATTGCTGTCTCTCTCATTTTTGCAAGAAAGTGAAAAAGAACAATTAATGAATTATAACAGCGACGTTTACATGGGGTTAGTTTTCAGCAGACCCGGTGTTCAAGATTATGTGTGGACCTCGACAGATTTTGATTTGGACTCAACCAGCTAAGCAAATCACTCAGTTATTGCTTCAAGGGAAACATGGAAAATTATTATTTGTTTGGCTGGTTGGTTGGGTGTGTGTGTGTATGAATATGACAGCAGCATAGAGAAAAGCAGCATGAATGATTAATGCAAGATGAGTTAGTTTTAAATTTTGACATGTGAGCTACATTTCCCTACATTACCCTTCGTCACTTAAGATTCCTAAAATATTAGCATTTTTAAAAGATTCTAGAATTTAGAAGTAGTTTGATTTGTCATAATCATATTTACAAAATGGAAAGTGCAAGTGTGCATTCTGTGTGAGAAGCCAAGCACTACAGGAGGCCCTGCTGGCATGGAGGCCTCAAGCAGCAAGTTAGTTTTTCTGCATAGTTATCAATGAAGCTTCAGTAGAAGTATAAAACTAAAAAAGTTGATTTGTTTTTCATACGTTAGTTTAGAGATGAAAAGTACTTCATAAAAACAATCATGAGTTTTGTAAATGCTAATTATAAGTCAAATTAAAGCATGTTCTGCACTTTAATAACATTTGTTAAAAGGGAAAAACAACTGAGAATAATATTCCATGACTTTATCTTAAATTTACTGGATGTGTAAAATGTGACAACCAATCCCAAAGGAACTCTTGAAAAGTTTGCAGACCGTTGCTTTGGCGTTGCCTGAAACTACTCTTCAGTTTACAGCAATTGTGTCCTTCTAATACCTGCTGATGCATGTTTCCCACATACACTGTTTCATATCGGAAGTATTTTGCAGTGTTCTAGCTGCTCGAGTTATTCCTGGTCTGTTGTGTTGTATTCAAATGAACAACCTCTGCTTAATTTAGCTGCAAGGGTTAAGTTGGATTAGCTACATACTACTACATAGCTT
This sequence comes from Poecilia reticulata, assembly GCF_904066995.2. Lineage (NCBI taxonomy): Eukaryota > Metazoa > Chordata > Actinopteri > Cyprinodontiformes > Poeciliidae > Poecilia > Poecilia reticulata. The sequence continues at coordinate 7,361,906 of NC_088838.1, forward strand.
TGGCTTGCTAATAAAACATGACTCCAGCTATAGCAAGTGACTACCTTTAGCGCTTTAATAACTGTCTAATTTTTAAACTTATAATTTTGTGTGAGCATGAAAAAAACAATTTGATGTGAAAATCACAATAAAGGTAAATACCCTCTTGCCTCAAAGTGGGCTATTAAGAACTTTTGTGAAATCTATTCAAAAATTACAAACAAATCGTCATGTTTTCCAAAGTAACAGTGAGTTTAGTTCACTACCTGAAATAGCAGCATTAAACCATTTTATGTGGTCAAAAACATTACAGTCATTTAATAAATCATTCAAGATGTGTTGCAAAAGAGGGCAAAAATATGAACATAAGTAAGCAAGACAAGTTATCTAACAACAGCTTAGTGTCAGAATTGATAGGTAGCTTAATATAAAACCTTATATTTGTGGTTGATACAAAGATTTGAGCATATTACCCAAATATTCAGTCATGCATAGTAATGTATAAATGCAAAACACTGTAAGAATTAAAATGTAAGCGTACCGTAATATACCCAAAAAACAGGCTTTGCTATAATCCGCATGATAAACACTGAGTAGTTGTCAGTGATTTGGTATAAATTAGAGCAGCTCCAATTCGATGTGTTCCAGCTATAAACTTTGGAAATTGCGCCTGCTGGAGAACATGCAATGAACTGCACATCTGCATCTGCTAAATGCAATCAGCACAACTCCTCTGGAGAATATTCAACATGCAATAGCAGTTTTCACAGCCCTGCACATAGTTAGACCTTGTCAACAGTATTAGGTTGTTTTTACAAATACGTATGTGCACCAAAGGAAAAAGTCCAGCTACTTAAAACCTTATGTTTTTAATTCTCTGCTCCCGCAGATTAAAAAAAAAAGGGCCCAAATATTTGCCACTGAAGTACAAAGGAGGGAAGGACAGATGATAATGTGACCTGAAAGATCACTTGATGCTCCCCTGAATCATCTGTTGTGACAGGCCTATCGAGGGTTTGATGTACTCGCTTCAGCAAAGCATAAATCTCTGCTGATGAGCCTTTTTCCACAAACCACTGATAAAAACAAACCGGGTAAACCAAATTGACTCGACACCAATGGAACGCAGCCCAGCATCTCGGTACTTGAAGATTTGTTTGTTACAGAGGGGGAGAGTTTTATGGTGCTGTAATGCCAGTTGTGAGTCCCTTTTTGTTTTAACCTGCACCATGGCGCATATAGAGTCATGGATCTTTGACATTTCCTTTTTAAACAGTTTCTTTAAATTGTATCGAGTACTGGGTCTTCTCATCTTTCCAGGTCAGAAAGTTTCCCAAAGCAATTAGATCTGAAGAGTGAGATGGCTCTGGAAGGAGAGTGATTTGAAGTCCTGTCTGTGTCGATTTGACCATGTGTTTTAAATCGTCGTCCAAAGGGAGCTCCCAGTTTTCTGGTGGAGTCCATGTTGCCACACACCTCAGGATCTTTTGGAGGTAATATAGACACAAAGTATTACAGATCCTCCTTTATACTTATAACAGAAGGTGCGTTTCAAGCTTTGTGTCATTTTGTTTTATCAAAACCACCAGGAGTGTTCCTTGTCCCAGATGAAATTCTTATTGAGTTTATCAAATTTCACGTTTACATTTGTAATGGTAGGGCATTACATGTGCAGAAGAGGCTTTTTCTGAGTACGCCTTCTAAACAGCAACACGTAGCATGTAAAGATAGTTGCTATTTGTTGCAACAGAGACTTGGTAACCCAAGATGCCATTGTCTGCTGTATTTTCTGCAGTGAACATTGGATTTCTTTCACTTTCTTTATGGTCCTGCTCACTCTACTGTAGAAAGATAACCTAGTTGCTTCCTGGTCCAGTAGGCTGGTGTGTCCTGTCATATTTATTCATTAAGTGAACAGAAATGCTTGTATTACCAATTAGAAGTTAAAATTCTGATCGATCTAAAAAAAAACACACAAAAAAAAACACCCAAACATTTCAAAGAGAAAGTTTTGGTACCAGTAATTTGGCCTCCTGGGATTTTGAAAATCAAAAAATTCTAAAATTACATTTTTCTACTCACTGTGTGGATGTACTCAAATTAAAAGTTGGATTTTTTTCAGAGTGTGTTGGGAGAGGGGTGAGGGGATTGTTATGCTGCTCTAAACAAAGATTAATTTATTTTAATAAATTACAAGTCCTTCTTTACCAAAGGCGCCAACAAATTTATACACACACAGTCTTTTAAAAGCAAACAGTGTTTCATCCATTTTCTTTACACCCTTTTCCCTTAGTGGGGTCAGGAGGGTTGCTGGTGCCCATCTCCAGCTAACGTTCTGGGCAAGAGGCGGGGTCACCCTGGACAGGTTGCCAGTCTGTCGCAGGGCAACACAGAGACACACAGGACAAACAACCATGCACACACACACACTCACACCTAAGGGCAATTTAGAGAGGCCAATTAACCTGACAGTCATGTTTTTAGACTGTGGGAGGAAACTGGAGTACCCGGAGAAAACCCATGCATGCACAGGGAGAACAACTCCATGCAGAAAGACTGGGAATTGAACCTAGAACCTTCTTGCTGCAAGGCAACAGCTCTACCAACTGCGCCACTGTGCAGCCCAAACAGTGTTTCAGTTTAAGGTAAATTAGAAATTACTTACAACCATTTTAAATGAAACATTGCATATTTTTAATTTAAAAATAACTCCAGGGTCATTATTTTTCATTAATTCAGATTCAGTCAAACTTGCTGCCTCTAGTGGTAGTCACTGATAGTGACGTAGGGAGTGATCAGAGCAACATGTGCAGCCCACCAGATTATGTCCCAACCTAAAGCCAAGCTGACCTCTGACCTTAAAGGCCAGAGAAGACACACGTTAGGTGATAAGTGAAGCACAAGCCCCATTGTGCAGAAAAGTCCCCCTGTCCATTTATTGACTTCCTAAAGGATCCATTATGGAGGTGATTTACGAGATCTACGGCCGGCACCCCAGCAGGCGCTTCTGAGGCCGACGGCTCTCTGACTGCTCCATTCAGAGCACATCTGCGCCAATGGAGGCAGCATTTGATTTATCAGAGAATGGACGGAAGCTGGGCCACACCACCCCGAGTGTTTGTTCAAAGCCAACATGAATTTAGGAAGCAAACATGAATGCAAGGTGTCAGCAAAAGGGTCAGAGACAAAAGGTATAGACGAACTCCCTCACTGAGCATTGGCAACAAGTCACTAAGTCTTTGAAAATATACTCTCAGATGGGCAAAAGGGGCAGAATTTTACAAAAAAAGAGAGAAAACTTTTAGAATGTGAAACTCAATAAATTCTTAATTCTGCGTTGTATTTTCTGTGACAGTAGTGGCTCAACAAAATATCTCGTCTGCCAAATGATGTCGTCCTTCCTCTGTTTCCTGATGGTTTCTCACTGCACAGCAAAAACAGAATCTCACCAAGTGTTTTTGGTCTAGTAGTTCATAGTGCACACATCCCAGAGCCCTTGAAATAAGACAAAGCTAACTTTTCACTTCTAACATGGGAAAAATGTCTTGATATAAGTGAAATAATTTCCCAAAGGAACTCATACCTTTTCAACAATATTAAGGAATTACTGACTTAAAACAAGTTCATATATAGTCAAAAAAGTTATTTGTAAGTTAACTTTGTAGTACTTCAAGTGTACTTTGATATTTGTACTAGAAACACATATAGAACTGATTAAAATCACTAAACTGAACACATCAACTAGATTTAATGATATTTTCAAATGTATTGGTATTTATTGATCCTCTCACTGAACAAGAACTAAAATTATCCTGCCAATACAGACAGACAGTTTTTTAAAAACTAGTTGAAATTTATTGTGTCCTTTGGACCTTGTTCATTTATTTACTCCAGAAAAGACATCCACAGTTGGCCAACTTACATAAAAACCCCTCAGTCTGGTAGATCCATTACACTTAGTAGCGTTTCCTTTATCTACGCCTCGCAACAAAAGTAGATTTAACAAGTAGTTCGCTCTGAACTGATAACTGAGACACCCACTAAAGCAGCCCTCCCTCTGGCGAGCTTTGTTTGACTAATACAGCCCAGGTCAGGCTGGAAGCTGGAAGAATAACAACACAGGATTACAAAGCTGCTCAGGTGCGCCATACACCTCAAATTCATGTCCACTGGAGCAAAGCTTCCATCTGATAAGTCAACACAATCACATGCACAGCACCGAGTCAGGCTTCAGCAAATAGGAGGCTGAAGAGTGCGACTGCTGGTGAATTAAAACTTTGAGTTATGAAAACGCACTAAGATGCAACAGAAAAAGCAGCTCTTTAAACTGAAAGTGTTCAGAAAAAGGAAATGGATGAAAAACAAAAGGTTGGTTTTAGGAGTTCTTTAATCTGCACTTTGGTGTAAATATTACACCAGCGTTACAAACTGTTCTTTATTTCTTGTTTGATCATTTTGTCATTTTAGACTGACATACTTTTTTTCATCTTGTATGGAAAATTGGAAAAGCACGCTTTTTCCCTTTACAAAATCATAGTAAAGATTAACATAGAAACATAGAAACATAGCATTTATAATTCTAATGTAAAAAAATGCTAATGTAAACTTTTAAACGTAGCTCTGTGTCGTGTAAGCGGGCATGGGCCGGTCACTGGTATCAAAGTGTAAAAGTTTTAACAAGTTAAAAAGAGTTAATGGGATACAACAATTAGTCTTTTCTAGACCAAGACCAGTATCTGGTATTGTTAGGGATCTGACTGTTCAATTTGAATTTCTATCAATTTCAATGCTTCCTGTAATGCAGAAAAGATAAAAAAAATTGCAGGTGTTTTAATAAAGAAAAGTACATGAAACAATTAATAGAGATTATGATATTCATGCATTAAATTATGATCTTTCTTCTCAAAATTGAATCTATGGATCAAAAAATTGATTGTCACTTATACTATTAATGTGTTTACTCAACAGAAAAAATGCACAAAAAATTTAACAGTATTTGAACAAGTAATTACTGAATTATACAACTCCACTCTCATGGACCACAAATAGGTGCAGCTGTAATTTAAACACCTTTTAATGAGATAGCAGGAAACAGGAAGAAGCAACTTTAAGATTTGGAATGAACGACAGCAGATAGCCCTACTAATTAACCCAGTAATATCAATAACTAAATTTAGAAGGGATTAACTCAAAATATCCAGTTAAGGCTATGAACATAACTCTTTTTGTAGCTTTTTTTAAACAATATATTTGAGCAGAAGTAGGAATAATTGTTGCTTTTCTCATTTTAAAACAGAAGAACAAACTATGTTCTGTTTTTGTGTTCCTCTGAGTTCTCAAGCTGAGAGAATCTGACACCGGTCCACCCCAAGAGTCAAACTGGGTCACTATAAAACAGAGCAGAGGATATTTTGATTTCAGACTGCAGACTGAAACCCGCACAGCTCAGAAAGTCAGCATGTGTTGGCACTCTGGTTGTAAATGGACCACAGGCTGACGCGCTGGTCCTTGGACCCAGCAGCCAGCAGTCTTTGCCTGGGGTCCTGGTGATCAGAGAAGGCCACGCTGAGCACCATGTCTGTGTGGTACTGAAGGACCGCGAGCGGCCGCAGCTTCTTCCAGCCGAACACACGCACTCGGTGGTCCCAGCCTGCAGATGCCAGAAGCCGCCCATCGCCCCTGATGCGGAGCTGAGAAACGCCGGGATTGACCAGCGTCACGTAGTCCTGGAGCTGCAAAACCACAGAGACAAAGGCCTTCAGCAAACAGTTTGCCTGAATAGAATGAGAAATATTTGCATTTGCAGCACCTCGGTGTGTTTGAAGAGTACATTAACAAGTAGTTTCTCTGAGGAGACCGTCTGATGAGAATAAAACCAAACAAACCGAGAATTCGAGGACGAAAAGCAAAAGTAAATAGAAAACACACATTAGTAAGATAAAAATTAGGTCAATAAATCACTAAGTCACTTCGCTCCAGGGAAAGCGTGGCCAACGAAAACACACACACCAAGATGCTATCAGCTGATACGATGACGGAGGTCCAGGCGCGAGGGCTGAAGGTCTGTTGAACCTGGCCGTAAACTCCCAGGACTCAATCATCGGCCATAAAACATTACGGCGCGAGAGCCCCGAGGAAATCTCTCAGAGTCCCATTATTTGCTTTGGAGTTAGCGCCGCTGGGTTGGGGTGCAGGAGGGAACTGGGGGTGGGGAAACCAAGTTACCTGTGTGACTATGAAAAGAAAAGAAATAGTAGAGGACCTCTCGCTGAAAAACTCGTTTGCAGAAACTCAGCTGCTTCAAGCGTCTCTGATGAATTACGTTCTGGTCAGCAGGTGAAGACTGCTGATGAATACGCTGGTGTAGCTTCTGCCTGCTAAAGATTAGCCACAGCCCCCCCTCGTCTCCCCCGCCATCTCCCTGTGATCTACTGTCCCAAGGACTGTATCAATCTCTCTAAAAGGGCAACTTTCTGACATATTATAACGAATGGCTCGGATCGGTATCTGGAGGACCTGCTGCGGCAGGGCATTCCTGCAGAGAGAACGTGCTCTTTCTGCGGCGTGGGGATATCTGCCGAATCGCTACATGGACCGCGAACATCTGGACGTGGGAGCAGAAATCAAACTGGACAGCGTAAAATTGACTTCATAAGTTGCGTCTGGGGAGACTAATGGGCCTTGGATGGGAGGAGATGTTGGGAGAATGTATCTGCATGCACGCTCCCGTTCTGGGCAGGAACCCGTCCGCAAGCTGCATGTGGGAGATATAAGCCAGGTACAAGATGTGAATCAAGAGGAATGCGAGAGGGAGAGAGAGGGAGAGAGAGAGAACAGAGAGAGGAATGTCATTGATCATAGTAAAAAGAAAAAAAGAAAGAAGTTCAAAACAGTTAGTGGTGCCATTTTTCCTATTTTGTTTATGGTAATGAACCCTTCCCTGCTGGTATCAGTAGCGTAAAACAGTAGCTGTGTTTCTATTTACTGTAAAATTCCGTAAATTGGAAATACGAAAAAAAAAAAATCATCTTTAACAAAAACATGGCGATTTAAAAGAAAAAAAAGTTTTTTGATAACTTTTTGCACTAGCATGAAGTGGATTTTTGTCTTATCAAAATTAGTGTGTTTCGCAAAACTGAAATGCAGACACTTTTTATGCATCACAACCAGAAGTAAAGATGAAAAAGGCAACAGGAAGCGGTAGAAAGATGTTGGCGTGGAATATGTTTTTAATGACTTACCATGTGGAAAAACATATTTGCTTATTATAATTGTCTATTAACTGATGTTGACGCCGCAATCTGAGAAATTATGTTTTTTTTACATTAGCGGAATATCAAAAAAAGTTCTGCACATGTTTGTAATGAAAACAAGTGCGTGATCATCCAGGCAGAAAACCAGATCCTGAGAGAAGTATGGGAGTTACAGTCATGTGATCAACAACCAGCTCTTACTACAGACGGAGAAGACAACAGGAAGTATTAGGAGGATGTTTGGCATAGCATGTTTTTCAATGACTTATTGTGTGAACGAGCATATTGTGTGAATTTAGTAGCGTTTCTTATTCGACGGAAACACAGCACTTTGCAAAATTGTGTCCTAAGCGGAATATCAACAAAGTTTTGCACACATTTGTAATGAAAACTAGTGTGTGCCCATTCAGACAGAACAAGACGGGTAAACAGATCCAGAGAAAAGCAGGGGAGTTAGAGATTGTTCTGAGCTTTGTTATTACCTCAGGTATGTGGTATGCCCCTACCTCTCCCCATCTGGTCTGCATTAGAGGCCTGATAATGATGGGTTTAAGTGTCTGTTTTTGTTTGTTTTGCTTCCCATAGTTTGTGTCAGGAAAAGGCATTTGTTTCATTTAAGGGTCAACTGCAGGCGGTAAATGGCTAATGATTGCAGTAATGGTCAGTCAGCGAGGCCGCCTCGTTAATTGTTTTTACTTTCTATCCAAGAGAGAGAGAGAGAGAGCGAGCAGAGAGGAAAACTGCTACTCGGAAGAAAGGTCGTCCTGTGTCATTATTTAAAATGAAAGATGCCCGTGTGCAGCGGCGAATGCAGTCCCCCCCGGCTGCTGTGTCGCTGTTTATTGGGGGATTTCTTGTGGCAACAGTCCCTGGACTAAACATACGAGGGGAAAACAAGCATCTAAAAGATTAAGTTACTAAATAAATTAAATTAAATGCTTTACAAAATGAACTTATTAAAACAAAAAAACTAAACAGAAAAGGAAAAATGTGGGTTATTATACGCTTGCTGTATAAAAGCATTAGAAAAATTAACATCAATCCAACATCCTACTTTTTTTTTTCACATTGTATACCAGCCAGTAGAATTATGCTCTTAGAATAAGGCTCAACATATTATACATACCCTTCACATTTGGAAAAGATGTGTTTTACTGCAGTGGTATAATCCCACATCTGACAGATGTAGGGAAACCCCAAACTTTCATTTGACATTTTTTCAGTGAGTGAAAAAAAAGAAAATCACTGCTGACACAATTATTGTTCAGCTTTGCAATTTCTTTAAAATACATGTAAATAAAGATTTTTTTTGTTTTTACATTTCATATTTCACTTAGAAGGCAAATAGGCAAAAGGATTATAGGAATTTATTTAAGCCTAGAAGAGCAATAATTAGGAAGTTTAACACAACTGGAACTGAGACAAAGAAGGCTACACAAGTTTAGTGTCTAAACTTATTTTGAGACGGTTGTAAACATTTTCAGTTGACATTTAAGATTTCTAAATAAAAGCACAGAGCAGGAAAAGCCAAATCTAGCTATCAACTAATGTTTTTGATGTTATTTTTTATCATCTTATGCCTACTATTAGCTCCTTGGATATCCATCTTTTTTCTTAAATATTTAACAGACAAGCACTCTGTATATCTTTTTGCTGAGATAATTTCACTGTCTTATTTTTTTACCTTAGGGATTAAATCTGAGTATTGAAAAAGTGGAGTTGATTAACAACCAGGTCTCACTCTGTTGGGCCGAGTGGCTGTAACAGGGACAAACGAACATCTTACTTCGTACTTTGTACTGCGTGTGTCACAGGACGCAGACACACACGCACGAACGTCGCAAGTTTAACTGTCCACTTTCCCAGAGATCACTTTAACGTAACAGCTGGATCCACAACACTCACTGTGGGTCTACAAGCGTCCTGACACGAACTCACACTTCACCATCCTCTTTTGTCCCATTTCATCGGACTCGACGCACACTGAAGAAAGGGTGGCAGGTTTCAATCGCGCTCTGCTCCACTTCTCTTCCTTGTCTTGGCACACGTCTTGCTGTTAACGCAGAACCACTGAAACGTCCCGTCATCGCTCACTCACTCGCGCCTAGCGGCCAGGAAGCTTTTTCGCAGGTATTCCCGACACGCCCTGTCACTGAATCACACTTGGCGGAGAGGAGATTGCAGTCTTTTGTCGCCCTGTTGGTCGACTCTGGCTGACGTGATATGAATGGGTAAAACAGGTGACCGGAGGAGAGAAAAGGAAGTATTGGGAGAGGGAAAACAATTAATATTTTATTTTTTTATGAAAGCTGCTTTAGCAGAAGTGGGATAGGCCCTGTGAGGATGAGAACATCAAGACAACCATTCTATTTTGACAGAGAAACCATACAGGTGACCACTGGGTGGGAATATTGTTACAGTCCCATTAAAAGATGAGGAGCAGGACTCCCTGTGAAGAATTGTCATCAGTTAAAGCTAGCTGTCAGACACGACCGACTTTCTCTGGAAGTCTTCCTATTGCCTTTTACAGGCCACAGCCTGCATTTTTATCTCCTTCTCTCTCCTGAACAAACTCATCATTGCACTTGTCCATGCATTGAAGTGGGACAATTTGTTGCCATCTATTAAGATTAGTAGATAAAACAAGGCATCGGTCTCTTTAAGAAACTCCTGCTCTTTCTGAAGCTCCACATTTTAGTAATTCATCACAACACGGCTCCTCTATTTAACAACTGAGAAGTAGCTCCTTTAATGAGCTCAGCAGATGTGCAGTTCCACCAGGTGTTTGCTAATTGCTGCTGGCTAGTCTGAAGGAGCTGAATGAGGAAGACACAGTTGGAGGGCTGCTCTGTGAGACGGTTTTCTTCATTCAATAATAACAATAAAAATAATTAATCATCTTTTATAATTAAAAGATAACGGCGGTACTTGGGCCTCTTGGTGTTTAAGGTAAAGCTACTGTTTGAAACCTTGGGATAAGGTTGAAAATTGTGTCTTGTTTCATCTCTGTTCCTGGAATGGAAATCTTAATTCATGCTTTTATTTCATCTCATCTGAATTATTGGAATGCATTTACAAATCCAAACAAATCCACTCTTGGCCAGTTGCACTCTGTGCAAAATGCTGCTGATTTATTGTATTCTACAGGACTCGAGTGGTGGTGCCAATGTGTGACTTTGTAAAAAAAACTAAACTAAAATAAAATAAACATTTATTTGCTTCTAAAGTATTAATGATTATATTCAAATTATGCATTTTGTGGATTTGACAAGGAGTTAAATCCATGTATTTATATTATGTAATTTAACAGCTAGTAAACCCTCCCAACACCCAAACTGCCTCACAATCCCAAAAATGTCCAGTAGAAGGGAAACAGGGCTGAAGACGATGCTTCGTTACCACAAAACAATCTGAGGCCAGCAGGGTCACACGGCAGATAAAGGCTTCTGGGAGCCATGTGCAACACATTAACCTCCAGTCCTGTGCCCATCTGTCTTTATCTGGCCCAGATAAGCTCACTTCATAGACTCCAAGTGTCATTAAATCATAACTGCGCTGTTTTGTGTCAAATTCAGTTCCCTCCTGGATTTCACTAAAACCATCCATCTGCCTCGCCCAGCTAGCTCCACTGCACTCTGTTTGGGCTTTATTGCCGGGGTAATTTGTGGGAAGTGAGATGCTGTGGCACTTGCAGTCTCCCCGGTCTTTATTGCAGCCTCCCACCGTGAACTACTGTTCCCCTTACTGCAGATGTGTTTTTTGTTTGGCTTAGGGGCCTCCAAGGTTTTGATATTTTTATTACCTCTCGCAGGTCGTCCGTCAGAAGCCGTGGCCCGGACCTGCCACCCGGCAGGACCTCCACCCCGGCCACACAGAAAATACGTCTGTGGGAAGCGCTGAGGATAGCTGTCTGGACGTCACACTGAGCTGCACTTCGGAGTAATTTAAAAGCCCCAAATGAATCCTTCCCCTCTCCCCTTGTGCTTTTCCCCCCCTGTCATCCTCATCCTGGATTACACACTGAATCAATATTTTGTTGCTTTAGCAAAATAAACCCCAATAACTGCTCGCCTCCTGTTTATGGCATACCTACTGAAATCCTGCGCCGTGTTTGTCTAGACACACATTCAGGGTGAGAAAATGGGAGCTCTGCAAATATTTCTAATTCGAGCGTTCATTTGTAAAAAGCCCTGGAAAGAATAATACCCCTTTGCTGGAGCAGGAGCCCACTATATCAGCCGTAGGTTCCCCTTGGCGTTGATTCATGAGGTTTGACTGAAAAATAGGAGCATTCCTATTTGCTCATGAAATCAAGAGAAAATACAGCTTCCAAATGAGGCAGAAAGTCTCTGAAGCAGGAGCTGTTATGTACAATGAATTATGGTACGAAGGCTGATGTGATCTCTTTGAGTGTGGCAGGGGCGGGGGAGTGCAAATTTGGAACTCTCGCAAAAACACACGTCAGTGTGAGATGCTGCGACGTCTGCAGCATCCAAGTGTACGTACCAACAATTTCCTCCTATATTACTCTTAAAATATCAGTTGAAATTTCCAATTTTATTTGCTGCACAAAGAGATTCCTCAGAACAACAACTGCTATTTTTGAACATATTAACAAGGTCTATTGTGAGACTAGGTCTCAGAGTGTCTGTGGGTGGTTTGAGTCTAGAGTGACAGCCTCAGTCTGGCCCTTGGCCCCTAGTCCTGCCAACACTGTGTAACCAGCAGCTGATTTATGGCCCCCGGAGCCCCGCTGAGCCTCTTCCTCTTTGGGCCCTAATGTTTTCCAAGCAAGTCGGGCGAAAGCCAACACTCTCCTCTCCTCTGGCGCCATTTATTCCACTCCATGGGATTTAGATGACCACTGGGCGCAACAATCAGTTAGCAGGTAGTGAAGCTCAGCCTTACCTTCTCTGAGCAGTCATTGATTATTGATATTAGGAGCAGTGATGTCATGTGTGAGAGAACAAGTTGTAGTTAAACAGGATTTAACTCATATTTAGTGGATGGCACCACTAACTAAAAAGTTAGTTACACTAAAGCTCTAAACACAAATATTAGTTCTGCTAACGCTAAACTGCTACACCAACCTGGTATTTAACAATAGCTAATGCTAAAGAGCTAACTTTAATTCAAATATCTGCCCTTGAAAGACTATAATCATCAATCACCAACTTCATTTTGAGATTCTAATTTACATGTTCTACAATGTCCTTAGATATTTTGTTTGTGTTTATATTGTTTTCTTTACTGAGTTTTATTTTGTTCTTGTACATTTCTTGTTTGAAATAAAGTTATGAGGAGAAAATAATAGAGAAAGAGAGGGAGAGAGAATGTGAGGAGAGAAAAAAAGTAAAAAGTCTTCACTCTTTTCAAAATAAGAGCATGAATATAAATGTCCACTTGAAAAATTCTTAACTGTCCAAACAGATGTTAATCTTTATTCAACTGAAAGTTTACGAATCAGCAAAGTAAGTTAGTGCTTTATAATTCATCCAGAAAAGTTCAATTAGGGGAACTAAGCACGGAAACGGTTCCAAAGAAGCAAAAGTGCTAATCGAAAAATAAGTTCTACTATTAGCGCACTAGCGAAAGTATGCTCACCCATGTTAATATATTAAAACAAGCACAAACTCTTTATGGACTTCAGTTTGTTTGTTTTGTTTTACTTCCTAGCATGGCTAGCATTACTGCAGCAAACTTCATATTCTGACCTTCCTCCAAACATTTCCACTTCAAAAATGTCACCTGACTCGGAGTTTGAAAGCTCAGTTGGATAAAACAATCCTACTGTGATCTGTTGGAAGAGTTGCTCTACTGCAGCAAAATACAGTTTCAATTTCCTTACATCTGCTTACGTCCTTGGATTAAGATTTTAAGGAACTCACTAAAACTGAAAGTAACACAAGGGTCTTCTTCCCACAGTAACAACTTCCACACTGAGGAGAGCTTTTGTTGATACGACAAAATTGTTCCTGCTCGTCAGTCATTGTTTACGGTTGGAGGTGAGAAGTGAAAAATGTCCCGCTACTTGGTTTCTTTTTGCTTCTCTAATTCATAATATTAAAAAATAATTTAGCTAGCTGCAAGTAATGCATAAAGTTGATACCGAGACGTTGATGCTATACTGTGAATAAACAAGGATATCTATGATTAAAGACGAGAACCTGAAGGCTCAGAAACTGATGAAGGGAATAAAAATAAATGTATAGATGGTAACCGTTAGCTGTAAACGGTCAAAAATTACGAATAAAGAGATTGGATAAGTCAGAAAGTAGCAACACATCTTCAGGATCTCCAGAGCTGCAGCCTAATCAACAAACACGACCAGATCAGCCGGATAAGCCCTGAGCCTCCTAACCTGTATGTGGTTCTGGTCGTCCAGCATCCACGAAGAGAGCTGCTTCTCGCAGGAGCCCGATACGCCCCTCAGACGGCCGGGGTCAAAGGTCAGGCACATGACGGGCTCGGGGTGGGCTTTGACACGGCTCAGCTCAGACCTCTGGGTTACGTCCCACAGCAACAGGGAACCGTCCTCGTATCCAGCGAACAGGAGCGGTCCGAGACCCGAGTCGGGCTGCAAGAGAGGGGAGGAAGATGGGAGAGAGGGAGGAGGGGCAGCAGGAACGGAGGGAGAGCGACGCAAGTTAAGACGTGAGATGAGAACAGGGATTTAGAAAGCCATAAAAAAAAAAGAAAAAGGAAAAAAAAACTAGTGTGTTGCTGGGAGCTGAGAGGAGCAGAGGTTATCAGTCTGGAAGCTCCGGCTGACTCTCAGAGACGTTGTGGCCTCCATTCGCCAGCCAGTTGCTCTCTGCAGCACAACAGTATCATTTTATCCATCGTTTGACACTTTTTATTGTCTATCAATGCACAAAATGCAATTAGTATTTTAATCTGCCTTAGTCGGACTAAGATTTTGACATGGTCAAAATACGATAATTTGGATGTTTTTAAAGTGAATCCCAAAAAGCTTACAGCTATGACTACAGCAAAAGATTGATCTCCAGCCACACATTTCAGATTTTAATTACAAAAAATGGGCAATTTTGTGTTTGTCTGTGGCACAATGTCAAAAATATTTAAAAGACATGAGCGCCTTTTAATATTCCTTGTAGGGGTGGGCGATATGGACTTAAAGTTTTATCATGATATTTTGCGACTTCATGGCACAGTAATCAGAGTAATCATGGTCTCACAAAAGCTGCTCTTGAAAAACATCCCTACTTGTAACACGCTTCTTTAGACACCAGTCAGAAGTATATTTTGTATCACTGAAATGCACTACAAGAACATTTAATGATATTTTCAAATTTATTCACACACCTTTGTGGGGAGAAAAACAGCAAAAACAACAATCCTGATAATATGGACAGTTTTAGATTATTAAAAAAAAAACATTATTTAGAATTCATCGTGACAATGTTAAATCAAAATCTTATCACGATAAGGAATTTATCAAAATAAATAATAAACGATACGATAAATGCCCACCCCTAATTCCCTGGACAGTATATGACCTAAAGGAGAACAAGCATGAAGCACAACATGTATTTCTATTAAAAGGGTAAATCTTGTGCAGTAATAAACACATGGTAGAGTTGAGATGTTATCTAATATAAGTAAATAAAGTAAAGAGTAATTAACTGACACTGGGAGAAAAAGACTGAAACAGAAAGAGTGAAAAGAGGTTTAGGATTCATATAAACACCATCGTCTTTTTCTTGAGGTCCCAGTTTCTTATGAATAAACAGAAAATAAAAATAAAAACAACTTATTTTAAGTTTGAACACACCACAGCAAACACACACCTGGTTGGGCAACTGTCTGGACAAAGCCTTGAACTTTGTCGAGCCTTATGAAAGGTCAGCGCTAGATCCGGACTTCAGATGATCGAGGAATAAAGTCAGATACTCGGCGCTGCACTGGCTCTACCTTTTGCTTTTAAAATAACACCAGGCCTTAAGAAGAAGAAGAAGAAGAAGAAGAAAAAAAAAAAAAACACAGTACCACGCAGAAGCCAGGAGGGAAAAAATTTTTTCCATATGTGCACGGAGACCACGTCAGCCATTTTTCATCCATTTTCAAGTCCTCTCCTCTGTTAACGCTCCATATTTCTCCTCTTCCAGCTTGAAACAAATTATAGACAGAGTCGTGTACTCCTTCCAAACACATCAGCGGAGGACGAACACGGAGGGATTATGAAAACAAATAAAAACAAGTGAAAATCAGTGGCCCCCCGTCCCCTGCTTGCCGGCAGGGACCGGGCCAAGCGATCCAGATTGGGGGCCCAGCGTTTCACTTAAGCGAAGGACCTCCTTGATTGATGATGTCATGGGTCGGAGGTCGGGGAACCCTGGGTAGACACCTAATTCATTATATCCTCCACAGGCCTTTCTGCAAGAGAGCCCTCTCTGCTGGAGTGGGGCTGGGGCACTGGGTGGAGATTCATCACAGGAGAACAGCTGCAAAGAAAAAGAGAAGACGGACCAGAGGAAGGAGCCGCCTTTCCTAGAACGGCAGCGTGCCGGGGCGGCCGAAGTGGTCCAGATTTTATCCAGGGTTTCACTGGTTAAAATGAAATTAGATTACAACTCTTACAACAAGAGTAAGAAACTGCTGGTTTATTTTACATTAAAAAGAAATGTCTGAACTGCCAACTCAATGGGAATGTTTGAAGTATTATAATCGTTAGTTGCTCTGACGGTTAATCGGATAAGAGAAATTGGCACATTCTACAGATTTTTCATTTGACCACTTAAAGTCTTTTTAATTGTATATTACCAAATTCAAATGAACAAATACACCAGTTAATTTTTTAAATAAGAAAAATTGCGCTTTATACTTCATAAACTGCAATGACAGCGTAACGCCAGTGAATTTGAGCAGGGCGAAGCTAAAAGCTGTGCCCCGTTTTTATCTTTAGTGCAAAGCGTCTATGTATTTTGTACAGTTTTGGCTTAATTAATGCTTTCAGTGTTGTTTTGAAATATCCTGTCACTCAAAGTGATGCTAAGACATAAAACTAATCTTCTTCTTCAGTTTTTAAACAGACACCTCAACGTTCTGGGATAAAAAACAGGCCAGTGTATGGGACTGATCATCACTTTATCCATGTTTCCATGTATCCCTCTTGGCGTGATGTGTCTTTGGTGATGGCCAGTGTCGGTTGTGCCAAACATATCTTTCAGAATTGAGGCGCAAAAGTTTAAGTCTGGTTTCTTCAGATCATAACATTACTTTTAGAAGATCTTAGCCAGGCTTAGATATTTTCTTTGGAAGTGAAAGATTCTGTTACACCAGAGATGTGGAGAACACGGGATATTACTGACACATGTAGAACACATCCACCGTCTGACAGAAATTCCTGCAGCTCTTTCAGGGGTTGATGTCAGGCTATTGGAAGCCTCATTGACCAGCCTCCATTTATTTATTTATTTTTTTCATTATTTTTGAAAGGACATCCAGTTCTTCTAATGTTGCAGTTTAGGGTTTTTTATATATTTGGTTCAATTACTAAAGATGGTCTTGACTGCACTACATAAAGCTGTGGAAGTTTGTTTTCTCTCTTCCGTTGACTTATATCTTCTTACGACGAGATCATTTTGATCTTTCATAGCTTCTCTGCAAATGATGTCTCTGCCAGTGCTGGGTAGGACACTTTAAAAATGTGTACAGTTAGTAGTAATCAAGTTAGCAACTAACTATTAAAGTCACTTAAAGTAATGTATCTAATTACATTTTCTTCCCTTTTAATTACTGGATTTTGAGCATTTTTAAACCAGTCATGGCTGGTTACTGTTGTAAATTCAGGTTGCTATGTGATGCGAACAGATGTGATTCACAGCTGTTTGAAGGGAGCTGGATCTTGAAGATCTATTCAAGAACTGTTTTAATGAATTATTCAACAAAAAAAGAAAAAAAAGTATTTTTTAAAAATGTTTTTAAGCAGCTAATCTCTGGGAGATTTCAAATTGTTTATTTGAGAATCTGAAATCCTCTCAAAGCCTCTGATTACTCTAATATTGTCACACACACACGCACGCACGCACGCACGCACGCACGCACACACACACACACACACACACACACTGCTAGAGAAAGATGCTGTTCTCTCCTCTGACAGTATTTGGTTCTGGTTCTATTTGAGTCGTTTTAACAGAGAAGGCATCCTTGATAAATTAACTTCTTTTAATTCTTTCCCCCTCTCATTTAACCCTGCTAAATGGCTCTGAGAAAACAATCCTTCAGTTAACTGAATAAACAAACAGTATATTTTGTGCCACAGAGCTTTCCATAAAACTTTAGCGGAGCTTAGCCTTTACTGTCACCCTGGCATGTCTTTGCACACTGAATAAATGTGTGTATTTGTCTATCTGTTATGAAGTACAGATTATAGAGCAACATCCACCTTAAAAGGAGAAAACATCTGAAATGTCTTTATGTAAATGCGAAATTTGACCACACAACAGCTTATAAACGTATCGGTTTGTCACTAAATAATTTCCGTTTCATTTACTTACTGTAGCCAACTACTGTTTTCTTTGTTTTCGCACTAATCTCCTTTCTGTGCGGTAGAGTTCTGTTATTGTTCATACTTTGAAAGAAAGAAAAAAAAAAACATTTCCAAAAAATTATTTGAGGTAGTAAATGGTAACATTTAACATTATAATAGGTATTTCGTACTTCTCCAGCTCTGCTGGGACTTTTGATAGGCTATTTATTTACACGTCACAAGATTTAAAAAGTAGAAATGAATAAAACCACAAGAAGAAATAAGTAATGATAAACCTTGATGTAAATCGAATAAAACATGATATGTGTGTGTGTGTGTGTAACAACATTGGGACGACTGTGGCTCTGTGGGAAGAGTAGTCGTCTTGCAATCGGAAGATTGTAGGTTCGATTCCAGCTTCCTCCTGCCGCATGTCGATGTGCCCCTGGGCACCTAACCCCAAATTGCCTACCGAGCTGCGTATCTGTGTATAAATGTGTGAGCATTTGTGAGTGCGAATGGGTGAATGTGACTCTAGTGTAAAGCGCTTTGAGTGGTCAAAAATGATTGGATAAAGCGCTATATAAGTTCAGTCCATTTACCATATGAGGCAAGTAAAGAGATCTCAGTCATGATCACATTTTAAAGATTTGATCACCTAGGAAAGGGATAGCTGGATGAAAGATAAGTTGTAAGGAGTTACGTTATGATAAACATGAACATTTCTTTAAATTTAAAGCGATTAAAAAGGTTGTGCTGCAGAAGGGGACGCAAGCAAATGCTGGATGGAATAAAAATATGCTAATATGAAGGCAATTGTGTTATTTTTTTATTTTGTCTAAGGAGAACCAGAAATGTATTTTTTAGGTCCAAGTGAAAACGTAGTTCATTTTAACCCATGAACAAGCCTGAGTTGTTGATGTCGCGGCGCAGGCCTCGGGCGGGAGCTGCTTCCACATAAGGAACCAATCGTTTCCTGTGGTCGTCGTTCAGCTCCCGCCACCATGTGATGGCCACGAGGCAGCGAGGTGATGAGCTCAGAGTGATGGATATCTGTAAAAGGAACATTTCCTTTTTCCCAGCCGGCCTCCGCTCACATCAGAAGCCTCGCATGTCGTACATCACCACCGTCCCCGCGGCCAGGGCCCGGCGTCCTCGCGCCAGTCAAAGCCACATGTGGAGCCACTTTCGATTGTTCGCTCCATCAAAGCCGATTCTCCTGAGTCGCAGCCGATCAGATGGGAAGGGATAAAACGGCATACGCCTCGATTTTTAAGATAGAGTCCATTCCCTGGAGTTCTTTCTCATTTTGTGGACTTTAATGAGTCTTACTGGGATTTTAGGTAACAAGGTGAGAGGAATTGATGTACATGGGTGCTGCATTTTGCTACCACATATGGTTTACATACCGATCACTGATCTTCAAAAATGCTGACCTGCCGATAACGATTTATTTGTCTGAAAAAAAAACTTAAAATTGCTAAGGTGAGACTACTGTTAACCACTGACGTGCAAATGAGGTGGAAGGGTCTGTCTGTCTGTCCACTCCCACAGCAGAGCAACAGGCTTTTTCAAAGGCCTTTTGCTGGATATCTGTTTTTAATATAATTATCGGCCGATTGGTGATTTCCCAAAATTAAGGAAATCAGGGCCAACTTATCAGTGTAGCCCTATATTAAAGCATAGTCTTGTGTTGGGATGTCCTAATTAAAGGCCAATCTAAGTCTAATTGGGAATCTATGGAAAGACTTGACATTTAATCTGCTTCCAATGAGACTGATCTGCAAACAAACAGTCAAAAATGTAAGAATCTGGACTCTGCATGTGGGTTGATGTGAGCAAATACTTTATATTATAGAAACTTCTGCCAGATTTGATTTATTAAAGTATTTCTCTGGGCAGGTGGGAGGGGCTAAAATATTGTAAAATGCTCACTTTATATATTTTTGTAGATCTTGAAAATGGGAAAATACAAATTTTCCTTCAACATTTAGTGCACAATTATGCAGTAATATCATATTACTAGTAGTAATATAATACTCCAATGTAAAAAAAAAAAACCCAAAACCATATAATTTTATACTACGCTGTTAATCACGTTTATGGTTGTAAAGTTACAAAAAGTGAAAAATGTTCCAGGATTGTGAAGACTTTTGCCAGGGATTGCATCTCCAGCACTACAGTCGGATTTATTTTAAGAGAATAAAATAATAAAAAGTGAAACAGAACAATGTTGTTCAATGCTGCTTTGAATCAGTTCTGCTTCACAAAAGGTCTTGTAGGCTGACAGTAAAACTTCTTTTTTAGAAATAAGAAGGACCATCGCTATTAAATGACGAGAGCGGATGATGAGAGGAGCGACGGAGAGACGAGGTCATTGTGGGCGGGGCCACTGCCTCCAGCTTTGTGGGTCAAAGGAAGAAGTGGGCAGCTCATAAACATTTGATGTGGAGAGATGTTTCTTTCTTTTGACTTATTAAACGAGTGAGCTAGACAGAGAAGGAAGGATCTGTGTACAATCATAAAAGTATGTTTTACACTAAATAGGTGTAGCAGGGGGAGTAAGCGTGTGTCTCTTCAGGAATCCCCATAAAATGATTTAGAGTCACCTGAGCCTCTTTAGCTTTGAAGTCAGGCAGCTGCCTGTGCTGTATTACATTGATATTATATAATTTATAATCCTATAATTGATCATTTGGTTTCTTGGCACTCAGCGTGGAGGCAGCACTGGTTCATAAATCAGAAGACGAAAAGTAGGCGCAGCAAGCAGAATCAAAGCAAAACAAAGAAGATTTTGGAAACAAACTCGTCGACACGCTGTGAAACAGACCGTCACCCGTTTGTGTGTGTCTGTTTTTGTTGTTGTTTTTTTTATTTTAATAGTGCTCGGATTGAAAAGGCGCAGACCTCCCGGAAGCCTGCCCAGTCATAGTTTTAAACACGATAAGCAGGGTTTTCATTTCTGTTGCCTGTAAACTTTAACAAGCTCATACAATGCACACAAAAACAGGGAGTCTCTAACCATGGTCCCAAAACTGCAAAAAAAAAAAAAAAAAAGAAAGTCAATAATAACCGTGAAAATAACCATAGGATCACATTAATGAGAGGAAAATAAAACAGCTCGACGGTGTCCACAAAACAAAAACGTTTTGCTCAGATCAGATTGGATATACAGCTGCAGGCTGATATATGGATGTGAACCCACGGCCTTTCCAAACGCTCTAATTACAGTGTTGGGACTGGCTGCCAGCTGAGAAGCAATGCATGGAAAAATGGCCCGGGACGAGTCGTTGAGCCGTAAATCAGACCGCGTCTTCTGCGTGTGCGTTTTTTTTTATTTGTTGTTGTTGCTGATTTGTGTGTTACTGCAGCTTGTCGTGTGATTTGGAGCAATCGAAAGAAAGCAGGTTCAATGTAGATTTAAACAACCGGGAGAGAAAAGGTGTGATGGCGCCAGAACTAGCTTACCTTCCACAGTTGTAGGCACATGACCATTCCCAGCTTCGTGTCTGGTGTCAGCGTGCAGACCGGGTTCTTACTGGGCATCTCGATGATCTTTGTCTGTAGAGAACAGATAACCATAGGATCACATTAATGAGAGGTGGGATTTATGCCTGTGTGCTAAAGCTGTAAGGCTCGTTTTAATTTGTGACTCTGCATTTTTTTAAAGGATCGGTATTATGTAAGATATAGCTTTATCTTACAATGTTACTCCCTCATCAGAAACATACTTGGAGTGTTGCTTTGATTCTTTCATGCAGGTTTGAGAAATCCTTGAATCTCCCATGACAACCATTCCAGGGTGCTTAAACGCTCTTTCGCAAAGCGATATTTATTTCCACATAGCTCCACCTCGGAGGTGCAGTCTGCAGCTGAGCTCCTCCAGACTAGCAGCAGCAGCAATTAGCAAACACCTGGTGGAACTGCTGAAGTTACCATGCAAAGCACTTCTTACTCCAAGGCTCCTCACAACGGTTGTAAACGGGATGATGGAGGAGGACTGTTGTGAAAGACTAGGAGCTTCTTAAAGAGACAGAGGTCAGTTTCAAGGCATCAAACGGCAACTTAAAATTTATTTTAATTTCTGTTTGAGATATATATATATATATATATATATATATATATATATATATATATATATATATATATATATATATATATATATATATATATATGGTAATAGCGAACCAACCGGACATTGTGATGGTGGATAAAGAACAGAGGAAAGCCGTTGTGGTGGATGTAGCAATACCAAGTGATTACAACATCAGGAAAAGGAGCAGGAGAAACTGGAGAATTACCAGGGCCTCAGGGAGGAACTGGAAAAGACCTGGAAGGTGATGACCACAGTGGTGCCTGTGGTCATCGGGGCCCTCGGGGCAGTCACCCCCAAACTGGAGCAGTGGCTAAAACAGATCCCAGGAACAACATCAGACATCTCAGTCCAGAAATGTGCAGTTCTAGGCACATGCAAGATACTGCGCAGAACCCTCAAGCTCCCAGGCCTCTGGTAGAGAACTCGAGCTCAGAGGATGTAAGAAACCACTCGCGGAGGGTGAGAAGGGAATTTTTTTTTTTTTATACAGCATTTTTATAATAACTGAAGGTGACATAGTTTCTTGGTTGTGCTATATAATGTCGCTTTGTGCCTGGAAAATACACAACACCTCTCCTTTAAATACTTCAGTCCAAATTGTTGCATCCAGCTAAAAGACCTCAAAGTCTTTTTAAACTGCACAGTAAAATGTTCACATTTTCTCAGGTTAAAAACATAAACATTCATGTATTTCATTGCAAATTTCTTAGCTAGAACAACACAGTGGCGCATAATTGTGATGCAGAAGGTTAAAGATGCACGGGTTGGTGTTTGTGGTGTGAAGTTGTGTTCAGAACTAAATCTTACCAAATATTTTGGTGCACTTGAAATAAGACAAAGTTAACTTAGAAGTAACTTTTTAGCAAGAAACAGGAGCTTGTTTTAAGTCAACAATTGAGAAAAAGTGGCAGATTATTTCACGTATAAGCCGTTACTTTTTCATCAATATCAATAAATCATTAAAACAAGTGAAGCCGACATCAGAACACATTTGGTTGCACTGCATTTTATTTAGCAGTATTAAAGCATAGGGGATGGTAAATTCAAACAGAATTACAGTACGTGAAAAATAAATAAATTCAAAAAATATTTTCTAACGTTTCTTCTGCTTCACAATTGTACTAAATCGAGTGTTGGTCTATCACACACATTTCGAATACATTACTTTGAAGTTTGTGGTGTGGCAAAATATGAAAAGACTCAGGGGTGATAAAAACCTTTTATTTGCACTGTATTTAGCCTAATTAAATTCAAATTATTTTTGTATATTTACCTTAATGAATCTGTCTTCACGACTGGAGGAAGGCTACATATTTTGGGGGAAGCACACTTGCGGGTGCAATATCTGTTTACAAGCTGCAAGTTATAACCTGCCTGCAGATTTCAAACATCACAGCTGCAACCAGAATCATGTCATTATAATTACAGTTTTTTCTTTTTGTTTGTTTAGTTTTTTTTTTTTAGATTTCCACAGATCATTCTACCACCAGCTAGCACTTAGCTGTCTGTAATCCATCCAGCTACAGCCTGACCCGGTGACATGAGCCCCGTTTTCCCTGCACACGTTGGAATCGACTTCTAATAAAAACGATGGAGTGATAAAGTGTGCGCGTCTGTACCCACATTAGGGGCAAAACTAACTCCTCCGGCTTTCTCCCGGCCGACGATTCGCATATTCATCGTCATTAGGCCTCACGTTAAACAGCCCTTTAAGGGAGTGATCTGTATTTTATCACTAGGCCACATCTGTCCTCCATGTTTACCTCTGCGTGCCTGACAAAGGGAGCTTTTAAGGCTCCTCTGTGCCTCAGGTGATCTCTGTTCTTGTGTGGCATCGAACTGCCCCATAAATAAAACATTCATGCTATTAATTAATGGTTCTGCCACAGCAGTTATCTGCTGCTGGCAGGAATGTCAATGTGAGCAGTAAATAGAGAAAAAAAAAACCTCAGTAGGAACTTTTTGTTTTGTCTACTTTCAGTCATATATCCAAATACTGACCTGTTTTGGGTTTCTTTTTTTGCACATGGTAAATCACGCTATTGTGCGTGCTTATTGGCATGAGCCTGTGCATTGTTTCTGCAGAAATTCGTTAATGAGGGTGTTTTACTTGCACATGCATGATAAGCATCTGTCTTGGCCCGTTATGTCTGTGGAATGGGGTGGAGAAGCCAAATGACAAAATAAAAAAAATTTAAAAAAAGGAGGGCCGCAGTCCGTTTTGGTCTGCCTTTAATGGCTGCATAGGTGTGCCTCTGTCTGTGTCTGTTGGGACAATGGCATTATTGAGGTGCTGGGAGTCACAGGCGCCCCGCTGGCCGGGCATGCCGGACCTGGGGGTTAGCGGAGGCACGTCTGACCGGATCAGGTGACCGCCCCCGGCCCTTTCAAGTTGCGCGTAACATGAATCTGGAGGCAATAAAAGATGGCTGAATGAGCTTTTGGCTGCCTTCTCCCCATCCAGTCTCACCTCTCAGACAGTGGCTCCACACAAAAACCGTACAAGCTCGCGGGCGTCGTGAATTAACTACGAGACGGACAGAAGTGTGATCTCATTCCAAGTTAACTTCTTTCTTCTTTTTTTTTCTCCCTGTGGATTCAATGTGTAAAGCAGACGCCTGGATTATTTCATCAATCAAAACGGATTTCGTCATTCGTTACCGTCTGAAACTCACAATTTAGCTTACTCTCGTAGGATCGCTGAGGGCTATTAGGTGCTTTAGACAAGAGCATTCAATAAAAAGGAAAGTCACCAGACGCGACCGTAACCGACCAATATTTAGCTCCTGGTTCAGATTAAATTCTTCCACAGAGGTTTAATAAGGAAAACATTCTGATTATTGTTTGACAGTTCCTGGCCTAAAATATTAGATTTACAGTGTTGGCGAGAATTTATTTAGATAACAATCCCTTGGTAAATCGCAGAGAAGCCGCACACTTTTGGTAGCAGTCAACAAGCCTCTGGCGTGATTCTGGTTGGATGTTTAAGAACTTATATGAATTGGAGTTCATTTTAAATTGGTTGGTTTCCAGCACAGAAACCAATCAGTGTTCATATATTTTCAATAGGGTGGAAGTCCAGGTCACTCTAGAAGTCTAGTAGCTCGCCAGACCCCAGGATTATGCTACCACCACCATGCATGACATTTCGTCTTTTACTATGACTAAATTGGGTTATCTTGGACTCGTGAAACCATGAAACTAGTTTTGTAAAATTGCATTTAGGTTTACGCATCAGTTTTTATAGCTGCCGTTTCTGTTTTGGTTGACAGCCAGTTATTTAGTCATAATTTTACTGACAAAAAAATTACAACAGTTTTCAATAAAAAAAAAATAAAAAATTCCTTCCTGCAAAAGCACTAAATAAAATCAAATCCTGAAAGAGGCGAAGTGTGATATAAATGCTTGACAGTTTTGTTCGGTTTTAAAAAAAAAACAAATGAAAATGCTGCCTGAGACGTAATCCAGTCAGATTTAATATTTGTCAAATTGAAAAAGGAGAGTCAGAAGGAAGTAATGAACTGAAGTATTTAACATCGTAATTACAGTAAAACTGTTACACATTATATACATACACATAAAGTTGAGGTAAAACAGGCCAAATCTTAACGTGACATACCTTTAGATAATTAAATGTTTTAAATTTTTGAAATGTGTAAAGTTTTAGGTTGTTGCACTACTGGCATTGCCTTTACAATTTTTAATTTAAAGAAGAATTGTCTGTATATTTTGAGTACGAAACATTATATTAAGGATTTTTGGCTTTTAAAACGTAATAATATTTTTCAAAAGTTACATAGAGAGTTGTAAATGTTTTATGTCGGTGTAAAAATGGTGAAAGGACTGAATTTATGTAACGCTTTTCTAAAAGTACTTACAACTCAAGGAGCTTAAGATTAAAGATACTTTCACACATTGATACACAATTTAAGGCAAATCAACTTTAAACTATCAGATGCAATTCAAAAGGTGTAGATTGACATTTGTCTTTAAAGTTGATTGTGATATAACCAGTCCGTCCAGGAAAACAACGCTACAAATCCATTTATAAAATCTCCAGATTAATGACACTGTGTTTGGTATTAAGTTCATGCTCATCCCTGCTGTTTTTCTAATGATGTCATTCTGATTACTGTTTGACGGTTCTTGGCTGCAGATTTTATGTTTATGTATCATGTTAAGTCTTGACAAACTCGCTCGCAATCCTTGAGCGGATTCAGAAATAAGAAAGCAGCTCTTGCAACATAGAGTTATCCGTTAACATTGACAGACTAAAAGCCAAAATAAAAATAAAAAAAATAAATAAAACATTAGATTTCAATGTCAACAAAGAAACTGTTGACAATTCTTTTGCACTAGTGCACTGCTTATTACACTAGTAATAAAAGGATGCATGTTGCCTTCGGGTTGGCAACAGAAGTGAACCAGTGGCAAATACAAATGTTGTCTAGCCAACTACCGATAAATTAGCTCTAACCCGTAACAGATGCAAAAAAATTAGCTAGCTAGCTAGAAAGGCTATATTAGCAGCTAGTTACCGCTAGACTTAACCAACTCAAATTTTAGAAATACTCTTTGTGCCTGACCTCTCACCTCTTCGGTCTGCAGGCCAGCAAAGGCCAGCAGGTAGCTGGATGGGCTCATTTCCAGCACGGAGCACTGACAGAATCCAACACTGCCCGTCCACACGGAGTCCAGTGCCTCGCTGCGGCCTTCTGTCAGATCCCACAGGCAGACCCGCATGTCACGTCCCTGACTGTTCCATTTACAGAGAGAAGAAAAAGGGACAAAAGCTATATTTATTAAGATCCATACACAAATGTATAGTCAGCTTAAACGGTCACTCTGAGATTTAAAAACATTTATTGACAGTAGTCTATGCTTTACTAAATAAATCCTTACATTCTGTCTTCAGAGTCAGTGCAAGTCGACACCAAACAGTTCAAACACTCGGCTTTTTATGAACAGAGTCTTATTTTCCAACGTCACCGTTGAAAAAAAAACACAAAATATGCAAAGATGTCCAAACTGCACTGGAGTAAGAAGTGAGAGTGGCTCACTTTCTTTATGATGTTTGCCTCTAACCAAAGTAAAAAGTCCTAATGTGGTAAAACAATAGGAACAGACGAAGGTAAAGTTTTGCAGGTGGGTCCAGCAGCAGGTGTCTGCAGACCAACCAATAGGAGCGGATCTTGAGACTTACCTGATGAGAGTATCTCCTGTCTGCAGCGTGCTGACCCAGATGACTGAATTACCACCATGACCCTCCAGAACCCGCTCTGCCCTCCTGCTGTTCAGGTTCCAGACGTGGACGGCGCCTTTTGCAGACCTGCAAAATCGTGCAAACACCAGGTTATTTACAAAGTCTCTACTGCAAACGTACAAACAGCAGATTTGTTATTTGTTTTATTCTAAAAAATACAGAGGTTTTGTCAATAATCTACTGAGGTATAACATAAAACATTTTTTAACATTACTCAACTCACAGCTCTACCCATAAGTTATTAGATAAGTTTTTTTTTTCTTAAATGGAAAATGGATATAGATCTAATAGTTATTTAATTGCAGTTATTAATATGTTGCTCTCTCAGCAAATTACCTCTTTCAGTGTGTGTATAGTCCACTTAATGATTGGATTCCTGAATTAGTTGACAATTATCTCAACAATCAATTAATTGCGATTAATCGGATTAATCGTTTCAGCCCTAGTTGACTCACCCAGAAAACAGAAGGGGGGTGTCGCCTCTAGAGCAGCTGAAGTGGAGGGTGTTAAGAGGAGCGCCGGCCCCTCTTAAGGTATAAACGGGACATGGAGTTGGACGAGACATCGACCAATCAGGTGCAGGCCAAACACTGAAAGAAAAAATTACATTGGACTCCATTGAAAACATGCCTTGGTGACCGATAAAAACTGTGCTTCTGCAACTTCTGCAAAGCCCTCCAACAAAGAGATGAGATCAGCCAAGTCATTTAGTCAACAAACAACCAGCTACGACTTTGTTGTTGCACAAACCTCGAACAGAGGCAATCAGAGATTAGCTCCCTTTTGCCTTCAAGCTTTTGGTTTAACACAGGACTCGGTGTCTTCATTTCCTATGTTCTCTGTAAGTACAACCACCCTCCTACCTTTTTTTTATGATTTCATGTGATAACAACTCTCTTACTCAACGCATCATAAATCAAAAGTCGTGACACTTTAATTACAGTAAACACACAAGAGATTGGGGCTCGTCATTCCTCCCCCGATCAACAGCCGTTGTCCCAGAGGCAAAGGTAACATCTCAGACTTTCATGTCGGTTGTTGGCTGGGCAGGCGAGGAAACCGAATCAACCACAGACACGCTGTGAGGAAACGACTCTCCTACGTGAGACTCGGCTAATCTTCTCATGCGAGGAACTCTTCATGACTCTTGGTTAAATCTGATGTTTTTACAAATACCCGTTTAAGAAAAATCAAGGTGTTGCACGGATTTTAGAGGTTGCATTCCTTGAGATCTTACTCCATCCAGCGTATATTGCATCTGATCACGACTGAATGAACTCTTTGACGTCGTGAGTCAGCAACACAGGAACAGCTAAAGTAAATCCAAAAGTTTTCTAGAACATTTTGAAATACAAGAAACAATGTGAAATCATAAACTTAATGTAGCATTCAGGTGTGCTTGGCAGGTTAAAAAGCGGCGATCTGCCTTCCTGGTTTACTTTTACTCATCATGGCCCCCTGCAATCAGCAGACACTGAAACTGGAGCCTGAGGCATTCAGAAGCAGCTCATTTCAGGAGGTTAGTGGTTAAATTGTCCATGTCAACCTGTGAAGCAGAGAGACAGAGACCCCCGACAAGCCCGCCTAATTAAGCTCAAAGGACCGCAGTCACACAAGGACACAGTCGGTACGCCAGCTCCACAAGAACTGGTAAACAGTCTTCTTACGCTAGTTCCGATTTGTTCTTTTTGTCGCCTTTTGTTCGTTTTTTTGGGGGGGGGCGTTGAGGCGTTGCACGTCTGGACAATATTTTTTCCCTCTGGTTTTGGATGATGGGCAGCAGGAAATACTTTTATTCTTAATTTTGGACAGGTGTTATGATGCGCAACCGTGGCAACACGGTGATGTTTTTACAACTGGGAGCAACTGACTAGCATCCAAACAACTTAACTGATACCTGAATGTCGACGACCAAAAATCCCTGAAGTCTTAAAAAGGAGGTTTCATGGATGTAAGCAGTGAAAGGAAGAAGTTCAAACTCTCTTCCATCAATCAAAATCTATTCACACTAGAGCAAGCATCAGACATCTGACTCCCACATCTCTCTGCCCAACTATCCAGTCAAACACAGATTAAAAAAAAAAAAAAAAAAAAAAAACGAGTGGCTAAAGCAAGTGAGGAGGATTAGCAGTTTTTGCCAACAGATGATGCTGACATCCAAGATCTTCTATTGTGGAATATCGTCTCCAAATATTGAGTTGTCAGAATGTCATGATAGTCATTAGACTTTCATACAGTAACAGTCTTCAGTCAGAGTCCTGATTTGTTGCAAGACTGACTGCTACTGGAGACGAGTTACGACAACAATATTTAGTTTCTCTTTGGGGTGAATAAAGTATTCCTGTAGTTGAATGGACTTAAATTGAATGCACCCTTCCATTATTATTTTTAATTCTATAAATCCAAAAGTAATACATGCACAAAAATTATGACTGCTTGAGATATTAGTATTTATAAATGAGAACCAATCAGTCAGTCAGCGTTGGGAATTGGATGGTTTTACAAATATCTAGGAATCCTACACAATTTTCAAGGCAAAATTCTATTTAGACAATCCACGTATCCATCCGTCACACATGGCCGCACACAATAAGTCCAGATAATCTTTTATTTAAAAATCAGGGTAGTAAACCTACAGGGAACCATATTACATTCCAGACTTTTCTGGCCTGTGTACATCCCTGTTGATCAGGAGACCTGAACTTTCTTTTCTTTCTTTTTTTTGGATCACTAAATGAATCAAAACTGAAAAATCAAACTTTTTTTCCAGTATATAAACACAACAACAAACAGAGGTATCTTTGACTAACTCTGTCATGCAATCGGGATGTTCTTTGATCCCTTAATTTTCTGCTGGATTCAAAACGACTTTCTCAATCAAAGAACCAGCAGCACACGTTTAACTTCAAGGTCAATGTTTGTTACATAAAACAGCTGAATTAAAACAACATCTTAGAAAGACAAGAAGTGCAATTTCCTGAAATTGTAATAAGGCTTCCAAGAAAACTCCAAAACTAAGACAAGTCTGGAAAAACCTGATCAGGACACCGCTTGTATTTATACGCATCTACAAAGTAAACCAATAACTTTGTTTTGGTGTTGTATATGAAAGGGAAGGTAAAAAAGAAAAGAAAATCATTGAGTTTTTGTTAGGGGGGGTTTATCTGTTAAGCCGTTCCTCCAGTGAAAGGTGGGTATGGCTGCATTCCTGAGCAGGAGGCTCATCCTGATAACAGGTGGATTAAGCATCGCTTATTGTCCTCTTGCAGGAAGCTTGATGAAGCTCTGAGTCAGAGAAACAACAGCAGAAAACTGGCTCCTCTCATTGTCTAAAAAACCAAAAGCTGCAAATCTTTCCACCCATGTGTCATAACCAGCTGTCAGTCAAAGAAACAACTTCCCAGGCCAGGAACAAGGAGCAAATGAACTGGCTCCTCGGTGGCAGGTTTGGGAGAAAATGCAACAGTTTAGACATTTAAAGCAAGCAGAAAAACTACCTTCTAATTCAGAAGCTGGAAATGACTTTAAACCCGGAGTAACTCTGTTCAACTTCCAGATTTAAAATCCAGTGGAATTTGTTCCGTAATTTTCTCAGTGACCAAATTAACTCCTGTTAGCAACACGACCTAATAATGTATTTCTTCTTTTTTTGTTTTGTTTTCTTTTGCTACTTTCAAAGACTTGTAGAACCAAGTTTTAAAAAAGAGATTTGATGTTGTACAAATTATCAGGAGAACCAATCAGTCTTTTCCAAGCCAATGCCAATTTTAGGTTTACTTCAGATTTTATTTTATTTTTTCTTTTACTTGTCGGTTCAGATTTGGACCAATTTTGATTTTATTTAGGATAGCCAAAAATGTGCTGCAGGTTCACTGACAGAGAAAGACATTTTAAATATAATAGAACAAAAAGAAAACATGTATCTTAATTTATGTTGCAAAACATATCCTCCTATTTTTTTATTAAACTCAAAAAGGTTTAATGAAATCAAAGAACGTGATGTTGGTTAGTGTATTTATAGCAAGAAAATAGAAGTTCTTAGTCTTAACACATTCACTGATTAAGGGAAAAAATATATATAATTTCTCAGTATTAAACCTGCCAATCACAGATCAGAGCCAAAAGAAAAAAAGAAAATTGCACGGTTCAGATTATCCAGCTGATCAGTGCAAAAGGTTCATGTTATGAAATAGTGAGGTTTGGAAATGTATGTTTCTTGTTCCTTAATTGGTTGTCTGGTAAATATGTCAATGATTTCTTTGTTTATTTTCCACTTTACTATTCAGAAGTTCCAATATTTGCACAATATTTCATATATCTGTGGTTACAACATTTCTAAAGATAAATCAGGCAGTTTAACTAATTGGACTTGAGCAGCTTTTTCACCTAATTGTTTTTTTTTTACCCTTTACTTGGGTGATTTCTTGAATCTACACTTGGAAAACCTCATATTTACTTAGATGCTACTAGAACCAAAGCAACATATAAGTGCGTTTGCCACTTTATCCCCAAAACCACAAGTTCCTCCTGGGAGTGCTGCCACTCTTTTTGTTTTGTTTTTTCCAGGCAGCAGCCATTTCCAGTCCCTGAAACTGCCTCCAACAATGGCTCCTGTTGTTGTGGCTGCGAGTGGGTCACCCACAAACCCAAACACAAACACGCAGCGGCTCGGGAAAAGAGACAGATACTGCAAACAAACAAACCATCGGCGAGATGTCACTCAAACGGACCCTTAGAGCCTTGCTCGCCAACTGACGGAGGTGGCCAAGCAAACAGTCCGGCTGACTTTTGTCAAATTCTTTCTATTGAAATCTTGCAAGTGTGCGTTTTGCTTTCCAGTTTGGCTGTAGAAGATGGGACTTTTTTACAAACAGCCGACTAGATCCATCCCACACGCGTTCTGCATCGGTTTGCAGAGGGAAAACAGGTCAGCAGAACTACGCTTCACCCGGTTTACATCCTGGAGAAGGTTCTTTGACTTACAGAGAAGAGCAATGAAGATGCGTTATTAAACCCGGGTGCCACGGACCAGGCCGTAATAAATCAGGTTGACTGGTTAATATACAGGAGCCAGCAAGAAGAAGAGTACCAAGGCTCCTGCTGGCCTCCAAACAGATAAGACAGCTTGGGGGTAATCTGACTCTAAGACTGTGGATAAAGGCAGTTTGTCTCTTCTTGGGCTGTCAGTCCACACCTACCAGGTAATTAGGCCTAATTATGAGAGAAAGGTCTGCTTCCCCTTCATGTTATTAAATAAGAGCCAGCCTCGTCCGCCAAGGATCTCTCAACACCATCGAGGGGGCTGGCGACCTCCAGATCAAACAGTCACTATCTGTGCCCCCTCATGCCCCCACGACTGCAGCAAAGCCCCCCTCTCCTCATCTTCATCGCAGCGTGTGTCAAGCTTATTCGTTATGATATTCTGCATCAAAGTTTAGAGGCGAGAGAGGGATGCCTGTCCACATTCCTCGCTCTGTACAAAGTATCATGTGATCCCAGCAGCAGCTACCCACCTGAGTTGCCCCCTTTGTCAAAAATAAGATGTGCCATTCATAAATAAGAGCGAGCAGGAAGGGAGGGGCATGCCCATCACAAGGGTGTATTATAGGAGCTTTGTAATGGGCCCGCTTCACGGGAGCCAATACGGAGGATCCGGAGATGCGAGCTCCGATATCGGACCAGTCGAGCATGAGATGTGAGCCGAACGATGAAAACCCAAAACCGACACCTGGCGAAGAAGTTCCTGTTAGGCGTGGCTTGGCCGACAGTAAAACGTTACGGTCTCGAAACTACTACGATTTCTCAGACAAAGTAAAATAATTTCACAGACGCCAGAGAAAGCGACTGGACGTTTCAATTTACGTATGAAGCACAAAGTAGCAGCAACTCAATTCACCGCTTAACCAATCAAAACCCTCATTTTTTGCCCCACTTGGCGCCTTACGACCCATTTCACACAATGGTTTTTCATGTATTTTCATGAATTACACAAATGAGCAACCATAAAGCTATTTAAATCTACCGTATAATTTGATTCAATTGCATGTTATTTGCTGAAGAATTCATGCAACACATTATTTCCACTTCTTCTGGTTCCTATCCCTGGTTGGGTCAGTCAACTTTCAAAAATATTAATAAAACCAAACAATAGTAATCAACCTTTTATGGGAAGACGTTATTTATTGGAGGTAGGGTTGGGCGATATGGAGTTAAAAAGTTTTATCATGGGGTTTGGTGTACTATTATAGCAATAAAAATGACAATAACTATTCATTACTTGTTACTATGACACAGTGATCAAAACCTGACAAACACAAATGCTGCTTTTGGAAAACACCCATTTGGGTAACACTTTATTTGAAGGGGTGTGCATAAGACTGACATGACACTGTCATAAACATGACATAACACCTGTTATGAACATGAAGAAGTCTTTATGTTTATGACAGTTGTCATGAAGTGTCATTCAGTAAATAATTACACTTTTAATGCAAAGTTGCTCTAAAAGTTGCATTGAAAGTCCATTAAAAATGCCAACTTTGCATTAAAATGTCATTATATACAAAATTGTGCAAAGTTGGCACTTTTAATGGACTTTTAATGCAACTTTTAGAGCAACTTTGTATTGAAAGTGTCATTATTTACCGAATGACACTTCATGACAACTGTCATAAACATTCATAAAGACTCCTTCATGTTCATGACAGGTGTTATGTCATGTTTATGACAGTGTCATGTCAGTTTTATGCACACCCCTTCAAATAAAGTGTTACCCACATGGTAAACCCAGTTCTTTAGCATGCCATATGTATATCATATAAATGAATGTGATTTTTAAGCACTAAACTGTTCACACTAATTGCATTTAATCATATTTTACTGATATTTATTGATACTCTCATTGATAAAACAATGGAGAAAATACTAAAACTGACAATCCCCACAAAACTCATGGTTTTAGGGAATTTTAAATAGCATTAATTGGAACTTATTGTGACAACAACAAATCAAAATTCTTATAATAATAAATGAGAAACGATGCGATAAATGCCCACCCCTAATTTGAACCATAAAACATTTAAATACAGTAGACTGGATCTAGATTACTTTAAATCAGGGACGTCCAAAGTTAAATACAACACAGAGTATTTGTGTTTTATAACCAATCTTTTTTAGAAGTAAAACCATGTCTATGTCGACATAGACGTGGTTTTACTGGTTTTACCCAGGTCAGATTTGATGTAATTTATAAAACTTGGTGAAATATAGCAATCATTTTTGGAAGAAAGTCACTAAAATCTTTTTCTTATAACAGAATAAAAATTTTTAAAAAATCAAACAACTTTAATAGTTTTTTTTTATTGCAATCTTCCCAAATGTCTTTACCATTTTTTTTGCCCACAAGTTCTTTTAACTTGTTAATTTTGGCCCATGTGACAAAAAGTGTGGCCACCCCCACTTTAAATCATTGATCAATCTCAATGCACGGCCTAATCTTTGGCTAACCCATCGTATCTCATCTATTCAGAACCCTTATTTTAATGTTACTATTTTACTGTCTGAACCTAATGGTATTTTTACCTCGCGGGCTGGTCAGTAGGTGGTGAACTCACCATTAGTCAGCCCTTCTGTCCTGACCCTCCCCCTTCTAATGCAAGTCCTCCTGAGGAGGAAGCCAATGTGCCAAATAGAGAGCAAGCTCCATTACTGAGGTCCAGTTGGAAAAAACAGCAAGGGAAGCGTCACGCCCTTTATTGTGTCTTGGTGGGGGTATCGAGGCTGGACAAACAGACCAGTGTCAGATAGAGGCTGAAGTCAGACACAAGTGCACCAACACCCACTGTCAGTCACAGATCCAATGAGCGGGAAGCGGTAGCATTGTTCGCATGAATGGCGTGAATGCTAAGCAGGGGCCATGGCAGATAAGGGCTCAATGCCTTGTGGGTGTCGCTGAGCCAGTCACAGATGGAGCAGCATGTCAGGAAGACCTGATTTAAGAGGTTCTGACTGTGGTCAACAGGTACCAGGAGCCTTATCTGTTTGCATTATCAGCCATTTCCTCCGTGAGGTCATCTACCTGGGCACTACAGCACAAAGGGACACAAGAGGGTTGACAGCTCAAGTGTCATCGTACATCACCACGCATTTTTTTTTTTTTTGGGTGTGATGGGTCTTCTGGATATGGGGTGGATTTGGCTGTGAATACAGCTAACACATGAGAACAAGGAAGGACTTATTGTGCTGTAATCCCAATAATGCAACTAGAGATTAAGAGCAGGGGAGAAAAAAAAAACAAAAAAAAAAAACAGGAGTTACAGCATGTCAAACACGACACCCCTCACTGGTTCAGCTGTCAGTCATGTTTAGGGAGGTATGAGCAAGTTGGTGCACACCAAACTAAGAACAATTATTTTTTGGCAGAGTTTAACTATTAGTACATAGTGGAGATCTTCCAGAACTCAACCTTGTAAATATTTAATAAACCTGTCAAAGTAGTGCACTCTCACTACACCCCAGTTGAAAATGGATAAAAAGCCTTAAAACAACTTCATCTTGTATTGGAGCAGAATAATCTAACGCTGAAAAATGTTGACATTAACTGTTTTTATTCTAAGCATATTTATTCAGTGGCGAACAAGAGTCCATGCCGAGAAATAAGTGTTTTCAATAAAGTCGTCATCAGTGGTGCAATTATTGGATCCCCTGCTGCTTTGCAACAATCCATTTTGGCAACAGGACAATGCTCTGTGTTTTACTTTTTTTTTTTTTTTTTTTTACAACCCTCCACAGCTCTGGGTCCTCTTTTATGCTTTCATCTCTTCATCTTGTGACATACTTGATTTTGTTTTCAATCATCAGGTATTTCAAATATTGTAATTGATTTCAGACACTCTAACATGTTCCCATTGCCTTTGGAAAACCAAAAACAGAACAGCATCACAGATAACTCCACCGCACTAAGCAGTTGTCTTTTCCATCTGTCTCCACAACAAAACCTTCATTTGTGTTTTCTGCCTACAATCTCACCTTAGTCATAGGGTTCCAATTAAAGTACTTATGTTCATAAAACTCTACATGTGCACATTTATGATTGTAGGACAGAAATGCCTCACGAGGAGCCATTTGGCAGATTATCTTTAATGGTTCCTATGGAGACCAGGTGAAGACAAGATGATACCGACAGCTTTGGACATATTTTCCCATCTTACTGTGGTAACATAATTATGAGTCATTGTACCATCATGGAATGAGTGGATTAAAAAAACAGGGGCGTTGATGTCAGGTTTCATTTTTACCACAGAGAAACAGAAAGTCGTTGATTACCAACCAGAAGTTCCAAGATACTCAGATCAATTTTTAAAGGTTTTTTTTAAATGCTTCATTTAAATTCGTTTTGAATGGAGCAATAGGACGGACTGTACAGATGATGACTTTGTTAAAAATAAATATTTATTAACATTAGAATGTTTCTTTTCTGCAAGAATGTAATCAAATAATGATTTACTAATAGAAAAACCAATTGAGATCTCGAACACGTCTTATCCATGCAGCTAAAAAAAAAAACCCTGGGATTTAAAATAAGGATTGTCAAATAATCGTTGACATTTGTCTGCTTTTAAAGTAGCTCAGCACTCTGCGTTATTTGTAAAGACCATGTTTAGGTCTGTTTGGCACTGATTGCAGTATGAACGTATGCTAATCTGTTCTTTGAACGGAGCTTGATGCCATCTTCTCCAATGGTGTCCAATGACATTCTCCAGTCGGAAGATTAACCTAATTTTGAACCCAACCAGCTTACAAATCCACGAAACAATAGTTTCTTAATGTTTGAAAGACAGAAGCTGAGCAACAAACTGGCTAACTATAGCTAAACACTAGCAACAACCCACAGCTAGAACTACCAACACTGCACAGACAGTATAGTTACTTGGCGGCTGTTGTCAGCCTGCTTTCACCGTCAGTCTAGAGAGCAAAAAAAGAAACCCAACCCACTAAATGTTTAGAAAATAAGTACCAAATAAGTACCATGTCTGGAAGACGGCGGTGCTGTCAAGAGTTGCCAGGGAAACTGAATTTCAAAGAGGACCCCTTCCTTTAGGAGGAGCTGCCCATGTAAGTGCCTGATCAGAAACGTCACTCACTCGCGCTCTCTTTCACAAAAGCAGTTACACACACAGGAGCGCGCGTCTTTCCCTCTCTCTCCGTGTCCTTCTCACTCATCACTCTCACGTGAATAATACTTTGACTTCTATGAACAGTCGCAGATTCTCAATTAGGTTTAGCTCTATACTTGAGAGTATTTTAATATATCTGTACCATTATATTGAATCTGTGTTGCTAAAAGTGATTCTCCCCAGTCTTAAGTCTTTTGCAGTCTTTAGCCCCCCCCCCGCCCCCCCCGAGTAATATGAATTTTAATAATGGCCTAGTTAAAGCCCAGAGAAAAATTTTATTGAAAGATTGAAAGTGGCAAGACCAGAAAAATTGAGGGTCACAGTTGCTCTCAGTCCATTTTGACTGAGTTCAAACCATTCTGCGAAGGAGAACGAGTCTTTATGTGCACATCTGTTAGAGACATTTCCTTATGGTTCAAACCTTTCAGAGGGGTTGTTTCATATTTATCAATTACATTCTGAGATTATTTACCGTTGAGACATGTGATCATAGCATTTAGACGACTGAGGAAAAAGAAAGAAGTAAACAGAAACAAATATGAAACTTGTTCATCAGCACTATTTAGATCTAAAGCCTGATGGCATTTTGATGGCATGCTGGCCTGGAGAATAAAAGGAAAAGTTGGCTTTAGCTCACTCTGAATGTATCAAAGTAACACGTCACATTTTTCATTAAGAAGATCTACTTTCATAACTGCTCTTGTAATATAGCAAAATATATTATTTTGTAGTCTTGCATAAAACAAAGAAAAAGCTTTTGCAATAAACACAGACTGAGGCATCATCCATTTCAGTCTAATTGTGAAACGGAGACAGAAAACACTGGTCTCTAATCCACTGAGCACACAGGCCTCTTTCATAGGAGCGCTGGGAAAAACCTTTATTTGTCCATTCCTATCATGGAAAAAGCGACTTTCATGCCCGGCTAGGCCCGAGCTGGAAGATTAGCTGAAACTAGAGTGCTTTAAACCTCTTCTGTGGACTTGGATTAGAGTCAGTCAATCTTCCTGAACCCCCCCTGCCTCACCTCCCCAAAAAATGAAACAATAAAGAGTGCAGGTGGCTGAGCAGGAGAGAGAAAAGCAAGCAGAGTTTGAGACTAAGAAAATCAATCAAACTAAACATCAAAGTAACAGTATAACGTATAAACGTATAAGCGCTAAATGGAATGACCGACTTCAAACCAATTAGCGCTAATGGAAGTGCCAAGACAGTAAGCCCTCTGCAGGAGGGTGAGGAAGTGTCTCCTGCTCTGCCCAAACAGACAGCACTGCCGACATCATCATCAATTATTCCTGGCTTCTCACCTTACCCATAAGTTGGATGGTTGCAGAGGGATAATTGTCGGGGTGCCCTTGAGAGCAGGTGCCTTGGTCTCCCCGTGGGTCCAAGGGGGGACCGGGAGAGAGTGACAAGGGTGGTGGGGTGTGTGTCTGTGTGCCTTCTACGGTGTCACCCATCCCTGGAATCCCACTCCTGTTGCAACCCGGGGCAGGCAGGTCACTTTACAGCTCATCACCAAATTAGAAAGGCTGCGGGTCAGACTGGGCAACCAGCGGACCACGGTGGGATTGAAACGGATGAGAGATCTCTGAGGCTCCAGTCTGTTGGCATTCTGTCACCAGGCTATTCTCTTATCACAGAGAGGTACAAGTCTCTGGAAAAACTCATGAATAAACCTTAAAATTTGAACAACAACAAAAAAAATTTATATTTTGTTTTTCACATTTTTCTGGGATTTTACTGTGTGAATGTGAAGAAGAAGAAAAAGATTATATGAACGTTATTCTTGAAAGAAAGGCATGTAAAGTCTGGATTACCACACAACCACACAACAGGTAGAGGACACAGTAAGCCTAGTAGAAAACTGTGTACGGCAGAAAATGAACACTGTTGATTAACGTTAACATTTCATCCCTATACAAACACATGCTAAATGATACTGTGGGGACGCGCCTCTTCAGCAGTTTAGTAAAAGAGTGAATAGATGGAGCTAAATCACAGACAATTCTAGAAGAAAACATGGTGCAGGTTAAGTTTGTGTGGTTTTGGTGAGGTGAGTGGTCACGGTCAATTTACTGTGGTAAGAGTTTTTGAACACCTGCCTTCTGGCAAGTGTTCAAAGTGGTAGAACGCTTCATCTGTCTACCATGATTAGGTGGTGAAGCCATTGCTCCTTTAAAACTACAAAATATGCTTCTGATCTAATCGTCCAGGGTCTTTGCCATCTTATTGTCTGTATCCCTGAATGCTTTTGACAATTTTCTTGATGTTTCTAAAATAATTGATGTTACTGTCAACTGCCCAGTTGTTTGAATTGTTCTTTATTCAGCACACCTGATGCAACCAACGAAAGCCTTTTGTTCCATACCTGAGACCACACCTGATAAGTGAATGCAGTCCTTACATTTTGTATCTAGCTAGCTCCTGGGACATTTTGGATTTTGCCAATAAACTTAACTTGTTGTGGACACTGTACATTTCTAATTTCATTGTATTCCCGGAGAAATTGTTAAGTCCAGTGAAGTTCATGAAGACCCAATAACTTGCCACTTATGTACAAATGCAGATCCAGCAGTACAAATTAAATGGATGTATCAATTTCTCCAGAAAG
Organism: Poecilia reticulata; assembly: GCF_904066995.2. Taxonomy (NCBI): domain Eukaryota; kingdom Metazoa; phylum Chordata; class Actinopteri; order Cyprinodontiformes; family Poeciliidae; genus Poecilia; species Poecilia reticulata. Next base: position 7,401,781 of record NC_088838.1, read on the forward strand.
CAGCTGTACATTTACAAAAAAAAAGGAGCAACCAAGCAATAACCAAGGCTGAAGCGTACCCTGGAACAGAAATGTTGCTGTCAATGGATAAGGAAGTTTAACACCAACATGGACTGAAAAGATGTCAACCAAGAAAGAAAAGTTCGTTCCAGACGGGAGCTAACTGGCCTACAGAGCAACTATGGAGTCAAGGTGAGGCCCATTAGTACCCGTCAAGCATGTAGGTGGAAGCATCAGGTTGTGGGTTTAGCTCCCAGTAGTACTGGTGCATAACACACTGTGAATTGAATAATGAAAGGAGGGCTACTTTAATGGACCCCTTTGGTAAAAACTAACTTGCAACACTACCAAACAAGTAAGAAACGGTCTAAAGTAGATCCAGAATTTCATATTTTATTGCCTGTTAGAGAGATTTTGTAGATGTACCAGAGCAGTACAAACCTCTATCAAATTACACTAAAATCACACCAAGGTATTTTTCTTAACTCTGAAATCAGTCAAGACTAGAACGTTGTAAGCACATGGATGAGCATCCATTAAGATGCATCTGTAGAGGAAGAAGATATGGTGCCTAGAAGTATGTGCCGGTATCATCACATGTGACGGTGAGGCCTTGCTGGCTCATGTTTTTCTTGGGCGTCTCTGCAGGTGAGAACGGAGGGAAGTCAGGGAGGGCGAGGAGTGACCGAGCTGGCTATCACTTTGAGGAGTGGAGCAAAATGCAGTTTTAATGCCACTATCAGCAACACCGAACCGTCCTCCCTTTGTGAAGTGAAAGGAGGAAACCCGGGTCTGGCTTAATGTTCTCATCAGTTCTTTTGTGAAACTCCCCATTTTTAAAGACGGAGCCGTTTCTCAAGGTCCTGTCCTCAAAAACGAGTAGAACAAGCAGAAATATAACCTTGCTGCTAAGCAGCAGAAACGGTGCTTAGCAGCAATCTTGAACGTACATGCCATGTAAATTCAAGATTTAATTGTCTTTATTTTATAGCGTTTAAGGGGTAACATTAAGCAAGTAGCAGTGTCATTGTGTAGGGAAGGAAGATGGACGGAGATGTAACTAAATACAAGGCAATCCTCAAAGATCTCTATCCGATCTGACTTGGAAAAAGTCATTTGCTCCCTTACATGTTTCCTCTGTTTTGGCCTTTTTGTTAGACTTAACAGTAAATGTATGTATCATCACAGCATTAAGTTTTTGGAAATGTATCCTACGGTATTTATCTAAGAAATTGATGTTTTAAAATGCTGACATTTTTTGAGTTATTTCTTCTTCCTCTTCCTCTTGTTATTATTGTGCATTTGTTATTCCAAAAAACATTACATTAAAATTGATGCTCTTATACAGTATTTTTTGGATGAACGTTTTACTGATGATATCTCTCTGATATCTACATCCATCCATTTTCTTTACACCCTTGTCCCTTGGTGGGGTCAGGGGGGTTGCTGGTGCCCATCTCCAGCTAACGTTCTGGGTGAGGGGCGGGGTCACCCTGGACAGGTCGCCAGTCTGTCGCAGGGCAACACAGAGACACACAGGACACACAACCATGCACACACACACTCACACCTAGGGACAATTTAGAGAGGCCAATTAACCTGACAATCATGTTTTTGGACTGTGGGAGGAAACCGGAGTACCTGGAGAAAACCTACGCATGCACAGGGAGAACATGCAAACTCCATGCAGAAAGACTGGGGCCGGGAATTGAACCCAGAACCTTCTTGCTGCAAGGCAACAGCTCTACTAACTGCGCCACTGTGCAGCCCATTTACATACATGTATAGTAGAATAATGTGTTATTTTTCTATCAATACTTTTGCCTTGGTAGTATTCAATGTCATTAATCCAGGCCACTATGATGTTTGGCAAAGTGTTGTCTGCAAACTTTCAATGATTCCAGCCAACATTCGGCAAACTCCAAAATGAATCATCATCATTGAACATTGGCTGGACGTTTGCCAGATGTTAACTGAACGTTTGCAGACAATGTCCATTAGAAAGTTAAAGGTGTTTTATTTTGACGTTCAGCGAACGTTGTCTGCAAGCGTTCATCAAACGTTCAAGACAACAAATGTGGACACAAGTAAATGCTGCACATGATTCTCTCCAGCTTGACCACACACGGTACAGCCACACTCCGTCTCATGCAAATACAGACCAGTGTCTTTCCTCAGATAAGCGCCAAAAAAATAAACCCAGTCGGCCATAACTACGTGCTTCTGAAGCACAGCTTACACAGCACATCCACAATTGAGTTCAGTGTTTATGTGAGAGCCTGATTCAATCACAAGCCACCCGCCGCTTTTATTAGCTAAACAGGACAGAATCTGTCAGACAGAAGCCACAAGGCGAGGTTGACGTGCAGTCTGTCTCCGCTACTCGACCCGTCTGCGACTTGTCCTAGTAGAAGGATGGCTGTAGCGTGGACATGACAATCCACGGGAGTTGTGATTTGTGCGCAGCTCAGGCCGAAGCAGTTTCTCCCATCTGCACCCAGATGTGCTGGCTGCAGTTTGGGGGAAGCAGTCAAGCAGTCATGGCAGTGGAAGACACTTTGATTTATGTGACGTGACTCAGAGTGATAACACCTGAGCCCTGAAGCGGACCCTGTCGGAGGGAAGCTGTCAGCTCGGTGCTGATGATTTCTCGGCTCTGCTGGTGTTCGGCGAATTCTGTCGGAAGCAAAAAGCAGTTTGTTAGGCAGCAGCTTGTAAAACGGATTAGCTCCTAAATTGTGTCAAGTTCAGATCAGAGAAGAAATGTGTCCTCTCTGGGCTGCTTAGGCTGATGTAACGCTGGATTTTTAAGATTTAGCTTCATTTCAAGATGTATTATCCAGACAGTTTAGGAAATGTTGACCTTGTGTTTTTTTTTTTTGGCAAGTTTAGAACAATTCAATAGCAGTAAAATATATTATATAAAAAGGGGTCTACCAAAGTCAGCAGTATTCATTGTCCTGCATCTATTGAACATTTTCACTAGTGAATGTATTGTGGTTGTGATTTTATGTGATATCACCTTATGCTGCTGTTACAGCAAAACGGCAGCCAAACCAGATTCAGTATAATTCGACTCTGCCTGCTTCGATCATTCAGGATTTGGAAATTTTCCATTCTTTTTTGTAAAATTTGCTGAAGTTCAGTAAAATTAGATAAAGAGCATCTGGGAACATCAGGTTTCACTGCTGGCGCCGATTTATTAATCGTACTTACATTTCTGTTTAGTTCTCTCCTTGCTTCCATGCATCTTCAGATTGTCATTGTGCACGATGATGATGATGATGATGATGATATGAAGGATTTTGGGTAGTGGTCAGTCCTGCAATGACTCTGAAAAGGGCTTTGATTGAGGGACGTTGTCATCTGTTGACTGTCATGAGATGCTCACAGCTCAATTTTCAGGCAGCAGACAATTTTCCACTGTAGCATGTCCTGGATGACCTCAGCTGTTGGCAAGCACCACTAATCCACCTCCTTTACTTTTATCAATGACATTGTTCTTTAGTTTTAATGGCCTGACTGAAGCCCCGCCAGACCAGCTTGCCCACTTAGGGCCCTACTGCTCATCTCAGGGCTGGTTCAGTAGTCAACAACAAATCAATTCGGTAATTAAATCGACATGACGACTGATGTAGGGAAGGAAACTGTATCCAATCCAGCAGACGGTGACTAAGAGGTTGTTTGAGTCAAAATAAAGAGAACAAGACGTGACGCGTCCTGTTTGGATCCAGACATTAAGAGAATGCGAAAGTGATTTGTTTTTGCATGCAAACAGCTCAGGTTTAAACCGACACGATTTGGCAGCCGAGCACGCTCTCGCGCACACACACGTACACACAAACGTGGCTCCTTTGTTGTGTGCTGTCATCAAACATGAGCTCAGTAAATCTTTGTGCTGCTTCCAGAGGTAATAAGACGGCTTCCTGTGTGACAGAAGACCTGACTAAATGATTTAGGAGCTGAGGTTACTGATTGGAATCACTCTCTAGATGACTTTTTGGGGATTACATGAACATAAAGCAAACATCTTACTCGCCTACAGATAGATACCATTGTCTTCTGCGTAAGACTATTTGCTTCTACAGTAGATCTCCTTTCCAAACTGCATCCCAGGACAAGCCACATGTATTGAATTTAGGCCATTCCTGAGGGTATCCTGTTCTTATCAGGGGTCAGATAAGCTCACTTCACAGGCCCTCCACCTCTGCTGGATTACCAAAATAAAAAAAATAAAAAAAAAAAGAAAAGCACCCTCACCTTGATCATCCTTTATCACTCTTACCTTTTCATCCAAATATGTCAAAAGAGGAAGCGAACGGTCAATGGGAGTTTTGCAGAGGGTACATTTGTTGCAAAAAGAGACTTGCTTACGTCAGAGCGAGGGAAAGAAATGAGACAACCTTGACATTATCAATTGGGAGTATGCAGCATGCAGATTGTGTTGGCACAGCACACGGGAGGGAAATGCTCTCGGCAGTGTGTGAAACTGTAATCTAAACATCAGGAAGAACCTTCGTTTTGGTTCTTCCTGATGTTTAGGGGTTGAGCACGACCCACCTAGGCCTTAGTCCTCAATGCGGCCATCACAGGTTCAATTGCTGGCCTGATGACCTTCCCCGTTCTCTCATTACCCACTTTTCTGTCAATTCACTATCAAATGAAGTCCATTAGGGCCAATAAACATTGAAAAAGGGGCAGAATTATGTAAAATAAATTTGTTTTAGCTTTACGTTGAGTTATAATGTTATTGACTCATCAAAAACATACCTGCAGTGTTGCTTTGATTCTTTCTCATGCATGTTTACGAAATCCTTGAATCTCCTGTGGCAACCATTCAGCTGTGCAAAGTGCTTGGTTGGCCTATGACGGCCCTCGAAATGGTTTCCAAGCTCTCAGGCTCCTCCACTCAGCTCCATCAGACTACCCAGCATCAATTAGCAAACACCTGGTGAAACTGTGTATCTGCTGAGCTCATCACATGAGCTTCTTCTCAGTGAAACGCTGATAAAAACATTGCTAAAAGGTTAATAGAGGAGCCATGTTGTGATGACTTCCTGGAGGTGAAGTTTCAGAAATAGCAGGAGTTTTTGAAGAGACACAGGCCTAACTTCAAGTCATATATAACATAGACAACATTTTTATAACAACTGAAGGCAGCATAGTTACTTGAACTGTGCTACAAAATTATGCAAAGTGGTTGGAAAACATAATACTGCTCTCCTTTAAACTCCTGCTTTGATGGATGGCTGTCAAGACTCCTGATGAGAATCCAGACACTTTAATCAAAGAGACCTCTTTGCACACTACTTGACTGAAATCTGTAGGTAAATCCAATCGAGTACCTTCTTCTTAGACACCAAGTTCCCAGAAGATCCTGTTAAGATCCTGTTTGCAGCTACTACACTCCATCCACGCCCTGCAGGCAGCTCAGCATGACGGCTCCTGAGCCAGATACCGCCAGGGTAACAACAGCGGCCAAAACCGCGCCATATTCATCTCTCAACCAGTAATCCTTGCTCTGGTTTATCCTCTCCCTCACGTTTAACACATGTTTACACAAGGTTTGGATCCGTTTCTCCACATCCCAAAGCCTTAGCTGTGACTACAGCGCATTGCGACTAGCAAGTGTGTTTTAACATGTTACCTGAGTTCTGCTTTTCTCCCCCTCACCCCGAAGCAGGTCTGCTGGAGCTCAAGAGCTAAAGTGACAAAGACCCCGTGAATATCTGACTCACAGACAACTGTCAGCGTTCAATGGGCTGGATTAAAACGGAGCATAGAGCAGAGCGCACCCTGACATGTTGACATGTTCTGCTAAGTGCATTTCAAGGTGGATTTAACCCGTTTGCTCCATTGTGGAGCAACACAGGAGACACAATTTGTAAAACGGGGGGCCGAGCATTCTTGAGAGAGCGGCTGAAACTGTCCTCCCACCGTCTTTCTTGAGCAGGACCGACACCGGCTCGGTGCGCAGGGTGAGCGAGGCTGCCGTGGATCTCGAGGAGGTTCAGGGGTTTCAGAGAGCTCTCTCCTTAACCAAACAAACACGATGGAATTTTCTGCTATTGTTGGTGCCCGGAGCTGAGTGACGGGGCCGCATAGCAGGGCCGGCTGTCAGCGGAGACAACCCGGGGTTCAAAGAGTGACCGTCGACTCTGACGGCGGTTGCCATCAAAACGTCTCGGATGGACAGGCGCATCAGCTGGGGGTGGAAATGTGCTGCATGATGTCTGCTGTCACACACTGTGCAAAAATAATATATACATTCTTATCATTTAGACTGGGGTGGGTTTTTTGGGTTTTCTTTTTTACTCAAAAAACATTTTCTTGATCAAATACAGCAGACTTATGAATTTCAGTAAATTGCTTTGGGTTCAGATGGCCTACACATTTAGCATTTAGCCACCCGGGTTAGTAGTATCTTACGTAACAAAACGTAGCATCATATTAAGCTTCATTATGATTTGAGTCATTTTGGCCCACAGTGAGTCGTATTAAAGCATTAAATTCAAGTTTTTCTTTTACTTCTTCCTCATCTGAAAGACTAAATTTAGCAAAACCAAGCAAATATACTGCACAAGTTTCTGAAATAACTGCATATTAATTCACCTATTTGACAATTGGAATTCAAGCTTCGCCATTTTTAGCCATGTACTTTCATTTTAGACATATAAGCTAAATTGATAATACAAGTGTACCTCCTTTTTTAGTTACAGATAAATTGCGTTGATAAAAGAAAAAATATATAAAAATGCATAAGTCTCATGATTAATTTTGGAAAATATAATATATTTGATTTCCACTTGTGGTTGTCATGCCTATTTAGCCTGGATAAAAATAACTATTATTGTGTGAACAGTACCTGTGTCAGATAAAAAAAAATCAGAATATTTTGCTTTATTTTTAACTAAGGTTAAATGTTTCAATAATCCAATGTGTTTTACAGATTAGTTTTATCTGCTCGGGTATTTTTTGTAACCTGCAGAAGTATGAAGTAGTGAATAATCACAGTTACTGATAAGTGTCAATATCTGGAGCAAATGATTGTCAAGGTAACAACAAAAATGGCTTTTTAGCTTAGCATGAAATGTGTGATTGAAGGAAATAAGAATTTTTGGCTAACTCTAAAGGACAAACATTAAAAAAAAAATCATAAAAGTCTGAATGTTAAAAACAAAACACCCAGACTTTTTGTTTTTAAAAGTATGGGTGTTCTGAATAAAAGCAACACCCATACAGTTCCCCCCTTATTTGTACAAAGCAAGATTAGCAGTTAATGCTAACCTAAGCTAATCTAATACTTCAGTCTAGCATTCACACATTAGCATGAGTTTCTTTCTCTTTACAAATAATTGGCATGCAAGCATCTTTCTTAATATTTAATGGGTATGTTTAAAGTACCTTTCACTTTGTCTTCTCTTTACAAATGGTTCTGTTTCATTTTTATCATATGCTCATGTTGGAACAGCAGCACCTTCAGACTTTGAATCATTTCTTTATCATCGACACGATTATCTGAGTGTGTTATCATTTTACATATAAATAACAGATCTCAAAGCATTATTGTAAAATTACATTTCTCGGTTTATTTACAGCTAGTTTGTGGCCAGGTGACATCAGGCCTGCACTCCCCAGGTTCTGGTTTTGAGTGCAGGTCATCATTAGCTGGCCGACCTGAAAGTTGAGCCCTGACCCCCACTCGCACAGCTGAAGCTCTGAGGGCAAGTATTTGACCTCTATATCAATACCAAACAGTGACATATCTCAGTAAAAGTTACAAGAAATAAGTCTTTCTGTGCGTGTTAACGGCTGGATAGAGTGGTAAATAGGAGAGAAGACGGGACCTGGTTAAAGAGGAGGTGAAGGGTAAAAAACAAACAGGTATTACAGTTTGGCAGACAGTCTCAATGACTTCCTTTGCGCTGCCTCGGGCCCACCTTGGCGGCCCCCTGAAGTGGCTCGTTAAGCACAGGAACATAGACTGAGTAACCCAGGGCACAGCTCGGTATTGTGTTGGTTGGTTTGGTCTGCTCCCTCGCTCATGCTGCCCACCCCTCTGTTCATCTCCTCCCCTCCACCCAGGCCCCTGCTGTGCTCTGCTACACCACATGAGCCCTCTGTGCTCCAAGTGATAGAGTCAAGCTGTTCCTGCTGAGCGGAGGTCAGGGTCCTTCAGTCAGCACCTCGGCCCTGAACAGAGCACACAGGAATCCCCCCTCTTTCCCTCCCCAACCGGGGCTGGTACTCAGCTCTCTCTCTCTCTTTCTGTCTCTGTCTCTCTCTCTCTCAAACAAACCTGGTAGCTTTCCTGCTCTTTTTTTTTCTCTCCCCCCACCCCCACCATCTCCTGACGGTCTGTCACTCCCTTCATCGAAATCATTAATCAGACGGGGCAGATTAAACTTCAAATAAAAACAAACTCCGATGTACTCGCCGGTTCTTCGATTTCTGCCCCATCGACTTTAACGAAGCCAAGATGTCGGACACAGGCGGCAGGTTGAACGGTCTCTGGCGGACGCGGGGCTCCTTTAATGCTTTATTGATATAAACAAGTCGCCTTATCTTCAGGGGTGATGACTCTCGAGGGCCAACCTGCCATCCGTGTAAATATACAGCCGATAGCCCTTATCAGCTTGGCACCAATAAAGTCAGACTTCTGCAGGCACGCATCTCTAATGGGGATTAAAGGGATTAAATGTGCAACCTGAATGCGTTCGGGTTCATGTTTTATACAGTGACTGTTTCATCCAGTCTTCCACTGTCGGCTCAGAAAGCATTACAGGAAACAGGAGGGCAACAGCGCCACCTTTGGGTGAGTGTGGGTAGAGCAGCTGAACTAAAATGAACTGGAGCTGTGTTAAGTCTTGGATTTTGCATTTGTGCGGCTTTTTGACAGAACATATTAGTATATTTGTCCATGCCTGTGGATGGAGTCGAGTAAACTCCTCGGTCCAGGCCTCTGCAGGCTGACTGACGGCAGCCCTGCTGACTATTTGTGTCCATGGGAAATGGAGCGGTGTCGCTGCGGCGACGGCCCTGGGGCCATCCATCAGTGTCACGTTTTGGGGGGCTAGGGGGGCCGTATGGTATGTGTCACTTCGAAGACTAATGGACAGGAAGTACAGCCAGAGAAACAACAATATTTGCAGAATGTATATTCAGAAGAAAATTCAGACCCGCTTCTTGTGAATTCTCAGCGAAAATCCTAAATGTGCGTTTCCATCCTGATTGATGAGCCGGGGCTATTTAAAAGCAGCTCATTCCACACCAGGGCCCTCTCGCCCTCGCTCTCTTTCTCATTAAATTATGTTCTTTCAAAGCACAAATCTGTGTGTAAGGGTCAATAACAGACCTGGCTAATAAATGGCATTAGCCGACAATGATAATCCGAATCGGTGGTTTGTGACCAGACCTTCCCGTGGAGGAGCTGCAGTGACCAGTCCCGGTAGGTAAAGTGAAACTGGGAAAACCCCTATAAGAGCCCTTCTAATCCCCACTACAGGGGCCCCGTGTGCTCACTGTGTTCAGAAACCGAGGGGCCTAACCTCAGCAGCCGGTGACCGTTGGGTCCAAACCAGAGCGCTTTGTGATGTGGATCTTGACCACCTCCTCAGCGCAGGTGGGGTGGATTCCTACGGTCTGCAGCAGGTGACGATATGTGGCTCCACACCTAAGAGGCAGCACAAAAATACAGTTATTACAAATACAGTTATTAATGCCAGATTTTATTCAGAAATAAAAGCTGATGAAATCTGACAGATCTGAGACATCAAATAGTCTGAAATGCAGAGAAAGGAGCTGGATTCTACATAGGTTTGATTATTTAGATATTTCATTACATTCCATATATTAGTATTGACACCAAAAAATTCAAACTAGGTCAAAGTTTGAAAAAAAAAAAAATCCCATCAGAACAAAAGAAAAAAAAAAGAATAATTCTCTTCTATATTATTAGAAAAAATGGCTGGTCTGAGATATGACATATTTTCACAAAACAAATCCAGAACCCAATAACTGCCTGACCATCATGTTTCTTAAATAACATTATATCAAATGTTTATAAAGTCACAATGTGTTTTCTCAGGTTATGTTTTTTATTACCAAATAACAGAAAAAAATAATTATTTAATTAACTTATAAGAAGTTTTATTACATTTATAGAATTCTCAAAGTGCTATAAACAATAAAATAGTTCAGAAAAATAAAAACAAAGGTAATAATAAAAGGTCCTTAATAATAGAAACAAAGGACCTTTAAATGCAGCATAAAGATTAACATTTAAAACAAGACATCACTTAGAAGGATTTAAAATTATTTAGTTGCTATGTTTATTACCATGGTAATAAAATAATAAATTTTCATGACAAAGATTTAGATTTAGTCCATAGCTTATTGAAGCTCTTGAATTTAATTTATTTCAGCAATTTTTCTTATAATAATATTCAAGTTATTCCTTGAGGGAAAAAATGTGTCATTTAAAAACAAAACAACTTGTAATTAACTCAAATATTCAGAAATTGTGAGTCTATAAATGTAAAAGTTCAGATCCCAACAGTGACTCTGACACCACTTTGTTGAACTGTGTGAAATATTTTTTTCTGTTTGCAAAATAACTCTTCAGTCACCTCCAAACAATACCTCTAATCCCATAAACAAGTCATTTTTTTATGGTCTATAGTTAATATTAAACACAAATGTAAACCCAGGATTATTCTGAACTTACTGCAAACTCATAGAGAATCCCTGAATGACCTCTCCAGCATTTGGACCAGTGAAATGCAGACCCAGAATCTTCTGGTCGCCTCCCCTCTCACATATAACCTGAAGATAAAAGGAGAAACAGCAGGATTAGCCCAATGCTAGCTAATGCAGACACAGTTACTACAAAGAACATTTACACACTTCTACAGACTCGAGATGTCCAAGTTTGTTGGTCGGTTTCCCAATGTTTTGAATAAATAAATTTACGTGTCGACAGATGCAATGAATCTGAACATTTTAATGCATTAATATTACATAACGCAGATTAATCAAACTACTATTTTGACTTAAAAGCCTCTCTCTCCCACGGAGAGTCACCCAGTTCACAGCAGCGTGTTACAGATGCGACACAAAGGCAGCGACAAACGACAGCAAAAGATGAAAGTTTTCCCAGACAGCAACAAAAGTTGAGCAGTTTTAAATTTTCTTGTGCTGCACCACCAGCCACGCGTGGATGTGGATTTTCGAGTTTGCACGTCTATGAGTGCAAACTCGAAAATCCACATCCACAAATTACAGCGGTCGGTTGGCTGGAGAAAGACAAGAGGCTGTCGTCTCATCGCAAAACAAAATGGCTTCCCTTAAACCTTCCTAAATATAAATACCTGGAAAACTGAGAATCTTCAGACACATCTGGTTTGAGATAATCAAACAGTTTTTGAAAACATGAATAAAGTGACAGTTTTAGATATGGGCTTTATGGGCAGTTGCCCTGGGCGGCATCAGAAAGATGTGGGGCACCCAAAAAATATTGGGTAAAATACATCTCATCTGTTCATTTGAACAAGTTTGGTCGTTCTTGCATGTGTGTTGAGTGAAATAAGTTTCCCTTATTTTTGGATTATGGCTACAAAAAACAAACAGATAATTACTTGCATTTTAACTGGTTGGAGTGAGGCAGGTGGTGATTACACTACTGCATGCATACAGAGTCAGGCATCGTGATTAATTTGATTACGCGTTTTTAATTGATTGACGGCACTAATATAAACACAATCAGCTGAATTAACATTTACACTACATGCTTTTACTGTAGTCAGGCCTTGTTATTCCAGCTGTTAGTCATTCAAAACTAAAGACAGGTAGAAGCGTTCCTCCGCTGTTTTCCTTATGAGTTTAGAAACGAGTACTGTCTCTATCCATCTCCAAACATCGGTTCATGAATAAGTTGCTTTGGCTGAATGGTAACCAAAGTCCGACATGTAATCTGTTTAGTCCAACTCGCTCAATATTAATATATTTAACTGGAGGGATGCAATGTCTGGAAACAGAAACTTTTTTCTCTAAACTCTTATCGTCTTTTTCCATATTTATGCAGAGTTGAAACGATCCTTATTTTTATTTCTTTTTTAGACTTAAAGATCATGAATGAACCCTGAGGATGATGGGATGCCCTTCTGGGGTTACCTTTATGTAACACTGGCTGGCATCGCGCTCTGCGACGGTGAATTCTAGTGGCTTGTAGAAGGCGTGGAAAACCTACAGACACAAACATTTCAGTTCACAGAGACTTCATAACATCTAGTCGAGCATCACAGAAAAAGGGTTGGTTAGATTTCAGCTGGTATTGTGTAAACCCATGAGGATGGCTATGACGAATTTGGTGAAATTTCACAAAACCAAAAGCTGACAGTATAAAAAAATAAAAAATAAAAAAAAGCAAGCTTAAAGGGATCATGATAACAACTCAAACAGATTAGCATCCAAATGAAAATGAAGATGTGTTGCCATGGAGGTAAAAAAAAAAAAAAAAAAGCTGCAAAGCTTCAATTGCCAAAACGTAAACAGCCCACTCTGTGTCAGTCCTCTCTGAGACGTACAGAGTTTGATTCTGCGAGCGAACGTGCCGACACAAGTTGAGAGAGCCGTGCAGCTGTCGGGTGGAGGGGAGGGGGGGTGGGGGGGCTCCTCCTCAGATCTCGGCGCGCCTGTCGTCACCTCACACACACCTCAATCAGACCTCCTGCTAGCCCGTCACTCAAAGGCAGGGGTCCGCGTTTATCGTCAGCCCTCTGCAGGTGTTGCTAGCATCTGGCAGGTAAACTCAAGAGCCGCTTGCTAATGTACTGCGTACTTGTGTGTTCTAGTGTGCGTGTGTGTGTCTATGTGTCAGTGTTTGTAAAGCTGTTGTTGGGGGGCATTGTACTTTCAATGATGACTAAATTAAATACAAATATTTACAAAAACAGACTGGTAAACAGAGGTAAAGCTTCCTGTGGGTTTTTACGCTGGAATCACAGGGTTCTGTTTAGAAGTAGGAGGCCTGAATATCATGTTAATTTGAAGCTTTTTATGATGCATTTGAACTATTTTTCCTCCCAAAGTTGAGTGACTGAAGCCAGTGTTCCAACCCGGTTTTTGTTTTGTGAACATCCACATTTTTCCAGATTCTACATTCCTTTGTGCTGAATTTAAAACCTAAAATGTAAAAGTTCCCCAATGAAGTTATGGCAAATATTTCTACAATGGGCAGGCATAAAGATAAGACCCAAAGTATTCATCTCCTGGTTGAAATAGTCTTAAATTAGCTTTTAATTTTTGCTGACATGTTTTTTCTGATTCTTCTGAAGTTGAAGTGGACCAGCCAGAGATCCAGTGGGAGAATGGGAAGCAAGAAAGAAGGAGAAAATAAAGACAAGGAGAGACGGAGTGGAAAGACACACAGAGAGATGCTGTCTGTCTATAAAAGATTATTTTGATTCTTCCCATAATTTGAAATATTTTCAGCAGTGCCCTCTTGGACCTCATCTGATCCAAACTGTCCAGGTCAGATGACATAAAGTTGGGCTGTACTCTTAGTGGTGACCAAGGTTGAATAAAATGTTAGTTACTGGAACACCAGAGTCACCTGTGTGTGTTAAGCAGTTATAACCTGGAATATAAGGATGGCAACAAAGAAAGACCATGAAACCAATAAATCAACTACTTCAGTGTCAACTGGACGAGGCCGCTGCCAAATGCCCTCTGGAAAACGTCTTAGCATCAGACAAGACAAAGACTGACCTGTCAGTCCATAAGGACAAGACAAATTAGTCCTTCTGTTTTATCTTCTGTCTTATATTTTCTAAAGCAGTTTGTGGTTTCTGACCTGTAAAATGTGCCATATAAGTAGAATTTACTTACTTACTAACTTAACTATGGCACCTTCAACCAAGGTGGTAGCATCATGCTAAGCGCCCATTTTATTGCCAGGAGTGGTTGTGGGAATAATAAAGTTCTGCCTCCAATTGTTTGTGTTTCAATGGTGAAATAATCCAAACCGATTCTGGAGAGGATGAAGCGACATTATGTTTTTTTAACGGAAGTTGATTTCTATTTAAAATGAACGAAACATACTGAAAAGCTGGATCTCACAGCTTGATAAGGGTGTTTAAACACTTAGGAAGGATGTTTATATATATATTTCAGACTATTTAAAATTTTGAGGCTTTTATGTTTTATGCATTGAAGTTTTTTATGGTGTTATTATTAAATAACTCTGGTAAAAAAAAAAAAAAAGTAAAAATCCATTATTCAATGCTCCAGACCAGGGCGGGATGAGAATGACTGATCCCACCTCTATCCCGTCTTTCCCACGTCTCCTCTCGGCCTCCTCCTCTGACAGGCCGACGCAGCCGTACTCCAGAGGGGTGAACACGGTGGTGGCCACCTGTCACACACAAACACAATTGGGAACGTTTACACTTTGCCAAAACGGCCCCGCTCATTTCTTTCGGGAAAATCCCACGCAGAGTCTAATTACAACACTGCCAAAACGTCGCGTGCAGGTGGAGACTGCCCATGTTCATTTCGATAACGACAGAAATGCTCCTTTGCTTAAAATATTTATATGTGAAGATGAATTTTAAGACAAATACTTCAACACACGCAGCTAAAACAAGCCTTTAATCTGTTTTGAACACAGGCGCTGTAATAAAACCTTCACTGCAACTCGCTGACAGACGAGTACGTATACCGAGAACGACGCAGGACGACGTCGTTGTGGAAAATGCTGGTACACTATGCAATGAATCATCCTAAAGAGAGGCTAGCAGTTAGATGGAGGGGAGGCTCAGATGAGAGACCAACCAAATAACAGCCTCACATTAGCAGAAAACGATAAACGTAAAAAGCCACACGCGCTTGAGGTGCGGAGAGATGAAGGCTTTTATTACCGTTAGTGTGTGAGTGTGTGTGTGTGTGTGTCTTACGTTGTCATAGTTCATAAGGTCGGTGCTCTGGCCGGCGAGCCTGTGGGCAAGTAGCTTTCCTGCCTTGATGGCAGTAGGGGTCAGCTCTGGACGACCCTGAAGCAAAGAGAAATGTGAAGTTACTCCAATCCATCTGTTGTTATATATATTAAACTTTTCATTCAGCATATGAATAAAAAGTAACAGCAGACCAATGCATAGTCACAGATGATGGCGGAGAAACGGTTTTCCTGTAAAGTTTTTTCTCCTCACATTTAGAAACGAGTACATGAGGATGATTGACAGCGCTAAGACCCTCCTTCTGGCACTGATTGGTTGCTTTTGATGCATTTTTTTTTTCAGACGGCAACTCAGGATCGGAGGTGGGGGAAATGGAGCTTTTCACAGATTATCTGCCTCAAACTCTCACGACATAGTGGCAGTTTTAACAAATATGTAAAAATCATATTATTTATAAAAGTTACACACTTCAGTTTTAATAATGCACACATTAGCAAAGGGTACAACTAATATACATCAAAAGTTTTCACAAGCCAACAACTTCATCATCCCAGACTGCATTAACACAACATACCCACAGAAAATGGCTTGTAATACATGTGTGACTATAGAAACTACGGAGTCTCAAAAGGTTCAATTTAGTTTGCCCGTCAGAAATGCAATAACGTTGATTTTGTTAAATTTTAATATCCTCTGTAAGTTTTGTTAAGATTTTCTGGACCATAAGTCTAATCAGTCAAAAAATGTGTCAGGTAGAGGGGAAAAAAAAATCTAACTAAAGAAAATGTATAGGTTTCTTTTTTTTTTCTTAGAAATGACCAACCTGAGTGGGACTTTGTTCATGCTGAGAACATGATCAGGTGACACTTTGTGTTCAGCTGCCTGATTTTAAACTGACTCACAGAATCTGTTGACCTTGGTTTGGAAATCTGCTGGCAGCTTCTGACACTCTGCTGTCAGTGCTCTGATGGCCTTGGTAATGTTTACTCTTTGGTTCATGTCCATCAGTATGAAGGAACATTTAACGCATCAGTCAAAAAACATGTCACAAAGAGAGGAAAATTAATAATAATAAAAGAAACATAAGGAAGGACCAGCCAAACTTTGAAAAAAAAGCGTCTTATAGTGCCAAATGTACAGCACGCCTATGATCGGCAGACAAAGTTGAAACAAAATGGGATAGGGTTTCTGAATTATTCCAGCTGAAGAATCTGAATGCATCTTGTAGTCCAGTGAGTCGGGTTTTTTGTAGAACCAGTTCTTCTTCTGGTTCTACATCCAGACACTGGAATGTCAGTGGAATCTCTGAAAATGATACTGGAATTCTTTCTGCAGAATTTTAAAAAGGCTTTGGTCTGGAATCTCTCCCACATGTTTGCAGAGTTTTCTCCATGGTCTGTGACAAAATCTTCCTTTGACTTTCCTCCTGATTTTTATTATTGGGGTGTCAGAGTAAAGGAGAATGGACATAGACAGCCTCATCTTCAGGTTGGATTTTGAAAAAAATGCTAAATTTTCACGCTACTTCATAATCATTCACCGTTTTTATGTTGCCGTATCAGATAAAAATCCAAGTAAAATGCGCTGAGCTCCGTGGATGATACGTGATAAAATGTGGAAATGTTCCAGGGACATGACACTGTGATCATTAGTAATAAAAAAAAAAAAAATCATACATTTGATGCATAAAACGATGTAAACACAATCTTTTCAGTAACTGCTTATTAATTCAAAGGGGTGAAATTATTTGGAAAATCTTTCCCTGTGTGTGTGTCTTTCTTTATTGTTTTGACTGCTTGCCAGCAGACAAACGCGTAGCCATGGAGACACACATCCAACTGTGGCGTTCAGGAAACAGCAGGGCTGCAGGGCAGTTTTAAAGACACGACTTCAACTTGTTAAATCAGCAACACATCCTGTTATCAGCAAACATCTCCAGCGCCTCCGCACGTACACGGCGGCACGCTGCAGCATTCCAACCGCCGTTTGCAAGCCGGTTAGAATGCGTCACCATATTGCATGGAAGGTAAAAAAAATAAAAAATACTATTCAACCAGTTTTTACCTGAAGAGGGAAAAAAATGCCTTTGCTGTTGGGAAAAAGCTGGAAGACAGATTGGAGAGAAGCTCATCAAAGCTAGCCGTCAATCAAAGCGGCTCAGAGAATGCGTGTGTGTGTGTGCGTGCGTGTGTGTATGTGTGTGTCATGAGACCTGGGAGGCAGGAAGGAAGCTCCCAGTTGGTCGTGGTAGAAAAAACAATGCTGACACGCAGCAGGTTTAACTTGTAATAACACAGTGCCAGCTCCAGAGCTTCTAACATCACATTATTAAAGTTATTCCAGGTGAGAAGAAAAAAAAAGTATTGTGAGTTTCTACACAAGTGATAATGAGCTTTGCTCACCCAGCTTTTACGGTCTTTTGTTATTTTTAACCAAAATTCCTTCTAATTTCATTTTTTTTTCCTTACAGCATGCTAGGATATTGTGAAAATTTGAACACTTAACTGTTTTTAAATCCCAGAAGGAGGTTAAGTGGCTTTTTCCCAGCTAGTTTTGATTGGTAAAACACATCAAGTAAAGCTACCACAGCCGGCCTAAACCATTTTACCTGCATGTTTGTATACAGCAAAATACTCCGCATGTCAGCATGAAGCTGGTAAGAAATGTAGCCAAAACTAAAGGCTTCAACAAACTTTTGAAAAGACGATCAAGTTTTCAGACTGACTGGACACTAAATGCTTTAAGAAGTTAAAAGTCTTCACAGCCTTTTCCTGTTTTCTGACAAGGAAACAGGAAACATCCATGTATTTTACTGCAATGTTTAAGGCTGCGACTACTGATTATTTTAGTAATCTATAATTCAATCGATTATTCTGATGATTAATCAGAGAAAAGAATTGGCACACACTGCAAATTTTTAATTTAGACACTCCAACCTTTTTTTTATACAATATAAGAAAGACATTAACAATCCAAACATTTAAATTCATTTTTAAATAAGAATGTTAACATTTTATTGCCTAAAACAACAGCACTCCTTTTTGTGAACAGACTGAAAATACTCTCCACTCTTTTTAGACAAACACGTCGGTCAGATGTGTTTAATAATATTTGTCTCCGGACTTCGACTGAATAAAACATTTCAGTAGCTCAAGCTTTATGTTTAGGAGTGTTGTCCTGCTGAAAGGTGAAACTCTGATTTCTGATTGTTTTCCTGCTCCTGTTGAAAGCAAACATCTTCTAAACATGATGCTGCCACCACCATGTTTCCTAGTGGGGACGGTGTGCTCCACTTGAAGTGCCATTTTAGTTTTTCATTTTTACCCGACACAAATTACTCTCCAAGCAGGAAAGAGATTAGTTTTTTCCTTCCAGGTTTGCTGCGTTCCCTACATGGCAAGCTGCCAACGATGCTTCTTCTGTTTGATAAATGGCAGATTTACAGAGTGCATGACTCAGCCATGTTGCCATCACTCACCATGGAGTCCTTTGATTTAATTATTTGAAAATACATTTCCTCTTCCTTCTACTTTCCAATTCAGCCAAACTTCTAGTTGGTCTGTTACGGAAAATGTCCGTAGAATGAAATTGAAGTTTGTGTTTTTAATGTTGCTGCACTAATAACACAGTGAGACACAACAGTTTTAACTATGAGAGCTATTTCCAGTTTTCTGGATGGGTGCGGCATGTCGTGGCATCTTGTTGTGTATTTTTTTCCCCGTCAAAATTAAAAGCAGTAATTATAGCGTGCTCCTTCTCTCCTCATTGTCATCGACATCATGTCTGCTGTCAGGCTGGTGCCTGTCGACGATGGCCTACCTCGCCGATGTCTCCGAAAGCATAGACGTTTGGCACCGAGGTGGATTCGTCTGGGCCAACGACTATTTTCCCCGTCTCTTGGTTGAGATGCACGCCCAGCTTGTCGAGTCCAAGGGTTTTGGTTTCGGGAGCCCTTCCTGAGGAGGAACCAGGAAAAGTGGAAATATGTCAAGAGCAGGAGGAGGAAAGTGTTAAATACAAATTTTTTTCTCAGGCTCATCTTGATTGTGCCCTCAGATTAAAAAGGTTTTATGTCCGTCCGTTAAATCGTTGACCAAACTATTGAACGTGTCGGCGATTGTGCTTGTAGATATGCGACAAGAGAAAGACGTGGACCTGACAAGATATTCCTAACGCTGTGAAACATCACAAGAGATGGTAACGGCGATTAAGCAACATCTGGCCAGCTGAGAAGCAGAAGGAGGGGGAGGGGGGGGCTGGGATCCGAAAGACCCCGCAGACGTCCCAGGGTGCAAATTCTGACACTTTCTGGGCAGATGACTGACGGATGCTGTCGACAGCAGGTCTCCATGGTGATGGAGCTTGGACCATGTGCTCCACCCTCCCGAACACGGCTCCTCACAACCTGTCTGGGCAGCATAATAAACAGCCGGGGCCCGAGGAACCCATGTAGATGCTATCGGACAGCAAAAACAACAAACCCCCGAGACCCCTCTTCCTGGCTGGAGCCGAAGAACAACGTCGACCCCCCACCGCCACCCCCGGTCTTCTCAGTCCTGGGCGGGTGAGGTGGGTGAGGGGAGGGCTTCGGGGAACTGTCTGGTTCTCTACGACGTGTGCGGGTGAATGGGACAGAACACACAGAGAGAGGAGAGAGGGGAAGTCGGCCAGTCAGGACCGATTCCCTAAGGCTGGACTTATAAATATTTTCCTGTCTTGTAAGAATAAAACACTGCAATGAATGGCCTCCTCTCACTGCACTGGTGTTGGTGAACTGATGTGGATTTAATGTTTATAGATCTTTATAAAAAATGTGTTTGTTATGAAAATGCATTTTTCTAAAGCTTTGATGAGCAACGACAAACAATTTAAAAATGTTGTGAGGTGAGATTTTTTTTAGCGCGTCCTCTCCAACAGTGTAGCAGTGTTGCTGCCTGAGTGCTAAGAACTATAACAAGTTTACTTTCACAAGATGAGAAGGGAAAGAATGAGACAGGAGTAGAAAAGAGAAAGAAGGATAAAGAGAATACAAGACAACACTGTAGAAGTTTGCTAATCCTGCAAGAGGGAAAAAAAAACTACAGAAACCACAGCGACAAACAACACAGGAGTGGGCATTTATCATATAGTTTATCATTTATTGTGATAAATTTCTTAAAAGAATTTTGACTCATTATTGTCATGATAAATTCCACTTAATGGAACCCACTAAAATTGTGCGTAGTGTCGGAATTGCTATTTCTCCACAGTTTGTTCAATAAGACATCAATAAATATGTAAAAAAAAAGAAAAGAAAATATGATTAAGTGTAGTTACTGTGTTGAGTTTAGCGATATAAATTTTTTGTGATACTGATTTTCTAAAAAAAAAAAAAAAAAAAAAAAAAAAAAAAAAAATTGCATTACAAACTGATATGGTTTTTAAGAGCTGATTGCTGTGCCATGCAGTCACGGTTACAGTAAATAGTTCTTGTCACTTTTATTGTTATCAGAATAGTACCACAAAATATAGTGATAAAACTTTTCATCCATGTCACCCACCCCGAAAACAACGTTACTGAAAAACACGATACCAATTAATACAGGATGTATTTAGTGGCACCTGCAGCCCCAACGCATCAGTGAAACACCTCAATCCAAACATTTGTGACTGGAGGACCACAGCAGGGACAACTGCAGTAAAAATTCAGTCAAAAGCTGACAATGTAATAACAAGGTCATAACATAGCATTTATTAGGCTGCGTTGCTGTTAAAAATATGCCAGCTGTAAGACTTTGGCGATTAAGGCTTTAACACTTTCAGACAATCCCATTGTTGCGACTCAGATTGTACTTTTATACCTCCGGCCAAGTAAGAGCGAAGTCCCGACTTCAGACTTGGCACGGCTACTGAGGCAGTCACACAAGCGGCCGAGTTGGCCAATCGGAATGAAGCCTGTTGTGACATTAAGAGGAAGCTAAACAGCCACAACAAATGTCTGCGAGAGCTGGAAGCTTATCTGATCAAACTAATGAACACAGACAAAAGGGAGAGCAGCGTGGCGGCAGCTTGTTATTGCTGGGGTGGAACGGATCGCGCGCACCGCCACAAGACGTGATGATGACGACGCGTTTCATTTCAAGCCAAAAAAGATTTTAAGAGGCAAAGTGATAAGAGGCTGCAGAGAAAAAAACTGTAGCATCTATGGATTGTAATTGGGATCAAGGAAAAGGGAGGCATCCTGGAAAGAACCGGGAAAGTAGCGTTGCAGAAAATTCAGTCAGCAGGTAGAAATGAGTCATGAGCCCGCTGGTACAGATAAGAGACGACCACAGCCAGTTGGGTATTGTTGAGGTATAAAACGTTTAAGAGGACAGGAGTATGTGGAATATGGAATATGTGGAAAACCAGCGTGGAAAACCTCAGTGGTTTAGATAAATACGACCAGCTGGGTCAGACTGGACAGAACTTCAGTAGCCAACTGGTTGGTTGTTTGGCGTTTGAGGACGCCTGCTGGTGTCCAGAGAAGATGGCTTCCTCAGTGCATATCTGTTCTGAACAGATATGCACTTCATTATGTACACCGATAATGAAGTGTGTCAACAGTGTGTCCATTTAGAACACCACCAATTATGTCATAAGCTATGCTTCAGTGATGCACAGCTGTATGTCTTTCATTGAAAACAAAACTTAATAAATGCTGTTGATACAGTCCAACACAAGGTGCTGAGATTCAGCCCAAACTTTATCAGCACAGTCAGTAAACGTGTGTTGGATTCACTGCCATCGACACAATGTAGCAGCTGCAGTCACCTTACTGTATGAAGACTGATTGCTTCTGAACACGGTTTTGTATCGAGTCTCTGTTGGTTCTTTCTCCACTGTTGGTTGGATCAGAACCAACCATGAATTTTGTTTTGCCCCCGGCCATCATCTGTGCCAGGACATTCTTGCAAACGAAATCATCGATGTGTCAAAAAGACATTTTCTAATGTGTAACTTAAATAAAGCATAAAAACAAGAGTGATGTCCCAGCAGGGTTTTATTGCGTACGGTTACTGTGAGGCGGACTGCGTTCTGGACCGAGTCCCAAGTGGCCATTTGGGAAGCTTTAGGAACTTCTACACAAACCTAATCTTTTTAGGAAGTCGACTCTAGTATAAAACAGAGAGGCAAATACCCTTTCAAAATAAGGAAATGGTGTTTAATGACATCCTTTGGCGGGGTAGAGGCCAGCGGGGGAGGAGACTGAAGTGTCCACCATCGTTACACAGACAGGAAAGCTTGGAAATGTTCTGTTTCCTGCCGTGTTTGTGTGGCCACACCTGGACGAGCGGGGAGCGGCCGCGGGGTCAGGAAGGAGCGGGGGGAAAGGTGGAGGGAGGCGCAGCCATTGAGAAGGATGTGGTAGACAGTGGTGATACTGTCCCCCGCTCCCCTCTGGCCTTTAATGGATCCACAGGGGCCCCGGGACCCCAGTCTGGCTCCTCGATGGAGGCCACAGAGAAGGGAAGTGGCCTTGTGCTCGCAACTCCTGCACATCAAAGACGCGCACGCCGCATTGTTGCCGGTTCTCACCGAGCCGTATGGGAACAAAAACCTCCACTTCACCACTTCATATAGATGTTGCCGAGTCAGAGGTCAGAGGAAGCTGCTGTGACGAAGTCTGTGAGCTTTTAGAACTGTAAAGCGGAACAAAGAAAAACTACTTTTACGTCCAACAGACAAAACAGAAAAATTTGTCTGTTTGATCGCCTGGAACCTACAAATAGGTTCATGACTATTGAACCTACTGTATGCAAGAAATGCAAAACGGCCTGGTTACTAAGTTAGCTGGTTGTAGCATCAGTGAGGCATTCAGTGACTGCGGGGGCATGTTGGATGTAACTGGTCTGCTTTGCCCTGAAAAGTCCCATTTCATCTTTCATGGAAGTTGCTGGATTGTAGGCAGTCTTCTGAAAATGTAAGGCAGCGATTCTATTAGTTATTTATATCTCCTAAAACAGGGCAGTCAAACTTGTTTTCATTTCAGGTCAAATTGTAGCACAATCTACTGATAAAAACAGCCTTAAAAGCTGCTGAAATATTACTCTGTATTCCACTTATCAAAATTAGATCACATTTAACATGATGCAATCTGGGAATATATAAATATGAACTGAACTGATTTGACTGATTAAATAATACTTAAGACACAACTATTATTTTGAAGTTCTAAACTCTAGAGCAGGGGTGTCCAAAGTGTGGAGTAGGGTCATTCTGACCCATAGACTGATTTATTTTTTGCGGCCCCACAAATGTAATTCAAGAAAGATACAAATTTGTCCCGTTCAGCACAGATAGTTGACGGAGATGGAGACATTTAATTTGTAATCAGTGTAAAATAATTACCAACATAATGTTCTTACAATGGAAGATGTTGAGTAAAACACAGTACCCTAAAGAAGTGTTGGTCTTTTTATAACCAAGCCTGTACAACAAATACAGCAAAGTTTATCCAGAGCAAAGCTGACTTTGCTGAACTCAAATGAGCTTTAATTTAATTTATTAAACTTGGTTTAATACAGTAAGTGTAAGTACATTCTAAATGTTGGGTTTCTCTGTGCTGTACGTACTGCAGGCTTATTAAAGAAGCCTGAGCTCAACAAGACCATCAAGCATTCCAGCCCGAACCCAGACAGAATTTCGGTTTCGGGTCGGGCTCGGGCCATAAACCTGAACCGTCTCTTACACCCTGCCTTACACAAATGCTCTAAAATAAAATAAAAGCCTCCCGGTCGAGTTTCGGGAAGTGTTGCTTTTAAACGGGTTCAACACAAACAAGCCTGACAGACGTTGCTTCCACTGTGAATCATTCTGCTGCCTGGAAAAAGGAGAAATGACAGGACAACAGAAAACGGACAGACGAGAAAGAGGAAGACGGCCGCAGGTGACGGCGGGCAGAGGTGGCGCAGGCCCGGCGGGCAGTGACAGATGCGAGGCCGGTTTCCGCAGAGCTGGCACGGGGCAGGAAGGCGCAGAGCGAGAACAAAGAGGGGAACGCAGTGACCCGCGCCTGGGTGCATCCTGCTCCGTCCTGCCCCGCTCCAACCGGGGAGTCCGCAGTGAGCGAGCGACACTTCCCCTGCCCATTCCCATCACTCTGGCTTTATTACTTTGTTTTCACGCTTGATTTGTGCTGTACCCGCTGACACTGCACTTTGTAACGATGACAAAGGAGCTGGTGGAAGGGGACCAGAGTCACACTAATGTTTTATTGTAACATCAGTGGGAAATGATACAACGCGTTGTGAAAGTATCCATGCCCTGTTCATTTTTTCCCACATTTGCACAGATTAAAAACGACAACTTTCGACCTTCCACATTGGATCTTAGTAACCATCGCTTAAAAAGGTAAAGAACCAACTAATACTTTTCAATGTAGATATAAACAGATGTAGCTTCTATCAGTTTCTCATTTTTCACTTAATTTCGGCGACAGAATGACACCAACGTTTTCAGCTCTGTCTTTTAGCTCAAGTTTTCTTGTCATTTGGTTGAAAACATGTGCTCTTCAAACATAATTTTCTAAAAATATCAACATCTCATAAACCAAATAAAGAATGTTTGGCTTTCTTTATTTTAAAGCCAAACATTGAAATAAAATGGAACTTCTTAAAAAATTCCCCACGGTAGATAGATGTCAAAAAGTACTTTTTGTCTTTTTTTTTTAAAAGGTAATGTAACATTTTTGGCTGTAAATAACATATTTAGCTGAACTGAGAGCAGAAATGCCACTATAGCTTACAAAGATTGTAGATTCTTTGCTCCAGTGAAGTACGATGGTGGCAGCATCATGCTGTGGGGATGATTTTCTTAAGCAGCAGATGGTCTCATATCATACTGACACGACATAGTGACAGTTTCAACATATATGTATTTTAAATTTTTTTAAATAAAAGTTACATACTGCAGCTTTGAAGCCGTTATTAATCCTTTCGCTGCAAGGATGTGTAGAAAAAAAAGTCATCTTTAAACTGGTTTGGGATCATCATGCCACAAAGACATGTGTCAACGTTAAGATGAGCAGTTCTTGTGGAAAAGCGAGAAAGGATAGAAACATACAATCACAAACAGATTCAGTAAAAGCCTCCAACAGAAGGACTCACCCACTGCCCACAGCACCGAGTCGTAGGTGTCTTTGTGCTCCCTGCCGCTTTCGGTGTCGCTCCACGTCACCTGGAGGGTTCCCGATGGGAGCCTGTCCACTCTTTGGGGAACGGACCTCCAAACAAACCTGGTCCCATAAGCTTCCATGTAATCCGTCACAAGACCCGCCATTTGCTGCACAAAGTGAAACGGATCGTCTGCTTTTAAACCGGACGGAAAAAATACAAAAACAAAACTGCAGATCTTCAGAACAAGCAGGCTGTGAGAGACGTACCCGATCAAAACCCCGGAGGGCGACGCTACGAACCATCACCGTGGTGTCCAAGCCGATGCCTGTGAGGAAGCCGGCACACTCCAGAGCGACGTCTGGGTTCAGCCAAGTTGAGGATAGCAGTAATTATGTTTTTTTTTAAATAAAATGATCATATTTAAATGTGATGGGTGAGTGACAACATGGTTGCTCTTGTTTCAATTCTCCCGCTCTGACCTGCCTACCAGAAATAAGACCTGTCAGAGGAACGTCTATGTAAGGCTGTGATGAGCTACAGGAGGCCAGTTGAAGAAGGTTACAACCTTTGGTGTTATTTCTTTATAAAGGGAACATTTTCCCTTATGGGGTGTGAAAGATTGTTTTTATGACCAGAAAAAAATGCAATCAGTGCACCCCATCTAAATAACAATGCTTTGTCTACGGCCCTAAGTCGCTAATTCATCAAACTCTGTACGATTTGTCTGTTGACGTCTGGCAGGCCAAGCACAAGAGCTTCTTCCTCCCCCTGGGTAGACGAAGGATACAGCTGGCTCCAACCACGAGTCTGTAACACAAAGACGAAGAAGGTCTCAAAAGAATTACAAACACAACAAGATACATTTCCATTTCTCCTCGGTGCACTTTAGCCACATGAAAACAACAATAACCCCGACTCGCACAGGTCTTCTTCCAGATCCCGGAATTAGAGAGGTGATGAATTACAAAGCTTCCTAACCTCAGAGGCGTGAAGAAAATGGAGGACGGGGAAAAAAGCTAAAGGTTCATGTGTGTGGTCTGGGTGAATCACCGCTGTAATCCGGCAGTAAGATCAGCGACGCTGATCCCCGCAGACGACGTGTGTCATGTTCAGGGCTTAAACCCGCACGTCGGCCCGCTGAGTGAAGTCCGTCACTCAGTTGCTTTCAGCATAGCAAACCAGCCTCCCTGCCCTTCCTCCACCTCCTCGTAAAGCACCGCTTCAATTAGGACACATTGAGAAGTGGCTTAAGAAAAGACGAGGCAGAGAGCTTTACCGTGATCCGAAACTTTCATCACGCAGAAGACGCCTCACTCACCCACACCTTTTCTGGTTCAGTGTGGTTCGTTGTGTTTTATACAGCCGCAAAGCTGCGGCGCACACCCTTAGTGATGGATTTTTATACTTTGCAGGGTGGATGTGTATCTCTTTTGGTTCAGGTGTTTGTCAAAACGTAACGGACAAGATGCAATCAACCCTGGGATTCAAGGATTCTTGTTAACTTATTTTTATTATTCATTTATTTATTTGTCTAAAAGAGAGAACTAAAGTGAGTTCAACGTTGGCCTGAAGTCACCCAAAAACTCCCAGACTGCTCCTCAGTGAGGGAGGTTTGTTCGGATCGGTGCTTCTCAGCCTTGGGCGGCTCTTCAAAAAGCCTCCATCACTGATAAGCACAACATGACATTCTTGTGTATCTGCCTGCGAAGTTAGGAGGCGGACATTGTTGCTGCAGTCTGAGGGCAGAATGAGGTCAACGATTTTTATCCCACAAATGAAAGGCTTTTATTTTTCCTCCTGCTGGTGAGAGATTCAAATAAATGGTGAAATACGCAGATCTCACTCTAAAAACTCAACTAATACCTGTGCTCTCTGTGTGCTGATCTGTGAATAAACACGGATCTTTGTCTTAAAAAGCACATAATAATCAGAAATCAGGGAAGGTATATTTTGCTTTGATTGCCAGGTCAAAGGGAAAAAATGTAGTAAGTGAAAGGTGACTTTTTTTCCCCCTGCTAACTAGTTTAATGGGGAATAAAGTAATTCTTTAAGTAGAAAAAAAGTGGAATGTGTGGCAAGTTATGAAACCATTTCATTTGCCCCAAAGACAAAGTTTCTCCAGCTTGGCTTTTTTTTTTCTTTTTTAGCTCATTTGCTCAGTTATATTGTATTGCTCACTTTATATTTGATGAGCATGTGTAGTTTTCTTTCATGCATAAATCTGCTAAAGGTTGGGGTTTGAAACCAAGCCGGTTGGTGTTCGACAGATTAAACACATTTAGTCTTTCAGTTCTTAGTCATTTTTTAACTTTTGTCTCTCCAACCAAATGGGCTGCTTACAGCAGCCTCCTGGTACAACCACTTCCTCCTGGCACACGCTTTGTGTTTTCTCCTGATAGCATGATGAAGGGAGTCAATTCTGGACCTCAGTGCCTGAGGCCAAATCTGTCATTTACCTGTGTGTGTGTGAACGCTTGAGGGATCATTAGACACCCATCCCTCACCTGTAACCTCACACACCCATCCTGCCTGCAGAAACAACTCCCTGGACCTCACCTGCATAGCTGATGATGGCTTGACAGACCAAAACAGCTTCAGTTTGAGCTTTGCCTCAGAGTTCGAGATCATTTCTGGAAGGATCCGCTGCTGAAACGCCGCCAAGAAGCGCCACTTCTGCCTGCAGGGGGGGCAGAGCGCTGCCCTGACCTCCACGCTTTTACATCAAAGCACTTCCTCTGCTCAAGTGCTCTCAAAAACGTCCTGACTAAGTGAAAGCTGCAGTGATGCTTGGATGTTTAGGAATTCATCGTATTTTAAACACTCAGCCCCTCTTTGGCTCTTCCATGTCTTGTTAGCTTAATTCCGCAAAGTTATGTTGTTTTTTTTAATCGGATTTTTATGTAATCACAAAGTTGTGATTAACCTGTTTGTCGCAAAAAGCAATAAATTAAAAACAAACTAATTTCCATTTGCATGATTTATTATTCCTCTGGACTGAATGACAGAGGTTTTCATTCTGATGTTTTGGTCTCAACTAGATGATTCTGTTTGCCGTCTTCATAATTCATTTTATTTGTCGTTTTGCTTATTTATTGTGGATGTTTAAAATGTTCCAAATGTTAAAGTTTAGAATTTAAAGTTTATTGTTCTTTGAGAATTCAAAGATCTTGCATTATTATGCCATTACCATCATGTTATTTGAAAATGGTCTCAAAACAACAATATTATCATTTATCGCGATAACTTCTGGGACAATTTACTGTCCAGCAGAACTTGTTGTTTTGACAGGCCAACGTAAAGTTGAACTAAAACGAAACGTGGATTTAAAAATATTTCACAAACAAAAATCTGAAAAGTGTTCAGAAATGTAGTATTCCAATTCTTTTTTGTCATCTTCACTCATAATAACTCAATCTAAGTCAGATTAGGTGGAGAGTGAACAGTGAAATTCAAGTCTCGCCACAGATTCTCAGACGTTGACTGAGTTTTTCTGTCACATAAATATGTTCCGATTTCAGCGATGGCTCCATGTTTAGGGTCTTCCTGCCTCCAACTGGTTCTCTTCCAGCTCTACATGTTTAACTCTGGCCAGCTTCTCAGTTTGCCCTGAAGAAATGCATCCCCACAGCATGAGGTTGCCACTACCGTGTTCTCCTGTAGGATTTGTTCACTAATATTCTCTAATGAACCTGTGAGGCCTTCACAGAACAGCTGGATTTATACCGAGACTAAATTACAGCAGCAGATTGTACCACTAAGGTGAGTTGGGAATCAACCGTTACAACAAAAAAAAATTATTAAGGTGCACCAGAGTTCAAAGGGGCAGAATATAAAGCTGTACCCCACCTTTCAAATTCTGATTTGTAAAAACAAAATTGACAAATCAGTTCCCTTCTTCTGCACAATCATTTGCCACTTTATGTTGGTCTATTCCACGAAATCATAATATAATGCATGTGAAAGACGCTGAATGACTAAGAGCATAATTAAATTAGTGAAGATTTTCAATTAAACAAACTAAAGAATAGTTATTTAGCTGCCAAATTTCAAAGAGAAAAAAAAAACAAAAAAACAATCAGAATGTTTTGTGCTTCCTTGTCCTCAGGTGCAGACAAATTAGAAATACAAAGTGCTTAAATAGCAAAATGCTTATTTCCTGTTATCTCTCGTCGCGTCGCAAACAACCTCCGTAGCCCAGGTAACCCGCAGGCACCAGTCGCCGTGCGCGTGACGTGCCAAGAGGAAACGTCAGTGAAGGCCCAATTAACCAGGCGATGACAGCGGCTAAATGGCTGGATTAAAGGGCTTGTTCTGTAAAGGTCAGGATGCACGCAGCTAATCTGAATCATGAGGCGAAGACAGGCTGACAGGAAGGCAGAAAAACAAACTGCGCGTCCCTGATGAATGACGCCGCTGCACAACAGTGGGATGTGCAGCGTCAACTAGCAAAATGGTGCCGAGGGGTAGAAGGGAACGTCGAAAACCTCACGGTCAGATGGTCGGTTTTCTTAAGCACTCCAAAGCCGGGCCGTTAAATTAAGGCTACCTTAGCGGCTTGAGAGAAGCAGGCTTACGTTTTTCCAGGGGACTGCTTCAGCCAGAAGACGTCGTCGCTGGTGATGCCGTGCTCCACAGCTCCAGGGATCTGCAGGGACAAATAAAACTGTCCATAAAACTAATATAAGAGAAAGAACAGAGTTCCCTCCAAAACACGGTTATGGCAGCTTTTATCAGCTCAAACTTAAGGCTTTTTAAGACCATTGTGAATGAAATTTAAGACCTGTATCATGACAAATGTACAAAAGAACTTTTTGATGTTTATATAGTCGTAGTACCAAGGTTCTTTTGTCAGAATGCATGTAACACAGTACGAGTCGGCAACAGAAGTGAGTCAGTGGTGAAGACGAATGTCATCCAGCCAACTGGTAATAAACCTACACTTACCAATGATAGATGAAAAACGCTAGCCAGTTAGCAAAGGTATATTAGCAGCTGGTTAGCGGTAGCCTTGGGAAGCAATAAAAATGTCTGAACTCGACTCAAATGTTGGCTTGATGGAAAAGTAAATAAACAAGAGCTAATAGTCCTGCTGCAGCAAAATGTAAAGCCAGAGATTAACATATTTAAAGCCAACTCACATTTTTTAAAATTTATTTAAGGTCTCTGTTTCAGGTACATAAATTTAAGACTTTCTAAGGATGCACGGAGACCCTGTAAACGTCATGTTTTGGAAAAGTGTCCATCAGGCGACAGGAACAGTTTGTTTATTTACCTGAGTTGGGTACTTTGGTCGTCCACCTGTGGCGATCACAATGTTCTTGGCGGTCAGGACTGTCTGCAGGAAAGGAGAGGGAAATATGAGGTAATAGCTTTTGTTCGTATTCAGAAACAGCAAGGAAACGTCAAATAAAACTGAGCGGTCTCTACGGCGCTGTGTGGGAAGGCGGCGACGGAAAAACTGTGAAACCAGTCAAACAATGCAGACGGGGAGGCAGACGAGCGTCCTGGGATTCTGGTTTATGTTTTATTTCAAAGAAGGATCTGATGAAGAGGAAGAGAGGCTAAAAAGCGGTGAAGGGGGAAAAGTGGCAGAGATTTTTAGTTCCTTAGCTCTGCCGTGAAGCTGTTTATTTCTTTAAAATGAACTTTGGGAATTCAAAAAAAGCAGAGTTTAGTAAAATACACAATTTTAAGTGTATAGAAAGAAAACATTGATCTCAATGTGGCACTGAGAGAGAAATCTGTCACATTAATATCTTCTTGAGCCAATAAAACAAAGACTACACTCAGATGAGAATTCACTCAGGAAGATAGTTTGATGCAACTCATTTATTTTAGTGCTCAGCTTATCGTGGGCTTTAATGTTCCATCACATACTGTGTGAGTTGGTGGGTTTAAAATGCAGGATTGGTGCAGTTCACACATTTTCACTCAGTTTAGGCTTTTAAACCACAGAGCAAACTGGACTCTGAAGAACATGCTGATGGTTTTTTTTTTATCCGAGGAACTGGAGTAATCCATAGAATAATCTATTACTAAAATAATAATTGGTACCATAATTGGTTAGCCTTTCCTGTTTTTATGTGGGAAAACAACAACAACAAAAGAAAAACAGCCCACCTCCTTTCCTGCTTTGCTCAGACCTCTCACTGTGTGTTCGTCCAGCAGACTGCCTTTGAGGTTCAGATATTTGACTTTCCTGCAAAACACACAAAAATATCACTAGTAATTCATTAAACCATGAAGTGAGGCTAACGAGACATGCAAAAAAAAATTTTTTTTAACAAAAAAGTCTCAAAAAGCTGATTCCAAGTAAAGATCTCATTGGACGGAGGAGTTTGCCACCTGCTCGCCCTCCAGCAGCCACTCCATCAACATGTGGCTGCAGCCCCGCAGGTGTGTGTGAAACACACACATGTACGGCCTTGAAGAAGCTCAAGTGATGACAAAAACGGAAGAAAAAGATACAGAATCGCAGTTCCTTGAAAGGAAATCAACAACAAGTGAACACAAAGTTCCTGAGAAGCAC
Organism: Poecilia reticulata; assembly: GCF_904066995.2. Taxonomy (NCBI): domain Eukaryota; kingdom Metazoa; phylum Chordata; class Actinopteri; order Cyprinodontiformes; family Poeciliidae; genus Poecilia; species Poecilia reticulata. The sequence goes on from NC_088838.1 coordinate 7,433,400, forward strand.
GCCGTCCGTGGTGGAGGCATGAAAAGCACGCCGCATTTTGATGAGCGCCGACGTCATCAAAATCATCAATACATGTTGAATATTAATTATGGTTCATAAACAACTCTAAACAGGTGGGTTTTAGTCTTGATTTAAAGTTTGTTCCAGATTTGTGGTGCATAGAAGTTGAATGCTGCTTCTCCGTGTTTGGTTCTGGTTCTGGTATGAAGTGCCAGTCTGGATGACAGACATGCACCAAAAAACAGTAAAAAAAAAATCAGCTGGGAAAAGGAACCGGGCCGTTTCCAGTTTGATCGGAAATCAGTTGGAAACTCAATTTTCTGATCAATGAAAGAACCATCGCTAAGCGCTAACACGTTGTGCTAACCGCACCACCCCTCAGTGTGGACAGTGATACTTGACTGAAGCAGCTATTTTCAGTCTAAGCAGGGTGTTTAAAAAAAAACAAACAAAAAAAACAGCAGCATAAAGAAGATTGACAAAAAGTAACTGAATTTTTGACAAGTCAAGGCATGTCTGTGATTCATCCAGTTCAACATCCAGCTGGATTTATATCAGTGTCATCTATTCTTCTTTAGAGCTGCCAACTTGTGTCCAATCTCAAAGTTTTGGCATCTAAATATCACAAATTCTGTTTTGTTTGTTTTGCTTTTACAAAAACTTCTCTACCAACGTGATGTCACTCACAGGACAAAATAAACATTTTGAACGCAGCTCTTTCATCCAAAATTAGAGAAATGGGAGACTTCTAAAATCTGTACAGGCAGTTCAAAAAACATCAAGTAGTCCTGTGTAATTACAATTTTAGCCTCCTGCATTAAAACTGCAATTAAATACACCTTTCATCTCTAATTTACAGTAGATTGTTTTCCACATTTTGTGACAATAAACCGACTTATTTCATGCCATTTCGTCTCGCACATTAAATATGTTGTCTTATTCTGTGATTAACTCTTTTATTTCGGTTGGTTGACTAATTTAATTCAATTAAGCAATGAAGGAAAAGCCAACGGGTTCATTGGAAAGGAATTTAGAGTCTCTGTTGTCACTTACTTGTCTTGGAGCTGGACTCTGTGGCCCCAGTTTAAAGATCTGACATGATTCTGAACTGCCTCCGCCATGGTGGCCCTGGAAAACAAGAAGACATCACCTTACATCAAACACATCTTCAACTGGACTCGGTCGTTTTCTTGAAAAATTTAAATTATAACAAAACAATGTTATGTTGAATTTCCATTCAACAAAAAAAATTAAATTTCAGATGAAAAGAAGACAAAAAAAATGATAGTAGACTAACATTTTGCTGCAGTGGTGTTTTTCCCCACTTACACCACCAGATGGTGTTATTAGCTAACACAACAGTGAAGGATATTTAACAATCGTGCTCTAACAGACCTGATTCCAGTGAATAAAACACCTTATAGATCGTGAATTATCATGGTAAAAATCTACTAGTTGGACAGAAGTAATGGAAGATTTTTTTAAAGGTTAGTCAAAAAAAAAAAAAAAAATCACTAAAGACAAATAACACATATTTGCTAGACTCGGCTCACCAGTCATGGCGGAGTGTCTCTGGCATCTGCCAGCCGTACTTCTTCGCATCTTTGACTGCAGTACCAAGGAGAGCGGCCTGATGCATGAGCTTCTTAGGAATGCAGCCAACGTTGACACACGTGCCACCAAGACCCCATTTTGTTCCTGTTTGGAGACGAACTGGCTACATTTTAGAAAACAAACCCTCCATATTGGGGGGAAAGGGGGGTAAATGTTGTAGAATTTATTTCACCTTTAGCAGACGGTTCAACATAATCTAGAACGGCGACTTTCTGTCCCAGCTGTGCCGCTGTAGATTTAAAGATTTAGACAGGAAATGAGATCAGAAATCTGACAAATGATTGAATGCCTCAGAAAATGTGCTCAACAGTTTACCTTCTTTGGAGCAGGCCAGGCCTCCAGAACCTCCACCAATAACCACCAAGTCATAGTCATACCTCCCTGTCAGATGATACTGAATGATTACTACCAGAAGCTGTCGCATAACGGGAACCTTTTTCATATTTTTTCTCATGCTACGTCTGCAAGCATCAATACATTGTAATGGAACTTTATGCCCCAAGTCAGCACAAGTAAAACATGACACGGAGGTGGAAGAAAAATCACATGCGCTTCTTACTTATTACTTCTTTCACAATAGTGGTAAAAAAAAAGTTTGGGAAGTGTGGTGTGTGTGTGTGTGTGTGTGTGTGTGTGTGTGTGTGTGTGTGTGTGTGTGTGTGTGCACTCAGCCACATTTAATTCCTATTTAGTAAACATTACATCAGGTTTCAATCAACATCATATAAAAATGACAACTGCATAGATCAGCTTGTGAATCTTAAGCATCTAACACATTGCGTACAAGGTCTTTATCTAGACATTTGGATAGTGTGTAGCCATTCTTAAAATATAGACAAATCATAATGACATTTACTTCACAATAATATAACTGTTACTGCTATTTATTGTTTAGTTTTATTACTTTGTATTTTGATTACATTTGTTCTTGGTTTACTTTATACTTTGGGGTTATTTACAAGGTTTATTTGTACGTTAATAACTGGTTATTTTTTCTGTTTGTTTTTTTTTTTGTCTGCTTTTTTGTAAGATAAGGAAGGAAAAACTGCGGGGTCATTTTTCTAAAAGAAGCAGATTCCTTTTCTTCAAATTCACAGATGTGCATATACAAAAATAAATGCAACATGAAGGAAATGCAGACAAGTTCTTAAGAGTTTAGAACGAACGATATCACTATTAGATATGACCACAAGCTCAGACACCAAACTTGAATATTTTTTAAATTTTAACAATAAAAAAAATAAGTCTCTGTGGCCAGTCTCTCGGCTGGCCTGGGAACGCCTTGGAATTCCCTCGGAGGAGCTGGAAGAGGTGGCTGGTGAGAGGGAAGTCTGGACCTCCCTTCTGAAGCTGCTGCCCCCGCGACCCGACCCCGGATAAGCGGAAGAGAATGAATGAATGAAAAAAAAAACCTAATCTTGTACGACAATAAAGGTAATGACAATAAATATGCTAATAATACTACTACTGGTTTGCATACAGACAGGCGGTAAAGTAATGTAACGTTTGCACGAATCTAAAGCACTAAGCAGGTTAGTATCTTAGGAAAACTGGGTTTTTAAAACACTATTTTAGAAATATTAAAAAGGTCATAACGTAAAGGCAGCCGAAGTTATATTAAGCTCCCGAAGGATTTTACAATGCAAGAGTCCCTACGTAAACATCGACGGGGTCTAATTAGTCTAAACGAGAGCTTCTATTTAATAGAAGTTTCATTACCTGTAAGGTTTCTGGTGAAAACCTGCAGACATTTCAATCTTTTCCACCGGTGTCTAACTGTGCAGAGGGCAGCCATGATGTTATTATAGAAGGACCCCGGACCGGATATAGGTGTCTACAGAATTGCCTGGAATAAATTACTCTAAGAAAAAAGGTTTAAGATCTTGTTGTGTAACAGTCTCTCAATAATAATAATAATAATAATAATAATAATAATAATAATAATAATAATAAAAATTGCAATAATAAAATTATAATAGTCATTCGCTATTTCTACACAAATGAAAACAATTCCATGTCGCTGTTACAGGTCCATAGGACCTGTCCTATGGATAAAGCACAAAATTTGAATAAAATATAAACAAAATATAATTTTTTTCAAATATCTGACTAAACTAACCTGGGTCATGTGAGCACAACAATATATATTTTCCTGGTGTTTGCTGAATATTTTTTTTTATTTTAAACATTGTAGTCGGTGGATGATGCCTGTAAAATCCTTTATCCAGGAGCAGAACTCAACACATCATAATAGTTTAAAACAATTAAAGAAATACTAAAATTATATATAATGACAATTAAGTATAACTAGTCATATAAATAATTAGAAAAGTATCAATAAATTGAATAAAAAATAATTTTTATATATTTTCCAAAGGGCTGCACAGTAGCACAGTTGGTAGAGTTGTAGCCTTGTAGCAAGAAGGTTCTGGGTTCGATTCCCGGCCTGGGGTCTTTCTGCATGCGTGGGTTTTCTCCGGGTACTCCGGTCTCCTCCCACAGTCCAAAAACATGACAGATTAATTGTCTAAATTGTCCCTAGGTGTGAGTGTGTGTGCAAGGTTGTTTGTCCTGTCTGTCTCTATGTTGCCCTGCGACAGACTAGTGACCTGTCCAGAGTGTACCCTGCCTCTCACCCGAAATGTTAGCTGGAGATAGGCACCAGCAACCCTCCCAAACCCACCAAGGGACAAGGGTGTAAAGAAGATGGATGGATATTTTCCAACTCCATTGAAATTTGTCCCTAGTTTTTGTCAACACCGTCAGACATGAAAAGAATGTAAAAAAAAAAAAAAAATCAGGCATTATTGGGGGGCACCAGAACTCTTCCTTTCTCTTCCTTTGCTAAGAGGGCTAGTTAGCTTATGTTATTCTTTAGTTTTTTCTTTTTATTCCTAAGTTGTTTGCCACAACCATGATGTGTCAACTCCATAACTGACAATTTACAAAACTTTGATGACATTTTGTGAAATATAACCTTAATTTTGGAATATTGTAAAGATTTCATGGACTTGATGAGCTACAATATGGCCTCCTTCAGAATATCATATAAATTGAGGTAGTTTGGCATTTTGTCAACTCCGTCAGATGTCAACTCCATCAGAGTTTTTGTGACTCTTTCAGTGAAATTGTTGTCTAATCTCACTTAAATGTGCAATGAATTAATTTTAATGCATTTTACATAAATTGCATTACTTCACATGTATCAAGTTTTTCTTTTTACTCACTAGTTTGTCACCACCTTCAGTTCTGTGTCAACTCTGTCATGCACTGTCAACTCCGTCAGATGGACTTTTTGTTGTTTTTTGTTTTAATATTTTGTTTGTTGAGAAACATTTGTCTGTAAAATGAGTAAAAATATCACTAATAGGGTCATTAAAAATTATTTTATATTTATTTTTGTCAGATGGTGATGACAAAGCTCTAGGTCAGGTCAATTAAAATTTTTTTTTTTTTTTAAATGTTGCAACTGGGAGCCTGGACCTTAGCATCTTTACATTTCCAAAACATTATTTGTCATGTTTGCATACATAAGGTTGAGAAATAAAAATATATATATATGGGAAAATTAAAACCCATTTTGTCCCTATTCTCAAGAATCACTGAAATGTATTAGATTGTGGGTAACCCTAGATCTGTTGATTTCTAGATCATACCGTTTTTGTGACAAGTTTGCTGGAGGTTCACGGTATACACTAGTTGTCTTTCGGATTTTAACAAAACTTAAAAGGAAGGCCAAAACGTACAATTCACAAATTATTGACCACAACTACAGGTGCAAAAATTTGAAAGGCACAATTTATTTTTAGTAACTCAATTCACTAAATGAAACACATTGTGTATGAGACAGGCATTTATTACTATTAATTATGACGATGTTCTCCTTAAAGCTAAATGAGAACAGCACAGTTAAGACTATAGTACAATGCAGTTGTGGCTGTATTTTTAGGGTTGTTTTTAGAATTGTGGTCTCATCTTACTAAAACACCTTTTTCTGTGTCTACATCTCTTTGGACAAACTGCAAACCAGACTAAGTGTGTATTTCTTCTTGCAGCTCTTCCATAAAGGTCTGATATACTTTTAACCCGTTTGGCACCGAGTGAACCACCTTTTCGCTCATGCCGCCCTGGGCGGTTGTCCATTTTGCCAATATCGGAAACCGCCACTGCTTGGTGGAGCGAGTAGTTTTGCATTCGTGGCTAAATTAAGCCACATTCTCGACACCCAAGGAGACTTACCTGAAAAAATGTGAAGAAAAACCATAGGAGGAAGAAAACGCACTTTGCCCTACTTTAAAGGGGTAGTGTGTATTTTTCAGGCACTGCATATTCACAATAAATATGTTACCTTTATTTGTTATAAATAGGTTGTATATGTCAAACATGACTTAAAAGGAATTTGACTTTGTAATTTAACACCTGAAAATTGGGCCTCTCTCTCCTACTAGCTCTGAAAACTCCGCCTTCGGGAAGTCATCACGTCGTCGCTCCTCTGTTAACCCTTTAAGGTTTTTACTAGCGTTGCACTGGGAAGTAGCTCGTGTAACAAGCTCAGTAGATGCACAGTTTCACCAGGTGTTTGCTAGTCTGAAGGAGCAGAGTGGGGGAGTCATGGGAGGAGGGCTGCTCTGTGAGGCAGATCTGGAGAGGCTTGGAAGCCTCCACTTGAGTGGACCTAAGGTGGCGCTAGGTCCACTCAAGTGTTTTGCACAGCTGAATCGTTGCCATGGTAGATTAAGGGATTTCTCAAACATGGATGAAAGAATGAAGGCATCACTACAGGCTTGTTTTTGATGAAGGAATAACACGTGGCGTCAAGATCTAAAAAGTCGATTTTACACAACGCTGGCCCTTTAAAGTGATTGGCTTGGACTGTAAGCAAATAAGACACAAAACCAGACGACCCTTAATTTCCAGGCATGATTTATTGAAAACACACCAAATTTATACTCTACAAACCAGTATTTTTCCATTATGTTTAACAAGCGTAATATTTGCCTCTGGGTATTAGTAAAATTAACACATTACATTCTGTCACTGTGGCATCGCTCCTGCTCGCTACGAAAGCTTCGACGGCTTTACTTCTCTAGGAAATCAAACCCATTTGTCAAATGCTCTCTACCTCATTAAAAGTTTATATTACAATGTAAATCAAGGCAGCAACCCGCCAACAGTCTAAACTACTTAGGAGGGGGACAGTGAGGTCGAAGTTGGGCTAGAGGGGCCTGGATGGATGGATTGATGGATTGATGAGCTGAATGGTATGGGTCAGGAAGGGTCGGGGGTCTGACACTAGGGGTCAGACCCCCATTCCACAAAGGAAAGGGAATTTGTGGAATGGGAGTTATATAAAACACAGTTCTCTTTATCTAGCATGGAAAAGATTAAGGCACATGATAGGTACAAACACATCTGCTACTCAGTTACTTTAGTTTCACGGTCTTGAATCGGTTGCATCTACACAGGTAGGTTTGTCTCGATTCAGCACGTTTGTGTGTGTGTGTGTCCGTGGATTTTAAACGGCACAGTCGCGTGGCTCTGCGTTCTGCGAATGTACAACTGTTGGGAGCGGGCTGCACATTCACACAACCGAGAGCCCTTTATTACTTTAGAAATGATGAGCACAACTCCCGATCCTTTGGTTGTGGTAGTGCATTCGAGAAGGAGGAGACGGTCAACGTGGGACTTCGTCCGATGAAAGCACGCACGTCTGACGACACACAGGAGGGGTTGTTCGGGTTATGACGACATTTCTTTTTTTTTTTCCTTCTAGAAATCTGGGTTTTAACATACAGGAACGATTCTTTTTTTAAAACGCCATTGATTTTTTTTTTTAAACCACAACGTACACCTTTGTAAACACTGTAAAATATGCAAGCTTTACAAAGTCACATACGTCACAAACAAAAAAAAGAAAAGAAAAAAGGAATCAAAAATCAACTCGGACTTGAACGCAGGCACATGCCGTTCGCCTTGAGTGACAGACGCATGGAAACCAGATGGGGTTCGACTTCTCTGCAATGGCAACGACGATTCTGCATCTGGACTGTAAAAAATATATATATACTATAAGACCCCATCTTTAATTTACAGCGCTGTCCTTCTCGTCTCCAGCCGTCTTCCTGCACGAGCGGATTAAGTAACACCCAAATGACGCCACGAAGAAAAGAAAACTGGCACTTGGAAAAGGAAAGAATAGAATACAAACATCTTCATGCTCACGACTGAATCATTTCCTTTAAGATGCAGCAGATTAGGTGAGTTGGTGGCAATCGAATCACGTACAAACGCATGAGGAAGATAGATATATATATTTATATATACTTTTTCTAAAAATTTAAAATCATCTCTTGTTCCTGTTTTGAAGACACAGGAGCTGCCACAGAACATGGATCCAGATTCATTTTCCTTCCTGTAACCCTTTTCCCACAAATACAAAATATAAATAGGTGATCGCCGGTGCGGCTCGACGATGCTTTGACACACGTTTAAGTTTTGCAAGAGAGTTATTTCTTGTTTACAAACAACAGTGAACCTTCATCAAATGAAATGTGCTTTCCAAACAAGGTGATATTAATATACAGGTAAGAAATCAGATTTTTTTTTTTTTATCACAATTTTTCCTGTTTTTTTTTTTTTTTTTCAAGTTTTCCGTTTGTCTGACTCTAATATACATTTATATAAAATCCAACATAAATGATTTTAGACGAATCCTCATTATTATTATTGTTATTTTACAGTCTGCTTCTCCTCAGAAACACAGATTCATTTATAAACATAATGCCTTGAATCCTCTCCGATACACACCACTGACGGAACAGCGACCGTCTGGAAAACTCGCCGTGCCGCTACGCAACTTGAGAGTGTCACACGGGAAATGGCGGCTGCGTGAGCGAAGCCGTGAAGCTCGAACTGGACGAAAGAGACTCTCCTCCGATTTGGTTTAGGAACCGTTTGAGCTTTCCGTGTGAAGGATGAAACTCCAGTCTTGCTCAGAATGTCACTTGTCTTCTCCCCAGATCCCAACTTGCAAGTTCTTGACTACAAAACATGGACACCGATCACCTGATGCACAATTCTGAAGTAAAAGCAGTCCTGTTTTTTGGGGGGGGTTGTTTTTTGGTATTAAAAAAAAAAACAACAAAAAAAAAACACAGTGAACCCAGACAGATTTTTTTTTCTTATTATTTTTAGTTCATGAGGAAAGACTCTTTAATCTTTTCCTCTACAATGCTACGGCTCCTCTCAGGCTTGGTTATCTCCTTTTGTTTCTCTCTGCTCTCTTTCCCCAACTCTGATCACAACGACGTACCAAAATCAAACAAATCCATATTCTCCAAAACTCCCTTAACCACACCAAAAAGAAAAGGAGCGTCCTTTTCCCGTATCCTTTCATTGCACGTTCCTTTTCCCTCTGTTCCGCTTTACTTTTCCTCTTCTTCCCGTCGCGCTCCCGCCAGCCTCCATCGAAATTTACTCTCAGAGCAAGAGTCAACACTGGAAAATTCACATGATGTCGAGGAATGTAGATATGACAGAGTAGGAAGTGTCATTACTCTTTTATATATATATATATATATTTTTTTTTTCTTCTTCTGAAAAACTCGACTGCTACTGGGTAGTCTCTGTTATGGCCATATTCGTTTGAAATCCTCTTTTCTGTACAAAGTCCCTCTCCAAAAATGAGCTCCTGTGAAATGGCAGTGGTGATATAAGAGATCCTCTTGTAGCTGGGGATGTCACACTATTTGCTGTCTTAAGCCTAAAGCACACGGAGAAAGGAAAACAAATATTAGAACAATCCCAGCAGATGGAAAGAACAAGAAAATTTGAGTTTTCTTCCAAAATAAATTCAGGCCGCTTCATTTAAATTGTGTGGATAATGACGCATATATGCAACAGTAACTCAGATTACTTAAAGGGCAGATATCATCATATTTTGTCTTGTAGTGAGCACTTCAGACCGTTTTCTTGACAAAAAAAAAAAGATCTTAATATGTTGAATGGATGTAATGTATTACAAAGAAAAAGGAGTGAGCACTATTACTTTCCCAAAAGATTCTCCAGACTGCCCAGTCTGTCTAATATAATTTAGTGACCTTGTGTGACATATTTAGTCTTTCTGATGAGCCATAAATGCACAGTGACAACAGCTGCTCTTCTTCTATGAAGTTGTGAACAATCAGGAAAATGCTAAAAATAGTCGGAAAAGAACCGTTCCAGTTTGTCGATCGTCTCCGTTACGATTATTTTGAATTTTAAAAATAAGGTCGAACGAGGACAGTTTTACAACATGGTGACGGAGATATTCACGGGAAAGAATAGGAGCATGGAGTTCATACACAAATAAATGTATGTTTAGACCCAGGGTTCATTTTCAGTAAAGAGACTTCAACCAAAAGGAAAAAAAAAGATCTACGTTGACTTTATATTCAATATTTGTTCACTTCTCTTGCTCTCACATTGCTGAATAATATGAAACTGAATACAGCATAGTGTTTCAACTGAGATCAAAAATAAAATATCAAAATTTTAGATTTTGAATTCCTATATCCAACTAATGAACTGATTACATCAACTTGTCACAACTTTCAACCAAATTCTCCACTGACATTGTTTCCCATTTCCTCCCCAAATTGTTATCTATTTTACTCATTGAAATTAATATAACTAGAGCAAAATTAAAGCCACATTATCACTAAAATGTTGATATATGCCCTTTAAAAGTCATCACTGTTATTGATTCGGCCTCGGCAGTGCAGATGAGAGCCAAAGATGGCCGAACAGATGCTTCATGTTCTGGATGAAATCCTGCGAGAACACAACTTACCTTTCCATTTCATTTCATTTTTTCTAAGAAGAGGAACAAAATATAAAAACAAACAAACGACTTTACTGTGTGAGCTACTATGACCGCACAATGTATGGGAACAAACAACTGAATGAATGACGGCTGATAAGGGGACGAAAATCAGGATGAGGAGGCAGGAGGAGAGGCACGCTGCTGATGAAACAACGAGAAGAGCAGAGGTCAAACCTTGATCAGCTGGCAACCTTGAGAAACTCATTTTGCACCACTTTGAGTTTTCTTTTTTTTTTTGCAGACAGGCAGGGCTTCCTGCACATATCTGGATGGTTCTCCCAGGAGGCTTTCATTAAGAGCCACCTGAGTCCCCTGGAGGATCTCTACAGAAAGATGAAGAAGAAGAAGAATGACTCCCCTCTCTCTATCGCCGGTTCAGCAGAGGCCGTCAGGAGAGCGGAGACGCACATTTCAATGAGGGAGGTGGAGTCCAATTGTAGACAGAGACCAAACTCTGTCAATGCTCGGCGAGTGAAACAGAGAAGAGAGGCCTGCTGGAGTATTTACAAGACCGATGTTGGCCGTATTGCGCTGCGGGTTTTGGGATGTAGGAGAAGAAGAAGTCGATGTTTCTGACTGGACGAGTGACCAAAAAAAACAAAGAAAAACACAGCGTTTCTCAAGGACCGTGTCCGATTGGATGAACAAACTGAAGAGCGACGCGATTGGACGAGGATATCATCTCAAAAGCCACACTTGATTGGAAGAATTTAACCTCTGTTCGACGATTTCTGTTTTGAAATAACGCTAGCTTCTAAGATATTTGGGTGATACGAATAAAAAAAATTTGGACAAGTCATAAAATCATGAGAATAAAGTTATAATACTATGAGAGTAAACTTTTACACCTAAAAAAGTTATAATAAACACAATTTCGCAATAGAGGAGTTTCCGTTAAATAACAAATGCAGTAAAATTACACGTAAATTTAACTGCAAGTTTGTTCACACAATAAGTCATTAAAAAAACATCCTGCTCCATCAACCTTGTACCACTTCCTGTTGTCTTCTTCGTCTTTTCCCCCAGTAGTAAACATCCGGTTGTTGATCAAATGACTCGTGTGATGCGAAAAAAAAGTTTTCCCAAATAAACCATTTTAGATTAGCCAGAAAACCATGTCATGTTAGTGCAAAAACCATTTTACTGAATAAAGTTTTTTCAAAATTGCAGGGTTTCCCATTAAAGAAATTTATTTTCAGAATTCCAATTTGTGCAATTGAAAGGTGAATGGAAACACAAGTACTGTTGTTGTCTAGCAGTCTCATAAAGAGGATGCCCAGCTTTGTCTAGACGCATTTTCTTGATTTTTTCTCAAGAATCCTTCTCTGCACAATAATCTGCTGATGTTCCAGAGTCGTCTCCAGAACAGAACCAGGTGTTTAGCCTTTCTATGTCACTGGATCTGATCATTTTGAACTGATTCAGGGATTGCTGCTGTTTAATGGGTCTCATAAAAGTTGAGTGTCAGCTGATCTGGAGTCTGTTTTCAGTGAGCAGTGCAGAAGGATGTTTAAGCTAGCTGATCAAAGACAAAATTAATTATTCTACATGGTGCAGTGAGAAGTGAGGAAGGGGGGGAAAGGAATGAAATGATGAACTTGGTAGGATGAAAATGATGTAAGGATCAAATCTAGAAGGTGCAGCGTAATGTTTTAGTTTGTACTTTTGATTTTTCAGGGACCTACCATGCATGCACTTAGACCCAGGAGTCAACAGGCTGAGGTTTAACATCACAAGCGTCCACCAGACTGACTGCAGGCCTGTTACTCCTGATATAGTGTTTCCTATTTGTGTCATTCTGTCGCCACAGGGAGGACAAGTTAGGAAAAACAAAAAGCAAAAAAAACAACAAAAAAGAGGTCAGTACATTTTATATAAAGGCTTAAAAACAGACATGCATCACACATCCAGGGATAAGAGAAGCCAGAGTTAGTTTCCTGCCACAAGGAGAGCTTTGGAGAGAAAAAATCAGAAAACAGCAATACAAAACAGAAATCAACAGATAGAAGTTGAATTCAAAGCAGGTAGAAGACCAAGTCAAAGAACAAATTGCTTCTTTGTAAAGCAATTTTACGCCACAGAAATGACAAAAAAAAACAAACAAACTTTGCAACGTCTTGGAGAAACTGGTTTAAGCTTTTGGAGGAACATAGTTTTCTACAAACTGTAAAACGAAAATATATAAATATACATAGTCAGTGAAGCATATGGAGCTGTTTGGACACAGTAACAAGAAGAATGTTTGCAGGAGTCAAGGTGAAGCTCAACACTACCCAACAGCATGGCAGTGTGGGTGTCATGCTAAGGCCCCCCCACATCAAAACTGGTATTAGCATTGATAAAGAAGGAGGATTATATTTATTAAAAGTCTGGTCTGTGCCATAAAACCAACCAGTTTCGATGCAATCTATTATTTTTCATAAGACTAGATGTCAAACATGGCAGAGTTACGCCAGACGCTCGTTTATGTCTACAAAAATGCCTGATTTCTTTGGTGACTATAAGAAAAGGAGCGTTAAAGCACAAATTAAAGTGCATATATTTCAGTATTGAGAAGCTTTTGTTTACAAGCTTGAGCCTGGTGAATTATTGGAAATTACCACAGATATTGGTTGCGCAATCATTCCATCCTGCAATCAGTTTGAATGTGTCATTAAAACCTAAGATTGATTAGGTGACGTAGTTGCAAAAGGTCTACAGGACAACTGGAGACCCAGTGAGACCCTCAGTTATTTACACCCTCGCTTCTCTCTGCTCTCCTCTGTAGGTGAGCTACTGCTTCTGACTTCTTATTTGCTTTTATTTATAATCCATTCTCCACCCATACAACAATGTTTTCACAGTTTTTCACCCCTCATATAAAACCTCCCAATTCTGGGGCAAATGCACCACCATTCATTTTGTTTTAAGGCTATTTTTAGCTAACAGCTGAGTTTCAGTATAGTATGCACCTGTGAAATCACACACAAAAAAAAAGCCTCTAGTTTCTCACCATTCTAGTCTCAAAGTCTGTGAGAAGACAGATGCAGCTGCGCACGCTTGATGACGAGCCTTGATATGATGCCATGAGCTTTTGAACAATCAATGTAAACATCATATCTCACTGATAATCAAATCCAAAGCCCACTGTGGTGGAAGTAGATAGTTTTTCACAAGAGCGCATGTAAGATAAGTCATTTGAGGTCAGGCAGAACGGAAAAGGATGCCCGTTCTTTCTAAACCTCATAAAACATATATATTAATATCAATAAGCTCTCACCAAGACAATATAAAGCTCGCTTTTTTTTTTTTTTATAAACATGTGCAACTAACTTCTAATACGACTCAGAATTACCTAAAACCTTCCCTCAAAAGTAAATATAGGAACCTTAATTTATGTATAAGATGAACTGACGCAGGCAGACTTTTCACTTTCCCACAAGGCCAATCTCATCCATCACACACTTAACTAGATGAAAACTAAACAGCCAAAAAGTACTTGAAAGTCATCCGACATGTCGGCCGTCCTCCGCGGCCATAATCCTCTCGCTCTGACCGATAATAAACAAGCTCTGGCTGCATAATCAGCAGACGACCTCTCGACAGTTCGCCGGCGCGCTTGTTTCTGTAACAAGGCTCGTCTCCAGGACAGCGTGCTTGTTGGCGGTTCTTTTAATCAGCCCCAGATTAATTGCTTTATGGACTGCAAAAGCTTACGGGCAATTAACTGGTGTCTCAGAGATCTGAGGGCGTCCGCAGCGCTGAGCTGCGGTGGCAACGTTAACCGAGGATGACGACTTTCCAGCCTGTTTGAAGAGTCGATAGAATTAAGAGCTTCTAATGAGGACCACCGCAGAAAGAACAGAGAGACACACGGGCAGAGGACAAGGAGCGATATTTCTGATTGACATCATTGTTGGAGCAGAGAAGGAGGCTTGTGCGTACCTTTAATGGTTCCCTTTCTGTCAGGTCCGCCGACCCGTCGTCTGTTTTGTATTTGCAGTCCTTGTCCCTCTGGTCAATGGTGGAGTAGCCGTCTGATGAGATCAGAGAACCATGGTCAGCTCATTCCTCCGACTGGTGTCATTTGTTTAAAGATTTCCAAGAGACAAAGCTTTTTTTCCCCTTTACTTACTGGAAAGGTTTTCCAACATAAACAAGACGATTACACATGCGTCCGCACTCAGTTTGAGGTAATGGACCCATGAACACAAAACGGATGGTATGTCTGTGTTCGGAAAACACTCGGGCTATTCCGGGTCAAACTCTAATCAATTTTCCATAGTCGGATTTTGGCGTTCCAGTCAATAGTTTGTCAAATTGTTTTACACCAGTCATTTTTACACTGAAAACTAACAGAGTGCACACCAGGTTGTTTATGGAAAATCCATTTCTAGAGACAGATTGAGGAATCACCTGTTGACTCGAGTCGGATGCCTTTCAGCTTGATCAGCCCTCACCAGGGACCGATGTCGGAATGGCAAAAAATGTGATCTTTTTTATGATTCGTTAACACGACATACCCAGGTGCCACAAAATGGATCTGCTAACCACATAGCACTTTCATCTGGAAGTTGTTACTGAGCAAAGAGGACTCACAGTTGCATATTTTTTAAGGATTAGCAAAGTGCTTACAACATAGGAAGAACACAGACGTTTGAGATGATTTAATAAGAAATTGTGTTTTATGTAACATACCAAAACGTGTCTGCAGTTCATTAAGGGTATGAAAGCAAGGGAGAGCAAACCGTCAGCACACTAAACAAAGTAACCTCTGTTTGTTATGGAACATGGAGATTCAGAAATGTTAGCAACTTTTAGGTAGTCACAGCGTGAAGGTAAGGAGTTATATTTACTAAAGGAACACACAGACTGCTGTTTTCACCGTACCAGCTGTGCTAACCATTTGCTATAAGATGCTAAAGACAGTTAAAAAACAAAGATGTTTATGGTGAAAGAGAAAATATTCTGGTTGATGCATCTCCCCATCTGTCTGTCATTTGGTTTACTTTGGAGTCCTGAAATGCTAGATGAGTGTGGGAGAGCACAGCTGAAACACTCGTTAGGTTTTATCACATTCCATGCAAAACACAAAGCTCATGAAACAGAAGGATTACTTTTTGTAGAACTGTAATGAAGAACGATATTGTCGTAATACTATGGCGGATTTCTCAAAACGTATTCAACTGTGACTGCAACATATGTAAAACACAACAAACAGATTCATTTCCTAAACTCATCAAAGCGCGCTGTTCTTGAGGCTGCAGTATCGAGTATCGGACAATGTATCAATACCGGAAATATTGGATGCTGGAGAAAAATGAGTAGAAAGATAGTTCCCGTTTTGTCAGAGGGCTATCGTAATAACCTGGCTCTTACCTAGACCCAGCTTCTCTAAAAGTGTCCCGTCACCAGTGGAACAATGTGCACGGTGATGTGACACCTCTCAGATAAATGGTGTCTGAAAACAATTCGTGCCATTTGGAGCAAAGATGGAAACAAACAGAGCAGCAGAGGCAAAATGCTGGAGCTTTCCAGGGTGATGATGTTTGGCCACAAACCAAAGAATGCAAACAGAGAATGTGAAGACGCGAGTGTCACCGAATGGATGCAAAGAGAAAAACAGCAAGCTGCCAAAATGTGGGATGGTAATCTGTTGCTTTGCTACTGGCATTTCAATCAAAAATATGTTTTATTTATTTACAGGCAGGGCTGCCCGCTAACTGAGCTAAAGTAAATTACTCACATGGCATTTTGGCTCCTACAATATTCAGCAAAGCACAGAGTTAAAACATGATTCTTACAAGACCTTTTTAATCTTTCTTAAAAATATCCTTTTACTATGTGATTGAATTTGTAATTGTGGTTAAGCACAAACTCATTTTTTCAGTGAGCGAATAAGATTTTCTGATAATAGCAGAAAGAAAAGTTCAGTTTTGGCCTTAAAATTTACATTCTTCTCGAGAACATTTCCAATTCTTTCCACTAAAACCAACCTGAAGCTCCCTTTCCCCCACAAGTTTGTATTTCTACCCATATTAAGATTTTCTATCGACTTCCATTCATTTTAGTATTTGCTTTAATACGTAACAGAGACCTTTATCCCCAGCCCAACTAATACCTATCCATAACCTTAACCAAACCATAATTTCCTCCTTACCTTTTGACCCAAACGTCTGACCTATAACTCTGAACAAGATCATCTACAATACCAGAACGTGATTTTGGTCCCCATAAAGCCTGTCGGTCTTCAGAAGGTTAGTATGTCAGAAATGATCCAAAATAGTATAGCTAGACAACTACACACACGCACACACGCACGCACGCACGCACGCACACTCACTCACTCACGCACGCACGCACGCACGCACGCACGCACGCACGCACGCACGCTCACTCACTCACGCACGCACGCACGCACGAACACACGCACACACGCGCACACGCTCACGCTCACGCACACGCACACGCTCACGCACACACACACACACACACACACACACACACACACACACACACACACACACGTGCGCAGACAGACCTTGATTCTTCTCCATCAGTGGCAGAGTGGTGTCATCATAACCTGGTTTGCCGTTCTTGGTAGCTTTAGGTGTGGCCGTCACAGTGGGCTGAGTAAAAGAGACGAAGCAAGCAATGTCATGCTGCTTTTTAAGCAAATTTATGCAGATTTTAGCTTTGGAGAATGTACTAGTGATTATTCTATGAATTGAGGAGAGCAAGTAAAGTGCTAAAAATGTAATGTTGTGCTAAATAACTCTTTAGGTTAAGGATCTTGGCTGCTAAGATTGTAATCAGGTGTGGGCATCAATGATAGTGACAGCCAGCTCTATTAATGCCGAGCGTTAGTGATTCATCAGTCGGCCACGGATCACAATCCCAGTTTGATTTCCCGAGATCGGCTCTGATCAGTCACTGGCAGATAAAACACTGAAAGTTTAAAGTTTTTTTCCTACTGATTTGTTGGATCCAAACTAAATACTCAAAAGAAATTTTGTTGATAAAAGCATACATTACAGTCACTTTCATCTACTTCTACTGTGTGCAAGTAAAAATCAGATAACGCTCTTTAAGTTCAGTCCATTTACATTTTAAAGCTTAGGGACATATACAGTGTAGTCTCTTCATTTCTATTCGATCCAAAACCACTACTGCCATATAAGAAGTAGATATTTTTTCCTTTCTGTTTTTAAGTATCAATTGACTGATGTGAAAAATAGGGCAACTCTATTTTCTGTCATAACTTTTATACATCATTGAAGTCCTGAATAATGTATAAAGCATATGTATAGAAATTTACGTTACCCACATTAGGTTAGGTTTTGCTACCTAACAGCTAACTTTCTTCCAGTGCAGAGCAGGAAGTAAAACTTGCGGCAAAGTAAAGTTGGGTACCTGGAAGTGGCTCTTGTTCCAACCGTCCTTAGTCAAAGCGTTCCTCAGCTCCTTGTAGCTCCACACTGTCTGCAGGACGTGTGACGCCGCCTTTGTTTCGCGAGCCGATTGGCTGAGGGTGCGACAAATAAAAGCGGTGGACAAATGAGGAATTTACAACAGCAAGAAAACCGATCGAAACCCCCCTGTCTCCCCTGACAGTGACAGCTGCTGTGATGGATCCTGTGCGGCTGTGATCAATCTCTTTATTCAAAAGGCTCTGCCTCCGCGCCTGGCTTCGGGCTCTGCTTTTGTTTTTCATTCATAACCAGATGAGGGCACGTTTCCTTTCATTAGTTACCTCTGAGCCTGCGGTATTAATTAAAAAGTGGTTTGGAGGGTGGCTCGCATCAAAGAAAGCTGACCTCAGGAGGCCGAACAGAAACTCAAGCTTTATTGTTCCATGACAGAAAAATGTGTATTCGCGGTGGTTAGCAGCTGCCAATATGATCAATACGTCCTAACGCAATATTAGGTCTTTGAGCAGGGCTGGTAAAAGAAGAGGGCATCGTGGGGTAGGTCAGTCCTCTAGTGTTCAGAACCAGCCTGAAATCTGCAGATTCAAAGCTCCACCACCGAGAACTTTGCCTCCAGAGGTAAAAGCCTATTAAATAATTTGTGGTAGGTAAAAATGTGTGCAGGCTCACACTATCCACAGTGTGAAAGGCAGAGATATGTTATGTTATCCTCCATGAATGCTAATGAAAAGCTCCTGATGCAACTAGTTTTCAAGGCCCGGCTAGAATTATCACGCATCTGACGTCTCTTTCATACACAAACTCCTACGTGATTGGCTTAAATAAACACACTCTCTCCGAGTCTGGCTCAGTGTGATCGTCTGTGCCTTGCACAATACAAACACATGAAATCTTTTCAAGTATTCATGTCCGGTTTCCAGTGTAAATATCTCAGTGCGCTTGAAATAAGACAAACACAACTTTCAAGGGATTTTTTTTTTGCAAGATACAGAAGGCTGTTTTAAAACAATAATATTTTAATATGGATTAAAAGAAGCAATACTAGATCCACTTGTAACAAGACATTTTTCCCATAACGTAAGTGAAAAAAATGTGCCAGTGCAGCTGGTGATTTTTGGCTATAAACAAACTCCTATATTTTTTCTTAAAAGTTACTTGTAAGTTAGTTTTGTCTTATTTTCAACTGTTATTTGCACTAGAAACTAGAGGTGTGCCGATCGATCGGTCACCGATCATAATCGGCCAATTTTCGTGAAAAAGTGCATGTTCAGTGATCGGCAATCATTGGCTCTTGTAGCCGATACCGATCACCTGCATCTCATTTCGCAGCCTGTCTGTGCAGCTGGTCTCATCTTTCCTTCACACTGTGCAAACACGCAGCAACAAATCCTAAGCGATGTGGAACTATAACGCACTGAGTGAATCGGGAAGTTTGCGTGTCGCGGCGGAAAATTGAAGCACGTCAAAATGCATCAACACAACGAAGCTAATACGACATAAAAACAATGGCATACTTGACGGAGTTTGGCTACATCGAGGCTCACTGCAGTAAAGACATATGGAGGATCAGATAGCAGGTAAAGCAGCGCACAGCTACAAACACTCACCCGGATTAGCATGACGGTCAGAAAGCTAAACAAATAACCCGCAAAATTATTTAAGTCTTCGAGCTGCAATGTAAGACGCTGGTTCTGATCTCGCTATTGAACCACTGCTACGCGCTACAGGTAGTAATATTTCACAGACGGAGCACCGCTTCTGCTCCACCTGGTAGTGACTCTCACACCGAACCTCTGCTTAAAGCTGCAGCATCTAACCTAAAAAAATACATTTTATATACGTATTAAAACTTTCGCTGTCCTAACATGAGACAAATAATCTCTAAAAAAATAATCGATCTCCTCCCTGCTCTGCATAATTACTCCACTCAGTCAGAAGCAGCCAATCAGAACTAGCAGTAATCAGTTAGCCGCCATGCTATCAGGAAGTTTTCATTCAGTAACTCTGGATTGTTTATTGTAATGGATCCTGTATTTGCTTTTGAATGTTAAGTTTTATGCTTGAATTTGTTTGGCAATGTTGAGAGGTTTTATTTTGACTCATTGCATTAATTAGCCTCTTCAGAGCCTTCATATGTTATCAGTCTGTTAACGATAGTATTACTGATAGCAGTACAATTTGCAGAAGGCCTGTTTTGTTTAGTTTTCTTCTTGTAAAAAGTTATTAAAAACAAGTTTTTGTCTAAATTAAGGTGAATTCATGTTTCCTTTTTTCACATAATGTAACCGGTAGTGTTTATGATAAAAAAAATAAAAAAAATTATGTGATCGGTATCGGTGATCGGGCCTCATGGGTGATCGGTATCGGCATTGGCAGGAAAAAACCTGATCGGCACATCTCTATTAGAAACTAGACAAAAAATGCTAGGTAAGAATTTGCACTCTTACATTTGGTCACACATATCAGTGGATAATTATGAAGTGGACAAAAAACAACTCATGGTTTTGAAACAGTTTTACAGAAATAAAAAAGTGAAAAAAAATTGCACTGAGCTCCATTTACAACACGACAATATAGTTAGGGTTGGCACTTTAACACATTCATTTTGATAATTAACCTCACAGGCTTTAACGTGTTAAAAACTTTAATGCAATTTAAACCCTTTTTTTCCCCACACAGGAAAGTTCCAAGCGGAGCCGTTGGTATGTTTCTGGTATGTTTGTAAATCTGACGCAAAAGCAACATCTGCAAACAACAGCAATTGACGACAAAGGCGCTCGTCTTTGGGGTTAATTTTCACGTTAAAAAAAAACCCGACTATCTGATGGAACGCTGGGAAAGGCCATCAATGTGTGCAAGTCAAGATAAAAGGAGTTAGGCTATAACCAAAGTTATTCAAACACAAAATAGCATCTTGAGCCACATTGATGTGTTAAAACGACCCCGCAGTCCAGACTTAAATCAAACTAAGAAACTATGGGATAAGAACGACTGATTAAGACTAAGCCATTTCGTAAATAAAATGTTCTTCTTGCTAGCGTTTTGTAGAAGTACTTCTACAAAGTATTGTCCTATAAACACACAGCAACTTTACAGGTTCTTATTTGTGGAAGCTGCTATATCCCACTTTTCATTGTTCTCCCACTTCTCCACTGCTTTGCGCTGATCGGTTCCCAGCTTAGTATTTCGTAAATCTTTACCTGGTCCTGTTGATGGCGACCAGCTTCTCGATGGCCTGGGCCTGGATGAGGGAGCGAGCGTTTTCCGAGCTGTCCGTCACGATCTCGTGAATCGTGTTGAGGATGGCGACCACGGTGTCCTCCTCCAGGTTCTTGGCCGGTCGCTGCTGGCCGCTGGGCAGGTTGCTGACGAGGTCCCGCATGGCATAACTTCCTGTGAGGTAAAGGGGTTTTTGAAGCAAAACGGTGAAGTCGAATTCATTGCAAATCATGATTAAATCTTAAGGTGTGTCCAGCGTGGTCTTTCGATCTTAACATGATCTTAACAGTCTCAATGCACCTGACGCAACAAATCCTCCATACCTATCAGATCCTTGTTGCGTCGGTCGATGGAAAGGTTGCGCAAAGCGATGGCCACGGCTCGGACCACCTTGTCAGAGTCGGAGCGCAGCAGCTCCACCAGGATGGGGAGACCTTTCTCCTTCCGCACTGTGGCTCGGATGTAGTTGGACCACTGGAAGACATCGGAGGTATAATCTTTACACAAACACTCCACATCACTCACTCTGCAGCTGAAGTCTGGCTTCTCCTTCTGCTCAACTCGCCGCGCAGCAGGGCTCTGAAAGGACACGCGCTTTAATTTGTCTGAATTTAAACATCACTGGGTTTTACTTCTTGTTTTTTGTAGCATGAAACATTAACTCTGACATAAAAGGGGTCTTTGCTACCCCAAGAGATGCAATTAGGCAGAGAATGGGAATGCCTGAGCCACCAGGTGGCAGTAGCGAGCTGTGGAAAACATGAGGGAAAAGGAGGGAAATAAAGAAAAAAATCTGGGAATGAGTGTAGATGAAAATCTCTGATATTCTCTCAAGGGTCAGGATGTGTTGTGTTAACAACAGTGTGTCAGAGACTCCAACGTGCTATGAGAAAAAAACCAAACAAAAAACCCCCCAGCTATTATTGTGGTTAATTCAACAGGAAGAAAACGTAAATCTTAACTGCAAGTCAATACAAAATTGTCTCAAAACTGAGAACATTCCACAGGAACTTAAAGTTAAAATCCTGGAGAACTAGAGGAGTTTTTCGAGCTCCACGCAGCTCAAAGCGAAGGACGGAGGAAGGCAGTCTGCTGAAGAGAGGCAGTGTGGCGCTGACGCCCCGGCGGGCTGAGTGCGACCCGTCTGCCGAGGCGCGCAGGTGACCGCTCTCGCCTGAGGTGCTTAGCGTAACGTTCGACAGCCAGCCTTTCCACACTGATAATTTACTGCAACCTCTCGCTCAGCGGCTCCACAACCGCTCTGATTGGAGTGACTACCTGACTGCTGCTGGAGAGCCACTCTTCTCATCCAGCGCAGAAAGCCCTGGGAATGAGTGAGGGCTACGGCTGTTATCTAATCACATCACTTCAACCAGATGGGAGGTCCTGAGGTAGATTGCACCGTTTTATATATATATATATTTTCCTTTTCATAGACTGGGTCAGAAAAATATGATTTATTGTATGGTTTATTATTTATCATCATAAATGTCTTATCATGGTAAGAATTTGGATTTATTGTTGCTACTGTAAATTCCAAGTAGTGATACTCTGCCAAAACTGTTCATATTGTTGGGGCTGTTAGTTTTAGTATTTTATCCACAGTTTGTTCAATGATGGTATGAATGAATATCAATAAATTTGAACAAATGATTAAATACTGTGTGAAGTTTAGTGATACAAATCCCACTCATTATAAATGGTTATCATTTTAAATGTTTCTCAGGAGCAGTTTTTGTGTTTGTGGGGCTATTATTGCTTTTTTATGCCATCACAGCCATACAGTTACCTAAAATCATCATCACAACAGCACCACAAAATATCGTGATACAACTTTAATTTCATATCGCCTACAGCTGGTGCAAAAGTTGCCAATTTCACTACAATTATCTTTGATGGGAAATAAGTTAAATTTAATTTCCACTTTGATGAAATCCTCACAAAAATCTAAAGTTCCTACATGTTTTTTATGTCAGGATTTCAACAGTTTTTTCAGTTCTTTTAAATTCAACATAAAGGTTCTCTCTTCATTTATACAAAGTCAAGCCTCAGATATGACATCTCAAAAGAGCACAGGTAGGAAAGAGATTTGGATGCCTTATTTTGGTTTCTGATAGCTAGCTAGGCCTGGAAAATACTTCTGTCATATTCTATTGTTTTTCAGTCTGTGCAGGACCCCTGGGGATTTATTTTTTCTTTGATCAAAGTCCATTAACTTATCTTGTCCTTAAAGCCAGTCTCCTAGCTGTCTACCAGTCACCTTTATGGTAAAACGCACATCCATTTTAACATTTAGCTCAACTAGTGCTCTATCGTCCCTGTCCTCCGCTAAAGCGCAGTGGGATGCCATTTACCCCTAATTGGTGCTTCCAGCTGTAAAAGTTTCGCCACCGAAAGGCCACGACCAACATCAAAGTTTGCAGAAAGTGTGCAATTAGGCAAAAAGTCAGTTTGAACACAGCGTCTTGTCTTTGTACCACTCCCAACTCGAGGACTTACAGTCCACTGTCCAGCGCTGAGGTTCTGCAGAGCCCCTGCAGCCGCCTCCAGGGTATTGTAGTTCTGGCTCTCCGTCAGCAGAGAAAGGTAGAGCCTCACCACTTCGGGCTGGTACAGCAGCTCGAAGCCTGCAGGGGAACACAGAGGGACAAACTGGTAGGAACCACTGGCAGGGCAAAAGAGGCAGATGGGCTTTGTGGAGGAGCCAGCAAACGTATAACAAAAAGTTATCTCAGAGACCTTCTGCTCAACGAGAGAAAAGACGCTTGTGGTGGCCATGATGCACAACACCTGCAAATGCCTGAAAATTTGGGTTGAAGCGTTTTGTTTTCAGTAAAAGCTTCAAAAATACGAACATGAAGAGAATCTCTTGACAGAAAATGGCTGAAAGAAATTCCTTCCTTTCAGAAAGAATAGTCGAAAATGTTCCACTTTGCAACACGAGAGCAGCACCGCCGAAAAACACTCGAGCATTACAGGAGAACACAAGGAGAGATTATTGATCCGACTTTCAAGTTTGATCCCGAGTATTTGAGAGGGAGTTTTATCTCACCAACACACAAGACGTCCAGCCACAGTCGATCATTATTCCTCTCTCTGATGGAAACCTAATTACATTTATCAGCTATTAGAAAGAGCAGGCGCAGCGAGGGAGGGAGGCAGAGGCTTCTAATAAAAACTGAAATCAAATTCATCCATCAAAGGGCTTCCTTTTTTTTCTTTTTACTTCAAACAAATAGGCTCATCAGTGTTTCACAAAGAGCCAGAGCAATACAAAGCAGTACAATTATTATAGAGGTGACAAATGAACAACAAGGCCTTAAACTGTTCAAGTTTCCTGAAGGAAGTAGAGACAAACTGATACGACCAGGTGGTGAAAGGAATCGGACAAATTTGGGCTCAGAAAACTAAGATTTCAACCGTGGACGCGCCATAGCTAAATACAACCAGGTTGTGCTAACTGCAACACTCTGTGGTGTGGAAGACACTACTATTGAAAGAAGACTAGTTAGCAGTTGGAAATTAGCTGCCTCTTCCAGAAATTAAACTGTTTATTTTTGGAACAACACAAAGCTAAACATTCGCCTGTGAATAGCGAAAATCTGAAAATACTTAAGACGCTTTCTAAAAATGGCTATCACTTCCTATTTTCTCTTTTTAGTTCAAATAAACACCAACTATGTCATAATATGCATTAACATGGACAGAGGAAACCGTTTTAGCACACAGAGACTGTGAGCCAGTAATGCTAATCTTGCTAATGGTGCTAATCTTGCTAATCGCAAATTCCGCTGCGAATTTGTTTGTGTCACTTGCAAATCGTTTTTAATTTGTTGTAAATTATTAATTAAAAATATATCAATAATTAATGACAGCTCAGGTCAGAGAGGCTTGAAAAAAAAAGAAGAGAAAAATCAACTGCCACCACAATCTCAGAATGGGTTAGCTTTGCAATAAAAAAAAAAAAAATCCGATCTCAAGAAGGAAGATACATTTTATTCAAGAAAACACCACAACTGAAGAAAAATGAGCTCTGATTTTGATAACTAATCCTGGGGGGCAGGGGTAGAAAATCATTGTGTTTTTGTATTAAGATACAAGGAAAACAAAATGATCTTTACAAAATGATCTTTACAAATGTGCTTATGTAAAAAGATGAAAGGGTCAAATGTGTCACCTTTGAGTTAAGGAGTCTAAAACAAAACCAAAAAATGAAGATCTTGAGTTTTACAGATTAGCTATACTAAATAAAAGTCGAACCAAACTTCTCCTCACCATGCCTAAAGTTAGAAGATATGAACGTAGTGAGTAAAATAATCCTACATAAATACAACAGCCTATTTATCCTCGACCACAGCACATTTCAGATTCGTCTTCCAAAGCCTCCAGGCTCAAATGAAATGGAATGTAACTGTGTTTATTCATGTGTTCTGAGGCCAGCTTTAATATGAAAACCCTTCTGTTTATGTGGGCACCATTATATAGGAACCTTGTAGGAGAAACACACACAGACCAGCCAGGCTCGGAGAACATTTACTGTCATAAAACAACGCTTAGTGTAAGAATGAAAGTGGATGCTCCTCTTTTGGAACTGTTTATTATAGCAGAATAATAAAAAACAAAAAACAAAAAACAGAGGGGAGTGGGTGAGTTTTGTGCTTGAGAGGTAACGGAAACATAAAGTTAAACTTGTGTCCTTAAATTCATCTAAATCCACATCTCACACCCATCATTTGCAGAGAGCAGTGGCCTCGGCTCCCCTCTAAGATTGCCGCATTCAGACACGGCAACATGGTTGTTAACACTCGCAAACTGTGGTTTTCTTCCCCGTGGCGTTTCCCTTCAAGATCCCTCCACCAGAATGTGTGTGGGAGGAACTGCCAGATCGGGCGAAATTAACTGAAGGTGCTGTCTGAAAAACGTTGAGCTCATTTTCAAAGGCCTGCACTCCCTAAAAGCTTTAAGGCACAATCTTTTCAAGCAAAAAAAAAAAAACAAAAAAGAGAAGTGCCTTCATTTTCATACCTCTGTTATTTTGACCTGTAAAAACTCAAGGCGGCGCGCGAGCGTTCCTCGGGGAGCGTTCTATCGGAACGATTCTCGCCGAAGCAGCGCGACCAGGAGACGTCGGAGCACGGTTGTAACCGTGTGCTAAAAACACGAATCAGATGAAAAGGTTCGCTCAGGGGCAAAGCGGGAGAAGAGGGAGCCTGCAAACCCCTCCACTCAGCAACATTCTGCACTCGCCTCATATTTCTGGGCGTACTGGGTGCAAACTCAGCAGACTGGAGACTGGAGTCTGCCAGGCCTGTTGAAAGACATTTCATCTCCGGAGCAGATGCTATCTGAGGAAAAGCAAGTCAGGCATGTTGAACTCTTACAGTAGCATGTCCTCTATGCACAGTTTCTCCCCCGCAGTCTACATACAGTACATTGTACAAACGTTAAGCCATCCTCATTGTGCCTTCCTTAAAAGAAATGAGATGCTCACAAAATCTCTGAGTGTTCTGAAAGCCTTTCAAGGTTTTACTTAGGAATTTCATTGCTAAATTGTTCAGTCTTTGTACAGTAAGTAAGGCCTTCAAGAAACAACAACACACAAAAAAAAATACACCAAAGATGTTGTCTGGCCCGGTTCTGGAGATTTCTTATGCACCAGGCTGAAAGAGAATGAGAAAGCAGCTAACGTCCAAGAGAAAAGTTCTTCTGTGAATTCACAAAAGCCCTGTTTGGCCTGCTTTAACCAAACTCTAATCTGTCTAGAAAGTGAACCACACCCCCTGAAAATAACTATCAAGTGTGAAAACAGCCCAACACTATCTTTATCTAAGGCTACACAATCCATTTGTATCATTTATTTATTGGGTCATAAAATATCTCTGCCAAAATTTCTAATCATCTGCGAAGGCTTCATGTCACCACCTCAGGTTCGTCCTGATCAGCCCTCTGCCAGTTTGCATTCTTGGCTGCGGTGAATTGTGGTTGTTGTTGGTGCCGGCTGCCAGTTTGCTGGACAGAATTACAATCTGGACACGGAGATGAGCTGCGAGGCAGATGTGATCTACTACGGCTCTGTGACGGAAAACATGACGATGTTTCCTCCGTCAAGTTCTGGTTTGGAGTACATGCGAGTGACATTTTTAGGGAAATAAAAACTGTATTAGCACTGCCTATCGGAAGTGCAATATACCATAAGTGTAGACATTAAAAAGCAAATTCTGCCTCACGATGCAGTGTGCCGGCGTGACTTTATAAAGTCATTGCAAGCTATTATTATTAGAAATGAAGGTGTTTGCTTGATTCAATGTAGCATCTTCGTTTGAGGCTCTTATTTTGAAGTAAGAAAGGAAGTAGTTTTGTTTGTTGGGCTAGCCCATATTCTGTTATAAACAGCAGTAAGGAAGCATCCAGCTCTATTCTATTCTTTTTAATGCAGATCATGACAGGAAATAAAACCTTTGGCACAGAAGGTAGGGAAGCTTTCTGTGCATTTTGAAAACACTGAGACTAGCTAATTGTTAGCCAAAAATGGTGAAGTTAGCATGTGCTTGATATCTTCTTACCGCTGCTGGCCTAAAGGGCCATTTCAGAGTGTTTTAGCATTTGAACATTTCTACAGTAAGACCAATGGACCTGGATAAAACTGAATATTTCTACAAATTTTTTTAAAAGTTTAAAAGTTTTTAAAAACTTGTTTCATAAAATTATTATTCGATTGCACAAAACCAACAATGAAGTGTTTCCAATTGTTTTAATTTTTTGGGCATTATGCCCACTTTATAATTATACAACAATAATAAGAAGAAGAAAAAACTTGCATAACTACAGCCTGGCCTTTGAATTCTTTACTCTGTTAAAAAAATTATTAGGATTCCCTATAATATTGGCAAATTATTATTTTATCTTATGAATCCAACATTATGTACAGTTTCATCATATACTGTATATTACAGTGACTCCACTAGCAGATCTAAATAACTGTGCTGCAGCAGTGGCAGGCTGCTGTTTTTACTGTAATGGCTGTAATAACTCCAGCATACGCTGTTTGCTCCACACAAAATGACATCCAACTACCAACCAAAGATGAGCTTTTAGTTGCCATAGAGACTGAAAGTGTAAAATGACTTTGCTGCGTCATGGTGTAACAGGCACTAACAAGTATTCTGCTTTTTGTGTCGAAGTCATCAAAGAGTTACAGAACCATATATCTACACAGAGGTTTATATTTACAATGCTGGATTTCCACACTGGATTACCTATGATTACACGTTAAGATGCTAATCTTGCAACAGCTCAAAACCGGTATTCCTATTTTACAAGCTGTTATTTCCTGTAATATTTTGATTACATATTGATCACAATAAAACATAAGCCGCTGGCATTCTGCAGCCACGTCTCCACCACATGCCGAAAGCAAACGCTACAAAAATTATGCCATAAATAAAAACATTAAAGCGTAGCCAGCATCAGTGGCGGCTCCCTGCGAGCTCAGCCCTATGAGCCCATTTCCAACACTTGTATGTTGGTGGGGCACATCACACACAGCTGTGGCCTCCTTATGGAGCTCCTGCTGCGCTCCGAAATACAGCAGTGCATGCAAACACGCCCAGGAACTAAAGCTGGGCCACACAGCCATGGAGTTACAAACATGGAGTTACATGGCAGGAGAAAGAGCTTTAAACGAGGCGAGAGTGGGAGGAGCGGCAGGCTGTTTCTCCAAAGCAGAAGATGACGACGACGGCAACGACTCCCGCAAATCGAGGCGACGCTCAATTAGCGCCGGGGTCCCGAAGATAAGGAGCTTTTGTTGTGCTCTGGAGCATGAAAACTGGGTTAGAAACTAAGTTTGGTTTGAGTGATTGAGCGATGCCTGGTGAAGAGCTGCAGCAGTAATTGGGTTCAGGCGGCTCCGCTACTGCCTCGATGTATTCCTACTGCCTCGATGTATTCCACTGTGACAGAATGGTAAATAACAATGGATTCATTGATGTGCATGCAACGTATTAATGTATGTATGCAAACACCGCAAAGACTATTCAGTATTCCCGCACGGGGGGGAGAAGGTGGAGGGAGGGATGTAGGAAGGGGGGTGACAAACACCTCACATTCGCAAATCTTCAGGGCTTTCTGCTTTGCTCTCACATAGTCGAGTGCATTCGAGCAAAACCGGATACACGCCTCTGCAAACAGCTCCGTGTGCACACCTAAATCCATAAACACACCAAACACTTGGCGAGGCATGTCAAAAAGTGATGTCCATCGATTCTGTCTGCCTACATCCAGCTAGAGGTTCCGTCTTGAATTTACACCGACGCGCCGTTTATTTACACCTCCTATTTCCAGCATGGCACCTCCACAAAGCAGGGAAAACATGCTGTGTTTCCATTACAAATGTGCACAAAACTTTGTCAATATATAAAAGAAAAACTGCCTCGTTCTTGTGCCAAAATGTTTTGTAAAAAAATTTGAGGTTTTTTTTGGAATTAGTGTATTCTCATCAAGCAAATTTAACTGCGCAATTATATGGTCAACAGAAACGCAGCAAATAACACCACAGCGCTTTAAACAGTGACAAAATTTAGGCGTAGCGTTGGAACAACAGGTGACTTTTTATTATCCATATGGATCAGAGGTGGTAAAGTTTTAGTTTAAAGTGCGTCTACACTATGCTCACAACTCATGACTTTGTTATTTCTGACAGTTTTTTTTTTCTGGGCAGTCTTTCTATATTTCCAGTTGCAGTTCATAAATCTAGCTTTGAAAGCTGTGCTTAATTCAAGACTGAAGAATCCACACCATTTGTTGTATTAAAAAGCAACGGTACTATGCTAAGTATAGTACTTGAGTGGTTAAATTGTCTCCAATCTTTCACAAAAGCTGACTCTAGGACAGATAAACTTTTGGAACCTGTTTGATGGAGAAGCCTTGATTTAGAGCCTTTGTCTACAAATGGAGAAAAACCAGAGCAGTGATGATACTTCCCAGGAGTGGCTGGAAAATATTATGAGGACGGATGAGACAAAAATGTAATTATTTTGAATGCGATTGTCTCTGGCTGCTTTACAGCTCCATGACCCAAACAACTTGCCTTAACTGATGGAGCCATGCATTCTAGAAATCTTTATCTACAATTTCCAGCAATCAGTTTGTGATCTTGAACTCATGCACACCTGAGTTTATGTAGAAAATCAATGATCTAAAGCTGAGAAGCAATTTGGAGAGGCCTAGTCAAAGCCTGGTTTTAAATTTGAGAGGCTCTAAAATGGCATGAAAGGTGTTCATGCTTTAAAACCTTCCAGTGTGGCCAAGTCAAAACATTCAGGAAGAGAGGAACATAAATCCTCCACAGTGACGCAAACACCTGACTGCAGGTTTTCACAAATACTTGATGGAAACTGCTAAGGACAGTTTTAGGAAGAAGACGAAGTAAAAGACAAAAGAAAACTGTGCTTCCAGAGGAATGCTGGCAACAAGGCCACATTCTCCACCAGACAAAGACCACATAAATAAATGAAATCCTTCCAACGGGGGAAGCCTCCAGTTTCTAGTCTAGCTCCACATCTGAAACTCATGCAGGCTTAGCTCCACAAACCCCTCTTTTATGTCTGAGCGTCTTTATGCGAGCGCACGCAGCACATGGGACACCGCTGCAGTGCTAATGAAGTCTTTCTTGGGGCAGGAGTCACAGTGCCGTGATTGGCCAAACATCGCACATCATTAAAAAGTAACATGGCTGAGACGGAATAATGCTCTCGACCCTCTCGGGTTCATTAAAAAAAAAAAAAAAAAGGTGAGCGGTGGAACCACATAAACAAAACAAGTAAATTGGTGAGGTTCGCTGAGGCCTTCGCCGCGGCAACTCCGAGTTGTTCGGTGTTAGCAAATAACGGCGCTTTCATGTTGTTGTTTATTCTGCTTGGAGCAGAACCAGATGGCGGTTGTTAGCTGACATGTCAGCTTCGCACTACATGATAATTACTTTGAGTAGGACAGCACATAGAATGTTGGACACAGAGAGAATCTGTAAATACGAGCTGCGGTTCACTGCGTTTTTATTTAAACCGAGAAAATACGAACGCAACAGCGTCTACGGTGGCATACTTTTTACAAAACGCAGCGTTATCCTCGGAGGAGGTGGAGACAAAGACGTCTGAAGTATCAGCAAAGAAGGTGACGTGAGCTGACACCAGAATATCAGCTGCGGTAATTAGAAATCTGCACAGTATTTGTATGCTAAAGATGCCTGTTAATGTCAGCTGCGACTATAATTAGGCCCTGATTGGAGATGCATGTTAATGCTAGGTGTAAATCTCACTGAAGTACATCTAATTGACTTTCAAATTCCCTTCCCACGGCTCCCACTACTCCAATTTCTGTAGTGGCGAACCACTGTGAAAATCTGTTTTACTACAATCAAGGGAAAATCCTAAGTACACCCTATGTGCCTTTGGAGAATTTAACAAGTAAAACAGCAGTCAGGTGCTTTTAATGTGATACAATTAAATATCTGATCATTAGCAAGTGTGGCCACCAATATAAAAGCAGGAATATTAATAGTTTGCTGATCTGGAGTTGTGTGTTAGCACAATGTTAAGGTACCCGGTGTCTTGTAACTTTCAACCTCTCTTTGCTTCAGCACAACAAGCTCCAATATTAGCTCATCAGCTCTGCAGAGCTTGACTGCAGACAAGTGAGGAGTATTTAACTCAAGGATATGGGACATGGGACACATCTAAAAGTTACTGGAGACTCAATTTTGACTTCCCAACAATCGGAGAAGGGTAAGAAGTTAATTTTAAAACATTTTCAAGATATTACTTGAGGACAGTACCCTATCTTCTTAGGACGCCCTAGCAAATTTATCAATGGCACGCATTGTTCAGAGAAATGATAAAAACCAAAAGTTCTTAAGAGGACAATTAGAAAAAAGACAGAACATTAATGACTTGTTGTTAAGAGTGGTCAGGAGGAAACACATCTTTACTGTTGGAAGAATACAGCAGCACAGTTTTGCTTGAAAAACTTGCATCAAAATGAACAAAAAGAGTTTTGGTCAAATGTCCTGTAGCCAAATGAAACCAACGTAGAGAGGTCTCACCATAATTCATAGAGCCACATAAATAAAATAAGAAAACAGTGCATTGCCTAAAACAAAAACACGACCTATTAAGCAACATGTTGGAGGAGTGAATATTTTGGCTTGAGCACCAGTCAATGAGTCATGACACCATGAACTCCTCTGTACACCAACATGTTCTAGATTCAAATTGGAGGCAATCTCTCCACCCATGAGAAGCTAGAAACAAAGTGGCTCACCAACAGAGCGATGATCCCAAACATAAGAGCAAATCTACAAAGTCCCAGTCAAAGTCCAGATCTCAGTTTGATTGGAATCCTGAGGCAGAATCTCAAGAGAGCCTCAGTGAACTGAAGTAAGATTGTAAAGAAAGTGTGATCCAAAATCTCATACAACAGCAAAAAAGACCAATAGAAGTTACTGAAGCTAAAAGATGTTCTCCAACTGATCAAATCATGCGCTGTTGTTAGATTTTCTTATGACAGTGTCAACAGCAATGGAAACTTTTATGTTCCCATGATGATGTAAGAGAGATAAGAGATATTCCAACATCTCTTCTTTTGGTCTGACAGCAGTTGTTCGACCTCCAGTCATCCCTTCAGTTCACCGTAACCCCTCATAGTCAGTGGGCTCCAGCCACAGATTGGCATCTCTATGAGCAGCCCCAGGGCAGCACGCATTAGCATACCCACATGGTGGTTGGCCTTCATTTGGATGTTGACAAAGAGAGGCAATGGCCTCCATCTTGGACTGCTACCCGTCAGTTTTGTGCCACAAAATGTACGGGCGCGATGAAATGATTGAAAGGAGGGGAGAGGAAAAAGATACTCCAAAAGGCACAAAGGCTTGTGCCTCACTGACCCTTCTGTCACTACCTCCTTCATTCTTTGCCATCTCACAGCAGGCGTCTGCTCTGGCACCACCGTAAGTCTGGTCCATAAAAGCCGGAATCCTAACAATTAGCATAATGGGACCCTTAGCAGCAAGCTGTTTCTTCCGGTGCGAGGGGCTTCTTCCTCTTTCTTGTTCTCAAAGGCCAGAGGAGCCACGCTGTGCCTTTTTGGTAGAAAGAGTCGAGCACCGGTAGCGAAGACCTGCTGATGAACTGGACTGTCTGAAACGTCCTTGAATTTCTTTCACAAAGTTCATCGAAGATGTTCCATCTGTTTTTTCTTTTTTTTTTCCCACTGCAACCTTTGACTTCTGGATACGAACACAGACCCAGCAGTTCTGTCACTGCTGAAGAAAAAGCCAGTGTGTCTTTTTGTAGCTAATTCAAGAACGTGTCATGCATCATGTAACGTTTCCATCCAGTGTCCCTTCTCCTGATGGGAGCGGGTTTCAGGGCCTCCGATTAAATTATTGTGTCCGTTAGGTGCAGAAGTTATAATCCATTTGGATGAAAAGCAAATTAAGTACATCTGACTTTTTTTTCAGTGTTGGAGGATGTAACGCCTTTTTATGGCAATTGGACTGGGAAGTGAGATGAATGAGAATGCATACTGCTGACATTCAAGGTTTGCAGACACAATGTAAGCTCTGTTTTATGCAACAACTCATATTTCCATGAATACATTGCTGCTTACCTCTGGCAAAAACAGAACCAAGCTGTCATGCTTCCAGCTGCTTTAAAGTCAAAACAACAAGCCCTGCAATGAAACATGTCTGCCTTCAACAGTTTCCTAAGCATCATCTTGTGGAATATAACACAAACTTACAATATTTTCCAACGAGTCACTTTTCGTTTGATTCATCTATACTCACATTGATTTGTATTTGGTAATGATCAAATATCGATCCTTTTTTCTTAGTAGAGTCTAATCTAGTAGGGGAAAGACTAAGATGGTGAGAACCAAATGCTCAACTTAATACTTCCAAATCCCTCCAGCTACCAGGACAGTGTTTGGGAGTAACACAGAATCTTACATTTTAAACAATATATAAATTGTGTGCTTAATCTATAACATATCACAATTGTTCTGATATGCCTTACATTTCAATACTCGAGGAATTGAAGTAAGTGACACTGCCTTCTGTACAGTAAATAGCACTGTAGCATCACTGCCCTGCACATCTGATGCTGTAGCATGTTCTGATCGTTAGCCAAGCCAGGCTACAATAAATTTGTTGAAAATTCTTCAACTCCAACTCTAAATCACTACACATATCTGTCATTATGGTAACACTTTATTTGAAGGGGGGTGAATAAGACTGACATGACATTGTCATAAACATGACAACACCTGTCATGAACATGAACAAGCCTTCATGAATATTTATAACTGTTGTCATAAAGCGTCATTCGGTAAATTATCATCATTACCGATATAAATTTGTTATAAAATTATTACTGATTGCACTTTAAAAATTAGGTAACTTTATGTTATTAAAGGTAAGGTTTAAACAGTAATGATTTCTTGGTTAATATCAAATTGTCATAACAAAGACATTTTGAATAATGTCAACTTTGTATTAAAAGTGTCATAATTTACCGAATGACGCTTTATGACAGTCATAAATATTCATGAAGGCTTATTCATGTTCATGACATGTGTTATGTCATGTTTATGACGATGTCATGTCAGTCTTATTCACCCCTCTTCAAATAAAGTGTTACCATCATTACTGCAATACACAAGTTATACTCAAATGTCAAAGCAACAACCTGATAATACCATTATTATAGCGGTCTACACTAGTGCTGTCTGCTCTGATTGAGATTCCCACACTTTTATATGTTAAATGTCTGAAGTAGCTCCAGCTGACTGATGCGCCACCTACTTTTTGATTAATTGACGACTGATTGGAGAGATTCATAAAACAGTGAACGTTAGTCCTAGATGGTACATTTACTTACATATTGTCATCTTCCTAAAATAACAGCCTAATATTTTGCCTAGAGATTTTTTTGTTTGCCTAAATCATCTTTTTGCCAAAAAGAAGCATTGATCAGGAAAAAAAAATCACTTTTGTCAAAAAAAAGAAAAAGTATTTGGGCCATTATCTTAGGAAGGTGACAAAATGTTAAAAATAAATCAAACAAGACAGTAATGTCAGGAAAATGTAGCTTGTCCTGATGCAGTCAAACATAGAGTAAAACCAACCATTAGACGAGCAAAAACACACTTCACAAAAGCAGTGAGACGCACATTTCAAAGACAAGACAGGACTCGGTATTTCACAAAATAAGCTTCATGTGTCTAAGTATAGAGGTTTTTCAATATATGATGGGGTTTTAGCATAAATGCAACATAGTAAGTTGTGTGGAAATCAATGAATCAGGTCACAAATAGCAGGAAAAGGCAAATAACTCCCTGCAGAATAGTACATTCTGGTTATTTAGAAGATAAAACTTAAAACTATATAAAATGTTGAAATGTAGAACTTTGAATGAGATGTTTATCATTTCTAAATGTTACTCCAGTTGTGCAGGAACTGACCAAAGTTGTAGCAATTTAGAGCCTGAGACCTGCTTGTGGCCCGTGTACCAGTCTGTCAGACGCTCAGAGTGTTTCGGAGAGAGGAGACGTCTGCGTGCGCTTTCAAGTGTTTCAGTGTCTGTGAGAATGTTTCTATGGCTTAATAGTCTATCAGCATCACCTGGAGTGCCTGCTTGTCCTTACCCAGGCGAGTCACGTCCTTGCCCAGACACAAACCAAATTTAAACTCCTGCAACAACAAGAGGATGGGAAAAGGAATGTAAAAGAGAAGAGGAAAGAGGCTGGAGAGAGAGAGAGAGAACGAGAGAAGCGAGTCTCGGGGGGGGGGGAAAGAAGCAATGGAGGAACATGGATCTTCCACGGTTTCTTTTTTGGTTGCTCACTTGAGTGTAAATCATAAATATAAGCTTAAGTTGTCAAGGAGGAGCTGTGGCTCGACAAAAAATTCACAAGCGTTCTTATGTCCTATATATGTCTCTATATACATGAGGAGAAGACTGAGGGGGGATGAGAAAAACGGGAAACAATATATGTTGAGATATGTAAAGAAATTGGGAGTGAGTAAGAATGAAAAGGCAAAAGAAGCAAGTGACCAGAGAGAAGAGAAGAATAATTTGGTGGTTTTGGGAAAAGGAGGAAATGTGACTGGGACAAATGAGAGGAAAGTTGGAAAGAGAGCAAGGAGAAACTGTGGAGGCTGAGAAATGAATATTGCATGGTGGATGGGGGACAGCTGTCTGGTAAACAGGGAGCAGGTAAGAGTGGATCCCTTCAGCGCAGCAAGGAAATACAGTTATCCAAATGTAGAGTATGAAAAACTGACCAGCTTCAACAAAACATAAAATGTTGAAATGTAGAATTTTGAATGAGATGTTTATCATTTCTAAATGTTACTCCAGTTGTGCAGGAACTGACCAAAGTTCTAGCAATTAGAGCCTGAGACTGACAATGATTTTTAGAGATAATCATTGTCATCTTTTTTAACAAAAGAAAAACATTTAAAAAGCAGATGTGTACACCTCTCCTGGATGTTCATGTCATCCAGACTGAGACTGGATGACATGAACACTATTTTCAAGATGGTCAGGAAGAAACGCACTTTGTACGCACCCACTTAGTACATTCTGACACTCCACAGTGACTTGCAAAAGCATACAGAGCCTATGAACTTGTTAGCCTCTGATTTATCCTTTCGTGCTAGCTCCTGCTCATCTCTACTAGCTCTTAAGTGTTTTTCCTCTAGTAACGGTTACATGGTACAGGCCCCCCTATTTTTAAAAAAACTACTTCACAGGGGTTCTAAATGTTCAGAGTTGGGCTTAAAATGTAATGCCACAAGACAGTTAGCTACTGATTGGCTAAGGGTAAAGTCACCAGTTGCATTCATTACAGTAATCTGACCCAACATTTGTAAAAACTCACTACAGCGACTGAGCATTTCTGGAGTTTTTAAGACAGACTGAGCAGAGCGTTTGCCGTTGTCATGTTGCATATGCATCACCTTTTGGACTCTGGGACGTCCCAGCTGTACTCAGTTGCAACAGAAAACGACACAAACTGTTAAGAACAGAGTTGAGTCGAGTTGCGCTGGCAGGTGCTGGTGGAAAAGGGACGTAAATTTGAAAAGCCGGTGGAGGCATATCCAAGAAGATTTAGAGCTTTCATTTCAGCCAAAACCTGATTGTTCAAAGTATTGATTCAAAGGAAGACGCAACACTTCCGATTTTTTATTTGGAAAATGTTTCTGAGGAAGCCAGGAAAACAACCGGCTCAATCAGAGCTTTGGCATCAAGGCCATGCGGGGATTACCTGCGTCTGTGTCCGCGTCACAGACGTCTCGCTCCCTTCAGCTTCTCCGACACGGACACAGACGACCCACACTGAAATTTCCCTGGCAATATTTCCTCCCTCTCTAACCTCCTGGATAAACATCATCACCTCTAATAGCGACATAATATCACAGTTTGTGGTTGACGACCCCGAGCTTTGTTTGTGGGGCGTGTCTGTGTGTGTGCGAGCAGGACTCAGACTGAAAATATTTATGTGAGTAAACAACCTCCACGGCTGTTTGCAGACAGCCACAATAACTCAGACGAATCTGGATTTGTGTGTGCTGATAAGAGTCAAATAAAAGGCAGAGAGGATGAAATGGGTTCCCCCCCCTTGGCCCCCGCCGGCTTCAATGAACCCGTCATTGAATCAAATGTGTATTAAAATCTAAAAACCGTGGCAGTCACAGCCCAGACAAACAAAAGGGCTTTGAAAAGTGGGAAACGGTTACGTTGCTCTCTTCTCTGTAACTTGATTGCATCTTCTTTTTATTTTTTTACTATTATTTCTGAATATTCAGACAGATGACAATGCAATAAGACATTAGGTTATGAAAAGACACAGCTTTCCAAGCCATAAGATGAAAAACTATTAAAGTTGTGCTCTCTGAGCAGGTTTATGCTCCCTTTAGATCAGTTTCTTAATCAGATTTTTTTACATCATAAAATGGAGGAGCAGAAAGATAGGTTCACTATTCCAGTTTCCCTCTTGCTCCGTTTTACAGGCGTTTCTGCCGTTTTACACCCGAGTACGTTTTTGCAGACTTTCCTTTCCAATCACAGTAACAGTGAAATGACGCATCGTGGAGTTCTGGTTTTCTTCCCCTCCTGTGATGATCAGCAAAACTTTAATCTGCTTTTAACTGCACTAGAGCGTCCTTCGTAGAAACACTAAGCAGCCCTCCTCTGCCTCGACTAAGACAAAACTAAGAGTCGCTGCTTCTTTTTTTTCCCCAGTAATTCCCTGAAATCATGTTTGTTCCAATTATCACGTTCCTCCAACTCCTCGGGTCCAGGGAGACGGGAGCGGCAAACGACGAGGATAATCAGTTAAGAGATTGATGTTGCGGTCTCCTGGGGAAATCCCAGCATCATTTTCTGATTCTTTGAGGGAAAGCAGGAGGATGGGAGGGGTAGAGAGTGAAGTTTTGAGGGCGAGGATGGATGAAATAAATAAATGCCGCAGTGGGCTGAAGCATTGCCCACTGCGGTTGGGTCTGCTCACTGAAACGACGAGTCTCCTTTCCCAAAAATTTTTTTTTTTTTAAAACGCAGGTGGAGAAATGCTGTGATGATGCATCTGCAAGGACTTCACTCCGCTAATGATGTCTGGAGCAGCTTTTGACGAGCCCTCCTAGGAATAACATTGTTATGGAAACCTCTGTGTGTCTGCAACAAACACAAAGGTGGTCTACCTAAGTCAACTTCTCACATTCTGCTGTTTGCTTCTCGCTTTATAATTACGTCTTTTCATCACTGGCTACACGCTGGGACTCAAAAGGCAGGAACGGGGGGCTATAGAGGCGTATTAAACTTTTCCTCTTTTTCCATGTGTGAAACACTGCAAGGTTTTGTATATTAGTAATATTACAAATGGATATTGTTTAGTTTTTTGTTTTGTTTTTTACACCCATGAGATAAAGCACTTTCTCTGGCTTCTGTCTGTGTGTATCCCACTTTACTTTGACTCATCTTACTGTTGGTGGGGCATGGGAAACTTATAAGTCATTTATGATTCTTCACGATACACTGACCTCCTTTCTTTTAAAGAGCTGGAGAGGTGTAGCTTATGGTCATGATAGCATTCAGAGCAAAAATACCATACAACCCATTAAATATTTGGCAAAAGAAAGACGCAATGCCTGGGTAACTGCAATAAAAGACGCTACACAGATAAAGTAAGCGATGTAAGGAGCCAGACAGTCTGGAACCAACTATGTGGATGGATGCTATGTGTCAAAATAGCAAAGGAACCCAGGGTGAGAAGCACGGCGTGATTGTGCGTCAGCGTGTGCCGGTGTAAGCTTATACGCCCATGCGGAGGCCTTTTGTCGCTGCCTTGGACCTCAGCGCGTCTGGGTCAAGGGATCATGGTTTCCACCTTCACTCAGAGTACCACCTCACTGCAAAATGTGACAGGAACCAGCGAGGAAGAGGAGGTGGAGGGAAGGAGGCGAACTGAAACAACTGAGTGAAGTGTTCATTTAGGACATAAAGGGCAAGTTATTAGCCACGGCAGTCGACAGGTTGGCAGGAAGTAGAACGAGTTCAGCACACTGAACGCTGGAGTCAGCATTCGCTACGCGGGCGTTAGATTCCACAGGAAGGAAGCGCTTTATGCGACCTGCGCCACTTGGCGTTTATAATCCAGAGTTCTGCTTTTAGTTTGGGAACAAAGCAGAAACAGAAAGACTCCAGCATTTAGGAGATCTCGGACCGCAGTCGTTACAGAAGACATTTATGCTGGAAAATGAACCCGTTTCACCATATTTGCTCTCTGCAAACAGCATGGTAATAAAATCATTGGGACGATCATCTGCTGCCGCTCTCAACCAATGATGAAGCAGCATCGCAACAGTGCAAACAAACAAAGTCTGCTTGTTTGTACCAACCCAAACAATAAGAATAAAGCTCCATTTCTAAGAGAAAGATACT
This sequence comes from Poecilia reticulata, assembly GCF_904066995.2. Taxonomy (NCBI): domain Eukaryota; kingdom Metazoa; phylum Chordata; class Actinopteri; order Cyprinodontiformes; family Poeciliidae; genus Poecilia; species Poecilia reticulata. The sequence continues at coordinate 7,473,506 of NC_088838.1, forward strand.
CTGGCATTTGTCCAAACACAGATTCAGTAGGCCGATACTGGACAGGGTTACACAATGCTTCACACACCGGCACTGCAGTCCAGACTGTCAAACAACAATACAAATTAAATACCTGGCTTCTAGGCAACGCAGAAGTCATCTCAGTAGATGTTGCAGTTTTGTGAATTGTGAGCAAAATAATCTGTAGGATGGAAGGAGAACTAAAAGGAGGCATCCAGGTCTTCTGCTTGGATGCTGAAGTACTTCTAACCTAATCTATAAATAATCTATAATCTATTAATAAATCTATAAATAAATCTCTCTTCGGTGAACCTTGGGTCTGCCCTGAAGCCTTCTGTGGCTCAGATTTGGCAAAAAAAAAAAAAAAAATTCTCACAATGGGGTTTTGGGAAGGCCTCTTACCAAATGCCTCAACCATCTGAACTTGCTCATTTACGATATGAAAGGTCAACAGGTCTACTCTTCCCTTTGTCCTTCAGGGTGGCAAACAGGGAGCGTAAGAGGGCAAACAAGAAAGCATTACACCATGAAGTGGCCCTTTTAGTCAACTATGTCTGGTTAATGGGGAAAAGAAAAAGTCCCACTGGACAAAGAGGTTGGCAACAAGTATGTATACAATAGCAAGAAATTAAGTCCAATTTTTTCCAAAACAAGACACCAGTTCAACAAAAAAGTAGGGTCAACATTTTTAATAGTTTTTTTTAATGTGAAAAGACCCTCAACATCTATCACTATTCCAGTCAACTCAGTGATCTGATGCCACATTTATTGGCAGAACTAATGAAAGACTCTTGGGTTTCCCTACGCTCAGGTTTCCTGAAGGATTTACGCTCGGACGGCAAAGGATGAGGTTGATGTTGTGTCTAATGAAGCATTTCTGTATATAGTGGCAACCCATTTTAAACTTACTGATAGAGTCATGCGTTTTTGTTTCTGGTAAGTCAGAGTTTATCATTTCGCGTACTCTAAAAGGTTTCTCGAGCCATTTCAAAGTGAACTGTCAGCCCAGTACGTCCGACCTCTGGTGTTTGCTACTGAAAGGCTCAATTTTAGTCTCATTTGACTAAAAACAAGGTTCCAATTAAAGTCTCAAGTCCCTTTAGAATTGAGTAAAGTTTAAGTATTTATGTTTTTGATGGTAGGACAGAAAAGGCTAATATTGAACGTACAAACACTTGTCATTTATATTGTGGTCAATGGTTGAGATCTGGTCACATTGGAGGAGAGTCGGTGTACAACCCAGACAGGGCAGAACAAATTCAGTTCATACAAACTCTTTAGGTTTCATTGATGTGTCACATACCACTTAACCTGCTTTCTGTTGTCTTCTTCATGTTGTTGAGTTCAGTCAAACTAGGAATTTGCTTCTTTTTATTGAACTGACAATGTTGGAATCTAGACGCACAAGAAACTGCCAGAGCAAAATTACTCCCGGCACATGAGATGCCACCTGTGATTAGGTTATCATAGCCAAACCGAAACAGCCCCAGAAAATGACCTGTCAAGCATTTACGTCTACAAGGATCCCAGCTTTCCTCCTCTCTTAATTTCAAAGGATCCTCATTTCACTTCCACAGAGGAGTAAACGCTTGTTTTTATGCGGTGCGTTTGCTGCGGTTCATTGAGAACACACACCCACACACTCAGAGGAGATGTGAGGCATTTTCCCCTCATCTGCACTCACCCGCGGCAGCACAGCGGAGCGATGCGAGTGTGAGGGAGGCCAGATGAGTGTGGAAAGGCAGAGATGGCTTCAGCGAAAAACGGGTGAAGGCTAATTAATCTGAGGCATACACAGACTTCCTTCCAGCGCAGCAAACAGCTAATCTGGTATTCTGTGCGCCTCCCTTCAGTCTGGGACACAGCTCAGGAGGAAGAAAAGAAAAGACAAAAAAAAAAGATGTTTAACAGGAGTTTATTTTCCTGCAAAGAAAGGAGTCGAGGTCTCCGTGTCAGGCGAGTTTCCACACGTGAAACCTTCGCCTTTCTTTATCCTTACTCAACTCGTCTCACAGATATATATTTTTTTTAATCTGAAAGTTAAATTATGTGGTTTCGATGAAGTGATGGGAAAGTATTTTATAATTTCAGTCCCTGCCACACAACCTGCTCTTTTTAACAGCCAATTACTTTGGTTACGCTGTTATTTTCAGTTCCTCAGGATCTACGACAGCATGAAAAATAAAAAAATCCATCCAATCTCCCCGGGCCAATTCAGTTCAAAAATACTGATTAATCCCAAAGGGAAACTGAATAATTAAACAATAATAATAATAATAAAGGAATGGTGAAACTAACACAGGGAATAGGGTAAGGTCAGACCAAAAATATATATTTGCAAATAAAATATAAAACAATTTAAAATATTTTTTGATTATTTTCACAGTGAAAAGAAAACAATACTCAAAAATATTTGCCTTGAATAGTTTTATTATTAACTATCAGCCTTTTTTTGTTTTGTTTTGTTTGTGGAAACCTAAAAACAAAATGTTTTCAGGTTGCAGTGCATCTACATATATTTCAGTGGACATTTTGTCCCAAACAGAAATCATCCTGAAGGGATTACTGGTCCTTACGGATAACTTTTCTCATATTCCTCTGAATTGACTTTTCTCCACTATAGGACTTCTACATGTTTGCTGCGGTCCCCCATCTTTCCAGAGTCCAATTTCCAGAACTTTCATTCTGATTTCTGGTTTTAGAAGTTTAGATTCACAAGTTTCCTATGAGTTTAAGGTTCTTATTTTTTATAGCACAAAGGATGGATTCAGTTCAAATAAAAAATACTTAATTTATCCCCAAAGGGAAATTAAATGATGTAATTTATATCATCCAAGTATCTTCAAAGAGTTATTGTGGATGGTGATGCTGATAGCAGTCAGTCTCACAACAAATCTGAAGAGGCTTCTGACTGAATGAAATGCTAATTGCTCAACATCCAGGCAGCAAAGTCTATGTTTCATAGCAATGTGTTCTGGATGACACCATGCAGCGCTGCTAATCGCCTCATTTGCTTTTGCCGCTACTCTTTAAGTCACTGCATGACTGTACGGTTAGAAACCTGGGAAAAGAGAGACGTTGGAGTCAGCAATATAATCCTTACCCCCATTGTGATGGATGGAAGAGATGATTTGAACTTCCTCCTCCTGCATCCAGGGAGCCTCCTTTATAACTCCACTGGGATTTGAGGTTTGCATTTGAGCTTCGATGCTAATCAGCCCAGTTGTAAAAACTACACCTTGCTTCCATGGTAACGAAGGGACAAATTACAATACAAACATTTTTCTATGCTGGTAGCAAGATGATTAAAAAATTTGCTGATGATGCTGGGTAAAAAAGAAATTGTAAAAAGAAAAAAGAAAATGAGGAGAATATTAATGTTAGTGTCCATATTTTGTGCTCTTTCCTTCTCCTTCCTCCTCCAACACACACGCACATACACACACACAGACACACACACATATCAAGATTAATCACTGGCCACTGCCACATCCAGTCTGCTCCATGCACTGACCTCCCTCTATCTAGCAACACATCAGGACTGGGATACACATGTAATCTCCCATATCTCCTTTAGCCATCGCCACAAAATGAGAGCTGCTGCCCCTGCAAAATCCTCACAGCTGACCGGTGGAAGCGGTGAGGAACGTAGGAGCCTGAACCACACACAGCGAGGTAAAAAAAACAACAAAAAAAAACAAAACAAGTAAGGCTCCCTGAAGGCTTCTGCAATCTTGCAGCACTGAGCACCTTTGAATCAGCAGCAGAGAGGAGAAAGTGGAAAAAAAAAGTGTTCTAAAGGTTAATGTGGATTTGGCTCTGGTTATTAAGCTTATGTACCTAGTTGCTGCTATGCATGTCAAGCTAATAAACATCAAATTGAACCAATTTTTCTGTCTGCAGGCGAAGAAATATATGGCTTGCTGTTTACAATAAAAAGCTGCGGCTGACATTTAGACCTGCCTGTAAAGGTAACTGCCATCCAAACTCAGAGGGGGTGTCGCTTCCATGCTGCCGAAGATAAATGCAACCCATGCTTCAACTACGGCGTCTCGGCTTGGCTTTCGTCCATAAACCCCAGCCAGCAGACAAAGTATTAATTATCATCCTTGGAGCTCATCTGCTATCCCTTATTTAAGGAGTGATAAAAAAAGGGCAAAATGGCCTCAACTTTGAAAAGCATGGCAATTAGCGGTGATCTAGTTAAAGAGAGCCCTCTTTGCTTTGTTAATGTAGGTGATTATGGCTCAAAACGGAAGTGATATAGACTTCGCCGAAGTGTTTGGGGAGAGCAGGCGAATTCCGCAGATGGAAGAAGACGGATGGGTGGCCTCTCTCTCTCTCTCTCTCTCTCTCACACACACTTTCACACCGGGTAAGGTAACATCCATCACACACACTGACCTGAATCTGATTGATTTTGGAGCGAGACGGAAAGGAGGCGTTCCAAGCTCAATGAGCTGGAGTCAACAAAAATACATCGTCAAAAATATTCTATTCAATTCAAAATATCTCCTGTAGCAGTCTGTATTACAACAAATTTGGAGGAGCTTCTGACTGAAGACCCTCTGTTCTATGACAGTCATGAAATGGATGGTCAGAGTTGTTTACATTTTTATGATTTTATGTAAAAAATAATGTAAAAATATCAGTGGAAGCATACAGAAAGCTGGTCGGCTGTTTTCCTAAGAGGTTGACTGATTTAATGCCAACAAAGGTTTTTCTACTGGTTATTTTTTCAAATGCAATGTAAATAAAAATAAATTTTTTTATTTACACTTTATTTTTTATCAAGGGCCGTTAATACCAAGTATCGGTATCAAAAATAAATGTCTTGGTTGATTGAAAATACTCTCAGATCACAATGGAAACGATGCACAGCTGAAACTATACGTTCACATACACCTAATAAAAAGACATGCATCTTTTTATTGTTGTTAAATCAAAGCAAACTTCTCTTGTGTTTGGAATTACCAAATTTATTTCCATTTGCGAAACGCCATCATTTAAGAGAAATCTCACAGATTCATTTGCTCGTATCTCAGAAATGAAAATTTTACAAACCTTTTCAGATCATTGGGGTTTTATGATAACCACACCAAAAATCAAAGTCTTTCAGCCACTAAGCTTGGTGTCATTGTCCATTAGATGTTGCTTCAATATTTCCACATCATCATCCTCATCCTATGTAATGAAGTGCACCAGTTCCTCCTGCTGCAAAACAGCCCCGCAACATGATGCTGCCACTACCGTACTCCACAGTTCAGGCGGTGTTCCCGCTCTGTCCTCAGAATGTAACGATGGCCACTAAGAATACTTAAAAAGGGGTTTAGTAGTATTTCTATATTACTGTAGTCAGTGAAGACTCCAGGAAAACTCTGGCTGTGGCCAAGAAGCGGCTTGGCTCCTAACTCAGCAGGAAATGGTGAACATGTCTGTAAGTAGGGGAAGGGCAGATAATCAGATGTACTTATACTGACAAAGTAGGCCAGAGACTTTTATCATCTAGGAGGAATGAGGACAGAAGAGGCTTGCTTGTTTGTTTGCTTGTAAAGCTTTCAGCCAAGATGAGACATCTGTAGCTTGTGTTCACAATCAGATTTAATATGTCTATTTTTTTTTCTTAACAACAATTAAATCACTAATTAGTATGTTAATAGGAGACCAATCCTAATGATCAAATACACATTACTGTTTGAAAAGATTAAATCAAGCAGGAGTACTTCAAATGCAGACTTCAAGAGCTCACTCTGAAATAAAGATCCTCTTCTTCTGCTCCAGCCAAAAAATACAAGTTAACTAATAATCAGCACTGGTGACACAAAAATAAAACAACTATTTTTTCTATCAAGAGCTTCCCACATTATTAATCACCTCCTAATCGTTTATCTGCTCTTTTTCCAGGGCCTCCATTAACAGAGGGAAGGACGTACCTTTGGAAGGCTCTGTACGTTTAGGTAGATCCAAAGTGTCGTAGTTTTTGTCATTTTCACCATTCTTTCTGCCTGTGTGGGAAGAATAAGGAGAGAAGAAGATGTTACCAGCAGAAACGTACATTTCTAAGGATGATGTAACAAACAAGAGACAAACACAGGTTTGGAGGGTTGATATCAGTGTTAATGGACCACTTGGACCCAAAATGGATTTTTCTATGACGGGCGGACTTCTGAAAGACATAACAATATGGGGATGGGTTATAAGTTGGAAAAATTCCAAATTAAACTAAACATAAATTAAGCCTGGGCTGCAACTGATGGGAACACATTCACCTACGTAGAAACAAGAGCGTTTGCATTTACCCAAGAAGCAGATAGATGGGAACGAACATCTGTTTTTTAGGGTTTAAAAAACCCTAAAAAACAACAAAACCACTTATGAAGACAGTTATAAATCTGACGTACAAGCAACATCCGCAAACAAATACAATTAAAAACAACAAATCTTTGTTGTTGATCTAATCTGTCTATTTATCCAAGAATTTAGCACCGAATTACAGATGTTGAAATTAACTTTGTCAGACATTTTATTCAAGTCAATTTTTACATTTACATATACATTTTTATGGGATTTTTTTTTACCAACATGGTGTAGTGCATATTTGTAAACTGGAATGAAATTCATGGGTTTTGAAATATTTCTACATATAATTTCTTACTATGTACAATTACATAAAGCAGATTCTAAATTAAGTAGAATTCATTGTTTTAATAAGCACAAACCAAACCTGCACATCCAACAAATAAGCTAAATATATTGAAATATGGGCATAATTCCAACCACTAGATGGCGACAAAGCGGTTCTGCTCCATTCTAGCTCTCGTTGTACAGTAAGGGTCATCTCGCTGAGGGAAGCTGAACATCCACCCAGACTGAAGTCGTTCAGAGCCTCCAACAAATCTCTAACTTCTCTAGTTCATCTCCAGAGCATAATGCTGCCAACACCATACTACACAGCAGGAATGGATTTATACAGGAAAGTTTGTCATCAACAAAATGCAGGGAAGTTAAATTGGGAATGACTATTTTCTCAAAGCTGTGTAGTTTCACTTTAATCTTTCAGGACTCATGTATCTTGTGGGTAACGTTGCTCACAAAACCCCGCATATCACATCAAATCAGATGGCAACAGCAGCACAGAGAAAGCCACAATCAATGTTAGAGCTAAAACGAAAGACAAATCTCAAAGTAATTTGTCCTCAATAAACATATAGGAAAGATGAACAGCCGATGATAAGAAGAGTTGCTCCGAGCCGGACTGGTCATGCGGCTGAAATAGAGCGATGCAAAGTTAGACTGATGTAGAAGGAACAGTAGCTGCCAGATGCGATAATGGCTAACGTTTGAGAATTACTTAAGATAACAGGTAGGACACGACTGAAGAAGAGAAGAAGAAGACACAGCGAATGACATCGTTGACAAGAACAGTCTGAACAGTTCAGTTGTGTGGAGATATGAAGTTCAATAAAAAAAAAAAAAGCAGTGTGCACATTAAGTCAAGCACATGCTTATTTCTATTTCCTAACTTTGTCTTAGAAAAGCAATATTTAAAGTGAGCTATACAAAGGAAGTATTTTGGGAATTTATATTCCAGTGTCAATTTTATTTATTTGACATCAACAAAAGAATACCTCCATTTTTGTTCTGTTCTCCTGTAACGCTTGGAGATTTTAGTTTAAATGAATCCTCTGTTGATCTTTCACAGGCTGCAGAGAGCAGCTGCATAATGTTCAATCGCCACGCTTTGAAATCTATTCATCTTCAATACAGACTCTAAAAAAGGCCATTTGCTGAAATAACAAAACAGCAATAATTATGCAAAAACTGTGCAAAAATACAAGCATTTTGCATTTAACAAAAACCTTCCTTGTCTGTAAAGATGTTCTACCCACAACTCCTCAAGGGACAGTTTTAGCTTCATCTGGTTCAAATTCTGTGAAAAAATAAATAAAGAAATAATAATAATAAGCAGCAGGTCAGTCCTGCACTCTATGGATGTTAAGTCCAGCAGAAAGAGCTGAACTTTTCACATACTGATGTTAGAAGTTTTTTTTATTATTTCAAATGCATCCATTGCTACAAATTAAGTGTATGCTAATGGAATGCTATGTTATTGCATCTTAGACAATAAACTTTTTTTTAAATTAAATTTGTTTTTTGCATCTTTTTATGTATTTCTAATATTGTATAAATAGGTTGACATGGTTAAATGAGAAATCTGCAGAATTTGTATCTAATTAATTGGGCTGCACAGTGGCGCAGTTGACAGAGCTGTTGCCTTGCAGCAAGAAGGTTCTGGGTTCGATTCCCGGCCCGGTCTTTCTGCATGGAGTTTGCATGTTCTCCCTGTGCATGCGTGGGTTTTCTCCGGGTACTCCGGTTTCCTCCCACAGTCCAAAAACATGACTGTCAGGTTAATTGGCCTCTCCAAATTGCCCGTAGGTGTGAGAGTATGTGTGCATGGTTGTGTGTCTCTGTGTTGCCCTGCGACAGACTGGTGACCTGTCCAGGATGTACCCCGCCTCTCGCCCAGAACGTTAGCTGGAGATGGGCTCCAGCAACTCTCCCGACCCCACTAAGGGACAAGGGTGAAAAGAAAATGGATGGATGGATGCATCCATTGCTACAAATTAAGTGTATGCTAATGGAATGCTATGTTATTGCATCTTAGACAATAAACTTTTTTTTAAATTAAATTTGTTTTTTGCATCTTTTTATGTATTTCTAATATTGTATAAATAGGTTGACATGGTTAAATGAGAAATCTGCAGAATTTGTATCTAATTAATTGATTAAACATCAGAATAATCAATAGAATACTTGATAACAAAATAAAAGTTAGTTGCAGCCCTTATCGCTACGGGATATTTTTCCACATCAAGTGAAGCTTTAATGCTCACAGCTACACAAATACAAACCAGTGACAAAAAAGTTCATAAGCATGTTTATATGAAGCAAAATTTAACAGCTAAACTAAAGGAGAAACACTTTAGAGAGCATTTCCTAAACCTTTTTTAAGAAATACAAATCAGATACTTCAGCTACAAAGTTTAAAACATCACAAAAAAAAAAAAGAAACGTTTGACTCTGAGCTGGGGTTGTTCGTTATGGCAAGGAAATACACATGGAATGAATACTACAATTTTCTGAAATCCTTGGAAGTTTCTCAGGGTCTTCTGGAGGACAACCAAAACTATTTCTAACTGCACTCTACAGCCGGGGGGGAGGGAGAAGAAGGAGAGGAGGAGGGATGAAGATGATGATGATGAGGAGGAGGGCTGAGAGGGTGGAGAGAATGGGAGGGGAGGGCACTCACCTTGATTAAACCATTCCTCTATAGTTATCCAAGGAAGCAGCAGCAATGCCAAAAAACACAAAGCAGGGAGAAGAGAGAATAGGCATGGTGAAAAAAAAGGCGTGCGTGTTTGCGCGTGTGTGTGAGTGTGTGTCTAGGAGGTGCAGTGTTACACACATCAACACAAAAATAAGTCATTATTTCCTGAAGGTGAATCACTGAAGGCCATAACAGTCGGTTAAGAAAGGGTGTGTTTCTGTGTGTGCAGGGGGATTGCAACGAGAACGGTGTAATACGGAGGATTTGGTGACGATACACTAATAGGCAAAAAAAAACTGATTCTACTATGAGGCTGTGAGGGAAGGTAGAAAGTCAAAGAGGGAATATGTTTAAAACTGGCATCAGATGTCAGAGTGTGAATAAGTCTTTTATCAGAACGGCTGAGTGGGAAGAGCAGGAGTAAGAGCCTGGAAACGTCAACGACTGGGTTTGAGCTGATCGCAAATCTGGATTTCAATCTCTATGTGACACTGTGGTTAGATCTAGTCTACGTTCATTTCAGCTCTACAGAAACTACTGTGTGTTATTTCTCCTTAGGAACTGTGTCTGTTGTTGAAGGCCTGATGTTCTTTTTCCAATAATGTTCCTGATGATATAAATTTGTATCTTCTTCTGGCGACAGAAAATATAATGTAACGTAGCAAACTGACAGCAGGACTTCATATTTACTAAACATAATCTGACAAAAACAATTGTCAAAAACAAGGACGACATGGCAGTTCATTGCATGTTTACACTATCATTTTTTTTTTTTACAAAATAAGGAAAAAACACTGAGTTTCTTTAAATGTAATAATATCCGCAATGTGAATAATAACATCTGTCTTCTAGAAATTAATATTCTATTACAATTATTTTTCAGCATTAGCTGAAATTTCGAAGTGTATCTCATATTTATTGGAGGAGTGAAGCCTGCTTACATCAGTGGACTGTACAAGAATGGCAACATAGGTGTTGAAATGAGTTGCCATAGAAACAAAAGCCACGCTTTTCAAAATAAAGGACCAGTTTTTTTCTTTGATTTGCTTGCAGAAATGTGTGTTGGATTTTGGGATTTTTACACAGGAGTTATCTCAAAGACTCCCAACGGGCCAGAAGGGCCATGTCTGCTCTAACATGTAAATACTCAGCGTGTTTATAGATAAATGATTTCAGTATAAATCTGTACATGTGCAAAGTTGGAGTGGGCTTGATGTCTGAACTGATGGTCAGAGTCTAAGGTCACTGTTTGGTTGCCACTTTTCATCAGCTGGTTCATTTCAGATATCATTGTTGGACAGGAGGAGGATAACAGTTTCGTCTTCCAGGCAGATTTATGACTCCTCTCTTTCCGTCCTCTCACCTTTGGCCTTCTTTCCCCCGAAGCAGCCAGCGTCATCCTTCTTTTTCCTTTGTGGCCCCGCAGATCCGGGGGCCTGCAGGGCCGACGGGTCCTGGAATCTCTCGGCGCCAGGCACCTCTTTGTGCACGTGATAGGAGAGGTTCCTCATGATGCAAACGCAGTTTTCCACGGACTGTGGAGAGAGGAGAGACGGCCGTAGCATCAGCTGCAGCTGCTGCGGCGCGCGCGCGGTGGAAGCCGGGTCGTTTCCTCACCTTGTTGTCCATGTCTTTCTTCCCCACGGCGGACTGCAGCGCGTGCAGCAGAGCGTCCACCAGGCCATCGCATTCCCTCAGTCTGCGCCGAGCCTCTGCCCCGTCTGAGCTCACGTTTCTGCAGGACGAAGAAAGCACAAGGAGTTAGCGTTTGCGCGCGTAGAAGAGGGAAGTCCTTGCATCTTAAATATACACATGCCAGGAATGTAGAAGGCAATCTACAACTGATTGTAGCTGGTTAGATGAGACCAAAATGAAACTTTTTTAAAACTAATCACCCTGAACACACAATGACACAAACACGGTGGTGGCAGCATCAAGCTGTGGGGATGCTTTGCTTTAACAGAGACTGGAAAGCTGTTCAAGCTGATTGGTTTGGAGCTGAATGCAGGGAACTCCTGAAAGAAAACTATTTAGAAAAACTAAATATGGTTTGGAAAACCATATTTTATGTATGACTGCATTCCTAAATTTATGATTTAGGAATGCAATAAATTGTAAGTTTATTGTGAAGAAGATGGAAGAAATTGACAATAAGCTTAAACACCCCTGATTTAAAGGTTAAAAAATAGGTCAGATCAGAGCAGAGACTTACACAATAAATAAACATAGAGGAAGAGTTACAATGGAGCAGGTCAGGTAAAAAGCATACCCAGTCAAAGTTCAGGCTTAAATTCAGTTAGGAATCTGAGGTAAGTGTTAAGAATGAATATTTACAAATCTCACTAAGTTAAAGCTGTTTAGTGAGCAGCTTTAGCGAAGATTCAAAGGCATACATTTTGATTAAATTAGTTGTATTGATGTTAAAATTTTTAACATCAACTCTTTAAAATGCAAAGGTTCCAGCTGGAACATTTGTACCTGAACGTTTCTGGTACGTCTATAAATCTGGCGCACAAGCGACATCCACAAACAACATCCTGTTTCTCTTGACCAACTTGTGGTTAATTTTTGCTTCAAAAAAACCATGTAATCTGAGGCTGTAAAAGACTGTTGTTGTGTTCAAGTTGTGCTAGAAGGAGTTAGCCTATCAGAATGAGTTATTCAAGTCTAAAATAGCATCTCAATGCTAAACTGGCTGCTTCAAGTCTTGACAGCCTTGGGGATGTCTTGACATCCCCAAGGCTAATGTTAGCATTCACAATCTACATTCGTTAAGCTGTATTTTTTCAAAGAAGCTACATGAATGATCAGGGGTTTCTGAAACTCTTTAAAGCTGTACAGCACTTCACACCAATTTGATGGTTGAATAATCTAAACAGTTTAAAAAACAATAAATATGTTTGTCGACTTTATGAGTCAATTCGCTAATTTAGCAACAAAAAATGTTTATACTCAATTAAAAATTTTAATCAAGTGCCAAACATTATAAAGAAAAAGAGTTAAATTATTAATATGAAATTGTTTTCTCCCCCTTGGCGTCTAGGGGGTGAAACGTGAAAAGCCATCCGTCTTACACAGTGAGCAGCCAGAGCACAGCTGGTTCAGCAGCAGCAGAGCTGGAGGAGTCTTAGTGTGGCTGTCTGACTGGCTGTGAAAGGCAAGGCTCTAAAGAGGGTTAAGGGATAGACAGGGCTCCCCGCTCCTCACCAGGGACTTCATTTATGATGGCTTCCAACCCACGTAATCCCATTAGCTGACCCTCAGTCACTTCTGTGGAGGCTGGCAGCCTTGCAGAGGTAAGCAGAACTTTTTTTTTTTTTCCTTTCACGCTTTTATTGCTGCATCAACATCCAACACGGCTGCAAATTAGGCTGGGTCCGAGCGCATTTACAGTAAATAACAGATTATTAGTTTTTACTTTATTTCCATTATTTTATTATTTTACGTTCATTGAGTGTAGAGAATCATAAATATGTGACAATGCTTGCAGCTGTAGGAAACTTTATCACACCTAAAGCCAGATCTAACACCAAACTGAACCTTTTGTATAGAGGAATGACTAAGGAATGACTAAAGATCCAAGTTTTTCACTTCTGATACCGATATCTGGGGTTTAGTATCGACCGATACCGATCTGATACAGACAAATAGCACTTAATTGAATAAAAATGTTCTTTCAAATGTTTGTTACATTCAAATGTTAGTTCAGAAAGTGTAATTAGGAACTCTAGATGTAATTTAAACATATCAAACTCACCACTAACCTGACTCAATTCACAAATATTAATAAAACATCCAAGTAGGAACTGTATGTACATATGTGTATGAGTTTATATGTACATATATTTGTGTATTTTGTGTTTAAAGAATGTAGAAAGAATAATTGCAATACGTTGCGTAAAGGGAAAGTGTAAATAACTGCTTTTTGTTTTATCAGAAAATGTAAAAAAAAATTTTACTCTTATGTAAATATAAAGGAATTTTAAAGAACAAACAAACAAATAGATTTGTTTATGTTCACCAATGAATTTACAAATGAGATGACAACCTATCAGCCATTTTTTAAACGTGCAATCTGCAAAGTAAAGCTGCTCTTCAGTGGAGACCTGGCCGGTGGTACGGTCATAGATCTAAACTCGTCCGTCAAAAACAAAAAAACAACAACTGCAAAAAAAGGCTAACCACCTCCTCTGTAAACACATCCAAAGCAACGTCTGCATCTGATTTATTTGACAGGGGTGAGTTTGGGGGGAATGCTGGCACAAACAAGGGTTTTATTGGCAGCTGTTTCATTTTCAGGAGCCTTTTGGGGGAGAGGGGCCAGACGTGGGAGGTGTGTGGACGTGCATCTGTTGGTGAAGACGGTCAGGGCGGTCAGGGAGGCAGTGGAGGAGGAGGCTGCTGCTGCTGTCTTCCGCTGAAATATTTAGTCTTTCAGATGGTTTATGACCTTTAAGTTTTGATGAGTATTGATCCGGAGCCGTCCTGGCATTTTACCATCTGCCAGAGTTTGCAACTTCATAAGAAGACTGGGAAAGCGATGAGGCCCAGTTCACTCTATTCAGAGTGACTCAGGCCCGCTCCGCGAGAACTTTGCATCAACTGCTGCCGTGACATTCACTGGCTCGTTGCTGCGTAACTCCGGGAAGTAGTGTTCGGTTACTATGACAACTGTAAGAGGAACATTCAAGTGGAGCTGTAGATTTTAAGTTTAGCTGACATTTTGGAGGCTTGTAGGTGACATCGGTCTGATTTTGTTTTGCGCTACCAAAAATAATAACCAACAATTTTCTCTTTTTTTTGTCCCTCTAACATCCATCCATCCATTTTCTTTACACCCTTGTCCCTTAATGGGGTTGGGAGGGTTGCTGCTGCCTATCTCCAGCTATCATTCCGGGCAAGAGGCAGGGTTACCCTGGACAGGTCACCAGTCTGTCACAGGGCTGTCCCTCTAACATTTATTGTTAAAATGTATCCAAAAGTTGATTGGACGAATGAACTCCAATATTAAACCACAAGGTGTTTCTACAACGTGTTGGTTTAAGAGTTCGCACAGCTGTGAAATCAGGTCACTGCAGTGTTTTTACTTTTTAAAGATTCAAAGGTTTTTATTCCCATCTAGGTCTTATTTGTACAGGATATCCATCACATTAAAGGTGGGGAAAAAGATATATAGTATGAATATTTTTAGGTGTTAAAAACCTGGAATTTGTAATGAGGGTGTATACAGGCTCCCCACATTAATATTTCATTATGCTGCCTTTAAATTGTATGATAGTTCACATCAGTTGTGGCGTATATATATATATATATATATATATATATATATATTCTTTTTTTTTTTTTTTTGTATAAATCTTTCCAAAAAACTACATTCAGGTATAAAAGATCATTTTGGCAGCATTTCCATGTCAAAAATAATGAAGATTTTGGGCTTTTCTGCACTGTGGCTCTAGTTCTGCCAGTCAATCCTTAAATAAATGAAAAATAAAATAGAGCAGAAACTAGACATACAACCTTTCACAGAAAGCAACTCAACTTTCATGCAACATTTTCTCGTATTTTGAGGGACTCGGAGAGCAAGTAGGTGTGCACTCAGAAAACCTGCAAGGACACTTTCAGGCCTTTCTAACACTTGATCTTGATGTGTCTACGGTGTCGGAGTCCTTTCAGATAAAGCGTGGGTGTAAAGGTCACGCAAAGCGGCTTGGTCATCAGAGGACAATGGAGCAGCTGGGAGGAACGGGCTGCAGCAGGACTGATGGAGATGGATGGAGACGCGGCTGCCCTCTGCTATCGGCCGGCAAGGTTAACAGCAGCATTGCGGGACCATATGCTCGCCCTCGGGTTAGGCTTTTACCACACCGTTCCCAACTCGGATTTAACTTATTGATTTTGCTTCTTATCTTGTTATTGGTCGGGTAGTTCTCACAACAGCCGGATAAATAAAGGGCAAAAAGCGAGAAAGTAAAGCCGAGGTGGCTGTCAGATCTGAAGTGCCAGAAGCGCACTTTATCGTCAGGTTTCATCACGTCGCTGTCAATGCAAGGATCTATTCAGAGATTACAGAGGATGGATTGACTGTGCTATTTTTGAACTTTAATTTGCACATTTTGTTAAACGTTTGCATATTTGTTGCAATCTGTACAGCTACGTCAGTCTGATGGGTCCTTAAAGTCAATTTTCTACCTTTTTAATTTCCACTAAGTTATTGGCCTGTTAAAGGTATCATTATAAACAACGATATGATCATTAATAGCTTCCAAACCAAACTGTTCCTAGGCCTGTCACAATAAGCAAATTAATTATATGATAAATTAAATAATTTATCATATGCTCAATAATTTCCATTTGAATGATTTATTGTGTTTCTCTTTTTTCTCTCTTTCCACCTAAAACTGGGTGATACATTTTTTTTTAATGATAATTTTATTGGAAGATTTTATGACTCATTTTATTTGTTGTCTGTTTTTATTGTAGATATTTAAAATGTCTTTCATTTCCAGTGTTTAAATGCTCATTATAATGTAAAAGTTTATTTCTTTCTTTGAGAATGTGTTCCTATTATTACACCATTACTGTTATATTACTTGAAAATGGTCACAAAACGCAAACAATATCATTTATTGCAATAACTTCTGGAGCAATTTATAATCCAGGAAAAATTATTCATGACAGGCCGAACTTACTGTTCCTGTGACTTAAAATCCTTTTTTATGGTTGTTTGGAGAGAATTGTGCAGTTGTTCCTGCACCCTGTTGATAAGCTGGCTGAAAGAGGGACAGTGTAGTCTCTCCCCTTGGATATAAAAACAGACACATTCAGATGTTAGGAAATATTTCTGTCTGCCAACAAAAACACAGGCAGTCATGGTGTAGGAACTAAAAGAAGACCATAATAAGGGTTTAAAAATACATTTATAAAGTGATCAACTGCAGACTGGAACTAATAACCCTGCTAAAATCAGCCAATAGTACTTGTGTTCCTTTATAGCAGTGATTTTCAAAATGTGGAGGACACTCCCTTTAATTCCAGCATGTTGAGTGTTGCAAGTGGAACTAATGTACAGTGGACCCTTGGTATCCTGGAGGTTTGGCCTGCAAATAGTTAAAATCTGTGAATACTTAAGACTGTCTGAAAACACCTCTTTTAATAGTTCACTCACCAAATGAGTGAACTACTAATATGCATTAATATGCACAGTGGAAAGCATTTTAGCGATGCCGCGGAAGGTAATTTCTTCCTTATTTATACTTTGTTTTACTTTTTCCTCATCAACACACCTCTTCCTACGTCCTGTGTGCATTTGAGTCAGAGTGTTTATTCCATATTTTTCTTTAGACTCCTACAACTGTATAAATATGTTTGATTTCCTGGAATGTGATTAGCTAAAATGAACTGATGAGTACATAATTCGTGTATGAAACATGTATTTGTTATTTTAAACAGAGAAACTTTCAACACTCACCTGAGTTTTGTCACTTTCTGTATGTGTGAGTGTATGTACTGAAATAAAATCTATATTTTGTCATTATGACTTTAATAAGTAGGTTATTGTTTTAGCTGCAGCAATATGTAATATTCTTGTGTAAATATCTGTATGTTTAATATCATATAGTCTCCATCTTCTTCTCGTCTATAACTGCACCTACAGATCTCCACGACACACAAAAGCAAATATTTGCATTTCAAAAGAAATGGAAAAGGTATTTAGTAATTTTTTTTGTGTGATTTGTAGACTGAGCTTTGGTTTTAAAGAGATGGGAAATGATCTTTCCTTTTACAGAAACTGAAAACCTTTCTAACCCAGCGACCACGCCTCTTCTGGACTCCACAGTAAAATCTGTCAACTCTGGCTGACAAAACATTTCAGATTCAGAACCACCTTACTATCAGTCACAACAAAACGCAAAAACATCCCCCCTGTTTCCTGTTTCAGCGACTACACTGCTGGCGTTGTTTACACAGGCAGGTCCTTATTGACGGAATAATAATAAAAAAAATGTAAAAAAAACTATTCCTGGCTTTGCCGAGGAGTAAGTGGGTCTCCGCCGGCGTCGGTAAACAGATTCTCCCTGGCATCAGCACTTCTCCCCCGTGCACAAACCCTGCGTCTAGGCAACTGTGGGGCTTAGCTACAGTTGCTATGGAGACGGAACTTCCTCAGCAGGACCAGCGTCTTGGGTCAAAAGGAGTGGAGGGGCTGATGGTTAGATTTAGTGATATGTGACAAAAATGAGCCAAGTACAAATCAAGAGTGTTAAAATGTTTGCAGCCTGAACTCACAAGAGGAGTGGATACGACAGATAAATAAAACCGTGAAACAAAGCGGCAGGAAATGACAACAGAGCGCCCTCTGAGGCCCTGATGTCAAATGCTACGACTTCTCCTGACTTCTCGCAGCTAGATCAAAAAACTTTCCCTCATTCCCTTCTGGTTTGCTGGTGTTGATATTCAGAGCAGAAGGTTCAGGAAGTAAAAAGAAAGTTTTCCTCACTCACTTAAGGCAGCCAGAGCGGCACGCTGTGTGTAACTGGTGCTGTGTGTAACTGGTGCTGCCTCTCAGCGATGCTGTTCTGGACATCGACCAGAATAGAAAGATGAGCCGTGTGGACTGCAGTCTAGACAGGCCTAGCTGGCCCAGGCAGGGCGGAGACAGCGCGGCCGGACATGAGCCACGGTAACACACGCACACACACACGCAGGCGCAGTTACACGTTATTACCATCTGTCACTCTGAGAGGAAGCCAGAAACACGGCCAGGGAAGGTAGACGGAAGTTCATTGATGGAAAATGGAAGCTGTTCTGATGGAAACAAGAGGAATATGAGACGAGGGAAATATGTGGTTTTATTTTATTATATTTGGATCAACATAACTTTTGGTTTCAAATAAATAAACATAAACACTTCTAAAAATGACATCCTCGCGATTTATCAATCAAGTGGCTTTTCACTGGAAAAACTGAATAAATAAAAATGTAGATCATAAATGAGATACCCAAGTTTTATGTTTTATAGTCGTTTTAATCATGATGGCACTTTTTTTTATGAACATTACTTATTCAGCTCTTCATATACAACAGTATGCAGCAAAAGCACAACATTTTACCAAGTTTTTTATCTAGTTTCTAGTACAAACACTTGACAGAAGAAAAAAAACTAACTTACAAGTAACTTTTGTGCAAGAAATAGGTGCTTCTTTAAATAAATAATTCCTTAACATTGATGAAAATGTACTAGCTCCACTGCCAGATAACTTCACTTTTAACTAATAGTTTTTCATCAGCCTTAAACTAAAATAAGCGCCTATATCTCGATTAGTAGTTACTTGTAAGTTCATTTTATCGAATTTAAAGTGCACCAAGATATTTGCACTAGAAACTGGACCAAAAATACTTGGTAAGATTTTGTGTTTTTGAAATGTCCACACTATAAGCTACATATCTGGAAACAACTTTACGTGTTCTCCTTTCTTAGAAAACAGAGTCCGAAATACCTGATAATTATTGCCACAAGGTCTAATTTCAGATTTTTAGTATTTTACATAAAATTTATGGGGATATTTTTATTTATAAGCCTGTTTATGTAATTATTACCAGCTGCCAACGTGCCATCACATGCTTAAAGGTTTGTTTGAACTTGTTACGGTAATGCTGGCATTAGTAAAATAGAAGTTTCATTAAAAAGGCTCAAAAGGCCTTTGGTTTCAGATTAACAAAAAAAAAAATCCTGTCCATTCAGTAACATAAGAACGACGCTTTCATAGTAGTAATGAGTTCTCTAGACGCTTCAGGGAAAGAAGACGACGTCCTCCTCAACATTTCCAATTTGAAGCAGAGTAACCTAAGTGATGAAGAAAACACTGACGACATCAGCTGAAACGTATTACAGAGTAAAAGTGATCAGAGTGTCGAGAAGGTAGAAGTGTCTGTCGGCGCCGGCCTGGAAGGAGGGCGTGCGTTAAACGGCTCCCTTGTGATCAACTGTTGAAGCAAAGCTTGTTGTAAAAGAGTCATGGGAGCAGCTGCTTCAGCTGAACACAGTCCTACCCAGATTAGTTCAAAGGTTCCTGGAAATATTAGGTTTAGGTTTCAGGTGTTTAGCGTTAACATCACAGTAACTCGGCTGAATTTAATTTGGCTCCCGGTGCAAGAGCTCACAAATTCAATAGTAAGATTGAAAGTGCGGTCCGTCCCATGAAGAGGCTGTCGGAATGACTTTGTTGTCGTTAAAGTGAAGGAAAGCCGTCAAACCCGTGTAGTTTGAGTTTGACCACCTTTTGTAACGATGCCTACGTGTCTTAAAGATTAAAATGCACCACAGTGGTTTGGTAGAAAGACTCAAACCCCCCACAGAAAACATTTTGCAAACGACGAGAGAGCAGGTGACTTCACTGATATATCCACCAATCAAGATGTGAACAAACATGACGCTGTTTCTGTGACACAACAACGGAAAACTGAAGTAATGCCATAAGATTTTTTTTTGCTAAACCAGAATTATTCTAAAATGGAATTCAGGTTAAAACTAAATTTATGCTCAACTTAATAGAATAACTTCTGCTTTAGCATAACCTCTGTTATGGCTTTTCACTGCTGTGTTTTGGCTTTTGCATTTTATTGACCCTTCTGGAACCCAGTACCAATCAGATTGTGGTGTGGTTGCAGTAAACGGAAAAACAGAAAGATTAGAGGTGAACTACTTCCCACAAAACAAGACACTGTAAAACCTCTTCAGAAGTGATGGCATGTTGCACGAGGACAAACAGAGGTCAGAGGTCCGCCACGAGATGCAGATGGGTTTAATGTTTTGTCAGACAAAAGTCGCCCAGTGATCCCAGTACAGACGACCCAGCATTCCTTACATACAGACACCCACAGGTCAGGATGGGAGGAACCCTGCATCTGCTGAGCCGTAAATCAATAAAGCACCTCATACCGGACCCTGACCCGCGGGCCACTAACAGTTTAATATACACCACACCTGTCTCACTTTGCAACTGGCATCTTAGTCACAACAAACATGAAGGGGCTGTGCTTTGTTTTTTTCCCCTTCCACTGTGTATATTAAAGTAATCCTCAGTTAAATCCAGGACAGTCACTTAAATGTGTGCACATGCTGGAAACTCTGAAAATTTAACTTGAATAAATGGACCATCTGGCTCCTCATTTGTGCCTGCTGTCTCTCTGTGTCTTTTCTTCTCCTAAAAACTGGTTTGGTCCAGAAGCTTTTAATCTGTCTGAGCTTTTAAAACATATTACTGGCTTTCTTTTTTTCTTTTTTCTTTCTTTCTTTTTTTTAAACCAAGACAAGTAAGTCAACACTGTATTTTTCTAAATTATCATTTCAAAATAATTTGGGAACATTCCCTGGAAGCCTTTTAAAATCTAATTTGTTTTTCTTTGTATGAAGCGGGAGACAGTCGGAGCGGGACTACAGCTAATTATCTTTCGTCCATCCAACATGAGCCAAATGCTGGTCCAAAACCAAAATATATACAGTTTTCAATCAGTCCTGAAACCGACAGAACAGCTCCACATTTAAATAAATGAGATTCCGCAAACTAATTTAGCAACAAAAAACATTTTTTTAAAACTAATATTTAAATACTTCCCTTTCACTCAAAATTTTTTTTTTTTTTACCTTTTGCATAAAAATCGATTATTTGCTCCCTCATCCACAGTGCCCCACAAAAGTCTTGAACTTTACCACATTTGGTGAATTTACAACTGAGAGCTTCTAAGTATTTTATGTGACAGAGCAACACCAATTGAGGGCATAATTGTACAGAGTGAAGGAAAGGAAAGATGGGATGAAATATGTCAGATGTAAACATCTGAGCAGCGCAGCTCACCACTGTGTTCAGGCCACTTTACTCTGAAATTGCTAAATGAAATCCAGGGCAAACCCACTCTATTAATAAACAGAAAACATCTGTCTGCACTTTAATCTCAGCATAAATCCAGCTGTTCTGTAAAGGCTCAGAAGTTTAATAGAAAATAACTATTAGTCTTTGTGCTTCACTGTTCATTTTCTTTTATCTTTTATAGAAAAGAAGCAATAACACAATGCTTAAAGGAAATACGGCCAACATGGGCGCGAACGAGCTCTGCTCAGATGAGACCAAAAGTTGAACTTTTCGGTCTGCATGCGAAACACTACAAGTGGCGGCATCATGCTGTGAGGGAAGTTTTCCTCCTGCAGGGAAAAGGAAACCTGGTTGATAGGAGGAGGGATGATAAATATGGTCCAATCCTGGAGGAAAACCTGTTACAATTGAGATTGAGGTGGATGTTTCATTTCTATCTAGGGTTGGACAATACGGTTGAAAAATGAGCATGAGGGTTTCATATCAGTCAATATAATTACTGATTAGGTTTTTGTTTTAAATATCTGGTGACGTGATCTTTCCTGTTTTATCCATCGTTTTCTTTCAAGCTGCTGATTCATTTTCTCCTTATTCTCCACAACATAGCTTTTTTTTAAATTATTTATAAGCAGTTTTGAGGCACTGTGGAAAACATGAGACTGCTGCTGTGCAAGTTACGCAACACGTTGTTGCTAGGCAACCAAAGAGTGAGTGAGTTAATTGACGCCACCCACAGTGAGAGGTTGAATGGCTAAAGTTTTTCCTCTGCCTACATCCCCCAGAATGCATCAGAGTTGATTGAAATGACTGAAAAGCCTATCTATTGGTATTGATTACTTTATATCTATTGCGACATATATTGCTATTGATTTATTGTCCAGTCCTACAACCAACAGAACAAAAACCTATATATATATATATATATCCTCTACCAGAGGACCCGAGCTCAGATATTATTATATAAATAAATAAAAAAATCACAATTGTGTTTTATTTTATGTTGAAATCCTAATAAAATAAATTAAGTCGGCATAGTCACATGAATACCGTTGTAAAGGACTGATTCAGGAACTTGTGCTGTGAGTAGGTGACCTGTAAATGTGTGCTACACACCGGACTGAGACGATTCATCCTGTTGTGTAGAACCGAGTTTGGTGCGGACCCTACCTGAGGCAGCCGGACGTGTTCTTGAAGACTGTGGTCCACTCCGCGTCCCGGGGCTTGGAGTCCTCGTTGGGTTCGTGCTCCCATCCCGAGTGGGGGATTATGACCTCGTTGGTCATGGTCTGCAGCCCGTGGTTGATGATCACCATCTTCAGGGGCTCGTAGGACGACAGATTCCAAAGGGTACCTGAGGGGGGCAGCAGAGAGGAGAAACAATACAGACATTATGTAAGAGCAAAGAGCTCAATTAGAAAAAGTATGATCGTGAGACAAAGGAAGAAGCCACTGAAGATATGTTCAATGGCATTTGACAAAAGGTGACGTTAGGGAGGATTAAGGTAGAAAAAATGGGGAAAATTATCTGAATGAAAAGTGCAAAAAGAGGTAAAGAACGAAAAAAGAGATGCCAGGCAGCCAGAAAGGAGGAGTGGAGAGAATCGTCGACAGAAAATGAAAGTGATGCAACGTAGTGAAAGCTTAGTAGCAGACAAAGACAAGTCGAGCAGACTTCACGACTGAAATCAAAAACACATTTAGTTCTGTCTTAAACCACCCACAAACTGGACTCACCAGAATGTCACATATATATATATATATATATAAAAAGAAAATCACTAGGTGAAAATTTCACTGAAAACATGTTCACTCTCGCACCGTTTTTTTTTCTTCTTCTTTTCTTTAACAGAGCTCATATATGTTAGCCAGCTTCACTACCTCGAGCACTACTGTAACCATTTGTTTTGTAGATGCTGCGTGCGTCCAGATTATTCTCACCCTATGAAATCGGCACCGAGAGAGATTTTATGCATCAGTCACCATACAAACAACACGAACAGAGAAGCAGTGGCTGCACATCTAATCACAGAAAAATAACCTCCAGCCTATTTTACAGGAAATAAAAACAGCAAAACAAAACAAAACAAAACAAAGGAGGGAGGAACAAAAGAAAAAACAGAGACATGCAGGAAACTAGATAGAGTTTGCTTTCCACCAGAGAAGCAGGAAGATAAAGCTGAGTGACAGAAGAAATATTTGCAAGTCGCAGAGACAAAATGTTCTGTTCCCCGGGGTTCTAACACGCGCTGCAGTGATAGGACCTCTAGTTTGGAAAACAATAACGTATATTAGATTCACACAAAGATATGAATTATGATTGGAAACAGGTGGGTACAGAGGAGTTGGAAGGTCAAAAATATTCTGGTCATCTTACAAGAGTGAATAGAGTTCATAAGCACTGCTGGGTAATGTCATTGTAACGCCCGATGCTGTCAAAGTAGTTACGGTGGGAAGAAATTAGCGTTTCTCAGCATCAGTGAGGTGTAAGCAGAGATGGAAGAAGCTTTTTAAAAGAGAACTGCATTTTCTACTTCATATTGAGATGATCAGACTGCGACATGGAGAGAGAGAGCTAAACTTCAGCAAGTACCAGGAAGACACTATGTTTCAAAGCAGAGCAGCTCTGTTTGAACGTTCAGTCTGTCCGTCTATATTCTAATAATCTGGATTTGAAAATATCAGCAGGTCAAAAAAATCAGTGGTTCAAAACAGGCCACATATCAAAGTTTAATATGAATGTTTTACAGAATATTCAAAAGCTTTTTCTGTCATTGTTTCCATTGTTTGTTTTACTTGTGCCATCAAATTCAGTCAATACTTTAACATACCTACAGTCATCACAGATAAGTTAGAATATCTGTTCTCATTTGTCAGATCAAAAGTCCCTTTTGAAAATATCCTAAAAGCTGGCATTAAACATACTTTACATTAAGCCAACACTTCTATATCAATATGTTTCT
Organism: Poecilia reticulata; assembly: GCF_904066995.2. Lineage (NCBI taxonomy): Eukaryota > Metazoa > Chordata > Actinopteri > Cyprinodontiformes > Poeciliidae > Poecilia > Poecilia reticulata. The sequence goes on from NC_088838.1 coordinate 7,497,667, forward strand.
GATCTAAATAATCTGTTATGTCATGTTTTCATCAACTATATGTGAGAAATCATTATAATTAGCAGAAATTAAGGCTTTCAAATGTCCACCTGTAAAGTTTATCAATATAAGGTGTTTCTGAAATAAATGGATTTTTCAATAATACTCAAATTTATGCAGTGGTTCTGTATGTTGCAAATGAGATTTAGTGTCAAAACATATGACAGTACTGGCATTTAATCCATCTCTATTTTTCCCTTCATTGTATTACTTTAAAATGTGGGATGCAAACCTAAAGTATAAGGTTTCTACATATTAAAAAAAATTTTAAAAATTTGTCAGAAACTAAGGTATATTCTATTGTTTATAGGGAAAAAAACACAGTGCTTGCCTGTCTCTCTCTCTTTGCCCCCAAGCCTCATGCTTCAGAGAAATAACAGCTGGGAGCTCAAGTATTAAGATTAAACATAGATTCACACGCTTGTGCACATGCACATACAGCCGTGCTCAATGCGTGTGTGAACGCACGTCCACAGACGCCCGCGGTGTGTGGTTGTGTTGTGCAGTTGAACAGCGGACCATTAGCAGAGCGCTGAAGCTGTCGTACATTCTGGCATGGCTCTTTAATAAAGTTCCTGTACATTTTCCAGACGGTCAGTATTTCCTCTGTGCAGTCGTGCTCAGACACACACAAGTAAAAAAAATGAAAAAGAAGAAGCTGGACTAAAAATAACTCGGCGTGGTTGAGAGAGACTGTTTTATTTGCTAAAAGGTTTGTTGAATGAATGAATGCATACATATAGACAAGTTAGGATAAATACACATTTTTCTGTCATTTTTTGCGTCTTTACTCCAACTTTGTCATCAAGCTAAAGAACATATCTGTCTAAAAATAGACATATTCAACAAAACCCTAGTTATTTTTTGAGAAAACATATTAGCAAATGAATGGAGCAATTTCAGTAACCCTCGGGAATAAAAACTTAAATTACTGCCTGACGGACTGTATCCAGGGGCAAATTATTCCCAAAGCACAACACAAGCAAAGCTAAAGTAATTACATTGCTGAATAATTGTGTGCTTTGTTCATAGTAAATTTAATACCTCTATAGTTCAATATCGATTTATTTTTTACAGCACTTTAGTGGTATGTTTAACTTGAGCATATTGATATGCTTTCATCAGCATAATTAAAGCTTTATTTGGACGTAAAAACACCAGAACTGTGTTCATTTGTTGAATCTTTTAAAAGCACATATCTGTCCTGAATCCTTCTAATGTTGCAGTAACATTATAAACCTATTTGTAAAGTTGTAGAAATTATATTTATATTTTGATGACAAAATAAGATTTTATTCAAATTATTTACAGGAGCTAAGCTTTAAAACCATGAAACGTCTTCCAACACTCATTTAAAGTGGTAGAACAAAAACCATTTTTACTCTAACAAACCATTTAAAAACATGCATGACTGTTTCTGCTAAACTAATGCATTTGTTAGTCCCAGATGTTTTGCTTCAGTAATAATGCTACACAGATCCAATCAGTAAGATCAGTGTGAGACAGAAAGTACCACTGGGCTGCTGGGTACCAATTACTCAACCTTGACTTTTTTGCTTTTTTTTTTCCCCCAATCATGAAGCTTCACACCGCATATGTAATTAACAGAGTGATAGGTTTTCTAATCTTCCTGTTATATGTTCTCCCTTCCAATATCATGCAATTGCTACCCAAAGTGGAAAAGTAAAACAAAAAAGGAAGCTTGGATACCAACCTAGAATGAAATGATAATGAAAGATGGATGTTGTGTAGGAAAGGAACATGAGGAAAGAAAGTGGATTTAGCAGCATATCAAGGCCTGTCGCATCTTTGAAGCATGTGTAAGTCGTGGTTGACGCTCCCCCAGTTTGAATTATGTGTGCTTTTTTATATATATTTAAGGATTAACTGACAATCTGGGAATTAAATTTGAATGATGTATTAGTAAGCCCAATCAGAAATTAGCAAAGTTAAGCATAAAGTAGGTCATGTTGTCAGTTTCACTTTCAGTTTTAGACATCAAATATAACTCAGTGAGTAAATCACTATTAATACATAGAGTCACATGAGATTAAGTACCGTATCTTCCACACTATAAGGCGCACCGGATTATAAGGCGCACCTTCAATGAATGGCCTATTTTAAAACTTTTTTCACATATAAGGCGCACCGCATTATAAGGCGCATAGAATAGACGCTACAGTAGAGGCTAGAGTTATGTTATCCATCCACTAGATGGAGCTGCACTAAAGGATGAATGTCTAAAGCCACTTTGTTGACAAAGAATGTCAACAAAACAGTCTGACTCCGGTCGGCGAGGAGAGCCTTCTGCGACTGGGCCGGGGCGTGGCCGGACAATGGTCACCCTTCTCCGTTTGCGCACAGCATGTTCATCTAGAAAGTGGTGCTAAATGACCTGCAGACGACCTGATTCTAGATTGTCGGTAGGTAGATAGGTCAGTCAAACTTTATTAACAAACCAGCGTTCTGACAACTATCCCAGCATGCACCGCGGGCTGCTTATTCTACGGGCAAAAATGAAGTCGGCGGCTGCTTACCGTAGTTGCTAGACCTGTTGTGGCTCAATATTGGTCCATATATAAGGCGCACCGGATTATAAAGCGCACTGTCGACTTTTGAGGAAATTGAAGGTTTTAAGGTGTGCCGTATAGTGCAGAAAATACGGTAGTATTAATTAGTCATTGCTATGATATCTGATTATGTAAATTCTCCAGTAGTGAATCTACCTATGGGCTACATAGATCTGCTGTTGTTGTGTCAACCTTCCAGATCGCTCAGGTCTTCTGGTTCTGTTCTGATCTGCGTCTACAGAACCAAAATTAGAGAAGCAGCATTCAGCTTCTATGTTCCACAAATCTGGAAAAAAAAACTTCCAGAAAGCTGCAAAGTAACTGAAACACTGAGTTCCTTTAAAACAAAACTAAAAGCCCACCAGTTTCCAGTTGCCTTTGAACCATAATAAATGATACACTGACCAACAAATGTGATGTGTCATTGATTTTGATTATGGGACTTGATAAAAATGTAATTATTGTTCTCAAACTGGTGACTGCATGGTGCCATTGTGACTTTTTTGTTTTTGTGTTATGATGTGTACCACTTGCTGAACTGCCTTGTTGGTGAAATCTGCTGTACATAAAGAATTATTGAAACTTGATTGATACGACATGAGTGAACTGCAGAACTCATATTGTGTAATTTCTCCAGATGTACAAAAAGTCTGCGCCAACCTGGAGGTTGTCACATCAGTGAAATTGTATTATTAAGTGCAGACAAAGATGATGAAGTATGTTTACCTAAGGCCCTGTATTTTCTAATGTCTTTGACAAACAAGGCACAGACCCATTAATGTGATAAGGACAATAATGTTGGCCTTTTAGTCCAGCTAAAGTGTATTTACTCTCTTTCCATCAACAGAGAACTAGACATTTAGAAAGCGTAAAGTAAGATTTAGAATATTTGCTCCCACTCTTTTGGATTTTCTGATTGAATGAGCATAGACAACGTTGTGAAAGGTTCTCCAAGAACAACAAAGAGTCTAGTTTAGCCAGCCTGGTCACAATAATCACTGAATAGTCTGAAGCGTACACTGTGGGTGGCAATTCCCAATAAATCCAGGTTCCTACAACTCAAAAGCTACTTGCTGATTAATATGAAATTTTTGGATCATGGTCAAGAAACTATACATAAACCCCCCCCCAAAAAACCCAATGAGAACCTATTAAATAAACTTGATTTCATAGGAAAATACCTCAATATACCATAGAAACTAATTAAAGTGTGTGAAAAACTACATTTCTGCCCATCCCAAAACTTTCTCCTACAACTGCAGTTGACTACTTGGCATAGTCGTTGTCCTTTTTCATGTACCAACAGGAGGAGATCCAAATGCTATATTTCTATATTACCTAGACACACTGAACTGCTAACTGTGCAGCTGTACACATGGCTGAGTAAGCACCAGTCCAGAAACTGCCTCAAAGAGCCAGACAGCTTCACTTCAGCTTCTAATGTTAATTTAAACATTCCAGATGGAGGCTTAGAGCTGTGAGGCACACCGGCACCACACTAGACTGCTGTCTGTGCATCACTTTTATTCCTTAATGACAGAAAAACTATCGTGCATGATATAGTGAGGCTATACAGATCAAACAGCTTGAGTTATGAGCTCACTTTAGCTTGTGCTTTTTAAAGGTGCAGATGAGTATTAAAAAAGTATCTGTCTCTGCCAGAATAAACTCAAAGGATTCTGAGTCAAGACAATCAATAGCGATTTATTACGAATACTTAAGGTCTGAAGATCAACTCCTCAAAGTCTTTAATGACATAAAGGAACCTTATTCTTTTTTTTATTGGCCATTTGGATCTCACAGAACTCTCTAATATCCAAAGAAAGAAGCTTGAGGCACCATTTTCCAAAGACAGTCAGGGAAATCAACCAGGTCAAGTTGTTTTTTGTTTTGGCTTTAAGCAACTCATGACATTACAACAGTCTGGTCAATCAAAGTAATTGATAAAGGCTAAACCCCAGCATCTTGGTATGCTGCCGCCATAAGTTTTATGACAAGTTGAAAAAAAGTATACCTCCAAATCAATGTCACATATAAATGTTGATTTTAACATTTCTCAAAAGTATGTCAGTCTAATATTTAAGTATTGCCACTGCTCCTTTAATGCTTTACCTTATGATAATATACCAGGGTGCAATTTGCTTGCTCTGTTCAAAGCAAGCAGATCCATGTATTAGTAAGCCCAACTTTTAGAGTCTAACTTTTATTTGATGAATTAAGTATTCGGTATAATTAAGAACTTGTACTTACTCCTCCCTCCTTCCCAACAACCACTAATGCTGTTAACACATTCAAGGCATCTAAAGATGAAATGAACATGAAGTGTTCCTTTATGCCGATGATTCACTGGTGTTCATTTCCAATCCTCAAACTTCTTCATAACTGTGTTGTCTGTCTGTCCTTTTATTATCTTAAATAATCCCAAAATGCAAGCTTATAAGACAGCTGAATTTTATGAGGATAATAATGGGACATGTAAGAGAGTGAAACAGCTAAAATGACACCTTTGTATAATGAATCAATCCAAACTGAAATCCAGGTGATCTTTTCCTGTATTCATTGTAATATTCAGTCTGTTGCAGCATATATTTGGAATAGGTGAGGTTTTAAAACGAAAATAATTGTAGAAACATTATATATTATTATACAATATATTTAATTTTATGAAGACATTTTTGCCATTTATGAACTTACGAAAGGTGACATTAATGCTTCTGTCACACAAAAGTCCGACAGCCAATAGACAAAATAGGGAAAGATGAATACAATGACCATAAAAAAAGAATAATATTGAACTGATCACACAATGATGGTAAAAGTCTCATATTGTATGAAATTTTATGGCTTAGAAAAATAGACTAGTTTTAACAGACATTTTCAAGATTCTGTGCTATGCTGAGGTTAATTATACCAGAGTTTTGAGGCAGACACAGTGAAAGCATAGTTACCCCCACATTTTAATCTAGATTTCATCATATCCAAGAAAAAGTGTCATGTACACTAAAGGTAAAAAAAAAAAACGTCAGATGGAGCCATCCCAAGTCACACCATGAAATCCCACTAAATGTATCTGCTATTTTATTATTCTTATTTTATGCTATGGTATTTGACAAGTTTATGCTGGTATCTACCTAATTAAAAGGAAATATAAAAATCCAGGCAAGAATGTAACAACAATCAAACATTCATATGAGCTGGTATTGTGACAGATAGCAGAACATTCACGCCTGCCTGCCAGGCTGACAGCTTGATTACGTTGTGTCATTAGCATCAGATTGTGACAGGCAGTGTATTCAGTGTGCAGTCAAAACAGAGTGAGTGCAGCACCAGGATGATCTTTTTACACCATCATCCTGGTCACAAACTGTGCAGAAAATATCTAGTCCATATTTCCGCCACGGCGACATGCTCCATGTTTTCAGCGGATGAGCGATAAACAGCATGCCAGTAATCCGCAAGATACATCTTCATCATCTTCGCCGTTTGTTAATATATTCCACCCTACCATGAAATTAACTGCATGATGGTTTAATTAACTCAGTGCCAGAGTGGTCCTGTCTCAACAGTACGACGGCATCAGTTTCAACTACACGTATCGGATAGATTTTTTGAATTTGTCGATCTTTAAATCGTTGCTTTCAACAGCTCGGACGCGGATAAGGCAATTTGTAGAAACGAAAGAAAGCGATGAGTGAAAAGGTACCGGGAACCTATTTCTGCCAGAGAGGACGCATGAAGCGACACGCGGCCTCGCCAATTCTTTCCATCCCGGCTGGTTGGCTGTCACCTCCAGTGTTCCGGCTGAAATACTGCTCAGTCCGCTGGAATCAGTCACCTCTACGCTGATCACATAAGCCTAAGGGGAGGGAAAGACATGTCTTTGCCGTGGCGGCGATCCATCAAGTCCGACAGGCATACAGCCCACTGACAGAGCGTTATTCAGGTTGACAGAGCGCCGTGGAAGTGACGATCTCCATCCAGCGTCCTGTCGCTGTTTCAGGCCAGTGACTCTGGACCGGGTTTAGTCAGTTTGCTGTCCTCTGTCAGATTGTGAGAGACAGACGCCTGAGGGGAGTCCTGCTGTCTTCCAGGCACGGCTGAACCGGGGCAGAAACACCCGACCAAGCACCTGGTACAAGCGCACAACTTTGTAAATGTGTCTAATAGCTCACCTTAAACGCACCGCAAGATGAAAACTGTAGAGAGTGCCGAGGATGGCATTGCTTGTGAAAAATTCAGAGCTGCTGAATGATAGATAAAAGTGTTCAAACTGGTGTTGCAATTGCATAAATCATTACACCAACTGGGGTTTGGGAAAAGTGACCAAAAAGAAAAGAAGTAATTGACCTCTCAATGCTGATCTTAGATAAACGTTTTTTTTTTTTGTAAAATAGTCAGGATCTACAGTTTAAAAGACTTCACAAGCAACTTTGATAACCAAGTCAGACCACTTTCAAGGTCTGGAAGTGCTGTTCCTTTCTGATTTATTAATGCTGCTTATCTGTTTAGGAAACTTCTCAGGGGTAAACAGTCAAACCGGGTCGCACGGGTTTCCTTTCAAAACTAATTGAAAAACAACAAAGTCTTACTGGAAGCATGAAAACGGTGGTGTTGTGATTTCCAATTAAAAGGCCAAAATTCATCAAAGGAAGTCCGTTTGTCTTCAGAGTCTCAGTTCTTGCCTTGTTTTTTCCCTTTTACGTCCCGCCCTGGCTTTTTGTCTCTGATTGGACAGGCTGGAAGGACGAGTGGGACTGGGAACGGGACTGGAGCTGTAGCGGGGGCTAATTAAATTTTCCAGGCACCACTGGCAGACATGTTGCTCTTCAAGCAGAGCTATTAACTTAGTTCTGCCCATTACGGTTCTCCTCCTCTCCTTCTGCTCTTCACCCCTCCTGCCATCCATCAACGTCGCAGTGGCAATGAGAGCGGGGAGACGCAGTTTAGCAAAGGGGATTCAAAGTGCATAAAAACCGAACAAAGATGGAGACCTAAATATGCAGACTCACGCTATTGACCCATACACACTCATGCATAAATGTGTATAAAGAGATTTATAAAAAAAAGTCATTAAAATGTGACTGGAAGGATCACACAGAAACTGAAGTCTAGTGTGTCTCATGGATCACACCGAGGAACGTCAGTCGCTGCCTCCCTCAAAAACTGTCTTCTAGTGACGTCTCGATCAGATCCCCTGTACCAGTTTAGTGGCCTAATCAAAGTAGTTTATGCTTTAATATGTATTATTTTCTTATAATTCAATCTATTTTTGAAGTGCACGAGTCCCTCCTGGATCCAAACACCCACACAGCGTGATGCTGCCACTCCTGTACTTCATGGTTGAGGTGGTATTTCCACTTTCTTCCAACAAATGGAACGATGGCCAGCATTCCGGATTTAATTGCATCAGTCTCCAATAAAATCAAAAAATAAAAAATCTAAAAATCTAAAATGTATCTATAATTGAGTGAATTTTCAAAGTATAATCTGGCTTTTTAGGTCAAACCTTCCTCCTTTCTGAGTGGCATTTCAGCTCATGTTGGTTCAGGGTTATTTTCTCTACAGATAACGAGACTCTTAGCAGATTCTGCCACCATGCTCACAAGGTTTTAGATATTGCTCTAAAGTTGATTTGGAAGTTTCACACAAAAACAGTGTGAGTAAGAATAAACACGCATTCAATGTTATATATTTATAAAAAAAAAAAAGTCATCCAGGAAATAATCAAATAATCAAAACCACAGGAATTGGATGCGGCTTCACTAAAGAATGTCTTAATTAGCTCTCCTGGGACAATTTGACAAACTTATTACTGTGAAAGAGTTTTAGTGTTCATCACAATTCTAATAAAGGCGTATCAAGTTAGCAACAAGGTGATGAACAAGAGGAAGCTGAATCGTTATTTGATTGCAATTGTCTTTTTCTACTTTAATTTAAAGAATAGCTGAAAATTCAATTCAATTCGTTATTATTTTCATTCATTTAGTTTAAGATAAGTTGAAGTTGAACAACCTGAAGATGGCTATCAGGTCCAACTCAGACGTCCTCTATCTTCAGTTATTGATTTCTCATGTCACATTTTCTTGTTTGTAGCCTCATATGAGGAATAAAATCTGTGGAAAATGCAGCACCAATCTGCCTCATGATCTCACTTTTCACAAAGGAATTTGCTTGAGGCCACAAACAGCCCAGAGGCTGCTGAAACAGGAAAACAGAATTACTCTGAAAAGTAAAACGTTCTAAAAATATAAATGACTTGTCTGAATGTCTCGTGTGTGCATGCATGTGTGTGTGCGTGTGTGGACGTGTGTGTTGGAAAATGAAACCACTAGGTTCCTTCCACGTCACCCATTTCCACTAGGAGAAAACAGAGCTCTCTGAGCGGTTTTTGCACAGGGTTGCACATACTTCCACAGCAAAACCCTTAAACATATGAACTAAGAAAAGGAGCCCTGTAGTTAAAAAAAACAACAAAAAAAACAACAAAAAAAAAACTAAAACAAAACCTTGAATTATATTTAATTGCAGAAAAGCACAGCCAATTCCAGACAAGTGGCTGGGGACGCAAGCTGAAACTACATTGTGAGGAGCTGGTTTCCTGCGGGGCAATGGCCACCTAAAGCAGGATAAAGAGTAAACCAGCAAGAGAACGAAAATCACCGTCTGTAGATAATGAATGAAGGAGAGGGAAAGGAAAAAAAAAACAGAGACTGAGCGTGGGAGGGCTGAATAATGAGTAAGAGAGGGGGAGAAAAGCCTCCTTCCCTTCCGTCCTCCTTGTCTTGTGGTGAAGGGTTATTTTTAGCTTCAATAGGGAGCAACACGGTGCTGTAAAGGCAATCATTTCTGCAACAGCACCGCCATCGCTCACTGCTACATCTCTGTCAAAACAAAGGAGACTCACTTATGCAAACACTTAGGCATGCATGCCCACAACGGTTCGTAAAGCGCTGGGATTATAAAGACTGGCGTCAGCGTAAATAATAGCCTGTATGTTTGTAGTTTGGGGTGACAGTCGCACAGATATTCGTATTATAACGCCGAGCCAGAGCTGTTGTCAGTGCTGGAAACTTAACGTGACGACGACGTTCCTCCCCCTAAAGAGCATAAAAAGCAAATCCATTCCCCTCCTCCTTAAATTTCAGCATGCACTCAGTGTTTTCACTTGGCACCTACTTCACAAGGTCTGGGTATCTCACTTTAAAGTGTCTCATTTTTCACACAAGTGCACCGGGAAAAAAAAAAAAAGAAAAGAAAAATCTCTTCTCAGATGCCACAGTGTGTGAGCGTGTCAGGTTAAATCAGCTGGAATAAACTGAACACACACACGCACACACACACACACACATGCACGCGCACGCACGCACACGCGCACGCACACGCACACGTATTTCCCAGATGATTTCCACCGGAGCATCACTTCTGATTCAATAGCTTCTCCAAGAAGAATTAAAACGTCTTCGGTTATCTGATGCAGATTACAGACTTTTCTACAGGGATCAATACTTGTGTGACTTTGTTTTTTCCTGACGGGAGATCTTCTAGCTTCCAGTCTGTCTTTCTGCTTACAGTACAGAACACTGTGGCTAAAGTAATTAAATGTCACCTTATTTGTTTACACACACCAGCTCAGTTGGAGCATCTTGGAGTTTCTGTGATCAAATCTGCTTCCAAAACTCTGAGCTTCCTCGTAACGGTGCAGCTCAGGTCATTTACAGAAATGTGTCGGCTCCATGATTAGAAGAAAGAGTCATTTGCAGCTCTGCAGGGCTATATACGCACACCATCTCTTCCTAGCGACAAACTTTGATTCACATAGCTTAGTGCGAAAGAGAGAAGGAAAGAAAATATCAATCTCGCCTGCAACACAAACCAATCACAGAAAGTAAAAGGTCCAAGCAGATATATAGATGTCAACATTGCTGTATTCCTGTAACGTAACAAATTTGTATCAATAACTAGGAGCACAGTGCGGTGCAGAATATAAAAGATATGGCAGCCTACTGGAGAGAAATAGACAGGACTGCCAAACTAAAGAACTACTGCGTAGATGTAAGGCTTCAAAGAGTAGACAGGAAGGAAAATATGTAATTTCAGTGCCAGGCGACTACACACTGATTAATCGTGGGGTTTCTCTTTTCCAAATTTATTAAGACCTCTTTCGACTATTAGACCTGGACCCTTTTTGTTTTCACTTTGGACTCTGAAAAAAGGGCCCAGCAGTAACTCCTGCCGCTGGAGCAGAGTCAACCGAGTTCTCGCCAAGAAACCGAGAGCAAAAGAGAGAGTCTTTAACGTGCAATTAAAAGTTATGATTTTTAGCCTATTGGTTCTGTTGCAGCAATTTCACTTTGTAACGACTATGTGAGCTTCAAATGGCATGGTAATGTGCAGCTGTAGCAAACTGGAGAGAGATTTGCCAGACACACAATTCTGAACGCCTGTGAGAGGAGAGAAGAGCGAAGACGGATCCGGTGGGGAATAAAACCCCCTGTTCTCCGTAAACTGATGATCATGCTACAGCGTTTATGCTGTCAAATTGAATTATAATCGCAAAGAAGTTGGAGGAAATTTGTGACAGACACAGATTTTTGATGGATAAAATATGACTGTAGCAATTTCCTCCCCCTCTGAAAATAAGTTATTTAAAAACCAAAAACAAGACTGAAGACTTTACTCTATCTTCAGCAATAAGCAGATGTTAATTATTTAAAGAAGCAGTTTGTATTTTCCTGGCACATAGTGCCTTTTTATAGCACAATCAGATAACTGTTACCTTAACTTATGAAAATGCTTGTTATGACTTGAAAGCAATTGTACATCATAATTTAACGCCTTTAACTGAGCCTCTGTCTCTTTAAAAACTAGTGCTTCCTACATCGTTCCTCTATTAACCCTTGAACAATATTTTTACAGGTGTTGCACTGAGAAGCAGTTTGTAACAGTGATGACACAAATGTGCACTTGCACCAGGTGTTTGCTAATTGCTGCTGGCTAGTCTGAAGGAGCTGAGAGCTGGAGTTGCAGGCGCTAGGGCAGCCCAGGTGTTTTGTACAACTGAATGGTTGCCATGGAGATTAAAGGATTTCTCAAACATGCATAAATGAATCGAACTCCAGGTATGTCTTGATGAAAAAATAACATTATAGCACAATGTAAAGCTCGAAAAGTTTCATTTTTATGGGAAATGTTCCTCTTACCAGTAATGAGTTCTCGGACCTCCATGTCGTTGGTCTTCCTCAGCAGACGAATGAGGGCCGGAATGCCATCACAGTTCTTGATGGCCACCTTGTTTTCATTGTCCTTGCCGTAGGAGATGTTCCGAAGTGCGCCGCAGGCTTTGCGGTGCACTTCAGATTTGGGGTGATCCAAAAGGCTGACCAGAACGGGAATCCCCTTCAGCTGGCGCACATCCTTCTTAATTTTGTCATTCTCGTAGCAAAGGTGCTGCAGGTAGGCGGCGGCGTTGGACTTCACCGGGTCGATGGGGTGACCAAGCATGGCGATGACCTCGGGGAGATCGGGGTCCCGCCAGCGGGGGTCCTTGCGAATGCTGTCGATGGAAGGTGAACGCCGGCCAGCCATTCGGTCCAGACTGGCCATGCTGCCTCTCTCGGGCTGAGCAAGTGGTGCTGAATACATACCGTGGATGTAAGGGTGGCGCTCATCAATCAGCTCTGCCTCAATGGGGTCATCTGGGTACCCTCTGCAAGATAACAGAAGGGAGGACAGTCAAGACATGTTAGATGGAAGAGGTAAATGGAGGGCGACTTGAATTTGTCTGAGAAGAATCAGACAGCCAGGGGACAGGCTAGAAGAAAAGCCAACGGAGGTGAGACTCACTGACTAATGAGGGGAAAAGGTAGAGGAGAGGACAAGGTGATCCGATGTTTGGATCTGTTCTCATCAGGTTTGTCAGCGGGGCTCTGATGGCAGCCCTTTGCAATAAGCGAAATGATTTGCAGCATTCTGCTCCCTACTCCCTGTCAGCAGGCGTAACAAACATGTCAGACTTCAACAAACATCGGGTTGAAGAGAAAGCGACTAGGAGACAGGAAACGATTGCAAACCAACAGAGACAGAGCAACAACAAAAAAAGAAAAAGCTTTGAGGGAAAGACCTGTGAAGTCTTTTCTTTTTTTTTTTTTTTAAAGGAACCCAGAAAAAAGGATTTGATATCTCTTCCTCCAGGGGCAGAGAAAAGAGCCAAGCAGTTCCCCCAGGGAGGACTAGGAGCCCCTACAGTGCCTGCAGGGCTCCCTTTGCTCACAGCTCCAAACACTAGCATGCAGTCACTGAAATGTTAATGACCAACACTCTGGGATTTCTCTGCTAGCATTACCCTCATTAGCAGTTCTCCTATTAGTGTTGGGGACTTAAACAGTACTGAGCTCTAACTGCTTTTCTGGTGACAGAATTAAGGAGCAAAGTGGTCCACCGAGTGAAGGGGGTGGGGGGTTCCTTCACTGAGCCGACATTTCCAAAGTCCCTTGGAGTCTGTTCTCTACGGTCTTCCACTCCAAAGACACTGTCATACATTCTTCATAGGAACATGGGTGACTGTAATTGTTTGAATCCAGCGACAGGAGTGTTTGTCGGCTTTTTCTTAAAACTCTTCAGAAGGCTTCCCACTTCTGACATCACATACAAAGTTAGGGAATGTTTTAAATGTTTTGTTTTTCTCTCAAAAAGGCAGAAGAAGAAAAAACAAGCAGTGCTCTGTCATTAGGAGCAAAACTGTAGTGTTGTGTAGCTCCATGCAACATTTAGCATCCCTCCCCACCACCCATCCCCCAGACTGAGACTTGTTTACCCTCATTACATAATCCAGATGGTCTCCTCTCACCATCTTTCATGGTGGTTGGTGGTGTCCAAAGTCGGTTGCCGACGAGAATTTTCACATGGCGCTCCACGTTTAATGAGCTTTATGCTAATTATGTCGTTTTACAGCTTTCTCTGTGGCATTCAGTGAAAACTGGAAGGGGATCAATATGCCATCTTGCCTCGACTCTCGTGTATCCCTCTTTCAAAAAGCCACGCAGTAACATATTGGATTTTGTGGCATTTACTGTAGTTTGTGCATCTCTCTGCCATAGAAATCAATAAGAGATGAACTCCTTCCTGAACAATGTGTCAAAAATCCTAAATCCCTTTTCTGCTGGATGATAAAGAGATACAGTGCCTTGCAAAAACATTGCGGCATCAACGTTTCAAATCCAACGTTGGTGACATGTTGACATTTTTGAAAACGTTTTACAGCTACAACTCCAAACCACCTTTTGTTCCAGTTTCACCGTCTCGATCAGCTTCTATACATTTAAATTTCTGGGTGTGCTGGGGCGGCGCAGGGGTTAAGCACAACCCATGTATGGAGGCCTTAGTCCGCGACGCAGCCGTCGTAGGTTCAATTTCTGGTCTGGCGACCTTTGCTGCATGTCTTTCCCCATCTCTCATTACCAACTTTCCTGTCAATTAACTATCAAATAAAGGCCATGAGAGCCGATAAAACTTTTAAATAAAAAAACTTACATTTCGGATCATTCTTCACGACAAAATAGCCAAAGTTCAACCAAACTGATGGACGAGAACATGTAAAGATTAGTTTTTAACTCCTGTGGCAGACTCTTGTCTAGATGTAGCTCTGGACTTTGACTAGGCCATTCTAACATGTCAATATACTTTGATATGTTTAATCTGAACTGTTTTATTGTAGCTCCGATTGCATTTTAAAGGCATGTCCCACTACAACATAGACCTACGTAATAATGCAAGAACACGTTCTCAAAGATCAATAACTTTAAGTTCTAATCATCACTTAATACTGGACATGTTAAATTTCCAAAACAGATAAACAAAACAACAGAAAGAATAAATAAATGAACTATAAAGTCCATGTAAACAAAATTGTCCTTCAAAAAAATAACTAGCTGAGACAAAAGCACCAGACTGAAGACTTTTGTCATCCAGTCTTTGGTAGAAAGAGAGAAAGAAAAAAAAACAGTACATGATGTAAGTGGAAATCATTGTGCTCCTTTTAATTTATCATGCAATTAATTTATTGCATCAATAGATGCTCGCACAAAAGCTGCGGATCTCTGTGGCTCCTCATGAGTCACCGTGGATGTTTTGGTTACATCCTGCTTCATGTTCACCTCACCTAGATTGCCAGTTTCAGTAGATATGTTGTTGTGCCATACTCGTCCCTTTTCAGATTCCCAGAGCTCTGTGAGATGCTTAATGCTTGGGATATTATTTTATAACATATCACTGCTTTAATTTTTCCCACTACTTGGTCTCCTGTGTTTCTTTGTCTTGATGATTATCTGTTCGCTAATTTTCTCTGAAAAACCTCTGGGATCGTCACAGAACATCTGTACCTACGCTGAGAAACACAGAGGGACTCTTTTAATTAAGTAACCTTTAAAGGCCATTGTTGAAGCTAGATTATGTTTAGGAGTATTAGGAGTAAAAGAACCTGAAGGTAAATTCATGCCATGTTTTCAGTTTATTCTGCAGTTTAGTTTTTTTTTTTATGTGAAAGCTGCTTTGTCTTAGTCTATCTTATAAAATCTCTTAAACATATCTTGGTTGGTAGGGTTGTGAACATGTCAAGATGTGAATGAGTTCCAGAAATATGAAACATTTTGCAAGGTACTGGAGTTGGATCCAAAAGTTACAGAGACAGAATAGCTTTGGGGGTTGTGGACAACAACATTTGTCCAAATGCTTCATCCACTTCCACTTATATGAATAACTACAAACTTTGAAGAAAACAAAGCTAGCTTTAATTTAAATAGAGCTGGCATTCCGAATGCTAACTTTGGGAAGTTTTTTTTTTTTTTCTTGTTGAACAAGCTTGCCCCTGCAGCGTAGAAGGAGGGGCAAATCAAGATTCTGATTACAGAACATAATCTGGAGAGAGACCGGTGCTCTGAGGTTTGGCAAAAAAATCTGAGTGACATGATAGACTGCATGCAAAAAACACGAGAAAATTGCATGTGTGCGTACAGGCGCTGGTGGTTACTAAAGGCACCCATGCGTACACTCGCCACCCAAGCCATCACCCAGATTTTTTTTTTTTTTGTGCAGCAGAATATTGGACCTGACAAGGCAAAGAGAGGCAGGCATAACCCGCCAAAGGAAGAGCGTAGTTCACAATCTCAGACTCATCGCCATGAAGCAGACCTGCATACATAAACCACCACTGCTGTCACTTTTGTATCTCTATTTCTCTCCGGCTTTCTCTCTCATTATGCCCCACACTTATTTTTTTTTTATACGGGCTTTGTCACGCAGACACATCGGCACACAGATAATGTGTACAGTAGTGCAGATCGCGGCTCATTTAGATCCGGGACCGATGCGGCAGGGCTTTTGGTAAAGCAGGCTGAGTGACGGGAATGTCAGGATTTGCATTTATATTGGCGGCATTGTGCGAACCCGGATGGCTGTATTCAGGGGACGTGAAAGGGCCCCTCTGCAGCCAATACACTCTGCCTGATTACGGCAGATCACCCTCCTTGTGTTAATCGAGCTGCTTAACGTCCGTCCTGTTTGGGAGCATCCGGACGTTTATTTAGGGGGTCTGCGTGGCCGCATTCATTTTGAGTCTGGATGAAAGAGACAGTTGCACATCCTCGCTGTACTCTTTCACAGTTCTTTATGTTTTCTCGGCGACTTTCATCGTCTCGAGCCGTACGTGACCCTGCTCTTCTGCAGATCCATCAAAGGAGGTAAACTGAAAAGAATTACACACTCTGAAGATGTGTGCACCTCATGTCTATACACACACACACTCACACCCCTTTCTACTACATTTATGAGCTTTTCAACGATACTCCTTGGGGAATATATTGGTCATTCTGAGCTGTGAATGATATTGTGGAGATGAGTTTGCAAGAGAAAACATGAGAAAGAAGAAGAAGAAAAAAACCTCTTGGTTTTTAGATTAGATTTTCCCCAACATCAAAGTGAAGTCTCAGTGTTTCATTTATAATTTAGAGGAAAGGCTTGTGAGAAACCTCAAACATATAGAATGAGATTTAAACTTTAATATAAAGAAAACCTTGAAAAAGGGTCTGGGACTCAGGAGGGAGGTTAAACCTGGGTTTGAAAGTTGGGGTGACAGTGTAGACAGGATGGGAATGTCCAACTCTGTCCAAGAGTTGAGTGAACTTTGGTTCAAAATGTGCAGATGGACCCGTGAATAAAAGCTAAAGACCTTGTGAAGATGCTGCCTGAGGCTGGTAAGACAGTGTCACTAGCCACCATAAGGCGTGTCCTGTGCCAATATGGGCTGAAAGGCCACTCAGTGAGGAGGAAGCCATTACTAAAAAAAAAAAAAAAAAGAAGAAGAAGAAAAAGCCAGATTGTGATTTGAAAATCCACACAGGGACAAAGACTTTCATTTTTAGAGATGTGTCCTGTTGTCTGACAAAACTAAAGTGGAATTGTTTGGCCATATTGACCATCGTAACATTTGGAGGAAAAAGTAGGATGCTGGTAAGCCTTCAAACACCAACTGTGAAGCATAAGGGCTGGCAAAGAATGTTATGTTGACATATTGAAGAAACATCTAAAAACATAATCCAAGAAGTTAAAGCTTTGGTCTTCTAAATGTACTTACAGCCAAAGTAGTTACAAAGTGGCTTAAGGACAACAAAGTCGATGTTTTGGTGTGGTCATCATAAAGCCCAGATATCAGTCCTATTGAGAATATGTGGGCAAATCTTCCTCCTTTCTGTTGGGAGGAATGGATCAGAAGGCCAACAAACTACTCAGAGAAGCTGGCGGAAGGAAACACAAAACATTTGACCCAAGACAGAGAATTTTAGGTAATGCTACCAAGTTTATTAATGTTTGGGGACAATAATAAATAAATCTCTGACATATTGTTTTTGTCATTATAGTCGGAATTAGCAGAAGAAAATAATTTTGGTGATTCCGACTTCAGACAGTGAAGAAGAATGTGTGTTTTTATTCGATGTATGTAAACTTTTGGTTTCAGGAGGCTTGGAAGGAAAAAGGGTCCGAATGCACATCCATGCCACGTTTTTCTAACTTCCCTTTCTCTTCACAGTTATATACTACTTTGAGTTGGCCTGTCCCACAGAACCTCA
Source organism: Poecilia reticulata (assembly GCF_904066995.2). Taxonomy (NCBI): domain Eukaryota; kingdom Metazoa; phylum Chordata; class Actinopteri; order Cyprinodontiformes; family Poeciliidae; genus Poecilia; species Poecilia reticulata. The sequence goes on from NC_088838.1 coordinate 7,515,395, forward strand.
ATAAAATGCAATAAAGTGGCTGTAACATCACAAAACGTGAAAGAGATTTAGGAGTACAAATATTTTTTCAAGACACTGGATGTGAGCAGAAAGGAGGTGGATCAATTGGCCAGGGTCACATCTCTTTAATGGGCCACTCGGTATATAAACATCAGTGGATTAGATTAAAACACACCGACCCCTCTCAATTAAGTGATGAGCAGCTATGGTCATGGGTGCATGTGTTCATTTCCAAGTGTGTGTGTGTGTTTGTGTGACTTCTGGATACAGGTGGGCAGGTTGGAATGGAGTGGATTGCCCAAGGAGAGATGATCCATTAGAGATCGGCTTTAAGACGCCCCTGTGGTTTGTCACAGCTCCAAAGCGGCTATTAATCACACTGGCATGAAGACACCCACACTCACAGAGAGGTCCTCATAGACACAAACTCTGTGTCATAAAGGCTGTGTTAGAGTTGGAATGTAGCGGATGCACCGCTTGTCCAGACATAAAGGGAATAGAGATGCTCTCCTGCCACTTAGTGCTTATGTCATTATTATTACAGGCTAAATACAATAAAAGAAAATGTTATTTTGTCAGATTTTCACCACCGCCTTCATGCATTTATTATGTTTATTGTGGTTATCAACCAACACAAAGTAGAGCATCCAATCTTGTCCACCGATCTAGTTTACCTCACCAAGGGTCTGAAAATCATCAGTATTGGCCAAAACTGGAATCAGCAGGTCAGACTTTTCAAAGATCGGTGCACCCCTCATTTACTCCTTTTTATTCTCATATCCAAAAATAATTAATGACATGATAACAAAGAGATAATACATTTAATAAGTCATTGCTTCAGAGGTCACCTAATTGGTAAGTAGAGTCCACTTGTGAGTAATTTAATAAGAATACCTTTATTGGTCCTCCATTTCAGTAAAGTCCGTCCAAAAGAAAAAAAACAAACATAAGTCATGAGTAGACAGGTACCTAAGGCTGCAGCCACTGGAGGCGCTGCCCTCCAGTGGCTCAGTATAGATAAAGTTGCTATGTATTGATGTCACAGAAGGCATACTTTTCAAACCCAAAGCTTTCCTCATTAATACACTACATGTGTTGATAATTAAAACTGTACATGACCCGGAACAAAGCATCTTCCAAATGACATCATGCTTTTCTTCAGCTCGTCTGAGCTGACAGAACGATAGACGGAGCTAAATAAAAGGTAGTTCTGGAGGAAAACCTGCAAAAGTGTTGAGATTCAGGTGAAGATTAAACTTTCAACAGAAGAATTAACCAAAAAAGACAGAGCAAAAAAAAAGTGTCTCTACAAAATACTGACTAAAGAAGGGCTTGATAAATACATGATTTTTAGTTTGACAGAGACGTCGCTTAATGCCACCATGTCTCTACCTTAGAGAAGAGTTAAGGTCATAAAAACATTCCGGTTTACCATTACCAGCAGATGTTAAATATAAAAGTAAATGAGGCAAGGATCATAAATGCTCCATTATGGGCATGCTGAATGGCACACAGATCAAGCCAGAACATCACTGATAGCTTACTGAGTACTGAGCCTTTTTCTCATTTGCAATGCAAAGTATTCCAGCAAAAATATCAATGCTGCTTTGACACTGTCCACCAACACTCTGATTTCTGCAGAACAATCCCAAACCAGCTTGAGAATGGCTGAAGCAACATAAGAAAGTCCAATCTACACTCCTAGTTCACTGGCAAAAGTGGGACATGCTCCGTTTTAAATGGGTTGTCACAATAACAGACTGGTGTAGCCATTACCTCATTAGGACGGCAAGCAACACATGAATCTACTTGTGGCAGCGTTTAGAGGGCGCCGCTGGTCCGACTGCGCCACAGAGCAAAGTTAGAATTAACCCTAAAGTCTAAAAGCCAAGCGAACCCCAGCAACAAATCATCATTACCATCGGCGTGGCGACGCACAATGGAGTCCGCTGTGGCGACAAAACAAGCGCATGGCGCCGACACAGAAAGCCGCTTTGGTACTAAATATCACCATTTTTGTCTGTGCATAATTGAAGGCTTGCATGAAATGATAAGCTGTAATTAGAGCGCGTTAAATCTAAGATTCATTACAGCACTTCGGAGACGCTGGTCCCTTCTTGGAAGAATACTAATCACAGCCTCAGAGCTTAAGAGGCTGCGTGCTGCGGGGGGAGCTGATAGTAGCTGCTCTTAGACTGAAAAAAAGGAATTGTACCCAGGGAAGGAAATAAAGCAAATGCAAAGATAAGATTAGAAAATGTATGTTTTATTGTGTTGTTTAAATGAGCTAGATGCATGCTGGTGTTTGGGAATGCATATGAGCGACTGTGTGTCTATGCATGTGGCTATTAGAGATGTGTTGTGACACATGTAAGGCACGTTACAAATTGCCTGTCACAGCAAGCGTCTCTTGGAGGAGTGACTTGTTTTCTGAAGATGGGATTTTATTGAGTGTGTGTGTGTGTGTGCGTGTGCGCGTGTATTTGACAGAGGACAGTCACAAGTGTGTAATGACAGAGGCTCTGATTAGGCTTCTGCTCTTTTGCATCAATGTGGGAGCCTTTGAATCCAGTGCGTATGCTCAATTATTAAGAAGCTGGAAACCTGCGCACCGTTCTGTCCTTCATGGCGACTGAAACAAACACGCACACTCCAGCCTCGCTCTCTTTCTTGCTCTTCAGCCCTCTTGGAACTGGCGAGATGCCAAACATTTAACTTTCAGATTAGTGGAAAAGTGCAGAGAGCTTGAAAATATCCATCTGTTACAGATCAGTGATAAAAAAAAAAAGTCTAACACACTGACTCAGCTTCAATCCCATGGTCCAATTTACTTCAGTCTGGACGTTTTTCCCCAGGCTCTCTTATGGTTGACAACAGACTGACTGAGAGCTATTAGCAGACAACAGTTGGTTTTTAGGGTTTATTGTTAGTGGCCGACAGGTCTTTTCCTGTCCCATAAGGCGAGGAGTTGTGCTTCTGTCCTGAAAGTTTGTTTGAAATCCCGACACACTCCCCTATCTCCTTCCATCCTCCTCCTGTCTTGTCACATCTCAAGTCATTCCTGCCTCTTAACCTCTGACACAAACACGTGTTGACTGTTACAGGAAAAAGCCAATCCAAGGTAATTTGTTTTTACCAAGCTTCTTTTCTTAGCAATTTTTGTAGCAGTCTTTCCGATTCAAGAACAAGGCAATGAGACAAGCATTTAACAAGAGTTCGCTTTTTGTTGCAAAAAACAAACTTTGGTACGCGGTGTAATGGTTAGCAGTTCCTTCTTACCTGACCCTGTGCACATCGCGGAGAGGTTCCCTGTGAGTGCGGCCCCGGTTCGTCCCGGGCAGAGTCCGGCGGCTGGCAGTGGAGTAGTCGGGTTCCAGCTCGTACGGCTCCTCTTCTTCGGGCCCCAAGCTGCGACGGTCGTCCTCCAAACCATAAGGCTCGGGTTGGAATCGCTCAGGTTGCGAGCGGTTCAGATCCACTGTGCTGCTGCCCATGGGCACCTGGGGCTGCGCCACATGGCCGTAGTCGTCCTTTCTAATTGGCAGAGTGTAGCTGTTCTCTGGACGGTAGCTGTTGGGCATGTACGGGTAGCGTGGCGGCCGGAAGTTGACGCCACGCGACAGGCTACCGTAGTTGTCCGTCAAATCCGCGTAGCCTTCGTGGAGGCCATAGTGACGGATGTACTGGCTCTCTGGTGTCTCCACGTACGAGTCGTTGTAGGAGTTGTTGTAGGCGCGGGTCAGGGTAGAGGTTGCTTGGGGTGTGATGAAGCGTTCGCCTCCGTTCTTCATGTATCGTCGGTCGATGGAATCGGTGTAGCTGCTCAGAGGGGATGAGCCTTCAGGCAGAGGGAGGCCGTCTGGGCCCAGGGGGACCTGCCGAACTGTTCTGGTGGTCACCGTCTTCACCATCTTAGTCACCTGGAGATAGGGGAAGATGCATATGTCAGACAGTGATGCAGATTTAAAGCTCTTTGCATCAAACGAATAATACTGTGGCATTTTCTAATTCACCATATTAGCAACAAAACACCAGGTGCAGCAACTTTTGATACTTTCATTCTCACTATGAAAACATTAATTTTCCTAAAGCAGTGTCCAAGCTACTGTGATGCAATTTACCAGTACTTTAAGAGATTTGCACTGGGTAACCAAATGGTGACCAGCATTGGTCGACTTTCAGCTTGTTCTGATGTGAGCACATCCCACTGTTCTAACAGCTTATGAGATCAACAACAATCTTCAGTGTGGATGCTGTAACTAAGGAAAGAAGACTCAAAGTTAGCGATCTTCAGGATCAGTGAGGTGACGACAATAGGAAAGAGACGCGAGGAACGTAATGGGAAACTTTCATGCACAAGGTGTTATGCCATGTCTGTGGTTTATTTTGGCTAAGAAAGATTTCACTGCTAACAAGACAGAACAGAATACAGCTGCTTTTTTCGTTTTCTTTTGAGCTTTCAACATCTGTATGTTATGAAATATGCTGAATAAGAAAATAACAACACCCATTTTGAAATCTCTAACTAAAGGTAATGGCAACATTCTAAGTATACCCTAAAAAAGCTCCAGAAATGCCAGCGATGCATGCTGCATTTATCTCTAATATTAAATGCTGAGGGCAGTTAAAACTAAATCAATTCAGTTTTGTTTTGAATTACTAGTAAAATCCAGTTTTCTTCTGTGACGTACAAGCAGTGTGAAATCACCTCTGCTCCTACTATAAATATTTAATGACAAATGGTAGCATAATGATTAGGGAAAAAAAACACTATGCTGTTTTTATTTCTTCCATACATACAATATACGGCTAAACACAACAATTCAGATGAAACATTCAGATCAAGAATATTGCACACACACAGAATGAGAGCAGACTGAGTCTCTTAGAGTTTGATGTAACAAACATGTGAATGTTCAAATGCTGCTCCACCAGACTCTGCATCCTGTTAGCGCCCTAGGGAAAGTGTTAGCATCCCATCCTGTGGCTGGACGGGGAGACTACCAAACCAGAATGCATCCCTTTCTGAGGCCCACTCCCTTCTTTTAGCTTAATATCTTTATATCCTCTGCTGTAGGCTGTGTGAATAGCGACGACAAACAGCAAACACAGCTCTGTCTCCGGGCTCTCCGTTCATACAGAAAACAATTTAGGCGCCCAGTGAGTTCTCCTGTGGCCGATAATTGCCTATTTTGGCCGGGGTCATAAATTCATCTTCAAAATTAATGAGGCTGATGAAAATACATTATCGTCTGCGAATGTGCACAATTGGTGGAGTTCATGTTACCCCGGAAAAGGTGTTGGAGATAGGTTAATTTCCACTTGATAGGAGCAGACCCGAGCTGATTGGCTCGGAAAAAGCAAACAAAAATAGCAATAATAAAAAAAGTTCCCTTCTCATCCCGCTAATCAAGAGGTTTAATGTTGATCAACAGCCAAGGTAATTGTAAAGTGCTTTCTATACTATCAAATCAAATATATAATTTCATCTTTAATCAGCAGCGGGGACAGAGAGATGCAAGACATCAGACATTACCAGGAAAAATAAACCCATGCTACACAGGGGACGGGGTGCCAGGAGCAGAAGCGCAAACCACAGATTGGCTGTTTAACATAGTATCCTCATTAACTTAGCTGAAACAAATAGAAATTTACACTGGCCTCGTTTCTTGATTACACCCTGACTGAGCTACATAACAAAGCCCATTTCAGGAACATCAAGGTTCATTTCCATGTTCCAAGTAATTACAGAGTAGCTTGTTTTCGACGCCAGTCCGACTTGGCTTTGCACAGGTAAAGTTTAGAGCTCATTTGCTGGATTCAGGTCAGCTTTGAAACGGGACAAAAATCACAATGCTAGCTCCGTAATTCACCAACCAACTTTGGCTTTTAAGGCATCCATCCTGAGCTCTAACTGTAAGTACAGCTGAAACAGGTGATTTTTATACACCGAGTAAAAACATACAGGTAAATTAGAATCATCTAAATTAACTATTTGTTAAATGCATCAATAATGAAAAAGAGAGAATATCTCTCACTTGAGATTGATGTGGAGAACGACTAGTTCTCAAAGATTATTGCAAATTTACTTATCTTTACTTATTGACACCATTTAAACACATGGCTGTACTTGGTGATGGGCGATATGGACTTAAAGTTTTATTACAACACTTTATGGTGCTATTGTAGTAACAATAAAAGTGGCAATAACTATTCATTACTTCTTTTTTAGTTAAGTTCATAGCTCTGACTTTATGACGCAACAATCACAGCTCCACAAACTGCTCTTGAAAAACATTCCCATTCGTAAGAAGTGATTTGTATGACTAACCTGCACATTCACTGCATTTGATCACATTTTAAAATGTATTGATTTATTGATAGTAGGCCTGTCGCAATAAGCAATAAATCAACTAATCGCAGGATAAATTAAAACAATTTCAATAATTTCCATTTGTATGATTTGTTTTTCTCTTTTATCTCTTTCTACCAAAAACTGGATGACAAAAGTCTTCAGTCTGGTGTTTCACTTTTAACTAGCCCTCTATTTTTTTTTTTTTTTCAAGCACAATTTTGTTTACAGGGACTTCATAATTAATTGTATTTGTTGTTTTTGATGTCTTGTTTATTTATTTTTGGATATTTAAAAAGTCTTCCAGCCACAGTGTTAAATATTCAATAGAATTTAAAGTTTATTGATTTTTGAGAAACTGCTCTTGCATTGTTATGAAAATGGTCTCAAAACAATATTATCGCTTATCGCAATAACTTCTGGGTCAATTTATCATCGAGCGAAATTTGTTTTTGTGACAGGTCTAATTGATGCTCTCATTGAACTGAAGAAAATAGTAAAATTAATCCCATTATAGACAGTTAAAGTTTTTTTCAAACATTAACTGGAATTTATCTTGCCAACGATAAATTAAGATTCTCATCACAATAAGAAAGTATTGAGATAAATGATAAGCGATATGATCAATAATGTCCACTCCTACATGTGCTGCATTTTCCAGAGCAAGAAACTCCCAAAACTCCAAATTAATTAATATAAATACATTAATTTAATTAAGGTCGCTGCAAAGGTGTCTTTTTTCAAACTACATATGGCGTCTCCATTTTCACTTTATCTCACATTGTTGTGAATTTGTGCACATTTTGATTAGACCTAAACGTTTCTAAGACCAGATCATGTCATTGTGTTCCAGTACAGAAAAACTCAAACTAAAGGAGATCACACTTTTTAACAACGACTGTCCATTCACCAAAGCAATAAATGCAGTCTGTTTATGTTTATATTGACCTAAGAAGCAGTCATCGCTTATTCTATTTTATTACGGCTGTTAGAGGCTGAGGGGAGGGTTTGATGCTACAGCTTCCCTGTCTCGACATGCCCAGCTGGCATGTACTATTACAGCTTTGTAGGCAATCTGCAAGGGCTGCGAGCGGATCCATCACCCATTTTCAAACACCCTTTGATGTACGCCCAAGTTCACAAGATGTTAAACCATCACGCAAAGGGGAGACGAGGGACCTGGGTTTCAGAGGAACGACTGAGTTCTGCTGGAGTGGGGTAAACACACCTCAAAGGGAATTGCTGAATTGGTAGTGGGAGTGATTATCCACAAATGTAGCAACTCTACTGACATTATGTGGTTTAGAATACAAAAAATATATAACAAATTCACATTGGTAGGGAAAAAAGTTTGAAACAATCGCAGGCAGTTAGACGTAGTCCTTACTAGTTTGCCAGGCTGTTAAAAATGGGTGTAAAGTCAGAGAACATCCATTTAAAGCAATGTAAGATGTTTTATTACTGCTTTTTAACGGGAGAATCCATGTGCGTGGAGGCTGGGTAGCCGAGACAGGAGGAGGCAGTAAATCATGTTGCTAAGCAAGCTGTGATGATGAAGCCTGCCACTGATTTTCACGCAGGCTAGAAGAGCTTCTTACGAAGATGACTCAAACAGAAACCGCTCATTGCTTTGTTGAAAGAATAAACAGTTCTGACTTTAAAAGCCGATTATGATCATTTACTATTTTGAGCTGAACGTTTTAACTCGCCCCTACTTTACCTGCTCAAGTGTTGGCTAGCAAGCCCGTTCGGGGGCAGTAAAATGATTTTATTTGTTTAGGTGGTATACCGCAACTCTCATTAACTCATATCCAGAGGAGAGGAGAAGGAATGCGGCTTTTATTGGTCCAAGTCGAAAATGTCTGCTTCATGGAGACTCTCTGCCAGCAGGAAAGAGTGTCTGGATGCTGGCCAAGGGAAAGTATTTCACACTGGGGCAGCAGGATGAAAGTGGATATAATTGACTGTTTACATGCGCCCATAGACTCTACTACACATTGCGGGCCAATTGACCGTAAGCTGAATGAGCTGAGAACGTAGGGAGAATCTGTAGTTAATCTGCTTTAACAATTTAGACTGTGCATCCCCGCATGAAGAAAACTTGATCATTAAATTTGCAGATGATACCACAGTAGTGGGATTGGTTTAATGGGAATGGTACATCAGTGCAGCGGAAGTGAATCAACCAGCAATGAGAGATTGGACAAGAGGGAAGGGATGATTATCAACTCCCAGAGGTCAAGATCCGAAGCAGCGACTCTCAGCATCACCACCCATGTACCAGAGAGGGTGGATAAGTGTAAGTTCCTTCAAGTCCAGATTTATGATGGCCTCGCTTGATCAAGAAAAGAAAAAGAAAAAAGTCTAGTCATAAAACGATAACTACCACCAGCATCACTCCCTGCCAGAATCCTCCCAACATCCTTCAAAGCTGTGGGTCAGAGTGTGTTGACGTATTGCATCTCATCATGGTACTCAAGCTGATATATGGCAGTCAGCAGGGGACTGTAGGGAGAAAATATCAGGTTTCATTCTCAGGTCTGTTCATTCTCAGGTTGAACCCCTTTTAGTCAAAAAATTCCATACTTCCAGAAATTTTACGTCATCAAGCAACAACATCTAAACCGAACTATAACATTAACCGTACCCTGACCTAAAAGCCAACCCACTGTACATTTATTGGTGAAGTTGTACAACGAACCCCCACCTATTCGCAGTTCAGTTTGTGGATTTGCCAATTTGGTATTTTTTCCCGAGGATCGGAACGCGATAATTATTTGTGAACAATCCTATTTGTGGATTTTTTTTCGTACAGCATATCTAAGATATTTTAAAGAAAATGCAGCCTGGGAAGTTAAAATACCTAGGCACAATGCTGCTTGACACACTATTGGCTGGTGTTTGCAAAGCAACCAATCCAGGAGTGTTATTCGTTTACCTTGGCAATGACACCCTGGATCCCCCCGAATGCAGGAATAAGAAAGACCAAAGGTCGCAAGCTTCAGCAGCAGTAGCCAAGACAGGTTCCACTGTTAATTTTAATCCATATTAAGGTATATTTAGTGTGTGAACTATTATAAGCATTTGTAGAGGGGGAAGTACTCAAGTATTTGTGGATTTCAGCTATCTTTGCTGCTTGTGGTCGCTAAGGCCCATGAATGCAGTGGTTTCCCTTTGTATAGTTTACATTTACCCTGTTTAGTCACAAATCTGGAGAGAACATCAAGTATCTTGACTGAGAATTTTTGGAGGTTTTAGTTCAAACTCTGCCGATGAATCTCTGCCAACATATAGTTTATTGTCCTGCAAAGGATTGTGAGGGGAACTCACTATCCCCTCACTAGGATAGGCCATCGGACTTGCTGGGACTCTACTTTCTGTCCAGTATCTGCTTCCAGGATGTAGCTCTGAACAACGTCAGAAGCTTCTCACACCAACTTCAAACTTTTTAAACGTTTGTGATCTTTGTGGGGCAGTTTGCTTGATGGCAGACAAACAATATCTTGTTTTTTTGTAAGCCATTAGTTAAAAAAAACAGCAACATCTGTACTTGTCAGCTACGACTTACTCTGAATCAACTGCTGAACGCACCCCGTAGTCTATTTACAGCAGTTACTGCTTTTCGGTTCACTTCACAGTATTCTGCTTAAAGATTTTTGCTGATAGTTTATCGCAAAAACACATGGTTACCACAGAAGCAACTTTTCTGCTGGCAGATCAAGATGACGAGAGAAGCTTCTGCGTTTCATCTTCCAGCAGTTAGACGTGGGATAACCATCAAGGAACAGAATCGTGTTGGAATTACAGAGCACGGTTAGACGTTCGGTTCAAAAGAAACAGACATGCACAGAAATACATCTGAGCTGCTGACAAATGATTGGAGAGGTGGAAGAGAAAAGAGGTTAAAAAAACTAAACACGCGGAAGAGACGATGAGAGCACATATGGCACCTTAAGAGTTTGGATGCATTTGAAGTTCACCGTCAACATTAATCTGCTTTACTCTGCAAAGTAATTTCAAGAAAACACCAAACTCTTCCATTCAGTAGGGTGTCAGAGCCTTTAAAGTTGTGTCCTTCCTTCCCCTTGGTTTTCAGCAAAGCCTTTGATTAGTGTGATGTTTTGCTACACGCACTGGTGTGCATTATTCCTAACAAGTTATTTCCCCCCTCACCCTCCATTCAGTGCATAAAACATGCGAGTGTGAGAAAGAGTGTGAATATGGCCAATCCCCTCACAGTAAACAGGCTGGAGGGCAACGGGTCCTCCCTTATGAGGGATTAGAGCTGGCTTTTTAATTACAGCTTCACAGTCCCTGGACTAGAAGCTCCACACTGTGCTCTCTCCACTCATCTGATGCCCTACGGGGAATGACTTACTGCAGCGATGTTACCATCTGCATCCAAAACGCTGTACAGCAAGTTTTTAATCTATGGAGGTATGTCTGAAAATGTAGATAAAGTCCAGACTCATCTAAAGAGGGCATCTGGCACAGAGTCTTTGAGCGGTCTTGACAACTTAAAATGTATTTTTGTTATTTGATAACGAGTCACTGCCAGGAATGTTCTGTGAATACAGCCGACTGCCAGGGTTTAGCACAGCTTTTATGCAGTAGAGAAGAGACAAATACCAAATGTGAGTTTCCTGTTCAGCCAACCTTGTGCGAGATCCTTGAGTGAGAATCCTCAAAGGTAGCAAGTTGTGTAAATACGGTAACTTCATTTCAAAATGAGACATTTCTTCTTTTTCAGTGTGTGTGGACTTAAAACAGCAGAACTCTCCCCTCTTGGCAAACAAGCAGCTTGAATAGAAAAATATATCTCTTTTGTTGTATGAAAAAGTGAGCAACAAAAAGCTTCACACCCTGAATCTAGGTTTCAAACTCATATTCTGAAAGGAAGTAGTTCTAATTAAGATTAATAAATACTGCTCTGGCAAATAATAATAAAAAAAATATATAAAGAAGCCATCAGCACTTTTAAGTTGTTTGTACTGCAGTATTTTGAGTACACAGTAGAAATAAAATAATGGCAGAGTGTCAGAAAACATGAATGATTTGTAAGAACTGTGAGAACAACATCTGCAGCTAACAGTTAGCATACCGATGCTAAGCATAGCATCCATTTCAGAGCTTCCTATCCATAAACTAAACTAAAATGTTGTTTGTAGACTCGACTGCACTGGATAACGCTAAAGATTAAAATCTGAAATAATCAAACCAAGACTGGACAATAAAACACCAAACAGTTATTCTTTAAACACTGCTGGGGTTTATTAGTCACTTTTTTAGTTAGTGAAAACACAAATATGGAGATTTTGTGAATGTTTTTTGACAAAAAATGTCCAACAGAGATTATTTGTGGAAAAAACCCTCCAAGTATGTTTATAGATTCTTTCAATCAATCTGTAAAAGTCAAGAATCCTGCTGAAACCTCCCGTCTCATTCCTGTGAAACAAAAATCATCGACGGTCTTTTCTTTTGAGCCTGATGTATCAGTACAACTTCAGAAAATTATGACTAAAAATAAAATGTTTGACATTAACAAGTCACTTAGTGGGAAACACTAACACCAAGAAAAGACAGGCAGTGTGTTAAAGACTGAACAAGGACTTTCTTACCTCAAGATTCCTTTACGCATGACTTTTGATTCACAATGCTATCAGTTTGTTGTTGTCATCAACAGTGACCAGGCTATCAGGGAAAAGCATCAGTCTACAGCTCCTAAAATGAGGTCTTCCTTCTTATTATGCAATCAGGGCTGTTTATTCCTTAGACACTCATTTAAAGCACTGTTTTATAGTGGCAGTATTTGATGCATGTAAAATATCATGGAGAAGTCTGATGTCACTTAAAACCAATGAAAAGGAAAGGGAGCACCCCGCCCCTTCAGAATGAGTAGATGATAACCATAACTTGTTCTTTCCCTGATAAACTCTGAACCAGTTCACCAAAACGACAGGAGAATAACTTTCTACTCAAAACTGAAAGAATTTCTCTTCAGTCTGAGATTCCACAAAACGACGGGCACAGAATCCTCAGCTGATTTTATTTTTCCAAAACAAAACTTGACAGAAATTCTCCATTCTGTGTCTCCAGTGACTATTGCAGAAGTTTAAGCCCCATAAAGTGTGACTTTTTCCAAAAGAAAAAAAAGACATTTTATCTGAAGTCAATACACCTGGAAACACAAATATTATGAGGATGTACCTTTCCGATGCATGAAGAAGCTCGTGTGCTACATTTCACAACACATTTCAAACAGGAACACATTCAGTTAATGAGGGTATAATTTGTTGACACTTGTGGAAGTGGTGTGCAGCCTGTTAACACATTAGTCAGCATGTGGTTACAGATTATGGATGACAACTTGAACTTGTTTTCAACACTTGTGCATTTTAGGCATTCTCCAATACGTTATTGGAACACTAAAACACATATATATCTAATTGAATTTCAATTAATTGTCTGGATTTAACGTTACAATCATTATTAATAAATTATGCTGCATTTCCGCCCTAAAGGCGTTTTAGGCTAAGTGAGCAAAACATGCAGAAGACAGTATTACTGGGGATAGATTATCTCGAGAGGTGGAAGCGGCAAGCTGCGATTTAAAACATGGTCAATTGTGTTAGCTTGAAAAGCCACAGACTGTGCTGTGCACGGCTGCTGTACAGTGTATGGAGCAAACATCGGTGGCATGGTGACGGAAGCCGCAGTAATACGTAAAACCACACTCACCTTCACATTGGTTGACATGTCCTTTCAGGAGAACAACAAAACACAATAAAGGGAAAGTCAACAAAGGGGGTTTCTGAGAAGCACACAACTGGGAGAACGATCCAAAAACTGACTGATGATAAGAAGGAGAAATAAACAGAAATAAAGCTGCGAGCATGGGGGGAGGGCCCCGCTTTCGGGAGCAGGATTACGGGATTTAGACTCCCTAATAATGAAAATCTGGGATTGTGAGCAGAGTATGCTGCTGGATGGCATTCATTTTGACACTCTGAATTCATCTGGATCCATAGGCGACAACGACGGCCGCAAATGCTATTAGGCGTCACACCAAGTGGAGAGGGGAGGGAAGCAGCTGCACTTTTTTTTGTGCCACACTCCATAACTGCAAAATCTTACCAAGCAATTTTGGTCGACTTTCTAGTGCAAATATCCTAGCACACTTGAAATAAGATAAAACAAGTAACTTTTCACCAAGATACAGGATCGTTTTAATTAAATAATTCCTTAATATTGACACAAAAAAAAGCAATTATTCCATTAGCATATTATTTCTTATAACATGGGGAAAATGTGTTGTCATTTTCGCAATAAACAATAATATGGTTGCTCTGACATAATTTTCAAGCAATATATGGTAATGGCATCATGCCGGAACACATTCTCAAAGGTCAATAAACTTTAAATGCTTAGGAATATTTAACACTGGCACTGGGAGACATTTTAAATATCTGAAATAAATAAACAAATAAAATGAATTATGAAGTCTACATAAACAAAACTGTCCTTCAAAGTAAGAGCTAACTGAGACCAAATCACCAGACTCAAGACTTTTATCATCCAGGTTTTAGTAGAAAGAGAAAAGAGGAAAAATAATAAATTATGCAGATGGAAATTATTGAACTCAACTTTAATTTAATTGATTTATTGCTTATTGCAACAGGTCAGCTTGTTATTAGTAAAATAATCTACATAAGGAACAAGTACTTTTTAATCAGTATTAAGGAATTAATGACAAGCTTCTATGTCTTGCTGAAAAGTTACTTGTAAGATAGTTTTATTCATATAACTTTATGTAATAACTTTAATTTACTAAGATATTTAGTAGAGATGTGCCAATCAGGTTTTTTCCTGCCGATACCGATTCCGATCACCCATGAGGGCCGATCACCGATACCGATCACATAATTCACCTTAATTTAGACAAAAACTTGTTTTTAATAACTTTTTCCAAGAACTAAACAAAACAGGCATTCTGAAAATTGTCCTGCTATTGATAATACTATTTTTAACAGACTGATAACATATGAAGGCTCTGAAGAGGCTAAATAATGCAAAGAGCCAAAATAAAACCTCTCAACATTGCCAAAAAAAATTCAAGTATAAAACTTAACATTCAAAGGCAAATACAGGATCCATTACAATAAACAATCCAGAGTTACTGAGTGAAAATTTCCTGATAGCATGGCGGCTAGCTGATTACTGCTAGTTCTGATTGGTTGTTTCTGACTGAGCAGAGTAATTATGCAGAGCAGGGAGGATATGCAATTTTTTTTTTTTTTAGAGATTATCTGTCTCATGTTAGGACAGCGAAAGTTTTAATACGTATGTAAAATGTATTTTTTTAAGTTAGATGCTGCAGCTTTAAGCAAAGGTTCGGTGTGAGAGTCACTACCAGGTGGAGCAGAAGCTGCGCTCCGTCTGTGAAATATTACTACCTGTAACGCGGAGCAGCGGTTCAACAACGAGAACAGAACCACATTGCAGCTCGAAGACTTAAATAATTTTGCGGGTTATTTGTTTAGCTTTCTGACCGTCATGCTAATCCAGGTGAGTGTTTGCAGCTGTGCGCTGCTTTACCTGCTATCTGATCCTCCATATGTCTTTTTTATTGCAGTGAGCCTCGATGTAGCCAAACTCCGTCAAGTATGGCATTGTTTTTATACCATATTAAATTCGTCATGTTGATGCATTTTGACGTGGTTCAATTTTCTGCCGCAACACGCAAACTTCCCCATTCACTCAGTGCGTTATAGTTCCACATCGCTTAGGATTTGTTGCTGCGCGTTTGCGCAGTGTGAAGGAAAGACGAGACCAGCTGCACAGGCAGGCTGCAAAATGAGATGCAGGTGATCAGCAACAAGAGACCGCGATCGGCGATCACCGATCATGCACCGTTTCACGGAAATCGGCCGATTGTGATCGGTGGCCGATCGATTGGCACACCTCTAATATTTACAACTAGAAACTAGACCAAAAAAATTTGGTAAGATTTTGTGCAGTTTCAGGTTGAAAGTATATATATATATAAACACTATTCAATCGCCTCATCTATATCTAATTTCTGTCAAGGTGAAACAGAATTACCGCATTACCTTGGTCTCTGTGCGCCGCGTGGTTCCGTCGTCGGAAGTGACCACCGAGACGTGAGACGTGGGGGTGCCGGGGTCCTCCTCTATGGTGACCGTCTCCTCCACCACCTCCTGCGGCTCCTGCATCATAGCCAGGGATGTGGCGTTACTGGGGCTCTGCTCCTGGACAAAGAGGAGGAGGGAGGGATGAATCAAAGCAATAAGGGCTCAACAAGCAGATTTTCCTAATCGCCGTTGCACAGCATGGTGGGAAAACAACTTCTAGGTAATCATCTGTTAGACATACAGCAAGATAAACCTGCATCTGAGCTGCCACAGCAAGAAACCGCATTAAGATGCAGCAAAGGAGAGGAGCGTCGTGCGTTAAGTCGACTGAAAGTGAAGCGAATTAAACAACGCCTCTCGTGATTTGCAATACAACGCGTTTGCTTTAGGTAGACAGGATGTGTGGAAGAACGTGTAAATTAATATGAAAGAAATAAAAAGGTTTGATTACACTGAAACTGTGAGATAAATGACAATTGTGACGAAGAAAGAGAAAAAATTACTTTTGCATAAAATTAAAAACAACTAAAGCAACGACTTTACATTTTGAGCTGATACTATACTATTTGCATCCCTGCATTCTTATGGACAATATCAACTCCCAGCAAGACAACATTTCAGAATGTAGAATGCTCGGTACATTGGTACCGAGTTCAGGTGTAATAATATGTTCTATTGATTGTAAGGAAATTAGGACTTTAGCTGAAATTGAACTCTACAGCTCAGCAATTTTCCCAAAAGAAATTTCCAGGAAATTTCAAGCAAACTGTCAGACGGTTTGAGAAAACCCATACAGATTTTCTCAAAACCACTAAAAGCCCACAAAATGTTCCACCTCTAGTTGGATGAATTCAACAAAATAACCAAAATGGCTTTAGTCAAAGTTTTCTGCAATCAAACTGAGCACCTGGATTTCTAAATCCTCACAAGACTCAAGTTACATACATTTGTTGACCTAACAAACGTGTTGAAGTGTTCATCTAGAATCCAAGAGCACAAAAGAAGGAAAAGAGAAACAGCATTCTCCATAATGCAGACACAGTGAGTAGCAAACACCTCCCAACCCACCAATCACTGAAACTCTGTGAAAGTTGGAAGGACTATTTTTGATCCACTGGGAGGTCATGGATTTCAAAAAAAGTGTCTCTACGGGCGACAGTTGAAAGTGAGTATTGAGTTCTACATTTTCCACCTGACCTGATAAAAAAGAAAAAAAAGCTTTGAGAAAAATATGCTTCCTGCTGCATTTCTAGCTGATGGGGAAAAAATATATAAAAAAGAAACAATACAAAGCCAGTGTTTGGACGTGCAACGCCCTGGCGTGGACTGCTGGTGCACAAGAGTGGGACAAAATTACAGCTTTCATGATGGAGAGGGCAAGGAAGGCATTTGAGGCAATCACAGATAACCAAAACAGCACGGAGGCAAGAGAGCAAGAGCAAATCACGAGTACAGGGGAAGGTGGAGAGGCTGAAGGTGGAGAGAGGCAGAGTAGGGGAGTGAGTGGGAACTTTTTCTGATGACCTGGTAAGAGAGGAAACAGGGAGTTTGTGAACTTGTCGACCATACTGCTGAAGCTGACTTAAAGGAATTGCTTTTTAGAGATGCCTGTCACATTGATGTAATGTGCCCAACTCACTAATTTCAGGGTGCTTTCACACCTGACAGTCCTGGAGACTCAGTTCGATTGGGGACTAAAGTGGCAACATTTGTTACATTTCCAGCTGCTGGCGTTCGCTTTCACACTGCGCTCATGAAACGTGTTCCCCTCCTTGCATGAGGTGGCTTGGCACCAAGAACTACTGAAGGAAGCAACACAAAACATCAGAAGACAACACTGAGTAAAATTTCCTTCTTCACAAAATGTAAATAAAAAAGGAGTGGCGTCAGATTTTAGCGGTTGTAGGATTTCTCTTTTGGTCTTTGGTAAAAGACCACGAGTCAATTCTCCCAATAGTGCTACACTCGTGTTTGTTTTGGTATTATTTTGATAGAAAATGCCTCGCATTCTGGTGTCAGCGTTTCCTGCTTTTGGGGCGGTTTCCGGTCCGCTTGCATCCACATATGAAATCAAACTGTGCCACAGTTCACTTAAACCAAACTGAGACCTCAGCGTTTAGGCGGACCAGAGTTCGCTTTTTTGATTGCACACACACACCTTTCCAAACACACCAAACTTTACAGACAAATGAACTACACCTCAATTAACAACCAGAAATCTCATCTGAAATTTTCGTCATTTTACAAGTCCTCTGAAGCAATTAAGACACAAATCTAATCCAATGAGTCTTTTTCAATCAGCTACAAAAACCTGATGTGACGGATGGGGTGAGATCAAGGAGAAAGTTTCACAGTTGTTCCTCCCCTGCGTTTTGTCGAAGCTCTTCAGGTGACAGCTTGTCGAGAGAGACTCCCTGTTTTCTTCACGTCTTTGAAGACACTAATAAGTGAACAGCTCTTCATTGATTGGGCAGCTTTTTTTCCGGTTTCAAAGCCCCCAAAAAGTCCTCATTGATCTCCAGTCTTTCCTGCTCAGCCAAACGTTTGCACGTTTTAGGCTGAGGATCTCTCTGCCTAATCCCTTGGCCCTCTTACTTCTTCGCCCCAGATGGGAAAAAGACCAGAGCTGACATTTAAGGATAAATATCACCTCATAAAGGGCATGAAAACGGACACTGTGCACCTGCTCCACTTTATCCAGTAACTCAGAGTCAATTAGAAGTCAGTTTAGCCATTAGATGTGGAAAAAACGGTTCCAATGAGAGTTTTTTTAGTCATTAGAACCAATAATGGAACTAATGACCAATGGGCTATCTGCTCTACTGAAAGAGACACGTTTATTTAAGCAGTCAATAGCCAGCTGACGAAAAGATTTTTTTTTTTTTTAAACAGCTGACCTGAGGCTAAACAGCCTCGTTCTACAGGGAGAGACCTACAGAGAGAGAAAAGGTCAGAGCTGATTAGTTCCCTGCAATCAGTATGCCTGTAATGCTCCATTCTAAATGCGAATTACCCTCCTGACCGCATGCTGGAAACAAAAACAGCCTTATTTGAGGAGTCACAAATTGCAAAATAGAGAGTGCAGTGAAAGAAACACGAGTTAACTGTATAAAGCTCGCTTTAGGCACCGAAAGGTCAGGAATATATTCTGCTTTTCTGGATCTATTGGGATTCACTGGCATCCAGGCAGCAACAATCTCTCCTTGAAAATGTGTTTCGACAAAAATACGGAAAAGAATTACAGCACTTCGATGGTCAGAGTCAAACATCATGTTAACTCAACAGAGTAGTTGTTGTTTAATCTGCAGAATGTCCTGGGTGATTCTTGGCAAGTACTGATAATCCACCTCTTTTGCTTTTGTCACTTCTCAGGAGTCAGGAATATGATTATTTGCCATTTGAAGAGATTAATAATGTTTCCTTTTTAAAACACTCTAGGATTTGGGTCATAGTTCAGGTAAAATTTGAACTTTTTATATGCTAATCAGTTACTTCTGGTTGTGAAAACAACACTTTGATCTCACAGTTGCACATAACAACTGTAAGAGCAAAAATCTGTCCGGCTGCACAGCATTCAAAACCATATGGAATAATTTTTCATAAAAGCATAAACTAAAAAAATGCAATTGGGCTACTCCAACATGCTGCCACCACGAGCAGCAGAAATCTAGAAATATTAGTCATTAGCCAATATTTACTCTGAACATAACCTGATGCTGGTAATAATATTTCAAGGAACTTTAATGTAAATAGGTTAAGGTCAGAGAGTCTTTATTTTTAAGTGAGAATGTAGTTTTTGAGTAGTCCAGTTTTGTTGATAAGTCAGCTAATAAAAAACAAGAACACTATGTAACAAAATAAAGCTTCCACTAACTTAAATTCATTTGTCTACTAAAAATCAATAAACCGTGACAGAGTGACAGTCGAGATAAAAAGACTTGTAAACACTGCGACAATACTGCAACTAGCCAACTGCTAGCCGCTAGCAACCCTAAAACTGACATCCGTTTAATCGTTTTCAGTCATGAAAAGTTTTTTTTTGTATGTTTTTGTTGTTTTTTTAAATGGAGTCCAGATCATCTTTGGTTGATACTTTCCAACAAAATCTGATATATGAAAACTCTTTTAGAAAACACAGAAAATAAGGCTTTCATTCAGTGATCTGTTTGGCATTTGGACACCCAAAACTTTGACAAGTATGAAAACCAGGACTTGAATCGTCTCGATTGATTGACACTTGTGAAATTTTAACTTAAAAATTGGTTGTCAGTTTTCCCCAAAATATTGCTAAAACCCATCTTGTAAAATTCATACCGTCTACAATCTCATCCTGTGAACTGAATGCATCGCTATGGTAATTGACTAAAGGATTTATGTTGCTTTGGATAAGGATACTCTGGGTAAACTCTCCATATTCAATTACTGGGCTCCCCATTAATTAATTAGCTACATCCCTGTGACATTGAGGGTCTTTGTAGGCTCATTGTGCAAACCCAGAGGAGGTGCAATTCAAGCAGGAGCGCAACATTAAAGCAGTAGCATTCTACATTTATTTAAACCATTTAAAAGCACTGGATGGGAAGAGGTGAGGGGATCCTTGGAGGGTTAACTTGCTCGGTTCCCTCCCCCTCAACTCGGTGGGCATTAGGTGGGAGACTGAAGTTGAACGTGACATTACAACCCTTAAATAAATGATTAACAGGTGTCTGGCCATGGGCTAGCTCGGCTTCTTGCCAGTCACAGGGGAGAACTGGACTGATCGTGAGTCAAGGAGACTCAAGAAAGCAGTCAAGGGCAGGAGAGGTGGAGCACAGTGACTGATTTTGGAGAGAGGAGTGATAAAATGGTATAAAGAACATGGAGGGGGGAATGCGGTGATGGAAGGGGAAAAGGCTTAAGCGAATGTTGGAAAAATGGTTTGTATAACCAAAAAGAAACTTTAAGGCAAGATGAGCCACTTTTATATCAGCTACACTGTGACTTAAACATTCTCCACTGGTTACTGAGGAATGTCACCTCTTTCCTGCCCATCAAACACAGGATCTATCCCTATAGAAAGGCCACACTCATATGAAAATACTTGCTTCTTATGACATAAAAAATGGGATCATAAATATTTTCAAACACATTTTGTATACAAGTCAATTACATGGGCAAAAAGTAAAAACAGAAACGCAGTAATGACCTGATTGCAGAAGGATGCATAAGCTTAGATGTATATCATATTTTATAGAACTTTTTCTCCAATATTCAGCCTTTTTGGTTACAGACCTAAACTCAACGAAATAGAATCTAAATCAGCTAAAAACCTCGACTGCATAAGTAGGATTTTTTTCTGACATTTTCTCAACTTGATTCTTTCGCTAAATCTATAGTTTGCGGAGCATCTACAGAGGATTAAAAGGACTTTTAATCTATAAAAGCATCAGCCAGGGCAGGATTTAAAAAAAACACAGCATTTTTAATACTCTATTGCACAGTGAATATTGTGTTATCGATATGGTGCAACAGAGGTGCTACAGAAACAGAACATTTCTCCAAAACTGGAGAAACGACAAGATAGAACACAGGTAATTGAAGTAGCATCATGACCTAGTGTTAACGATTTTGTCAAAGAAGAAGGATGTGGAAAAAAAGATGTTCTATCGGACGGACGGACGGACGGACGGACGGACGGACGGACGGACGGACGGAAAACGTCATGGAGAACTTTTCCAAAGAAGAGCTTCTTTGGGGTTTTTCATACCTACTTCAAATTAGGTTTCTGTAATCTATTCATAGTTCTATGTAAGGAAATGTTGATATATGGTTATCTGACCCCAATGCAAAACATCCACCAGGAGAAGGAAGCTAAGAGAAGATAGTGAGTTTTGATCAGGATTTATATTTACTGGAGTCATCTAGCTCAAACCAAAATCAATGGAAACGGGATGTATTACACATTTTTCATCAAGTAATGTAAAGGTCATAAAATTAGGCAAGATTTAAACATTTTTTTCTGAAAGTCTATCACTGATAACAGTTAAATTACGTAGGAAAATTATTCTAAGATTCAATGGATACAAAATAAGGGTGAGATTTGGCAAAGGACTTAATTGACTGACAGATTCAGTCAAGTATGAGCATGCTGATATAAATCTACAGAGAAATATTATTAATATGTTGCATATAACCCAAGGCAGACCCTCCTTAACAAGGTGTACATACTCATAGCTCAACATCAGCCGCAGCAATCGATTCCCCAGAAGATATTGCCCTTGACAAGAGGCTCAGAACAATCTCCTGTGGGGTCCATATAATTACGATGGATCACGGACAGAAATTCAGCCCCTTCAAAGGAGCCAATATTAACAGTAATGGATTTCCAAGCAGATCAAAAAGGAAAAGGAGGATAACTAGGAATACAAAGGCAGGAGATTAAGTGATACAGTGGTGTCAATTAGCACCAACCAGCTATCTGCCATCAATCCAACCCCATTCATCATCTGTGTTCAATAAGATGACTGGATGTTGTCTGAGAGCAGAAAGAGCAGAGGAAGGGAGATAAGGAGCATCTGGGATGACGAGTCAAAGAAAAACTTTTGTTGAACTTGAGAATGAGCCATGATTGCAGGACAGGTTGAATTGTTTTAAGTTATGCTATCAAGCAAAGAAAGTTGGATGTTAATTAAAAGAAGCATATTGATATCTGGAAGTCAAATTTAGCCATTTAAAGCACTGTATCATCTCGATACATAAAAAAAATGAATGAAGCTCACTCTTACAACTATGACGTGAAAATTTTAATTTTGTTATATTTTACTGTATTACTGTATTTTTATTATTGCCGATGTAAAAGAAACTGTTTTGATTAATACTGACAGAATATGCATCAAGATTATTCCTGTTTATTCATGTGTCATAATCATCAAGTCAAGTTTGAAATGACAAATAAGTGGCATTTTAAAAATAAAACATTTTTTCCATATTTGAGAAATGGTCGTCACACATGGTGAGACTAAGAGCACTAATTGGCTGGACCTCTGTTAAGCCAGTCACTTTACAGGGGATGAATATTTACACAATCATTTATTGAATGTTAAATATTTAGATTTAATTGTCATTTTCTGGAAAACATTTTAAATTTTGACTTTTTCTTTAACAGGTTAGCGGGTGTACATGAGAGTCTGATTACACTCAGCAGAGCAACCACTACAACAATGACGATGAAAGCCTCCATTTATAGCGTCGTTGTGGCACGCCTTCACAATGAGCCTCACGTAGACAGTATACTGGTTTGCCAGCAGGTGTAGTACTACAGCTGCAATCAATGCTAATAATAATGGTGGTATTAATAATGGTAGCAAAGTCAAACTGTGATAAATTGAAAAATAAACCTGTTTATTTAAGGGTTCATATTTACATGTTGGCAACAGTGATTTTTACTTGAGTTTTTGTTTTATTCTGAAATTAAAATACATTGTGCTGTGTTGGACAAAGCAGTTTGAGATCCTGTACTCATGTCTTAAATATGGAAACATACACAACTTCAATTGCACTTAGCAGAAGTTGTCAAAATCATGAAAAAACATGATTAGAAACTCTTCATGCCCCAAGTTATGGTATGTTCTGTATTTTCCTTTTCTCTACATAAAATTATGTGTCAATCATGATGAAACTGATCATAGCTTGAATTTAAGAAAACTGTGATTTGATATTTGTGTCTTATAGCCCACCTCTAAATTAATCTTTTTTCTTTTTTTTTGTCCATCCTTTATCTTCCACTCAGTTGAGGATTAGGCCACCAGGGTAGAAAATGAGCAGAAAAGCCCAGACTTCCCTCTGTCCAACCACTTGGGACGGCTGTTTGGTGAAATTCAAAAATGTTCCCAGGCTAGTCGAGACACATCATCCCTCCAGTGTGCTCTGGGTCTTTTCCTTGGTCTCCTCCTGGCAGGATGTGCCTGAAACACCCCACCAAGGAGTCATCCAGGAAGCATCCTAACCAGATGCTAGAGTCACCTCAACTGGATCCTCTCAATGTGGAGACTGAGTGTCTCTACTCTGAGTCCCTCCTGGATGACTGAACTTTCCCCCCCATCTCTAAAGGAGAGTCCAAACACCCTGCAGAGGACACTCATTTTGTCCACTTGCATCCATGATCTTATTCTTTTAGTCACTGCCCGGAGCTTGTGACCACAGATAAACGTACGAACATAGCTCAACCGGTACATTGAGAGTACAGGCTGCACCAATGTGTCTATTGATTTCCCACTCCATGTTTCCGTCATCCGTGATCAAGACCCTGAGAAACTTGGCGCAGAACCTCATCTCAGACCCAGAGAAAGCAGTCTACCCTCTTA
Organism: Poecilia reticulata; assembly: GCF_904066995.2. Lineage (NCBI taxonomy): Eukaryota > Metazoa > Chordata > Actinopteri > Cyprinodontiformes > Poeciliidae > Poecilia > Poecilia reticulata. Next base: position 7,539,241 of record NC_088838.1, read on the forward strand.
AAAGCTCAAGCATCATATATAGCATCATCGGATTTGGAGGTGTTGACTTTCTTCCCGGCCGCTTCGCTCTTCGCTACGAACTACTGCAGTGAAAGCTGGCGGTCATGGTCTGATGAAGCCAATGAAAACACATCATGTGTAAAAAGCAGTGACCCGATCCTGAGGGCAGCAAAACGGATTTCCTCAACACCTAGAAATTCTGTCCTTAATCATTTTCTTTTATTTTCTAAAATCAAATCCAAGGTGCATACTTATGCGAAAAGACCTTGACATATTTTTCTCCAGCAGATTTATTTAATATCCAACAATTACAGAAAAGGGATACAATTTCTTTTTCATTTTGCCATTCTAAATGGAAAACCATGGTGTGCTTTGTTAAAGCCTTGCTCCAAAAATGTCGTGTTAGGCGTATGAAGAAGCCAGATTTGTCATTTGGTGAGGAAAATTGCCATTTCTGAGACCTGAATAAATGTGTAAATTAGGATTCAAACTTGCCTTTAGAATATATCTGAGTTTTAAAAGCAGACCAATGAGACATGAAAATAAACTCTCATCAGAACCTTAAATCAGAAAAACAGACAATGTATCATTAATTATTTCTGATAAAAGAATAACTTAATAGGTGTAAAAATCATCGCCGCAGTTAAGAGAATATCACAACAATATTAAGGCTGCACAAAGAAAAACTACATTGAAAACTACATATAAACATTATCCTTAAGGTCTAAATTGAAGGAGACATATTGAGTCCAGTAAAATCAATCATCTGCAGAATATAGTTCCTATGAAGAGGGAACCATGTTTCCAATTGCAAACTACAGCAGACGTTTCCCACTCACTCCCACACGAGAGCAAAAATTAGATCTGTACGTCTCAGTCAGAACGCAGCAGGAGGGAGGCTCGGGTTCTTCGCTTTCAGACGGTACACTCTGTCAGATCACCACCTGGTCAACCATTCTGGTGTGATCAGTCACCTTCCTTCCTAACGCACACACATGCAACACGCTCAGGCTCAGTCTGACCCCTGCGCTGAGACTAACAGGATTTCACTCCGGAGCCACGCCAGCAATCATTACATGGCTCTTACACAATTAATCCTCAAGCAAAGATCGCCTAGCAAACCTCGGGTCGTCCAATTTCCCATCAGCTCCTTCTGCTTCAACCACCTGCCCTACCAGCAGCTCTCCATGGCAGAGGATAATGTGATAAAGTTCTAGCAAGAATGAAAGAGACAGAGGGAGAGCGTGAGAAGGCAGTGCACTGGGGTGAAAAAGCGAATGTGAACTGTGGCCGCGTGATCCAAGCACTCGAAACAAAGAAGGTTTGTGGGATAGAGCAGGGGTAGAGAGAAAGCCAAGAAAGTGGGTAGGGGAAACTAGCAAGGGTGATGATACGTGGCAGACACCCAATACAGTACGCTCTCCAAGGGTGAAAGTGGAGAAGGGGGCGGAATGCAGTTACATCCAAGGTCAATGACAGGTCCAATCTCAGTTACAGCTGGGGCAGAGGCCCCTAATACCTGGAGTAGTTCCACGTTCAGCTGGCACAGTGTTTAGGTGTACAGTGCTGACCTTTGTGTATTTATGCTTTGGCTTTCGGTCATTTTGTGCCTTCACCACTTCTGCCTTTGTAGATTTGTTCTTCAAATACAAAATATGCCAAAGCACCCTTTTCTCACCTGCTTCATTTTGTACCCAGCAGAGGGACATTTTGCGCTCACTATGACAGCTGAAGATTGAAGGTAATTTTCTATTTTCAGCTCAGTTTTCTCTAAGGAAAGATGGATTTGTTGATCTTAGAAATATTTACAACCATTAGTAACTCTGGCTGGATCATGGTTTCTTACCATATTTCAGAAGATTTTATGATCATGAAGTAGAACCAACAAGGGACGAAGTGGAAAGAGTATGAGGGCATGAGTTATTGTAGAGGTAAAGTGAGCCCTTGTGTTTTTAAGGGCATATTTCAATTATACAACAGCGAACTGAAAAAAACCAAAGAGGGAGGATGACGTCCTGGTGATACAACTAAGAATGATGGGAAGCTTAATCTCTCCTCCAATGACTGATCCTCGGCCAAATCCGGGCCTCTGTTTTCACCTCTTTCTCGTTTGGTCTTAGTTTCAGACGTTTGCTTTATTTCCCTCTCCCCACGTCTGATTCTTCCGCCTCTTCCCCCAAATCCCCCTCCTTTCTCCCCCGACCCATGCGTCACCCTCTGCTGATGTGCCCTTTTGTTCCTTTGCACCAGCGCTTAGAGACGGGACAAAACTTAGCCAGGCCTCGACAGACTCAGACGCGATTGCTTCCCGACAGGGCATCGCGAACGGCATTTCCCAACTCGGACTGGGCTATCTAGTGACAGACTGAAGCCCCCGTGGAACCCATGGCAACATTCGACACTACCTTAATCTCTAGAAAGACTAATATTCCCATGCAAATTGGCCAGGAGATGTTTTGAAACCTTGGATAATTTCTAACATATGCCCTCAATTACGCGCCATACACACAAGCATTCTTCCACACACGGAGTCACATACCACATGTGTTTTCCTCGTATTTTATGGCCAGGAGTCAGTTTGGGGAGTCAAAGATCCAGAGAGTCACTTTAACACGCAGCAATCACCAAATTGGAGCAATGGGTGCAGAAATAAGTTGTGCAGTTATTTAGTAAGTCGACAAGGAGACAAAGAGAAGAAGGCGGATAATGAAGGAAAACAAAGGAGGAGGAATCACTGTAGCTCATCGAGCAAACTAAATCAATGAGCGGCGGAGAGGGGTCAGCGCCCGCAGTCGAGGCTTGACTGTTTGGACAGCGGGTGCGGCCATGAGGAGCAGGTCAAAGAAGAATTCATCTGGCAAGGATGAAGACCAGCAGCAGCCTGGAGCGGTCGATGGGTGGTGGGCGGAGTGTGGGGTGAGGGGTGGGTTTGTCGCGATGGTGTAGAACCCATGGTGTAGTTCCCACAGGGTGGCTTGTTTGCAGCACCCCTCCTCTTAGCTTCTGGATCCCTGTCAGCATGATTTTGTCAGAAGACTGGTGACTGGAGGGGGTTGAGAGAGGTGGGGTGAGGGCCGGGGGGAGCGAGTGACAGGCCGAAACGTGAGGAGGCGGCAGTGAGACAAGGTCTGCCAGAAGCTCAGTTCACATGAGGTCCACAGGAGACAGAGAGAACTGGAAAGGGGACATATGCTTCACTTCCTGTCAGGCTACAAACGCAATGCTTATTGTCCCCCTGACACCCTTTTTGCAAAAACTGTCTGAGTGCAGCCCCAGGGTGTCCCGTTTAGTGAATATTTACCCCCTCCCTTTTCAACAATACAGGCTTACTTTCTGGGTCTCTTGTGTTAAAAGCAGTGAAGCTTGTCACAGATTTTATAGGCATGGCACTTATTTCTTTCTCTATTTAAGCTGCTGTGTTGGGTTATGGGAGTGGAGTCCATGGGCTTCTTTACAGAAACTTCACGGGTAGCAGAGTAAGTGTTATATTTGTTGATCACTAAAACAAATTTAAACATAGAATACTTTGCTTCAAATCTGTATAAGCACATCCTGTACCTTTACAAGCAACAGGTGCAACAGAAATATTACAGTGAATTCACCTTAATGCATCTAGAACACACTTTGCTCTGCTGAAGGAGTTCTGTGACCCTAAAGCTCAAAACCCTTCAGAGGACCCTAGAGTTAGGAGGGGAAAATGCTCAGATAATACCCAGAAGAACTAGTCCATCACATTAACTGCGACTGCTTTTCAAACATGCCATCGGTCAGATGAGATTAAAGCTTCTCCCAGGATATTTTTACAGCCTTGTGCCAACCGTCTGGTAAAAAATTAGGCTCATTTTGTGAGCAACAGCTTGGAGTCACAGCCACCAACTGCAAGAACCCTGCCTTTTGGAGAAATCCCAGCTGATTTACAGCTAACCTTCAACGGGTCAAGTGATAAGGTGAGGCTGGATGTATGTGTGTCTTATAAAGGAACCATTGTGCAGCTTGGTAAATCTATCAGGGGGCCTGAGCTATAGCCCAGTGACTTTTATTTATTATTTCTCTCCGTCAGATAAAAGAAATGTGATATTTCATCTGTTTTGCTCAGCTCTGCTCTATAGGCTTTATGGAGCACAAAGTAGGTAAAAATGTTGGTGTGAGAAAGCAATTCGTAGAAAGGACTGCTTCTAAGCCAAAGGGCAGCACATTTTACAACAGATGAGAAAAATATTCTTAGACCTAAAGGAACCCAGGACAATTCATCTGTATATTACCATACACTGAAGTTCCCAACTTAGGGAAAAATAAAAGAATATTTTTAAAATCCTTACTTGTAGATATAGTAACTAATTCAGTGGCTCAGTTTTTTGCAGTCAGTTGAGGTGGGCGTTGTCTATTAACATTTTCTAAACTTTTTCAAAACCTGCCACAAATTCTCAACAAGATCCGGGTCTGGTCGATGACTAGACCAATCAAACATACAAGATGCTTTGATGTGAACCATTTTTCTGTCACTCTGGCAGGATGTTTAGTGGCTTTCTTCCATTGTAAGGAGTACCTATGGCAAGTAGTTATTGGCAGCCTCCAACATGTTTTCTTATCTAGCCTGGTAAAAGCCGGCCACTGGTTCTATGCTTTCTTCGTGCTGAGGGTCTGGACCCTTGGCTATTGAGAAACGATTGCTTGCTGGAGGCATGGACTCTGTTGAACTTTTAAACGATTGGATCTGATTTTACCCAATTGCTAACGTTTGGCTACGGAAATTGCCGGAAATTGCGTGCGCTGTAAACAACCCCGTGGGGAGTAAGGCCACGACATCTTTGCCAGCTAATAAAATATTTTAAACATGACTTTGATTGCTCATTATGAATGGTTTTGTTCACTTCCTCCTCTGTCATTCCCAAACTATAACCCTATAATTCTACAGCAGAGCAGAAAATCAACATCAATGTTTCCAACTCCTTCTGTTCTCTAATCGGTCCGGTTGAAATTCAGCTCTTCTGCAGCTTGCTATGAATTTTCAAGGTTTTTTTTTTTTCCAATCATGATCTACTTATTGCTGCTCTTCCCTAAAAGTCAGATTTGTGGAGTTTGTGATTAATAAATATCAAGTCAGGTGATTCTCCCATTAGAGTTGTTGATCTCTGCATCTCCTCCAGATTTATCATTGACCTCTTGGCTGCATCTCTTACTAATGCTCTCCTTGTCTGGCCTTTGGATGGATGGCTGTGTCTTGTTGGTTGCAATATGCTCCTTCCATTTTGAGTGTTTAGTGATGTGTTCAAAGCTTGGGATACTTTTTAAAACCTAATTTAGTTTTAGACTGCCTGCATTGGTCCTTGGACTTTGAGACACTTAGCTAGCTTTTAGAGCCATCATAGAGTAGCCACATTTATATTGTGAAGAAACTACACATAAATGGGCTCTATTTAAAAATTAGATGACTTTTGAAGATTTCTAGCTGAAACTAATTGTAATTAATGGGTAGCATAGAATCGGCCTGTCAAGTTTTTACATTTTTCTTTTGGAAAGATAATTTTTTGAAAATTCTGACTTTCCACTTTAGAGTTATGATCTACTTCATCTTGGTTTGTCACAAAAATGTCTCCAAAAAACACATTGAGATTTGAGGCCATAAAGTGAAACAGTTATTGAAGGGGTATGAATACTTTTGCAAGGCTCTCCTATTCACATAGAAGAACAGAAGATAAAATAGATTTATTTAATTAATTAAAATATAACAACAAAGCCCATTGGATTATCTAAATGCTACTGCAGTCTCACTATCACAGCATTCTACATTTATTAAAAATGACACTATGAACCGTATTTGTGCTACACATCCCTAGTCCATTTCAAAGCAGAACGTTTTACGTTTTTTTCCTGAATGATAATGACAGCAGGCTGTAAAGATCAACTACGTCCCTCAGAGTCTGAGCAGTATGGAGCCAGAACTCACCGTGAAACGACCGCACATCTGATATCTGCGGGTCAACCAGAGTACGTAGACACGGTGCCCTCCTCATCACTCTGGAACAAAATCAGAGCTCCCTCTCATCTCGCCGAGTGGAAATCTACTCAAAGAGCATTTTTTATGACAAGGCTCCGAACGGCAAAAAACTCAGACGGAGACAACGGCACGGCAACAGTTTCATCTCCACTAAAAACACACACACACACACACACACCAAAAGACGGCTAAACTGAGCTATAGTAAAGTCTATATCGGTTTGTGAAAAATGACATTCATGCGATGCAGTTTTTCATTCAGAATTTGACGGAGCTGGAGGAAAGAAAGTCATTAAAAAGATTAAAAAGCCACAGAACTGGTTTCTGAGTGTTTGGTGTGTTTGAAGGTGCATGAGTTTGAGCGAGCAAAAGCGTCTTTTAAGCTAACTTTCAAAGCTACAACTAGGCGATGAATATTTAAAGCCAGGCAGACATCTAAAACTATGTTTTGGTAGCGGGCCTTTTTTTCCCCCTGCATGCGAAATCAGCCGATGGTACATCCTCAGAAGGAGGATGTTATGAAGGCAACGTTAGAACTGGCATCTTTGAAGCTAAGGGGGAATTCACTACGAGTGTGGCTTTCACCGCTACAATCTGCTGGATACACAGCAACGTATCAGGAGGAGAGGGAGACATTTTCAAAATTGCTCAGGAGAACATGCAATATGAACACAGCGAAAAGACTGTCGGCCTCATCTGAAAACTGAGGAGGTGGCTGCGCTGCTTCAAAGGAAGGACGGGTAATGTGGGGATTTATTTTATATTAATAAGTTGGGTTTGAGGGGTAACTTTTAATATCTCTAACAGAATCCCTCCAAAACTCTGAGGAGCTCCTAAAAGTGCTGGATACAAAAAAAAAGTTCCCCTTTTAAAAAAAAAAAAAAAAACACTAAAGTGTAAACGCTTCTCCAATTTTTATTTCGGTGTCATGCACTATTCATGCTCTGGGTCTGTGTTGTGAGGCTCTGCAGGTGGCTGGGAGGAAAAGGAGGGGGAATGGGATGGAGGGATGCAGATGAAATATGGATTATCTCCTCTCAGTGTCTGGCTAAGCCCCACTTCGCTGGCATTGCTGATTTTTTTTTATTTATTTTTTTACTGTGACTCCCCTCCCACAAAGCTAACCAGCTGCGGGCCTATAGCATCTGGCTGCTAAAGCACCCCCCATCCAGCCTTTAATCAACCAAACACACACACTAACATCTTTATCCATCTTCTCCCCTCGATGCAACAAACCCCCATCCCCCTCCACCACTCTTCTGTATTATCTGCCATCATTTTGGGGATTTTTTTCCCCCCCGTGCAACAGGAAATGCTGACTTCTGAAGATTTAGACATCCCGTAAACAGGATCTTCACCCGAAAACAGCTATCAGTTGGAAAGGGAGTGATGATTGGCCACAGGCTTCAAACTGTTCTAATAAGCGCTAGGTCAGGGTGCTTTGGATGAAAGACATCATCCAACCCTTGAAGAAACGGCTCCCAACAGGAAGGAAATTTCATTCCAACCCTTTAAAGTCCACTGGGACATCAGTGGGAGCTGCTTCTGATCGTTTTAGCTCCGATTTAGAAGTCTTGTTTGTTTACTTGGACCTGTAGATCTCAAGTTTCTGCCACTATTATATTTAGGGTCTGAACTAGAAAAGCTTATCAGCAAATAGGATGTTTCTAAAGTAATATGAGGCTCACCAGTTAATCAGGTGTAAAGCTTCTTCTTTACGCTTGATTGTGGAAAAGTGGATTGTAAAATAAGGTTCGCTTCACAAATACTTTTATTTTTTACATAAACAAAAGTTGGGGCACATCCTTCATACAGAGACACAGGACAAAAAGACATGAATACACAAACTCACTCACTCAACAAGGGCAATTAGGAAAAAATCCACATTTACACAAAAAAAAAATCTGTTGGCACAACAGCTATTAGCTCTGTACTCTAAAGTGTTAGACTTTAATTTTACTATTAAATAAATAGAGAGCCTATCAACACCTATCGGTTAAAAAAAATTAAAAGTCTACTATAGCTAACTGAATGCAACATTACCTTTTATCTATACCGTTCAAACTCCCAAAGACTCATCCTCTCCAAGCGTTCCTCCACTATAGATTAGCACCAAAACTATCTTAACCTGTATCTTATTTTAAGTGGGAACATGGATCATCTAAATGCAATAAGAAAAAGAACAACAGCCGTCATTAGCCACCGACTTCCTGGAACCTGAGGCTCGTATATGAGGATGCAAAGCCACAGCGCCTCAAAGTCTGCTGCTCTGATTATCAGAGACACTGAGGAGGTTGTGCGTTTCTGTCTCCGTCAGACAGAGGATGTCCGGTGTGTGCCAGCCATCTGATTACCCACAATTCTGATGCTAAATCAGTTTAGTCTCATCTCCCTTTCTTAATTGGGCAAAATAAAGGTACTTTCCAGCTCCGCGATGGGGGAGGACATTTAGCAAGCTCGATGACATCTGAAACGAGTCCATATTAGGATATTTGAATTAGCATATTTGCTTTCTAAATGGCACTGGAATTTGAGAAGCAGTACAAGTAAATCAATAAGATGTGCCAACTCCCCGCTAATGAAAGCAAAGTGAGGTCAAACCATTTCCTTGACCCCTTGAGTACTTGTTTATCTAATTGTAATGGGAAGAGGCATGTTGCTGGCACTGCGCTGGAAGACGGGGGGCAGCTGGGCATAGTAATCACAGACAGGAAATAGGGGTGCCTGCACCTTCCTGCTGTCTGTCCACTGAGGAATCCATCCCCACCCCCAAGCTGCCTGCCACTGCTACTGAATTGATGCTGTAGGATTACATCAGTGCTTAATCACCCAATGACTTAAGAAACGCAACATCGAAACGTCACCAGACACTTGTTTCAAATTTGGTCCGTCAGGCTTGGGTGATGACACAGATTTACAATTTTATGTTGTACTGTTTGAACAGATTAAAAAAAACAAAAATCAGAGACAATTTAATTTAGTTAAATTAATTAGTACACCTGATTTGTGTGTTTTGCATCTACAAAACAGTTGTTAGACACACCAGTACAGCTACTGCAAAAGGTTAGTCTAAAGCCTTTTATTGTGCTGTTCAAAAGAAAGCTTAGTAAGCTACTAGCGGTATGTATGTAAGGCATCTGATCGGTTTCTTGAGTCAGATTAATTAACCAGCTGAAATCAGATTATTATACTGCAGTGTTACTTGTTAAAAGACATAAGACTAAACATTGGTGATGTAGATTGGTGGACAGCTTAAAAACTACTACTAAGTTTTGTTGGTGTAAAAAAATAAATCTCTGATTAAGTCTAGAGCAGCACAATACACGAAACTGTAAAATCACTGCAATATCAAATGTTTCTATGTTTCAAAACACCAATCACAAAGAACTATTTGGATGCAATAGTGCATTGTATTTTATACTATATTAAATAAAATTACTTTATACTCTGTGTGTTAATTTACTTTTTCTCTTACAAATGAGTGTTTTGCAAACACTGTACTTTATATGAAACTAACAAGCAGTTTTAGGTGAGTTCTACTAATATTTTTGGATTTATAAGAATATAAACAATCATGTATTTGTAGTTATAGTAGATTTTTGGGGGGGAAAACATGGAGATATTGTCTAAACATCCCTCAGTTCATACCTGTTAACATATTCATGTTCTGCAAATTGCATTAGTAAAATTTATTTTTTGTAGTGGATAGGGAACCAAAACTGTGTCCATCCAGCCCAGGGGCCCGCATACTTACTGGCCCAAGACTAGAGTGGATCTGGCTAAAAATAGACCCTAAACAGTTCAGTGCAGTGACTTTGTGTACATCCTACGCCCCAGTGGGATTTCTCTGCCAAACACCTCGGCCCTCCTCTAAGAAAGCCGTGTTTAATGAGCATCCTCTGGGCTCCCAGCGTATCCTGGGCGGGGGTTGAGCACGACCTCGCTGTCTGGGAGGTTACCGCAGCTGCTACCTCTGCACCAGCTGGCGGGAGCTGCTCAGAGGTGCGTGTGTAAACGTCTGGAGCGAGGAGAAGCCAGTCCTCCGGCTCGCACAGACAGGACCGGGGTCCACTCAGGGTGCAGGAGCCTGTGAGCTCTGTCTAGAGGCTTTAAATAGAACGGTGGGAGTGAGGCGAGTCCGGCCACGCCGACAGTTGTGGAGAGGTTTCTACTCGCAGCGGCAGATTGTTGCCGTGAAACATATATTTAAACGTAAGGAGAAACACTCACTGCCGCCTTGGGAAATTCACAAAAGGGTCTAACAAAGCCAGAGTCACAAAATATACATTTAAGGATTGTTAGAAGCTCCTTGAAGCAGCTCCCAGACGCAGACTTCCATAGGCTGCTTTGTAAAATCGTGACACAGTGGAATAATTAGCAGAGAAAGACATGGGTTTTAACCGTTATTAGAAGAAAACTTTTAGAAGCTGTGGTCGCAAAGAATAGGCCGCCTGCTAAATGTTTAATAAAGGTCTAAATATATTGTTTCAAACATTCATGCTCTGTAATGCAGCATATTTTCCCAGTAGCAGCCAAACAGTAAGTCTACTGGAACATAGCTGGGCACTGAGGCACAGCACAACAGAGTTACACACACACGCGCACACACGCGACTAACACAAAACTTTTATTTTTGAGTTTAGAAGAAAAAAAAAAAATACTGGACAGTGACAGCCTTCTACAGTAATCCTCCATGACAAAGAGCTGTATGAAGAGAGAGAGAAAAAAAGAAGGCACACAATCGAAAGCAAATCTTTCATTGGGAGAACGTAACCACAGAGCTTTCTTTTTTTCTGTCAGCTTTTACATTGTGAGAAAAAGAGGCAGATATGCAAGTTTGGGTTTTTTTTCGCTTTTTGTTTTTTTTTTCAAAAGGTCTTCGTCAGCTTTTCACACAAGATTGCAGAGGTTACAAAAGCACTGCGTAGGAAACTGAATGAGAGAGCTGGACCAACACCAACAGCATTACCCATAATACTTGCTAATATCCAGTCCCTTTTGTGGCCGCAGCATTGTCCTCCTCCTTCCTGCTTCAGCGGGAATGTGGGCCTTCGTACACATAGGTGGTCTGCCGCCCGGTGCAGAGCGTACACAAAACCCCCTTATGCCGCTGGTCTAGGGTTGCTAACAATATGGCAGCGCGTGTGACGGCAGATTTGGAAAAGTATTCGCACCCGTTTGAACTCGAACTACAGGAAACGTCAGTGTATTTTCACTGGGATTTCATGTGAAAGATTTAGAAGCAAAAGAATAATTTAGGTCTGGACTTTGACTGGGCCATTCTAAGATGCTGTGGTATTGCTGGCTGAATACTTTGGATCATCGAGTTAAACTGAGAACCTATTTAACTCCATCCATCAACTGATCAGCCCAGTTTATTTATATGGCACATTTATAACAACCTCAGCTGACCAAAATGCTTCACAACAAACAATATGATGGGCAGATAAATTATAAAACAGAAAATAAAATTAAGCTTAGTAAAATTATAAAATTTTAGGACAATTATAAAATTGACAGAAAGCACACAAAATAATAATAATAATAACCAAATAACCAAAACAATGCTGAATTTCAGCTGTAGCAATTTTCCTCCCCCCTTTACCTTTTCTCTTTAGGTCTGGACTTTGTCTATCTTTTTTTTTTCTTTTTTCTTTTTTTGCTAAACTGCAAAACAAGACTTCAAGACTTCTACCAACTTTGTCAAAAAGGCCAAATTTGCTAAAGGCTTACCTTTGTCTGTCACAATATGCACTGAATCAATTTATTGCATGATAAATTTAAGCAAACTCAATAATTTCCATTTCTTTTTTAACATTATATGACCTGGAAATGGTCTCAAGACAGCAACATTATTGTTTCTCGCAATAACTTCTGGAATAATTTATAGTCCAGCAAAAATTGTTACTGTGAGAGATCTAGGGACAGCAAGTAGTTATGTCTGCAACCCTTCCAGAGTAACCAACATGACCGTTCAGACACTTTGAAAACTGTTGGATATGGATCTGAATTAGAACCACATAGGGAAGTGGCACGGATCAGAGAACATCGGAATTGTGCTGCTCAGACTGTTGTGGAAAAGTCAGATATAGGTCGCCTATCAACAAAAAAAGAAGAATTTGTGTTTGATTTGATGCATTTGGGTAGCATTTACTTGTTGTGTGAATGTAGCCCAAGTACCTCTCCAAGCTGAGCATCTGAAGGCGGCAGCCAGCACGGATATGGTCTACCACACATTCAGAAAAGACAACAAACAGACCTTGTGCAATAAGAAAACAAACACTAAATCTTATTTTCAGCCCCTTGTAGCACGCGTAGATGTGTTTTCCCCCTCAATCACAGCAGATTCTTATCCCACCACTAAAATGCTGCGATCAACAGATCAACTGCTTGCTGGAATGCCCCAGTCATGGTGAATATTTCATATGAACTCCATTGTTATCTGCCCCAGTAGGGCCTCAGCAAATGGCCCGAGAGAGGCGGGGGGAACACGGGGCTGTAATCCACAGACCAAAACCCATTAGTCCGAGGGCCTCAAGAAAAAGCCAGGCAATATCTCAAAATGGTGAAAACATATTTTTTTCGTCCGCAGCTAAATCGGTGAACAAAGTCTAAACACGGAGGATATCTGAGGACCTCGGCTAAACCTGTGGAATGTATGAAACAGGGAACGGCCTGTTTCAGATTATCACCAAGGGATGCAGGGAGAAACATCACGCAATACACTTCCATCTACTTCTACAGCCTGTTCAAAAATAAAATAAAAAAATAAGTTGATGAAAAATGCATGTTGCTTCGCCAGCAGATCCCCCCCACACACACCCCACACACCCCCTCTCCTCTCCACACCCTTCAAGCTTCAAAAATAACAGCAGGAACTTTATCTTCTGGATCTGATGCCCACACAAATAACATCTCACAGAGAGTGTGACGCTGTGTCATCCAAACTGTGGATTCTCACTTGTACAACTGAAGATGTGTCTGTCTGTCTGAGGGGAAAGCAAAATCTGCTATTTTCACCCAAAAAGGGGGGGAAAAATACAATATAAACTGGCAACTCACAAAGTCAGACAAACTAAATGAAACTGAATCAACTAAAAATGTGTAACTTGAAACTGATGATTAATGTGGTTCATTCTTATTCAAATCTCTTTTCGCCAGCTGGGCACAGTGCCATCAGTCAGTCTGGGAAGCAGACGGCTGTGAATCACCAGAAGCCGTTTAGCAAGTCGGCACCGGACCTCCATGAACAATAGCTGAGCCAGTGGGCTGCTTCATTGATCACAGGAATAAAGCTATTGTATCTCACACTACACTGCCTGACTTTATGACATGGATGCTGTGGATCTCCAGTGACGACCATGCGAGTTTCAGGACACACAGGTTTCGGATGTCAGTTTTACGTTGCGGAGGAAAAGAAAAAGACCACGTAGATAGAAGGCTGAAAAATCAATAAGGCCGTGAGGTTCGTAGCATGCTGCAGAGCTCTGAGGAATTTCAAACCTCATATGGTGACAAGGTACTCGCATCTCCGCCTGTCAGGGGGTTCGATTTCAACGCCAAAGGTTTTATCACTTCTTCCAAAACTTAAAAAGATTAAGGGACAGAAAAAGAACAGCAGTGTGGAACTGTTTGGTTTAGAGATTCACTGACTAGAGGTTTCTGATTTCAGTAACCTACCAATGTTCATTTTAGCCAATTCTGATTTCTTTAAGTATAAGCTTTAAAAATATTGCTTTCTTGCCTTTTTGTGGGCTGCACAGTGGCACAAGTTTGCAGCACTGTTACCTTGTGATGAGAAGGTGTTGGCTTCGAATCCCATCCTGGGGTCTTTTTATATGGAGTTTGTATTCTCCTGGTTCTCTCTGGGTACTCCAACTTCCTCCTACAGTCCAAAAACTTTACTGTTAGGTTAACGGGACTCTAACTTCATCTTAGGTATGAGTGCATGTGTAGTTGCTTGTCTTTGTGTTGCTCTTTGAGGGTGGCAACTTGTCCCTAGCCCAATGAATGTTGGCAACAGACATTGGCAGGTATAGACTATGGACGGATAGTCTTTCCATCCATCCATCCATCCATCCATTTTCTTCCGCTTATCCGGGGTCAGATCGCGGGGGCAGCAGCTTCAGAAGGGAGGCCCAGACTTCCCTCTCCCCAGCCACTTCTTCCAGCACCTCCTAAGGAATCCCAAGGCGTTCCCAGGCCAGCCGAGAGACATAGTCCCTCCAGCGTGTCCTGGGTCTTCCCCGAGGCCTCCTTCCGGTGGGACGTGCCCGGAACACCTCACCGGGGAGGCGTCCAGGAGGCATCCTGACCAGATGCCCGAGCCACCTCAACTGGCTCCTCTCGACGTGGAGGAGCAGCGGCTCTACTCTGAGTCCCTCCCGGATGACCGAGCTTCTCACCCTATCTCTAAGGGAGAGCCCAGCCACCCTGCGGAGGAAACCCATTTCGGCCGCATTTAGCCTGTTTCCTGCTCTAAGTTAATTCACTCAAGGTCAATTCAAAGGCAGGAACAAACCGAAGGCCTGTGGCAGACAGCCTCCTCTTGTATCCACAAAAGTCAGGGAGAAAACCGCAAGAATCCAAAATAACAAAGAAAGAAAACGACCTGAAACCACCCAAGTATTGCTCTCTGTTGTAGCAGTCAGAGTAAACGGCCAATGCGCATCCAATAACAATGTTTTCTTACAGACTGTGTTGCAGTGAAGCAGAAGTTGTTGGTCTTTGACACAGTCGTCTGGGGTTCAATTCCCAAGCTTGAAACCTCTGCTTCAAGCATCCGTCATTCGTTTTCTGCTAATTCTGTGCGATTACTGTGAATACAGGCCACAAATCCTTTAAAAAATCTTATAATTTTTCAACTTTTATCTGACTGAAAACTTGTTGGGAAGATCTAGTAACACTTGATTGACACTAATATTTCAAGATTGTTTTTGTGATTTAAAAAAAAAAATCAAGATCACTGATATTGTGATGCTACTATTTAAATATTTTATTTGTCATTAAGCCCTTTGCAAAATCTACACAGAAAAAAATGAGAAAAAAACAAGGAGATATATTGGACATATTCAGTCTTTAAAGAACTTAAACAGCTTGATTTTTGCTACTCGCCATATTGATCAAGGACTATCGCCTGACTTCAAGTAAGGCTGAGGCAGCAGTGTAGCAGAAGTCAGAAATACTGTCACCTGCAGGTGAGTGATAGCAGTCACTTAAACCTAATGTTTTTGACCATTTTTGCAGAAAATTTGTGAAAAAACTCACAATTATGAATCAGCGCAAAACAAAATGCTGGGACCTGTTCATTTTGCGGTAATCTCATAATGGCAAAAAACAAACAAAAAAAAAAAAGGAAAAAGGAGAGACTGTATAAATCATTAACTGATTAGAAACGGACTGGATTTTTGACAACATTTTGGAAGGTAGACAAGGACAGATGGAGGGGGGCTTGTCACATGGATCATGACTCAGCTGAGAACCCTGTCCTGGTTTACCAAATTGCCTCCACAGACTGGTGGGAATACTCCCATGATTCCTCCTCTGGAACCTTTCAATGGACGGTGGCATTCTCATTTTAATTCACAACTCCTGGAACAAGGATGGAGCTTACATTATGCAAATCTTTGAGGTATTATAGGAAAGCCTCTCCATGTCCAACATTGAAGAATGACCTTTCACCTGTGTGAGAGATCAGCCAAGTCCAAGTGAATTACCGGCCCCGGTTGAGCTGCTTTCCTGGAGTTCAGTGACGGCATCAACAGCACAAAGCTCTCTGTTGGCGTTTTCTCAGGAGTGAGATTTAAAAAGATTCCCTGCTCATTCACTCTGAATGACTGTAGGCTGCCACAGTCTGAGAAATTAGCATGCAGTTGTATGACTCACTGGTTGTCATATTTCATCAAATTTGTTACTATTCAAGCACAAGACCAGCATAGTGACACCCACAAACAGATATTACCATAACATCATCATCACTGCTGGATCCCGGTTTCACAGCAGACAGTCTGAGAGGCTTGGAAGAGAGATATTGTGTCTTCGGGGGCCACAGCCTCCTGCATGGCGATCGTTTCCGTCGTATCGTCACGGCATCTCGGCTTGTCGGAGAGGGGGTTATTAAAAGAGGGAGAGAGAACGCAGCGCTGACTGATTGGAACTCCAGCAGCTCTATTAGCGAGGCACGTTCCAGAGGCATGCAACAATTAAGGCAGCTCCGCCTGCCAGGGACGACAGAAAGATCCATGAGCAGCCAAACACTCATCAGTCAGCACAGCCGAGTTGTAACCACGAGCCAAGAGCAAGAAAAATCGCAGTGGAAACAAACCGCAAGTTTCAGTAAGGTATTGAAGACTGCTCCACAACTGGCTTCTGGTGGATCCGACCCGAAAATATTGATCTGATTCCACTAAGAGGGATGGCTGCACTCCAGCAAATTAGGGCGTTTTCTCACCTGATAGTACGGTAGATTCGGTTCGATTTGGGCCGAAAATTGCAACATTTGTAAAATTTTCAGCTTGTGCCGTTTTCTTTCACTAACCAAAAAACCTGTTCACAACTCGCCCATGGTGGCGCTGCACCAAGGTTTACTGAAGAAAATGACATGAAAACATCTGAAGCAAACATCGAGCGCAACTTCCTTCTTCACAAATTATAAGCAAAAATAGCATCATATTTTAGTGGTTGTAGGATTTGTCTTCTGTCTTTAATTAAACACCACAAGCCAATTCTCATTTTAGCGTGTTTGTTTTGGTTGTATTTATCCAGAATGCTCTGCGCTGTAGTCCACTTCCTGCTTTTGGAGTGATGTGGTCCATTTGGTATTCACATATCAAGTGGACAATTCACCAAGTGGACAATTCACAATTCACATTATTCAACTAACCTGCTACACTACAGTCTTTTTAAGTTTCTATATATTCCAGTAGGACAAAAATGGGTGAAGTCAAAGTCCTGATAAAAGCCTCTTGTGCAAAATGTCTCCTGGCCTAACCATCCTCCTATGAGAGAAAAACAGGAGTTTCAGCACTACAGAAGAGGGGGTGACCCACTTCACTAACTCGTTGCACAATACTGCAGTGCCGCTGTTCGCAAAGTTCACAAACGCTTCCAAATATATACAAGATTCTCTATGTAGCAGCAGCCCCTGTAACATCAGCATTCACTGCACACAAACAGAGTCGCTCAGTTGCAAATATCACGAAAAAAAGGCGAGCTTTAAGCACCATCCTGCAGATATCAGCTTCTCCCTGGAGAGGTGATGTCTGCAGCAGGAAGTTGCTCCAGGCTCTGCAGCCTGAAAGCCTTCAAAACCTGCTCAAGTCTGACTTCTAAATAAACTCCTGAGTGATCATGTGCAGTGAAGTGGCATTCAGATATCCACAATTTGAAGGAGCGCACACATTCTGGAAATAAGAAGGATTCAAAGCAAGAAGAAGGCATTTGGCCTAGAGGAGAAGTTAATAAGGTTTGTTGGAGGGGAAACAAAACAAGAGGCCTGCTTTGCCACAGAGAACAGCAGTGGCGGCGGCAGCTTGTGGAGTTGGCGGCTCGGCGCACGAGAGACATCACGCCAGCCCCACCGCCTGCAAACCTCTGATTTTACAGAATGGGTGAAGGGAACTGTCATTTCACATTGGCCTCTGTGCACGTTCCCAGTATGATTTCCACACCACAGCATGGCATGGCAGGAGGACACAATAACCTTCCCTTTGAAAGCAGTATCAAAGATTTGGTAGCCAACACACAGAGCTGATTCAGTGACCCCATTCCAGAAAGGTTGGTTGGAAAAACGGAAGACATTTCCATGTGATTTGTCTTTTTTTTTTAATATTTCAGCCCTTTTTTTTACGCATTATCATGGCAACATTATTATTATTATTTATTTATTTTACAAATAGGAGCAGTTAATTAGCATTTTTAAAGATTGAATGACACCTGAAAATGAACCTAAATTCCAGAAGAGTTAGAAATGCAGAGAAGGACCAAACAGCAGAGAGAAAAGGACGAAGTTCAAACCATCCTCCATGGTTTGAACTGGAGGATGGTTCAAACCATCCTCCATGGTTTGAACTGGAGGATGGTTCAAACCATCCTCCAGTTTGAACCATCGGGTTTGAACCATGACGGGCAAGGATCGATCCTTGCCCGTCATCGATCATAACGGGCAAGGATCATGTTCTCAACTCCAACGCCTTTCAGCCCCTCTTTCCAACCATTCAAGTAGACGTTAAAGAGGAGCGGCAAAAGCAAATGAGGTTATGAGACTGTCATCACCAACAGTGAGAGGCCTCTTTAGACTCACTGCTACTGAAGATTGTTCCAGCAACACAGCATCACCATCTAAGATTCTGGATGACAGAATTTCCCTTTGAAATGATAAAAAAAAGAAGAATGAATCGAGTTCAATTAATCAGATTTTTTATAAACAGCTACTTGATACATCATACTTTGGTACATCAGTATTACTATGGAAATGCAAAAATAAAAAAAAATAAAAAAACGGATTAAGTCCCATGGCTTTAGGAAAACTGTTTTTTGCATTTTGTGTCACAACCATGCAAGATCCAGTGTATTTTTGGTATTTTTTGTGATGAACCAACATAGTGAACCAACATAGTGTTGGTTGTGACAAACCAACATAGTGTGGTTTTTTATAAATCTGATGAGTGAGGCAAACTTTTATGTTCCATGTTTGTTCTCACGACTTCGCATTAGAGCCATTGTAGTGAGAACAGAAAAAAAGAGTAAATTCACACCAAGACATCTTTAAAATTTTCAGAAAATACTTAGAAACTTCCATTTCAAAAGCAGAAAATTTTAAACTATTGAAGCTCAGAAATTTTCTGTTTTTTCTGGAAAAGATTAATCTCAAAATCTATGATTTTTCTTTGCCGAAGATTTACTGCAATTTCCATCTACAATGGTCCGAACACGCTGTTTCTTTCATACCCCTAAATAAAATCTTGTGCAACCAAATGTCTTCAGAAACCTGTCAGAAAAATTATAGTAGAACAATGATACAGCCATCTCTTCATTATGGAAGAGTTGCCAGAAGAAAACTATGCTTAAAGAAAGCCAGAAGAAGGAAATTCAGGGGGAAAAAAAACCTTGAAGAATGATTTAGATCAAAGCATATCCATGTGTTAGAATGGCCCGATTAAAGTTCAGACCCAAATCCAACTGGGAATCGGTGACAGATGCTGTGCATCCAATCAAACTGACCTTTAGCAGTTTTGTTAAAAAAAAAAAAAATCAAAAAACACATGGCTCTTGATACCAAAGTGGTTCAACAAAGTACTGAGTCGAGGGGGTTAAATAAAGCTACACAACACACTTTTATGAAACCAAATCTCGTAAACCATCCATCATTTATCTCCTGATTAAAATGACATCTTTCCTTTAGTTGGTTTATTACATAAAATCCCAATAAATCTGAAATTCATTAAAAAAAAAAGGAGTTTGGGAACAGAAAATTAGCAAAAAAACAAAATTAACATTCAGCTTGGCAGTAAAGCTTTTGCATTAACTTGTTAATGTGCAGGGAAGCTTTTCGAATCTGTTTGATAATCTAGTTTCTCTGTTGACACCTGACAGCTAAAATGGGCTGATTTTGGAATTTGGACAAGCAGGTCTCTGACTTGCCAGCAGTTACACACACATTTTAATACATTTTAATTACAGCTTCTCCCCCAAACCGCTACGTGACCCTTCGCTTCTTTGTGAGGATCTGAGATCTCTGTGGGCAATTACCGCAGGCAGTAAAGCACCAATCTCGCACAATGCTTTCATCACCATTAGCAGTAAAAGATTTTAACAAGGCCGTGTCAAAGTCACAACACGAGCAACGTGACAACACGGTGGGTCAGGGGAAGGATTTGCGCTCAGATGGAGGGACCATCGTGACTTGTGGATTGCCAATAAGCGACGACTGAGCGCTGCACAACGAGGGACATCGATCAGCGTTCCTCTGACCCATCACCGACAGTCGCAATTAGCCACAGCGTTTCAGGGCCGAGGAGAAGCGGTACATGGAAAACAGCGGAGGTGAGTTAAAGCTGGGAGCTGGAATGCTTCAGTTCTAAAGTGCTCCCATCTGACAACGCGAGTCTGGAATGTAGCCGCTCGTGACCCCAAAACCACCCACCTCTGCCCTCCCCCACTAAAACCTTCGCCCACCTCCTTCACCGCTGCGTGCTCTGTTGAGGCCGGAAAAACACAGACTGCAGCTGGACGCGGAGTCACATTCAAAAGAGGCTGAGCACAAAACAGGCAGAGGATGGTTTTGATTGGATTAGGCCTTTCTTAACTGTACCAGAATATGATGGAAAGAATTCAGGAACTCAAGGAGGTCTGTGTCAACAGACTTTATTTGCTTAACTCCTGAGACTTTGCTGGGTTTATGGCACGTTTTTCCACACATCCCAAGTTTGGGGAGGTACAACAAAAAAGAAGAAATGAAAAAACAAAAGAAAAACACTGCACACCAATGATGTTGTTAAACTGAGCCCCCCTCCTTTAATCTCTAAAGAACCTAGGAAAGCGGCTTGGTAACCAACAGCAACCTAAAAGAGCCACAGGGAAATAAATACCTGTTGGAGTGTTACGGTGAGGTCCAGTCTTGTTCAGTTAAGAAAACATTGAGTGTGACGGACCTGAGTATGATTCAGAAACAACACATTTCAAGTTTATATCTCCACAAATGTCTTTTTTTTTTCAGTCTACAAAGACATGCTGACAGAACTCCAGAGGCTAAAGGGGATTGCTTTTCTTTTGTTGCTGTCTTTTTTGACATATACACCATACAAATGATGGAAAACAATGAGCGTTGGTAGTTCAATAGCTAACAGAGTTTCCTTATCTGACAATATCTGGTTAAAAGCTCATCAAAAAGGCAAAAGTGTAATTAAAGCCTCTACGTATCCAATATATCCCCTAGAATGAATTCTAATGTGACAAAAAGAAACGCAACTATTGCTCTCTCTTTGTTGGGTTTGCGTACCCTTGAGTGTGACTTCCACTAATCAAGCAAGGAATTATTACAGCAGAAATGAAGAGAGTTATTCCAACTGAAATGTAAATTAATTCTTCTACAACCTCTTCTTCCCATCTTTCACCATCTCCTCTTCAAAGAAAAAAATTTAAAAAAGACTACACCAACACCATGTTCTATTACTAAACTAAAAGCTTGCTTGGCTGGAGCACCAGGATGTTGGCAGCTCTTAAAGCAGACGCCACGGGGCCGAGGTTGTACACAGTCCAATCCAGCGCAATGAGTGCTAAGCCCGGCACCTTTCTACGGATGGCTGGCACCTGTCCCTCTGTATCCGCAGACCTGGCTGGCACAGACCAGTGTGGCAGCGCACTCCACTTCACAGCCCCATTGCTCATTCCAAACTAGTTCCAAACGAGGGAGGTAGCAATGGTATTTTCGTGAAGCCCCGGCAGCGAACAGCAGAGGTTCGTTTGACGGCTCAATAAAGCCTCATGGAATGCGAAAAGAGGCACATCACTTCGCTGTTCACCGGTGGCTCCTCTGGGAGCGCACTCAGCACATATCTGGAGTTTACGAGGTGTTGTGGGACACAATGACGAGCCCGCATCTTTAATGGTATGTGACAGTTAGAGAACAGTCTTAAGTGCTTCATTTGTAAAAAGAAAAAAAAAAATAGTATAAGCCGTCATAATGGAGAGACTGTAAAGCTGGAAATACCAGAAACTTGTTAACGTTTTTTGGGAGGTTCTTTTTCTGGTTTGGCTGAACTCCTGCCACAGGTCAGCACGATGTTTGTTTGTCGGCAGAGTTTTGGCTGGAGTTGAGGCCGCTATTCAGGGGCTGGGGGGCAGCAAAGGCTGATCAGTTTACAGTGGTTTGGACTTTCCCTCCATCCTTCTCGACCATTCGCTTTTATTCTTCCCGTTGAACTCAGACGGTTACAGCAGGGTCTGCATGTTGTGAGCTAAAGAGCAGCATTCTAATGAAGAGCTGGGGCCTCGTCAGTGCAACTGAAGAACCCATGGGTCAGTAACGGACAGATCTCACTTCAGACACCCACCAGGCATTTCAAATGAACTCTGAGTGAGCGTGACATACAGCCAAATGCACCCTGGTTTCTCATATTCTGGTTCTCATGAGATCCGGCTAAAAATAGAATGGAAACAATTCAAATTTCCTCACTGGTTGGAGCTGCTGGTGAAAATTATAGCAATAAAACAAATATGTGGTCAAAAATATGTTGATTTCAGTTAAAATCGCTAATGTAGCTTTTCAAATTTAGAGCAACAAGTAGAGATATCAAACTACTGGCAGCAAGTTATTGGTAAAGTGTTAGATATTATTATTAACTTTAAACTTGACACTTGAAACCTCACATCTCGTATGTTTGAGATTCTAATTGTGACCTAAGACAGGAAGTAGGTCTTTATTTGCCTTGGCATTTTTAGAAATCGCTTCCACATTTTAGTCATCCGTGGAGCAGCAGTTTGGGTACGCTGCCAAAGACTTTACCTATTAGCTGCTAGCGACTTTAAAGTTAGCAATCTCTGTGTACAAATTCAACAGATTGTTTCAGTTTTGATGACGTCTTGTTAAACATCTAAATGACGTGAATTATCCTGACTTAGATCATTTCATAATTTTGAAATCTATGAAAAATTTATTTTGATAAATTAAATAATTTTCAAGTCTTTGCTTGTGTCATTTTAAGATGGTCCCAATGACGACACAATCCAGTCCTGGTCAAACCTGGACTGGAACCAGTTAAGGAACTGGCTGTCAATCGTAAAAAAAAAAAAAAAAAAAGAGGGTTTCTTGAGTTTTGCAAAAATATTGCAAAAACTTGAGCTCATTCTCTTGATTCCCACATTGTGTATCATTTTACCTTGTTAAATGGATGTATCAGCTCATCATAGATTTGACTTTGACTCACATGAAAACCGTTTTAGATTTATGCCTGAAATTAAACGCAAAAAGCCTACGCAAAAAGCCTACATTCAAAATTGCAAATTCAAAGTCTTTGTTCTGCAGTTAGAAGACAGTATCAATAATTGTGTTATCTAGCATATTTTTGTGGAATATTGTCTCTGCTGCCCAGAAATTGAGCTGCTAGCATGTCATCAAAGTCATGAGTCATAGAACAACCCTCTTCAGTCAGTCCGTCACAGCCCCGTAATGACCGGAAAAGACAAGATAGCGGAAAAACTACAACGTAGTGACCCAATACATGGTTGACCCTGTCTGTCAAATTAGCAAATAAGTCATACAATGGGCTCTGATGCAGATAAGATATTGCCAACAACAACTTTACTTGTACTTAATGGTCACTAGCTCTAAGAGAAATGCTCAACACACATTCTATGTTATGAACAACAAGATGCTTGTTGTTTTGAAAAGCCTGTGATCAAGCTACATTAAGTTGATGTGGATAATCAAATAGTCCATAAAGGGAGGGATTTGTTGCTGCTTGTTGTCAACAACAAGCATCAGAATTAAGATGTAGACATCATTATAGAATAACGGGTGATGTATGCAAGTTGCATTTGAATGCTCCTCCGGTTTGGATGAATCCCTGCGGAAGAGCTGCTGGAGGGAATCAATAATCCCAAAAGGCATTCTGAGACAGATGGTACAATGATGGAGGATCAATGGTTCCTCTGCTCTCCTGCCTGCTTCCAGCCAAGTAACAGGATGTGGGCTAATCCCTCAAAAGAGGGTTCTAGACTAAACATGGAAGAGAAGGTTGAACCACCTCTGGCTTCCCCACACCCGCTCCATGTAGGACCAATAAGGTGCAGATGTTGTTAGATGGGGTTTGAAAAGAGAACGGGAGAAGTAGAGAAGGGCTTGTTCTTGCATTTCTGGTTGAGGAAAACTTTATGAACACTCCGATCCCCCCCCCCCCATCAGGGCCCCTCGAAAGGGTTCTCAGCTGCAGAACATAAAGGGTGGAGCCTTTATGAATCCTGTGCAAGTAAAGGAAAGCCCTGGTTCTTTTGAAAAGAAAAAAAGAATCCATCCGCTCTCTTGCTGAAGATCCTGAATAGCAGCTGCATTCCTAATGAGTAGCACAGGATGAAACAGAAAGGGGAAGGTAGATCCTTCACTCTTTATAGCTTCAACTCAATTAACTGATGGTCTCCATCCTAGTGTTTTTGTGTCTAAACCTGAATGTTTGTTTCATGTCATAACTCTGGTGTAATAATCACAAAATATCATCGCTACACCAATTACTGCATCAAAGCGGGCTTGAACAGGGCTTTTCAGAGAGAGCCTGATGAGTTCTGCTTCCCCAGTTTTCTGCTCCTCCTCCATCACAGTGACAGAGACATCCCTCGCTTTCTCCAGGCCAAGTGGCTTTCTTATCTACCCGATCGAGAACACGGCTGCCACTGCTGGCTTCCAGTATCAGAGATAGGAAGCTGTTTGTTGGACATAGTTAGGGGAATCGTGAATCCCGTTCCCACAGAAAAAACTGATTAAATAAGCTAAAGATTCAAACCTAGTTCCTTTTGGGGCTCCAGGTTGTGTGTGTGTGTGTGTGTGTGTGTGTGTGTGTGTGTGCGTGTGTGTGTGTGTGTGTTTGTTGTTGTGAGGATTGTCTGACACCTTATCTGCATATTCCTGTAAAGGATTTGCCATACTTGCCAAGGAAGGATGAAGTGCAAAAAAATTGCTCTTAAAGTGATGTCATTAATAATGGAGAGGGAAAACAGTTGTGGATGAAGTATAAATGTGTCCAGTCTCGATAGTATGCAACCTACAAGCAAATCTTAGCAGGTAAAGCCAAAACAGCCACTCAGGCAAGATAATAAGCTCCCATCTCATTAATGCACCTCTTCTTCTCCCCAGCGCTGTTTCCAAAGGTAGCAGTGTGAAGGTATCCATCTCCTGCAGCCCAAGCTCCAGCCTTCCAATTTACTGCCACTCACCTATTTTCTAATTCCATCAGCGTGATGATGAAAGCTGAGAGGGCATTACACTTCTTGCCAGTGGTTGGACAGTGAGGGAGGGAGTGCAGGGCCGCATCGGTCACACTGTCAGCCAGCCAAATGGGTTAGGATGGACAGAATGAGAGCCAAGGCAGAGGGGATGATGGAGCTCTGTGCTTCCAGTCGCTAAGAGGCAAAGACCTTTGCTCCTCCGGCAAACATAACCCGGAGGTAACATCCCAAAACCTCAGGGCATGTTCATTTGATCACAACAAAGCATACAGAGTCACACCTGTGAGGTTGTCCATCATGCGCATGTGGACTCCAGGCCAAATTTATTCATACCCCTGACTGATTTAGGCTTAAAGAAGTCTAGTAGTATTAACATTTTGGAGCAGGACAGTCAGGGTCTTGACTTGAATTTGATAGAGAATCTGTACAGAGAGCTAAAGATGAGGGTGATGACAAAAAGGCCTTCCGGCTTCAAACACTTGGTGGAAGATCCAATTCAAAATTGTTCCCGTTATTTACTACAGTTAAATAACGGCAAAAGTAGTCTTAAGTCTTTATGCAACATGGAAGTACGTGACCAGAGCTTTCAACATTACAATCCCAAAATACTTCTCATCAAAGACTGTGCTGCAAACCACTACTAGCTAGTAATGTGACCCCCAGACACAAAAGTAATTGCTTTAGGCTTGATTCAGTTAAACTCCAACTCAATTAAATGATTCTAAAGGGACATCAAATGCTGTTGTAACTCAAATCACCCAAGTACATTGAAAATATCTTTGTGGATGGTAATGCTGTGCGCAGGAACGGACTCTGGTAGTGGTTAGTCTTTCAACAAATCTGAAAAGGCATCTGACTAAAGATATTTTTACTATATGACAGCCTCGTAACTGTCATGACATGTTAGCAGATTAATATATAGAAATGATATTTCACAGTAACATGTCCTATATAACACCATCAGTTGTTGGCTAGCAGTGCTAATCCACCTCATGAGCTTTTGCTGTGCCTCTCTAAAGCTCTGACTGGCCGTAAGGTTTGAACGATAAGAAGAATTTTCTAAATTTCTAAGCCTGGGTACTCGGCAGAAAAAGAGAATGTGCAAACAATTTAGAAGAACTGTACAGCGCCTGGCTAACCATTAGCCTCCAACACATCTAGCTCTTCCCATCAGTGCTAAAAGGGGTGACAGTCATTTCCAAAGGGATTTGATCATCGTTGTCAGTTCTAGTCGCTATAAACATTAGGATTTGGATCTGCACTGTATTAGTCGGTTGGATCCTAGCTAAAGTTTCCAAAAACTGGGAAAAGTCTTAAATTCTGATGTAC
Source organism: Poecilia reticulata (assembly GCF_904066995.2). NCBI lineage: Eukaryota > Metazoa > Chordata > Actinopteri > Cyprinodontiformes > Poeciliidae > Poecilia > Poecilia reticulata. Next base: position 7,565,503 of record NC_088838.1, read on the forward strand.
CACAAAATCCAACCTGAACTGGATATTTCTACACTGAACTTGAGTTCTCAAAATCACAGTTTAAGGCTTATAAAACTTTTTACACCATTTTTGAAATAATTTTTCACTTTTATTGCTCCTTCTTTGCATTAGCACTCCCTTAGATTGAGACAACCAGCGTTAGTCAATCTTGGGGTACATACTCCCCGTTGTCAGACGGGTGACAACAGCTTATTTACAACAGTTATTTGTGAAAAACAAACAACTGGAATTCTAAGTTTGCCCAAAAATAATTCAGAAATCTTGAAAATCCCTTATTGTGTAACATGCTGCTGATGTATGGGCATTGATGGCAGGTGGTCCTCCTGAGAATCTATGTAGATGGTGTCAGCTTGCTCCTAGTAAATTAAGTAAATAAACATCAAAAGCGGTATGTGGTGTGCATGAAGGGCGTGGTGGGAGATACTGTGACACGTCAAGCCACGGTATGGGAAACATGGGAAGCATAAAAAGGCTGTATGACGGGGTGCCATGCCATCTGGTATAACCAGTCACCGGGCCTTGCAGCACCATATGATCAAAACATTCTTGCCTCCAAAAGACCACAGCAACCACAGCTCCTGCAGACCCCCATCACCTACCCAGCCCCCAGTGCAATAATGGACTCTCTGCCGCCATTGAGCCCCTCATACGTTTCCGGTCAATGGCATCATTCTTGTGTGACCTCCCAATCCCAGAACGGCAGCACTCCTCATGCTCTACATGTCTTCAAATATTGATTCGTGCATCGTCTTCTTCAGTCACACAAGGGGCCCTAGGAAAGGAGTGGAAAAAGACAGGCGGGGACCTTTGAGCTGTCATGCAAAAACACCCCCGCAGAAAGAAGCGTGTGACAGCTTTTTAATTTCGGTAAGAAATCAAAAAGCGTCTGAGAGACGGGGTAGAACGCTCAGTGGCTGCATCTAAAACTCTCTGCTTGCTGTCAGGAATCTGGCAATACCCCGCCGCCTGTAGACAAGACCTCCTTTGGTCTTTGGCTGAATCACAGATGAATTATTTTGTTATTCAGACGGGTCCTTCTTGCTTGCGGAGAGAAAGTAAAGTCAGGTTTTGCAAAGGCCTTGGCAAGATGACGACTTCTGGATTATTCATAATGTTTTCCTCCCCCCACCATCTCTTCGCGACAAATCTGTTCTTCTATTTTTTATGAACTTGAGCCTCTGCAGCTGAATTCAGAGGATCCGGGGCCCTACCCTACCGGCACAGCTCTCAAATAAAGGCCACTTTATTTTTAACTCAGCCTAGCACTGGTTCCCCCACTTATTGTGGGCTATCCAGTAATCTTCAGCAGGCTAAAACTAATTTACTGTAAGCTCCGCAGCAGCATTAAGACAAGGTCAAGGCAGAGCGGTATTTGTCTCATTTCCCTTGCTGTCAATATTCCTCTGATGATAACGACTGATTTAGAGGCTGGAAATCTTGAGGGGGTAGTACAGCGCATCACCGCTATAAAGGGACCAACCGGAAGGAATCCAAATGAGCTCAGCTCCAGTTCCATGAAGGGGAACGACACCCAAAACAACAATGTGGACGTTGAGTTTGACGCATCTTGGGACATTTATAGGGTTTTGCAGACATATTAAAACCCCCTGAACTCTTGCAACTGTAAACATCAATGTGTTTTATTGGGAATTTGGGGTGATGGACCACAGCTAAGAAGTGCATAGCTGTATGATGGAAGGAAAATCATACATATCTTCTTACACAAAAAATAATTTTGGGAAGTAACTGAATTAGTACATAGAGTCAATCAGCGTGTAGTTGAATTCCAGTATAAATGTTGTTGGACTCCACAAATCTGTTCCTTCATGGAAAAGTGGCCAGAAGAAACGAAAGACAGCCGTACGAAGTCCAGATGTTCCACAAGCCATGTAGGAGACACAGGAAGTGTGACAGATTCCCATCACCCTGAACACATCCTCCACAACGGGAATATCCAAGTGGCGCATTTAACAAACACCAAAAATACTTCTGTAGTTTTTTTGTTGATTCAATAAAAGAGTCAACAAATATTCACTTGATTACATTTGAAATTCCTTGCAGTTTAGGAGTACAGCAGACTCCCTCCTATTTGCACATTAGTATTTGTGAATTCACTTATTCGCGGTGCTTTATGTGGATCTTGATTCCAAATGATTTGTGGAAAATCTGAACCTTCATGGATCTTTTCAGAAATATTGATAAGAAAAGGAAACAACTGAAACAACTTGATTACTACTATTACAACTACTATTGGCTGGCATCTGTAAAGCAGAAAATTCAGGAGTGCCATTTATTGTCCTTGATGCGAGTTGGCTATACCCAAAAGAATGGAGATAAAGAAGATTGATAAAATTAGCTTCTGTGGTAGCGCTAAAACTGTTTCCACTGTGAGAAATGATGGATATGATGGTATTTTTGGTGTTTTGAACTATAAAAATAGGCAGCTATAATTGTCTCTAGAGGGTGTTCCAAGGATTTATGAATGTGAGCTACTTGCAGCTGGTTTTGTGGGTGGAAATTCTGTATGCATGTCATCACAGCTGTAGACCTCCAATCTATCACCGAAATAGACTGAAATTATTTGTTAGATATTTGTTATTATTGTGGAGCTCAGAAATGCCTAAAAACAGGTATAATTTTGTTTTAGATTGCATGCTGATCATCCAATCTGATGGTTTGACTGGCCAAAAATGTTCAGTCTCCAGATGCTGCTGGAGACACGTTGACTCTGGGGATGATACCTACACTTTTCAAATGTATATTCATAAAACAAATATACATTTTTTTCAATTCACAATAATGCAGTAGTTTCACATGTTTTTCAAGTCAAAAAAAAAACTACAACACGTAAAATTGTGGGTCTGTAATGTGAAAAAGAGGAAAAAGTACAAAGAGTATTGAGGCCTTTCCAAGAGACTTTGGACTGCAGTTCTGGTCCAGCTGAAGAATGTACATTGGAGTTGAAAAGGTCACATCTCAAAGCTGCTCTGGGCCAGAAGCATGAATACAATCCGAGTCTTTGGGAGTGGAGGGTCACGGACACAGCCGGACCCGACCTGCTCCAGGACGCAGCTGAAGAGAACGCAGTCTCAGCTTACTGACATGCTTCTGGTCTCATTCATATGATCCGAGCCTGTGTCCCAACACAGCCCACCTTTTCCCACACCTTCAGTTCATTCTGCGCACACTCGAGCCCGGCCTTGAAACTTATCAAAATGCCCTGGAGGCGAAAAAGAACAAAGAGTTCGCGGGTGAGAAAAGGTCAGCTTATCCTCCAGCCATCAGGTAACACTCAACCACAGAAGCATCTGTTAAAGAGTCATTATCAGTGCAATGTGGCAAGCTGACAGAATGTTTTTATCTGTCAAACAGGAGCTCAGCATCTCCACCCCTCTCACCCCGTATGACAACTTGACCTTATTCAATCATAGTTTCTCTCCCTCTCTCCATTTCTTCTTTCTTTTACTTCAGAGTTGACTTCGCTGAGCGCTGCCAAGCTTGGCGGCAAAAGAGAAGAGTGAGATGGTGTAGGCAGCCTTGTGGATGCTCTTCAAACAGAGGAAACTGCTTCCAGTGATGTATGCACATCATGCCCTGGTATGCACACACCCACACACAGACATGGTAACAAACTCACTGTGGCAAGAAGAAGAAGAAAGAAAAAAAAAGCAAATTCCTGTGGTATCTGTGCAAGTGAGAGACAAAAAGAGTTCTCACACGTTTGGTACAACAGTCTATGAGCAATAAATCCCAAGCTGGGCTCATTCAGAGCCTTGCAGAAACTATTTTTCACGGCATGCCCCCATCCTTCTATAGGAGCCAATGACACATTTGAGCCTCTGAAGATGTCAGGGCACCCATAACTCACAGTAATCACACACACTGCTACTAAACATGTATGGGGATGGCTATTTATAGAATTATCCAAGCAAACAGTTTATTATAAAAAGACCAGCGCACACATATGTATGTTATGAATGCATGCTCAGTCGCTCTATACGAGTCCAAGCATTGCACTATGCATGCTGCTACCCCTGTAAGACATCCGCAAATTTCATTATCTCTCAGCTGTGGTGGTGTGTGAGGAGGGGGAAACGCATGAAAAAATAAATAATAATGGGAACTTGGAGACTGGAGGATAAAAACGTGAGCAGCCCCTGTACAGTCTAAACAATTAGAAGGAAAACAATTAGGCTGAAGGTACAATGAGAGCGGCAGACACAGTAACACTAACCTGTTTTACTTCAGCGGGCATGGTCCAAAATCCCCCGTTCGGCTTTTTTTTAAAGGTGTCTTTCAATGAAAAGATATAAAATAAAAACCTCCAGGGAAACAGCGTGAGAAATATGTCCTCCTCTCGAAAAAGTTCTCCTCTCCCTCCTCTCTTCTCTTCTCCGACTCGTCACGTTTTTCTTGTTTATTTACGCTGAGTTTTCCCTCTGTGAGCGCAGAGGCAGCAGCTCAGACGCAGGCAGCCATCCTCTGCTCAGCTGCGTGAAGCAGCCCGCTGTTAGCTGCACAGGCACAGGAAGTGAGGCGGTGCTCTTTCAAAATAAAAGTACGACGCGGGTTTATGACCGAGAACTTTGCGAATATGATGTGCCTAACCTAGAACAGGAGGCATAAATAAACGATCAGCATAGTACGAGAATTAATTTTCTTTTCTTTTTTTTTCCAATTTTCCATCCAAATGGATGGATGGCTATGTATCCATCCATCCATTTTCTTGCACCCTTGTCCCTCAGTGGGGTCGGGAGGGTTGCTGGTGCCCATCTCCAGCTAACGTTTCGGGTGAGAGGCGGGGTACACCCTGGACAGGTCGCCAGTCTGTCGCAGGGCAACACATAAAGTTCAATAGTGCTTTTGACATTTTGTACCTCAAGCGTCTGAATATTTTGGAAAGGGAAAAACCAAAGACATGATTTGACTCTTATGTCTCTCCTTTGAAAAAAGTTTAAGCATAATATTTGGGAATCACCTAGTGAAAGCTAAAAAAAAATCAAAAATCAAAAAATATAGAAAGCAAATTTTGATTTTGAAACAAAATCCTTGGGTCTGAGTTGAAATAGACCCACATAATTTATGCTAATGAAATGGTTTATAGCAAAACTTCTCAAAGTAATGGATTCTTTGAGGACAAGAATCACTTACTATTTTTGCATAATTCAAAAATTGTTCCCTATGTTTTCTTAATTACTGTGTTAAGGACCAGCAAAAATACTTAAAAGACCAGTATTAATGTTTTTTTTTACTGCAACAAAAAAAATTATACATATAATAATTCAAAACTCATACACAGTGTAATTCCACCCTTTTTTCAATTAAAACAATGCAAGTGTTGTAGTCACTAATCTGACGTGTGCTTTTAAATTAACTTTACCTTAATATAAATATACTAAAATAGATTTTTAATTGATTTATAATACTCAAATATTTTTTATAAGTATAAAACTAGTATAGCTAGATTTTATAAACAGGCGAAATTGCAAGCATTTACAAATAAAGGTCTGTTACAGATCAGAGCATCAAAATCTGCAAAAATAGTTGGTGTACTATAACACTAGAAACATACAGCTTACGAGAACGCTCTACATAATATGTGTGATATTTAATTCCTAAATATTAGTGCATTACATGAATTTACCCTATGCATTTTTGCTTTAATAAACATTTCTGCTGCGTCTTTCAGGCAACACCAAAAGTCTTTCAACTAAATACTTTTATTTTGAAAGAAAAATCTCCTTGCTCTCCAGTGTAATTCTGTCTGTGGCAGGTCAGACAGAGCTGAGGAAGAACAGGGATTTCTCATTTGACAGAGATGTTTTATTCATGTGTGAATTGATGAGACACCGAAGGCAGCGTATAAGAGCCTTTCCTTTTCCAACAAAAACGGGCTGGAGCTGGACCCGGACAGTTGGGCATGAAAGGAAGAAACACCTCTTAGGTTGGGAGAACAGAGAACTCCCAGAGAATGGGAATGTAGCAGCACTCTCTGATTGGATAAATGTCTTTCCCCTCTATCTCTGGCATCAAGTGGGGTGGGACCAGCTCCCACTCTTGCTCTCCAGTTGCCTCCATCTGTCAGACCTCCAACCCTTCCCCCTTGTTGGCACAAACAGAGAGAGAGGAGAAAAAAAAGAAGAGGGGGGGAGAGACTGGGGCTCGCACACAAAACAAAAGTTGCCCCTATTGAATCGAAGGCATCCCACGAGCTACTCTGCAAATTTTTACACCCTCCACACACACACAGCTCCTTTTCTCAACACCTCTTTGAGACGCTCTTCTCGCTGCACTTGATATAAGGGAGGGCTCGGATGTACGTGAAAGAATTCACATTCAAATAACTGCGCCTGTGACCGAGACCGAGCAGGAATGTTAATCTAATAATGCCGATGGAAGCTTAACTAAAGACAACTCTGAGGGGACGGTTGAAAAGACAGGAGAGCGAGCAAAAAGGATGACTGGTCTAAGACGAAAACAGAGAAAATGGCAAACAGAGGAGGGGGGGGGAAACGGCTGAGGTTTCACATTCCACGAGCTTGGCAGCACTGTTTTAGGTCCCAGGATGTTACTGCTTCATTTCTTCCTAATGAAAGCCCCGGCTCACCATGCACCATTACATTTAGATCTCTTTGCTTTCAACAACAGCAACAGGAATTCGACCAAGGGTACAGCAGAGGAGCATTTTAATAAAGCAACCCTCGTAGCCCTAGCTAAAGTCCTTTCTTTTATGTGATTTGCAGTATCACTTTCCATTTGCGCCACTTAAACACAGAGTGATTTTCATAACTCTGTTTAAAAATCCATTAAGTGCCCAGGGCAATACTGGTGAGAACAGATGCAAGGAGCGGCGTTGCTCTGTGGATTCCCTAATCTGCACATGTGTACTTTAGAAATGCCCATCTCCTTTTCTAAATGTTGGGTTTTGCAGTCTATTATTTTTTCATATGTAGACACTGGGCTCTTTGTATAGTTCTTTGAACTACGTGGCTGGTAGACGTTTGTACTACAAATATATTTTACTGTGTTTTTAGTGGTGTTGGTTGGTTTTCTAAGCCATTTGTTGTGACCTGAAGACTAGATCTGTAGATTGTCGTATGGACAGACCATTTCCTGCTACAGTTCCATTGACCTTTCCTGTGGCATCCATCCTTCTTTCCTTCCGTTTTTGAGGCTTTTACTTTTACAATACAAGTCTAATCTATGACTTCACAGAACCTTTTTCCTGAGTTGTGAGGGAAGTCTCTGTGTCTTTGTTGTAAAAGCTCCTCTACGCAGCACCACGTGCACACCAAGATTATGTTGCATTTTGTTATGAGGCGGACCTATCTGAACTAACTCGATGTCTTTTGAAGGTGACTGATGCTACCATGTAATGAATTAAGGGTTTGAAACCAAAGATAATGCACATAGTTTTTGGTGGAGTGATATTTAACTATTAAATCCCTGCTACATTCCAAAAAGCAGAGATATGGCCCTCAACTTACAAGCAGAAAAGTCAATGGGTCAACAGAGTCACCAGGATTCATCATCTGAAAACTCAAATTACATAAAGGAACGTTTCAAAAGAACGCTTCAAAGTTGCTGACTGATTGTTCTGCAATCAGTCAGCAGAAAGCTGTGATTGCGATCCACAGGGCCTCCAACAAATGAAGCTAAAACATCCTTAATAGTTTATGGAGGACTCTTAAGAGCTAAAATATTTACATATTATTTCTCTTGATATCAACGTGTTTTACATTGTTGTGATTCTTTTGATGATCTCTGTTCTCTTTTAGAGCACAGGCTTAAATCACAGGCTTGTTTGGTCTCATCTTTCCTCCAGGAAGCTTTTGTCAACACAGCCTGAATTTTCACTATATGAAGGGGCGGAGAGAAGACACTGAAAGCATACACACTATGTTAAGTCACACGAATCCTCAGCTCTTTATGTACAAGTGTAAAGAACGGGGTGAGAAACCCATCATGTAACCTCATGTACGAGTCCTTTTCTTCTTACGGGCAACATACGAATGTGCATCCTTATGTATATCCTTGCAAAAATATTTATAAGCCCAGTATTTTTTCATATTTTCTCATGCATGCAATATGTTTCTTTTGTTGCTTTGCTTGTACATTTCGAGTTTGGATAGAAGATCAACCTCTCTCCAAGTATCAAGTCTTTAAAAAGAAAAACACCTTATACTGCCGTCACTCAGTGTCTGTAAGACGTTGATTGGCCACTGCCTCTCTAACTGTGTTTGTTTATCAGTGAGGTGAAGTAGCTAGGTTGATAGATATGACAGGCGTCGAGCCAAAGTCGTTCTCCCCAGCATAATCTGTCTGAGCTGCTTCAGGAGCACACATTCAGCAGGAAGAGTAGCACATACTCACCCTAAAGGGCTTTGTGTTGTTTTTGTGGACGTAAGCATAATAAGTAAGTGATATTACTTGCAACCCCTGTGCTGCTAACACCGTCCTGTTGCCAGACGGTAAGAGCAACAGAAAGAATAAATGTATACAACTGGATGGAAGAGAGGAAGACGTCCGACATGATAAGGATGAAGATGAATTGGTTAAGGAAGGGCCAAAGAACTCAGCTGAGGATGAAAGCTCCCCACAGCTGAGTAAGACCAATCGCTCAGAAAACAGTTCTCACCCAAATGTACTCTAAGCTTTCAATCCCAGCATTTCCAGAAACTTCTGCGCAGCAGCATATAGCACAGAAGAGTACCTGCTATACCTGAGATAACTGATGGGGCCCATTCAGCCACCATCCAGATGGCCCACATCCCCCCTACGCTTTAGAAAAGCCTGCCATGCCACAGGAATCTGACACATGCAGGGCTTAGCATGTTGGCCGTAAAGTTACGTAAAGTTTGAGCTCATTTGACCGAAGCAACGTTCTTCCCACATGTTAGCCGTGTTCCCTATATGGTTTATGGCAATCAGGATTTTTTTTATGGGTCTTATCCAACAATGGGTTTCTACTTGGCAGACTTTCAGACAGGTCACAGTTTCTTCAGAGTTCTGACTTTTCTCTCATTGTTTTTCTCTTCATTCCAGTTTTCCCTTTGAATTATGACTTTAATCTCAGAATTAGGATTTTTGTCCTCAGAAATCTGACTTTAAGGCAGACGGACACCTGGGAGCAACCAGCTTCAGTGGCTGAGATGCGAGTTTGTGCAGGAGGAGAGCTTACTTTCTGGAAGAACCTGTCAGATTGAAGTGATTTATTTTGTATATGGTCAATTAAACTCAGATTTCAGAGAAAAATGGCAGACTTTTTTTTCCTTCTTTTTTTTTATTTTCAGTGGCCCAATCCTCTTTCATACCTTCCTTTTCATCTACTTCATGTTTGTTTACCACAGGAAATCCCTTAATATACATTGGAGTTTGTGGCTGGAATGTGACAGAGCGAGATACGAAAAAGCTCAAAAATATTTTCAAAGGCACTAATTGTATTTTAGTGCACTAAATTGAGCTGAAAAGAATGCTTAAATACACAGAGTGACTGAAGTAGATCGGTCTTACAGTTTCCGTTATTTAATCTGTTCCAGAAATTAGCAAGAGAGCAGGAACAGGAAGGAAAAAAAATATTATTTTGAGTCTTGCCCGGTAACAGAAGTAGTAAGTAAAGGGTGTATGAATGTTGCTGGAGCTGGAACGAAAGCCTTTGCAGTCTGCCGTACGCTGTCGAGATGTATGGTGTGAAACAGATGGTAGAAAGGTTAATGTTCAGCAACAAGGCGAGAGCTGACAGCCAGACACCTCCAGTGAAGCTACATCTGTTAACATCACGTTTTCCGCTTCCGTTAATGATGGCAGATGTGCAGAGGGATGGAGGAAAAGAAGTTTGAGAGGAAAAAGGATGTGCAGTGGACAAAAAAACAAAAACAAAAGCAGATTGTGCTGGCTACCACGTAAAACAACGTGGATATTGTAATCGGCCTCGACAGTGTAGTTTAATTCCAAATCACTTTCACTGCCGAGAAGGCACCGCTTATTCTGGCTGTTGAGGTCTAACCATCAGGTTAAAAAAATATCCGACCAAATACAAAGAAGGGTTCTGAAAAGGAAAGGCGACCACAACGCTGGCCTTTGCTGCTCCATTTTCTCTGAAACAATCACTGCACTGTGTTCAGGTCACAAGACCAGAATTATTTACAATTGCGAGTGCCTCCAGAGAAAGATTATCTGCTTTGACTGACTGCTTCTTATTCTAACAATGACACAGTCAGAGAGAAAGTAAGAAAGAAAGCCCTTATCTAATGACTTCTACCATCATGTTTTATTTTCCACTCGAAAAAAAACTGGCTCGTCAGCATGGCAGAGGATTGCGGTCCCATCTATTAGCGGCTTTTGTCTTCTGAAAAGGCAATTTTAGCTTAATTTCAGGGGATAAAACTCTATTTAAACGCCATCACTTCACATCAGTGGCGGCTCTGTTTTCAGTTTTTATGTTGCAAAAAATATATTCGCACATCAAGATTTGTCGTACACCCATAACAAGATTAGATTTTTCCCCCCTTGCGTAACAAGGATAAGCAGTGAGGCACAAACACACACAATGGGAGCTTATCTGACATTATGGCACACACATAATTTATTTTAGACACCTCTTGCTGTTATGGAGTCTCTATAATCTTGATGGATTACCACTGAAGGGTATGTTAAAATTATGCAAGTTAAACATTTGTTTTATGCCCTAAAGACCATGTTTCAGCAAGACTTTCGGACTAATTCCTCTTTCCAACTCAGCCTAAATCAGACTTTTCTAATGAATCAAGTTATTCCTTCATTGCTCGTAATCAGCAGCTGTGCTATGAATTTAAAACTGCTTCTAATTTGTGTCTTTATACCTGTTGTGCCTTTTCACATTTAGTCGCAGTAAAAGCACTAACTTTAACACGCTGAGTGCCTCTGCTAGACGGCTGTCCTGTGTTTAGCTGCTGTCGTCATGTTCTCATCAACTGTGATCAGATCCCCTGGATCCCCACAACATACCGCCGCTTCCATATGTTTGTTGTTTCCCTCACATAGTTTGTGTCAAACTGCAAACAGAACTTCTCATGGCTTTATTTCAACAGTTGCTTCCCCACTGCCACTCTTCCTTGGGAATCGGATTTGAGCACCACTGAAGGCTGTCCTGTCGAGATTCAACAGGCAATGGATTGTTTCATGGGTCTCGGAGTAAAGTGGGCCGAACACAATTTCACTTTTTGATTGTAAAAAAAAAAACAGTAAAAAAAGGAAAGGAAAATTACATACATGGTTAATGGACCAACATCTGCCACCAAAACCACCAATAAATAGGTTAAATTTGGTATGCAGAGGTTTAGGGGCAACAGACGTTTGATATAGCTGAAATTCCCGAGCACTTGAGACTGCCTCTACAAACACCTATACCTGCCTATAACTGCCAAAATGATCTCAATATGCATTAACACTCACAGTGGAAACCATCTTAAGCACTTCCACAAAAAGCTAACATCCACAGTCTTCCTCATCTCCAGTCTTTGCACTCCTGGATCGACTGCTTTGCAAACACCAGTCAACATCATGTCGATTAGCATCATGCCCAGGTATTTCAGCTTCCCTAGCTGTGTTTTCTTCCAAATCTTTTACACACACTCAATGAAAAAAGACCCTAGAATAGGCACGTTTTTTGCCAATACTTAACCATGAATAGGTGGTTGTCCACTGTATTTGGTCTTAAACTTGTATAATATTTAGAAAAGCTGTGTATATGTTTTTTTGTGTGTTTTTTTAGAAGTTTGAGCTGAGATTCAAAAGCCTTAGTGACAGATATTAAACTAAACTAGGTGGTCCAATCTCAACATTTTCACTACATGAGCTATTCACCAGGGTCACTGCCCGTAAGTACTGTACAAGTCAAAGACTTTTTACATGCATCAATCCTTGATTAATTGCCGTTATTATAACTACTGAAGACTTGTTTAATATTAAAAATAAAACTCCATTCCTTTCCATCCATCAGTATGGCACAAATAACTTCGAATGAAGAAAAATAAGTTTTGTCCCCCCACACTTTAACGCAATATCACGGTTAAAGAAGTATAAAATTAGTTATTCATGCTGATTTAAATAAAGCTCTCCTTTAGCTTCAGATTATGTATTTTCGCATGTTTCTCACTGAGTTTAGACCATTCTAATAGGAGGTCGTTTTGCTTGGTCTATGAATTGACCAAATCTGTACGGACTACAGAGGAAACCCAGCTTTTATAGCTAACTCTGGCATATTATGTGATGTGCATTGTCTCCTATGAACAACAATTATCTGTGTGTAAATCAGGACTTTGCATTGATGTAAGTCATTACTACTCATCCAATGTGTAGACGATCGGTCGCTAGATGATTAACTCAGTGGGTTAAGGCTTGTGATTGTAATGTAGAAAATATGCAAAAGTTTATGGGGTATGAATATTTCTGCATGGTGCTGTAGGTCCTTGTTTTTTCAGCAAAGATCTTATCTGAAGCTGTTTTTTTTAAGCACATTGCTCTTTCAAAATGTGCTAATCTATAAAGAAGACCCTACAACCTGGCTCGGCTTAAGACCAGCTGTGTGATTTTAAGATTGCATGTACGTGCAATACCTTTGGTATTTGTACCTTTGGTGTTACATAAAACACCAAAGGTCAGTTAATTCCAGGCTCTGCGATGCACAGCCTTTTAGCAAGCTGTCGAGATGCGCCTTGGCCTAAAACAAGTCCGGACCTCGACGTGGTCAGTCCCCCCCCCCAAGAGTCCGAAGCCAAGAGGTGCTTTGGTCTCTGCGTCTCCAATGTGAAAGCAAACAGCGGACCCCTGCTTCTGCATAAACACTTCTGCTGCTAAAAGCATGCAAGCTGATGATATCTTTACTGCACGCGGGCGGAGATGTGATAATTTACGAAAAGCAGCGAATCCCAAAAGGATCCTTTTTATTACCAATAAAAAGAGCCAAGAATGCGAGCTAATTCTGCTCAGAAATGATCGAGCAGAGAGTCAAGGTTGCCTCCGCTGAGGGTCTAGTGGGGATTTTTGTTTTCCATTAGTAGGTTTACCTGCCTGTTGGAAGTTTCTTAAATGAAGAATCTGGCCTCAGGCCTCCAAACAAACATCCATCCGTATTATCTAATTAGAACTGCTCCCTGGATAACATGACTGCTGGAATTTACCAGAAACTTGGATTTAAGGTGGTATTTGCTCCAAAATGAACTCTAGCAAAGTGAACACTGGGGTAAAATGAAAAACGTGTGTTTTTTATACATGTCTTGTTTGCTTTCTCAGAATCTGATATTACTGCTCAGTAGGTGCAAGTTTACCCGTGGAAATTAGAGCCAAAACAAGCCTGACTGATGCTTCTGTTTCTTATTCTGTTCACCGTTTACAGGCTTGTAATTCACGCAGTAAAAATGTCACACAGGTATGTTAAACTCATGGGGCTAATTAATACAGTGCTTTGAAGAACACCTCTAGCCCAACGACAAAAATGTGAGGCTGTTTTCAATTGACTTCGTTTTCTGCATCCAGACTTGTTTAGAGATCCTGAAAAGGGTCAGGTCACATTCCTCAGATGGCACTTGTGGGGTCTTGTGAGTGAGAAGGGCGTTATTTTTAACAGATGTGCTATAGTTTAAACCCAAACTATCAGAGCCATCCTTTAAAAACATTAGCAATCTTTCTTTTTGTTTGTAAGTTCTAGCTTGAGGCGATGCCCTGGGCCAGTTAAACACGACTGATTGTCTAGTTTGGTGCAGAAAGAGATTCTTGTAAAGGAAAAACATGCAGCTACTGGATACTGTTGCTAATGTTTTGAAAGATTATAATAGGTTTAAGCAGTTGTGACATAAACCAGCATTAGGACAAGACCTGATTTGATGGAGGAAGGTGTCTGGGCTTCTTTAGAGGATTATAAACAACAAAGAGGACACGAAGCCTTTCTTTCCATCTTCTCTTTCAATTTATGTTTTCCTGTTGCACTTGCCAGAGGTTTCCACCTGTTAAAAGGGAAAATTTCCATCCCACTGATGTTCTGTGCATGCTCAATATGAGGGATTGCTGTAAAGAGACAGTGGGCAAGCAATTGCCCAACATGCTAGTCCAGGTGTACTGAATGCTGCAAGTCAACAACTTGATCCAATCTGCTGGGCTTCTTCGGATAGAATGCTTTAACCAATTTAAGTACTAACCTGAACTTCACCACATCGTTTGATAACTTGGATCAACCAAAAATGTACTCATTTGACCTGGAATCTGTCTCCATCACTGACTTTAGTTCTTTGAAGCACCTTGCAGTAACATGTTGTAAATTGGTGGCTTAGAAATAAAATGAATTGAACTGAAGTTGAATCAGGGATGGGAAGTAAGCTATTGTCAGCCATTTTGCTTTTGTGTAGTTTTGGTGGGTTTGTGCACAACCTAAGGGATGCTTTGTCAAATTGGCCAAGAAGTAAATTGTCTTTGACGGGGGGTTTTAAACTGTGGGAGAACTACGCCCCTCACCTGCTTCATGTTAACTCATCCATGTTTCACTGATGTTGTGGGGTTCACCTGTTTTAGCTATGTGTAGCACCACATGATGTTCTTCAGCTGCCTTGTCATTTACAGTGCTAAAGTATGAACAACTTTCTAATGTGACTGCAGTTCATTTAGCTTTTGGTGAAAAACTGCCTGGGGTTTTGCAGACAACACTGTAGGAGTGGAGCATCTTCAGATCCAGTCCATGAAAGTTCCAACTTTAAATAATTATGGTGATACTTCCTTCTTTTTATTTTTGCTTGGCCCAGACTGGCTTCCTACTCAACATGGCTTTAGGTACTGAAAAACAAAACAAAACAAAAAAAAAATCGACCAGCTTTGCCTCCAGCATAGGGCATAAGGCTTGGCCAAGTTGGCTAAATTTTTGCAGTTTCTTTTTCTGGTTTATTTTTTTCCTCAAGTCTAAAAAAGCCCTGGCCAAGGAGGTACTGTCACTGCAAATTACACCATGTATAAGTGAGCTTTTAAGAACCACAAATTTATTGAGCTGAGGGAAGAATCTAGTCCACCAACGAATTAATAGACAAACCACCCTACAATAAAGCTTAGTTTTTCTCAGGTGTATCCGTCTTAGCAGACTAACACAAGTCTTTCATTGTTTAACGCTGCTTCCTAAGCGTTGTAGTAGGTTTGAACTATGGTGAGAAATAATTGGACACAACCAAGAGCAATAAGCAGCCTATTTTACTGCAAGAAACTGTTGGTGTGACTTCCACAGGCTGCTTTATAACAAGGGGAAAGTGTTGTTGGAGGGATATGGGAACAGTGAGCGACACAACAATAAACAAAGGGGACGCTTTCTTAACAATGTGATTAGGGGGGTTTATAGGAGGCAAGAAAGTTGTTGATGGAGAAGACAGGAGACGACTGAGGGAGAGGGAGGGGGTCAGCTAAAACCTAAAGCTCATTGTTAGGCAGGTGATTTACGAGGGTACAGCAGCTCCCAGGCCCTGGCATTGGAAGGACAGATCTTCTGTCGCTATAGCACCCGCAGCCTTTTGTATCCATTGTTCTTAGACAGGACTTTGCGGTGGGAGGGGAGTTGTTGTATGGATGGAAGTGGGTGGAGGGATGGAGGGAGGCTGGAGCGATTGCTGGTTGCCATTGCAGAGCCAAGGCTTGTACATCTTCAGCACAGATCAAAGGCTGCACTGTTCCCACTCTGTAAAGCTCAGAACCTTTGAAAACTTCTCATAACATTCGACCGAGGGTACAATGCGCCTCTACCAGCAGCCCATTAAACAGACCCTCAGAGACCAAGGCATCTACATTTTATGACACCCGTGAAGCGACAAATTATCCCCACGTTTTCTTTTCCATGAATCTCAAGATAGTATCTTTGTATGTCCTGGGCAGCAGCCACAGGCGGATAGATAAGCAGTCCAGCGTGTGGATTGAGGTCACCTTCTCATCTAGCGCCAAACAGACACCATTTTCTGAGTGCTGCCTGCTTTTGTCCAAACACGGTCACCAGTCAACACTTGACCTTTCAAAGCCTTGATCACAATGCTCCTTCTGGCTAAAATCAATTACTACGGGCAGAGTCATATTAAGCAACAAAAGGGCGCGATCTCTGTGTGTGAGTGATCACATGTTGGGGGGCGTCCATGGATTGAGATTCTAAGGCGTATTGTTCCATGTCACTGAGTCTACACAAGTAATTTCATCAGACACACTAATGGACTCTCCGACAGCATTGTCCTGATGATCCTTTTTGAATGGTGAAGAATAAACAGTAATTCTCCTCCTCGATGGGTATTCATAAAGTGTTGTGTCAAGGTGAATGAGGATCGGCGCTCTGCTAGAAACTGGAGCAGAAATCCATCACACTCTTTGGTACAGAGAAATTGTCGACACCTCTTAATTCCCTAATGAAATGAACTTATTCTGAAACCCAAATTCAGCATCAGATGGCAACACATCATTTCCACTTGACGCACTGCAAAAATACAACGTTGCGTAGAACTGTTACTGCCCCTTCAGTTTTTTCACATTTCATCATGTTACAACCAGAAACTACGGTTAACAAGATTTCATGGGTCACACCAACAGGAAGTAATGCACAATGGTGAATCAGAAAGAATCGCTGATTTTTTTTTTGTTAGATCTGGATTGGATTTTTAATTTGGGGTGTCAGAGTAAAGACAACTGAAAACACATTCACATTAAACTTTTTCAAATTTTTAAAACATTTATCACTCTCCTTTCCCATTGGAATTATACAGTAGTTTGTGTTGACCTGCCGCTTAATCCCTCCAAAATACTCTGTAAAAATACTTTTGAAAGACGTAAATGCTATACATCCCTGCTCACTCTGTGACAATGTCAGACCATCACAATATCATCTTTTGTATCATTAGAGTGCTGTGTAGTACTATGATTCAACAGAAACTATCCAGAATAGAGGAGAATGAAAATAAAAAATGTCTTGTGTTCAATGCAGTATGTAACAATATGCTGAAAGCCTCCATCCAACATGAGCTAAAGATAATTGGGCTCGTGTTTATTTGCTGCACACTCAGCCGCCTGTGTTAATGAGCTGATAATAATGATAAATTCAGATAAAAGTGTTCGCTGCCCAGCAATGTTTAGGCCTCGTCCTTTCAGAGCTCAGTGCCCTGTAGAGGAGTGCTATCTAGATCAGTGCCTTATCATGCTCATTAGTTGTCTACTTTCATCTCATTTTACTAATCAGACTTACTCCAGCCTTTTCCTCCATGACCCCAGCTTTAAGTAATGTTAGACCTCATTGAGTCTGGCACTGGGGTTGTGAATCTAAACCCTCAGTTAGCGATCCACGGTCGGCTTTAATCCATCATTCCGCCTCAGGATTGTGTGAGAGTGTGTGGTGAAAGCTGAGCGAGGAGAAAGCAGAGATGAAGGGAACAACCTGATGCATTTTTTATCCCCTCGTGCGTACTTCGAGTAGAACGGGTTCTCACGGCACGTATTGCCTCCTAGACACCCGCCGCCCACCTGCCTTGCAACCAAATTGGTTTCAAATTAGTTTCATTTCTGATCGAGACATTTCAGACGGAAGCAAGAACGAGTTTCATCAGTGATGCCAATTACACAAGTTGGCGTCCTAATTTACAAGTGGCGAGAGTCGAGAGATGTTTGTCAGTATACCACGTCTGTTGCGTTATGTGATGTTGCAGGGAATCGCAACATTCAAAGATGGCCGACATGGAAAATGATGATAAACTAACCAGGGGTGGTGGAGGGCTTCTTCCTGGTCTTGGGTTTGGTCTCAGAAGAACTGACTTTGACTCCATGCCTTGATTTGGCATCTTTATTGCTCTCATTGTTTGTTTTTTTTTTGTTTCTGTTTTTTATCATGCAACCATTATGAAATGTAAGCTGATGAATTCAGCTTAGAGATTGCATTTAGTGTGGCTGCATTTAATAACTTGAATATTAGCGCAATATGACATTTATGGCAGTGTACTAAAAAGTAGTTTTGCTTGAATAATTAATCGTTTTTCCATTACATTTTGCATTTTGTGGTGTACAATCAAAAAAACAATGTCATGAAATATTTGTTGAACTATAAACATTTAACCTTGGTGTTGGAAGGTCTTGGCCTCTGTCTCAGCAGAACTGGCCTTGACTCCAGGCCCTGACACCAACTAACCACAATGTCCCAGTAAGATCCTAACAAGTTCTAAACATACTTTACTTAAGTTCAAATGAATCAATTTGTGTTCATATTTCATCAACTAATTACCAACTCATTACCAAGCATTAGAAACCTACCTTATTATTTATCTTTGCTCGCTCAACATTGCTGAGACTTTTCTGTTAAAACATGTCTGTTAGTCATTCAGTAAAGCATCTAACGGTTGGTAGAGTCTCCAGACCTCCTCAAGTAAGAGCAGGATTACATAAAAATGTTAATATAATTGTGAAGGGCACTGGAACACAACCACATAGAAATCACACAAGAGAATCTCTCTTCTCTTTGCTTATTAAAAAGGCAAAACGTTGCCGAGCTGATGGGGAGAATGTCTGTACAACCACTGGGTTTCTTTCAAGAAATCAATATAATGTTGGAACAAGTCCTTCAAAAGAGGAAAAAAAAACTAGCAATGTTTGAGTTTAAGTTTGCTTATAATATAAATTGTTGGGAGGGATTGCTTTCAAGCAATTTCTGTTCAGTTAGATTTCTAAATGGTAATTGGCCTTAATTTGTATAGCGCATTAGCAAACCTAAGGACTCCAAAGCACCTTTCTTTGCATTTAATCATTCACACATTCACCTCTTGATGGCAGTAAGCTGCATTGTAGCCACGACAGACTGAAAGGAGGATACAAGCCCTGGTTCCACTCAAACGTTTTCAGCGGTCAGAAAAAAAGGCGACATCCACTACAGAGCACCACCAGGCAGCTTCTGAGACCGGTGGGCGAGAGGAGATAAGATGGGACGGCGAAGATTGGGGAGGTGAAGGGAGACAAAATGAGAGGTTGAATCTCATCAGCTCCCTTTTTAAAGATGAGTCACCACAGAGGAGATTATTGCACAACATCCAGGACAGCGGGTTCAGACAATGGGAACAAGTGTCCCAAATCACCGGGAAATTAAACAGAGATTACAGAATCCCTGCAATCATGAAAAAGTGATGACCACGAGCAAACAGGGAGAGGAGATGAGCTTGCTCAAATGGAAGAAGGGAGGAGGTGCGGCGAATGAGCACGAAACGCTGGTTTGAACGAGTCAAACGGAGCCGCGGGAGGCATTGGGGGGGAAGAAGCGTTGGCCACCATTGTTGGTGTCGTTTACCTGCATCACCACTTGCTGCCATGCCAGTGGCTGACTGATGGTGGGGTTGGGTGGCAGATTGGCCCGTTCGAGCTGCAGGTTGACGTTGCGGCGCTCCTCCTCTAGGGCTCGGGTTAGCTGCTCAAAACGCTCCTCCTGCTCCTTCACCGAGGCCAGGATGCTGGCGGCAGAGCGAACGTCATAGTCCTCCATGGGCAGAGTTGACGGAAGCTTCCATTACAGGCAGAGGGGGAAGAGAAAAAGGGAGGAAGGGGTACCAGGTCATTACAAAACACCCAGACCCAGCCGGCTGGATGAGTGGCATGAGGTTGAACATCGTTAAATGTGAGAGTTAATCACAAACCAGGTGAAGCCAATGACAATGATGATTCAGGATTTAGCAAAGCATCTTCTGAACAAAATTCTAGCATGATGGAAAAATATGGTTGACTGGAACACCGGCCTCGTTTAGTCCACTTTCATTGAACTCTAGTTAATTTGTCTTGAAAGTCTGGTTCATTTGGGGACGTTTGAATGTGCATTTTGTGAACAAGGAAGTTGTGCTCAGTGTCTTCCTCGGAGGTTACTGTGACATTTCTTTCAGTAGTTCTTGGTGCAGCGCCACCACAGGCGAAGGGCTGAACAAGTTCTTCAAAGGATTTGGATCATTTGATGTGTAATGTGAAACCGCACCAGCTGAAATGTAATAAATGTTGCAATTTTGGTCCCCAATCGAACCAACTCTACCGGACTTTCAGATGCGAAAACACCCTAAAGGGTCATAGGTCATGGGGCCCTTTCTCCCCAAATTTATTTGGCTACTTTAATGCCAAAGCCTTGAGGGCACATAATTAAATCCTTTTTCTCCATGCAGAACTACATGGAAGCCTCAAATCGAGGCCAGCAAGGCAAAGTCATTAATGAGGATGCACAGCTGGGTGCTGATATTGTGCATCAGAAGCTTTAGCCCATCACATCATTAAGACACTCTTACTCCTGATGAAATTCAGACAACAAAATGAAATGAAATGGCACATTATACACTCAGGAAAAGCAAGTATTCTTGTTTTTGGGCTGCAAAGAGGGATGAAAGGATTGATGTCACAGCTCCAAATGATCAATAACAGTCAGCGTGGAGGAGCGGCGCTCTATTGGTTACAGTCATGCACGTAGCCATTACCCTTTCCGACACGCAAGCACAGCTACAAGCCAAACGTCCAACTTATGCAAGATTCTCGTAGCCGTCATTTACAATCAGACACACATGCACACGCACATGCACGCGCACGCGCACACACACACACACGCACACACACACACACGCACGCACACACACACACACACGCACACACACACACACACACAAACACACACACACACACACACACAAACTGATATCCATTACTGATGGAGGCATGATATCAGGAAGCTGACAGCACGGCAACAAAGCAGGCTGGAAATACAAATCCACAACAGTATGGACCAAGGAGATAAGCTGGTGTTAGAAAACAGTCGGTCACCTCAGTTTTAATGGAGCACAGTGATGAACCAAAACCAAGAATGGAGAGCTGGTAGGAGGGGAGGGAGGAGAACAGAGAGAAAAGAGAAAAGGCAAGACATTTAAAAAATATCTGAAATGAAAATAATCAGACAGCATGTCTCCAACTGTCTTCTCTTTCACGTAGTTGAAAGTTGACATGAAAAGAACAAGTGACCCATTACCTGAGCAAAAAGAAGTTAAAAGATTTAAAGTTATGCAAATTAGACAAATTTGGTATATGTGTAAAGTTTATATTTTATAATACATGAAGTCACTTTGACAAAGTTGACAAAAATCCAATATATAATAATAATAATAATAAAGGTTACTGAAGGGTTTTAAGATTAATGCTTAACTTTTAAAAAAATTGTCAGTTTCTCCAGGGGATGAATACGGCATTACATCAAGGACTAATTTGTTTTAGTCCTCGATTCTTACAAAAGCCTCCTCAGTGCTATTTTAAGAAAAAAATATTTAATACTGTACTTCAGCAGGGCATATTGATAAACAAATACAAAATATTTGTTATTATACCAGATCATAGTCTAAAGCTAGTTTCCATCTGCTTATTGATGCCAAGATACACATATATGACACTAGCCGTATGAAGTGCCTCTGAAAATGCGCCCACAGAATTATGCATAACAATAATTGCCTGACTCATTTTTATAAAAAAAATATATATATCTATATTTGATCAGCAAAGTATAGACAGTATATCAATAATTGTGTCATTAGTGATTTTATAAACAATTATGAAAACTAAAGGTTAGATACGTTTTTTGTCAAGGATTATGCTAATGCTATATGAGACATATATTTAGCGACTTTTCACACACCTTTAAGAAATTTGTCTATGTCTTTGTATCTTTAAGGTTTTCACTGCTGCTAGTGATCAACAGAAGGTTCTCAATACTTTTGTTAGTACCAAATTCTTGAATAAAGGCCACTGTATCCCAGTTACTTGGAAGATCAACAAACTTAAAATGATGAAAAAAAACTTCACTTATCACCCAGCTCCACCTTCACCTCGGTCTTTATCGCATAAATGTTTTAACAGATGGAAATGTTATAACAGATGGGATTTCTAGAATTAAACACAACATAAACTCTAGAACCTCTTCTGTCCTTGTTTCTTTTTTTTTATTTTTTAAAAAGAACAATTTTACAAGAAGCACTCAACAGATCCGGCGTAAAAATCTCACGCAGTAAAGACGACGTTATGTGACGAGGCACATCGTATCAAAGCATACTGACCATGTCGCAGTCACAAAGACAGTGGACGGATGGCTCGGCTCAGCTGGGAGCGTCAACACAGGCGGAACGGTTTGAATTTTAAACAGGCCGGACTGTGGAAACGGGGTCCACGACGTGCCCGCCTAAGACTGTGTGCACATGAAAAGTAGTCATTCTTTACTACGGGACCTGCTGAGCACAAAGCCCTTATTCCCTTTGAAGCGCACAATCCCCCTTTGATGTTTGTTTCATGCTTATCATTTATTTATCCATTCTGCCTCTTCCATTCGGAGTGGTGTGCGCCAAGGAGACTGTGCTCCGAAAGTTAAACTCAAACATCCATCTGAATGTAAAAGATAGCTGCTTTTTTTTTCTGGTCGATCACACCAAACATTCCAGGTCGGTGTGTATTTTCAGCAGCCGGCCGGTATCTCGGCTTTGTAAGGAGAGCGCATAAGAATAGCCTGCTTGTCTGTATTGTAAGTCATCCCATACTTGAGATAAGTGACATCAGTGGAGTTTCCAGAAGCGAGGCTGATTGGACGTACTCAAACACGGGCTCTAATGATTCACACCCCTCCGGGTTGGAGGGGCGACAGAGCCATTGCTTCCTGAGTCATTGGGGGGAATATGGCAAGCATGTCAGCTACGCCCCACAGCTTATCATTAAACACCACCTCCTGGCCCTGCTTAAAATAGCCTGGAATGCAAGAGGAGGGGTATCTGAAGATTTCCCCTCCGCCCACGCGGTTCTTTTTATTTTATTTTTATTTTTAAAAGCCTCGACTCAACAGATGTTTGCCGAGAGCCTTGGTCAAAGGGGATAAAAACAAAGCCAAGGCTGTCTGCACGTTTAGCCCCCTTCTCGGTTACACATGCTTCAGTTAGTATTGACTTCAAGTGATGGAGAAGAAATAAAAATAAAAATCAGAGCTAACCTCCCAAACCAAAACTATCCTAAAGAATAAGAATTTCCTTCAGAAAAAGAGAAGATATTTAAGAGCAAAGAGGGAAAGTGAAAAATGGTTTATTAATTCCACAGTAACACATGGGTTGGATTTCAGCACCTCATGGCATAAGCATCTCTAATTAAAAAGAGGAGGGGGGGGGACTCATAATTCATGTGTGGAGCTTCACTTCTGTTGAAAGACTTTTTTTTTTTCCTCAGCAGTAAACACATCTCAGCATAAATGCTCAGCTCTAAAAATAGCCTAGCAGTAAAAAAAATAAACAGAGAAAGAAATAAAAAAGCAACCACACCAAACTGGAAAAGGGTTTGGTGAAAAATCTAGATATAAATCCCTGTTGCTGTGTCCATCTGTGTTCTATGAGAAATCTCCAAAAGAGATGGCTTTATGCCATCATGAACCTCTGTGGAAAATGTAGTTTTATGAGAAAGTGCAGGTAAAGGTTATGTTTTGATGAGAAGAATGTGGATTTTATTTGTGTGGGCAGGTTGAAATGAAAGGACTGTTTGTTTATGTTAAACATCTGCACAGTGTTCACACCTCTTGTAATTTTTCACATTTTGTCACATTCAGGCATTTTGGATTTTTCATTATAGTTTTATTTCGTTGACTTTTTTGGGGGGCAATTCAGTTAGTTTTTATTAGCTTTGAGTGCATTTGCTAGTTTTTATGGGTTAAATATTGCTCAGTTTTAGATTAGTTTCCATTAGCTATAGCAGTAGTTTTAGTTCTGTCAGGCTTTGCTTAATTTTTAGGCGCAGAATTCAAAAAGGTCAAAGTGTTGTATTGTGATTATGTACGCATCAATTTAATTATTGTTTTACAACCAAATGACGCTGGTGTTTTCTCCCAACATTTGCTGTCACCATTTTGTGGAGTACCCAAAGTGCTGCCAGGAGTTTTGAGTGCCGTGATTTGCCGACAGTTGACATGAACTGTTTTGTGTGGAGGAAATAGAATCTATTTAATATCAATTCGAAAGGGTAATAAGTAGACCAACACACACAAACACGAAGGATATTTTTTCTCTAACTCCAGTGTAAACACAATATTGTTCCAGTTAGTAATAGCTTTTCCCCATTAATGACCATTTTTATTTATTTCAGCAATGAAAATGTTCTCAGTTTCAGTTTTCATTATTATTATTATTTGTTAGCTTTAGTTTACTGTAATAACCTTGCCTACATCATAACTGTATGCAACAGACCAACAAACTAGTACATTATAGTGACGTGAAGGCAGGAAAATGACTTTCTAACTTTCTTACAAATTTACAAGAGTTTGAAAAGCGTTGCTTGCATTTCTAATGATTCCCTGAAACCAGCCACTGTCAGAAATCACTTCATCTACCAAACCCAATTTTCATCTCGCTATAAATCCAGCTATTATGTGAAGGTCTCAGTCGTTTGTTGGTGAACATTAGAGGACACAAAGCCTAAGTACGTCACCCAAGATCGTTCACTGGAAAATCAGGAGGGGAGAGTATAGCTAATAAATCACAAATGGAGGCCCCAAATTTGGACATTTACATATTCATAGTTTTTTTTTTAGCTGCACTAAAAATTATTTATTTTGCAAAACTGCAATGGAAACACTTTTTCGTTATCACATCAGTCACATGATCAACAATTGGTTGTTGCCACTGGTAGAAACCACGAAGAAGAAGACGACAGGAAATAGAGGATGTGTTGGGATCCAGAGGTTTTGTCCGCTTTTCTCCACTACAGGGAGCCTGAGACCTTCCTCCTGAGGGCGTGGGTCAGCGTGGAGGAGGCTGCTGACACTTCTCTGCCAGAGTGTTAGCCAGTTATGGCACAGGCTTACCTTGAGCTCACATCTGCCTAGATCTGTTCTAGGTGTTTTCTCTCATTACGTCCTGGCGTATTCAAGTGAAGTCAAGAAGTTTGGTTCCCTGACTCATTCTTCTGGACGTGTTGTCCACTAGAGGTATCATTTACACCATCCTCTTCAGCTGCAACTGGTCCTGGATCATCAGGCCTACCTCTGAGAAGGAATCCTCCCTGCTTCAAGTCTTACCTGTCCGTCCTCCAACGCCGCCGCTGACCTCTGCTCCCCAACCCGCTGACCAGCCTCAAGACTCCCAAAGTCCCCTTCCAGTCCAAAACCTCCCTGAACAGGTATTAAGTCATCAACTTTCCCCAAACTGCAAATTCCCAGAATCCTTAACTCATCAACTCTGTCCTCTCTAGCTGCCCCGAGATCTGGCCTGACGAACCTGGAGTCATATTCTCATTATTTGTGTTCATTCTAAATAAACCTAATTGTTGTATTCCCTGTCTCTGGAGCGTTTCTGCATGTGGGTTAGAAAACTCGACACCAACATGACAGGATGATGACGCGGCATGGTTTTTAATGACATCGCGTGAACAATCTTATTTGGTGTGATTTTAATTGCATTTCTTATTGAATAGGAACTCTGCACTTGCAAAATTGTGTCAATTTTCCGACATTATCGGAAAATTGACACAATTTTGCACACATTTGTAATGGAAACGCAGCTACCGACCACCCCGTAAGACGACCTAGTTCTTCTTAGGATAACTACCTGATGTGACTAGTCTCACCAACTCTCAGGAACTCTCAGGAATAGATCATCCTTGCTTCATACTGAATCCAACAGGTTTCAGTATGACAGGTTTCAGTAGCTCATGATTCTCATAACTGGAGAAAATAGAAATTCAGGTGCTGCTTAACGTCCACATTTTATTTAATCCTTTTTCATTGAACCTTCTCATTGAGTCTGGGATTTCAACATGAGGAATACGTGCAAACGCATCAAAACATACTTATAAATGCAAATTAATGTCTTTGTTTTTCTTAAAAGGGAGACAGCAGTTATCAAATACATATAGGTCAATAGGAAGCTATCGGTTTCAGAGGTTTTTCTCTTCTGTTTCAAATGCTAATACTGCTAATGAATTCAAACGCTTTACAGTAGGAAGAGATAAGTGGGTCAGGACTCAGGGAAGTGTATGTGTAATTTAGAGAAAATGGCAGTTTGTAAGTGGAGACAAATAAGTGAAGCCACAAGGAAGTCATTGTGTGAACAGTAAAAGCAATGAAACTACATCAGTCAGTATTTTAGCTACTGCTCATGCCATCTGTCTAACTTCTTATAAAACGAACTTCCAAGGCAGAGTCGTGCAAAAAAAAAAGGAAAAAAAGAGCAAGTGTCTCTGCAGCACAGAATAAATCTGAATTGCAATTAAGTTTCTCAAGTTGCAGCTAACTACAGGTGACAGACTTCAAACGTTCAATTACGCAGCTGAGTCTGTCTTTAGATATCCCGGACCAGAACAAATGCCCTCTGCCACTCTGCTCTAAAACACACTGTAATCTGTGAAAAGAAGAGAAAAAAAATCAGTTTCCCTCACCTGATTCAGAAGTGTGAATTATTAAAATTAGAGCGCACTCCCTAGAGGAAATTAAACTTTTAATGTATTGGGCGGGTGGGGGAAAGACAAATCCTACGAGGTGCTTCAGCATTAAGGAATAGCTCTCCCACGAAGAGATAAAGACAGAGAAGTCTTGAGCTGGCAAGACAAAGAAATTTTAAGAACAGTGGAGAAGAAAAAGAAGAAGAAAAAAAAGGAAATGTAATTACCTCAGTGATGAACTGAACAATGTGATTAAAGAAGGCATGAGGTGCAGAGAGAGAAAAAAGTGGGCTGTACCTTTGATGCGAGTCCCCTCAGACCACAGGCAGGCTGAGGACAGCTGGAGCTCTGCTGGAGTCAAGACGTTTGTTCGGTCTGCCGCGGGAGATCTGCAGATTAAACACAACAAAGAAAACATGGTAAAACTTTTCCGCCAGCCCACTGACAACGTATACTTAACATAAGGCTCTTGTGTATATGTGTATTTACTAGTTTTTGTAGACATCACACACTATGTCTATTGGGTTCCTGTCTAGTTCCACTGTGCTGTTCCAAAATTGTATATTTTTTGGCAATGGGCTAGGACAAAGTCAAAGAAGCCTTTTAGTCCATGTTGGCCATGTTTTCAAATATTGAGCAATTAAAATCAGACCAATAGGAATGTTTAAGACATTTTATTGCTGACAAACATGTTCATTTTGGCACTTCTCTTTTCTCTTTTTGCTGTTTTTTTACTGCGGGTGAAATCTCCGGTTAGCTCGATAGCATAGCTTCCTTCAAGTCATGGCTAAGCATTAGTGATTGTAAAATTTCAGACTTCAACAGAGAAATGATTGCTTGCAGCAATGACACTTGGTCATTTCTCAATAGCCAAGTGTCCAGACCCTTCTGACTGAAAGCATAGATCAAAGGGCTAGCTTTTACCAGGCTAACTGCTAGCTCTACCCAACTCCACTGGTAGTTTGTTACTACCATTCAAATGACAGTGATCAACAGACAGACAAAGTAGACCCGAAATTAAACAACTGGAAGAAGAAGAGAGACCAGAAGGATGGTTGTTCTGGGAAAATGTGAGAAAACTGCTACAACAAACATTTATCATTTAGATGGAAACAACTAGGTGGATGTTTGAACTTTAGATCCCTGATTGAGATGTTGAGAACCAAAAATTGTTTAAATATGCGAAAGTGGATGTTGGCAACATCCCATTGAAAGGCATGGAAAACGAACTATTGAATGTCTTGTGGACCATGTTCCGTTATGCGTTAAATGCTTTACTGAAAGCTGACAGTAGTTGCATTTCCATCCACTGTATAGTTGGGCAAATTGAAATTACGAAAATAAAGTTGCTTAATGGAAATATACCCATTGTATCAAAATTGGTAAATTTTGCAAATCTGCAATGTAAACATGTTTTTCACAATTCGTGAGTCATGTGATTAACAACTACATGTTACTACTGGAAAACACGAAGACGACAACAAGAAGTGGTAGGATGATGATGGAGGAGCATGTTTTTTAATTCTCGCGTGAATTAACTTATGACGTATGATTTTAAATGCATTTCTTATTTAATGGAGACACCGCAATTGCAAAATTGTGTTTCTTTATTTGCTTTTTTGGTTGTTGTTGCACTTTTGTAGTGGAAATGCAGCGACTGATGCAGGTTTATAAACATAGAGTTTGCATGAAGTACTATGAAACTCAGAGGCTGGACTCATTCTAATATGGCAGACATCCACTTTGGTTCTGATGAGCTTTTACTCTGACTGCCTACTGAGCTACACCTGCTGCTCATAACCTCACCAACAAGCCCTACATTAAATAATGAGTCATCCTTTCAACTCCACTTCACTTGCACCTCGACTAGAATTTAATCATTTTTGTGTCATTTCAACTAATGGATGTCTTTTTGACTCGGCGCATGGCCTGCAGCCACTGCAACATTCAGAGATGAGTCGGAAAATGAAATGGAAAAAAAGCAAATCTGAATGTACTGATCCGGCTTTTTTTACACATCTTTGTGGGGGGGCGACAATAAATGTGTGTGTGGGGGGCGGAGGTCAGGGGGTTGTTTTCAAAGTGGGGGCACCAGAGGGTGCTAGCAGGGGGCCTCAGAGATGGAGAAGATTGGCTTCCAGTCAAATTCATCAAGCTGCTTTGATTCTCAAGCTAGTATAGCATAGCACAAGCCAAATAGACAAGTTTCTGACAAGTAAAATACCAAAGGAACCATCCAGCTTTGGAGGACACTGCCGGAAAAAACCCCCTACAAACTTAAAATCAAAGGTATGAGGCAGTATTTATGATAAACAAATATAGAGTAAATAATGAATAATAATTAATCATTCCTCAGAATGCAAAATTTGGGTACCCTTGCTGTAGGCGACTGGTATCAGCTAATGAGAAACTTCATTTTTGAGAAAATAAACTTATTTGCCACCTTATTCACGAGTCTGCAACACGGGAATCATCACCACGACGCTGATGTCAGAAATAGTTTTTAATTATTTATACTTTATACAAATAGTCTCCACATAGGAACATCCCAAAAAGACAAGACAATAGCAAATAGTTCCTCACTGAATCAAAGAGCCGGAAGGTTCCCAGGCAGATATCTGATTGTTACTAAGGAGGCAACACTTACTCGATACACAAAGCAAACCAATTTGTCGGCCTGACCTTCACGTTCACACTGAAACACTTCAGAAATACAAACATCACCAACACAGGGAAAAGATAAAGGCCCTTACTCGGCAATGCGGGGCAAATTATGTTTGATGAATCATGCCAGGGGATGAATCTCTCTATCATCCAATCAGACCTGTCCACAGGCTCTACTCCCTTTGATGGCTGAGGAAGCACAAGGCCTGCCAGCTGAACTGCTGGACTGACCGCCCCCATGAAGATGTGACTGATGATGGCTTCAGACTCTCCTGTTCCCACTCTCCCTTGCAGCTCGGCGTTTGTTCATGCTTTCATTTTAATTGGACAAAACAGCTGCTTAAAATTTGCTTCACAGCTCAAGAATTGCTTCAAGCCGAGATGACGATCAAGTTCATCGGCAGTTCATCTTACAACGTTTGATGATGCGAGTAGAAGCGCATTGCGTAGTTTGTTAGTTCCTCAGACGTAATACACCCACTTTGGATTCCCTTTTGCCTTCAGAAGTGTCTTGATTCTTGCAACAAGGGTGATAAAAAGACTAATTTGCTGATTGCTTGAGTTTGTGATGCACTGATGAAAGGACGGTGCATCACATTGTATGCCATGATGGGTACGCCATGGTCATCATGGTCAGCAATGACACTCAGGTGGGCTGTGGGATTCAAATGCTGCTGATGGGTCCAAATGGGTCAATTTTACTGCTTTCGTTTTTAGACTACTATTTAATTAAGCAGTGTAGCTTATCCCATGTTTTTATTCCAGCTCTACTTTGTCGCTTGTTGTAACCGCAGAGTGAGTCAAGTGTAAATCATCTGAGATGTGTAATTGGTAGGATCCCATCATCATCATCATGAGCGAAGCAAGGCGGAACCACATGCAGTGCACTGATTGGTACACCTTACTGTATATATTTCTTCAACAGGTTAAACTATCTATTCCTGTATTTACACTATAGTAAGCAGGTTACCACAACTTAATATTCTGCATTCTGATGCAGAATATTCTGAATATTCTGCAGAATAATATGCAAAATATTCTGAATATTCTGCATCAGAATATTCTGCATTCTGATGCAGAATATTAATATTAATTAAATATTATGCACAATATTTGGTTTTCTCCGTGCTTCATGTGTTGCAGGCTTATTAAAAGCACCACAGAAGCCTGAGCCTGATCTGACCATCAAGCAAATAACTTTGGTCATAAATCTAAACTTTAGCAGCCGGTGTGATTGTCTGCTGTTGAAACCAATTTTGCTTCACATTTAAACGGTTAGACGTTTCGAGCTTACCTTGAAACTTCTTGTGATGAGTAGTTATTAGAGTTAATGTCAACTTTTTATAATTTCGGTCCAGTATGCCTTTTTCCCACCGTTTCTCATTGGACATGTTGTCTTTTTTTAAGTAATTTCTTATAGACTGGAGTGATGTCATGTGAAAATCCAAGTAGATCTGCAGTTTCTGAACCACTCAGACTGACATGAGCAACCAAAGAGTCAGAGTATAATCCACGTTTTGATGCTTGAATTTCAGAAAGTTGTCTTCACCACATCTAGTGGCAGCCATGTGACTGATTTGCTATTAGTATGATCAGTCTAATAAACTGGCTAGTGAACGTGAGTACAGTAGGTAATAGACAGGCACCTGGTGGCTTAGAGGTACAGCAGGTTCGTGACGCACAGTGTTTATTATTTCCCTCACTCCACATTCGTCACTGTAAGACATTTGACAAAAGGAGAAAAATCTTATTTTAAACTGCAGAAGCTTCGGCTGGAAACTAAAAGATGAACTACTTCACAGAGGTTTCACAAGAACATACTGCCTTTGTAAAATATACATTTCTGAATAATGAACCTGAAGAATATTTTGCTATCCTTGACCAGGAGCCTATCGTGATGAAAGGACAAAAAAGAGAGAGAAAATAGGCTGCATTAGCCATTGCTTGACTGTATCTGCAATTTGGATATTTTCTTTTCTCCATGGATTTTTTAAAATTTATTTATTTTTTATTTTTTTGGTGCGTTCACTTAAAGCCCAGATAGGCTGTGAGCAGCTCGGGTTTCTGCTGCAAACATCAAAGACGAAGCAAAACCCGGCGCTGTACGCGTTGTCTCTCTCTCTCCATCTCTGTGGATTCCTGCCGAGGCCTCGCATGACTCCTGAACAGAGATTATATTGACCCGCCGTCGCAGCCCACAGTATTACTCTGATTAGTTCCTGCTTAATTTCTATTTAAAGTGACGCTGTGGTTTTGTAATCGTCAGGTCAGCAAGCACAACAAAAGCCGGCCTGGGAATGAGAAGATTGATGGTCAGCGATGATAAATGAATAAACGATGCGTCTGCTGCCCTCGCTTGGCGCTGCTTAACCTCCCGCCTGATCCCGTGGCGCTGACCGGAGGTTAATAGCGGGAAATGGTGATTATTTGGGCAGCAGGGAGGGGTTTTGTGCGACTAAAGAGGTGTTGGGGAAAGGCCAGTTGTTACACGCTTTGCTTAAATACTGGAAGTTGAGATGGAACAAAGATCTGTATCTGAGGTGGAAACGTCGGCAACAAGGCTCTGTTTCAGGTTTCTGCGTTCAACAAAGTACTTTAATGGTAAACCAGGACACAGAAAAATAACTTAAATGCCTCAAATGGACAAAGATATTCCAAATACTCCCCTACAATCAGAATTACTTACACCGGCTTCTGGAAAACACCGGCACTCGCCACCGCAGCTGCTAAATCCGTCTCTGTAGTGTGACAGTGCGAAGCAGAACCCTCATGCAGTATTTGTGCTCCGTAGCAGCACCTGATACACCACCTGCTGTGTGCTACGCAGACAATTGCATAATTTATCCCACTTCAACTCCACACTGTTAGAGGAGGACCCCAGTGAAATTCTGTGATTAATAATGAATGCCGAGCGAGGCTACGCTAGCGAGCTGACGAACTGACTGAGCGTCTGGGGAACGCTGCACTGATCAAGGCCTCGTCTTGGCCGTCAGAGCCTCTTTGTATTCACAGAGAGAGAGAGAGAAAATATGCCATCATTCATACGGGTTTCTGACAGTTAGAATGAGCAAGATAGCTTGTTGTCAAAAGCTAATCGTTGGCATATTTTAGGGTCAGAAAAAACGCATGAGAGTTTGAAATCAAAATAAATTACAAACTGCATTCCCATCAGTTTTCAAAGCAGATAACTGCTTTAAAGTCCACTCATCTAGCCACCTCCCTTCAAAACTGAAAAAACATTTTTATAAATGGATGATGACGTGGCATCTGGAACCACAAAGGGAAATGTCCTATTGCTGTGATCAAAGGGTCCTGAATCTTGAATCTTTGTTTACAGGGAAGTAACAGCACATTTCTCCAACCGCAGATATCTCGAGCAGAGTCAGCAGCCATTCCATGTCATGTAAGAAATTACTTTATCATGTTTTATTTGTTTTTTTACATGTAATGTCCTCTCAGCACAAATCATCTGCTAAGAGGTGATGATTTGCACGGTTTATCCCACAACAACCAGCTGCAGCAGCAATTATGGTTTTCCTTAAAATAACCACGTGCATTGATTGCATAACATAATTTATTAATGCTAAATGACATGTTTTTGTGAGAAAACTAATAGCAGAAGCAACAGCTTGAGAGGTGTGAAAAATAGATGTCCTTGAAATACTTGTAATTTCATGGGAAATAAAAAAAACACAAAATTTGTCTGTCTTTCCCATTTCTATTCAGTGCTACTGTATTTTAAACATTCACTAGTATTGGACCTGCTTACTGTAAATACTGCTAGAATTTTTTGCTTTTTGAACAACAAAACTTGTCACAGGAAGTCATTATCCATCGTGCCGAATTAAATGCAAACTTGTATTTTCACAGAGAACTTTTAAATACCTCTGTGGGGTGGGTGTTTGTTAGGTCTTCATTCTCTCTTCAGATTTCCTCCTCAAGCACATAGAAAACTTTGCTAATGAAAGCACACATAGGTGACTGTGAGCTTAGTGGGAAATAAGTCAATAATTAGTTAACACGCTAATCAATTAGTAAAACAACAAAAAACTCCCAAACAATATATATATTAGTAGACTACATTAATAGTCTAAAATTTCACAAGAAGAATGTGGTACATTTGAAGACGTGTTATTCAGCTCGGTTTCTATGTGATGTTATTGACTACAATCAGTAACCCTATGGAGGTATTTTCGTTCTTTCTAAAAAATTTTTTATGTTTAAAATTAAATAAAAGCTTGCATTTACCTCACCGGACAGAGTCACACGGTGATAGCACTTCACTAAACCAACACATTTTATTCAAGTACACACTTATCAATAGTTAAAAACATTGGATGGAATGACCGACTCGTTTTCAGTGAATCATGTTCTCCATATATAAAACAGAACCTGTACTTTCCTGCAGCAGGTGTCGGACACGGCGTACCGACAGAATCCCCTGACGTCTCTGTGTTTCTCTGTAATTGTTTACCAGAAAGCGTAGCTAAGGCACATTGTGCTGATGTTCCTTATGTCTGCAGTGCGAATTGAGAATTCAAAAAAAAAAAAAAACAATTCATGTTTTGTCCGTCTTTGTAAAACAGGCCCGTCTTTATCATCGTCATCATCATCAGATGGGGTACGTGAGTTTTTAGGGATGCTCAAACGTCACAGGGAGTGTCGAGATGGAACAGGTAGCAACCCTATTCGCTTTGAGAGCAGGAAGAAATTGTTCTACCTCATCAGAACTCTGAGCCTCTGGAGATGTTAATGAAAAGCAAGTGATTGAAAAAAAGCCCTGGCACGGAGAGAAAGACTCCCTGCCAAGACGGAGTGAGCTCTCTGAGAAGTTTGAAGGGTAGAGGGAGTGAAGGAGGAGAAATTGATTGGCTTGTTTGTATTTTGGACCGTGCACGCTATTAGGCTCTCTCATGCACTACGGGGAGCGACTTTCAAAGGTAAATTTGTTACCGATTCATTACGGGGGAAACTCAAATCCACCAGCTGCACCGTCTGATGGTGTGTCTGCTGTAACAAAGTCAGAAGCGGGAGGAGAGTGATGGGGGATCATCCAGCTTTGGGGTTTTATCCGTCTATAATATCTGACCTTGGTACTCCAGAGGGTAGCAGACGCTCTGCAGAACAGAGGAGAGCATTGTTTTGTTTTCTCTCAGATTAATATCATCACAGTTCACAGGAATTTGTTTGCCAAGTCAGATGGAACTACATCATTTAAAATCGTATGAAACATGACTGATCTTAACCTGCTTATTAACACTTTCAAACAAATAATCCTTTGTAATGATTCATGAAAAAGGGAGACATGTAGAGGTTATGGGCAGATAGCAGTCTGCATTATGCAGCCTGCTGTTTATCTGTTACAACTCAAGAGTTTAAATATAAATCAATTAGTTACAAGGTTTCCAGTCTCCAGTTGATGGCGAGGATCTTACTTCCTGGTTATCCGTTTGTGTAATTTTTTTCGACATAATTAAGACAGACTATGTTCATACAAAAATAATCCTTAATGAAATAAATGGGACTGTTTCAACCAACACTGAGTAAGAACCCGTTTAGATTAGAGAAGAGGCCACATTCATTTAGAACTATGTTAGGATTTGCTCAGACTTTGCAGATTGTCTTCCATGAAATAAGAAATGGTAAAATGTTGAAATGATGCTGTATAATGATATTTATGTTACTGAGTTGTGTTCATGATCTTCACCTTAGAGAATATGTTTGGTAGTTTGAGCTGCAATAAACTGGCTAAACAGTTAGCCTATGCTAATGCTAGATATATTCAGTTACTCTTAGACAAAATGGTCCTTAAGTCAAAGTAAAAACTTACTTAGGCAACGTTAATCATATATCGAGTATGAAAATGTATTAGTTAAGTACTTTTCAAATCTGGTTAGTTTTAATTAGTTTTGCCTGTTGATCACTGTAGGCACCAGCCTTCTGCCTGGATGAAGATCATGACACCACAGGTATATGACATGAAAGGTCAGGGGTCAGGAGAGGACTAGCGCATCAATGCTTCTTGACCATGAGTGACTGAAAATGAGGAGACAGATTGGGCAATCTGGTCGCTTCATGAGGCTGCTGTTGTGAAGAAAGAAATTATGGAAAAAGTAAAGTAAAAAACAAACAAAAGATACGGTAATTAGCAACATGCTACGTTGCTAATAACATGTCAAACTCCAAGACGTCTGTCGTTTAGTTCTGTGTTGTTTGCCCTCTAAAATAAATATTTACAAATTTTTAAATTTTTCTCATTTAACTTAAAAATTAAGCTGCTCAACCTTGATTAAATAAACATCAAGGTTTCTGAAAATCATCAGCAGCTCAAATCCAAAACAAAAAATTTTTCTATTTAAAGTTACAAAGACCTTGAATGATAACCAAGTGACAAACCAGAGAATCTCCCCTTTCAGAACCATGAATAAAAACAGTTGGGTGATAATTGATTACAGCGCAGTGATCAGGTTAACATCAAATTGTTAAAAAAAAGACAGTAATCTACGTCTATTTATTCATGTAATCACAATTCACAACCAAAGTAATCTAAAACAACGGGGCGCAGTCTTTGGAATGCAAAACTTTCAATAGAGAATAAAAAAATAAAGCTTCAACTCATAGTAAGCCATTGAAGTGGAAAGTATTTCAAATCTATACAGATTTGCTAAAGTGATGCACAACATTCTGGTTAGTAACCATGAATTAAAGGTGACTGCGATGCCTCAAGCCGCCCGGCTTTATTGTATTTCTTTTG
This sequence comes from Poecilia reticulata, assembly GCF_904066995.2. NCBI lineage: Eukaryota > Metazoa > Chordata > Actinopteri > Cyprinodontiformes > Poeciliidae > Poecilia > Poecilia reticulata. The sequence continues at coordinate 7,601,366 of NC_088838.1, forward strand.
CAACGAGCCACAGCTCATTACACAAAAATAAACACTTTGTTTATGCCGATTACGGCGTAATTAAGAAGGACATTTTGTTAGCGCTAGCAAGCGGATAAAAACTCAGAGGGGGGGAGGAGAGGAGGAACAGATGATTAACCGTCGACAATCCCAAAGTCTAATTGCAGTTAAGTGGTGAAAAACAACACCATGGCACAGCCATTCATGCCAAATTGAAAGTGAACAAGATATGTCGGTGTGAGGGTGTGAGGGTGTGTGCCTCGGTGTGCTGGCTGGATGTGAAGGTCACTAGAAGCAGCAGCTCTCCTCACAGAGAGAGATTTCATTATTAGAAGAAAAATGTTCAAAATTCTGGCATCCACACTTACAGTAATAAAACCACAGAAACTCACAGCATGAAAAGCGCGCCGGCCAAGAGACCGAATGCGATTTATGAGATACAAAAAGTACATAAATGTGAAGCAGGAAGGGAATAATTCTTAGTTTTCAAATTTAATTATTCTGGAAATACAAATCTGAATAGTGCATCATGCATTTCTATTTGCTCTGTTACTCTGTTACCACCAAATAAACAAATAATACTAAATAAACAGAGTGGTGTCCAGAAATTCTCCTTTGTAATGATTTGTAATTATCCATTGTTTCACATTGTGGCTGATGTCTGCAGCTTCCCCAGGAAGGAGAGAAAAGACCGTTCCTCCTTCCGTTTGATCGGCATCACGTGACAAACCCAGATCTGAGCTGACAAACAACTGATCATTAAAAAGAGCTGAGGATCCAGAAGCAAAGAGAAGTCAATAATGGGAAGACAGCGAGAAGGCAACCTTAATTCCAGCTGCTGACATCCTGAGGCTTTGACGGGAAAGACCTGAGACGCTCCGTCGAGAAACTTCAGCGTGACTGAAATTCATCCTAAATTTTTAGAGTTGACAACAAATACGAGGAAAGACTTGAAGTAACGGGGGGAAAAAATAAATAAAAAAATCAGCTGAATGTCTGTCAGCGAAATTGATCAAAACGTATTCCTCTGCAATCTGGCATTACAGTGAGACTTATCAGTTGTAAAAAAAAACAAAAAAAAAAACGCTCGTCTCAACAATTCATTCGAAGAAGTGGCCAAAGCCCCGAAGCACAAGTCTACCTTGTTCAGAAAAGTTTCCAAGTGTCACTATGTGAAGGAATAAGGACAAACAAAGCTCCTTACTGGTAAACATAGACAGCTGGAAAATACCAAAATAAAAAGTCTATAGGACCAAAGCTCCCAGAGGAGGATTTAGGAATCTTTAGACCATTTTCTCTCCTCATTTCAAGGCAATGTCCTCTTAATCTGCACAAAGCCTGGAAGAATCTCACAGCACCACGTGAGTGATTAAGCAGCGCTTCCGCTGCAGGAATAGGATAGCAGTCGGCTTGATGTTTAGCTGCAATTAATATCTCAGACAGTGGAAGAGCACTAAAGCTCCACAGAAATAAAAACAGACACGTAATCTGTAAAAATGTTTGAAACGGTTTCCTAATGTCGGGGAAGTGCATTTCAGGATACATCTCAGATTAATTCCTGTAGTGACCAAACCTGTGACTGAACCTGTAGTTATCCATGCTAGTAACCTGTTAATATCTTACAGGTTCCCTAGCGGCTCCTGTGTACATCTTTAACCATACGTAACTGACTGGTTGCCTACGAGTCCTCCAGTCGGTCGGTCGCTGTAAGTATTTCAAGGGATGCAAACAATTAAAGGTTTATTAGATTAAAATGAGTTCCAATCAATCAATTAATAACGCCAGTTTAAACCTTCTTTTAGTGTTGTAGTTTGGCATCCCTTCGACGACCAGCAGCGGCCAAGAGGCCGCTGCTGGTCGTCCTTAGGCTGAGACGGTTGACACAGAAATAAAGATGGTGGGGCCATACCAGAAGGGAAAGAGTCCGGTGTGGAATGACAAATACACTTTATGCGGTTCAGTTTAGCAATATAAACTCAATAAAAGCTCCTTAAATTGTTTTGAAATATAAACATTTGGCGAGTTCCTTAAGTTATCACTTTAACGCTCGTCCAGCTGAGCTGCATGAAGTGAAGTGCTACGAAGGTGAGGATGTGACAGGAAACCACAACTTTCTTATTCACTCAGTATTTAATAATAGTAAAAAATGTTTTTTAAATTCTGCATATTATGAAAAATTAAACCTCACGGATATAAGAGAAAACTGAGATTTAAGAAAATTGACACTTAATTAGTCATTAGATCAAGATCAATCAACTTTAGATTAACTTAATTGATAACTTCCATTCCTAGACAACCTGAATGTACCCAACAGTAAATTATCTATTGGTTTTTACTTCATAGGCGTTGCTGTATTTTGTAGGTACCCCATTACAAAATTATCGTCACATTCAAGCTGTAAGTACCCACAGACACATAAGTGATCCACAAGTTCATGTTTTGCTATCAAAATAGTTTCTTTGCCTCAGTGTATGCAGGACTCAGCACTTTTCCATCAAACAATGTAGTACTCTGTTTAAAATGTACATGTGTATGCTTCTCCAAGAGCTTTTCTTAATTTCTTTCTGCTGTTTTTTGGGACCGTTTTTGTTCCAACACACATTTTTCAAGCAGACACACAATTAGAAATCTATAATAGTCATTCTCCTCACCGTAGCAGCTAATGACAGACAAGGAAACGTGAATGATTACTCAGAGAACAGAGTGGAGCGCTTAGCAGTTGAAGAGCCAATTATTTCCTCAAGGAACCAGAGAAAGTCAAAAGAGAGCGAGAGTATACTTCAACATTAAACCGCAACCTGCTTCCTGTTTTAGCATGGAAGCTAACAGTAACACTTTATTTGAAGGGGGGGTGAATAAGACTGTCATGACACTGTCATAAACATGACATAACACCTGTCATGAACATTAATAGGCCTTCATGAATATTTATGACTGTTGTCATAAAGTGTCATTCAGTAAATTCTGACACTTTTAATACAAAGTTGACATTATTCAAAATGTCTTTGTTATGACAACTTGACATTAACCAAGAAATCATTACTGATATAAATATGTTATAAAAGTATTACTGATTGTGCTTTAAAAATTAGGTAACTTTATATTATTAAAGGTAAAGTTTAAACAGTAATGATTTCTTGGTTAGTGTCAAGTTGTCATAACAAAGACATTTTGAATAATGTCAACTTTGTATTAAAAGTGTCAGAATTTACTGAATGACGCTTTATGACAACAGTCATAAATATTCATGAAGGCTTCTTCATGTTCATGACAAATGTTATGTCACGTTTATGACAGTGTCGTGACTGTCTTATTCACCCCCCTTCAAATAAAGTGTTACCAACCTAACTGTTCACTGACGGATGAAGGTAAACGCTGACATGTCATGGCGTAAACCAGAAGATATACAGTTACTCCAGGGCTCAACGGAAGCAGTTTGGGTTTTCATTTAAAGCTTTCACACAAAAAATCAGTTGTAGGATTAAGCTAAGCCTGACAAAAGTGTGAATAACACACATCATCCTTCATCATGTAAAGAACCCTTGTTCCTCTGAACCTCCTCCTCCTCTTTTGGTCCATGCACCTCTGATGTAGCATTACCCCCCTCTGCTTGGACACCTTCCTTCCCTTTTCCTCTGGAGATGTTGATGCCATCAGTAAGCGGCTCACCTGCACCTCATCTGTTTTATCATTTCAAACTTCATGAAGTACCCTGATCTACTATGCTGATGTAAGAAAACCTTGGTTTCTGAAAACAAATGATCGATTCTGATGCTTACATGTTTTACTGTCCGTAGCTAAATGTGCTATTGGACCACAGCTGTCTTTTGATGCCAGAGTAAAAAATCGATCGGGCGTCATAACGAACGGCTTTAATGATGCAGCCGCTGTCTTCTCTGCTTAATGCGATCGTTTGTTAAGCGGCCCGGGTGACACCAGGAGGAGAGTGGCGCTCTGATGAGCCGGCCTGAGCCCTGCTGCAGCGAGCGTGCTTGGCCACTGATAACAGGGCCCAAAGCTGCAAAGGAGAGAATCCCATTACAAATAGCTGCATTATGTCTGTCAGATTGTGCAGCTGAGGCGGTACATCTCCATTGACCCCACACTGCCACGGCGCCCCGGTGGGGTCAGAGCGCTGCCCCCCTTCTGGGATAAAATGGACCTCAGCACTTTTAAAGAGAAGGGGGGAGGACGGGTGCACTCAGGAGGCATGGACGTGAATACAAACACAAGCAGACACACACTAGGTAAATACTTTTAGTATATTGAGTCATCCTGTGAGATGCAATTTTGAAGACACACAAATTAATACACGAGCAAACCGATGTTGTTACACAATCAGCCAGGCTCCAAATACATTTAAGGAATCGTTCAGGTGAAGTGAGGTGGTGTTCTGTTGCATATCGTGTTACTGCTGTTGGTGTGCTCATATATCAATCCAGATCGTTCGATCCAGAGTAAAGCAATAAACATTAGATTTTGTCAAATGTCATCAAAATCACCAAGCAAATACACATCAAATGTTACACTTTCTACTGATCAAAGGCAGCTAGAAACAGGTTAGTTTTTAGCCTTTATTTAAAGCTGCTAACTTTTTATAATTTTTTTTATTTATTTTTTACGTATTTATTGAACCTGTCACTTTGTCACAAAGATATAATAGACAGATAATCTGAAAAAAATAAATAGGTAAATAAATAAATAAATAAAAAACAAAATCAAGCTACTCTCCCTTTTCCAGTGCCAACTAGAAACAACCAATCAGAGCCAGGAGGCGGGTCTTAGCGCTGTCAATCAACCTGACATGAATGCCAAAGATGGTTCAAAGTAACCATTTGATCTAAATTTGCAAAGATGCTAAATAACAAAAATGATTTTGTCTGAACGTCCATTAAGATACCAAACATCCTGACTGAAGGTCAAACATTAGGAGAGCTACAGCACTGTGGAAGACCAAGCAACGTTCACAATTTTTGATGGAAACCCGACCAGTTAATCTTGTGCATTTTGCTTAAAATCAATTAATTTTTAAAAACTATTTGATTCAATTCTTTTTTATTTAAATCTACATCACATGAAACTTTCATGAAAAAGCATTAAAGAGTTTCCCAAACAGTCTCTCAAGCAGCTTGAGTTAAAAATCACAAATTCGACATGCCTAAAGGTTCATCAATACTTTTCTTATTGACCAAAAGAAAGGTAATAAAATTATCTCAACAAACCAAATATTTCAAATTGTGCTCACACTGAATTAAAAATCCTGCTAACATCTGTTTTTACATGTTTAAAGTCAAATTAAGCTGCAAAAGTTTACTACTGGCTCACAAATCAGCTTTTTCTGGACTCTGCACTCTCCATTACAAATACAACTCCCAAACAAAATCCAATCTAAAGCTCCTTTAAGAACCGACAGGACTCTGGTCCAAGTCAATATCTCACATCTAGGTCCTGTTGTTCTCTGTACCTTTCAATCTGCGACTCATAATATTCCATCACTGTCGAACAAGACGTCAAGAAAGTCTTTTTGCATGAGCAGAGATGTAAAAAGAAGGAATTATGGAAAGAAAAAAATATATAACAATTTGACTGCGAGGAAAGTCATCTGGATGTGGTGAAGACAGCAGGTGACTGAGAATTGGTCCGGCCGCCTCGGTACATTCGGCCAAGAGGATGGAGCAAAATGAAAGGTAAGGATTTCATCACAAGATCTAGCTATCTCATCTAACGCATGCCGTCAAAGTGTGCGCATCGACAAGCAGAGAGATGTGCCGTGAATTATGTCCGCAAGGGAGGTGAGCCAAAAACAAAAAGAAAGTTTATGCTTTCCAAAAAAGAACTCTGAGCTGAAGCTCGCTGCAAATACAAAACCAGAACCTTTGGGAATAATAATGATGCTCCTCGGACCGACGAATCAAAGTTTGGCCACTTGTTGAATCCAGAACAAGCAGGAGACGGTCCATGAAGATGAATGATGCCGAGGGTCTTTGTTTGAGACATTTGGGGATTATATGTGGGTGCTGCTAATTATTCACTCAACCAGTAATCGTTACTGTAAATTTGTTCAAATTGACTTAGTGAAAACAGAAGGAAAGCATACTGTTTGATTTCAGTGAATATACGGGATTTTTTTCTGCAGCGAACACTTTCAGACTATTTACTCAACCCAAAGCAGCAAATTTCTATTATTTTCTTTCCCTGCTCAATGTTGTTTCTGCAGGACAAGTCGGTGTTTGCTGATTGCAAATTGCACCATCTCAAACATTTTTGTCATGAGCATCCTGGAGAAGAAGACATAGAAAAGCTGCGCTTTTGGAAAAATGTGTTCATGAATATATCTCACAAAAAAAAAATAAAAAATTAATAAAAAATTGAGATTCTATCCTTTGGTGTATTTCTTTCTTTGACAAATGTACACTGACAATAAATATGCCGATAGATAATGAAGTTTGGATTCCCACAGCAGGATTTTACTAAATTTTTGTTTTGTTGGTATTTGGGTTGATGGAATGACAGGAGAGAGGAATCGAGCTGATCTGCTGAAATTAGTAATTTCAGCCACATGAGCAACTTTTGGCAGATTTTGAGAGGCAGCTAATGTGCAGCTATTATGCGTCTTGACACAACTATGCTGATGACACATCAATCTGAGATTAATCTCAAAATTTTGGATTGTTTTTCTAGAAAATTTTTAACTTTTGAAGCTCAGAAATGTCATTGTTTAGTCAGAATTTCTGAATTTTGTGGTGGAAATTAACTCCTGTTTTTTTTTCCTATCTACAATGTTCCCAATATCTCAATGTAGTAAAGGGAATGTGTCAAACAGCAAAAAAATGTCTGACTCATTGCATGTCAGGTTTAAGCAGGAATTAGTCTAAAAAGCCCAACTGCAGCTAAAACAAAATGATTCCACATGTTTGCAACGCCGCCGTTTCTTCCACCTGCAGAATGAGAACGATGTTAACCGACAGAAGCTGCAGGGAGAGGAGGAGGAGGAAATGAGGCGCTGCATAAGTGGTATTGATTGAACTGGTCCTTGTCCACCCTCATTTATAAACAAGGCTAACCTGCCACATGTTTATGGAGGACCGGTCACCCTGACAGTACGCGATGCTGGTGTGAATCCCGGTGACACCAGTGAAATGCACTTAAACAAGGTCAGCACAAAACAGGAGCAAACAGAGCAAAAAAAAAACCAAAAAAAAACAGAGCAACATTGATTCCTAACTTCCTGTGAATGCTGGGATGTCTAATAAATTTATGTTATACATCTAATGTGAGGAAATTAAAAGGATTTTGTTATGTATCAAGTCCTTTATTGTCTTTTTTAGTCCAGCATGTATTTTGATTTTGAGTCACATGAATTCTGAATAGTGCATGTACATTAGGATCAAGTATGTGGAAAAATTCAAATGTTCTCCTGCATCATAGGGAAAATAAATGTTAATTTGAACTGAGATATCGGTGTTATTTTAGTTATTTTTTTCCGTACATGAAGACCGACTGTCCGGGATGAGTGATCTAGTTTATTTAAGTTACTAACCCAATTAATTGGTCAGAAAGGCAACTCACCTCCAGGTTCATATACCGTATTTTCCGCACTATAAGGCGCACCTAAAAACCTTCAATTTCCTCAAAAGCCGACAGTGCGTATTATAATCCGGTGCGCCTTATATATGGACCAATATTGAGCCACAACAGGTCTAACAACTACAGTAAGGAGCCGCCGACTTCATTTTCCCCCGTAGAAGAAGTGCGCGGTGCATGCTAGGATAGTTGTCAGAACGCTGGTTTGTTAATAAAGTTTGATAACACATGTAAAGCCAGGGGGGGCAGAGGGGCGGGTGAAGAGAGACGGAGACTGCGGCTGCGGCGTGTCGGTTGGTCTGTGTTACCCAGAAAGCAGTTGGGCACAATATCGCAACACCAACACCGTGAGTGAAACCATGACTGATGCAGCCTATTATATAAAGTACTCTGGGACCACTTTTTTACAAAATGTGAATGTGTAATAATAAAGTATGGAACAAATTGGCAACCCAAACTGAAGCGTCTATTCTATGCTCCTTATATATGAAAAAGTTTTAAAATAGGCCATTCATTGAAGGTGCGCTTTATAATCCGGTGCGCCTTATAGTGCGGAAAATACGGTACTTGCAAAAAACGTAAGGTATGGGTAAATAAAGAAATTATTGGGTTATTGCACTGCTTCAGTAGCTCTGTGGTGTACATAACATCTAATTCAGACATGTTAAAAAAATAAATACATTTACTGCGCTCTGGCTTAGCTGGAAATCAAATTATATAAATTGCCGTCTTGAATAAATAGAATTTTTACTGCTGTAACATTGAGGTGCTTAGTTGGCAAGGAAACACAGCACAGAATCATAAAGACTCCATTAAGCTCATTTTCATCTTTACCTGTGTTTTCACACACACGATGTACAGAATCCTCTTTGTGCTGCAAATGTCGGTGAAACGGCGCCGCCAGATTCAAGATTACGTGACATTCAATTCTCAAAGAGCAGACGGATCCGATCGCAGCAGCTGAATCCTATGTGCGATGACAAAGATAGAGTTCAAAGACAGATTTTTAAAAATGGATACGGGCTTTGATCTCTGTATTGAACTCAGCCTAATTAGAACAAAGATAGATATGCATCACGCTATCCAAAAACAGACACACAGCAAACTCAGAAATGTGCGATTATACTAAAAAGGGCAGGGGGGGGGGGGCAAATTCAGCATCGCAAGCCATCAGTTGTGCACAGATGCCCAGCAGGGCAACACAGGAGTCAAAGCAGCATTTTTTGGGGAAGGGCAATTAAATTCAAGGGAAAGAAAGCAAACAAGAACATGAACAAATGATCCGTGTTGAGTGTTCTTATCAGAGCCAGAACGGTTTGCTGCGGAGAGGCTCTTCAGCTGATGTGAAAAGCGGCAGCTGTGAGGTTTCACGAAAACAAGACGCAAATTAGGCTCCCATCTTCGGTGGGAAGAAGCGCCAGCGTGTTTGCTCAGACAGCAGGCCTCATTCAGAGCGCTTTGATCAAAGGACTGACAGTTAAAACTGTAACAGTCTTGTCAGGCTGAGCAAATCCCAAATGTGAGCCGATATAAACAAAGAACTCCTAATTAGCGTTAAGATTACAGAGGGTACGCCGAGCGACGGAGGTTGCACTCTTCTTCTCCTTCGACGTCTCGGCATCAGTCATGCAGGGATATATCTGGCAGTCACAAGTCTGAGTTATGCAGGCTCTTGTTTTCCACAATTGGGAATCTTATTTTGGCGGGGGGCGTCCTCCGGGGGCACAGCGGCGTGATGGATGACTTCAGTGAATCAGATTAAGCCCATTGATGTGCAGGCTGGTTCACGTAGGTCTGCTCACTCTGGCAGCGCTGAGGAGACGTCATGGAGGATGGGCTCTCACGGGACGGTTATTAAAGTTACACTGTAATACTACTGACAGAGTGTCTTAAAGATTTGTTTTCACTATCGAATAATAACAGGAGTTCATATGAATGTCTTCCACCTCCGTTATAGACAGGAGCTTGTTCTATTTTGTTGCAACAGTGTCTGTATAAGTTCTGGAATCGTTAAGATGCGGTGCCTTGTAGAGGGATTTTATGCGATAGACAAAGTCGTGGATAAATGAAACATCTTGAATCAATGTATAAAATAGCATGAAAGTTTCATCCACACAGTATTGTTATTGTCACATTCTTTCCAAATATGATTTTAAAGAATGCGAGCATATGGTATTTCATGCAAACATTTGTTTCATTTCTAAAGTTCTTCATAACATTGCTGCTCCACCCTTGAGAAAAGTTTTTCTCTCCGAGATCAGATAACGTGACTAGAGTCACAAGGGCGCCCTCCAGAGGCAAGTGCAACATCTCAAAATGCAGAGTTTCTCTTAATAAAACTGCCTTCTCTTTTACTGATGAATACACAGGGATAAAATTAAATTATAATTAAATTATAGAATGTCATAAAATGTTTTCACATTTGGCAAAAAAATCTGGCTGTTGAATAAGCAGATTATTGAACATGAAGAAATTGTTTCATGAACTGTCTGTTGGCTTGCAGTTTGTTTTGCTTGGTTTTAGTGAGATCCGAATAATGAATTATTCTGCAAATAATCTTAATTTTTATTCTGGTTTTTCACGATCTGTTAGATATGCTAATTTATTACGTCAACCTGTCCAGGAACTGCAAATGGAAATTAATTTTTTTTTTTTTTTGCTACCAAGCGTCTCTCCTTTTAAAAGGTTAATGAAATGTCTATGTGTAAATAAATGGACATTATAAGCAGTACAGTCTCAACTCTCTTATGAATGAATATGCTTGGTCTACACCATTCCTCCACAGTTCCACCTGTACGATCAGGGTTGATGTCCTGCTGGTAGCTGGACCTCCGTCCCAGTCTCAAGTCTTTCACAAAAATCCATCTTTCCATCTCTGACCAGCTTCTACTGAATAAATCCTCCCCACAGCATGATGCTAACTCCTCATGTTTCTCTATGGTGAAACATGGTGGTGTCCTGATACCGATATGAGGGGGAAGTACTCCTACTCCTAAAAGCAACCCGATACTCCGGATGGAAACCACTTTTGTGCTGGATTTTCCTCCTGGGCCAGGCTGCCCTGCAACTCAAAGGCTGGACCACACTCCATGTCAGATGGTGGTAATATAAGTTATTTTCTGATCTTCCAAAAAAAAAAAAATATATATATATATATATATATAACACAGAAGGATAAGAAGGAAAGAAAAATTACATGGCAGGAAGGGATGAAAATGTTCTTAGTTTGGAGATATTTCAAGGTAAACATGAATGACACTAAAGTTATTATTATTATTATTATTATTATTATTATTATTATTATTCCTACATTTGATAAATTTTAAATGAAAACTACAGTGTACGAATATCACGCTGTGGTTTTGACTTGTTAATACAGTCTGAGGGACGGTAGAGCTGTTAAAAAGAATCACCCTGAAAATAAAAAAAGTTCTAAATTTTATACATCACGAAAAAAAAAATTGTGATGTATAAGTACAAACCTATTATTAATAACTCTGTATGAGTACTTGGAAGAAGAAAGTACCTAAACTGAAGTACTGAGGCTGGAAAAACAATAACAAAAAATAAATAAAATAATTTGGACACTCATAGTTGAAATGTAAATTTTCTTATTCAGTTTGTACGTATTAAACGACTGGAATGTTGTTTTCTAATCTAATCCTAAGACTCTCCAAAACCTTCTCCCCAACTGTGTTCCTTGGTCTTTGTGATGTTTATGAGTCACAAATATTCATAAAAAATCTGCGAATCCCTTTTTTTATATTGAGATTAAGGTGAAATGACAAGACGACTGGAGACGATGCAGTGAATACAAATGCACATCACACTTTCTGGCTTAAAACATGTCAAAGTTCTGAAACATTTTGAGGAATGAAAACTTTTACAAGGCACTTCTGGTGTCCACTTTGCACAATGAAACTAGACTTTCTGGATAATAACAGAGTTCTATATGTCATATTGACAACTTTCCATTCAGAACAGGATTAGTGTCTAACAAGTTGGCTTTTCATATTATCTCCATTACTTCCTTCCCTCAGTCACACAAAAACCCTTTGCCCATTTTCCTTGTATAAGGACAGGAAATTGACATTTGCCCCAAATTCAAGGATTTCACATATTTCTAAAACAAGTTTCTTCAAACTACTTATCAAATAGTTCCTGATAAAGGAACAAATGCAGCACAAGACATTAAAAGATATACAGCCTTCACTTCCTGTTCAGAACAGAAGGGCTACGTAGGAGAGCAGAGCGGGCCAAATGTAAACGCCAGTCGAGTCTTCAAACTGAGTCTGAAAGTAACATCACAAAGTGCAGCAGACAAAGTACGCAGCGCTATGTGTAAGTATTCAGAAGTGTGTAAATCTTTTATCTCACAGGCCGCAGAGCTCGGGGTGCAAAAATAAGTTGCAACCTTGGCAGCCTCACATGTAGCTCTGCCTTTGTCTGAGTCCTTTGAGTGCCTGGTGGAACATAGGTTGCCGATAAAGTGTTTGCATCAATCCCCTTCAGTCTTGGCCCATCTGGATCCAGGCTACGCCGTGGCAGCGATTCCTCCCTTCGTGTCCCCTTTGGCTCGGCAAATCACCCCCAGCCAAATACTGACAAATTTTCGAAGAGGCCAGCGCATCCGTCTGCTCCGACAGCGACTTTGGCAGGTCACCAGTAACCCACTTAGATCTTTCTGTTGCTAGAAATCTCCTCGTTGGCAAACCGCTGACAGTTTTAGGTAGATTCTGAGGGCTGGCCTCTTTGCTCGACTCACATCTCTGACTCTCTTTGTTTAAGGTTATGTAATGGCGCTGTGTGAATAAACTTCAAAGACTGCACATTTTTGCAAGACCACGGGTATTGAATTAAATCAGAATCATTCACTCAATTTCAGCTTTGATCAGCAGTGATGATCGCCTCCTCTGAAATAATTGTCCTTCTTGGATGATTTGTATATATTACTTCACCCGATGTTATCCATCAGAAACAATTCAGTTATTCTAGTGTTTTGGCTTCTCATTGTTGTAGCCGTTCATGTAGCTGATTCTAAACCCACTTTGCCTTTATCATGGAGTTCTGGTGCTTCTATCCAATGGTCGGTGGGCGACAGAGGAACCAAAGGTCACCAGTCCATCACAGAGACACACAGAACAGACAGCAAGTACATGAACTCACATCTAAGGGACATTTTACAAACTTGGATATCACATTTATGAACCTAACAAGCAGATCTTTGGATGGAAGCTGGTGTGAAGACATGAACTCCACACAGAACTGGTCCAAGCTGGGATTTGAGAACCTTTTTTTGAGCGAGGCAACGATGCTAATAACGTCTGTGCCACCGTGCAGTCATGAATGACGGCATCTTCATATTTAACAAAGATTTTCATTGGCAAACAAGACAAGATGACTAACAGAATTCATTCATAGCATTTAATACTGTGTCAACTAGTTTCTCTGTTGATTTTGTGAGAAATTCCTTGGTCAGAGTGTGAAAAATGTGAATCTAGCTTAAACTACTGAGGAAGTAAAAAGATAACAAGAACATCTCAAGTAAATAAACTCGCAGTTAGAACTAAAATGCTGAAATTCAACCAAATGCAAGATTATTATATTGTAACGTCTGAGCAGACCATTAGTTCAAAACAATGGTCTGAGAAGAATCCTAGTGTCTTATGAACCAAGAAATTGGGCCACCAGTTTTAACTCGTTCTGATTAAAACTACACCGCCTCTGTCCCAGCAGCATAAACCTAGAATTGGGATAAAAAATTAAAAAAAAACTCAAAGATTTATGGTTTACATCACACAGTGATGACGTCATGTAACTAGATTACACTTGGATGTTGCACCTCAGACTCTCAGCTCTCATTGACGATGCCAGCTGCAACAACCCTGGCAGGTGTGCGTATAGATAAACAATGAAAATAAAAAAGCAGTTTAACGATGCACAGGAATGAGATACTTTTCTCAAAAACATTCAGGTCCTGCAATTTTCCTGATGCAAACAAACACCATTACCAGAGAACATGGAGATGCACAGTGTCAGATTGTGCTTGCAACATATGGAGCGTAGCATACAAACTCACATGGGGAGTCAAGAGATCAATCAGTTATAAACGGGAAGCTCGTGCTGAATATGGAGAAAGGTCATTCATAGACTATACGTACATTGTGTTAATGTACAAAGCAGGGAGATGGTGCTGATTCATCAGAGAAGGAAATCCAGTATTACAATGTGAACCTCAATGCATTGATTTGGGGTCTTTTACCATTTCAAAATCAACGGGAACTTCATTGCATTTTTATAAAACATTAGCCAGTAATGGTCAGGCAGTAAGAAATTATTTTTTAGTAACTTGGTTGCCCACAGCTTATGGCTAAGAGCAGCATTATGAGCAGAAGATGCTTCTAACCCACAGTGCATGGCTGCTTAACATCTCCTTATTGTTCTGCATTGAAAGCTGCTTCATAAAATCCTACATATAGCCATCTAGCTGCTAAATGGGGAAGAAAATTGTGCCACTGAATAAGCTATAAAAGAATATTGTGTTGTGTTGGATTGTTTAATGGACGTGGTTCGGCTGCTGTGGAGTAATGGAAGGATTATACAATCATACGAGAGCGAGTGAGCGCAGAGCGAAGGAGAATTCAGATCAGTTTATGGATGTTACGGTGAATATGATGATGTGTGGCAATGAAAAGAGCTGTCAAAGAAAAAATAAATAAAAACCTCAGCGGAATAAATATGCAGAAATTGTAACTGCACTTTGAATTTATGTGTATTGAAATTCAGCCAGGTGAAACAAGCTCCATTAGCGAGGAGCGGTGGATAATAATAAGCACGTATACTTCATAAAACAGTTTCTATGCAAAATACGAGTACCAAGAAGTAAGAGTCACATGAGTAGCTTAATTTTGGACAGGTTTCAGTTTTCTCACATTGCTTGTTGACTTAATGGACAAACATATTGAGCAACGACCCGGGTGAGACGACACTAAAGCTTGGATCAATTGCTGCCGTTTGTTCTGCCAATAATTTGCTAATCTCCTAATTGAGGAATTGACGATATTGGACATACTCTTGTTGGTTACTTTATTAGCAACTCCTTACTAGTACCAGTAACATTTGCCTTCAGAAATGCCCCAGTTCCTATTGAATTCAACAAAATGTTGGAAACGTCCCTCAGAGATTTTGGTCTACAGGTATATCAACACTATAGCATCACGAAGTTGCTGACACCATCGTCAATGACGTAAATCTTCTGTTCACATCTCAGTGGTGCTCAGTTGGATTGGCGTTAATAACTGTGGAGACAACCAGTAAGAGAGGAACTGATTTTTTGACAAGTTGCATTACTCTGGTAGAAGTAACCATCGGAAAACTGTAATAATTTTTAGACAGTTCTAAATAGTTCCAAGTGTCCCAAGAAAATATCCCTATGCCACTGTACTGCCACCAAAAGCCCGAATCGTTAGTAAGAGAGGATCTTTTTTAAACTTTCGTCTTCACCAAATTCCATCTCCTCTCTGAATGTTGCAGTGAAAATTGAGAATCATGGAACCACACAATACTTTTCCAATCAGTTACTGTCGAGGTTTTCTGATCTTAGAAGACAGTGGGATCAGTTTGGTCGTATGTTGCTGCAATCCGTCTGTTTCAAGGTTCAATGTGTTGTCCACTGTGAAATGATTAACAAATCATTCGTAACACTGCAGTCATTTTCTTACCTCAAATCAGTCTGGCAGTTTCTAGGTTTAAAGTCACATCATATTACTCATTTGATCCTCCTATGACCTGTGGTTCAGTTTTCCAACAAGGTTAGTGGCATCCACTGACTCATTTACTCCTTGATTAGATTTAGTGTGAAAAATACTTGGAATTAGAATAATATTAGGCCTGGGATTAGACAAACTTCTTAAAGGTGAAGTGCATATATAGCTGAAAAAGTTAGGCTTCATCTCTACCATATATTATGCATTCTAACTATGAAACAGCAAATCTATAATTTATAGCACTTTCTACATTTCTCTAGGTTATAATTACTGTGGCATTTTCCGTGCAGAAACAAAAATAAATAAATATAAAGAAAATAACAGCCTCAGACCAAAACCTGCAGGAGTTTTCTGAGACTCGTACTTTGCGAAAATATGTGCTTTCTATATTAAGTTTGTTCTCCACCAACTTTTTTTTAAATAACTAAAGGAAGTTAAACTCCTGGGCAGGAAAGTGGCTCGCTTCCCAGCTGGACTGTTTGTACCTGCGGAGATGTGCAAGTTAGCAACAGAGACATCATCACAAACACTGTCACTGCGGCAGCGTTTACCGGCACCCACGGCTGGAAGTGCTCATTTACAGGGAGGGAAGCAGGTTAATGAAACATTATTGATTTCCCCTCCTGCATCCCTGGAGATGAGCGAAAGCCACACCAACACTTCCAAACTTCGTCTGCTTCCTTCGTTAATGGTCAGCCCCCCTCAGTGGCAGTGCTGGGTCCGTGGGGACGGCCGAACAAGAGGAGGATCTGTATGAGCGCTTATATCGTTAGTGGCATTCAAGTGGAGCAGAAATGGAGGACGATGAACGCAACGGAGGGGACAGAGGGAGCCGTAAGCACCGGCCTGACTCTGCTTCCTGCATGCGGATAAAGGCAACCTGTTGTTGCTGAAATTTACTGTCCTTTCACTACAAAAACACTCATTTTTACCAAGAATTTTTCACTCTTGTTTTAGTGCAGATATCTTAGTTCACCTAAAGTAAGACAAAACTAACTCACAAATAACTTTCCAGCAAGCTGTGGGCGATTGTTTTGAGTGAGTGATTTTTAATATGGATGAAAATGTGCTAGTTCCATTTGAAGATTATTTTACTAATAATGTGGGTGAAATATCTTGTTACAATCTGCTCCTGGAGCTACCACTTTTTCATCAATATTAAAGAATTATTGACTTCAGGCAAACTTAGGCTTCTTGCAGAAAAGCTACTTGTAAGTCACTTTTGTCTTATTTCAAGTGTATGAAGATATTTGCTCAAAAAACCTGGTAAGATTTTGTGTTTTTGCAGTGTTTACACTTTGTTCCACATCAAAGCAGCAGATCTGAGCTTGACCACTTGTAGAAAAGTGCTGTAATATAATCCTAATGAAAACAATCATGGTGATACCATGATCACTTTTAAGCACAAAAAAACATGCATATCATCACTATCCTGACATAACGGCCCAAGTCAATTTTTGCTAAAAGTGATTTTCTTTTTTTTTCTGCTTAAATCATCTTTTTATCTAGGGAAGACAAAAAAAAAAAGGGAAAAAAGACAACATTTCATCGTGGTGCTGCTCAGTGGAGCAATGTACACCTTAGAATAGAGTTATTTATATATATATATATATATATATATATATATATATATATATATATATATATATATATATATATATATGGCTCAAGTACTGAGACTTGAGCCATCTTCCTCAGACTTTATGAATGCTTCACATAGCATATATATATATATATATATATATATATATATATATATATATATATATATATATATATATATATATATATATATATTCATAAAGTCTGCATTCATAAAGTCTGAGGAAGATGGCTCAAGTCTCAGTACCCAAAGCTTCTTCCCCGGACAGATTTGTCTCCGGTTGCAGGTTCTACGCCGTTCCTCCACATATGTGGCTTTGATTGGCAGCAGACTGCATCTGTTGATTGACCCATGGATTCTTTCTCAAACAACATCTCGACCGATCTACGATGTAACTGCAGTAGATGGTGAGCTGCAAGTGAATAATTTTATGGTCAAAACTTTAGGTCCAAACTTTTTTATCAATCGTGGCAGAAGAGGTCATACAGCGCCAAGTGGACAGGACAATTCATAATAAACAAATATACCAAGACATCTGGAAGAAACTGGCTGCCCAAGGGTACAAGCGCAAAACATCATCAGAGCGCTGACCACAGCTCCTGTGTACTTAAGATTCCCACTTTCCTGCCCATATATTCACTTCCACAAAGTGAGGAACACACTGCCAAAAACACACCTGACTTCGCTCAAATCACGCCAGATTAACTGGCTAACATGAGACTTGATGATGGATAAGGAGGCTTTAGTTTACTGGCTACAGATGAGGTTTGATATACAGCGGGCCCCTAATATTCACAGGGGTTTAGGGACCACTGCCGTCTGCCAATAATTAAAATTTACAAATGCTTCAGAGCCCCTCTAAAAAAACACTTGGAACTGTCTCTTAATAGTTCAAACATTAACGTATTTGTTAATACACACAGTGGAACCAGTCCTGGTTCTACCACAGAAGTTAATATCTACAGTCTTCCTTACTGCGGCTCTTGGGGGTACAGCCAACTATTTTTGTCAGTCTGTTTGCTGAAAATAATATAAAATAAATAACCTATCAGATATATAACCTGACCTGAAAAGTTGTATAAGCTGTACTTCCCAAATAACATGTCAGCTTCTTTCTTTTTTTTTCAGAAACAGCCAGAAAGCAGTTTATTTGGCTTGTTGGTACTCGTATGACATGTCTGACAGAAACGACAGAGATAAATGACAGGGACTGACACCAAGTCATGCTCCACCTCCCCTCCATGTGTGGTCTATCTGCAGCCAGAGGTCCTGCTGTGGGCCCATTCTGGGAATCGGCGAAGGGAGAAATCATCACCCATCAGCAATCAGATCAAATCAGCCTCCGTCTAAAAAAAAAAAAAAAACCTTCACAATGTTACATTTTCTTCCACTGCATTGTAGGCTCAGAGAAATGAAACGGACAGCTGGAGATGGGTGATAAATTTATACATCTGTCAACCAGATGCTCCCAGTCTGAGCACCTTGACTCCACTAACTGAATCGCTGCAACTGCGTTTACGAAACCTGTAATTTGGACCAGTGGGTTCTCAGAAGGGGAATGAGTGTAAAAAAACATCACCTACAGTAAAAAGATGTGCCAAGTGCATTGCATTGTTTCATATGTCTAATTTATTACAACAGTTTAATTCGTGTGGTTTATAGTTTGAACCGTGTTAGACCCTATTTACGATCAGCTACTGATCGTAAAGAATTGACAGTTTCTCACGATGTGGGCTTGAGGGTCAAAAACATTCAGCAGTGGGTCTGGAGACAGATTTTGTTGGGGAAGTTGATGCATAAAGTTTCTCTGTTGCTTTCAGAGTGCATTCAATACCAGCCCTGTTCAGTCCGCTTTGATTGAACTCTAGTTCGTTTGCCTAGAAAGTCCAGTTCCTTTGGGGAGGTGTGAATGTACAACCCTAACTCTGATGCGGAACCAAATAGAACAACATCCGGTCCGCCCAAAAACATAGGTTTAGGTTTGGCTGACGTGAACTCTGGTGCGGTTCGAATGCGTGTGTGAATGCAAAGCAGCCTGGAGATCGCTCCAAAGGGAGGAAGTGGACTATAGTGCAGGGTATTCTGGGTAAATACAACCAAAACAAACATGTTTCTCGGGCTAGCAGGAGAAAGGTCTTGTAGTTTTTTGCCAAAGACGAAAGAGAAATCCTACAGCCACAAAAATGATACTCCATTCTTGTTTACATTTTGTGAAGAAGGAAGTTGCTCTTATGTCTTCAGAGGTTTTAGTATCATTTTCTTCATTGTTTCTTGGTGCAGCACCCCCACAGGCGAAGGGAGGAACAGGTTTTTCAAAGGGTTGGGTTTCTTTGACATTGCAGTGTGAAAACAAACCACACAAGCTGAAAATGTAACAAATGTTGCAATTTTGTCCCCCAATCCAGATTATCAGGTCTTATAAATCCGCCACCTTAGAAAGAACTAAGAACTGGTTCCTCCACACGCTTTGAGTCTTCCTGTGAACCACCTCCCCGCTCTGTAATATTTCTGTTTTTCTATTTGCGCGGAGGCCACGGGGTGCGGAGTTGCGTGGGAGAGAGAAAAGGAGAGAGAGACAATCACCAACTTCCTCCCGCCCGTCTCCCGGGCTGAGGCGGTGGGACGTCCCAATCTCTGGTTTGTTTTGAACGTAGCCTTGCGCCTTATCGGCGAGGAAGCTGAAGCATCCCAATTAACATTCCGTTCTTTTGCAGAACTGGAGACTTTGGCTGCTCGCATCCTCATAACGCTCACATTCCCACAGCATGCAAGTAGCTCATTTAGAAACCCATTGCTGTGAATATGTAGGTACATATTTGTAAAAATGTATGTAGAAATGTTAGTATGAAATGATTAGATGCACCTCAAGGCCTACTCTTATGAAAAAAAGAAAACAAGAAAGCAGGAAAAAGAACATTAAGAATGACTCAAAAAGTACTTTTGGTAACACTTTGAAACCAGTGACGCCATTACATGAAATAATCGTGTATCAGGATGTTCGCTGAGCCGGGCAGAACAACACACATAAGAATAACAGTGTGATATGGAACTAGATTTTTGTTTTTCCTGAGGGATATATTCCTTAAAGAGCAAATCATCAAAAGGTAGCGTAGGGAACCAGTTTCAGACCATCTCCTCCCAGTCTGGATGTAGATTTCCCTGTCAGTTAAAAGCACTTAATTGCAACCCACATTGTAGATTTAATATTTACGAAATTATGGATTTTATCATTTCTTGCAAAAATACCTAACAGACATGTCAGGTATTACACATTTAGAAATAAGGATCCAAGATTTTCACACAATTGTCAAGCTTTTGTTTTCACATTTTGAAGTGAGGTAATGAGAAAACAAGATGGAAAAATAATCTCTTACTTACAGCAGCAGACTAGTTCATTATATAATATGAACTAACTAAAGGCTACACTGGGGGGAATAAAAGACCGAAGAAGATTCTAGCGTCTTAAAATAAAACTGGTGTAAAAATAGTTTTGGTGTTTGGTACAAATATCTTCAAAGTCTTTGCTACGTTTGCATTTGATCTATTTCCTGAAAGTGTTGAAGTTAATAAAATAACATTCACTTTAACTTCTACAGCATTGTACAGCATGCTTTTTAATCACACATTACATGAGCTGCTTTGGCAGATCAATGGTGACCCACTGACTCATTCCTTTGTTTTCCATATAAACAGGCAGTGATCAATTTCACAATCCATGGTGAAAAAAACCCCTTTAAGATTCATAAAATAAAATTAGCAAAAAAACACCAATGTTTTTCACACTGGACCCGATTTAAAATGCTAGAAGTTCATTTTGATCTTAATCCTTCTCAGACAAATTGTTTGAATCTAAACCCAGACTAGAAGCAATCACACCAACAAGGAAGTTACCTACTGCATAACTTGTGACAGAATCCCGTTTCAAAGGTTCTGTCCCTTTAATTACACATGGTAAGTGCTGAATATGCATCGACAGGCATTAGTGGTATGTACATACACGACTTTTGCGTGAAAGTTGCTTCAGTTAGTTTGGCTCTGTGGTTTTTCCTCTATCCAGATGCAGATGGTGAACCATAGGAGCACGGGGTTCACTGATGGATCTCAGACTGAAGCCATCAGAAAACAGACTACCAGCCTCTAGAGAGTCCTGCTTCTATCACTCAGTGGGCCTCAACATTACCGCCTTTGACGGAGCGCAGAGCCCTGGTGGAATGCATGCGGAAATCTGTGAGTGTTTGCTCCTGAAATAGTCAAGGAGCAAGACGTCTCAGCTGTAGTCACAACAGGTCAAAACACTACTGAACTTAAGGAGGCTACAGTCTCTTATCTGACTGACCGGTCTTGCTTTGTCAACTTGTACGGAAGAGATGGAGAGAGGCTCCTGAGAAACAACGCCACCAACTGGCAAAGGACAAGAATGACCAATGACAAGGTGGCAGGAAGGCAAGCAGTAATTACAATGATTGTCTGGAACATGACTGGTCTTCATTTACTAAACATTAGAGATATTGGTGAGCTCAAAGAGTCTGATCACTTTAACTCAAAGGCTAAAAACACACACACACGCACACGCACCCCCACACACACACACACACACACACACACACACACACACACACACACACACACACACACACACACACACACACACAGACACAGAGGCTGCTGTACCTGTCTGGGTTCAGGACTTCTGATGGTACATTTCCACAGTTGGTGTACATCAGTACAAGCATTTTTCCAAACAAATAAAATAATACACATTCAGTTTATGTGACATGTTACAGCATTCTGACAAAGATCTGAGTCTGATATAAGTTTTTGCTCATTTTTTTCGTTTTGGGTTTGTCTGTGTGTCTAATAAAACTGACTCCGGAAACAGATGCAGATAAAAATAAAAAATAAAGTCTTCTGCGTGATGGAAGTTTCAGCGACTGTTAACGTCAGAATAAAAAAAACACGGACAAGCACAAGACGGGTGAGAGTTAATCAGCCAATAGCGCCCCTCCCCTCCCTCACTGGAGCTGGAAAAGAACAAAGCAATCCCATTAACAAAGAGGCACTTCCAATTTCCCTGCTTTGGAGTTTGAACAGACAAGGCTTTTGGTCAATGTTCTCGTGCATCAGTTTTGTCATTTTCGTTCTCACAGGCGAAATGAAAACTGCCATATTAAAGCTGAATTAAGGTCTCTGAAGGGCCGTGGCTGTGATGGAGAATTCATTTAAAGTGAAGGCAGCGTAGTCAAAAAGGTCAAAGACTGGAATAATGAATCAAACGGAGGTTGTGTGGACAGAAAGCCTTGGAAAAGTATTCATGCTCTTTGAGCTAGACTTCTTTCGCCATGTTACAGTTTAAACTAGTTTAAAGGCACTTAGTGTGATGGACATGGACAAAGTGTGACGCACATATTTATTCGTCTTCCTGAACAGAATCATTTGTAGAACTGCAGTAACAGCTGCAGATCCTCCCTCTCTCCCAGGAAGAAAAGCATTCCCACATTATGATGCTGCCACCACCATGTTTTCACAATAGGGGTGGTATGTTCAGGGTGGATAAAATATAAACTGGGCTCTTTTTTTTTTAATGGTCAGACTTGAGGAGTGTGCAACTACTACTCGTGTCTCTCACACACAGCTTCTTCAGAGTAGCCAGCAGCAGAAATAACCTGATGGAGCTGCACATCTGCTGGGCCTAAAATAAGAAATACTTCTCCATCCGACAGTCCTGAGAATGGCTGTAAATGGCACAATGAGAAACCGTGTTGCAATGACGTCCAACAATGTCGGAATATCGGAAAGAGCAGGAGCTTCTTAAAGAGACAGAAGCCCAATTTCAAGATGTTAAATTTGAAGTCAAATTTCTTTTAAGTCATGTTTGGCGTGTACAGCATTTTTATAAGAACTGAATGTAACACAGGTACTTTATTGTGCTATAAAATGGCACTTTGTGACTGGAAAATACACAATACTGCCCCTTTAAGGTGTTCCTCACACCAGATTTTATTTCAGGGAAGCAAAGTAAAGCGGTGTGAATATGTACGCATTTTCAGATGAGTACTTCTGAAGAAAAAGTTCCGCTTCTTCATTTTCTCCTTAGGATTTGTGTTGCTCTACCGCATACATTTCCAGTTGGTGATTTTCTGCTCTCAAGGAACAACTTGAAACACATAAAACAAACAATTTTTCGCCAATCAGCAGTGCTGGTGGAGGCAAAAACACTGTACCCAGGAAGTAAATTTAAACAAGAGTTCAACAGTGGTCAGTCCGGAGTGAACTAGAGGAGCCAAAGACAGCATCAGCCTGCGGATGAAAAAGTAAAACTGCTCAACGTTTGTTTGCGACGCACAGAGCAGCAACAAAACCTCCCCGCCGCTCCATCGTCGTGTGAGGCCGCGCTCTCGTTCAGCGAGGGGCGAGGCGTGAAGGACGTCCAGCCGTACACACCGCACAGGAGATCCCTGGATTAGTCACGCTCGCCGAGTCTCTGCCGGTGCCGCTCTCCGCTGCAGCACCGCGGCGCATCCAAACACAGACTCTAAACGCAACACGGCAAAGGGCGTGATTGAACTCCCAGAGCTGAACCGCACACAGGGAGCTCTGTGCCAGCGAGCTAATTATGTTTGTGACAAACGCAGCGATCAGCGTGTGTGAAGCACGTAAGAAATGGTTGACAGAAATTCATCTAAAAATTAAGCAGAATTTTTTTTTATTTCGGTTTCAAATTCAAATTTAAACCTGTCCAACCATGTTGCTGCACATGTTTAGGTATTTTATTTGTACATGGGAGATTTTACCACACATAGCTGCTTTGTTTTGATGTCTTGTGTTACTTTGGGGTCATTGTGCTGCTGCTGTGTGAAAACTGTCGGTGTAAATATAAGCTTTCCACCAACCTCAGTCATGTCTGGACTCTGCAAACATAAGCATTTACTCCAACCACGCCTCCAGCTCCACACTTCATGCAATCGTCTAAGGAGCCTGAAAAGCCACATTTTCCCCTGTTAGGTGCTTTCCTAGGATGAAATGCTGGAAGCGGTACATTACGTGAAAGGTTGGACTCATTAATAAATTCGATGTGGATGTGAAGACTTTGTCATTGCAACATGTAATTTCCTAAAATGATCGCACGTTCGGCTGAGGACTGGAGCCAAAAGCCCATTTCGTTCTCCGTCTTATCCAATTCACGTTGACAGAGTGAGTGGAAGAAAAAAAAAAAAAAAGCTCCCCCTCTCTCGGTTTACATTAACTTAATAAAGTTCAGTAATATGTGTTCATTGCATGCAATTATTAACGGTACCTTCGGGCTTTTTCTGCCACTAAATAAGTAAAAGAAATGAATGATAAACAGTATTTGTTTACTTTCTGAAGAAAACCAATGGCTGTAATAATCACTGGGCCCTCAGGCAGAATGACTTGCATTTCATTTGGGCTTAAAATTCTCTTCATGAAGTAATAATTTTTCAAACACCATATTGTTTAACAAAAAAAAAGAGAGAAAGGTTTTTATACATCTTAAGTGACCGACTCTGGTTTCTCTAAAAACCGTTAGGATCATTGCAGCACGTCTGTAGATATGGCAAACTCCTGCTAAGAATCTCTCCCTCCGTACATTCAAAACTAATGAGAAAGTTGTCTCAACATTTTTTTCAAACACAATCATTTAGATTTAGATGATTCACATGGCAGAGCTGATCTGGTTTAGAATGTACCGGGACATTCAAAGAAGAAATAAGTCGTTTTCCTCACATTTTAGTGTATTAAATCAAATAAATTTTGATAGCAGCCAAAAAAAATAAAAAAATAATAATTGCTCCCCAAAGTTAATAGCTAGTTGGGCTGATCTTAGTGCCAATAATTTTGATCAAAATGAACTTTTATGTCACTTTTGAGGAATTTTGGCCCAACTCTTCTTTGTCAAAACAATACATACATCTCACGTTTTCTTAAAATTTCATTGGATCAGAGTATGACGCGTTAATTTTTCAGACAGGGTCTGTTGATGCTACAGGTCTGCATGTGGCAGGTAAAATTGAATCAATACTTAAGGCATAAAACATGATTTAACAAGCTAGGCTATCATGTTTTCACATAGTCACGTCGGTGCAGACATTGCTTTCCTGTTGATCTAAATATCAACCAATCGTTTAAAATCTGTATTTTGGATTTTTTTTTTATTCACCTTATGATCTGAAACATTTAATTGTGACCAAAAAAAAAGAAAAAAAAGCTAAAAAGAGAATAGATCTCGAAGGGAACAACAGATTGCAGAAATCAGATTGAATGGGACGGATTAGGCTTCATATTAGACACCGATGTGGGACCTTTTTATTTTTTACACTTAATTTCATTATAAAAGCCTTTATTCGTGTGGCTGAACAGCAGAGACCACCTGCTGTGTACCTCCGGCCATTACTAATCAGTTTTCACGGGGATGACTTCGGTGCTGCTACAGGGCAGGTGATGCCATCAACGGCTCTCTGCAGGTTTTCTGAACCAGCATGTGGAGGTTCTTCGGACTTCACAAACGTAACGTGCTCCAATTCACAGCAACATGTTTGCATTATTTGCCTCTGAAAATGCTTGTTATTCTTCCTTTGCTCACAATGTAACTTATTTCCTCCACGTTTCCCTCACAATTTCTGTCTTTTCCACTTTCTAACGTCATCGTCTTTGCCTCACGTTAAAAATTGTTTTAACGCTCTTGAGCATTTAAGTTCGGCACAGACACATTACTCTCCTACTGAGCAAGGTGGCCTCTTCGTTTCCCATTTTCAGTTACATGAAACCCGAGTGAGTTGAAATCCCCCGGCTCAGACCTTGAGGTCAAATTAGTTCTCACACTGTATGCTCACACGGTGACCGTCAACCATAATTGGCCCCTTGCCAGTAGATTAATAGGCATTCTCTTACTATTAAAAGGGTCTTTCCTAAGAGAGGCGTCAGAGAATTAATTAAACCGAAGACATTTTGGAGAGCTGAAGAGTTAAGAACAAGCCGACCTTGATATTAGAGGGAAGGCTTGCGGACGGATAACCGTTCTCTCACTACGTAGATGCACTTAACCCTCCACTGCACTGCATTTTACTCTGTGTCACAATTTGAAGCTGATGGCATTAAAACAGGAATTCTGAGCAGGCAAAAATGTGGTCTCCTATTAAGTGTTACACAGAAAGGTCAAGGTCAGCATATGGAAGAAAAAAAACGTAAAAATCTTGTTACAATCAAACATCAGAAGTCAAACTATTTTGTATGTTTATGAGTAGATACACCTTACACAGGAGAGCATCCAACATGCTAAAGGTCACAGAGAGAGGAGGAAGTAGATAAAAATAAGTGGAGAGAGGAAATTATAGATTTGTCTCGTATGTTTATTGTCCTCATTAATTTCACATCTTAATTTTTTTTAAATGTTGAGCAGCTCTACTAGAGACGCTCCATAAAATTTCTATTGATCTTTTTTTTGTACAGTGAAAGCACCACACACAAGCATTTCCAGGTTGCACTGACCACAACAACATCAGTGTGATCTAAAGAGTTGAAGTCAGCTCTTTTAATGAGTGAGCTGATTAAAAAAATATATAGGTGTAAAAATGAGCTAACAATTTCAACAACCAGCCCAGGAGTTGTTTCATCAAACTAGCCAAATGACAAATCGACCCCGAACCGTCAACAGGAAGTCTGAATCTTAATTCTTTCCATCCTCTGTCTATCATGAAACAAGTCGGGTGCATCGTCTGCCTTTTAGAAAACTCAAAGTTAAAGTGAAGGTCTATTTTCATCACCAGTTAACCCCCCCCCCCCCCCCCCCCCCCACAAAACGCATGTTTACAGCTGTAATGCTAATCCAGCTAATCGCTAAGATTGAGATGCTGAAGAGAGAAACTTTCTGCTGGAAAACAATGTTTGTGGGTAATTATTATTTTTGCTTTCCTTCATCTAAAACTAAGGAGGATTGCTGAGGACATTTTGATTAAGGAAAAAAAAATACTAAGGATACAATGAGATCATGCCTATATTCAGTGATAAATTCATAAATGCATGTGTTTCTAGTACTTTGCTGATAGATAAGTTGTTTTGTAGCATAGGTAGCAGATTAGACAGGTTTTGGCAGGTCAAATCAGGGCCAAACCTGCCAGAAACACGTGGCCATCAGTTGGCAACTTGCTCCAGTCTAAAGCAACCATAAAAAGAAGGATTTTCGGGAGACAAAACATGAAGTTTGTGGTGCCTAAACAAACAAAAATGTTGTGCAGATGAGAAGTGCAGTCTGTCGAGAAAAGGAAGGAATGAACCAATCATTAATTCAGTACCAATGACCAACCAGTTAAAAGTAGCTTCATATCTGATGCTAGTGCTGCTTCACATCAACCCCTCTGCGCCAATTTTTTATTTTTGCAAGTCTTTAAATCTTGTCAGGTTTTAAAGTGTGTGTCTGATCTGAGGCCAGGATGTAAATCCTGATTGAGGTGACGGGATGCAGCGCCGCTGATCTACTGCTCCTCCGAGAAAATCCAACACAGAGGCTTCAGTTCTTCTTAACAGAAAGCACCAAACTAAAACGGACACGGTTTGGAGTTCGGTCGAGTCTTCTCTTGGTGCCAAATCTTGGGAATGATTCGTTTTAACTGTCTGGAATGAGATTAACCCCGGCAGAAAAGGAATAATAAACCCTTGTTAGTCGGAGTTCAGTAAATCAGAGAGACAATGTGTCAAGGGATAGAAAAGGTTGTCCATTCTTTTTTCTCCCCCCCTACTTTTTATTTGACGTCCATAAATAGGTGCAACTTCAGTGTATGACTCCCTGGCAACCAGCATGAGAGTCTGAACTGTTTGTCAGGTAGGAGTGACTCTTTATCCCACTTCCCTAAAACAAGAACATTAGTAATTTGGAAAACAGTGGAAGGAAGGGGAACCCAAAGAACCGCTTTAGAAACACAGCGCTCACATAAAGACAAGACGTGTGGACAGGATGTAACAGAGCAGAGGAGACCGTCTAACGCACAGTAATCTATCGTTTTAGTCTCACTTACTGTCAGAAGACAGATTACAGTATTACCTGCTGTAATCAATTGAGTTTTTACTCCCGAAAACTGACACATAAATGACGAACCACATTTATTAGCAGCCCTGATAAATAAAAGAATTCTAGGCTTTCCAAACATCTTAACCAGAGAGGCCAATAATTATGGAGGGTGCTGTAAATCGCAGCAAAAAAGCCCCAAAGTCACCCCCAAAAATATCAAATTTAACATTAGAATGCAAGAATCGAACAGAAGTAGTCTAAACAACTACTTCTGTTCTCTGATTGGCCCTGTTGAAACTATCGGAGGGAATCCAAGTTAATGGAAGAAATCCCAGATCGAGCTGTGAAAAGAGATGAAAAGAGCAGAATTGCATGGGAAGGTATGGCCATTCTAGCACAACAGTATAAAAACAAAAATACATGAATGAAGTATTATATTTTATGGTCTGTGACCAAAAGTGAACATCAACTCTTGTGCTTTATTTAATTTAGTTTTTTTTATTTAGTTTTTAAATGAGCAGTTTATTTAATTGGTCTTTCTTCTCTTTGGTGGTAGCTGTTTTTTTTATTTTTTTGTTTGCTATTTTTAAAACATCAGTAGTTATTTTTCTATAAATGTATCTACATTTCAAAAATGACTCCTTAAGCTTTGGAGCATGTTGCAGATCTGTTTATTAACTATCCAAATATGTTTTCAAAAATATAGGAAATTTAGTTCAGGTTTCTCAGAATTTCCAATTAGACAACTTTTTGGTTTGCTCTGTCAGTGGTTAGCTGAAATGCTAACCAGGCGCACTACTGCTCACATTAGACTAATAAAGAATGGATAAATGATAAATGAGGACTATTTTCAGTTCACAACTTTACATAAGTAGGAAGTAGTGATGATATTACAAACTAAAGGCAGAAAAAGTGACTTTTTTACAGTTCAGAGTAACAAAACTGTCAATCTTAGTAATTTTTCTTGATAAAATTATTGAATGACAAGTAACTAATGAAACAAAATCCCAACATTTCCTATCTGAAGCTGAAAGTCTCCCACCCGACCCAGAGTCACAGCCATCAGAACCCAGTTTCACACATCCAGAATCCAAGCAGGTCATCAGTCATTCAGTCCTGTGAATGTTTTCATTTTTCAGCATCATTTTACCTGCCTAAACGAATGACTTGAGACGTTTAGCAAAAGGATGATCTTACCTTTGGTTGATGAGAACGACCCATGCAAATCTCAGAGCTGGTTGACATCCAGCAGGGTCACGACCTTTTTGAGCTGCTGGTCCTGCAAAAACAAAAGCATCTTTAAAAACATTGATTTTTTTATTTATTGTAACAAGCAAAAGGAATAAATGTTAAAACTAGAACAGATTTCCTAATGAATAAAGTATGTGCTTTATGGATGCAATGGGAAATGAATATTTTATTTGACAAAAAGCTATTAAAGGTTTTCAGTATCCATCTATATTCAAACATCAGCAGTAGGACGAGAGAAGACGTCTCAGTTTGTCTAATTTCTGACAAACTGAGGATAAACGAGAAATCAATTGGAGGAGTGCCGACAATGAAGGCTGTCGATGGATTTAATAGAAAAAAAAGAGAGGAAAAAACAGGAAAAAGAAGAGAAAACATCCGGAAACAGAACAGAAATCTAAACCTGAAGAAACCAAGGAGCTTTGATATTTTTAGGTCTGATTGTGACATGAAAACCAGTTGAGTGCAATCAACAGATTGAATGGCAGCCGAGCGGGGAGAAGACAATGGAGCTGGGGAGACAACAGGAGCGCGGGATAATTACAAATACAAGCAAAGACTAATTAAACAAAGTTAAATATCAACAAATACAGAAATTATTCAAAGTCCTGGACCTAAAAAGATAAAACAAAGAATTCAGACAAAAATTAATCCCAAAGGTCGTTGGATCGTGACATGGAAGAAATGTTTCAAAGTGTCTTTACTTTAACTGTGCAGACTGAATCTGCCAAACGTCCGGCCCTGCTGTGCAGACGGGTTGCATTAATCATAGCATTAATCCTGCTGTGGTCAGGACGACATGTCAGAGGTTGACTGCATCGATCACATCCTATCAGATTTATAATTTACAATCAACACCGACTGTCTTGGTGTGCCGCTGCACTGAGCAAGATGGCCGCTGCTGCACCTTTGGCTTGCACACACGGAGTAAAAGCAAAAAAAATTAAATAAATAGACGAGACGGTGACAGACTGACAGAGACGAAGCATGGCCTGCAGATAAGCAGGTGATGGAGCTCAGCCTCTCCCCCTTATCGCTCCGCACTCTGAGCTCCTCAAGCGCCCCGACCATCGCTGCTATTTTTCCGCCTGATTGTTGCACTCTGGAATATTAACTAGATGTAAACAGAATAGGTTTGTACACTTTGCAAAAAACCCCCCAAAAAAACTGATCACTCTAGGCCAGGGGTGTCAAACTCCAGTCCTGAAGGGCCGCTGTCCTGCAGTTTTTAGATGTGCCACAGGTACAAAACACCTGAATCAAATGGCTTAATTACCTCCTCAGTTCTCCAGAGCCTTGCTAATGACCTAATTATTCTATTCAGGTGTGGTGCAGCAGAGGCACTTCTAAAAGTTGCAGGACACCGGCCCTCGAGGACTGGAGTTTGACACCCCTGCTCTAGGCTATTTATATAAATCGCCGATCCTTATAGGTAATGTCACCACTTTTAGATCTTTTCTACATTAACAGCTTTTTCAGATTTTCCCCACTTGCCACACTGGTGCGTTTACGTTCGTCACAACTCCTACAGTAACGGTGCGTTCACACCAAATGCATCACACACGTCAAAAACGCATCTGGTTTACATTCAAAGTCTATGTGGAGGCGTGTCGAGGGTGCGTCAGAACCGCTCTGGGTGTCGTTTTCCTTTGCCGGCCTATTTGTCCGACGCGTTAAACGCTCAAAACGCTCAAAACACTCTGCTTCGAATCGCGCCGCGACAGGCCCTCAAACCCGATGCACGAAACGCGTTTGGTGTGTTCACGCCAATAAGTCCAACAAGTCATCCAAGTTTTTCTACAGCTCTTTCACC
This sequence comes from Poecilia reticulata, assembly GCF_904066995.2. NCBI lineage: Eukaryota > Metazoa > Chordata > Actinopteri > Cyprinodontiformes > Poeciliidae > Poecilia > Poecilia reticulata. Next base: position 7,632,400 of record NC_088838.1, read on the forward strand.
AGAATATTACATCAAATATTAATTATTTTGTCCTTTTTTGTTATTTTTGCCAAGTTTAAACGAAGCAGTAACACTCAAATGTACTTTGGGATCCCGTTCAACTTTCTCTTTCTCAGTCAGCATCAGGTTCCCTCCGCATAACCCAGCTCTCATCTGGACTCCTACATCTCCACGGCTACCTTTAGTCACGCAAAAACTAGCCTACATTCAAATGTCCCAAGAGGCGCATTATTAAGAAATCAATGCAGCTCAGAAATCACATCCGGCAGCCTCCTCCAGCAGCAGACTGATTAATATTTCACAGGTTTTAGAGCTCGGGTTGCATGTGATAGAACAGATAGAAGGAGATGGAGCTCAGAAGGCGATCACGTTACACAGTAACCCTGTAGTGTTTAAATCTGGGTGTGTGGGTTTTTGTTTTTCTTGCGTGCCTCTTTTGTTGTCTGAGGAACAGTTTGGGAAGCTCACATTTCACTACGTTCTTTAGAAAACAAAGCGCTACAAACATCTCCTGATTCCAATGCTGTGGTTGTAATGGGAATCCTTCAATGCACAAAAGCTGCGAGTCAGGAGTAGAAAATGTGATGACGGCATCACTGGGTGCAGGTCATCTATCGGCTGCCGTCTCACACACAGGAAACACACGTACAGGCCTGGAAACAGAAGGAGAAGCAGACTACTAGGTGCTGAGGGTGGATTTTAAAGGGGAGGATGATCAATTAAAAAGCAATTTGCTCTTCCCCCCTCTCTCCGCATAGAGTCTCCTCCATGTTCCCGTCACGCAGCCTCTACTCGGGGCCTCATTCACAGTCTGATGAGCAACTCAAACGCAACCGAGCAGAAAAATCCGATCAGCCCCTGCTGGTCACGGGGAAAAATCTACACCGTATTACAACAGAATCCAGGTTGGTGGAGTGAAACGCTGCAGCAGATCCTGAAGCCTGTACATGTAAAACGCAGAGTGCATGTGGACACTCATCAGTCTTCATCTTCTCAAGCCCCTACAGGTTAGACAACATGGTGGGTTCGCTGCTGCAACACTAATGGACCATGTGTTAGAACGTGGGCATCTTTAGGATGGAGCATTAGATCTATGTTAAATATTAAATATTTATTTTGACAGACAAGGTTTTTGTCACTCTTCAAATTCATCATTTTTAGCACATTTTACTCTGCCTTAATATATTTTTTAGTAAACCAAACGTGTCATAAAATTAACTTTACAGCCAGATTATGGAAGAACATAATAAGCTGGATTTTAGATTATAAAATAAAACTGAACTGAAATGGGAATACATTATGGTCTTGATCAAATGTATTTAGGTCAATTACTTTTCCACACAGGATCTTGTACAGTAAGTTTGGATTTTTTAAAAATCTATTAATAATAAATACTTATTTAAAAACTGTATTTTGTTGACTGGGTAATATTTAAATATGCTTGATGTTCAGAAACACTCAAGTGTGAAACATAAAAAAAAAATAGAAAACGAGGATGGGGGAAACACTACTTGACGTCACTGTAGAATATATTTTCATATTCAAATCATTAATTTAGCCATTAAAAACAAGAAAATTGTTGAAAAACATACTACATACCTGAAATTTGAACATTTACAGTGTAATAATGGCTACTTAAAACCCCTTTATTTACTTTGTGTCAGATCAATACCACGAACCCCCACTGAATGAATAAAGCTGAAAGTCTTCTGACCAGGTTTGAATGAAATCAAATCTATTTCAAATTAAGCTTCTTTGTTTTCCCACGTCTCGTCGCAGAAATGCTCAAACTGCTACATGTGATTCTTTCCCCCGTTAGCGGCTCCTGGTTAATGTACGGCTCAGCTGCAGACGTTTGTATGGAAGATTAATAGATGTTGACGGATGACCTAATGTGGAAGGCATTCAGAGAGCAACCTGGTTTCTTTATCAATGCCAGAGCTGCTCAGAAACACCAGAGAGGGAGAAAACAGGAGGGACTCTGTCCAGACGGGGTCACCAGGTCTAATGACTTAAAGCTCCGCTCATTGTCTAAGCTAAATATACCCATCAGTCCTGATGTAAACCGTTACTAACTAGCTTTTACCAACTTGAAAATAAAATCTACAATCTCTTCACCTTTTGCTTTCTAGCACACAACTAACAGCTTTGGGTTAGTTGGTGTGAAAATACAAGGCTTCATCTGGAGAAAATTAACTCCAGAATACGACACTGCAGACCCCGTGTTGCATTATGGGTATTGTGTTCTTCATCTTTTGGGACGGATGCCCAGCCATCTTTCCGTTTAGGAGATTCTAGCCAGGCTTGGACGTTCTCTTTGGAAGAAAAAATGATTTATATATAACTTAACATACAATATTGTATCTCCACACACACACACACACGTGTACAACGAGTCGCCTACAAATCAATAGGCAACTGTTGCCCTGAGGCAGATCGACATGCAACAGGAGGCGGCTATAATCCAACCTACAATCTTCTGATTGCAAGACAGCCACTAACTGAATCCCAGTATTTTTTCTGGAGTTTCTGGATTTGATTTGGTTTTGACAGCATACAGTCAGCGTCAGGGTAAAGCGCTGCGGTTCCTACACGGAAAGACGTAAATGAACAAAGGGAGAGAAAATTGTGTTCAAAACCTTCTCTGCTTGCTCAACTGAATTTGTACATCTGGATTGTGAAGCAGTTATCAAAGGCCTGCATCTCCAGTGGAAAGTAAGGCGCTATCTGATGTATTCAGTGAATAACCTGCTGACGTCACCTGGTTTATCAGAGGTGCAAAAGTTCAGGGCGGAACAAGCTGAATTAAAAATCTAGAACTGTCCGAAACTTTAGCTACTTTGGTAGTATTTTAGCAGATTTTCCTCTTTGCTTAATGGGAAAAAAAAGAAGAAAAAAAACAACACTTTTCACGTCCAGGCTTCAGACTGAGTTGTGAATAAAATTACCCCACATTGCCCACGTCTTTGCTACCTTTCATGTAGCAAAAGGATTCTCTGTGCTCTGCAGATCCAATCGTCACATTATGAAAGCTTTTATTCAGATGTGTTATTGTTTAACCTCTTGACCTACTGTCTCCAGAGTCATTTTCAGACACAAATTGTTCATTTACATTTTGTGCTCATATTAATGTCCATCATGAAGGGAAAAAAAAACAATACTAGTTTCGTTTATTTCCTTGTTTCTAGGAGTCCGACTCTGAATGTGAAAGTGCAACTCAAAGCACAGCGAGAGTCCAGCCGCTCGTCTCACTCCTAGTATATAGGAGATAAAAACGTTTCAGCTGGATGTGGCGTCAAAAGTCTCCTACTAAGGATTATGGATTTCCTGTCTCTCACATAAGAACACACACAGTCTGAAGTTGCAGGTTTGTTCACAAGCAATGTGTCGAGCAACTGCTGCAAAATGTGTTGAACGGGCAAAAGGTGGTAAAGGAAGCACTGTTATATTAACTGGAAAACAGAAATAATCTATCGCACCAAGGAATCGGTTTCCTGCCATACAGTCTAGTTTGTGGCACTCATACTGCTAACAATAATGCATTCACAAAAAAGTACGCATGGGAAACAATGTCTAAACGATGCATAAGACGGCATCATGCAGCAAAGATCTGCTCCTCAATATTTTTGCTAATTTAGTACCGCTTATGTAATTTACGTTTAAGTAAAAAAAATCAGTTCCCTGGAAGACTTCTTTTGATTTCCGTTTTATGTCAGATCAAGCTGCGTTTAATGTCAGGCAAAGACACCATGAGTAAGTACAAGATTACGATTTTCTTTGTTAAGGAAAAATAGCTGGACATTTTTTCCATAAAATTATACATGCAGCATCCTGGTCTGAGAGACTAACCTCAGCAGATCATGTCAATAAAGCCTGTCTGAAAAAAAAACTATTGCATCCTGATCACTGACATCAAACTGAAAAAGATTGTGAGGTTTTTTAGGCTTTGGGACACCAACAAATCCCAATAACAATCCTTATTCATAAATGTCAAAAATGTATACAAGTTTATAACTTTGCCCAGCCCAGAAAAATCATTCAAAGAGCGACTCAACGACTCAGTCAGGAGGTCAGAGAAGAACCAGAACAACATCTAACAGACGATTGACCTGTCAGTGTTCACGACCCATCAATTAGGGTCGAAGCAATCATCCAAAGAGCTTCGCAGAACAGAAAGAAAATAAAATATTTTACATTCTTACTTACAAGTGAACTTAATGCAAACAAACACTTAAAAGAACTCTAGTAAAGAAGCATGCACTAACATGTCAAATTTAAAAGGGAACGTTCAAAATTAAATCAGATTCTTATCTGCAATGTCACGCTTCAATACAAAAGAGATGGGCAAAAAAAAAAACAAAAAAAGGGAGAGTTCCGAGATGAAAACGATAAAAACAAACGCTGATCAAAAAGTTCAGGAAAATATTCTGTGGACTGATGAGGAAAAAGCGGAACTTTGAGGAAGGTGTGGGTCCCTTTTCAAAATATAACACCTATAGTTAAACACGGTGGTGGTAGCGTGATGATCTGGACCCACTTTGCTGCTTCTGGACCATAAGTGCAGCTCTCTAGATAACACTTAAGGAGAATGCCTGGCCATCAGTTTGTGATCTTAAGCTCAAGCACACTTCGTTATAAAGCAGGGAAATTATCCAAAGCACCCCAGCAAGTCCACCTCCGACTGGCTTTAAAAAGAAGTAACGAGATGACGGCTTCGCAGCGGCCTAGTCAAAGTCCACACTTAAATCGGCACCATTCTTTCATAGTGATGTGAAAGTTGTGTCTTATGTAAACAAAATAATAAGCGAGAACATCAACAAAAATATCATTCAAGGAGCATACATACTTTAACCTCTGCTTGTTTATACAGAAGCGCACATACAGGCCTTTCTGATATCGGTGCAACGCTGCACCCATTTATATATCTGAGTCTAGAGAGAGGAAGACATCCATGCAGCAGCAGCAGCAGCATATTTGTATTCAGCTCAGAGGTTTCTAAAGCTGAAGCCGGAAGTTTGGGCCAAACTATTACATAAAGGTAAAACGAAACACATCATACCAAATCATATCAGCTCTGTACTGCAGCAGGTGTGAAAACAGCCACCAGCTGCTCCTGCTCATACAGTGAAATAGTAATACCTTTTTTTATAATCATTATTATTTTTAGTTATTATTGTTTTTGTGGCAGAGCACAGGGAGTGAGCTGCAGAGGCCAAAAAAAAAGGTGTGTGAGAGAATAGAAGAACAAAAAAAAAAAAAAACATCTCAGTGACTATAAAGGTTTGGTCTGTCAGCAGCCTGTGTAGCATTTCCTTTGTGTCAGCCAATCAGTGGAGCTGTGAAAAGTAGCTGACAGACCTGTTACTGCCACACGTTTCCCAAAAATCGGAGGGTCTACCATGGATAATGAGGCTCATCATCCAGCACACAAACACACACCTAAAAAGTCTTGAAATAAAGTTTTTTTTGTTTGTTTTTTACTCGAGGACAAACTTGCTCTGAAAAATTGAAAGGAAAAACCTCCAGTACTGTTCAAAAATATCTGCTGACATACTAAACAGAACCTGCAGGAGCCACTAAAATAAACTTAATCGAGCCACTTTATTTTATTTATTTGAAAGGTCTACTTTAAATTAATCAAATTGTTCAGAATTTGGCAATTAGTAATCCATAACCTCCTGATGGCACAATGATCAATTCCTCTTAGTATTCAAAATAGGAAAGACAAAACATGCCATTTGAGGCAGATCTTTGAGAGAGCAACACAAAAAAGTGACTTGTCTATATTTGCCAAAACCCACATTTAACTAGTCACCACACACACTGAGTAGGGATGCAGAGTTAAAAAAAAGAAATCATGTAGCATCACGTCTTCCTCTCTTTCCTGTCCTGATGGAGTCTCTCCTCCTGCTTATCACTCATTGATTCTCAGGAAACCAGTCCAGATGTGAGAACAAGTTTTGATATTCATGTTGCTCCATAGTTCAGGAAGTTGACCCGGTTGAGCAAAACCAATGTGATTTTTGGATTCAGCTCATCAAAATGACCCTAAAACAGTTGAAAAACCCCAGACAATGTTTTGGGTTGTTGACCAGCCAGTGTAATGATTGACAACATCAGGCTAAATCAATGAACAAATGGTTTACCAGATTCAAAACAAAGTAATGACTGCTGCACCCTTTGGAAATGAACGAGTGAAAACTAAATGTTATCCTTTCAGCAAAATAATTTTGTACAAAGTAAATTGACAGCGAGGATACCAACAATTGTTCAACTTCTGGTTTTGTTCAAAACAATTACATGTAAGCGTTGGATCTCCTTCCCCTCCCACAGCATAAAAGGATACTAAAATTCAAGGTTTCATTCCTTTTCAGTTTGGGATTATGCTGCTGCAATAAAAAGATGAATTTAGTGCATTAACTACGCCACGGCGTCTGCCCGAGACCCAGAGAAATGAATGCATCATCACGTCTTCCACTTCGTGCCGCGGCTATACGAGCTGCATAAACTCCATCTAATTTCACGTGCAAGTGGCGCCTGCAAAATACAAGACAGAAGCTAATGTTCTAAAACAATGCCTGAGCAGGTGAAGGGTTGGAAATCAAGAAACGAACAAAGACTAAGGACGGGTCGGATATAAAATAAACATGTATAGAGGGTAGACGGAGGGATTTCAGAGGAGAACATCTCGTGGTTTGCAGCCTGAGGTTTTGGCTGACTGTCAGCGATGCTATCAAACAGCCTCGGCTCAGATGTGGCATGGGATTTTCTTCCCCCCCCCTTCCTGACAGTTACACAATGAGTTTGCAAAATACAACCATGCAGACAGTTAGGAGCTTTAATTTCCTAGACCAGTGCTTGGCGCGCGCCGAATTCCCAAAACAAATGTAAATTCTATCATCCCGTGAAAATATTCCTCTCGAACAGGGAGCCGCGCTTTATTTGCACACTTGCTGATCGCTGGGAATTTTTTGGAGCGTCACACATGAAAGGCGGTGATTGACAAGCCAGAGATGAAAACAAAATCCCCTTTTCCTGAAGGAGTGAAATTCGACTAACGAGTGCAGTCAACCAATCGAATGCGTCAAGCTGACACTTATCTGCGTTGAGCCCTCAGAAGGACGGGCGGAGTCCAAAACCCAAAGTGTGAGCGTGTCATCTACTTCCACATGTTGGAGCAGAGATGGAAGCAAAAGACATAAAGACACTCAAAAATGTACCAGATGCTAATCTCAAGCTGTAGGATCATTTATCTCACATATGGTTTATATGGCAATGAAGGCTAACAACATGATAGCGTAGCTTACTCGGTCCGTAACAATGGATGATGGATTTGATGCTGGCTGAAGCACCAGCACATTGACAGAAGCTGGCAAAAGAAAACTGAATCCTGAATTTAGTTTAGATTCTGTTTATTAATGCTTTTACAATAACATTTAAAAAACATGTTATTTCTGAACATTGCAATGAAAAGAAAATTACATATAAGGATAATATTTTGAGCTGGTTAACCCAGGTGCGCTTTAAGATTGGGTAAACTCTTTGTGTGACCAGAGCCTGATTAGTTTTAGAACATTTCAGTGTAGCAAAGGCTTTTCAGCTGAGAAATGAATTTAAATTCATCAACCATGTAAAACAAACTCACCTTATTTTCGTGGTTAGTTGAATTTTTGCCGACATTGTCTCAGAAATATTCTCAGCTTTTGTGCATCGACACCGCGAGCAATACAGGCAACCATTACCTTTGACTGAAGTTGCTCATCTAGTTCAGTCTTTGGTGTGAGACTAATTTCATAATCTTCAAGAAGAGACCTGCAGACGGTTACCTCCGCTCAGAAAACAAAGTGTCTGCGAGGGAAAGCAGATGTTGCAACTTATCAGAATCACCGGCTGATGTCTTAGATGCGTTACCGCTTCCGTACGGCTGATTTAAATTACTGAGTCATTATGTTGCCTTTGCTAAAATTATTAACAGCCTGAAAATGTCATAAAGCCATTTGAATCTGGTTTATGGAGGAAAGACAAACGTAAAATGTGCAGGACAGTCGGCTTTAATTATTGGCATTGGACACCTCTGTTCCTAATTGGATCTGCCGTAGCTATAGGAGATTACCAAACTTTTTGGAATGCCAAACCATCCAAACTCAACAGCAATGAGAATCTGATCACGTTTCAGGGCTGGGATACTTGTGTACAAGTTTGAAAAAAAATAAAATAAAAAAAATGAAGGTTGGTAAAAGTGATCTGGTCTAAAGCAGAGTCAATCATTTCATCCGCACCATGGAGAAAAGGTGAAGTGGAGACCTAAATAAAGGTGTCAGTGGATGTCTGTGATAGGCTGGCAGCTAAGCTATGGAGGGCTTCAACTGACAAGAGGCATATCAAGCACAGTACGCGCTGGCTCTATGGATGGATGAAACGTAGAGGCGGCTAGGTACACACATCATATTACATGCCCCACTTGCTGCCAACCTGCTGTTGTGACACTCTGCACTCTTTTCTCAAGAAGAAACCCTGAGTGAGTCATTGGATTCCTACAAGCTTGCCGTTCTGCGTCTTGACACTTTATGACTTTCATTGGGCCTAAAACCTTCTGTGAAACGGCATCACTTCAGAGCCGTGAGAGCAGAGCTGAGATTCAGAAAGGTCGCCGCCGTCACCCGCTCCCGATCAGCTAGAGTTGGCACTCGCAGCTACCGTCAGTGACAGATGTAGACACTGTGGGAGTTCAATGAAATGAACAGAGGAATGTGAGCCAGGGTTTCCTCTAGGATCTTCTTTAAACTGCGGTGGCCTTCAAAACATATCCAACACATTACACACTGAATGCCAAACTACATTAATGTCGTTCAAATACAACATACATTAACAATATGGTCATTTCCACATTCAACTTTTCCTTCCTTAGGTAACTTTCTTTCACCTTTTCTCAGCCTCTACTTTGGACTTCTGTCTCTAGTTTTTTTTTTTCACTCCTGAGAGCTGCTCAGGGCACACTAGCTAGCTTCTTAGCCAAACAGGCAGGAGCCAGGAGGGTTGGTTTTTGAAAATAAAGTGAACTTTAACGTCTCAAACTCTGATTATGCTGAATATATATGTACAGATATAGCCTACACACACACACACGCACGCATGCACACACACACACACACACACATCTCATAAGCTAAGAAATATTGTTGAGATTTTCAGTGACAGAATATCACAAAATAGGGTATAATAGTGCCATAGGACAAAAAAATATATATATTTTTGAGTGTTTCACCAAAAAAATCTGAAAAGTGTGTGGTACATTAGTATTCAGCCCTCCCTACTCTGATAGTCCTATACAAATACCTATAAGAAAACTGTAGAGGCGAAAGCCACGTTCACACAACGGGGAAATGTGACCCAAATCCGATTTATCAATATGCGACCAATATCCAGCTTTCACAGCAATCTGAATAGCCAACTAATACAAATACATTTCACAGCCACAGAATACACTGGGTCTATGATGAGAAAGGATGTTAAAAGAAGAAGAAAACAAATTCATGTCACGTCAAAAACAATCACATAAAGGGGAGAGAAAAAAAATACTAATGTTTCATCATTAATATTTTATATTTGATTCATTTTGAACCCTTGTACTGGGTTTCAGAGACAAATACCACCCTATGCGTAAAAGAAACAGAAATAAAGTTGCGTTATGCAGATCAATAACACAAAGTGTCCATCAGGTTCAGCAGGACAGAGAACAAAACGCAAGCTAATTAATTCATAACACAACTCAAATTAATGGGCGTTGAAAAGCCGAGTCGTATTTTTTTTAGTCATCCATGAGCCTCAGAATTATACAGTCAGCAGGGAGACATCAAGATCCTAACAGCAGTGTGTGTGTGTGTGTGTGTGTGTGTGTGTGTGTGTGTGTGTGTGTGTGTGTGTGTGTGTGGGTGTGTGCGCGTGTGTGTGTGTGTGTGTGTGTGTGTGAGTTCGGTCTGCCGGTCAGAGCCAGGCCCCATTAAAACTGGACCTTCAGTGTTAATGTGATATTGTTTGGTTTATTGCAGTCCAGCATCTGCCAAGACAGACTTGCGAGGGCTGATCTCATGCCAGCACTTCCTCTGCTCCATCCGTTGCTTTTCTTCTCCGCTGCGTCTGCTTCACCAAAACGTCTGCATGCGTCTTTCTGCCAAGTCAACCGCATCACTGGACAACAACTACAGCTGGAGAACCACTTGGTTATGATTCGTCAGCCTTTATTCTTTTTAGTGCTGCAGTAATCAGTGGTTAACGACCTACGATGTGAACTCAGCCAATTTGAAAGATCCTGACTGAGACTAAAAGAGAGAGAGAGGGACAAGTTGGAAGAGTTCAGCATTACTGGGTTTAAACATTGTGTGAGAAATGCCTGGCATCATTAAAAAAAAGAACAAAAAATGTATTTTGCCTGGAAACACACACGGCGCTGTTTGGTAACCTGTTGTGTGTTTTCCTCTCTGTGTGGGTCTGCTCCCTCTGTCAGAGTGGAGAGAGATTGAGAGAGCGCAGCTGCCCCCTATGGGTGGAAAACCAATGCAGAACAGCAGAGAGCGGCAGCTTCTGTTTGTTTGTTCTGCATCATGGCTGGAAAAGCCAGAGAGAGGTGCTGCTGCTGGACTGTAATTAGTCAGCCAATGTCACCAAACACCTGCAGCCGCAGAGTGGGGGGGCGGTGGGAACAAAGAAAAAAACAGTGGACTCTCCGTGCCGAAGAACGAATCCTGCCTGCTTGTTTTGAATGCCAAGCGTCTGAGGTGGCCTTACATAATTTCTCATGCCTGTAGAATAATGCTGTGAGGCTCTCAGAGCACCGAGCCGCACGCTGTTCCAGGGCTCTCTGCGTTCGAGGTTCTGGCTGTTTGCAGGCCGAGTTTAATATAGCAAAAACAAAATGTAGTGTTTTTCCTCACTGCTTTCTCATGTCAGGCTTACAAACCGCAAATAACGAGGTAGAAACACAAAACTCTGATCTACTAAAACGGGGACATACAGATCCAGAGAGCATGTTGTTCTACAGCGAGGGAGAAGAGAAGGAAAGAAATCAGTCGATTACCAGAAGCAGATATATAAATTTATTATGTTTGACTAGTTCTGATCCCCTTGATCAGTAGGTACAGAAAATAAAAAATCTCAATTTTTTCATACCATTCAGCATACAAGAACACCCTTCGGTGTAGATGCAGTTACACAGTTAAGACGACTAAAAACGAACACATTTAGATATCGTGTGTTTGCAACAATCTCTGAGGATGCACAAAAGTTGTTAGATGCTTTTTAAAATGAGACTGAGGAGAACAAGAATATTAAGTCTAAATGTGCTACAAAAATATAAACTCTGTTCAAAAACACAGATGTGGAAATATGAATGTGGAATACTCCTGAGATCTCAGAGTTCAGGTAAACAGCTACACTCTAGGAATAAACACAAAGACTGAGCTAATCACTGATATAAAATACTAATCACTGCTAAAATGTGCCCTATTATGCTTTGTTGAACCGGTTGGGATAGATCTATGGGCTTTACAAACCATGTTCATTACACGCCCCCCCAGGTTAACGTTTACACACAAAGGTGAAAATGGCTGCAAACAGATGCATAATTGTACAATGGTACATCTTTTAAAAGCAGCGGTGGGGCCTCCAGCATAACAAAACAAGGATGCAACAAATGGTTTCTGGATGGAACGTAAATAACAAAAGACTTGTTTTGTCCAGCAGCCATTGTACAGCACACACAGTGGGAAAACCAGCTGATCCAACATTCTGACCAAAACACAAGAGCTTATTTAACTTTTTTATAAGTGTTTGGCTGCTTTTAGAAGCAGCTGAATTGGAAGTACAAGAATGCAAAATGAGAATTTTGCATAATAGTTCCCGTTAAAACTTAAATGCCAAAAAAAAAAATGTAGTTTTTGAAAAATAAGTGAAAACCCTGTTTTACAAGAACTTCTCTCTTATCCCCACGGCGTCACATGTTTCTGCTCTCAATTTATTAATCACTGATAGTAGGAAGTCTGTAAAAAAAAGCATTTTGAATCATCATATTTTCCTTATCACTCTCAATAGGATTAGCTTAAAATCTGTATCAGCAGGTAAAAGCAAACAAAAAAACAAAACAAAAGAAAAATCAGACATAGTGATTGATGCGCTGTTAGTATAAATCCTCTCACTTGCAGGTTTTCCTTCAGATCAAACCCAACATGCTGTGAAGTGCACTCCAGCAAAGAACAGACGAGATGGGAAGAATATGTGAAAATTCCTGCTATGAGCAGATTTTCTGTCAAAAGCAAGACAAGTGGATGCTTTCAAAGAAAATACGCCTCAGATGGAAGTGTGCAGCGCTGCTGGTGTCAGTGGATTTGAGGGGAGAAGACAGAGGGCAGCTAGTTAGCTGCTGGATTTTACAACTGACACTCCAATCAGAATCGCTCTGCATTAATCCAGGACGCTGCCACATAGACATCACTTCATATCATTATACTCTGATGCCAGTGGAGGTGGGAGGAGGAACTCATTTATATGTATTGCTTATAGGAGATGCCGGTAATTGTAATAAACGGTGCAAACTGATGAGAATAAATCGTTTTAAAAATCTAATCTACATGTGCCATGTATCACCGAGGCGCTGTGAGGACGGCTGGATGACTTCCACCATCACAGCTGCAGAAGTCAGGTAGCGGAGCGCGGGGTCTGACCCGGAGGCCGGCTCCCCGTCAACCGGAGCAAAACCAGGAGCAGCGGAAAAGCCGAGGAGCTGTGAAGGGAGGAAGAAGAGCATGAACAGAGTTCACTGAGTTTTTTGGGGGGTTTTAAAGTGGTGAGGTTGCTGGCTGAGAGCAGAGCATCATCTTCCACAGTTGCACCAGTTACAGCAACGACTGCTCCATTATACTGGAACGCAGATGATTGGACTGTCAAGAAACATTAAACACGTTGCAGGAATACTCACTGTGGTGCTAAGAGAGGGAAAAAAAACAAAAACACGGCGCAACCATAATAATGAATCACCGACTCATTCAAACATTGGCTCGTCCGTTTAGTCGCCTACCCACACAACCGGATGAGTCGCTCACTCGCTCACTGAACTGCTCATTCATGAGATCGCTCCGTCTCGAAGTTGCTTTATGTTTGTTTCAGTTGATCCAGTCCACCAACACGCCATGAAAGATGCGCCAAATATCCCCAGAATACGTCACAGAAAGACCCGGGAAGCTGGAAACGCACTGACATGAATGTGTCTGCTGTGTTAAATGGTAGCACTTCATTTCTTTTGCATCTTTTCCTTTTGTTAAAGACATCCACTGGTGGGGTGCTGTGGTGGCACAGGGGCCAAACCCAACCCACGTATTGAGGCCTTAGTCCTCGTGGCAGTGGTCGCAGGTTCGATTCCCGGCCTGGTGACACTTGGTGCATGTCTTCCCCCTCTCTGATTATCCTCTTTCCTGTCAAACTACTTTCAAATAAAGGCCACTAGAGTCAACAAAACCTTTAAAAAATTTATCCACTGGTGTAGTTTTCTCTCATGGTCACATGTAATGACAGCAGAACACAGCTGAGTTGTGAAGTGCTTTTTCCCCAACAGAAGATTTTGAAAGAACCAAGATTTTTAGATTTGCACCAACTTAAATTCAAAGACACTCAATTGATATAAATTTATCTACATTTAAAAAAAAAATCTGATTTACTTATCAGATTTCCACATCAATTCTGAATGATTATATTTATTAGTATAGTTTGTGACACTCAGATGACCCTCAGGCCATGACGGATGCTGTTGTGAACTATTTGGCCAAATTTCCTAAAAGAAAATCTTCAATGTTTTGTTGCAGTCAAGCAGAAAATGAAAATCACATTTGAAGAAGAATCTTCCAACATGTAACAAAAGAAAAGTGAGAAACAAATGAAAGTGTAAATAAAATATAAACAAAATGCTTGTTCGCAGAACCAAATGGACATGTTGAATATTTGTAAAAATCTATACTTAAATGTAATTGATTTTAGCTTTGAAAACACTGACTAAACATCCTACATGCCGTCAAGAAATCAGAATTTAAGACAAAATGTCTCAAATTGGGCTCAGTAACAAATATCTTGCATTGTTATTAAGGGACATATCTTATGGTACATTTCAGCAGCATGACATATAAATACAATTATTGTAGAAATGAACAACAGAGTTCCTGTTTAGCAACAGCAACAACGTTTACCTTTTTTACATACTTTAGAAAAATCAAGAGAAATGTTTCATGTGTCTGGTTTTTGTCGCGGCAGGACACAGTCAGTGAAACCCTTATGAGAAAACTCGGCTATAAAATCGATTGCAATCAATGAGAGCACTGACAGGTTCTCCATTCACCGCTTCTTATCGTGATGCGTAAACAGCTGCTGTAAAATAAAGCTTCAAGGTGAACCGTCTGAAGGATCCACTTTCTAGGTTTTATTTTTCCTCAAGGACAATCAGGGAGATGGCTGTAACCGTTTTCACATCAGTGTAATATCCAAACCGGGACAATGGAAATGTACAAACTAGACTTGAGGGAGCTCTTCCACGTAAAAAACAAAAAAAAACAAAAGAAGAAAGAGTCAAAGCACAAAACAGTGACAGGATAGCCCACACACACACCCACACAGGAAGATTTAGGATAAGTTAAAAAAGAAACTTTCTTAAACCGTTTTCAGTGCAGACTGAGTGCAGCAGCAGCAAAGAGGTCATTTGTGGATTCTCATCAGTGCCATCCGAGCGAATTGAAAGTAGCAGAGAGAGAAAAGACGTTTTTCTGAACGGCCCTGACCACGAAGCAGTCCGTTTTAAATCAGTTGGGCATTGCTTAATGTAAGCACATCTCAACTCCCAGCCAGAATGTTAAATGCAATAGCCAGATTCCACAGCAGTCCCTACTGGCCCGCCATACATTATTTACGTCTTTAAGATTCTCAGAGCTATACGAGGGCCTTCTCTAAGTTCAATAATGAAAATGTATCCCAGCAGAATACCAGTGGCTAAAAAAAACTGTTTAAACAGTCAGTTTAAAGGGGTCATGCTATGAGAACACAGTCCATTTTTCTTTTTTTCTTTTTTTTCCCCATTTCATGTCATTGCAACTCCAGTAAAATACCAAAACTAAATGACATTTTAATCAAATCCTCGTCCAGCTGCTGAACTGAAGCTGCTCAGACATCATGGGCAACATTAAAGTCGTCCAGCGCGTAGAAGTTCAATCCCATTTTCAACACTTCTCGTTTTAATGAACTTCACACTCGGTCGCAAAAATGACATTTTAATCTGCGATATATTACAATCGTTACACGAATGAGCTCACTCACCGTCGTCACACATCTGCATCGTTACATGAGATTTTTCCGTCTAAACGATAAACTCCTGTCGCTTCAGTCCGGATCAGATCAGCGTCAGTTTTTCTTTTAAAAGTCCGACAATTTGATTTTAAAGAATGTCTGGTGGCAGATCAGGCTAATTGTGGTTTGCATTAATATCTGTCGATATAGGATTCAACCATTTTTTTAAATCAAATATTTAAGGAGCATTTGTGTTTAATTAGTAAATCTAATCTGAAGCAAATACTTGTTCAAAAGAGATTTAAAAAAATTAACTCAAAACTTGAAATTTGGGTCTGAACTCGGCGCAATAAATAAACCTCGCTGGATGATGAATATCATCTATGTTCTGCAAAGTGATTATTTTTTTGTTTATAGGTCTTCCTGTTACACTTATAGGCACTTTAAAAGTTCAACACTTTTTCTGTGCAGTTCCACATCACTGAGCATATCTGGGGTGGGGGACGGAGGGGCAATGTCTTGCCAGAGGACACTTCAACACGCGAGGGTCCTAAGCCTCGACAGCTGACCTTCTCATGGGAGTGTGTGACCACTCCGAGCCTCTTCTTTGCAGCATGCTGCTGCTTGCATTCATGTACATGAAATGCTTCAGTTGGAGGATCAAGACGTCGAGCGAAGATTCAAAGAAGAAATTCTGTCCTCATAACTTTAAGCTTTATAGATTACGTCTAATGAATTTAGTCTAGTTTCTTACTTTGCTGCATATGTCAGTGCTGTGTGTGTAGACAGTTATTTTTGCTGTGACATCACCATCTTGGTATTTCTTTAAAAAAAACAATTATTATTAATCAGAAGATAAACATGAAAGGCTGCGCTAGAACCATACAAGTTGAAGAATTATGAACTGAATCAGTTCAAGAATATGTTTGCACTTTTGCTACAGTATCAGAGGATTAAAATGGATATTAAATACTTAAAGGTGCATATTTGTATTAACAATGTAAAATCGAACAGTAATAGTTTGATGAGGGTGTAAGAATATTTGTACCAATTTTAGCACCTTTGAGAAACAAATATATTAAACAAATGGAATTCATTTTGTGGCAGATATAGTTGGAAAATGCTTATTTTTGGTCTAACTACTTAACCTGTAGTCGTCCCAATTGAAACATGCAACCAACTTTGTGGGAGCAAAATTAACTTGCTTTATTTGAAAGTGATGGTCATTTTTTTCCTGCTCATGTTACACTGATGTGCGTGGAGGCTGCTTGTCCTGTTTTTGACTTTGTACTCCTCTTATAAAAGGAATTGTGTGGTTTGCTTTGTATGTACGATATTAGAACAGTCTTAAATGATTGTGCAAGCTGTTAAAAACCAAATTAAATAAGGGGGCAGGACAGAATATTCCTTGCTAGAAGGCTTTTGTTGGGGATTTGCTTGAAAGAAATAAAATAAATATTATAGATTTTGCAGAGGAAAAACTGTACGTTTCACCCTCTCAAATAATGTAGCCACTTGTATTTGGATTTGTTCTGTTTTACTTTTTTCATATAAAAAAAGCATCCTTCATCTCTGGACCATAAACATTTCAATAGAAACGACTATAGGTTAAGCTCCAGAACATCGTTAAGACACCCGAATCAGAACTTAAAAATAATAACTCCTCATAAATGCCCAAACTGATGACCCTCACTTCTGACTATAAAACCCTCCAGATGGCAAATATTCCAAGAAAATCTCCAGCATTAATATTAATGATGGTTGACTGATTTACCGCCTGTCAGCCCATGCTGATCTTACGCAACACCCGAGCAAACTCGGGGTGGGCAACAAACCGAGACGACGCTCTACAGGATGGACTGTGGAAAGTTCAACGCGCGCGGCGTGCATCCGGCGCGCGTTCGAACCTGTTGAGTTCCCAGATGTCCTGAGTGGGCGCAGCAGAGCTCCGGTTTGTCGGTGTGTTCAGGAGCAGGTGGGGAGAGCAGATTGGGAGACAAGAAGAGTCAACAATAACTCTCATTATGATTCAATAATGGGCGAGTCAAAGCCCTGTGGATCACTTGTTCTGGATCTTATGTTGAACTGTTAAGGCACTTGAATTGAGCAAATAACCTGGCAGGCGCCTGTTGCACCAGGGTTTAAATCTAAATGAAGAAGCATTTATTAAAGCTTCTCCTTGAGCCAAACGTGAGCAGAATACTTAAAAGTGAAAATAGCTTCAAGTCTGTGACATTTGGTCTTTTAACGCGGCGAAGCAAACAAAAACATAACGGAGGAGTTAGGAGATATGATATATATAACATAGCAATTATATTTTCATTCATTTCAGGTCAATTATAGCAAAGTTTTACTCCATTTGCCTCATTAGTTCTGGTTAGAAGTTCATAGTGGAAGGATGCAAAAGGTTCATTTTTTATCTAATAAAAAATAAAGAAGATAAATGTAGAAATTTGAGTTTGCAATATGGCTGGTGCTCATTTTGTCTAAGTTTTAACTTTTTAAAATTTTTAACGCAATTAATCAAATGCTATTTTAGTTTATTTATCAATTTATTTATTTAGTTTTTAATATACAAAAAGGTTCCGACTCTTTCTGGTGTCCTGTAAATGTGAGGCACGAGTGACAACGCCCACGTGCCTGACGCTAACACTAGCATCCACAGTCCACATTTCTAAAGAATCACTTTTTAAAAGAAGTTCCATAAATGAAACGTTTGAAAAGACAAATGAGTACAATAGTATTTTATACCACTCTGGTGGTTGAAGAACCAAATAACAGATTAAAAGCAAAAAATCTACATTTGTTGTTGAGCTCACACACAAAAAAGGGTGAGAGGTTAAAAAAAATTAAATGTTGTTCATTTTGTCCATATATACTTTGATTAAAAGCAATTGTGATTAATTAGAAACACAACTCAATTAAACATTTTAACTGAGCCCCAACACCAGTTCCCAATAATAAAGTATGAGAAGCTGAGGCTCTTTTGCTAAACAATTATAAACATTCTTTATGAAAGCACACAGAATATATTAGTAGGGATTATGTACACACTGAAATAAGAAATCAGCTGGTTTCACAGCTCAATCTGCCAGCCTGTCACCTGCGACCCTGTTGCTGTCTCTGGCTAGAGTCGCTTCACTTTTCGGCACTGTGACGTTTGATCAGATATGCGGTGAAATTCTGGAACCGTGTGTTACAGATAAGGACTGCAGTGAAAATACCCAACTATTTTCTGCCAAAGCATTTAATCCAAATGATCTCTGCCAAGGATTTCCTATCAGTCCAACACCTGTCAGTTTGGCCCGGGCCCTCAGCCGAGCACTTCCATAAATTATCTGACCTGCACAAGCCAGGAAATGACTTGGGATTCAAAATGTTTCGGAAGAACTCGGGGATAAACAAATAAATCCCTACATTAAAAAGACATCACCCGACTCCATTCAAACAAAGCAGTCTCTGTACATGGTTGCAACAGCTTTCAAGAAGATTGAAATCTCTCCTGTAAAAGAAACACACGATGGAGAGAACGACGGAAAAGCGAGGGCGGCGGCATGAAATGGGGGAAGTAAGAAAATGAGGAGAACTGAGCTCGTCTCTACTGTAAAGGCGAGAAAATCCTCCGTCTTAAGAAGAAAATCCTTGTGCGGCGAGATTTCATCTCGGCGAGATAGTGAGCAATTTTAAATATGATCGGCTCCCGTGTGCTGGAAGCTCCTCAAAGGAGCGACGGCAAAGCCACAGCGACAGACGGGGGGAAAAAGGAGAGAGGGGTGAAGGACGGGGGAGGCAAGGGAGAGACAAGGAAACGGGGACAACGAGGCAGAGATTTCAGAGGTCTGAACCTCGTCTTTGCACGAACAATGTTCCTGAAAAACTGCATAAAGATACGCAGATATGTCAGATCAAAAATATTTCATTTAAATAAAATCTGGATAAGAAGGAAGCTGTAGTAGGGTAGGAAGTATCATAGTTAAAGATGAAAAACAATTACTGATATGCTTTGTGTCAAGGTCAGCGTTGATACTGTTCTGTCTCAATAAAAGATCTTCAGAATAACTAAATGAGCTCTACTCACATTTCATTCAATCCTTCGTTGACTTCAGTGACATGCAGAAGAATTCAGACACCTTGGATTTTGTTTTATACTGTAGCCACATTTTTGCAGCAAAATTTTGAATAAAATTGTATTTTATTAAACAGACTGACAAACTCTTTCAGTATAGTGTTATTGAAAAATATCATACCTTTTATACATCTGGAGACTGAAATTGTTGCAATTTTTTCGTACCAAAGTACATCAAACTGTGTGTGAATGAATAGATGAGCATCTTTCCACCAACTCTGACCAGCCTACTGATGAAAAGCATCGTAACGGCATGATACTGCCACCACCATGTTTCACCTTTTGGAGAGTGCATTTAGGGTGATGAGCATCAGCATGTTGGCTGCTTTTCTGGTTGAAGTTTTTCCTTGGCCAGCCTGTCAGTTCAGCTGATTTAAATGCAGGATGGTTTTCCTTGAACTGTGTCTATAATCTAGGAGACTCGATTCCATTGGGGACCAAAATTGCAACGTTTGTTACATTTTCAGTGGGTGCGGTTCGCTTTCACACTGCACTGTGTCAAACAATCCAAACTCTTTGGAAAAACCTGTTACCCTCCTCACCTGTGGAGGCGCTGCACCAAGAACTACTGAAGGAAACAACACAAAAACCCCTGAAGAAGACATCGAGCACAACTTCCTTCTTTAACAAAACTTAACAAAAGAACAGAGCGGTGTTATTTTAGCGGTTGAAGAATTTGTCTTGGGTAAAAAGACAATGGTTGCGTGTTTGTTTAGGTTGTTTTTATCCAGAATCCCCTGCATCTCCGTTTGGATTGCGTTCATATCTCCATAAACAAATCAGACTTTCCAGACAAATGAACTAGAGTTGGATTAAGGTGGATTAAACAGGGTTGGTGTGAATGCACGCTGATTATACTGGTTCACGAATGTTCTCCGAAAACACTAAGGCCTTCACAGAACACCTGAATTTATACAGAGATTATAACACATACAAATGCATAACATTCACTAAATATGTTCCTTGTTTAAACAGCTGAATACAAATACATGTCACATTTTCAGAAAGAAAATAGATGTATTTGTTTCCCTCATTTTTACATCTATTGTTTTTATGTTGGTTTGCAAAATTAAAATTCCAATAGTTTGTGGTTTAATAGACAAAATGTCAGAAAATTCAAGGGATGTGAAAACTTTTTGAAAGCATATTTTACTCCTGAATACTGGCATGTAATGCCTATAGTAGACAGTGCAGTGCACATGTGACATTATACACCAACAGAAATTCACACTGCAGCAGAAAGAAAAAGGATTATATCAGATTATTGTGTTCAAGCCTTTAAAAGAAGAGATTAGAGTCTCATTTTATACGAAGCTACACCTGAAAAAAAAAAAGAAAGAGATTTTCAATCATGACAAGAACTGATTTGTAACCTTTCGCAGAGGGATAGGAACCTGTCAGATAATGTTCCTCAAGGCCCACTAGTCAGAGTGTTCCCCTCTTTGCACCTGCGGAGAGGATGAACCTTTACGAACTTTACAACTGTCAAAGCATTTTTGTTTTCTTGCTAAGCTTCCAGCAGTGGTAAGATACATTGTTTTCTCACACAACATTTAAAAAGCTTGTATTTCCTGGACAAATGCTGAATTAAAATGAAGACTGAAATGTGAGAAATCTGAACATTGTGATTAGCTCAGATGATTGGTAAGGAAGGTCCTTGAAACCCTAGAATATGAATCTTAATTTTCCATCCTGAAGATTTTGTTTTCTCACACAATTTAAGATCTCCACTTATCGCTCCTTATAAAAAATATTAAAATAGTTAAAATTATCATGATGTCATGACAGTATAATACAAATATATCTGTCTTCTTTAATTGCTCCAAGTACTAGCTGCAGAAATAGACCAATCAGAAAGAACCAATCAAAACCAGAAGGAGGGTCATTCTTGAAGCTCCCCAGCCCCACTTACTCTTTGCCAAGTGACAGCTGGTTCACCACAACATAGCGTGCCACAAATGCTAAGCTAGTTATTCACTAGTTATTCATTTATCCGCCATAATGGCGCTTTCCTGTAACAGTAAGTTGTTTTTCCTACCATTAGCACATTTAGTGGTTTACAAGAAGTTGATTGACATCGCCCAGACCCTCCTCCTGGTTCTGATTGGTTGTTTTTGACAGGAAGCACTACATTTCTTTAGATGATAATAGTCAAAGGCAGTAAAGCACTTTGAACTGCCTTGTTACTGAAATGTCCTATATGAAAAAACTTGATTGATTTGCTTGATTAAGCTTGGAGGACACATCCAACGGTGATCCAGCAGATTCTCAGGTTATGAATTTTTTGGGGGTTGCTGACGCTTGGGCACCAATCCATCCTCTTTAAACGGTCAGAGTCCCTATCCTGCTGCTTCCCCAATCCATTTTTTCCATTTCCCAGGCCTGGCGTTTTAGGTGGACGCCTGTGCTTTGGCAGCTTTGCAGTTGTACCACACTAAGCTTAAAAGTTCTCCGTTACGTGATCAAAGTTGCACATTTTGAAGTTGCAGCAGGATTAAACAGGAAAAAGTCTTACGGTTCCTTTTGGGCTGAACAATGCTTTTAGGAAAGCAGCAAAGTAGCGCCATCCCAGGGGAGCTACGGCACCGTCGAAAGACTCCAACCCGAATGCAGCTGAAATTAAAATTCTAAGCTTGTTTTCAGATGTAGCAGATCAAAACAGTGCTCTCTGACACTGCAAAGCTGCTTTTTCACCGTGAAAGGCACAAGATACCAGATGGTGATGTCTTCTGCACCGACGTTCTCATCTTCCCCCCCCCTCCCAAAAAATACTTATCCACAAAAGATAAGAGCATTATGGTGACAATGCACTTTTCCTTCCCTATTCCTTAAATTATGAAGCAAGCATAGCATAAGCCTATTCTCTGAAATATAACTTGACAGCAGAAGCAGTGAGAAGACTTATCTGATTGATAGTTTTTGAAAAAAAAAAAGAGGCGTCTCTGCAAATGAAAAGTTGACGTTTTTTTAATCTTTAACATCGGCCTATAAAACTTTTGACAAATTCAGACGCTCATCCTTTGAGGCTGAATCAAACCGTTTCTGCGTTTGTCAGCATTTCTGTCTCATTCTTTGAGCCTCTAGTCTTGCTAAATTCATCATTGTGTAGTTTAATGTATGGACTGTAATCTCTTTCTCGCCAAGAGTAAAAAACCCAAAATGAGTCATATCTTAGATTTCCATAAAGAATTTTTTTCCCCCCAATCAATCACTTGCTATGAAGCAGGAACATCTTAAAAAGAAATCCTAAACTGTTTTAATGCAGTATTTCTAGGGAATTCCATAGGAGAAGGAAAAGTTTTCTAATTTGATTGGACATTGCCATTACAATGCCCAATGAATATGCAATAGGCACACAGCAAACACACAAAATAAGTTGGTACACTTGAAATTAAAAAAGTGATTTTTCAGCAGAGCTTGTTTTAAGCCAATAAGTCTTCAATATTGATGAAAAAGTAAAATTTCCACTGGCAGATTATTGCACTTGTAACATGGAAAAAATTTATTTTTATAAGTGAAATCATCTCCCAATGAAACAAATACTTTTTCATCAAGTATTTGTTTCAGTGGGAGAATTATTATTGACATAATAATTCTTTATTAGGTCAATAATAAAGAATTATTGACCTAAAACAAGCTCCTATATCTTGCAGAAAAGTTACTTGTAAGTTAGTTTTGTCTTATTTCAAATGCACCAAGATATCTGGACAATAAACTAAACCAAAAATACTCTACGGTCTTATGTTTTTACAGTGCCTCCATGCAACAATTTTTGCAAAAGGTAAGCTAGGTCACGAAGCTTTGCAACGAAACATGGAGTTGTGTCTTCTCCTCTCTGTAAAGTTTTTATTATTGGTAAACTGAAACATGATTGGGTTCGTAGGCAGCAGCAATGCTACGTAAACTATGTGTCAGCAAATATATCTACAGAACCAAAGTTGCTATAACTGAAGGAATAAAGCACTGCAGCCCTTTTTCCTCTCTTCACAAATTTAACTTTCACACATGTGTTAAACCGTGAGTTTCCTTGGCAGAAAGCGGCCAGAGCCCATAATCAGAACTGATTACGACCTCCGCTATGAAGTGGGAGGAACCACGAAGCTGACAAGGACAACTTGGAGTTCTTAATGCTCTCACATATTAAAACAGAGCAGCTTCTGATTTTAATAATGTTTCTGTCACAACAGTGGAATTATAATAAATGGCCGCTCTTTTGTGAGTCACATCCTACAATACCGGTTTCCTCTGCACTTTGCATTAATTTGCCTTATCAGGCCCAATTTCAGTGGGGTGCAGCAGAATGAAAAAGAATGAGCAAAGTCTGAGCAAAAATAAATAAATAAATTTGGGTTACTGGAGTTTAAAAGAAGAAAGAATTGATCTTTAATTTTCCAGTTGTGTTTTTGAACAAAGGAATCTTTTCACTTCTTTTAAAGCGTCTGGAGGTTTTGCATAAGCCAAGACGAAATGAGCTAAACTGCAGTAACTACATAGATACACAAGGTGTGACTAAGTTATGTATGACACTAATGCAGCGACGTAATTCTAAGCATTTATTTTCAAAACTAAATTCTAATTAAAATAGTATAGTTATTTATATTATGAAAATCTTTTAAGATTTTTTTTAAAAAAAGAATTGAAAGTTGTTCATTTTTACAAAGAAAATTCAAACCAATTTCCTTACTTTGCTACTTTAGAAATCCACATTTTACTGCAATTATAGCTCTACAGCTCCACCAGAGAGATTATAAATTTTCTGGAAAACAGCAGTTTTCAATTTCTGCTGTAGGTTCTCTAATGGATTTAAAGTCTGGGCTTTGACTAGGCCATCCAAAAGAAAAACATTTAAATATGAAACAGTTCAAGGGGTGTGAATGAGACATGCACCGATTGCCAATCTGTAAAAAGCAAGTAAGGAACAGTGGCTGATTTTCAGACCTGTGCAGAAGTATTAAAGACGGATCGATAAGATCGGTTTCACAGGTAAGTGTCAGTTAATCACCCAAACTTAAGGAAATTGGTGCTGATTTAACCATGTGAAAACTTTTAAAAGGAATCATACTTCTGCTTAAGCCAACCAGCTATGTGCTTTGGTTGCTTTGTGAGTGTCTCTTTAAACAAGAGATCTTTAATTTCTCATTAATAAATCCTGAAAGAGGCGAGTGGCCCGAAGTGTTGGAACCGAGCCTGAAAAGACACAGAGGCAGCAGCATTTTACTCCTGCCTCAGGCGGAAGCATGCGATAGTGGTGATTACACTTGTAAACCCACGCCATAAACCGCAGCGTACCGCTATCTGGCGCACAAATATAAACAGGGCTACACAGTTAAACTGCACGTGTATGACGCATCAAAGCCAGTTATAAAATATCAAAAATGCCAGTGGCAGTGCTGAGAAATTATAGATCGGTACTCTGAAAATCAAATGCAGTCAGCAGGACTGAGATGACACAAAAGGAAACATTTGGAGGTTGGGGGGAAAAAAAGTGGATCTGTGCAGCGTTTGAGTTATTTTACAGTGAACTGACCGGCTGCTGAATGGCCATGTAATCCTCCGCTGAAATCAAGACTCACTTCAGTTGTGGTAAAGCTTAAATTAAGAGCCAAGGGAGGCTTGCTCAGGGCCCAAATATAAAAATTACACACACACACCTGAAAGACATTCCGTATTAACTTAATGGCTGCACACTGTGAATAATCTACGAGCCATCCCTCTCAACGTTACCAGGGTTACGGCAGTCCTGACATTTTTATTTTTTTCTCCGCGCACTGCCGTAGTTTCCATTGTGTGCCGCTGAAGCTTTACACTGCAACAATTTCTAACAGGAAAAGAATGAATAGAGGTATATTGTTGGCTCATGACTGCAAAATTACAACTTTATATTGACTTTCAAGCTCAAGCTTTGCAGCTTTATGTGCAGAGAAGTCTGCATTGCTTTCAGCAAAGTACCTGGATGAAAGAGACAAAAAAAAAAGAGGAGAGTGTGGTGGAACTGTTGCTCTCCTGTTAACAGGTCTGCAGGCTTTCCCCAAACTGCAAGGTGAAATGCAGGTCATCTGCACTTTTTAATTTTGGCTGAGCATCACACATCGCAGACTATTAATTGCAAATGTGAGGTGACAAGAAATCTCCAGAGATTTCTCAGCTCCAGTGCATCTCAGAAAGAGAGCAGATGACTGCGTCTCAAGCCTCAACGGAAACAGCTGCCTGGTTCCGTGTGAAAGCTGAACTCTGGGGTTTGAACAAGTGGAATGACCTACATGTACCCGTGACTCAAACCGTTAGCCAAAGATCAGCAGGATACCTTCATTTTTGTTCATTTACAAATACGGTTGAGACCAACAGATAGATTGAATGTTATTTTCATTCAACCAAGAAGTTGTTTTCTCAGAGGAAATGACAGCCATCTAAAAAAAAAAAAAACTAAGAAAAATGTAGATGGGGAAACATTCAAGGAAGAAACTTGTATGAGTTGCAGTAACATTTATGTCACTAAGAGTAGCAATCACTAAATCACAGGGACTTGCTGGTCACAACTTCACTGTTCACATTTTTTGCAGGTTAGAACATCTTATTCTCTACTTTTGTTTGTTTTTTTGTGTTTTTTGGGTACAAAAAGTCCCCATCTTTCACCGGTACACCAATTTGTACCTTCCTTTGGATTTTTCCCCCCATTAAATTGCTGAAGGGACAAACTGAGTTGGTGAGTGAACTTCAGTAGTCACCAGGAGACTCAACATGTTACAGCAAAGTTCCTGTGTTTTATCCCTGTGAGCCTTTAACCTTGGTCTTTTATGGAACATGATGACCTTGGAAACGTTAATCTGTTTCATACTCACTTCTTAAGCTGTCGCAGTAAACGATCACGTAATTAAAATGATATGGGCAAGTTTTTAATAGAAACTTCAGAATCCATTTTATTTATGCTTGTGGATGTGTTTTTTTCCCCCTGCCATTTTTATTTATCATGTTTTATTTTGTATATTTAAAATATCTTTCGGTTCCAATTTCTGTACAAAACTAAAGTTAGTCTTTAAGAAGACAAACTGGCATCGTTAGATTTGTTGAAAACTGTCTCAAAAAGACAATGTATTTACATCACACTTAGGTGGATAGATATAAAATTTTAATCGCTTATGGTTATATTTGTACTAATGTTTAACACATTAACATAAATGTGCTCATTAGTTGAGTAGTTTGTCAACTACTAAGCCACTTCCCAATGAGGATCAATAAAGTATATTTTATAATTATCATTTATCGCATTAACTTCTGGGACAAATTATCATCCAGCATAACTGTCATAACAAGACAGAGGCAACGTCACACATATAGTGTGACGTTGCTAATGGTACAAATAACTAAGAACTGCTTATATTTGGTGAATTGATCTCCCGTGTCAGAAAATTACTACAAGTTAACATCTGCTGATCATGTTATATTAAATGCTTGTGAACTCTCGCCAAAAGAACTTGTTTGGGCTACACACACAAGGTTGGAAGTTGTTTTTGCTGCAGCTGCATCAGAACTAGACTGTTTCTCCCATGTTTTGGATTCCTTACCTTGGCATAAACCTATGTGTTGACTGCCTAGGGGAGCTTTTCATTTAGAACTTCTTCATTATTGACCTTCTTACAAGCTCTCTGTATTGTGCCCAATATATAAATAAACCTGACAGTGATTTCATCTAACAATGTTTGGTAATAGTTTTTTTTCCACAACACTCCACATGCATTAAAAAAAAAAAAAAACATCGTGCACCCAACTGCCAGCTGTTGAGATTTATTCCAACAAACATAATTGCTACCACTTGACTGCATATGAATTTAAAATGTTCTTGCAATGATGTAAGCTGAGCTACAGGCAATTGCAAAAAATAAAAAAACAAAATCAATAAGTCACATCTGCAAAAAGGTTCAAAGTAAAAAAAACACTGATTTCCTTCAGCTTTAAGAGTTTCAATCTTTTCTCTGTCATGAATACTGATGAGCTCAGTGTGCATGGAATCTGAAGAAGTCTGCATGGAGGTTGGCATGCAAAGGATCCCTAGCAGACAGTGCGTCTTTGCTCGCTTGGGGGAAAAAAAAAAAACACACACAGGGATCAAAAACACTTGTAGTGGCTAGAAGCAGCGAGCCGTGTGGGATTCATTCAGAGAGATGCAAGGACCGAATTAAAACACACGCGCACACAAACACACGCACGGAAACCAGTGTGTCCTCACCAGCTGTTGGAGAGGGAGAGCTTTAAGACGCCATAGGCTGAAATCCAAAAGAGCAGATTATGAGGAAACAGGAAGAAAGAGGTTATAAAAAGGAGTTGGAGAGGGGTTGCTTTCATTACCAAACTGGAACATGTTAAAAGCCTGGTGACGGCGGTGATTCCATGTCAATCCATCACACAGAACACGGGCCATTGCCTTCAACACAACACGCGTAAAAGTTGCTCTCTACGTGCGTCGTGTAGCAAATGGCATCATCAGAAGAGAATGCACTGCTGTGTTTGCAAAAGAACAGCTCCGAATGTTCATATCATCTCCCAAACAGCTGAATGCAGATTGCGGACCCAGCAGGAGCAGCTACACGGCGCGGCCCTGCGAGAGGACGGCGCCGCATTCGGAAGCTGAGTCAAACTGCACTCCCCTGCTGTCAAACGATTGCAGCAATATCCTTCTGAATCAGCGTTGCTTATACGTGGGCCGCTCGGCACAGACAGAGAGAGAGAAAAAAAAAACACATTAACATCCAGCGCTTTATTGGGACTGGAGATTATTTGAGGCAATTACAAGATGGAACTATTCTTGCCAAGAACATTTCGAGCAGACACAGCCCTAAGCTTTTCTCCACACAAGCAGTTGGCAGCGCCGTAATGTGGGGCAGTTAGCTTAATCTACAACACCCGGTAAACAAACTTTATTCATAGCAAGGCGATAAAAGAAACAAATAGGATAGAGGATTATTATTCTTTTTGATGTTCCTGATCAAATCTCAAGCTGGCATTTGAGTTTCTTGGATTTCTTTTCTGGCCATCTAAGACAGCTCATCTGTGGGGTGTTGTTCAACTAATCAAGGTATTTAAAGGAATTTTTTGCCTTTTTTGCAATTCAAACAGCTTAATGGAAATAAATACAGTGGAGTAAATGTTGGCGCTTGATTAGCTGAATGTCACAGGAGCTTGAATTAATACAATCCCCAAAGTCAACCGTGGTATGGCTTTTTGGCCGTTTAATATCTTGACTCAGCAAAGTCCAGAAAAGGTCAGAAACGTTGGATTAAAGCTGAGAAAAATGTTGTTGAGGAAGCATGACAAGAGTAAAGGGGGGGAGTGAAATGCAAAGTTTGGTTGCACTTTTAATAGTGACCTGGAGAGGAAATCAAGACAGGAAGGATAAATAAAGCAGCCAGTGAGATACAAAATGAAAAAGAAGCAGGTGGGCTGATTTGGGGTGAGAGTCCTATGCTCCTTTCAGATTATAATTCCACAAACATTACTGATCATCTTGTCTTTTGTCCGATGCGTTTCTCAAATCAGATCAAAACTGTTGCATCATGCGGTGCGTCCGGTCTGTGCGCAACCATCTTTTGCATCATGTCGCGTTACTCTGGTTCCACAACCCAGTTTTACTCCTTACAGTTCACAGTGGTTACAGGTTACTAATCTAAACAAAAAGGGAATAGAGTTGGATTTCAGCGGTTGTAGGATTTATCTTTTATCTTTGCAAATTTTCCTGCTAGTGCTAGATCCCCACATTTGTTTGAACAAACTGGACTTTCTAGGCAAACAGATTGAAACGGACTAAATAAGGGCTGGTGTGAACGCACCCCGAGTGTCTAATCATAATGCCATCCTGTGGAAATTTTCTTGGCATGTCTCACTCGGAGGGGACAGTGATCCAGTCAACTGAATCAGGATATATCTGGTAAGGCTCGTTTACCAGATCAAATGTACCTTTTGAAAACAACAACCTACACATGCTTTTCATTAAGCCCATATTTGTGTATTCAATTTTGTTTCATTGCCCTGCTATAATATTTTAATCTTAAATATGTTTGTTTGCTCCAAGCAAAATAAATATGTATATATATATACACACACACACAAGCCCGGAATACCTTGGTCTGCATGTATTTAACATGTTTCACTTAGTGAATTCAATTACTACAACAAATTAACTTTTCAATCATTCCTTTTTTTTTATGACTGCCAAGTCATTTCTGACCCAAAGTGAGGTGAAGGAAATTTCCCGGAAATGTCCACTATTTCCCGGAAATGGTGGACAGGGAGATCCTGATTAAAACTACCCGGATGTCAGACAACATCTGGGTCTTATTATGTGTCTCCACTTTATTTCCAAGCCCAAATGAGGAACTTCATGTTCAACAGTGGTGGGAAGTAACGAAGTACAAGTACGTCGTTACTGTACTTAAGTACAATTTTTGTGTACTTAAGTACTGGGGCACTGGTTTTGATTTGGTCTTGGGTTCAGTGGTCCAGACTACAACTCTGCTACGAGGCTCCTTGGTTCCATGTCCTCCTCTGCCAGTTGAATTTCTTTCAAAATAAATGTGTGGCAAAAAAAGTGAAGTTCAAGTTATGTTAGTTCAGGAGACGAGATGTTTCCATCCCTGAAATTATGATGCATAGAATCATATATCTAAGTCTAAACTATGTTACAGAGTAAACGCAATAAAAACATGCTTTATCAGTACACTTAATGATATTAGTGATTAGGCAATGCATTCAGCAAGTACTTTTACTTTTAATACTTAAGTATTTTTAAAAACCAGTACTTTTTTACTTTTACTTAAGTAAAATGTTAATGTGGTACTTTGACTTTTACTTGAGTACATTTTTGTCTGTGTATTTGTACTTTTACTTAAGTAAATTTTTTGAGTACTTTCTCCACCACTGATGTTCAAGAATGAGCCCAAAAAACCGCAACCCGCGACTCATTACGTTTGTAAGAGACGTTAGAAAAAAACAAGCCCAAAGTCACTTATAATAATCGGACTTGACAGAAACTCAAAATAGTTCTTGATTTTCCAGCAACAAAATGCGCATCTCCCTCCTCCCTCCAATGTTCATGTTTCTGATCAGCTGATAAATGTCGCGTAGAAACGGTGGTCGCTCCCCAAGACGCGCAGAGGAAATAAAATGACATTACTAAAGAAAATAGTAACGCAGTGATTTGGATAAGTAACTTTTATCTGATTGCTGGATTTGGAATAGTAACGCCTTAGATTACTCGTTACTGAAAAAGAAGTGGTCAGATAAGACAAAGTGATGAGGCAGCACAGATCGTCAGAACACTTGCAGGCCGATTACGTCATAGCTCTGCATGTATTTCTGTGCTGATGCGTCATAGTTTGTGATGTGACCAGCGCTTTGTTGTGTAACAGTATATAACCCCTGTTGGTAAAATTCTACCTCATTCCAAGTCAGTTCGAGGAGAAGAGGATCTGTGTTTAATCCAGTAAAAAGGCTCCGATGAACTCAATAAGAGGAGATCTCCAGGTCTTAGTGGACGACCTTGCAATTCCCGCGATTGAGGAATACTACCGACAAATCCCAGAGGAAGATTGGGAGGATTTGACTTTGGGATATGAGGGCATCAGAGAGAACACCAAATATCTCTTGAAATATCTGACCGATGTCTTTTCAGATGTGGTTTCAGACTTGGTTGAGAACTGGGGGTTCACATATCAGGACTTGAAAGCTGCATTTGAGAATATAGTTTCTCAGGCCTTCGCCCGGGCCATGGGTATTGAGGAGACTATAAAAGACGAGTGCACAGAGGTATGTAACATGCTTTTTATAAAGCATGTTATATCAATGGTGACATCTCCCTCAGATGACCAGGACCCCACCGAGTGGCTCAAGGTGGGGTTAGAATTCAGTTCTCTGGTGAATTCTGTCATCTGGTTCATCCAGGAACTGAGAACAATGAGGAAATCACTCGAGGAAGAGCGAAAAGATGCGGTACGACTTTTTGTACAGTTGTTGATGTCTCAAGGAATCAGGAAGTCTAAGACACGTTGGTGTCTTAGCTACCTGAGAGAGACACATGATCGCATTGTCGACCAAATCTGGGCTGAAATTGAGGGACGGCAATACGAAATCCAGCAGAAATGGATTCTTGCCCTGAGTAAAAAGGTTTTTAGTGATATCACCAAAACCTTCGGGTCTGCTGGAGGGGTGCTGTCCTTCATGGAGAACGAGGTGGTCGACGATGCGATCGTGTCGTGTCTAGAAAGTCACCTACAAAAGCACCAGAAAAAGAGAGCCAGCTTTGTTTCAAGGCTTTTTTCTGGTGCTGTTAATGCCGTGAGATGCTATTTCTCTAAGTTAGGGCCAATAGTGTCTTGCTTCTCTGGGCCTCCGTCAGTGATGGACCCATGATGCTTTTCTGTGCTTCCGTTGATTCCGGACCCAAGAAGCCTTCCCATGCCACTTCTGATTCCAGCAACAAGGTCTCTTAGTGCTCCACTAGTCCCAGGGCTTCCAGCTTGTGCAGTTCCAGCGAGCCAGAGTCTCCAATTGTTGAGCATTCAGTTGTCGAGCCTGACGCAAACTCAGATAAGCAAAAGACAATAGTTTGAAGGGCTGACTGGGATGAAAGTACTGGGAATTGTACATCATCTGAGTGATATTTTGTTTCACAATTTATCAAGTTAATATTGATTACTACTTTACTTATGATGTGATATCCTTCATAATTTTACATTAATTTGCTTTCTTGTCTTATTTATTATGTCTATTACAAGCAATCAGGTAAAAATGTCTGACAATAGCTTAAGGAATGATAATGAAGACATGCTTAAACTTATCTTCAGATGTTATTTTCACAACTCTTATAGACATATGTACCAGCCAATCTGCAAGCTGTCTCAGTGCTTCCTGCTTTCAGTGATGAGACTACAAATACTCCACATGCTTCTTATAGATTGTAAAAAAAAAAAATCTGATATGAAAACCAGCGAGCAAGACTCATAATTAGATAAGCATCATCAAGCATCTCTGCCAGAAATTTCAATTAAAGCAGCCAAACACTGCAAACATACTGCTAGCGTGGAGCTAGTGCAGTTCTGTCAACCAATAAGCCAAGTCTCACAATCCCTCAAGAGAGCCCTCCACATCGCTCTCCACTGCAAAATGCTCTGGGACAAACTGGGCCCCCGGGGGACGTTGATTTTGTCCTTCGAAAAAGGAACACAGAGGAATCACTTCCTGGGATGAGAGTCTGTTCCCCCAACTCCCTCTGGGAATCCTTCCTTCCCGTCCCCACATAGACCTGTCACTTCGTCTCCTTCCTCTATCAACTCAGTGATTTAAAAATCTACGGACAGCAGCTCAGAAAGGCAGAAGCAGCTAATCCATCAGCAAAAAGCTATATATCTATAAATAGATAAAACTGCAGAGCAAATTAAAAACTTACAGAGATTGCAGGACAACTACAACTCGGAGGCAGGGGTGAGAAATGGCAACAGAACCAGACAAGCTAATCAGAGGCAAATGGGGAACAGCTGGGGCAGAATGCAGGCAGAGGATAATCAGCTAATGGGCAACAGCTGTGAAGAAGAGCAAACTGGCAAACTGAGGAAAGGTGTGAGAAGACTTGAGAAACTCCAAAAATATAAAGGGAACAGGTCAGTAACCTAAGAGAAATAAGTACAAATGTACAAAGAAGAAAACAAGAATAAACCAAGAAACAAAATAAAAATAAATTAACCTTTATGGTTTTTTGTTACCTCGTGGGTGCGTCCTTTGTGGCAGCCATCTTGAGTCCTTTCTAAAAAGGAGGCCAGCCTCAAACCCGGTTGTTTTATAGAAAGTACGGTGGTAAGAGCTGGCGTTTGTTTGGTTGAAACAAAAAGTAATTAAAAGAATAAAATGACTTGAAAATTGTGCCTTTGCATACATTAGATGTTTTTCCCCTACTCTGGAAGGCTGAGGTGATTGGCCAATTTAAATTGAGAAGGCGGGGTTTGATCGGTGGACTATTTTTTATTTTTTTGCTTCCTCATAGGATAGATGAATGCAACTATTCAAGAATGTCCTGGTGAGGGGAGGTAAAGATGCACCACCCAATGCTCTTACGAAAGCTGCTTTTATAAGCACAATGCTTGTAAAACAACAGACTGTAGCTTGGATACTCAAACATTTAGGCTGGCTAACATACACTCCTGATCAAAATCTTAAGACCAGTTAAAAAACTGCAAGAATTTGCATTTTGCACTATTGGATCTTAAGAAGGTTCTAAGTAGAGCTTCACGATGTTAAAAGAAGAAATCAACGTAAGAGACAAAAACTTTTGAGTGGGGAATTAACTGAAAACTGCATTTACACTCAAACATGATTTTTTTTCAGCTGATCAAAAGTTTTAAGACTATAGCTCAAAAAAACCCGAAAACCCCCCAAAACAGAAATCGGTGTCAAAAAAAAGGACTCAGTAATGAGTAGCTCCACCCTTCTTGTTGATGACTTCAAACAATCGTTTAGGCATGCTTGATGCCAGTGTTTCCAGGAGGCTAGTGGGAACCTTGCTCCAAGTGTTGAAGATGGCTTCACAAAGGGCATCCACTGTCTGGAACTGATGTCCATTTTTGTAAACTTCCCTTGCCATCCATCCCCAAATGTTCGCAATTGGGAAGATGCAGGATGGTCCAAAAGAGTGATGTCATTCTCTTGGAAGAACTCCTTTGTCAGGCGGGCATTGTGAACTGCAGCATGGTCCTGTTGAAAAACCCAATCATTACCACACAGACGAGGGCCCTCAGTCATGAGGGATGGGGATCTCCACATAGCCAGCTGCTGTTTGACGCCCCTGCACAACCTGAAGCTCCATTGTTCCATTTAAGGAAAACGCACCCCAAATCATGATGGCGCCCCCACCACTGTGCCGTGTAGAAAACATCTCAGGTGGGATTCTCCTTGTCATGCCAGTAAAGTTGGAAGCCATCAGGACCATCAAGGTAAAAATTTTTCTCATCAGAGAAGACAACTTTCTTCCATCTTTCAATGTCCCATGTTTGGTGCACCCTTGCAAAGTCCAAACGGGCAATTTTGTGGCGTTGAAGACGTGGCCTTTGACGACGTTTTTTGTTTCTGAAGCCCTTTTCTTGCAGATTCCTTCTGATAGTTATTGGGCTGCAGTCAGCACCAGTAATGGCCTTAATTTGGGTAGAGGATTGTCCCGTGTCTTGACGGACAACCAATCGGATCCTGCGGCTCAGAGCTGGTGAATTTTTTTGGGTCTACCACTTGACTTTTTTGTTCCATAACCCTCAAGATCATTTAAAAAATGCAAAATGACTGTCTTACTGTGTCCAACCTCAGCAGCGATGGCACGTTGTGAGAGGCCTTGCATATGCAGCTCAACAATCCTACCACATTCAAAGTCAGTGAGCTTTTTGCCATCAGGAGGTCTTGACAGTGTAAAGACTTGACAGAAAATGACATGGAATCCAGATTTTTGCACAGCTTTTGCCTATTAAAGACTATGGTCTTAAACTTTTGATAAGCTGAAAAAATCATGTTTGAGTGTAAATGCAGTTTTCAGAAAATTCTCCGCTCAAAAGTTCTCGTCTCTTACACTGATTTTTTTCCTTTAACATCTACTTAGAACCTTCTTCAGATCCAATAGTGCAAAATGCAAATTCTTGCAATTTTTGACTGGTCTTAAGATTTTGATGTGTATTTCAGTTTCCAATGGTATACTGCTTAAGTTCATTGTGACAAAACTATAATATTTTCAGCAACTTTTATATTTACTTAAAAAAAAGTCAGGTGGTCATCCAATATTTTTTATATAATAAACCCACTCTTACCATGTGAAAAACATTTATGCAGCATTTATTCATTTAATTAAAAAATATCTTCAGCTGAAAGAAACTATTCATCCACTTACCTGATTTTATGTAATAGCTGGATGTGATTTTGAACTGTGCGACTATGAACGCACCATGTTTTTTGTCTTTTGATACATATTATTTATGCTTAAAAAGGCATCTCTTTTAAGTTCTTAACAATAATGTTCCCTAAAGTCAGAATTCCAGTTGGGAAAGTTAGTGATCACAGAGCAGACCTGAGTTTAGAATCCAATATTTGTGCGTGGAGTAAAAAAAACAAAAAAAAAACATAGTAAAAGTTGCACATTTAAACTTTTTATTGGCACAACAGACAGTTATCATAGTGGCACAAACAATCTCAGTGCTTCAATGTCTACATGGAAAAAATATATTTTCACTGACTTGTACTGCTAATAACGGTTAGCTCATCCACAATTAGCAAATTGCATTGCAAAATGTTACGCTGTATCCATTCTTGCATCAAAATAACAGTAAATAAATGTCACAGACATATGTTATGATTTCAACACGAGTTGAAAACACTTTTCTCCCAGTGAAAAAGTTTTCAGACGAACTTATACATAAGAAATGGGTGAAAGATTAAATCAATCCATGCTCCAGTAATGCCTTCTTCCTATCTGTTCATCTCTCCCTCTCTTGACTTCCTCGTGTAGAAATCTAAAGCTGTGAAATCACTCATCATTTACCCAGCAGGAACCACATGCAAGGGACTAGCACTAATATCGGGCTTGCAATTTTACACAGGCATGGACCCGCACACCTGCATTACACGTATCAATTCGCATCACTTCATAACTGTTAAGGCACTTGCGGGTTTCCGTGGTGACCTCTGGTTGTGAATGCAGCGAAGTCGCCTGAACGAGCAGAAGTAACTCAGACAGCACCCTGGCACAAACGGAGCACCACCCTGCAGCAGCAGCAGCTCAGACGGGGCCTGCTGGAAGTGAGGTTTTGAAGTGGGGCAACTACCAGAATAAGAGGATTACAGTGTTTAAGGCACATAAGATGAAGGGGAGTTTGCACAGATACCATAGCAACAACCAAGGACATGCATTTGAATTTACTCAGCAACACACTTGTCAAAGAAGGGATGGGAGAAAAAAAAAGGGGCTAAGGTTGTCTTTGTTTTTTGTTCATCAGCAGTCAAGTTTAACAGGATTATGTGGATTCTAATGCCGACTGAGCTTCAATTATTCTACAAACGACGCGCCGGGAGTCCTTGCAGTAATTACCTACATCCGTGTTTGCAAAAATCTACTGCAGTAGATGTCGGTCAGTGGCTGAGAAAAAAAATAAAAAACCTTCATAACCACTGCAGCGCTGCCCCCTGTGCTGCAAAGCTCTGCAGCAGCAGGAATTGATTTAATCACAATCACAAAAATTGAACAGTACATGAAGCACAGAACTTCGTATACGAGACGTCAATATAAAAACAGAGATCGCTCATGGACAGAAGATGGGCTCCGATTCTATATTACGCTCTTAAAAAACTCAATGGGTACGCTTCATTATCGTGGTCTGGGAACTTCTTGCCAAGAACATTTTGCAGTAGGAGGCAGGAAAAGCAGCCGGCGTCCACCGTCGCCCTGTCCCAGCTGGGCAGAGCTCCTGGCTTTCAGAGTCCACAGAAGACCTCTGCAGCGCAAGCCCTGCACATCAAAAACCGTCCCACACATAAAGCCTGGCATTGATGAATGAGCTGGCACCTCCTTCAGCACATTCATGTTGTGACAGTGTCCCTTTATTCCCACTGCCAGCTCTTAGGTAGGGGAGAAAAACATCTTCCTGTCTTCATTTGACAGGCCTCTTCATGAGGCCGTCTCACATGACCCCCTCCATAAATTAGGTGCTTGACCACAATTCGGAAGGAAGCGTTAATCATGCACGTTAGATTTTGATATTCGGTCATATTTGATGTGGGCTTTTTAAGGTTTTTTGCCAGGATCTTGGTTTGTCTGAGTTCTTTTGGGGTTTGTTTGTTTCTGTGTTACTTACGTTCTTATTTTTATTAGATCAGTGTTTCTTCTTTTTTTTTACTTTAGCTCAGCTTAGTGATTCTAGTTTATGTTTTTGTCTTGTGTCTAGTTATTCTTTCTTCCTCTAGTTTAATTATGATTCTTAAGTCTAGCTATTCCTTAATGTTAGATTTATTTCACTGTAGCTCCCCTGGTGTGACTCCATGACACCTTCAATTTGGCTCGTGTGGATTTGATTAAGAACTTTTGTCATTTCTGTACAGTAAAATTACTGACCTATAAATTCAATAAACAGGTGTATATAAAAATATCATCCATTTTTCTGTCCCATTTTTGTATGGCATTAAGAGGAGGACCAGTACTTGTGTTTTTCCATTTAGAGCGCTGGTTTACACAGTAAATGCCATGTGGGTGAAATTTAGCAGATGAAATTTAGCAAATGTCACGTTCTCCTGAATGCAGCACGGAGCTGCGTCACAAGAAGCTGACAGAAACACTGAAGAGTAGAAGAATTCAGATTGATACAGCTGCACTTGTATCCATGTTTAATGTGGCAGAGCACAGTTTTTGACGAGTAGTTCAAACTGGTGTTATACAAATCACTGGTTTTTCCTTTTGTTTGGATGTTTTTTTTGTTTGTTTTATTTTTTATTTTTGCAAGACTTAGCAACTATGATACAAGAAACAAAATGGCTGCTGTTATAATCAAAATTTGAATTGAAATTTTTCGCCATTCTGATTGGCTGCTGTTGGGTCGCCCAAATTTAAGTTGAATGATTGTCGTATTTGTCTTACACCTGTAAAACCTTCTGTTCACGTAGCTCTTTCTGTCCTGTGGGAAACTAATAATTCAGAGATGTGCAAAAATGACGATAAAATAATTTTTATCAAATGCAGCCTATACCTTATTTAATGTGGCAGGGAGGTATGGAACCTGAATACTGGATCGATAGGGGGCGCACTGGCCCAAAAATGGTTGACAACCACAGTTCTACACAACGGCTGCAATCCTATGAGGCAGTTTCATATGTTGACCAGGTTTGTTTGCATAAAGATCAAGAAAGTCTGACACCAAATAAAGGATTTCCATTGGAGTCTTGAGGAGACACATCGGGCTTGGTGAGAACAGAGCTGTCCACTTGCATCAACATCATCCAAAAATAATGACTAAAAACAGACATAAACTAAGTCTGTGCTGACAGACAGATTCTTTTTTTATATGAAGCACTTTATGCAAAGTTAAACTAAATGGCTGTACGCCTGTCATAACCAAAATTAAAATTAAACCAAGGATTTCTTTGAATGCTCTCCTCATAGCTCATTAAACTAAGAAAACAGTCAAAACATTGAGAAAGCCTGATCTCATTAATCCCTTATAGTCAAATTTATTAGGCTATTTGCTATGATTTTCTCACCTATAGCCTCTGAAATGACTGATGCTCTCTGCCACCTTTCTCGCCCAAATTGCGCCTCCTGTGAATGTCCGGGAAAAATGAATGGCGCAGCAGGAGAGCAAACATCAATGAAGCGAAGAGAAAGATCTTCAGTTTCTCTAATTAGGTTCGACATCCTGAATCCAAACACATTCACACCTAGAGGGAATTTTTATTTATTTTTTTATTTTTTTACTTTTTACATTTTATTCCAGTCAGTAAATGCTTGGACGCCTGCATCTCGGCATCATTATAAAATACGTGATTTAATTGTAAATATTTCCTGCTCTTTGAGGCACAGTATTTTTATCCCGTTAACAGATTTCGTGTCTTCTTTTCATCTTTGCTCATTTAGAAAGCTGAAGTAAACAGGCTGTTGAGATTTCCATCTTTGCTTTACCTGTGGCTTCAGATGAGTCATCCCTGTCAGCATCACATATCATCTGAGGGATTTCATTATCTTAAAAAGCGCCAATGCAGATGAATGGTTTCACTAATAATGCCGTTTTTGTTTTGCATTTTTATTTAATTCAGCAGGAGACCTTATTGTTTCCCGATGCGACAAGGTCTATTTTGGGAGCACTTCAGTTTCCTCAACCTTTTCGTTGAGTATCAGGGAAGTCAACACAAGACGGTGACAGCCAATAAATGTGACATAAACTTCCACATATGGAAAAAACAATCAACTATAAGTTTCTGCTTGTTGAAAGCAATAGTTTGTCAATTTTAAAGCTTTCCCAGTGTTTCACTTTTGTTGGAATCTTGGAACAACGTTAGCTTAATGTACCACAAATCTGGAACAAACTTCCATAAAATAGCAAAACAGCTGAAACACTGAGTTCTTTTAAATCAAGAATAAAAACCCACCTGTCTAGAGTCGCCTTTGAAGCATAATAAATGGAACATTGACCATTATATTTGATCTGTAATGATGATTTTATTATGTTGCTGATAACATGTACACTGTAAAAAAAAACAAGAAAAAGAGCTATAATTTACAGAAAAATACCGGCAGCTGTGGTTGCCTTCTGGTAACAGAGATCTTAGTATCTCTAAACAGACACTGCCTGCTCTACAGATGATGGAAGAGATTTCAAAACAAAAGGCAGACTTGACATTAAAACCTAGAGCATGAAGCAGGTCTTTAAAATCAAGTCGAATAAATCGAGAGGAAGAACAAATGTGGATTCCTTAAAAAATGAGAGAAACACAAACAGCAAATACCTCATGTTACCCTTCTTGATGGGGTTAGAAGGCATGGACCTCTGGAGATTGACTAGAGAAATCTCACTGCCTGTGCCACAGAGAAATATAAAAATATTCTTCTCTCCCAGTGAATTTTCTGTTTTTCTCTTCGAAACAATTACCGATTAAACCAGACAAATTGCACGTACCAGCCAGACGCTTTATGCAACCCCCCTACCCACCTCGACAGCGGAAAACCATTTGATGATGTGCCAACTTCATTTCACACTTTGAAGCTTCAGTGCAGAAATCCAATAGAAACAAAGCCACAAATTATCAGCAAGTAAGGTAGCAGCCACTTCAAGGAACTGAGGACTTCTTCAACTTTTGCATTAAAAAGAAACCAAAAATTAGGAAACCGAAAGATACAAAAGAGAGAGTTGTTGCTGGGAATCAGAAGAAACTGTCGGTGAAAGATGACAGGCTTGGTGCAGCGTCCTGTTAAAGACTTGCTCTAGGATCGTTACATCAGCCAACCAGAGGAGGACATAGAATAACGGTAAAGAAGAGCAGTGATGCAAAGAAGCATGTCCCAGGCACTGATTAAAAATAACCAGCACAAGACAACATCA
The DNA here is from genome assembly GCF_904066995.2 of Poecilia reticulata. NCBI lineage: Eukaryota > Metazoa > Chordata > Actinopteri > Cyprinodontiformes > Poeciliidae > Poecilia > Poecilia reticulata. The sequence continues at coordinate 7,672,936 of NC_088838.1, forward strand.
TTGGGTTTTTTCAGGCACAATAGGTCATTTACTCATGAAATTACACAATCTGCACAAGTAGCTCAAAATGAATGGAACTTTTGTTTGACCTTTGAGGCAAAATACCTCAGAGTAAAATGCTGGATCAGGATGACCAACATCGTTTCTGTAGGGAATCTTTACTTCACAATCTAACCTGATGGCCACTCAGAAGGCTATGAAGTGATCATAAATAGATTTTTTATGGAACATGATGCTAAATGACATTTGTTTTGACATTTTTTTTTTATTGTCTTTCTTCTCTTCATATGGTGCATCAGTGTGCACCCTGAGCTGATCTGTGCTCCACTGTTTACAGTGCTCTGGGCAGCTCCAGCGATTACAATTAAGCGGCTCTTATCCCTGGACATAATCAAGGCACACCAGAACGTAGCGGGCGGGGCTAATCCGTCAGTGACACAGAGACCCAAAGCTGCGGAGTGGAGCAGGGAGGTAAACTACAGCATATATGGAGAGCTAACAGTCGACAGACAACTATTTTCTGTTTACCGAAATCTCATTTGGAAGCAAACTAAAGAAAAAAAAATCCAATTACAACTCAGTCAAAGAGAATATTCAGTTAGCATGTGTTTGCGAATCTTACTTTTTAAATTTTTTTATTTAACTGAGATTTAAAGCTTTTTTCAATCCACCAAGGAAGGGGGTGAGGAGGTTGGGCGAGGTTTGGGAATAGTCAGGAGAGGAATTCAATCAGCGCTATCTGTTAATGCAGAGCCCTGACAAGGGGGGCGGCGTAAGAAAAGGGGAGTGGATTATCAGCGACTCAGCATGTTACAAAGCTCAGGCCGCTTGATGCTCTAATAACAACACAGACGGAGGTCCCAACAACTGGCCAGGGAGAATGATGCTGAGAAAATCTGATTTAAAACCAATTTTGAAACAAGCGTCACTATGTGTGCGTGCGTGTGTGTGACAGTAAGGGGACTGTCCGCTCTGACCCTGCAATTTAAGGACACAACCACTCACTGAGCAAAAAAAACAAAACAAATTTAATTAATAAAAAAAAAATTAATCCCGCTGAGAATGAGACTCACAATAGCAGCATCTGAGCATAGCCTAATAGTAACGCCACTGGTACGAGTTGGAATTAAGGAGGAACTCTCATGCAGTTCTGAGGTTAACATCGGTTTAATTTCACTTTCAATTTGTGGATTTTTGAAAACATTTATTATGGTTCTGATAAAAACAACAACAACAAAAAATCTGCACAGATATTCCACCTGCTTCAGTTCCCCTGTTGGCGCCTGAATCCAACTCAGCCAAAATTCCTGACGTAGGGACGATGTCAGTGCAGTTTTTAGAGGGTCTGAACTCCACTGGAATTAGATGAAACAAATAAAAATGGAATAAATGGACGAGTCAAACGTAGAGTGGATTTTTGAAAATATACATGGCGATGAACACACTAATCAACACCAGTAAATGATACATCTCAGAGAATATTCAATATACAGAACATTCACTGAACTCCGAATCAGAACCGCAGAGCATTCTGGGAGATTTAGGCAGAGGAAAAGCTTTGGCTGCTCAACCTATCACAGCTAGCTAAATAAGGTAGGTGGCATCGGTTAACTCACTCACTCTTTGGTCAGTTTTGTTTACTGAGACTTCATAATTTGCTTTATTTGGTGTTTCTGTTGTTTTGTTTATTTATTTGGATATTTAAAATGTCTTCCAGTTCCATTGTCAAATTCAAATTGAACAATTATTGATCTTTGAGAATGTGTTCTTGTATTATTATGCCCATAGCATTATATCACCTGAAAATGCTCTCAATATCACAATAATATTGATCATCACAGTAAATTCTGGGACAATTTATCATCCACCCAAATTTGTTATCATGAGAGGGCTAACCGGAGCACACCGTAAGAGTTAAAATATTTAACTTTTTCCTTTAATCATTGCTCCTGCCAAAGATTCTTACAACTGGGATCATCATCAGCACCAAACTTACTTCACTTCCTGTTCTTGTGACTAAAGTCATAATTCTGAACCAGAAAAAGATTCACCGAAATAAAAGTAACGCATTTTAGTTCACACTTTGTTTTACTGGTTCAAATAAACTTTAAAAAAAAAAAAAGCAAGGCTCTCTAAATCTCCACAATTGTTGGATTTTCACTAATTATTTTTTTGCTTATTCACAGAGAACAACAAGAAATCCGTTCTTTAGGTCCTACAAATGCATTTTAACCCAGCAGGCGCCTTTTTGTGCACACACCATTAAAACGAAAGCACACCAATCCAATCCAGTTCTTAATTAAACCAATAAAACAGTTAGCTGAGCAAATGAATGAAGATAAAAACTTGACTTGAACAAGAGGGGGAAAATAATTTAATGGACACCTGAACAAAGTTTTGCCGTCGCATTGCCTTGACTATCTAGACAAAGACGTGAGCTGTGGGGTTCGCAAAACCGGTGAGGCCGTGCAGGTGCCAAGTCAACGGAGCAGAGTCAGGATGGGTGGGCTTCGGGGCTGGAGAGAGGGGAGAGCGTGGAGTTTGGAGGTGAATGTTAATCACTTCTGGAGCAGAAGGCAGAGCGCTGCAGGTGCTTCCTCTACAAAGAACCATTGACTGGACTGGCTTTACCCCAAACCGCTTGCTAGTGCACGCCGGAACGCACAGGAACGCACTTCCCATGCACAATCCATCACAGCCAAGGAACCTCTGAATCACAGCCACTTCAGCTTTCACACACACATATCTGTCATAAATGTAACCTGTCAGAAAATATATTCGCTTTTTGTACTGTTAGATTTTTTTTGTTTGTTTGTTTGTTTGTTTGTTTGTTTGTTTGTTTGTTTGTTTAAACATAACGACGATTATGTAGATTTGACTTTTTTGACCTTTATATCATGTTATAATGTTATTCTTTCAACAAAACCATCCATGGACTGTTGCCTTGATTATTACATGGCAACAGTCCAGGGATGCTTGAGAAATCCTTTAATCTCCCTTGGCAACCATTCAGCTGGGTGAGCCTAGCTCTGCCTTCGAGGACGAAGCTCCACCTCTGAGCTGTAGTTTCCAAGCTTTCACCTTGCAGAGCTGCTCACCCCCACATCCTCCTCCTCAGCTCCTTCAGACTAGCCAGGACCAATTAGCAAACACATGGTGGATCTACACATCAGCTGAGCTCATTACAGGAGCTACTTCGCAGTGAAAAGCTGATGTAAACATTATTAAATGGTTAATAGAGGAGCCATGTTTTGATGACTTCCTGAAGGCGGAGCTTCAGAAAGAGCAGAAGTTTCTTAAAGAGACAGATGCCCAATTTTAAGGCTTTAAATTGTAATGTCACTTTTTTTTTTACAGTCATGCTTGATATTCACATCATTTTTATAGCAACTGAAGTTAGCATAGTTACTCGACAGTGCACCATGTGCCTGGAAAATACATAATACTGTCCCTTTAATAAATGGTCTGTGTGAATGAGAGGACAAATTTAAAAGTACCTTTCTTCAGTCTCAATACACAGATACTCAACTCATAAATGCTGCAGTCTTTAAGAAGAGTAAAGACAACAGAATAAATACATGGCACTGCAGTTGCTTCTAAAACATGATTCACATTTGGATATGAAATGCTACACTAACCATGCAACCACACTGAGATGGGTGCAGGGCTAATACAATTAAGAGAACATTTTATCTGTCTGCAGAACATAACTTGAAACATATCTACATTGAGATACACATGGTGGTATTAGGTAATTTCTTTTCTATTGATTACATTTATGAGATACACTGTAGGTCTTCTATAGCTCTAACCCACACACCAAAGTGTTATGCATTGCATTTCTCCTGAGGACTCCGTGTGTGTATAGTAGAAATACCCCAATGATTTTTTGATGTGATATTTACAATACAAGTCTCTCAGTTAGCTTAGACTGAGTTCGGACTAGTTCTCCCTTTTATTGGTAAATCAAATTTTGAAAATTATGCATTTTCATATTTTCTCTTTTGTTTTTTTTTTTAAACAACTAACACAGTGTAGGTTAGTGTAGTTGTTTTGAGTTTAATACGAAATGAGATAAATATATATTTTTGCTCTGATGCGTACCTGGGAAGATGCAATTCCTTGATTTTCTGTTGGATTAAAAGCTACTACTTCTATCAAAGAACCTGCAGAGCATTTAAAAAAATCTTTTTGAATAGACAAAAAATTGAATGGGTGAAAGCAAAATTGGTGGGTCAAAGTTCTAAGAAACTGAATTGGTTATCGGCAATATAGAGCCCGACTGGCACATCTACATTTAGCATTTCATAGTAGAAAAGGAAAAAAGGAAGGAAAGAGAAGTCTGATGTAATAAACAAAATGAAAAGGTCTTCATCCCAGCTAGCTAACCTGCACTGAACACTGACTGGAAAAAGGAAGGTATTCATCACATTGTGTATATGTGTAAGAGCCAGCAAGTATTATGTATATATTTTAAAGTTAGTATTCATGTTTAATCCTCCTCTTTACCAGAGCTTTGCTCACTTTTCAACAGTTATTGATTCTGGTCGTGTTCAGAAACTGATCTGAAAATATTTTATGCTGAGAACAATTTTCTCTCTGACTGCAAATGAGCACAAAATGCATCCTGTTAAAATTTCACTGTGCCAACATGTAATTTCATTTCAAGAGGCCGACTGATAAATAAAGATCACTGCTTACTAAGGACTGAGCCTATAGATACTGGGTAATAACCTCCAGACTATAACAACAACTAGAGTGAAATGAATAAATGAAAAAAAAAATCTTGGGTTGCCTCTGTTCTAATTTCCTCTAATTTCTCATTTGCCTTCGCAACCTGTTATTAGTATTCCTTAGCTATCTGTACAAAACTTTACAGTTAAAAAAAAAAGTTATATAAATAAAAAACCCACTTTTTGTTGACACTGTCCAGCAAATAGACAAGCAACACAAGTTGCCTTGAATTGTGCACTCAGAGCTTCACAATGTATCACAAAATATTGTGAAATCAGTTAAAAGAACACAATATTAATATCCCGTAGCACTGCTTGCAATTTAATATAGACCACAATGTTCCAGGCATCAGGAATTTATGTTTTACATGCTAACAATATATCAAACCCATTTAATCTTGCTGCTGTGTGTACCCACATCTGACACAGACAATGATGCCCAAGATCCCAAAGTGATGGAAGCAAAAATAAAGATGAGAAAGAGGGGAAATTATGAAATAATACAACAGATATGGGCTTTGCAATTATAATAATAATTTTAAAAAACTGTCAATTGATGATTTTCTAATATTTTTATCAGGATGTATTATTTCAGCAATATTGAAAATGACTGTAGGCAAATGTGTCTTTTAATTTATTGAGTAGCCAATATATATATATATATAAAAGACACTAATATCAACAACACAAAGTAAATATCTCAAATCTCGAGTTTCAAAGTGAATGTCCATGCTAGCAGTAAGTGCCTCCTCCAGCCTCCTGGGGCCTTTAGAGGCTATCGGGTGTGAAAAAGCTGACCAGAGCCAATTAAACTTTAATGAGAACTTTGTCTGAGGAGGTCGTTGCTGATGGTTGTTCTGAAACCTTCCCCCCAATCCAGCGTTTTACTACGTGCTAAAACAAGAACCCCATCCGTCAAACTGTTACATGGCCGCCCCTTCTCCAAATAAGGTGATTACAGGAGGGGGAAACCGGAAGACTCTCCATGGTAACTCCGTCTCTAACAGGAGGAGCAAAACAATGGACTACTAGAAAGATGATTGACAGCTCGTTGCGGCTAGCGCTCGTTCCAATTCACTGCATCCGTTACCAAGACGGGTCCAGGACTACAGCCACGAGCACAAAAATAACAACAATAATAATAAATAGATATATCCGTCAGCCTATTTTGCGCAGCTAACCCCTTATTAACATTAATATCCCCCTCAAGTCTCATTTTAACTAGATAAATGTAAACAAAGCAGATTCTTGCGTCCTATGCCGTCGTAACGTTTCATGAACTAATTCCTCCGTAAGGAAGCGTGCATCTTTCTCAGTGCTATCTGACCGCGTTACTACATGGCTGCTATTTAATTTTTTTTTTTTTTTTTTTGTCACACCCACCTCCTACTGAGCAGCAACGGCACGAGCCAAAAACTTGGCATTACAGCCACAGCACAGACAAGGGGAAGCGGTATTGCAACTGTACCTCAGTTTCTTCTCCTGGTCATCGTTGTCCTCGAAGGCGAAGTGACTCTGCCCCCTGTGAGGGAGCGGATCAGAACCGGAGCCTCAGATGAACGCCGTTATTTTGCATGCAATTAGCTGCTGCAGAGACTACTCTTTTTTTTTTTTTTTTTTTTTTTTTTTTAATTCACAAGCTCCAGAATCTCAGGTCGGACCTGCCAGCTTTGTGTGTCTCTTCGGTCGAGTGCCACATAAGAAAAACTAAAGTAATCCAACTGCTTGCAAAGTTGCATTCAAAGCGGTCATTATTAATAGTGAATTTAGCAACTGCGACGTTGAGTTGAATGAAAAGCAGGAGCAGGCGTTTGTCCCTCTCATCAACAAAAAGTGCTGGATGCTGTCGGTCACCGCGAGTCTGTCTCCGCCCCACCGCCACTTGTGCAGTACTGGAGGAAATTTCAGTAAGAAATTTATTAGAGTAAATATTTACTCTGACGACTTAAATAAATAACAACTTAAATAAATAAATCTATTGCGCAGATGTAAATACTTCATGTACGAAAATTGTATCAAAAATATATATATTCTTTTAAATGACCATTCTAAATTCCACAAAAAATAGTTAATGAGTATCAATACCCCTTATTTGTTTTTAGCTTACTTACCTATAGTCGCACTGAATAAATTACAATATCAAAAAGTGTATTTATTTCAGTACTAAATTCACAAGTGACACTTATAGATTCCTTGCACCGGACTGATGCTTGCAAGCTTTTATTTCCACTAATTATGGTGGTTTTCCGCTTGTAGTTCATGAAAACACAACATAAGATTAAAATATTACATCAGAACAATAAAAGACTTTTTAAGTGAGTTGAATGAAAAGTATATTTAAACGTTGTATTTTTCAAAAGGTACTTTTAATTTGACGTCTTATCGGAACACTTATTCTAAGTTACTGGATGTGATAATAATAATAATAATAATAATAATAATAATAATAATAATAATAATAATAATAATAATAATAATAATAATAATAATAATAATAATAATAATACAGGTTTTTTCTTACCTTTCCTTATTATACAACTTAATATAAAATAACATGGGAAAAATAATTAAGCTTATTTAGCATAAAAACAACGAAATTATTGTGGCATGGTAAGCTCATTGTTCCACCCCAATGTTTGTGTTATTATTTCTTGTCCCTCGTCGTATCGTCATTCGTAAATTCTTAATTGTGTATGTTCATATATTGTCTATTAAAATTGCTTTTGACGTAAACATTAGTTATTAATTAAAGTCTGTAAGCATGCCTTTCGTTGTTTATTATAGGCTAACCTGACACTCACAATATGGCGGACGCACTAACGTGTCATTTCTAAAGGACGACGAAGCCGATGCGTCGGTATTAATCCTTTTCCGTCAACCGGTGTGGGATTTGGGTGGAAGGGAGGCGTTTCAGGATTGAATGAATAGCAAAGTTATTGCTCTCAACCACGGATAGCAAAGTTATTGCTCTCAACCACGGACTGCGAGGCATATCAATTATTAGGTCAAAAGGTATTGATAATTTAATTTCAAAATATAGGGGGTGGGGGGAAACCCGACCAAGTTTACATGCTCATTAACACCCTATCTGGAATTAATGGTGTTAAGCAGACTTACTTTGACAAATACCAAGCAATATATTGATGTGAACATCATCCTTTCTATGTAACTTTCGGTTACTCAGTCATTGCATGTACATCTTTCTCCGCTTGCTACGGATATTATCAATGTTGATTAAAATGGAGCGAAAACTCCCTCTGCTCGCCGTGCCGCTTACCACGCAGGCGGGTAAATGGTGCGGAGCCACGAATTACATCCAACCTTTGAGCCCCTTTTGACATGCGTTCGTTTTGTTCATTTTATAAAGCTCAGAAAGGCGGGGTTTAATGGCGAATCAGACAAACGTCGTTGGTGTAGCGAAGCCCGACTCAATCGACAGAACAAATCGAGGCAACTCTTTGGAAGCGCTTCCTTTTAGTTGTCAACAAGGAATGTGAATGGATACTGAATAGTAGCTCTTAGCAGTAAATGGTGTTCAAGACGACTGGGAAACACTGCTGAACAAATAAACCCGTCTGTTCTGTAGTGTCACGTTGGTCAGGTAGGCAGCTGAACTTCACTTGCTGTGTTCTCGCTGAACCTGGTTAGTAGGCTAATGTTAGCTAGTTATTAACTAAGTTATGTTGAAAGTAACCTTTATTATCGATTGTTGTCGCAATTATGCTTGTTCATTTTGAAGAGCAACTCAGGCAAATGCATACCAATAGTCTGTCAATACCATTAGCTAACACAGTTGGACTTCCTTATATATTGTGAACAATAAAGTGTAATATACAGTCAAGGTCTCAGCTTTTATCCTTTTAGCTTGTTAGGTGCAACGCTTTGCTAAAAGTATTCATACCCCTTAAACTTCCTGGAATTTGGCTATGGCAAATCTCAATGTGTTTTATTTGTCCAATTTTGAAAAAAAAAAAAAAAAGTGTAGCCCCTTGTTTAAAAGACCTTCGGTGAAAGGTTGTTTTCCAAAGTATTGGCACTTATATTATTTTTATTTTCATGCCAAATTAATTTAATATGTGTTGATCTTGGTGACCTATTTAATAAAATTCCAGCAAAATCCATTGATGTGTTGGTGTGGTTGTACTATTTAAAAATGTGGGAAAGTTCAAACCATACGAATACTTTTGCTTTCGATAGCTGAAGAGGCATGTATGGCATGCATCAAACAAAAGTTTTGTCGTGTGTGACTGTACTTTTTAAAATATATATTTTTGCACCATAAAAAGGCCTTTATTTTGACTCAGAATGTCAGTGGTGGATATTGTGCACTTTGAAATAGTGGTATATTACATCCTTTCAACACTAAACTGTTGATCTGATTCTCTCTTTTTGCCTCAGACATACCTTTTAAATAAAGACAGATGTGGATTGAGTGATACTCCTGTCGCCAGGTCTCAGAATATCCATGTGTATAATCTTCTTAAAGTTTGATCCTCGGCCTGCGTCCAAAAATGCCTACAGGTAAGGCAAAATCATCCATGCTTTGATGTGAAAACTTCCTAAACAAACTTAAGGAAATAAGTGCTTTAAATTGATTTTTAGTAGGAAGACCAGGATGTTCTAAACTGTCATTATTAGTTAATCTAGATTTTAGGGGTCTGCAACATCTACAATCTAAAGAGCCATTTTTGCCCCCTCTCCAGTTCAGTAAAACTCATTTAGAGCCACAAACGTTACGAGACATGTAGGAAAAATGGCATGCATTTTGACTAGTAATCTAGAAGTTTTGGCATATTTATTTTCATTTCCATTTTTAGGTTTTGAACTAAAGAAAAACATTAGCAAAAAAAGAGAATTGATGCATTTTCTTCTGTGGAGTGTTGATCTTTGTGGAAGATTTTCTTTAAAAATGCCAACCTACTGACAAGAAAACTTGGTCCAAAAAATGATTGCTAGTACTTTTAACGTGATTTTGTTGTAGAAATTCAATGTAATTATGCCAAAAAAAAAGAAAATAAGAAAGCTTTAAGCTGCTAAACTATATATTTGTCTGTATTTATCCATATTTTACAAACATTAGTTTGCTCTTTACCTTTTTTGGTGATAGTCATTAAGAGCCATTGTGGAAGATTATGCCTTGATATTTTTCACATGAACATTTACAGAGATTATAATGACCGATCAAGTTCAGAATGTGCCCATTCATTTATAATGAAAGCTTTTCTACATTAACTATGAAAAAGTACAAAGTAAGGCAGCTTAAGTTTTATGTTTTAATGCTCTGGGGTGCAGTTCTCGATGCAGAGTATAACAGCCGGCCAGTTTTAGAAGATAAATTATAGAGCGTTTTGTTTATATCTGTTATTATGGAGTAAGATCCGTTTGAGTTTTACACAAACATTGTGCCATAAAGTCTAACTGGGTCGCATTTTTCACATGAGCATTTACAGAGATTAACTTTAAAATGTCTTCCATGATTTTTCTGCGTATTGGATCTGATTCGTCCTGCTGTGAAGTAGATGTGTAAGAGTTTCGTAAACACTGGCTGAATCGCCAGAAATATAGCTGAGGGAAGAATGTCACAACCCAGGTCACGCATCGGACGTCTTACGAAATGGAGATTTTACGTAAAATGTGTCATTATCACTTTTATAGTCGCAGCATGGATACATCAGAGTGGAGAACAGAAATGGACATATTTTGATCAATTGTGACACAGATAAATTGGGATGCTGCTCGAACCCTTGGTAAATGGCCGCTTGCGGGAACAACTCCAGAACAGGAAAGAAGAAAACAACAGATCAACAGATCAGCTGGGATACGCTTCGGTCGGCTTGCTCTTGTTTAGAAATGAGAGGCTCTGACGGCGTAAGAAGATCGAATGTGTTAGTTTCAAGTATCCCTGCCTCACAACCAGTTCCTTCCAGACTGTCAGTTGATCCGAAACGCAGTCGATGGAGCACAGCTGCTTAAACAGGACAAAAATCAGTGACAGTAAATAAGAGGCTCTTACAAGATGTGCGTCAGATGGCCTCAGAATTGCAACTTGTCGGAGGGTGCCGCTGCTTCTTCCAGAAATAATGAGAAAGGATGTTGCTGTCAGTAGTAGCAGAGGTTGAGTGGGGGAGGCACAAACAACAGAGTTGGGGCCAACAGAAAACAACCAGAAGGTTCCAGAGTGAGAACCAGCAAAATCACTAAAGGCAGACAAAACAAAAACAAATGACTAGGTACATTTTTTTTTTTTTGGGCGGGGGGGTGGGGGGCTTTTTGAGGTGCATCTATTCGCTTTATTCCATTACCTGATGTGTTTTGAAGTCTCTTATCACCCTGTGACATTCAATATGAAAATAAAAACACTTTGGTACTCTCCAGACAGTGGAACATTGGTACTTATAACACTGTAATCCTAACACTAAATTGTATGGGTATCTGAATTCGATACTAATATCGGAAATTTGTCTGACATCTGCCAAAAAAAACTCATATCTGATAAGATCGGCCTGCATCTAAAGCCGCCGTCGATAGAAGAACTGGACTCCAGCATTTAGTTCACCCCAATAGAAATTGTATCTGCAGACAGACCCACTGGTTAATAATAAATAGGTCAGCTATTCTCATGACTACTGTTATTGGCTATTTTTCTCTGACTACCATCACTTGATCAAGCCTTTCCTAACACTCCACCCTGCAAAATAAGTAATACAAGAATGTTTAATTTGTGCCATTGTCATATTGGGTCAATATTGGTATCGGCCAATGCTCAAAGCCGCAACATTGGCATCGTGTCAGAAGTGAAAAAGTTGTACTAATTGGTTTTACTTTAGTCTGGGTTGATTGTGTTGCTGACAGAGCTCTGAAGTGAGGGCATTTTATTTATTTGTATGTCTTTAGTGTTCATTTCTTCATGCGCCAATTGAAATAGTTGATCACATGATTTATTATTAAATATAACCTCAGTACATTCAGTTTGTTTTCAGTCAATTCAGCACTGTTTTCCCGTATCAGATATTTATTATCCGATACGAAATCTCAGACATTGGTATCTTATTGTAAGTGAAAAAGATGGATTGGTGCATTCCTGGTTTTCACTTCAGAGATTAGATAATCACTTCACAATAATTGTTAAAATGTAATCCCGACTTCCCCAGCAGTAGCCTTGTTTTACAGTCAGTTTTTAATCAATTTACTGTTTTGTTTTTTTATTTCCTGCGGTCTCCATGTCCCTTATCCGGCAGTAAATGGTAACTCCTTTCAGCTGGAAGTAAAGACTGGCGCGCTACACGCAGTCAGTGTGGGCTATACGGAGGTGTACGTCATTATATTCCCCCCGAGGTTGAGGGCAAACTCTCTGCCTGGCCGTAGCCCTGCTCTGACCTTCTCCAGCCCTGACCTTGCCTAAGGAGAGGACGACAGAGGTGTGTTATGAGTACTAAGTGGGACCTGGGGAGAGTTGAAATGTATTGTGTGCTGTTATATTTATCTGAAGTCTATTATGTAAAGTTGAAACCACAAGTTTACATACACATAATAAAATGACACGATTTTTTCCTCTCACTGTCGGAAGTTAAATCAGACCAAACCTTTCCTGTTTTTATGTCAGTTAGACTTATAAAAAGTATTTGCTTAATACCACAATAATGAAAGAATATATCAGAAAAGATTACATGCATTTTCTATGTGGGAACATGAAACTGTATGACTTGTGGTCAAATGTTTTGGGTTTCCTTCCACCAGCTTCTCACAGTAGGTCGTTGCTGCCTCTCTGCTACTCTGCAAGTAACACACAGTGTGTGTTTGTGTTTTTCTGTTAGCCAACCGCATCAGTAAATATGACAGACAAGCGAAGAAATGACACCCAATCATTTTTCAGTGCAGCAAAAAGGCCAAGTAAGTAAGAAACGCTGCACTTTGAAAGGGAAGTTAATAATACAATTTTCTAAAAAATAAAACAAAACAAATAAATGGCAGAAGTTTTTATGAAATTGTTTCATCATGGTGTTGTTAGGCAAAGCAACAGACAACAGAGCGGGACGTAGAGCGAGAGAGAGACAGAGAGAGGGACAGTCAGTCAGGGTCAAAGAGTCACAGGTAAGTGCAAGTTTATGCTGGCGAAGGTCCTCAGTCATCCAGGACAGGGCAAAAACAATAACTGTTTAACAATGTAGCAAAGTAATTACATAAACTCAAGTCCAGCTGTTTTTTCTTTTAAACTTTGTTTGGTTTTGTGCAAGTTAGATAAACTTGAGTTATTGTTGAGAAGAATCCTCTTTCATTTAAACATGTATTCAGGGTTATTTGATCAAGTTGAGGCAGAGGAAAGTCTTTTTCTGGTCTTTGTGCTGTAGTTAATATAGTTACTGTACCTGCCATTTAGTTTCATTTTACGTATGCAAATTATAATTTAAATAACGCAACTTGCACAGAGAGACACCACAATGAATCAGTGTTAATGAGGAATTATATTGTTTGATCAGGCGGGGTTACACTCTGAAGTATTTCTTCTGCTTGAACTTGAGATGAAATATTTGTAAAGATGTTGTAGCAGAGATTAGATCAGTGATATTGACCACAGGCATCTACAAACACAAGGCAAACTCAAGTTTAAATAACATTTAGATTTGAGTTTGGCTTCTCTGGGTCTCATCAGCTGTTTTATTGAGGACATCACCCATATGTGATGTGAAACTTGTCATTTTTGGTCCTGCAGACATAACACATTGAAGACCTTCCTCATAAGAGATATGAGACTAATGAGGGACATTATTGTAATAATTAATATTACTACTCCATACATTTTAGGCAGCCATTTCAGCCAATTATTCAGTAAACTCCAAGCAGCACTGATAAGGTTCTATTTGTATATTTTCCAGCCTTACGTTTGCAGAACCCGCCTTTTGATTTGGCGTATGTAAACTTCGGGTTTCTGCGGTGTTAAAAACAAATTTGCAACTTCATCAGGTGTAATTATTAAATTCACAAAACAAAATGACTGAAATGTTTCTGCGGGAGTTGGCTTCTTAATCAGCTTAGATGACTCAGTGATTACCCACATGCTGTTATTTCTCTATCTTGACGTCTAATTTCTGGTTTATATTGTCGTTTTCCTCCTTTTGCTAGTTTTCATAGCAAAACTTATTCCCCAAGCAGCTGAAGGGCATTGTAATGTGATTATGGCTTATATGTAGACACAGTAGAGTCGCATTTACAATAATGATGTAATTATGGTGTGTCCTCGTTCGGCTTGCTGGTTGGTTTCTGGTACAAATATTGCAATTAGTTCTAAAAACTGGTAAAATATGTATCAGATACTCATTTATTCAGCAAAGACTAAGTCAAAAAGCAGGTTAATTTATTTATGTAGTTTATTTCCCCTCTGCTTTGACTGGAGGCCTGTAGCTCTCCTTGTAGCTTGTTCTTTTTTCTTCCACATTCCTTTGTATTAGTATTTTATCACAATAGCTTTTTGTTCTTGATGCTTGATCCTTCACCATCCTTTGGTGGCGACTTTTAGTAAATACTAAGTTTTCCAACCATACTCATGAGACATTCTGAAATGGTAGTTGGCAAAATGTAGTTTTTTTTCCCCTCCCCGTTTGTTGACTTGTCATTGAATAAACAAAAAATCTAAACGAGTGAAGCGCCAATCAGTCGGCCAGAGATTAGCATTGACCACTATGATTTGCTGTGGTTGGTGATTTGTTGGCCAAATATTAGGGCCGCGACTTACTATTATTTTAGTAAATGAATATTCTTACGATTAATTGATTAATCAAATAAAAATGCTGATTTTGCAGAATTTTCTTTTAACCGCTTCAGCCTTTTTTCCATACAATGCTACAAATGCATTCAAAGATGCAAATGAGCAAATAATTTAATTACTTAAAAAAAATAAAAAATAAAACAAATGAAATGTGTATTTCCTAAAATGCAATAACATAGCATTAGTCTACTATCTATTTATGTCCTATAGCGCAGTTCATTTTACAACAACACACCAGCAATTAATATTTAACTAGCGGGTCTGGGGCTAAATTCCACAACTTCAACTAGTGGAGGTTAAAACCACAAAATCTATCAATCATAAAAACTGCCAGTAAGACCAAAAAGGTGATCAATAAATAAACCAATAAATCAATCATACTTATTTGTATTCTGCATTACTCTTCTAGTTGGACAGTAGAGGTAGGCAGAATTCCTCAGCAGTTTTTCCAGAACCACATAAATTGTTGCTTGAAACAATTAGCATAGCGCTTAGTTTTTAATGGCAGTGGTATTACTTGATTCATAAATAGTAATGTTTTTCCCACCATATGACTGGAGGCCTGTTGTTGATGTTCTGTTTTTTATCTTTTTACTCAGATCTTCAATAATCTTGCTCAAACTACACAAAATTTGTTTTGCAGTACAATCACCAACATCGTTTTTTATTCTTCATGATCTAATTTTTTTGTAAACATCTTTTATTCCCGGAGGACGGCTCCAACTTTACTAAACCTTCACCCTAATACCACACCATCCCACCCTTTCAGATTTGCACAAAAGATCACCGAGGTGACCCTCTGAATTTTCTATCCATTCACTAAGATTTGCCATTAAACATTGAAATAATGTTTTTCCAAGTTGCACAAAAACAACCAAACATTCAGGGTTATCTGTAAACACGAGCACATTCTAGAGTTTATTTCATAGGATTCATACATGAACCAGACGAATCATTAGGGGCAGACAGAAATTGTGAGGAACATTTCACATGAGTTCACTGCCTCTGTTTGCTGAACAAAAAAGAAATAAATGTCAGCTGAGTTCTGGTTTTGCTTTGATCCTTCTCCGCTTCCCAGCATGCCTTCAACACGATACAGCCGGCTGCCTGACACTGGAGATCGAGACGCTTGTATGGGATCTCTCCCTTAGGATCCAGCAACAGATGCTGTGCCCGGTGTAGCATCATTAGTGTTTGCTTTGTTTCCAGTTAACACTGGTGACTCACATAGTGCGGGCTGCAGGAGGCTGTCATTAGCCTTTAAAACACCCCAAGAGGACAGTTTAGTCTTGTGTTTTGGCGGCCATCTTGAAAGAATAATTGGTGGACCACGGCCAAGCTCGGGGGAAACATACAGATGGTGTTTAAATCAATACATTTT
This sequence comes from Poecilia reticulata, assembly GCF_904066995.2. Classification (NCBI taxonomy): domain Eukaryota; kingdom Metazoa; phylum Chordata; class Actinopteri; order Cyprinodontiformes; family Poeciliidae; genus Poecilia; species Poecilia reticulata. Next base: position 7,688,813 of record NC_088838.1, read on the forward strand.
ATTGTTAGTTTAAGTCCATGTACTTTGCAGAATTGTGATATTATGTTAATAAGATCCTATAAAATGGACTTTTGTTTGCGAATAAATGATGACAGACATTTAACTTTAAGGTAAAATGTTCATTTCGGTAGAAGAAAATCACAGCAGTTATCACAGTTGTAATTAGTATAATTAGTTTTCAGCAACACCAGTGGTTCATGTATCACGTGTACCACTGGTATACAAGTGTATAAAGACTTTAATGATAGACATTTTTAAACAGCAGTCAGGAGTTGGAGTTTTGCTATTTTACGATTAATAAAATGTTTAAGAGTTGCAAAAAATAAACGGGAGGATATCGTAAATTCTGAAACAGAAGTGGCAAAATCTGCTGCCATAATATTTAAAATATTGCAAAAGCTGCAGTGATAAACTGTTTATTTGTCGCCTTTGTTATACTGAGCATGTGGTCGTATTGAATTTACAAAGCAGAGAGATACTTTGTTATTGGCTTGTGTTGCTACGGGTAGTTAGCCTGGCTGTTGAGCGTGACAAGTAACAAAGCCGACGGATGCTCTAACGTTTTTTCAGTTTACTAGTAGAGCTTAGCAGGGTTATATTTATAATGTTATGATAGTTCGTAGGCTGCTGTAAAGTAGGGTTAGTTTTACCCTACTCATAATGTGTTATTGCAATAGTAATCCTGCTCAGGATTGGCAGTAATTACAGGTAATTACCACTCAGCATCAGATAAAAAGTTAAAGACATAAACATAATGGCAACGTTTCTCTCTCTGAAAAACTGAGTAACCCAGGTCAAAGTTCAGTTCTAGGATTAACCTACAGGCACACGATGTCAGTCCCATTCAAGGTTATAATTGTGTTGCAGTCATGATGTGTCAGTAAAATCCAATTGACACACCAGAATGGGGAAAGCATCAGGATTGGTTATTTACACAAGTGGAACCTTAAGTAATGTACAGTATCTGGTTATTTTAGTTTTCATAACCTTCACTCCCTTATTTTCGTGTTTCTCTATTTCAGTAGCAAGTTCTCTTTGTGTGCTGAGTCTTTGAATTTTGGAGAGTAAATTTGTGTGCATATAAAACTCTATCTTTGGTATTTAAATGGTAAAATTTTTAATAAATAAAAAAATCATTCTGGCTTTGTTTTAAACCTTGCCAAAAAAAGTAGGAAATTTTGAGTTTGGTAAAATTTTTTAGTTGTCTTAATGATAAATATTGTTGTTGGAAATTTTACCTATCTTACATTAAATGGTGTTGCATTCAAGCTTGAGAAATCCTCTCTTCCTGCGTGATGGTGTGGAGTGGAATCTATCTCAATGGGAAAATTAGGCTTATCGTTTTTACGAGTTGAAAATATGTCAAGGTCATATTCTGCAACCAGCAGCAATCCCATTTTTCCACTCTTAAGCCCTTTCTCCACAGGCTGACTGGGTTCTTTTCTGGCCAGATTCGTCTCAATTTGCAGATCCTGTGGTGTTCCTCCCTGTTTTTTGCAACCTGAGGGGTGGTGCAATCCGGACCTAGCCAGGGGTCGCTCTCAAGCGATTTGGTTTACAGCAGACTACTTTCGTCGGTGTAAACTCCTGGAACGACAACATCGCCACCAGCATTTTCAGTCCCACAACAACACCATAGTAGGTGGCGAGATAGCAAGCTTCAAATCGATAATTATTTTTTTTGAGGTCCAAATTGTTTTATCAATCATGGCAGGAGAGCATATGCAGCATCAACTGGATGGGTCACCAGACAGTCAAAAATGGGGCAGGATGTACCAAGCTCTAGTTCTAGTTCTTCCACGCAGTACTGACCTCCATGTTGAAGGGAATAAATTGTTTCCCTGCTAATGTGTCTTGTGTCTTTGAACATTAACCATCCGATCCAATAAGAGACACCAAACACAAGTGAGTGGCAGAATAAAATGTTTGGCTTTGGCAGAGAGAATTTGGGCACAACAGATCCTCAATGCATAAAAGTGGCATCCCTATAAATGTGGCACCATTTTCACCCTTGTGCGGTCTCAAGAGTCAGGGTGATTTGGATCCCATACGTTTTTTTTATCCTCTGCACGGTCCAGCAAGGTCGCACTGACAACGTGAGTTTTCACAAGTTTCGGGAACTAACAGTCTGACGGGACAACTCACCCGTTTCGCCGCTGTCCGACCGTGACATCTGCCACACTCCTCCTGAGCACCACACTAAGTATGCGGGAGGTTTAAGGGAAATCAATCGGTTTGAAATCAATGAAATAAGAAGCATCAATTACTTTTTTTGCACAGTTGAAAACTTTCAGTGTGAAAATGAATTCTGTGATTTATAAGGGGCAGGATATTATGAGATGTATCTTCTACCTGCTCCTTTTCAAACAGAAAATAGAAAATTGCATGTCACATGGGCAAAATAATTTGTTTGACATTTTATTTCTTAAGTTTGTCTCATTCTATTTTGTTTTCTTGTTCTTTTTCGACTGTTTTTAATGTCTGTTCGAAATAAATAAATAAATGAAATGAAATGAAATGAAATTTCAGTGCCTTTACAAACCAGTATGAAAAACTCACCTGTCTCCCAAAGGCTCAGTGACTTTGTGTTGTATGACCAAATCTAAAAAAAGAACTTCTTTGGCCTCTCTGTCAATCTCCTCAGGCTAATTTTGGCTGCAAATAGAGATGAGTTTTACAACAGACCGTCCAAAGCTGCCGACTTCTGGGGCACCAACGGTGAAATCCTCAGTGGTAAGTTGACTTTTTAGAGATATATCACTGCCTGATTGCCTTTTACATTCTTTGCTAACTGGCTTTTCAGTAATCAAGGTGGAATTACTTCTTTACTTCCCAATTTAGACTTTCTTCTAATACGTCACAGAACAACCCAACCCACAGTCAGCTGAATTACCATATCCAATTTTACAGGTGCCCGGTGCACATTTTAGCCAAACAGAGGAAATCAATCATTTGCTGTTTTTTATTTTCTTGCTATTTTCTTCCCGCGTAAGAAGGAAACACAGACATAACCTCGTTGTTCATCAATCTCCTCTCGCCACTTTAATAGAGGGGTCAGGACTCCACCAGCGGGTCCGTAATTGATGGCTGTTTTTATGCGATGTGACAAGAATAAATGGCCCTGCCTTATCTGTAGGGCTGGTGTGAGGGGAGTGGGGGGATGGCACGGGGGGCAGCAGCAGGACCCTGAAGGAGACGGACCATGAAGGGAAGTAAGCAATAGCTCCTGAGGGATCTGTGCAGCTATCTACCCTCCCACAGAGGAATGGGAGCATTTAGCTCTCGGTGGAGAGGACCTGTCCTAATTGATCACCGGGAAGCGCTGCTGACATACTCACCTTTTAATAGGACAATATAAGGGAGAGGAATCCAGAAAGAAAGCAGCTAATTAATGGATGGGCCGACTCTGTTTCATTTAACGCGACGCAACACGTTGAATTTGTCCGTCCTATGTATAAAAAAAAAATTATGTTAATAATTTTTGGTATTTTATGGTCCGTACTATACATACAAGCACACAGAATACAAGACATAATTAAAATACTTTTGAAAATGTTATGTTACACTGGATAATATGTACTTAGTTTAGTTAGTTCGGTAAAATAAAACAGAAGATTTATGGTATTGATTTTAATAAAAGGTATTTGTCAAAGTTTATAATAGTTCACATAGTCTATTTATATTTATATTTATTTATTTATTTCGGTCTAGCTCTCGGTGAGAGCTGTTGCCTTGCAGCAAGAAGGTTCTGGGTTCAAATCCCGGCCTGGGGTCTTTCTGCATGGAGTTTGCATGTTCTCCCTGTGCATGCGTGGGTTTTCTCCAGGTACTCCGGTTTCCTCCCACAATCCAAAAATATGACTGTTAGGTTAATTGGTCTGTCTAAATTGCCCCTAGGTGTGAGTGTGTGTGTGCATGGTTGTGTGTCCTGTGTGTCTCTGTGTTGCCCTGCGACAGACTGGCGACCTGTCCAGGGTGACCCCGCCTCTCGCCCGGAACGTTAGCTGGAGATAGGCACCAGCAACCCTCCCGACCCCACTGAGGGACAAGGGTGAAAGAAAATGGATGGATGGATGGATGGATAACTCTCGGTGAAGGCAGACACTTTTTTCCTCTGCTCCTCTCCCTACCCATTCTCACCCTGCTTACTCTGTTTCTGTGTTGCTTTTTTGGAGCACATCCTCTAAATCTACAAATTATGGATCTGGTCAACCGGTCTCTCAAGGCAATTGATAACATTTTCTCAACGAGAAGACGTCACCCAACAGGATGGATTCACCCTGGATTTATTTGGATTCATGATAACAGGATTTCTGCTGTTTGGAGTTTGTGCATGCCTGGCTTATCAAAAAATTTGTGACGGATTTGGCCACTCTTGTGAACACTCAAACTGTGATGTGAGTCTTGCTAAGACTTGCAGCCCAGCTGAGGACTCAAAACGCACTAACAGGATGGAATCGGTCTTGAGAAATTGCTAGTTTCGGTTCAGCGGAATGGCCAAACTCATTTGGATGATTGGGATGAACTATAAGAGATATAGGGTAGACTCTGGGACAGACAGAAATTTGAAGTCTGCCTGATCTAAAGAGAATTTGTTATTCTGAATCCTCCCTGTGGCTTTCTGGCTATCTCAAGTCTCCTGGAGTTTATGTAGACAAACTGTTCCTTCCCATCTCCTCACCCTCCTGAAGTCACCCTGGGAATCTTATGGCTGAACTCTCAAGGACTTGCTCTTGATTATTCCACCTTTATCAAAGACTTTATTTGGGAGAACAGGCTGTGAGAGACATGGTCTGATCTGCAAACACCTCATAGTTACAGACAAACACACACTCCTGATCCCAACGTCTCTCCCAGCATATCTTTGTTTTTGTCTTGCCATATGTGGCATATCCTACCCAATGTAGTCTTTTCACCCTACTTATCACTTAGTTTTTAGATTATTACTTGTTATAAACTGTGGAGTACTCACTTTTAACCCAGAAAAGGAATTAGAACAAACTTGGAATCCAGAGACTCTAATTTATTAGTCACTCTTTAGCTTATTTTTTTAGAAACTGTAGCGTTCTCACTATCTAGATTAATATTATACTTCTTAGGTTACTTTTTAGATTATTATGCAGAGAAACTCCTATTATTGAAATCCAGAAAAGGACATAGAATGAACTTAGAATCCAGAAATGCAAAAAACTTCCAGGACAGGAACATTTAGTTTTTATTATAACTTAGAAACTGTGGAGTACTCATTACTTTTACAAATTTAGAGCATATTTAGAAAGTCCAGAAAATACTTAGTTAGACTTCTTTAGCATCTCAGAACAAACTTAGGTTCCAGAAAAACTACTTTAGCAACTACTTTTTAGACTCCTATTCTTCCAACCCAGAAAAGGAATTAGACCAGATGATACTTGCTTAGACTTATCTAACCTGAATAGGAGTATCTAGTTTATTTACTTTAGATCAACGTTATTAGTTTCTTTTTCTTCTTTTGCTCTTTCCTTTGGTTTGTATTTTGTTTGTATTTCCTTTTAATTATGTAAAGCACTTTGAATTGCCTTGTTGCTGAAAAGGTGCTATATGAATAAAATTACCTTACCTTACCATACGGTTTACATTAAACTACATACTAACGCTTAGTAAACAGAGTTCACCGCTTACTCATTAAGTGACTTTTAAAAGCAGACGGTTGCAGCAAATTTTATTTAGGGGAATCAGAGTGAAGCGGGATGAAGACAAAATCACCTCATTTTTTGTTTTTGTTGTAGATTTTCATTCCACTTTATCGTTAGAGGCTACTTTGTTTTGGTCTATCACATAAAGTACAAGTCATGACATCACAGAATGCAAAATAATTTGAGGAATACCTTTCTGGATCAGTGCAGAAAGTCTCTTCAGTTTTTCCTAATTTTGCAGAAATTTACGCAAAATCGACAGATCCCTGCATTTTTTTCCGCACAATTGTGAGGTTATTGCAAAATTTCTGCAAAAATGATCAAAAACATTGGGCTTAAGTGACTGCCAACTCCCGCCTGCAGGTGGCCGTATTTCTTCCTTCTATTATACTGCTGCCTAAACCTTACTTCATGTCAAGTTAGGGTCCACGACCAAAATGGCAAGTCACCAAAATTGAGCTGTTTAGTTGTTACTTTGTTTCTCATTTTCTTTCTTCTACATGTAGATTTCGGGATGGGTTGAAAATATCGCCAAACTCCTCGCAAATATTTCTAAAGCTGCAGCACAAAATCAATGATTTTGATTGGAAAAAAATCACACAAAATGTTTTTTTGTTTTGTTTTTTTTTTTTTTATTCTGGAGGGACTGACAGATTAAATATTGCACCAATTTCTCTTTACCAGGTCTGGACCTAGAGTATGGCAAGGAAGGTGGATCATGGCTGGGAATCTGCAAGAGGGGCAACCTGGCCGCCATCACAAACTACATGGAAGGACATCCTAACCCGAACGCACAAGGAAGAGGTGAGCCTGCCACGTTCGGGTCATCACATCTGATCACATCTGGACCGCCACCCGTCCCACATGCCAGCGATGTTCACCGTTTCCCCGTTTACCGATCTGCAGGGTTCCTTGTATCGAACTACCTTATGGATAAGGATGTAGACAGCTACTCCTACCTGAAGAAGGTGTCTGCAGACGGCCACATGTACAACGGCTTCAATCTCATCACAGCTGAGTTCAAGTGAGTGAAAGGTGTTCTGACTTATGCCTTTGTTTTTGTTATTTGCCCTCCACTGACACAGACCTATGTGTTAGTAGGCCTCTCGTGATAAACTTTGCTGGACGGTAAGTTATTGCGATTACATGATGATATTGATGTTTTGAGACCATTTTCAAGTAACGTAATGGAAATGGCATAATGATGTAAGACCACATTCTAAAAGATCAATAAACCTTTAATTCTAACATATCACTGGAACTGGAACTGGAAACAACAAATAAAATAATTAAAAAGTCTCTGTAAACAAAATTGTCCTTCAAAAACGGGGCTAGTTGAGACCAAAACACCAGACTGAAGACTTTTACCAACCAGTTTTTAGTAGAAAGAAAAAGAAAAGAGAAGAAAAATAAATCCTTCAAATAAAAATTATTGTTTGTTTTAATTTATCACACAATTAATTGGTTTATTACTTATTGCGATAGGCCTATGTGTAAGCATGTTTAAAGTTGGAAAACAGAACAATTATCGTCTTGTACGCAATTTCATGCATCTTCTATATTCATGAAGAACAAAAACTCTTTAAATGCATTGTTACATTGTAATATTTAACTAAATAATCAGCTTTTTATTCTTAGGCTGTGTTCTGTTTGCACGTGTAACAGTAGCTGTGAAAACTGCTTCTCGATACGAGCAATTTTAAGCACAAAGAAAAAGGAAGTGATGCTGAACTGCACTGAAAATATAGGGCTGTCTTATTTTCTTATTTTGTCTTCACCAGCCTGAAGTTACTGAATCCCAGTGACCTGCTTAGGAAAGAGAATTCAAAATGGGTTCAGTGGAGGCTAAGATGCTAGCAAAGCAGGAAGTCCCTGAAGGCAGCTGACATGGAAACCTGCATCGCTGCCTGCCAGGGAGAGGTTGGAAGTTGGGTTCAAACACACCCAAATGAATTCCTGCAGGGGAAGAAAGGTGTGAGGGGAGGTATTTTTGGTGTCAGGAGGTGTGTATCCTGCTAACATGGCCTGTAGCTGGATCTTGAACCAGTGTAGTTCTTTTTAATTTATTTATTATTTTTAGCTTGTGCTTCCCTTTCATTGCTTTGTTTTATCAACATTTCTGTTCATTACTGTAACTCGTCTCTTTCCTGAAGCAAAAGCTCCGACGCAACAAAAAGCATCCGATTGTTTCACATTTCCTATATTTTTTACATATTTGCATGAATAGGAGCTAAGTTAAGAACACATTTTTCATTTTGTTTAAAAAAAAAACAATACCAAAAACTGCTTTCACTGTGGACAAGAGAGGAAACACAGAGAAAGAAATCCTTCATCTTCTAAATAAACACCGGCATTAGCAATTAATTTCCTCTCGGCTGTAGTGTGTCCCGCAGCGCTGAAGAAATAGGCTGCTTCTTCCCCAATCAATAACACATCAGGTGGATGGAGACGGCCACTGCTTTATATTGTAATTAGAGGATTTCTCACTCATTTGTCTGGAGCAGCTTTACTCCAAATGAAGCTGAAGATTAGGTCAAGGTGTTGCCTTCTTTTGTAATGGATTATTTGTCTTTACTGATTTGTTTTGGCAATGTGATCTGCTTAATGCTTTGAATAATAATTTCTAACCTTTAACTGATTGATTTTGTGATTCATTTTAGCAGTGGGTACCTTACAGTGGGTATTAAACCCCACAATAAAGAGGCTGAAATATACAAGCTTGTCCTTACTGTACTGTATATCCCATATATTTTTTTTAAATATAATTTTAGCACCTTTTGCTCCATCTACATGCCTCAATGTCGCTGTTGCACCTGAATTTCCCCCACAGCGAAACAATAAAGGATTATTCTATTCTATGTTCACCTACTGAGAATTTTACCTGCTTCCAGCTTGAGTGCAGCTGATTCAGAATCATAACTTCAGAAATTAGCCGAACCTTTTTGCCTAAAAGCACGAGTTGTGATGCTTGGCAGAACTTTGCTTGACCTTAGAAAGAAACATTGAGACGCTGTCAATAACACACATTACAACATAGCAGGGTTAGATAAACTGTAGTTGTTTTAAAGGAACATCTACTATGATTATTTTTAAAATAAAACATCATTAGTGGTTCTCAATTTTTTTAGAGAAACAAAGAAAGCTTTACTTTGTCCAGAATAAAAGTGTCACAGAATATTTTTTACATCCTCCGAGTGACTTCAAATAAAAAGAAAATTAGTGGTGGAGGAAAAAAAAAAGCACGACAAATATGAAGAAGAGAACATTTAGAAAATCAAACAGAAAATCTTAAAAACTTATACTGAGGTCATTATTGGATGAAGAGAAATTAAAGTGGGCCTTAAATCTTCCTGTTTATCTTTCTACAAAAGGGATTTTTTTTTTATCCAGTCATTATGTTTTTTAAGATATTCTTATTCATAAGATACCACAGAACACAACCAGAGGGGAAAAGTGATTGGTTCATTTAATTGCTTTTGCCATGGGCAACCGCTGCATTTCATACAGATTTATGGTACGTCAACAGATTCCAGAAATTACAGGTTAAAAAACTTTCTAAACGTAATTCTGAAAAGCCTTGCTGAATTACAGCAGAAGATGAAGTTAATGTGAAGCTGTAGTGGTTTGCAAAAGGATAAGTAAAAGGAGGAAGATCATTTTATGTTTTCATTTTTTAAAATAAAAACCTCATGAGTGTGACATGCATTTGTTTTCACCCCCTCCACTTAATACTTGGCCAAAATGTTTATTTTTTTTATTTTTTTACCACAATTACAGCATCAAGTCTTTCATATGTACAGACTGGTATATTTACCAATTTGTCTTTGTAAAAGGAAGTCAGATAGAGTGGAGAGCATCTTTGGACATAATTTTTCAAGCTTAGACTCTCAACTAGATTTTGGTCTTGACTTTGATCAAGACCAAAGGAGATTACTCTTTGATGGATATGTTCCCCCTATCCGTGGCTTTTACTGTGCATCCGTATTTATGGGTGCACTTAAAATTCTGGGCGATGAGTTTTCAGAGTGCTTGCCTAAAAGCCTGACCCACCATCGCCTATGCTGGAAGCTCATCCAGGCATCTCCAGGCAACTGCGCCACAGCTGGCGATGGGGAAGTTGCTCTACAGCGTCAACATAGAGGGCTCTTCATTTGAACCGCTCCCAGCCGGCATACTGATTACCTCTCTGCCTGAGATCTTAAAAAAAAAGCTTCTTCTTTTCTTTTTTTTTTTTAAAGAAAAAAACCCTCTTTCCTCTTTGCCGTCTCTCTTTTTATGCCCAGTGGCTCTGATCTCCTGCTGTTCCCTCATCTCTGCCCAAATCAACCCACAGCCCTGCTGATGGGAACCTCAATATTCCAGCTACTTTTATAAAGCAGAAATGGCCACTTTCTCTCTTCTTCTCTATCTCTCTCTCTTTCTCCACAAAATCCTCCACCTTGCTTCCTCCATGGTCAATTTGATCCACATCACCGACATGAGGGTTTTTAGTTCAGGCCACAATATCAAGAACAAAACTAATATTTCATGCTCTGTGCTTGGTTACTGTGCCTTACTAATTCTTTTATTTCCCTTCAGTTTACACTTCCATCTGCTTTCTTTCTTTTTTTTTTATTGAATGGCTAGCATCAGAGCTTGGTAGGAGCAGTGTCTGTTATCACTCCTGTCAACACCGTCTACTGCGGCTGTGCTGACTGTCACCATAGGGACGCAGACAGTGTTGTTGTTTATTTATGATGTTTAGCTGGCTCTGGGTACAAGAAACAATATTAAGGACGTGGAATTGCTGTTGTCGGAAGGATTTCGTAATGTCAGCTGGCAGCTTAGAGGATTGCTCTGTGTGTCTGGTGTTTCCTTCTTTAACACATATTTCCCTGCCTCTAGAACATGCTCTGCTCAAAAGTGTTAGATTTGTTTTTGTCAGACTACTCTTGTGTTTTTTTTCTCCTCGGTGTAGTGTGGTTTTGCTGATATTAAAGCGTATGGCTGGGTGTTTTTTTTTTTTTTTTTTTTTTTTTTTGGTTTTTCTTTTTTTTTTTTTTTTTTGCTCCCTTCTCAGTTTCGTACTTTTTAACAGTTTTGGTCTTGTTTGTGCTCAGAGTTTTTGTGGTACAAAAAAGGAACTGTCTGCCCCAGGACTTATCTGGCATGCGTCAGTCCGTACCCTCCTTAAGCATGGAGGGTATTTGGATATTTGTTAATGATTTAAGAGTATTCCATTAGAGTCTTATGTGACAATATTTAATGTAATTTATTGCTAATTTTCCATAGACACGACGCATGTGTGAGATCACGCCACCCAGCTCCCTGCTGGATGGCAAAAAACTGCTTGCTAACGATGACTACCATTGATTTTAGCTGTCAAGTTGTCAACATAATGCACTAAATCTTAAATGTATGCCTAATATATATTTAAGAAAAAGAGACATAGTGCTTTGCTACTAATTGTTAATGCTATGGCATCTAGACAATTCACAGGTGAGAACTAGTGGGGCTCTCGTCAGTCAGTAGATACAGCAACGGGTCTATGCATAACATAGCCAACAGAGAATGAGAAAATTGAAGATGTTCTTCACTGGGCTTTTTGTTGCGTTATTTTCCCTTTGCTGCGGCGCACTGCTCTAAATTAATAATAGCTACATCTCCAGGTTACATTTTGTTAACGGAAACATTCTACTCCGGCACCGCAACTATGGATGGCAAGTAAAAGAATCGTCTTTTTGCCCTCCAGTGTTGGGTTAACATATCTGTAGGATCTAGTGTTGAGACTCACCACACACTCAACCCATTTTGTCTGCATTTCACCATAGTGGCAAATGGCTATTTGTAAACAAAACTGTATTTCAAGCCACCAAAATTCTGCCTCCATGTTGCATGTTGAAATATTCTGATCAGCATTGGTATTCTGATGTGCACAACCAGGTACCACCAATATGTTCCAAAAACTTCTGGCTGAAATAGCCTGCTTTGTATCAGGGAGCTTGGCGCTGATTATGCATATTTCAGTTTTTTCCCACATAATCAGCCTGTGTTTTGCTTGCATTACTGAAATTTAGCAGCATTTAACTGCTAACAGCTAAACACTGCCATCTGCTGTCAAATCTTCTCTACTTCATTTGGCTCATACACAAAGAAAAAACCAGTATTGCTACTGCTAATTGTCACGGATACAAATACAGCACCTAACAGTTTTTAAATCTACTAAGTGCTGAATATGATTTACGTTTCATGGTTTCGATATTTGTAGATTTCATGACTCTAAAACATGGCGCTGTCCATTTTGCGGCCACAAACCAGGCAAGAGTCTCCAGCTCTTCTCTGAACAGCGTCCGAGTTCGATGTTGGAGCAATATTGCACCACATTTCAGATTGACTGATGCCACTGCTACGGCTGACATAAAACTGACATCAAAACGTTCACTGGCCTTCCAGTTCAAAGGATCTGGTCATAATTTATGATTCTCCCTGCTGTACTAAATCTGTGACAGATGCCCTTGATGTTGGATAGATTTCTCAGAATGAATTTACTCACCGCAACGAACCGGTTCGAAAGGAGATGTGGCACTATAGTTAAATGCTCTCTGCAGCATTGAATTGTACAATAAAAGCCGTCATTTTCCCCTGCAGTTCAGCACAATGTTCAATCCCGCAGTCTCTTCTTTGTCTTCTTTTTCTAGTTTCCAATACAAACAGTTTGCAGAAGTGATGTAAATGTATTAATTCCAATAATCTGAGACTGGTATGAAGTGAAACGTGCCCTTTTTCCCTGTTGAGTCATATTTGCTGTTCTTGTTTATTTTATCAGCACATATGCATTACTACTCTTGCCACTGCATTCTCACCTGGGCATAGATGTATGTAATTGTCTGTCTAATTTTCTATGACGTTGTGTCCCATCTAGAGCCAAACAAGACACTGTGTGTTACTATGGAAACAGAGGCAGCTCTGAACCCATCCGTCTGAATCCAGGTCTGTGTTTTTATTATGGTTGCTGTAGAAACCGTTCATTCCCCATCCACCTTTCCTCCTGGCCTCTGGCCCGTCTGCGTTTGCCTGGCATTTTCTGTCGGCGTTGCTCTCAGATTGTGTTGTTTGCTGAAGCTCAGGCCAAAAGGACACCCAGCAGAGATTGTGTAGACACATCTTTGTATCGTTCAAGTTGTCTCTCCTCAGCAGGGATCTACGGCTTAAGCAATTCGCTCCTGGATACTCCGTGGAAGAAACTTCTGAAAGGCAAGCAGCACTTTACCAACATCGTCGGCGACCAGTCGCTGTCCGGCGACGGATTGGTCCAAGAGCTTCTCCACGTCCTTAACAACGAGGAGCTGTGAGTGACTAACACTCACGCGAAAGCATGAAAAAACATACTCTGTTGTGATTTTTTTCTCAATCTGACACTTAAAAAACAGGTTTCAGAGAATTTTTTATTTTTTTAACTGTCCCAACTTCTATAAATGTGGCAGAAAAAATTTACCAATTGAATGCACATAAAGTATATTTACTAAAAGATTGTTCTTTTCTGTGTCCTTGCTTTCCTGTACAGGAACACACCTGACCCACTTCAAGAGCAGCTGGGTGAAGGATACAGCAAGTCTATGGTCCAGGCAATGTCAGCTGTATGCGTCCGCTCTCCTCATTATGGCACAAGGTCAGTGGCTCCCAACCTCGACAAATCTTTCCGTTTGTTCCTCCCGCCACCCTGCTGCGACAGGAAGGACTACCAGAAGATTTTTCAGGTCAGGGGTGCTCAAAGTGTGGCCCCTGCGCCTTCAGAGTAATTTTGGGCAGCCCACACCTGCAAGTCAAGAACAGTACAAATTTACCTGACCAGGACAAGCACTGAATTAGTCACAGGCAGCATTTATGAAGAAAAACTGACCCACATCCTGTTCTTGTGTTGAGAATAGCAATTGTTCCAAATTTTTCAGAAATGATGAATCAGACGGTTTTGTGTTTTTGGTAACACTTTGTTTGAAGGGGTGAAGGGGTATAAAACTGACATGACACTGTCATGAACATGACATATCACCTGTTGTGAGCATGAAGGAGTCTTAATGAATGTTTATGAGTCGTGAAGTGTCATTCGGTAAATAATGACACGTTTAATGCAAAGTTGCCACTTTTAATGAACTTTTCATGCAGCATTTAGAGCACCTTTGCATTATCAGTGTCATTATTTACCAAATGACACTTACTAATAATAACAGTCGTAAACACTTATAAAAGCTTCTCTTTCTCTCGGTGAAGGCGGACGCTTTTTTCCTCTGCTCCCTTCCTCCCCATGCTGGCCCTGCTTGCTCTGTTTTTGTCCTGTCTTTTTCTGTATTTTGTACAGGGCACTAATTCTGTATCACTGCCCTGTACTGTTCTTCATGAGTCCGAAAGACACCCTCTCTACTGTTCTTTCGTGTGATAAACAATCTCTTCCTCTCCCCCTATTCTTTGTACTTGGCCTAAAAGATGGTTGTCCTAGCGGTCCGAACAACTTACTATCTTAGCTCCAATTGCTTGTACTCAGCCAGAAAGACACCTATCTCCTGCTCTTTAGTGGTCTGCCCTATCTGCGTCTTCTCACCCCATTCTTTGTACTTGGTCCAAAAGATGGTTTCCCTAGTGGTCTAGGCGACTTGTCTCCTCAGCTCCCTTTGTCTGTACTGTTCTTGGTGAGTCTGAAAGACACCCCCCTACTGTTATTTTGCAGGATAAGCAATCTGCTTCTTCTCCCCCCCATTCTTTACGCTTTATCTAAAACATGGCTCTCCTAATGGTCTGAACGACTTGCTATCTTAGCTCCAATTGTTTGTACTCAGCCTGAACGATGCCTATCTCTTGCTCTTTAGTGATGTAAAACGACTTGCTACCTTAGCTCTGGTTGTTTGTACTCAGCCAGAAAGACAATGTTTTAGTTGCAGAGTTAGTTTAATCTTATCTAAGGATTTTTTTAAATTGTCATTTTAAATTTAATTTTAAACTTAAGAATCAAACATAAAAGTCCTAACTTTAGATGTACTCTAAAATATAAAAGCAGAGTTAGTTCTTACAGTTTGTACTGGCAGTATGTATTGAAATATTTACTACAAGTGATGTTTTGATGTGTGCACTTGGATTTTTATAGATTTATTGAATGATGGCCTGTGTAAATATTATCAAATTGAATGGCCATTTGGGTTTTTGTTTTTTTTTGTTATGTTTTGTTGTTTGTTGCACAAATTCAAATATAATTATATAATATAATTCAGTCAGTGAATCTGTGTTTTTTTTTCTGGAATACTCCCTCTCATGGAGACTTACTTACACCTTCTGACAACTAACCCGACTTATAATAACATTGACTAGGTTTGTTATTGGTACATTTTACTTATAAAAAAAAGAACAAAAAAGAACATAGTCACTACTCAACCATGCTCCAAGAGTTGCTCACAACATGGTGAATTGTTTTGTTACCTTTAAAATGATCTGCAGCAAGACCAGCAAGCAAGCAAAACATTCACAGAGTGGATGTAGTAGATACAGGTCAGAAGATTTGACTGAATCAAGACATTTTTCATAAGTCCAGATTGGGGAGCTAACTGGCAAATTGCTAGCTAAGCAGGAAAAATAGGTTGTATTTACTTCGATTTATGCAAACCAATTTTCTCAAAAGACTCATTTAATCACAAGTGAATAGTTTGAAGATATTTATTTTTTTTTAAAAACTATGTTGCTTTGTGTATTCAACAGAAAATGTGTTGAGCATTGGGTGCTGCTGTTACATTTTATTACAAAACAATTTTTTGTGTGCTTTTGATTGTCATGTCTAACATGAAATAAGGGGGGGCTTTAATATATCCACACACACCTCAAAAAATACGTTTTTGCGCCTTTGCGCAAAAACGTATTTTTTGCGCAAAGGCGCAAAAAATACGTTACAACAAAATACGGAAAGATTCAAAAGATGTGAATATTTTTGCTAGACATGTCTTTATTCAAACCTTGACATGCTGGTTGACCCTTTCTGATCACTATCAGGTGTTCTTCAAGATTTACCAATGTTGTTTCTGGGTTTTTTTGGCTTTTTTTCCCATTCAGGACCAACACAATAATCCTGATAGATGCAGAGGGGAATGTCACCTTCACAGAGCGCACAATGCTCGACGTTGACAGGAGCAAATGGAGCACCAATTCTTTCCAGTTCAACCTCCAGGCGTGAAGACGAGCTAGATGAGACCCACTCTGTGCCTTTCTGCAACCCTTTTCCCCTCCATCAGCCACTCTGCTGCAGCTGCTCTGCCCTCGTTGCACCACCAAGAGCAGAAAGACCTCTGTGCACTTTTTCTTCAGCTAGACGCCGTCTGTCTCATATACATGACCGACATGAATTCTCTGCCCTTGAGTTAAGTTCAGATGGCTTTTTTTTTTTTCTTTAATTGTCCTAAGTTAAACAAATCGCCAAAGGACAATTACATTTTTATGAATAAAAACGTTTTATCCACATGTCACAGAACACGCTTGCTGGGATGCTTGACAACGTCTAATCTGTTATTGTCCAGGCAACCAGAAAGTCCTCGTGATGCTGTCTAATGTTGTTGGAGTCAAACTTTCTACCTCTAAATTTATATTACCAACAAAAAATACATACTCAATACTCTTTCAGATTAGATCTTTTAAAGTCAAATTACCAACGTTTGAGGACAGAACAGCATATTATAGATGAAGGTAACCATTAGTGATTACTTTGACAGCACTTGGGTATTTCAGAAATGTTATGGTATTTATGACATCCTGTGTTGTCGAATAATGAATTTACAACTATTAGACATGGAATACAGCTTATTCAATCACGTTCTAAAAAAAATACATCATGGGAAAGTGAATATTTGAAGATTTTTATTTTTTTTGTTGACATTTTTAAACTACAGTTTCACGTCTACTCTAATTTTTATGATGACTTTATGTAAACTTCTGACTGCAACTGTAGGTGATTAAAGTCATTGGTGTTATTTGTGCCTAAATATGATAATGTATGAAGGCTTAAGCATGATTTTATTTGTTTAAAAACCCACCATCTTTTTCATACAAATAACAGATTTCAGTATGTTTTAATTATACAATTCAGTAATGTAGCTCATCTTACATCAGCATGCAAACAGCGACATCTTCTGGCCAACTGTACTGAAATAAAGCCTTTTCTTATTTCGTTGTCATAATCCTGGTTGAAGCAAAATTATCATGCCATGCAGTAGAGTAAATATTTAAATATAATAATAAAAAATAAACAATTGTGAAACCTAAAACTTCTGTAAGCTCTGAAGGTACCTATATTAGTTTGAGACCATAGTTTAACATGAAGAACTTGTTCATTGGCTGGATCCTGAATCTACGTAACAGCGGGAAAAGGCAGGGTTTGGCCCGACGACCAATCAATCATCAAAAAGCCGGTGCTAGTGGGCGGGGCGTGTAAAGATTGCCCGTTGTGTTTTCCCTCAAGATGGCGGTGCTGCTGCTGGAGCCGAATGGCAGCAGTTGGAAAATAAGATCATTTTAAAAGGTTGTGGAACCCTGTGAAGAGATTCATTTCGTATATCTCTCAGTGAGTACTTCCTCGGCGTTTTACTAAGCCGTTTACTGATTTGAAAGCAGTGTTTTCATGCGTCTGTGTTTGCTCGTTAGCACTTTAGCATCGTGAATATCGCTATCGTATAGGCCGAATGTGCAACTCCAGACTGAAGGGATGCTCACTCTCCATTTTAGGCTTCCACGAGTTTGTGTCTTTTACTCGTTTTTGTAATTTTGGTGGCCGTTTGTGAAGTTGCCGTGCGAACAGACGACAAAGTTGGTCCTGAATGTATTTTAATCTGATACCTATTCTCTGTGGTCATTTCCCCCCTTTTATCTCCTAGATGTCCGCAGCGGAGAATGATCAGTGCCTCTGTTCCAAAATAAGCTGAATGCATTGTGATTTCCAATAATTGAGACAGTGATTCTGAAGGCTGTCTACATTAATGAAAAGAGCAATGTAGTCAGCTTAGCATATTCAGCATCTGATACGTGGCCTATACAGGGATGATCTTCTGCATTGGAAATTTGTAAAGATTTCTTCATAGTTGTCAGCTAATATTAGATTTAGGTTTTAACTAAACCACACACACAAAAAAAGAAAACGTAAAAATAGTTTATTTTTAAACAATGGATACAGACGACGTTCTCCCCCCTCTCCCCTTGGAGCCACCTGATGATTTTAGCCTAGACCAGTGCAGAGCACCTCCACCACCTCCCCTGCAAACGTCCAGTGACGCAGAGGTAATGGACGTTAGCTCTGGTGGTGATGGACACACATACACCCCGGGGGATGGGGAAGCAAAGACGCAGGAGTGCATGAGCGAGAGCTCTCTGATTTTCTGTAGCCACCTTTCCAGTGAGGCCAGTCCCAACCCACAGTGCCCCAGAACGGCCCGCCACGCTCCTCAGGTCACCAAGTTTTTGCCGGACCTGAAGCAGCTAAGAAATGTTAAGATCAGGGTAAGCTTCTCTGAAAACAGCAGCAGCAGCAGCAGTACCAGTAACGTTAGCAGCGGCAAAGACAGGAAGGTTTTATACACAGGTGAGGGTCAGGAGGCAGGAAGTGAAGATGGCTTAGCTTGTCTGAATGGTGAAGTGGAAAACATGACGAACTTGCTGGAGGACGCTGAGGGTAGCAGTGGAACTGGGGACGCAGCAGGAGGGAAGTCGGAGGACAGCGAGGTAGACCTGGAGAATAAGGTAGAGTTTGCCGTCTTGGATGAGTTGGAGGACTACTACGAGAACCTCCTGGACCGGGATGATGGGGAGCAGGGCGGCTTTAAATCTGACGCCATAGTTCAGCAGGAGGAGGTGCAGGACGAGGCGTCGGCCTACGCCTATGAGGTACGTCTGAGCTCATTTTTGTTGCCTAGAGTTCAGCCGCTTTTAAAAGATAGTTAGAAAAAAAAAAAGATAAATTCTTCTCACCAATTCTTCTCACACCTTGCAAGATTGTGCATAAATTATTCAATTTAGAGAATGTCCTTTGGTGTTATCTTTTTTATACACCCTCATGAGTCTTTGTGTCTGCTGTGGTTTGGTCTGTTCTTCTCCAAGAGGAAGCAAGACTGTATTTCCGAGCCGTTTCCGTTTGCCGATCCTAACCGCTTCCTCTTCCAGGAGGGCTTCGATAACGATGTGGATGCTCTTCTGGAAGAGGGCATGCCAGTCCCAAAAAAGATGCGCCTAACGGAGGACAAGTATGCCGGGGACAGCGATCACCAGTCTGACGGAGAAGGCGAAGGGGGGGTGCAGCCGATGGTGACCAAAATCAAGACTGTGCTGAAAAGTGAGTGGTGGACTCGTTCTGACTGGTGTCTGGTCTGTTGGGCTCTGTCTTTTATGTTTCAGTAACAGATATCATTTTCTTTGCACCCCTACTAAAGATGTGTTTAACGTTCATATTGTAGCTGGTATTAAGTAAGACCTGTGAAGACACTGTTGCAGTAATCAGACTGATGATAGATGCATAAATTAGTTCCTCTAGATCTTGTTGGGACATTAGTCCTGGGCCTGTCGAAATAAATCAGTTAATCGCATTTAAACTTTAGGACAAAAGTCTTCTGTCTGATGCTTTGATCTCAACCAGTCCCTTTTTTTGGAAGGACAGTTTTGTTTCCAGAGACTTCATGATTCGTTCTATTTGTTGTTTCTGTTGTATTGTTTCTTTACTTTGGATATTTAAAATGTCTTCCATTTCCAGTGTTAAGTGTTCATTGGAATTGAAGTGCATCATGTTACCTAAAAATGATCTCAAAACAACAATATTATCATCGCAATAACTTCTGGTACAATTTATTGTCCAGCAAAATTTGTTATTGTGACATTCCTTTAATACTCAAAATGTTCTTCAAGCGATAGAAGGCTGACTTTGTAATTGTCTTTATGTGTCTCTGAAGGTTCCGGTCAGAGTTCATCACTGCACCTTGATTTCAAACCTGATCACTAGTTTTTATCCTTAATAACTCAAGCTGTGTGCTGACTCTGGATTGTTTCTCTTTAGGTCCAACGATTATAGCTTCAGTTTTGTTTGTGTTTTTTTCAGATGCTGATCACAATGCAGATTCAATGTTTCAATCTTATTTTATCGAAAAATATCAAACAATACAAACCGATTGATCTGTGCATCTTTAATTTAAAGATATTTTTTCTGTGTTCAGCAGGTGTGCAAACAAATGCTGTAAATATTTTGTTTTGGTTTTTTTATACTGGTTGTCAAGAAAATGGTTGCTGTGGAGATGTTGTATAAAGATTTTTATGACATGCATAAATAAAGTCACATGTATGCAGGTGTCGATCCTACAAATAAAAAGTACTGCACACAATAGTAAAGTATAGCATCATAAAAAAACAAATTTTCTGTATCTGATCTTTTTACAAGTTTAATTTCTTTTAAGTGTCTTCAGCTCATGATCTGCTTATCATCTGGCACACAGCAGCATTAACCCTATGTTAATGTTTTTTGTTTTTTTTTCGTGTGACAGGTCGAGGCCGTCCACCAACCGAGCCTCTTCCCGACGGTTGGATCATGACATTCCATAATTCAGGCATTCCAGTCTACCTGCACAGAGAGACCCGAGTGGTCACCTGGTCCAGGCCCTACTTCCTGGGAACAGGCAGCATCAGGGTGAGCTGCAGCAAAGGCTCGTGTCTTAACAATAGCTGTGTTTCCATTACAAATTAGCGTAAAATTTGTTGATATTCCGCTAATTTGGGGGGGAGGGGTGAAACCCACACAATTTGCCATATTTACAATAAAAAGAGAAACAGTTAAAATCACACATGGATAAGTTTGTTCACACAGTAACTAATTAAAAAACATGCCACACCGTCATCCTCCGTCCACTTCCTGTAGTCTTCTTTGTCTTTTCCGCAAGAAGTGATCAATTTATTTAAATGTGACGGCGCTTAAAGAACATACAATGTTACCAAAAATATACCGGATTTAGAAAAGTGCTCATTTCCATCTACTGATACATTAATACATTTAAAAAATAAGAACTGTATATAGCAGGAAAAAAGTTTACAAAACTACGTCTGCCTCTGAAATTAAACATCGAATTCCTCATAGGTGCCCATAGCTTATTACTAAGCTCCAATCTTTAAGCTGATTGGAGGAGCTCTCTCTTTTGGCGACAGGCAGTGTGTCCCAGCACGTCCATCCTTTAATGGGTAGAACATTCCGTGAAAACAAAGACTTTCTAAATCGTGAGTTTCAATTTGGAAGTTGAATCAGATTGAAAACTGGATGTTCAGTTCTGCAACATCCAAATACGGCGATTTCCATAGAGCCAGGAAGAAGCGCTACCCTCATCCTAGCACAGAAAAACTTTTTACTGAAAAACTCTGTCGAAATTTCCGTGTTTCCATCGAGCAGATTTATTTTTGGTAACTTCAATTTGCGCAATTTTTTAAACATTTTTTTTACGGTCAGTAGAAACACAGCCAGTACGCGTGTCGAAGGCGATATTCTCGGTTAGAAGATTTAATTGACAAACCCGAGACGTAATCCGGGTGTCGAAGCCCGCTTCTGAACTCTCGTGGCTTCTCGTTCAGAAACACGACCCGCCGACTAGCAGCATCCCCTGCTTACACTACAAGAAAATGAAGGACCAGGAGGAGAGGGAGCTCAACGGGGAGGTAAACTCTAACGAGGCTGCTGCGAAGGCCAGCGACATGGGGAAGGAGGACAAGTCGGCGGAGGACCAGGAGGAACACCCTTCGTCCACCGTCGGCGAAAACAGCCAAGACAGAGAGAGCGTGGACGAGAGCGGCACGCAGAGCAAAGAGGTGCAGGCGTACGACACGGCTCAAGGCGCCTTAGGGCAGGTCAAGGCCAAGGTGGAGGTGTGCAAGGACGAATCCGTAGGTAAGGAGTTTGATGTTAAGCGGACGGGACTCTGTTTTTGATATGAAACAGGATATCTCCTATTAAAAAAAATCCCTCGCAGAACTTGAAGAATTCCGTCTGTACCTGGAAAAATGCTTTGACTTCGAACAAGTCACCGTCAAGAAGTTCCGCACCTGGGCCGAGCGGCGGCAGTTCAACAGAGACATGAAGAGGAAGCAGGCGGAGTCAGAGAGGCCGATCCTTCCCGCCAACCAGAAGCTCATCACCCTGTCGGTCCAGGACGCTCCCACTAAGAAGGGTAACGAGTCCGGAGTCACGCGGCGCACGCCTGGAGGTTCTGTCACAGTCAGGAAGTTATCCTTGAAAATATTTATATATATATATTTCCCCCCCCCCCCCCCCTCCTCAGAGTTTGTCATCAATCCTAATGGGAAGTCTGAAGTTTGCATCTTGCATGAATACATGCAGCGGGTCCTGAAGGTTCGGCCTGTTTACAACTTTTTTGATTGTGGTAAGTTGTTTAGTAGTGACTGAAGTTACTGGAGGAATTTGAAGGTTTTACTAACCTGTAATATGAACCTTTTAGCAGCATCCAATATGGACTTTTCCTAGATTTGCATGTGAGCTAATGCTAACGCTAACATGTCTCCTCAATTTATTTGACTAATTCAATCTAAATATTCAAACTGAAAATGTATTACCTTGTCACCACGGAAGTATTTAGTTCTGCTCTATTGTCTATTTTTTTATTCTTTTTTGTCCTTTCCATGTTTTTTGAATGATTTTACAGCACTTTCTTGCAGCTGCTGTTGTCTTAAAATGCTTTATAAATAAAGTAGCAGTAGTAGTAGTTCAGTTTTTAGTTTTCTGGTGTTGTTTTATATGACTTGTGTGAAAACTCACAGCAGACTGTTTTTGTTCCCTTCAGAGAACTCAAGTGAACCCTTTGGTGCTTCGGTCATTATAGACGGAGTCACTTACGGCACGGGAACTGCGAGCAGTAAAAAACTTGCCAAAAACAAAGCTGGTAATTTTACCTTTTCATTTGCAGCTTTTGCACATTTTATATGGATCTGCTGCTAGATGCCAGTCGCATTAAAAAAAACACTATAATGTGTAATGCTAAAATGCACACGGTACCTGCATTTTATCATATTTTCAAATTGATATCTATTGACATTAACTATATTGAACGAACAGCGAAGAAAAATGGTTAACATACCGTAATCTGACAATATGGACAGTTTCAGATATTATCAATTGGAATTTATTGTGACAGTAATGAATCAAAATCTTATTGTGAAAAGAAAATTATCTCAATAAACGATAAAATAAATGTCCAGCCCCAAATATAAATACTTTTATATTTAAATGATGTTTTTAGTCTTTTATTTTGTAACAGTTTATCCGGACTGAGTGCATGTGCATTCAAGAATCAAAGAAAGGGACATTTCACAACTTTGGGATTAATTTTGTAGGATGAACTGATGAACTTCAAATGAAATCAGGGGAATGAATAACACAAAAAGTGTTATCTGCTGCTTCTTCTTCCCTTTTTTTTTATTTTGTTAAAAAATTTATTAAGCCTAGCAATCCTTATTCAACAGACAAGTTTAAAAGATGCAAGGAAACAAAATAGAAATGTGAACCTGGAAAATAATTCTTTATTGTTTTTTTTTTTTAAAGAAACTGTGATGGAACCCTGTTTAATTTTTAATTTTTTCACTTCCATGTGTTTGCATATTAACGTTGCACAGTGGAACGAGATAAAATGACAGCATGCCAACGAGGGCTTTTGCTAGCTAACGTGTAACAGAACTGAACTCGCTTGTTACTCCCTTCAGCCCGAGCCACACTGGAAATCCTCATCCCTGACTTTGTGAAGCAGACCTCCGAGGAGAAACCCGTCGAGGGCGACGAGCTGGAGGTACGCCGCACCCACTTTGGGAACCTTTGAATCGTTACCACAGAAATAACTTTCTCTCCTCTGCTGTTTTGTCCTGCAGTATTTTAATCATATCAGTATAGAAGACTCACGAGTGTACGAGCTGACCAACAAAGCAGGTCTACTTTCGCCATATCAGATTCTTCATGAGTGCCTTAAAAGGTAAATTAGATTGTTGTTTTATTTTATTTTTTTCCAGGTTACTGGGAGGAAAACGGTTTATATGGGGGT
The DNA here is from genome assembly GCF_904066995.2 of Poecilia reticulata. Classification (NCBI taxonomy): domain Eukaryota; kingdom Metazoa; phylum Chordata; class Actinopteri; order Cyprinodontiformes; family Poeciliidae; genus Poecilia; species Poecilia reticulata. Next base: position 7,712,550 of record NC_088838.1, read on the forward strand.
CTGTTACTGTCAAGAACATCTATAAGGCTAGCGGCTAAAAAGAGTTCTTGTCCTTGATTAGGAACTTTTTCAGTAACACCAACCGTATTCCAGTGTGACTGACAGGTTTCATATCACTTTCCTCCAAAAATAATCGACGAATCTTTTTTTTTTTTTTGTCAAAAAAAAAAAGGTTAAATGAAATCACCACCTCTCTCTTTCTAAAAGATGTTTAGGAAGGTGACAATATGTATCTGTGTCCGATTTTCATCCAACTAATGAAATATTTCTTGCATTGCGTACTTTAAAATGTTATAATTCAGTAGAGCTCAGAGTAGCACTGAGAAAGCCTAGAGGGTTTTTTCTGTTTTTACTTTAATAAAGGTCAGGACAGATATTAGAAATAATTGTTAAACAAGTGCAGTAAGGTTTGATTATGTTGATTAGACTTGGCTGGAATTCCTTGGAGATGTTTTCACAAATTGTACAGGAAAGGTCCGGCTATTTTGACTGACGGTGCTGTATGTATAAAAAGAAAAAGTGATTGTATTATAGGTTAGCTCTTTCTCGGTCTACACTTTGTGTTCTTGCCATTGATAGAAATGTAAATATGTATCTCTTTCTATACTAGTGCAATCTCTTTGTTGCTTTTTTATGTTTTTTCAGCATTTTTTTTTTTTACTTGTGTGTGGCAAGGTTAAAAATGACCTCGATAAATAAATGTTTTTTTGTCTCAGAAACCATGGAATGGGGGACACCAGCATTAAATTTGAGGTGATCCCAGGAAAGAACCAGAAGAGCGAATATGTCATGACGTGTGGGAAACACACGGTGCGAGGCTGGTGTAAGTAGAACCAAATTCTAAGTCTCGTCAATCTACGACTTTTTTTCCTTCCTTACCTTGCGGAACCACGCATGCAGAGTTTTCAAGAATTGTTTTGTTGCTTGGTTTTCTTTCCCAACCAGGCAAAAACAAGAGGGTCGGCAAACAACTAGCGTCCCAGAAGATCCTCCAGATGCTTCACCCCCATGTTAAGAACTGGGGCTCGCTGCTGCGCATGTACGGCAGAGAAAGCAACAAGATGGTCAAAAAGGTGAAGATCTGCATGTCTCACTGTTTCTGCCACTTTTTCCAGATGTGTAGAGCTGAATGCATGGCTCACGTAAGGCTTTTGTGCATCATTTTGCACAAAACAATCTTTTCTCAGGAGAGTTCAGACAAGAGCGTGATAGAGCTGCAGCAGTACGCCAAAAAGAACAAGCCAAACCTTCACATCTTGAACAAACTACAGGAGGAGATGAAGAAACTGGCAGCTCAGAGGGTGAGAGTCGATGACGTCCGATGTGTTGCTACACGTTTGGTGTTTAGTTCTTCTGGTCTGTATTTCTCTGTACGGAGCAGAAGAAAATAATCGTAGCTTTGTTGGATCCTGAGTCTCAGACTCAACAGGAAGGCAGTCTGAACACACACACCCTTTTTGTCCAACATGGCCATATTTTCTAGATCAGCTTCATAACTGGATGTAGAAACAGTGCAGAAACATGGTAGTACAGGAGTCCTTGGATTTTTTTTTTTATGCAATTGATCACAATATTGGTTGCATTTATTGAAATGTGTCTACAAATCTTTTTTTATTAGCAATTATTTTGACCATGAATCAAAGCCTGCTTCCTTTCTGAGCTTCAGAAACACAATTTCTCTATAAACAAAACAAATTTAAAACAAAAAGAAGTTCTAATCAAATATATTTGGCCAATATTCTCCTAGTTAATGACAGAATTACTAATTCCTATCGGAATACATTTTATTCTCTCCTCACAGTGTACAATTATTCCCCATTTCTATCAGGGCTAGTAATTATTCTAATAATGGATTATTCTATCGATTAATCTGACGATTAATTGATTAATCTGATTTTTAAGTAAATAGGCAGATTATTTATTTCACCACTTAAGCTTTTTAAAGTAATGTTAGAAATGCTTTAAACTAATGAAAATAAACAAACTCCTTTACTAAACAAATTATTTACTTGCCTTAAATGCCATAACAGCATTCTTTTAGTGAATATCAACAAGGTTAAGCTAAAACTATGGCATGAGAAATTCTGGGCAAAACATGTTTTAAGACAAACAATGCAAAACGTATATACTTTTTTTCTGCAAACGGTCTTTGTTGAGTCTGTGTAACGATTACTAAACTAGTTGACGATCATTCGAATAATCAATTTGTCACGATTAATCGTTTCAACCCTGACCCCTATATTTGAAGGCATATAGCTGTGATTCTATAACGTTAGTCCCATTCTAAATGTGTTTAGTCATCCGTTGTGGTTGCTTGCTCTTCTTTCCACATCAGGAGGAAACCAGGAAGAAGCCCAAGATGACCATAATGGAGTCGGCCCAGCCGGGCAGCGAGCCCCTCTGCACTGTCGACGTTTAAGTCTCGGAATCACTGACGAACCACGGCACTGAAACCCCAGTCACTGTCAAACATCACACCGCATCATGGCGTCCACAACAGAACGCATCACTTTGACATCCGGCGAGGAGCGTAAGCGTCACACTGATCAGACCGGCGGAGCCGCCGCTCGCTTCCCACGGCTCCGTCTGAAAAGGTTGAGCAAGAAAGAGTGTGAGGATTAGGACTGAGCGCACTTAGCGGGGCCTAGAGATATGGGGGGAAAAAGAAAAACAGTCTACCTCTCTAGATGCGTCCTAACCAACAAGAATATGAATTACATCAGAAGAGAAATGCATGCTTTTAACTGTAAAAAAAAAAAAAGCCAATCCAAACATTGGTTTTACTGTCAGTGTTATTTTTAAAAGTCAATCTTTTAGTGCTCGCACTTGGTTTGTTTTTTGTTTCTTTTTAGTGCTTGAAGTTTTCAAAAGGGACTACTAATGCTTGTATTTATACTAGTCAATTAATTGGAAAAAACAGTTTGTTTATGGATCCTTAAAATTTATATTTTAAGGATAGAGGAATAATAAAAAAAAAAAAGGGTACCATTTTTGTTAATCAGTCTGAAAAGTCATCGTGTTCGTTTGCATGACATGCGTCATGAAGTGACCGTTTGGGGAAAAACCGTCACCATGCACTCTCGTCTGATTGGATTTTACTTTTCGCTCGTCACGCTGTCGTTCGGAGAATAACCGTTTGTGGGGACGTGATGTTTTGAGTAGGACACAGTTACAGTCGCAGTAAACCCGACCCAGGGTTGGAAGTACCGCTAGCTTTGACATTTCTTTAACAATTAGCTTTTTAATCTACACTACTGCTAATTTCAGACTTTTGTCCTTTTTTTTGGTCCATTTTAAAAAAACAAAGTCAGCTACACGTTGCCTTAGTTAATTCATTTCATGAAGGGCTTAGACTCTAAAGAGGTCGGACCTAAAAAGCCCTTCAACAGGAAGTGGAAAGACCAACTCCCATTTACTTGATAAGGCATTTACTCCTTAGGCATTTGGTACGTTTTGAGTCGAGACGGGTTTTCAGAGTTGTCTTAATTGGTGTGTACTTTGTACGTTTGCCATCATCCTCACAGTAAATCATGCTAGCTATATAGTAAAAATAAACTCTGAAGGCAGCCTTGTAAAAGTTGGAACAGTGTATACCAAAGCTTACATCCAGTCTTATGCATTTTCTAGAAAGCTACATGTTGCAGGAAAAAAATAAAAATGAGGCTTAACTGTGGCATGAGCTGGAGCAAAAATGAATACAAACTGCTGTGCTTTTTCTACAAAAAAATAAAAACTTTTAGGAGGCATATGTTTCAGCAATGCTCTTGTGATTGTGTAGATTGCTTCAAGAATGTTTTTTTTGTTTTTTTTCTTCCCCTCCCCCTCATCTGTACGTGTCTTGACTCACCAAGTCGTGGTGTGAGGAGAGAAATAATATACTGGTTTTATGTGGCGTTGTATCAATAAAATGTTTGAAAAAGTTGCTGCCTAGAAACTGTGTTGCAACCTGAACTCGACTTCAGTGATGTTTGTTATGCAAAATAAAAATGTCTTTACTGACATCTAGAGGCCCTTTGGTTTATTCAGCCACACAGAAGAGGTAGAGAACTGTCTTTATTCTTCATATACACAGTTTGTGCGAATTCTTTACCAGAAATGCTGCGTATCAAACCAAAACTTTTCAAGACTTTGTTTTGTTACCAAAAAAAATAGAGCAAAAAATTACTAAGCGAGTTAAGTGTGTATACATTTTGAGAATAGAAAGCACTAAAGTTTAGCTGATCTGTTTCTGGTCGATGCTAAGTCTGCTGGGAGTTGTAGTCCACTCTTTCAAACAGAAGAAGAATCTCCACATGCTTGGTCTGTGGAAACAGATCCACGGCCATCGCTCGCACCGGACGGAATGGGGCGCCGTGAACTCTGTTGGAGGGAGCTCTGCACAAGCTGAGGAGGAAGACAAAAACATTGACCATTAATTTGAGAAATCATAGGCTTTTCTTTTATGATAGCTTGACCACCATCTAGACATGGGCTAGGTAAAAAAAAATGCCAAGGTCTAACCAAAGTGACCCAAGAAAAAACCCCAATCCATCCAAAATTTTAACCTGTTAAAAGATACATTTGGTATCCAGGCATCTAGTCAAGATGATATCTGGGACAGATGCTAGTGACCAGGAACCTTCATCAATAAGGCATTGTAGGGAACTCTGGTAGTGCCAAAAAGAATATATGTTGGTGGTTTTTAATTTTTTTATAAAATGTGACTACATTTTCTTTTACACTAGATAAAAAAAATTTCAATTGGAGTGAAATATAGAAGTTTATTATAATTGAATTAAAAAATAATAATTTTAGACATTTAAAAATAAGTTCAAGTTTAGTAAGTGTAAATAAATCCCCAGTTTTGTAATTTTTTTTTTACTAAAACCTTTAAATTTGCTTCATTTTACCAAGGCTGCATCTATAGTTTCTAAAAGTTTGTAGCCTTATTTATATTTCCAAAAAGTTCATATATTCTATAATGAAAAGAAAAAATGCTGGCAAGATACAAAAAAAATTCCAAATTATTTTATGTTGCATCTTAATGTTTTCTGAAACTAAAGCAGCTGCTATGGTTACACTTCTGATGGGAGTCTCCCAAGTGTTATCTTTAATTTTAATTTGGAATGGCTGATTTGGGTATATTATTTTAAACACTTCAGAAAACCCTGTGAGGCTTCTATTTAAAATGGAAAATAATTTTTCTCATGGGTGAAACAAGCTAAAAGTCCTCACTCGATAAAGTTGGTCATGGCCGCCTTGGCATTGCATGCCACGTAAACCAGCCTTTTCAGGTGTTCCGCTCTCCTGATGGCGAGGATGACCTTGGTGTCTGGTTAATTTAAAAAAAAGAAAAAAAAAAAAAACTCATCACCGCTCTTCAAAACAACCGCATTTCGCATTTGTCCGGGTTATCTACTCACGCAGGCCCGCCCTCGGTGGATCCACGATGGCCGTGACGTTGGGGGACACCAGAGCGTTCAGGATGTTGGGGAACACGTCCTCGGCTTTTCCGCAGTGAAACTCGACATTACTGAGATCTTCACACGCAAAGAAAAAATAAAAACGTGACTTCATGTTCGTGTCCGCGTGAGGAAACGGCTGTCGTACCGTTAAGCTTGGCGTTCATTTTGGCGTCCTCCACCGCTTCCTGACAGAGCTCGATGCCGATCACCTTTTTAACGCTCTAGAAAACAAAAAGGTTTGAAACTCCATGAACTTTCTTCAACATGCAGTTGCTGATATCTTCCTCAACAGTAGGATGTGTTCAATATAGCCTGGACAAACTTAATACACTTAAGGAACAATCCAGTTTATTCTGAAGACGTTTATACTGCCTACATGATTGTTGTCGTTACATAAAAAACACAAAAATCACTTTAGCCAGTGAGAGGCCGATGGTTCCCGTCCCACAGCAAACGTCCAGCACCGTGCTGTCTTTGTCGAGCTGAGCCCATTCCCCCACGGCCGAGTACAGCACCTCGGCAGCCCCCGTGTTCACCTGGAAACAAACACACAACACTCATCTTCAAGTACAACTACTCAAAAAGAATGAAATATGTGTACAGTCGCCTTGTGCACATCCGTTAAGTATGAGAATGATGCTAATTCTGCCATCACAAACATAAATGTGTTGGATCTAGAATGAGACTGAGCAAAACAACATCAGACTCTGTAGGAATACCTGTGTAAAACAAAAGAGATTGATATCTGGGAAAAGACACATTATGCATAAGGTGGAGGATCTGTGATGCTGTGGACTTGCTTGGAGAATTAAGAAAAAAATCTCTGATGTGCTACTGCAATAAAATAAATTATTTTGAGTCAAGTTTATTTGTATAGCACATCTCAGCAACAAGGCATATCAAAGAGTTTTACGTCATGAAAACACAATACAGTACATTTTGTCAAATGCCATCATCAAAATATATCCCTCAAATATATTGGATCAGTGTTCCAGTTATTATGAATCAAAGGGAACTCTAAAAAAGTGGAGGTTTTAGCCTTGATTTAAAGGAACTCTGTTTCAGCAATTTTGCAGTTTTCTGGAAGTTTGTTCCAGATTAGAGGAGCATAAAAACTCAACGCTGCTTCTCCGTGTTTGGTTCTGGTTCTGGGGATTTAAGGCGTCTGGCACACATTTGCCATGCATGACCATAAACATGGCCACCACTGTATCTGTCATCGATATTACTCCATAACACTAACCTAAATGAGGTTTTTACAAGATCAATTTGACTTTATTTCTAGGGAGATTGTGTTAACAAGTGGCCATAAATCTCCTGCTTGCCTGAAAGAAGGAGTGCGGGGATATTCTGAACTTTAGGCCGAGCAGCTCCTCGTGAATGCAGCTCTCTCCAGCCACGAGCTCGCAGGGCAGGTCCTCTAGGTTGGGAGATGTCCTTCAAATAAAGTCGAAAACGGGCGATTAACTCTGCTATCCAGATCACTCTGGGGACTGATTCAAGCTCATCTTCCTCACCTTTGACCCTCTCGGACAAAGTGCAGGGAGGTAATGCCGCTCTCTTTACCCTCTCCTTCGAGAAAATACATCTTCATGGAGTTCTTCAGGGCGCTGAGCTCCTCCTCTTCAAGTTTCTGTGAGAATATAGAACGGACTTCACAAGGGAAGAAATCAACAGTAAATGACATGCAGCTAAACTGACGATATATCTTCACCTGCGGGTTGAAGAAGATGATCGCCATAGCTTGCTTGGTCCTCGTAGTGCGTACGGTTAGCTGCTTCCAGTGCCCTTCGTACGTCTCAGGACTGTACACAGAGTACTTGGTAGTCCTGTTTCCAGAATTAGAGAGAAAAAAATACATGAATCAACAAGCTACTGACATTTTCCAAGCTTGGAATAAGAACTCCTACAATCATTTTTTTGGAAAATTTGAAAAGACAGCATCCTGTGGCGGCCGGTGGTATTCAGCGGTGGAAGCACCTGATAAACTTCTGGAACTCGTGGACCACCCTCTTGGCCTCGGCAGACACGTGGCAGGTCTCCGCCGGTCCCACCACGGCGCAAGAGCCTCCTTTGTACTTCCCCAAGCGGAAGCCGATGGTCTTATCCTCCCCGTCAGCCCCCACGGAGATGAGGAACTCACACTTGTTCCTGTACTCCGTCTAACCGAGACCCAGAAACACAAGCAGAAACGTTTACATATTGTACAAGACTCTTTGAATGAGAATACTTACTGGATTAGACATTTCAACACCAACACTTCATTTCTAAAAGACCTGGAGGAAGTGCTGATCCTCTTTTACAAACCTAAGCTACAGTCCAATGTTTAAGAGATGAGGCTACTTCCTGGCACTAACAAGCCATTCTTACGCAGTCTTTTAAATAGTTAAATATTGGAATGTGGGGTATTTACCTGCGTTGGAGAAGGTCGAATTGCTTCAAGAGGGCAACACATTTTGTTGAATTTTCCTTTCTGTGCAAAGAGCCACGGCAACATGGCCTTGTTGGTGCTGCCTATCTCCCTGAAGACCACAACATGATGGGTTAGTCGCAGTGAATCGTACAGAGCATGAAAGCAAAAGTCAGTAATAAACAATTCATCTGATATGGATCCAGATGAATGGGGCCACCTACTTGGCCAGTCTCTGCAGAATCTCCACCACCTCCTGCTCCTTGATCCTCAGCTGCTCCTCGTAAGGCACATTCCACAGGGGAGTCACGGCGTTGGCTATCTGAACGCTGAGCGGCTCCTCTTCTTCCTCATCACCCCTCTCTGTTCTCTTGGACGCCGGCTGCCCCTCTTCCTCCCCTTGCTTCCTTTTCCTCAGGATGGGGTCCGCTTTGGGTTTGGCCAGCCTGACGCTCAGGACTTGGCCCTTCCACTGCATGCCGTGCACCATCTTCATGGCCTTGTCGCGCTCCTCCTCGTTCTTAAAAGTAACAAAGGCGAACGTTTGCTTGCCAAAGAGCTTGATCTTGTGCGGGTTCAGGCCGTGCTTGGCCAGGAACTTCTTCAGGTCGTTGAATCCGACGAACTTGGGCAGGTTCCTGATCTCCACTTTGTAGATCTCTGAGGTGAAGAGGTCTTCTTTGATGTAACGGTACATGTTGGTGTCGGAGGTGGCCTCACTGCCTTCAGCTGGAGGATCAGGCTTGGGGGCATCAGTTTTGGAGAGTTGAGTGAGATCATCACCAGGTTTCTCTTCCTTTGAGGATGCAGCCTCTGGTGCTGCAACACCACTCAGATCCGCCATCACTCTTTTGGCTGTCATAATACAATCATAAGGCACTTACATGCATGTTAAAAACACTGTAAACAGTCTAGTGGTGCTTATCAGTTTTAGCAGATGAAATTAATCACACCAACTTCAATGTAGCAGTAACCTTTTAGTTTTTCACAGTTGCCCAATGTTAATATAAGGATTTCTAATAGGAGTGTTGGTTGTCCGAGGTTCTTAAATACATCTTCATCACTTGAGTTAGATTATAATGTTTAGATAAACATAGAAGTTACATATTGTTCAGAGGAGAACATTTCTGTACATTCAGAACTTCCCAGCTCATGTTTAACGGCATCAACCTCAACAGAGACTTAGTCCCATTAATATTCAGTGGATGTTTTCCACGCGCCTTACCTCCAGACGCCAATGTAACGTCGATTTCTCTTCCACCTAAGCTGAACAGGGCGTCGCCATGTTGGTCCAACCACGTGCAGCGTCAACCGTGAGTTTCTTAAAGCGATAGTGTCGCTTTCGCATTCGGACAAAGATAGAGACAGGCTGTGCAGAATGAGACCTGTGCGAAAGACGTAAGAGAACTGCAAAAACATGTGTATTTGATTTTTAACAAGACTAAAGAGGAACTTTTAAATATGTAAATCTAGTCATATGTGACGCTAAAGCGGCACAACTAAGCTTCAAGGGGAAAAATGGGAAAAAAAATAATCTCATGACTAAAAGTGGCAAGGACAACATTTTGAGCAGATCTCCCATCATTTTTGAAAGAAAAAAACAAAAAACGCTCGCTAGATTCAATTTATTTCATACTTTATTGCTACTGGGTTTTTACCTTACAGCAAAGGATAGCACCCAAATTTTGTGTCATATAATTACTCTCTTCATTTGACAGCACTCCAAGAGGAGCAAGGAACAAAATCTTGAATGCACATGCTCAAATATGATTTGAGAAAAGATGGGGTATTTTAAGATTTAGGACAATGCTAAGTTATTTAAGTATTGTTTTTGAATCCAACAGTCTCCTGGCTCCACCCGTCACTTCGTAGTACATAGTAAAATTAGAAAATTCAAATTGAAGTGATTTTATAGCTTTTACTTTTTGTGTGCCATCCAAGTGTGTAAAACGTGCTTTAGATCCCAAACTCGGAATAGGTAAGAAGTTAAAGGTTCTACTAGAAAATGCAAACAGTTTGCTGAGTATTTAAACCCATTTGAATTAATTTTCTTCTTCTTTTTTGTTAAAGGCAAAACTGATAGCTGCTTTGAATGGCTGTAGTCTCTGAAGAAATTATCCAACTTCTAGAAAAAATGTATTTAAGTCGTCACAAATAGTTTTTGATTAGTTTAATTTCTGAAAGTAGTCAATTATGTGCAAAGAGTTGATGAGACGTTTTAATTATTACTTCACCCCAGGGGTGAAAGTAAGGGGGTACGGAAGGGTACTGCGTACCCCTAAAAGATTTAGCGGGGGTACGCAGTACCTGCAAGAGAGGGGAGCGGCTGTCTGCTGTAAAGAATCAATGGATTCACTGTTCACTAAAACACGACTTAAATCAGTCGTGTTTTAGACACTCCCTACCACATCTAACGCAAGCGGTAACTTGCATATAATGACATAAACATTACCCCTGTGTCCTCTGACTGGACACAGGATCAATAGAACCAGTTTAAAAGCTAAAATGAATGGTTATATGCCACACATGGAAAACTGGGATGCACTCCAAGCCATGATGTTCAGGATTTAGGTCTCATGGCATCTCAACATTGCAGTCAGTGGGCTGACTGCAATGTAGCTCTTGAATTGTAGCTCTTGAATTGTAGCAATTCAAGAGCTACCCAGTTTTTATCGCTTTCGTAAAAAAATTTATCAGCACAGAAACTCCAAAGCACACAAAGAAGCAATATATATATATACTTTTGTCATAGTACCCCAAAGAATTTAAAACTACTTTCACCCCTGCTTCACCCTAAAACTTGAAATAAAATCAGAGTTTTCTATGTCTGAGTAGAAAGAGGCTGTTCCCTCGCGCGCTGTCATGCTGGCCGCGCAGGCATGCGCAGAGAATTCGGCGCGCGAAGCTCCAGCAGGAAGTGGGAGCAGCTGAACGCAAAGGGCGGCCAGTTTGGGATTTGAACCTCTCACACAACTTCCATAATCTGTTAACATCTGCTTTATTATGGCAGACACGAAGGTAAGGGCAGGCGTTTTAGGTTAGTTAATAAATACGCTTTAATTTAAAGCCAGAATTTTTTGATAGTAGTTATATTTTGTTGCGGAAATTTGACAAACCTAGGCAAGGAAAAAGAGAAGCCGACAAGTATGCCATTTAACTGTAGAAAATATATTTGGGAGGATTTTTCAGACATAATACAAAAGGAGAATCTATTTAGTTTCATGTAGAATCGTAAGAAGTGCTGAGTGACACATGAGATGCTTGATTTTCTTTAACATGTCGCTTTAGAGTTGAGGTTTACGAGCTCGAAGAAGTCCTGTGAAGTGTGCTGCCAGTCAGCATGTTAGCCTCCTTACTCTACTCACGAGCATCATTAAGCACTTTGCTATAATATATAAATATTATTATTTTTGTCAGCTAATTGAACCGAGTCAATGTGCCGCACAAAAATAACGGGTTCAGTAGCGTCACATACCTTTGTCTGCTTATTATGGTAGCTAACGTTAGCTTGCTAGTGTTAGCGTTAATGGCTGGGCGCTGAAGAAAGAAAGTCCGTTTGCTGTTGTATTTTAGCGTAACGTTATACGAGAGTCTGACTTGACTTAATGTTTATATCATTATATGCAAGTTACCGCTTGCGTTAGATGTGGTAGGGAGTGTCTAAATAGACTAATGGCTTAACAATTAGCTGTTAGCCTGCTAAGGTGGAGGCCTCTTTAATAAGCCGGGATAACTTTACAAGTTGACAGAAAATTAAAGTGAAACGGCAATTTGTTGGCTGGCGTCAAATTTAAATGAGATCACAACAACCTCTAGCTCCATATTTATTACCCACTAGCTAAACCAACAGCCGTGTCTTCAAGCTGGGTTCAAACCTTCATATTATTTAAAAAACATTCAGCTTTTAAAGTTGCAATAATTTGAAAATCTTTGTATTGGGTACTTCATAAAGAGTCATGTTATTTTCCTTAATTTTTTTTAATCACATAAAGCCAAATGGTATTCAGTAAGCTGGGGTCAGCAGCAGTCATGTACAAAAGGCTTTGTCTGCTCCCTCTGTCGCAAAAGCTATACATATAATCCTCCACCCCCCACCGCGCCCCCCTGGCCTCCATTGAACCATCGTCTGTTAGTGCCTTCACTGAAATCACTTTTGTTTTAGATTATTTTAATCCACATTGCACACCCCAGATTATAGGGGGTTTGCTTAGATGGGGCGCTTCTTTTCATTGTTATTGGAGAAACTAATTTCACTTTTTTCCCTAAAGGAGCAGGAAGACCATGAAACCCCTGGAGACGGAGCCGAGGACACTAATCATGATCCCCACTTTGAGCCCATTGTGTCTCTTCCTGAGCAGGATGTTAAAACATTAGAAGAGGACGAAGAGGTGCTCTTTAAAATGTAAGTTTTTGCCACATAAGTTTTCACATCTCAGTTTATATCTTATTGGATAAAAAAGCACAGCACTTTGTTGATTAGATATTTTAAAATCCAAGTATTCCTGAAGGTAACACGTATCCTCTCAATATGTGGTTGATATTTAAGTGTAGCGTAAGCCAAAGAAGTAGTTGTTCCAAAGACAAAACAAAAACTCTTTACCAGAGACTGTCACTTCAATTGTGTCTGCATCTTTGAAACAAAGTGTTGCTGTCTACTCAGGCGAGCCAAACTGTATCGCTTTGCCTCTGAGAACGACCCTCCAGAGTGGAAAGAGAGGGGCACGGGGGACGTGAAGCTGCTGAAACACAAAGAGAAGGGCACGATCCGCCTCCTGATGAGGAGAGACCGAACTTTGAAGATCTGTGCCAATCATCAGAGTGAGTCAGCTTCCCGAATGCTATCTAACTAGGCATCACTAGAATATTTCCCAGTTTAAAAAAAAAAAAAAAATGTTTCTGGTGCCACAACACACTGTCATGATCTGGAGACAAACTAAATCTATTCAGGGTGTCCCCCAGAAAACCTGCTAAGCCCGGTGTTAGGGGCGATGTCAGGTGGTCCACCAGCGGCCCACCGTGTTTTTGTGTTACAAAAGTTAGGTTACAAAAATTTGGAGGTGCACCAGCAGGCATCATCATTTTAAAATAATATCACATGAAGCCAACAGGCAGGTGTAGAGACGGTGCAGTTGGTTCACATCCACTTCAGTGTACCATCTGTAAACCTGGTGTAATTCGTCACTACTGTTAGCAGGGGGCTTTTTATGCTTGTTTCTTCACTATTTGAGATAAATAAACGACGCTTAGCCTGATGGGAGGTCATTTAAAGCCTGGCAGCCCACCTGGCTTACAATACCCTGAAGGAAACCTGGTTGTTTAGTTTTTTGTTTTGTTTTTCATTTTTTTAGGTGTAACTGTGACCATGTGCCACAGCATTCAGAGCCCCACAAACACAGATGTCACTCTTGACAAACATTCCCATTTCCAATGCGCTTCCTTAGGACACCAGTCACATAAAGAAGTGTGATTTGTATCACTAATCTGCAAGTTGCTAACAGTGTTTTCAAATTTATTGGTATTTATTGGTGCTTTTATTGAACAAACAGTGGAGAAAATAGAACTAACAATTCCAACAGTAAGGCCAGTATTGGGGGATTTTAAATGCCATTAATTGGAATTTGTCATGACAAAGATAAATCAAAAATAATCGTGATACAAAATGTATCAAGATTAGGGCTGAAACGATTCCTCGAGTGATTTGAGTACCTCGATTATTAAAATTCCTCGAGGAAAATTGACCTGCCTCGAAGCTTCGTTAATTTATGCTTTATCATTTAGCGCACCGTGTTTCAGCCGGAACATTATTTGCGTTGAGCAGAGCTCTGACTTCCGCCTCTGAGTTGTTGACGGAAGCTACGTGTTAGCGGCATAACGTCCAATCTTCAGGTTCGGCCCGCGGGGATTTTACTGATTGGTGATAATTCTGGGTTTTCATCGTTTTTGTGGGACCAATAAACATCCTTAAAATGACCGGCGCGATGCCGGGAGTTCGGCAGCCTTTCTGCTCCGGAGCTGATGGTTGAACGGCAGGAAGAAGCTGCGGAGGATTCCTACAGGTGAGCGGAGAGACTGAACACGATTCTTACAGGGTAAGAGCAGCTTTACGGACGAACCGCACAAAAACTTATATCAGCCCGGTCTGAACAAACGGGAGGCGGAACATGGCTGGTAGATGAGTTTCTGAACGGAGGAGCCGTAAATATCCCGTATTGCTCCCCCGGTCTACAAAAAAGTAACTGGTAGGAAAGCTCAAATGTGGAAAAAATAGACTGATGTTGATATCCGATAGTAACACTGGTGTTATGGAAGATTTACCAATATTTTATTTCATAATTGTTTTTATCCGATTACTCGATTAATTGTAAGAAAAATCTATAGATTACTCGATTACTAAAATAATCGTTTACAACAGCCCTAATCAAGATAATGCAATAAATTCTCACCCCCTACTTGTTAGCCAGAGAGAAAAGGTAAAGTAAATAATGTTGTTCTAGCACATTTAGGCAGTTCTGCTGGACTGAACTAACATTTCGCATCGATTTAAATCAACAGCCCTCATAAACTGTGAAGCGGTGTTGCCCTCAAGTAGACGCACTTCCAGTCGGTTCTCCCTTTGTAACAGTCTGACCTTCCTGTAACCTGCAGTCAGCCCGCTGATGGAGCTGAAGCCCAACTCTGGCAGTGACAGAGCATGGGTGTGGAACACACTAGCAGACTACGCTGACGAATGTCCCAAACCAGAGCTCCTGGCGATCCGCTTCTTAAACGCAGAAAGTGAGCAGTGTCCAGTATTTAAAGAAGGCCGTTGCTGTTTGCTCCAGCTAACAAACTGCGTTTTCCTTCAACAGACGCTCAGAAGTTCAAGGTGAAGTTTGACGAATGCAAAGAGGAAGTTAAAAAGCAACTAGAGGGATCAGGTACTTTTTCATTTTTAGATTTTCCTAGTTTATTTAGTACATTTCAGTGTGCTGGTTATTATTGTTGACACTTTTGAATAAAACAACAAGCATTAATTAATTCCAGGACCCCAGTTTATTTGGATGATGTTTGGTAGAATTATTTCTAACAAAAAATGAATTTTACCAAATGAACTGACATAAATAATAAAAACGCGTTATAAAATGTAAATACAATGCAGACACACTCTGTTCTTTGCTGCTTACTCCAGCTTTGGACTTTTTCTGTCTGCTACATAAACATGCATAATGTAACACGACTAGCTTTGCTTAAAGACTGCTGGTGTTGCATTTTTGCTACATTTCGGCTTCTTTTTAAATAGACTTCTACTCATTTTTGGTTAAGAGGCAGCTTTTTTCTTTCTTTTTTTTCTTTCTTTTAAATACTGTCATACATTTCCATCAATTTAAATATATGACAGCATTTTAGAGCCGTTGTAGATTAAAAAATAATAAAGAGGAGTAACTTTCCACCAAAAAAATTGCATTAATTTGAGTTTGAAAACAAGCAAATTTGCCAGGAAAAAAAAAACTCAGAATATTTTTATTATTTTATTACATAAAAAAAAGACATTTCTGATGATGTCCAAAAAGTCAAACTTTTTCAAATATTTGCAATTTCTCGAATTTCTGAGATGTCTGAGATGAATCTCAAAATTTCAGGAGGGGGGTTTTCTAGCAAATTTTTGACTTTTCAAACTTGGAAATTTCCTTGTTTCCGAGTTCTTTGTGCAGAAATGTATTCTTTGCATCTACAATGGCCTTAATATGTATTCGTAGAAATCAGAATACATTTTAAGACAATTGCTGAAAATGTTCATGGATCCTGTATCGTTTTGCCACAGGCAACACTGATGGTGCAAACACGGTGGCAGAGAAGCTGGAGGAGCTTTCAGTAAAAGATAAGACATCTGAGGGAAAGAAGGAAGAGGACAAAAAGGAAACCAAGAAGAATGAAGATGAGAAAAAGGAGGTGAAAGCTGAGAAGAATTAAGAACCAAGAACTTGCTTTGCTGATCTTCAGTTGTTTTTTTTTTTTGTTTTGTTTTTTTTTTTTTTTTTCAGTTTTCCTCTTTTTCTACAATAGACTATGAACTGAATTTGGACTCCTGCATATTAGTTTTTTGTTGTTTTTTTAAAATCTGTTTTGCCTCAAGATCACAAGTCCTTGAAGCCACTGGAGAAAATATCAAACAAAGTTAATAACAAATGTATATTTTTCTCTGACCCTGTTCCCATTTTGCTCGGTGGAAGCCCACACTTTTCCACCCTTACTTTTGAGAGTTCAACATTACTATTAACAAACTGTGAAAAGAGGCTTGTGATAGCGATGATTCCCACATTGGGGTATTTTTTGTTTTTTTGTTTTTGTTATTCTGAAGCAGAGTTCATTTGTAATGTAGCCTGCTCATTAGCAGCACCAGGTCAGGAACCAGGCACTATGGAGGCGCATTTTGAAGGTGAAAACCCACTGATGACTCTCTATGGGCCTGTGAGTCCTGTCCACACTTCCACTATTAGACGGCAAGGCGAAGACGTCTCTTTGAGGTGATTTATCCCTCGGTTTAGTCCAGTCGGAGGCAGAAAAAGGAGGAATTCACTGGACATTGGGGAGCATCAGATGAGTGTTTCGAAGTCACAGTGTCCACCACGAATCAGATGCACTTAGTTAAGAATCTTTTTTTTTCTCCCTCTCTTAAAAAGTCTTGAAAACTATTAAGTCCAAAGTGAAAACGGTTCATTAATTTGTGCAGCTTTTTTTTCTTTCTCCCCCCCCCCCTGTCTCATGTTTCTCATCAGGAGATAAGTTTGTATGTTTTTAGCTCTTAACATTCCCAGACTTCAAAGCATGTAAAGTGTATGTAACGGCGTGCGCCCCATCTTGGTTCTGTGTTCGCACCGCCTGCTCCTTTTTTCTTTCCATCAAATACGTTCTCTCTACCTTGACTCTTCAGTGCATCCAAGTGCCAGTGCATCTGTAAATACATGTATATGGATGAAATGTTGCTCTTCGTTTGCACTCAGATGATCTGAAATGTTGCTCTTCGTTTGCACTCAGATGATCTGAAATGTTTCCTCCACCTTCAAATAAAAGCTGGTAAAGATCACACGCTTTTGTATCCATGTTTGAAAAAACTGCATCTCGGTAAATGAAAAATCTAATCAGAAACATTATTTCACTAATTCATTTTAAAATTTGTAACTATAGCTTTGTTGTGGCTAGAATTAATGAAATCTCACTTTTCTAGTAGGAAACTTGAATATTATAAGGAAAATAAAAAGGATTTTTAGTACTGAAATGTCTCCCTACTAAAAATTCTGTCCATGTGCTTTACAACATGTTCACTTGGTTCTTAGTGATTCGTCTTGCATGCTTTAGTAACCATTGGTCATTTGAACAATGTAAGCCAATTTCAAATCCTGCTGGAAAACAAAAGCACCTCAATGAAGCTCGTCAGGAAACCCAATAAAATTTACTCTTGTGGGAAAAACTTCAGACCACTTGGTCTGGTTAACAATGCAACAGCTGCAGCTCATATAGTGAATAGGATTTCTTTTTCTTCTGGTGGCTCTTGACTAGTCTCGGTGCAAACATTTTGAATATATAATACAATTTTACTATTTCTGTAAATTATTCTAAAACTATAGGATATAAACTCTTTGTTTTTAGAAAAATTTATATTTTCAAAACTTAAAATGTCGAACAGCGCCACGTTTATTTACAAGCTTACGGCGATTCAGCAACACGAGACATGAAACCGGTATTGTGATATTCATCAACTCGAGCCCAGTTTAAAACGGTATCTACGCCCAGCCTAAATAACTAACTTTTGCGGCTTCATCTGAAATAGTCTCCGAGTTGACGGGGCTAAAACGCCTTAAACCACCTGCTGAGTGAGTCAGTAGGTTGCTGCAGCGCTATGTATTGAAATCCCTGTGTTTTACGTTGTTTTCTGAAACATTATTCGAAGTTTGAATTTTTTTTGTCCCTGATGGCGTTTTGGAAGCCATTTTTGTGTCTAAACGAAGCAGCAGACACGGACCAACCATGGCCTCTCAGCGGTGGTTTGTTTGGCTGCTTGCGTCCCTAAAACATCCGAGGAGAAAAAAAAAAGGGAAATGGAACCAGCAGCAGATCGACGATGGACACTGAAACGATCACTACGAGCAAGCTGAGGATCCACCCGACTCATCAAAGGTAGGTAAGGTCAAGCAACTGGCGGGTCCAGATGAAGTCTCAAAGTAAGAGCTGGTGCAGGTTTTGACCGTATTTACCATATTTTACTTTATCAGGTATTTATTCAAATACTCGATTGTCTGAATAATCGATAGATTACTAAAATAATTGTTTACAACAGCCTGTGATGCTGTGATGACGAATTCTGGTTGAGGTGTACAGTGATCATGATGCTGTCCAGAAGAGGGCAGTAGAGCTCAATTTGCTCCAATCACCACTAAAGTCTGTCTGACTGTGGTGATTGGAGCATATTGAGCTCTGGCGCCCTCTTCTGGACACAGTTCAAATAAAACATCAGTTCCTCTTGCAGGTGATTATCAAGAATGAATCAGATTCGCTCAGAGTTGGAAATTTTATTCTTTCAGGTCATGGGAATATTTCCTCTTCACAAAAATAGGAACACATATACAGCTATTGTGTATTCTCTATTATACATATATGTCTTTGAAACGAAATGGTTTGTCGTTGTCGACCGTCAGGAATGGGGCCCTGACCTGCAGTGATGTCCATCCTAGGAAAGGAACATTGGCGTAACGGCAGTCACCTTAGGGTGGAATGATGGTTGTTTGCATTCAGAGGCATGGTCAGACAAGGGTTTGATGTCATTACAAACAGGAGTTAAGTAAACAAAACAACCGTTCCGTTTTATTGGTTCACCCAACCATCACATTTGCCAAAATAGCCCTGTTGACCACAGCCTCACAAGAACGTTTTGTTTAAGGCAGGTGGGTGAGACCTTAAAGAGCAACCACATTGGTCAAACTGTTAGTAAAGGTTCAACCTTGGCAAATGACTACCACAGCCTCTGGTTTTTCTGCTTTGAACTTCAGAGAAATTTAAACCAACCAGATGAGAGGAACTGGGGTTTCCTAACTTGCACGTTCGAGTCGCCCCTGTTTTTTTTTTTTTTTGTTTTGCAGTTCAAAAGGTTCACCCAGCCCAAACTGCTCTCCAGAGTCACTTTCTGCTCAATCTGATTGACAGATTGCATTTCATTGTCTCTCAGCAGTGTTTCAGACACACTTAGCTGTGTAGGAAACAATTTCTTCACTAAAAAAGGCAACGGTGGCTTTTCTTGTAACGCAAACAAACCTGACATGTAGCTTGTATTAATTCCTGCCTTTCTCTTTTGAAAAGTCATCAGGATTTTACATCTCAACAGCAAAGAAAAACGTTGATGCGCTGTACCAGACAGCCTCTGCAAATAGTCCGATTACTTCCATTCTACTAAAGCGCAGATGTCACCCGTTTGCTGTGTTCGAGAAGTATGGCCACGTTTGGCATTGATAACTCAAGGCAGCTATAATGACATGCACATTCCTTGACCTGTAATGTTTGACCATAAGGACCATGTGACCGCTCACTAGTCATGTCACTTTAACGTTAATTTCCACAACACAAATCTATCAGTTACGATTTACCATAGACTTATTCTTGCACAGCAACGTAAAACAAGCAATATTTCAGTTTACTCATTGTCCATGATCTGATTCATCTAGTGAATTCATGGCAATGTTATATTTACAGACCTGGACACATTTACTGGCAACTCTGGTAAAGATGTGTTAAAAAATAAGCCTTAAAATAATTTTTTTTTTTTGCTATAGTAGCATAATTTGACAGTAATTTTTTGAGTACATTTATACAGATGAAGAATAAAAACATGTATTAAAGAAAATCATAAAGTGGCATATTTATTGGTACTCCTGTTATTAGTACTTTGCCTTCTACAGAACAACAAAGTTTGCATGTTTTATTTAAAATGTCCTGGTATGTAAGGGGGAAAAAAAATACCAATACAAGTTCCAAAACGCATTCCAGAAGAGAAAAAGGCCCCGTACCATCACAGATGCTGCACCGTATTTTAGTGGGTTTGAGTTGCTATTCCTCGTATTCATTCTTTATTACACACCAAACCTACCTGAGGTATTGCTGGAAAGCTCAATTTTAGTCTCATCTCACTTTCCAGCTATTCCACCAGAAAGACAGCAAATTCCATGTTTTTCTTTTGTGATGTTAGGAACAGAAAAACATTTTTACTTGCATCCCTTCCAAACAACCTGTTTTCAGGGACTTTGTGGCAGCAGGACTCGTCTTTGCGGTAGATCTCATCATAGTGAGCTTTGGAAATATTTTTACCATCTGCCTTGTCACCCTGCTCACTGTAGGGTGGCAAGATAAATATAGGTCCCCATCAAGCCTGGGTCTTTTAATGTCATAAATGTACTCCAAGAAATCAGTGCCGTGTATTAATACTCAGCAGTTCCTAGAAACTTTGATCAGCTTTACAGAGTCTAAATAAAACTTTTCTTTTAAAGTGATTGGTAGGAGTACCACTCATTGTGCCACATGTTTAAAAACTTTTATTTCTTTGAATACATTTTTTACCCCCAACTGAATAAATATACTCAAGTTAAAGGTTACATTTTTCAGAAAAATGAATCCGGTTTAGATTATGCTACTGCAAGCAAAGATGAAATCATTTCATAATTTTTAAGCATATCTACCAGGAGCGCCTCCCTCACTTTAAACATTAAAATTCAACCAAAATGTAGGTAAAAAAAATATGTATCAAACATGGTTTTTAAGAGATTGGGCATGTTAAAGGAAAAAAGAAAACTAAAATTGTATCAAAAAGACACCTTATTTGACACTCATTTTTAAATCACATATATATATTTTCCTTTATTTGATGAAACATGAGTTTTTCTTGGGACTGTGCAAGTCTTAACTTATCTGGAGTCTGTGAGAAATATTGTGATGAGGTATTCTAGGATTTCAGAATGCAAACATACCAGCCCAGCTCTTGTGTTGTAGGGTTGTCTCTGAAAAACAAGGGCACACAGCTCCACGCCGCCCTTTTGTGAAGGTAAAAGAGGGAAAGAAAGCCCTAAATAATCTGCAATAAACATCAAGGGAAAAAAAACACATTCATAATATATGAATTCATGTCAACTAGCATGTCTGCTGGTTGCATTAATTCCTGAGAAAAAATATTTTTAACAAACACAAAGTTATCTTTTCCTTTTTTCAATCAAAAGCAACTGAATTTGGAATGCAACCATCAGACGAGATGAGAAGACTAAAACCTTCTCTTTCCACTCCTGTTACGTATGTTTCCTAAACTTCCTGGCTGACTCTCAAAGCCTTTAAGATGTTCATCACAACACGCCCAAAGACGATGTGAACGGTACGGGAGGAGAAAAAGTAAAGCACCATGAATTCTTGTCACGTAGGACCCGAGCAGCAGTCTTCTTGCCGAGGTCCGGATGTCCAGAGCAGCTGGCTCACGACAGGCTGCCGGACTTCCTGTTCCACCAACCAAGATGGCGAGTCAGAATTATTGACGACAAAAGCCTTCACGCTCACACACACATCATTTCTTGAGGCGTTTTTTTTTTTGTTTTGTTTTTTTTTTTTCCTACTACTGTTCCCCTACTACTGTTCTCCATCAGCACAGATTCATACGGTATTGCTTTGACAGCCTCACACAATGAGTTCCTTTGATTGGACAGTTAAATCATATCACCAGGTAATAACGAGCCCCGATTGGACAAAAGACAATTTCTCCCCTCCACAGCGATGTTGTTGTGAACAAGCTGAGGGTGCTTTCCTCGCTCACACAGATATTTCGTACGTGGTGCCTCCGACGCCTGTCACCTTTTTGACGTTACCGTGGCGACTGGGGCTCAGGTGGCAGTCCATCTGCCCGTTAACTTTCATGGCCTCTCTAAGTGGAAAGAGGAGACAAAAACAAAGACGATTCAACACCAAAAGAAAAACGCTTCAACGCAGAACAAGGAGTGGAAACATGCAGGTTACCTGTTCGGATCTCAAAGAATGAAACAGCATGGATTGTTATTTTGGTGTGTTTCATTGGCGGAGAGAAAAGGAGATGGAAGACAAGTGGTCGAAACGAAGGCATGCACATGAAAACGAAACTGGGACTCAGATCATTTTATTAAACAGACAAATTGAGAAAGTTAAACAAAAGGTGTTTTCTAGAAGGCAATCAAACAGGACATGTGCAAAGTCACACCGACAGAACGAATGAATAAATGGAGAACAGAATGTCATAAACAAGACCAAGATGCTACAAGTTGCCTCAGTTAGGCATAACACATTAGAGGTGATGAACTGCTGGCTGTGATCACCAGAACAAGCAGAGCTTCCAGTGGAAAGTCCAACAGTTCCCACTCGATCGCTACAACGCATGCAGCCCCCTCAGAGGGGGGGAATGTCAGGATTCATACCTCTGGCCCCCTAACCGAGGGGAGTCTGTCCTGTCGTGAGCGCTGATGTAGGAAAATTTCTGGTGGGAGTAGGAGGGGGATCGGGGCATGGCCGGGGATCGGGGCTTGTGGGTGGGGGAGCGATAGGAGCCTTCGTGGCTGGGGGCCCTGCCCTGGCTGCTGTTAGAGCTGCTGTGGTCTGTGTGTAAGGAGGTGGATGAAGTCCTGGGGGCCCGGCCAAGAGTGGTACCAGCGTGACGCAATACGGGGGTTCTTTGGCCGTAGTTTACCAGCCCGACCCCCATCAGATTGTCCCTGGAGCCACCGTACGCTGGCGGTGTCGGGCCTCTAGAGCCGTGCCCACGAGGTCCATCTAGGAAGCCGGCGTTGGCGGGTGGGCCATAACCTGCGTCGAACACGCCAGAGTCCTGGGCGTAGATATGGGTCTGGGAGCGTCCGTGCAGCATCTGCCGCTTCTCCCTCTCCTCCTTCTCCTTCCTCTCCTGGATGGAGGCCATAATGGTTTGGGAGAGGTTATCATAGCGCACCGGAGATGGCTCTCTGTCCCTTAGGTGAGGGGATTGTCTGCCCAACCCTCTGGGAGGCATCACCGGACTGTAAGTTTGAGCAACCTGTTGTCTGTGGATCTCAGATTCCCGGATGTGGCACATTTTGGTGGGCAGGTAGGGTGAATGGAATCCCATGGATGGCATACCCCGGTGGGCCATGCACTCATTGGCACTGGCTGGAGAGATGCTGGGGTTGAGCAGACTGTCATAGGACAGACTGCCGTTACGGTTGGAGAGAGTGTTTGGAGAGAAAACACCCTTGTACGCAGTGGAAGCGACCGTCTGGGGCGGCAGCGCCTGCAGCTGGCCCTTCTCTGGCCGGCGGTGACCTTGCTTCAGGCTGAGTGTACGGGAGTTGGTGGGATCTGCATCCAGCTGGTGAGGTGAGGACTGGAAAGTGCGGTGGAGCGGAGCGTTGGCATACTCGGGCAGATCGAGGTTTGGCTCAGATCGGTAGTCGGATCGTACACCTTCTTCCAAGATGGCTGAGTTTTTTCGACCATCTGGCATAACGATCTGAGAAGCAAAGGAGCCCTCATAAACCTTGAAATAATAGTGCAGAGCCAAAAAAAGGAAAGATCTCTACTTACCTTCTCTCCAGCAGTGTGGTAGTGGACTTTTGGCATTGTGCCAAAGGATGGCTTGAATCTGTACATCGCTGGAGTGGAAGGGTGGGTTTTTCCAGAAAGAGAGCTTTCTATATAAACAAAACATACAAAAAAAACCCTTAGTAGTTGTTTTTTGCTTTTCTTTTTTATACAAGTGACATTCTCTGTGCTCTAATAATGAATAAAAAGAAGCATAAAAGGTAATAGAAAACAAGTGTGCTTACACGACAATTTGAAATAGTTGACAGTACTGTTGGTGTACCCCAAGGTTCTACACCGGGTACTCTGCTTTTTATTTCATTGAAATTTTACAGGCAATGCAGTAAGGATAAGCTTTCAACTGCAATGATTAAGATTTGACTG
The DNA here is from genome assembly GCF_904066995.2 of Poecilia reticulata. Classification (NCBI taxonomy): domain Eukaryota; kingdom Metazoa; phylum Chordata; class Actinopteri; order Cyprinodontiformes; family Poeciliidae; genus Poecilia; species Poecilia reticulata. The sequence goes on from NC_088838.1 coordinate 7,736,370, forward strand.
GTTCTGAAGTTCATTCTTGCATGTCATGTTGACAACTATCAAAGTATGGTATTCTAATGGTTTTAAAATAAACATCCAGACCCAGATGTTATAGTAGCGGGAAAAAAGATTGCTAGGATTGTTGGTAGTCCGCTGTTAACGCTGGATTCCCAACGCTGTTTTAACACAAAGGAAGATGAGTATATTTTCAGCTATTTTATTAGTGTTTAAATTTTTGCATGTTTTGTCCTCTCCCCCACTGAATTATATTCTGTCAGCAAAGTCAAAATTTGTCCATGAGAGCTGTAGCCAGCAGGGACTGTAGAATCACCCCTTTAATGAAAAATTAACAAAATGATTAGACCTTTTTCAACAGACACGCTTCAGAAACACCTGCAGCACTTTAAAGCACCACCAGATGGCAGTAGTGCTCTGTAGCTAATCAAAACGTGTTCCCTCCCTGACATAATGCAGCACAACACTGTGGATCTTCAGTAGCTAACCTGCTGTTTACGTTGCTTTATCCTTCTCTGACACTTCATGCTGATGAATGGGACTCTACCTACTCAGTAGCATTCACACCGATTTATGCAACCATTTTAGCTAAAGAAATCATTTTTGGACAACCCACAAAAGAAAGGGCAGTGATTCACTTCATTTCTTTCCATTTTTTTTCCGACAAATTTGCTGCTGATTCACTGTGCAGAGCTGGTCTCTTCAAAACAGATCAAGCCAGTTCCTTGGCTCAGACACTAAAACAAACAAAGATTGTTGGAACAAATATGAACTATCCAGAGCCAACTCCAAGAACTAGGACACTTGTGATCTACGGATGGAATTTGGGAAAGTTGTCTTTTGGTGCAACCCTACCAGAAAAGACGAACCAGGATCGGATCACGAGTAGTAGAAGTGCAAAGGAGTGTCGTACCTTCGCTGGACGTCAGCTGGCCTTTCAGCTGGTTGTACCTGTCAGCTTTGGGGGGCAGCGGCGGCTGGGTTTCTTTGCCGTCCAGGCCGTCGATGCTGCTTTTGGACTACGAGGAGGAGAGGGAGAGTTAAAGGCATCCAGAACAGGTGGGGGGGATTGGCACGTATAACTGAGAGGACCATCTGTTGTTGCTAAGGATGCACTAATAATGCAACTACCACAGACGGCTGCATGAAGCAATAACTCAAATGCATTCTTTTTTAAGTGGAAACTAATAAAGCATAAAAACATTTAGTTAATCAACCTTTATGCCTGCGTAGCTCTGTTAGGAGTGAAATCTACAGGGGTTACTGCTAGCCGCCAATGGAGGATCGAGCTGTTTGCCAGTCAGAGATGATAAGAGATGATTTGTGATTTAAAACAAAAATAACTATTTTATTAAATGAGTTACAACAACATTTAATTTCTCTTTTTGATCAGTAAACTATTTTTGAATTTAAATGTGAATATTTAAACCCGAGTGATGCATCAGTCTGTCAACATGATAGCCTATTAGCAGTCCGTTAGCAGCAGCCTGGTAAACGGTGGTTTGGTTCCTCTATGAATTACTGCTCCTCCTTAGGGAGCTAGCCATGTTTGGATGGAGCAGTTTGTGGGTGTTACATGACAACATTTTAGAAAAAGTTCAAGGCGTACAAATATTTTTGCAAATCCCATAAAGCTGTAGAAAAAATTGTATTTATGTATTTGTGTTATGAAACGACTTAAAAGCGGTGACATTTAAACAGATTCTCGGAACATGTTGTCTTTAAGAGCTCCTTTAATTGGCATCATTATGTGTCAGTAAATCTCCCTCCATGCTGTCGACCAACAAAAGCAAGATGTCTGACTGAGATACAAAACCATAAATTCAAAACGTTTGCCCCTTTTCTTTTCTTTTTTACTGTAACCACGCACTGAATCCAGACAAACAGAACAAAATTTCTGAGTCATTACTAATCAGATTCTTTGTCTCCTGTCTGAGTCACTTGTTTTTGAAGTCGAAGAGTCTAATGATGTCCTGAGGCAGCCACGTGGAAATGCTCTGATATAAAGGACTTGACTATTGTCTAAAAATGGGGAAGTATGGCAACGACGGAGGATGTGGAGTTAATAACTCAGTGATGGGATGACGAGGGTTTTGGAGGGGGGAGTTCAGTGGTAACTGCAAGCTGCTCACCTTGGAGTTCGTTATCGTGCTGTGCATGCCGTTGTCGCTGACCTTGATGGTGATCTGCCGGTCAGAGAGGTCCGGTCGGATAAACGGGGGCTGGATTTTGACGTGGGGCCTCTTCCTGGGGTCGAACACGTACCTGTACAAAATGGCGGCACGTGAACACAAAAAAAGCTCTTCATTCAGGACTCAGCTTTTCTGACATGTGCTGAGCTTTAGACACAACAAGCTCAAACGCAGTATGAATGCTACCGGTTGTACTGGAATTGTCGGTATCAAATACAAGCAAATACAAATACAAGATTACTAAATCATCATCCCTGACTGGCTACCAGATTTGTAAAAAAAAAAAAAAAAAAAGGAAGAAAAGAAAAGAAAAAAGTGTTTCCTGTACATATCAGACTAAACCTGATTTGAACCAGCGTTTGTGTAAATCCAAAAATTTCCAAGCAACATTTAAACAGCAGCTACAGATAACGGAGGGCATCTTAAGTGGATTTCAAATATCTGCTCACTTTAAGGACCTTCTGTTGGACGACAAATCATGCTAACTGCCTCTGCTTCCCTTTGGCCGTTTCTGTGCAGAGTGAGTGAAATCTCTCAGCCATCTGCCTTTCACCCCACAGGGTTCTGCTGGCTGCCGTCAGACAGAACCACATACATGCAGGACACCGCTGCAACCGGCTCAGTCCATGCACAGCCTGTATTTGTCACTGCAGTGACTGGGTGGGGCTGATCAGTCTGTGCAAACAGCATGGATGTCATGAGCTTTTCATCAGCCACAGCACATGCACGCATCTGGATTCGTGTGCTGACTCATGCTGCACACGGGTGTCCATGGGGAAGAGGGAAAAAAAGTTAAAATGCATGGACGTGTGTGTGTGTGTGTGTGTGTGTACGCTCACACGTTGGAGCATAGCATGTTACCTGGGCGCCAGCGGACTGCATAAGACGTACTCCACGTTGCCACAGCAACCCTTGGTGAATGGATTTACTCCCCCACGAAACTTGCCCGTCACCTGAGGAGGCACAATGCGTCATAAGGTCGCACAAAACACGCACGCGAATATTTACAGACGGAGGAGAACGATCAGAAGAACGAGCGTGTGTGGATTTCATTAAAAGGGCCGTTCATCAGCGCCCCTCACCTGTTCATTAGTCGTTCGACCCCGAGCTACGAGCACCATGTGGAAGCCCGTGAGGCCCATAACCGGGATGAAGAACAGCCCCGCTATGCACATCACCACCATGCTGGTGCGCACAAGTCAAGGCGAAACGTAGAAATTCTGCTCAGCGGCCGTTATCGATTTATATAGGAGGGGATTTTTTTAAAACTCTATATACTACAGTTTATCACTGCGGCAGTAAAAGGATACGTGACAGTGGTGTGAAGTCCTCCCAGCTTTTCTCTGTGGTGGAGGACAAATATGAGGCCGAAGGAGAAGACTCCCACCATGTGAACGCTCAACGACAGCAAGAAGAGGAAGAAGTAACGGTAGTTCCTCCGACCGATGCAGTTATTCACCCAGGGACAGTGATGGTCGAAATCCTGAGAAGAGCAGAGGAAGATACTGTAAGACGCTTGTAGAAATACACACAAAATATGCGACTCAAGTCAAAAGGCAACTCTGCCAAAATACTATTGAAATTTATGTAACTTCATAATCTTAAAGGAGCAGTAGGTTGTATTTTTCATGCATATAGTGTCATTTTATAGATCAGTCAAGGAACTATTTTACCTCCAATTGTTCTAAAAATTCAGTGTATTTTGAACATGTTTCTTTAAAACTCCGACTTCAGGAAGTCATCAAAGCGTCGCTCCTCTGTTAACCCTTTAAAGTTTTTACCAGCGTTTCACTGAGAAGTAGCTTCTATAATGAGCTCAGCAAATGCTCAGTTCCACCATTTGTTTGCTAATTACTGATGGCTAGTCTGAAGGACTGAGTGAGGGAATCATGAGGTAGGGCTGCTCTGTGAGGTGCTTGGAAACCGTAGCTTGGAGGAGGAGCTTGGTCCTTTAAGGTGGAGCTAGGTCCACCTAGGTGTTTTGCACAGCTGAATGGTTGCCAAGGGAGACGAAAGGATTTCTCAAACATGCATGAAAGAATCGAGGCAATGCTCCAGGTATGTTTTTGGTGAGAGAATAACTTGTCGTGACATAATACTTCCCCTTTAACAGATAAAAGAAAAGCCTCTCAAATCAAACAATTTAGCCATTTACTTCAATGTGAGACAGTGAGGAAAAATTATGTGTCAATCTATATAGTGTAAGTAAACATGTGGCTGGGACATTCTTTTGGCAAATATTCAAACATTTCTCTGAATTTAATGATTAGAAATTCCATCTACCAAACCCAAAAGAATGTGTGACGTTCTGATACGCTGAGTAGATGTGGATATCTCTCTGAATTTATTTATTTGGTGCAACAGCAAGATAGGATTTTAAAAGCAGATGCTGATAGCACCGTTATGTGGATGAAATGGCCAAGAGCTTCTATTCATGCCGGCAGCTATGGTCACTTACAGCTGCTCTCTTGCCAATTTCTTTGTGTTCTTGCGAGATAAACCAATCTCCAAACACGTTTTAGGTGAAAACAAGCGTTATGTTTCACAGGGCTGCTGAATCAGTCGTTTCTGATATTTGTGATACAAATGCTATTATTAGTCTAACTTCCAGTCTAACCTTGGCACACGTTTAGGCTGCACGTGTCCCCGCATACACACCTCCACACAGTTGTCGCAGACGCTGCAGTGTGAGCAGCGGGGCGGCCTGTAGAAGTGGCAGGTGGCGCACCACTTCATCCGGACCTGAATGCCTTTGATCTCCACGTTTTTGTAAAGCGGCGCCCGGAAATCGTCGTCCTTGTCCTCATCCTCGTCAGCTACGAGACACACACAAACACACACACACACACACACGCTATCAAGCGTTATCAAGAGTGTAGAGATGCCTGTGACGGATCAGGAGGAAAATCATTTAGCTCACTCATGTGTGACGAATGCAGACGTACGGAAAGACGCACGGTTTTGATTTATGATTCCATCTGACGGGGACAACGGGGAAGCACCTTAAATAAAGCTCGTCCCTGCTGTCGGCTGCCTCCGGCGAGCGCAAACACACCGAGAGAAGCGAACGTTTCTGTGGACGTGACCTATTCAGTCTGCTGCGAACATTAACACAGATTAATGGGAATGTTGTGACTCATGTACAAGAGTGAATAACTTGGCTTTATTTTTCTGCGTGCGAGTTCTCCACGAATTCGTTTCACTCTTTGCTGAGAATGGTAACTAAAACCTTCAATCGTTTTTTTATTGCATTTTTTTTTTTTTTTTGGTTCCGTTTATGTAAAACCTAACCTTGTGACTGAAAGCACAAAGTGTTTATTTTCTAGCTGCAGTAGAAAATAGGAAAAAAAAAAGTCTTTCACCTGATCAAAGGGTACATTCAACTGGAGCCTGAACTTGAGAAAATAATTTCACAGTACAAGGTTGGACAGTACAAGCTCTCCCCGCAGTTAAAAACTGCGGGGAGAGCTAGGTAGATTCTGTGGCAAAAAGCGGACCAAGGCAAGTAAAATAAAAGCGAGAGAGAGAGAGAGAGGGGAGGAGAGGGGAGGGGGGGAGCGAAACAAAAGCAGAGCACTGAAATAAGCAGCTCCACAGAAAGAGATTAGCTGTGTTATAATGGCTCTCAAGTCGATTTAAATAGATTTTAACAGGGAGAGAGCATCTTCTCTCTCTGCTTCTCTTCTACAAATTTTAATGCAAATAGGCAAAAATAATGGCCCATTTACATTTACAAAGACTTTACAGCGTTTTTTCAGTCAAACACAATGGAGTTTGCATGTTCTCCCTGTGCATGCGCGAGTTTCTCCAGGTACTCCGGTTTCCTCCCACAGTCCAAAAACATGACTGTCAGGTTAATTGGCCTGTCTAAATTGCCCCTAGGTGTGAGTGTGTGTGTGCATGGTTGTGTGTTCTGTGTGTCTCTGTGTTGCCCTGTGACAGACTGGCGACCTGTCCAGGGTGACCCCGCCTCTCGCCCGGAATGTTAGCTGGATATGGGCACCAGCAACCCTCCCGACCCCACTGAGGGACAAGGGTGTAAAGAAGATGGATGGATGGACAATATTTGGGGTTTCATAGTGCTTCGTTTTTTCCACCTTATTATGCAAAATGTGTTTATTTGTATAACTAAATTTTAAATATCATGAGTAACTGTCTTAATTTATCTAAACTGCATTTGCATACATGTAAAGTCTGAGCCTAACAACTACGAATTAGGTTCAGTGTATGGTTTAGGTTGTGCGTTTTTGAGGATTTTTAAGCAGCAGCCGATGAAATATTGCTCATGTGAATTTCAGCTGAAGCAGCAGCTTCAGTTGATTATCTCTGGAAAACATGAGTCAACTGACATGAAATGAGGTAAATTCATCCTCTTAAAAGATGACAAACCTATTAGCAACAAATAGCATCCTGTATGTATAAATGCTGTAATTTCCCTCTTTATCGCTTGTGTTGCACATTTGTTTGCTGTAGTTGGCTAGCAACTAGCTAGCCAACTACTGAGTAGCTAGTCAGTAAGCAGCTAGCTAGCCAACTAGCTAGCTCCTTACTGACAGAGCCTTTCCTATTTATTCGTAGCTCAGGGAGTTTATTAACAGTATCATTCATATTCCAATTATTCTGTCTCATTATTAAGCTTGTTATGTTGTTTAATTTTTATTTCATGTAGAAATTGTTTCTTCCCTAAGGTCTATGTTGGTTTTATTAGAAACTGCTTTGATAACAGAGAAGCTAAAAACACAAAATAGATTTCTGTTTTAAAAGTTAATTTTAGTAAAGAGTTAATTAATTCTTTCAGCTGATTCCCCTTCACAAACCTGAACCCTCATTTTGTACCCAACTGTTTGTTTTGTCTCCCAAATGCCAAGTAAAATGTAGTTTGAATGTATATTATTTGATGGAAACTTCATATTACACCTTATCTCAAATTAATGCGGGTCTGATTCTGGTGTGGGCCAGATGACTCACATCCAGAAACATTGATCTAACTAAAATAAGCAACTTCCTGTTAGTTTATTTACTGGATACAACTACACTTCCCAACACAGGAGCAAACTGCAAACAAATTATAGGGAAAAAAAAATCTAAATCACGGATTATCAAAGAAGGTACAAAATATCCCTCAGTGTATGAAATGATGCGTGGCTGGTAGTACATCTCCTGCGGGAGACAATTAAAAAAAAAAAGTCAGATTAAAATATATATTTTAATCTTTGCCAGGGCTTTTTGAGTAAAACACTAAATATTTCTGCTGTAACAGATGTACAACGAGCAGATATTTACTAGTTAATCAGCTATGCTGTAGCTAGGTAGCCTGCAGTTAGCTGTTTTAAAGACATGTGACTCATTGCTCATAACTCTGGCCTCGAGACAGTGTTACACTTTCACCAAAATGATTCACCGTTTTTCAGAAGGGGAAAAATGTAGAAACAGATGGATTTATCCGTCTTGTAAGCCAGACCTGCAGCTCACCAGCAGTAGGTGGGAATGAGGGAGCATGACGGTAAACTACGTGCTCTGCTCAGCGGAAGAATGAACAATCTTTTCTCTGGTGTCTGATTGAAAACATTAAAACAACAAGAATGGAAGCAGGGAACATTTGAGCTTTTTTGAAGCTGTGACTTTTCAAAACCTCGCTTTACCTTGATACCTATAACTGGCCAATGCTTAAGTAAAGCAGAGTTTTTACTTGAGCTTTATTTTAGGAGATATTCTGTATAAACATTTGCAAACGCTCTCTTGCCATTTACTGCCTGGTAACTTTGCCGTTTTTGCTGGGAGGATGCTGTGAGTGTAGCAGAGACATAAGGTTTTAAAAAAAAATAAAAAATAAAAAATGGATTGAATTCATACACAGATCTGAGGAAAGTTGTTGCTTTAACAACTGTTAATAAACATCTTTATATATACAATTTTATATGTCATTGCAACTTTACTTGAAACATTATCTTGAATTAAGTAGAAATACTTTTTCTTAATCACCACAGGGTGTAATAGAAACAGGCTATTACACCTGTTTCTATTACAGGTGTAATAGAAACAGGTGGCTGACTTTTCAGAAAAGGCTGACTTTTCTCATTTCTCAATTTAAATCAGAAAAGTCAGCCTTCATCTGAATGATTAACAAGAGTCGAAATAAATCTTTTCACACTGAAGCTATTTAAAGTGTCCTGGAAACCATTTTCAATCCAAAAGATGCTTTTCCCCCCAAAGGCAATAAAAATGCACAAAAAATAAAAAAGTTGAACATTTGGAAGACGCTCATGCTATCAAGCTTTCACACACACTTTGACAATGTAGACTAGATTTTTTTTTTGTTGAGAGTTTTACGTGCTAGCGTTTTAATTATTATGATTTAATTTGGGCTGCCAACAGAATGTGACAGGAAGAGACGGGAACAGCCTTTACAACCTGCTGATTATTCCCCCTTTGTGAAGAGGAAAATGATAACCTCCCCCTGAGAGGTCCTTATCATTTCTGAGCACATTGCCGTGATACACCGTGTACCGCGGCTCAGCGCTTTGATAAATGTGGCCCCCGATAAACTTTTCTCCTCAAGGACTAGCGGGGATGGAAACGCTCGTTTTCATCTGCAGCAGTGCAGGTGGCTATCGGAGATTTGAATGATGAATGTGGGAGGAAGTCAGGTCAGGTGTGTGAGTTAAGCACAAACCTCGGGGGTAAATACCAGGGTCCATGAAGGTTGCCATGCTGAAGTTGGCCAAGACGAAGAGGAAGACCAGGCCATTGTAGAGGGGCACAGCGGGAGAGATTACCTTCATCAACCAGGGACACCTGAAAACAAATAAAAACGACACTGTTGAACAAGAAGGCCCATAAATGTAAACGCTTTGAATTCAACATGTATTTAAATCTCAACGGGATTCGTGTGTATCATCTCTTTTACATTGATTCATGTGAATTAACATTCTTTAGCCAGGCTAAAGAAAAAAAAATATGTTGTAACCACCAGATTTTGTCAAAAGTTACATTTTTTGCACACAGTTTTATTAATGTCAAACTTGTAAAAAATATATTTTTTAAAACCCCACAAATGACATAATTTATTTCAGTTTGCTTATTGCTAACTCACAACAAATGTTATTTTAATGTACTCTGTGAGATGCACAAAGTACAAATCTAATTCAGTTCCATACTCCAGTTTACTTCTTATTATGGTAGAGAGGCATCATACATATAAATTACAAGGGAAGCATGCAACAGAATCGTTCTCTTCTGAAATCAATAACAAAACTTGGTAAATAGTAACAGCAAACTATTATCAGTAGTCATGTTTAGCCACGGTTGAGAGATTAACAAATCCTCCTGTAACTGTGCCATCCAAACTTCACACTGTGAGGACTTGCAATGAATTTGTCATCTTCTTTACTGAGAACATTCTGGTTTTGTACAGTCCGGTACCAAGTCTGGCGTCAATGCTGGTCTCAATCAATATACCAACCTAGAGAAAAATACCCAGTTCTACAAACCCGTTGATATGAAAATATGTCGTATCAACCTTCCAGACCACTCTGGTCTTCTGGTTCTGGTTCTGCTTCTGCATCCCCAGAGTCAGAACCAAACATGGAGAAGCAGCATTCAGCTTTTATGTTCTTTTAATCTAGAACAAACTTCCAGAAAGCTGCAAAAGTGCTGGAACGCTGAGTTCCTTTAAATCAAGGCTAAAAACCCTTTTGTTTAGCAGTACCTTTGATCAATAATAACTGAAACATCATTAATTGCAATCTTTATTGCAACCTTTAATTTAGTTCCTTTATTTTACCAGTGTTATGTAATGTTCTTGGCTTTTTTTAAAAATTGTTTTATGATTTCATCATGCTAAGCATTTTGAATCGTATTGTTGCTCAACTCGTCTTGCCTTCCCTAGTCATAATGCAACACTGTCAGGGTCGGCTTACTATCCCCGTTGGTAAAATGAAAAATCTTAAGTTAAATCCACCCAACTGCATTGTGTCAGACTCTGCATCTTGTGGCCTCAGCGAACGATAAATTGCATTGAGTTGTTGACTTTACAGCAATTGCTCTTAATGAGCAAACGAATATCACCTGAAATCAAATAATAACACAACCGGTGCCAAATGTGCTCCTGTCGGTAAAGTTAAATATTTGTGCTGTCATTCTAGACATATTAAACTAGACTAAAGCCAGACGCTCATAAAGACGTTGGTGTCGATAAAGGAAAAAGGGGCAGTATTCCACAAACAGACCCTTCTGCTTATTCTGCCATACATTTCAACACAATGACTCCAACCCTTATAGCACAAATCTTTGCCATGAGCTGAACCCTTTGAACATGCCACTCGAGGCAATTCTGACATCAAAAAAAGTGCATTTTCTGGTACTTGAGCCTTGAGTTTCATCTTCAACCCATAACTCCTCTTCTGCCCCAACAGTCCTCTTCTGCTCCGTTGAATTATTCAGAGCTGTGGCTCCAGAAAAGCCGCTAAAGCAGAATATAGAGAGCTGCTAAGAAGAGCCGACCTCTCTCTTGTCATCAACTGTGTGGCACCTGGTGGGAGGTTTCATTTGGCCGTATCACTGGCAGCAGTCACGGCTGACCTCCCTCAGGTGTCTCAGGACTGTTAATTTTCTTCCTGTCGCTGTTTGTGAGTTATCATACCCGAGACAGCTGGCAGTCACTGCGGCGTAGCTGTTATGAGCATAATCTAAGGTAGCTTAATTGCATATCTAAGATAACAAACAAAACTCTCTGAAGAGTACACACAGATGAAGCCTGTGGTTCATTAATGCCACAGCCCTGCTGACCGCACGTTTAATATGCTACAAAGACAAAAAAGTAAACTCTGCACTTATTTGGTTACACGCAAGTTGCCACAACGCATATGGCAGGAAAACTGATTACAACATAGTCTTACAATGTAGGCTGTTTTTAGTTGGCTGTTCTAAAAGACAATTCTGATTTATCCAAAACTAGTATTTACAGATCAAAAGTTTAAAAAAACTAGGGACTGAAAATCAGACAAAAAAATTCAGATGGATCTCTGCATAAAGGAGTTGTAAGACCTGTTGGTCATAAGGTTGTAAAAAAATTGAGAATTGTTTCTACATCCCATTATAAACATCGGTAACACTTTATTTGACAGGGTGTCAAATAAAGTGTTAGGACAGAGTCATGTTTAGGACATGACTCTGTCCTAAACATGACATGACACCTGTCATGAAGATGAAGGAGTTTTCATGAAGGTTTAAAACCATTGTCACGACGTGTCATTATGAATCCATTTATTAGAGCCTTTTGAGCTGATGTGAAATTTATCCCCTGCCCCCGCACACACACACATGCAGTTTACATCAATTGTTGTCAAATTATGGCACACCCATGCTCCTGCTGGTGGCGCTTACGCTAGTCCACAAAATGGCGACAGTGAAAATTGGGAGAAAACCCCAGTCAGTTGGTTGTTCAACAATTATACATTTTTTTTCCCGGTTGAGCATTCATTATTCAATAAATGTATATGATCACAATGTAATGCTTTGACCTTTTTGATTTCTGCATCTAAAAATAAACCAAAGTATGACGAAAACTACTTTAGCAAAAAAAATACTAAACTGAAACCAAACAATAATTATATAATACTAAAAACCAGCAAACACACTCTTCAAAACTAATTAAAACTTGTCGAATTAGATAAAACAAAAAGTTACGACAAAAAACTAAACTATAACAAAATAAAACAACTTTCTTTTTAACCCCGGTTGAATTTAGTCTATTCTGCATTCACTGAAATAAATGACAGCAGCAAGTAAGATTTAGGCTGCCTCTAAAATCAACTCGTGATTGAGACTCTTACGTCTCATTTAAGTCAGTCAAAGAGAATCGGCAAAAACACGAAACCACCCGACTCCTGGGCTGGAGTGTTTCAAAAGTCATCGTTACGTGCTCGCTCTCTCTAAACATGGCTTCAGTGACTCGTTTTGGGACAGATATCGCATTTACTTTCACAAGAAGCGAGATCAAAGCGGCTCTCTGTGGAGTTGCCTTCACTCGGCGGGCTCTCGTCATCGCAGCTTTGGCAACAAAGCAAGGCTCGTACAAATCGTTCAAAGCGTCTTCACAGAAACGCAACAGCAAACGGTCCCAACAACTTACAGAAACGATGTATTTACCTTCCAAAGGTTCATGTATTTTTACCCACAGTGGGAAGCTGCTGCAAAAAAATAAATAAATAAAAAAATGGAGTGCAGTTAATGGCTGCCAGTTCAGTCGCCTGGAAGTTGACAGTGTGGGTGGAAATGTCTAATTAAGGACACTCACTCCCTGGTTAATAGCGTAGGAGTAACAAGTAAATACTGAGTTCTTATAAACATTGTTTACTAGTCTATTTTACTCTGTGATAATTAAACAGAGGGAGAAAACCAATCAGCTATCCAATTTGCGGGCAGTCATTCATTAAGTAGCGCTCACTGCCAAAAGTGCAGGAATGTAACAACTTTGACCGAGTTGGGCTGTGTATTCTTGATGACAATCGAAATGCCCAAAGACAGAAAATGGAGATCTGAGCGAGCAGGCGCCCCTTCCAACCAATCAGCATCTAAAAGTGCCGGTGTGCAGCCTCTGAACATCAAACACAAAGTCACAACAGAGGCACGAAAACAGCCTTCAAAAGAATAGGAGGTGACAATATTCATTCCATCACATGACTGCGACCGAGAGGAAATCTAAAAACATGGTAGCAGCAGGTTGACGTAGCACTGTTATATTACTTCTGATTTGTTCTTTTTGTAGACTTTAGTTATTTTTTTTATATTTGTATGAGGCATGCCATGTCTGGATAATTACTCCCTCTGGTTTCGGATGCTCTGCAGCTTGGAGAATGTCTTCTCTTACTCTTTTTTTTAACCTTTGGACCGTTGTTATGATGTGTAACTGTGGCAACGAGGTGTTTTTAGAACTAGGACCAGCTGGTTAGCTTGAATAATACCTGAACTACGACCCCAAATCCCAGAAAAGTTGGAAACGAGGCTTCAGCATCTCTAACCATCCGGCCAGACAGATTTAAAGAGGAGCGGCAAAAGCAAATGAGCTGGATTAGCAGTTCTACCAACAACTGATGGTATCATCCAGGACAAGTTGCTGTAAAAATATTGCTAGCGTGACATAAGAGTCATGAGACTGTCAAATAGCAACAGTCTTCAGTCAGGAGCCTCTTCAGATTTGTTGAAACGTTGACTGCTACAGGAGATCCATCCTGCCCAGTGCGTCACCATCCACTACTCTTTGAAGAAATGTGAATAATGTGAGTTTTGACAACATTTCATTTCCCTTTTTGGGGATAAAGTATTTTTGAAATGAATTGAATTACTTATACTCAAAAACAGACTTTAGTGCAAACAGATCTGCTTTTGTCAAAAAATGGTGCGGAGGCTAACGGCCTGTCTTTGGTACACCAAATAGCTAAATGACTGACAGCAAAGTTGTTCTTTTTTTAATCATTTTGAGCTTCAGCTTTATGGAACATTCTGGTTTGGGTCTTTTGTCAGTGCCAATGATAAAGTAAAATCTACATTCTGGAGGGAATACACACAAAGACTGATATTGACTGTTGGTTATGCTAACCAGGCTAATCGCTAGTGTAACAGGCTAACGTCCTTTCAGAACTTCAGGCCATTTCTCGGGCGAGACTGAAAATAAGCTGTTAATGTCGGATCAGTGAATCCCAGTAGTACAACTTTTGATTTTTAAAACCGTAGAAAATAGCATATTATGATACAAACGCTAAAATAACATGGAAGACCCACAGTTACCCGACCCTTACGCAGAGTTAGCTGTTAACCTCTGTTACCAACCTTACAGGAGTCAGAAAAAACAATCATCTTACGTTCATGAGTTCAACACCAAAATCACTAAAGCAGACAGCTTAAGCGAAAACCGCAAAACTCACACAGGTGACATAATTTCAGAGACATGACCAAAAGGTCCTAAAAGAGTTAAACATATGCTTTGGCAAACTTTTCACTTTAAAAATCATTCGCAATGTTCTTTTTTCCCTGTTGACTTCAAGTCATATAACATTAATATAAAAGAAAACAATTTCTGTGACTCATTGACAAACAAACCTGTATGCTATTAAAATAATTAACATTTTATAGATGTTTCCTTAAGGAAAAAGTGTTTTAGAGCCAAATGTGGATTAGAGCCAAATGCTGAACCTGATAGGCACCTGTACCATCGAGCAATGCCACCAGGCCATTGGGAACAATTACAGTAATGTATTCAGCTCCCGATGAGCCATTCTATTGATTAGTTCATTAAGTCTAAACCCAGAAAGCATCGCAGGGGAGGCCTGTTCTCACACAGGTCTCCCGCTGACACTCACTGATCCAGAATCTGTTGCTAGGTCAGATCAGTTCGATCGTCAGAAAGGAGATTTTAATTATGACCAGGGTCTTTAGGGAAATCACAAAAAAAAAAAGATTTATAGACGTCAACTCCAAGGCCTAAGTGGAAGTATTTTTCATATTTACATCAGCGTCCTCATGAGTCCTTCACAGATTTTATCTACATTGGTCTCCGATGGACGTTTTTCCCCCCTTTCAAAAATCATCCCCACTCTCCAATTACGATACGGAAATGTCAGCATCGCTTATTCCATACTATCTCGGGACGTGCCGCTCTCCTGAAGCTCTGCGTCCCAGCACACAGTATTCAGTATTTCTCACATACATACATACATATAAACACACACACTCCCCCACACACGCACACACACACACTAGCGCAGAGACTGTTGTCAGAGGCGATAGAGGGGATGTTTTCTGATGGTGTGGAGCCGAGCAGTTCCAGGAAGGTCAGGCGAGGAGCAGACCTTTACAGCCTGAGAAGGCAAAATGAAATTCAGCTCCCAGTGTCATTCATAAAGGATATGTTTTTCCTGGACACCACAAAAGGTGGAGCGGATTTCAGAGTGAGCTCTAAACACAGAACATGTAACTGGATAACATTAAAAAAAGGTAAATAATGTCTTTATAGAGTTTTACTCTGAACTTTAGTCTTACTCACATGATGGGATGTTTACAGATACTTGTCCCAGCGTTTGAACCATTTCTTTTCTAGGGGTGTTCCAATACAACTTTTTCACTTCCGATATGATACAGATATCGCAGCTTTGTATACTGGCCGATACTAATACTGACCCGATACGATATCAGCACTAATCATTCGTGCTTGTATTACTTATTTTGTAGTGTGGAACATTTGAATAGGCTTCATCAAACATAGAATAACCATACAACAACAGGTATGAGAACTAATCCATGTATTCTGGGCATATATGTGGTCATCTGCCTTGGAGGTAAATTTTCCATAAATAATTCATGCATCATTAGCTATTTATAGTCTGTTGTGTTATTCCAAAGCAGGTTTTGTTGCATCTTTGAGAAGCAGAAGGTGATGAAAAGTTCATCTCTGTGGCCTAAGAAGGCAGCAAACAAAAAAAGTCTACACTGTCAAGCACGACAGCTACCAATGGGGACAAACCAAACACCTTGTCTTCTGAAAAAAAGTTTTACACCTAAATACCTGAACTAAAGAGGGCAAGAAAAACTGTCTGGATATGTCGAGGTATGAACTATCAGGTAAGTTTTAACAACTGAGCTGTTAAAAATTGGGCAGTCCAACAGGATATTTATCGCAGCCACAATGACTCCAGATGAACACCTAGACTGGTTTTGGAATGGCTAAAGCAAGATTACATCAATTCCTGGAGTGGCCTCAAACCAAACCCCGTTAAAAATGTGTGTTTGGAATCTGGGCCGACTCCATCAAACCAACCAATTTAACCGAGCTCTTTTGTTTCTGTTCAGTCAGAACTTTACTGCCAGCTGGCTGATGTCGACCCAAGTCGAGGTCCAACTTAAGGAGAAAATTAAGGAATAAAACAGGATATTAATGTAACACAAAAGATCCTTTGACTCATTTTTTAGCCCTGCAGGAGAATCATTGTTATTTTATATTAATAGTTTTTGGCATTGTTTTCTTTTTGAGTTTGATTTACTGACCAAGGCTGACTCTCACACACCAAGAAACCTGAGAAGCTGACGGGCGCAAGCTCATCTCCATGTGCATTTTTTGCTCACAGTCATTTGCATTTTAATAATAAGGAGGGCACATGAAAAGCAATGAAGTACTCTGCCCCCAAAGTCTGCCTTCACATATATTTACATATTTATCGACCCGCTGCCTGGTGAAGAAAACGTATTTTTCTGTTCCAGAAAAGCAGCTCGCACTCTTAACTTTAAAACAGGCGAGACGTTCGCTGCAAATTTCATTCGCAGTTAGTAATTTACCACCAGAGAGGATTATGTCGAGTCTTTTTGGGCCGTTGCCATGTATTTAAACTGACAAAATATAAGGGGTCATTAATAATTTGGTATATTGGTTTTTTTCATCAATATTATCTGGAACATTTTTTTCTCCCTGAATCTTTGATTTTACCAGATCCTTCAGTTGCCTGTGTTTATTTTATTTCCTGCAAGATTTTCACAACTTTGAACACAAGTAAGTATTAAAATACACGTAATACTGCCAGCCAGTTTATTAAATCCCAGCTTTAACAGTGGGAATATATGAAATTGTTTGCAAATACAATAATTAAACTCCTTTGAGTATGGCTGCTGTGATCTGGGGAAAAGAATTGCAGCACACTTAAATAAATCCAGAATGTGAGTCAAAAAAGAAGTCAAAATCAAAAACTATTGATTCAAACTCTGTGGAAATATGCAACTTCACTAAATTGCTCCATCTGGATATTTTATTGAGATAATTGGTGTTAGAAAACAACAACAAAAATCTGGGGGGGAAAAAATTCCCGCGATTTTCAGCAGCAGAACTAAAAACTAAAATCCTGTCACAGCAATTACACTGAATGTCTTACATAAAGTCACACAAAGCTCCAGGGAAAGGTAAAACTTTGACAAAGTTTTGGTGAGTTTCACCTTGTTTAGTCGATTGGCGTAGAAAAGAGAGTGTTCTGGTCGGGATTACAACCTGGGATTTTAGCAAAAAATACTCTGTGAAAATTAAATTCATTTCAAAGACTGAAGAAGTTTAGAATATTTATTTATTATTTAATTATTTTTTATATATATATATATATATATATATATATATATATATATATATTTAAAACCTGCATAATTGTGATCAGAAGGATAGCATCACTTCCTTTAAAACTGGTCCATGATTCTTTTATTCCAGGAAGGTTTTGGAATATAAATGCTGCGAAATATTCCAACGGCATACATTGAAATGTTGTCATTTGTATACCACTCAATTACACCTGTGGAATAATTTTAGATTAGTACAAAATAAAACATCAAGTGTAGTGGAGCATACATTGATAGATGACGGAAACATCCAGTAAGAAACTGAGCTGGCGTGGGAAAATACGAGGTTAAAGAAATATCAGTATTGGAGATTTTTAACATTGACCAACGAGTTCAGCTCAACATGGTTCTTTTCTAACTTGAGACATTTAGAAACTGTTTTTTTTTTTTTTCTCACTACGCTGGTAGGAGAGGCAGAATCAGGAAGGATAGAATAATAGACACAGATGTGACTGACAGACTAGAGGGCATGGAAATTCATTACAGAATGATTTATATTCCATTCAGCATCTGATTGCCAGATGAATTGGACTTGCCCTGATGCCGAGCGCGCCGTTCGGTTGTAAATATGAATTATAAATCCCTTCTAAATCAATGACCATAAAAAAATGATGCTCCGTACATAATGCCTTGAAAGCTTTTTTTTGGTCAATGTAGATAAACATTTGGGATGAGCAGATGGCTCTAACTGATCCCTCGAAATGTTTTCTTTGAGTGAGAGGAGTGAGTTGGCACATTAGCTCCCATTTTTATTTGTCTAACAAGACAATATCTGCCTAATCTCTCATTATCTTATTAGCAGTTTTAAACTGTATAAGAGGACAGAAGTCCACAGGATTCGGCCATCTTTGCTAACCACGACTCAATGAGAAATGCCTCTGACGTGGGGTGGCAAAAAGCTCAACAAATCACCATTCCCTGCTCTCGTAATCCAATAAAATAAACGTCAATTACTTTTCCTAATGAAAGACAGCTCAGGGAAACATTTGCCACCACAGAGGCACAGCAAACACACACTCTGAGCCACTGTGTGTTGTGCAAGGCAAGGGCAGAACTTCTCCCAAGGGGCAGAGGACATGTGTGTTGGCTATTTTTTTTCCACACAGACCCCGTGGGAAACTGAAAACCAGTACAGTACCATGGGTCAGCTGGTATAAATGAGGCTCAACGAGCTAAAACACACAGCAGCTTAGCAAGACAAGCGTAGTAAATATTTGTGGGTATTTGGACTGAAGCAGTTTTGGCTAGCACAACTGTTGTCCTTGTGTATATATGTGTGTACGTGTGGGTGTGTGTATGTGTGTGTCTGTATGTGCTTATGTGTTTGTGTCAAGTTTTTTGCTAATCTCAAATATGAAACTACACGTCCCTACGATGCGGACAGTGGCTTTCAAGGGAGTGGATACAAGAGAGTGGATTTAGTTAGCATGCCACCGCTAGCCTGCTACACCTCCAGTTGCTAGCACGTACAGAGTAAAAAGAAAGTTGGCTTTCCCTCTGTCACATTCCTCGGCCATCTTATTCTAGGCTCCAAGCACCACAACCCACATGTGCAGCCACTGTCAGGAGCGCCGAGAGTTACGACCGCTCGGGAGGCAACGAAGTCATTCGTTTTGGTCTGCTAGATGTTTTTAGGTAGCGGCGTGCTAGACGGTAGCTGTTCACAGTAGTTAAGTATAGTCATCATGGCAACAGGGAGGATGAATGGTGTTTACCTTATAAAACCTGTTGTAAAAGTGCCATAAAAAGCGGTTGGATTCTATCACAGATCTTTTTTGTTTAAGAAACAAATGTTTTAAACTTAATCAACAGTGAAAGCAGTCACACCAAAAAAAGTGCTCCAGTAGAATTTGTCGTCTTAAAATACACTCTGTGGTGCTGTGGTGGCGCAGGGGCAAAGCATGACCCACATATCAAGGCCTTAGTCCTCGAGCCGATGGTTGCAGGTTTGAGTCCCGACCTGGCAACATTTGCTGCATGTCTTCCCTGTTTCCTGTCAAACTACCTTCAAATAAAGGCCACTAGTGCCAACAAAACCTTTAAATACGCTCAGCTGTGAGTTCCTCATTTAGGACCTCTTCACTCCTCTGTCTGAAATTCACCTTCAGTTCAATATATGTGTTTATTTAGCACAGATTCAGAGCAAATGTCGCCTTAAGAAACGGAAAAAAATAAAATGGTTACATTTTTGGAGTTCCTAATCAGAAAAAAAAAATTCTTGAAATGGAAGTTCAAAGTTTAAATTTTCTAAATCGTAATGTTTTGGGGAATCATAAAGCCTCTTTAAATATGGCTGCTTCACATTTAAAACAGTTAATGTGGCAGGAATAAACTATTATTATTTGTCATAATCTAACAATTTGTATCTATTGAGAACAATGCCTACGTTCAAAGTATTATAGCACCGCTAAATTTTAAAAGATTTATAAGTGCAATGTACTTTTCTTCGTAACTTTCTTTTTTATCAATAGCTACAATACCCAAGTTGTATATCCATGGCAACCAAATTTGATTTTGAGGTTGCAGAGGGTTAAAAAAAAACTTGAACTTTTGATATCCTGTCAATTTGGGATATTCATTTTATTTTCCCACCTCTAACTTGGAAATTTTACCTTTTGAGTAATATTGGGACACAGAACTCAACCATATACATCAACCAGCTGAACAGAAATAATGAAAAAAACTTTTTTTTTCCTACAGCACAACACAACAAACTTGAGAATTTCAATTTCTGCTGTACTGCTATTCTAAGGTTGCATTCAGCACAGTGGTGATTTGAACATTTGGTATACACATTACCTGACAGCTGTAGACAAACGTAAGACTAGGTCTGATACATGCATTTTTTTATTTAGATTTAACCAGCTGGCGACAAAACAAAGCTATGATCCATCACCAGGCTTCCAAAGCTATTCCAAGAAAAAGCAAGGAGCACATAAGTGGAACTGAGCTGAAACCCGAGGAGGTAGTCCAAAATTACAGCAGCCGGCACAGAGACACACAGGCTGAGGAATAAATAGAGAGCAAAAGACATATGGAGACTGAAGGCGCTTGCATCAACCCAACACACTCAAGAGTTTTAGGAAGCAAGTCAAGAAGCTGTTGACCTAAATAGTTGTGTGCTGAATGCACAATGACCCTTCACTCTCTGGAACTGAGCCGCCCACGCTGTCACCTTGTCCAGCATAGCTGCCTCTATTACAGCAATCCATCTGCAAACCCAATCCAAAAGCTGCTCCATCCAATTCTCCTTTTGCTTTCTGAAGGGAACCGAGATTGGCTTTAGAGAGGTCGAGCCCCAAACCGACACACAAACACAAGCTGCTCTCCATAACACAGAACAGCCCTCATAGTCTGCAGCATTTCCCAAAAAGCCTGGCAGATCGTGTCCTCAAAGCTTATACTTGTCTGCAATAAAGGCAAAACTTTGTCTCACCGCACAGCCAACTTAAGCCATGCTTCCGCTGACCTGAAAATTGCGTAAATTCATTACGAAATTAGAATGGAAGCAAGGCAATTAAAAAAAAAAAAAATTGTTTTGATAAAAAGTGTTCCCGCAAGGATGAAGTGGTTGTATCAGAATTAATATATTTGGCAAAACTGCAAAGGAAACAATTCATTTGTATCACACAAGTCATGTGAACAACAAGAATTAGAACCAGCCTTTAAAATTTGTTTCACTACAGTCCATTGAAAGAACAAAGACAAATGAACAAAATAGAATATGGGTAGAGCAGGGCCTGACGTTATCGGATGCTACTGATGGAAAAGATGAAGAAGACAACAGGAAGTGGTAGAAGAAGATGACACAGCATGTTATGACTTATTACGTGAACAAACTTGTTTATGTATAATTTTAGTTGCATTTCTTTATTAATGGACTCATCACAATTGTGAAATTTAGTGGAATATTGACAATGTTGCGCACATTTGCAATGGAAAAGCAGCTTTAGTAATTATGAAAGGTTTGGGTTCATATTGACGATAATGCAATTCCCATTCGGATAATTGGAAAAGCTAAACCGGCAAAGTGGCCGGTGCCAAGCCTCAGCAAATTGTGCTTGGATGTTAATTCCAGCTTATTAGCCAATGTGGGTTTTTTTCTTCTGCCCCTGCAGAGCCCATCAGCCTAATAAGCTGTTTATCAATCAGTCTGATTCAAGCACAGGCTGATATGGAGGATGGCAGAGATGGACGACACCAGACTGGATCAGTTCTTTGAGTCTTTTATTTTTCACAGTTTAAAAAATAAACAAAAGTTTCATACCACTTTAGACTACAGGTCTGATTTGAGCCTCCTACCAAAGTCAAAGTCCACTTTTTCTTTTACAAAAAGCATAAGGTTTGCAGTCATTAGAGGACAACTAACAAAACTAACAAAACAACCTAAACCACCAGAAAAGTGATCTGAGTATTAGGTTTGCAAAAAAAAAAAAAAAGCCCAACTGCAACTGTAAGTATCAGCAGATTGCTAAAAATCGTGGCCCAGCGACCGGCTGACCGATCAATCGGTGCGCCTCTTTTACAAAGACTCTGAAAGTCAGGTGTTGCCAGATTGACCTGAACAGCAATTAAAGACTGTATAATATAAACACGTGTTTTAAAATACTTACTCAAATATTTGCTAGTTATATTTATTATATATTTCCATTACCGTTAGTCGCTCAGACTTCTTCCAACTTTACCCCCTGCTTTAACACATCCAAACAATAAATGAGACCTGCACGATATCGGCAAATATTGCAATGACAGCATCAGCTGCAAACTCTGCCTCTTTTCTTCTTTCTCATCTGTGCGTCCGTCACTCAAAAGGCCATCAGCAATCTGAAGAATCTCATTAGTGTCCAAGCTGCCATCAGACTGTCCAAATCGCTAAATATTACATTGCATTTGATTGGACTCATGTAAGCCAACAATCGTTGCAGTCCTGTGTAAATATGAATATTTCGATGATGTTTCTGCAGCTTCAAGAAATTGGTACAGTAGTGTGTCACAGTTCAATAAACACATTGCTCGTTTCCTACAGTCAAGAAATATTCTGCTTATTTGTCTTTCAGAAGTGTTGACTGTTTCATATGAACTCAGATGTTTTTGCAACCCTCCCTACACACAGTGTGTTTGATAAACGTATTGCCTTGGCTGTAATAGTGGGTAGAGCAGCCAAAAATGATACTAAACTAAAAACACAGCCACGTCTCCATAGTCAATCAACCAGCAGCGAAAAGATACCCCAAGCAAGAGTAAAAAGAGATTGCTTAATCGTAATGTTTAGTTTAACTCATTTTGCGAAATTGTGTGACACACCATAAAATTAGAGGTACATTCATGTAATAATAATTCAAATGAGAGTGTAAAATTTTGGCATTTTTTCAAAGGTGAAACAAATAAAAAAAACCACATCAATGGATGAGGTTTTCTATCTGCTGTATATTTACTTGACCTTAAATGGCACAACAGTGTCAGCAGATGAAAAACAAGTTTAGAAAAGGGCAGCTCGTATACATAAGAAGTCACTTTAACGTAAACTGTTTGGCTTTGTGTCTGTGAGTGTGTCTGGCTGGTTAAGCTGTTCCTGCTCTGCACTCAGTGAAACGACCCGCTGTGAGCAGCACAGAAACTGTGTTCAGCTAAGAGCAGCTTTTCTTCAAAACGGTTAAAAGAAGAAACCGCGGCGTAGTAAAACCACTCTTAGAAGTACATTTTCTTCAAAAACGTTAACTCAAGTTGAAATCACTATACCACCCACCTCAGCTTGGCTCAAATTTTGCCTTATAAAAGCAGGAGAAAAAAAAAGACGTAACTTGTTCTTTCAAAAAATGAAAAACCAAAATCAGAACATTCCTCCTCTTCATAATCCTGAAATACCCTTTTATCAGGCATCAACAATGTAAGGTCTCTGCTCAGCACAAGGGGCTCTTTGTTCAGTAAGCCAACACCTCAGTATTTTTAAAAGTGTGTGTTTTTAAAGCCCACAATGGAGTGTATGTGCTCTGTATGAAGTGCACCACCTTCATACTGAAGGGAGGTTTTTGTGGCGTGGTGGTGGGCGCCGGAACAGCCCCGCCTCCGTTGGGTGCTTACATGGCTGGGTGCGTTATGATAGAGTAGGCCCGGGACCAGACCTGCCCTCCCACCACAGCTGTCCAGATGTGCCTCTCTGTGCGTCTTCATCTCATGAATTGTCGATGTCACACATGAGCATTTAGCCATGCTACGTAAAAATGTTTGTATTTGTGAGGATAATTTTCACTGAGGATAAAAACTGAATCAAAGTAAGATAACACAAGTAGCAGAAGTAATAGAATTTGCCTGTGGCGCACTGTTGCCTTGCAACCAGAAAGTCCTGGGTTTAAGTCCCAGCGTGGTCAGCCTGTGGCTGTGTGGTTTCTCTCTGGGTACGCTGGCTTCTTCCAAAAGTCTAAAAACAAGACTATAAGGTCATGTGTTCATAGCTTGTGTCTCTGCAATGGATTGGTGACCTATCCAAAGTGTACCCTGTGTCTCAGTCGATAACTGTAGATAGGCACCAGCCCCTCTGCAACACACAATCCTATAGACGATGGATGAGTTGTTCCATGATACAGATCCATCCAAATTATTAATCCTGTGAACAAACATAGATTTGACACATTTTTGTCAAAGATTTTAGACGTTCGACTAGCTAATAATTACAGACAATATTGCATTACCCATGACCTGCAACACACAAGTTAACAGAACTGATACATCAGATATTTCTTGTGAATAAAAAGCATAACAATTTATATCTGCTGTTTCTGAGCCGTGTTGGTGCCCCGTAGTTCCAAGGTGGAAACGCTTCCCATTGTTTCGTCCGCATATTTTGAAACAGAAAAAAATCGCGAGAGATTCTGGTCCTTCTGGCCAATTTATTCAGTCTTTTCCTGTCTTTCAGACAGAGAATAACACAAAGAGCTTCTGAACCTTCAAAGAAATCAGAAACTGTCCTCCTTAAATACATAGACACAAAACAAATATCCTCACTCTTCCCAACAGATGAGACCTTTCACACTTTTTTTAGTTTGCTGTTGGTGTAAGCACCAAGGTACCTACAAAATGACCGAGCATGTTAGAGTAAAGTGATTTGTCTGGGAATCCTCGTCTTTGTGTGACACTGAGGTTTGGCTGTTAGGACAACATCACTCATTAAAACTGGGACTGATTTTCTTGTACCATAACTTGCTTCGTCTTGACCTATTCAATGATTGGCACACAATTTGGTTATGGGCCCATGTACAACAACAATTGACCAACTGATCAACCAACCAACCACATTTGTCCATAGGATCCATTTCATGGGTGGGATGGTATTCGGAAAACACAAACAAGATGCTTGATACAAAAGGCAATAAATGTTGGTGTGACACTTGGAAATGTCTTTTGTGATTGGATGAGGATGATCAAGAAAAGGGTATAAAATCCCCGTAATGCACTCCAAGACATCACACACCTGTAGTGAAGCCACATGTTCAGGTCTGTTTTAGTTTTGCCTGCGAACATCTAAATGATTTGGACAAGGTTTAACAGAAAGTTATTTGGCATGTGGTATGCTTGGGGACAAAGAGTTGAAGACTCTAAAGACGCCAATCCACAGAGATGGAAACCTCCTGCTATGCAAGAGTTTACGTAATGACATTATGGCATGAAGTAGCCAGCGAACAAGATTACGTAGAATTGATGGAGAACCTATCCCATGCCACTCACAGCAATGAAGACAACACACCCAAATAAAGGAAGGAGATTAGGGTTAGAAAGTAGCACTGCCGGTCTCTAGGCTTGGATCCTGAAGAAAATCAGTGGATGGATCTGAAACTTTGATTTGCCAGGTTTCAAGGTTTGATTCTTTCCATTAAAGAACAAGCAACACAAAAATCTGAGAGACTGCACCTTTTTTATGCAAGCGAGCAAACTTGCAAAGGATTCCCACACTGTGCACTCCACACCAATGCTTTCTGTAAAGCCGTGCACTCTGCTGTCAGCTGGAGAGGTACTTAATGACATAGACAGCAGACGATGATCAACTCTGGCTCCTTCCAGCTGAGCAGTGCTGGTTGGATAGCTGTGGAAGCAAAGAGGAAGTCTAAAGACCCGGTCCTCAGAGCATTCAGCAGATGTTGAAGCATTCAGTGCTGCAGGTAGACGACTGCATCCTGCACACTCACGCCTCAATGATCTGTGAACTGGTGTGAGTCAGTTCTCTGCTCGCCAGTGGTCGGAAGTAGCAGCTCAGTATAATCTCCTCTGTGACTGTCATTATGTTACATGTTAGGGCTATTGGTTTTTTGTTGTTTTTTGTATATGAAGGGTATTCTTTTATGTTCAAACACCATATATATATGTTCCTATTTAGATGTTGCAACAAGCAATAACTCAATTAAATGCATGATCAATTAAAACGAGTTCAATAATTTCTATTTGCATGATTTATTGTTTTTCTCTATAAAAAACTGGGTGACAGAAGTCTTCATGGTACTTTGGCCTTTTATTTTTATTTTTTTAGAGACAATTTTCTTTACAGAGACTTCATAATTCATTTAATGTTGTTTCTGTTTGTTTGTTTTGTTTTTTTTTTTGTTTATGCAAAATGTTTTCCAGTTCCAGTGTTAAATGTAAAGTAGAATTTAAAGTTTATTAATCTTTGAGAATGTTTTGTTGCCATTTCCATTATATTACTTGAAAATGGTCTCAAAACAACAGTATTGTCATGTACCGCAATGACTTCTGGGACAATTTATTGTCCAGCAAAGTTATCATGACAGGCCTGTTCAGATGACTAGACAGGGTTTAATCAAAAAAATCAATCCTGTGATGTTTTCACCAAACACAACTTCCTGACTTTGTACAGTGATCTACTGAGCACCAATCACAGTCAACTGGCACGCAAAGTAAAAATCTCAATGCAACCAGCCAATTTGGTTGCTCTTTTGTTATAACTTAAGGGAGATTTGGAAAAATGTAGCAATGATTTAATCATGCAAAAAAAATAAAATGCAAGAACCAATCTTGAAATTACACTGGCGTGTTATTTCCCAAACCTCAGGCCTCAGAGGTTTAGAAGACTTTAATGAGAGCTACTTTAGAGTTTCACATCAAATAAGCATTTAGCCTTAGGTGCTTTAAAAATAATAAATTCTCGAACACAAATGAACCCCATGTTTAGCACGGCCCTGTGATTTGCTCAGCCTTAAGGGAACCTTTTAGGACAAAATGTTCTTTGCTTTTGCTTTAGAATCAAAACCGCCTCCCTCTCTTCTCCCCTGCTCAGTTGCTTCTCTTCATCCATCACGAGTCCCAGAACCGAGGCAGGTGCTTTCGCTGAACCTCCCCAAAGATCGCCAGTTTCCACTCATTCTTTTCTCCTCCCTCCATTTCTGCCTGCACAACTTCCCACACGCACAGCTCTCTCCGGCAGAAGGAACTCATCTGCGATTGCCTCACATCTGTAGGAATCTTAATTGTGAATTGTCAAACAAGGATTTATCTTCCTCTCCATCCTGCAAAGGGAGCGTCGTTAAATCAACCGGAGGCACGGAAGGCCGGGCCGCTAAGCATGCAGACAAAAACACATCCACGAATGAACCGGTGGCTAAGACTTCATTCCAGTGTGGCTGAGAAAAGCAAAAAGAAAGAAAAAGCGTGGTGGGAATCCAATGGCAACTCTGATATAATTCCTGCATTTCTACTCTGGTTGGACTGAGATGTGACAAAGTGCTAGTTCTAAAGTGACACCCCCAAAAAAAGAAAGAAAAAAAATCTCCCCAAACTGCTGAGTCTACAATCAGCAAGCCGCAATCATGACACGTCTGTACGGGCCGGGCCTCGTCGTCCCGCATGCTGCATGGAGAACAAAGGGTCCCATTGATTTAACAGGCAGCAACAAAAAACACAATGATTCCATTTAGTAAAAAAAAAAAAAAAAAAAAAAAAAAGTGGCTGGCAGCGCTGGGCAGAATCCTATCTGTGTTCTCTGAGAACTTGGGAACAAAGAAAGGAACAGAAAGTGGGCGGCGAGGGTCAGTAAACTCTACTGACCCGCTTTCTGAACATGTAGCACGTTGTGAAGTAGAGTTACATGGCTGGACACACTCACCCCAAAAAGCAGCCTTTAAAAAAATAAATAAATAAAAAAAGGGGGTGGGGGATGTGTTAGCATGATACATCAACAAGTGCCAGTCTACACACCATTTCCCAGAGAGCTCTGCTTAGCTGGCAAGCAGGTTGCCAGAGAACAGCAGTAAATATAGGCCACTGACATTAAACCCACACAGCCTCTGTTACAGCATCCTGGCCCCACCAGCAACAAAATAAGCTTCTGCAGTAATGAATAGTAGATAGAACATCCATGTCTGCCAGCATGATGCTTTCATAAACCTGCACATCAAAGACATGATAGCGATTGGCGGCTGTGGCTTGGAAAAAAGCTGCCATTACCAAAGGATTTTGTAGCAGATTTTCAATTATCATGTTTTGTTTTGGGGTTGTTTTGTAAATAACAAGAAACAAGAACAGCATTCAGAATATGTTTTTGCTCCAGCCCTCACTACCGTATGCATTCATAAATTCTTTCGACGAGTAGAGTGTAAAACACAGTTTTACCGTTCTTTTAGATAGTGATTTGAAATGTCTTCCATTTGATTTTTTTTTACATATTTGCTAAAACTACCACTTTGTTGTGACGGTATAATATGAGACAGTTAATCTGTGAAAAGATTGATTTCCCTGAGCTACTATTGCTATCTGAAGAAATGCATCGCTCCCGATCAAAAACAACCAATCAGAGGCAGGAGGTGGGTTTAAAAGCTGCCAATCAACCTCATGTACTCGCTGTACCAATGTGCTATCGGTGGAGAAACAACATGCTGTTCCAGGAAAACCTTTTATCGGTGGCCGTGGTAACTAGCCTTCTCATTCATAACAGGCTCTGCTATCAGAAACAAGCTGCAGCAGTATCAGAGAGCAAGGAGGGAATGAGCAGCGTCACACAACAGGTGACTGACAGCGCAGAGACCCGCCTCCTCTCTCTGATTGGTTGTTTATAGTTAGCACTGAAAGAAGGCGGAGGAGATCGATCTTTTTTTCCTCATATTATGTCAAGACATAGTGATGATTTCAATAAATATGTTAGAATAAAAATTATTTTTAAATAGAATTACAAACTTCAGCTTTAAGTCAAGTTGCGGATGTTACCTTGTGATATTGTGTGTGGATAAATGGCGACGCTTCCATGTAAAACGTACAGACGCTGAAAAGGAAAGCAGCGTCCGATGGGGCAACGCTATAATTGACAACTTCGCAGGTCTTCACAGGCTCAGCAAAGGATGCTGTGGACATCGTATACGGGAAAAGGAGGCAGGAGGGAACTTTTAAATCGCCTGCTGCGGCTCACCTCCCTTATTACAGGAGTTCTCGCGGACGGCTCTTCCCCTGATCGCTTGGGTCTCACCATCTGCTCCGGAGTTTATTACTCCGCTGACAGCCCTGCGATTGCGGCCTCCCCACCGCCCCACCCCACCCCTGCCTCCACCCTAATGAAATTGTGAAGCAATATGTGAGGCCTGATCCGCTTAGAGGGCTTGTTGAGATCTTTCTCTGAAGCTGCTCTGCTGGGCTTTTTACAGTAACAACACATTCGCAGGAAGAAGAGTGTGGGATTTAATAACCGCATTGTGATTTCAAGCCATTTAACTTTGCATGGCTCACTACAGAACGGGGTGGGGGTGGGGGGGTGTCATTTGTGCAATATTACACAAATTCAAACACAGTCTGACAGTCTGAATCTCCTTTGCATGTCCATGTTGCAGATTTGTCGAGCTGCATTTAACTCTGGGTGAGGTTGACGCTAATGAGGGAGAGTGATAATGGCTGTTTACTGTGATTTGGGCCATTGAGCTGAACCAAGCTGAGTTTTTGCTTCATGGTCTTGGAGAAGAAAAAAAAAAAAAGAAAAGAACTCGGTCTATAAATACACACACTGACCTAATTATAGGTGGAGTAGAGTCATCTGTGATTTAGTTTGTTTGTAGTCAGCCAAAAAGAAAAAAAAAGAAAAAAATCCTCATGAGTTGGCTGGGTGGGACTGGGAGATCTTCTGAAAACAATTAGAGCTCGATATAACAAGATGAAAAGATAGCAGAAGATAAAAGATAAACTACAACAGCTTGATTTTTTTTTTTTAGCTGAGATTTGTGAGTGGATACATCTACGTGAATCAGAATGATTTAGTAAATTTAGCAGAATGTTAAGTCATACATGCCTAACTATAAAAACAAAGGGTCACTAAAACCACCTCTGCCTTTTCTAAACCTGAACCAGCATTCAGCTTCCACACACCACAAATCTGGAACAAACTTCCAGAAAACTGCAAAACAGCCAAAACACTGAGTTCCTTTAAATCTCGACTAAAGCCCCACCTGTTTAGAGTTAAATTTGATTCATAATAACTGGAACATTAATCAGCATATTTGATGTGTGTTTGCTGATAAAATGTAACATTTATGGCTTGTTTCATAACTGGTGACTGTGTGTATTTTATGGCGTAAAGCACTTTGAATTGCCTTGTTACTAATTAGTTAATACTAATGAACTTCACTTAAACATTTTAAACCTTCCCATCAGAATGAAAACCTGCATCTGAGAGAGCAATAAATAGTTCCTATGAAACAATAAATATTTTGCATTATTCCAAAACTAACTGAGATTTTATGTCTGAGGCATCCCCCCCCCCGACTATCAACTTCTCTCTCCCTGATGAAAAGCAGGATTCCCACAGCATGATGATGCCACTACCATGTTTCATTCAGGAGAATGTGCTCTGCTCATTTTCCATTACACATTATGTTTCATATTTAAGGTCAATTGTTGTTTATTTTTGTTGTTTTTCATTTCACAATTATGCAGTATACTCTGTGTCGGTCTATCATATAAATGTCATTCATAAAATAGTCATTTTAATGTGACAAAATGTAAAAAAAAAAAAAAAAAGTTCTGGAGGTATGATTACTTTACACTGTAATTTCAAGGATTCTGTTCACTTTAATGTCATACCAGCTCATATTTTCATATTTACATTTACGGTGTGAAATTGGAACTTAGGTCTCAGTTTAAGAGGCCTAACAATAAAGGAATAAATGATTTGCTCTCTAACACTTGCAGTAGAAAGAGGACAGCTTCCTCCAACCCGTGCAGACATCTGCACCAGTAACTTTCTGGTGTCGTGCCAGGACAGTGTGATTCAAACTCACCACAACCTCAAATTGGAGCGCCGCAGCTCGGCTTCGCACCCAGGCAGCCGTCGGGTCGCAGAGCGGGATTAGGAAACATCCATAGTGAACCAAAATAGAGCTCTGCTTTGTACTAATCCAAACCAAACAGGTGCTTCTATTTAAAGGACCAAATCCTCTCCAATCCACCCCATTGGTATCCCAGCCCTGTGCTTCCCCTTTCGCATCTTTAGGGTCTGTTTTCCAGTTAGGTTTTATTTCCCAATATTTTCTTGATTAGGGAAGGAAAACCCTTCCCTAATCCACGGTCTTGTATGCGCCGTGGAAATGTGCATGAGGAAAATCACTTAAGAAACTAAAGCTTTCATCACTTTTACTCCTGAAAGGATGTCCTGCGGAAGTGGTACATGATTTCTTTTCTGCTTGCTAGTTGCTAGGCAAAAATACGCTTCTAATCAATAACGCACCAACACATTGGAGCCATTGAAACACAGATTTTGACTTCTATTTTGGATGTTTTCTTACTTTTTTTTATCAACTCCACCGGTTTAATTCCAGCACAAACAATGTGGAGTAAAAACTAAATGCTGAACTTTAGAGGGCGAGGCAGCCGGCTCTGAATGAATACTAATGTTTGGATGAACTCACTGGAGAAAGTTGCATTCAGACATATTAAGTGAAGGCCATGTTGAAACTCAGAACGTACATCTTGCTCTTAAGTGTTGGCAAAAACATCCACACATGTTCTAATTTTTGCGTTGTTTATTTTATAAGGACTAAAGTGGAAAGAAAGATATACTTTTTATTTTATTTTCTTATTCACATTTTTCAGGTTTGTATTTATGGTGCATATTTATACACAGCCCCTCTAATATTCTACAGTACCGCTATTCACACAACAACCAGATAGATGCAAAGATTAACTTACACACAGAGGAACCACTAATTAAGTGACCCAATTAAATTCAAGAGATTTTATTTAGGGGTCTCAAACTAATGCAAATGCACACCCCACTTTTTAAATTCATGCATTTATTTAATTCCTCTTTACAATTTTATGCTACTTTGTGATAATCTATCACATAAAACTCTAAATAAATAAATAGCTATGAGTTTGTGAGTGTTGTTCGGGGTGCACTTAAAGTTTTATTTAGTGGTTCTATTGTGATAAGTAGAAAAGTGATGATGAAACTACGTATTACCTCTTTCTCAGGTGACTGTATAACAATAACAGCTGCATCCATGTTAAATATGGCTATTTAGACAGCAGTCAAATAAAAAAGTGTGATTTGTATTACTAACTGCACACAGTAACTGCATTTAACCATATTTTCAAATTAATTGACATTTATTGATTCTCTCATTTAACAAGTGCAGAAATTGTTCAAAATGATGCCAACAATACAGACAGTTTTGGGGGTTTAAATATTAATTTGAATTTATCGTGACGATAAGTCAAAAATCACGTCATGATAAGAAAAGTATCACGATAACTGATAAACGATACGATAAATGCAGCTGTAATGTCAAAATGTAAAAAGAATGGGTGCTTTCGAAAGCCACTGTAAGACCGAGGATGAATAAGTCAAAACCGATGACACAAAAATGTTGTATAAACTCGAACATCAGTTGATACAACCTCTTACTTTTACACAATTTAGCTCCTGACTGCAAAGAAGAGAGTTTGTGTAGACAGATGACAAAGCATCGAAGCAGAAGAAATAAAGGAGAAGGGGAAAAGAGGGAAGAGGTGTTGCTTCACACTTTGCTGTGTTTCCTCCAACGCTTAGGGACGAGTTGGGAGGCACAACACTTGCTGGACATCAAGTGACGGGTCAACATGGTGCGAGTCCGGCTTCAGCAGCAGCCACCAGATGGACTGATCACACCCTTCTGGTGCAGAGTTATCATCGCACTGCTGGAGCGCCATTAATCAAAAGCTCCCACTAAACAGGAGTGGCTCCCACATTGTCTCAGCTTTCAATCCCACCAAGCCTTCTCCATCAGCCTGACAGAACACCTCAGGGTGGCGTTTGGAAAACTAACAAAAGCGTTTCCTCCAAGATCTACATTCAGCCTCAAAAAGCGCAGAAATCACAATCCCTCCTCTTATATCCATACAAGTGCTGGGAGGAGGTGGCGAGCAAGCAGACGAGGATTTTATTGCAGCAGTCTGACTCTGTTACGATCCAAGGAGCGGAATATGGTTGACAGGCCCCGGGGCCAGTCTTTGGAGCCACACTATTCACACAAGCACAATCGCGACCTTTCTAAATATGAATTTGGTTGCAGCCGGGGCAGTCTTGGCTTTTGTTGCAAACGCAATGTGACATCCATGGGCCGCAGCAGCTCAGCGGCAAACAAAGGGAGGTAAAAGGCCGGGGGTGTCGTGGAGCGGGACGGAGTTGCTTACTTCAAAAACCTCCTTTACTTCTGTTTTTAAAAACGTGGGTGAGATGAGTTCAGCATGAACCCCCCCCCCCCGAAACCAATCAGTCTTATACAAATAAATGTATTTATTCCGATTGCGATGTCTAAGCCTGTCACGGTAGCAAATTCTGCTGGACGATAAATCGTCCCTGAAATTATTGCGATAAACGATAATATTGTTGTTTTGAGACCATTTTCAACCAAATTAATGGTAATGGCATAATTATACAAGAACACATTCTCAAAGATCAATAGACTTTAAATTATAAGGAAAATTTAACACTTAAAATATCCCAAACAAAAATCAACAAAACAACAGAAACAACAAATTAAACGTATTATGAAGTCTCTGTAAACAAAACTGTCCTTTGAAGAAAGGGGGTTGTTGAGACCAGAGCACCAGACTGAAGACTTTAGTCATTCGGTTCTTGATAAAAAGAGAAAGAAAAAAGAAAAACAATAAATCATGTAAATGGAAATTATTGAGTTTGTTTTAATTTATCATGTGATTAATTGATTAATTGATTTATTGCTTATTGCGACAGGGCTAGCAATGTCTTTACATTTACTTCTCAAGTTGAAGTCTGCTATATCGCAATTATTTTTCAAATTTTCTATTTTTATTGTCATTAAGCATTCACAGACATATTTACCTTGTGCGGCTTGCTAAACTGAAAACCTGCTCACACAAAACGAACAAAGATATTCACAAAGTCACCACAGTTTGTCTCACTGGCTGCATTTCCGTTACATATGTATGCAAAACTTTGTTAATATTCCGCTAAAGTCGAAAAACCAATTTTTTTTTCCATTTTCCATTTTTTCCATTTTAGTTGTTTTTTGCAACTAAATCCACACGTGAATACTTTTGTTCACACGATAAGTAATTAAAAAACATGCCACGCCATCATCGTACAGCCACTTCCTGTTGTCTTCCTGACGGTTTGCGCCAGTAGCAGCATCTGTTTGTTGGTGTGTAATTTGAAAAAAAGTGTTTCCATTGCAGTTTTGCACAAAACACCAGCTGATCTTCTTATCAAAGGAACAAGTTCCAACAGAGATGAACAATGATCAAATGTTTTACTGATGCAGAACTTTTCTTCCCTCAACTCTGAGTTACCCAACACATTTTTGTACACAATACATTTTTTTATCCATTAAAGTTGATTTTACAAAGTTCCTCTTATTCATCATCTTCAAGAGTAAAAAAAATAATTTGCTAAACTTACAACAGAGGACAGCAGCAGCCATCAAAAGCTTTAGCCGTGTTGAGCTTAAAGGTGTTCACGGTTCAATAAGAAGCAGGAATAAAAATGTCTTTTTAAAAATGCCTGAAAGTTTAAAGGAACATCTGTGGAGTGGAAAATTGGACCTTACCCAAAAGAAAAACTCATCCCTCGGGTTGAAGATTCACTCTAAGATTTAGAAGAAAAAAAATAAAAATCTGCCTCTCATCTGCAACAATGAGTGGCCTGCTGGCGGAAAACCATTTAACCCTCCAAGTCGCAGCAATGAATCTGAGTCACACGGAGGCCGGCGGAACGTCCATTGAGAGAAGACAGAAAGAAAGACCGAACGAAATGGACAAAGCTCTGACCTCGTTGGCTCGGCGTTCTAGGTGGGGATATGGAAGAATGGAAACTCTGTCAACCACTATCGAGGGGTGCGGTGACTCTTCTCCCACCAGAGCGAGGAATAAAAACGGTGTACTGGCTCACACTCTGCCTTCGAGTTGAACCAGTCTGCAGTTCTTCATTCTTCTCACAACTGACTCAATTGTTGCATTTTTTTTAATGGAGTTACCGACACACAAAGGCGTTAAGTTTCCAGTGATGTAAAAAATTCTGGAGTTTCAAGAATTTTTGCACCAAAATTGGGGCTGACTGGCTTTTGTGTTTGGGAACGGCTGGAAAAGAAATCAGGTCCACAACAGGATCGCTACGATTCGTTTTCGTTTGTTTCACATGACTTCATGGTTTTCAACTCCCTGACGTTTTTTTTTTCCCTCCCCATGTGGTCACATGTTCCTCAGTGCGCAACCTGCCTCTGTTTACATTTACAGGGTTTGAGATGGGAGACAATGAGTGGCAAACTGAGAAAAAGACTCAAGACTTCATCAGGTTTTAACACTGCCTTAAAGAGGCCGTGTTACATAAAATCGACTTTCTTTGAGCTTTATATTACGTTGTAATGATATTCTTTCATCAAAAACACACCTGGAGTGTTGCTTTGATTCTTTCACGCATGTTTGAAAAAATACTTTAATCTCCCACGGCAACCACTCAGCTGTGCACAAACGCATGGGTGCACCAAACCCCACCCTCGAGGTAAAGCTACTCCTTGGAGCTACAGTTTCCAAGTTTCCACCTCCGCCATGCACTCCCCCACTCAGCTCCTTCAGACTAGCCAGCAGCAATTAGCAAACACCTGGTGAAACTACACACCTGCTGAGCCCATTGTACAAGCTACTTCTCAGTGCAACGCTGCTAAAACCGTGGTTAAAGGGTTAACAGAAGAGCCATATTGTGATGACTTCCTGAAAGCAGGAGATTTTAAAGAGACAGAGGCCCAATTTTAAGGCATTCAGTTTTTATATGTGATATATATAAAATTTCAGAACATTTCATAGCAATTGAAGTTGACTTGATTGTGTTATAACATGGCATTATGCACAATACTGCCCCTTTAAAGGTATTTCTACACATTTCGACATCAAACAATATTCTATCTAACTGAAAATTACAAAATGACAAAAAAATGAAGTACACACTTTTCCTCCAATCAAAATTTTGTATTTTTCTGTAGCCGTTTTATTCCGCATCTCAGCTGACGGGCACGAATGAACCTTCTGCTCTGCGCCCCTTTTTTATTTTTAATCAACATGAACCTAAGCGCTGCCCTTTTTCAACTTCATCGCCGTACGATGAGCCAGACTCACACACAGCTCTGCCCATTAGGACTCTGTCTGAACAGCTTTTCCATTGTGATTCCAGCATATAGCCTGACACTAGAACTCATGACACACGATGAGGGGGGCAAAACATCCCACATGAAATGATTACCACAGGAACATCCCGTGGTGCACATGAGCGTGGAGGGGATTAGGCAGTCAGGAAGCCCGGCGTTTCACTGAGACGATTCTCATTATTGAGTCGGGTCGAGCTCCGCTCCCTGCAGCAGCAGAAAACACACAAAAAAAGTCTAAAGAAATTTTTTTCTGCAGTTGAGATTTCATTTAGTGATGGCAGACATAAGGGCAGGCAAAGTGAATGTGGCTTAGCGCACGTTTTGCAAAGTGAAGAAAAGACACAACTCTGCTGCTGTGATCTATCTGCTCCTCCTCAACAAAACATCAAATCCAGCTTTTAAAAACTCCCTCATCTCGCTCGATTTTTTACTACGTCGCTATTTTTAAATGCACAACTTTCCCTTGTCACTTTTCAAACTCGAAAAGCTGAGCACTCGTCGTCTTTCCCTCTCAGGAAGGAGAACCGGCTCGTTGCTGAGAATCAGGAGATGAACAGAGCTCCCTCCTTGGAAAAAAATACGGGAGTTCGACTCGCTTGAAGCAGATCACCTGTGTTGTGAGGTGGGACTTAGTAATATTTGATCATTTATTTGGCAAGGATGTCAATAAACGTTGGAGGTAAGCATGAACTGAGAAGGAGATCCGATAAAACTGCCCTGGCCTCCATTTTACAGTCAGAAAAGGAGTTTCTCTTGTATTACTTCTCAGCGAAGGCTCAGGAGAGGGTGGAGCGCAGTCTCATAATATTAAACAGAGAAAAGCACCAGAGAGGTATATTAATGACTTTATGGATAACAACAGACACTCGTCTCATGTGCATCCCATTAGTCACAAAAGCAAAGGCAGGTGAAGGGCGCGGGGTAAAACCTGCATTATGCATGCCGGATATCGGTGGAATGGAAACAAACAAAAGATTATTTTAGTTCTTTGTAAAATCATCACTATCGTCTGATGAGGACATGGATAGAAACGTTCGACCTTCACGCAAAAACATCCTGAGTGAGTCATACCAAATACTGCACATCACTTTAAACTGGAGGTGCACCGATTGGCAGAACATACAGGCAGCTCTACAATGGAGTGGTTTTAGGTCAAAGGAGGTTTCAGGTGTTTAAAGTGGCCCAGTCAAAGTTTAAATCTGAATCAAATTCACAATGTGTGGCAGGAATGGACGTTTGGTTTTTACAGATGTTATTTATCGCATCTGAATAAATTTTCGTCTCTAGATGCTCAAAGATGGTAAAGGCTCCTCCTGTAAAATTACGCAGTCAAATATGAGCAGCAATAATTCGGGTTATTTAGCCTGTCACAGGACAAAAAAGTGGGGGTTCATTTTTCAAAGTCGTATATTCACCGTGTTATTCATTCATTTATAAATGTCACAGTTCCAAAATACGATTTTAGTAAGCAAGATAAATATGTAGCTTCATTTAGTTTGAACCTAAATATTTACGTAAAATGAAAATTCACATAACGATGATAACCGGAAGTGGATTATCAAAATAAAAGCTCGGTCTCTGAACCTTTTTATAAAGTGCTCCTTGCTAATTCTCCTTATCACTGTTTGTTTCTCTTTTTCTAGCGCAACAGTTCAGCTTAATCATGAGACATTTTCAAGACATTTACCACTGGATTTACAGCAACAGAGGAGTCAGTTTCACCGGCAGGCGTTCACATAGAGCATTTCCACATATTGGCATGTGAATTTGTATATTGGCTAACTATTTAGCTCTGAGCTAGCTTAACTATTTAGTTTGTAAATAATAGTTAGCTAGCTCAGAGCTAAATATTTCATTTGGAGCCAAATAGCAAGCTTGCTAACAAAATATTTTGGTTAGCACTAAACAGTTAGCTTGTTAACATAATAATGTAGGTAGGAGCTGCTAAATAGTTAGCTACTCAGATATTTAAGTTGGAGCTAAACAGTTAGCTTTCTATTGAAATATTTAGATTCAAACTGAATATGTAGATTAATAAGTATTTAGCTTATAAAATAATAAATAACATGGTGAAAATATGAATTAGACAAATGAAGCCTTAATTTTTTTTTTACTCTTATGACAGGCTAAATGGCTGCCCATAAAGACATGCCCCAAATATATGTAACTGCAGGAAAATGCGATTCTGCACACTATTGAATCAGAGAGCCCAAATGCACGTCTGCCACATTTTGTAAGATTTTTATTTGCAAAAATGTGGAAAATATTACACCGTTTTCCTTCTGCTACACAATCATGCACTAGTTTGTGTAGAAAAACAAGCAAACTCCATTTAATTAGAAATGTCGCCTTAAATTCTAATTATGACTACAGCTCTCTCTTTCTCTTTCTCTCTCTCTCTCTCTCTCTCTCTCTCTCTCTCTCCATGCATGAAATATGTTGTAAGTAGCTATTACTTGGTGCAGCCTCCAGCTTCCTCCATCGCTCTCGTGAATGAATGAAGGCTCTATTGGGCCTGGAGGTTCTGCTGCTCCAGCCCACAGTGGAAAATACGACAGCCAGCAGCAGGTAGGGTGAAAGAGCTGAAAGAGCCTTCTGACACAGCAGAACGATTTCATCCACATCAAATACTACAGAAGTTCAGCTTCACAGTATGTGCTTGTGTAGTGTGTGTGTGTGTGCATGTGTGTGTGTGTGTGTGTGTGTGTATGTGTGTGTGTGTATGTGTGTGTGTGTGTGTTTAAAGCCTATAGAGTGTGAGCTACACATGCAGAGCCTTTTAAGTGTAGAAGTTCAGTTAAGTGTCACATTTCTGTGCAGCCTTATTTGATCACACTTTAAATTCGATTAAAGTTAAGATCTTTTTTGCAGCTAAAAAAAGAACGATGGAATAATCCCATATTTTATTTCTAGTAGTCAGGTAAAACAACTGTACCTTCATATTTTCACACAACTCCACACTAACAGTGACACAAAAGAAGAAGAAAAAAAGCACTTTATTTTTTACAAAAAGGTGTCTGAGAGTTTATGAGCAGTCAATATCTTATCTGGTGTTTGATAACTTTCTTTAGGATCTGCATCTTGAAAGAAGGACCTTAAAGTTAAAAATACACACCACAAAAATGAATGTGTTCAGCTTAAAGCTTCACTAAGCTAGCCTTTGGAATACCAAAAAGTGACAACTACACAGCTTTGATTGGGAAGAATAATTTTAAGGAACTCTGTTTCAACTAGAATATATATATATATATATATATATATATATATATATATATATATATATATATATATATATATTTTTTTTTTTTTTTTTTTTTTATCTACCTCCAAGGCAAAAGGATTCCCATAAACTTGGGAGAATACTTTCTGCTCAGCTAGAAGCTTCTCCTTCCTCTGTTCTGGCCGCTCTGAGCAGATTTAACGTCTCCAGCTTCTGTTCTCTAATCAACACGCGTTCATTTAGAGTCATCGCCTCTGGCTACATTATTAATTAGAGTCTGATAGCTGTTCTCTTTCTGCTTTGTGTTAGGGTCTCTGCAGTCGTTGCACCACTTCAGCAGCTAATTCTTCCATATTATGAAACTACAGTTACAGGTAAAAAAAAAAAAAAAAAGGTAATTTAGGTCCAGTAAAAGTTAGAAGTGCCAGGAAGCCGTCTTGAAAGTCCTCAGCAAAGTCTGATCATTATCCATAACAAACCCATAATTTGTTGGAAAGCCTTTATTGTTAGAATATAAATGTGTATAAAAAAGCACAAACAATAAATTTTTTGTTAAACTTCCAAATCCTGTTTTTTGGTGCTGCAGCGGTACTCTTGATATTGTTTTAATCTAATATGTATTCCTTCGTTTGTGGCTTGTGGTAAAAATGATAATTACTTTGGTAATCAATGATTCTATCAGTATTTTTGGCAGTTAATTGAATAATCAGAAACGACTTTAGTCCACGTCTGCTTTCTGTTGCCACACCTTCTTGTTCTCACTGCTAGCAGACGATGAAGACAATACCAACTTCACAGCTTCCTGTCGCGCATCGCAGCTATCAAAGTTTGACATGGACATTTCTTTTTTCCTTTTTTTTTTTTGGCTGCCTGGAAATTCAGCTGTTAAGCAGCCCTCTTCAGTCAGAAGCCTCTTCAAGATTCGTTGCAAGACCGACTGCTACTGGAAATCCTTCCTACCCACAGCACCACCGTCCACGATGACATTTTTACGATTATTTGGACGAGTTTTAATATGAATAAACTGAATTCCTTCTGAATCACAACTTCTATGTTAAAGTCTTGATGTGTCTCTCTTAATAATGAGACACAGCTTTAAAGTCACAGATGTGAAAACACAAAGTGATTGCAGAAACTCACACAACCCGGCACAG
Organism: Poecilia reticulata; assembly: GCF_904066995.2. Taxonomy (NCBI): domain Eukaryota; kingdom Metazoa; phylum Chordata; class Actinopteri; order Cyprinodontiformes; family Poeciliidae; genus Poecilia; species Poecilia reticulata. The sequence continues at coordinate 7,776,712 of NC_088838.1, forward strand.
CACATCCTCTTTTTCCACAAAAAAAAAACTCCCGCCAATAAAAATGTTACTTGTTGCCAAACTAATACATCTGCACAACTGCATGCTAACTGCTGGCTTTGTTTCGACAACGTGATTTGATTTGAGCAGCGCCTCACAGAACCGGTCTCATCAGCTGAACCAGGCCGTTCCTCCCATGCCGTCTGTCACAAGTTCAGGGCAGCCTGCTCCTCTCAGGGTCTTGAACTCATCAGAGATGCGGCAGCCAAAATTAAACATACTTGACATTTATGAATTCATGAGCCGAGGCTGTTCGTTTAACCGTGCGATCGGAGAGATTGTCTTTATTACTCGGAGGAAGGAGTTTAAAAGTCCCAAACCTGCTGGGATGGTGACCTGAAGTGTGGTCATTTCATGGCTCAAATGTCTAAACAGTTACCGCAAGAAATGCTTTTCTAGGACTACAGAGAGCATAGGGAAGTGGGTTTCAGCATAACGCGTGTGGAAATAATTGTTGTAAAACTGCTGCAGTACAATGCTTTGTAGAAAACGGTATTCTGATAACCAAAAGCTTTTTTTTTCTCTTTTGAAAAGCTCGTATTGTCCCATTTCTCTCCCTCCTCAACCTACATTCTCTGCGGTTCATCCACCCACACATTCATGCATTAACGCCACACAGAAACAGTGACGGTTCCACCTAAGCGTCCCCCTTCCTCTATTGAATAATAATAATGATAATACAAAAAAAAAACAGAATTTTGAAAACTCAGTTTATGACACAATGCACAAATTTAATGTTACAGTGCCATTTCTTTTTTTTGTTGCGTTTTTGTCCCAATCATTTTAGATCATCAAACTAATTTTAATACATAACCAGAGTAAACACAACAAGCGGCTTTCGAATCGTTTAAGTTTGACTTATTTTTCTGAAATGCTGTATTGGTTACATGACAGAAAATAATGTGGTTAATCATAGTTAATTCATGATTTAACAAGGGGAAATGTATATTTTCACATAGTTTTGAAAGCTTTATCCTCCTCACTGAATCAAATACTCTGAAAGATGCTTTTTATATTTACGTATGTTTTATTAAGCTTCATATTAGAATTGATTTGATGATCCAAAAACATTTAAATGTCCAAAAAAAAAAAAAAAGATGAAAATACAGATTATCTGTAGGTTGGCAAATACTGTTTTCCCAGCATTGCATAGGGTGATTTAAAGTTTCCCTGAAACTGCCAACCGGGTAGAGCTGTACATTTTAATGATAACAGCTGCCTGTAAATGAATTATTTCCCAGGAGTGGCTATGAGTTTTTCTTTATATGCTTCTTTCTTACACTTCTAACTGCAACACCAGTCTTAATTATCATGTCAGCTCAAAGCCTAAAACTTTAGACACGGCTGATTAATGCCACCCTCTTCTACGGCTATCCGTTTCCTGACCGTCGAAGCGTGCCAAGTCCAGCAAAGCAAGCCGGCTTTTTGGGGAATGACGGAGGAAGAGACGCGACAGGCTTCAGATCCCACACTCACTGTCTCCCACTACCAGGCCAACATTAAAGTTGACCTGTCACACTCATGTTTTTAGAAAAAAACAAAAAAACATTCATATAAATCTCCTTGTGTTGCTGGCATGTCTGACAGTCGCGGCAGCAGAGAACCGATGAGACCAGCAGTCTGCTATATTTACATTTATTCTTGATACTAAATGTAATAAATGGCTTCAGTATAGATTTAATTATTTATTTACCATCCAGACTTCAAGCTGTTGCAATGCAGAGCAGGAACAAGACGAAGTCAAGCGGCAACATGCTGTTTGAAGAAGTTGCAAACTTGAGCACTGAGAGAGTTGAAAATTGGAACATATAAGTTCCACTGCTGTGAAATGTACCTATATGCTATTCAAGCATCACAACAATGACCTGGCAATAACATCGTCTCGTCTCATGCTGCGCCACGCAGACGCTCTGTCTGCACTGTTGAAGATCTGCTCACCTCGGCTTGCTGAACACTCGCAGACACGATAGTGGACCTGGCCCAGTCTTCTGATAAATTCAGCTAAGAATTAATAAATCAATTGAGGGCACTCATACACTATAAAGAGAGTTATTGAACATTCAGCCCAAAATGGCTGGGTAATAATTTCGGATGGGGAAAACCCCCCCAAAAAAGAACAAACAACACGGTGAGATCATGGCAAAAAGTAACTTTCCCTGTCCTTCCAAGAACACTGTGAACTCAGCAATATTCATTCCAACACACAATATGTCTACAAAACGGGCTGCATTACAAGGAAACCCATACAACAAAGACATGAAGACACTTGTTGCACTTGTTAGCGTTGCAATGAAGTTAATATTTATAAAGTTTACTTTGTGTCCTAATTTGAATTGCCTTATTCTCAGCAAACATCAGAGGAGGTAGATTTAGATTTAAGTTGCAGTAATAAAACTTTTCCCCCAGTCTGCTTAGCAACAAGGTATAACTGGAGCTCCGACGGACTCCCAGTTTAAAAGCAGACACTAACTTTAGACCAGTCTTTTTTTATGCACTCCTCTCTCTTCACTTCCATAGGTAGAGTTTCCATTATTCCTGGAGCCAGCAACCAGCTACTACATTTATAATCCATCTAATGAAGGCACTTTGGATAAAAGCAGGACATTACAGCACCACAGAGTGTGTGCACACTGCCTACTTATGGTCCGTGTGTCTCAACAAATGTGCTTTAGATAAAAACATTCATTGAATAGCTGTTATAAAGCTGCAGATGTGCTGATGCACCAAACGGGGGGGCAGGGAGAGAAACAGAGGGAACGAATGTGCCATGATTATGTGGAGCTAATAATCTCATCCAGGAGGGATAATTAGTCGGGAAAAACCAGACGCTGCTTCTGCGGTCGCCTTGCCATGACCTCACACCTCTTCATAGCCAGACCAAATCGTAAAAAAAAAAAAAAAGCAGATGAAAAGATCTACACCCTCAGCTGAGTATGCTCTTGGGTTGTTTGTGCACAGCCTGTTTAGTCTTTTCATGCTGTCAGATTTCACGGTGAGACGCCTTTTGTGTTTAAGCACCTACGTGCTTAAGCTCAGCATAAATCGAACATTGCGCTTTGTTTCTCCTAACTGCTGATTTGACTTTTCTGTTCACCTTAAAGCTTACCTCTGCCCTGACGGGGTCACTCAAAACAAATATTGCCGTACAAAGAGTGTGTCCACTCTCTCTGGCCCGCTGACACTTTTAACAACAGTTGTGACAATTGCGCTGCAGAAACCCTGTCACAGCATGAAGTGGCGAGGAGGTGTTTCTCTCTGTCTCTGTGCAGAGTCCGATTGAATGTAATGCACTGAGGCCGGAGCCACAAAGCCACAATCTCACTGAAATCACACAACTTCTAAGGTAGCAATAATCACTACTATGTTTTCTGTAAAACTGGTCATTTATGAATATGATAGTTTCAAGCTAAATGTTTAGCAAGCAAACTAGCATGCTAAGTGTAGCCTAGAGTTAAATATTTTGCTTGGAGCTAAATATTTAGTTTATAAGCTTAATTTTTAACTACATATTTTTGTTTGGAGCTAATTATTTAGCTCGCTATATTAAATTTTTAGCTTCACAGCTAAATGGCAAAAGCTTTGAGCTAAATATTTAGCTAGCATGCTTTTGCTAACTAACTATTTAGCTTACTAGGCAAATATTTAGCTTAACAGACAAATGTTCAGATTGGAGATAAATACTTAGCATGCTTTTGCTAAGTAATTATTTAGCATGCTATCTAAATATTTAGCTAGCCTGCTTTTGCTAGCAACATATTTAGATTGCTAGATAAATACTTAATTAGCAAGCTAGATATTTAGTTTGTAAACTACTTTTCTATTCACTTTCCTGGGTCCCTTAATACAAATATTGACATACAAACATTAAAGATATTTAAGCTAAATAATTAGCAGGCTAATTAAATATTTAGTTTTAAATTCACATTGTGAACAACATTTTGTAAAGATGACTATAAATGAACCCAAATATTAAAATTTCAACCGCGTAATAATTTTGTCTCTTATTAATTGATTGATATCTCTAAAAGGTGACATGACATCACCTTTGATCCAAATAATAAATGACTGTTCACAACGGGAGGATAGGAACAAAAATATTGAACGCTGCTCTATAGTTATTACAATTCTTAAAGCGACGTCATAGTCAGTTAAGGTCAATTTTGGCTTATGGGAGATTTCCAAAACCTAGATATAGCAAACCTGTCACAAAACTGTGATCTGAATCATAATTACCAGCATATTAAGTTTTCACTTCTTCTTTTTTTTCTGACAGTAAAAAAGAATAACTGAAAACAGAGAGTGAACTTCATTTCCCCGTGATCAAACAAAAACCTGACACTCTAAAAGGGATAAAATTACAAAGTGCCTGCCTCGGATGTGCTATATTCCACTCTTCATGTGAAGAAGGGGGGAACAAAACGTTACAAGAACGAGCCTCGTTCCACTATTCAAAGCTCTGCTCTCACCAGCTGTCTATGTTTTTCCCCCCTCCAATCTGCTTAAATATGGTAACAAGCCATCGGCGTAGACGATAAATGTATGAGTGCGGTGCGGGGCAGGGTTGAGCGTGTGCATGTATGAGCAGCAGTGTGGCAAAACATGGTTGTTTAATTCACATATGGAGACATGTGCTCGACTTCTTTGTTAGCATGTAGGTGGCAATTATGCAAACATATGTCTTTTTTTTTTTTTTCCCCTCAAGCTGCGAAGTGCTGACATCGTGGCCAACATTAGAGGGCGGGCTCTAAAGTTGTGAGGTGCACAGAGACAGGTGTGTGTGGGTGTGTGTGGAACACAGAGTGCAGTAGTAGCCTGGGCAGGACCCTGATCCTGACCGGCTGGGCCCATGTCTGATGCTGGGAAAATGCAGCTAAATCTGTCGTAGTAAGCAGTAAATCAATTAATCGCATCATAAATTAATATAATTTATGATGCGATAATTTCTGTTTGAGTGATTTTTTGTTTTTCTTGCATCTCTCTTTTTTTCCAATGTTTGCAATCTGGTGCTTTGATCTCAACTAGCCTCTTTTTTGAAGGACAATTTAATTTTAAAGGGACTTCAATTTGCATTTTTATTTGTTTTGTTTATTTATTTTGGATATTTAAAATGTCTAGCACGTCCAGTGTTACATGTTCATTAGAAATTAAAGTTCATTGATTTTTGAGAGGGCTTATTGCATTATTATGCCATTACCATCATATTCCATGAAAACTGCATTAATCCAACAATTTAATCGTTTATCACAATGACTTCTGGGACAATTTATCGTCCAGCAAAATATTTTTGCCACCATGCAAGACCGGAAATGAAATGCAACCGAGATGCTTCAGGTGGAAGTGGAGAACTCTGTAAGCATTTAAATAATTTTAGTTCACGGCAAAAAAGGCATGCTAAAATAAATGGGCAAACACTGTAAATTGAAACCTCCTTAAGAGGTTTTTAAAGGATTGCTTGACATTTACAGCAATTGTTGATCTCTGAAAAGTCTCAGTAATTCAAGAAGTGTTTTAGCTTACTACATTTACTGCTGCATGTGCCTTATCTTGCCATTCCCCTTCCTAATTTAACAACTCACATGAAAAGTTACAAACTGCTTCCTTTGACATTGGCTGTGTCATCGAGGCTTAATATAGATCGTGCCTCTGTGTTGCAGAGCTCCACTGAGTCCAAAACCCATTAAAAGCACATCAGCGAGCCACGCTGTCACTCTAAGTGACGCGTTAATTTATTCACAGTCGCTTAGTTTCAGTCAATAAGTAATACGCAATCCTGGAGCTGCAAAAATTTGCTCTTTTTATGTGAATATGATCGACAACAAATGCGATGTTTGCTCGGTTTGAACTAAAGATTGTTGTTGTCTTGGTTTCTTTTTCTTTGCCGTTTCAGCTCCTTTCTGTCATGGAACATGCTGGATCTGGAAATAAACGGCAGTCTTTCCTGGGGAATACCAGCAAAGAATGATGCTTATAGTTAGTGATGGTATCCACAAAAATTGTGCTTGACCAATAAAAACTACTGAGCTCATAAATAATGCTGAAGACAGCTTTTGCTTTGTTTTCAATCAGTAAATCCCCATCTCACTGCATGATAAACACCATACCCACGTTGACTCTTGGCTCCGCCCACTTTGGTGGAATTTTTCAAAATTTGTTAAAAATGTTCACATTGCAAAATAAAATTTTTCTGAGCTTTACATCGTGTTATGATCTTATTCTCTCATAAAAAATGTACCCGGAGTGTCGCCTTGATTCTTTGAGAAATCCTTCAATCTCCATAGCAACCATTCAGATGCGCAAACCGAGGCACAGCTCCTCGTCTGAGCGGCTCCCCCACTTGGCTCCTTCAGACTAGCCAGCAGCAATTAGCAAACACCCGATAGAACTGGGCATCAGCTGAGCTCATTATAGGAGCTACTTCTGAGTGCAACGCAGGTAAAAAAAAAAAAAAAAGTTAAAGGTTTAATAGAGAAGCCATGTTGTACTGACTTCCTGAAGGCGGAGTTTCAAAAAAGTCATTTTTTAAGAGAGAGAGGCCAAATTTCAAGGTGCCAAAGCCATATTTCATATATATATTCATATAGCATTTTAAAATATGCTATATATAACTCAGGTTATATATAGTTAGCATAGTTACTTGATTGTGCTACGAAATGGCAAGGGACACACATAATACTGCCCCTTTAAAAATCATTAATCATACCTTTTAGAGAAAAATTGGCTAAATATCAATATCTCTGTTCGGTGCATTTTTAACCCATTTTCTACTCTGATCAAAATGAACAATCTGCAGACACAGCAGCCTTTTGAAGCCTTTCTTTTGGGGTAACAAAATGAATCCAGTCTGATACACAAAATAAATAAATAAATAAATATCAGCTCATTATGGCCATCTGCTGGAGTGTGATCTGACCACGGCCTCCTCCAGCACCAGGAGATCAACGTGCGCACGTAGACACATGCTGCAGTGACTCCACCAGGAACACTTGTGGTGAACAGGTGTGATGGACAGAACCGCAGAGAGACCGATAATCCCCAGGCCCATCTGTTTCTGCCATATATCCCCCCCCTCCCCCCCCTCCACCCCAGCAGACTGATCACAGTCACAGACGGGCGTTGCAGGTCAGCTGGTGAGCAGGGAGCGATTAAACGTCAAGCACTGGGCGTAAAAGTATCTCTGCCAAGTTCACCAACTCCTGAAAATGCTTCAAATCAACATAACGTAAAAGCCTATAATTATTATCCACTTAACTTCATTAAAACAGTGTACTCTGTAAATTGCCAGCTTCTTCATTTTTGCACAAGCAGGGTGGATAAAGGCCTCCTCCGGGTCTGGCTTGATGAACAGCATGAGCCCCAGAACATGCAGCTAATATTCTTAAATTAAATGCAAACACCTACAGGCTCCCTGCACCAACAGAGAACAAGATCCCAAGGCTGTTTGACTGCTAATTTATTCTTTATTTCTCAGTCTGTTTAAATGCTTTTTAAACAAAAAGAAGCCTGAGGCAAGTTAAAATAAGCAATAACTGTCATAGCCGCTGATTGACAACTACCTGCCTCATGGTCTTGTTACCCATTTCAATGAGAGATCGCTGTGCTCCAGTTACAGGAGGAGGGGGAGATAAAAATAGGCTTCGCTCAGTCACCACTTAGCCTGGAAACATGGAGAACAGATTGTAAATGAGCAGACTGAAGTGCCTTGAATGGCAGTCCTTGTTTCTGGCTTTCTGAGCTGCAGCACACGCCGACTGCAAAGCAGCAACGCACTGAGCAGAAAACGCTTACCGTGCGTTAAGGGTCCGAACGCACAGAGGACGGGGACGAGGGCGGTCCCTGTCGCTCTGTGTGGGACTGTTCAGTCCAAAAAGGGGACCTGACGATGTTTCAAGGATGAAGTGGCAAAAAGTGGCCGCAGTGACGAGCCGAGTGAGGCAGCGTCTGACACCGAGGGGAGAAGTGATTCTTCTTGGTGACAGGGAGGCTGATAGATGGTCTTCACAGGCAGACGCATTTTGGTTACACTAACATGCTGAGACGCCGACACGTTCAGCCGTCAAGATACAAACCTAAAAAACTGTTGGTGTTATTTAATGAGCATGATAAATGTAATATATGTTTAGTTTAGGATCTGAAACGATTAATCGGATTAATCGTGACGAAACAGTCGGATTAATCGTGCTGAATTGATTATTGAAATCATTTTTAGCTAATTTAGTAATCGATTAATCACTAAGTGGAATGAATAAACCCAACAAAATGGCCATTTGCTGATAAAAACATGCCCCTCTGGGTAGTTATTAAGCCAAAAATATTTAAAAAGTTCTAAAAATGTTCTATACAGAAGTGGCATAGTTTTAGCGTCACCTGTAAAAATTAATTTTAAAATATCTTGCATTTTGCACCTTAATCCACAAATTAGTCAACAGGTAATCTGTATTGATGTTACTAAGTTCAACAGAAAGGACTGAGATTTCCACATGTTGATATTATAAGTTTTTTTAGCTTCCGATGCATCCTTTATAACAAATGATCAAGTGTAGTCAACAGGAATGCTGTTATTGCATTTTAGGCAATTAAATGTTTGTTTTATTATCTAATAAAAGGAGCTGAATTATTTGTTCATTTGCATCTGTTAATGTAGTTACGATACTGAGTAAAAAACTTAAGTGGCTAAATGAAAGATCTGTAGAATGTCCCAGAATGTTTAAATCCGATTAATCGTCAGAATAATCATCAGAATAATCGATTACCAAATAACACATCCCTAATATTTTTACTGACATTTCCCACTGTGTGGTTTGTAGAGTGAAATTAATGGAGCCCGACACGTTAGAAGATCGATGCCCTTCCTCATTCTGTGGCTCATTAAGCCGCAGCATGGGCATCGCCTCAACGTGGCTCCGTTCTGGAGGGAGCCGCGGGTCGGAGGCCTTGTCGGGTGGAGTCACACGTCTGCTTCACAGCGGCGCTCCGCCTCAGGGTCGAGCTGGAGCAAATACCCTCCTTGCAGGGGGGGAAAACACGCTAAACACTAATATCCAAACAACTAAATCTAGTGGGTGCTCATTATAGATTTTTATAGAAGTTTTTCCTCAAAATAACATTATAATAGATATGTTTATAGATATAGATATGTTTATTTCTTTTTTTATCATATTGAAGAAGTAGAATTGAAAGCTCCTAAAACCATCGCAGTGGTTTAAAATCAAGGGTAAAAACCCATCTGCTCAGAGTTCCCTCTGATTTATAATATCTGGAACATTGATCAATGTATTTCACGTATAGTTGATGATGATTATTCTTCATAATTTTGCTCGTTTCATAATTAGTCACTGTTTTGTGTTATTATCCTGCAAAGCAGTTTGAACTCAAGGTTATCATACCATAAAAATCTACTTATGCACACAGACAGGCTTAAATGTTATTATTCAAAGCTGGCATAACGGCATCTGATCACCCCTTAACCACAGCTTATCTTGCTTTGTGCACACCTCACAGACGAAGTGTGAAGTCGGCCAGGCGATGGATGCTCCTCCCCACCCGTAGCGTGACCCACAGACTGTATTATCCCCGACTGCCTTCTCCACAGCCGTTTCTCCTGGAGTCACCCAGATTATGCTGAGAGCGCAGGCCGAGCCGCCGTAACCTCAGTCTGAGGTCCAGATTCTGCAATGAGATCCGTACTGAGACTTGAGGCCACAAATCAAATTAGGCCCTGAAAATGTAACAGAAATCCATTTCTAAATATTTTGTTTCTGTGCCTGTGACTTAAAACATAAAGTTCCTCAGAGGTAACAAAATATATTATTTAAGTCGTCATTGTTGTTACTACAGCGTTGTAGAATATTCTGCTTAGGTGGTGCTGTGGCGGTGCAGGGGTTAAGCACAACCCACATATGGAGGCCTCAGTCCTCGACGTGGCCGTCGCAGGTTCGATTCCCAGCCTCATGACCTTTGCCGCATTTCTTCCCCGTTCTCTTATTACCCACTTTCTTGTCAATTCACTATCAAACAAAGGCCACTAGAGCCAATAAAACTTTTTTTTAACTAAGTTCAACATGACAGGCTGCTTACACAAAAAGGTAGAGAAATGTTATCTGGAAAGAATGTACAGGTTAATGATTTTTCCTCACAGGTTTATTTCTGCTCATTTCTGTGTGTTTTCCCAACCCAGCTGTCACTGCACCTCAACCCAGGCCACAACAAGGCAAAGGCATCCCGGCCAGCTGCTGTCACATTTCCTGTCACCCTGTCCTGGGAGGAGGACAACAACTAGGAATCTACAGGCATTAAGAAATTACAACTCTTTTAAAAAATAAATACATTTGTTTTTTTTATGAATTTATCAGATTTCTAGTTATTTTCTTCCATAATGGGAAACTTTTAACACCAACCTTATTTATGCATTTCAGATCTGAGGCACATAGCAGTAATACATCAACTCTGCTAGCTGTATGCTGCTAAATTCTTTCCCTTTATTTAAAAGTTTGACAGACTCTTTGATTTATTCATCTATACGCGGAAGTCAAGATACTCTAAAAGCTTATAAGCAGGCAATATCTTACCTGCAGCAAACAGTAGATGCAGTAATAGCTTTCACATTTTCATTTAGCATAAATTTGCATTATTGGGTCCCAGATGCTATAGCTAATATTCAGAAACCAACTTCAATGTCAAAGACCTCAGTCATTTCAGTGAACAATATTAAGTGGGCCTCAAAACTGCTGTCATGTTTGCATTGGATGGCTGTTTGTACAGAAGCAGGTGATTAGTTACACAGGAAATGATATTAAGAGGCTGTGCGCCTCCAATGATCGTCCCGTGTAAAACAGAGAATGGACGTACAAAGAACAAAACATCTTTTGGTCAGAGGAACCATCTAACACAAAATGAAACCGTCTTAAGCGGCTTCCTATGTGTTTCACATGGAAGATAATCGGAGGTGCACCACCTCCACCATCCACTTCCTGCTTATGTAATAATTAGCTGTTGTGTAAATAACCACACAAAGTAAAAGTGATTATGATTTATGGTTTTATAAAGCAGTGCTGGCATAAATAGCTTTGATGTATTTTTGGTTGGATTTGGTGTTGGTGTTAATGTAACTCTTTAAGTTTAAGTTGATTCTGCATAGTTACAAACACATGTCATTTCTGCCACGGCTGCAGCTTTATCTCTATTGCTCCTGAATATCATTTGGTTGCAACCTATATAAATTAACAACTTTTCACTGCCTTGTTGAAAAAATTTAGCTTTTTTTAGGGCATATTTTCATCTTATCTCACTTTCCTTTCAGCTCTTTAGCTGAGAAGGTAAAAGAAAGTTAGTCAGGGTAAAATGTGACAAAACCTCCCTAGGGTAGACCTGATATGAGCTAATAACATTCTGCACACATTCTCAGGGGAAACTTCTCAATTTGCATCACACCGGATTATAGAAACCAGAAACATCAAGACTCGCCAGAAAATAAGCTCTACCACCCTGAACCATGCCATTAACACGAAGCAAGATAGATTGCGCGTGGCAAGGCTACGCCCACAGGAGGATCTTTAATCTTCCTCAGGGAGAAGACAAAAACGAGTGCATTTCCTCGACCTAAGCAGAACACATCTGACATACGATGTCTGGAGCGGCTGCAAAAACACCCAAAGCCTAAATGTCAATCATCCGCAGCGTCCCAAGGCTGGCTTTAAGATCACGAAGATTTTAGGCAGGTCAAAGCCTAAAGTCGGAGCAAAATGTGAAGTGACACAAGTTGACATGTAATGAAACTCAAGGTGAAGGAGGATGAATGAATTAAGGAGCATAGCAGGTGTAAAGCTTGATAGTGTCAATGAAATAGCAGTGAAACTAGCTAATATTCAGTGGTTATTCTACCTGATGTTAAGTGATGCTAAACACAAGAATGCTAGTGGGAATCATACAAAAGGGTTACATTAGCTCTGCCGCATTATTGAAATTATGTGAGCAAAGTGTAAGTGGGCCGTTTCAGCCGAGAGCAAAACCAAGTCGACTTGACCTCTAAAACAACTTCCATAAATTTATCAAAGGCAAAACAGAAATCAAACTCGGCGTTTGAGCGGGGCTCTCCAGACACCCATTACGTTGTTTGACATGTCTGAAGTAAAACTAGCAGCGGGTTTAATGTCTTGACTTAATGCTCGTGCCTATAGCCCCCACAGCAGCACTCGTATCAGCAGGAACAACAATTAAAACAGTTTAAAGGCTCTGCCAGTATTTGGCCAGGAGCCCAGTAGTTCCACAGCAGCTTAATAAGGACTTTAGCGGTCGTTCTTTGTGGCAGGAGCAACAGGGACGATGAGACATCCTTGAACAAAATCTGCGGTTTGCTTTAGTTTGACAAAAGGCTTTAGGCTGCTGGCCATATTAGGTAGAACCAGGTCACTGAATTAGATCACAAACTCTGGTCGGATTAAGGCTCCGACTAAGAACCTAATTTGGAGTAAAGTGGCTCTCAGCACGAGACCTAATGACTTGTTTTAGGTTGCCATCTCATTTGGCCTGTTGCTATAAAGAGTTTTACCGAAAAGGGCAGACAGAAAGCTCTGAGCTCTGTAAGAAAAAAAGGAAAAACAATTGTAGAGTGTACTCATCCTGAAACAGGGCGAAGCTTTTGCCCTGGGGCAGATTCGACGCCTAACTCCAACTCCACCACATGACTATCGCTACAGCTAAGACTCATCAACAACTAGTAGCTACAACGTCGGGAGAATAAGTTGAAACAACCCAGAAACATTTTGTGAATTATACATGAAAGACTTTCACTTACTCAGACATATTGTGCGCAGCCTGTTGTGCTAGCCTTGTGGATTCTGCATGCGGTTGAGATTTCATAGTCAAGGATACCAATTTCCTACATTTCTCGTGACGATTTCCTTCATTTTCCTCTTAGCTTGACATGGTTCTCATCCTCACTTAATGTCTGAGCTAGTTCCTAGCATATTTTGTATTCTGTGAAAGTCCTAAGTCAAATAACTTAAACTCCAATTGTACCCGTATTTCAGGCCCACTAAGTTAATGCAGTACTACCTTTCACAGACATAAGCAGGACATGCTAGCCTTAAACTAGACTTCATCAAGCTAATGTTTCAAGGTCAAAATAAATCATACCTTGTCAGAAAGTGTTTGGCCTAGCTGCTAAAAGTTACTTCAGAGTTGTTAGCTGCACATGCTATCTATGCTAAATACGCTAACTTGATTCTGTCCCTTGCCCTTATGGACTTTTTATAAATTCTGTTTTACATTGTTATAAATAAAAGGTTGATCTGTTAAGAGTGGGAAATTACGAAAACTAGAATCTCCTGAAGAAAAAGAGAAAAACAAAACTAAGATATCTTCTTCCCAGGAAAGATAAGACATGATGATGTCAAGGAAACTACATTCCACAGTGTTCACTGAAATCTTCCAGATGTCCCGGCTATCACGACTGATTTCTGAAAAGGTGCTTTAGCTCACAGATCCAAATTCGAACCCTCTACCCTGGGTTTTCAAAGACAGAACTGGAACTTTAGCAATATCTAAGAGTCTTGTTTCTGTCAGAGGTGTGGTGGAAAAAACCACCTTTCATTTGAATGAGGTATTTCTCAACAGTTTAATGAAATGCTACAAACCTCTTTTTAACCTTCAATGGTTAGCATTGAAGGTTTAAACAGCCTTATGTCAGAGGTTCAAACTTTTTTCAGTCTCTTCAGATAATAATCAGACTTTCAAGTACCGTGACATTGACAGAGCCTTTCAAACGACAGTTCAACAGGACAGAGCAAGAAAAATAAGGTCATGTATTATGGACTACGTGCTTTTTAAGGACAAGGCTGGACTATGCAATTCCTTTTTAATCTGAAGTCGAAAGTTGCAAGTTCCAGGTCGTAAAAATGAACAAAGCCATCTGTGTGAGGTTTTATTTCCCAGCTGGAAAGTTGGAGGTTCCTCAGCAGCTTACACCTTCAAATCCTATATGGCCCATATTTGCCTTATAAAGACCGCTCTGAGTAACATTAAAGTCAGCCCGGTTCCCACCAGTGGTACTCGTGCCATAATTGCCAGGCTATAACCTCGCATTTTTAGCACACCCAGTTAACACATTCAAATAAAACCAACAAAGCATCCTTTCCAAACACAATGAGATCCAAAGCAAAGTTGAAGGATGACAAAGCAAGCTTCAATCTTCAGATCAAATGTATGAGTGTGGAGCAGATGCTTGATCTTCAACTGCTTGGAGAGATGTGCTAAAATAGTATTCGACAGATGCTGCGGGATAAGGTCACCTTTAAAAACCTAAAAGGGAACAAGCCAAAGCTACAGAGGTAAGACTGACTGGAGCCCCCTGGATTCATGACTTCAAAGAGTCAGCTTGTATTTATAGGGTGTCACTTTATGCACACACGTTTGGTAGAGCTACATCAGCTTTCAATAAAAGCTACATGTATTGAGATATTTTTGTTACACAAACTTGCGTTATTTTACACAGATTTTGATTTATACTATTGTTAGTAAGTGGCTCAAAGCTAATATAATGCCATTTTAGTCGTTTTTTCTCTTTACCGGCATTCCTCAGCAGCCAGTTATTAGTACATGGCTGCTTTGTTCTGGGTTGGAATTGTACAGTTGTTTAAAGATATATATGCATTTGTTTTGTCATATGCATGTATGTGTGTGTGTGCATGCGTGTGTGCGCATGCGTGCGTGCGTGCGTGTGTGTGTGTGCGTGTGTGTGTGTGTGTGAGAGAGAGAGGGTGTTAGAGGAAACAACCTCAGTATGAGCGATGATCATGAGCTGTGGAGCGGTTAAGTCTGTGACACATTGCCTCTGGATTTAAAACAAACCGCCTCATTATAGACATTTAATTTGGATTTTAAACGCAAAAGCCTGATGACAGAAGCTATAAGATGTACTTATAAATTCTATGTCAAAAATGGGTAATATCATATGTTGTGTAGCAGGAAAAAACTTATTTTTCTGATTGAAAGGCTCCTCTGTACTTCATCTGAAGTGCCGAAATCGTCTCGCATTGACGTAATCACGTGACAAAAATAGCGTAATCTTGTTCGCATCCAGTTCTGTGCGATTTGTCAGAAACCCATAGCCGTCTTTTATGCAGAAATGCGCTCAGACAGCAGTTTTGACTTTTTTGCTTCTATCAGCTCTGTTCTTCCTCCACATAAATGGTCCAACAAAAACATTTTGAAATCACAGGAGTTTGAAACCTCGATGTACAGTAACTGATATATATCTAACATGTGTTAGCACATTTATAACAAAAAAGACCAATGGATATTAGTTTATAGTATTTAATGTCACTTTCATTGTCACAAAAATAAACACTACAGAATGTAGTGTTAAAACGTTTAGTGTATGTCTCCTATTGTAATACTCAAATTTGGACAAATGCATTTGAAGAAATATGCCACAATTTTACTTATTTAAAATTCAACGTCTACTTCCAAAAATCAATATAGAAAATATCTGATAGAATATTCCATCCATCCATCCATCCATCCATCCATTTTCTTGACATGCTTGTCCCTCAGTGGGGTCGGGAGGGTTGCTGGTTCCCATCTTCAGCTAATGTTCCGGGCGAGAGGCGGGGTCACCCTGGACAGGTCGCCAGTCTGCCGCAGGCAACACAGAGACACACAGGACAAACAACCACACACACACACTCACACCTAGGGGCAATTTGGAGAGGCCAATTAACCTGACAGTCATGTTTTTGGACTGTGGGAGGAAACCGGAGTACCCGGAGAAAACCCACGCATGCACAGGGAGAACATGCAAACTCCATGCAGAAAGACCGGGGTCGGGAATCAAACCCAGAACCTTCTTGCTGCAAGGCAACAGCTCTACCAACTGCGCCACTGTGCAGCCCTGATAGAATATTCAATATTCAATATATAAAATATTCACTGAACTCTGACCCACCACTGCATATCCTAACTGTGACCCCTGACCCTAAAACAGGGTCATTTCCAAGAGGGGACCTACAAAATGTCCCCTCTTCAACGGTGAGTCCCCTGTTGGTGAGTGTAAAATGACACGCATGTCCCCTGTTGGATAGCTACACATGAACACACACACACACACACACACACACACACACACACACACACACACACACACACACACACACACACACACACACACACAAAATCAATAATGATCGATATCGTTATCTCAAACACTTATAGTGTGAAACGCTTCTCAGCCATATCGTCCAGCCCTATCGGTCAGTGTGTCTCCAAATAAGTAAGATTCCCTCCTAATGTCAAGAGTGTCCCGTCTTTCACTGCGTCCGCTACTCTCCTCGTAAACCCCCAAAGCCTCGTGTCTACAGCCTCCTTGATCTGTTAAGAGGGCCACTCCGGCTGAGAGTGTTAAGACTCGGAGCTGTTTCTCCTTATTACCAGTCGCAGTCTCACTCTGGCAAAACAACATGAGGAACAGGGTGGAGACACCCGAGGAGGGAGAGGCTGCAGGTCTAAATTAATCCCACATGTTCCCCAGGAGGAGACTCTGCAGACGGCCAGGACTCTCGCTCGGCCAGTGGGAGGGCGGCGGAGCGCAGCGAAACACTGAGAGCTCTATGGTGCACTTTCCCGCACTTTTCGCCCACACACTGCTGCGCACTCAACCCACATGGATCTATTTAGCTCAACTATGGCATCACAAGGCACAATTTATTTTTTGGCAAGCGCCGGAGATCCAGAAATTTACTGCTCTGCGACGACTGCAATGGGTTTAAGCTGACTTTGAACAAAAACGACAACCAGAACCTGCAGTGACAAAGGAAATCAGTGTAGCCCCCACCCTCATAAAAAGGCTTTTGATCAGGAACCCAGCTTCCACACCTCCACCGTGTTTTTTCCAAGACGTGTTAAATTTCCTCAAAGCACAATTCGCAGCTTGGAATAAAGAAAAGCTAATTACAAAAAAAAAGCTCAATTCTCTATTAAATGTGCTGGAAAAATATCAAGCTCAGGCCATTAAGCACATAAATTACATTCTTAATCACCCGCTGCTTCAGATTAGGATGTTCTTGATTTGATTCATTTTTGAACAAATCGTGATAATCACCAAACAATGATCTCACCCTGTTCACATTTTGAAAACGCTCATCATGCCGAGCAAAAAAAAAAAACATCAGTCACCAACCCGGCCTCGCTTGCTGCTGATCGCATGTAATCGTAATTGAAACAAATTTGTGTTACAAGCCACTAAATGTGCCCAGAACGTCTAAAGAATTATGCAACATGTGTGTTCAGCGCAGAGCGCTGTCAGAGGCCTGGCTCCGGGACGCAGAGCCAGAGCACCGTGGACGAGGATCAATCAGCATTATCTTAACCCGGTTGTCGACTGGTGACAGGCAGACTGAGAAGGAATGAGATTAAAAGAGCTGCCCTTCTATTCTCCGGGATCTGTTTGACTCAATAACCCTGATGGTCGCACACTGTTTTCACTGCATGAATGCTCTGCCAGCATGTCAAGTCAAGTTTATTTGTGCAGCCCGTTTACGAAACAGGGCAATTCAAAGTGCTTTACAAGATAAAGACGTAACACAATAAGCAATCAAAGGCCCCTGAAAGGTTGATACGGCAACAGCAGATCTTTAATGTATTTTTTGTGCTAAGCTGTTCAGAGATTTATAAACTAACATCAGTATTTTTAAAGTCTGTTCTCTGAGCTGCAGGATATCAGTGTAGAGCCACATGAGCTGGTCTGTCTCAATATCAAGTGATTTCTGATGATTTATATTCCAATATGTCACATTTATCTTATTAATCAGTGACCATTACTGCATAATAACCTTGGATTGCTCTGACAGGTCATCCCTGAGTTGCAGTGACATGTAAAACTCAGCAAACCATCGCTATGACTTCTTTACCATGACTTTTACCCAGATCATTCACCGGCTGACTGCTATAGGCCTGATGAGTGAGTGAGGATAGTACTTTGTACTTGGTTCTATCAAATCTACTTAATAAAAGAAAAACAACATGTTGGGAGTTGGTTACTGGCCAATATAATATCCTCTTGCAGCTGTGAAACAAGGTGCTGAGGACTAAAAGTAGAGCATGTTGAAGTGAACGTGCAGGATATAATCAAACAGAAGTTCAGAGGAATTTCTATATTCCTTAATATCATTTGTTACTACTAGTGTGAGTAAACAAATCCAAAAGCCAATGACTTGATTCACCAACAATCATTTAAAAGAAATATGATATTTTCATAGCAGTGCTATGCAAAGTCATCCTTGAACTTTTTGTCTGTTATGACATCAAGCTTCAGGGTATGAATATGATATTTTACCATGTGTGGGAGACCAACACACACACAAAAAAACATAATTGTGAAGCAGGAAGACAATTATGGTGGCAATGATTTGAAATTGTGTTTGTAGTTTGCCACAAGCAATGTGGGGATGTATGAAGATTCACTAGTCAGATTAAAAACAATTTAAAAACAATTTTTATGACAAACATCACCCTGGACACTCTGAGTCCCTCTGAAACATGGTAGTTAAAGAATCATGCTGTGGGGATGCTGCCAGAAAGAGGAGAGCTTGTCAGACAAAAAGATAATAGTACAGGACAGTCCTGAATTAAAATCTGTTAGGAGGTTGCAAAAGACTTGAGGCTGGGTCAGAAGATCATCTTCCAGCTGGATGATGACCCTAAACATGCAGCCTGATCGTCTGAGGATGTGTGGGGAAGACTTGAGAAGTGACGCTCACACACACTCCATCCAATCTATCCAAGCTTGATACTGTTTCGCAGATCAATGATCTAGTTCGCATACTGAGGAGATAACGCAATCATTGGAATCAACTGTTAAGAGAGTAGAGACATTTAATCATGAAGGACGATGAGTCTTGATAATCAGATAATCACTGCGGTAAAGTGACCAGACATTTCAGTCTCTAGATGTGCAGGGTTAGGGTTAGGGTGCTGTGGCCACATAGAAATCCCTTCGCACCACCAGTCTTCAAAGTACTCTGAAGATTGTGATTGCAATGGGACAAAAACACAACGTTTTAGGGGGTGTGAATACTTTTGCGAGGTGGTGTATATCACTACGTAGCTGCTACAGCGAAGTAAAGCTGCAGAAGCAGAGACATCGGTCAACTTCACTAAAATTACAGGGCGGAAATGTGCCTTGTGGTGAGCCACACAACCCACAATTAGAGTGAAAATTAACAATAAACCACTGCACAGACTGAAGATCTACCATTAACTGCCATTAGGAGTGCAATGTTAAGCAACAAGCCTTCAGACTACGGTTACACTGTCTTCCTTTCGTGAATAAAGACCTATTTCTTCTGTTATCGCAGCCCGGTCCCACCGGTGACACAGTGCTGCAGCGCTGCTGTCAACCTCCGGGCCTCTCACTCCAGGCTGCTGACGAACGAGGACCTGCAGAGGATATTACATCCTTATCTAATCTGTCAAAGCTAGCCCCCTCTGCTACAACCTGCTGCTGCTCTTATCTACAGTTAATAAGCTACATGAGCTATCTCAGCAAATCTGTGAACTGCACTGCATGGGTATTATGAATGATCCAAAAGGGACCTTTTGGCTCTGGTGCACCAGGGTTACAAATGTATTGTCCAAAATTGTATCTCGGATAAAAAATGAGATCAGGATTGCCACAAATCTTCCACAATCAATAGGCTGAAACTTTAATGTGTGCGTGTGGCTCTAACAATTTTTGTTGAATACCTTATACACCTGATACGTTGGGACAGGGGGAAGTTGAACCATGATCTAGAACTCTCATGGTAAAGTTTTGTGCTTTTTGCAGATAAGATCCAGCGGTGGGTTTATTTTCTGTCTAATACTTCTTTGTAATGGGGTCGATGAATTCAGAAGAGGCACAAGACCAGAGCTGACTGGCAGGCATTAGTCATTTGTATGGTAGTCGAGCGACTTTTGATCGATTTTGGCATAGATTCTGCAGCATTTGCAAGTAGTTCAAACCGCATGTTTGACCCTGGTGAGACCCAGGCCATGAAGTTAAAGCAACGACAGCGATTGCCTTAAAAACTTGACGTGATGAATCTGGTTGTATTTCTCCTTGCCTTCCGTACATACCTTCGTAAAATGAGCAGGTGCTGTGTTCTGCCTACACCGGCGTAAATATTTGAGTGATGTGTATGTACAGTGGCACTGCAACCGGTGGGACTGGGATCGTTACCATCGGATTACCACTGATGGTTGGTAAATCCACTGGAAAACCATCCCATGGTTTCCTGTGCGCCTGAAATGTTGCCTACCTTTTGAAGGAGGAATTTATGTAACCACACTAATAAAGAATAAGTATGAGAAATACAAATAGACACGTCAAAAGTAACTGACCACTTGTGAAGTAATCTAAGAAATGTGCATTACTACAAGACAAATTTGATCTTGACTACATAATAAAATAGCAAAGCTAATAGAAGCACTTATCATGACATGTTCTTTTCTATATCAAAGAGTTTGGTTGATTTTACAGAGAAGACTGGGCAGTAGATCTAATTATTCCTGGGCATTGGCATTACATCCGGAGGCTGAGTTTCACTGGCATCCCCACATGATAAATCCTCCTGTTAGAGTCGACTGTTAATTGCCTTGCTATGGGAAATGCTTTCAGTCTTGTCACAACTTCAGTCTCAGCAGCGCACAGTGACAGTCGCGCATTTAAATAAACAAAACAAACTCAAATCAGCGTCCCCGTCATGTGAGCAGTATTTAAAGCAGGCTGAGACGCTCTGGCTCCCACCATGCTGGGCTTAAAACAGGATTAGCTAACGCAACAATTCATTTAACTGCAGACAAACGCAAAGAAACAACGTCCCACAGGACGGACACCACAGCTAAGGACCGGAGCAGCAATAATTACAAAGCTTGTACTCCTTTGGCAAAAAAAAAAAAAAAAAGACGACACAGGCAGATTAGGATCAATGAACAACAAAAGCAAAATGCATTACATTTTTAACTATTGTCCCCCTCCAAAACAATCTGCACTCTGTAGCCATAGGAGACACTTTGAATTGAGAAGGGGAACGGGGGCCTCATTTGGTGAATGAAAATGACGCTTTGACGGCAGCTCCACATCACAGCACTGTTCTGTTCTCACTTAACCAACATGCCAGGAAATACCTTTCAAAAATCTCTACAACAGCCCCCGAGATTGGAGGACAAAACGCGAAACAACAGGCCGAGATGGATGTGAATGACGTCTGGTTCGCTGGCTCTGCAGTGAAAAGGAGGAAACAGCTGCGGAAGGTGAAGATTAGATTCCTGACCGACGGGGCCTGTTCTCGCGTGCTCTGCTCCTCTCAGGCCGGTGGCTCTACGTCGGCTCCGGGCTGCTGCCACCGCCGACAACCTCCCTCATAACTCACCTCTGCACAGCACAAAAAGCATTAAAAAAAAAGAAAAAGCGCTGAACACTAGCCCTGTCCAGATGATCTACTGATTGTTTCCACACACCGCCTTGCGGACTTTAAAATGTGTAGCGTGAGGCTTGGCAGCACAGGCCAAGCTGGCAGGTTGGTTTCCTGGATAATTTAGCCATGTGACATATGGTTTAAAGGCAGCGATTAAGCCTTTGTGAGGAATCGCTAAAAGGTTTTGAGGGGGGGTGAAAGCTTATTTACTGCAAGAATGGTCATGTGGAGCGAATTTAGACACAGAGACTTTGAATGTCTGCATAAGGTGGCGATGAGGTTGAAATCATAGTCTTTGTTGTGATCAAGCTGTGCTGATGTACAAGGACTAGCTCTCATTCTCTGTTTACCATTTGACACCAATTAGCCAGCTGGCAACACTGGGATTCAATCTACTATGCAGTGCCTTCCCATGTAACAACTACAGTACAAGCCTGCATGTATTTTATTTGTTATTTTTTGTAACAAAGTAGAGCACAGTACTGAAGAAGATTACATACGTTAATTTTGTTTTTATTTTATAAATGAATAAAAAATTAAGCAAGACTTTGTTTTTTTGGTTTAGCTTAACACACCATCTGTATGGTGGGAGATGGCGGCTGCAGCAACATGCTGAGGGGGCGCGATTCCAGGTGGGTCAAATGTACATTTTATTTATTTATTTTTTTCACAAATGAAAACATTTCTAAGTTAGAGGTTTTTTGTTTGTTTAGGTTAACACACGATCCGCATGGTGAGACATTGTGGTTGCAGCATCATGCCGTGTGGACGCAATTCCAGTTTGGCCGAATTCAGAAAACATGCATGCTAACTAAGCGCACAGAAATAGCCCTCATCGCCCCCGGACTGAAAAATTCACATAGACCTGCAGCAGAGTCACAGGCGAAATGGAAGAGCGCAGATTTACACACTGTTAAAAATATAAAAAAGAAATGGTATAAAAAGGGACAAAGTTACAACATATGAGAAATATACTGTACAGTTCTTAAAAAATAGCATATTCAGATTAAAAGAAATGTGCAATTCAGTAGCAGAGTGTACTATAAGCCTGGCGGGCCACCAGGTCTTACTTATGCCCCTACTAAGCTGATTTTTTAAAAGTTTTTTATTAAATGTTTGCATTTTTAAGACTTTACAATTAGTGTTAAGGTATTAATCTTAAAATCTTTTAACAACACATAATTATCAAGTGATATTTTCACATTTTCTGTTAGCTGTAAACATTTTTTAACTCAAAAACACGACGGGCTGCTGGATGAATGACTGCCCTAGCACCCAACCACCGGGCTTATCAGGTTTTCTGGGGGAAACCTTGAAAAAAAAAAAAAAGAGACACTACATGAATGTGTATTTGTGTTTACAGAACAACGGCAGCATCATGCTGTGAGGATGCTGGGACAGAAGTTCTTATTTACCTTCCACCTCACAATTATGCACTGCTTTGTGAAGGACAATCACATCCAGTCCAAGTAATTATGTCAACGTTTGTGGTGGAAAAAGTCCTCGGGATACAAATACTTAGGCAAGGTGTTGCTCTTAAACAAAAAGTATATGCTTGCGTGTCTCGGTGTCCTCCAAGTAACCGTCCATGTATTCGTCCATGTGTACACGACGGACTAGTGCGTCTGAAATTTGGTCATGTGACGTGCCACGCTCCCGGTTTTACCCTGGACTCGTGCTATTTTGGTTCAGAGATTTTAGATAAAGGCATGCCGCTCTCAAGCTCGCACTGTAATTGCGGAGCTTTCTGCTCCTGCAGGAGACGAGGCCTGACTGGGTTCACTGTAATGGCCGCCGTGTGACATAATGGAACCTTCCTGGTTGTTTGCTGCTAGAAGCACGGGGTCTTTTTTTTTTTTTTACCAAGAAATGAAAGAGCAAACTAGTGGTGGTCTTAATCCTGAACCTGGAACCATCTGCTCCAGGATGCATCTTTAAAACGCCAAACCCAACCAGACAAAGAATAATGATCCTATGAGGAGCAAATGCTTGCTAGCTAGTGTGCCTCTTATGGGCAATTAAATGAAGGATGCATTCATTTTTTATAAAGACTTGTACAACAAACCATTTGTTTATGCAAAGTCACACCAAGGAGCGCATGTTTTTTTTTAAAGACACAGTCCCACCTGGAAGCAAAGCATGAATATGCTTCCTTCAGCCTCGTCCGCTGAACTGAGTGTGAGAGAGCACAGAAGCACTCGGGGAGCAGCAGAGGCTTTTCTGGGTTTTACGGTTTCGGTGACTGTCTTGGTGGGACGAATCCCGAACATGTTGCGTTTCAGCTTCCCTGGTGCCAGGAATCCCAAAGAGCAGTTTCACTTCTCCTGAATACAGATGTAACAGATAGAAGCTGAGACATTTCCAGAATCCCTTTAGGCTATGCAGCAGATGTAGAGTAGAGCAGGACGGGGATTTCATTGATAAACTGATGGGTTTTCTCTGCATGCAGAAATATATAGGAGTGAGATAATTCAGACCGATGGCTTCACTCGCTTAGTGTCCCGCTCACATTTCTCAGGTGGAGGAGTGTGCAAAGGCCCAGCAACTGTGTGACCCACATTCACAATGTAAAAGGAGTTTCAAATTTAGTTTGACCCCAGTTATGGTTTATAATCTGGGTGATATGGGTGGTAGACCAGGGTGTTCTTCCGTTAAGGGGTGGAACTTAATTTGTTTTTTTTGTTCTATCAAATTTTCTACAACTTATTTGCATCTCCAGTCCATAGAAATTTGACTCGGTTCTCCCCATGTGTTCTGCACAGTGCATGAAAATATATATTGGTGGGAGTTGATGACACCTGGCTAGCTATGGCGCTAAGCTAAATGCTTATTTTAAGGAATCTGGAATCTTCACGATCTCAAGATCAAATTCTAAAAAAATAATAATCTTCAACTGGAATATTTACACTAAACATTGATAATTCTACATTTTAAAAATAAATATAGAAAAAAAAAAATCCCAAAATATGAACTTGTCAAACTCAGAAAAAAAAGTTAGAGTACTCTTTATTTGAAACACACCTTTGAAAATTGATTCTAATTGCACCTTTCTTCTATCTACAACAAATCTATCTTCTATCTTTCTATCTACCATAAGTCTTTGAAGAATTTGAATTAATAAGAGTTACAACACCATTTAATTTCCCTTTGAGATCAATAAAATATTCTGAATCTAACTGAATTTGAATTGAATTCCCTTCACTGTGGCTAACACTCTTGTTAACACTCTAGACGGGTCGGTGGCGATAATGCCCCTACTATAAACTGGATATATTGAATACTGCAGCAGTTCAAGCTTACATTATCATCCCAATATAAAACATATCGCTCCAGATGTGGCCACTGGAGCGAACCGTAGCTACAACAGTCCTGATACAGGGTCAGAGAAGTTAATATGTAATCCGTATGCTGTTATTGAGACATAAGTCCATCGAAGCACATTTGAATTGAATAACACGTTACAGCGCTATTTGTGCCACTGGTTTAATGATACACGTTAGAAGGGCTAACAAGTAGCTAACGGTGGACTCACAGTTCAGTATTTGCGTTTTTCGTTCTTTTTGTTTCTTCTGTGGAACAAAACTCTAAATTATTTGCGTAAAGCATGTCTGCGGACTTTTCTGTGGATCATATTTAAAATATTGGAAAGAAAATGCAGCCTGGGAAGCTAAAACAACTTGGCGCTATGCTATCTGACATGCTACTGGCTGGCATTTGCAAAGCAGCCAATCCAGGAGCGTCTGTCATTTTCCTCGACACTAAATTTCTGTAATCCCAAGAGCGAAAATAAGCAAGACTATCCATATTAGCTTCTGCGGTAGTGCTAAAACAGTTTCCACTGTGTGTATTAATGTATATTAAGGTATATTTGGTGTTTGACCTACGGAAACAGGACGTTATAAGCAAAATAATTGAGGGCATCTGAAGTATTTGTGGACGTTAGTTATTTGCAGGTGGCTGCTAGCTAACCCCTGCTAACACAGCCAAAACTTTCCTTATCTTTTACATGAACAGCAGCCATGTTAACATTCCAACTTTTTCCAATCGGAACTCCCACTTCATTGGCCGTTTCTAGTTGTGAATTTTTTATTTATTTTTTAATTCAGAGAGAACGAGGGGCGGGGCCATCTTACCCACGGCCGCATTCGAGTCAGGATAGCCCCTGCGGACCCCAACTTTGACCAAAAACCTCAACTCGTAGGAGGACGCTGAAACTGAAACAAATGCACATGTCTGCTTAACCCCGTGCACTGCCTGGAATAATACGAAGTTACAGGAAAAGAGCTTTTCGCATGTGTCATGGGAAGTTTCCCTGGAGAGAATCCTAGCTCCATAATCTCTCTAGAGATGCACTAATATAAAGGCACTAAAGCTGCTTCTCGGATCACGGTTGCATATCTGCTGCTGACCGACCGTCAGCCGGTAAAGATGTTCTCCCCTATCGCCACTTCTCTCCCACCTCAGCGGCTCCATCCAGCCGCTCGAACTTGCAGCCACAATGGTCCCAGGGACGCACACAGTTTTTTTGGGGGGGGGGTGAAAAAAAAATCTAGATATGCACAGATCGAGTGGGAAAAAAAAAAAAAAAGGAGCGGCGCAAACTTACGTGAAGACGAAAAATAAAGTGGTCGATCCCACCAGGAGCGTGGCAGCAGTGGACACCGGGATGTATTTGGTGGGTTTAAATCTCTTTCCAGCGCTGTTGGGCATTCTGTATTCTCCACATTCCTCAATTATTTATTCCGGTCGGAGGCGCATGTAGAAAAAAAAAAAAGAAAGCGTCCAGCGTGCAGCGGGGTGTGTGTATATGCGGGGTGCGGGGGAGCCCTTTCTGTGGCTGTGAATGGCACAAGCGGTCCGTCTCTGCTCCGTGGTTGAAGCCGCATAGGTCCAAGACGTTAACAGGCAGCAATACGCGGAGCTCTGCGAGAGCCTGGAAATCCCACCCTTTCCAATCCAGCCCACTGCTGAGGTCACCGAGCCGCTCGAAAAGGTGGAGCTTCGCTTGGAAAAACTGAAAGCGTCAGAACATGTTTGGAGAAATTATTTTATTGGGTTTTTACAAAAACAATTTTCTCCTCCCAGGTCGAAGCTAATATAATACTGTCTGCTTTTACAGGCAACTATAACCGCCTCCTGCCCACAATTCAATTCATATTGAAATGATTTTTCCATCAAATTTCTTAAAATCTGTTATTTAGCTCAGATCTATTATTTGGTCTCTCCACTAAGACTGTGCCATCCTGATGTTGTTTTCTCCCAGGCCCCATTTTGCAGTTTTACAAACTTTCAATGTTGTCTTCCACTCTTAAATTTTGTGGGTAAGCACCATTTGTAATCAGGGGAGACGCCGGCAGGCGTGGTCTCTGCACGTCATTACCAACGATGCACCAATCGGGAAATTATTAGGATAAATCTGGGATCAGAAATATCAAGTTAATACATTTATTCAATAGAATATGTAATTGTTGGTGTCTTTTTGATAACATTTTATCAAACCCTTATTCAAGTTCCCACAAAATATCATAGAATTCCAGACAATAAAAAAAAAGTAATAAAGCAAGAAAACAAAAGATAAATGTTTATTGTGCAAGAATTTTTTCCAGCAAAAAGTAAAAAATTTGCTTGACAAAACTTAGATAATTTCAAGACTTTTTTTTAAATTTCTCACAATTTTTTGTCAAAAGCAATATTTTTTTAAATTCTGAATTTAGTCAGATACATTTTTAACTTCTCAAACTTAGAAATGTATTTTTGAGAACATTTTTAGACTTCTCAAACTAAAATTTTTATTTGTCAAAAAATATTTTTAAAAGGTTTCAGTTTTTTTAGGAAACTTTTTTGATTTTTCAAACTTAAAAAACTTTTTGAACTAAATATTATTTTTTCTAATAAATTTCCCAGGTGAAAAAAGTATGCTTTAGTATACTAAATTTTAACATACTTTAGTATACTTTTATCAATGTACTGAAACTGTACTATTTTGGAACAACTACTTTTGTGCTTAGTATAATTTAGTAGTATTTAAATAGTATTAAATTACAACTAATAGTATATTTTAGTATACTCCATGTACTTTTTTGGAACAACTTCAAGTGTACTTAAAGTATACTTTTAAAATATATTTCAGAGCTTTATTATATTTTGATATTATATTTTGAGTGTAATAATTCTGTCTCAGAATTATATTAATATATATTTAATATACTTCAAATATATTTTAAATATACTATTAATATATTAGTAATGTATTTAAATTACTTAATTTTTATTTTTGATTTCCTGCTATTGATAATAAACTACAATTTTAATTACTCTTAATTTGTCTTTATTCCTACTTTCCTATTTTGTACATGATATGCATAACTGCACTACAGTACTTACATTGTTTTAGGCTAAAATTACATGGAAAGATTAATTACACGAGATCCCCAAGGTAATTCAAATATTTTGTTTTATTACCGACATTTTAAAATTGTCCAATTTTACTCACAACTTTATGAACTATACATAAATGATCAGTTTACACATCAAAAGTGAACACATGAACATGAAAATCTAAGTGCTACAATAAAACATGACAGTGAGGATCAACGACAGAACATTCTCGTTCACTGCACCTTACAGAATCCTACAAAAAAGAACAATAGAGCAATTAAACAGAGAAGGTATTTGTATTTAAAGAGAACAGAAAAATGGCAGATAAAAAAATAATACAATTTTAAGACATTGTGGACTCGCCATGTATGTGACATCATAAGAACTGATGATGATTAGGACCGGATGCCTGGGATGGAAAAACATTTCTGGGTGTCGTCTTTGCCTGTTTATGTTAGAAGTAGAAAAAAATAGTCAGCAATGTCATAGAATCAGTTGATGTTGGCAATAACTGTGAAGCTGTTTTAAGTGTGGACTTAAGGAGACAAACTACCTTAAAATCTTTCCATCCATAATCTGAACACACTGATCCTTGCAGGGTGGTGAGGGGGGCTGGTGGTGCCCATCTCCAGTAGCCATCAGATGAGAGGCAGGGTTCACCCTGGACAGGTCACCAGTCCGTCACAGGGCCCTGAAAGTCAACAACAAATAAAATGTATAAAAGACAAATGTTAGATTAACAAGAAGAGAAAAAATCTTTCCAGTTACCTTTAAATCAAATCATGTTTATTAAGCACTTGGTGTTGGTAACACAGCAGTTTTTGTTGTTGAAAATGTAGCTAGTTCCTCATTGAAAAAACAAACTTACATCATGAAGACGATGTGAAGGTTCATCCCCAGAGCTGGTTGGTGATCTGGTGGAGCCAGAGCTTCTTCTGAGACAGGAAAGTCTTTAGGTTTCCTAATACCTGATTTCTCTGGTTTCCTCTTTCATCTTCATTTGCTTAGACTGCAAACATATGTTGAAGATAAAATCATTGATGAATGAGTTAGAACCACAACCTTATGTCTTATGGAGCTTAATTAAAACCAGGTTAGTTTATGAATTAAAGTATAAGTCGCAACAAACAACCTCCATGCAGTTATAACATGAAGCTGAATGGTTGCTATAGTAATAATCATACAAGTCACAATAAAATTGATAAAATAATTATTTAGGAAACCAACGTACGTTATATATCTTTACGGCACTGTTTATAATTAAATGAAGATAATTAATAAGCAAACTTACCACCAGCTAGCAACACTTAGCAGCCTTCGTTCCTTCGGGCTCCTTTTGTGGCACACATTCCATTTCCATCGGTTGTTGTCCCGTTGTGTTGTCGTCTAACTTGGACTAGGACGTCACCAGCTTGAATTAACCAAAATTAGTAACTATTGTCAAGGCCTTCTCTACTTTTAAGGCAATATAATGCAAGTAAAAATGGCGAATTTGAACAGCGTCTGTTATCTTCCCTGCTTCAAGTTTTTTCTTCTCTTTGTGGCGTTTTTTTAGATAAATGAAAGTGTGCAACACCGCCACCATCTGGTCTGGAGTATGAACTGGAGCTACTGCCGTTGATTATAAGGTTTTACATCACACATCTGAAAATTGATTGAGTACTTTCTTGAAAATGACATCATGATTATCCTTTTTTTATTGTATGCAATTTTAATAAATAGTAAAAGATTATTAGGGCACTTAAAAATGTATACATATTCATTCATATTTTGTTCACTTAAAGTATACTTTTATTTAATATATTAAAAGTGTATTCTGGTACAATTATGTTTAAGTGTGTTTAATTTCGAAATTGGTCCAAGTGTATTTTTAGTGTACTTCAGATATACAGTACACTTAATAATTAGTATACTAAAGTATACTTTTTTTTCACCTGGGTTGTCTGTTTTTTTAGCAGATTTTTGCTATTTTACGCTTTTCTTTCTTCACACATTTCTGAGTTTTGTCGAGAAGATTTTGTACTTTTAAAGCTGAAAATTTATTTGTCAAAGAAATATTTTTTAACGAGCAAATTTTTGACTTCTCAAACTGAAATTCTTCTTTTCGAAGAAAATACTTTTTACTAATAGATACCTGAATTTTGTCGAGCAAATTTTCAACTTCTAAAACATATAATTTTTTTGGGCTCAAAACAATGTTTTTCCAAAGAAGAAATTTCTAAGTTTTAGTGATCAAAAACCTCAAAACTTTTTGTAAAAAAAAAAAAAAAAACCTTCATTTTTGTCAGATGCCACTTGAAAAACAGTAAACCACCGTCGAAGAAGCTCGTATATTTGTTCCAGAGTAAATTTACTCCCTGCCAATGTGTTTCTACTTCTTAAACAAGTACAAGAGCGCCCTCTTGTGACAAGGAATAAAATGACGGAAATTAAACCTTTATGACTCACACGGGCCACCGTATTATTTGAAGGCACCGCTTTGATTAGCTTGCGTTCATGTTCACCGACTTTCTCAGTTGACTGAATCCGTCCATATCATATCTTTCGCACAGCGGCTGTTTTTGTCTACATCGCTAGAGTTGATATTAACAGCTAAACGACTTCCAGCTAAAGTAACCCAGAGGATAAACAGCGTCGTGTTGTTTACAGCAGACCCGTTAAGTCCAGCTAATTAGCCCACATTATTCGGCCTGTTCGGCGGCGGCATGTCGTACCGTAAAACTTTAAAACTGATTTGCGGCTTCGCTGGAGGCTCTGCTGCCGTCGTGTTCGCGGCTGCTGCCGCCGACTCCCGCGGATACTTCGGGGAGCACCGCGGAGAGGGAGCGAGCCGGTGGTCGAGATTTGCAGTCCTGCATGCGGCGCAGCCCGCTCGGACCCCTGTAAACCACACACCAGTCGCGACCGGACCTGGCTGGGACTTCAACTGGGACAAGTAGGCTCTTTCACTCCTTCACGACAGTCTGGTTTTCCTAATTAGACATGGACAGTTCCGATGTGATATTTACACTAAAATGCAAACAGATGTATAACATGTTTTCTTTAAAACTGCAAAGTTGGTTAAGGCAATTGCAGACAAAACACCCAAAAAAATTTGTACCAATTCCCTAGTTAATATGTTTACTGATCAGTTCATCCCTTTTGCTTGTAAAAATGCATAAATTCAATAGGTTTAATAACGTGTTCCACTTGTTGCTTACCAGATGTAGTTTTAAAGAACTCACCTTAATAAGAGGGATCAGTTTTCACATCTTGTTTATTTTCCAACCTGAATTATTTATTGTTAGTTTAGTTTAACAAGCTTTTCTCAGCTAGCTGACCTGCAGTGTGCTGAAATATGTGGGATGGCCATCTACTCTGATACCATTATCTGCCACACCATTTTTATTTAATTCAATTTCAGTTCAGTCTATTTATCACTTGTCAAACTCGACGCCCTGGGGGCCAAATCCGGCCTGCAATCGCTTTTTATGTGACCCTCTGAACGGCTACATAAATAGTATATCAATTAAATCAAAGCAGTTTTTATCTGTATACTGTCAAATTTTAAAATATACAAGAAGATACATATACTGAAAAGAATTGGTGCAAGCACAGAGCCCTGTGGTACTCCACAAGTAACCCTGGAGTGTTAAGATGATTTACCGTTCACATGAACAAGCTGGAAACTAACAGACACTATTTAAACCAGCCTGGTGCTGCTCCTTTAATATCTAAACATGGTCAATGTTAACATGGTTTATACCTGAGCTTTTAATTAAAGGCTGGTAATAATGAGAGCCTAGATGAGTGATATTGGAAATTGTCAAATGCCAGGTACGGCATTTGTGATGTGAATTTTGTTTTGATTTATCTTTAAAACTGTAGTGTAATTCTTTTAACGGGTGGTGATGATGTGAAACGAATTATGAGACGACCTCATTGATTCCAACTGTTGAGTTTCAGTTGTCTCATCAGAAAAGACCTGATTAAGGAGCAAAACTAAACTGAAAAACAAGTTTAGGAGCAACGGTGTAGAAAAACCTCAGTGTTGAGAAGCAATGTGGTTTTCTCTAACCTTAGTTCTAGAGTGAGCATTACAAACCTTTTGTGTGTGGTTGAAATGTCTCCTGTGTTTAGTGGCAGCCGTTTTGGGAGAGGCCTGCCTCAAGCCTGGCTCTTTAATGGAAAGAGCAGTGGTAAGAGCCAGAGTTTGATTGGCTAAAGCTTAAAGTAGTCAAAAGAAATAAAATTATATATTTTGCATACATTAAATGTATACAAAATATTTCGGACAGGGAGCCTCAGGACTGGAGAAACACTGTCTTAGGGGAAGATTTACCAATCTTGGACAGTTTGGTTCAAGAAAACTGATGCATATTTCTGTGCTGTCGAACAAAAGCAGTTCAGAACTTGCTGAACCTGCTTTGCCATTAAGTCCAATTATTGATCTCCCTAATAACTTTAAAGAGAATCGGGAAAATGATCCTTATTTGAAACGCCTCTTTAACAAAGCACACAAAGAGAGTGAAAAAGAAAGTACAGTAGAGTTAAAAAGTTTAGCTGGAGAACCTTTCATTATAAAGGATAAACTTTTGTATCTAGCAGACATTGATGAAACAAGATTTGTTGTGCCAAAAGAATACTGTTCAGTAATTCTGCGTTTTTATTGGCCAGGATTATATAAAGATGTCGTTGAATACTGCAAAACATGCCATGACTGTCATTTAGTAGCCACTAAAGTTTCAGACTGTGCCCAGTTGCAGACGTTACCATGGCCATCCTTATGAAAGGATAGCCATGGAAATCATAGGTCCTTTACCTAAGGGCAGTAAATATGCATTAGTCACTTATGCAACCAGATATCCAGATGTTTATCCATTACGTCCTCTGCAGGTCAAATACATCAGTCGTGTTTAGTATAACAGAGAATATGCCAAGTTGTCCTTACTAGATAAAGTAAGGACAACTTGGCAAGAGCTTCACAGGGAAGCTTTGGATGGGATTTTCTTACTACTTCCTCTAATGAAACTAGTTGGTCTGGTGAGATCTGTCGTTTGTGTGTGTGTGCTTTCAAAATGTCCTGCTTATATTATGCCTCAGTTCCAAAGAGGAGGCACATATAAGCTCGACATGTCTGAAATATTTGTCAAAACGCCGTATCTGTTTAAACTCTATGTCGCCTGCATAAAGACATTCAGTTCTTCAAACACAAACAAGGCAGCAGTGCATCATTCTGTACATGTTAGTTTATCAATCCATACATTTTTGTCATATCAGATGGACACTTCTGGAGAACTCCTAGTCATGATCAAAAGAATTGGGTTAGACGCGTTTGTTAATCCACGAGATGGATTGTCAGTGACATGTAAGTCAATTTAAAGGGCAACAGTTTAAGTCCAGTTTAGTGTAGGGATTTGTCAGGCCATATTAAGAGATTCTCCTCATGATCTTTGACGATTGTTGGGTCAATGGTGTTTTCTTTTCCTTTACACAAAGCTTCCCCTAATCTCAAAATCACCTCTTTGTCAGGAGAGACCCGTCTGTGCTGTCCAACGGGAGGAAGAGGGAGAGTGTAACCGAAGACCCCAGCTCTGAGCAGGACAACAGCAAGCCCAAAGCAACGCGCCACATTCTCCTCATCAGGCATTCCCAGTATAACCTAAGTGGAAACGGCGACACAGAGAGGGTCCTCACCCCACTAGGTCTTAACAGTCACCTAACGTCTTGATCTAGCCTGCTGCAGTATGTTCATTTCTCCGGCCGGCTTCATGTCTCCCTCCCTTTTTTTACAGGCCGTGAGCAGGCCGAGTTGACGGGTCAGAGGTTGGCAGCGTTGGGTTTAAAATATGACGTTCTGATCCACTCCAGCATGACCAGGGCAACCGAGACTGCACACATCATCAGCAAATACATCCCAGGTAGTTCAGAGATCAACCAGACCACAGAAGCTTCACGCTGTCATTCATAGACAGATTGTAATATAATGTTTCGTTTTTTGTGTCCTTATCCAAATGTAGGTGTGGATCTGGTGAGCTGTGATCTGCTGAGAGAGGGCGCTCCTGTTGAACCAGTTCCTCCAGTCACCCACTGGAAGCCTGACGCTGTGGTGAGTGAAAACTCTCGAACTCTGGCCGTAGAATCAACCGTCAGCTCAATGTTGTTGTTTTCTCTTGTTAAATTCACTCTGTGCTGCCTGTTTGTGAGCAGATGTCACTTGTTTAGGCTTCTAGCGATTTATCGGTGCACTGCTGCAGGGAAGGAGTGGGAAAAGAGTGAACTTCCAAAGGCCTGATGTTGGATAAGAGATGATCCACTGATTGGTGTTGGCGGATTTAAAATGCACTCATACTTCCTGGAGCTTTCACATTTTGTCACTTTGCACTGTGAGTTGATGCTTTGCAGAACACTGCCAGTACTTGACATTCCCAGCATTAAGTAGTTGCTTACTCTTTGCAACGTAGCTCATAGTCAGTTAGATTAAATAAAGTCTGAACGTCAGATCATTTTCATAGCCTTGTCACAAATACGGTTGGATTTATGATTGGACTTCGTCACTCCTCAGTGTGTTTTGATCATCTGACTAAGTTTATGGCTGTTTTATTGCTTTAACTATTTTAAAGTCAGGTTTTCTTCCAGAATCGTCCCGTTTTCTGCCTGATTCATCTTCTAATCAACTGAGCAAGTGATGTGCATGTAGCCCCTAAAAGTGCTAGTTTGGTCTCATGCCACCACTACACCTTCTTCCACATTGTGCCGGGTTCGTTTGAAACCAAAAGCAAGCTCGCCGTTTGTCCGTAAAGGTCAGATTTGTAGAGCGCTCTTGTAACAGATTCTCCTACCTGAACTGTGGATCTCTGATCTGCACCTTTTTCATTGATGGAGATGGGAACTGGTGTATGGCTCAGGTCTGGCCTTGACTCACCACTTTACCCAGATAAGTGACTGTTGCCTTTGCCAGATTCACAGTAAGCTGTGCCTGTGCCACACATCCTCTAGAACTGCTAGAGGGCCCAGAACAAAATGACCAAAACCAAGTTAATAACACTGACCTAGAGGTAACATTTCGTATCAGGCAAGCAGCTGGATGACAAGTGCTTAAACATGTCAGTTAGTAAGTACGCATTTCCTGCCTTTGACCTCAGTAGTAGACCCACAAAGTCAATGAGAAAACACTTAAACAGTTGGCATATCGGTGGAAACGGGCACAAAGGTACCGGTTTAATTGCTTGGTCGGGTTTTCCAATCAATTGACAAATGTGACATGTTTTAATGTACAGTGAAATGCTTTTCTTCATCTTAGGCCAAAAAATAGATTAGCCTTCCAGTTCTGAATACTTTGGTACGCATAACGTTAACCGTTTCTAATGTCTTGATTTTGAGAAGTAATCTCAAAGAATTCTCAAAGTAAATTTGGCCACATTTTATTTCCTAGATGCACAGTGAGCAGCTTCTATAGCCTTTTCTCCCCCAAAGGCTTTTTCAGGCAATGGATCAGACTTTGGAAGGAAACCTTTCATCCAGTCCTGGCAGTGTGCAGCAGCTGGCACCATGTAGTGATTTTAGCCCAGAACGATGGGGTTCAGACTGAACCCTCTCATGTGACAAAGCTGGCTCTCAACCTCTTTACCGTCCTCCAGCAGTACTACGAAGACGGAGCTCGCATTGAGGCAGCCTTCCGCCGCTACATCCACCGGGCTGACCCCAAGCAGAAAGAGGACAGCTATGAGATCATCGTGTGTCATGCCAATGTCATCCGTTATTTTGTCTGCAGGTTTGTGGCGGCGGCGGCTCAACTCAAACCACAGTTTGGTTTTGCAGCTTTTTGCTTGGCTAACCACTGTCCAACACACTACACTGCTGTTTTGTCTTTCCCCCCTACCCCCCAAATAAATTTTATTCATCAGTTGCATACATTTTCATGTACTTCCAAATGTTCGAATAATTACTCAAAGAAAACAAGGAGGGAGATTTTGTCACATAAAACTATGGGGGACGCCATAACCTACCCAAACTGCGTGTTGGCAACAGCCAATTTAAAATGGGCTGGGATGTGGCACCAGCTGGGAGCCAACTTTTAGAAAGCTATTTTTAACAATAATCATACTACATTTACTGTAATGATACATTATTAAGTATTATGATTATGCTATACTAGATACTATAATCGCACTGTTTAGTACAACTATTCTACATTAATTATACTACAATATTAACACATTTTAACGGTAGTATCAACATGCTAGTGACAGCCCACACACTTCAGGTAGCATTTAAGCTAATATAATTTTAGCAAATTTTTATACAACATCTAGACTTTACTACATGGAGTCATGTTAGTCATCATGCTGGTGAGAACCCCCATGCTAGTGGTAGCTCCAACATGCTACTCGCTCTACATGGTAGTGGTAGCCCTCATGCTAACATTAGCCCTACAGCCTAAATAAGCATTTTAGAAAATATTTGCTATATTAGCTATGTTTAGCATACTGAATGGAGTAAGTTCATGTTGGTCAATATGCTATTGATACCCAATATGATATTTACTACCTTTTAGCTAACCTTAGCGTTGTTGCTAATTTTCACCATCAGAACCCTGGTTTGATGCGCACACTTTTGGCAGACCACATTTAAATTTTTTCAGACATTTTCTAGTTATCTACTACATACTAGATGCCAAAAGATTTTTTTAGAAACAAAATGTATTGTAGATCACAAACCATGTTTCAGAGAATCTGCTAAGTGTGGGATAATCAGTCCAGATTTATAAAGTTAAAGTGTCATAGATTTATAAATATAGCTGATCTGAGTTGATCAGCTATATTTGTAAATATACATCCACAGGGCTGACCCCAAGCAGAAAGAGGCAGTGGAGTTAAAAACACACATGATCATGTTATAAACCGTCTTGAACACTGTTGTCTTTGATTTGTTGAATTTAAAGATCAGAACTTTACTAAATGTTTTGTACTCAAATGCCCAGAAAGCTTACACAGCTTACACATCTAGAACATTTGAAGGAAAAATGTACAGGGACTAGATTTCTATCTTAAGTGAATATCCAATTTTAAAAAAATAACATTGTCTGGAAAAACTCAGTATAGGAAACTTTATCACACTGGTAGAGATCTAGTTAATATTTCACTTAGTTGGCTGAAAAAACTTTAGTCAGAATCAGTTAAATGTTTCTTAAAAGCAGATTAAACTCAAAGCAGCATCTCTAAAACCTGCACATGTAAATTTCCCGGTGTAATCATTTATCTTTCTCCCCACTCAGGGCTCTGCAGTTCCCCCCTGAGGGCTGGCTGCGCATGGGCCTGAACAACGGCAGCATCACCTGGCTCACCATCCGCCCGAGCGGCAGGGTGGCCCTCAGGACCCTGGGAGATGCGGGATTCATGCCTCCAGATAAACTGACACGGACCTAAAATCTCAGCACAAAGCAGCTTTAAGGGAAAAAAGACAAAAAGGTTTCAGGGTTAAATCTCAGTTTTTATTATTTTTCCTCAAGTGTCTTGAAAATAAACTTTTGATGAATTCATTTTATAATCAACCTTGCATCATGATATGAGACTGTGCTGCTGCGATTACTTCCAACGCCATCACCAAGAGAAGTGAGAAACGGCTGCATAGCAACTCCTGCTGAATGTAACTTTTACAGAAGGAACAAATTTTTACACCAAAAAGGCTCTATTTATCTAGTGGTCAATGCATTTCAAGTCATCAGCTTAAAATATTGCATTTAATTAAGTTTGAAGGTATATTTGTTGTATTGTGGTAAATAAAGAGTTTAAAACATCTCTGGGTTCTTGCTGCGTTTTCTTTCCCGGGGCCAGAACTTAAACATTCGCCAGAAAAAAAATAAAGGCATTGAACACACAACAGCAGGGAAGGTGGGAGTGAAGGTTTATTGGTTAGATAAAAGCAAATTAAGTCTGTACATAAAGAAAAAAAGTCATGAAAGTTTCTTTTAATAAAAATACAGAATGCTAAAAGCACAAGAAGCATGTTCAAATTTATTTTTTTTAGGTGCACTTTTGAAAAGTTCCACATTCATTAACATTCAGAGACCAGAACTCGATCTCGTCACCTAAGAGCACGAGAATGACGATACAATCTTCTTGGTGAAGTGGATTGTGCTCTTAGACAAAAGGTTAGAAAAATACATTCAGAACATTTGTTGCTCTCAACTCGAGTGAGGATGGTGTCAATTTGGAAATAATTTTTGTTTTTCCAACCTTCATCTAAATATAACCGACTCAGTTCTGAAAAACCTCAACATGTAACATGAATACGCGGTAAGCCACTTGTAGTCAGAACGAGACTCCTGGTACACAACTTGGTTGACTAAAGTTGTTTGTTTTTTTTTTCCCCCCCAGGAGTCAAATTATTATTTTTTGCATCGTTAGAAGGGATATAAATACTGGATGCAACTCATCTAGTCACATAAGGCAGCTTCTGCTTAGTTGACATGTTGTCTCAAATGGGATCCTCAAGATATTAAACAGGTGTGGATGGTGGTGTTGGGTCACACCGCCCTCTAGTGCTCAAAACAAACAACAAAAAACCCCATTCTGTTAAATCAGCTTTAAATCTGATGTCCGGCTAGGAAAAACCAAATTAAACCTGACTTATGGTTGGTTAGTGCCATTATGCACTGAAGGACATGCTTCTGAAAAAAAAACAAAAAAAAAACAAAACAGGAAATG
The DNA here is from genome assembly GCF_904066995.2 of Poecilia reticulata. Lineage (NCBI taxonomy): Eukaryota > Metazoa > Chordata > Actinopteri > Cyprinodontiformes > Poeciliidae > Poecilia > Poecilia reticulata. The sequence continues at coordinate 7,815,263 of NC_088838.1, forward strand.
GCACTGTTTAAGGCTGCCTTTAATGGGATGCAGAATGTCAAAACATATTAGAGCCATCTGGTAGACATGAAAAAAAAGATAATTTTTTACTACAGATCAACATAAAAATATGGAAGATCTCCGGTTTTTTTTCTCCTTTCGTCTCCTCGTACATCTCATGTACGAGCTAAAGTTAGTCTAAACCGACAGAACGGATCCATCACTTCAGAAAATTAAGGCGATTCCTGAACTGAGGAACAACACAGGAAATGGCAGTTTTAAACACCATTAATAAAAACATTTATTATTTTTTGTGCTACTGACCAACGTACAAAAAAATATTTAAAATATTGAAATTTTTTTTACTCGTTTCAGTATTTTCCACAACATTGTTCGGTGACAGAATCCCGACGGATATGGGTTGCTGTTTTTTTAGTGACCGGCTGAACTTTTTTTTTATTTTTTACTTTTTGAAAGGGGGGAGAAGTGAGGCATGTGTTCACAATATTCCCAAAAAAAAAAGTATAAAAAAAAAAAATAAAAAAAAGTGGACTGATCAGGTGTTTTCACAGTTGTCACAAACACGTTTTCATGAATTTTGACATAGTTCCACACCCGTACAGTACGTCAACAAACATTTCAGATGCTCCAATTTTTCTTTTTTTTTTTACAGTCTAATGTTGATGAGAATTCCTGTTTTACATTAGTAGTACCATACATCCATTGATACAAATCTTCCAGACACTTGTGCATATTTCAGTCAGGTTTGGTGGTTTCTGAGCTCTGGGTGTTGTGACCTGGGTGTAGCTGGGGTGGAGGGCGGGAGTCTGTGTGTGTGTGTGTGTGTTGGTAGAAGTGAGGAAGAGGGAGGGGGCAGTTTAGAATAGTGGCTCACTCAGGTGCTTGAAGCGGAGGCGTTGGATGTAGCTGACGTTGGCAGGGCTGTACCGGCTGGGGCTAAAGTCTGGCGAGGCAGCGTGGCGGACTGGACTGAAGCGACCGGTGGGAGACATCAGGCCGCTGCCGGGAGAACCGGGGGTCTGCTGCTGCTGCATCCTGAGTCGGGGTTTCACGACAGGGCTTGGCCAGCTAAGCAACACACACACAATACGGGTTAGGCTGTCCTGTATTGCCTGTTCAAAAATACCGTATTTTCTGCACTATAAGGCGCACCTAAAAATCTTCAATTTCGTCAAAAACCGACAGTGCGCCTTATAATCCGGTGCGCCTTATATATGGACCAATATTGAGCCACAACAGGTCTAGCAACTATGGTAAGCAGCCACCGACTTCATTTTTGCCTGTAGAAGAAGAAGCGTGGTGCATGCTGGGATAGTTGTCAGAACATTGGTTTGTAATCTATTAATAAAGTTTGACTGACCTATCTACCTACTGACCGTCTAGAATCAGGTCGTCTGCAGGTCATTTAGCACCACGTTCTCCACCAACATGCTGTGCGCAAACGGAGAAGGGTGACCATCGTCCGGCCACGCCCCGGCCCAGTCACGGAAGGCTCTCCTCACCGACCGGAGTCGGACTGTTTTGTTGACATTCACTTTAGTGCAGCTCCATCTAGTGGAAGGATAACATAACTCTAGCCTCTACTGTAGCGTATATTCTATGCGCCTTATAATGCGGTGCGCCTTATATTTGAAAAAGTTTTAAAATAGGCCATTCATTGAAGGTGCGCCTTATAGTGCGGAAAATACGGTAAGTAATGTTGCATGCATCTGCATCTAAAACAGTCTCCTACAGTTTCAAAAATCACAGAGTACTGTTTAGTCCAACACCTGAAAATTAAATGGGTTTGGGCCAAGCTCCTGTTGGTAGAAAAACGATTAATTGTGCACTCTATAAATCTGGCTTTAGGTATATAAAAAAAAAAGCAAGAAGAGACCCACTGCTTAAAAATAAAACATTCCTGAACAGTATCCTTATTTATCGGTTCCATCCTTCAACAGGAAGCAGGGCCGTAGCCGACTAGTATTTTAGTAATTAAGGGTTCTATTGATTATTCTGACAATTAATTGACTAATCAGACGACAAAAAGAGAGAATATGCTCCAGATTTGCAATTATCAACTTGAGCCTCTTTTGTATAATATTAAAAATACATAAAGACATGCAAATAAAAAATTCACCTGAAAAATTTTATTGCCTAAAAAGTGTCCCTTTAGTGAACGCTTGATCATTTGTAGTGTACTCTAAACTACATCTGAATCTAAAAAAAATCTATCAACACGTGAATTAGTTAATCGATACAGTGTGGAGCTGATTTGTCGATTATTTTTTTGCTTAAAAACATAAATGCACAGCAAAAGATGCTTAATAGAAAATTTGTATTTATTTATTCATTTGTTTACAGAATTTAAACCAAGTGAATCTAAAAATGCCACTAAAATTCTGGGTAGAACATATTTATAAACAAAAGTTTATCTAAAATGCTAGATGTTTATATATATTTTAGTTTTAGCTTAATTACTACTCCATGTATGTTGTTCTTTCGGCAAATGGCCTTTTTTTAAAGTCTCTATACTCCAGTTAACGATTAACCGATAACTAAATTAGTCAATTATTTCACCAATCGATTAATCACGATTAATCCTTTCAGTGCATCATTTTTTTTCCTTCTACTTCACAACATCCTGGTCTATAAAATAAAATCCCAATGAAACACGTTGAACTTTATGCTTGATGAACAAAAACGTGAAAAAAAATGCATGGGGAGTGAATAGTTTCACAAGACACTGAAGACTACATAGTCCTGCAGATATATTCAGTCAGTGGTTTTGGGTGTGACTGGAAATATTCAGATTAATATTGTGAAAACATTACACTTCATTAGAGTTTTAGGATCATATTATATACTATAATTTGAAGTCATTAGATACTGAAAGCTTAAAAAAAAAAAGAAAAAAGAAAAGAAAAAGAGAGCCGACCCACTGACCTCTGCATGTCCGATGAAGAGTATGACTTCATTGTGCTCTTCCATTTATGCACACTGGGATACTTCTGTGGATCGATATCAGCGTCCCGCAACGCTGACATGACCTCGCTGTCCAGCTTGGTGGGCGAGTCCCTGTTAAAGCACGCAGGATTCATCAGCTGCATTATTATCAAAACACTCAGTCCTCACCAGTCATGACCCACTGTGGAAGGAAAGCTGGAGCAGAAGCTGAAATTTCACATAACCAAATAAAAAAAAGAACCTAAAAGTAATAAATAAAACTACAAATAAAATTAATTATGAAGTCTCTGTTAAATATTAATCATCATAATGGAAGTGATGGCGCTCATTTTAATTTATCATGTAATTAATTGAGTTAATGCGACTGGCATATTTGTGGACCGCAATCATTTTCAACTTGATGGTTTCGGCCAACGTGGTGAAAAGTTTGGACACCCCTGATTTAGAGTTTCACTTGAGCAACAATAACCTACAGTTTGAAATGACCAACTTCCTCCTGACATTGCTAAAGATGTAAAAACAGCAAAAGAAAGCGACGCGACTCACCCCTCGATAAAAAGTCCTCTCCTAAAGTGCGGCGGGGTCCTGGGTAGGAACTCGTGGGAGTTATCTAGAGACTTATACGAGGACCCCGAGGAGCTGGAGCTGCTCAGGTCCCGACCTCCGTGGTCCCACGACTTGGATCTCGCGCAGAAGTTGCGCACCCCAGACGCCGACCCTCTAGTCCTCCCCAGCGACTCTAGACTCTCCTCGGCGGTAAAGTATTCATCTGAACTCCCGCTGCTGCTGCTGCCGCCGCTCTCCGCCCGGTCCCTGCCGTCCTGCCGGAGAGACAGGCGGTTCAGGCCCGAGCTGAGGTCCGTGGCCGAGAAGGAGCTGCACGAGTTGCGGCCATCCTTGTGCCGGTTCCTGCTGCCGCTCCGCCGCTCGCGGTAGCCGGCGGGGCTGTCCGCGGGCTCGTGGAGCGACATGCGCTCGAACTCCGCCATCAGGTTGGAGATGGGCGACAGCATGCAGGAGGAGGACGGAGAGCCGCGCGGGGACGCCTTTTCTCCGTTGTGAGTTCTATCCCTGGACGAGGACAAGGAGGAGCACGCTCCGGTTTTGCAGACGACGCCGGGGGACAGGAGGCCGTCGTCGCAGCAGCACAGCAGGTCCTGCTCGGCGGCGTTCTCGATCAGGTCGGCGCCGCGGTGGCGCAGCGCGATGTGGAACTCCCGGCCGCCCACGGCACCCTTCAAGGTGTCTTTGGACGCGGCGGAGGAGGTGATGCTGGAGAGCGCCGCGTTTTGACGGTTCTTTATCTCCTCCAGGCTGATGTCGTCGCCCTCGTCCAGGAAGGCACCGACTGAAATGGAGTTGCAGAATTTTTTGGGCTTGCCTAGGACCACAATGAATAATCGAGATGGATTTATTTAGAAAGCAGCCAATTACAAAAGAAACATGCAAATCCATGGTTTCCTGTGGCGATTTCTAGGAATGAGCCGTGTGGACTTAAAAGTTTTATCAGGATATTTTCTGGTGCTGTTGTGATAACGATAAAAGGTACAGCAAGAACTATTTACTACTTCTTTTTTAGGTAAATGTATGGCTGACAGGCAAAAATAAATACTGTTATTGAAAAGCAGTTCCATTTGTAAAATGCTTCTTTAGGACAACAGTAACAAAAAATGTGATTTGAATAACTAAACTGCCCATTTAATCACGCTTTAAAATGTATTGATATTCATTGAGCAAACAGTGTAGAGGTTCTTCAAACATCATTAATTAAAATTTACTGTAACGACAATAAATTCATCATGACAAGTACAACGACAAAAAAACAATTCTTAAAATGTCATAGGGGTGGGCATTTATCATATTATTTAATGCTTATTGTGATTAATTTATCGTGATAACATCAGTAAATACAAGAGGTGCACCAATCACGGATCTTTAAAAAGCTCGATTCCCAGATTCAAGTTTTGGCCAATACAGAATTTTTTTGTCTGAAAAGTTGCAAACTATAAGGACAAAAATCACTTAAATTGACAACAGTGGGGCGACGAGCACCTCTCACACACACGTGAAGACGTGACTTGGTGGGCTGATTTACAGATCTTTGCTGAGGTACATAATACTGGTGGATGAGTTCGGTTTGTGTAAATATCGGTCTGCCACAATCTCCCAAATAGAAGGAAATCGATGCCGATTCATCGGTGCACCTCTAGTTCATTTATTTTCTATTCCACTAACTAAGACTTTGCAGCTTCTCAGAATAAGCAGAAGGCACCTGGTGAGGGAGTTTTGAACCTGTTGCTGGTCTCGTTTGGCCCCGCCCCTTCATGAGCCCTGTGATTAAAATCCTTCTTGCTCAGATACTCCTCCAGCTTACGGAGCCCCTCGGCGGAGGACAGATCCACAAAACATTCCAGGAAGCCCCAATACTCAGCCCAGGGGTGCCCCAGCTCATGAGCCAGGTCTCTGAATTCAAAGAAGTTACCGATTAGTTACTCAGTGGTCAGACAGCAGAAACCTTCTACTCACTATTGTCAGGACTGCAAGGCTTAGGAAATACCTGCCCACTCTCTCAGCCCCTCTGTCTGGGTCGGACTTAAGAATGTGGTGGAAGAACTCGGCCCGTTCTCTCGGTGGCGTCTTCCAGGATCGACGAAAATCATCCGCCTGCAGGATATGACAATACGTTGCTGTCATCAACTGGTGACAGTGGTTTATTTTGGGAATAGAGCTTCCAAGCTACAGAGTAGTGAACTTGCTTTAGAAGGGCTAAGTGGGCCGGCGAAGGCTGTGACGGTCATCCAAGGATCCGTGGGGCTCCTTGTGTGTCGCTGGATCAGAGAGAGGCTCTCAGAGGACTCTGGCGACCAGGAAGCACCGATGATGGGCTGAGAGGTGTTGTCGGTCGCCCTCAGTAAGGGAATATAGCAGCGGTCTGTGAGGCAACGCAACAGAAATTTTACACAGGTTTTTGTGGCCATGCGTCTAATTTGGATAACATTTTCACTGGCCAGCTAAGCAACACACACACAACACGGGTTAGGCTGTCCTGTATTGCCTGTTCAAAAGTACTGTATTTTCCGCACTATAAGGCGCACCTAAAAATCTTCAATTTCCTCAAAAACCGACAGTGCGCCTTATAAACCGGTGCGCTCATGTACAGATTGCGTCTTTAGCTTCCGACCAGCCAGTCATCAATCAGCTGATCCCCATGAGCTTTGAACAAATATTTTTAGTCCTTAACATAACTTAAAAAGTAAAAAATCAAATTCAAAACGCCCCGATTGCTCATTAGCTTGCTCCTTCTAGGTGCATGCGGCTCCATGTTAGGCAGAAGGAAGAACAAACGGAGGTCATCCTTACCCTCCAAGTAGTCACTTATTCTCTGTTTCACCTCTGCGGTTTTATTTTTCCTGCTACAAATAAGCTGTGGAAGGAAAGGAAAACAAATGAGCGACGCAAAGTCTGCACAAGCCACTGTTGTCAGAACAATTTGCCCATCTATAATTAGCCCATTATTTAGTCAGTGACTGCCAACATAGTTTAAAAAGGTCACACTCTCTGCAGCTACTCACACACTTATAAAAATAAGAATGTTTTTTTTCTCTAGCGAGCTGACTGACAGCTCTGAATGTGTGCATTCACATGTTAATGAAGCCTTTCTTAAATATCGACTAGGTAAATATTGACTAGGAGTTTGTCAAGATGAGGAAGTGTTTATAACTCCTTACGTCAGAGGGCTTCTGGCCGTCCCGGTTCTTGCAGTTCTTATCGATGTCGGGGTGCGAGCAGAGGACGTTGACCACATCCGGACATCCGAATTTACAGGCAAAGTGGAGCGGCGTTTCAAAGCTCTGAAGCAGAAACGAAAACTCTCCTTATGCATCTCGAAACGACGTACAAGTCAGCGGGGTCGAGGTTATGAAGCTAAAACTGACAGCCTTATCTGGAGTGTTGAGGTAAAGGTCTACAATGTAGCGGATTCGTTTCTGCAGCATGACTTCCTGGTCGTCTGGGTACATGAGGTGCATGAACTCGGGGTTTTCCAGGGTGTCCAGTAGCAGCTGAGCGATCCCCGCCTGGTTCTCCTTGGCCGCCACGTGCATCACGTTGTACCGGCAGCCCTCCTGATGGTAGAAAAAAATATAACATGTAGAAATGACACCCAGAAACCAACTTCGCCAGCTGAAGTTAAAAATTTTGTCACCGTCCGCTTATTTTTAAAGAACAAAGGCTCAAAACTGGCACTATTGTTAATATTATGCTAAAATGCCTCATGACGAGACACTATGTGGTGAATTTATGAAATCAAGAGACAAAGGCAACAATTCATCAGATTAATCAATTATTGACATAATTGTTAATTTATATATTACGGTAGTTTTGGGTATACAGACTTTAAAAAGCCATTTGCAAAAATTTTTTAGAAAAAACAAAACAAAACATGCACAGCAGTAATTAAGCCAAACCTATATAAAAATATACCCTATACATTTTGCATTCAAGATAAAAACACCTTTGTCTATAAATACGTTTTAGGCAAAACTCCTCAATTTACTTTATTTTTAAGAGACGAGGCCAATATTAATATCTTAATCAATTTTGAAACAATATCTAGATTGGGCACATTGTGACCGTTGCCCAGTCTATTGAGTCCAATTTTATGATTTGTGTTTTGAGCAATGTCACGATTCATTATTGATGTTGCATTATATTTAGAATTCTTAATTGCACCATTTGAAAGATGTTGGGTTGCAGTAAATTTTGACATGTCTGACCCATTGTTTTTGTCAGTTTCTGTATTATTTGTTTTGCATTGGCTGTTCTACTCCTAGTAATTGTGCTGACTGAACAAACTGAAGTTGTGTTGTTTTATATGTCACAAACACTAACAGTTTGTGACACGGGTGGTGTATTTAAGTGCTCTACACTGGTGCACAGTAATCAAACATATTTTTCATTCAGTACACTTATACTTGTGCTTTATTTAAAAAAAGAAACATTTCAAGTCAATTCAACACTGTTTTTCTGTATCGGATCAATATCAGCCAATACTAAATCTCAGATATTGGTATCGGAAGTGAAATAGTGGATCATACATCCCAATTAGTTTCAGCTTCATTCGGGTCAGATTTACTGAAGGCATCTCATTTTAGGGAAGAAAATCTGTATTTTCTTATTCTCCAACACCGGCTATGTTCTTCTTGACGCTGGCTGAAAGCAAGTCGCTGCTGCAGGCTGGCGCTGACAATGGAAAAGATGTTTATGCATCAACACACGTCACGGTTCCAGGCCGGACTGGGTTCCTCTATTAATAGAAGAGACGTTCCAGAGTTTGTGGAACTCTGGCTTCAAAATTACAACCAAAGAGTCATCAGGTTTAGTAGCAATGGATACCCTTTCACTCTGGAAGTCGGGCGTTTAATTCAGATTTATTCTAATGTGGATTCATCCCCTTCGCCTGCCTGGCAAAAAGAAAAAAATCCTTTATACTCTTTGATCTTTTTTCACGTTTACAACCACAAACGCCTGGATTTCTTTGAGTTCATAGCTGTGAAGTAAGAGGAAAGGGATAGTTTCTAATTTTTAGTAAGAACATCCATCTGTATTTAGCCTCTCTCCCACAGCCCCACCCAATGAGTAGTTACTTTATAGAACCTCCTTTAGCTGAAATTACAGCTGCATGTCATTTATGGGACGTCCTCATTAACTTTGAACAACTACAGCCTGAAAGTTTTGCTCATATTTTTGATTGTTTTTTTTTTTTTTTTTGCAAAATAGCTCAAGATTTTAACTTTGACTGGGTCTCAAACAGATGAACATGTTTTGATCTAAACCTCTGCAGCTTTTTTGGGGGGGACATACAACAATTTGTTTTTTTCTATTATTTTGCATCTTGAATTAAAAAAGAATAAATAAAAAATGTTGCTTTATAACTCTGGGTCTAAGTTTAAGGTTGTTCTGCTGAAAGCGAAACATATCCCAAGGTTTCAAGTGTTTTGGAGGTTCCATCTGGTTTTCTCCTTGTCCAGCATTGCCCTGTATTTAGGTCAAGCCTATCCATCAGCTTTGACCAGTTTCCCCATCAACATAAACCTGCCACAACTATATTTCACTATGTGGATAGTGTGTGTAATAAAAAAAAACCTACTGGGTGTGAAAAATGTTAAGGTGTTGATAAAAACAACTCGAATACTAAATCTCAGATCTCAGTAAAACAGAAAAAAAAAACGAAAAAAAAAACGGAGACGAGATTGGCCTTTGAGTGTTCAGCAGATATTATTGCAAAGTTTGATTTCTCAGCTAAATCCAACACCTCTTCTGACTAACGGCCCCTCGTGCACAGGGGGGAAGCTTGTTCCAACAGAAAGCTGACACGTTTTTGCCTTGGTTTAGGAGGCTGGCTAAAAGCTTTTGTTATCAATGCATGTGTGACCTTTACAAACACGGTTGGATTCTTCCTCTTCTATCTAATGCTCTTGACAGACAAAAGGGGAATTTCTCGAGTCATGTTTGCCTAAATTAAACTGAATTCAGTCATGCTGTATGCATAATACTGACACCAGAATTGATCGAAGTTCAGATCTGGGGGAAGAACATAAGGAAACCTCAGCAGCAAACTGGCTGCAAGTGTTTGACAGGTTGGCAGCAACTCAATGGTTCTGATGGTTGGAGTTGACTTTGAAAGCAACGACCGTGAATGCACCACAAACCCTGTCACACCATTATGTTAGAGCAATTAGCTAAACGTTCTGCAGAGACTGATGCTGAATAAAAAAATTACCAAAAAACACAAACTAATGTAGACTAAAAGCTAAATCTGATAAAAATGCAGGCTGAAATATCTGACCACAAATCCCAACAGTGTTTTTAGCATCTACTAAAGAATTAGGGAAACTTACAAATGCGACCCAGATGTACTTTTTTTCCCCTCCAAATGAGACACATCCGACTTTTCCACCGCAGGTTAAGTGGCCCACTTCCCATCTTTTTGTCCCCCCAAACATCTATTTTGATTAGTGATAGTTTGACAGCTTTCGAAGCGTCACGCCACATTCTATCTGACTTTTGTGTCACTGATGTGAGACATGCGTCAAAATTCCTGCATCGGAAAAATCTAAATACTGTAAATCAAAAACAAAGGCTGGAGATTATGATTATGAAAATATGAAAGAAGTGTGGAGCGCATCACATCACAATCCCACCATTAACTCCGACTATCCAAACAGACGTCTCTGCAGAAGTTCCAGTCAATGCACCACAAAAGGCCATCGCTATTAGTTGAGCTTTCTTATTATTATGATGATCCAACAATAATATGTGCTCCTATTGCTGATCAACTCTAAACTCCATCCATAAATGGCTCAATCCAATACTACTTCCATGAACGGTGCGCTGCTGTGTGTTTGTAATTTAGCATCAAGTCCTGCTGTGTAAACGTAGCCGAACGCCAAGTAACATCAAAATATTAACTTCCTGCTCTCACCTGGACAACAGTGGGATTATCCCCCGAGCCGATCAGGTAGCGCGGGTTGTTCCAGACGAGCTCGCTGAAGGCTTGCTCATCCCCCTTCTCCACGGCTTTCCGGAGCTTGGCTGTCAGGTCCTGACTCCTCGGGCTTTTAAAACTGTTGGCCTTTTCCCTGTTGATGGTGTCCACCTCCACGTGCTCTGTCACGCCAAAAAGAATAAAAATTTTAAATAAAATAACACCGGCGCTCAAAGATCAGATAAAAAAAATAAAAAATTGTGATTTTACTCCAGTCTTCCAAATAATGCGACGGGTCTGATCGCCACGCATACAATCTCACCTTTCCCGACGACTAGTCCGGGTTTGATGGGCGAGATGCAGGGTGTGGACTTGCTAGGAGACGGGCAGTAGTCACAGAGTCCCTTGGAGAACCTCTCTGCATCTTCCCGGCAGGTAAAGGCTTTGAAGCGTGCACCCTTCATGGACTTTACAGCTTGAAGTGCGTCTTTCTTATCCGTGTAAACATGTGTTCCCTCTGCGGTACACACACAAAGTTACTCAACCCTGTTTGGTGATAACTACATTGCCGAGTGCTTCTAGGCCCACCCGTTTCCATCACGTTTTCTTAATGTCATCATTACAATATTTACCAAAACCATTGCCAGATTTTCTAATTCTGTAACTTTTATCTTCCTGATTTATAAAGCCAAAAGAGATATTTCCTAAATTTCTGCCGATCTGTCACATAAAATCCCAATTAAATAAAATGAAAATGAAGTTTGCAATTCCAACATGACAAAATGCATCCACTCCAAAGTCCCTAGTGTGTGGTCGACATCAAAAGTCCCAAAGTGTGACAGGAAGAACAGGAGCCAAATGTCCCGATCGGCCTCACACTTTCTGTTCCGTTGCTTCCGGAAAGCTTCTCTGCTCTCCCCTCGCCCCCCCAATCATCTGTAATGTGAGCCTGTTCAGGCAATTTTGGACTAAAATGCTCCACAAGAAGCTGTTACAGTAAAAGTACAACGTGATGAGTGAATCGAAAGTAACATGTTTTAGTTAAATCTACACAAGTAATGCTGAAAATGGAAAAAAGTTGGGGAGAAAAACTACAAAAAACAGAGTTGAAAACAGTCAGGATAAACTTTAGAAGGACTTTAGACTCAGTTAAAAATAGATTCAAACTGCTATTTGCACACTAAGAATCCATCAGTAAACAATGTGTTGTTTCTCATCAAAGAGAAACGGTTAAGAACATTTACATGAATCCCAGCGGAGCAGGTTCTCCATCTTACCGGTTCGTGCCAAAACGTCCTCCCACAGCGGACAGACTCCATAATAAAACGTCGGAGACGCTTGTGCTGGCTTTGAAGGGGTTTCTGCTTTAAACTGAGAGCTGCTGCAGTCGGCCGAGCTGTTAAAATCTGACTTTCCTGAGATCTCCTCTTCATCGGGAGGGTTTAGACCCACACCATATCCAAAGTCTAAATCTTCACCATTTCTCTGAGAGGTGCTGCTGCTGCTGCCGGCTGCAGCAGACTCGAGTGAAACTGCTGAGGTGTCACCTGCCGCAGGTTTGGAGAAACTGGCGGCGCCGTCTGTGATCTGGGATGAACAGCTGCTGTCTGTTTCAGCGGCAGCAGCTCCCTCTTGTCCGGCCAGAACTCGGGCTAGCTTCCTCTCGTAGGTGGCTCGGGTCGTCGATGTGATGGGGCCACACTTCAGGTCTGCTCTGACGAACTCCTCGGACAGCTCGGCGGCGCTCAGCCCCTTCAGCCTGGTCAGAACAGCCTCCATTCTTCAGCTCCCTGGAACGCAACACACACTCTAAGCAACTACAATCACTGCGATTCATAATTTAAACACTGCGTAAAGAAGTGAATTAAGAGAAGCACCAATCAGGCTTTTCCCAGCTGTCATAGAATTCCTGTTTTTTTCCTCAAAAAATATGTTCAGAAGCCTTATCTGATTTTTATCAAGCTCGAAAAGTGCATCAAAGTTGGTTGGATGAGCTGATATACTGACAAAATGTTGCAGTTCTTAGTTATAATTCAATAAATACAACTGAGTTCAGTCTATTTATATAGTGCCAGTTCACAACAAATCTCAAGGCACTTTACAAAATAAAAAAATAATTTCCATCCAAATGTACGTTTCAGTTGATCCTTGTTATTATCACACAGTACAGAATGCGCAATAAATTATTCAAAGTAGATTAAAACATTTCTACGCAAGAAAATAAAGCAGATTCCATTGAGTCATTTGACTTTTTTTAAATTTTTACATCTGACTTGATAATCACAGATGGTATCAACATGCAAAATCAGCCAATTGCACATTCTTGTCGACTGACTGGAGAATCTCTATGCATAAAGAAATATAAAACCTTAGTATCACAGTGAGAAAGAAAAATATGGCACTGTCTTAATATTATATAAAAAACTAATACAAAAATATAGAATTGAAAATCTTTGTATAAATTAAATTATAAGGCTATAAATAACTTAATTTGTGTATCTTTGAAGGTGCACAACATCAAGGAAATTAACTAAAACGTGACATAGGGATTGATATCTCTAACTTATTTTAACCTAATCTTTTCGAATGTTGCCTAAGTTTAAATGCGAATTTCATCACTTTTTCTAACATTAAGGAGCTTTTTAAGAGATAAAATATGCTAGCCAACGACAAAAATGTGTTTCTTTTTCATTGTGTAGGATGCATTTAATATTTATAATAGCCTTCTATCATTCAAATTAATTTCAATGCAAGGTTATTAATAGAGTACTTTAAAAAAACACTCGTAAAACGTATACTAATAGTAGAAGTTTCACTCCGAACATAATATTAGAAGGACAGACGACACTAAAGTTAGGCTAGCCTCAGCTGGCTAGCTTGCTAACCAAGAAGGCTCGAGCTTAAGAAGCCGGGGAGTGAGAGCGTATGAAAGCTAACACACGGCTCACATCAAACTGCTTTGCTTTGTTATGGCGGAAATGATTAATGCTGAATAAAAGGACGAATGCAACTGCACAGCGAGCTGAACACGGGGAGTCAATATTGGACTGTTCTTTCGCATGCTGTCACGCCCAAGTATGTCATTCGAGACGGGTTTTTCGGGCTGTACCGTGACAAATCTGATACGTGGTAATGATGCTGATAAACATCCACGTGTAAGCGATGGCATCCATCTGCAATAATGTCACTGTACTCACCGAGGAACATCTCGCTACAGAGGTTCACAAGTATGGAGTACCGTTTAGTTTTGCACAGATAAACTTAGACACAAAGCTCAAGACGGTCTGGAATAGTCTCATTGTTTACAACATGTCATGCGCATGCTCACTTTAAAGGCAGGGCGCACGATGCATTCGTGGTTCGTAGGAAAATCCTAACCCCACGGCTTGAAAGCGATAACCACTGAGCCACAAAACACTTAAACAGAAAACAACAACGTTTCAGTGTCAAATACAAAACACCAGAGACGGGTTTCAACATCAGACGGGTCTCGCTGATTAACTTCTACAGCATTGTACTAATTTTATAAGCATCCTAACCTTTTGTAAACAAATACAAAAAAATCATATGCATGCACCAGCTATGCATAGCATTCTAACCACTGACAGGTAAAGGAAATAACACTGATGGTCTCATCCTTATGGCACACACCAGTGGGTGGAACCAGTTGGGCAGCAAGTACGATTTTGTGTCTAATTGCAGGGTCGTTATCCTGCTTAAATGAGCCTGAGGGGATGATCTATCCTTCAAATTCCCAAGGTCTAAATCAAGTCGAGCATCTGTGAGATATGACAAAAAAAAAAGTCCGATCCAGGAAGGTTCCACCTTGCAACTTACAGAACTTACAGGATCTGCAGCTAACACCACAGCCCCTCTCAGGTACTGAGTGACCCTATGTCATGTGTCAAGACTGATTTGGCAACAAATAGGGAACAAACACACAGATGGTTAAGTTATTATGCCTGATCGGTGTATGTACGTATTTTCCGTGTGTCGTGAACGCAGCACCTTGCACTAAAACGCAAGACGTGAACACTTGATAAACTTGATATCACGTTTCTCTTGTCAACATGAGATATAACAGCTTATGACGAAACGTTTGAACATGCAGAAACGTAAACATAGCGACAAAATATATAACCGATATGTATGCGAGTTAACATATGCTTAACACGTTTAAGGCGTAACTAATTGCTCTACAAGGGTATGCCTGTGAAACAGTGTGTTAGATGTGGACTCGGAAAAAACTTTAACACCAGCTTAATGATTTGATGTAAGGAACAGTTTGTTCAGTGTCATTAGCCGTTTAGCATGACAAGCTAATGGTTACACAGTATAAACACTCAAAACTAACCAGGATATTAATCAGTGACTTTACTACAGATATAGTTATAAAAATATTTGCAACTAAAACATAATTCTTTGCTGGCTAGAAATAAATATTTTAAGTGAAGCATGCCAACCTCCTCCTCCTCTCTCCCCGGCTGCTAATGCTAGGTGTCTTCTCACCGCGACGCTTTCAAAATGCTGAGCGTCAGGGCCCCGCTTTCGTCCAAAACACTGCCTGAACAAAATTACGCTTTTGACGTTGAATTGTAAGGGACAATACCGAAAAACCACACAGAGAAGGACGACAGGAGATGGAATATGAATAGTGCAATTTTCTTTATCATGAATGCGATGACATTTTCCAAAACAAACATTTCATCGGGAACAATTCCAGTCTTTGGGGGGGGGAAAAAGAACAAAACAGCCAGAGTAAGTATGCAGACAACATAAAATAAATTTATAGTGTAGTCTGAGTACATTTGTTATTAATGCCCCAAACAGGCATTTATTTAATATTTGTGTCCCTTTTATAGTTTACAAGAATACGTATAGGACTAATAATTACAATCCAGGAGTAAAAGGGCTGCAGCACAACTGCATGCAGAAAGAAACAATCCATTACAACCCTAACATTAAAATCCTGGTTGATTTGTCATTAGATCTCTTTTTGCATTTCGATGTCAGGTTTTTTTAAATTTTTATGCCAACATAAATCTGATCAGTTAACATTACAAAAAGGACACACATATTATATATATTAACCTCTGAAAAACAGTGAACCTTCCCATAACACCAGGAACAGAGTTCACCAATATCATTTGGTGAATCCAAGTTTTTCTTTTGTAAATACAGTAAGTACCAAATGTAACAATCAAAAATAAACAAGCAATACCTGCTGTTAGTAGATGTAACTTTTCATTTCATTTTAACAGCTTATTTTGTCAGTTCACTCTTGATCATCTAGTGTGCAATATCACTTCATGTGTTTTACTTACAATAAACAGCTCTTCAGTAAGGATTAGTTCACCTGTACAATAACATCTCATTTTGCACACACCCTGACCAGAAAAGACACTCATTCCAAACAACTTTGCCCTGTACAGCATTTTAAACATTGCTTAAGGCTTTTTTTGCATACAAATTACTGAAGTTCATGTTAGACTAACATAACAGGAATATTTTTTACAGATTGGAAATGAAAGTTGATATGATTACCTGATAAACATTGCATTTTAACAAGAGGCAATCAAAAACAAAATCTGAGCCCAACTGTACATGTCGTCTAACTTTACGAATAGGAGTGATAACAGTTTCATTACAAACTGAAGTCAGTATTAGCAAAACAGCAGATGGGAAAAGTCACGAGAAAACAGGCACAAATATATGGAAGAACAGGATGTAGTTTCTGTCAAAAAACTCTTCGCTGAGCAGCATCGACGCAACCGATTTTGCAAGGGGGGAGGACTTACTGGAATCTAGTGGAGGAAAACTAGCTAATTTGTGAGGGAAAGGATTCATCTTTACGCCATTTCTGAAACTTTTACAGGGGGGATCCTTAGAAGGAAATAATTTTTCAAACATTCTAATTTCTTAAATCTTAATAAATAAATGTGACAAATGCATAATATAAATTTAACCCATAAAATAAACACAAAAGAATAAAGCTATGGTATAGAAAGTATCTGCAAAAGCACTTGAGTGCTGAAGGGAGGAATGCCAAATGTTGGCAGCAATTTCTTTTTAGAGAAAGCGAGTGTGGGGGCTCAAAAGTGCCTTTGTGGATAATACCCCCAACCCCCGTCCCGCTTCATCTGAGAAAGGGCTGTGTAGTTATGATTGCTGCTGTTCTGCTCCGTTATTATTTTCCACAACACGTTTTACCGCACTTGGCGAGTTGGAGATATTGTTGTCAAATCCCAGCTGAGCCAATCCCTCTTCTGCATTTGTCCATGAGTTCACTGATTCATTTACAGTCACAGTGTGCTCCTCCATCTGCTTCTGGAGGCTGTCCATCTCCTCCCTAAGAGCAAAAAGGAAAAGACTTTTTAATCCCAAAGTGCCATGTGACAACAGCTAATACAGTGCCTTGAAAATCTTTCCACATTTCACCATGTTACAGTCACTAAAATTTGCATTTTGACATTTTATGTGACAGAACAACATAATAAAGCCATGGTAATTAAAAGGTAATACCGAGTTTCTCCAGGTTTCACCAACTCAAATTGAATGCTTTTTAAGACAATTATGAAGGGAAAGTTAACGCCTGTATCACGACAGAAATGGTCAAAAGAAAATTGTGTATTTTATGTTGTAAAATATAAATTTTTTACAAGTAGTAGTCCCAAGTTTTTTTTTTTGCACAGAATGCACGTAAACCCTGCATGGGCTGGAAACAGAAGGGAGCCGGTGGCAAAGAGGAACGTCGTCCAGTCAACTGGCGATGACAGATACAAAAATGTTAGCCAGCTAGCTATAGCAAGGGTCTACTAGTAGCTAGTAAGCGCTAGCCTCAAACACCGAAATGAAGATGTCTGCATGCAACTCAAATATTTGCTCGACAGAAAATTCCCACAAGAAAAATAAACTAGAAAGACAAAACGAGACTAGTAGTCCTGTCCCGAGAAAATGTAAGACCTCAGATTAACGTACTCAAGGCCAACTGGGATTGTTTTAGTACACTTTTATATACAAGAATATAAAACTTTGTAAAGCTGTGTGGACACCATGTAGTAAATGATCTTCAACTTCTTTTTAATGCTAAGAGAAATAATGGAAGAAAAGTGAAATGCATGGTTAGCCCCGCCCTGATTTGATAATTTGTACCTGATTTGATACATGTTATTTTTATTTCATCTTTATTTCTACAGGTCCTCTCATTGAGATCCAAGATCTCATTTACAAGAGAGACTTGTTTTGATAAAACAATAATGTTGCTGAAATTCTTACTGTAAGTTGTTCCGGGTATGTATTCAGTACTTTTCCACACCTAGTGTAAAGTTTACACTGCTTTTTCTTTACTAAATGGTTTACCGCTCAGTGAAATTGGATGGAGAGTAGCTCTGAACATTAATTTTTCAGAAGCATTTAAGTCTGGATTTTGACTTAAATCGTTCTACCACGTCCATTTCCTCTCTGCTTGTCTAAACATTGTTAGCTTTAGTTACATTCTGGTCTCATTTGATTATCCACATGTTTGCCATGTTCCCCATATAGATTTTAGCAACAGCAAACATGATTTCCTGCGATATTCCTCCACCAACTGCTTTCTTCTTGCCATTGTTACATAAAACGGTCAGATTTGTGGACTGCCTAACAGATAGTCGTCCTGTAAAAAAAAGTCTTCTCCCACTTGAGCTGTGAATCTCTACAGCTCATCCAGAGTTACTTCCTCTCTAACCATTACATCGAGTTTTGTGTTGGCACAACATAAAATCCCAATAAGTCACATCGAAGTTTGACAATTACTTTCAGCTTGATCGCTTACTTTAGTTGTCGTAGACAGTTGTGCAGGTTGTTCAGAGGTTCCTTGTTTACGGAAGTTGACGGTTTCAGTAATTCATCGAGCAGCGAGGCGGGCACCGGGCAGTCTGGGATCTTAACTGGGGTTACTGGGTTTGATGGGTTCCCGTCACTCTTCAGCTCCATCCGCTGCTGCTCCAACAACGACATCATCACAGGGACACGCTTAGTCACGTCAGCACTCAACTCTTACACAGCCTCTTGTATAAAGGGAGCTGAAAGATGTCTTACCTTCCTGAGACGAGTCTGTTTGAGGTCTTGTTTGAGCTGCTGGTTCTGCAGCAGGATGGTCTTCATGCTGTTTCTCAACTCGCCCACTTTGGCCTGAAGCATGAACTTGTCCTTTCTGGTGCTGCTCAGCTCTTCCTGGACGGTGTCCAGCTCCACCTTTATGTTCTGAAAGAAGACAGCTGCGCTTTAATTTTAAACAACAAAAAGAGCAGAAACCACAGCATCCTGCCAAACGAACAGGTAGCTTTGTTCAAAGCAATTCCATGATTTAAACATTCGTTACACTAATTCCATATAGTTTTGTGTGTATACTTTAGAACGGTCTTTCTCAAACCGTGATTTGCAAGGTACTGTACATAAACGAGCGTTAATTTACAGTGACGTAACCTCAAAGTATGATGCAAAGTTAGCTTGTCAAACGTTTTTGTTAAAAAATAATAATGGATAATAATAGTGTCTTACAAGCGGGGCACTCAAAAGAAAAACTGAAGATACTGGTGGAATGAAAACAATGCCAGGATTGTTTACATCGTTGGAGGAATTCATGTCTGCAGAAATATTTTTCAGTTTCTCGGGTGAGTTGCACAACTTTATTTTTATTACATTATTACGGTACATAGCATGCCACCAGCATGAAGGTCTAAGTCTGCCCACACTGGGGCTGATCCGCTGCAGCTGTGCTGTGTGTGCCGTGATGGTGATGAGGCAGGTAGCAGCGCTACACCACACCACTGACTAACTGCATCTTAACACCGAAAATGAAATAGATATTTATGTTGGGCTTTCTTCGCACCAAAAGCAACTCAAGTCTTTTTTTTTCTTTTATTATGCTTCTAAATTACAAATAGTCCTAATATGTTTACACATACAACACTTGTAACAAAGAACAACTTCTTTTTTGAATTCCTTGTGTTTTTTTTTCTCATTGGAAAGCTTAGAATCCACACTTTCAGAATCAAAGCAGCCTGAGTAAAATTGTTCATGGCCAGTCATATTTACAAAACAGCACCACCTTTCTCATTTGTGAGTTAAGAGTCTAATATTTTCATTTCAGTTTGTGTTTATTAAGATGTTGCTATTGCGGGCAGGTGGAATTTCAAGCTAGGTGGTCCGTGATGTTTGGTAAATGAGATAAGATTGAGAAACACTGATGTAGAAACAAAGTGGAGGCTTGCCTGCAGGGCGATCTGTAAGTTGTCCAGCTCTCTGTGGTGGCACTGTTCCATCATCTCCAGCTGCTGCTTCTGTGCTTCAATCTCCCTCTGCCTCTGCTCCACCTCCCACTTCAGGTCCTCAACCTGAATCAGCAGAAAATATTAGACATCCATGCAACTCGAAGATATTTGATCTACGACGAGTGATGGGTCAGAAAAAAAACAAAAAAGAACTGAATCAGTCTTTATAAAACCGAAAGGCTGCACATTCAAAGTGCCTCGGCTACAAGAGGAACTGCAGAAGAAAAGCATCAACAGGAATATTGTGTCTTTTCTGTGATTTAGCTATAAACTTTTGGGGGAGTTTATACCTCTTGGTTGGTGAGGGGCTGCTTAGCGAGTTCCTCATCGAGTTGTTTTCGCAGGATCTGGAGCTGGGAATGAGCCTCAGCGAGCTCCTGCTGGAACCTGGAAACATCCTGAGCGTGCTGGTCGTCCTGAGCCCTGCGGAGCGCCACACGTTCCACATGAATTATGGACGCGACTACAGATTAAAACGTGCATTTTCTATTTCTGCAGTCGTCAGGGCAACGTGTACGTACTGTAGTTTCTGAGCTTCGTTCTGCAGAGCTTTCACCAGGTCCTCTTTGGCCTGCAGGTCCTTCTTGATCTCTGACAGCTCAAGCATGGCCGCCCTGTAGTGCCGTCTGTTATGGGCTGCCTCTGCCTTTGCTGCTGCCACCTAGAGGACGTATGATAGAATTACAACCTGAAAAGAGCAAAGTTTTACAGAATCTCCAAATTCTAACGCAGAATTGAAGAACGCAACAAAGATGTACAATAAAAATCCTTTTTTAGAAATTATATATTAGTTTCTAACTATGCTATGAGATAGAATTGAGATCTAATTGTATCTGTATTCTTTATAATAGTCAATCTGAAATGCACAACATTTTGTTATTCATTGGTGCCTAGTTATATTTTGCATGAAATCTGTAAAGATACAATATTTTCTCCTCCATTTGCACCTTTCTTAATTAGCTGCAGCTCCCAATTATTTCTATTTTTAGAATCTGAGTCATATAAAACATGCTCATTTATCCTGTATGGCATCAGGGGAGCACGTAATTACACTGTTATTGCAATGTAAATATATTGATTATAATTAACTCACATTTTTTTGACTCCTTTACTTTCCTTCCTTTAATCACAGTGTTGCCAAAAACTAAATGAGTGTCAATACTGAGGGCAACAAATGTCCAATAAACAGGCTAAAGTATTGTGCACATACAAATTCAATATCTAAACACATTATAGTCAAAAAATTTCTTTTGATTGCTATAATGTTCATATTGATACTGTAATGGCAATTTGTTATATTGTGCAACTCTAATTTGGTCCATAGGTATTCTCTAATTATTCAAAGTTCCTCTTTAGTTTTAAATCAATTGTTACTCCAATACAATAAGATGACAAAATTAGCTGTAGCATGACTGGGAGTCCAGCTATTCAGCTGAAATTAAAGATTATAAACATCCGTAAACGCAACATTTTTTTTTTTGGAGAAAGAAGAGGTATTTTCTCTACTCCAGCCCATTATTTAAAAAAAAAACAAGTTTTATTTTTAAATTATTTAAATGGCATATGTGGAAAAACAAAAGAAAAATGTTAGAAAACAATGCAACTGTAAATTCAGATACCAATCATGCAAAAGTTGAATTCCTTTTATGGAAGTATAACAAATTCAAATCTTAAGGAGTTTAGTCCCTGGTATGCTACAGTGTGATTTTTAACTGCTTCCGTTCACACTTCACCTTGCTATTCTTCATACCTGTTCCTTTAAGTCTTTCACTTTGGTTTTCTCTTTCTCCAGAGCAAGCTGTAAAGTCTCAACCAACTGCTTCATTTGTTGGTCCTCCTCTTCTTTTCTCTTAAGAACAGCTTGGACCTAAAGAGAAACGGTAAGAAAAAACTGTAGCCAACTCCTTACATCCGTTTGTTTTTCTTTCGACATTTCAGGCATATCATAGAGAAGCTTGTTGCCTAAACTGAGATGCAAACATGATTTTTTTTTTCACCTGCAAGTTTAGCTGGACAAGATCTGCCTCCCTCTTCGCTAAGGCAGACTCCAAAATGTTGGCGTGCTCCCGCAATGCATTATGGGACTGTGACAAACCGGCGAGTTTCCCTTTTTCGTGCTCCAGCTCGAGCGCCAACTTCTTGTTGGCGTCTTCCAACTTCCGGATCCGCTTCTTGAAACAGCGCGACTCCTGGAGCTGAAGGGGGGAAAAAACGACCCAGAACATGAACTCTGAGAAATTCTGTAAGATCAAAATAAAAAAAGCTTTTTTATTTATTTATTTTTAAAATTATTTTTACCTCATCCTCCAGCTCCAGAACCTTCTCCTGGTAATCCTCCAGCTCCGTGGAGGTGAGAGTGATCACTTCCTGTAACTCCTTTTCCAACATGGTCTTGCTCTTTGTGACAGTCTGCAGTTCGGCTTGCAGGGCCTCAATTTTTTCCTGAATAAAATATATAATTTTAACAGCTTTTAGACAATCAGATTTTTCTGCCAGAAAAAAACAAAATGAAGATTTAAAGTTTCAGCTGTGTATAAAATATTCACTTAAAGATTTTTAAAGCTCCGTCAACTTTACCTGTAAGGCCTGGCTGTTCCCGCCATCTGACAGCTGGGCGCGGAGCTTGGCTAGCTCTGCCTCCGCCGTCTCCTTGTCGGTCAGAGCCTCTTGGAGCCTCCTGCTCAGAATGCCCACAGCGTTCTCGTAGGCTTTGTGTTTGGCCTTCATGTCCTTCTGAGCACTGGTCAGATCCGTTCCCAGCCTCTTCATGCGCACCTTCTGCTCCGAGATGGCCCTGTTTGGACACACGTAGCAGTTAAAAGAACATAGCGGGCAGGCTTCTTCACACACATACACACACCGCACGACTCGGACGTGTTAATCCTCAGACAAAATCGACACAGAACCGTGTTGTTTGTGTTTCTGAGATGTATATAAATCATTTGTGTCGGATTGTTTCTAACTGCTGAGACCTCCAAGCAGAACATGACTCACTTTTTGGCTTCCGCCTCCATCTGCTCCACCTGTTTCCTCAAGCTCTCGTTCTCTTGAGTCGCGATGAGCTGGCTCTGATCGTACTGCAGGGACTGAGTAAGGAAGGCACGGAAGATATTTTTCCTTCACAACAAAATATACTTTGAATAAACTGAAAATTTGCTTTAAAAAAAAAAACTGTACCTGAATTTGGGTTTCAAGCTGATCCCTTTCCGTCTGGATGGCCTGCAGATGGGCCTCCATGTTGTTCATCTGCTCCTGAACTCTGGCCACCTCCGTCTGCAAGCGGGCCTGCTCCAGCTCGGCCTTTTGCTTCTCGCCCTGGGCGCTCAGCAGCTCCTGCTTCAGGTCCTTCACTTCAGCCAGCAGCCGCTTCTTGGTGGACTTCAGCTCGCTGATGAGCTGGTCCTTGGAGCTAGCGTCCCGACGGTACGCTTCCACCATCACCTGTCCATTCAGAAACATTGTTTTGTTTTTTAGTCTTATTAAATGTTCAAGAAGAACTTTTTAAGACATGTCTTGCTTATATTTGTTTTGATCGACAAGATTGTTTTAATCCTATTGCATCATTTGGGAACTCAGGTCAGATGTTAACCTAAAATTGTGAGTAGAAGAAATACAACCTTATTTTCTTCATTGCCTGAATTAAATAATAATAATAAAAAACTTTACAGGTCAAAACCAGTTTTTTTCTCCTTTTTTTCTACTAGGAAATGTAGAAAACCTGCATTAGGAACTTTAGCATGTCTAGATAGTAACAATTGGGAAGGTACAAGATAAATTAATAGACATGTGTAATGTAGGGGTAATAAAAAAAAATAAAAAAATTTTAAATAATAAAAAAATAACAAATGAGACAAAAATTCAACTAATTTTTCAGAATTTTTTTTCCCACTGTGGGATAATAATTTTTTCTATTCCATCAACTCCCCAAAATGTACAAAGCTCATTGGCTAATTAAACACTCCTATTCTCCTGTGGGCTGTGTAATTAGTGTTAAAAAATATACATGTTTATTTTTGTTGCGTCGTAACAAAAAGAAATATTTAGCTTTTTGTTCTTTTCAGCAGAAAGCACATTTGACAACTTCATGCTTTTGCTGCTGCTCTCACACTGATATGTTGAACGGAACAAAACCGCATTTTCCACAAAACCCGTCGGTGTCAGCGGCGAACTGCTTTCATAGACTTGATGAACACGAGCGCTGACGCTTCGACAAAAAGCTCCGGCTTTTAAAGATGCAGTAAATTGAACTTTTTTTTGTTGCTCTGTCATTCAGCTCCACCCTCTGTGTGACAGCCTGTCAGAGTGATAAAGCAGCCGTTGCTCCGTGCAGCGCGGCATGCCAACCAGCACTTCAGGCATTCGTCATAGAAGTTGACTGCCGTTTGGCATCCTCCCACAACACCGTCACCATCAGCCAGCTGGGACGTTCAGGCCCAATTTCTACATTTATGTCCTGTCTTCAGATTTTACCAATAAAGACGACTAAAATAATAATAAAAAAAAGAATAAAAGAAGAAGATGTATTACCTTTTGTTGCTGGAACTGCTCCTTTAATTTCTGCGCTTGTTTCTTCAGGGAATTATTCTCTTGTTGCAGAGATTCAATCTACAAATTTTGAAACATTTTTAAATAAGTGACCCTCAAGAAAGTGTTCAAACTGTGACAAACCGTTTCCACTCTTGTCTTCTACCTGACTGGCTTTGATTTGGACTTCCTGTCTGAGCTGGTCCAGGATGTCCGAGGCCACCAGGACATCCTCGCCCAGCCGCTCGGCCCCCTCGTCCAGCTGGCTCTTATCGGCTCGGGCGGCCTGCAGCGCCACCTCCAGGACGATCTTCTCGTTCTGGAGGAACTGGATGGTGTCGTCCTTGGCGGCGCTCTCTGTTTGCAGCTCGGCCAGCTGGGCCTCCAGCTCCTGGTACCTGGCCTCAAGCTGGTTGATGGACTGCTCTTTGGTTTGTAGCATCTCCTGAGTCGTCGTCAGCTGGCGCATCAGCTCCAGGTGTTCCTTCTGAAGCGACTGCAGCTGCAAGTCCTTTTGGGAAAGTGTCAACTTGACCTACCACGGGAAATATGAAAGACAAAGGTCACAAGGTTTACCGCCCAAGTTTACCAGCTTTTCTCTGGATTTTGCAGAAACTACCTGCTCCAGTTCCCTCTCCAGCGTCGTGGCTGTGTTGGCCAGCTTTACCAGGCGCTCTTGCTCTTCCTCAAACTCCTCCAGTTTGTGCTGCAGGTCGTCTTCCACCATGGTTTTTGCGTCCTGGATCTGTTTGTAGGCGGCCTCTTGGGTCAGCATGTCGGCCTGCATCGCAGATGAAAAAATACAAACAATGAACCCAGCAGCTTTTCAGTTTAGGGTTTTATTTTCAAGTACTTCTCAAGCAATTTCAACGCAAGTTTTCAAACTTTTCCCGCACCGCACTTTGGAGATGAAAACTGAACTAAAAAACAGTTTAAATTACTCACTATTATTCAATACTGTTTATTATTGTTATTAATAATGTCTTAGAAAGCAATCCAAGGATAACTAAAATACACCAAAATGTTATGTTTTACAATTTCTCTCTCTACCCACCTGACTGGTTTGAGAACAAAACTAATTTAACAAACAGAAAAAAATATTTTAATAACATTTAATGTGTAAAGTATAAGTCAATTACAACAAATCAATAAATCACTGACACATTAAGAATAAGAAATCGTGTGTGTGGATTTTATTAGGTGTATGAAAATATCTGGTTTCAACTGTAAATGTTTTCTGTGTTGAATGTTTGTTATTATATTTCGGATTTACTCATTACGATTTTTATTACTGTTTTTGTTTGTTTTGTAAAAATCCCCTGGAAAATGAGAGGATGAATCTCTAAGTTTTATAGTTAAAACAAATAGAAATAAAATCAAACATTAAATTACATTTCTTATAAAACTGTGCAGTTTGAATATCAAGCACATTTGATTGAAAGTCAAGCATTTCCAAGGATTTCAAGCACTCATATGAACCCCTGAATGTACCTCAATGCTTTGCAGCTGCACAGCGATGCGCTCCTTCTCTTTAATGGACCGGTGTTGGGTCTCAGTCAGCTGATGGGAAAGTGTCACGTTCTCCAGCTTCAGGTGCTCCATGGCGCCAAACTGAGTCATCTGCCCCGCCTTCGAGAGAGACAGGTTGATGTGAACAGGGGCCGACTGCAACGTCCTGCGTTGCTAGTTCCCTGCCACCGTGGCTGATTCCCACCTGCATGTTGGCCATTTCGCTTTGCAGTCGCACCCTGGCCTCCTGGGCCAGCGCCAGCTGCTGCTGGTACCACTGCCTGACCTGCTGCAGCGAGTCGATCTCAGCCTGGGAGGTCTTCAGTCGTCTCTGAAGGGTGCTGCGCTCCAGCTGGACCTGCTGCAACTGACCCTGGAGGCCTGCCATCTGCTGACGCAGGTCATGAACTGTGGGGGAAAAAAAAAAGTTTTCTAATCGTGCTAGGTTTTCTAAACATGCTCATCTCTACAGGTCTGAAACGTCTGAAACGTACGTTACTGTTGTTCAAATGCAACATATGTTAACTTTAGGGTCATTTTCACAGCATGCATTCAACTTGATTTTCCTTAAGTAACATTGTTTCATCTTTTCTCTCCTTCTACTTTGAACTGTCTGTATCTTTTTATTCACTCCTGAAAGCAGCGCAGCACACAGTAGCTCGCTTCTCTGCTGGACTGGAAGGAGTCGGCGGTGCTGGTTTTTCAAATAAAGTAAAATTCAACATTTCACTTCAAACTCGGATTATGGTTTGAATAAATATAGGCTATATATTTATAAGTGATGTGAATCTTTCAGCGTGTAGCGAATTGATTCCAATTTTTAGGGCCATGATTCTATTCAGAAACAATTTTTCATTCAGAAAATAATTTTTCTACTCAAATGGTCCAGAGATTCTGTTTAAATTGACCAATTCATTCTGTAACATGAATTACTAGTATAAAGTTAGCTTAGTTGCCTGTATTTTTCTTAGATGAAAAAATATATATCAAAGAATTATAAAAAAATACACAGGAGACGGCCGAGTGAACGCGTAATGCGATAAGCAAAAGAAAAGATTTTGAGCATTTTGAATCGATTCAGAAGTCCCAGAACTAACAATTGTGATCTTCGATAGATTTAATAAATATATATATTTTAAAAACTTCATTCTGAAGGTGTGGTGGCGCAACAATCAATTACATGCAGAGGAAACCCTTCTGTCTCTGTTAAGTCACCTGTGTTGTCCCTTGAAGTCATTGTGTTCTGCAGCTCCTCCACCTTCGCCATCAGCCGGTTGTATTGGTCTTCAGAAACTTTCAGGTCGTTGCTTAGAGAGGTCAAGCTGGCGTTCTTGTTCTCCAAGCTGCCCTGGAGCTCCACCATGGCCTTCTCTAGCTGGCTGCAGTTTTGGCGCAGCGTGCCGACTTCTGAGCTGAGAGCACTTTGCCTCTCCTGGCTGACCTGAGCCTCTTCTCTCTTGGCCTGCAGCTGAGCGTTCACTGTAGCAAGCTGGGCCTGGAGCTCCGTCTTCTCTTTGAGAGCCTAGAGGGAAGAGGAAGTAGTAAGAGAACTTCAGCCAAGTCTTCCAGGGGTTTCCAGAGTCACAACAGTTGACTCTGGAAACAAATTAATTTATTTATTCATTTTGTGTTGCATCTGTGGCTTTCCAATATACTCTCGTTTTCTGCTTTTTTGATGACATTTAAAGATTTTTACATATTTAGTTCTTGGCTTGTGATTTGTCTCATTTTTGTCCACTCCATACCGGGGGAAATGATCTCAAACGTCAACATTAACACTTCTACTGGTCAGTTATTCCCACAATAGGTCACAATAATTAAGCAATACCACCTTGCGCTGACCACAGCACTATCTCAGCAAAAAAGAAAAAAAAAAATCATTATGCATTAAGAAAGATGTATCAAATAGTCTGGTCTCAAAATACACAAACACATTATGTACAATTTTGAAAAAACATATCCTACTAAGATGCACATTCCTTGGATCAGAGCAATAATTTCCAATAATTGCAGTTTGCTTAAGCTATATTCTTGTCTTTAATGTACAGCATGCTATTCTTCATTTTGTTCATTTATTTTTATATATTTTTAATACCTGAATTTCCCTACCATATGACAATAAAAGGATATTTCTATTCTATTCTGTGTGATTTTTTAAAATCTCTATATTAATTTTGTCAGAACTGTGTAAAGTCTACTTTAATGTCAAATGTGTGCTAAACAAGTAAGAAATAAGGAATCAAAATTACATTCCTGACTAAAAACTAAAAGACCTCACATAACAATAAATAAGAACAAATGGTAGTAAGAAAAGTTTCCCATAATCCATAAAAAAACACAAGAATTACATTGAAAAATTCTCACAAACCACTTAGTATTTTAAAAACACAAACTCTTTCATAGTTAACATCTTAGATGGGATTCAGCTTCCTCTCTGCCTTTCTCCCAGGATCTCTAAACTGTTGATTTAATGAATAAATATTTTATGTGAAAGGAGCAACAAAATGACAGTAGTGGCTTATTACCTGACTGGCTTCAGATGACAAGGATTCCAGTTGCCCCTCGAGCCTCATTTTCTCTTTTAGCACCTGGAGCATCTCATCGTGACCCATCACTGAACTCTCCAATGAAACGCTGAAATTTAAAAATGCAGAAGATTTAGCAAAAGCAAAAAAACAAAAACAAAACAAAAAGAATAACACAATATTCAATACCTGCTGGAGAAACTGTCCCTCCGGCTGCGTGGCTCTTCCGTCCCCTCCCTCTCCATCTCCAGCAGGTGCTGCTCGTCGCTCGCCGCCTGCAGCACCTCCTGCAGCGACGGGAACTGACCCACGGCCTCTGGAGCGATCTCCCTGCCCTCCACCGTGTACGGCCCCTGCTGCCGTTCCACGGCGGCCGAGAGCATCCCGTAGGTTCCCCTCGTGGACACGCTGCTGTAGGAGGAGCTGTCGCTGTCGTTGCCGTCATTGCCAGGCTTCACTCCGGATTCGCTGCCGTCCATCTCCGAGCCGTTGTCGGTGAGCTGGAGCGAAGTGCTGGTCTTTGAGTCCGTCTCGCATGCGCTGCTCTCTGACAGCATGCTGACTTCTGACAGCGTGGACACGGAGCTGATGGAGGACCGGCTGACATCTGCTGTGGTCATGCCCCCACCTCCAGCACTGCCGCCGCTGCCTCCTCCTCCATCGCTCTCAGGAGACTTGTAGTCAGCTAAGGAATGAATCTTACTGGGACGTGGATATCTGGATTTCTTCTCCTTGCTGGGAGGAATTCCAAGGCTGCCCAGTTTGGGGCCACGGGGAACACTGGTCCGGAGGAAAGAATACTCCTTGGTCATGGCAACAGCGTTAGCACGCGGTAGCGCCTCAGGATGGAGCATTAGTTCAGGATCTAGAGTACTGAAGGGCCGACTTTTAGGGGTGCGATGAGCCTGGGAAGAGGAAAGAGTCATAAAATCTATCAATAACTGTACCTGTCGCAATAAGCAATAAATCAATTAATCGCATGATACATTAAAACAAGCTCAATATTTTCCACTTGCATCATTTATCGTTTTTCTCTCTCTGATTTTTCTACCAAAAACTGACAAAAGTTTTCCGTCTGGTGTTTTGGTCTCAATGAACCCCTTACTTTAAGGACTTCATAATACATTTTGTTTTTTTCTGTATTTGAGTTTACTTATTTTTAATATTTAAAATGTCTTCCAGTTCCAGTGCACCCGACAGCCTTCAAAGTCACCTAACTAGCCAATGAGCTGTTCTGTGTGAAATTTAATCCCAGCTTTGATCCAGCTGAATAAGTGAACAAACAGAATCACGAAGGCAGAGGAACACAACAAATGGATTAGAGCGCAGGTCGTAAAAAAGAGGAATCATTTTCCTTTGGTTGAGCTCATAAAATCCAAATTGGGGCAATAATTTGATTTATATCAAGTTTTGGCAGAAGCTCTGCTCGAGCGTGGCTGATTTTAAGAGCAAACTTGGATTCATCAAAGATGACGTAAGTATAGGAATAAAAGCAGAGCAGTGGCAGCAATCACTCACCCTCTCCTTTTGCCGCTGAACCCTGTACTGTTTGAGTTGCTCCTCCAGACGCCGGCGAGCTTCCAGGCGAATCTTTTCCTCGTTTTCCATCTCAAGACATGGTTTCTGGTTGGCTGCAGTGAGAGAAGGTAGCCCAAACTGAAGACTCTTCCTCACCGCACAAATTGCAGCAGAACTAGTGAAGTCACAACAACGTCTCTCGATTCCAAGGAAGATGTTGTTAATGGGTAAAGCTTCCTGCAATGCCACTTTGAAAAGCAAGTATTGTTTAAAAAAAGGAGCTACACAACATCCCCATGGAATAGTAGAGACTTGTACAGGGTTCCTACACTTTTCAAAATGTTAGTTTTCCAGCAATTTTTTATTTATTTACGTGCAACTTCAAATATTAGAGGTGCACTAATTGCGGTTTTCTGACCGATGATCGGTCTTTAAAAAGCATGACCTGCTGATTCCAATTCTTAATTTTTTTTTTTTTTTACTATCACTCAGTTATAAAATCTAAATATACAGATTTGTCATTTTTGGGGGCTTTTAAGCGGGAAACGTCAGTAGAGGTGTCTGGAAAGTCACTAAATGTTGGCAAAAAAGTTGATAAATTGACAACTGTGCTGTGACTTGTTTTTCCTTTTAGTAAGTCTTCTCTTATGGCAGAGACGAAGGGGACACTGACTGTTTTCAGACCTTTGTGAAGGCAGATAAGATCAGTTTCTAGTGTAACTATCACTCATCACTCAAAATTAAGAAAATTGGGGCCGATCAAGCCGATCAATCAGCGCACCCCTAACAATAATGTATTGTAAACTGAAAGTGCAGAACAAGTAGCAGCATTTATGGAAGTTCATTGCTCTTTTTTGCATTTCCTATGAGTTTCTCATATTATAAACATCTTCTTCAATACAAGATAATATTCATTTTACAAAACTAGGTTTTACAACTAGCATAAAATAGAGAAAGCTATTGAAACTTTAGGACTGCACCGAGTCAAGAGTTACAAGAATATCCTAAAATCCACAATCACAAACTAAGTTGTTTCTTTATTGATGTTTACTAAAGGTAATATATGAATGCAGTGTAAAAAGAACACATTTTCCAAGTAAATTCAAGCTTCATTTACTTTTTTTAGTCTTTTAGAGAAGCTAACATACAGAATTAATTCTACAAATGAAGTTTTCTAGAGGTACACAATATCTGAAAAATGTGCTTTTGATCGCAATTTCAACATGTGACATTTTAAAATGGCTTTGATATAATATTTGCAATTCCTATAATAATATAAAAAATATAACAGTATACAAGACAGTGTAGGAACCCTGCATGTCGCACACTAAGCAGATTCATGCCGTTGTGATGCTGTTATTTTCCAGTTTGAAGTTAATAAGGAGCCAAACTAAATAACCAGCTTTTTCATGCATACAAACAGCATTTATCATAACAAAAAGAAAACATCACCAAACTGAAACATCACCAAAGAAAAGTTAACATAACACGGGGATTAGTTCCAAAGCAGCCATTAGCCCACGCAATGTTCCAAA
Organism: Poecilia reticulata; assembly: GCF_904066995.2. Classification (NCBI taxonomy): domain Eukaryota; kingdom Metazoa; phylum Chordata; class Actinopteri; order Cyprinodontiformes; family Poeciliidae; genus Poecilia; species Poecilia reticulata. The sequence continues at coordinate 7,846,620 of NC_088838.1, forward strand.
TGAAGCACCCACACCAATCAAGATATCCGTCAACTATAGATTAGAAATGCAGAAAAGCAAAACACTTATAAAGAGATTTCCAATGAAAACTTCTCACAAGTGAAAAATCACAGCATTCCACAGCAAAAAGGGATTAAAAATAGAGAGGGAAACGGACAGAAAGTGGCATTCACTCTTGATATTTTGTTGATTTGTTTTTGTTTGTTGTTTTTTTTGCTTACACAGTTCAGTCTCCTGCATAGGCATACTGAGTTTGAGGGACTGCAAAGCGTCACCCTTGTGAACCTTGACCTCAGCACTAGAGCCCTCAGCCTTCTCTACCGTCATGGGTGGATAAGCAGCCACACCTGGGGAGGACTCTTGGCTCGGCGGGTTGATGGGAGAGCTGCTGCTCTGCGGGGGGGATCCGTTTGGAAGGGTGCCTCCAGCAGCACCGAGGCCGTCTGCCGGTTCGTTCCCGTTTGGCAGCGCGTCTGAAGAGAGAGGACCTAAAATAGATGGGGAAGGGAAAACATAATGGTGATTTCCGGTGGTTTTTGAATTGTTGGGAGCAATACGTTTCTATGGCGATTTAACAATTCAGAGTCTCCCCAGTGGATTCTCAGAACAAAGTCAACCTGCTAAAAAGGATCGAAACACTTCATTTTTACTAGCTCCTTCCAGACCACTCAGGTATTCTGGTTCTGGTCGGCTCTGCATCCCCAGAACCAAACATGGAGAAGCAGAATTTAGTTTCTGGAACAAACTTCCAGAAAACTGCAAAGATGCAGAAACACAGAGTTCCTATAAAATCAGTGCTAAATCCCACCTGTTTACAGCTGCCTTTGATTCGTAGTAAGTGGGACATTGATCAACATATTTGATTTGTATTTCCTTCACGATTTTGATGACGGTATTTGACTAAATGTAATGTATACTGCGTGTTTCAAAATTGGTTACTGTATTGTTTTTATGGTGTAAAGCACTTTGAACTGCCTTGTTGCTGGAATGTGCTATACTAATAAATTTGACAGATCTATAGAAAGCAGTTATGTTATTTTATATACAACCTCCTCCCTCCCCTTTGTCTGATTTGTTTTTCTTATTTGGTGATTTAAGACAACTTGCAGTTTCTCTAAACACCTTCTGCTTCCCAGTTATTTATGATCTTGCGCTTCTGAATCAGTCACCAGTTTTCTGGTAAACAATCCTCTCTTCACCAAGCTCTCCGTCCTGTTCATTGGATTCATTTTTTTCTCCCACGTCTCGTCACTTGTACTGTTATTGTCTGGAGCTTTTAGCTGTGACATCTTGCGCAACAACTCTTCTCCCACCGATTCCCTCAAAATATGCCACAGCAGACATTTCTTTGGAGAATGGGCGGCATCTATGAGCCTTGTGGATAATATTCGAGCACATTTAGGCGTTTTTTGCTTCATTTGTGAACATGATTTGAAAATTCCTTAAGCGAGCATGCCTCTACAGAAGGTGAAACATAGCCATGAACCAGCTGTAGTAGATGCGATTGTCCTGACAAACCGGCTGATCAGCTTTGTCGAGCAACTATGTTGTGATTTTAACGCAATACTTGGTTGCTAAGACCTTCCTGTGGCTGCATTTACTTTTGCACAACTGCGTATGGTTCAAGAATCTATTTGCTTCATCGTTAGTAGCAGTTACATCATAAACAAACCCTGGCTTATGGATGGTAAGAGGTTGTCGCAATATTAACAGACGCATATTTTATCTTTTGCTTTCGGAGATTCTTAGTATTTTTTTTTTATTATCTGCTAAGCGGAAGACAATTTAAACTGATGAAACCCACAAAGTATTGTGACAGCCCAGATATCTACAGGTTTGAGCAATCCAAATCTAAAACTTAAGACGTTTTTAATGCCAGCTGAAATGAAAAGTATCGGGAATGATTGGGGGATCTTCCTGGCTGTGAGGCAGTGGTAGAATGGACGTCGTCCAGCCAACTGGTCAGAAATTTGCACTTATCCACACACACACAGAGAAAAACTAGCTGCCAGGGTTATTACCTATGATAAGTCGCAGCTAGCTACCTTGAGTTACAAAACATACTCAAAACCAACTTGCATTTCTTTAAAAATAAATTTAAGGCATTTTAAGGCCTTGACTTTAGATACAGTCCATTTTAAGCCTTTTTAAGACAGTCTGACTTATGTTTTTAAAATAGCAAAGCTTTTAGTTCCTATCAAATCAAAAAATTAAAAAAATATTGATTTTTTAAAAATAACTCTATTAATCTGCGCACATCACTTGTTATCCACAGAAGAAATTGGTACATACATAGTAATTGCAATATCCATGAGAGTAATATTTATTTCGCAAAGGACATTTGGAATACACTGGCAGTCGGATGGAGCTTCACTGATGTCAACAACCACAACCTGACATATTACATTACAGCAACCAAAGAATGGTAGAAATACACATGAGAAAAGTGCTGGAAAAATTGGGATTCATCACAATTTGCCATATTTGCCAATACTGCTGCTCATCCTAGTATTATATAGTTTATACACGATTTCAAATGGTGTATTGACTTGGGGAATGAGTGGATGCCCAAAGCATATGCACTAGTGGGAGATATTGATACCCGCGTCAATATGCATTTTAAATATTAAAGAAAATATATGTCAATAAAACTTCAAAATATATTAACTACCACCAAAGTTGTGTGTGAAACAGGGTTTCTGCAACATTTTCTTAGGCTTCCAGAGGTCTACAGAGTCACACACCAAATTGCTATGGCACGTTGTCTCTAATCCTCAGCATTAAAATTTAATTATCTGTTACATGCTGAAAAACTTTGAGCTGAAGGTTCCTTAAATGTAAATGCTATTGATATAAAAAAGCCAAAATCAAAAAAAAGGTTGCAAAAATTACAGCTCGTTGTGTGTAAAGCTGTTTACGTTTTTTTACTGTATTTTTTCCCCCCTATTGTTTACAAATCCAAGGCTAAAACACAGTAATTTTTTTCCACCTCCTAAAGCTTCCTATGACCAGAACACAAACATAGCTGATGACTAATGAGACCTCCGTTTAGTTATTTAGCACGTTAGTTCAAAGAGCGGTGAGACATGGAGCAGTAAGAAACTCATCCTTTGGTGGTAATCACCAAAAACAGGTCAGGCCTGCCAAAAAAAACTAAACTGTGGAGAAACAAACTAGCAGTAATATGCATAGAGAAAAGGACATTTGCAGAACAAAGTGGAAAGGTGAAACTAAACAAAGCATGGGTGATAGCATGGAGGAATGAAGAGGAGGCCCAAGGGGTTTAGTGCCCATTTCTTCATAACTGCTCCAGTTACCCAGCGACCTTCTTTACATCACTGACATCCAGTGTAGGGTGGTGGCTAACGTTAACGCACATCGTTCATTCAAAACCTCACAATTTAAATAATCCTTATCCGTCCTGAAAGAGAGCACTCACCGTTAAGAAACTCGTTTGTCTTTTGGATGCTCTCCAGCCCTTTTTTGAGTGTGTTGACTTCCACAGTGGAGTCCCCCTCTTCCTTGCACCTTATTACTTGGTCTTCTCTACTGGCCTCCATCTCAACAGCCTCTGATGTATCACCACAATCCACTTCCACCGAGAAGAGTAACAGCCACGGCGCAGCAGGCGCTTTATTGCAAATGACGTCTTACTTAAAGCATTTTCTGGGGACGGAGGCTCCCCAGGAACGTGTCTGAGCCAAGGAACACCTTACTGTCTGATCACTGAGGAAAGAAAAGGATGACAATTAATACATCAGTTATCTTGCAGCTTCTCACCAGTGTCCGCTTGTAGTATGTAACAGCACAGCCTACTTTAAACATAAGCCAGAGTCAAGCACTGTAACAAGCCGCTACAACAGCTAAGTAGATTGAGAACCCTTAAAATAAGCTTAAATTGTAAACAGGGCTGTCTTGTCTAGTCAAAATATAAATAGTTTCATCTTTTTTTTTTTTTACTTTACCTTTTACATTTCTGACACCTATAAACAAACTCCATAAATTAAAGAAATTACCAAGCCAACCAAATCTATTTTACTGTCACATCCAACTGTGTGTAAATGATGCTGATGTCTGAATAAATAAGAAATACACAAGACAAACTCATACATAACACAAATAAATACAACTTGTCTCTAGGTTACATGAAAATGTTACAGTCTGTTATTACAATAAACGTAGGTAGCCTACTCTTTGTTTATGATGCAATTCAATCTCATCACATTTGACATGAGTAGTGGCCATAAATACATAATGACATATTGTTTAACATGTCAAGTGTCACTTCATGCGTATACTTCAACCTTTGTTTACATTTTATTTTATGGTATGAAATTTATAAAAAATTTTATTCTAAAAAGCACAGAAACAAAATTAATCTGCTTTTAGTTTCAGGAGGAAACAAATTGTCATGAGACCGTCATACAGCAAGTCTTCAGTCAGAGGGCAATAAATGCAAAATTCAGTGGAAACAAGCAGTGACATTCTGTCAGTTACTGGGCAAATATTTCACTTTTGAACTGAGGGGGACTGTCACCGTAGAATCACCCAAACCTCCTTTGTGTTTTGCATCATGTTATTTAGTGTGTAGACTATGATAACCTTTGATTTGGACAGCAGACAGGTTACGTACTGCAGTTCATGTGTAGAGGCGGTCAGTGGCACAATTCAAACCCATAGCTGATAAACAGAATCTATACGTTTCGTAAAGATTGATTAGCTCGGTTGTTTTGGTTCACCCACACTAGCCAGAAGCAGATGACAGACCAGGCTGTATGTAGCTAAAGCTAGTTAGCATGCTAACAAAACAGCTAGATGTGTACCCAAAGGGAAGCTAAAGCTGCTAAGTTGCTAGCAACAAAAATCAACGACGCCAACTGAAAGGCGTTTTCTGGAAAAATGTAAGGAGGCAAACCAATTACCCAACATCACGTAAGTATATTACCGCACCAAAGTGCAAATGATAAGATGACAAATTCCCTAAAGGACAATAAAAACTCACCCTTTCGGTGAGCTTCGCCGTTTACTACGTGGCTGTTTAGTTTCCGTTCCTTTACACGTCCGACGAGAAACAGACAACGACTGTGCAAAAAGGAAAAAGAAATAAAGCTGTCCTATTGGAGAGTTTACTAAATGATATATAAATTATTAGGATGTTTTCCTTCAAATGCTAATAACACTGGTATATTAATTAGACGAATCATAACATGGCGAGAACAGTTTCTAGTGTGTCGTACGTGGTAAAATGTATAGAAATAGAAGCAAGTAGACTGCAGTGTCTTCGTTGCCCAGTAAAAACGGTCCTCCATAGTGTGTGTGGCAAATTCGATTTATTAACCGACACAGCTATGTTTGGAAATTTGATTATCAGTGATTCTTGAGAATAGGGACAAAATGGGTTTTAATTTTCCCCATATATATATATATATATATATATATATATATATATATATATATATATATATATATATATATATATATATATATATATTAGAAAATATTCATTTAATGTAGTTTTATAGTTGTAGTAACAAAACTGGAGCAGATAGATAGATAGATAGATAGATAGATAGATAGATAGATAGATAGATAGATAGATAGATAGATAGATAGATAGATAGATAGATAGATAGATAGATAGATAGATAGATAGATAGATAGATAGATAGATAGATAGATAGATAGATAGATAGATAGATAGATAGATAGATAGATAGATAGATAGATAGATAGCAAAAAATAAAGGATGAAGGATTTTTCTATGGAATATTTGCATTGAATTTCCGCAACAGGATGACACTAGAAATACCAGTAACATTTTGTTGTCTAATTTTTGTTGTCATTAAGTTGGAAACTATCTGCTTTCTTCATCCAGCAAAATATATGTTTTTTATGATTTTATAACTTCCAAAATGCTATAAAAATGTAGTTCTTTAAAAATGGCTGCACCACCACTTTCTATCCACCAACCATCCATTTTCTGCCGCTTATCCGGGATTGGGTCGCGGGGGCAGCAGCTTCAGAAAGGAGGCCCAGACTTCCCTCTCCCCAGCACTTCTTCCAGCTCCTCCGGGGAAATCCCAAGGCATTCCCAGGCCAGCCGAGAGACATAGTCCCTCCAGCGTGTCCTGGGTCTTCCCCAAGGTCTCCTCCCGGTGAGACGTGCCTGGAACACCTCAGCAGGGAGGCGTCCAGGAGGCATCCTGATCAGATGCCCGAGCCACCTCAACTGGCTCCTCTCGACGTGGAGGAGCAGCGGCTCTACTCTGAGTCCCTCCAGGATGACCGAGCTTCTCACCCAATCTCTAAGGGAGAGCCCAGCCACCCTGTGGAGGAATCCCATTTCGGCCACTTGTATCCGGGATCTTGTTCTTTTGGTCATGACCCAAAGCTCATGACCATAGATGAGGGTGGGAACGTAGATCAACCGGTAAATTGAGAGCTTCGCTTTTTGACTCAGCTCTCTCTTCACCACGAGGGACCGGTACAGCGCCCGCTTCACGACAGACGCTGCCCCAATCCGCCTGTCGATCTCCCGCTCCCTTCTTCCCCCATTTGTGAACAAGATTCCCAGATACTTAAACTCCTCCACTTGAGGCAGGACAACACCCCTGACCCGGAGAAGGCACTCTACCCTTTTCCGGCTCAAGACCATGGCCTCGGATTTGGAGGCACTCAGCCTCATCCCGGCCGCTTCACACTCGGTCGCGAACCGCTCCAGTGAGAGCTGCAGATCACGATCTGATGAAGCCAACAGGACCACATCATCCACAAAAAGCAGAGATGCGATCCTAAGGTCACCAAAATGGATCCCCTCAACACCTCAGCTGCTCCTAGAAATTCTGTCCATGAAGGTAATGACCAGAATCGGTGACAAAGGGCAGCCTTGGCGGAGTCCCACTCTCACCGGAAACGAGCCCGACTTACTGCCAGCAATGCGGACCAGACTCTGACACCGGTCATACAGGGACCTGACAGCCCGTATCAAAGGGCCCGGTACCCCATACTCCCGGAGAACCCCCCACAGAGCCCCCTGAGGGACGCGGTCGAACGCCTTCTCCAAGTCCACAAAACACATGTAGACTGGTTGGGCGAAATCCCATGCACCCTCCAGGACCCTGCTGAGGGTGTAGAGCTGGTCCAGTGTTCCACGACCAGGATGAAAACCACACTGCTCTTCCTGAATCCGAGGTTCGACTATCCGATGGACCCTCCTCTCCAGGACCCCTGAATAGACCTTACCAGGGAGGCTTAAGAGTGTGACTCCCCTGTAATTGGAGCACACCCTCCGGTCCCCCTTTTTAAACAGGGGGACCACCACCCCAGTCTGCCAATCCAGGGGAACTGCCCCCGATGTCCATGCGATATTGCAGAGTCGCGTGAGCCAACACAACCCTACAACATTCAGAGCCTTAAGGAACTCCGGGCGGATCTCATCCACCCCCGGGGCCCTGCCACCGAGGAGCTTTTTGACCACCTCGGCGACCTCGTCCCCAGAGACTGGAGAGCCCAACCCAGAGTCCCCAGGCTCAGCTTCCTCAACAGAAGGCATGTTGGTGGGATTGAGGAGGTCTTCGAAGTATTCTGCCCACCGGCCCACAACGTCCCGAGTTGAAGTCAGCAGCACACCATCCCCACTATAAACAGTGTTGATGCTGCACTGCTTCCCCCTCCTGAGACGCCAGATGGTGAACCAGAATCTCCTCGAAGCCATACGAAAGTCTTTCTCCATGGCCTCTCCAAACTCCTCCCACGCCCAAGTTTTTACCTCAGTGACCACCCGAGCCGCATGCTGCTTCGCCCACCGGTACCCATCAGCTGCTTCTAGAGTCCCACAGGCCAAAAAGGCCCGATAGAACTCCTTCTTCAGCTTGACAGCATCCCTCACCGAAGGTGTCCACCAACGGGTTTGACGGTTGCCGCCATGACAGGCACCAACAACCTTGCGGCCGCAGCTCCGATAAGCCGCCTTGACAATGGAGGCACGGAACATGGTCCACTCAGACTCAATGTCCCCAACCTCCCCCGGAATGTGTTCGAAGTTCTGCCGGAGATGGGAGTTAAAGCTCCGTCTCACATGGAACTCCGCCAGACGTTCCCAGCAGACCCTCACAACACGTTTGGGCCTGCCAGGTCTGACCGGCTTCCTCCCCCACCACCGGAGCCAACTCACCACCAGGTAGTGGTCATTGGACAGCTCCGCACCTCTCTTCACCCGAGTGTCCAAGACATACGGCCACAGATCCGATGAAACGATGACAAAATCGATCATCGAACTGCGGCCTAGGGTGTCCTGGTGCCAAGTGCACTTATGGACACCCTTATGCTTGAACATGGTGTTTGTGATGGACAATCCGTGACGAGCACAGAAGTCCAACAACACAACACCACTCGAGTTCAGATCAGGGGGGGAGGTTCCTCCCAACCACTCTCCTCCAGGTCTCACTGTCATTGCCCACGTGAGTGTTGAAGTCCCCCAGTAGAACAAGGGAGTCCCCAGGAGGGGCACTCTCCAGTACCCCGTCTAAGGACTCCAAAAAGGGTGGGTAATCTGAACTGTTGTTCGGCCCTTAAGCACAGACAACAGTCAGAACCCGTCCCCCCACCAGTAGGCGGAGGGAGGCTACCCTCTCGTTCACCGGGGTAAACCCCAACATACAGGCGCCGAGATGGGGGCAACAAGTATGCCCACTCCTGCCCGGCGCCTCTCACCGTGATCAACTCCAGAGTGGAAGTATGTCCAGCCCCTCTCAAGGAGACTGGTTCCAGAACCAGAGCCATGCGTCGAGGTGAGGCCAACTATTTCTAGCCGGAACCTCTCAGCCTCGCACACTAGCTCCTGTTCCTTCACCACCAGAGAGGTGACGTTCCACATCCAAAGAGCCAGCTTCTGCAGCCGAGGATCAGAGCGCAGAGGTCGGGTACACACTGCACCCGACCCCTTTGGCCCCTCCGACAGGTGGTGAGCCCATTGGAAGGGGGACCCACGTCTCCTCTTTGGGCTCCAAAGTGGTAAAATAATGTCTGGAGTTACCTGTGAGCACTGTAAAAGAAGAAGACAAATAAAACCACAAATGTGAGGCCAAGCTATTGGCAAAAATCCCAAGCAAATTCCCATCGTTAAAAGAAAAGAGGCTGAATAAGACAAATCAAAGAAATGGCAACCAAAATTGAAAACTACATGTAAGTGAAAGTGAAACACAACAGAAAACAAGCAATATATTATGTTATGTTATGGCCAGTCTAATGCAAGCACCATTGTTCAATAGTTAGATTGGGGGGTTGACATCAAATGTGTTTTTTGAGACAAAACTAAGAAATGCAGAGAAATTGCAGAAAGCTTTCCAAACATCCTGAACATTCTCACAAACACTGGTTATATTCCTAAGTTCCCATGGATTGTGTTTCTGTTTTATCAATGTATGTTTATAAAAAGAAATAGAATTTTGTGTTGATTGTTTCTCCCTTCTTTTCATTTATCAATTGGACATGTCCTGGGAAACAGAGGGTCCCTGTGCTGCTAAATCCTCACAGTTTCACGTTTGTCTCAAAGATGCCACTCACAACATGGCAGCAACATTGACGCAAGAGTCATGTAGAGTCTACTCTTGAATCTCTAGTCTTCATTCTTGCGCTTTGCAGCTGATCGCCGCATTCCAGCTGTGTAACTCTCATGTGAGATGCGCTTTAAACCTCTGGTGTCAGTTCATGAACCTTAGCCCAGATGATTCACTGAGTGCGTGAAGTGCACTAAAAAGTACCCCTGTTATATCATATATGCTTTATGTAATAAGATTAAACCAGATTCTGCTTCGAGGACTGGAGTTAAGCCACATTTACCCTTCTGTTTAAGCATGTCCCATCAACAGTAAACATGGTTTGAGCTAATTATCATTTACTAGTGTAAATGATAATGTAATGTAATGTAAATGTAAATACAATCAGGGTAGTCCCTGATTGTACATTGACTTCGCGTGAATAATTTTAAATACAAGTATGCACCAAACATAAACTGTGATTTTTATCCGATTTTAGGTTGCCTGCATATCTCCCCGCCTTTCTTTTCTCCTTTTGGGAACTGAATAAATATTATCGCTACAAAATCTTCAAAATCGGACTTCCTAGATTTTTTTTTTTTGTGAACAGAACTCACAAACCACGTCCACTGAAAAAAAAGAGCGATACCGTTTCAAACTACTTAATAATAACAGTCACTGGCTAAAACCCCGGGGTAGTTGTACAGGAACCCGTCACAAAGGCATATTTAACATTAATAGGAAAACCATACTCAAGTCTCTGAAAGTAGCGCTGTAGTGTGCTGTAATATATTTTATGTAATCTTATTAAAATATTAGCATACATCTATACAACTATTGCGCAGATATGAAATGTATAAATGTAAACAAAAGCGCAAAATTAATTCGAGGCATACACAATAAATTCATTCATGCCATTCTGGTTACTTTGTCGCCATCTACCGGTAATATGAGGAATTACAAATACAAATCTAAAATTTACTGTTATGACGAAAGTATATATATATATATATATATATATATATATATATATATATATATATATATATATATATATATATATATATATATATATATGGGTAAAAAAATTAGATGAGAGTAGTTGACAAGATGATGCCTTGCAATTAAAGTCTGTGGAGTTACTTTAATTCACGTCAAGCACACATAATGTCGAGTAGATTTTTATCTTTCTGATCTAATGATTAGATAGGGTTTGTTTTTTTCTGGTCGAAATAAATCATATCCTTTACAATTAGACCTAGTTTTTTTTTCTTCTTCTTCTTTCGCAAACAGCTTTTTCCCACAAATGATTTTTTTTCCCATTGGTGAATTTTTTTATTTAATTTTTTTTTAAATATGGCTGACATGGCTCTCTGCCAGTCGTATGGAGTGTATATTGGTATTTAATGCGTTGTGTTGTAAGCTCCACAAGAAGATATTACTCTACATTGCTGGTGGCTGACGATGCTGAAGAAGCATCTATGAAACTGGTTTCTAACCTCACAAGTCAGTGGCAAATTAAAGGCTTATTTCAGTGGTCTTAAAGGAGTCTAGATTGCATTTGCACCCCTCCCCACCCACCCATTTCTCCCCATTAATTTTATTGCAATAATCCCACCGCAATGACACAAATGCATGCAAATAATTGTTTCCAGATCAGCGGAAGAGGCCATATGTTGCAGCTTAGAAATGCTTTCTAAGTGAAAGAAACAGGAACGAGACAGAGATTTTACATGAGAGTTGAAGCTCTGAGAAGAATCAGAAAGTACACAGAGATATAAATATAAATAGGTGGAGCTGTGATCATGGTCTCAGTTTTGATGCTGTTTAAAAAGAAAAAAAAAAGGTATGGTAACTGCTGGAGAGCCAAACACTAATTTGGGTGAAAAGTTAAAATAAAATAAAAACTACTCACACAGTCAGTCCAGCTGAATTTTAGCTTTGAATTGATCACAATCTGCCTTTTCATTGACTTTATTCAATAGTTAAGAAAATATTTGATCTCTGAACTCAAAACAGTTCAACATCGGACAATCAGGGTTGAAGTTGACATCTGCCTTGATGTACCCTAAGTGACTTTGGAAAAGGTGTGTGCATACGGCCAGACATTAAAGAGAAGTGACACAAACAAATGAGGCAGATTAGCAGTGCTGGCCGACAACTGACGGTGTCATCTAGGACATGTTATCGAGGAATATCCTCCCCAGATACTGAGCTGTTAGGATGTCATGACAGACTTCAGTCAGAGGCCTCTTCAGTGTTGCTTCAACGCTGACTGCTACCGGACATCGTCCTTGTAACCTCTTTAAACACCTTTAGGGGCGCCCCTGAGTTGAAACGTGTGTGGGAGACTTTAGTTATTGTATTGGGATATCAGTTAATGCAAAGCCTTCGCATAAGAGACAGATTAACACTCAAATCTTTAACCGTGTGCCCACTCTTTTGCGTTTAGCATAAATTAGCTAATTAACACTCTAATTGAGAATTCGGGGATAACAATAGCAATAATTTAGTACAGACAGGCGAGGAGGGGGCGGAGGCGTATTATTTGACAGCAGAAGCGTGTGGAGAGGCAGGGAGCTCCGGGGGTCTCCGGTTGGTCCATGAGCGATGGAAGCGCCCCCCCCGACACTTCAGGTGATCGAGAGGGAAGCAGAGAGGAGCGGGACGCTGGCCGCTGGTGCGTCGCGTTAGAGAAACAGCAAAGAGTCAGAGGAAAATGACTTGCGTTACGTCGCCCGCTTCACTGACAGCATGTCTGCTCTTCGTTGCGGGATGTTTCGCACAGAAAGTAAGTTAACATTTGTTTGCTGCATTAAAAAAAAAAAAAAAAAAAACATAGAAGAAGAAGGACAGAAAAAAGTCATTCACAGTCTTACTCCAGCGTGTCTTTCTCCTGCATGCACTCAAACCACGAGCTTCACCTGAGTAACTTAATCAGCTGTTTACTTCAAAGTTTTGCGATGTTGTTTTTGACTCTGTGAGAACTTAAAGTAATTTTTAAAAAAAAAGACAAACTGTGTTTCATTTTGGGATAAATATGATACATGATGGACCTATTGCGTCATCTGCGTGTTCATTCTAAACGCACTGCTGTAACTAACCACATGCGAACTGCTGGAAACAAGCTAACACATTGTGAAATTTGACATTTCAAAGTGTTTGTGTGCGTGTGTGTTTAAAATAATTTAGCCTGCGTTACTTTGTGTCGACGACGCAGATAACCTCGTGTTGCCTCCTGACTTTTGTTGATTGTTGAGCAGGAACACGCATGTGCCTGTTTGACAGTTTTAAAAAAAGAATCCGCTGTCACGACTTGTTTACTCATCTCGATTCGAGCCGATCTGCCCTTCTTCACCATCCATCCACTCTTTATGTTATTTTATTTATTTCACTTAATTCTTTAAAATTATTTCCAAGCCGAACTTCATTGCTCATTGCATGCAGCGGGGCTTTCAGGGGTTGTTTTGATGGCACAGGCGTGTTTTGGTGTTCCTGTGCAGCTCAGGGTTGGAGAATGGCATGCAGAGTCCAACTGCTGAAATGAGAACCACATTGAGAGTATGTTCACCTCATGTTTTATGTTTTCACTTAGTATATAATCCCAGGCTTTGCCCCTGACATTATATAATGTGTATACAGGCAAGCGCAGACTGTCGAGTTTTGTTGAACATATTTTGGCTTTTGTTTGGATTCTGTCAGGGCTCTTATATTCAGGCCTGGCTGATTGGGGTGTGAGTGCAGTGAAATCCCGGTACCCCGGTAAAAGGGTTTGAGGTGCTACAAAAGCAAACTTAAATGTATTTTATGTGGTAGACTGATGCAAATTACTGCACAGTTGCAAAGTGGAAGGAAAATGATGAGTAGATTTCTAAGATAAGTGAATTCTGATGACAGCTGGTTGCATTGGGTTTGATTTAAGGGTAGCGGAGTAAGAATGGCCCAAAACAAACCTCACTTTTCAGATTTTAAATGGCAAAAAGAAAAAAAAAATCGGTGTAAGTTTCCTCTTCACAATAATACTTCGAGGTGTCCCAATCCAATATTTATGTCGGAGAAAGAATCATATTTTATCGGTCTGCATCTAAAATCTCTGATTTAGGCACGGCAGTCCTCTCCAATATTTAGTCCGCCCCATCATTTCTACCCAGAGGTGTTCGTATCCCGCATGCTGACCCACTGGTCAACAGTAAATGGGTCAGTTGTTCTCATACTTATTGTTGTTGACTATTGTTCTCTGTTTGAGTAATATCACTTGATCTAGCATTTTTAGCATTCCACACTACAATAAAATTAATAAAAGTATGTTTGATTTGTGCCGTTATCGCATCGGCTCAATATCAGTATCGGCCAATATGCAAAGCTGCAAAATTGGTATTGTATTGAAAGTGAAAAAGTTGTATCAGGACACTCCTAATTATGCCTTGTGTTGGTCTTACTCATAAAAACCCTGATGAGATACCGAACAAGGTTTTCTCCAGTGTATAATAAGTCTGGCGGGCCACCAGTCCTTACTTGCACCCCCACCAGGCTGAATGTTTGTTTATTTTTAGTTTTTTTCCAGTGTTTGCCTTTTGGTGTATAGATGTTGCTTATACTGTCTTCCAATAACACAACAACCTGATCAAATTTTAAAATTTCCTTTCAACTCAAACTATTTCTTAACTCAGAAACACGGTGAGCTGCTGGAAGACTGCCCTAGTGCTCCTGCCATTGGGCTAAGCAGGTTTTCTGGGGGGAAAAATCTCGTTGGTGTTTGGGCAAGTGACATGTATGAATACTTTTTGTTTCCTTTTTCACTCCTTTTGCTCCTCAAACATGATCTCTACAGACGTGTAAACACCGACTGAAGTGCAGCCTTTAAAAGTGCTTTTTGAACTTCCTCAGCTGACTCTTTTTCTTTATAGATGACTGAATCCTGTGACTGATGTCTAAATTTAAGGAGCTTTACCTTTGACACACATATTTTTAGGTCATCAGGAGCGGAGGAAGACCCGTGGCTTCCATCTGTCAGGAGTCATCCTCTTCCGCTTATGGAGCGGGTCAGCTCTGCAGCAGAGTTCTTAGAGCTGGCCTGCAATAAACCGTCGATGTATCAAATTGTTTGCATCTACCGCATTAGTTCCCGTGCGCATAGGGTGCACACTATCTTTGCAATTATCTGCCTGAGGGGGCATGGTAAATGATGGCTTTGTCCTCTGTTCCCCTTTTGTATTAAGTTGATTTTTGGAACAGCATAAATAAGCTTGGAATTTAATTCTATTCCCCTGAGAGCAACAGAGGCGGTCGGTCCACAATTCAGCTCTTTGGTGGCAGGAGAGTGAATTTGATCTTTGTTTTAGTGCTCCGCTTTGTGTTTCGGAAGGTTTTATTTGAGATGGAATGAGGCGGGCATTCATTACTAATTGAAGTGAGTTGTGGGACAAGTGAACAGTGGATTCACTTATTCTTTTGGTGAATTATAAGACAATATGTCCACACAGCTCATCAACAGCTAAACATGTCATCGAGTGTCAGTAGACTGAAGTGGGAACGGGACAAAAAGAGGCCCACCCCCACAAGTACAGCTTGAAGTTCTGTTGAAAGGACAGAGAAACTGGGCAGTGTTATTGCAGCAAGTGTCTTTGTGAAAGATGACCGCTGATGATTTAACCTGCTGGATTAGAGGAACACTTAACAGTCAGACCTGGCTTTTATGTGTAGTCTTGAGTTTGGACAGGACCTACAGACTCACATTATTATATTTGTGGGTTTTTTTAGTTCTAGAGATGGGCATAAATAAAATCCAGCTAGAATGTAAGGACCATGGATTTTTTTTGTCACCAGTGCAGAGTCGTTTAAAAATATACATATTGTGATAAATAGTCCCAGTCAGATCTTTGATGAAGAAATTAAGTGACATCATGATTCATAATCTATAGAAAAGGGGCGGGGGCTTCAAGTTTTATCATGATATTTTGTGGTGCTGTAATGGTAATTAAAGTGATGATAAGAACATTTTATTATTTTTAGGGAACTGTATGGCTCTGACTGTATGACACAGCAGTCATATCCCACAAACGGATACTTTTCTTGGAAAAACATCCGTTTGTAATTCACGTGTTTAGGACACCAGCCACATAACGAAGAGAAAAAATTCATTGAATTTATTGATTCTTTCATTGAACCAACATTAGATAAAATGGTAAAACTAACAATCCTGACAATACGGACAGCTTTTTAAAAATTGGACAAATTCCAATTACCAATCTTATCAAAATTCTTATCATGGTAAGAAATTTATCACAATAGTTGATAAAAGATACGATAAATGCCCACCATTAATCTATTGTTGTTGGGTTTTGGTTTTTGTTTTATGTCGGATCCCCTTGACAGCTTCAACAGCTTCCCTGAAGCTCTAGGAATCTGTTGACAGGGAATTTTTGATTGTTTTTCAAGAAGCGCATTTGTGAGGTCAGACATTTGTGTTGGATCAGAAGGCCTGGCTCACACTCCTGTACTTTAATTCATCCCAAAAGAGTACTATCAGGTCTCGCCCATCCTTCTCTTCCTGGACCCTGCTTGGAAAATGAAGAGATGAAATCCAAACTGTTCCCACCAACTTGGGAGTGTGGAGTCGTCCAAAATGTCTTAATGGGCTGAAGCAGCAAGACTTCTTTTCACTGGAACTGAGCGACTCCTGAAAAAGCAGCCCCGCACCATAACACCGTCTGCACAAAACTTTACATTTGTGAGCAGACCTACACCACTCTGGAGTCCAGTATCGGAGCGCTTTACACACCACCGCATCCAACTCTTTGCATTTGATGATGAGTGCCACATGAAGTTTGTAGGTCCGTGGCTGTTGACTCTGCAGAAAGTTGGTGGGCTCGGCGCTCCCTGCACCTCATTATCTTTGATTTTACTTGGCCTGCCACTTCACGGCTGAGTTTCTGTTGTTCCTAATTGCTTCCACTTTATTATATTACCACTAATGGTTCACGGGGAGATATTTATTAGCGAGTTCAAAACTGGATCTATTGCACAGGTACTGTTCTGGTATTTACGGAGCCCATTCTTTCACAAATGTTTCTAAAAACAGCTTGGATGCTGAGGTCTCCTGACTGGGACTTTTGACATGTTTGCTCAAAGAAGGCTAAACTATGTTAAGCAGTAACTTTAGTGACTAGATAAAGTCACCTAAAATGCACATGCCTGTATCATTTCTTTCCAAATACTGCTCAAAACATACAGCTACAGTCTTTAATAGTAGTTTTTAACATCTTGCTAACAAAGCTAGGCTACACTAACCTGCGTCAACGTGATTACCACTGATGATTCGAAACACGTGTTTCCAGTCAATCGCTGGCAGACAAAAGAGACGGGGAGAGTTGCTCTTATAATGAATAAACTCAGAACTTGACTTTGAACATTAAGGCACAGTAAAATTAAACTTTTTTTTTTTCTTTTGTTGAAAAAACAAGTAAAGAAATGGAGATGTGTTGGCACAGCTGGCAGTCTCTCCTTTGTACTGAACATCATCGCAAACTTTGGAAGCAGAAAAGATCAAATTGAAAGAGAAAATCCCTGATTTGTTACATCAATTTTTTCATTTCTTTTTTTAATTCTCCGTGCAAAACTTAGCTGAATTGCTTGATCATGGATGCAAGACGAGCAGTGGATGTGAGTTGAAAAGTTCTTATCAGTCCCAACACCTGGGATCGGGTCAGAAGAAAATCCCCCACAGGCCACTGATTGTTTTCTCCTATTTAAACTAGTCTTTTGTAACTTCTGTACAAAAATCTGATGAATAATTTCCATTCACAACACCTCTGACATTTATCATCTGCACTGTGTGTTGGTGCATCAGCCTCCTCCAAGCTCTTTTCTCCACTGTTAAAAGCTGGGTGGTCATCATGTATGAGCAATTCTATCATTTCCTTTGTCATGGCTTTACTTTTTCATCACTGATGCCAGTAATAGATAGGAAAAAGGGTTTGCGGCTGCCTGTGTTCTCCCTTTAGGCGTGTTCAGCCAGGTGGGGCTATTATGAGTGGCGGATTAAGTTTGTTGTCCCAATCTTACAAATTACAGGCTGCCTTAGTAGCTCACCCTGAAAAGACTTGTGCGGCGAGGATATGCGTGGGCTGTTCACAGGATGTGTTGCTGCAGCCTGTATTATCAGCGAAAGCATAAATAACTGGGATCTGCCAGGGTCTGATTAGAGCAGCTGAGCTGAAAATGAACCGCTTCCGGTCACCAGCTAAGTGATCGGAGGGTTTCAAATGAGCAGAAGATTGTGCAAAAGCCCTGATTTCATTCTCAAGGAGTTTTTTTCCCCCAACTTTTGAGAGAGGAACCCTGCAGCCAGAACATTTAAATCTGTTACATAATGCTAAGTATGAGTAGCATACCTTTTCTGTAGTAACATATCAACCCTTCCTTAATGAATGGTCGCAGATGGCTTGGCTATTTGGTGATTTATTTTCTTTCCTTGATAAGATGAATGAATAAACTCTGGGTTATGTACAGCGAACCCCCACTCCTGGCACACAGTGGGTTAAGGACCACAGCCACCCGCGAATAGTTGAAATCCACAAATACATGCGACGGATTCTAAAAACACTTTAAACAGTTCAAACACCAAACCCACCTTAAAATGCAGAGTGGAAACCATCTTGGTACTTGGTGCTGTACTTCTTCCCTGTCTCTGCTCTTGTGGTTACAGCCAAAGAAAGATTAAACAATAACTTGTCAAGTAGCATTGTATCTAGGTATTTCAACATCAAATATTTTTTATATGCGCTTTGAAAAATTGGCGATGAGTCAATTTTTTTTTACAAATAATTTCAAGTTGTTCCACTGAAAAATCTACAGACACACATGCGTTTGTCCTACGGTGCTATTAAACCTTTCTGGTATCCGCTGCCAGGGTAATTGTCTTCTGTCATGTTATGTTCCATTACGACCACATCTAAAATCCAGTAAAACCAACCGCCTTCAGAAGTTGCTGAATTGAACTGGGCGGGGCAGTGGCAGTCGTAAAGCATGTGATTCACACATGGAGGCCTTAGTCCTTGACGCGGCCATCACAGGTTCGGTTCCTGACCTGTCGGCCTTCACCGCATGCCTTTCCTGTCGTTTCAATACTAAGTAAAGGCCACTAGAACCAGAAAAAACCTTTAAAAAATAAAGAATGTTTCCATATGCGTAAGTGGAGTCTGTGTTTATTAGTTTAATTACAGCAGGTATCAAAAGTTTCAAGAGAACATCAGTTGCATACTACGGAAAAAATTTCAGTGCAACAAATTAGCTTCTGCGGTCCGTTGTTTAGTAAATGCTGACAGGTGTTGAGGTATAATCATTCTGTATGAATGCTTTTCTAATTGCCACTTTAAGAGGTGAGAAATATGTGAAAAGTAAGCTGCGACTCAGTGGTTTAGATAAATACGGCCAGCTGGGTCAGAGCGGACAGGAATTCAGTAGATAACTGGCCGGCTTATCTGTCTCTTTCCGCAAACACCAGCAGGCGCACAGAGAAGGCGGTACTTCCAATGTGTATTGTTCTGAACGGTTCCCAAACGATTTGTATTGATAATGAAGTGCATCAACTCGGTATCTATTTAGAACACCCACCATTTCTGACAGATTACGCTGTACCAGTGATGTATCTGTTTGGGGCGGGAAGTAACTGTGGAACTTGCTGACCATTTTTATCTCGTTTTCCAGCTCGGAACTAGTCATTGGTTCAACATGTACCACCTGCTCTGCTGTTCCTAATAAAGGTCAAGGAGAGGAATCAGCCAATTTGCCAATATCCTTAATCAGAACCAATACGCAAAGTATTTCATTGTGGTGCATTTAATTTATTTTAGTTTGTGAAGCACTGTTTTTTAGAGCACGAGTTGTTGGAAATGTGTTATATGAATAAAAAACTTGAACTTGAGAAGTTCAAATCAGATGAGTGTTCAAAGAGGGGCAATCCAACAAGTCGAGATGCTAGTTTTAACTCTGGAGAAGGTACAGAGATTTTATCAATAAATCAATTTTTTTTTCTTTTTCATTGTTTAATTTTGGAAAATCTGGATTCCCCCCCCAGCAACACACTTTTTAGGTTTCCATAGTTTAGATTGATGTTAGCCCTCCCAAGAGCTGCCATCCTGATAGATGAGCGTTTTTTTTTTTTTTACAGCTTCCAATTATTATGACTTTGAATTCAGGTCAACTCACATTAAAAAAATTATTGAAATAAAAGCCAGTTTTTAAGATATTTTCTGTCATTTGTGAAGTGAGGAACAAAAATGTATAAAAAATTATAAATCATATTTTGTATAAAATGTTTATTCTTAAGCCATATTTACCAGGGCTTAAGAATAAGCCCTGGAAAAGGTGCTCTGGTTGGATGACAGCAATGTAGAACTTTTTGACTTGTGTGCAAAATACTGTGGGTATTAGTATTTTTTTTCTGTCTGGGATGAGAACAAAATGCAAGAGTTGATGGAAAGATGGATGGAGCTAAATACAGACAAGTCCTGTAAAAGCAAAATGTCAGAATTAGCCTAAGAAGAACTGGAAGGTGATCCAGTAGGATAACTACACTCCATTCAATCTGACTAAGATTTCTTTTGCAAAGAAGAAAAAGAAGGTGAGTCTCTGGATGTGCAGTATTGACGCCGGGTAGCTAAAAATGTATCCCACGTTTTTCCAAATACTGACTTGTTTAAAAATAGAAGAAATCAATGTCATTTTACTTCCACATCACTGTACTTTTGCTAGTTTATCTATGTGACTAATTCCAACGTAACGGATTTAAATTTGTGGTTCTCATGTGACAGAAGCAAAAACGTTGCGTGGGTCTGAATTCTTCTGGGAGGACTATGGACTTATATTCAATTAGCTCAGCAGATGTTCAGTTCCACCAGATGTTTTGCTAATTGCTGCTGGCTAGTCTGAAGGAGCTGAATGGGGGAGTCATGGGCGAGGGCTGCTCAGTGAGGCAGAAGCTCTGAAGTTTGGAAATTGCAGCTGTGAAGAGGAGCTTTGTCCTTGCAGGCAGCTCTCGGTCCCACCAAGCGTTTCGTGCAGCTGAATGGTTGCCACTGGAGATAAAGGTATTTCTCAAACATGCATGAAAGAATCAAAGCAACACTCCAGGTGTGTTTTTGATGAGTGAATAACTTTGTAACACGATGTAAAGCTCAAAAAAGTCAGTTTCTACTTTTTTTTTGAGCTTTTAAAAAAATGTTTCAGACTATTACTTTTGGCAATTTAGCCAAGCCAGGCTCTCCTACTGCGCTGTGCAAACCTGTAATTATAGTTAAAGGCATTCATTGGATATCAAACAAAATTTTGAATTATTTCTTAAAACAGTTTTTTTTTTTTTTTTTTTTTTACCACTGCGGAGAGGAGGTCAGGATTCACCAGAGTTCCACAGACTCGCTTAACAACGACCACAGCTGCAGCAGCTATTTTTTTTATGAGGAAATATGTTAATAGCTTTCAAACCACAGACATGGAAAAGAGCGCTTCTTCTCTCGCCCGCCTGGCCACATATCTGTGCACGTTTTACGAGCGCAGCAGCAATCATTTACGGTTTCCTCCACGTGTCCGGTGACGACCATCGTTCCGTGGCCACTACTGTTATGTGGAGCGAGCCTGTTGTTTTGGGTTCAGAGAGGTCTTTTTATAAGTCCATTGCGATCCAGAGAGCAGCGAAAGCTGGTCCACACTGCGGTCAGGGGCTAAATTTAAGCTTCCACGGCCGTTGTTCGAAAACCTACAGTGGAGTGGACTCGCTTCCACTGATCCAATCTGGAGAAACTCAGAAAAGTGTGTGATAAAACCCAGAGCAGAGCATCAGGGCCTTTCCACAGCTGTGCAGAGGGACCTCGGGGAGCTCCTCTCCTATCAGAGTTTCTGCATGCAGCTGTGCCAAAAACTCAAAAACAAAACCTAACCTTTGTTTTTTTTTTGTTGTTTTTTTTTTAATGGTGTCTGTGTCTGTCCTGGTTACAAGAAACTTCATGAGAGAATTGAGTTTTCCTTTTCTCGTCTACAAGGACTTCTCTCGTACGCCTGTCTTTAGGAGAACTTGTAATGATTCTTTGAATAACCAGAGAAATTCCTGTACGTTTGTTGAACTCCAAGAAAAAATAGTTTTTCCAAAATTGAATTAGAGGCAGTCATAATTTTGTTACATTCACATAATTGCATAATTCCTCCTATTAAATTTTTTTTTTTTTCCCAGAACATTTTTTTTTTGTCCTGACTGAGGATTTCATTACAAAATTAGTTTCAGTCTTGGATGTTATTTTGGTTCGCGTAGGAGTATTTCTGTTATTTTTGTCATTTGCGTCCAGGATTTCACACCGACCCTCATCAAACCGAAAGATGAATTTCCAAATTCTATTTTCTATTTATTTTTTGCTACATTTATGCTGTTTCTTCCGGTTGCTTCTTCCACATTGGCCATTGTAATGCCTCCTGCATGGATCGCACTTACAGAAGCAAAAGCCTGTGAGGCGGTGTCACTCTTCTCCTCTAGTAAACAGGGCTGCTGAGGATTCCTGCCCCCTTACAGGGGCCTGCCTGCCTGTTTGTGAGCCAGTTTGAGAGTGTTTGTGCATGAAGGCTGGTGTGAGAATGTGTGTGCGTGTGTGTCTGCGTGCACGCTAACAGTATTTCAGCAGAAGGCGGCTCATGTTGCAGAGTTTTCACGGCAGCATCACCAGCCTGGGTGGTTGCAAAAAAAAGAAAAAAAAAGAAAAAAGCTTGGTGCAGCAAACAGGGCAGCTTGATGGTCTCAGTTGTAAGATATAGGGTTGTTTACATGTAAAGTGCTGGTCCTGGTGTTTTTATGACCTGCAGTTGAAACCAGAAGTCCATTTATGCCGTATAAAAATGATTTCTATTTGCTGTCTTAGCTGTTATCAAAAATATATACCTCAAGCTTTCATGCTTGACAAGATGGAAAAGTAAAAAAAAAAAACAAAACATCAAAACTGCCAGTTGATCAAATTTACTTGTCTGTAGCACATTTCAGTAAATGCAAGGAGGAAGACATCACATCACCCCAAAAGGACAAACCCATTTGTGTATGGATGCAGTTTAATAATTATACCAAATAATAATAATGCAAGCTTTCTGAATTTAAAGGCATGAGTAAACAAACATTCTTTCTCCATATTGAGCAAATAGAAATAAGTTTGGTGATTCTAACTGACCTAAGACAAGAGACACGTTTGATCTGATGTTAATCTCAGACAGAAAAAAAAACGTGGGTATGCATCTTTTTACTTGGTGTATAAAAACTTGTAGTTTCAGTTGTGTATATATATTGGAAGCATATTTTTTCAGCTCTTACACCAGCTCAATTGGAAACATAGCTACACTCCAAAAACAAATCAACGCTCTCGGAGATGACCGCATCTTTTCAGATGTTCCGCTGAATGAGACGCTTCAGGCCGTCGTGTCCTCCATTAACCTTCCCCTGCCCAGGGACGCACCTGCTGCCACCAGCCCAACTGGGACACAAGCGCCCTAGCTGGTTCTTACATAAAGCTCCAGCTTGCACCTTATTAGCATCACTTCATTAAAATATGATCCAGCCAGCCTGCCCATTTGTGGAGTGGCTCACTAAAACAGCACTGCGGCCTCATTGTTTTGCCATGAGAAAAGGCATCCTGGAATAATTAGCGGCCTGCCAGTGGAATGGCCTGTGATGTAAAAGAACTGGGATGTTTGGCATTATAAGAATGCCCCATTTCCACTCGCCACTGTTTCACTTCAGAGTCCTTTCATGTGTAGTCTACCATGTACGTCCCAGTGAGCAGCCAGGGAGAAATGAGATGGTCCCATCACTGACACCGCTGTCTTTTCACCACTACCCACTCCATGCTGGGCGATATTTGCTGCCTCTTCTTGTCTGGTTGACTATCTCCTACTTTATTTTGGTTGACAAAAGCTGCCCATTTTGTTTTCTGTTGTTTTGGTTTTTGTGTAATCCAAAAAGCAGCACTTTGTCCTTCCTTTCCACCATAATAATTCAAAGAGGTTTCCCTCATTGCTCAATTTTCCTGCAAACACCTAAATCAGCTTACACTCCCTAAATTAAGCATGAACAGCATTCGTTCCATGTAAGGGTAATTTCCGGTGCTCTGGCAGGGCAAGCGAAGCATGCCAAGAGCTAATGTAATTACATTTAAGTGTTCGTTCCAAAGGAGTAGCAGCAACGGCTAACTTGACATCAATGCTCGTGCGTCCTTTTCAAAGTCGGCAAACGTTTAATTTCACCAGTTTTAATACGACTCATGTGCCAGAGGCGGCGGGGTCTTATACGACAACGGTACGTCTGTTTGTAAATGTAATTAGCAAAATATGCAAGGGAACTAAACTGGTTAAATTACTGCATAGCTGGTCAGCCACACACTTTCCCATTGCAACTCTTGGAAAGTCAGTTGGAGCTAACAAATATGTCTGACATGCCTTCACCAAGACCCACATCGCAACTTGTAATGTCTGCACTTCCATTATGCATAAGTTGGTCAGAGGCTGTAGTTCAGTACAAGATAATTTTGCACAAAGATTCGACTTGTGGCTTGCTGTACCTCCAGCTGCGTTCTCACTCTGAAGCAGAGCAGATACTTGTGCTGTAAGGTTGAGGTTTGTGAATAAAACACTTTGGGATCAACTTACAGCATGGTGTGCTTTTGATAAGACAATCCAACCGCATTTGAAGAACACTCCTAAACAAACGGCATCAAGGTTATAAATCAATGTCTCAAATATTGACTTGCTTCGTCATCCGAAAATGAAACACGACTGAAAAGCTATGAAGACATTGCTGTCCACCGAAACTGAAAGGCTTGGATTGGAGTACATTAATCAGCCAAGAGGTCCCTGGTAACTCTGAGGGAGCTGCAGAGATCCACAGGTCAGGTGGGAAAAGCTGTTGATGGGATGACTTTCCATTTGATCATTTTGACTTTTATGGCAGAGCGGAAGGTAAAGCTCTGTTGATGAAAGGCAGCAAAAACGGCCAGTATTTGAATAGCCCACGGATGTTCAAAGACCAACAGCAGCAGGTGCAGTGAGAGGTGGATTTGGAAAGTATTGACCTTGGAGGTCTAAAACACAGCTTCACACCACGTTTTTGTAAGCAATGTAGAAAACGGTCTGTCATTTTCCTTTCACTTTGCTATTACGTACTGCTTAATCCCAACAGGTTACGTTCAAGCGCATGCTTATAAGATGACAAAACTGGCAACAGTCCAACGAGCGTAAATACGTCCTAGATTTTTAGAGCACCTCATGAAATTGTTCAGAAATTATATCAATAGACTCATTTTCACAACTTGTCAGTTTTATGGAAGTTTTTTCTTTCTTTGTCAAATGTGTTTCAGCAAGCTGCCTCGACTTTTTGTAAGAGATAAACAGCCTGAAACCCTGTTGATCAACCCACACATGTAATTCTAACTGTACTGTTGTTGCAAGCGTAAAAATTAAAGATGCTATCGGAGGCCACGTTTTCTCTTATTTCTTTACGAGGTTGGACCTCAAAAAAAAAAATCTTTTTAGCTGAAATATGATGAACTCAGAAATGTTTGGCAGTGACCACTCAGATTTCTGGATACACAATTTTGACTTCTCTAATATTATTGCTGATGATATTCCTGTTGGCCAATACTCTTGTCCAAACATATACTTTTATAAATGTGCTAACAAGCGATCAAGTAATGAAGTTAATTTGTTGAGTAGCTCCTAGTTGTATTCTGATGGAATTTTATGCATAATCATTATTTTATAATTCACAAACAATGAGGCAGGACCAGAAAAAAAAAAGTTACTTTCCCCGAGAAGTCTCATCAACAAGCTAGCCTATTTCTCCATCGGCCCATTAGCAGGATGTATGTTTGGGAAGGGGGGTTCAACCTTCCAAGCTTCAATTTAGGAGCAACATGGAGCAGCCTCGTCTACTTTTCTTCCTGTCTCGAACGCAAGTGTTGCTGCCGGGTGTTGAGTTTGTTACCTGTCTGGCAAGGGAGGGGGGTCTCCTCGTCTGGGGCTTTCCCACAGTTAAGAACCGAGGTGAACAGAAAGCCTCATAAATGCACAGCTCCCCTACAAAGGTCTGGTTTTCAACTCCCTGGACCAATAAACATCTGCCTATGCTTAGGGCCAGGGTCCCTTTTAAATCTCCATACACCTGGGAAGAATTACAGCCAGTGGGGTTTGAAGGAATGCCCCCAAAGGTCACCAAGGCCAGCCACACAGGCAGTACAGAAGCCTTTGCTACACAGGCAGAGTTGAATAGTTCAACTCCTAGATGGTTCATATGAGTGAGAAAATCAAGACTACGGCTTTCATGTAATATATTTACCTTTGGCCTCATTATATTCAATCAGATCAATGTCATTGATCGCCATTAGATTGAATTTCAAGATCGCAAGTATACAAAGTCACATCATTTAACAGTTGTACTTGTATTGTAGGGCAGCAATAATGGGAGAGATGAGAATCTCGTTTTAATTTTTAAAAAACAACAAAAAAAACATTGTTTCACATCGATTTGGGAGTGTGGGCTTTTCCTACTTGGCTTTAACACTGTTCCATTTCACATATTAACTTATGTACTTCACATAATGGGATGAATGTTTTATCTGTTTATTAATATTAGTCTTCAGTATGGGCATGTTGTGGCTGATTTTAAGAATATTTTACTGGAAGTTGTCTTTCTTTCGTGCTTGCAGTTTATAGATCAGTATATTACTGGACATTTTTAGTCTGGTCAATGCAGAAATGACACTTTTAAAAGTGATAAATGATTTTTTACTACTTCGTGGACTCCTACCACCTTGGTACATTGAGACGTCAGCTCTTGATGCGGTAGACCACAGCATTATTTCTTATCCATGGATTAAAGGAGTAACATTGCAGTGGTTTAAGTCTTAATGGATTGACAGAAGTTTTGCAGCCACACAAGAAGACGCTCTCTCTTCAGAAACTCCTGTCTCGTTTGGTGTACCTCCGGGGTCCGTATTTGCACCTGTTCTTTTTTTTATCTAATTTTTTAAATTGAACGAGTATTTTTTTAAATGCCCTGTCACATTTTGTTTCATCACTACGCAGATGACAAATATGTATATTTATGAATGAAGCATAATGTTAAAACACCTTTAAAAGCCATTTTGAAACATTTCCTACATTTCTAAAAATAAATAAAACTAAAATTAAATTAAGTGAAGACAAAGTAGACAAAGTAGAAGTCCTATTTTTTTTAACTTATAATTAATAATATAAATTGAACTTGACCCTTTGAGCAGTTATGCGTGCCCTTTCCTGGAAACCTTGACAGGATTTTGGACTCTGGATTCTGTCTTTAAAAGTCTTTTTTCAGTTATGCGTAATTGCGAAGATTAATGCTGCATTTACTTAGTGCTCTTGAAAAAGTCATCTGTCTTGTTGTTGGACTAGCCTTTATGTCAGTGTCTGAGTACCTAAAGTCCCATATCTACTCTGCAAGAACCGAGAAACCCAAAGTCGTAGGACAAGAATGGCATTATTATTGTTTAGCGACTCTGGTCTGGAAGCTCTTGGGACACGATATGGACAAGCTCTTTTCTCGTGTGTCGTCCCGACAGCTGTTGTGTGCACGGCCAGAAATAGGGCCTATGAAGGGAGCTATGAAGATTTCCTTGGAGCGCTGCACTTGAGATTCTCAGAAAGTGCAAAATGTGCTGACCAGAACAAACATTTTCTGTTCTTGTCACTTTGATTAAACAAACCAATTTCTCAGTTGTTGTGGGAATATGCTCAGGCTTTTAGTGACATTTAAACTCTTGAAACTCCAATGAGATTAAAAAGATAACGGCGACCAGGTCTTCTTGGCAGCTACCCCTGAAGGGGTTACTGCCACTTTATTCAATGTTCAACACACTGGGTTGTCTTATCAGTTTCATTGTCCTGCGAATTTCTTTAGTAGTTCTACAGTCAGTGTCTCTAAACTTGCTTTGCTCATTTTTAACAATGATGCTAACAATGATGCTGACCTGGATATCTTTTTGGCAATATTTACTGCAGGCTTGAGTGAAAATGTGATCTTCTTAACACCGGGAGAAAGCAGAATGACTTGTATTTATTATGTTTTTCAGGTGTACTTCGACTGTGGTGCCAAGGTGGATGTGGTGGACGTTCAGGGCCTCATTTTGTCTCCTGGCTTCCCCTACAACTACTCCTCGGGGACTCACTGTGTTTGGCAGTTTGTTGTTCCAGTCGATTACCAGCTTGTTCTGGAGATATTTGACTTTGACGTGTTCGAAAGCCACGATTCCGAAGCTCAGTACTCTGCTTTCTCTAATTTTGAAGAAGAAGACGAAGAGGCAGCAGCCGAGGAAAGAGGGAAGGTCACCCCTATCGGCTTATCCGCTGACGTGAGCTTGTCGGCAGCCACAAAACCAACGCCTCAGAGCGCAGGGGATCTTTTAAAGACTTCCCGAGATGGCGTTCCTAATCAAGTCGTGGTCCAGGAACAGTCTACAAAAATGGAGATTGCCAAAGTTTCAAATTCTGCCAAAAGATCTGCAGACCTGTCCTCTAGTCAGTCTTCATTGCCCCCTTCTTCCCTCCTTCTCCTACTTGGTGCTGCGCCACATGCAGACAAGGTCAATAACTCCGTCTCTGCCTCTCCCTCAAATGAAAATCTCAGTCCCACTTTGAACCCAAGCGCGGTCATGGAGGAGACCACCTATGGCTCACCGCCCTCCACAGGAACTCCTCCTGTGAGCCCTGAAACTCAGCAGTCCATCCTTGACGCCTGCCCCCACGACGTCCTCTACATCTCAGACCTCATCACCTTTTCTTCTAGGTTCTGCGGGTCCAACCGCCCTCCCAGCAGCCAGCTGGTTTTTGGCTCAAGCCAAGAGATGGTGGAGGTCATCATGGAGCTGATCACCACCACCCACTGGGGACGCGGATTCGCACTTCTGTTCCACTACCACAACCTGACCAAGCCAGGAAGGGACCAACGAACCACGTCTCCGTCAGACGGCAGGGTGGACTCTCTTCTTGCTGCTGTGAGCGGAGCCGCTTTCTTCGCTCTGATACTCACGACTGTACTCTGCATCATTTTCAGGTAACAGAAGCAACCAAACGATTTAAACCAGTGGAAATTGTGCCTAGAAAAAGGCTTAATGGAACAGCTAATTGATGTTAATACAGTCGGTGATTTGTGTTTGACACCGGAAGATGCAGAAATTCACCTTCTAAAAATTTCTCGCAGTTTTCATTAAACATTGGCAACTGGAGCCTTTGTATTAACTTAATGTTAAACAATGAACCACTTCTGGTTTTGCTGAAAATGACTGTTTTTTAAAAGAAATAATTAATTTGGAAAGATGGAGGAAATGATGCATACACTGATCAGAATTATACAACCAATTTCCGATATACAGGTGCAGTACATCTTTGACTTGCTAATACCAGTATTAGTTGATTTTTAATTTCTCTCTATAAGTCTTAAACAACATAAAAAAAACAAAATATTTATTTTTATGTTAATTAATTATATTTTGAGTAGAAGTTATGTCCTATGTGAGAGAGCAGCTTCTGTAAAGGAGGGTTTTACAAAAACAAAGGCAAAAGTGATTTTGAGTTGGCTTCAGCATCTTTTGTTAGCGATTAGCAACATTAGCATCAGCAACTGTGAACTCCCAAGATCTGAACTCCTGCATATCCTGCCGCTGCGTAGCTCGACAGAAAATGCACAAGTGCTGGCCTGCATTGTCACATCCCTGTAATGTTGACTCAGCTGGGCGCCTCGGTGCCTGATGTGGTGACCTTTGGTGATTAGCTGGCTTTGGCTGCGGCGGTGCGTCTTCCTTGATGTCGGCGTTTCTCACCAAACACCGAGAGGGCATTCAAGGTGCAGCACCTGGCATCAATTCCAGCTCCACAAAACCAGAAAGGCAGGATGAAAGCAAAGGGCGGGTAACTGAGCGACTAGGGGACAACCGGGAGAGGCAGAGTCCAGTGTGAGTTTGGTAGCAGTACCATTCAAAGGCTGTTAAAAAGGTGTAAATTACATTTGTTCCCAGCCCCAAGTAAGTGGCGCTAATCTTAAGCAAGCGTAATACTATCCGTTCTGACGAGCTGATTGTTTTACCCCCTCGCTGTCTGAACGTCTGGAAGGGTTTACATTTGTGCCTGTAATAATCCTCAACTTTCTGAAAGAATTTGAGCAGCTTGGTACGTCGGTCCCTCCGCAAGCACAATAACTCTGCAGGCTCTCACTTTATAAGGCCAGTAAAATTAGAAACACGTGTTCCATAAAAAGGAAAGTGTATATAGCAACAACAACAACACCACAAACGCACGAACACGCGTTAATGCGCAACTCAAAATGCAAAAGCTCCATGGCTGTTTTGTTGTTGTTGTTTTTTTGTTTGCTTTGTTTTTTCCCCTCCTGATGTTTCCTGTTAATTCATGAGTTCACTGAAACAGCTGGCACCAAGCCAGGCTAGTCAGGCACAATCATGCAAGTTTTAAGTAGCACTGAGTTCACCTTCGAAGGTGAAAATCGTTAGGAAACAGCCAGAGGTGGATGAGGGTATCCGCAGGGGTTGCTCTCCGTTTACTGGTGACAGGTAATGAAATCAGTCACTCAGCTGTGACATTCACTTTTAATAAGAGCCTACATGCCTGCGTATTTCATACTTCACTGGGTCAAATAAATCTCAAAATGGGGAGGAAAGTTAGACAAATACTCCAGAAAAGACTGACAACATACTCCATCTTTTAAGAATATTAATAACAATAGCCATGTGTGTGGGGAGGGAGCAATATTCAAAAATATATTCCCTCCCCTTGAAGTTTTTCACATTTTTCAACAACCATCAGTGTACTTTATTGACGTTTTGATATGACAGAACAACACAACGTGGCGCGTGATTGTGAAGAAGAAGGAAAGAATCCTGGGTTCTTCCACATTAAAAAAAAAAAAAAAAAACTTCTGAAAAGTCAACCTGATACCCCTAAATAAAACCCGGCGCATTCAAGCACCATCAGTTGCCGGCACATTAGTGGGTAGACTCCACATGTGTGTAATTTAATCTCAGCATAAACCCGGCTACTATGTAAAGACGTCAGAGGTTCGAGGCTAGCGGTGGACATGAAGGCCAAGCAGACAGGTCGAGGTGAAAGTTATGGAGAGGCTTAACGCATGATTAGGCTACGAAATACAATTTGAACATTTCCCTGAGCTCTGTTCAATCCAAGTGGAAAAAGAATGGCACAACAGAAAGCGACCTGAGAAACGATGGACCGCCTAATCTGACAGGGCTGGGCATGGAGAGCATTAATCACTACAGCAGACGAGAGGCCCTACGGTGAATCTAGAGCAGCTGCTAAGATCCGCAGTTTAAGTTGGCAGGACAACTATTAGCCTCGCACTCCATATATCTGCCCTTTCGTGACAACAAAAAAGCGAATGTTGAAGGAAGGCCATAAGAAATCTTGTTTGAAGTTTGCCACTATCCATGTGGTAGACAAAGCAAACGGGAAAGAATGTGTTCTGGTTAGATTAATTCAAAATGGAACTTTTTGGCCTGCATGAAAAACGCTGTGCAGGCAAAGGGGAGGGTGGATTATGGGAAGATGGATGGAATTAAATATGGGAAAATGTCTGAAGACCTGTCACTGAACTTGAACCTGGACAGAGGTCATTTTGCAGCCTAAGTTTTTTTGTAGGAATGCAAGTTATCAATTAATGAGTTAATCTAAAGTTGATTGATTTTATCGATAGACTAGCAATTAATTAATAAGTGGCCATTTAAAAAAAAAAACAACAGTTTTTCTCTTGTGTCAATACTTTTGACAATTAAGTAATTTTTTAATGAGCTCTGTTAAAGTGAAACTTAAGCAGCTGGTGGAGTTTTTATATTTCAGAACAGAACTGCCTAAGTCGCATTTCTCATTCAACACCGAACTCTGTTCATACCATTTCTCTTCAACGTTCTGGGCTAGGGCCACCATCTTTGTTTCTGTATCAACTGACTTGGCTTCTGGATCAGTGGAGGCGCCCTCTCCTGGATGACGGGCAAACTGCAATACTGAATGAAGGTCCAAGTGGATGTTTTGAGTCAGTCGATTGGAACTAATTTTAATCTAATACACCATTAATTAACAATTAGTCAGAAGTTCATTAACTGTTCGCATTCCTAGTCAGGTGCAGGGAAATGTTCACATTCCTTTACTGGAGTGACCCGTTCAAGTCTAGGGAAAATGTGGCAATCATAATGTTTATGAACTCCGTCAGTCTAGTTTGATGAAGTTATTCTGTTTAGCTGAGAATAACTGGAAGAATTCAGTCTCTAAATGTGCAAATCACTGACTCAGGGGTTTGATTACAAACACAGACTACAAGAAAAACAAAATACCGTTTTCCTTCCACTTTCCAATTATACACTACTTGGTGTTGGTCTATCACACAAAATCCCTGTAAACACATTTAAGCTTGTGGTTGTAGCATGTAAAAAAAACGGGCTTAAGGCAAGGCGAATGTAGGAATAATGTCGATCCTCCTTTAATGGTAATTAAAACTGAGAGACCGGTTAGAGCTTGTTACCACACATCACAAAGTTTTAAATTCCTACCAGCGAAAAAATGCAACGACAGCTCAGCAGCAGCCATTACAGGAATGGTTGGAGATGACTAGAGCGTTTGTGAGAAGTCAAGTTTTTGCGGTGCTTCTTGCTTCGTTATTCAGGGCCACAACAGAACAAATACTGAGTCGGATCGCCACAGGTATGCGGGAGTTATTATACTAAAAGTTAATGGAGGTAATTATATTGCCAGAAAGCTCCCATTTCAGCACAGCTACATGGGACTGTGTCCATTTTTACATTTCTGGTCAAATTGCAAGCATCAGAATGGTTTTCCTTCAGCAGCAGCTTCTTTTTAAAAAAAAAAAGGAAAAAAAAGAGCTTTCTTTCACAGATCTGTCTTTAATTAGCACTTGAACTGATTATGGTTATTACTTTGTTTTTCAGACCCAAACTGTGTCCAAAAAGAGCCAGTTCCTGCACATCCAGCAACTCTGAGGTACAGAAACAAAACGTTGTTTTGTTTTGGGTTTTTTCCCCCCCAACATCCTCTCTGTTTGGCATTTTATTCTTCTGAATATTTGGTGCTTGAAATACATGATGCACAAAGCTAACAGTTTTAGTAACATTTTAGTTGAACTGTGTGTGTGTAGAGGGGGTGGAGGGGGGAGTGGGGGGAAGAAACAACCCCAGACTGTTAAATCCATAAAATTGGAGTCAGGGGCTCCATATTAAGCGCTGATTATTACAGACTCCATAGGGAGTGAGAGGTGGACCTTGTCTTGTTTAAATCTCTGACGTCAAGGCGCCTGTTGTTTTTCTTTTTTCCATAGCTGTTCGTGTCGTGAAAGAATTTGCGGGATGCCTACGAGTCTGGCACGGAATTTCACAAAAAAAAAAAAAAAAAAAACAAGATTTAGAGATTATTTGCTATTGACAAATCTATTCCTCTTTATAAGCTAAAATGTTCTCGTAATATTTTCAAGTGGATCGTCTTTATCTAAAGACTCTGTAAGAAGGATCAGATGCCGGTCCCTGTTTAAATACGTTTGCTTCTTCTCCTGGTTCATCCCTGTTTGTTTCTCCACGAGTCTTATCCCCTACCTGCCTTCTTGTCTCTGCTGTCTGATTCATTTGTCAGACATTCCTCTGGAAATGGAGGTTTATCCGGGATCACCGGACATTTCTTTTAATATATTTTCACTACCGAGGGCCAACGCCGCCTACTTCTGTGGCTGTACCTCACCCACTCCCCACTGAGCCGAACCAGCGGAGGTTCACTCCAGGTCACAGATTTACAACAAAGGCTGTTTGGTAACATTTGCAAAGCCTGCTTTACGGCCTTATTATCCTTATCTGTGTTGTTATAGTGGAAATTAGACTTTGATTCATTTTTGCTTCTCAACTCTTCAGTCAACGGAAAACGTAATTATAACCAGCTAATAAAAAAATTAATATTGTGTTTAAAGTGTAAAAATCATAATTTTTCATGTCATAAACTAAGTGTGAACAAATTTTCTCAAATCACAAGGCAGAGTCAATCAAGACTACCAACTTAATTTGACTTGATGGTAAAAACATGTGGAGCACAGCGAAAGCAAAACAAGAGATGTGTACCGATCGGATAAATTTGGTCAACATTCGATCTCCGAACTTTGTAAAGCCAAAACCGATCGGCCAAAATACCTAACCTTTTTGTCGTTAAGTTCTCAGAGTTGTTGTCGAGTCCGACAGTCAGCTGTCAAACTGTCGTCACATTTGGCATTAGTTACTGAGTGTTGTGGTAGTGTGTTACTGATTTGGGGGTTAAAAACGTCCTAATTTATTTTCCAATTTGGTCAGTCAAATTGGAAATTGTCAGATCCACGGTGAAGCTATGCTTTCCAAGATTTCCATGTTTTTTTTTTGTTTTTTTGTTTTGTTTTTTTGTGGGGCTTTAACACAGCACCCAATTTGTTTCAAGCATTGATACAATGAATAATCTGCGTGCATTGTGTTGTAGGTCACGGAGGGAGTCCAGAGCGTTGCCGCCGAAATCAGTGAGCTCCAGCTGATTGCTGAGAATCAAGCCGGTCCGGAGATGACCGCAGAGCAGGACAACGACAGCAACCAGCCCCGTGCAGGTTGGGAGGTGACACACCTGCACAGATCCATGTATTCCCACAATATCAATTCCTCAATGACTGAGCAACTACACTCTGCTCGGCTATTTATTTAAATTCAACTCTATGACCCCGGAGTGCATCAGTAATAGCGCCGAAACGAGCCGAGTGCCCTTCATAAGCAAAGCTATTGTGGATATCGATTTAGATTTATTCGCGCCTCTTTTTTTTTTTTTTTAGACTTTTGGCTGGAATATTTCAGGAATGATAATAACACCATCAAGGATATAAATCTTTTCATGTGGTCATTGCGTTCATTCAGACGTTAAAGTGTATCCTCCACGCAGGGCGGGAAAGAAGATTTATCAGTTTGGCTGCGTGGGAATAGATTCTCTGATTTACATGCTGCCTTTTCTTTGCTCTTTCAAACAAGTACTCCACTTGTGAAGTGCCAGGGGTTATGTGCCAAACATGCGTCATAATCCTTAAATGAAATCATTCCGTTGTTAATCTCACATTAAAAGAAGAAGAAGAAAAAAAAGTCCAGCCGTTTTTAATAAAATCAGCTGAGCCAAAGGTTTAGCATCACAGCAATTTTAGAGAATAAAAGTAGCAGAACTATTTATTTATTCATTTGTATTTTTGCTTTTCTTTTTTAAACTGACCCATATAATAAACTAATTCCTGTTTGCCAATCGGGTATAGCAGAAACTGTCCTTGTACGTACTTGCCTAAACCTGTCCATGTCTTCAGGTAGAGCAGTAATCAAAATGTTTTGAACAGCTGGATCTGTGACAGGCCAGCCTCGATTAATCCACAACGGTGGCGTTAATGTTGAGACAAAACCTCACTAAGGTCGCTGCCAGATAAGTGCAGCAACGGTTCCCGTGTAGGATAGTTCAAACTGAACTTTCTGCAGGTCAACCTGTAAAGCACGTACAAGTTCTCTTTTTGTTTTTGAAAAAATATATGTAGAAACCGTCACAGAGATCCAACAAATCCACTGACTTTCAACGTCAAATTCATGAAATGTCACGACTTGGTGGGCTATAATAGTCTGCAAAATATGTAACAGAATATTACTGTTGTTTTACTAAAAGAAATGGCATTTATAATTTGAGAAGGTCAGACATAAAATAATAATAAAAAGAAAACATAGTAAGAACTAAATAAATGGAACTCTGTATTTCTGTTGTTGAACAATTCATCTAAAGACACCAAAGAGAGTAAATCGATTTGTACTTTGATGAAAATAATAAAATATAAAATACTATAAAAGAATAATGAAGTGTATTGATTCAGTAGAGCGCTGTGTCGTTGCAAAAATAATATAGATTTTTTTCTTTATTATTATCTTTATTTATACACGTTGCCTATATTGTGTTTAAAGAGATATATGGATGCTTGATTGATGTTTAGTTGTTTATGGCTTAGTGAATTGACTTTTGAGAGAAGGGGTTGACTATAAGTTTCTTTTTTCTTAAAACTTCTCCTTTTCATTCAAAATGTTTGTTTATGTCATCGTGTGATGATGGGTTCATTTAAAACTGTAAATGAATGAAATAAACAAACAAATTAAATAAATACGCTGCTAAAGCGTAGCAAAACTATTTCTAATTTAAGTTCTGCCAACTTTTTACCTTTTGTTGCCTTTTGTCTATAATGATGCCTTTTGAAAATAAAATGGAATGATATTAGAATTATGGCAGCAAACCAGCACAACGCAAAGAACTTTGCACAGTTTTTCAACCAAACTAACCGACTGAGTTCAAATGCTGTTGGATGCAGTTAATGCTGGCTAAAAGATGACTAGCTAATAACAATACAATGCCTCGAGCTTGTTAACAAATACTGTAGCCTGTAGGCTACTGATGATGTTGCCTATGTTCAAAATTGGGTAGATCTGGTTACATTCCCATGAGTAACTTTTTTGAAAAAAAGAAAAAAAACTTATTAGAGTAGTTTCACAGCACTGTACCTTTTTCTTTTACTTGAGTAATATTATTATTGCTTCGACTATTTTTTTTTGTTGCTACGATTTATTTTGCCCCCACCAAAATAAGCCGATGCACTGAATATGGGACTGCAAATTGGTCAAACCCTTCTTTGTTAAACTGGTGGTTTTGCTGAGTAACTGGTTGGATGTAGCGGTCACATTGACACTTGTAGGTTGGTAAAATGGAGGGGCCAATGGTTCCCTGGCCCCCCCTGTTCTGGCAGATCACTCAGATCAAGTTCAGACTTGTGTTACAATAATGTATTTAGTGCCCACAGATTCTATTTTTTTCATAGCGCATGCTCATTGCTGCTATTATTACCCCTAGCAACAGTTGCTAGGGGTAACTTTTTGCCTTTGTAAAAAGTTACCCCTCAGCATGACTGATGGACAATCATGACTGATTGTCCATCAGCATGACTTCAAATGGTGTCTGTGTCATGAGGCCCTGCTAAGGATGACTTTGTGATGTCATAGAGTCCATGACATCACCAACTGATCAGTTAATTCTCTGGTTAGTTAACACAGAATTAATTTGGACATTTTAGCTCAGCTCAAAAAAGATCAGTAACAAAACCTCACTTTTTTTTTGGAAAAACATGAAAAAAAGGTTCTCCAACAAAATCCATCCTGGTGAAACAACCCCGGATTACAGGAAAAAAAAACTTTCTCAACGAACTTCTTTGGAAAGTGATTGAAAAATCTGCGGACAGACCAACTCTGTATCTTGTCAGAGAAACATCTTTGGAAGACCACCATGAGGTTTTGATCTCACTTTTCAGAGAAACAGGAGAATTAAATGTGGATGTTTTCAGAGGTGTCAGAAGAGCTGAGTGAACGGATTTTCCAAAGCCTCGCCAGAGATGCTTTCCACTTTGCTTGTGTACTGCATTTAATTGGACTTCTTGATTACCCAGGAGGACATAAAGTTATTGTGTCCCTTCAACACGACACATCCTGTTTCTGTTGACATCAAGCTTCACCTCAACAGCAGGCGTTATCTCAGGTCTTCATTCTTGTATAGGTCTTCGAAGTCTATTGATTCGATGTCTTCCAAAACTAGATCACCTTTGTTCACATATGGATAGTATTTGTTTATGTCCTGGTTGTCAAAGTCTACTGCGTTTTGGCTTTCAATGTTTTTTAGTCCATACTCAGAGGCCGGTCCCGACTCAGAGTCAGGACCGGCCTCTGAGTCGGGACCGGCCTCTGAGTCGGGACCGGCCTCTGAGTCGGGACCGGCCTCTGAGTCGGGATCGGCCTCTGAGTCGGGACCTGCCTCTGAGTCGGGACCTGCCTCTGAGTCGGGACTGCCTCCGACTGCCTCCGAGTCGGGACCTGCCTCCGAGTCGGGACCTGCCTCCGAGTCGGGACCTGCCTCCGAGTCGGGACCGGCCTCCGAGTCGGGACCGGCCTCCGAGTCGGGACCGGCTTCCTTAGCGTACTAATGCTAGCATGATCACTCTCTTTTACTAGAACATATTGAGAATTTGGCTCATTACATACGCCATTGTGGTTCCAGTTAATATTGTTCAGAAACAACTGACAAAAAAGGCTGTTTTCCATCTTCATAAGCTTCCTACTTTGTTTTAAATGCCATTTTCTTTGGTGACGAGCCACACAGCTCTTCTGGGTTGATGCATGTTGCAGAGCATTTTACATAGAGCCGCTGCTGCAGCTCGCAAGCTTCCTCCTAGCTGTGAAAGTGTGTCTGTGTGGACACAAAGCCCCTGCTATGTTGTCTAATAGTTTCTCTTTCTGTCTTTCTGCAGTCGCTGCTGAAGGCGATGCGCCCCAGACTGCAGATGTGGAGCTCTCCTGCAGTGGTCTGACTGAACTTGATCTCGGTGCAGATGAGGTTTTCATCGTATCACCAGCTGCTTGCCCAAGCCGGCTGCCCTTCTACCCTCATGCTGTAAGAATCTGTTGGATGTTAACAGTAATGCCTGCTGTATCTTACGAAAGACTTTCCATAACTTGTCCCACAGTCACAGATGTCAATGTGTTTTGAGGGGTGGGGGGTTATTTGATAGACTGACACAAAGTAGTGTGCAAGACCCCGCCCTATAACTCTCTGCTGGAGTGCAAAATACTATAATGACTACCATTGGTTTTAATTGTCAACACTATGACAACTAGATAACAAGGTCCAAGGGTATCACATTTAACAGGTCAGCAAAAAGTTTTAATTAAAAATAGTGAGGGACAGGGAAGTAGTTTAGCTATGTTAAACTACTTCCTTGTAGTTTAGCACAACATGTAGATGTACTGTGGAATTTGGCGTGTTTCAGTTCAGTAAAATAAAAAAACACCAACTCTCTGACAGATCATCAGTAGAGCAGCTGTTTAAATTGGCTAATGAACCACCGCTGTGTTCAGACATCACTAATTAACAAAATTGTTCTACCAAGGCAGAGCGGCTGTGGATAGGAAATAAAAGAATAGTCTTTTGGCCCTCCCGTGTTGTGCGCATGCGCGAAATTTGAAGATGCAAACGGTAACTTGTCTACAGTTGTGAAGTGAAAGCAAAATTTAGTTTTTTCTTTTCCACAATGAGGGGAGAAAAAGTCCTGAAATTTGTGACAGATTAGTACCCAGCCTTTTTTTTCACTACATTTACATCAATAATGTTTTAGCAGCTGCCAGTAAATATCTGTTTTTCTGATTTGCTGTGTATTATTATTTTAAAGTTGTATCAACAGGATGACCAAAGTCGAAAGTATATGATGCGGCATAAAATGTATTCAAGTCATGAAAACGGGTAACATTTTATGGCAATGGCTAATTTTAAAAAGCTGAAAACGGCGGCCATTTTGAAAAATGACCGTCATCCTGAAATTCGAGTGGCTCACGGGAAATATGACAAACATACAGTATGAGGGGTGAGAATAAAATTTTTTAAGCTTGTATCCACACTTGAAAAATGTTTACAGTAATGTGCTGCACTGAAAATGACAGGCAATCTACATGGACTCGTAGCACATGTTGCTTTAAGCTAACTTCAGTGAGACTTTAAGCTAACTTCCGTTAGCTTAAAGCAATAAAAAGAGATTTTTTTTCCCCCTTGACTTTTGTTGCCAGTGTAGGAGAACAAAACCCCAGAGCTCTTCCTGAGCTCCTGACTCCGTTCCTCTCGTAGCACCAGCGCGCTAACATTGGTTCTCCGATGTGAAATGACGAGAATGGCGCTGAATGCTATCCGCTAACCAGGGGTGTGATACGGCTGTGAATTCCTCACAGTGCTGCCTCACTTTGCACGCTGGTTCAAAGGTCTCTGCCCAAACGCGATGCTGTAGGGACGAGAGCAAAAAACGTTTATGTAATCGCAGTGTCGGACCCCTCAGTTCTGTGTTTCGACCCGCTAATGTGGAAAAGTTCCCAGTACAAATGAACATCGGAGGTGGCAGAGCGTTGGCTTTTTCTTTTTTTTTTCTGAACTGACCTAATGTTCCCAATCAGACTGATACGATTATTCTGACGGACGCAAGGTACTAAAACTATGTCAGCTATGAGGACATGAATGGGAAATGAGGATAATTAAAAGAGGAGGAGGAGTTTTGAGGAAGCAGGCGATTTTTTTTTCTTTCTTTTTTTTGCTCTCTTTTGTGCTCTTTTGGAATAAGAGTTGGCATAAAACAACTCTGGCAGCTTTTTGAAGGACTGGCAGGCTTTTCTGCAGCCTAGGCTAATGGAGTATTATCATCAGAGCCAGATTCCCAGCTCAAAGTGTGCGTGTGTGTGTGCGCGTGTGCATGTGTGTGTGTGTTCGCGCGCGCGTGCGTGCGTTGCTGTGTTGTGCCGCTGCACGCTTTGACACACAGTGTGTGGTCTGCCTGTGTGTGTCCTCGATTCAGAAAACCTTGTAAGTAATGTTTGGTAAATGTTACATGAGAACGACGCATTGCAGAAATAATTAGTGGGGATGGACGTTGGGTTTCCACCCAACGTCCATCCACCCCAGATGTTCGTGCAAGCATCATTAACTGTCGTGTTTTAAATGCTTCGGCTTTGATTTGACATTTTTGTTGCTGTAAAAAGAAAAAAAAAAAAAAAAAAAAGCAAGTTTCGACAGCATTCTGGCTGAAAAGCCGAGCTTTCCGGCTCTAAACGGTTTGTTACTCGCTGCCTGAACGTTCGACAGGTTCTACTAATGTGTGTGAAAGTGTGTGTGTGTGTGTGTGTGTGTGTGTGTGTGCGCCGAGCTTTCTTCCGAGCAACTCTCACCCTCTCCGCCTCCCACCTCCTCCTGAAATGTTTCCAGCTCGATCTTTGATTGACTGGAGTTGCTGAT
This sequence comes from Poecilia reticulata, assembly GCF_904066995.2. NCBI lineage: Eukaryota > Metazoa > Chordata > Actinopteri > Cyprinodontiformes > Poeciliidae > Poecilia > Poecilia reticulata. The sequence goes on from NC_088838.1 coordinate 7,887,119, forward strand.
CTCTTGCCTCGTGTCAAATGTAAAGTTGCCATTGTGTTTGCGGGGCTTTACCGGGCAAAAGGACGTTTTAATTAAAGCCCCGCGCTAATTCTAGTCTAGACAAAGCTAGCCGCTACAGACTCTGCGGGAAGGATTAGTTCTCTCTGGAACAACTAAAGCCTCCGTCCTGTGCTGATCGACGGGCAACTAACTGGCTGATCAAAATTGATGAAGTAACTTTTGCACTAATTTGCTGACTGGATTTTGCCGCTGCAGGAAAAATACATGTAACGTGCGCCAAAACGCCGCAACGACCAATTTGATTTAATCTCAGGGGTTTTGCATATCAGGACATTATGAAATGCTTTGAAATCATATAAATGAAAATGTAAGCCCTCCACATTCTACTACATCATTACTTATGAGCTAAAGTATGTTGTTGTTTTTTTATATCTTTATGACTATTCGTCATGCTCTTGGTACAATCGCCATATTTCTTTACAGTGTTGCTTCAGTTTGTTTAAGTTTGCTGGTATTAAATTTTGAACAGGTATTTTAAGGTCCAGCATTCATCCTGGACTGCTGGTTTCCATGTGTATGTTTACCCTTCTGCAAAAAACAAAATCTTATAAGAATATTTCAATTATGTGAAATAATCTGGCAATATTGAAGGAAAATGTACTTTTCCCATCGTTATTAAGAAATTATTGACTTGAAACGAGCTCCTCTGTCTTGCGGAAAAGTTACTTGTAAGTTAGTTTTTGTCTTATTTCGTGTGTACTAAGACATTTGCACTAGAAACCTGAACCACAAGCAGTTGGTAAGATTTTATTTTATTTTTTTGCAGTGCAGTTTTCCTCCAGATAAAACTGAAATCATTCCAAAATTCCCATCTTTTCTCCTGACAGCGTTTTTATTTTTTTAATTGACTCTCAATAAAAAATGATGAGGATTCTAAGAGACATGCACACAGTTGGTGAGCTCAGCTAATCAGCACCCTTTGCTTTTGCTAATGCATCGCACACAACTACCGTAAATGCATTGGGAGGCATTCAGGTGTAAAGCTGTCTTCCGTCTGAAATAACAGACTGTCAGTTCTTTATATTCCAAACCGTTTCTGACCGTCGTTTGATAGCAGAGGATGATAACAGTAAAAAAACCGGCTTATCTCAGTCTAATTCAGTTCTCCAGGCGATGGTTTGAAAGTTAAATTCACAGATTGTACGTCCTTAGCGAAGACCATCGGTTGTTGCTCTAGCAGAGATGCGTGCTTGATTTGTTGATGGTCTGTCCGGCCCGTTGCAGGTCAGTGACCTTGCTGCTCCAGTTGAGTGCTTAAGAATAAGGCCGCCTCTGATATGGAAGCTATTTATGTTGTCTGTTGAACCTTATTTCTAATTTGTTTGTTTACAGTCTTTGGGCAACTCTTGTCTTTTAACCTCTGCTCATTTATTTGCCACATAGCTTCTTCCTTCCTTTCTTGCTTTTGTTTGGTATCCATGAATCCATGCAGCCAAGTTCAGAAAAAGCAACCAAGAAAAAGTGTAGAATAAATAAATGGAGAAAAAAAAAGTAGACGATATGTTTATATATATATACTCTTTTTTTAATTGTGAGATTTGGAAGAAAAAAGAAAATTAACTTAGATGAACAATGAAAGGCAACATATTATAATGCAGTGTCATGAAAAAGTGTCACTAAATTGCACACAGCATTTAAGGCTTAAAATCATGTCTCTCTTTTTTCTACTACTCCATTACTATCATCTGCTTTCTGTTGATTCATAACATAAAATTTAATAGGATGCGTTAAAGTTGACGACTGCAACATGATAAAACGTGAAAGTTACATAATGTGGACTAATATGTTGTTGTTGTTTGGATTCATTCATATCCATGTCTTACATGAAAGACTTGTGTGTTTCTTAGCAGCGGGAGAGGTTCCTGCGACACAGTGACACCGGCCCCGGTCCTTCATGCGACTGGCCCTCAGCGGACCCCAGCACGTCGCCGGCCGGGGCCAGGTCCCTTAAAGAGAGCGTCTGCTCGCGGCCGAGAGCGTGGAGCGTACGCACCTTCCAGGACTTCCTGCCTCCTCTGCCGCAGCTTCACAAGAAGTGGTGCAGCTGGAACTCCACCAGCCCCTTCACGAAGCTGGTGGACAACGTCAGTACTCGGCTCTTTACTGCAGCGCTGCAGAATAAGTTTCACTTTGGGCCGTATCATGATCATGGATGTTCTTAAAGGGCCGGTAGAGCTTGAATGGTTTGATAAAACCCACTAAAAAAACTGTTAAAATGTTAACAAATAGCAGTGTCTGCATTTGAGACAATGCTACTGTGAGATGAATATTATCTAATTTATTTAATTTAAATTAAATAATATTTAATGTTAAGAATGTGCAGCAATTTGTTTGTGCTGTTATCATTTTTAAGATATTAAAAGTTTCCACAGCAGCACAAACGTAGCACAGGCGATTAACACCAGATTTGTTTGATTTCAGTAGCTAAGTGTATTTATTACCCCTAGCATCACTTAAACCCAAAGTTTTGACTCATCTTGCAGAAAATTAAACACTTAAGGATGCATCAGCACAAAAAAGTATATTTCTGTGAATTTTGGCTATCGTGGAATTGCGAGAAACTTGGGACTGATTGATGTAATTTGGCAGTGCACAGATAAAAGCCGTTTTGGTTTGATTGATAAAATAATATTTAAGCACACAACTGTTGAAGGTTGTATTTCTGCATCCCTCTAGAATCTAGGTTTAATATCTTCTAACCCGTCGAATGTTTCATTTCAGACGCCATCCGGTTTGATTCCCGACCGCAAAGAAAGCCACAGCAGGAAGGTGTTCTCCGACGCCCACCTGGAGGCCCAGGCGAACACCAGCATCGCCTCCGACTCCTCCACCAGCACCGCCTCCTACCCCCTGACGCAGCCCGCACAGCGACAGCGCCGCCTCAACTCCACCAGCAACCTGCGCCGCTCCCGCTTCACCGGGCCGTGTTTCGGCCTCCTCTCCGAAGCAAAAGATCCACCGAAGGGGGGCGGCGTCCCCCCAGGCCGCGTCCCTTCGGAGACCGGTCCTGGCTCCTCTTCCTCACCCTCCTCTTGTTCTTCCTCCTCCTCTTCCGCTCAGTGCCACGTCGAGAGCGGAAAGAGGCTGGAGTTCCCAGGCGAGGGCGATCACATCAGCGTGCCAGTGTTCGCCATCTCCGAGGAGGAGGACAGGCAGCCGCTGGTCTCGACTCAGCACCTGGAGCGGACGAACGGACCGGTCAGGGCGAAGCACGAGAGCAAACGGCCGCCCGCGGGCGGCGTCAGCCCCAAGAGGGTCAGGCCGGAGTGGAGGCCGTGGGGGAGTCAGGTGTCGGGCGGCGCCGCTTCGGGAGCGTTCAGCGAGTCGGGGGCGCTGAAGAACGGCCAGCCGTCCGTGAGTCTGTCCACGGGGCTGTGCTCCGTGACAAACCACATGTGACCCGTAGCCGAGGAGACGAGACTGTGCTGACCGAGACCTGGATTTATGAACTAGTGGCACTGTGAAAACAACAACAACAACAACAAAAAAAAACACTTTTTTTTTTTCTGACATGAACTTTTACAAACTCCACTCTGCGCTGCAAAAACACAAAGTCTCACCAAGTATGTTTGGTCCAGTTTCCAGTGCAAATGTCTTAGTAGACTTGAAACAAAAAGACTAAACTAACTTTAGAGCAAGAAGGAGGTACTTTATTTAAGTCAGTAATTTAATATTGATGGAAAAAGCTGGAGTTATAACTGTTAGTACAAAAAGTTATCAGTTTTATATTATAACTTTTATATCAATTTCCCCCCAAATTGTTCCACTGGCCGATTTTTTTCTTTTCTTTTTTTTCCTTAAAGCTAGTTCTTTTTCACAAATATTAATTAAAACATTTTCAGCTATTTCTAGCTGAAAAGCTTCTTTTCAGATAGCTTTGTTTTGTTTCAAGCGTACTCCGATATTACGCAATACTACAAGAAACCGAACCAAAAACACTTGGTAAGATTTTGCGCTGGCTCATCAGTTCATATATAAAAACTGTTCATATATAAGTTTTTATATGTGAACAGTTCATATATAAAAAAAAAGCTCTTGGACAAAGAAAAAGCTGTTCATTTTCCAGAGGAACTGACTTTAAAAGCCTGAACGGCGTTTCTTTTCTTTTAGCTCCTGTATTTCAGCCGCTGCATTTTCCTGCCTCTTCCTGTGATTCTCCATGTGGTCATCGTCGCTTTTTACCCACAAGTATTATGTAGGACGTAGATAAATCATTTATATCATTGTCACGTCGGCGTACGCGTTCTCCTGGTAACAGATTATAAAAGGGAAGTTGGAATACTATATAAAGTGAGAATAGAGACCGTTATGTAGTACAGAGCACTTAAACGTTAGTTGTTTATATGTAAGTACAGGTTCAATAAACATGCTACTGTTAACATCTGGTGTTCTTAATTTAACACAAAAAAATAGTTCTTGGATGTTTTGACCGAAATTGTGAACATCCCGTGAAGGTTTTATCATTTCTGATCAATTAGAATATTACTGAAAATCCCGTTTATAAATACATGTTCTTTTTTTGATATAAAATTGATAGAACATGACAAATGAGTTCCTGTTCCAACATTCCCAATACAAACGATCTTACTTTTACATCATAAAGCAGAAAGAAATCAAAAACATGCGAGTTCGTTTGGCTGCAAAACAAATTTTAATCATGAACAAAAACGGCAACCCAGACTTCCTTTGAACTATATCAATTTTATTATATTTAAATGATCAGAAGTCAGAGCTAAAGGCATTTCAAACAGTTTCAGTACTGCTGACACCACGAAACGTACTTTTCTCAAAGTCCACGACAAACTCCTGCACCTTCCTACTGATCTACGATTCAACTAGAACTTGATTATAATCTAGATTCATTCTTAAAATAGTGCAATGCATCCAAGTGTTACAGGCATTTAGAAAGATTTACATCCCCCCTTACAGAGGAAGCACATGCAGCTTCTCTCCATTTGTCCTTTTTGAATCCAAACATCTTTCATATGTATTGTGATGAGGTAGAATGAAACCTGCTGATTTGCTCCTGAGCACCTTTGTCCGGACTTTTCTATTTTTTTTTTGCAGAAAAAAAATGAAACAAAAAATTACAGCACCCCTCAAAATCCGCTAATACCAATTCCTGATTGGAGCGGCTTGGGATTGTTGTTAGCTCAGCCGGATCTCCTGTAGCGAATAATTAAAACTCGTCTGCGGGGGGGAATAGATCAGGCTTGTGCCGAGAGGCTGAGCTGCTAAAGAATGCATACCTCGACTCAGCATGAAATACAAAAATAATTAAAATACAGAAAACAGTGACCTTAACCCCACACACACACAATGGTAGAAACAGGAAAGTGCCCTTTAACAACTTTTTTTTTTTTTTTTTTGCCTCATTGATTCAACAGGCAACATAAAACTAAATATGATAAAAGTTACATGTACATCAGAAATTAACAACTTTCTTATACTATAAAGGAATTAAGTTTGTGCTTAAATCTCCATTATATTGTGGAATTAATCTTTCTGTACGTTTAAAACCCAGATATAGTAGGCAATTTATTTTCAATACACCAAGCACAGACTCTTAGGATGTTTAATAATGTTTTGAACTTTCTCCTAATTGTGAGAAACTTGAGTAAAGATCGTCCATGGCCAAGAAAAAAAAAATCTGCATAAATTTTGAAAATCAATAAGAAATCCACATTAAACTTGGCCTTTCAAAGGCCTGCTTTAAGCATTTTCTACTTCTTTACATCCATCACCATTTTCAACACACTAATAAACGGAAAATTACCGATACGTTTAGAGTTTTAATATATATATAAAAACTTTAAATCTACTATATAGAAGTATCAGCTAGACAGAAGCTAGAAGCCAAGTGTGATTTGTCCAGTTGTTACTACACTAATAATCTGAGACATTGATAGTCTAAAGAGGATGTCAGTGCACATCTTTCCACCACCCCTCTGCCCACTTTGCAAAGAAAGTTTCAAAATAAAAAGTGTTGTGTACCTGAGGAGTGATAAGAGAAAAATCAACAGAGATCAACGCTCTGATGAGAAGTAAGACCAATACGAGTAACTGAGCGCATGCCGCGTCTCTTATTGGCTTGATCCGTCTAAGAGTTTCCCGTAAACACAGCCGAGAGTTACAGCTGCTCGACTTCGCGTCGCTTTTCTTCCCTGAAGTTCTACAGAAGGAAGCAACGCATTTCATCACACAGATTAGCCCTTACTACACGGCAACAACTAAATCCTGTACAGATATCACACTGGATCACAATGTGTTCAGAGTTTTAGTGTGTGTTTTTTTTTTTTGCCTAAAAACGCAGGTAATACTTAACCGGTTAATGCTAGCAACATATAGCATTGTGATGGACTGTTTTAGACTGAAAATATTTTGCTGCTCCTGTTCTGGTGACCCTTATAGGAGCATCTGAATACGTTGGAAGAGTAAGGTAATTCAATTTGAAAACTCAGACATGCCACACGTTTTTTTTCCTTCCACTCAACTTTCCAGATTCTTTTAACGATCATCTTTTGCGGCTTACTTTCAATGAAAACAGTCAGTGCATTTTTGCTGGTAGTCTGAGTGATTGGGTTTGGCATAACATCAAATCAGAAAATACTGCAAACGACCAAAACATTTTCGTTTTTCCCACAAGTAATTTATGGGTTTTCGTTCATTTCAACCTGCAATTAATCAAAAAAAAAAAAAAAAACACAAAAAAACACTGAAATACCTAACAGAGTAATGAATCTTTATCTTCCAAGACTTTCACTTTTTAAGTAGAATTAGTGAAATAAATGAATACTATTGTAATTTACTTAGTAAAGATATTTTACATGATTACTTAGATGTAATGAGTAATGGAAATCCCTGAATAATAACATATTGGGAAAATGATCAAAAATTCTCATAAAAAAAACAGGAAAAAACCCCGACTTGTTTAGCATGCGTACATATCCTTCCATACACAAATAGCTTCTAATCCAACAACAAAATTGAAGTTTTTGTTGCCCAGGGTGGCAGCAGCATTAACAAACACCATTAACCATTTCACCACCTAAACAAATGATTCCTTTACCAGATATCGGCTGTTTCGGGGTGTTTATTCTGAGCAACAGCAACTTGTACGAGTGAAAAGACCTTCACTTGAAGGGAATAATCTGAATGTGCATAGATACCGTTCTCCTGAATATCTGTGGAGAACATGGTCATTGTTGTAAATGGACACTGATTGTTAACATGTGCATTAGGCAATTGCATAAGGCGTGTCGTCTACGGTGGGCAGAGCGAAACGCATCGAGATCGTGTTTTGCATGCATTTGACGCAGAAGAATCGAACGTCCGGCTGCTTCAGCTCTTGAAACGCGTCTGTTCACATATGTGGTTGAATTTCCTGAAATGATGAAGGGAAGAATTAGCTTTGCATTCAAGAACCACAGAGAAACATCTTCCCCTGGTGTTCAGACCAAAAAAAAAAGAACGAGTTTATACAAGGTCTCCCTCTAGTGGTTGTATAGGGATAAGACATGCACCAAATTCTGACATCAAGCGACACGGGACTTACACTGCGTGATGCGCCTTCACCTGCGTGCGGCAGTTACGCCCCCAGTAACAGTCGGGACGAGATGTCACAGAAGCTGAGGATGAACGAATGTTACTGGAACGCAGTGAAAGTGTTTGAAATGTACAAGAAAAGAAAATCCGCAGCTTTACAAAGTTCAGACCTGGCAGTTCAGACGGAGGGATGTTCTGTCTGTACTTGTAGGCCAGCTCCTTGAAGGCTCGCAGGCCACAGCAGGAACACAGCAGCGTGTCCGCAGAGATGCGACAATCTGAACGAGACGGTCAGCACTCATCATCATCATCAAAACGAGAGCGCCAACGTGTTTTTGAAAAGGGCATTTTGTGAATTTAGACAAGAAGTATTCGTACTCTTGAACTAGTCTGTGTTTTCTTATTACACAAACGTCGACGTGTCTTATTGGGATTTTATTCGACATGCCAACATATTATTCACTTAGTTCTACCGCAGGGCAGCAGTCATTTTAAAAACAAAAAGAATATAAATCAGGGGTGAAGCGATTAATAATTTATCTATTTAATTGTCAACTAATTTTAGTGACTGATTAATCTTTAACTGGGGTATACAGACTCAAAAAAAAGTAGTTTTGGACAAAAAAAAAAAAAAAAAAAAGCACATTTAGAGCAGCTATTAAGCCAAAACTGTACAAATAAACATTTTGCATTAAAGATAAAAATAACACCCTTTTTCTGGAAATATGTTTTAGCCTAAACTCTTCCAGCGGTATACCATTAGTTTCGCCTGTTTCAGATTTCAGATTGCATTTTTGGCAATAAAAAGAGCTGAATCTTATTTGCATCTTTTAATGTATTTATAATATTGTATAAAAAAATGGTAAAAAAAAATCTGTATGTTTTTTATCCGAATAATCAACTAATCGTCAGAATAAATCCATTACTAAAATAATAGTTAATTGAACACATAATATAAAGTTACCAATATCTGAAAAGTGTGGCATGTATTTGTAATTAGTGCATCGTCATTACTTTGACTAGGTCGCTCTAATGGCTATGTTGCTTGACCAGTCTGTTGTTCCTTTTCCTCCTTAATTTTACTTTCTCTTTTATTTTCACAACTTTGCCCTACCTCGTGTTAGTCTACCACATAAGCATCGAAAAAAAAAAAAAAAAGATTCAATGAGCAGCAATTAAAGGACTTTGATGTGCGGAGTCACCTGTCAGGAGAAACTTTCCCTCCTGTAAGCCCTGCAAAGACTCCTGGAGCAGATCTTTCCATGTCTTCCCCTTAGCAGAAAGGTAGTTCTGGTGAAAATATAAAATCAATACATCAAATATCATATTACATTGATATGTGGATTTCATATCCAGACTTTATGCAAATTCAAAGTAGATCATGTAGTCAGAAGTTCTATTCCACTTTGGTGTGCATACAAATTTGCATTTAAAAATTATGCTTTAAAAAAAAAGAACAAACACACCAACAACTTTGACTTAAAACAAAAAGAGCAGAGTAATAATAGAAACAAATAATAAAGGGTTTACTTACTTGTAGAACCTCTGACTCATATGCGTTGTTGTTCAGCACGCCATCCAGACACTTTTCAGTCAGATTAAGCTCTGAAAAAAAAAAAGGTGAAAAAGTCACTGGTCTCAAAGCGTTTTTAATGGAAACGGAGAAAGTTGGAGCTTAGTGTTCAACTAAAGACAATGCAGTTAATCAAATCAGTAAACCACACATATGTTAAATGATGAACAGCTGTGACACACACCACTGAATGGAGCCAAGCAGCCATGGCAGCCAATCCTCTGGCAGCCCCAGTACATGTGGCAGAACGGACTCTGGCACAGCGTACCTGCCAACACGCAACATATGAAGCTTCATTTATCACCATCTGTGCAGTTATGAGGCACACATTTTTATTTATTTATTTTTAAAAAGGTACAAAGAGGGACGAACAGGTGACGGGACAACTCACATTGCTGAGCGATAACTTGCTGCTGGTTGTTGAGCTCGGCCCGCCGGTCTGGCATCGGCTGGAGGCAGCAGGTGCAGATGAGGTGGCGGCCCTGTGGGGGGCAGCAGTACTCCTGAGGTGCTGTGCAGCAGAGGCAAGAAGAAGAGCTTCAGATGTGTTACAGACTGGTTTATATAAGCTTACAGCTAAATATCCCACTGAAATATTACTTTTTTTAAAAGTTTGGGATCATAATTTGTTGGTTTTGACCTAAATAAAATGTTATTCTGTAAAATTTGGAAGCAAGAATCAAAAACTAAAATAAATTACAACAAAAATTACGTAAAACAAAAAACAAGTTTATGCAAATTAAATAAACCTACCTCTATTGCTGTAAGCTTCTAATTTTTGTACACCTACATTTTAAAATACTTTTTTTTTTAGTTGTCCTCTTCCGTTTTGTCCGTCATTGTTATCAAGAACCAAACTGTCCCGTTTGGCCCGTCACATTATTTTACACATTACACACTTGAAATCTACAAAAATTAGCATGATTTCATCCTAAATAACAAATATGCTACACCTGTAATAATATTTCAGCACCAGCAGTGATGACAGCAGCTGTATTCCCACTTTATATAAATCATTAGATTATTATAAATATCTTTAGGGTTGTGGGGAACAAATTGTGATATTTTAACTCAGTTTTCACTGTTTGAACGTCACACACCAGCCAGCGTCTAATCTAGACTCACCGTTAGCTGAGGGCCGTTCGGAGGACGTGGAGGGCTGCTCTCCGGCTGGCCTTGCTGTCACCTCCCCACACTCGGGTGTGGGAGGAGGCTGGACAGGTGGGAGACCAGTGAGCCAATAGTTTGAGCTCGAAGCAAACAGAACTTGGCCCATATCCCGCATGTAGCCCGGACACTGCCTGCACATCAGAAGGGGCTGACTGCAGGGAAAGAAATGCATCGCAAAGGTGAGTAAAGACTTAGGAAATAAACATGCGTGTCTGGTTTAGCTTAGTGGTGTCTTTTTTTAACCTAATGTCTGAAGAGTCGCTGTCATTGTCAGACAGCTCAAAGAGGTAATCTGAACTGCCCTCCTCCTCAGAGAAGGAACGTTCCACTTTGGGCTGCAACATGTCCTGAGTGATCTTGTTTTGGCTGTTCATGCTCTTCAGGTCTTCCTCACTGCGACTCTTCTCTGTAAGACAGAGAGAGAGAGGTGTGCTTTGGGTTTAGAAACAATCTTGAGCTTAGCACATCTGGGTGTCTTGTAGGGCTGGGAGATTAATCAATTTTTGAAAATGTAATTTAAAAATTTTTTTTATTTTTCTTCCCCCCGCCCCACCAATGCACTCCTTGGTTTTCCGTACTTTAGAGTCACCCAAGGCCGACCATCTTATTTGACAAGTGCGTTTTACAGCTTCTATTTATGTGGACTTTAAATTCGTATCAACTCCACAATGGAACAATAAGGGCATGCTATGTTTTTTTAATTTTTATTATTGTTACTACGACGAGAATAAAGTCATAATATTACAAGAATAACGCTTTAGTAACATGAGAAAAATGTCACAGTATTAGCGGAATGCAGCAAGTTATGAGAACTCCTAAATGAAAAATCAAAAATTTAAATGAGTGTTGAGTTACAATGTGGTATCAGTTTACGAATAAGGACTTTATCTTTTAACACATCAGCATCAGTTTATTATCAGCAGCAGAGCTTTGAGAAGATTGAGCAAATGACTCAGTCTATTTTGAAAAGGAACCACAGACTGAGTTTTAAGATGATTGTTTTATACCATCATGGAAATGTACAAGATACATTCACATCTGCATTTGGACTTCAATATTGCACTAAATATATTTTAATTAGACCTTGATGTGCAATTTATAAATGTTCTGCTGACATAATTTTGATATTTAGATAAATAATTTAACAAAAGCTTTTTTGTTAAAGCTTTTGTTAAAGAAATCTCGTAGCCAATTTCTCAGAAATTTCTCAGAAAAACTAAATTTCTCGTAGCCAAGCCCTAATAATATTCTGTGGTACAACTCACAGAAGAGATGATTGAAATAAAAACTAAAATAAAAGTTCTTCGTAATATTTTAAAAAATGAGGAAAAAAATAAAAATAAAAAATCGCTTAAAATTGGAAACCGAGAAAAGAAGTTTTATTTTTAAGCCACATCGCCCAGCCCAAGGCTCTTGTGCCAATACATGTCATGATGCTTGCGTGCAAACCTGGATGCTGGATGAGGTAGGCCTCCACCAGGTCGTTCAGAATGCGGTTTTTACAAATCCTCTCCACGGGGCAGCGGCAGGTGGGACACAGCGACGAGCGCTCCATCCAGCCAGAGTAGCAGGCGGCGCAGAAAACATGCATGCAAGGCTGTAAGCTGAAGGCACAAAACAATGGAGCCAAATATATAACGTTGACATTTAAGCGCAAGTGATACGCCAGACCAAAAAGAAATTTAAAAAAATATGTAAACTTCAATCAAGGACCTCAAGTGGTGTGCACAGACATTTTGAGGGACAGGAGCTCAAATGGGGAAAAAAGGGCCCCTTTACCTGGCCAGTGTGAGATTTATTACATGAAGTCTTGTTGGGCAAAATTACAAAAACCTGGGGGACAAGCAACGTGGGTTATTAAATCTAAAAAAGTGCTACATTGGGTCTCTCTCTCACTCACACACACACACGCACGCACGCACGCACGCACACAATACTACGGAAGCCAAGAGCGGACGGCTCTGCATAATCTTGATTGAGATCAAGTTAATTTCCCAACGTTTTTCTTGAAATATTAAGTTATCCTTCAAATGCGAGCCACAGCAATCAGGTTTAACACACACAACAAACATCTCACAATCAACTCCTTATGTCGAGAAAAACATCAGGAAATTAACTTGTTTATCTCGAGAAAAACATTGGCAAATGAACTCTTTATGATGCTAAAATTAGCAATTAACTCATTATCTCCAGAAAACCCATCAATAAAGTAACTCACTATGTTGAGAAAATTAGAAATTGACTTGTTTTCTCCAAAAAAAAAAAAGAAAAAACGGGAAATGAACTAGAGAAAATCCTATCTAGAGAAAAGCATATGCTGCAAGTCCTCTCTTGGCTTCCATGCAATACATTATAAAAAATAAAGACATTTCAGAAGGGCACGTTTTTTGTTTTTTTTTGTCCAGATGAAAAGTGCAGGTGCTCCAGCCCCATCTGGAGTCCATCTGTCGCTGAGGACCTTTCTTCTGACTTCTCACCTGATGCAGTCATGCAGCAGGTCCTGGCAAATGACGCATGTCAGCGACTCCTCCATCTTGTCCGTTTTAGTCTCTTTCACAGGTGGGTTAGGCAGAACATCCCCCTTAGCTGATCCCGTCGCATCTGTAAAAAGGGTACATGTTCAGCACAAATCAGAGTCTGTAAAAACAGTTGCATTTGTCATCAATTGCCGCTAACCCTGACTTTTTACAAGTTGTCTGGTTTCACTTCCAAAAACATTCCAGATACGACATGAGGAGAAAAAAAGAGACAAACGGATGCACAGAAAAACAAAATGAGAAACCGACCATCATCTGTTCTCCTCCTTTTGCATTCTGGCTCCTGATTGCCTGAGTGTTCGTCTACTGCTGAGGCTCCATCCTTAACTTGGCCTGGTAAGACCAACACGCATCAAAAGTTACTTGATAAAAAAAAAGAAAGAAAGAAAAAAAGCATCAATCAACCAATCGATCAAAAGAAAAAACACAACGTACCCAAAGCAGAAGAAGTTGACGAAACGGGGGCTTTAGACGAGGGTTTCTTAATACAAAAGTGGGAAGTGGAGGTGGAAGGCTGAGGCTCCTCCTGAGTTGGATCCAAAGGAGCTCTTGTGAGCATTACGGGTTCCACAGAGAAGGCCATCTCTGAAGCCAGAACCGGAAAAAGACTGCAGGCTGGCCTCTCTGTGTGCATGTGGAGATGGGAAACTATCAAAACAGACTCGCAATACAACGAGCCGCTTGTAGGACGTTATCCAGCTACTCACTGCAACCGTCTTCTGGAACAGCAGCCTCCATGTTTAAAGAGTGGTAAACATAGGCGATGTCTAGAGAGTAACAAGATGTGCTGTGAGTCTTTTCTATTAAAGGCCTGTAGAAATAAATGAGCATAAGCAGATTCTGAGCTGCTTACTTTGATCGGGGTCACTCTTCCTGTACACAAAGTAGATGACATCACCGTTCTGCAGCACATGAGTCTGCTTCCTGACCACTTTGGACGAGTTGATCACTGTGCCGTTAGTGCTGCAGAAAACAGTTCAGAGATGCAGCAAGTCAATGCATATCTTCTCTCATTTTGAAAAAATGTTATCAAACTCATATGAAGGCATAAAATATTACCAAGTCTTTTGATGTTTTTTTTTGTTTGAAGCCACAAAGTTTAGGAAATATAAGGCCTTATTTAAATGAAGGAAAACTCATAAGCAAAGTCTGGAAATATAATTATGGTGGCTTCCAAAAGTATGTACACCCCTGGTGCTTAACCTCCTGCCCACATTTTTTCACATTACATTCAAAAACATATTTTGTTGCGATTTTTTTTTTTATATAGAGCACTATGTTTAACCTGAGGCTCATGCCACTTTTGCCCCTCCATAGTGAAATGTTAAAAACTTAAACCAAAAATTATATGGGCATGAGGGAAATTATGATTTTTTTTTTATCAAAACGTTCTAATTTTACAGAATGGCACTAATGGCATAAGGAAGTTAATAAAATGGTAGATGGCACTAAATATAGGGCAAACCTGAATGCAAATGCACACTTTTCAGATTTTTATTTATGTGTGTAATGTAAAAAAACAAATAAAGAACAAGTCATTTTGCGGGCAGTAGAATTTCATTTGAAACTCTTGGGGTACAGTACCTCGTGTCTTCAAGCCAAACCAGCCCTGACTGTTCATCTTTTACTATCTTGCAGTGCTCCCCGGAAACAAGTTTATTGGATGGAAAAGACAGATAGCAGCCTGAAAAAAAAGCATAAAAGTCAAAAAAAAAAAAAAAAAGTGTTTTTAGGAAACACAATTTTCTTATCCAAAACTAAATATTTACTTTTTTATGCTTCAAATTGTTATTTTTATCATAAATGATAAAGAAACCTATAGTTAACAATTCTGTCAAAACAAACCCACCTTGCACCTAAAGACTAAGTTGCCATGACGTGTTTGACTCTTATTACCCAGACATTGGCTAATTTATGCAATCTTTGCAAACCCCAATGGCTTTGCATAGCAAAAAAAGAAAAAGTAGATTCCCATAATCTCTCAACCACAAAGCACACAGAGAGATACATAGCCCTAACCAGCTCTAAAGCGAAACCCATACAAAAACCCCCCCAAAAAAACTACTTAATATTCTACAGGCATGTTGTCAATAGACATCTTTTGTTCTCATCACAAGGGGCTGTCTAAGTTTGGGGCACTAAAGAAGGCTTTGTGTTTTCAAGGGGGAGGTTATAAAGGCTCCAGACACCGACAGAAACGTCTACAGCGCAGAAAGGGCAGTCTTCTCTTAATGGGGACTTTAACTCGGTGAGAGCAGTTCTGAAAGCTGGGATAAACACTAGCCGTTTCTAATACAAATTAGAAATAGAAAAAGAGACGTCTTAGTCCATTCCAAAAAAAAAAAAGAAAAGAAAAAAAACACACAAAAAAACCTTTCCTACCTTTTTTTCTGCCAACTGTACATTCCTTAGTGAAAAGCAGAACTGTTTCATTGGAGTCCACTTTGACTAGCTTCCCCCACGGCCGACCACTGATGTAGTTCTCCATGTCTCAATGGCTGACCCTGGGGAAACGATCAGAAAATACGTTTAGAGATTATATGTGACACATTTACTATTTTTTTTATGTATTGCTTAGAGAAATGACATAGTGCAACAAACAGAAAGTGGAATGAAACAAATTTGAGAATGTGAAATGTTTACTACTCAATTATAGAATGGCAGCCTAGGATTTTAAATCTCCAGATTAAATCTATGTGTGATTTATTGTGGCTTACTACAGTGAAGCAACATAAACTTTATTACGTTTAACCATGCAGCTATTTTTAAGTCATGTTTTCCTAAATAATAACAGCGATTGTTGGACATTTTTAACTCAACTTGATCCAACCAAAAAACACTGGATTTTTTTTTCTTCGCAAAAACACAGCTGAGTGGCCAGTTTAAAATAGACTAGGTGCTATTAGGTGCAGTTGTAAAAATTATGGAAAGCCGACGTCATAAACAGACTTTCTACGTTGACAAAATATATGATCTAGGACTACAGAAAACGAGCAATTTACCAAACAGGCATAATTAGATACGAATTGTAGATGCATTCTGTTTTACATAAAAAAAAACATAAACTGACTACATTACAGCTTTCCGCTGTTTTAACTTCGTGATAAACTAAAACAAAGTCACAGTTACTCCAACTGCCAAACACCAACGCTTCAAAAAGTGTTCGCCTAACGTGTTATTAGAGCAAATAACGAAACCCAAACAACTCTGCTCAATGCTAAGCTAACCAGACTACTAGCATTAGCATCTGTGTTCTAGCAAAAACACACCAGAACCGTCCTCTCAGACCAGCACCTCTGTATCGCTACATTTATGTCTCACAGCTCTTAGTTTACCATGAAACGCTCGGTGTGATGTCCCAGCAGCGTAGTATTAATCAGCTGCTCCTCCTTATATTCCGGCGAGATCTGAAATATGAAGCACTTCCTGGCAACATGGACCGTCGTCAGCTGACTGAGGAGGGGCGTTAGTACCTTATTTAAAGTGGAGGAATACTATGGCAAGCTGTTACAAGATTTAATAAAAAGAATCGTCTTCCTCCTCGTTATATAGCATTTGTACCAGTAAAAATTTTTTAAATAAAGCTATCAAAAAGTGTATCACTATTTAATTATATTTTAAGGTATCGATTGTTATAAATGACTAACTATAAAAGAATACTTAAATTTGTACTTAAATTTGAGATATCAGTTGTGGCACTAAAACTAGTCAAAATAAAACACATATTGATGAGGAATGCCTTCGGGTTATTTTAAAATCCCTTCAAAGCGTAAGAATTTTCCCCATATAAAAATCAACATACCAGCTATAACTCTCTGCATACTTTCAAGGAAAAATATCTTATTTTCAATACATGTGTGTTAGTTTTACACCTATCCACAAATACATTCTTCCTATCTCTAGTGAATACTACAGATAGCCGAAACAAAATTTTTACAAGGATAAACTCATTTTAGAAATCTAATTCAATTGTTCTATTAATTCTTATTTAAGAGAGTAAAAATAAACCCTATAGCCCCCCAAGTAAGATATGTTTTTCTATTTCTTCCTTGACGTTTGTAATTCTGAGAAAATAACAAATTCACACTGGATCTGTCAGCAGGATCTGCCAGGGTTGGTTCAAAGATTTGCTAAACTCTCTTCTGCTTTGTCACCAATCACCATGAATGCTTAAACTAAGAACGTTACACACCAAACACACAACCTAAACAGCTGTTGTAAAGCTAATCCCAAGTGAACCTGTGCTTAAAAAGCCCAGTTTGCCTGCAACAAGCTGGAAAGGAACAATAACCGACAGGAAACAATGCATTTGTCTGTACAATGACTAATGAGGGAAAACCCAAGTCATTGCAACACAATAAAACTGATTGCAAAGGTTTTTGTTCTGTTGTTGTTCATTTATTTCATGCATATCATAAAATAATATGTCACTGTTAGCCGTTAAGGGTAGTTTTCAATTGTAGTTCCTCATTACAGAGCAACACAGGCAAGCGAACAAGCTTCTTCCATAATAATAATAATAATAATAATAATAATAATAATAATAATAATAATAATAATAAATAGAAAATATTTTTATCTAAAAAAAAACATATCAGGTTACACAATTAAAAAGAATGAAAAGCCATATATCACAAAAATTTCCCACAATGCAATTCTGCAGCAGGTTACATATAATTTAATCAATCCACTCTTTATAAATTATTCCCAAAGTCCACGTCTTTAAGCTAGTCTTTGCTGTGACTGCCGTGTGATTTCTTTACCAACCTACCAATCAAAAAATATTCTATTTGTTAGATTTAAGTTCAAAATAACTACTAACTATATTTTAAACTTATTACAATGGCTAGAGTCATATATGCTGTTCAGTGACGTGCGGTGAGGTTCATAGCTGGGGAGGCACCGACTTAATTATAATCGGATTTACAAATCTAGACCCCTGCATGTTATTGTTTACATAAGGAAATTTCGCGCATGCGTACAATGCTGGAGGGAAAAAAGACTATTCTTTAACATGTTATGCTTAGCCGCGCCGCCGCTGCAGAATAATTCAGTTATCTCAATCAAATTTAGACATGTAGATATTATTAATTTCGTGCGGTGCTTAGCAGAAAGGGGAGAAACCGTTAAAGTACAACTCAAATCGCTGAATTTTCGCATTTTCCCATTCAAATGCTTGGAAGCGAAGCCGGTGAGGCAGCAGCGAGCTGAGCCTCACCTGGGATTGCGCAACCTTTCGCTAACTGCACCGGTTGCTATTCTATGAGAGCATGCTCCTCCTTTCTGTACGTCGCCAATAAAACGGTTAAAAACATTTAATGTATGAACAAATTTTCCATGATTTAGCTTATGTATTTAATGTACTGTGTTTTTATTGTCACCAACTGTGTCAGACATGGTGACTCCACAACTGCAGAGTAAGAGACAGTAACAGCGATCTAGGCATACAGTAGCTGCGCTGATACAAAAACTATATAAAAAAAAAAAGTTTGTGGTTAAAGGGGTTTGAATACTTGTGCAAGGCCCTGTAGGTCTTGTAAAGTTGTCAGAGTCGAGCAAATTTTGATGCTGTCTGCAGAGCGAGGCTCTTCTGCTGCCTTTTCACACATAATCATTTGTCTATCTGCATCAGTTCGACCCTCATTATCTTCCAGTGTCTGGGAGATAAGTCACTGTTCATTCTTGCCAAAATAAATGAGGCATTTCACACTCCCTACATAAATCTTGGATGCTGTAGAAAGAAAGAAAAAATAAACACTTTGGAACTGCATTTCTCTGGTCATGAATAAAAACAATGCTTCCCACTCATCTGTTGGTTGTTAGAAAGCCCATGATAGCTTTAATTTTAGTCTATTAAAGTATTTCAATCTGGAGAGACTCGGACAGAAAGAAGGTGATTAAAGAAAGTTTAATGACAAATAAACATTAACGTCCTTTGGCGTTCAGGCCCCGGCCGGGGATGTCGAGCTGGAACTTCGGTAAGCTTGATAAACATTCCTGATGCTGCATAGGAATGTAATCCCCCCGGGGCCTGTAATGGTGGTGGTGGTCGAAGAAGGATGTGGCCTGAGAGCCGGGAGCAGAAGGTGGAGGTGGGTTGATCGCAGCTGGTAAGCGGAGGAGGCCGTGGCCAGGAGGTCCTTTTCAACTGGAGCTCGAACGCTGATTGGCTGAAGCGAGGCTTGATCCAACCCTGATAGGTCCAGGGTGAAGAGAGGGATGTGCTGATTGATGAGGCAGGTGAGGCTAAAGAGCCTTCCAGATTGAATTTGCGCAGAAGCTTCATTTCACTTAAAGACCAAATCCAGGAACACAGCTGATTTTAACCAGTATTGTGAAATGTGGGATAAAACAGCAGGGCTATTTTATCGTTTCAGGGTTTCATTTCTACTTTCTCAAAGAGAAGCTTTAATTACAGTGATATATGATCTGCCATTTGTGCTTATGAAGCTTTTATCATCATCCTCCCTCTTATGTTGTTTCAGTGGGTAAATACATCAAGCCCAGAATGCCAGTCAAGATTTACTGCAAGCCATTAATCCATACTTAATAAAACAGATTAGAACTGAACATAAATCAAGAGCAAACTTGACCTAAGTGGATGATATTCCAGGATCCTGTAACCTAATATTTAATATTTCAGGCTTCAAACTCACAAACAAAGAGACAGGAGTGATTAAGTTGTCAGCAAATGTACAATTTATTTGCTAATTTTAGGGAGTAATAATGTGAATAATACAGTCCGACAATATCTCTTGGCAGTTTTTGGAGTGTGAGCACTTCACGTGATTACAATGTTTGAAATCCATATGAAAAGGAAGCACATTAACGGAAAACGGTACAAACTGTACAGGCAGAATAGATTTCAATGAAATCTTTCTTCTTTTCGGGAACAGAATAAGGGTTTTTCTGGTTCATGTTAGCTGCTCAGTGACATTTAACTTTGGAGGATGGACTGTCCTTTGGCTGAACATGCAAATAAGCAAACTGACATTTGTTCTCTGCACAAATAGCAATTTTTATCATCTGTTGTTTTTATGCATAAATATGCATTTTGTACATTTTCTTAATTATCCTATTCAGTCGCTATTAACTGGAGTTTATTATTTTTAATATCTGCACACTATTTTCTTGTGCTGTAAATTTGCCCTTACAGCATAACCTATTATTTCTACTTCTGTTTTTCTGTGTTTTTATTTTTGTCTACATGTTTCACTTTAGTGGTGAATTACCCCACTGGAGGACATTGGAGGTTATTTCTATTCAAAACATTCAACTAAATCATTAAAGTTGAATAAGTAAAGTAAAAATCTATGTGACTGTAAAGTCCTGCTTTTGCATCACTACACAGAACTAGTGTAGAAAATTAATCTTCAAAGCCCTTTGGGGGTCCAAAAACTCAGCACTAAACTTTTCATAAAAAACACGGAGTTATAATCCACCAAGTATTCCATAAAGTATTCAAGTTTAACTGTGACAGTATGACCTACTGGGAGCTATCAGGGAACAATCCTCTCTGGCAATTGTGGTGGAGGCAGTGTAATGGTTACACATTTACATACCCATTTATAGCACAATTTCTCATTTTGTTTAATATTCACCCCATATAAACACTGAAAGCTTCTTTACTATCTCTATAATGTGGTTTAATCTCACAGTCCTTCATTTTTTAGACCTAGTCATTAAACATGTATAACCAATGTCCATGTAGAAAAATAAAATGAATCCGTTGGAACTTACAATTTATGTTGAGTAGAAAAAAAACCATAGATTTTTTCAGTCAAATTATAAGAAGGCAGGTCTTTCCTTATACAGTGTGTCTCTAATAGAAATAGCAAACGAGTCTTTAATGCAGGCCTAATGTCAGCAAAGCCCCATCTACTCCCTGGCAGTGCATTATTAATGTTCAGTGTGCGGCTTCTGAGCACAGGGGCCTCCATTCACTAATGGCTTCATTCCTCATTGTAAGATGTCTGCGAGAGCCTGCTTCTCTCTCTGTCTCTCTCACACACGCACACACACACACACACACACACGCACACACGCACACACACACACACACGCACACACACACACACACACACACACACACACACACACACACACACACACACACACACACACACACACACACACACACAAAGATGCACCCGCGCAGTTTATCTTTTAAGCACAATTATTAGCCTCGATGTTATTCCGCTAAACCTCCACAGATCCTCTGATAACTAAGGTCACGAGAGGCTAAAGTGAACGCAGCTCGTTGAAAGCCACGCCTTCAGCCGCTCACGTCAATCAGGCGTTTCCTAATTGGATCAAAGATTACTCGTGGCAGCTGTATAAAACATCAAACGAGTGATTAAATGAAATAATGAGAAAATAATAATAATTAAAAAAAAAAAAAAAAACCCTTAATGTTGCCAAGTGGGAACGGAGGCGAGCGAGCGCGCGAGGAGCGTGATTCCGCTGTGTTCACCGAAATTATCTCTCGGCGGCTCCAGCTAATTGCTGGAGGATGTCCTCTTAACTGAGTGTGAAAAGCTGTGTCTAATTACTGCAACATTAATCAGGCATTAGCATGTTATCACAAGGTTAACTTATCTGAAGGGGGCCCAGAAGCAGCTGGAGGTGCCATTCATCCGCGGTTGCACCGGGCCGACTGGGCCACCAGGGGTAGCGCTTGTTCTTCCTATGAACCACAATCACACACACATCCACACACACACGCACACACACACACCATCCCCCCCCCCCCCCCCCCCCCTCCACTCTTCAAACTGTGAGCTGAAATCAGAGGCAACCATGTTGGACTGCACAGAGTGAGCAGCATTCACGGCCTGAGATTGCTCAGTGTGGGATGGGAACGTCCACAATCAATATGAGCTATTTCCTACTCAGCCTGCAGCGGACATGGGTACATTTATGCTAAAGGGGGAGGGGAAGGATTTAAATTTTAAGGATGTAATCTGTTAACATTGGAGTTTTCGCGGACAAATATTCACACAAACACACACACACACGCATACACACACACGCACACACACACCAAAAAAGAGGAAGGATCTTTACCAAACACCGCATGAGGAATTACATGGACGCAGAAGATCTGCTAAATCAATGTCAAACAATTGTGGGCTTGGTGGAGCGGCTGAGTGGAATGTAATGAAGATTGACTGGCTGGCGATTGCATCCCCCAGATTACCCCATGAGCCAAAAAATGTGAATGCAGACAAAAGAGCAGCGGTCACGTCAGGCTGTTGGAAAATATGAAACATGAAGTGTTTTTGACTTGGCGGTTTTTGTTTGAAATTGCTTTTTTCTTTTCATCTACGTCCAGGGTTCTCAAACTGTGGTACATGTACCACAAGTGGTACATAAGCTTTATTCAAAAAAACATCAAAGTTAAAACCAGTTAATTAACAGCTGACTTCTGATGAAAAACAATAATGTCCAGACAGGAAACACATTTTTTCTGTTATGGACTTAGACAGAAATAGCTGGTGCAGTTATAGAGTGGCTCTCACTGTATTTCAGGTTTTTGAAAAATAAAAATATATATACATCACAGAATTGGTTCCAAGGTTTTTCCACTTGGAATCAGACTTACATCTTATATAACCCAACCAGAAAACAGACAAATCTGTAGAAGGGTCAAAACATACAACAACAGAGAAATGCAAAAGTATACACATTGAGGCTCATGCTTTGATGAAACACTTATTCATTTATTTCAGCATTTTAGCATTCTTTAATCATGACTTGCCCATATTTGTTCACTCGTCTCCAAATGATCAGATTTAGAGAACATCTTTAGTAAACAACAGTCTTCAGGTGACTGCAAATCTTTTATGTTGAATTTCGTTCTGGACTTCGGTTAGGTCATTGCAGAATGATAATTTTTGTTATGTTTTTTGAAGCAGATGGAGAGTTAAGGCGAAAACTACTCTTGAAGAGAAGTAGTCAAACAGAATGATGCTGCCACCACCATGTTTATCTGTGGGTGCAATGTCCTTATGGTGTCGTTTCTGGTACCAGCATTTATGTTTTTCGGAATTTTGGCTGAAACTTTCTCTTAGGTCACAAACAACATTCTCCGACAAGGTTTTGAGAGACTCTAGGAAGTTCTGGGTACTTTCTTTGGAAGAAAAAAAATGCTTTTTAAAAAAAAATTATTTTTGCATCTCTAACTCCAAACCTTTTTGTTGTTTTGAATCATTCATGGAGGGAAATACTGGTGTGCTTCTGAGGATTGTCCTGCTGCAAAACCCAACAGTCCTTCAGTTTAAGAAAAGCTAAAACATTTTCCTTCCGGTGGAATAAACAACTCGGTTCCATCAGTTGCAGCAAGTCAACCAGGCGTTGAAGAAGCAAAACACCTCAGACCATCACACTATCTCCACCGTTTTTTAAAGCTCCAGTATGCAACTTTTTTGAAAATATTTTTTTTTACATATTTGTTAAAGCTGTCACTAGGTTTTGACAGCATGGTATGAGACAGTTAATCTGTGAAAAAATAGAGTTCCTCTGCCTTCTCCCAGTGCTAACTGGGAACAACCAAGGGGGTGATAGCTAACATAACCTATTGTGAATGATCAGGCTAATTAGCATAGCTACCTGTGACGGCGGATAAACGGTTTTCCTGGAACTGTAAGTTGTTTCTCCGCCATTAACACTTTGGGCAGCGAGTACATGAGGTTGACTGATGGCGCTAAGACCCTCCTCCTGACTCTGATTGGTTGTTTTTGTCCGGGAGTACTGCACTTCTTCAGATGGCAATAGAGGCTCAGGAAGGAGATGGGGGAGTTTGATCTTTCACAGATTACCTGTCTCATAACAAATTGTCAGGACATTTTCAACAAATATGTAATAAACTTTTTTTTAATAAAAGTTGCATACTGCAGCTTTAAACATCAGTATGGCTCTTTTGAAACTCTGATTACTTTGTAATCTTTTCCATATTGACAGATGTAAATTACTTTGTTTCTCCTTTGTGATTGAATGTCTTTAGATCAGGAAAGCCAGACGGTTTCTTTTTTAAGTGATTTCATGATGTTCAGGCAGAAGTATGTTTCTAAGAAAATTGAACTCAGAACGTTACCTAATGGTTAAAATTGTGACGTCATCAATTACAAAGTCACTATTTGAAATCTTACTCAACTCACCTTTGTCTTAAGTATTTTTTTTAGTATACGAAAACACATACCCAAGCACCGTAAACTTGTGCAAATGCATTTTATTGCGAGTCTTAATGCTAGTACTTGGAAAACTCGCAGTCTTCTCATGAGGTGCTCGGGATGAAAAGTTAAAGAATGACAAATCTACGCAGAAAAACAGGTGGTGCACATTTCCGGTTCTTAGTAAAGGATCAGCACGTGCGTGGATCAAAGTTGGTTTGTGGCAGCAGGTTGGTCCGGTGCCCTGACTTCATCACCGGCAGCTCCACAGCAGCCTGATCTGGATATTCCAGCGGGGGCAGGGAAGCCGTACCTCCAGCAGCCCTGCCAAAGGCGCCCGTTTGTCAGGGAAGTGAGGAGATCACAGGCTGAATGAATCTCCCTCGTCCCCCAGACTGTCAAGCTCCGTGCGTGTATATCAGAGACAAAAGAGTCGACGCAAAAGAGACCAGAAACCAGCAATTCTGTTAGGAGACAGTCCACTTCTCAAAGCCCCGGCCCCACACCCACACACAAGTGTGCCCTTTGAAAAGAGGCCTATTAGCCTGGGTGAGCGAGATTACAAGCAAATAAAATTACGCTCATTGTGATATTTGATTTCATAATACCCCCGGAATTGTAATTACAGCGCAGTCGCACGTTTCATTTAAAAACCATTCGTCGACAACAAAGAATCAGAAATGGCAACGAGCGGGTTGCACATCCGTCGAGCGAGCGCGCATTATCAGCCACGTTTCACCCAGAAGTAACAATAACGAGAGACAAACGGGGGGAGACAATAAGAGCGTAATCAGGTGAGAGAGTGGGATTTAATGATATGGAACTGCAGAGCTTTATTTTTCATCTGTCACTCTTTCGGTGTAAACCATCCAGAGAATGTACGTCGAAAAGAAAATTCCCCCTGCAACGTCGAAACCAGCTTTTTGTTATTCCTTTACTTGCAGGTTTGCTTCTCACGAAGCAGCACAAGGGTAAAAGCATCAGCACATCTGCATACAGGGTTGCACCGGAGGTATAACAGTTTATTGCGATTGGGAATGTGGGCATATGCTTGTCTGGCTAAAACCAACAAGCAGAGGGGGGGGGAGATAAGAGACATTCTTGAATGGCACAGAAACAAGACAGGAGAAAGAGCCAGCATGATAGCAGCGCTTGTTGTTCTGATGTGTTAAATAGCTGGCCTTCAACACCCCAATCAATCGCCGAGTGAGCCACTGTGTAGCCAAGGGGCTGCGTGAGATAGCCAAATGTTTTCAGCCAATGGAGCTTCGCCTCCATTCTTTTTCACAAACACACGGATCCAGACACACACACACACACACACACGCACACACACACACATTGGACAAGAGCCGTCAAGTATGGGAACCTGGGATTTTTTTTTTCCCCTACACTGATAGGTTCAAGTATGTGTATGTTAGATAAGGACTTTGAGGTAATCTGTAGCTGAATAACACCAAGTCATCTGCAAAGTATTCAGCAGCATGGTTAACTCTGAATGGTACCCTTTTTGGCACGGAGCTTTATCTGATGAAAGGTGACGTTGCAGTTTCGATTGAGCGACTCAGGTAAGAGTTTACACCGTACGAGACTGCAAACTAGAATGCAAGAAAGCCGTACCTGTGGGAGAAGACAGGCATGTCGTATGGGGGTCCAGGACCTCCAGAGGCCTACCGCTGACTAATCTGAAAACAATCCGCTCTACAAGCCCCACTGCAAGTGGAAGAACAAGCCTCTTGAGCAAGCTGTGACATTAACGAACACAGCAAGATAAGATAATGCGTGTTATCTGGGAGATAAGAGGCTTTTCAAAGTGTGTTTGCTGCCAGACAAATTTCCAAAGAAGCATGGGAGGTGAGGGCTGGGATGGTGAGAAGGCCTATTGGAGCGGATGTAACGAAGAATATGATGCAAACCTTATAATAGCTTTCTTGTTATTCTTTTAAGGAAGCCTTTTGATCACATAAATACAAAAGTATCGAGTCCCCACTGTATACAGCCACATGTAATAAAAGTAGAGATACAGGGGGAAATCAGCTTTTGTCTGGAATTGGCCAGCTTTCAGCTCTGGTTACCGGTCCGTTGGAAACTCAACAGTCAGACAGTTTCCTGGTTCAGGATAGGACAATTGGTATAAACCGGAAGTTTGCACTGATAACAATGGTCTTAGGTCTGGACGCTATTATTTAAGGAATATATTTCAGTATTTTTAGAAATATAGGAGACCATTAAAATGGAAACTTTATTTTCTATTGTGGTTTGAGACATATCTGTTGTTTCTCAAGGCTGCGAGAAGGTGAGAGAGAGCAAGACTTTCTGCAGATAAGTAGACTGACTAGGGAAACATGTTGAATTTGGAAGTTGACAGCTACTTGGAAGATATAAAAGCAGGGCAAGGTAATCTACATTTTCTACAATATAAAGAAAGAGTGAGTTGTTTTTTAATGCTCACCATGCTAGTTGCTAACAAAACACACCAAAATCACAAAAAATGTAAAGTCTGTGAATTAAATGACTCTCATACACCCTATGCTGTAACTCTTCTTATATAATATAATATAATATAATATAATATAATATAATATAATATAATATAATATAATATAATATAATATAATATAATATAATATAATATAATATAATATAATATAATATAATATGGGACACACAATCCTCTGGTACCACTTGAAAAACACTTTAAAGACAATGAGAACACATTTTATTTTCATAAAACAATGGAAGATTATTACTTTAGGGAAGTTTTCTGCTTTTACTGCATATTAAAAATTAACATGGCTACAACCACTTAATGTCTAAACTGAGGAGAGTTATTCTCTCTAGCAGCGGAAAGTGTCCAAGGCACTTCTCCTGAGGCTGTCCAGACTTTTCATCTGCTCCACATCACCACTGAACACACAATGTCCACGATGTGGTTAGTTAGTCACACTTCCAACAAAAAAATGGGCAGCTGCTTCACACACCATCATTTTGATCAATTATCTGGCCTGTCAGACTCCATCTGAATTTGAAAGTCTGCAGAAAGAGGAACTAAAAGCAATGTGTTTAGACAGACTGTGCAAAGTACTATTGGTTAATGTGTGACTTTAATATGTTTTTTTTTTCAACATTGAAGTCTGTAAGATGAAGTTAGACTCTTAAAATTATGAATGCAGTACATTGTTTTTATTTTTTCAATTCTCTGGGCTGTTTGGAATGACATTTCTGACAAATGCTAAATATTAGTAGCAAGCAAAGCTTCCTGTGCTATAAAATCTCTAACTTACTTCCAATTATTACGCTCTATTTATATTTTACAAACACCGCAGCATATTTTCAGCCGTGGCACCAGACAGCTCATTATGGAAAGAAAGTGTTTTATTTTTGAATGTGCTGCAAATTTCTTTTTTGGTATGAATTCCATAATTTCCAATTGCACAGGCAACGTTCCCTCACGGACGCCAGAAACTAGGTGTGCCAGTGTCAAACTGAGCAAAAGCTTGTGCCACCAGAAGGCATCGGCTACAACTGAATTTCTAATTTTGTGGTTTGAGAAAACTTCCGTCTTTCCCAGGTGCCAAGGGCTCTGAGGCGATTCCAGCGAAGAGCCAGGAATGCTCTGCTGAGCGAGTCATGGTGGAGGAAAAAAAAAAGAAAAAAGAAAACTAAAACGGTCACGGCGAGATGCATATTCAAATAAACTTCACTCTTGGCCTGCGCACACAAGCCATGTTGTCACCAGCTGGCAGCGCTTCTCACCGCCCCTTCAAATGCTGAGCCACTTTTGATTAACGTCTCTTCGGTTAATCATGTGCGTTGGCTGTGCCAAATTGGACAAGATGCATATGGCTTACATTTCCCTCAGAATCTCTCTAATTTTAAAACAAGACCAAAGCGTTGGGAGTCTCATTTTACCCAACATACCCATTCCTTAAGTCTACTTTTGTCTGGTGTCCATACATAGAACGGGGAGGGTGGTGGGGGTAGGCAAGTTGCCATCCTGAGAGTCCTTGAATGAAAAGCGTATCGCTGCCAGATGCACCCAGCTGCATAAATGTTCTTCCTTTTTTTTTTTTTTTTTACAGCTTGTGTACATAATACGGCCAGTCTGAGAGATTGCGAGGCTCTGGGAAAGGCTGGAAAAAATCCTGAAAACTGAATCAAAGTGGAAAATCTACTTTTCAACTGGAACTCCTCTTTTTCCATCTGCCTTTTCTGCTTCCGCCGGCCTCGTTTGCTTTCTGAGGTTCCTCTGAGTGACTCTTGCTCCCACCGGTGTGGTCTTGCACTCTTGATCCACATTCAACTAAAGCCTCCATCCAGGTAGACTTTGGCAAAGTGTATCACCCACAATTCATTGCTGTATGTAACGTTTTGAATGAAAAGGCGAAAATATGGCAATGTTGAAAAAAAAAGTGTTGAAGTAGTTTGTTTCGCTCTACTGTATGAATATCAATGATATTGAGTTTGGCTTTGTGTTCAACAGGTCACAACAAGACACATTTGAACAACCAAATATATCTCATAAAACGACTTTGGGATGCAGAAATACGTATGTTGGATATTTAAATTTAGATTAAATTTGTATGGAGATAAAGTAATAGTTTACGACGTTTTTTTGGTAATATTCTGACTTTATTCTCGTAATATTACGACTTCATTCTCTAAATACAACTTTTTTCTTGTAATTGAATACTTTTTTTCGTACAAGTTTATTCTTGCAATATTATGACTTTATTTTCATAATTCTACGAATTTGTTCTCGTAATTTTATTACTTTATTCTTTTAATTTTATTCTGTTATTTTTTATTAGTATGGCCCTTAATACTCGTTCCCGCCATTTTGGACGTCGCAGTTACGACGCAGAGGCGCAAGTCGATGACGTAACCCGTACCGTAACCAGCGCTCTCTAACCCGCATGTGGACTTCCACCGAGTACACACTTCATAGAGTGGTGTACGGTGTAGTGCGAGTATTGGGACCAGCGGCTGGCCGTACAGTAAATCTGTCCTCCTCCTCTACCAGCTCACTTCTCCCTGCATAGCTTTGGAGGCGGCGCCGTGAGGCAGCTGGAATATTTGTCATAGGTCCAGAGGTGTAAAGACATTAGACAGCACTTTGTCACCAGGGTAAAGAATTCACACCATTTCGTCGTGTCCAAGTCAGCTCCTTAACCAATGAGTGGCCTGGCTTCTGTCAGCTGCGGCTCAGTTGACACCGAGGGCTAAAAAAAGATGAAGGATGTGCGCTGCTACCCTTTTTAGGCGGTCAAAACAACACGCACTCTCACAAAGAAAGAGCTGACAGCGAGCCACCGCCAGAGCCCTCCTCGACTCAATGCTCTCTCACCAAATTCACTCCGTTCAAATGTAGTTTAGTGGCGCAGAATGACTGTCGACTCGTCAGGGTTTGCTGTCCCCCACAGACAGACAGGCTTGAACACCGAGAAGAGCCGCCGCCACCTCCCAAATCACCAGGCCCCAGCAAAAAGGAGCCCTGCAATCCAAATGCGGATCATGGCGGGGGCCTCCCGCCTCATTAGCAATTTCCATTTCAAAACAGCTTTCAAATGAGAACTAATGCATTAAGTCTCGCTGGGGGGAAAGAAGTCAAGGGAGCCACTATACGGTGGCGCAGAAAGGCTTTCATACATGTTTTATCAGTCGGGGGAGGACAGAGAAAAGAAGCTTGGACCGAACCATTCATTTCTTGCCCATCCTATTAGCTTGGCACTGTGTTATTAGCTGCCATTGTGCTCCGTAAGAAGTCCCTCTGGCCTGTTCTACTGCTCGTTGAATCTGGGGTGCAGCTCTGTGCCAAGCGGTTTTTTTTTTTTTTTTTGGAGCCATTTGATACCATGAAAATTCAATCCCAAACCCTCAGCATCGAGGTTTCTACCAGATAAATGGGGAAAAAAAGGATTGGAAAAAAAGGATTACTGGAACAATAAGACAATGTCTTACCTCAAATGCCGCTGTATCCTATTAATTGGGATTATGACAAAAATAAAAAAAATAAAATTCCAACAAGAGCGTTCTATCTCGCAAAGGCGCTGTAACAAGAAATCCTGTTATAGCGACAATCAACATCAATGACAAATGAGGAAATAAAAAAAATAGAAGAAAAATTATGTACAGTCCTGGTAACAGACGAAAAAAAAAATCTTAAAAAAAACCGCTCCCACACTTGAGTAATGACTCTAAAAAGAAGTGACAACTGCAGACGCTCTGATAATCCACCTTAGGTTGGATGTGTTAGGCGAGGTGTCAATTGTTTCCCATCTGATGATAGACTGTGTGCTGAAATAAATTGACCTTGCCAGACGATGAGTGAAATTGATGGAGCTTTTCATCTCTGGAGGGCCGCAGCGGTAAAAACGGCTGAAACACAAGGCAGGCTGATCGAGTGTGTTTCTGTACACCGAAGCTCACCTGGTAAACACTTGGTTCCAGAAAAAAAATAAAATAAAAAAAATATATATATATACATCACCACACCGTGACAAGTAAGAGGGATATGAATCAGGGCCTCACAAAAGTATCCACTTTGAACTTGTTCAAATTCTGCAACAATCGTTAATTTCAGGGGATTTCATTTGGATTTTATAACCAGAGGTGGAAAAATGCCTCTGTGAAGTTGAAACAAAATGATTTATGGTTTTCCTTTTTATTTTTGTGGGCAAATACAGATCTGAAAAGTGTGGCATGCATTTGTTATTTTTGATACCAGCTTGCCTGTTCCAAATTATAAAAAGCATGAAAAAACTAAATTATGAACAATATATCAGTTTTCTTACACTATTTGGCCATATTCAATAAATTAGAATATGCTGACAATTGAGTCTTGTCAGATTAAAAGTACCTTTTGAAAACAACCTTTAAGCAGGTATTTTAATTAAGCAAACATTTCTGTTTTTAAAAACATCTCAAAATGCACCTTCTCAGAACAGCTTCTAAAGTACAAATAATGTCCTGTTTTATGCTTATTGTGTGTTTTTATGTCCACTGCTATAATATTACAGTGTTTTGTTTTTTGCGCTCTCTTTGTAGTTTTGTTTGATTCCCATAAAGTGTCGGAGTTCTTAGAAAAGTGGCACATAAAAATGTATCATTAATGTTTATTTTTTTTTATTGGTCTGGTGTTATACTTTAATCTTATATATATATATATATATATATTTTAATGACTTAGCAGAAAATCATCATGATTAAGAGAAATAAAGGTGTTAAAACGACAGTATTAGTCTGTTAATCTTTATAATGTGTTCCGCTTGGTGATGGAGTTACTGAAATAAATAGATATTTCAATAACATCCTAACTCAATGAATGAGTCGGTACAGCTGCATGCCGTGGCCGTAATGTAACAAAGCATTCGAATATTTTTGCGAGACACAGTCCTTGTTGTTTTTTGTCATCCTGGGTCGAAGAACACTCAGTGCTAATGCGAGGGCGGCCTCTGACAGATGCTACCCACATGAGGAATATGTGGTTCAATTACCAGGAGTCTAAATTGAAAGTGATAGTGATTTAAGCCTTCCCAATACACCGGCCACATTCTGGCAAACAGTCTTTTCAAGGAGCCATTTTGAAAAAAAACCCCCCAAAAAAACCCTGTTGGAGTGTGTGAGACACAGGAGCGCAATTGATTTTCAATAACATCCCCTAATGACCTGGCCACGGTTTGATCCACGCTGTCATTACGGGGCTGCTACCATGGCACGGGATCGTGAGGCACAGAGCGCCGGGCGGCGAGATGAGTAGTCGAAGCATTATCAGGATGAATTGGCCGTCTCCAGACAGGCGGCGAGCGCAGCCGCTGCCCTGTCGATAACAGGACGGGGGCACCTCAGGACTGCCTCCGCGGCCCACTCCGGAGAGCCTTCCGGCCTCATTAGAAAAGCAGATGAGTGGCACGCACGAGGAAGGGGGGAGCTTCTTCCCCGTCATCTGATAGCCTTCCTCCCAGGCGTTGCTCCCTGTAATGAGTCCAGACCGCAGGTCAATATGCTGCTGGGCTGCCAGTCAATACCGGTTACCTGCAACACAAACACTCAAAACCCGCTTTCATACAAAATCAATGTTCTATTAGTCCTCCCTGGCCCAATCCCATTGATTCCACCACGAAGAGCTCTGCAGCCCATGTATGACAGATTATGGTCAAATGATCTGATGGCCGGGGCTATACTTGGCTGGCCCAGCTCAGCTGACTTTATGATTTCAGAGTAATAGCTTGATATAAAATGAGAAAACACTGAATTGTGAGAAAACGGAGGGAGAAACGTTATTGGCGAAGCCATCAATCTCATCGTGAAATACCACTCGGCAGCTTTAACCGGCAGACAGATTCGCTACTTGTTTTTACAGTGGGACGAAAGGTAGATCGGAAGTGTTTGACATTAGGTCCAAACTTTATTCCGTACATTTTAAACCATGAATGTTCATTTTTCTTTTTTTTTTTTTCCACGCCTAAAACTCTACTGTTTTTGTATACAAGAGTCTAAGAAAAACAACTGCACAACACCACAAGGTTGACAGATAAAGTCCTTCTGATGTCCACCCAACAGTGTCCGTTTTCCGTTTGGAACTGGTCCAGTTTCTGACTTGGAAGTCTTTGAATAATCCAGATGATTTTCATTGGTACATATGAACATGTGCTAAATCCAAGTTTCTCTCAGCTTCTCCAGTATTGTCAGTTTGTTCCAGTAGATTTCGTTTTGTTAGGGTGTTGTGTGCTGCTTTGCATAGATTGCAGACGATCCATCTAGGCTTCCATACAACACCCTCCCTTCGTGACTTCCATCCGTTGGCTGACTGTTTGACACCATGATTTTCAACAGGCAGGTGATTCCACGTTGTTTCCGTTTAATTTCGTTTTTCTAGAAATGGTTAAAAAGACTAATAAATTTACAACGCAATCTTGCAGCAAAGAATATTAACAGGTTATTTACATCAGTTTTCTTTACAGAGACTGAACAAACATTATATATAATTATATATATATATATATATATTTATATATTTATCTGCATATCTCAAAGGCAAACCAAATAAACAAAATAAATTGATAATGTAGCAATGTACATTGTCATCATTGAGGATATCCAGGTACCATGAGGTTAAATTACTGATGGTTGAATCCAAAGTCAAGTCTTTACATTATCATAAAGGATATGTCTCACAATAGACTGGGATAAATATTGTAAAAGGCAAGACTAATGCACAAAGTACATAAAATTCATAGAAATCATATCTATACATGGAACAAAGATAGGAAATGTACAAACTTATTTAGGACCTTTCCTTTCGGCACAAAGCAGAAATAAGGTATTGGATTAATATATTAATAATTATCAAATATTTAAGTCGGAAATAAACATCCACACGTTTGTGTCATCTTTACCGACATTATTGAACATCCAGTCCACTAAAAATAGCCATGGCATGTGCTTTATTAGCCTAACACACCTTTACTTTGTACAATCATACCCTTTCCCTTGGGGAGGTTCGCTCCTCTCTGGTGAAGGAGCAGTGCATCTTTGATCATGGTATTCCATAAAACAGAAGCGAGGCTTGCTGAGTTTCCAGAAACTACCGAGCCTCTACCTCTTTGGGGTTGCGAGACGGGGAATAGTCCCTCGGGTCCTGGGTGGTGGTGAGGGGGGTAGTCCTCCTGGGTGAGGCTGGCCGGGCACTGCCAGCTGGCACAAGAGGTGGGGGCGCGCTTAATGCGGCGGTAGGGGGCGTTCTGTTCAGAGGACCATTGTGTCCTGTAGAGGGGCTAAGTCTTGGGTATGGCATGCCTCCTAAGTGTGGCATAAAGGGGGGCATGTGGGGTAGATGGCCCTCCATCGGCGACTGGTGTAGCTGATGGAGGCGGGCCCTGTCAAGCTCCTCCCTCAGGTGGAGGCGCTCTCGTTCCTCCGCCTGTTGTCGCATCCTCTCGTGCTCCCTGCGCACCTCCATGAGGTGCTCGTGGTGAGAGTAGTCGTGAGCCTCCCGTTCGCGGTAGGCACGCTCCTGCTCGTACATGCTGGGGAAACGGTGTCCTTGCTCGGCCCTGAGCTGGAAGTCCATGCGCCGCTGCAGGTCCAGGCTGCGGTAGGCCTCTCGAAGTGGGTCCCAGGGGAAGGCGGTGTGTGGCACGCGCTCCCGTCCTGCCAGCGGGCTCACCCCCATGAAGGGAGCCATACGAGCTCTGTCCAGTACGTTGAGGCTGCCCATCTGAGGCATGGCACTCATGGATAGAGGAAGAGAGTGTGACATGGGGACACCATGTAGGCCCGGTGTCGGGATGTCACTACCACGGGGCGAGGGAAGAGGAGGCTGGTGTGACAACGGTGGGTGGTGGTGGTGAGGATTTCCTGGTTGACTGACAGGTACAGGGAGGATCTGTACTGCAGGTTGGGGCGCTGGCTCTGAACTCACCACCATGACCTCTTGCTCCTCCTTTCTCTCCTCCTTAATCTTCATGTCATTTTTCACTTTGTGGAGGAGCTCTGCAGACGGGGGCTCCTTTCTCTCTATGTCCTTGATCGCAGACGGGAGCCCACCGGCTAGCTTCATGCTTTGCTCATTGATCATGGCCTTGGAGTAGGGCGAAGGCGTACGCTGCGTGGGTTTGATGGAGTCCTCTGAGGTCCGCCTCTCCAGCATCTCCTTCCCTGGCGAGCGGCTCTCCTTTACCTTTATGTCGGCTAGAGAGGACTCCCTCTGGCGCTCTAACAGCTCTTTCTCTGCCTCCCGGACGCGGTCTACACTGCCACTGTGATGCCGACCTGAATCGCTAGAGTTCTGACTGTTTGAGCGAATCAGACTGCTGATCTGGTAGCTGACTGGTGCCGAGGCAGGAGAAGAGCGGTTAGAGTGGCGGTTGCGATCCACGGAGTCCCTGTAACGGTACAACGGAACAACTTGTTGAATCAGCACATTATATTAAGCAGATTCTTTTCAATCAAATGATACTATTTTGGTTCCAAAGTAGTCTTCCAAAAAATAACAAAAAACTATTTGTCGTCTTCCTCTAACTTTATCCTCATCTTAATTACCTTCTGCTTCTGAATTTCAGTCACCTGTACAATCTGCTAAACCCTTGCTTAGAGAAACTCTCCCAATTTCTTTTTGTCAACTTTTTTGCACATCTGTTTTTAGTTTGCTTTGTGATGTAGCTTATTTACATATAGGAGGCAACTACAAATCACTTTACATGGACACTACGTAAGATTAATAGCTGGAGTTTCACATTTTTCATCGTCTTGTATAGCGCTTTATCAAGTCCAGATATCCCAGAGGAACTTTACACTACATTCAGTCAATCACCCATTCACACACACTTTCACACTCTGATGGTGGCAAGCTACTGGGCAGTAGCCACAGCTGCATAGACCGGCACCATCAGGTCTTCTGACCAGCACCAGCAGGCAAGAGAAGTGTCCAGCACAAGGACAAAAAGATGAAGACGGATGAAGCGGGGATTGATCTGGTAACCCAAAACTAGTAGTACTTTAGAGAGTTACACCAATATCTAATATTGATTTATACAAGGTCCCAAGTGTCTGAAACCAAAAGCCATCCGTCCTCTACCCACCTGTCCTTATCCTTCTCCTCTTTCCCGATGGATGAGTCTCTTTTCTCTCTGTCTCGCTCTCGCTCTCGGTCGTGGCTGTTGGCGGAACTGCTTCGCTCAGCCTCTCCGGTTTTGGGCCACTGCGGCGGGGTGGGGAAAGATGGCGGTGTGCGTCGTAGCCTGTTCCAGGTGTCATGGTGGGGGCTGCCAAAAGTGGGCAGTCCTCCTGGCCCCTCCTTGGAACCAAACACACTATTGGACCCTGATGGTGGAAAAAAAGAAAGAAAGAAAGAAAGCAGACAGACATTGGACTCTCTAAGTTAATTGGGCACAAAACCTTCTTGAGGACACATAAGACGAGAAAGACTCGACAACAAAAGCTGCTTTTGTCTTTGTCTCTGGAGGTTCTCTCCCCGAAGCTGCTTGGAAGAGTTAGAGGTTAATGGCTCCCCACAACACAGGCTTTGCTTTGGGACTGAAGGGCTTCTCCCCCCACACCAACACCCCCTCCTCCCCCCTCTCCATTTTCTGCACCGGATGAACAGAGGAGACTCACTCGCCCTCTGGAGAAGAAAGCTGTGAAAAGCCAAGGGAGACCTTAGCATTCCACAGCATGTCTAGTCCAATCACATCCCATTTTCACAACAGGGTGACTGATTTGGCACACAGAAACAGGGAGGATAATGAAAACGAGAGGAAAACATAGAGGGAAGGATGCAGAGGGAGAAAAGAGAAAGCCCCTCCATGGAGATGCAAAAAGGGGGCTTGTCGAATAATTAATAGATGAATTGTCACCAAACAGCAAACCTAAGAGCGCCTGCTGGCAGCAGCGAAGTCAGATTAAAGCCAGGCTGTTGGAAACATCACTGATGGATGAAGTGGAGGCAGGGAGGAGTTGTGCTTTGCTTTGCTGTGTGTTGTACTGCTTTGTCGGGTCTCCCAGGGCCAGGGGTTTGGGTTTGACACCGAAACTAGAGCTAAGTGTCTTTTTGCCTTCCCCTCCTCGCTCTCCCTGTTGCCTAACGCTTTCCTGCTCTGTACTGTGCTGTGCTTCTGGCCACAGGGGGCCCCGACTGAGAAGAGGGGAAGCCGGTGGAGGAGGAGAGAGCCGGGCAGCGCTTACCAAGCGAGGGGTTGCCTAATCCTCCGAAGGCACTGGTTGAAAGGTTGCCGAGGCCGCCAAAGGAACTGGAGCGACTGAAAGGATCTGCAAAATGCCAAACAGGGATTAGCAAGAGGGGGAGCCGGTTAGCAGTACTCACCCCGACACCAACCCGTTTTACTCAGCTTTTCTCTTACAAGCGAGTTTTTTTTTTTTTTCTCCTTCTGTGTATTTTTTTTTTTTTGTTAGCGCTGCCATCCTAACTCCCTGCCTGGTAAGTCGTATGGCAGCCAGGACGCAGGATTTACTGGCACTGACTGGAGCTTGATAGGGCAAGAGAAACAAATTTCCCTGATGTGGAAATTAGTTTGAATTTCTTGGAGCAATGTTGACGGTGGTCCGGTGCTGGACGGGGAAACTGAGAGCTAATTAAACTGAAAATCTGGTGAATGACTGACTTCAGTGTAGCAGCCTGACCACTTACAGGTGGGGGGAAAAAAAACATATATGAATAACATTTATCAGTCGATTTTAAATGAATAATCCATCCTCCCCCCCAAAACAGCTGAAATTATTAGAATGTTTCATTTTATTTTATTTATTTCCTTCAAATAAAAAATTAATTGATCTTCAGTTTATTGAATGAAATCAATTGGTAACTCTAGGTCCAAATAGGCTCTCTGTAATAAAAAAAATGAAATAAATGAAATACAATAAATGTAAAATTCAATCTGTTTCCGTAAAAGACTAAATTTATGCCGCACAGAAAATAGTGTAGAATAGTCTCTGTCCGGAGGCCATGTTTGTGTCTATGAGCCCAGACGGAGTTATACCAGATACATCCATGAGCTGCGTGTCTCCTTAAAAAATATACAGCTGCTCGGGGTCAATAGGATCATTAAAAACGAACCCGAGGTCCAAACTTTATCTATCTGCGATTTGAATGACACCCTGGTGGCTTTTTTTTTTTTTTTTTTTAACGCCATGTTCAAACACGAGTCAAAAAACGGGGAGAATGAGCAGGGAATGCATGGAGAGAAAGAGGAGATATGTGGTCAAACGATTGTGAATATGTGGTTACTTACACTTACCTGCCAAATGGCTTGGAGGCAGGAAGCCACTGGGGTGGGGGGCGTGGCCATACGGGGAGGGTGCTGGGTGTGCAGAGCCTATCAACACAGACACACTCACATTATTCAGTAATATGGCAATTTAATCTCTAAGAAACTCCCCAAAAACAAGTCTTGTTTAGTATAAATGTAGGTTAGTTGCTGTGGGAGATTTAAAATCTAATATCAAAAACATAACAGGGGTTTAATCCTAATGTTTTTTTATGTTTTTTTTTTTAACCTTTAAACCTTTTATGGAAAAAAAGAAAAACAAAAGGCAGTGGTGCGCTAGCAACAATCCTTGCATGTTCCTTTCTATTTCCCACTGATCATTTATCAGCTAAACAATTCTTTGTAGGTAATCACATAATACAAACATGATGATGGTAACAAAGTAAGACATTTGCATAAACAATTGTCATTTGTCAGATTAGAATTATTTTAAGACAAAGATTTACATTAAATGAAAAC
The DNA here is from genome assembly GCF_904066995.2 of Poecilia reticulata. Classification (NCBI taxonomy): domain Eukaryota; kingdom Metazoa; phylum Chordata; class Actinopteri; order Cyprinodontiformes; family Poeciliidae; genus Poecilia; species Poecilia reticulata. The sequence continues at coordinate 7,925,418 of NC_088838.1, forward strand.
ACCAAGGGAGTTCAGTGCAGGTAAGATGTTGACGACTGAGAACTATTCCACAGAAACCCATTGAAAAGAAAAAAAAATCTCGATCTGTTCCTACGCTACGAAGTAATAAAATGTGAATAAATGCACAAACATGTTGAACACAGAGTCGACGCAGGCTGCCGTTCACATTTCCCTTTTATTGCCACGGTTACGCGTTTGTGCTTGAACCTGCAGCGGCACGGCAAGGTCAGGTTTTGAATGCGCAACTAAATGGCTTCTTTTACAAAACATTGTTACTATCAACCACATCTCATGAATTGTTAATGAAAGAGCCAATTATATGAATGCCTCTGACAAACCACAGCATAATTACCAGTCAAAGGGCATTCTCCTTTCTGCTGTAGCCCTCCCCCAGCCCCAACGCAGGGCAAATCAGTCAATTACCTAACGGAGAGTCATGCATATTCATAGACAAATCTGATTTCCTTTACTGGCAAAACATTTGCTGAAAAAGCCCTATAATTAACCGAACACTACACGAGAGGAAAAATACCCACTCCGTTTCATCAGCATGTTTTTTTTCCTTTTAAAAAAAAATGAAATTGCATAAAGGCAGAAAAGCTTCAGTAATAGGATCATTTGTGATTTTTTTTACATTTAGGTTTTAGGAAATCAGCTGACCTGTGGAGGGGAACAGGGGTCGTGCCAGGTCGTGAGGATAGGGGAATCCCGGGAAGACTCCTGGGGCCGGGGGTCGACTGAACAGGTCCAGCTTCCCGTTCATGTCCAGCTTGTGAGGGTCAAGCTGCATCTGCTGTAATTCAAAGAGGCAGAGACAACAACAGTCAGACAAAAGAAAACTAGGCCAGCGGATAACGGCGGGCGAGGCATTTCCAGTGACACAGCGGGCGGTTTATTCGTTTTCGCTGCGTTTCTCCAATTCTGGCTAGCTCTGTCAAACCATCCATGCAAGCTGATTAGGAGCAATAAATCCTCGATGACAAAGGTCCAAAGCCCGAAGAAAGCCTTTGAATCAAAATCTAACTAATAAATATTTTTAAAAACTCCAGATAAAATTGTTATTGGCAATAATGTTAGAATACATTACATTATTCTAACATTAAAAGGTAAAATGTAGTTTTATAGTGTATATGTTCTAGTGATAGTATTACTATTAGAGATGTGCCAATCAGGTTTTTTCCTGCCGATACAGATTCCGATCACCCATGAGGGCCGATCACCGATACCGATCACCGATACCGATCACATAATTATTATTTTTTTAATCATAAGCACTACCAGTTACATTATGTGGAAAAAGGAACCATAAATTCACCTTAATTTAGACAAAAACTTGTTTTTAATTACTTTTTCCAAGAAAAAAACAAAACAGGCATTGTGCATATTCTACTGCTATAGTAATACTATCTTTAACAGACTGAAAACATATGAAGGCTCTGAAGAGGCTAAATAATGCAAAGAGCCAAAATAAAACCTCTCAACATTGCCAAAGAAATTCAAGTATAAAACTTAACATTCAAAGGCAAATACAGGATCCATTACAATAAAGACCCACCTTAAGCCACCTGAGTTACTGAATGAAACCTTCCTGATAGCATGACGGCTAGCTGATTACTTCTAGTTCTGATTGGCTGTTTCTGACTGAGCAGAGTAATTATGCAGAACAAGGATATCGATCGATTATTTTTTCAGAGATTATTTGTCTCATGTTAGGACAGCGAAAGTTTTAATACGTATGTAAAATAAATTTTTTTAGGTTAGATGCTGCAGCTTTAAACAGAGGTTTGGTGTGAGAGTCACTACCAGGTGGAGCAGAAGCTGCGCTCCATCTGTCAAATATTACTACCTGTAGCGCGTAGCAGCGGTTCAACAGCGAGAGCAGAACCAGCGTCTTACATCGCAGCTCAAAGACTTAAATAATTTTGTGGGTTATTTGTTTAGCTTTCTGACCGTCATGCTAATCCGGGTGAGTGTTTGTAGCTCTGCGCTGCTTTACCTGCCATCTGATCCTCCATATGTCTTTTTTACTGCAGTGAGCCTCCATGCAGCCAAACTCCGTCAAGTATGGCATTGTTTTGATGCCATATTAGATTCGTCGTGTTGATGCATATTGACCTGCTTCACCCCATATGCTTAAAATTTCCGCCGCAACACGCAAACTTCCCCATTCACTCAGTGCGTTATAGTTCCACATTGCTTAGGATTTGTTGCTGCGCGTTTGCGCAGTGTGAAGGAAAGAGGAGACCAGCTGCACAGGCAGGCTGCGAAATGAGATGCAGGTGATCGGTTTGTGTGATCGGCAACAGGAGACCGTGATCGGCGACCACCGATCATACACTTTTTCACGGAAATCGACCGATCGATCGGCACACCTCTAATTACTATAATCATTAGAAGAAGGAATAATTGGTGTTTCCTGTTTTAAATATAAACATTTAGATCATTTTTACTTTGGATTACATGTTTTGCATAGATACAGTGAACCCGAAGTATTTATGATCATCAGTTACCAGCTCTGCCTAGTCTTTTCAAACCAGCGGCTCGTTTGTGGGTAATTTATTCTTAGCATATGTAATCTCTGTGTATAGTAGGTGATTATTTAACAATCACTGCTATGTGTCTGGTTTGACATGACGATAAATATCCTGGAAGACAGAACGGTCTCACGCACCTTCATTTTCTGCTGGTGGTGGTAGATCTGCCATGCAATCTGGACATGTACTGCGCACCACTTGCCAGGTTTCTAAAAATTTGAAGAGAAACTACAGTCAGCGTCCTGGCTTTAATTTAGCGAGCTTAAAAAAATAAATAAATCAATGCTGGCATTAGGAATTTCTGGCCAGACGACAAAGCGGAAGACAGAAATTTTAACCAGGCAACCAATTTAGAAATATGTATCCCTGGCTTGAACCCAGTACGGAGCTTATGTTTAACCCCGATACTCCAAAGCCCAGCATCAGCTTGACTGGGATTGCAAATGAGACTTTGTGGCCTGGCCAGAGAATTAAAGGGTTTTAGATAAATCAACAAATGTGTCAACTCACCCTAACAGATGTCCTGAACGGATCACTCATCTGTATGGACAACAGAGGATCATTAATAACAGAAATATAGACATATGTCAAACTCTAAGAAAGCAAGTTTAACGTTTAGACTCATAAAATACAAGTTTCTAAAGATGCTAAGACTTATGGTGCACTCCATTTGCAGTCAGAATAATCAACTGGAAAGCCCACTGGAGTCAAAAATTCGGAGTAACTGACTACCCCCAGTTAGGACTTTTATGGCCGACTTTGCGTTTCATTATGGCCGCTCCCCACATCAACAGTAGTAAGCTGTGGTGGAAGCACTTTTATTTTACAAGACACACTAGTAAGAGTGAGTCTAAAATCAACGTTCCCAATAGCAAATGAACAAATTAAAAAGTGGTGTTTGCTTAAAACGATATAAAACGATATATTCGTTATTTGCAGCAGTGCTGCAAATAACCTCTACTTAGACGCCGCCATGTTGAAATCCTGATTTCTACGACTATGTCAACCGGAACGTTATTACCTCAAACCCATCTCCGACTTCTGAGGTAAGTGGAACGCACCCGATAGTTTCGCTTGTTGTGTGTGGGGGGTGTTTACCAGAAGCACCACAGCAGAATGAAGGCCATGCTTACCCGGGGATCCTTCTGTAGAAGTGTGTGAGGAACGGCTCCAGGACGCGCAGCTACGTCAATGGGATTAGAAGCCTGACAGAAACAACAGGAAAGACACTTATAAAAAATAAGTCAGAACTACAGTAGACACAAACTAGACGTTAGTAACCTATAGTGTTCTTTGAAGGTGATTGTGATCTAGGCGTGTTCAATGTGGATTTCTTAAACTCAGCAGGTGTACTCAGGTGTTTCCTGAGTGGATTAGTGCATTTCTACTTGTTTGGGTGTTTTTTGTTGATCATTTTGCCAGTTTTTCTGTTCTGTGGACATGTACAGTTTTCCTGCTTTTCTGTTGCTTTCAATTTCAAGCTTCTGTAAAGTATGACTGGAATGCAATGGGAGATTTAATGCTTTTGACCAGATTTGGCAGATTTTTTGGTTTGACCGGCCCTGTCTGATGAAACTGTGCATTAAAGCGAGTTCCCATGGTCACACAGTCAACAACTGTTCTCTACAGAGATTTTTTTAACAAGACAAAGAAGACCTGAAGTTAGCTGTTTTCAGCATTGTTGAGGTCTCCATCTGAAAATAAAGTACCTTAATGTGAATGACAAACGCACCGAGAAGAAGTTATTTAGTGAAAAAAATATTTTATCGTATTGGTATGTTGGCTGTTTATGCAGGCTACTAAAACAGAGAGCTACATTTTAGTGTTTGCTGGTCATTTGGATCCGTTTCATACTTGGTTGTTTTGTAATTGAATCAGACGTTTTGCCAAACTCTGAGATGTTTCATCAGATTGGTGAAATGGCAGATGTACATAGAACCAACTGGAAGGTTGACCTATTTTTTAACCATTTGAACCTTCAACCTGTTTTGATTAAGGGGCTAATGTCAAAGTCGGCATTCTCTAGGAAAAAACACACTAAGTCACATATTTGCTTTAGTAATGCTAATCAGGCTAACCGGACATATAAGACAGTGAAGAAGGTTTGAACTGTCAGTTCCTGGTTGTTTTGTTTTTGTTTTAACTGAGTCGCTGTACTTATTATTATATATGAGTATGTTGTTTGTTACCATGGTTTCTTGATTTTGTTTTGTTTTTCTCTTTCTGCAGGTGTAGGAGCAGACTCCACTATAATCTACTTTCCCTTTAGATATTTCTCACGTTTTTCTTTTCAAAATCTTCTGACAAGGTGGAGTGTTGGCTTTGCTCCTAATAAGAATTATTTTTATAATTTTTTTTACGTCTATTGGTTATATCCTCTATTTTTTTCAGGTAAATTATCTTAAGACGAGAAACATATTTTTAACACACAAGGCCATTCAGGCAGCAGTTAATACATTTTACAATGTAATTAACGCACCATTTTCATTTCAAAAATGAAATGCTTTATTCATGTTTACTTTTGCAAAAAATTCACTTGGGAAATAAAACCTCATGATTTACTTTGAGGTTCAATGACTTTGGAACGAGGTGTGCCAAAAGCAAAATCTTTTCAAAAATCACAGTGTGATCCTCCAGATTTATGTCACCAGGATAAATATCAAGCCCTGGCCTTCCTCAGTATCACTAAAGCTCCCTAATCCGTAATTACTGCTACTATATAGCTGATGCTAATATAAACCAAAAAGAAAGAAAGAAAAAAAAAAACCTCAAGCTCATCTCCAAGAATACTTAGCAGGGGCTTTGTGTAAGAGCCTTGCTTGGACCATCTGGAGCGGTCTTCGACAGAAGGGTCCCTCAGTGCCTGAGCCAGCTGGGACCGGGGCCAGCAGATTTGGGCCAGCTTTGATTGGTGTCTTCCTCCAGGTCAAAGCCTCTGAGTATATGTCAGACAGACTCGCCCGGCCTAACCCTTCATATCCCCTCCCTGATTCTCCCTCTGGTTTCACTGAATAGCAATTTGTTTATCCTGACCTGGTCAGGACTCAGTTAGTGACATTACACAAGCATTTGTAAAACTCTTAAGTACTGAGTTTACTCCATTAAACGGATGAAGATGCAACAAAACCATAATTCTTGTCTGACCTCATCCGATGAAACAGATTTAGGCCATCACTTTGGGTTTTGTCTGTGTTTAAAACTCTTATTGTGCATTAAAAAGAGGAAGCGGTTCTTGAATTGGCCGGCTTTGTTGACTACATTGAGAATTAATGACTCTAGCTCAGTGTATGTCAAAATACAACCATGAATTTTCTTTTTTGGTTTCTTTCGACTTGTGATAGCTTTGATTAGGAACCAGTTTTGACATCGGCTTAGGTTCTATTAGTTATAGTAATATTAGAGAATAGAGTAGAAATATCCCATAATTTCTGTGCAACAGCAGCAAAATGTCAAGCAATAACAGGAAACAGACTCTCACAAAGAGAGTATAAAATATATATTTATACATAAAAAAAGAAGAAGAAAAAGGCTGTAACTAAGGGAAAAATTCTACATAAATGCCGTGCAGTTGTATAAAAAATCTATTATTATTCAAGTATTTGTAAGATGTAAACAGAAAGTAAAGAGTTCTCTCTGTTTTATGGAAAAGAATGTAACAAAATTAAACCAGAGCATCTACGGGTCACAACGGGTTGCATCTAAGTTCACGGCTCATGTTTTGCATCGTGAGAGGAAGTAGTTCTTGAGTTGACCTGTTGTGTTAGCATAGCGCATCTGGAAATGAAAAACCCCGGAACTTTGCAGTCACTAGTTTGTGTGCCTGTTTCCAGGTATTCCTGGCCTGTGGGTTAAGGGCGGGGATGTGGGTCTGACCTTAGGCTGGAAGGCTCCTTGCAGCGAGCTGAAGGGTCCTGAGTGCGGGAGCAGCGGGGGCATGCCTGGCATGGTCGGGGGATAGGAGGGAAAGAACTGGGGAGGACAGAGGGAGGGATGGAGGGAGGGAAACAAAGAAATAAACAAATAAAAAATAAAAAAAATAAACAACACACAAAATCATACAGAGACTCCTACAGGACGCGAGCGATTCAGCACACGCAAAGCCACGGCCGCGATCAACGCCCCCACGGCAACATTCAAATATGCCAAATATTTGATTTGCCAAATGCAAAACACACATTTACATTAGAATGACAGAGGAAACTCACGTTTGAATGTCTGATGAACGGATTGTCCAGTTTGGGGGTGTATTTGTCGAACTGAGGGAGAAGAAGAGAAGAACAGAATTAGGGAGCGTCTCACATGGATATTTCTACAGCACAAAACATGACAAACATGACAATCAGTGGTCAAATTCAGACACATATTTATAATGATATTGATAAAAAAGCCCAGGAGGTAAAGCAGCTGGCTTGCACTGGCCACGGATTTCATTAAACAACATGGCGAAGCTTGATTTTCCAATTAAAAGTACAGTCATGGGGATCAAATTATATTGAAGCCAGAGTAATATTAAAAAAAAATTAAAAATTTTAATACCTTTTTTTGACAACATGCACTACTGATAAACACAGAAAGGGAGTAGCTTTGGCTTCTTCCCTGGCGTTTGAAAAAGCACATCTCAAATTAAATTTGGTCAAAAAGCAGGTCTCTGCACAACATCATGAGCAAATTACATGAGCAGCACGAGTCTCATTTGACTGAAACTAAATGAAGCCATTTGCAATGGTTTGGAGTCAATTTAGGCTGGATCAGCATGAAACTGACAACGTTTCACGGAGGACGCGAAGTGAAGAAACCCTTCCTGTGTCACGGCTTGAGCCAATTAGAATCATTTCAGCCGGATTTTAGCATAAAAAATAAAACATAAAATAAAATCAGTGGTTTTATGCTGAAAAAGAAAAAATGTCTGCAATCATTGCCCGAACGCATGTGAAGCTGAGCAGGAGACACATGAATGGCGGGCCTTGTATTTTGGTCGGCGCACACCAACACTGGTCTTCTATTTTGAAATTTGCTCATTACAGTAAACGGCAGCTTGTGCGCACTCCGGAAACATACAATCCGTTTGCAGGTAGTTTTAGAGAGAGCTGCTGTAAAGCCCTCTCAGCGTACAGGATTTACAATCGTTAAATCAAAGGGCTACGAATCAGATTCCAGGGTCGGGTCGGGAGTTTTCGTTTTTTGGTTGCTTTCTGTCGCAGGGGGGGCTCGTCACATCCGAACCTGAAGCGGCAGAGCAGACGCAGCCGAAGCCGACTCTGCGGGGGTCGATTCAGAGAGAGGGGGAGAGAAAAAAAAAAGCAGAGCTCATTAAACAGCTGCTCTGCATTTCTGAGGGGTGCAGCTTGTTTAATGTTTGACACTGAAAAAGAATGCTGGACGCTTTATGGCCTTGTAAAAGACCAAAAAAAAAAAAAAGGAAAACACAAAGTCTGGCCTTTATAATTTATGGTAGCTGTCACGGATTTATGGCAAACATCTTTGCCAAATTAAACCTTAATACTTCCATCTTATAACAATTCGAGAGACTCCTCGTTCAAAGACGTGGTGGGGTGGGGGGAAGGGAGGCGCGGCCGGTCGCTGCTACCATTTGGCAAGCCAGCTGCTTGAGGGCGTAAAGCAATAAACAAACATAGAAGCTTCATAATTTCATTAATTACAGCCATTAGCCAAAGGCTGTTGCATAGTTTAATTGACTTGGGGCATCAAGAGAACACAAAAAACAACAACAAAATAAAAAATAAAAAAAATAAGAGAGAGAGAACACAATGAGAAAATACGGCTTCTGTCCTTTCACAGAAAAACAACGGCATCATCATGAATCTTGTTTCTCTAAGGGAATAAAAGCAAATTTTCAGAGCAAAGTGAAACAAAAAAATTTAAATTCTCCATGAAAAAGGACAAAAAGGGGCTGTTGGGTGTAATAAAAAGAAACTTGGGGGGGGTTGAGAAAAAAAACAAAAACACTCCTTTCATGATCAAAGGGACGACTTGCAAACTGCACCATAATTCCAAACCATGTCAGGAATGAGCAGCAGACCAGATAACAAAATAATAAGGAAAGAAAAAAAAGAAAAACAAAAAAGAGTGTTGGGTCGGGAAAACCTGCCGCACGCTCTCTCTGTAGTTTTCCTGAGTCTGCGGAGTAAACACCAGCACTTTGATTTCTAATGTACAGGATGGGAATAATCTTTGTAAGAGGCCTTAATGGGACCACAGGCTCTTAATCAGAAGGTCACAGAGTGATGGATTGCATCTATTAAACTAATGCCGAAAAGCTACAAACAGGGGACCCATCTGAGAAGGCTGCCGGAGATCGGCTGTGTGCTGGAAATGATGAATGAACAGTTATAATCTGAGAGCTGCCAGTGTTGCAACCCCGCCGGCCCCCAACCCCCTCCCTCTCTCTCTCTGAATTGATGGCAGTCGAGGCAAGGAAGCAATTAGAAAAGTTATCAAAACAGTTTGGCGGTGATGTCATCAGCCTTTATCTGCAATGAAGTCATTTTGACTGAGAGCGAAGCTTTGAATTTAAAACTAAAGACATAAATGCACAAACACATACAAGAGGAAAAATAGCATAAATTAATTCCCCCCACATAGAAGCCATGTAATCTGCAGGAATGCTTCCACACACACACACACACACACACACACACACCCACACACACACACACACACACACACGTACACACACACACACACACCCACGCACACACACACGCACACACACAGGGAGAAAGAGTTGTTTAATGGGGCTTTCGTTGCTCTTTGTGAACGCTTCCATATGCAAACAATTGAGAGAGAGAGAAAAAAAAAGAAAAAGAAAAACAACGCCTTCGGGGCATTTCTGCTGTTTGATCTGCAAAAATCTTAAGTGTAAGTTAGAGGGAAGACGAGGGTTTAAATGAAATTAGCCTGTGGAGTTCTGTAAAAGCGCGGCGCTGGCGTGGGCGTGCCACTCTCCGGAAAGTTCCTCTGGAATATTGTTCATCGAAAGAACGCGGCGTTCCGGGGAGAACGGTTGAAAGAAAGCAGGGAGAAATGTGCAATTCATAAAAGCTTTGGGATGTTATCTGGTAAAAAAAAAATAAAAAAATTTATTAATTAATTGAAGAAAAAGATACTAATAATAATAAAAAAAAAGAGGTGCACATTGAAGAGGAGATTCGAGGAGGTGCGACAGGTGAGTCGGTTGGAGGTTTACGGGTGGAAGGGGGGAGAAGCGGGGGGTGTGGGGGGGCTTTTCTTGTTACTTATCCTCACATTTCTGGCTTGGGTACGCACCATGGGGGGTGCGGTGGGTGGGGTGAGGATGGCGGCCGGGGGCAGACTGGCGGGGAAGGGCGTGAAGGTGTGCTGATGGGTGTGTTGGTGCTGGTGCATGTGCTGGTGTTGGTGAAACTCGGCCCTCAGGAGCGACACGGGGGCCAGCGGCGAAGCGGACGGCCCCCGGCCCCGCTCAGAACTCTGAACCAGGAAGCGGTTGTTCAGCTCCTGCCTCAGGAGGTCATGCTCTGCAAGAAAGGAGAGCGAGGAAAACCAAAAAAAAAAAAAAGAAAAGAAAAAAAGAAAAAAAAGGGAAGAAATAAAGAAAATAAAAAGGAAAGGAAAGAAAAAAAAAGATGGGAGGCGGGGAAAGGAACGGAGTAACGGGGTTGGGGGGGGGGACACAAGAAAAAAAAAGGCACGAGCGCCCAGTCAGTCTTCACAACAAGGGTAGAAGAAAGAAAATAGTCACCTGGCATTCTCTGTTTCTCCAGCTCATGCTGTGAGGGTTTTCTACGTGGGGACTCATTGGTGGTGGTAAGAGAGTTGCCTGTGACAATGTGCCAATCAGAATCCCCGAATGAGGCTGGCAATACATGATTGGTTGGTTGAATGATATCAACAGGCTGGTATCTAAAGACAAGAGAGAACCAAGAGTCATCCCAGCAGAAAACACACACTCTTGCCCTCTATGAGGTCAGAAAAGCACAACTGGTTTTTGGTGCCTTGCAAAAGTATTCGTACCCCTGAAAAATACATATATGTATATATTTTTTTCTTCCACATTTTGTCACACTACAACCTTTTATTTGGTATAAACCACAAAGTATTACTGAAGTGGAAGGAAAGGGATTATTAAGGTAATAAAGAAACATTTTGCGCATTTGTACTTATTCCCCTTTACTCCAATCCTCCACAATAAATTCTTTAGAAGCCACTAATTTGTAAAGAGAGTTTAACTTTATGTATTATAATCTGAATATACAGCTCTGGAAAAAATTGAGACCATGTAAAATGATCAGTTTCTCTGATTTTACTCTTAATAAATGTCTGAGTAAAATTAACATTGTTGTTTTATTCTATGAACTATTGACATGTCTCTGAAATTCCAAACAAAAATTTAGTATTTATTTGCAGAAAATGAGAAACGGTCAAAATAACAAAAAAGATTCAGTGCTTTCAGACCTCAAATAATGCAAAGAAAACAAGTTAATATTCATTTCGAAAGAACTATGCTAATGTTTTTAATTCAGAAAGAGTTCAGAAATCAGCATTTGGTGGATTAACCATGAGGTTTTCAATGGGCTTCAGTGCAGTGGACCCTTAATTTTTCCCCCAGAGCTGTAAATTTAGCTATTTTGTGAAGAGGTTTGTTCAAGAACAAATCAGTCAGAACAGGGATGGAAAAGTTGTGACTAAGTTTAGAGATTATTTAGTTTACAAAACAATATTCCAAGAAAGCTAATCTTCTAAGAAAGCTAATTGAGAAAGACTAAAGAGTGGGAACACTTTTGCAAGGCAATGTATATGTATATATGTATATAGAGATTTTCTTTTGGGAGGGGGGGGGGGTGGACGACACCCATCATCACTGGAGACTCCATTTGTTTATTTCACAAATTTGTGCCCCGTATGTCTGTTTTTTTTTGGTAAACTAGTCCTAGTCTGTATCGAGTTTTAAAAGGATGCAAATCAGACAGTTTTGGCAGGATTTTTGAGAGAGCACCGTGATTCATTTAAAGCAGCGCTCTCGCTGATTTCTAAAGTCTCCAGCTGGGATGGAGGTCCAGTCGTTAGATGACATTTTTTCCAATGCTTTCTTAACTGTGACCTTATATGACCTTTCTTCCAATGCAAAAACATGTAAAAATACAGTCCATCTACTGGTGATGCTCCATCAAACCAATGTTTACAACATGTTTATGATGCTAATTAGTACCTAAGAGGGACTCTTGTATGCTTAAGGGTGATTATGTGGAATCATTTGGTGTGTGTTTCTGGTTGAAAATCTAGACTAAGCTTATTGATGTTAGCAGTGCTAACCTTAAAGATGGCCGCTGGCCTTCAGGGAAGATAGTTAAGAGTAAGGCACCTAATTATCTACTAGTGTTTCTACTTCATCAACTTTAAAATGTTATTTTCAAAATAGATTTATTTTCCTGTCCCCCCTGTGAGGACTGTGGGAAACCAATTAAAATCTCTAAAAACTGGAGAGAATACTGAAAGCAATGTTTCCATCTCAAGGTAAACCAAAAGCAAAGTGTGCTCCAGATAAACACCAGCGGCCATGAGTAGGGCCTTGTACCCTGAAGAAACGGCCTCTTTATATAAACTCACTGATGGAGAGATAAACAGTGGGTTCTGGTAGATTTTAGCTACTTAGAAAATTCACACAAATCATTTCAGAAGTGGGAAAAAAATAAAAATAATAATAAACAAGTACTTACCAGAGGAGTCCACAATACATTACTTTGTTGTCAGCCCAATAAAACATACTTATTGACTGTCGGCTGAGTGTGCATACGTCCTGCTCTTCCGTAGTGTAATACAGGCAGGTTTGGGGAAAATGAACATGAAATCTTCTCTATGCTACGCCGCTATTAAAAAATTAGAACTTTTTTTAAAAACTAAAAGTAAAATTAGGACCCTACATCTGCAGTGTCTTGCAATTTTACTAATATAGCTTCCACTATAAATTCCACTAGTTTCATAACCACAAACTTCAAGTTATTTTATGAGGACTTAAACACAAAGTAAAGCACATAACGGGGGGAAGGGAAACAAAGTTATAGATTTAAAAAAAAAAAAACAAATTATGATTTTTAAAAGTATTCAAGCCTTTTAAGTCGATACTTTTAACAATTTTTCAGAATAATTTCAGCTGTTGGGTTACTGTCGTATATTCTCGATTGGATTTAGGCCATAACTTTGACTAAATTGTTGTGACACATGAATATATCTACTTTTAAAACTTTATGCATAGAAAAATTATATTTCTAAGCCATAATGAGTTATATATGTATAAATTAGTTTATAAACCCACAAACTATCTTATAGTGCTTAAAGGGGCAGTATTATTTGCTTTCCAGCCACATAGTGCCATTTAAAGCATGATCAAGTAACTATGTTACCTTCAGTTGTTGTAAAAATGCTAAATATACCAAAAATGACTGAAAAGAAATTTAACTTTGCTGTTTAACTCTTTGAAATTGGGTCTCTGAAATTTCTGCTCTCTCTAACACTCCGCCTTCAGGAAGTCATCACAGTATTGCTCCTCTATTAACCATTTAACAACGTTTTTACCAGTGTTGCATGAAAGAAGTAGCTCCTATACAACATATATTTTTAGAGTGTAATAAGTATGTTCATGAAAGAGAGGTTAATTAGAAACTTAGATACGAACAAAAGTAAATTAGATATAAGGGAATTGCATCAGAGATCGTCTGGTGATCTGGTTTTTTAGCAGTATTTTTATTTTATTTTTTTTTAAGAAGAACGGGTGTTATGGGGAGATTGTAGTAGTGAAAGCATCTGATTCGTACTCCAATCTGGAAGGTGGTGGTTGTCACCCGCCATAAAAAAAAGTGCAGGTGTTGCTAATTACTGCTATCTAGTCTGAAGGAGCTGAGTGGGGAAGTCAGCTAAAGGATTTCTCAAACATACTTGGAAGAATCAAGGTAACACTCCAGGTATGTTTTTGATTAGGAACCAAAACTATAACATGATTTTCCATAATACTGCCCCTTTAAGAAAAGCTACATGTATCTTGCCTTTTCATTTCCACCCAGTTATTTGTTACTTTGTGTTACATAAAGTACCAATAAAATAAAGTGAAGCTTGTGGTTGTAATGTGAGAGACTGCGAAATAAAAGTTAAGGCACAAATTCAAATTTTTTTGGCTGCAATTACATAAGTTTGACAGATAAGAAGTAGCACTGAAGCTAGCACCAAGTGTGTGAGGTGTGTGGCTTTACCTGGGTAGGGGGTGCCAGCGGGGTGTCCAGGCACCACTAAACTGTTGGTCGGTAAGGTCGGCGGTGGCGGCAGTGTGGCTGGGGTTGCAAACATGGCCGAATGGCGATGGGCTGGACTCCGTAGGGAGGAATAGTGCGAGGTAGAGAGGTTTGCTATGGAGAGAGGCAAGGCAGGGGCTGAGGACGGGAGCCCGCTGAGGTGATGGTGAGGGGACGGGGGCAAGTGCTGTTTGGCAAGACCCAGCGGACTGCTGCTGTGGCTGTAGAGTCAACAGGAAAGGTAATGATTATTTACAGAAATAGAAAACGCAGTCTTCAGCCAGAATGCATTTCTCAATGAGTAGCGGAGAAATTTCCTAAAAAGCTTCAGTTTTCAGAAAGACTTCTAATTGCTAGGTCCGGCCGCAGCAGAGGGCGTGTTCTGAATGGACAGGGTGCAACAGGGAGCAGTGAGCTCAGCAGTAAAGATCAATAGCAAAACAGCAAATCGCCCAGCTGCTTTTGTCATCTCCAGAGGCAGAGCAGAGCCCATGAGAGAAATCAATAATTGCATAATTCAGAAGTGTCTCTTGGTTAATTTTATGTAAATTTTGTTACCAGCATAAGTAGTCTGCTACATTTTGAAAGGTAAACACAAAATTTAGCAGCTCAGCAAATCTCAAGTCTCCATCTTAATCTGTTCAGATGCCACGCCCACTGGAATGGAGAAGACATTTTTCTGGGTTTTGCTTACTGAACTTGTCATTTGCATGTTGCTTGTTACTGATTAGTTAATTGTTAACCATAATTCTTGTAGTGATTGACAACATTTTTGTAGTAAAGTCATTCCAACCTTGTTTGCATAACCTCTGTTTGCTTTTAGCAAGACTAATTACTCATTGTCCAGGGACAACAGATGAAAAATAGCATTTTGGCTAATTATGGCACATTTACAAAAATGTTAATTATTGTGCATTGTCCCTACCAAATAAATGAAATTAAAATAAAGTTCAGACTCTGAACATCAGAAAAGGACGAGCATGGGTATGAAACCACAGGAGGGAAGAGGTAAGTGTCTGTTTTCTGTCAAAAATATATATTTATGTTTATTCTAGGCTACAAAAAGTGCTCTAAGTATAATTTCAAGTATTTCAAGTGATAGTATTTGCAGTTATTTTTGAAAATATTAAATTGTAGGCTTTTTTTCTAAATTAAATGTCCATCACAATGGACCTCAGGAGTTTGGCTACATTATTCAACACCTAATTATTTAGTGCAACCATGCAAAGACATCGTAAAGCTAAATTGTAGTTTCGAAATGATTTTACATTTTGCTTTTTCTTGATTGAGTATAAACTCTAATACTTGCTTTAACTGTAAGGAAATGGAGAGATATCCGAGCTTGGCTGCAGAAAAACTATCAGGTCTGCAGTATGCTTATGAGTGTACTGGTGCAGGTTTGTGAGTTTGTCCTAAACCTGCAGTGTTTCCTCTCTGAATTCTCACCGAGAGTCCCACTTTTATTCTTTCTTTTTTTTTTATTATGGTTGTACCACCAAAGGCGACGACAGCTCTTTAAATTACCTGATGTCGTGGAGGCTGTTGTACTGCAGAGGGTGGTGCACCTGGTGGCTGATCACCGGCCGGGCGTGGTGAGGCGGGGGCGGGAGCACACGGGGCTCTGGGTGTGAGTGCGGGTGAGTGAGGTGAGGTGGGGCGTGGGACGGCGCCCTCAGCAGGGGCGGCGTCGGGACAGGGGGCAGAGGCTGCTGCTCCTTCTTAACGCTGAGGGGCGGCGGGGTGGGAAGGCGCGAGCCACGAGGCTCAGGGGGGGCTGCCGCCGCTGCAAGCGCCGGGGAGCCCGTCGGTGCCGAAGCCGGGGTGGGGCTGGGCACAGGCGGTGCGAATGGCACCTCAGTGTTGCTCTGCTCCTGGCTGCGCTGGAGTCCTGACACTTTGGCAGAGCCACAAGTCTTGGAGACGGAGCTCTCATTCGCTGGCACACCTGAGGAAGAAATGACCAAAAATAATCATCACCAACATTCAAATTGAAATCAGCTGATTTTAAGTCAAGTTTATTTGAATGGCACATTTCAGCAACAAGGCAGCTCATCTTGCTTTACCATAAAAATATAAAGTCAAAAATTATGAAACACGCAATAAATGCTACATTTTGTCAAATACCACCATCAAGCAAACACACATCAAATATGTTGATCAATGTTCCAGTTGTTAAACAGCGGAAGGGTTTTAGCCTTGATTTGTTAATTCAACAGCTTACAGTGAAATGAGTAAGGATTTCTCAGCACAATAACCTTTCATCTCCCCTTGCTATCTTCTGCAGGACCCTCTTGTCTGCCATGTTGCAAATACACACTCAACGGGCTTCCTTATCAGGTCAGATTGTTCCGTTGCTTGCTAACACAGATGACAAATCGGCCAATCACACGGCATCAACTGAATCTCTTAAGTTAAAAACAAAACAAGTAATAAGTGACTTTGAACATGGCATACCAGACAGGTTGATTCATAACCATCTCTCAAAGAGTGTTCTCTTTGAGAGATGGTTATGAATCAACCTGTCTGGTATCCAGAGAACAGCAGTTGTGTGGATGAAAGAAACGTTTTTTTTTTCTTCAGAACTCAAGGAAGAATGGCTGATAGCTGACAGGAGGCTATCAGCTGCTACAACTCAACCGTACCTTCGTTACATACAGCGAGGTGATGCATTGTGTCACAAAGCTCAAATCAAATCAGGGTAGTGTTTGTGAAATGTGGTCAAACTGTATATCTGCATCATGGACGTGCAGCCGAAAGGTCTGGAGAAGCTGCATGGTGCTATCATGTCATTACTGATTAAATGTTCCTGGTACTTCTGAAAGCAAAACGGGGATCCAACCCGGTACTAAAAGGGTGCGTTTAATACAGTGGCAGGTGAGTGTACAATTTTTTTACTGAGCAGAACAATTAACCCGCATTATTAAAAGATTCCAATAGTTACAAAAGAGTTTTCCAGCTGTGCGTCGCTAAAGAAATTATAGCTAATCAGTGAGTCTCCATGATGGAGTAAAAAGGACGCCCCTCTCCTCCTTCCCAGCACCGCTCCAGTGTCCTCTGAGCAAGGTTCCCCTTGTTTCCTCTCCCTAGGTTCCATTAAGTGTTTAATCAGGTCATTTTCATGCTTGACTATAATCAGATGATCCAATTTCTTCCTGCGATCAAGTCAGTATGAATAAATCACAGCTAATTAAAGTTAAATGTCAGCGCCCATTCAGGGCTTTGCTGAGCACACAATCTGGCATGAAATAATTATGTTTCAATTGTGCTGTAAAGAGAGATGGTGGCCTCTCCGTCACCAAGTCACTACATCCTGGCTCTCTTGTTCAGTCTGCAGATATCTTTGAAAGCACAGGAAAACCCAACGGACTCGGCCAAGCTGTTGTCACCAACGTTCCCCCTAAATTACTTTTGGTACTCTTGTTTCTTCAAGTTAATGGCTAAAATTAAGTGTTTTTGTGGCATTAGGGGTCTGTTCACACTACCTCCGTTTAATCAGCTTTAATTAAGCTCTAGTTCATTTGCCTAGAAAGTTCGGTTTGTTTGGGGAATTTAGCACTGATGTGGACCTAAAAAGCAAACTCTGGTCCGCCTAAAAACCTTGTTCTCAGTTGGTTCAAGTGAGTTCTGGCGTGGTTCGAACGCGTATGTGAATGCCAAGCCCCCTGGAGACCACTCCAAAAGCAGGAAGCGAACTATAGCGCAAGGCATTCTGGGTAAATACAACCAAAACAAACTCGTATGTCTGGTGCTAGAGGGAGAAACTGCTTGTGGTCTTTTGCCAAGAACAAAAAAGAAATCCTATAACTGCTCAAATCCGATGCCACTCAATTTTAGTTCACATTTCAAGAAGAAATGTGAACTAAAATTCACATTTCTTCTTGAAATGTGAATTCAATTAGAATTGACATTCTTCTTGAATTCACATTTCAAATTGGGGAGCTCACTGGCTCCCCAATTAGACATTTCAAAAATAAATTTGCTTAACAACAATTACAAAAAAACTCTTGACTTTCTATAAAATGTCTTGCCGCTAGGACGGGGTGGTTTTACGGCCGTATCGAAATTGGTTTATTTAGCAAAACTGCAATGAAAACACTTTTTTGGCATCACATAAGATGCACATCAACAACTGGATGTTACTGCTGGTGCAAAACACACAGAAGAAGACGACAGGAAGTAGTGGGAGAATCATGGCGTGACACGGTTTTTAAATGACATCATGTAGACAAAACTTATGCAATTGTGATTTTAATCGCGTTTCATATTTAATAGAAACAACGGAATAGCAGAATTGTTTTTTTTTGTCAAAATTAGCAGAATATTGACATAGTTTTGCAGACATTTGTAATGGAAGCACAATTATTTTCTTCCTGTCATTTCCTTCAATGGTGCAACGCGAAAAGCGAGGGGCTAAACAGGTTCCTCAATGGATTTGGTTCGTTTGGCAGAGTGCAGTGTGAAAACAAACTGCAGCAGCTGAAAATGCAACAAATGTTGCAACTTTGGTCCTCAATCAAACCAAGTCTATTGGACTACCAGGTGTGGAAACACTTATAATGTGTCAAAATAATCAGCATCCTGATGCATTTCTCACAATGTGCAAAATGTGCAGTCCAATGATGAGAACACAATGTGGACTAGAATGTTGGACGTTTCTTCTGTTTTATTAAGAGAGACTGTCTGCCTCCCCTACAGTCAAATGAAAAGTAGAACGGACCTCTAGGAGTTTGATGAAATGGCGACGTTACTTCTCGAGCTCTTGAGCTAATCAAAGCTGCGGCTGGTAGGATTCACGCTAAGCACAGGGAGATCACATGCGCAGAGACATCAAAGACAGAAGGTATTCACATATGCACGTCGACAATGGAAGAGAAAAAGACAGTCCAATGATGAGAACAGTCTTTTTAATCTACAACTAAGATGAAGCGGTACTTCAGTCAAAGCCTTACTCGTGTTTCAATTAAAAAAGCTCCATGGGCATTCTTGGCGGTTTAAAAAAAAGAAAAGAGAGAAAAGAAGAAGGAGAAAAAAAAAAGCCAAGAGCTGGGAGCTGCTGTCAAGCCAGTAAAACTCGACATGGAGCAGACTAATGGAATATCCAGTCCCCATTAACAGGCTGCTTAATCTTTCAAGGATCCTAACACCCATAAAAAGGCCAATAAAAAGGCAGGGCAGAGCTTTTATTTTTTTTATTTGTTGAGCTCCCCCCGCCCTTCCTCCCTGCATTTATTAGTGAACTGGGGGTAGCTAAGATGTCACGATTTTCAAATGAATTCTGGAGTCCAGGCGTATATAGACCTCCCGATTTATAGAGGTTTGGGACTTGGATTAAACTGTCAGCCTGGTTTTTTTTTTTGCTGCAAGCAAGCAAGCAAGAAGAAGAGGAAAAAGGAAGACTCGAGGCAAAGACAGAGAGACAAGCATCCACACACAAACCACAAATATCCAGTCGAAATGTCGCCGCCGGGTGATGTTGCCTAGGCAACCGGTTCTCTTCTCAGACACAATGCGAGGCGAACGATCCTGAAAAACGTCTCGGTACAACTGCTATGAGATGGAAGGGGGCTTCTCATATTAATGCCGCTGCACCAGGGCCACAGCAAGCGCCAGGTTATCTTAATGATGATGCTAATGGGCTCTAATGGAGGCTGGGAGGGATCGGCGCAGACCCCTCATTAAAATCGCTGCAAAAAGCTCCGGCACTCGCGCACATGGACATATGAATATGACAAAAGACGGACACCGGTGTTTTCACTCTTGGCACAGGCAGACGCAAACAAATTAAGCCCAGACATCTTTATTTTACCAGAGCACATCAGAAAGCAAAAAAGGAGCCACCAATTGTCAGAAAGAAGCAAAACAATGCATTTTTCTGACTATCACTGAAATTGTCTATGTGCTTCTGAACCAACAATGGCATCAACAGGGTTTTCTAGTGTCTGCGTATAGATGTGTGTAATTGCTACTACTACAACAGAGAGAATTAAAATACCCTTACTTTTTAAAATGTAACTTTCTACTTTCAGCTGATATTTCTGTATAATAGAAGAACTTTTGAAGAAACATTCTGTTTCTTCAAAAGTACAAACCCAAATCAGCCTGTTTTACACTTCACTGGCCGTTTGATGGCTGCCAGGTCAGGAACTACAAATCTGATGTCTTTCCACATCAATAAGGGCAAAATACTTAATTTGTGCTGAGAATAACAACACTCTTCAGTGTGGGTGTTGTAGCTGGGGGAAGGAGTGCATCATTGAGGCATTTAAAAAAAAAATACAGGTAAAAATAGCAGAAAAGCTGCATCAAGCTTCCAGGAAACTGGAACTTTCACAAGACATGCCACGCGCTCACACGGAAGTCGTATTTCCAGATTTTCCTATCAGTAAAACAACAACACCCTCTGAAGTTGGAATGAGGACTGGAGAAGACGGAGCAACACCAAATTTAGCATCCAACATGGCTGCCAGGCATACTTAATCAAATTTATAAAATGATTCCTGCTGGAACCCGAATGCTTTGGGACTCCAGTGTGATGCTCAACATTGGAGTTCATATTACAAATATGTTGGCAATCTATTCAAGTCTCACTGTTAAGATAAGGATATAATTACATTTACGCACTTATACACTTGTTAGATCTAACCACTAACAGCTCTGCTCATGCTAAACCCTAAGGCGGGTATGTGTCTTAAATCTTCAGTCTATATCATGACGTCTGGCAAACACTTTATAAATCACCTGCTCTTTTTTACAAAGTGTAAAAGAGAGCTTTTTGGAATGCAGGTGTTGGTTATTTCTACATAAGTTTGCAAGAAAAAAATTTGTATTTTGTGATGTGATGCACAGAACTGATATTATTTTACAGTATTTTTATATTTTCGATGAAGCACTGATATGCAGTAACTCTTTGCTTTTTTGAAGAATAATTGTTTTAACCAGAAGAATTTTATTGTTAAGACAGATACATTTTCAATTCATCCATAAAGTTGAAAAACGTATCGTATTAATAACTAGATGTTTTGAAGATGAATTAGAATCAGGTAAAGGCAGGAGCTTTAAAAAACAAAAAACAAACGGAAACTGGCCACAAACTCTCTCATCTTAACTCAGGATTCACCCACTTTCAGCTTTTCTTTCTTTTTTTTTTTCTTGTCTGGACATAAAACAAGCGCTGCCTTCAATCTCCTGCTGAGAAAGACAGTAGGAGATCCACGGGAAGTCCTGTGTAACAAATGCCTTACGAGTGTGTGTATGAAAAAAAAAAAAATGGTGTCCAAAAATCCTGCCTGCAGACCTGAGCAGATGGTGTTAGTGAGTCAGGCAGGTTGGAGGGCAGCCCAGTGGTGGGGCAGAGGGGCCTGGGGGTGGATCCTCCTCTCCTGTTAGCTGGGTTAGCACACTGGGGATGGAGGGGGACATTCCCAAGGGGGGTGTTGGCAGGTCTGCTTACCAGCTGACATCTCATCCCAGTATTGATTTTTTTTTTTTTTATTGTTGCACCCGTGGCTCTCTCATTGAGGGGAGGCTGGATAGAGATTTGCAGTGGGGACACGTGCCTTGGTTTACAGTGCTACGACTCTGCATGTTGGGAGGGGTGCAGAGAGGGGCCGAGGTGGCAGATGGACAACAAGCTGCAGAGATTTGCTGGTTATGACTGATGTGTCCAAGGAGGGAATCCGGGGTGAAGAAAGCATCGCTGCACAGCTGTTCTTGCCTTCGCCATCCTTCACATTTGACCCCGTTTCTCCCTGTGGAACATCTGGAGAGCCAGCGCTGATCTGATCCTATAAGGGGACTTTTGCGCCAGATGGTCCAGCATGGTACGGTCTGAAACGGTTTGACTCTGAACTGTACAAGGATGGGTTAATTACGATCATCTAGAGGAAGCACAGCTTCACCTTTTGACGCAGGAATCAAAAACAAAAAGAACAGTGGAGCTTTGTTGTGAAATCTCAAAAAGTTGCTGTTAAAAGTTGCCATGATACATTTTGCTGGACGATAAATTATTGCAATAAACGATGATATTGTAATTTTGAGACCATTTGCAGCTAACATAATAATAATAATGGCTTACTAATGCACGTATACACACTCAAAGAAAAAAAAAAAGCCTTTAATTTTTTAGGAACATTTAACACTGGAACTGGGAAACCTTTTAAATATCCAAAATAATCAAACAAAATTGCTAAAACAACAATAATTACAATTGATTATTAAGTCTCAGTAACCAAAACTGAATTTTAATAAAGTAATCATCCTTCAGCTTAGACAGGGAAACCAGGCAAAAGTGGCAGGTAGCCAAACTGAAATGTTTCTCAAAATGCCAAGTTTTCAACGACATTAAAGGGGAGCGTGTCTTTGGTGATGGTTGTCTAATGAAAACCATGGACCACAAATCAAAAACAATATATATTATATATCTGATGCAATACTCAATCATTTCACCAAAGTTCAATCCAGAACCGCAAAGCATACATAGAAGAAAGGCTTTATCCATTCAACCTTTCATGGCCAGCTAAGCAAGATTGGTGGCATCAACTAACTCTCTCACTCTCTGGTTACTTAGCAACAAGTTGTCAGTAATGTGATTAGCTAGCAACAACCTGTTGAGTAACTTGCCACAACAACAGCATGACGTGAAAACTGTAGGGAAAACGGGAAACTTCCCCAGTTTGGTAGTATTTCAGATATTTACAGTAAAAACTAATATACAATTATCAACATCGACTGATATGAAAAGCTTAAATCACGATCCGTTTATCAGCCATATCATCCAGCCCTAATCACGTTCATTTTAATTCACCAAGAGATTAATTGATTTACTGTGGCGGGCTTAGAGACGACCGCTCGAGAGAAGGTTCGGCCCCCAGCTCAAACCCTCGATAAGCTAATGCCGCGCATGCAAATCGCAGCGTCACGTAAATTACCTGCTCACTGCTAACACCAGGGCCGGGTGCACACAACAACCAGGAAAACAGAACCTGCATGCAAAAAACCTCTTTAAGATTAGATACGAGAATATGCAAATTCTCTCCCTGCTGGGGGGACGCTGTGGTATAAAAGAAGCTTAAGGCGGCTGGGTGTTCTCATTTCCTAGGCAAACACTGCGGTTCACTCCCTTCACGGCTTTGCCAAAGCATAAACAGTTGGGGCACTGACAAATGACACGAACAGAGCTATTTAAATAAAGCAACATATCTGCGTAAAGATGTCGGAGGATGCATGAGGTGTGTGGGAAAGCGGCTGATCTTGATCCGTCTCCCACCGGTTTCGGGTGACAACATATTCCCCGGCTCTTGACAGTCGGGCTCGCGATGATTTGGTTTTTGTTCCTCTCTGAGACGAGCAGCCCGCTCAGAGCCAAAGCTTAGCTCACGAGTGAGCGACTGTGGAAGATGGCTGGAGCAGATCCTGGCAGCACTTTGCAAACCACAGGCTTGCCAATCAACACTCCATGGCCATGAGGTATTCAGTCATCAAAGAAAAAAAGAAAAAATAGGCAGGGTGATTTCAAATAAATGATTTCGCATGAGAGGAACAGAAGGGCTGAGCCGTGTTGAATCATTGCGCCAATAATAAAATCACAGGAGATATTCGCACCGGCCTGCTTTCCCCCCACCCCCCACATCACGCTATGTAATCTGCTTCTAGCGTCTCCAAGCTGGTGAAGAGGGGAGCCAAGGCGATGTTTTCGCAAATCACTCAGAGATGTTAAACGGGGGGAGTGGGCAAAAGCGAGAAGCTGGCCAAGACAGCTGAAGAGTGGGGACAGCTGGCACGTTTCAATTATTCCTCTCCGTCTCCGTGCTTCGGCTCACAAAAGGAGTTGATGGCACAAGAATGAGGATGGGTGTTAAGCTGCAACACGTTTACAGTAGACGCTCAGGCATAAATCAAGGAGCCTAATGTTCGTTTCAGAGAGCTGGCAGCTCAAGCTGCGGGATGAAGAAGTTTTTTCGCTGTGCAGATCGGATCCCGGCTCAAACCCGGGCCATATGGCGCGAGGCGCATATGCCAGTCACTCCTCGTGGCACATATGCTATTGTTGTAGACGGGAGGCAACTTGCAGGAAGCGTAGCTTTAAATTGGTGAGAGAAAAGTGAGAGAGGGAGAATGGCTGAGAACAAGCTTTTAAAGAAGGCGCAGGGGGGAGGAGGGTATATTATGTAAGATCGACACTTTTGAGTTTTTTATCATGCTATGATGTTATTCTCTCGTTAAAAACATACCCGGAGTGTTGCTTTGACTGATTCACACAGGTCAGAGAAATCCTTGAATCTCCCATGGCAACCATTCAGAGGTGCCTAAACACGTGCTCTGTTGACAAAACTCTCAACAAAGCTCTTCCTCGGAGCTGCAGTCTCCATCCTAGTTCCCGCCTCACCGAACACCCCTCCACCACTCCCACTCTGCTCTCACAGACTAGCGGCAGCAGCAGTTAAACACCTGCTGGAACTGCCAGTCTGCTGAGCTTATAGACTGTCTCAAAGCATCTTCTGAAAGGATGGCGGGCTCCAGCAACTTGTGGCAACAACACACTTTGACGTGTAAGGCAAATAATTTCTTACCATTAACACACATTGGAAATAAGCAGGTGAAATAAGCAAGAACTAAACTGATGGAGGCATCGGACAACGCTAATGCGTTTCTCCTTTCAGAATAAGAAGCACCCCACATGTGTTAGACTGTACGTCAACCCTAACCCCAAACCTTCTGCATTGCCAGCTTTATGTTTGAAAGCTCACATGTGGGACACGGCTGGCTTGATTAGTGGCTCATGAATCACCAGAGGCAGCTCAGAGACGGGTTTCCCCTTTATGACGGAACGGCTCTGAGAAAGAAGCTTCTGCCTCTTTGGGTCCTTTTATGTCATACACAGTCCAGTGGTGCTCCCGAACTGCAGTTAAACCGCCATTAACCCCTGACAGTAACGCGTTGCAAACAAACAACACGCCTCCACTGACACACATCCTTCCTGGAGTGTGCACCAGAGCCCATCCCCCCACAGCAGAGCTCCGGGACAGCCATCAGTCACAGCTTCTTATGACCGCAGCTGGGTCGTCTGAGGTCAGTGCTGCTGGGTTCCACCAAATAAAAAGGGTGGACATCTTGGGACTTTTCAGAGAAAAGCTTGCGTCTAATGGCCCTTCTGACAGCAGCCCACCCTGCCGGCCTGGAATTTGACCCCTTTTTGCCGTCGGCGACCCCTAACCAGAACCGGTGACCCTTTGTACTCGGAGGCCGCCGCGGACAGAACATCAACACGAAGGAAAACAGAGGGGAGTTTGCAGACGAATTCCGCATTGAAAAGAAGATCCTCCAGGAGTTATTTGTGCAATGCTTGCAGGCACTAGCCTTATCATTTCATTAATTAGCATGACATGCCTGCTTGATGGACTTGAACGCCGCCGCAGCAGCTGTCTCAATTGATTACAGCAGCGGCCGTGGCGCCGCAATTATCGAGGTGACTGGAGACACTGCCTGCCACTTCTAATAAAGGACTTAACTCCTGCTTCCCACATCACAGCGCAGCGGTGGGAGGACGGCGGCAGCCTCCCCGCGTCTCCCGTACCTTTAAGACCTTTTCAGCGTCTCTCCACGGGCTTCCGTGAAGCTCAGTGTGGGCCGCAGATCTTGAGCAGCGTGTCAGCTTTACTTAAGCTTGCAGAACGCCTCAACAGTATCAGCTTGGTGCCCCACAGGAAAGCATCCTCCATTAGCCCACCAGCTGGCTTGCAATCCGAAGAGAGAGAGTAAGAAAGGGAGATAGAAATAAAAGGGTGACGGAGGGGGTGTGGGGGGCGGGGGGGAAGGAGCGGGGTGGAGTTTAAGAAACACAAAGACGGGGCCGCTTTCACCGGGAAGCTTCAAGTCTGAGCAGGGATGCGGGGCGGGAGCGTTCGACGGCGCAAACAGACACAGCTTTTCACCCTCGTTTCATGTATAAACACGCGAGAAGCCCACATGCCTCTAAGTGGATATAATATTATCTTTCAGTGCCGTACTGATTACTTCTCAATGGGATGGAAATGGTTGGGTGAAAATCCTTCAACAAATCTTAAGTGGCGTGGCAGTGGGCTGAAAGAGCCTGTGTTTTTCTTTTCCTCCCTCCTCCTCCTCCATCTCAATTTTCACTATCCAGAGCTCAAAGCAAAGCAACAATTGGAAGCTGACAGCTCCCAACCGTTCACCATACCTCACTGACTGTTTTGACATTTGCAGCCGTCAAAGCTAAGTGCAACGAGACGCAGGGGCCGGGGGAGTGGACAAACATCTCCACCACCAACGTATCGCATTTCGTCAAGTGTTTTTGCAGCCACTTAAAGTGTTGTCTGAGATGCGCTCCCGCTATTTCATGATATAAAACAAATGAACTCGGCTAAAGGCACTGATGTACCTGCCAGGTGGCGGTACAGGTGGTAATAATCCCATCATCAACGTGCGCCCGAGAGCTACATCGCCCGTCAGCCGCTACATTTCTTTTTCTTGTCGCGTTTCCGCGTCGAAGCACGTCGTTATTAGAAGTCGGGGCTTCTGGTCTCCGCTGCGTTGATGGAAGATTGCGTCCACTTTTCGAATCTTTCAAGACTCCATCAGTGCAGCAGGCCTTTAATTGTACATTACATCATGCCTCAGGCTTTTCAGACCGTGTGCGCCTTCTGAATAAAACCACATAATCAGTTACAGTAGGACAAAGTCAAGCCAAGATTACTTATGCAGCATTTGGAAAACAGCAAGCGCCGGCTAAATGGAAGTAGAGGCAAATAAAAAAAAAAAGTGAATAGAAACAGAAATAAATAGAATAAAATACATTCAAATAGAATGAAATAACCACTTAGGCACTTATATGATTTTAAAGGAACTGTAACATGAATAGGCAGCCTTCACAGCGATGATAAAATGGGAGTAAAATGCTCCTGCAGAGAATTAAAAACTGTGCAGCAGTAATTCTCACAAGCCGACGACAAGAGGCAGAATAACCAGCTACCAATTACCCATTTTACCCAGCTGTTCTCAACAGTCCTCAACTGTAATAAGGACATGAATTTCTGCATTAACTCCATCTCGACAGGATATTTTATTATTTTAGCCAGTTGTCTCAGATGAAAAAAAGCTACTTTCACAACAATATCCAGTGTCTATTGTAAAACCAAAGTTCATCACAGCAACTAAGTACTTTGCAACATGAAAAAAAATGCATAACTAGCATGTCCTCAACCTAAGACTTGATTATTTCTGAATAATCAAGTTCTTTCAATAGAAAATAAACGCTCATGTGACTGAAATTATCTGTAACATCTCAGCAGACTACTGCTCAAAAGCTAGAGTCCCTCTGTGTCTCAGGAGATTTCAACATAAGTTTCACACATCAGAAAGGAGAAAGTGAAAACATTAGTGCAGTATGTACCTAATAATGCAAACAAGGATCCTGCTGCAGAGCCGCTTCTGGGCTTTAATTAGGCTTCCAGCAGCTGTTGATGACGAGACCAGATCTACCATCATTTCCCCTTCATGCCAAAATTATTTATGAACTACAAGTTGTTGTTTTTTTCTCCCATCAGCCATCAGAGCTCGGCGTACTTGAAAGGGAAGTTTTTTAGGAAATGTTCCTAAAGTCTGTGTTTTCTTTTTTTTCCTTTCCATTTGGGGGAAGGGTGGGCGAGGGGTGTTGAAAACTAACATCTCAGAGCTGATGACACACTTAAGAGGACTGCACTGAAGCAGTTTGAAAAAAAGAACTTAGAAAACACTCCAACGCCTTTCGTCTCCCTGCTGCAGTTAACCTCAGCACCGCAGGAAGGGTGACAACTGGAGGTATCGGATTTGCAAACGTGCTGTCCTTCACTGAAACTCATTCATCATTCTAAATGAGAGACAGAGAGAGAGAGAGAGAGACTGAAAAAAGAAGTAAAGTGACCCAGACGTGGGTGGGAGGATTGCAGAGGAATAAGGAGAGGGCCGGCTAAAGATTTGTGTTAAATAAACTAATGGAGACAAGGCCTGAGTCCTGACCCGTGTGGCTGCTCCTACCACACACACACGCACGCACGCGCACACACACACAGAGGTCTCTGATGTACTCTGAGTCTGGTTTTCTTGAGGCACGATGGACAGGGGACATTAACAACAGCCTTCACATCTGCAGAGCTGCCACATTTCACTATTGCGTTCCAAGCGCTACAAGAGAAGAAAAGATTTGTTTGGAGTGTGAAAGCTGCATGACAGTTTGGGGAAATGTGTGAATGTGAGTATGTGTGTAAGGACGGAGGAGGTGTGGGGGTGTACACTGAGCAAGATTGGACTCTGTAACGATACAAATCGCTAGCAAGATGAAACAGACTACACCGGGGGAAAAAAAAAAAAAAAGCAAACAACAAGAGCCCTCCTTCTCCCCCTCTTCCGAAAAAAGTGACAAACAAGCCTGGGTGGCACAAAAGAAAAATCAAACAGTGTAAAGTAAACACAATTTCTCTGTACAGCTCAAAACATTTCAGACTGCAAGGGGTGATGACAATGCTAAAGTAGTTAGAGGGAATTTAAAATCAGTCCAATGTGTTCGACTGTTTCCACGAAAAGAGAGAGAAAGAGAGAGAGAGCCTCTGAACCACATGAAACCGTGGAGATTTTATGGCCTCCTCCCTCCTTTTAGCAGCCAGTTCTTACATTAAAGCGAGCAGCTCGGAGCTAAGTGTTGGGAGTGTCACACTTGAGAGAGGGTTTGAAGCACTATACAGTAGCAAGACCCATATGGCTCATCGCGCCTGAAAAACATGTCCGCCATAGCTGAGCTACACAGGCACCTGCTGCCAGGATTGGGTGCTGCTAATACAGCACGTCAGATGCCCCGAGCACTTTAGTACTTGCCCCAGACATAACGGTTGACGGGTCAATAAATGTATCATTAGCGCTACCAATAGCTGCTCATTGATTTCTGTTTTTCTTCAAAAAATGTGGCAATTTGTCACGGTGTTGGAATAACTTAAAAAACAAGAAAGTGAATAAAAAATTTAGAAGGGAAATTGAAAGTTATGTATATATTTTTAGCAAAAGTGAGATGCTCAAAATGAAGTCAGAGGAAGCACAGAGATGCAAGGAGCTATTTAAAAGGAAACCTTACTTTCTTAGACAGGCGCTTCATTCAGAGCGAGAGAGAGGATGGAACATGCAGGAAATGCTGGCAGCGCTTTGGAAATCTCAGAGTTACTTTAGGGATTTATGTTCTCTACTTAATGGTCTACATTCATCACTGCTGCTTTGTAATGCTAGAGCTGCTAACTAACATAGCCTGGCTAAAAAACCAGCCTTAGACGGTATGGACCCTCAGCTATTGAGAAACGGTTACTTCATGGACTCTGTTGAAGTTTTAAACAACTGGATCTGATTTGAGCAAATTGCTAACATTTATGAAGCATGTAATGTCACAGTTCGATGAAGCTTATCAGAAATTGCGTACACTGTAAAGAACCCTGTGGAGAGTAAGGTCACCACTATCTTTGATAGCAATAATTCCTCTTGCTCCAACTTGGATATTAGTATGTGTGTCCAACACAGACTGAATGGTAATGGCAGCAGACAAAACCAAAGTACAAAACTATACAGACAGACTACAATTCTAAAACGTCACAGAAAATCAATGCCATCGTTCACAATTTCTCCTTCTGTTTGCTGATTGGTCCGGTTGAAATTCACCTAAATGGGATAAATCCAGGACAGAGATGTGAATGGAGATGAGAATTGAGTCAAATTGCATAGGAAAGCATTGGCTAACTACGTAAGCTAACAAGTACAAGTTAGCTTGTATGTCCAATACTATGCTTGCATAGTTTGTTTTTAAATTGCTTTTATAGGACCTATAAAAGCTAACCATACAAATTAGCTTGTACAGTTAGCAGGCAAACTGTATAAGCTTCCTAACAATACAAGTTAGCGATATTGCTTAGCTACTGCTGTAACTTGTTTGTATATAGCAAGGCTTGTGCTTTATACATACATATTTACAAGCTTGTGGCCGTTAATATAGGACATATACAAGCTAACTACTTGTATTGGACATTAGACACTAAAGCTGGTTTAAAATGATAACTCAATAATCCTTATGTTTTATTTTAAAAAGCAACTGCTCTCTCACAGCGCAGTGTGATATTGCCTTGTCTTCTAATATAAATAATCAGTGCCCAGTCATGACTAGAAGGTTTGGTGAAAAAAACTATTTAAATTCCATCCTTACATCTTCTTTTGTTGAAGTTTAATACAAAAACCTGAATAGTAAGGCTGAAGCTTTCAAAAAACAAAGATTAGAAACAGACCGTTCTGATTAGTGCACGTTAAAATTCTAAACCTTTTATATTTATGAATGTAAAATATTTGAATATTCATTCTGAATATTACATTTCACTGTTAGATCAGTCAGAACAAGCTGCTGTGAGCAAACTTCAACAATAGTTTTTAACAACCCTACCCTGCCCTCAGACTGTTGTTTGTGCTCCGAACACTTTTTTTTTTCTTCTCTCTTCTTGCTGGGCTGTGTGACATTGGAACAATCTCATTCCAAAGCAAACAGCAGTGAAATCACAGGCCTGCTGCTCACCCCTCAACACAGCAGCTTCAACCTAGCAGCCGCAGAGGCTGGAGCCAGGGCTCTGTTGAATGAGGTATTACTGTCAGTCAAAGGCCATTAGGGGCCCCAGCACCAGGGCCCAGGGCAGGGAGTTCGCTGGTAGCCAAAAACAACAGCCAAACAGATGACCGCTTCAATATTGGAGAAGACCACAGTGTGCATGTTCTGTTTCCTAACCGCCGCTGATACGGCCAAAATCACAGACATCTGTGTCTGGATGAATTATTCCCTTTGTTCTGAGCACTGGAAGGATTAATGGCGCTCACTCCAGGTGAAACACTTAACCAAACACAAGCCCTTTCTTAGGATTGTGTCAGATTACGTCTTTCACCATGTGTTCGAGACGGATAGCCGGGTCTCAAAAGTGAAACTTTTCAAAGCCGCTCATCTGTCAAACCTGAGGTTATATCGTGGGATGAGAAATACTGAACTGTGACCTGGAGGATATGATCACGCATGCCGTACTCTTCAGCTGGGAGTCTGACGAATCTGTTTTCTGTTGGACCGTGTTTACAAAAATTGGTCTCCTTCCTGCCGTGGAAACTCTGGCGCATTCTTCTGATGTTTGGATGTCCTCGTCTGTCATGGAATTCAAAGCATTTCATACCCGCTCTGTTCCTGGCGACGTCTTTTCAGTCTTTTATAAGCCTCTCTAAACTGCTTCCCTAAATGTCCAATCCATTACAAGCGCGCTTGTAATATCCATCTAGGCTGACGACTGTCCCCCAGCCAACATTTGTCCATTATCCAAGCACTGTGTTTGGCTACAATCACCTACCATCTGGCTTTGTCAATGAGCGTTGCGGCTTCATCTGCAAACAACGTTGGCTGTGAACCTCTCGACATAAATGAGCTTAAAACGCACAGAGCAAGGAGCTGGGATCTTCAAACAAATCCAGGGCGGGGAAGAAAAACAGTCTTGCTGGCAGACAGACTAAAGCTGGGAATAAAAGATTAAAAGCGTGAAAAACCTGCAAGTGATCACAGGCGTCACACTTTACATTTCAGGCCTGACAGCAGTGATAAGATGCCGGTTGTGTATTCTCATAAGTAAACAATGAGAAAGCCTTCCACAATGTAGCTGCCTGTGGTTTCATTGGAGGAGGAAGAGGATTAAGATTAGACAGAAGATGTGGTGAAAGCTGCTGTTCTCCAGTG
This sequence comes from Poecilia reticulata, assembly GCF_904066995.2. Lineage (NCBI taxonomy): Eukaryota > Metazoa > Chordata > Actinopteri > Cyprinodontiformes > Poeciliidae > Poecilia > Poecilia reticulata. Next base: position 7,957,010 of record NC_088838.1, read on the forward strand.
TTAGCCGTTATTTTATTTTCTTCCCTCATAAGAAAAAAAAACACAAAACAAAACACAGACCTAGATTTTATTTCACCAAATGCCTGTTATGCAGCGAGATGATAATGCAAGCTGGTTCATGAACTACAGCAGCTGGTAATGCTTGAGGGGCTATGCACTTATAAAGGCAGTTGATTTTAGCAGGAGAGCTTTTTCTTTTTTCCAAACTAGAGAAAATGAAAGCGAGCTTGTAAAATTTATTGTGCAGTGCATGATAGATGGCGTAGCATTCAAAACGTTGAACTGCTTCAAGATGTAACTTTTAACGTGACGTCACAATTTTTTTCTTGTTTTGTTTCCATATCTAAAGATCAACTGAACATCTGGACATTACTCCTTAAATTTATAGAGATGACCCCTTAATTATAAGTCAGTAACTAATTTGAACTTTCATCTGATGAGGTGGTTCTTGATCAGTGCAGACAGAACAACTGCACAGTGTGGCATGAGAATATGCCATCCTCCCATTGGCTCATTGTGGTTGTTGTTGTTTACTTATTTCAAAAGGGACAATGCAAATCATGTAATATGCCAGAGTTAGACATAAAGGCTAGTTTTTATCTGTACTCCCTAACGGTACAACCAACAGATACAATTACAACATTTTCCTGCTGTAGGCTTAGGGAGGCCTACAACATTTGAATAGCATTTTGAGTAAGTAGCACTAAGCAGTAAATTCAGTAGCAGCAACGTACATTTGTGTACACAGTGTCTCAGAGTTGTGAAGTGAAAACCGTTGACAAAACAAAACATTCAGCCAAGCCGAGTGATCAAATTGAAGAAAAGGCGATGTTGGACCATTCTTTACCAAAAACAACATATGTTTCTACTAAGCATCAGTCTAACGAATCGAGGGACAATAATATCAAAAATGGAAAGGATAAAGCGCAAACTCTTAATTCGAAGGGACATGCTTGAAAAGTGAGCAAAAAAAAAAAGACTCCGGCTTTCAGCCACCGCTGCTGCCAGCCCCTCTGCTGACTGACAGCAGAAGCCGAGCGTCCCGACTCGTAACGACGAACATCCGCGAGAGAGAGGAGAGGAACGCATTGATCACCAAACGGGGCTCTGGTTTCAACAATGAAACTCAATCAGTAGCGAACAAATGTTCTAAAGGGAGTAAGTTAATATTTGATGCACCCTGGGCTCTTTGCACATACCAAGCATGTTTCTAATGGACACAATAATGCACTAAAGGAGCCGCGCAGTGGCACAGGGGAATAGTGTGAAATATCAGCAGTGATTTTACAAGCCAGATAATAGCGGCGCATCGAAAAGCCGAACAAGCCTTTGAAAACAGGCGGCGTGTAAAAGCCTCAACATCAGCGTCTGAATCTTACCAAAAACAATTCTCTGTGTAGTCGGCTTTTTTTCTTTTTTTAGGATGCCAGGCCACAGGCTGCCTTCATCCCCCTAAACCATCTGCCACACTACATAAATACTACAAGACAAGACCATTTTAATTTTAAAAGCTATAAATATTGAAGAACAATGAAAATTATTTATTGGACAACAGAATGTCACAAGACAGAAGAGAATTTATGTGGGCTGGAGCCGTTTGTCTCCCTCTTCTTCTCCTCCTTCTCCTTTTGTTGCGCATGCTGAATGATGGGCATCTGCAGTAAGAGCTGGGAGTCCTGTAATTGCTTTTTCTGTCCCTGAAGCAGACCTTCCTGCTTTAAATCAAAAAAGCCAATCTCTGTCAGTAATGGCTCAATTAATAATTAAACACGTGTCTTATCTCAGCTGAGCTCCCCCCTATTTATTTTCATCTCTCCTACGAGATGGCTGCACAAACAGCATTAGCGCTATCAATAAATGGGAGCTTGATATCGGGCTTTTTCTTCAAAAAACAAATCCCTGCGCTCACAAGCGGTCTTGTGGCTGTGAACAGTTAATATCCTAAAGATTAAGGGAGAAGAAGTTATGCTTTTGTTCACCAAATCCCTCCCGAATATTTAGTTAACCAAACCTTTTGCCCTCTGTAGCAATTCTGTATCCTTTTAACTTAGTGTTTCTTTAATTCTTATCATTCAATATCATAGAATGATAAGAAATTTTCCTGATAGAAACTGGATGAGTTTACTCTAAAGGTAAATAAAACTAATTCCCTTGATTGGTCTAACTAGAAGACTGTGTGTAGTGGAGGTTGGTACGACAGGTGAAGGACTTCAGGTTAGTCATTTTCAGCAACACTGAGAAAGAATGAAGGCTGCGTTTTCTACAGAGGAATGTTGGTTGTTCACTACAACACAGAGTTTCCACAGGTGTCGGTCATTTTGATCCGTAGATATTTTGTACTTTTGCAGTTTTGCTAGGGCCACCTGCCACAGGATGTTAATATTTGTGCTAGGGGGCGCACAAAAGAAAAAATCTGTCCAGATTTTCTTGATCTTGGGAGATTACGAAAAACCGATCTTCTCTACCTTCACAAAGGTCTGAAAATCAGCCGCTGTCCCATTTTGCTCCGCCATGTGAGCGAGTACCGACTGACTGGTAACGTCCACAAGTTCAGTGTTAACAGTCACCCCACTGGTGCCAACTGAATCACTTTTCAGGCAAAACAAATCGGTATTGGTGAAAATCGGAATCGGCAGGTCAGGCTTTTGGAACATTCTGAATTTGCAAATGTTGGCAGCCTTTTGGGAATCTTAAGATTTATGGTAAGATGCATCTTCTTCCGAAGACTAACATGAACCAATGTTTACAGTTTGTAAAACAGACCTAGCAACACTAATTTCAATTATAAGACTCTAAGAAAGTTAATTTTAGTACATCACTTTGCTTCAAATAAACAAAACCCAGTTTTTCAGCTATTCTCTTGCACTCAATGGAAAGCTGTTTCTGCTTTAATGTATATAGTGAGTCTTTAAAGTAGAAAGGTGAAAAAACATTTTTGTTCTTCTGAATTATAATTTTCAAACAGGAATTAGAGCCAGCTAAAATCGGTATTTGAAGGTCAAAGCTCTAAAAGACCTGAAATCATACATTGGCCACAAATATCAAATCAGTGTCACTTTGTTCGGTAGCTTATCTCTCATAAAACAAAATTATGTTCAACATACATTGACATCATATGTTGAAATCTGGAGCCTTGTGGAAAGGTAGTTGAACAAAGTATTGGTCTTACAAATTAGTTTCTGTCCAACATAAACTCAGTTGACTTTCATCAGGTTTTATTTCACACCTGTGATGCTAATCAAGCTGCATGAAGCCCTGTATGTTTTCCCAGTGTCACGTCCAATCTCCAGCTACAGGGTGTGTCTAAAAGCCAGCCGCCCTCTCACGGCTACCAGCACTCGATCCTGACTTAGCGGCGTCGAGAAGCTGATTAGTGGGTCAGAGGGCCAGCCTGAGCGTACATTCATTATTTAATAGGCAAGAGGTTACGAGCGGCAGAGCCGGCCACAGAGGTTACTGATACATTATGCTGACCCGGCCAGAGGAGAACCGCTCAGCCGAATACAAACATGTTCTCCCCGTCTGCTGTTATGCGTCTGGGCTGCTCCTCAATCCCTCCTCCCTGTACCCCTGACCTTACCGTACCCTCGGCAATCACCATCCTTCCTCCCTTCTCTGCCGCTCAGGCGATACCGCGATTCGTTTTAACACGGGCTTCCCACATCTGAGTGCGACCCCCGCACCGCCGGCCCCGGTCGGAGTAATAGCAGAGGAGGGGACCCCGGTCCTTTTATTGACATGCGGCAAACAGCGGCGGTGGAACAAAGGCCACTCAGAGCCCATTGAGAGAAAAGGCCTACAGACAGGATGGTTGATTAGCGATTCGACACAGGGACCCTAGACTGTGTAGCACATAATGAGAGCTTAGGGAGCGAGCCATGAACCGATGGGGGGATGGAGGTACAGTGGAGGCGGGCTGAGAGTGGAGGAGAGGACGGGTTTTTATCATAAAGAAAAATCATTTGGGCACAAAATAATTTGGATATCTGTGCAAGAAATGGTCCAAATAATAATAATAATGAAAAAAAAAACTATACGGGCAGATACTAAATCCTTAAGCTACAGTGCTGGTAATGTGTTTACATATAAACAAGAGTTAGGGGATTAGCCCTAAATCCACCGCCAAGATAAATGGTTTTATGCACTTTTTTTTTTTACCCCCCAGTTTGTTTACTTTGATGTCAATTAGGCTAATTTGTTCGATGTCCCCAAATGAGCCACAAGATCCTGAGCGAGTGAAGTTTGAAGTCATGTTTTCTTAAAAGCTGCGATTTCCCTCAACGCCACGCTAACCTCGACTTCACCTCTTATCTGGCCTCCGAGAAACACTAACGGTGTCAGACGCGAACGGCGGCAGATGTGTGCGCTCCCTTTTCCCTCTGCCTCCGACTCCGCACACTCTCCTCTTTCTTTTGTTCCACTGGCCTAATCCAGTATGTGTGGGCCGGTAAGTTTAATGGAAACAATTTATTAAGTCCGGCTTAAAATGCCATCTGCAGCTAAGCCTCCCAAAGCCGCTAAGCTCCTAGTTTCGCCCCGGAGCTTGCTGTGTTCACGCTTACTGTAATGCTCTGTTTAAAATGAGCACAACGGGTCAAAATTAATCAGGATTACAAGGGCACAAATCCACTTCAGAAATGGGTTTTCTACCAATCTTACCCCCCTCCCTCCTTTGCTATCCCAAGATGCCTTGGGATTTCTGGTACGGAAGCACACCGCGTTGGCTTACCCGTCAGGCGAAGACGATAGATGCTCAGAGAGAACAAGAAGCCTGGCGAAAGGCGGTTTAAGACCCATCCATGCAACATTCAACATCATCAGCGCAGATTCCTAAGAGTTCCTCTCAGATATTTCGAGCTACTGACAGCTGGGTGATAACTCCCTGCTACTTGGAAAGGCCCTGCATTGTGAAATGTCATGTAAAAGTGTTTATTTGCGCTCCGTGGAAGAGCCCTGTGCATGTTCGGCAGCTACTTTTAGCTCTTTATTCGCCTTCGAGCAAGTGACAACGCTAAACTCTGACCTTCGATTCAATAACAGCAGCTCGCGGTGAAGCGTGAAAGTCTTTGCAGCGTCTTTACTTAAACACACCATCCTCCAGTAAATCGATAATCTGCAGGAGGTTTAAGACAGGAAGTAAACAAAAACCAATAACTGTTAGATAATGCTTGCCCTCTGACGCACCTTCCTACACCGTAACCACCAACACACAGACACTCAACTGAACTCGCACTAGCTCTTGGGTAAAAGCGTCCACAGAGGATTGCACAGTGCCATTCCTGATACTATTACGCTGTGCTATCATCAGGTTGTCAAAAGAGCAGCAATGGAGAGATGATAAAAATGAAACATGAGAGAGAAAGCAAGGGAGTCCTGTTTCATCAGCAACCACAAACACTAATATCTCTGAGTTTTTGATTATTAACTAGTAAGGGTGCACCAATTATCGGTGCAGATTTATCGGTGCCGATTTCCTTAATTTTGGGAGATCGGCCCATTTTCACATGTGGAGCCGATGTTATCCACCAATCTTATCTAGCTTGGGAAAGGTCTAAGAATCAACCACTGTCCTCTTTTGCTCTGACTGACAAACCGGCACACCAAGTTATGTCTGCACGTTTACAATTAATAATAGTGAACCTCTGCTGCCAGCTCAACAACTTTCTTGTTATATTGAGCACCATTTCAGACATAAAAATTGGTATCGGCCAAAATGGGAATTGGCAGGTTAAGCTTTTGCAAAGATCGGTAATTGGCGACCAGCCAGAAAACTGCAATCAGTCAACCTCTATTAACTCATAGCCTGTTTTCAACTGTTGTGTGGATTTTGAGCAAAATGTCACAAAAATTGAGAAAAAAGTATATTAGCTATGTTTCCGTCAAATGGTTGAGTGAATCGAGCCCAATTTCGTCAAATGTTGACGTTACGCACAGCTGTAATAAAGAGGAAGTAGAGTTTGCAAGCTAGCATGGACCACACATCTCAGAAAAATGGAGAGAAATTTTCAGGAATGTGTTGCTATCAGGAAGGTTGAAAATGTTTTATCATAGCAGGGACGTTAGAGAAAGGACAGAAAAAACTCGACTGATCAGTAATGTGAGGTAAATGTTCGGCAAACGTGTTTCCATCTCCCATGTAGAGCATTAACTCTTTTTCGGAAAAGCCAAAAAAAAAAACAAACACCTTAAGCAAGCACAATAACAATTTTTGCAAAATTCAGTAAGTTATTTCCAATTACATAAATTCCACCAACACTTTCCCAAAACGATACTTCAAAACGCGCATCAAAAAACGTTGGAGACGCAATTATTGTGTCAAGAATAGATTATTTAAATACACTGAATTTCATTCTTTTTCTGCAAGTAAATCATTAATAGTTAATAGTACATTTTTGTATGTACAGTACAGTTTATCTATTATAAACTGTACTGTACATACAGAATAGTGAAATGCTATTATAAACTGTACTATTTATAATAGATTTAATTATCTTACCCTGTAGTAAAAACCATTTAAAACATGAATTTTAATAGGAACTTGGAGCTAATACACCCCGGTGATCATCCATCGTTTTAAGTATCTTTTTATAAAATACGAGAAAAAGTGTGAACATGACCAAGGTTCTTATTGACTATATGATAATTGAGTAATAACACTGCTTCCTCCCCTAGCTGCAGTTCTCTCCCAAACAGCTAGCAAAATATTGTTAGCTTGCTATAAGTAGCATGTCTGTTGATCAACCGACTGAAGGCTGGCTACCTGAGCAGATAGCCTGACCAATTAACCATTAAATATGAGTTTAAAATGTGTGCACAACAGGCATTTGAAAACTACTACTAAATTTAGCAGGTGTTTATCTTATAGTTTTGCTGAAGTCTTTGAATCTGAATCCAAATAACCAATAAATACGGTTAACATTCCTATAGTATAGTAAGTCTTATAATCAATAACACTACTGGTTTAAATTTTTATGTAACATTTTTTTCTTAATTATTAGAATCACATACAAGCCTATTGTGGGCAATCAGGACATTACATCAACTGAAAAAGAAAAAAAAAAACTAAAAATAAAACAAACACCTATCAAGTGAATCACACATGCATTTTCACAGCTCTATGTATGTGTATTAATATAGTATGTACCGTATATGTTTATGCTAAAGAGTGTGTGTGTGTTTGCATCTGTCGTTGACGCTACCAGCCAGCAGCTCCACAGGTCTGGTGATTAAAGGAAAGAAGCCTTTTCCTTTTCGGCAGTCCCTCAGGGCCCCAAGCTGCTAATGGGACTCACTGTAGATGCAGTGTTGTACAGCAAACCAGAGGAAAACAGCCTGTGGGCTTCCCTGTATTACACACAATGTCCACACACAGAAAAACCCATTTTGGCCACAAGCAAACAGCGTCCCAGGATCTATTACAGCTCCAGAAAACAAGACTGCAATGTGAGATGAGAACCGACTGGAAGTTATCCCAATTTAACTGTGATAACTTTGTCCTTCATGTTCTTTTTTCTTTTTTTATATAGATTTTGTTGCCACCTCACTTTCTCTAACCTCTTCCTCTAAACTCTTCACCTACATCGCCCAAATAGGATCTTGTTGATCTGTGTGATAATCAGGAGGGACTTTGATTGGATTTTCTGGATTTAATCCTGTGCCCTGCGCTCACTGTAGCACCGACTACAGAGTCATTCCTTTACCTGGCAAACACAGGGGAATTTTTGTTGTAAGTAAGATATCATAAAAGTTACTAGAAATGCTTGTTTCACAACTCATGTTGGTTATGGATCATCTGAGCCACACAGCTAGCATGCCTGGTTTCTCTCCAACATGGCTGCCTTGATTTTCTATTAAAAGCCAAAGCCATGGCGATAAACCAAGCATTTCACTATTCTGAAAGATTTCAAGATTAAATACAGTTTTTTGAATGGAAACTTTAATGAAATGCAAAATGCTACAACCTGGAGGGTTTTGGTAAAACTGTGCTCAGGTGTGTTGACGTATTGTAGTTTTATTAAAACTGCTGCGAAATCTATGTGAAGCATAGATTTTTGTGCAAAGTGTATTCTTCCCATTGTCTCTGCTTCTACAGCTATTCCCGCCGAGTAGCTGTATTATTTCCTCATCAGCACCACCCTGTGTTCAGTAGAGGGACTGCAGTGAACAATCCATCCACCATGCCGGGGCTACGACTAGCTCCACCACCCAACTACTTTTCACATTAAACTTTTAGATTTTTTTTTTATCAAACTTTCAATATTGACAGGATTTCTAATAATTATGACACCCTGTTTTATCAAAACCAGAATACGCCGCTGCGTACAAAACCCTCGAAAACTCGGTGACAGTAAAGACTGAGGTGAAGAAGAAAAGCCTTCCAAAAACTAAGGAAAGCTTTTCAAATATCGAGAAGAGACTGTTCCAGAGATTAAAGTTAACTGCTTCCTGTTCTGTGAGCTGCATGCTTATCATTGAGCTGACCTTTAGCTGTGTACTGAGGTAGAGTGGGGTAAAGTCAGGCGGAAACAAATCGTCCTAAAGGCCAAACCTGAACAACATGAAGAAACCTGGACAGTGGTGGGGAAAAAGTAGGCCTGACTACAACACTATAAGCCAACCAGAAACCTTACAGCAGTAGGCTGCTTTCTATCAAACATTAACTGAACAATGTCAAAAGATGTTCAATATTATTTAATTTTAAGAACAATTCATGGGAAGCAGACATTTTTATTTAACTGTTTGTTAATGGGTTTTATCATTACATTCGGACACAACCAACCCTTTGAGAAAATTCACAACCTTGATATTGAAAATGAGTTGGACACCCTGATGTAGATATATAAAAACAACAACAACAACAAAGAATCAGGTTCTTCTTAAACACTTTCTCCTAAATAAAAGAAACCAGATGAAGAAAGCCGTAGCTGCGATGAAGCCAAGCCGATGAACGCCGACGTGTTTGTTGAGTCTCCCTGTGAAACCTTCCTCGTCTGTCCGTATGGCTCACAGAACGTGGATCCATCTCATTCCAACCTCAGCCTGCCTTAATGATCCCTCCTTCCTGCTTCTTGCCCAGAGGGGACACGGCCGCCATGCTGCTGCTATCTGTCACGGCTACGCCCGTCAAACCCCACACCCACATCTGCAGCTCAGACACCTTCACCTCCTGATTTGACCAGCTGAGCTTCACTGCATGTAGTAAATATTCATGTGCCAGAAATACCTGTTGATGTGTGTCACGGAATACACACACGCAAAACAAAAAGCATGCAGAATTCCCAAAAAAGCAACAAAAAAAACAAAAACAAAAAAAAACAAGGGCCTAATAATTCACATATGTGCATACGTGAATGCGGACAAGAGCGCGTGTTGTCTGGGGGCTGACAAAGCTCTTTTTCTGTCTTTCCTTTGGCATCAATTATGATCCAGGCCTGCTGTCAGAGAGCTTGTAATGCCTGAGGGGAAGTACCCATTTGTGGGAGCATGTGGCAGGGAGGCTCTAAATCCTCTCTAATGAACCAATATGTAGGAGGGCTAAGCCTTTGGCGGGGTCGTCCAAGAAACACCACTGTGCACCCGGAGGAGAAAAAACAACAACAAAAAAATGCATGCATATGTAGTCACCAGACCTCGTCTATGTCTGGCGACATTTAAATCTGAATGGGAGCTGCAGGATTAGAGAGCTAGAGAGAGCTGTGGGCTCATTTGCAATAATATAAAATAATTTAAAAAAAGGCCACAGATTTTGCTCCGTTTATGAATAAAGCGGAGGAGAAAACGAACGAGGCTCTTACCTTTGGGTGCGGTAGGGGAAAAGAGCTTCTCTGATCCTACATCAGATACCTGGAGGGGAAAAGGGAAAAAAAAAAGAAACACATGAAATTCAAAGATCACGTGAATCTGAAGAGAAACTAATTAAAATCATAATTTGTGCTCCTAGCATTTCTGTTCCAGAACCACAACTGCAGAAGCCGATTTATTTATCTGCAGGTGACGGCGTCACAGAATCAATCAGCAGCAGTCGCCCGATCGAACAAGGACAGGAAGCTGCTTCTGGAGCCTGACTTTCCCCTGATGAGGTAACATTAGGTGGCAGTGTTGGGCCACCTGAAAACCCCCACACAAGAAACGCTGTCAAGGACACAGGAAGGCAGTCGGCTTGGCAATGCAGCATCAGAGGACAAAGACTTGGAGGGGAGAAAAAAAAACATGCTGCTGCTAGGAAATCAGTGACGGTTTTCCACCAATCAACACTATGCACTTCTATTTCTAATTCATCTAATTTCATTTCAACAACGGATCTCTCATGGTTGTTTGAAATTGTAGTCGGTAAGCAGCAGGCCTGATGTTGGTGGAGGTCAACATAAGGGAAGCTGAGGACGATTTGACAGAGTGTATCGCATGAAGTTTGGCGACTAAAATCAAAATCGCTGCAACGCAACTTGTGTGAACAGAAGATATCATCCCTGAGAATCCGCTCCTGTGTTTTCCAGGCGATCGTTTCCCTTCGTTTCAGCTCCTTTCGTCTGACTCGTTAAAAAATCCGCAGGAGCCCGGCATATGTTCCACCCAGAGGGCCCCCGAGTGTCCTTAGCTGCCACGCGTGTATTTCATGCTGCACAAAGGGAGCATATGTAAAGAATGAACAGCGAATCTTGAGAGCGTACAAGGGAGACATAGAGAGAAAGCGGATGATTCTGTAAACACAGATGGCTGTCCTTGGCATCCCTGTTAGTTCTTCACAAGTGTTTTGAGGACATCCTCTTCTTTCCAAGACCTTCGGATTCAGACTTTTACTGCGATTTGACTTTCTTTTTTTCCTTTTCTTTTTTCTTCTCTCCCTTCCTACAATGTTTGGATGTCTCTTCTCTCGCAAACCACAACAGACCTCGAGTAGAGAGTTGATTCTCTTATGAACTTGCTTTATTAACAGGGCATAAAAACAGAGATATGAAAGCTCAGGGGAAGCCTCCGCCGAGGAACACGACAGTCGAATCAGAAACGGAAAGCATTAAAGGGGAGAGGATCCGCTGATGACTACAAAGAAACATTTTTCTGTCGAGTTCTGTGGCATATATTCCACGAGGAGACGTTGTGAGTCACTTGGTTGAAGCTCAGCAGAGATTGCAGACAGTAATGGACTGAACAGATTTTCGATATAAACACTCGATGATTATTGCACAAAACTCTTTAGCTGAGTGTTTTGTTTTTAGCTGCTTGCTGAGTGGACAGATGCTAGCTACCGCAGGAGGTAACGGGTTCTACTAAACTGCAAATGTTGTGCAGCAAATATTCAAGACTCCTGAAAGTTTTCACATTTATGGGCGGTTCAATACGTCCATTGATAGATTAATGTTTAAAAGGGATGAATGAACAGATGGACAGACACATAAACGAGCAGAAAGAGTGACCAGAAACTATTGGGTGACTGGACAAATTGACAAAATTATTTTATTTTTGTGAAAGTGCCTTAAACTGAATCGATTACGGCATCTTTTTTTTTTTTTAGATTCGTCAGCACATTTCATTTATCATTTTATAATACAATGACGTTATGTTTTTAATGAGGCTTGGCATTTTTTTTCTTTCCTTTTGTTTCTTTTAATGCGTCCCGTTAAGCAGTGTGGCACTCGGTTGATGTCTGAGTGCAAAGAAGTCCAACATATTTAGTTTCACAAGTGGACAATCACACACATATACACACACGCTCACATAAACACCTTAATAAATTGCTTTTATGTTTATTTCAAATGCAGTGGACAGAAAGAAAGAAAAAGAAACAGGAAGAAAGAGACAGAAATATAGAAATAAATATTGCAAGACAGAAATAGAGAAAGATAGAAAGACAGAAAGAAAAATGAAAGACGAGGAAAGAGAGAAAAAAGAAAGGGACACAAATATAGAAAAAAGAAAGAGAGAAAGACAAAAGGATAGAAAGAAAGGCAGAGAGAAATAAATAAAAAGACAGATGGGTAGAAAGAAACATGTAACAAATAGACTAATTGATAAATTGAATCATTTATGCAACTGGACATGGATGAAGGTCTTCAAAGACAAATATTTTTGAATACCTACAGTTTGAAAACATAAATCATACGTTGGACCTTGAGACTGCGTAGGAACTCTGAAGTCTAAAACCTTTCTTTGGTCTCCACAAGTGGAACAAAAGGACAAACATTCTGCTGAAATCTTTTCCGTTTCCTCCTGCAGCAGACAAAGTGACCTGGCTCCGGAGGAGAGAAGGACTAGCTGTGCACTGCCCTCATTCAATCTCCCAAAACCAGAGCCAGCACAGACTCTTTGTTGGCTCTGGATGACATTAAACGCTCCAGTACCAACCCTCGGCACAGAAAACAGCACAACCTCAGCCTTGAATCAAGGCCCTGCAGGCCCTGAAAGAAAAATATGGGCTCAGAGTGAAATGAAGCTTGTCAAATGGACACGGAAGGCGGCGGCTCAGGGTCGTGCTCAGAGTGACACGGGGTCACAAAAGTAGAAAAAAATAAAAAATAAAATAAAAAAACAAAATAAGTCAGGTGAGGCTGTGACTCTGTGCAACGGCTAAAAACAGTTGTGACCAAAGTGGTTATCCGGAGTGCGACACAGACAAAGCGTGTTCCCGGGAACAGACGCGTTGTGTTTGGTACATCTCCTCCTTCCCATTCCAGCCCCGTGATGAACAGAAGCTCTTTTTAAATTGTACCTGAATCCCAAGTAACAGCGAACCAACATTTAAGAGTTTAATGCTGCGTTTTGCACCTGCCAAGTCTGCATGAGTCAGTCACACAATCCACAATTACAAGGCTGCCGTGTAAAGGCGATGCTGAAAAAAGGGCATGTCGCAGCAGAGCTCATGTTTCTACTGGTGCTTGTTTTTTTGTTGCAGCTTCTTCCTGCGCATTGCTGTTGGTCAAGTTGACTGGTTTCTCACTCACTCTCTCTCTCTCTCTCTCTCTCTCCGTTTCTCTCGGGGCCGCGCTGCCGGCTAACCGAGCCGCCTGCGGTCGCGGTGCGAGGAGGTCATGTGTAACAAATTCTTCACACTCTCTCTGCTGAGGCGACCCCGACTGCCATTACCGACCGAGAGAAAGATGAGACGGACAGGAAACGCTTATGGAAAGAGGCAGAAAGACGACGAAACAGAGGAGCAAAGGGCACGGTTTTCAAAAGGAAGCGGGGAAATTTAACCATTAAACAAAACTAAAGGGTGGCGGCGGGAGGGGAGGGAATTTAAGCCACATTGCCTAAGAAGCCAAAAAGCCCTCGGAGCGGGCTGCAGGAAGCTTGACCTTTGCGAGGGCCGTCTGCTATTTGAGCCTGGGGCTTCGGGGGCCTGGCCCCCTCTCTGGAGGGCCGTCAGCTGGCCTCCGCTTTCCTTCTCTATTCTATTCATTAGCTATGCTTTATGATTCAGCTTCCTCTGAGCCACACAAGAGCTCCCCGAGGAAAGAGACTGCTGGATGGAGAGAGAAAAACGGAGTGAGGCTAGGGGGACGAAGAGGGGGAGCGGGGTAAGAAAGAAGGAGGTCACGGGGCCCAGCCGAAGCTCAGCTCCCAGCAGCTGTGAAATCCTCCCGTTTCCTCGGCAGGCGTAAAAAAGAACACGGGAGAGAAGGGGGAAAAAAAGAAAGAGAAAGGAGTTAAGGAGAGAGCTTGGCCAGTAAAACCCACCATTACAGCGCTAAATCCCTAAAGCGCCACATGCCGGACGATAATTCCCCAGATTTAGAGAATGCCAAATTACAAATTACGGCTGCTGTTTGTTTTAAGAAGTCCACAACCCCCCCCTCCCCGAACACAGATGACTTATTCACTCCATAAATCCACCAGACAACGGCGCGGCCGCCGAGGGAGAGCGGGGGAGGCGGTAAGCGAGGCGCGCATGGCGAGGCCCCAGACGAAGGGAGGGAGGGTGTGTAAGAGCGGAGAGAAAAGTCTCCATGTCCGCGTTGCTTTTACTTAACAACACGGCCGGCTAATTAATTTGGAAATATCGGAGACAACCTTAATAGCGTTCTTTTAATGGCAAAACGCCTCCACGCTTCATTTCTGCACAATAGGCCACCGGAGCAAGGCAATGCAGTCGAGGAGGGAGGGCGGCGTAATCAGTGGAATGACCTTGAGGCATAAAATTTATGAAAAGCATTGATCAGTTAAGGATGTGATTTCACTCAGACACGAAGGTCAGCAATTACCCCAGACTCAATTAACCTCATTTAGTAAAGACTGCTGAGAGACCAGTTTCTCGCCCCTGCCCCCCCTTCACATCCCATAACCCAGCACACATCAGCCCCTCCCTACTTTATATCAAATGATCCCCAGGCTTTCAGTCTTACCTTTGATCTGGGAGCTCTATTTAATGCCCCGCATTCCACACAGCAGAGCAAATTATCTCCTAGCAGTAAGAAACCTTGCAGTCAGAGATTAGGTAAGCCCCAGACCAAATACAAGCAGATTCCTGATACAGCCGTCCTCTGTTTGTGGGTAAAGGAGGAACAGCCTTGCCCTTCCATGGTACACTTTCTAAACACCTTGGGGCAGCTTAATCACGACAGCTGCGGCGTGAAAACAACAAACCTTTCGGCAGGCTTTGTTGTGGCCTCATGTCAGTGAAGACTATAATTGCTATTTAGTTGCGACTCATTTGGAGTGTTTTGTATCAGACAGAAAGCTGTTGGACAAGGTCTGAGGTGTTTGGTGTTAATCACATATGAAGTGCCTGAGAAAAGTATTCGTACGACAGGATATTTTTTTAAATTTTCATCTTAATGTAACTCAGTCCATCATATTTCTGCCACTTCTATGTGGATGATATATTCACTCACAACATGCTGGATGTAGGTCAAAAAGTTACATTTTGGTCAATGTTTTATTTACTTTTTTTTACTAGAGCTCTTTCTTCTGAATGTTTGCCGTGTCGCCAGCTGCAAACAGAACATCTTGTTACTTTCCTCTTTTTTCCGTGGCTTTTTTTTTTCTTTCTAAAATCTACTGCAAGCGCCAGAATTTGGGAACACATGATGAAAGGCCTCTCTGTACATACTCTGCAAGAACAAAGACATTAGTTTACTCGAGGTGGCAAGGACAAGAACAGAGCTCGCACCGGCCAAGTTTATGTCGAGCGCCGAACTCCTGGGATGATGACGGAAAAATTGCGGAAGAAATAACATCTCCCCTATGCTGCATTAACCAGGCCCGCTTCCAATTTCTGACCAATTACACAATACTTGTCAGACGGTGTACCAAAAAAAATCGGTTTCAGCTGAATGATGTGTTGAGAACAAGCAGAACCGAGGGAGGAAAAAACCAACTTCTGAAGTCTTGAGGAGTTTATACAAGCCTCAGTCGTCGCTAATGGATTGAACAGAGATGCTGGGACAATGTTTTATAACTTAACCTCTGGCCTGTTTACCGTGTTCCCTGGTCTTCATGATGCTGTTTGCTTCATGACGCACCTCTGGGGCCTTCGCAGAACTGTTGGATTTACACTGAGATTACATTACACACAGATGGACTCTATTCGCCAATTAGGTAACTCCCGAAGGCAGTCAGTGTTTCTTCCACTTGACGATTCCAGCGCTTTTCAGTCGCGCTCTCCATCGCGCTAAACAGGTGGCTCTATTATTTACCGTTTCAGCACACCATACGCCGACACCTTCCAAAAAAAGTTGTAATATAGAATTTTGGGAGTAGATGGGTTTCACTATTTGGTCTATTACATAGCTCAGGCAGGTGTGAATCCTTTGGAAAGCACCAGATACAGGCTAGTTGGAAACTAAAATGTTTTGAAGATGACAATATTCTTATAGAAATATCAGCTCTTACAGAACAATTCCTGAAACAAATTTGATGGGCAGAACAAAAGAAGGCAACTCATAGAAGAAGAAGAAAAAAACCACCAGCACACTGTTATTCCTGCCTCAGCGCCCGGCCCAGCTCCTGTAGATGAGATAAGCAAAAATCTTGTTGGAAGCGAAGATGCCTGACAGGCCTCTATGTACACACAACCATGTTTGTATTTATATTGCTGCGCCGTGACACGGCACAAAAGGATTCAGCAGACGGCAGGCCAGAAGAAAATGAGAGGGAAAATGAAAGGAGCCAAATGGGCCATAGGGCACATTTCCTAGCACGGCCAATCAGGCGCTCAATTACCCAGGTTGAACCTGTCTGTTCGTCCCTCTCCTTACCAACACACACGTCCGTGCACGCACACACTCCAACCTACACAGTGTTAATTTGCCTCCCTGCCTGGCGTTTCATCACTGTCAGCTTCCTCCTTCATTGCCCTCTCTGCCAACTTCCATTGAGCGTCTCCTGAAGCTGCATTTCGCCACCCGAGCTCAGAGTGGTGTAGCTCACAGGTGAGGCAGAGTTGCCTGGAACACCAGGCCAGCAAAGTCGATTCACTTTATAAATCACAAGTGCGTGCAACTTTTAAAAAGGAAAATTGTTTTTGTTGTCGTGGCACAACAGCATGACCGCAAGACCGCTCTGCATCCCCAACCATTTCTTCCCCCAGACATCTGCTGAAGCCACTTTTGCAATAAATGCTGCATTAGCCATGCACAGTGGGACTACAGCTCCCAGGCTACAACAGGAGACACCAAATTAATTATCTCCCCAGCATTTGTCCTCACACCGTTCCAGAAACTTAATGACCTCCCGAGCGGTCGTTTATTATGAGCCGCAGCAGTGCCTTCCATGGGAGCAGACGCCATCTACCTTGCCTTCAATTCCCACCCTCCGCTCCTCTACACATCCACCGCTGCCGGCTTGTCAGAACAGGTGTGAGCCGGTAATAATGCAGAACCCCGGCAAGCATGGCGAGATGCGCCGAGACGACAGAGAGAGAGAGAGAGGGAGGTAGCATCCCACGCAACTGTCAACCGACGGATACTCGCCTCGACTGGAGCATCATTAAGATGATAATGAATTCCATGGTGACCAAGTAGAATGAAGTGGCCTCCCCTCGCATGCTTGCAAAAAAAAAAAAAAAACACACACACACAAACCACTTTGTACTTAGCCCCAAGTGCCATTTTTATAGGCACACATAAACGCCTGCGTGTGTATGGCAGAGCATCAGGGCTGGAAACTCCTGCCCCCGCTCGCCCTAGCAACAGACGCAAGGAAATGAATACCGATGGAAGTGCACGGGGGCATGAGCTTTGTGTAAAATATTATCCTCGATCTCGCTTGCTGCACCTCGCGCCGTCAGTCCGCCCTGCCACTCTCTCTCTCTCTCTCTCTCCTGGGCTGTGAAGCAGTTGCTAGCCCTTATCATTGCTGGCTGTCAGTTTAGTATACAAATTAGCAGTCTATCAGGGGAATGCAGGAGCCCGTTTCATCAGTAGGGAGAAGGGCAGAGGCGCGCATTGCATTAAGGTCTCTCACTGCCGCAGACAGAGAAAGTCACAAATCAACGGCGCAGCAGGCCCGCAGCCAACGCTAACCAGATAAGGAGAAATGAAGGAAAAGGGACGAGACATATTTCACTAGAGGGGCTCCAGATCTGTTCAAACTCCCTGCGAGGGGGCCAAGAGTGAAATATAGGGATGGGGCGCAGGGACCGACGAGGCAACAAATCACGGTATCAGCCCAACAGACTGACAGGAACTCCATGAATAATAGATACGGAATATGAAAAGTACAGGAATTCCATTTGCGAAAGAGCCTTTATTCGATTAACAGCTACAAATTGGAGGAAATTAGCGCCAGCGCATCGACGCCATCTCCGCCTAAGTGAACATGTGGATGTTAATACCAGAGGAGACAAAACATCTGGTGAGGGCTCTCATTAGGTGGCATAGCGCAATGAGGCACAGCCTAAATTGCAGCAATAAAAGCCGACAGACAAATCATCTCAACCACCGCAATCCATTTAACTCAATTAACGAAATGCTTAGATTTGGAGCTCGGTGGTTTAAAAAGCACGCCGGGCTCCAGAGGGCTAGAAAGTCCAGGGTGGACAAATGGAAGATAGCGGGGAAACCGAAGCAAGAAATTAGCCGGGACTCTTCAGAGAAGAAAGTCAAGTTTAATTGTGCAGCCCATTTCAGCAACAAGACAGTTCAAAGTAGTTTACATCATATTCTGCAAAAACACAAAGACTTACAAAGTATTTTTGGTCTAGGTTCTAGTGCAAATACCTTAGCGCACTTGAAATAAGACAAAAGTAACTTGCAAGTAACTTCAGCGAGATATAGGAGCTTATTTTAAGTCAAAAATACCTTAGTATTGATGATAAAGTACGAGTTCCACTTAATTTTAACAATACATTTTTCCCAGTAGAACGCCAGTAGAAATAGTACTTTATCTTCAATATTGACTTAAAACAAGCATCTGTGTCCTGAAAAGTTACTTTCCAGTTAGTTTTGCCTTATTTTAAGAAACTGCACTAGAAACTGGACCAAAAATACTTGGTAAGGTTTTATTTTGTCAATGCCACCATCATAATCATCAAGCAAATATACATCGATGCTCGTCAATATTCCACTTACTACTAATCAAAGGCAACTCTAAACAGGTGGGTTTTCACCCTTGATGTGAAGGAACTCAGTGTTTCAGCTGTTTAGCAGCTTTCTGGAAGTTTGTTCCAGATTTGTGGTGCATCGAAGCTGAATGCTCCTTCTCCATGTTTGGTTCTGGTTCTTGGGATGCAGAGCAGAATCAGAAGACCTGACTGTTCTGGAAGGTTGACAATAGCAACAACAACAGGTCTTTAAATGAATTTTGGTGATTTATAAACTCGCAGATTTAAAGTCCACTTTCTGAGCTATACAGTGAGCGTGAGAGGGGGCGGAGTGGTCTTCTTGTCTTTCTAATGTCAAAATGTATGCCAGCAGCGATAAGAAGCTGGGATAATCTCTGCGGTATCAGGAGGCTGCTCGTCATTACACCGTGGCCCTGATACAGATCGGAGCACCGCCAGCCTCCTCTGGCTCGCCAGGCTTCACGCCAGCAGAGATGGCAGATAGCCCCGTAAAGACACGGCTCACCACTCCCTGATTGGTTGGTCAGGAACCACAACCAAAACGTTCCCCTTGGGCTGCCATGAGAAGGCAAGATAGCGGGCGGCAGGACACAAAAAGCTCACTCTCCGCGCATCTAGATTATCTCTTTGTCGTACAGCCTATCCACTGTTGTCCGTGTGGGTGGTGGGAAATAATAATAATGGAAAAAAAAAAGCCTTTGTGTGAACATTATTGTCTGAGAAACAGGAGAGTAGACAGGCGGATTATTTCAAAAACAGCTTCCCCCCAGAGCTCTCACAATGCACCAGTGTTGATGCCGAGTGGAGGATCCTGGAGGAGATAATAATAATATTCCTAGTCAGAGCCTTTGCTGCATTTGAGCCGCCTTGTAACAGAGAGATACACATCATTCTGACTGGCCCGCTGTGACATAATCACCCTGCAGAGAGCTGCAGGCGAGCTTGGTAGGCAAACCACCTCTCACTGCAGCTTGTTAAGAGAAAGGTGGCTTTAAGCACTGCTCAATAAAAACTCCCATTGAACTTGTTTTTTTTAGGTTTTTTTCCCAGTCCATCTGAACAATGTCTAGGTGAGTCATCGCCCACCTCAGGCTACACAACTTACATTCTTCCTTTCTTCTTTTCTCTCAAGATTACACTTTGCTTTTGACTTGCATGAATTTGCTAAGAGGGAAAAAGAAAAGAAAAAGCAAAAAAAATAAAAAACAAAGTCAGTAGGATTTTAAATAATGCAGCGATAAAAAAAAAGAAAAAAAAAGAAAAGAAAAAGCAATGACCCTTTCCCTTGCCTCAACCCACACATGGTGAGTTTGTTCTGCAGGGGGAAAGACAGCTCACAAAGAGAAGAAAAGCCAAAGCTGGCACTACACGGAAATTTGCGGTAGGCATTGGCTCGCTCCTCTGGGTGCGGACACCTTTAATGAGAGGAAAAAATGCGCAGCGAGAGGCAGCTCTCACCCATGCTATGCCAGTGATTTTTGAGTAAAATGAATCACCTCCCCTCTAACACAAATAAATATTGTTCTAATACCGGTGGGAGCCTGATGCCGACTCTAGGCTAGGGAAAGGGATCCAAGCTTTTACCAGCCTCCATATCCCCGGTGGGATTCTGCATCCCACAAATTCAGAGTCTGCACATGATGAGCCCACTACATGTCTGTGAACCCTCGGATTCAGGTTTGGCTAAATGTAGAACTCTCAAATGATTGGCACCAGGCAGTGGAGGCTTCAGGGTGAACAGATGACAGAATAATGCCGCACATTTTTTTGCGCTACAACCACAAACATTAATGGATTTTACTGGGATTTTTATGAAAGGTTTGGGATTTGTGTTCATCCCCCAACTCTGACACCTTTAAATAAAGTCCAGTCAAACTGACTACCTCCAAGTGTCTTTAATTAGTAAATATTGTCCATCTGTGTATAGTTTAATCTTAATATTAATTTAGCTTCAGCATCATGAAGACCAATGGTCAGGGATGAAGCAAAACAATGTCCAGTGCTTTAGAGGTTCCACAACCTAAGAGCAGAAAGAGGATGACGCATGGTTTTCACAAGGTTACCGAAACATGGCGGACAGGCAGGACATGAAAAAAAGAATTATACAAGAGGTCAATAGTAACTCTAGATGCAGAGATCCACGACTGTAGAAAATCTGTTAAACAACTACTAGTCTCCACAAATCTGGCCTTTATGTAGGAGAGGTCGTTGTTAAAGATAGCAATGCAAATTTCAGTTTGCAGTTCACCACAAGCCATGTAGGGGGAATGAAATGATTACAACTAAACACAGAGCACTCTGGGAAATTATACATAGCAAATCATGACTATGTGCCCTATCCATAAGGGCAAATCTATTTAGTTTAATTCTATGTGTTGTGCCCTGAGTGACGTCGTGCTTTATTATTTATTTTGCATTACATTGATAATTCCTAATTTCACTTTCTCAACCATTTGAAAAAGGTTTGTTGTATTTTTTAAATCAGTTTCAGTTTCTTTATTATTTGTTTTACATTGGCTGGTGAACTCCTAATTGCACTGACTGAATAAGTTATAGTTGAATTGTTTTCATTTCAAGTGTTCTGCACTGGTGCAGAGTTATCAAATAAATCTGCTATTCGGTACACTTATGTCTATGTTTCAAAAAAAAAGAAGCGTTTTAAGTCAATTCTGTGCTGTTTTTCTGTATTGGATCGGTATCGGCCAGTACTAAACCATAGATATCTGAATCTGTATCAAAAGTGTTCCCTGGTTGTAACATGGCCAAGTGTGAAGAAGTACAAGTTGTATGAATACTTTACAAGACACTGAGCACCTCCATCACCTGTAAAAACCAGCAACGCCCCGAGGATAAAGACAACCACTTGCTCTACTGAGCCACAAGGCAGTTGGGTAGGAGCAAGATGGCAAGTGGTGGAGTGGAAACCTGGAAGGGGGGTGGAGTAGACTGGCACCCGTTGCCCAGCATCCGGTTGCTCTCACACCTCCTACACACGTCCTACTTCAAGGCAAACATGGCATGCACTATATAAAGGTGTTTGTGGCTTCTGAAGCCCCCGGGCCACTGTGGAAAAGGATGTGGCACGTTAAGTGGAATTTACTTTTGATGCGGACATCAAGCCTCAGGTTTCTAGCAGCTGAAATCCAAGCTTCTCCCTCAGGGGTAGAGGGGGGGAAAGCCTTACTGCAGGGTTGGCCAGGACACCGAATACCCATGCAGTCACCTTTACATGTGCCTTTGCTGCACAGCTGTCATTATAAAAGCAGAAGAGAGCTGGAGGTGGTGGCTGAAGAATGTTGGGGAGGGGTTGGGAGAGACAGTGTTTCTGTAGACAGATTTTATCAGATTAATATAGCTGCTACTGACCATTTCGTCTGGTAAACCAGCCCTCAGTTAAAGCTGCAGTTTGTAACTTTTATAAAGAATGTTTATATATATATATTTGTTAAAACTGTCATCATGTCCTGACAACATGTTATGAGACAAATAATCTGTGAAAAGATCGATCTCTTCCACCTTCTCCCTGACCTGGTATTTCTGTCTGAAGAAATACAAAATTCCCGACTAAAACAACAAATCAAAGCCAGGAGAATGGTCTTTGTGCTGTCAATCAACCTCGTGTACTCGCTGCTAAAAGTTCTAACGTCGGAAAAACAACTTGCTGCTTGTAGACCATCATAGGTGGCCATGCTAATGAGCCTGAGCGTTCACAACAGGCTATGCTAGCTGCAGCGTAGCAGAGAGCAAACGGGGGGAGATGGAGGGAGAATGAGCAGTAACACTTTTTTTTTTTTTTAAGGTTTTGTTGGCTCTAGTGGCCTTTATTTTAAAGTAGTTTGACAGGAAAGAGGGTAATGAGAGAGGGGGAAGACATGCGGCAAATGTCGCCAGGCTGGGAATCGAACTTGCGACCACTGCCAAAAGGACTATGGCCTCAATACAGGGGTCGTGCTTTGCCCCTGCACCACCACAGCACCCCATTTTTTTGTTGTTTTTTAATAAAAGGAAAATACTGCAGCTGTAAGCTATTAATGACTTACTTTGATACTAAATCATTCCTAAGTGATTTTATGAATGATTTAAAAGAAATCATTTGGAAAAGAAAAAGGAAAGCGAAGCCATAAAATGAGCTAAGAAATCTCCCATCCCTCTTGTGTCTGTTTCATGACATGCAGAGCTCTTCAGTCACTGACAGCCCAGATGTGTAACTTTTTCCAGGGGAAGTGAGGAAGTATTAATAACCGTGATGACATATCAGTGACACATGTAAGGAGATTTGCTTTATGCAGGATTAGATGACAGAGGAGGAGGAGGAAAGCTAAATGTGTACCGCTATGAAGCCAGGAGAGGCTAGCTTAGCACCACCGTGACAACTGTGAAAGTCCTTATTGTTTTAGACTGGACGCTTAGAGAGCATCATCAATCTGGGACGGCATTCTCTGTCCTGACCTTGACAATGGACATGCAAGTAATGCCTTTGTAGAACCACCTTCAATGACCTCAACAGAGGTTTTTTTCCAAGTTGTGAAGCTCCTTAACTCTGACCAGCAGTCCCTGCTGAAGAACAGCATCCCTGAGGCATTATATTGCCACCACGTTGGCAGCGTCAGTGTTAGCGTCCAGCGTGTAGGTCAAAAAGGTTATTTGAGCAACTTCTTTTACATTTGCTGTTCCCCTTTAACCAACCACAAAAAATGTACAACCTGAATATGCCGTAAACCAAGACGCCTTTCAGTCCAATTCTATTCTTTCTGCATATTCCATTCAGTAAAATGTAATCAAATAAAACTGTCTCTTTTTAAAACTTTTCTATCCCCAAAAAATTATGGAATGCAAGTCTAATTAGAAAGGTTTAAATATTCAACCAATCTTATTACCTGCACAATCAAGTATTTCTTCTGTTAAGCAGCATTTCTTCCTATTCCACCAAATAAAATGCCATTACTTTTGTGTTTGCATTCCTTCATTCAAACAGATGTAGAATACAGTATTAAGATATTATAACTTGAAATCGGGCTGATGTCTTCTGAAGTAATTTAGTTGCTCTGGATGTCATGTAATCATAGCAGACTGAAGGGGTGTGAATACATAAACATGCTGAGTAAAATCTGAAAATAATGCAACATCTTTCCTGTGGATTCATAGTTATGAACTACATTGTGTTAATATATCCAAAAACCCGTTAAAACACATGAAAGTTTGTATTTGTAATGTGACAAAATGTAAAAAGTTCAACGGGTATGAACACTTTTCCACATCACTGCATGTGTAGCATAATTTGCTCAAGATTAAAATATAATGAAGCAAGTAAATGCAGCTTTGTCTTACATGCAGCTGCTTAAATTATTTACGTGTAAAGAAAAAAGCAAAACAAGACAATTGCTCCCCAGAGCTGCTAAAATGCTTTTCCTGGCTTGTTTGTTGTAGCACTAATGAATATCTCGGTGCTTGTTGAAAGCTTCTATTTCTCTTGAATATTATATTTCGTCTAAGCAAAAAATAAATCTGCAGAACCTAGTCACATGGAGAATTCAGTCACTTTGCTTCAAAAATACCAACACCAGTGATGTAACCGGAGATGGCGAACATATTGCACTGGATTGATTCGTCTGCAGTGTATTGGAAAGGACTAGGCTTTCCAGCTCATTACCAGTGGAGGACTGTCGAAACAGGCAAACTTCCTGTCAATAAAACCACCCTGACAATTATCCTGGTGAATGGCATCCTGAACGCTGAGGTGTTTTTGTGAAGGAACTCGCCCTCCTCGCTGATTTTTTTCCATCTATTTCTCTAACGACCGGCTTGATTAGCAAATTGAGCCGAAAACCGGCTTGTTTATTGAAAGCAATTCCGCGGCAGCTTCCATTTTCTGTAGTTATTTCATCATATGCTCATCCAGACCCACCCGGCACGACCCAGATGGCTACCGCAAGTATTTGAATAAGAGATATGCAAACAGATGAAGTGAAGGGAGCAGCTTGTGTGCTCAAGCAGCCTTTTCTCACATCTGCCAGAATCCTTGGATTAGTTGGTCCGGGCCCCAGGGCCTTTACACTGCATTCATTCAGCGCATGGAGGTGAATGGATGTTTGCAAGGCATGTCTGTCACGAGAAAAGATGCTTATCGCTGAGCCGAGGAATCCAACGCAAGCAGAGTCGAGACTGAAAAAGGTGGAAGATTAGAAAAGTCTTCATGAATGTAGATGACATTGATATCATCTTCAGGTCAAAACCTTTTTGGGTTTGGTCATTTATTAGTAAAATGAGGAGCTTGATAGAAGAGGGAAGGTCACTATCAGCATGTCTAAGAGCCTGGATACAATGTAACCATGATTTATTTACTCCTGTTCTTCTGGTTCTGTTTCATAAACTGTGGATCGGCTAGCAGAATCAGGATAAAGCAAAGACTTAAAACCTATAGATTCAGAAAAGCTAGAAAGGTTTTCATAATGTTGATGCCAGATAAAGTCAAATAATGACCTGAGTTTTATCTGGGTGTTTGCAGCATAAAGTGATTCAGCTTTGCCCCTCCACTACCTGTTGCTGAGCCCTGCTGATTCCATCGCTTACAAAAAAAAACAACAAAAAAAAACAATAAAAAAATTTAGCAGCTGGAAATACTAACGGTTACAAAACCCCCGACATGGTCATAATGTGTAAGCTACAGCAGCACCGCTTATTACTTACTTATAAGTTCAACCCATTAACACCAAATGTTACATTTGATACACTTCTTAAATTATGTTGAATACAGAATAGATGTTTTTGGTTATGACAGTTAAATCAGCGTAAAAGTCTGATGTTTTAATTATGCTGCAAAGAAATGTAGAAGATAAGACACTGACTCAAAAATGGTTTCTTTTGTACAATGAAACACATTTGATATTTAATTACAAAAAATCTTTATGTTATCAGGATTTAAAAGGTTAGAATTTTATCACAATATTTTGTAATACTAATTTGATAACGATAAATTAAAGAGGCATTCGTTATCTCGTTTTTTTTATTAATCGAAATGCACTGGTGCAACAATAAAGCAAAATTCCTGTCAAGGTAAGATTTTTTTTCACGATATACGACGAGCGCATTTGTAGCTTTTTACAAGTTATTGTTGGTGAAGAAAAAGTGTTCAGGTGCAGCGCAGCAGAGGCTGGTGTCCCAGCCAGGCGACATGTAACTGGAAACCCCAGTGGGCTCCTGGAAGACTAAAATGCTTCCTCTGACTGGGGCCCAGATCCATGGCTGACAGGGTTCCTGGTGGGATGCCAGTGATGGGAGGAAATACTTTTATCCCCTGCTCCCGCAACCCACTACAGATCAATAACTCCGTATAAAAACAGAGTTACAGAAACAGATCGGCTCAGGGGTTAAGTGCATTGCTTATGCTATGAACCATTTTGACAGATACTCAACAATCTTCCAAACACGCACGCACGCACGCACGCACGCACGCACGCACAGAAAATAAAAATATCTCGGTTTGGATCTCTCCTGCTGGCTACCCGGGGAAATTCAGCTCCAAACATTGTGAGCGTGGCAATTATAACGGGGGAATACGTGCGGAGTATTTGCCTGCACACATTGTGCGATGATTGATGGGTTAGCAGAAAACTATCGAAACTGCCGGGGGTCGACTTGAACCGCCTTCCTGACAGCTACACTTGTATCAACCCCCCGGCCTCACCCTGCCGCTAACAGGTGGCCTGTCCCTCACAGCAAAGTCGACCGCCACGCACGGCGGAGGCCACGGATAGTCTTCAGCGAGCCACGAAACGTTCGGGTTTCCAGCGCTGGGGCAGACATGGTGGCGGAATGCAGAGCGAGGAGCCGAGGGGGAGGGAAGGGAGGAAAATACTCCTCCAATCAAATAAATGCCACTATAAGCACAAGTGACAAGTCTTGTTTGGGGTCGTCCCTGCTCGGGGCCCGAAAGGCCAGCACTGTCTCATCTCCTCAGCTATGTCTGGGAGCCAGCTGGGTGGGAGAGGAGGAGGTAGAGGAGGAGGAGGGAGAAAACGCCTGATTGGTGCCACAGCCAAGGGTGAAAGCAGGCCAATTATATTCCCTATTCCCCCAAGAACAAGCCAGGCCCCTCTGGTGGAGTGAAGCCTCTGCCACCTTGCCTCTCCTGCACCTCTCGAGACACTTCACGTAGATAAATAAATGACAGCTCCACCGGGGCTCGGCCTAGCCTCCCTGCCTGTCCGCTTCCCTTCACCTGGCATTACAGCAGATAGACATTTTTCCACATTATTATTGTTGCTTTGTCATCCGCTGCCCCATTCACTAGCCGAGCTAGTGGCTGATGATGCCGGCGGAGGACCCGAGGAGATTGGGAGGGGAATGTCTCTTGTCAAAGTCAGCATGGCCTAGCGTTGCAGAAATTTTAACAAGTTCCCTGGGCTCTCGCTCGCTCTCTCTCTCTGCTCGCCGCCTGACAGACCGAGGTGCCACAACAGGGCCGCCTGACAGGCCTGGACACGACGCCATAGCTGACACTTGATAGACGAGAGGAAAGGCGAGAGGAGAGGCAACGAGGAGCCACCCTGAAACGCCTGAATTAATCATACCGCCTTCCACCGGCTTTAGGTATTAAAAACCTAGAAATATTCATTACCTCTTAAGATATTTAAAGCCCTTTGTACATTTTGGCATGTTACAACCACAAACTCGTCTTGGTGACAGACCAAGACAAAGCAGTGCAGGACAGTGTGCTTAAAAAGTGTGGCGAATATGTTGACAGACCCCTATATTCTGATACCTCTCAATAAATAAAATCAAGTGCAACAATTTCTCTTCAAAAGAAAACCTTGTTAAACAGAATCCACGTCAATCCTTCCACTAACAAAGCTTGCATTTTAAAAAGTTCCTGGATTTGTATTGGTAACAGGTCACAGAGAACTAGTTAATCATTTACCTGAAAATAGAGGAAGTACACAACTGCAAACCTACTAAGACATGGACACCCAGCTAACCTGAGGCCTTGAGATCATTTGTAGAAGAGTAGTAAGAGGGAAAAACCATGCAGAAAGAAATTCTGTTGGAGGTTTGCAACCACTCTGGTCAAATGAGACCAAAGGTGAAGCTTTTTTCTAGAAAGCAAAACACACAAAGCAAAGGATGACATACCTGTATGGTGGTGGCCGTTTTATGGTGTGGAGAATATATTCAACTTTGTAGCATAACACTAAAAGAGTGAGGGCTACAATTGAATTATTTATTTCAAATCATATTCATTGACTAGAATGTCCTAGTCAAAGTCCAGGCCTATAGGTCCAATAAATTCAACGTATGCTATTTTTTAATAACTACACGGTAAGTTCAGAATTTTATTCTATTATGTTTTTATATACTTTCTATTCTCATCTTTCCTTCAAAAAGGAATTTCATTTCTATTCTACTCACAGACAATCTGAGTAAATTTGAGCTATTTTGCAAAAAAAAAAAAAAAAATCACAATTTTTTTTTCTCGAGTATCTAGTTGTGCAGAGCTGGTAAAGACATGAACCAAAGCAGAGCATCGACTCTGGGAGGTTGAGAATAATAATCGCATGCCACATGTTTCAGATAGTTTTTTTTTACAAAAAATTATCTTTTATACACTTAAAAAATTGTGGAGTCCTTCGCACTGGACCGTCATGCAAAATCCCAAAACAACACAGAAAAGACTGCTGCTAAATCACATGAAAGCATCCAATGGGTGTGAATACTTTTGTAAAGCATTCTGTATCATTGCACCGTTGTAAAATTTACCCATCTTAACAAAATAAAAAAATAAAAAAATAAAATAAAAGACACATCCCAACATGTTTGTATCCATTTCTTTGGTAACAAGCAGGAAGAGGCCCTCAGTCAGTCCCATGCTTCAACTCAACGTGTACAAGCATTTTTTCCCCCTGCGCTCTCACCACTCCCTGATGCTTAAACCAAAAACCAGATGTTGCGGATCAGTAGAGATAAAATACAAGGCAAATAAAAGTGGTGGGGGGAATGGTACACATTAACTGTAATCAAACAGAAACAAAACGAAGACCAGGACAATTTAATTTCTTCTCGCATATAATTTGGTTTTATGGGGCAAGGAAGGCTCAACAAAGAGGGAAAGATGAAAAGGAACTCAAATTACATGGGAAAAAAAGTGCAGAGGCTTTGTACATACACTCTTCATCCATTCTCCACAGCTGTAGACAGGGCTGATGACTTGTATTAAAAACTTACTGTAAACGGCCCATGGGAACAGACTGTGACCCTGATGGATTCAAGTTGTTTCAACATGGTTGAGACTAAATAACAAGAGCTGGGAAACACTGGTAATGAGAGGAGGAGGAGTAGTTTCTTGAAAGAAATCTGCTTTTTCTGGCATTGATAATGCCAGGGCTTGTACACACGCAAAAACAAAGTATCTCTGCCACGTCGTTTAAAAAAAAAAGAAGAAGAAGAAACAATGTCATACAAACAGGATCGGTTTAAGAAAAGTGTTCATCCACCTGCTGAATGACAACAGTGAGGGTTGTTTTAAACATGCCACACCCATAGGGGGCAGATCAGTCAACTGAAATCCTTCAAACCAACTTTGACTTCCTGTTCAGAATGAAACATGGCACCAGGAGGTTCATATGTGCGAACAGACAGAGAGGTAACTACTTTAAATTACTGTGTTGTAAATGAGTGAATGTAAAGTTAATAAAACACAAGATGTTGTCGTCTGGGAGTCATTTTAATGCAAATATGTGGTCGTTTAATGACCTCTGCCTCCATATTGGGAGGAATAGCTGGTGTAAAACAGCTAATCTTCAGGAGCTGTTTTTACTGTTGTTGCCTTCTGGAGATAAATAACATTTTGAATTGAACTGAATTGAATTGAATACTTTGCAACTCAACGCATTGGAGCAGTAGCGACCAAATCGGCATCAGAAAGGTGCTGGTTTTTTTTACCGTGGTTCAAATTCAGCCATTTCTCCTCCACTGCATGCACATATGTGGCGTCAGCGCCACATTACTTGTCGCAGACTGTCACACGTTGACCTCTAAATCTCCGGTTTCCAATGTAACACAATCCTCCAAATGAGAAGAATTCTCAAATCTCCACTTTTGGTCTGAGTTTTTATTAATAATCATTGTTGGTGACATTTTACGATGGAATGCATATGTGGACCTGTCAGTTCGGTTTCCCAGATACCCGCCTGCGTGTGGACTAAGCCAGATCATTCAATTTTAGTGATACTTGGTTGCATCCATCCAGTGGAATTCCTTCAAACAATGTGATTTTAAATAATTTGTCATGCCATCCTGCCAAACAACTGAAGGAAAGTGTAATGTTTGGCCGCCGGAGAGACGTTGGATGAGGCCTGAGCGAGGTGCTCTATGAATCCACTTCATCTCCGTCTTCTGTTTGCAGAGTCTCTCTCTACTCGCTGGTGTTTCCACAGTGCTAAATTGCACAGCTGTTCCACAATCTGTGGCAGTGTTAATTACCCAAATGTGAGCGGCAGCTCGTCAGTTCCTCGCTAACGAAGAGGCCTGCTTTTCAGCGAGGGTGCCGTATGTTTGGTATGTAGGCCCGTTTCCACCCAACACTCCCCAGGCTGTGCTTGGACCACCCGACACATCCGCATCCCGGAGAAGACGCATCTAATTAAAGCTCCCGACTCGAATCTGCTTACTAAGGGGGGAAAAAGAAAAAACACACGGCCTGGATTAGAGGACGAGGAGAGAGCGGTGAAGTGGAATGGGAATGCGGGGGGAGGCTTTAATACACTACAAGTGAAAGGGGCTTAGAAAGAAATATGAGAAGTCTCTATGGTAAGATCTCAGGCGAAGCTGGAAGGAAATGCTGTGTGAATGTGAGCCGATCAGTCAGCGTTTGTCAGTCTGATCCCTGAGCAATTCCAAAGCCCCCAGGCAGAGACAGACAAGAAAGTTGTTTCTAGAAAAGTGTCTTTTTAACACTCCTCGTAGCTTCTTCTTTCACGTGTACATCAATCCTTGACTACTAGCACACACACAAAGAAAACCCACACCAGAACTGGCAACAAATCAGCAACAACAGTTCGGTTTAAGATGTTTTGTTTTAGGCGCATAGATGATGTCAGTATGTAATGACAGCGTCCTCTCAGCAAACACTTTCAACCAGAGATGCTGTGATAAGGCGTTTCCAGGCTAATACTGGTTAGGTTGTTTTTTTTCTGTTTTCCCTGATAAAAGGAAAAATGAGTTGCAAGTGCTTTGAGAGAAGTAGTAGTTTTAAATTAGGGGTCGCAATATTTAGAAAACACGGCCTCAAGTTATTGTTGAATATTAAAATCTCAATATTGTGACTAAAGCCCACTTTCCACACTGGTCTCTTTCCTGTGTAGGATCTTGGTACGCGAGATCTCACAGGTGTGAGGGAAAGCTCAAATATTCCTGAAAAGTAGAGTCTCAGTGCACAGCACCTGAAAAATGATTGCCTACTATATATTGCATTCATCCTGCTGCACATGCTGACTTTGTGGTGAGGACTGCTGTTCCATGTATTGTGCAGCTCTCCACTGAATCTCACCAAAAATCAAGGAATTACATAACTTTGCACATTTATGAACTGCTAACATTTACCAGCTTCTAAAAGTAATTTAAAGTACATGCTTGGTTTCTCGGAAATTAGTTGATGAATAAATGATCTGGGGAGAAATTGAGGTTGGATTGAGCTTCAAAACTGCATCATTGATTGCATTTTCCGCTGGAGCAGTTTGCTTTCACACTTCATTGTGTCAAAGGATTTAAACCCTTTAAAAACCCGCTCGCCCCCTCGCCTGCGGTGGCGCTGCACCAAGAACCACTGAAGGAAGCAACTTCCTTCGATATAAAATGTAAACAAAAATGGAGAGGCATTAGATTTTAGCGGTTGCAGGTTTTCTCGTCTTTGGCTAAAAACCACAAGCCATTTCTCCCGCTAGCGCTAGATCTGAGCACTTGATATGGTCGTATTTACCCAGAATGCCCTGCGCTATAGTTGCTCCTGCTTTTAGAGCAGCTTCAAGTCCGCTTGGCCTTCATATATGCATTCAAGCTACAACAGAGTTCACTTTAACCAAACTGAGAGCAAGGCTGACCAGCGTTCGATTGCAGATTCACATCTCCCGAAACAACTTGCACTTTCTAGGCAAATGAACTAGAATTTGATTAAAGTGGACCACATAGGGCTAGTGTGAATGTGCCCTTATGGATTAGACCCTCAAGCCTCTGATCTAAGCCAAATGAGGGGAAAAATGGAGGAATGAATGGTTCATCTCTACAATAAACTCTCCAATACTTAGATCATGATGTACATTAATCCATGACTGATGCCCAATGTTTAAAAGATAGGTGTTAGGAAGTCCCTTCAAGAATCCCTTTTTCCCTGCTCAAAGTCTTGCTGTAGTGTACCGCCCACCTCTGGGTACACTTAAGCACCACGACCTAAAGCAGCACAGTGAGAAGACATAATGAATGCATGAAGCTCGGTGTCACGGGGGCTCGTATGGTGCACAAAACGATGGGGCAATTAGGCCCACACAACACCTCGGGATAGCGTGATGAAGGACTCCTGGGCTCGTCTTCTCCGCCTCTGTTCCTCTATCATTAAGGGGCTGAGCAGCCACATCTGGCTAATGGCACGCCTGGGGTTCCTGCTCAAACATTGTGCCATGCCCCGCACATTTAATTACGCCTCATAAAGGTAACAAAAGACGCGGCCCGCTCTTGGGGAAGCCGCGTTCGGGAAAATCGGAAAACGGGAGAGAGAGAGGTGGAACGTGGGCCCGCTGCCAGAATCACAGGTTGATCCAGGTCGGTGGCTTCAAAAGACGAGGAGGGGGGAATTCGCTCGAGTGTTTCCTCCCCCCAGCCCTCCACGTCTCCTTGAGATGGGCAGGAGACGCTCAGCAGCTTGGAATCAAAGAGAATCTGGTTTGTCTCCCCTCCCTCTGTAAATCACAACCTGCTATCAAAGGCTAATTGTAGCAGAACTAGGGGATTAAAGGGAATATGTACAGGAGCTGTTTGAAGGAAAAGGGCTCCACATTGTCAGGCAGACAAGAGGAAACAACAATAACATCACAGGAGGACACAGTCCTCCATGTCCACCTTGCCTCTCATGCACCGCACTTGCCAGAGAAGCAATGTAAAGAGCTCTGCACACTCAGCCTGCAGCCTCAAACACATATTACCCGCCGACCGAGTGACCCAGGCCTTCAGCCGACCTCGAGGTATACAAAAGACCTTGGATGACTGCTTTGTGCTGCAGCCGCACGCAGCTGACATTTTGAGCCGAGAGAGAAAAACAAATTAAAAAAAGCAGCGGCGCTATAAGCCCCGGGTCCCTCGGCGAGCAGATGCCCACATTTAGGAAATAGCATCAGAAGAGGGAAGGGGATGAGGACAAAGAGCTGCAGATCATTGTCGAAACAGTCAATTGTGTGACAGTTTGAAAGCCGGCTAACGCCACAGGAAAGGTCACCGGTCACTTCCATTTGGACCTTAACATAAATCCCACGCTGTCTGATGGAAGTTACACCGGTAGCTTTAATATATATATATATATATACAAAAAGAAAAAACACAGCACTACAATGAAGAGGGAAGGGAAAAATAGATTTTCTCCTGCTGACATGGCTTTGGCCCTTCACAGCCACTTGGTTTTGCATAGCACCTAAAGTTTATTTATAACCCTAAATGTTGAAAACAGAGACGGATCTGTAATGTGCATTAAGAAACCCGCCTGCCAATTGCTTCCCCCCACTGCCGCTCCCCCTGAGAAGACTTGTTCCGTTTCTAGCGCAGGGAGGGTGTTTTATGGTGGGTCTCTTGTCAGGATAAAGATGTAGATCTAAGTGCCAAAGGGACGAGCATAAATTCTCCGTCTTCCGCCGACCGGTGCCGGAGCTCTGGGAGTGTCCTTGAAGTACTAACGTCACAGGCTGTGCATCAACTGTTAGGAAGTGATGAATATCCACATTTCCTCTGACCCACACGTCTGAACGAGAGAAATTGCTAGCTGGGAGTACATTTTATGAAATTCAGAGTTTTTCTATGCATGCTTTTTGCAAATTTATCCACAGCTTGATTTATAGACGACCTTTAATCAGTTGGCAAACTGGACTGGAGGAACTGAATTTGACTCCGTCTATATGCTCCAAACTGATTAGATTACATACTTGTCTAGATAAATTGGAATCTGTTTGTCTTGTAAATTGCCTAAAGATTGTATCTGTTGTGGACCAGTGCTATATGAAAAAAAAAATTAATTAAATGAACAATAATGCTTCAGTACTCTGGTGTGGGTATGTTGAAAAAGTGCATGAGGGTCTCTCACAGATTTTAGAGACTTGATTTTCATCACCAGAAAAAAAAACAACCAGAACAAACCTGCGTTTTATTGTTGTGAAGAAACAGCACACACACGCACCCCCCCGCCCCCCACACACACACACACACACCCCCACACACACGCGCGCGCACACGCACACACACACACACACACACACACACACACACACATATAGTACGTCGAGTACTGCTGGCATTCATTTGCCTGGAGGAGTGGAACATTTTCTTCAAATCTGCAGCACAAGCACCCTTCTATATTTCTTGGAGTATCTCAGAGGACAGCTTAAGTCTCACTGTATAAGCCAATTTGGATAAACTCCACGTTTTTAGACAGATTCCAGTTGGGACTTTCAGTACAAGCTCCACCCTAAGCGCTGCTTTAGCAACATATCTAAAACTGAAAGACCCCCCCCCCCGTTCTCCCCTCTTTCTCACCCTTGATTTTAGGTTATCAGAGGGAGTCTGCGTGTAACAGAAATCAGACACACAGCAGCCGGCAGACAGACTTTCCGGCATTCTGTATTTCCAGGGCGCCGTCGTCACGACTGAGAATACGGCGTCGCATCCGAATTCTGGGACTATTTTCTTGAACGTTGCTCTCGTTCATTTTTCACCTCTGAGCTCACGCACGCATCCGGAATAAATCTCCATTTCTTCTTCGTCTTCTATCTCCTATCCAGGCTTCGGGGGGCACAAGGCATTAGTCTCATGATGCGGGGTTTGTCATGTCTTCCCCAGCTGTGATCTGCCTGAACTCTTACATTACAAATAGCTGGAGGATTTTTCACCCTCTTATCACATTTGCCAAGCAGGCCTGTCTCTTATCGGCTTTCCGCTCGAGATAAATGGGCTTTTGAAGATAGGAATAAGAGAGGGTTTTTGCAAGCTAATTCCAGGGGCCCATCTGCAGCAGATTGCAGATAGGTGCCAGCGAGCGGAAAATAGATTCGCATTTTCACATGACGGTGGGAGACGTCGCAGGTTAAGAAGCAATTTTGGTTTTACAATGTCATTTGCTCTCCCATCCCAAAGACGCCTGGAACCGGCAGGCGACGCGAGGAGATAATGAATGGACTGAGAAGATTCAGTGGGAACTTCATTATTCCTCTGATCCCTTTAAATAGTGGCTTCCCACTAACACTGATGAGAACAAAATGATATTTGTAAAGCAGCCTTTATGGAGATTACAAGACTAGACAGTAGGGCTGCATTATTAGTGCTGCGGCTAAATATTGTGATGATGACACAAGTTATGACAAACTCACCGTTTTCTTTTCCCAACATGGATGCATGGCACTTAAAAGTATTATAATCTACCAAACCCTGCATTCAAGCAGCTCATAATGTGTGCAGTGTTGCACATGAGAGTAAGAGAGCAATGCAAAAGAATACTTTTATGTTTATGTTATACATGTAACAAAACGGTAAACAAGTATTTTATAGCACATTTACTTCACTTTAGGTACTTTTCAATTAAATGCACATCTCTTACAAGTATATATATTCGGTTTAAAAAACATTTTGTATTCTGGATAATAGATGTCTGTTACTAAGGTCAGAGTATTTCCTGTTTCCTGAAAAGATGCACAACAGGAGCAGAATTAGACAGAACCGGTTACACTGGGGAAGAGTAAACCTGTTTTAATGGAATAAGGGGAAAAAAAATAAATAAGATTTGACCCAGTCAGTGTGATTGGTTTTGTCATTGATGTTTTGCACATGGACTGGCTGTTCATTTGATAATGCTGAATAATAATACCCGTCATATTTTATGTTCCCTCTCTAGATGCTGTTGTATTATTTTTGTTGTATGTCCTGTGCTTGCTATTTCTGCATTATGTCACTCTAATCTTAAATTAGACCTTTAAGAATAGGATAATAAATAGCATTTTACTCAGTGCAAGTATATATATATATATTACAATTTGGTTTAGTATAAAACTAAAGAGTCTAACTTTTGCAAACTAACAGAGATGAAGCTGATATTCAGAGTCACTTCATCAAAAGTATTTTATACCCTCTTTGAGTGAAATTCCTTAAGATTCAAGGTTGTTTTTCCCACTTTGGGGATAAACACAGAGCAAAGATGAACGGAGGAGTGCATCACTAATGAACACAACACTTGTGGGTCTCCCTGGACGGTGTTCTGGTAATACTCTGGGAAAAGAATAAAGTGGGCCAAAGCACCATAAGCTCACAAATGGGACACGCATCTATAAGCCCCTGTAGGATTGTTCTGAAAAATGTTCCAGGTTGTTAAATCTTCAAAAAACAAAAACAAAACAAAAAAATAACAAGAGTTTGCTCTGTGGCTTTGGGCTAATCCTGGACCAGACTGTCAGCATGGTGTCATGAGGAGCCAAAGTGAGGATGACCTTGGTGGTTCCGATTCCTGCAGTCGACATGTGGAGGGGGGAGAAAGAGCCTTATTAAAGAGCCCCTCCCGTGGTTGTAAAGACACGGGACAGACGCAGATTGTGTTCATCTCCCGCCTGATGGATGGGAGACTGCGTGACTGCATCGTGGCTGCAACCAGATCTGACATAAACCGGATCCAACAGAAACAAAAACTACCAGATCTGAATTAAATCTGACTGCTGTTCGCTTTTTTTGTGTGTTTTTTTGTTTGTTTTTGTTTAGAAACCTCATTTTGCACAAATAAAAACGTCCACGTATTCAAATCTACGTTTATATAAATACTAGTCGAAAAGGTGGGTAGAAATGAATGAATAAATCCGACAAAAACAAGCCAAAAATGTCATCGAAGTTCGGAACTTATTTTCATCGTTTTCTTGCAGTGTGCAGAAGCGCCTCGTCGGAGAGGAAATGCGCCTGCAGCCGACGCTGACGGACTACAAAAGAACAGCGGATTACTCCAGTATTATAGTAATTTCATTTTAGCGGAAATCGTGTATGTTTTTCCGTGTAAGCGTCATAAACCATGATTTCAGATACAGACTACTAAAGAAAGGGGGAAAAACATCGTCTGAATGTCATCTTACCGATTCCAAATGCGCAGCGATCGGTCGAGGAGGATATCCAAATCAGCCAGGCTGAAGAAAATGCCAACACACGTTCATAAATATGCTTGTTAGGGTTAAATCCAACTTGGAGATGAAAACGAGGGGGGGAATAGATTGTTCAAAGGCTGTGGACGATGTGAAAAGCTCAGAACCTGCTGGAACAATAAATCTTCGCGTCCGTCTCTTGAAAGAAAACGCCTTAGTTTCTTTTCCAGTCTCTTTCTTTGCTACACTTTTCTTCTTTAATTTTATTTGATTTTTGAAAAAGCAAAGTTCTCAAATGCAATTATTTGAGCTCCTTAATAGAACGGCAGCGGACATTTGCCGAAAGCCAGCGGCGCTCATGCGGCTTTCCAAGCTGTCGGACGGCGAAAGGCAGCGCCGAGGATCGTCCACAGTATAGATTCCACAAAGTATCTGTCGATCTTTAAGCGGCGAACGCGGAGAAATACAGATCCAAGACCCGCGCGGGGGCTCTGCCGTGCGTCGGGGGAGGCGGCGGACGGTTATCCATAAGATCCTGGGCGCGTTAAGCGGAAAGACAGCGGGGCGAGAAAAACGCAGTGCGCTCTGCTGCTCTCCGACCTGCTCTCTGCGCGCAGAACAAGAAGGCAGTGCGGCTCTGCGCGTCAGGCAGGGTGTGTGTGTGTGTGTGTGTGTGTGTGTGTGTGTCTCAGTGCGTGTGTGTGGCAGCAGCTGTTGAAAATGAGGACAGGACGAGACCAGAGCAATCAATGTACGAGAGCTTGATCTGATTTGTTAACACTATTGCCAATAATGAACCGGGGATTTAATCCGTTTAAACGCGTTTCTGCTGAAGGTTGTCCTCCTCCAACGGCCCACATGGATTATTTAGTGGGGTGTACGCGAATGTTTTCCGTGCATACATGCACTCGGGATAAAATATAAATTGGCCAGGACCAGAAAACTTGGATATCAAATGCTTGCGTTCTAAAAATATCCACACCCTCCCCTCTCTGCCCCCACATATTTTTTTTAAGGTTTAAACTAAACGTCGCTGTTTTCTGTTGGATTTTAATTCTGAAGTAGACAGAAAATCATCAATTATTTTGAACACTTTTTACACATTAAAATCTGAAGCGTGTTTTTTTTTTTGCATTTGCATGCAGCTCCCTTTACTCTGATACCTCTAAATAAAGCCAAATTCCCTTCAGAAAGCTGCCTAAATAGTAAATAGAGTTTTAACTGTTAAAAGTTAACACATGAATGTTAATATAGCATCATGGAGACCAACGGACTCAGAAAACATGTTCAAACATGTGAAGTAAGGTAATCTGGTCAAACCTTTGTGGAGGAAAACTAACATTATGATGACCACAAAATTGCCCCTGTCAACCATGGTGTTGGCAGAATTATACTGTGGGAATGCCTTTCTGCAGTGGCTGAAAATCCATCCATCCATCCATCCATCCATCCATCCATCCATCCATCCATCCATCCATCCATCCATCCATCCATCCATCCATCCATCCATCCATCCATCCATCCATCCATCCATCCATCCATCCATCCATCCTTGTCCCTTAATGGGCTCGGGAGGGTTGCTAGTGCCCATCTCCAGCTAACGTTCTGGACGAGAGGCGGGGTCACCCTGGACAGGTCGCCAGTCTGTCACAGTGGCTGAAAGTAAAAAGCCTTAATAAGAACAAAGACTTTACCACCTCCCAGTAAGACAGTGACCCTAAAGACACAGCCAGAGCTATAATAAAATGGTTTAGATCAAAAGAAATTTGTGTGGTAGAAAGGTCCAGTTAAAGTCCAAACCCGTGTCCAATGAAGAATCTGTGGTGAGGCTTGCTCTCCATCTACACCGACTGAGCTTCAGCTGTCGTATCAGCCAAGTCCTGCAGTTGTGCAAAGCTAGAAGCGGCATCTCCCAAAAGACATGTTCCCTCCACTTCTCAATTATGTAGTCTTTTGTTTAGCTGGACACAAAATATTCATGTTGCCTGAAGACATCACATTGTACTGCAAAACAGTCTTAGCGTCCATGTTACTGAATCTATGAAGTATAAAAATGTATGAGGAGCATTTGCCTGTGCTCATTTGTAAAGCGTACTACATAAGGAATGATCACCAAATGGATAAAAGCTGTTTCTACTTTTCAGCTATGGATACATGGTCTTCTTGTACAGTGAGGGGTGGGGGGTTTCCTTTCCTTCCCCTTTTGACCCCTTCAGTCTATAACAATTCCCTACAACTTCGTAGCCACGGGGAGTATGGATTGGCATCAGTCATGAGCGTGCAGACTCCTCTATGTACTTCTTTTGTAAAGCAAAGATGTTCACCTTCTAATGTACTTTAGAGAAAAACTCTCTGAGGGTAAAGAGGAGGAGGATGGAGTTTTGACATCTCCAACAAAGTTACCCCCGAGGTTATCCTGTTCGCTCTTATGACCTGCTTAACTTAGCCTTGATTGAAGTCAGGTTGAAAGAGGCCTATGCCTGCAAAATGCCAAGACAAAAAATGGGGGTTGAGGGGGATCCTTTGCAACACATCCTCCCTAAAGACAAGTTCAAGATCCATGTTTACTGTGTGCCGTGCTGGTTAGACTCCACAGATATCCCTGAGAGAGAAGCAGGGATAAGAGCCAGATCTTCTAAGTTTGAAGCCATAGTTCTTCACATGGAAACAGTGAATTGCTCCCTTTGGGTTCAGGGTCCGCCCCAAGCAGACAACTATGAGTACTGTGGTGTTTTATTCACATGTGATGGGTGGATGAAGCGGTAGATGAATAGAGTAATTTGGATCTTGTTTGCAGGAACCTGGAAGGAATAACGTGGTGAAGACAGAGCTGAACCAAAAAGCCAAACTTCAGAGTGCCTAAAAGGGAGGGTGTTGCGCTCCGTCATGAGCTCGAATGTGGAGGTGCTGCTTATCCATATCGGAAGGAGTCTATCAAGGTGGTTAGGGCACCTAATCTGTGTGTCCTTGATGGTGCCTCATTTTGAAAGTTCTCCTATCAAAGCCATCACAGGTTCGAGTCCCGGCCTGTTGACCTTTGCCGGATCTCTTCCCCGTCTCTCACAGCCCACTTTCCAGTCAACCAAAAAAGTCAAAAAATTACAGCTTAGAATGTGCTAACGAGTGCAATGCCTGGGTTCTCCTTCCAGACGTGTTCTCATTGCAACGTATCATGGATGCTTTGATCCAAGATCAACGTATCCGTGATCTTGGATACGTTGAAGAAAAACTGAATGGACTGAATAGAATTGAACTGATGAATGGAGGAGAAATTGAAACGCAACACACACAAAAAATTGTGAAGGAAAATAAACAAAACCAGAAAAACTTCAGATGGACCAAAATGTTATCCTAGAAAACTTCCTTAATTTCCTTCCTTAATTTAATCCTTAATCCTACCTTTTAGCATAATGGGAAGATGATAAAAGGTAGGATGGATCACTACACCTGCTTCCCCTGGGCCAAACACTGAAACCCGACTGAACTGTTGCTGGTAATCTGAAGAGTATCTCCTGTCACTGTTCTTTTGTGACAACACAGTCATCGCTAATACCACAAAATTATCTAACATTGTTGCTTGTTGAACACTGGGCATCACTTCAAAGATTGCAGAACACAGTAGGTATGAAAACCAAACAGTGTTTCTTACGTACAATGGTCTAGAAGAAGTAGAAGTAAATAAAACCACATTGTAATGCAGTTAGTCTATGCTAACAGCAAAAACCACAGAAAGTTTAACTGCCGCATTTACTCTGCGAGGAAAGCCGAAGTGTATTTCCTGACCTTCAGCTCTTTAACAAGCAGCTTTCAGCTTCAAGTCCATTCAGCTGTGGACCACTAATGCTACCAGCCTCAGCCAGAAGAACAGTTAATCTCAGGTAAGCCTCCACTGACTGAGTGGATCTGCAGGCCTGGTCCAAATATCTACCTTGTGGAAATGGCATCTGGCATACAATACCTCCCTCCTGAACAGCCTCCTAAAATAGGTGCATGCACTTTAAAAGCTTTTCTGTGCAGAAGGACGGCAGCGATGATGACAGGCCATCTTTATTTTGACCATAAAGAACAAGCTTCGCTCAAAGCTTTTAAGCAAATATTTTGAAACGACATAAATTAAAACTGTTGACTCATGCTTCCTCTAAGAAACATAAAATACTTGGGACTTAAGGGTATCAAAGCCCTTGTGAGAAGCTGCAAACATTTTGTTTTCTTGGATGGATGATATCAAGGCTGTAAAATATTTTGCAGCTGCTTTACCAAGGCTAAGAGAACTCCACCGCTAGCTTAGACGGTATTTTATCTCCACACTGACTACTACAAGCAATGATGGTGCAGACGCATAACATTGGCTGTCGCCATCAAAACGAAACCCAGTCATGTTTTATTCCATTTTATTTCTGCAGCTGTACATTGTAATTTCGGTCTGGAGAGTGCCTCGCAGAGGCCATGATTTATTCATTACGGGGGCTCGAGTAGCATAGACCAACGATGTGAGAATGAGCACCTATATTCAATGACTCCCATCTTTCAATATGGACAGGCTTTCTAGGTCATCCATTTGGAGCATCAGTGCTCTCCAAAGCATGAGTACTTCTCCTGAGAACAGAGGCCAGAGAACGTCAGACATTGTGCGACACTCAGGACTTTACAGTGGCAGGGAACCCAAGTGATACACAGCTAACGGAATAACAACTACTGCATTAGAATTACATCTTTAAATGTTGTTTTTTTGCTGTCATATTTCCATGTACTGTCTATTTTATGCTTGAAAAGAATCTTTTTCTTTTTTTTGTAAACCGCCTTGAATATTCTCATCAAAACCCGGCAGGAAAATGTTTCTGGAGGTTCCTGTTTAACATGAATCGTCCCCCCGATTGATCAAGGCAATGTAGAACAAAAAGCGTCCTCCGCCGGGCAGATTAAAAATGAATTTTCTCTGGGATTCAAAGGGCTGTTAGGGCAGAGAGAGAGGGAGAGGGGAGAGATGAGAGCTGGTAGCTCTGCTAGTTTGCCTCAGGAGCGCCTGTAGCAGCTAGTCCCAGCTGATCCATCCATCAGCCTTCAAGCCCATGGAGGTGAGTGACTGTTTGAAGGCTCTGCCAGCTACCTTATCCTGAGGCTTAACAATCCAATATTGGTTGTTGCCGAAGATAATTACTCTCCATTGATGGTGGAACACCCAGGGCAAGCTGCATCCATTTGCATTGCCCAACACCGCAGATCGATCAAGGGAGGAAAGCAGTTGGGAGCTGATAACAGCATTCGTTAGACCAGCGTTCCTGGGAGCGATGTTATGCCCTCTCGCTGGATTTTCGTTCTCCTCAAGCACCTCCCTCTCAGAGCTCCCCCCCTCTCTCCGTTCCCCAACCCCCTCCATCTCTCTGTCTCTCTCTCTGTTCTTTCAGTGAACAAGGTAAAGAATGGCTCCCCATGATAGAATCAGTAAGGACACTTCTGGCTTTATTTTCACACCAAAAGCATGCACATGTCACCTTGGCATTCTTTATTGTGTTCACAGTTCTGGAAGAAGGAGGTGTGGAAACTAGATCAGGCACTTGGTAAACAATTGTTTAAAGACACACCACTCCTGAGTTCTTGGGCAGAATGATGGAAATAAAAACGCCTCTTTCCAGCTCTTGTCTAATAACCATGAAAACAGAAGGCTTAATCTTTCAGTCGAATTCTCTCTACCTGAGCATAATTCAAATTTCCTCTTGGAGAAGTGAAATCAGCGAGTAAATTACTGCGATATGATATCTCTAATGTTTTATTCTGAACTGAGACTTGCTCCAGAATTATTAGGCATACATACAGGAAATGTGGCGCGTGAATAAATTAAGCGTGAATATTACACATATTGGCAGTAATCAGAACTATCTCACTCCGAACTATCTGCTTGGGATGTGAGACGTAAAATTAAAAACAAGTGGTGTTATTTTCCCTTGTAATAAAATTTCCATTCTCTAACGAGATAAAAGTGAATTGTGCTCTGACTCGGAGAGAGCCAAAGACGTTTGGGGATGAATTTTTCATGCACATTGATAATTTAATACACACTGGCACCAGTTTATTAACATTCTATGACTTCTCTTCCTCTCTGAGAGTACTCTCTATACAATATG
Source organism: Poecilia reticulata (assembly GCF_904066995.2). Taxonomy (NCBI): domain Eukaryota; kingdom Metazoa; phylum Chordata; class Actinopteri; order Cyprinodontiformes; family Poeciliidae; genus Poecilia; species Poecilia reticulata. The sequence continues at coordinate 7,999,981 of NC_088838.1, forward strand.
TAGTCCTTTGGAGGAAACAACCCATATTTCTGTATCAGCTAGTCAAAGCCTGGTAAAGCTAAAGGTATTAGTAAAAGATAAGATGTCCACAAGCTAATCTAGTATCACCAAAGAAAAAAAAAAAAGATAAAAAAATAAACAATAAGAAAAGTTGCATAGACAAAGAGGTTGGTAACCGGAATCATAAGATTTTAAATTTTTTTAGGCCTTGCCCTGTGAATGTTCTTTTGGTCGGTGATCGCCTGACCACAACAATCTTCAGTGTGTAAGTTGCTACTGCTGGAAGAATCAAAGTTAAGGTGAAACAAAACACAGCTAGAGGAAACACAAACATGCGAGAATCCATTTTAAGGGAAGTTTTTGAAGTCCATTCAAGCTACTACAACAGATTTCTGCATTTCAGCATTTAATTCCTTTGCAAATTTCTACTTTGTAGTTTTGGTAGCTTCATATCCAAGATATAAAATATGAGTAATTGACTAAGTTAGGTATGAAAAGGAGACATACCAGATTCATTTGTGAAATTTGCTGAATTGGCAAGCCATCAAATTTTGACAAATAAACCCTGTCGACTTCAGGAGGAAGACTGAATGCATTACAACAAACTTGGTCTGTTTTATGCTAGGTCAATTTCTTCATTCTTCAGAGAAAACACATGGTCATGGGATAGGACTTAAAATAACCATGCTAATTGGGCTAATTGCTAATTAATGATGCTAAAGACTGTGTAAAACGTGTACCTTAATTTTTTTCTGTATTTTAACCTCGTTTTCAATGCTATTCTTCACTCAGCCACGTAAATGAACATTGCCTCTGATTCTATTGAAAAAAAAAAAATACCAGGAAAACTAGAAAGATTTTGAATACATAAATTTGGCATTCAGGTCAAAACAGGCAAAAGCAAGATTGTAAACAAACAAGAAATTTTGGATTGTAAAACAAATTCCACTTGAACAGAAAAAAACAATGTTAACGTGCCATTGCTAGTGACCTACCCAGATGATGAACTCAAAAAGGACTTAGGAATGAGCAGAAAACAACTGACAAGCACATGTCGAGCTACGGACAAAAATCCATCTTGAAATGTAACATTACTAGGTGAGCAATGACAGTCTGGCATAAAGAACAGCTTTTGCAACAGCACAAACTGTTTTTGAAGCAAGTTCGACATTCAAGGCCAACAAGAGAGCACACAACACTATCTGAAAAGGAAGCATTTGGGTTTCTAGTCTTCTGTCTGGAGACGAGAGACCCGAGAAAAAAAAGAAAATGACAAAATATTTCTCACTCGGAGGAACACAAAGTTGCCAAGAGAGACTGGAAAGAGATTAAATATAGGGTTACCGGAGCACAGACCTAATCCATTCAGAGACAAATGCAAGGTCTCTGAAGCACATTTGTTGTATGGCCCGAGGTTTAACAACTAGCAGTATAACTCCATTTCTCATCATTACCTCCCTGCACTATAGCACTGCAGAGATAGGGTCAGCCGAGGAAATAGAGTGGGTAGGTGCAAGAAGAAGCACAAATAAGAGAGATGATAGAAATCACAACAGACACACCAAACGCTCAGTGTAAAACTGCGCGCATTGGTTTCAGCAGATTGCGGTTTCCAGTTTTTTGCTTTATTTGGCCAACAACGGCAATTGAACGTGTGCAACTCAACGTCTGTGGGCTGATTGCGTATGATGTTGCACAGTTGTGTGCCGGGATCATCCCCATGGCTGCCATATGCTACCACAATTTGGTGGCGGATTGAACTCGGACACAAGTCTCGCAGCAGTAAGTCAGCGCGGTGTCAGATATGGAAATCCACCAGCATTCATGAATGATACAAGGCTTGATCTTTAGCCCCACCCGTCAAAGGATTTGTCAGGGTGGATGAGGCAGATGCTTTGACAGATTTAAGGAAGCCGGGGGCGGGGGAGGGTCTTTTTTGGGCATCCCACTGCGCCGCGCACAAACTCTCCAGTGTTACAGAAGTGTATAATAAGGCCCCTTGAGGAAAAGTGTTAAGGAAAAAAGAAGCACCCGAGCTTCAAAAAAAGGACAAAAACAACAAATTCTGATTGCATTCAAGTCCTTATTAACATATCCTTTCACCAGCAGAGGATGCCACTGGTTTTAATTCAGTAAGACACAGCTGCTGAGGCCCTGCAATTTCTATTATGACTCTATGATTCAATCAATTATGGCTCTAAAACTATGGCTTAATTAACTGCGTGCACAGGCGGCTGCTTTTCACAGGAGCTGCTCAGGATAACAGGGAAACAAAATGGCTGCCGGCTTTTCTCATGCTGAACAGAGGTTGCTAAGATGGTGGCGGATTAATTAACCATGTTCCGTGAAGTTTTATTGATTTGCCTCATAAGGAACACAGAGTGGGAACGTTGTGCTTTTCATTTTTTATATCCTTCCTCAAAAAGAACGAAAGAAAAAACAAATTCTGTGAATAACTCTGCCCTTGGCCCAATTTTAGACTAATGGAGCAGCTCCTTATGAAAAGGCTCAAAGACAAGTTAGCGAGGAGTTATAAAATGATTACAAATGTTTTCAACCACTCACAGATTGTGCAGACTGCTGCCCCAATAATGGTTTTAAATCATTTCCTCATGATTGAATGCGCAAATGCCTCTGATTGCTGCGCAGGCGGCACTAAAAGCAGCAGAGTAACTTAATATTAACTCATGTCAAAGAAGGAAGAAAAGCATCCATTAAATTGGAAAATGGTCCAAAAAAAAGTCCCTCTGCGTAATGCAAATCAACAGCAAGTAATTAGTTTAAATTAAGTTAGGAGTATTACATTATCCAAAATAAAATTTCCAACAGTATTCTTAATGGAATTAGGGACTAAGAGGCCAGATGTTTACACTCCTTACTGAACTGGTGACAAATCTCCCTGGTGTCCCAAGGAGTCTACTTGGAAAAAAAAGAAGAAAAAAAAAATCAAGGTAAACAAACCACGAGTTACCTAATTGCTGTCAGGGGAACAACAGATCCTAAAATAACCGAGTCCAGCTATTTCAGACTAAAATACAACACATAGGATTAAAAAATAAAATAAAACTATTCTACAACCAAGCCATAGATTTCTCTAATCATCATGTTTGTCCTTATATAATATCAATAATGTAACTCCTATTTGCCATTTCACCCAAGAAGACCCACTTTAGGCAAATAATGTGGAATATTACGCAGCTAATGACAAATTAATGATGAAGAGACCAACAAAATTAGTGAAATTAGATTTCAACCACTTATAGCACATTAACAGAAAATTGCCTTTATTCAATCACATCTCATTACATAAAGTACAGTCTAACTCAGGCGATGCCTACGGCCATTATATTACTGTTGAGTTCCTATGTGAGCAGATTTTACTGCCTGTCTGGCTTTCAAACCTTAGTCTGTGTGGAGAAAAGCCACTGTAAATGAGTTATAACATTAATGCCAGTCAGATGGTTTCCATTATAGTCTACAGTACCCTAAATCCTATATTCTTAGCAAAATAAAAGACTCTTGGCCTCCAAACTAATGATTTCCACACTAGAGGTTAAGATTTTTTAACCTGAATTTCTTAACCTACAAAGAAACTTTGAGTCAACTGTCTCTCCTCAGCAGTTGTTGTTAAAAGGATTCTTTTTTCCCTCCAGACTTTTATGACCCTTCTCCCGTGATAAGTTTTAATTCATTTTTTTGGGGGGGGCGGTGATGGCTGTGAAACTGCAAGACCTTTTTGTATGTAATATGGATTAGGTAACTTAGCTCTTGGGGAGCTCAGTCTTCTTCCAGAAAAGCCTCTTTACATCGCAGCTCGCTCATTCAGCTGGCTGCAGGCCTGTCATGACTTCTAACCCCGTCTGTCCCTGGGGACTTACCCCACATGGCCACTTCTTCCATCCCCTCGAGGAAACCACCCCAGCCCCGCTCAGGCCGAAGCCCAGTGGGAATGGGAGTGGGGTTGACAAAAGACCAGCGCAAGGGCAAGGGCCTTCCTCGCTAATTACACCCATACAGCTTTTGGAGAGGAAAAACTAAGAGCCTTTGACATCATTTTGTGTTGGTCTTTTGTCCCTTTGTTCCTTTGTGTCTTTGTAGGCGCTCTGTCAGAATCCAGATCAGAACTTCTTGCTTCTCGCTTGAGATTTCCTGAGTAAGTTACTGGTCGTGGACATTTTTGACCAAGACTCTAACAGCATGACCCATTCTTAAGTGTTGGAACAAGATGTATTTTATGTGAGCGGATAATTTCAAAAACAGAAAATCACAATTTACTTCTGCTTTTTAGGACTTTTCTCCAGCTATTCAGAAACACTAGACTCATGGCATGAGACTGTCAATGTATTTCTTGTCAAACTGAAGTTTGACAAGTCTTGCAAAACTTAATTTGTCTTATCGAGACAATTATCTAGACAATTTTGTCTAGACAAATTATGTTTGAGAATATTATTTTTGATGTTAGAAAGGAAATAATTCTTGAGTTTCCCCTGAAACATTATCATAGAGATAATCTGGGGGTTCTCAAGAGAAAAAAGATATAATAGAGAAGCTAAGAAAGAATTGCAAGTACTTAGTTTAGCTACTAACAAAACTTAAGTTAGCTTTTCCTTTCCTATCATTGGTTCAGAAATGTGTCTACCCTGTATTTGATTACTCAAAATCAAAATAATTTCTTTCACCAAACTTAAAAATGATAAGTACCCTGTGCAGAAATTATTTAAAATACACGACAAACAACAACACCAAGAAGTACATCTTAGTTTTTCCAAAATAGCTCTAAAATCGTGTATCATCTTATGGGCGGATTGTCGTGTTTTGTCATGTCTAATGAGTGCTGTGTTTCATTAAGAGGCTTACGCAGAAATGGAGTAAATCATAAAAGGAGACAAACATTTCAATATGCATCTTCACAGAAAAAAGTGAAGGACATATCAAAAAAAAAATCCTAACAAGCAGCTCAGAAAGTATCTTGCAAAGCCTTGCAGTGTACCAGCTGGAAAATAATCTTTCCTTCAACTTAAAACCTTTTTTTTTCAGCCTTTAACTTGAAGTCTGTTCAATTTGAAAGAGCTTTTAGATTCCTGGGATTCCTAAATAGCTAGATTTAATAATCAAGCCTTCAAAACATCAGAATGTCTCATGGTTCATCATGAGTCCTTTATCAGGGAAGGCCAATCTTCTGATTGGAGAGATCACTTTAAAATTGCATTAAAGAAAATATACTTAGTACCATCTGCTGATGTTTGCAGGGTTAAGTTTTTCACTTAACATAAAAGTCCTTCCCCCCTAAAAATATGTTTTAAGCAATAAAAAGATTGTTTATATAGAAGTTAAGCCGCAAGCTGGCAAGCAAGGAAAAAATATCTGGAGTAGGAAAAGAAGAAGAAGAAAAAAAAAAAACCTCAACACAAAACCACTCAATTTCATTTTAATCAAAAACACAGTGATGGCAGCTGACTGGGTCTCCATCGTAAAGGCAAACAAGAATTAAGTGGGATGTTTTAAAGGCAACAACAGAGGGTTTTTATTTTACGTCTTAAAGCTTTAATTGGTGGCTCTGTTATTTCCTCTTCCAGGGACTGAGGGTAACAGTAAACCCAGTGTCAAGGAACAGGGCCTCACTTGCTGTGGCAACCCCAGTAACTAGCTACCCCTCGTCGGGCCTCTACATCTGTGATCTTTACCAATTGAGCTCAAGAGGCTGCGCTCCCCTGGCCCCAAGCTGCCAACAGGGGAGGCCTCTCAGCAAGGCCTAATCTGCCTGGAAGGGCCCTGTCAACCGCTCGGCTTAGGGGTCACATATGGAAGTGACTAGAGCCGTTCCAAGCCAACTGGGAATATTCATAAATCTCCAGGCTGCTTCCTTAAGCTAATAATGGGGAGGAGGGGGTGGGGGCGGGCACATCTCTCTGCAAGCTCTGTCTGGGAAAATCATGGTGCAGACACAGCACTCTAGTCAAAAGGAAATGTATATCTTTGGTAATAACTGTAATAAAATATTCCCCACATTTCGTTTGAGATACGTAGAGGAACAGGGGGTTGCAGTGAACACAGACAAATATTTCATGCGGCAGATGTCACTTCAACTTCTCAACTTCTCAAGGGCGCTGAATCCGTGCGCGGTATTTGAGTTTTTGCGTATGCTTGCTGTGTGTCTCTCTCCCTCTTTTCTTTTGCTTTTCCTTTTCTGTGTTACCGCTCAAAGGGTGGGATGCAGTAGACTGTGGGGCCAGTAAATTTGATACTCTCCTTGAGGAGAACAAGCGCTCCTTTATGTGAACAGTTTACAGCTCCATATGTATTTTCAATTCAGATTTATTTAGTGAGGGGCTGAGTAAGACCCCGGAGGGATCCATAAGCCTTACTGCTCCATCTCCACCTCTCTTGTGAGATTTACATCCTACAACAACACAAACAAAACTCCTGTTTCTCCCACAGGAGTGCAGCTGTGAATCAGAGTGGCTTCTATCAGGCCTCAACATGCAAAACAGAAGTAGAGAGGGAAAACCAAGTTTATTGTGTCTTGGCTTAACGATAACAAAGGGAGGTACAGGAGTTTGATGTACGTTGGATGAAAACACTGAGTGACACGAGGACAATCTTAGGGTGCTGACACATGTGAGGCAGTCCAGGGTGGTGTTGAAAGAAAGCACTTCTCCCATCCCCTCAGGTAATTTCCCTCAGACTGACGATCCATTAAGGTTTCACAATAAATACCGACTCCTTAGCCCTGGATAAAATACAAGATGATCTGGTCTTTACACACCAACAACCCTCCCTCCGTGCTCCTTGCGTCGTCCTGTCTGAAATATTGAAGGATGTGACGAAGTCAGACGCAGACAAAAAAGCCTCTCCTGGCTGGTCCCATTAGCTGGAGAGAGTGATGTCCAGACCGTCGGAGCATGTCCTGTGCTCTTGGGTCGGGCCTGTTTTATTAATGAGCCAATCGAAAGAGTGCAGGTGGAGGGGCCGGTCACCGCTGACTGCAGGAAGCACCATGGGCGGCCAGCCTGGTGAGTTAGAGTGGCTGGGAGTCAGAGGACCAATCCCTGAAGGGGCCTCAGCCACTAATGTACTCCCTAGCGATGCTCGGCGGAGGCACATTTGACAAATGGACTCCTTTAGCAGAGCTCTGCTGAGGGTATCTGGGCTCTGTTGTTGGCTCATGGCTGGTTTACCTGCCCACCGCCGCGCTCGCTTCTTCATTTGAACCACCTCCCCAGAGGTCCGACAGCAACTGTTAATGAGGCCATGTACACATGAATGGATGGGCTGGGCTTTTCAGAGACACACCAGTGTGCAATCATACACACAGACACCGAGCCTGAATGGGATAGGAAGTGCTAGCAGGCTGATCTGGTTTTGTGCGCCTGGAGCCACCGCTATGAAGCCTGTGATGGATTACACTGGAAACCTGGCAAAGCAAAACATGCGCTAGCTTCGAAATAAACACTAGTAGAGGTGCAACAAGAAGTCTGCTGATGACCAAAGTCAAACATGGCCGTCTTTTTACGATGAGCCAAAACACCCGACCCGAGTATACTAGCAAATATCAGTCTTTGGTGATTACAGAGGGAACAAGACTCATGTTAACTATTCTCAGTTTAGGTGGTGTGTTTAAAAGAAAAACAAAAACAAAAACAAAAACAGGACATGTAGATATAAAAGTTATAGACGGTTATTTAATATATTTTAAACAGGTTGTGTGTTGGTTGTGTTTTCATCTTTTTGTAGTTTTTCCTCTCATTTAATTTTATTGGATTCAAACAGGAGTTGTATGGCATGTTTTCCAGTTGGCTAGCAAATTCCAGTTTGTTGACTTTAGCATAAAACATTATAGTTGAACAGACTACAGCAGATTAGGGTAATTTTATCCCTTCAGGATTTCAACCTTCTTCTGTCTTTACACATGCTGGATCTGTAAGCATTGTGAGCTTTTTGGAAATCTCAATTACAGTCAAAATTTCAAGTCACACAAACATAAATGTTCATAATCAGTAATGCTAACATTGGTAATCATGCTAACCACTTATATAAGATTCTGTAGGAACATAGAATGTAAATTCTCTAATAATTTTGTCTTTGAATGATATTAATAAAACCTAATCTTATATTTTCTCTCACGCACAGTGTGACATCGTCTCTGCTTCAAACATATGTATTATTATTGACTACACATGACATGAATGCTATTTTTTTGTTAATTAAAAGAGAAATTGAAATATTATCAAACCAGTCACATTTTTATGAAAACTGAAGATTAAAAATTTACAAATTTCGGATGACTGCATCTCCATAAAAACATGGACAAAATATGCTTGACTACCAGTGACCATTGTATAATATTGCTTCCTTGCTAGACTTAACACAACACAACAGCAGAGACATATTAGGTGGGGAATATTTTAAGATTTTGACAGACATTAATTACATCTTCCAAAAATAACAAAATTTAAAACGGCTTTTGTTTTTTGTTTTCTTTTTTGTTTTTTTAAGGAAAATTTCCTCCTCATCCCGATGACAGCTGTTGAAGTAGGAGACGAGCATTAAGACATATCGGGATACGAGTGTAAATAGGGAGTTGAGTGCATTTGTGTTTTCTTTGCATGGTGCAGGATTGTGACAAATTCCAGAGCAAGTCTCTAGCGAGTCCCACTGCTTTGGTGTCAGCACTGAGCGGCTGTCTGAGCGTGATGGAGCCGAGAAACGCTGAGCACCGAGCTCTCCCTTGGGATACACGCCGAACAAGATGTCGCCTGTCAAGCGGGGAGCATTTGAAAATAAATAACATCAATGATGATTTCAGTTTACTTGTCACGAGCGTGTGCGCTTTGAGAAGTGATGCCATCGTGCTGGCTGGGATGCAATCCCACATTCCCCCTCCCCACCGCTGCTCCCCACCTCCTTCTGAGACATGCCTCAGCTGCTAGATGCACTCCATTTCCTATTCAGATTCAACATCAATCTGTTGGAGGCTCCAGATATCGGTTGTAACAGACTGCTGGATGAGAACATGTGCAGTGATCGTTCATTAAAGCCTCAGAAACAACAATGCTGGGTTAACTCAGTGGGGTACATTTGAACATATCTGCTTTAAAAGGCCAAGGAAGTTATTTATAAGTAACTTTGATAATAAACCTCAAGCATATGTTATAAAAAAGTGTTAGTTCACACAAACGACACAATGCATTTTTCCTAATTTATTGCAACCATACAATTTCCATTCTGACCTGAGTATTGTCATGTATTGAAATAATATGAACTTAAGTTAAAAATCAATCACAAATCAATCACAATGCACTATATATATATATATATATATATATATATATATATATATATATATATATATATATATATATATATATATATAATATATATAACCAACCACACATTGTGGTGGTGGATAAAGAACAGAGGAAAGCCGTAGTGGTGGATGTAGCAATACCAAGTGACTACAACATCAGGAAAAAGGAGCATGAGAAATTGGAGAAATACCAGGGCCTCAGGGAGGAACTGGAAAAGACCTGGATGGTGAAGACCACTGTGGTGCCTGTGGTCATCGGGGCCCTCGGGGCAGTCACCCCCAAACTGGAGCAGTGGCTCAAACGGATCCCAGGAACAACATCAGACATCTCAGTCCAGAAATGTGCAGTTCTAGGCACAGCCTAGATACTGCGCAGAACCCTCAAGCTCCGAGGCCTCTGGTAGAGGACCCGAACTCAGAGGATGAAACAGACCACCCGCGGAGGGTGAAAAGGGAATTTTTTATATATATATATATATATATATATATATATATATATATATATATATATATATATATGCACGCATGATTAATATTGATATATACAGATTCACCAACCATTTTTGATACCTGGTGTTTGTAAAACTTTGACCTATCAGTGCAGATTTTGATCAGTTGTGATCTCTCTTTAGGAGCTACAAGAGGACATAAGAACATCATTCAAAATGCTTTTTTTCTAGGCTTCCTGCCAACAAGGCTCATTAATTATTCATATAGGAGCAGAGGCGATGTCATGGAGTGTTTGAGACATGTTCCTCAAACATATGCCATCTCAAAACAAAGATAGAGAAAAATGACGTAGATCATATTTTAAACAGGCTTAAAATTTGTATACGAGTGATTAATGTTGTTGGAAATCTTACTAGGATTTCCAAAAAGGCTGGGAACATTTTCAAGCCAACATATTGCACAACGGGCGGTGGGTTAAAAGGTAAAAAGAAAAAGCAAAAGTAATTCAGACAAACTTTGATATACTTTGCTCCCCATTTCTGCTATCTGGTGAAAGTCTGGCTCTCTCTCGCTTTCTCACAGCATAAAGAAACCCAGACACAGTTTTCCTTTGATTGGATTTTTTCTCTCCGTTCACCGATTTCATTACCAACACCTCACTGATAATGAAATAATCAGCTTTTAGCCTTCATCATTCAGTGAAAAACGTCTACACTAAAGATTGTTGTCCATACTCCATTTGATAAGGTGCATTTACCACCCAGAAAATAATTAGACTTTCTTTGCTTTTAACCGGCCTGTCGCCAGTCGCTGAAGGTCAAAATGGTCAAATTCTGATCAACAGATAAATTGCCTGTGCATCTCTAACTTCAGTGACATCACAAATCAATTTCAGAAGCAATCGATTAGCTTTGCCCAGTACCTCCAGTTGCAAAAACAGGTGAGAACATACATGACGGTATCCACACATGCCAGCATACTCAGCTGGCCTCAGCACATTGGAATGAAGCCCAGCGGGGGAGCCTGAACCGATTGGAGTCTCAAAAAAGACCAAAGAGCACTTGCAACACAAAGAGTTTCATCTCAGCTCCTTAAGGAGAACCATCTGTTGTAAAGCAGACTTTTTTTTCACTCCCTCTCTCTCTCTCTCTCCACAGCTTTACAGTCGATCGTAGGTCAAGAGCAGGAAAACAAATGTGCACTGTGCACATCTGTCTGTCTGCCATTCTTCCAGCCAAAGATTACATATCAGAATGTTCTTTTGGCAGCACAGCAAAAAACGAAATGAAGAGAAAAAGCAATCCCAAGGTATTTGGGCCAGATCTTACTTCCTAAGAAAGGCACCGTAAATTGTTTGCAGTGTGCTCGTCTCTTGAAGGCTCATCACGAGCGGATTAAGACGGTGAGGAGGGAAGATGTTGGACGAAAAAAAAAGACAGGGACTACACGAGCTCAAATAAGATCTGGGTGCAGTGGACTGAATGATGAGGAGATTAAGCATCTGGATCAAATGGTTGGCTAAAGAGGAGTAGCAGAATGTGTTTGCTCTTACTTTGTTGTTGACTTTTACCTTGCATGGCCACGACAGTGTTGCACAAGACAGGAGTTAAGGGAGGTCAGGCTCATCCGCATTTACGGCTCGACAGCTCCCACCGGGGAGCACGGCACGGCCTTTCTGCCACAACACGCTCACCAGGCGGGGTATGCCAGTCTTTCATCTTTCCATGACCCTATTGTCATCTTCCTCTGTCCAAGCTGTACCGCACAAAGTGAATCAACGTCTCGCTGTGCACCTTAGAGCCATGGGCCTTTATGTCTTTGGCCCTCACTCAGCACATATATTATCTGCCTTTGATTTGAGGCTTGTCTGAGGTCAGCTGATCACAGTTTCAAGGTTCCTAATCAGGCCCAGGGAGGAAGAATGAACCAAATTCTTGCCACTGGTCTCCTAACTATTCTCACCCACCACCCTCATTTTGACTGCAGGCAATAAGCAGAAATTATAAGAAAGAGAAAAAGGTCAAAGTGTCCGAGAAACACACACACGAATCTATACATCATCAAGACTCGCTATTTTTGTCATTCAGAAGAATAGTCAATGTATAGGTAGAAACTAATGGTGAATGTCATACATTTGTATAGCGCTTTAACCAATCCAAGGACTTCAAAGTTCTTTACAGTCATTCACCTATTCATACACACTCACACACTGACAGTAGTATGCTGCACTGTAGACACAGCTGCCCTGGCATAGACTGACAAAAGCAAGGACGCCACAGTGCCCTCTGACCACCAAAAGCCAGCAAGACGGGTGAAGCGTCTGGGCCAAGGACACAACAAATAAGACGAACAGAGCAAGGGATTGAAATCCGCAACCCAAAGGACAAACCCCTACCCACTAAGTCACCCTCATTACAAATATTCCCATATTGGTCACAAAAGTGTGCAGCAGTTGGTAGACTCCTTCAATACTGAAAGTTAGAGATCAAATTATAGGTTCTTATTTTAGTCATCTTTCAGTGTGAGATTATCGTACTGCAATAAAAGCTGAATTTACTTAAAGGCATTTAAGGACATTTTTACTGTAAATGACGTCTTGGGCAGCGCAGATGTAACTACATGGCTTCAATGGGCCACAGCTGGATGGCAGGCTTCTTTTCCTTCTGGTGGGAAAACCAGTTTGTCCTGGCAGACCTCAAGCCCGCACGCAGACTCAGCAGCGTAACTCACCTTGTCATTTGTGGCCTGCTTGTGCCTTTTATTTGTTCCTTGCCAAATGGAGTCAAGTTATAAGGGGAGGAGGTGCAGGAAGAAGGGTTAATGAAGGACATTAACCTCCATCAGTCTCAACAACACCCATGCCTATGGCCTTTAGAGAAGAATCAGACCCTTCCACCCTAATTAGAGGGCAAATCTTGTGCAATTAGGGTTAGCTCTCCAAACTTGCTTGCTGGTGCTCTAACTATTACACTTTTCTGTCAGTTGTTTTTTTTCTCCCCTCTTGAGATACATTCAAAATGATTGATGTAAACAAGGGTATTACATAGTTCTCAAACACCAAACAAATACCTGCAATAGCTGCAACAAAAAGACAGGATTGTTTTGGATTGAGTTTCTGCTAGGTTATGTTCAGTAAAAGTTCCCCTTTTTGGCATTGGACATATGTGACTAACCATTGTATTCCGCTGATAAACATGTCCGTTGTTTTGATTGGCTATAATCAGCTAAACTGGATGGCCTGGGAGACTAGCTGTTAGCCTTCCAATGTTATGAGGATTTCTTGACTTGAACCAGGCTAATCTGGGTGCAGTACCCTGACACACTACTGGATGATGTTTGCAAAGCAGCCAAACCATTAGTGGCATTTATTGTTCTTGCCGCTGATTGGCTGTATCGCCAGGAGTGGAAATAAGGAAGACTGTAAATATTAGCTTCTGCAGTAGAGCTGAGGCAGTTTTCACCTTGCCCTTTATGGTGGTACCACCATAGAGATGTGTGTCCAATTAATGTGAGTTCAACATGATACACATCTGAGACTTTCTGACAGCATAATAAAGTTATGGTTATTTTAAAGAAACCTAAGTTAACATATGTAGATTATCTGGTTAATTAGAAAACAACTTTCTTATGGTATCATTGTCAATTCAAAGTAAATCCATTATAATATGTACTTATAAATATAAAAAAAATTTGAGAGAAATTAAGTTATGGTTATAATATTATAATCAATTCATCAAGCTCTCATATTGGATTTCACAGTGAAGGGAACTATTACTGATAATTTCACAAGCCTTGCTTTGAAACACCCAAATGACCTTTCTAAGAGGCATCATGAGGCAAAGCAATGCTCATCTTTTTTTGTCACCAGTCCTCGGAGTTTGATAATATAACTAGCTGTGGGATTAATCGGGCATGCGCTGTACTATTGAGGTCTCACTGTTAATTTGGGAAGCTGCCCTCTCAGATTACCTTTGAGGCCATGAACGTGAGGGGCAGTGCATTCCTACTATTCCCTTGATAATCCCTCCATCTCCCTGCTTCTCCTCCCTTTAAAGTACAATGCAACAAAATAGCCACAGCAGGCATTATTAATTAACTAGAATAGGCAGGGAGGGAGGAGCTCATCTGTTATTTATGAGAAGATAACCAACTGGAAACCTCTCTGACAGTCCTATTAATGATCTTTAGTGGCCCTCGGGCCATTCCATCTCACCATCTCTTGTTCCCGTACCAGTCCCCTTCCCAAGCTCCCTTCTTGCCAACACACGTTCCTCTCTTTGTGAATCCCCCATTCTGGCCTTCATCTCTTAATGTGGCAGGAGTAAAGCGAGTGGAGGGGAGAGAGAGAGGGAAGGGATGGGAGATGTAGGCTGTAATTTGTGCAGAGGATTTAGACATTACAGGGGAAAAGGGGCTCTCCTGGGACCAGGCAGTTGATCAGCCATGGCCCCAGAGGAGTGAGCCAGACAAATAACAAATGACAGCTCTGTGATTAAATCAAACCTTCTACTTTAAGTGTTGAAATATCTGCCTGTCACTAACAATCTAGAGATTGTTCAGGCTCCCTCCCTCCTTCCCTCCTCCTCCTGTTAGTAGCCATGCCTTCGTCTCGGAGCAGAATCCCATCAAGCTCCTATCCCCTCTTCATGTAACCAACCCCTCCCACAGCTCCCCTACCCTAAAACACATCAATCAAACGTCTCCCTCCGGACCCCCTCCCACTTCCCTCCTCCATACGCTGAGCTAGCCATCTACTCTCAGGAGAACCTATCAACTGACACATGCACACAAACATGCCGGTAGCCTAAGTGAAAAAAAAAAGGAAAAAAAAACCTTCACAAAGAACGGTTTAGCACATATGGAAATTCGTGACAAATTGGAATAATTGTTAACTAGCTTTCTAAAAACCTGCAGAAAGTATGATATATTTGTATCTACTGTCAAGTTCAAGCACTACTGAGAGCTGTGATAAACTATTCGTCAAACTGATTTATTCATGATTTGTTCTGGCAATACATTTAGCTCAGCTACTTTATAAAAAGGTAAGACAAAAATTAAATTCCTAATATCAGATGTTTGCATATTGTACATCAATCATACGACATGAATGTCAGATACTCTGTTGAGGACAAACGGAAACTCTTTATGTTTGTGTGGAGTCTGCTAGGTCTAGGACCTCCAATGCTTTAACAATATCACTGCAACCACACAAGCTTAAGCTTGTGTGGTTGCAGTGATAGCTTTCTTTTTTTTAAGGCTTCTTCTGAAATTTGCAGCCGTCCACTTAGGGTTTAAGGTCATACAAAACCAATTGTAAGATATTGAGACAGAGGTTTGCCATCGTAAAATGGTGGTAAAATCCTGCACAGGCTCTGGTTTTGCTCTTGGTGGCTCTAGCATATTATACACAGATGGAGGATTTTAACTCTAATCAGAGTTGCGTAGTTTAACATGCAGTACAACTGGACAAATGTTACAGTTGCATGATGCCAAAGACACATCAAACTGGTTTTTAAAGGTTAAACATTAAGCTTCTGGAATGCCCCCAACCTGAATCATGCAGAGAATTTATGAACCACGCTTAAAAGTTTGACAACTGGAGTGTTTGACCAAATGAAATGAACTCTAACCAAGGCCTCCAAGAAAAGTGTGCAAATATTTAACCGGAATTGTGCCAGATGTTTGTTGATGGCTTCAGCCAGTGCGTACCTAAAGCGCCCATTGCTAGAGGCATTTCAATAATTTCTCACTGCGGGTGTATATCACATATACAATATTTGGACTGTGTGAATTAGATTGCATGATTAATTATGTTCAAATGCATCATTAAAAACATAAAAATGAACATGAAATACATGGTCAAGGTAAGGACATGCGAACTTCTGTATGTAACTGCAACATTGAATTTTTAGTTTAGTTAATCAGATGCAAATTTATTTAACTATTGATCCTGGACAGTAATCACTGTTACTTTTGGTTTTCCACCCAGGTTTCTGCATGCTGTTTTACTGTTTAACCTTTTGGAAAATGTCCCAACAGTCTAAAAACGGCATTAAAGCGCTGCATGATATGCTGCTCTCCTAGGTAACTCTGTAGCCTTTTCACACAGCATTAACATCTTGACACCTTGTGGCCACAAATGCTTACTATACCCCAGAAACCGGCATGCTGGGAGTCAAACTGGGTCCTGTAAGAGGTGGGTAGAAGGGGGCTACTGGTCTTCCTCTATCAGCAGGTTTTTATGTTCTGGCAGCCTTAATTGAGATGGCATTAATCCCAGTTGTGGGTCCATATAGCCTCAAAGCAAAGCCAAATGCCCCAGTTATGCCACACATTTACTAGTGCCATAAAGGGCTGTTGTGAATAAAGCACAAGAAGAATCTGGCCAGAGAAGTAAGCAAGCTGACCTTATAAAACGTCCAGCTGCTGAGCTTTTGCGGACTGTTAGGTAGGCTGTTGATGTCTAACACTGACATGATTTAAGGCTAAATTAGTATTCATCACACTAGTCACAAGCCATTAATCTAATATCCCCGACATGAAATGATATGCAAATTGCAGTCTATTGTCATGCTGCACCACACGTCAGTCTCTGGAAATCACCACTGCCACATCACAAGCCAGCCACACTGAAAAGTGGCTCTACACATTGCTTACCCAACTGTACATTGGGCAAATCAGTCCCATAAGTGTGAAAAATAATCTTGTAAATCAGGCCAATGCAGATGACGCACTACTCTTACTTAACAGCAGGTAGGGAACTAAAATCTAGCCATTTTCAGCTTGGAAACCTAACCTATTTTCGAACAGACGTAACCATCACTCAGTCTAAAGATAGAGAGCCGCTGCGTAATGCCAACCTTTCCATGTATGTGCACTCAACTAAACTGAATTTATCTAGTTTTGTGACAAAATTCCAATCCACTGTTTTTCCTTTTTATTTGCCAAGTTGTCTGTTACTTCAACATTTTATATACACAGCACTGAAACATCCCTCCAGTGATTCATTGTTGAGTTTTGGGTGACATTCTTTCAAAAAAAATCCTTGGCGCAGCAACAGGGAAAGTCCGTGTCCACAGCAACCGTCGTTGCACTAGGCCTCTCGACCAAGTTTGACTCTTTGGAAACTAAATAAAGTGCTAAAGCGTGACGCAGTGATCATTCATCAATGAAATTCAGAGTGATCGATCATTGTTTTACATAAATTTCACTTGCTTTGCCATGATACAGTTAAAGAACACAAGAGAACAATTGTTCCTGTTGGTGAGCTTGGCTTTGAGGCCCAGTGCAGGGTGTCTGAGCTGAGTCAAGGAATATGCTCATGACAGATGTTGAGAGAGAGGGGCCACAGCAGAGGTCCAGGGAGAGCAATTACTACAAACGAAGCGGATGAGCTGTTAGTTGGTCTTTATTAGCCTCAGTGATCAGTTCAGAGGCCGTTAGTCTCCTGTGATCAGAAACAACCCAAGTTGGCTCAGAGTGTTGCCGTTTGTGCTGTAGGGGGGTTTTAGCTGTGTGGAGGCCTGTCAACAAATGATGACATGCAGATTGACGCCAAAGAACAATACGATCCTGGAGGGCAGCGGGAAAACGGGTAACTCATGTTCATGTTCATTGCTGTTATAGCCTCTGGAAATGTGCCAGTAGTTTAATTTGTGGATTGATTTGCACCTTAAGTAGACAAACAAAAGTATACATGAAATGATTTTCACTGTCACTACTGCAGCACTCAATATTATGCAGACAATGCCATCTATTGTAACAGCACTACATGTATTCCCAGCTACATTTCGATTCACTTTCTTTGTTTTATGGGCGCCATTATGAGACTGCTATTGGAAAAGCTCTCTCTGACCACACACACTCTGTATTCATAAAACTGAAGAACGAGCTCTGGGTTTGTAACTATGGACATGTAAAATGCTGCCTTCATGGCAGCACATGTCTCTCGAAAAGCATTAAAAAAATACCTCACACACACATCAGTGGTATACTTTTACACACGTACAAGACAGCAATGTAATAAATACAGTCGGGTGGTAATAGATAGTAGTTTTTGCACTTTTTGCTGACCACAGTTTCTATGGCATCTTTGTCTTATTAGACATTCAATACTTTCAAAGATCAAGATGAAATGTGAGCTCAGCCTTCTAGGAAAAAAATTTGCTACAGACCTTTAGAGCATATACAGTAAGATAAGAACATGACTAGAGGAGATATATGACTTAAAGCAGGTTTTAAGCAGCTACCAGCTACAGTTTATTTAGTAGGAGAGTTTCTCTTGAAGTGCTGACTCAATCTCAGTCGTGTTTTTATATACCATGCACTGGAAATGGTCCTATGCATCTATCTTGTGTTTCAATAAAATATATGTTGCTTGTGGTAAATACCGTGGCATATGATTGATTAAAAAAAATACAATGGCATTAAAGTCATAACTTTAATGCCAAATTCTACGGCTGACGGCTGATAAGATGATGCGGGCTAGCCCCATGGCTGGTTTATGAATGTAACTCATGTAACTGTTTACATCTGTCGCTGCCATGATTTTTAATGACTTATCACATGAACAAGCTTATTTGTGTGTGATTTTAATTTAATTTCTTATTTAATGGAAACACTGCATTTGTGAAATTGTGTTTTTTCGACATTATGGACAAAGACATTATTGTCCTCATTTACAATGGAAATGAAGCTAATGATGCTATTTTTATCACACATGCTTTGTTACCAAGAAATTTACAGAAGTACTCCTCAAATGTTCTTATGCCAACCACTGGTTAATCTCATGCTACATACAGAAGCCAAGTTTGCATTTATCAAAATTCAGTCATCTCTGCACGCCGTATGATTGAAGGAGGTCCAACAAGACGTCTGCTCAACCCATTTTCTGATTAATTCAGCCAATAATTATTTGACCTTTCAGATGTACTATTAGACTGTGAACAGAACATTGCTTATAGGACTTTGGAAAAAAAAAAAGATACTGACAACACTATCAAAACCAACTTCATCTCTCTTATGCATTGCATTCTAAACCTTCCACATACTATACAAATCACAGGTGACGCATACTTCACAGATTTTCACCAACTCATTGGCTGATTCATCCAGAACATGTGTAAGATATTGGTCAGGTGACCACGTGGTTTGTTTCTTAATAGGAAGCCAGTTCCCAATTATTCTAAAATCCTACTATAATGCAGAATCTGTTTTTCTGTGTTTTCTGTGATGTCATTCGCTGAAGGAGGGCTTTGGGACATTTTCTTTGCACACTTCTTTCCGACCAGAGTTGCGTCCTATGAAAAATTAAATGTCTGTGTTGCTCCTCCTTATTTTGGACAACTGAGCAACTTCCCTGCTAATGTTTTCCTCCCACCACAAGTCGTCAGATGTTATATTATCAGCTATGTGAAGCCTCCCTCCAAAACAAAGGGCACCTAATAAATAACTTAAGGGTGAGGATTCAAAACAGTTCTCCTGTGCCTTATCTCACTTCATTTTTTCACAGTCCCTTAAGCCCCCCCACCCCCATCTGTCCTGCACTTCAAACGCATCCGAATGCTCAGAGATACTTCTCCAGTTCTATCCTAGGGGATTCATGTTAAGGTGGAGAAAGAATGGAGGTAGAGATGTGAGACGGGTACTGGGCTGGAAAGCAAAGGGGAATATGAAGGAGCCAGGAGCTTTGAGCGTCAGAATGTGCCGAAAGCAACATGGCCATCGCTTTTTTTTCCTTTTCTTCTTCCCATCTCGGCTTCTCGTAAACTCAAACAACAGGAAACATTTGGTGGAAAAAAAAGGGAAGAAGAGTAAAGGTTGAGGATCAGGTGTCATAATCTGTCTCAGGGCTGAACACGCTGTGAAATTAAAACAAATCCAAGCCTTGTCCATTCTCAGCTCAGTACTGGAAGGATTCATGTCTTTATGTCTATAAAGGTGTAAACAGAGAGGAGTACCATCGACACAAATGTTTATGAACGGAAGATGAAAGTTTTTAAGTCGCATCAGTCAAACAAACAACCACATTTGATAAATTGATTTGATAACAAATTGATATACAATAAAAGTAATCGACACGATAGTGACGCTGATAATCTCGATGGAAAGACGTGAGGTAGAACTTGACAAATATGAAACAATCTGCATTTTAATTGATCATACAAAGCTTTGAACTTTAACTAAGCAAAGACACAAAGGCTAACAATATTTAGACTACATCCAACACTAAAACATTAAATGCAAGCACTCACACCGATACAAATGACTTGTGTGTGAAATTTGTTTGGTAACACAGAGGTTCTGAATCTGACGTCAATAAAATTGAGCTATGAAAACTAAATGTATAATTTTGATACATAGACATTTCAGTGGCATTAGGCATGGGATTCATACATGTAGAATAAGAATGTATTATTTATTTTTAATATTTGTTTTATAAAGAGAAAGTAAAAGCAACTGCTGCTCCTGTTAAAAGTGAACACCAGGTTGAGTATTGGTTATTTAGATTTTCACAGAAAAACTAATGCAAAAACATGAAACACCGAGTTACACTGTACTCCAGAGAAAAACTCAGCACTTTCTCCAGCATCTCATTAAAGACATTTCATGGAAATAATATGAGGGAAAACTGTAGCAGTTTCAAAAACAATAACTCTTAAAAACTCTTGGTTTTACCCGAGACCTGTGAATGACCCCTGCCAACTGGGATAAACCCACATTTTCATGCTATGCAGTTTTAATAGTTTTTAATAAAATGTAGGCAAATTTCGTTTGAGCCCAGGATTAAAAATTATGAAATACGACTGCAAAAGAAAAAGAAAAAAACTTACTCCAGCACATAAATCATTCGTCCTCGTGTTTATTTGCTATTACCAGGCAGCATACGTGTGTGTAACATGTTCTCTGTTTTTCTTATCAAAGTCCTGCCACACTGCTGTGACTTTAACTCGGTATGGAGCCCATTCCTCCTTAAGACTGCTGCTGCAACTGCAAAGCGAAGGTTATTGCTCAGCATCCTCATGTTCTGATGACAGCACAGTGTGTCGGAGTTGGTGAAGTCAGGTGGATTTAATCTGCTTTACAGCACGGCTATTAAAATAATTGGAGGAATTAAATTGTTTGAAGACCTTTTCGCACATAGGCTGAATCTTGGTTGGTGAAATGAAAAACACCCTTGCGAAGCTGGCTCTGCTTTTTGGCTTGGATAATTTGCACGTGTCAAACAGAGACGGGCCATGTCGGCGTGTGAGAATACACGCAGAAAGCAGGCATATCTGATAGTCATACCAGTTCCAGTACGTGCCAGCTCAGGACAACATCAATGCTAAATCTTTTCTACGTGTAGCTCTGAAACACAATGAAGGTCTATCTAGGCTTGTCTTGGCACGTGAAGTCTGAAATTTGATGTCTGCTGGTATTAATAAGTATTTTAGATGGGACTCCACTTCACTTCATCCATGCTGTGCTGCTGGTATTGCTTTCATCCTACCGGCTTAAAAAACAGAGAAAACAAGCCGGTCGTTCAAAGGACTGACTCTTTAAAAAAAAAAAAAAAGAGGGGGGGTGGGAGGGGGTTGAGTGAACCGGGATGAATTTAACAAGCAGAGGTCTTCCAGATTTAAAAGAACTGAGAAAAAAAATTTATGGAGGCACATTTGGACAAGGGCCACATCGAACAGCTTGGCCAGCTGAGCAACATCACAGCGGGATGCCTAATAAGCCTAGCACAATTTTTCACCCCATATTTTATCAATAAAAAAGCAGTTTAAACAGCCTCCAGTCCTGAACCACAGCCGCTGCACTGCCTGCCATCTGGAGCCCTCTTTCATTTTATAATCCAACTGTCATTAAAATGCTTTTTGGCAGTTTACAGCTCGTTCCCCATGTGCAGATGTGGAAGCGATCTTCAGACAGGGGCCTTCTGATCAAAGTGTTTGCTGTTGTCAGGCAGAACACTTAGCACCCTTAGGCTACCTCTCCGGTTCTGTCAGGACGTCACGTCTGCTTTTATTTATTTGTTCGTTTATTTACTCAGCAATGAATTGATCAGGTGGAGGCCTGTGCTAGAGATCCACCATCCGGGATGAGACTGCAAAAAAAAATCTTGGGCGGTGGAAATTCGATGGACCCGGAGGAGCCATCAAGGAATCACAAGACCCTGGATGGCATGTGCTGTACAGTCAGCAGATTAAAGAAGAAGAGGTGGGCATCAAGCTGACACATCAATGGCTAAAGACGATGAAGACTCAATAACCATGGCAGCACAGGAACAAGCACTCAGCACAAGGCCAATAAAGGCTGGGGTTTACAACACTGGGCAGGACCTAAGATGACGACACCAAACACTTTAACTGGAAGAGTGTACAGGAAGATCAGTGCTATGAATGTGTTGATCCCATATGTGAGAGGCACCACTAAGAACCACAAATAGGTGAGAAAGATAGGAGTAAGACCCGGGGTGACATCAATCTGGAGTGGTAAATACATGATAGCTAACCAACTGGACATTGTGGGGTTGGACAAAGCAGAAAAGAGGTAATTAGTGATAGACAAAGCGATACCAAGCGACATCAAAATCAAGAAAAAAAAAAAAGAGGGCTGAAGGATGTCACGTTCTTTAAAAGGAACTAGAGAAGCACTTTGAGCTGCGACTCCAAACCAGTGGAGTGGTTTTGGTAGATTACAGGAACCACCTCTGGGATCCTGTTGCCAGAACAATGCAGTGCTTGGAAAAATCACCACAATCTTAATCTCCCTGGTATCATAGCCAATCTTGAAGTGGAACTATCCAAGTACATAGGGTAAGATTTATATCATCATCTAGACCAGTGTTTCTCAACCCAGGTCCTCACCACCCCCCTGTCCTGCATGTTTTAGGTATTTCCCTTTTGTCACACACCTGAATTGTATCTGGGGTGATTAACATGCTTCTTGTAGCACTTGATGGTCAAGCAATCATTTGAATCAGCAGTTCTGGAATTGAGGCACTTCTAAAACATGCAGAGCAGGGGGGCGGTGAGGACCAGGGTTGAGAAACGCTGATCTAGACAATGGGACTTAAATGATGGCTGCTTAAAATGAAACCAAAAAGAAATACTGGCATGAAGAAACAATTGCAACGGAAAAATTCTGTATTGAAAGTAAAACAAAAATTGAAAACAACCAAGTTTTCACACTGACAATGTTTTGCTGATGGAGTTTTGGAAACACTTTATTTGAAGGGATGTGTATAAGACTGACATGACACTGTCATAACCATGACATAACACCTGTCATGAACATAAAGAAGTCTGTATGAATGTCTATGACAGTTGTCATGACGTGTCATTCAGTAAATAATGACACTTTTAATGCAAAGTGGCTCTAAAAGTTGCATTGAAAGTCCATTAAAAATGCCAACTTTGCATGATTCTGTAAATTATGATAATTTAACGCAAAGTTGTCATTTTTAATGGACTTTCAATGCAACTTTTAGAGCCACTTTGCATTAAAAGTGTCATTATTTACTGAATGACACGTCATGACAACTGTCATAAACATTCATAAAGACTTCTTTATGTTCATGACAGGTGTCATGTCATGTCAATGACAGTGTCATGCCAGTCTTATGCACACCCCTTCAAATAAAGTGTTACCAGAGTTTTTTTTAGTACTGCTGCGTTTCAGTCTCAGTTCTCATCACTGTTTCGGCATCTGCTGGCGTGACGGAGGGGCGGGGCCTCCGAGCTGCTCATCATTAGCTGACCGAGTCACCAAAGGTTCAACGATTCAGTCTGGTGGAATAGCAAGGACAGATAACGAGGATATTTACCTGAGGTTGAGACGGTACACCTGGACTTGAAGCAGCCATTGCAGAATTTTTTTTTTTAGCTGTAGAAAGACGGCAGCGTGGTCAACACATGTGATGTGTCGGCCTCTATAATGTATGCGCCTCTGAAGCCCCGCCCCTCGCCAAATCAATGAGAATTGAAACTGAAAAACAAAAGCACTGAAAAAAAAAAAAAAATCCCCAGCCTCATTAAATAGACAGTGTGAAAACTTGATTGAGAGGAACTATGCAACACAAAAATATTTTTTTAAAGCACATTCAAAAGTTACGGCAGTAACTCTTATTAATTGCATCGCCTCCCTATTGCGAGACACCGTCTCTGCATGCTTGAGTTGATGCTGTCCAGTGACCCACTGCCTCCTGACTGATGTGGCGTGGGGCACATGGCGTTAATACTCTGACTGGGTGTTGATTGAAGCTCCCCTACAGCCAGTGACGCATGTTGCCTTTGCTTGGCAGCCGTCCCGGTGTAAGAACTGGGTCCATATTCCGCCTGTCTGCGCCATGTGTTCGCTCTCCTCAAAGCACAGCGGCTGGTGCCACTCAACCACTAAGCTCTCCTCCTTCCTACCCCCCCTCCCTTGCTCACCATTATTCCCACCCACTGGCATCTCTGTGGGCACCCCAGTCCTAGCAGGTCTGCACTAATGAAGTCAAATTAATTTAATGGATGCCCATGCTGCCTGCATCTGAGGTGCTTGGCAGGGGGACAGCTTTGACGCCAATCTCGGTTTCAGGCTCCAAACCTCATACATATCCAAGAGCCGGTATTCCTATGCTGTGTGTCACGATGAAACTGACAAGCATATCATCCGTGGTTGCGGCACCGTGCCTCGGTCGATTCAGAAACGGTCTTCGGCGCTCATAGGAATTACGACCAGAATGTTCCACAGTTCACTTGTTAGAGAGGCCAGGTGTTCTCAGCTAATTAAAGTTGAAACCGAGGGAGGAAGGCGAAAATAAGTGGCAAATGAACATGAGCGACAGCCATCATTAACATTTACCACCTTCTGCTTCTAACCTTAAAAATCCCTGTTAATTTTAATGGGGTATACAATAATTATTTTTTTTTCTCCAGTAATCCCCGAAGCCCTTGTGACCCCCCCCTCCGCCCCAAGCTGGTGCAGATCAAAGCAGGCTGGCTTTTCGCATCAGGGACTGCCATGGCTGGGCTTTCTAGCTTAATTGAAGGCAGCTGGACTCTGTATGTGTTTGGGCCAGAGCTCGGTGTACTCTCCAGGGTTCTCAGCTTTCCTCTTCCCATACACATTTGCCCACAAAAAAAATTTCCTCCAGAGCCCATGTGAAGATCGGCGGGGATTTGAGGCCTGACAGTCGCCAGCACATCCACAGGCATTCGAGTATTTAGACTGACTCGGAGACCCTCAAGTGGTTAGAAAAGAAAAATGGTCGCAGTGGGTGGGAGAGAGGCTCGTTGCTTACTTCCTTGATTGTCAATCCTCACCGTTCGGTGGGCAGTGGATACTCTTTCCCCTTAAAGATGCAAAGTTGTTTCACTTGGCGTTAGAAATAAATATTTGGCCTCTTCAGACAAAATACAGGGATTCAAGAAAAAAAAAAAAAACAACAACTAGGGCCTGCGCCTTTATGGTAAATGTAAAATGGATGATGATATTTTTAAACTTGGCAAATGAGCTAGTCTGCTGACAGATCTCTTTTACACAAACGTTTATTGAGTTTCCTGAACCATTTTTTTTTTTTGACCAAAGAGGAAGCAGCACTTCTTCAGGGGGAAAATGATCCATGGCGGCACAGGTTCCAAAAACCACCAGGAGGATTCTATATTTGTCCCGATTGCATATGCCATTTGCTGCTGCGGAGGGAAAAGCAAGTCTTTTAGCATTAAGAAGTTTTCGGCGGACGAGCCAAGGCAGGGACAGACATTGAGTTTTAGTGTGCCAACTCCAAATGCATAAAAAGTCTGTCTTGAATTTCCATCCAGAAGAAATGTGTAAGTAATTACAGTCCAGCCATGTTTATTGAATAAAAACTCACTTAGGCATTGTGTTTATGCACGATCAGAAACGCTCAAATCGTACATCTACACACACAAAAACATTTGTGGCTTTTTATATTTCCACAGAACATCTGCACTCAATATGGAATCAATTTTGCTTTTATTACTCATGTGGAAAAATGTATATAAGTCCTGGATTGTTATTCAAACACAGGCCCTTTTGGAAAAAGCCAGAATGTTGTACCATGCAGGTTTTTAGCGGAGTGGACAGGCATGTAGCTGGGAGCCAGTCCGTTTAACTGCGTGCTAAACAAGTCGTCGGATTCCCGTTTTGACTTCGAGAAAATATCCGCCCAGACCGTTACACCGCCATCATCTGCCTGAACCGTGTGTACACAGCAGGATGGATCACACCTTCATATTGTTTAGGGCAAAATATGACCTTATCTTCTGAATATTGCAGCTGAAATCAAGTCTCAAACCATGCAATGTATTCTAATTTTCAAATGTCCAACTCTAGAGAGCCTGTGTGAGTTGTAGATGAAAAAGTGCCACAATGGTTGTTAAAAATTGATTACTTCAGCTAATGTTGCCTTTGTAACTCCTCAAACAAGTTTTTCCTTCCCCTTATAGCCTCTTACAGCCATTTGGTGTAAGAGGCTATGAAAATCCCTGTAGATCATCAGTTTATGAAATACTCACACCCACCTGTCCGGCACAAACAACCATGTCAGGTTCAAAGTTTCTTCAGTTCCATCCAATTCCCTTTACTAATGCTAGTTTTAAACTACAGAAAGTTATCTTAACCACATCTAGTATTGCTGACTTGAAACCGACTCAGTCACTATTAATGATAATCAACTGAACAGAGATGCATAATAAAGTGAACAATGAGTGAAAATGTGGCCCCTTTCAGCTTTCAGTGTTTCCTCCTTAGCAGTTTGGTTCCTGTTATTTGACGAGATGATGGATTTTTATCATTGCATCTAAATGTGTGATAATATGCATTTTAAACCTAAATAACATGGTGCAGACTGTAATAATAATATTATTAATTATACGGATAGATAGTGTAGAAATTTAGACATGAACAAATCTGATGTGTAAATATTTATAGCATGAACAATTCTGAAATGAAATGCACAATGTATACACTGGATGAGTCAACTGTGGGTAGGATTTAATTAGCATTGGTTTCTTCTTTCTTTTCGATTTGAATGTGAAAGCTTTCTTTCTAAGTTTCTTATTAATATTTTTAATTTCCCAATTTTTTTACATGTTCAAAATAAAGATTTCAATTTCAATTTCACACAAACTCCAAAAAAACGCGAAGTAATTATGCATTTTTTTCCCCCTACACTTCAAAAACAGTAGTGCACAGATACATAACCAGTTAGATAAAACGTGGCACAGACATGGTGTAAAACCGCCCAGTTTGTCTTGTTTGATACGGCGTACCATGATTTCTCTATTGCCGTATCATTGAACTAAAGAGATCTCTAGCAGAAAATTGTTCAATCGAGCGTCTCAGCCAGCCGTTGCTGAAGACTTGTATTACAGAAGCGGGGCTTTCAGGTGGGAGAAATACAGTGTTTGAAGAAAACCAACCTCTAAAAATGGATCTAGCCGGGGTACAAAAAAAAAGGAAAAAAACCCACACACCAAAACCTGGTGTTCATCCAGGTGACAATAACTCCCTCAATAGCAATCATCGAAAGCAGTTAAACATGGCTGAGTGGCGACGGGATTGTTCTCAAAAAGTTTTTAAGAGAACTGGCGATTTGGAAGAAAGTGTGGCAAAGTCTTTGTCAGGATCTCTCTAGAACAAAAGGCAGTTCTGATAGCACTCTCTGCCCCCACAAACAGCTTCATGGAGCAATGGCGGCGGTAAGTGAAAGAAGATTACAGTGTTGATGTCGTGTTGTGTTTTCACACCTCCTTTGTTCCTGAGCGGGGAGGGTACTTTTGCTTCCGCAAGCCTTCCATCTTTATTTGCGACGCCGGCATCAAGGCTAACCTTTAAGAGGGAATCTGGACCAGGGTATGGGATGCCACATCAATGACGCCGCAGCCACGCTGACTGTCCCTGCATTAGCGGATGACATGCATCGCTACTGACAGGCTGTCTTTGCTGATGTCAGTCGGCTCTGTCTGCTGGCGAGCCCCGCAGAAGCTCAAAGAGTCTTTCTCTGTCATCACGCCTCTTCCTCCCAACATGCACTGGGATTGGTCTCCACCTCCGAGCGTGGCAGCAGACTCACTTGCCTCCCAGCTTGACGACAAACACGTACACACGCATATGCGCATCACACGCTGCATTGACTATGGGTGCCTTTTCTCACAACGGAGGCAAATGTGCTCCCTCGCCACGACATGCTCATACGTTCAAGTTTAATTTAAGTAACACACTGTTAAAATGTATAAATTTTGTGTTTAAAAACTCAAACTTTAATGCATACTAGTGGAATTTCACATTACGATTGCGAAGTGGAATGAAAATGGTAAATGGCTTTTGGAACGTGAAAGGCCAAGAAACACAACAGGAACATTTAACACAGGATGAGATTATTAAACAATATCCTGGCTTTGAGGATTTCAGGGAACGATGTTCAATCCATCATCTGAAAAAGAAAAGAATACGGTGCGACTCTAAACCTACCAGGGTCAGCTTTTATAACAGACAGGCTGGGCAATGAGAGGACTGATCAAAGAAGGAGCCAAGATGCAGAGATCCACAACTAAAGGACGGGAAATCTCCACAAATTTGGCCTTTATGGAAGACTAAAAAGA
The DNA here is from genome assembly GCF_904066995.2 of Poecilia reticulata. Classification (NCBI taxonomy): domain Eukaryota; kingdom Metazoa; phylum Chordata; class Actinopteri; order Cyprinodontiformes; family Poeciliidae; genus Poecilia; species Poecilia reticulata. The sequence continues at coordinate 8,028,337 of NC_088838.1, forward strand.
AAGAAAGTTACTGTTGAAAGAAAGCAATAAAACATTAAGCTTACGTTTTTTTTCTTCAAACCATTGAAGGGACAGACTCACAAGATCGTTCTTTGGTCAGTTGGAAGATTTTAGCCCTTTATTCAAAAGGCTAAGCCGGCAAATTAGCCTGTAGATCCACCCTCACTATAAAAATTATGGTGTCAACATCATGCAGTGGGGATGCTCTTCTTAAGCAAAGCTGCATCTAAAAGACTGAAATGTAGCATCACCATCCAGCAGGAGAACATCCCTAAATGTACGGCCAAAGGTACAGAGAAATGGGTTCAAAGTTCAGGCCTTTGGGCAACTGAGAATCTGTGGCAAGACATATCCTTTCCCCACAATCTGAGTTTGAGACATCCTCCAAAAGACTTGCAGCTGCAATTACAGCACAAAGTGTTGACTCACTGGGGGTTGAATAAAACTGCATGCCACATGCTCAGATTCTTATTTGTAAAAGATGTTGAAAATGCTCTATTTTCACCACTTCTTCATCATAAGCTACTTTGTGTCCAACACTTAAAATCCTATAGGAATACGGTGAAGTCTGTGGTTTTAACATGGCGAAATATGAAACAGTTCCACTTTTAATTAGGCACAACAAAAGACATTACAGCCTCCACTGTGAAGTGAATAAATGGAGGGAGTGTCATATGACCACCTAGTGATGATGGGTTATTTCTGACAGAAAATCTACTAGCTACTCTTATTTTCTTTACTCGAAACGTTTGCATCTAAACGTTGCCAAAATTCAGGGGAAATCTTGTTGGGTTCTATGACGCTTTGTCTTTTCCAGGAAAAGATGTAACCGAGCAGGAGCAAAAAGCCAGAGAAAGGGAAAGAGGGGAAAAAGAAGAAGAAGAAAAAAAGAAGACAAGAGCAGAAAAATGACATCTCCATATTAAGGCCTGTGTTGCCAATGTCAGTTCTAATTTCACAGCGCCTGTGGGGAGCTGAATGCAACCAGTCAGCTCTGGTCTCATCTCGTTCCTCCTCCATTTTGAATCAGGGCAGATGAATCCCAAGCTGGGGGGGAGTGGGAAGGAATATTACTGGCAAATTGGTTTTAGATTAAAGAAGGTGGCAAGGCATTCTGCTTTCTCAGCTCTTTCCCAGGTGCACTTAATCTAATTTCATTAAAGAGATGAGGACGGATGATCACTTGTGTCGAAACATTAAGAAGATCCCTTTTCAACGTCGGTAAAAAAAAAAAAAAGAAATGTTAAGGTTGTCAGTGGCCTGGTGGGTGGTCTGTTTATTATAGAATATGATGACTCTGGGAGGCCTGGCTGGATGCAACCCAGCAGCAGAGGTTATGGATGAGTGTGTAGGAGGAAATAAATTAATGTCGTACATAAATTGATGTCCACTCTTAAGTGTTTGAAGTTGGCAACCGAGGAGAGGTAAGAAATTCTGGCCTTAAAAGTTAGTAGGCAGCAGAGTTGGGCAGTGACTAGTTAGTTACATTTCCTGGTAGGCTTTAAAAAAACCTACTGTATGTTCTAGCAACATGTCGCCTGAAATGTGCATAAATCCATGGTTAGTTTATTAAAATGTATTCAAATATATATTTCTGCTGGAGCTATTGATAGCATGTTTGATCTCTGTTTTGACTTGTTGATAATATGCCTGGTAGCAAATTATTGTTTGAAAGCAGTTCCAACCAATCAGATGGAGACAAAACTTCCATAAAAAGTCAACCATCATCATACATTTTGTGTTTTTGCTTTAAACATGAAAACATTTAGTAGTTGGTGTTTCAGCACCTCTCTGTTCAGCTTCAGAAAAGAAGCTGCAGCTGTCTTGAGTAACTTTTTCAAAAATAAAAAACTTTCAGGTGCATTTTTACAATGTATGCTTTTTACTTTTACTAGAGAACATTTACTATGAAATATCTCTAATGCTGCTCGAGTAAACTTTATGAATATCCTAGCCAATGTGAGTGACTTCACTGAATGAAGAACAAGCTTGTATTGGCCAAACGTTCACACCACACACACACCTGCTGTTTTTGCTAAAATTGTATACTTTTTATATTGAAATAATATATAAATTTTAACAAAAAAAAGCAGATGGAGGATGAATAATGTGAAAAACTTACTGTAACGCTTATTTTTGCATCTTAACATCTCTGTTTTTCACCACAACCGATGGTGTAAATAATGTAACCTGGACGAAGATACAGAGGAAGAGGAGGAATTAACATGTCGATCTGAGGCAGGGAGCGGCCCGGATAAACGACTAGATCAAAGCTATAAAAGAAGCACAGACAGAATGAGATGCTCTCAGAGACAGACAAATTCTGCTGAGAGGCTGCTCAGCAAATGGGACCAAATGGAATTAGCCAACCCGGGTGTTCTGTGCCACGGCGATGGCGCTTCTGCAGTTTTATACACAGACAGACATCAAATGTAATATCGGCACAGCGGAGATAACTCAGAAGACACCGGAGAAGCCGGGTCAAGACAGACAAGTGGACATAATGAAGATAGGATGACTCTGAAAGAATGTCATCCTATCGCCATTACTGACAGGAGATAAATCTCACTCCGGTTAGCCGACTCTCAAATAACAGGGAATGATAGTTTTGATTTCAAACGGGCAGAGATCAAAACGTTTGGCGGATTCTTGCTCTACAAGAGGCATGAAGAAGATCTCCAAAGCTGTAGTTGGAATAACACATTTAACAAAATCGACTGTTGATAGGTTCTGTTTTACTCTGTTGGTGTAAAACAGAAAAATGTCCAAAACAGACACTGAGCCGTTTGCAGGTATTTACCTCATTCAGCTGAACATTCACATGACAGCAAACTGCTGGAAAATAGTATATTGTCTTTATACGTAAAAGACAAATGGTAATAAATAACTAAATGCATAACGGTACCTTTAGAAATGTATGTCTGACTCAGTACAACCTTTAAAAAAAATCTCACCTTTTGGAGCTAATGTTAGCATGCCTCTGCTTTGTCCCTATCAACCTGTCCTTCAACATGACAGACTAAAAGCTTTGAATCATAGGTCGAGTAAGTAATGAGTGGGAAGGTTAAGTCTTTTCTCGTGTTCTGGTCTTGGGGCAAACCGAATAGTCTTGGCACATATTGCACATATGCATCGTTTTGGAGACAAGATCACAGATATCGAGTCACGTCGGGAGAACTGGCGGAAACCTGACAAACTCCAGAGAACTGACGTCTAATACGTGCCTGATTCGCATCGCTGTGAGTTTTGTCAAGTGTCGCGCTGATATTTGGAAGCTTCTCCACACGCAGCCACCCGAACTGACTTTACTGTAGCAAACACGAGACTGTTATTCAAATACAGCGTAACTGATTGCACCCCTGAGCCGCACCTGGAAGCCAAATTCTAATGAAGTTAATCTGTGAAATCCTGACAATGTGGGTGTTCAGGTGGCTGCTAATCTGATATGAAAGGAGTCTTTTCTTTTTCACTGGATAGATGGGGAAGAGCTGGCACCTGCTCCAGCAAAAGGTTGCAGAAAATTATCGCTGTCAAGCTATCTTCAGTGCAGGCAATTACAAATGACAGTGTTTGTCTTCCTCCTTATGAAACCCAATTTCTTTCATAGCTTTTTTTTTTTTTTCTTACCTGAATTTGATGATGGCTTGTCAAATTATCTTTTGCTCGTCTTTGTCCGCTCAGTAATTTGATATGGTTGTTTCACAGTTCTCATCACCTTGATTAGTGGAAGGTGCGTTTGGGAGGAATAAAAAGGTCATCGCTGCTTTGGTTGTTATCTAGATTTTAATTCCGGTCAGTGGTTTGGTGTGAAGGTTCTTCCGTCTTTTTCATGTTAAAATTTGACACTTTATCAGACTTTAATTTATAGACCCGGAGGTCATTTTCTTATGACGAAAAGTCTACCCAAGATCACCAGGAAAAAAAATAAAAAATAAAAAACAGCAGAAAGACTGCTAGATGGATGAATGAAAGAATGGATGGATGGAAAAAGGTTTACAAAGTGAGATGGGAAAAGTTCTTGAATTTAAAGTTTATTTTTCCATGTGGTTTTTTTCCCCTGTATTTTCTGAACATGTATAATAAAGAATAATAATAAATAAATAAAAAAGTTGCTTTATGTGGCACATTAAACTAATGCAATAATATTTGTAAAGTAAACATAAAAGTATTGATGGACGTCAAATTTTTTTAACAAATTAGATCTGAAAAGTGATTTATTTCTTCTGAATTCAGTCTCCCACTTTGCAGAACAACCTTTAGCTGGAACTTTAAAGACTAAAATAGTTTCATAAAACAACTAAACCTTGCTGAGTTTTCATCTATCACTCTTCAATTTATTCAGGTCTTGCCACAGTTTCCCAGTTAGATTTAGGTGTTAGCTCTGATTGGGCCATTCCATCACATGAATAATGGTGGATTTAAACAATTCTAGTGCAGGTCTGGGTTTATGTTTTGGGTCGTTCTCTAAAAGGTGTTCTTAAATTGGCTACTCTGCCGAAGAAAACGCGTGATGCTGTTTCAACCATGTTTGACATGTGGCAGACTGTGTTGACGTTGAGGTGCGGTGCTAGTTTCCTACAACACACTGAAAGCAGATGAAAATAAACAGCATTTGGTTTCAGCTGACCAGACCACCTTCCTTCTGTGTCCCCAGCACGGCTTGTGGCAAACTGAAAGCAGGACTTCCTGTGGCTGTTTTCAGAAAATGACTTTTTTCTAGGCTTCCAGTTTGCGGCGACAGACTGAAAAGTGTTCTGTGAAATATTCAAAGCTTGAGCTGTTGTTTCTGAACCCAAACCTCCTTCAAGCATCTCAACAGCTGTCTCCCTGACGTGTTATGTTGTGTTGATTGGTTTTCATGGTTCTGTTTGTTCGCTGATGTTCTTAAGACTTCTGACACCTTGACAGAACAGCAGAACAGCATTTGGACTAAACTGCATACAGAGCGACTGGATCTACAAATCAGGTCACTTCAGAAGACAATTTATTTTGCTTTATTTAGGGGCATCAGAGTAAATGGGTTTGAATGCAAATGTATGTTAAACTTTTTAGTTTTTTATTGCAAAAGTTGACCTTTGCTTCACCATTGTGCACTTCTGTTTTGGTCTATCACATAAAGTCCCAATAAAATACACTAAAATTTGGAACTGTAACGTGACAAAATGTGGAAAAACTCCAAGTTATATGGCAAGAGTGGAGAGTGTAGCGATAAAGACATAAGTTGGCTAAAAACCTGGCCTTGAAGTAACCCTCAACGACATTTAATCAAACTCTAAATATGGAAAAAAATGTTTGGACTGTTTACCAGAAACACACAGGGATAAAAAAAAAAAAAGAAAAAACCCTGAGATTCGTTAAAACTTCTTGAACGTAGCTTGTTTTTCAACTGCAGAATCAAACTTTAATTGACACAGTGTTAAGATGTGTGTCAGAAGGTACCTGAACAGAAGAGAAAACAAAACCTTGTACCAGAAACACTGAGTTTCCTATCCAGTTTTACCCTCCACGCTGCTGCCGAGGAGCGGCATGGAAACTGACAAGCTAGTTGCATTTTTTTGTTGTTGTTTTTTTTTGACGTGTCAACTAGCGGGCGTCTTCCGCTCCTTCTCGCTTCAGTAAAGAGATAAAAGCCTATTGACTTGCCAGGCAACAGTTAATGCAAATTGCGTTTGCTATCAATGTATTATTTATAAGGAGAGTTGCAGACGTTTCCACAGAACCGAAAGCTATGCTTACAGAAGATTAGGCATGCTATCTTATTCATTTACCAGAGGGTAATTGCTAAACTGTGGAGGAATTAGGATGCGTGAGATTCCCCAAAGGTGTTTCATCTTGTAAACAGGTGGTTGCTATCAGCCAACCGCTTTTAAGTCGGCAACAAACACATTCACAAAGGTGAAACTGATATGGCACTGGTAGGGAATTATCAAATGGTTAACTTTAAGAAAAAAAAAAATAACTTTCCCTGTAGGAGAAAACTTTTTCTTTTTACAAACTCTGAAATGTGGAGCTGAAATAATAAACGCTTAACCTTGAGATAAGAAGCCTCTGTTAGGTGTTGGATGTTCACTGACAGACACATTTGTTGGTACCTCTGGTAAATGTGTGCAAAAAGCCTTAAATTAAATTAATTTTTATTTGCAGTGCTATAACTTCATACAGAAAAATACTGAAAAAAAAAATCAACCTTTACCTTGAGAGGATTTATTTAGTAGAGAAAAATGTTGAGAAATAGTTTTGCAGTTGTTGTTAAGTCCAGCACACTAAATACAGTGACAGGGATCTTTGAGGGTGTGGCATTGTCTCCACGGTTACTTAGATTGGCGTCTTCCTGAGCTTACTTATAAAGTATGTGAATGTTAATCTTCTTACCTGGGAAAAATTGTTTGCGACAAATCCGCTGACAGTCCTTACAATTGACAGCTGCTATCCACTGCTGTCTTCTTTTCTTATCAAAAGGTTTACAATAAAATAAAAAGCTTGGTTTGCATCCTTTACTGTTCAGTCAGCCGCACAGCAACCTATCACCATTTCACTGGAGTTCACATGCCCAAATGTTGTTAAAGAACCCACGAAGGCGAAGTGGTCTGCTCTCTGAAGAGCGTGACATCACATGTTAATGGTCAACACCGAGAGATTTCAGAGAAACGGGTTGTCTAAAAGTAACATCATCGTAGCGTCGACCGACTCTCCTGTGTGGTTACGGCCCGCCCAAGTTCCCACATCCCCACATGTGTTCCTGCCCATATTCAAGCCCATATAGTGAGGAACAATCTACCAATGGAGACACACCCACCTTGGCTAGAACCAAACATTAACCAGATAGAGTGAGACTTGACAACGGAGAGGGGGGCTTTAGTCTAATCTGGCGAAGCACTATGGAGATTTACATTTGTGATTGCTGGCATGCAGATGGAGCCCAGTGGTTGTCACGGAGACTTAGAAATCCCCAAAGACCAACTCTTTGCTGTGCTTCTCTAACAGTGAACTTTGTATTTCATCTAAACTCCTTTAAATCCTGTTCACCGTGCATGGCGGCAAGGTAAATATGGGTTTTAAAGCGGACATGTTTTAAAAGAAATTATTGGGGCTGCCGATAATTGTGCCACCAGGGACTTTCACACATTTTCACAGATGTAAAATTTGTTTGCGTCTGCAATGGCATGCCTCATAGAGATGCAACATTTTACCGATATTACCCATGCTGCTATAATAGATTCTGGACAATTCAAGATTTTTTTAAATTTACTCCAAAAAATACAGTGTTTTTACACACAACATAAAATAAATTTCATTCTGTGACTCGTTTTGCTGGCTTTTTTTAATCTCTCCAAGATGAAAAATAATCAACAAAGGCTGTGTGGTTCTCTGCAGCTCTTTTTTTTTTCACCCAACAACACCTTCTGACTACCGCCTCTCTCTCTCTCTCTAGACGGGAGCTTTAATTTTGTTATTCACAACTCCCAGTCACTTCATGTGGCGTGTGAATAAACACAGGAAAAGCAGCCTTACCTTGTCGTCAATGTCACTTTCGCTGTCACACTGTAACAGAAAACAGACAAACACGGGGAAATGTTAGGAATTATTCATTCGGCTCCCCCACGTAGCATGATCATTGCAGATGTTATTTTTGTGTGCCACCTTTTATTCACTGTCAGCTCTTAGAGCAAACAGCACAGGATGAAGACGGAAAGGAGAGTGTGTTAGTCAAAGAGAGAGGGGTTTTTTTTTCTCTCAAAGTTTCAAAAGGAGCGCACAGACACACAGAAAGCCATTCTGATGTTTTTGTTACAAATTCAATGCTGGAAGTTTGCAAAAGATGTGAAAACGAATACTGCGACACACGGTTCTATTATAAAGAGCTCTGTTCGGTAATTCTGCATTCAGCTGCAGCTTGTCATTTAGCCCTTTAAGTGTGCTTTAAAATTGGACGATAGCATCTCAAGGACAGATTCTTTGAATTCTTACTGCGCCTATTAAGTGTGGTATTTCAAATCTGCTTTGTGATGAGCCCGCCTTTAATTTCTATGTCAGACTTTTACAAGGGTAAACCAAGTGAATAACAAGAAAGGTTGTTTTCTGATATGTGCGTTGACTAGCGTGGCAGAGGGCCAAATCACTTTCTATTCACTGGAGAAGTGAAGTGGTTTGTCTTCGACGCCGAATAAAAAAAAAAAAAAATTAATTATAAGTCATTTCGCCTCTAAAGCGTGTGGCGATTAGGCTCAGAGGTGTAGTGAGGACAAAAGGAAATCTAAGGCCTTGCCGCTGAGAAACAGATAATGGGGGACACTGCTTTTTATTTCAGGTATGCTCACAGACAGGAATGTCTCTTTTCAGCAAATAAATACGTAAAAAAAAAACTTACACAAAGGCTGTAAATTACTCTGAGAAAGTTAAGGTGAAGTTAATGATAATAAAAGTAAAAGTTGAAATCTGAATCCATTTATTCCATTTTTATCAATAGCTGTTTTTCTATTACAAATATGACCAAGATTTTTTCTTGCATTTTCCAAGATGTTCTGCTTATTTTGAGAAAAAACTTAATTTCGCCATTGTGGTGTTTCCATTAAAAAGGACATGCAATTAAAATCAAATGTGAATAAGCTTAAAAATCATAGAAGTGATGGATGTAGACACTTCAGTCACTTCAGTCACAGCAACAGTGCTCATCATCAACTATCAGAGGAGACATCTGAGTTTTATTGAGGCGTTGGAGCGACAAGCCCCTGGTACTTGGGAGCAGGTACGGCTATGTGGCGTTTTGAGGAACTTATATTTCAAGATTGTACAGAAGAGCTGTTACCATTTCAGATTTTTATCTTGAACTATAGCTAGGTAGCTGGGTGCGGGCTAGCCCAGTAAAAACCAACCCCTTGTTCTACGCTTTGCTTCGTGCAGAGGGTCTGGACTCTCGGCTGTACAGAATGATTGCTTCCTGGAGGCGTGGATTCTTTTGAAATTTAACATTTTACCCAATCGCTAATGTTTGGCCGTGGCACTATGAAGCTTACCGGAAACAACCGTCCTCCACTGCAAAGAGAGAAATGCCAATCCGAATGTCAATCTGTTAATGTCGATTTGGAGGCGTGGCCAACACGGACTGAACAGCTTCGTTCACTTCCTCTGCTGCCATTGCCAAAACTACAGGCAGACTACAACTCTAAAACAGAAAATCGACGCCATCGTTCACAACTTCCCCTTCTGTTCGCTATTCGGTGAATTTATTTTGTAATTCCAGTTTGCTCAACTTTACAGCCAATGGAAATGCAGCTACTCGTTTGCAGCTTTCACTCGTGACCCCTTTCCCCCCTGAGACGGTAGGTGGTGAAGCCGTGAAAACGGGACTGGTGGAACCGCGGGACCGTCCCACTGGACCCCACAGCGGGACGCACAAGGGACAGAGCAATTGAAGCTTGGAGCCACAATGAGCAAGCGGAGTGGTCCCCAGCGCAAATCTGCCTTCAATCTGTCAATTAAGGCCCTGCCCCAACATCCTTAAGTGGAGCCTTTTCATTTTGTTTGACTCCCTGTCAGGGCTGGGCACAATGAGGAGGGACCTGGGTCAATGGAGGCACAGCAGCCTTTTGTTGTGAGTGCGGTGGGTCCAAATGTATAATTAAGTAACGAGAGTAATCAGAGCAAGGACTCGGTGGCCAGGATCTCTCAGGAGATGATAATGGAAGCATGTATGAGTGGGGAACAGTGCGAGCATGATTCCTCCTACTGAGACAGCAGGCGTCCATGCTGCCACAGCTTCAATGGGAAACAAGAACAATGCCTGTTAGGAGGGTTAATGCTAGGGCTTACATTACTAACTGAAGCATAAACACTCAGAGAAGGTTCAGGTTCTGTTTTCCACACGCAAACAAGTATTCTTGTTAATGTGAATTGCTGTTTTTGTTAACATACTGACACTGCGTCTACAGAAGGAAAACTATCAGATAAATTATTACTAATCGGCTATAATCAGGCATTTATATATGCAGTGGCTTGTAAAAGTAGCCACATTTCTTCAGCCTTGTCACTTTTGTGTCATGTTTTGCTTTGCCTTTGTTTCCATTTTACAAATACGCACTACTATGTTTAGTTTTCTAACAGAATACATTCAAGTTTGTCATTCTAAGGTGACAAAATGTGAAAAATTTAAGGGGTGTGAATGCCTACTTTTTTTTAAAAACAAGTTTATGCTGCTGAGCTGTTAACATTCTTTTACCTCCCTTTTAATTTTAATTTATTTTGACACCAATCTTGATTTTGTAGATCTTGCAGGTTTAAGAATGATCTTTACATCTTGGGTTTTGCTTTTTGTAATCAAAGTTTAGAAAGAAAATGCATAAGTGCAGACATGTGCCAAACTACACATATGTATTCTGTAGATATAATAAATATTGTATAATTTCATCAAATCTTAACATAACATCATTCAATTTTATGTCAAGATATTGCCCTTGAACACACTTCAGCAGAACTCAAACAAACCTAAATTTATGTTTTCACTGATCAAACTTCTTTGATAGAAGTTTAAGGTTTTATATTATTTAAATAATAAGTATTCCGCAGGTTAAGTGCTTGTCAAAAACAGGAAGTATGCAGAAACTCAAAATCTTAGCAAGTAATTTCAGTTTAGTTTTTAGTGCAAATATCTTAATACAAAACTACTTAGAAGTAACTTTTCAGGAAGATATAAGAGTTTGTTTTAGGTCAAAAATTAATATTGATGAAAAAGTTCTAGTTCCATTGGCAGATTTCTTCACTTATAAAAGAAATATTTTTTTCCATCAATATTAAGGGATTATTGACTTAAAACAAGCTCCTATATATGTTGCTAAACAGTTTCTTGTAACCTAGTTTGGTCTTATTATGTGTACTAAGAAATTTGCACTAAAATCTGGACTAGAAATACTTGGTAAGATTTTGTGTTTTTGCAGTGCACAGCAATATTGTTGTTTGTTGGGCTCTGACTTTACTGTATACAGTGACAGATGTGTTATAAAAAGATACCATATAAAAATGATTTTTTAAAAATACTTTTTGCTGTCATTTTCATTGGTACTGAAATAAAGATCCGTTTCCAAGGATGCACACATCTGTAAAATAATGGACAAAAACATTTAGTACTTATAAGCTCATGTTCTCTTTTCTGAAAATTCAGAAACATTTCTACTAATTTTGTCATATGCTATCAAACTGTAATAGAAAAACACCTTTTTTGTTGGTGTTGTACGCTAGTTAAGTCCAAATTTAAATCGCCTATTTGTCTCAACGTGCTACACTATTTTAGACAATAGGCATATTTTTCTATTTTGATTTATACGTGCAGACCAAAAACAAAGCAAATAATAAAAAATAAGAGAGAGAGAATGGATGAAATCTTGTATCCTCAGGAAATCGGTCGTAACGTATTCTTGGCATGCAGCTAAAAGGATGACTTCCATCTCACAGCGGCGGTGGGCTCCACTCTATTACAAAAGGACGAGCATAAACCGTAGGTGATGGAGATGAACAACTGACTCTGTCTATTCCCCGGGTGCGTGCTTCTCCTTGTTGCTGCAGCGGTAGCCATGACACTAGAGATGAGGCCTCGTCAGGCTGGAGCAGGCGAGGAGGAAAAATAATATCAAAAGAGCACAGCGTGGTGCTTATCCTTTTACAAGAAGCATGCACTGAGCAGAGCGTAAAGGGGAATACTAGCTCAGACGGGGACGGAGACACAGCACAACGCAGCGGGAGGGGGGGGGGAGGGGGGAGGGAAGGGAGGCAGGTGGAACGGGGGGAGCTAAACACTAAGCACAGGCAGGGGGAAAGGGGGAATGCTACAGAGATGAAGGGAAGTGAGGATGGATGTAATGTTCCAGCAATTTTGTCGGTACTGTGTGTGATTGCCCTGTTGGGCTATTTCACTTAGGCAAGTGGAAGGAAGGAATACAATAAAAGCGGAAAATTGTGACCGTAGACGAAAAACGAGACTGTCATTTAACATTCGGGGCGTCTTTAAGTGTCATCACCAGGACAGTAGTTTTGAAAAAGGCTTCATGAAAAAAGGCAACTTATGAACTTGAAGTGAAAATGCAAAGTTGTCCAAGTGACCGTTGCTTTGTGCGGTTCACCAAACTGCCTGACAGAAACCAAGACGCTTGTGGATTGCATCTTAAAAACATAAAAAAAAGTAATCACCAGTATCATCTTATTATTATTCTTATCATTGCACTGCAAAGAGTCTTTTGTGATATTTTGCACACACTGATATTGCGATGACAATATATTTGCGATATATCGTGCAGCCTTAGCGCATCTATAAGTGAACTTGCACTGTGGTGCCTTACGATCGCCATGCATCCGTTAGTGGAAACGACATCTTCTCATGTTAATCTGGCTTCACAGATTAACGTGTGTTTGTGTAAATGTCATAATTTATGTGTAATTTTGTGTGGATTGGAAACATTAAATTTAATCTTTATAAATTAAGCAAAAGACCAAAATGAAAATGTACTTCATGTCGATGTTGAGTTTGCACAAACCTCTGTTCAGCAATGTTCCTACACTAAGACAGGCCTTGCTAAGCAAATCATTTTCCCTTTCATCCACCCAGTTTACCACTTCCTCTGCATGCCCTCCTCTCCTCACAACATGCACCGACATTTACACAGCTTTCAACACTTCACACACACCCTACTTATTCCAGCCAGCGGCCCCGGCGCGAGCAAGGCCGCGACCTGGGCCGTCCCCGATGACGACCCCGTGGCTCACCCCTGAAACACGGCAGAGCCGAGGAAGCCGAGGAGAAAACGCAACCCGAAATCAGACGGATGGATGGATGCCTGCGTTTTCAAGCTGGGGAGAAACAATAAACGCACTCCGTCCCCGAGCGCATTAAAATGACAGAGCAAATTAATCACACGGTCCCATTCGTCACTGTCAGAGCAGATGATGCCATGGTCAGCCGTGGTTCTGCCTCAGAGACACAGAGCAGGAGTGGGGTGGGTGGGGGGGAACCAAAGAGGAACTTGCCTGGTTAAGTAAATACTGGCAGGGCGTCAACAACTGTCATCCTGAATACTGATCGCAACCCTGTACTTGCTGCGGGACATGCAAAAAGAAAACATAAAGAGAGAGAGAGAGAGAGAGAGAGAGAAAAAAAAAATGCAATGCAAGAGCTTCCAGAGCTCCTGGCATTTATTTGTCACTTTCTGTTTGTTCCAATAGAAGTTATAGACAAAAGGAAACAAAACAGAAGAGGAGATCATATGCAAACGATTGTTTAAGCGGCAATTTGTGATGAATTCCTTAAGGTGTAGTAAGTGACATGGGAAGAAGAGGAGTTAAATAAAAGAAGCTAAGGTTACTATTGGATTAATTAAAAAAACATTGCAGATGTTGGGATGTTTGTTTTACTTCTGACAGCTGCCAGTTCAGTTCACTATTCAAGTGAATAACAACACAAAAAAACGCACAAATGGCTTCAAAAACGGAAGATATTTCTACTGAGATACCAGAGATGGTAAAAAAAAAGAAGAGTTTTGACAAACCCCAACCTCCTGGAGTGAGAGCCCACCGAGGGGGTAATGGTCCGTTTAGATAGTTGAGGACCAAAGAAGTGTCAGATACGGGTTGAACAACAACAATTTTCTCCTGCAATTTCCCTCCTGCAGATGCTGGGATGAGGTGTGGGGGGTGGGGGTGTGTGGGACCTGTGGCTGTCGGGATGGGGGCGTGGATACAGAACCTCAAATCCATCCGTGGACATGCTGTCAAGTGTGTGGAGTGTCGGCGACACATCGGGAAGTTTCATTTATCTTGTGCAAAGAAGCGAACTTTGCCGTTTCCACTAACCGACCCTGAAAAACGACTGGACAAGATGCGATGTTGAAACCGCAAATTTCAGTGGATTCTATGGGAATTTTATTTTTATTATGATATACCATCACAGGAAGAAAAATTTGGATTTTCAAAAATGTCATGCCAATAAGTATTTTGTGCAGCATGCTTTTGTATTCAGCCAACCTGATTTAATACTTTGTTGAACCACAGTTTTTTGAGGTGCAGTCGTATTTATTAAATTACAGTACGTGTTCTGATGAGGATTGTTTGCACGATTAAAAGTACTTTTTGAAAATAAAATTCTAAAACCAAGTATTAAACATACTTTTCATTAAAACTGCATTTCAGCTTTTTGGGGGGCGTTTGGAGGATTGTTAACTGTAAAAAAAAACATAATTAACAGGAAAAAAAGGCTTTTAAACATCTATCTTGCTGTAATTAATCTGCATAACGTGTTTCACTTAATGATAAAGTTCATGAACTAATTTAACTTTAAAATAATATTTCCATTTATTGAATAGATTTCTATGTCCTGATTGGATTTGCATATTTACAGTAAACTTTTTGCACATACTTCTTTTAAAAAATAGCACAAATTCCCTCAGAAGCATCTGTATAAAAAATTTAATTCTCACAACTGCATTTTGATTTGAACTTTAACTGGGCCATTCTAACATGGGTGTGCTTAAATTTCAGCTCCAGTGAAGAGCCATGTCTTCATAGAACAGCTTTACTTACAGAGTGATTAAAGTACATACAGGTATTAACATCATAGAATAGAAATGAGCACCAATATGTTTTCTGATTTTTACTTATTAAAAATTCTGAAGCATTTCTTTTATGTTGTTCTATTGCATAAAATTGCATGGCTATAACAGGGTGACAGTAAAATAAGTTTGTTGGGTGTGAATACTTTTTTAAGTTACTTTCTTAGGTTGTGCTGGAATATTTGATCAGATTCAGACTTAAATGGGGCAAAAATGACAAAACATTGTCAAGTATTGTGGTTTAGCTGCCGATGTGGCGCCAACTGAAGTGCATTTCAGTCAAATTAAAAATGACAACATCTGTCCAGCGAATTCTCTTGACCCCTCTGGCTGCATGTGAGAGAAGCACCCAGAACAGCGATCTGGTCACAGGATCAAATATATACAGCCATTTGACACTTGACCTCCCCGACGGGGCTGAATGGGAAGTCAGCTGATTACTCAGGGTCAACCTGGGAGTCCTGGATTAGGAAAGTATTGATCGCAGAGAAGATGCAGGGTCCGCGGGGAATGAGCTTGGAAGAAAAAGCTCTGCCGGGCAGAAATGATATCGACCGGGAAGCCTAGACAGGCTCTAACGCAAAACCATATTTGAGCCCGGGACCTTGGACTTGGCTGTGCAAACAGAGACGGCTTCGGCAAAAAAAAAAAAAGAAGAAAAAAAAGCCTCTTTTTACAGTGCGGGTTGGGGGAGTGGGGTGAGGGCTGCCTATTGAGAGAAGACAGAGAGCGAATGAGAGAGTGAAGGGGGACTGAAGTAGACAAGTTCAGGGCTCTTTGCATTAGACAGACACAGCAGCCGCCTCTGGTCTAGAGCTGACACACTTCAGGGAAGAGTCAGCAGGGGTCATGTAAATCAAGTCAGGGCGAGGAGAGATATAGTCCTGACCTGGGGCCAAACTAAGCAGATTTTTAACATTACCCAGAGTCCATGTAAACAGCACTGAGACCTGGCACTGCTTCACTTCACTTCCATGCAAAGTATTTAGAGAGGTCCTGGAGGAAGTCAGTGGGGTTGGGAGCGGGGAGCAGGCTGCAGAGCTGCAGGATTTGGACAGATTGATGGTGATAGCAGTGTGGACTTGAAGAGCGATTCCCCTCCTTCACTAAATCAAATGACCGACTTGTCCTCTCCAAATCCCTCAAACCTTTGCTTTCAGCGAAACCCCGGCGGGGAGTGACAGAACTGGCGGAGCGGCTAGTGTGATGCTTGGAGTAGTTTGGTAAGGGGGGAAAAAACAGACAGTAATGGCAGATGTATGAGCAAATGGGGAGCATTTATTCAGCTCAGAGAGAAAGAACTGCCAAAAAACCTGAAGGGACGGGGAATACACAACTGTGCTATGAATACATTGGAGGAAGAAAAACGGGCTAAAGGATGAGAAAGACTGGAAGAAATAAGAAACCCTCTTTTTTTCATAAGCTCTCCTACTTCCTCTGGCCTCTGTTTGTGTGACCATAGCTGGTTTGCCATCTCAACTTTAGTGTTTAGCGTACGCACACACACACGCACACATATTTTTTTTTTACCAATATTAGAACTTTGTATTGACATCCATTCATTTTAATAACTGCATTTATACCTAACCCAGACATTTTCTGTAACCCTGATAAGTACGACTCTCTTCCTAACCCAAACCTTAACCAAAACCTAATTCACATCATACCTGCTAACCCTGACCCTAAACAAGGGGGTCCACTGTACCAGGGCCAGGAATTAGTGCCCATTAGACACATCGGTCTTTAGAAGGTTAGTAAATATGCCAGAAATGATCCCAAAGAGGCTAGCTAGAAAAGTACACACACACACGCATGCACACGCTCATACGTACACAAACATGCAGTATAACTTTCTGTATTCACAAGGGCTTTGCATTGACTTCCATTCATTTCTATAGCCCAACCCTAACCTTTCCCCTAAATCCAACCTAAACTACTTTCACTAAACCTGAACTTTACTCCTAACACTAAAGCAGTACTTCCTTTTATGGGGCCTAGACTTTGGGCCTCATAAGGAGCAGATGGTCCGCACAACATAGTACACGTTAGGAAAATGTAAGAAATACAAGACACAAAGAATACTTATTTTCATAAGGACTTTGCATTGATTTCCATTAATTTTCATTGATTTCTATAGTAACAATAAACCCCATTTACGCCTTAGTCTTAAGTCTAACCACTGGGCCCAAAAACAGCACGTTTCCTTCTGGCGCCTCAACTTTGGGCCCCATAAAGAGCAGCAAGTCCTCACATAGTCGTATATGTTGGCAAAATGGGCTTCATAAGGTCAGAAATGCTAAAACACACACACACACACAGACTACAGAGCACCGCGCTGTGTTTTGACATGGCCCCGGGCCCGGTGCTGCTGAGCTGCAGTGGGAGACACTGGGCATTGGAAATTTAAGTCAGGGCCTAGGAGAAATTAGGTGAGGAGGCAAGGAAATGGGATGTTGACTTGAACTGGCCCCGGGGGCAGCTGAGAGTCTCCCTGTGCAGCTCCGCTGGCTGCCTGACAGTTTGATGGAGCGAGTGGAGGCTTCCCCGCGGCCCGGGCCGCCGTCTCTAACACTGATGTAGCTCAGTGAGGAACAGATTGAGCCTCCAGGCGTTGCTCTGTTCTACTCTCCTTTCTCTCCCTCTCTCTCTGTCTCACTCCATACTGCTACTGCTAACTCTCTCTCCCCCGCTAATCCAGTCAAGCCAACATACAGAGACACAGAAACGCAGCACATATGCATACGCAGGATTTCTTCGCACCAAATCAAACATTTAACACGAACAGGAAACATCTAGCAATGTACGCAGATGAAGAAGTCTGGAACGCTCTGTCTCTTCCTTCCGACAGTACCGTGATGAGCCCTACAGATGCTGTTGACTGAGCTCTGGCCCAGGCACAGGGGGAAGGAGGAGTAGAGGGAGGTTTGATGGAGGAAGAGGCAGAACGAGTAGAGTCAGGGGGGCTGGCAGGCCACAGTGATAATGAAAAGATTCTGGCGGTAGCCCACTGTGTGCTGGTCATGAGAAGCTTGTGCTGCCGGGGGGCTCTACTGCTAATTTCAGGGGGCAGCCAAGTGTTTCACGCTAGACTTGTCATCAGGCCAGAGGGGGCATTCATACAGGGTGACAGCAATTGCGAGAGCGGGTAAAGAGTTTGGGGAGGTGGGGGGTGATGCAGAGGGCGAAAGCTTTGGCTCCCCTTGCCCCTCCCCGGTTCCTCCTCTTCACTCTTTGCAATGATCAAACGCTCTTACAGACAGGGTGCAGAATTACAAATGAGAGTCCTGTGGGCAATGGCTGGAACTGGACTCAGCTAATCTCTGCTCACTCCGTAGGTGGCCGTGAGGGGCACAGCTTGTCCTCTCACCGAGACGTACTGGATGCACAGATTTAAATATTATGCTTGATTTTACAGTATCTGTTTGTTTGTAAAATTGTGGCTCTTTCAGTAAGAACTGCAATTTACAGCACTTTACTTCTGCCCAATCAACATTAAACATAATAGAGAGATATTTAAAAAAAATAATATAATGGCGTGCCGCGGTGGCCTTAGTTTTAACCGCGGGCGCCACAGGTTCAATTCCTGGCCAGATGAGTCTTGCTGCATGTATTTCTCCTCTTTCATTGCCCACTTTCCTGTCTGACACTTGTTAAATAAAAGCCACTAGAGTCACGAAAAACCTTTTAAAAACAAATAATCAATTGAAGAAACTTTGCTGCAATATGTTGAGCCTATCTGCTGAAGTCTTGCTGTCTCTCACTCTGTTGCAGCCTTTTAAATGTCTTCTTATACCTTTAAAGATTGCTCTCACTTCATGTCACACACATCTCTGATGATGAAAGTGACTTCCAGGTCTTCTTCAGTAAGTAGCAACAACTACACCAAAGACTGTTGATTTTGAGTTTATGACCAGCACAGATCTAGCTTATCAAACATGACTTGTATTCGTTGGGGCCATCTGCGCTGCTGTAGCATATTTTGCATAGAGATGGTATTTTAGGCTTGAATGTCTTTGGTGATAAGTTAACTAAATTTAGTGCAACTACAATCAACTACAGTTTTTTTCTGGTGTTCCATCAGATTGCTTCTTGAAGCAAAGACCCATGGCACGTCAGATTCACAGGCGTACCAGAAACACGAACATCCAAAGTTCCCAAGAAAAAAAGTAATTAATTGCATGAACATTTTCAAAATTTGTATAATCAATTAATCAAAATTCATGTGTTCATGTTGAAGCCCTAATTACAGGGCTTGAATCTTGCTAACATAGCATGTTAGTTGGTGTTGCAGACCCACATCTTGGCACAAAGTTATTTCCCTACATGCAAAGTGCAATTTAGGTTTATAGTAGGTACATGTACTAATAAAAACTAAACAACATAAATGTCATAATCGTTGATCAAGGTTAATCATTGCATCCTGGATGAAGTAAAGTTACAGAGTGTTAAGAACATTTGGACACATAGTACGGGTTGGAAGTTCCAGAAACGTGATGCTAACAGCTAGCACGCTCACCGTCCAACACAAAGAAACCCTTGGATTTAGTTTTGACATCAGAATGAAAGAGCAAGAGTTTTGCAAATGTGCGAGAGGGATGGTGTCTGTACTGATAGCTTGGTGGTAGATGGAAAAGGCTGGAAGGTTCCGAAACTCTGTCACATAAAGGAGAATGTAAGAGAAGGGAAGACAGTCAAGGAGAGACAGAGCGATGTGGAAGGGGAGGAGAGAGGGGAAAGAGGGAGGCAGGCACATTGTACACTTCAGGCTGTGAATAATTTAAAGGAGCACTGGGGAGACGAGACGAAGATGAACACAAAACACTGGCAGCGTTTGACCCAGAGCTGTAGCTACATCAGTGCACATCAGAGAAAGACAGAGAGAGAGAGCGTTCTCTGTTGCTCTACCTCTTCCTCCCTCCTTCTATCTCTTTCCCATCTTTTGCTCTTCATCTGCCTACCTCTGTGTCAGAGAGGATACAGCTGTAACACTGTTCTTGTTCTACCTCACAATCTATGAAGCTCAACAGAACGGCTGACAACTCTGTTTCATGAGAACCTTGTTCCCTTCCCTGCCAGGGGGCATACACTGCGCCTGGCAAAAACTATGTTCACCCCTTGAACTTGTTCAGGTTTTGACAGTCTTCAACCACAGACCTCACTGTGCTATTTATGTGAGGGACCAATTCACGAAAAGAGAAAGACACCACCGCTGTCCTTTGAAGATGTGACCATCCAACTAAATGGAAACGTGGAGCTGCAGCGTTCCACAGCTCAGGTAGATGCACAGACACAGTCCAGAATATGGCTGGACGATATGGCTGAAAAAAGTATGACAATATAAGCATTTTGTGTTGGTCGATAGATAATTATTGATTAGGTTTTTTTTTTCTGTTTGTTTTAAATATCCGAAGTACTGCCAAACCGGCAACGTAACCTTTTCTCTTTTATCCAGTTTTCACGCCATGTCGTTGTTTTTTTATTATTTTGAAGCAGTTATGAGGCATGGTGGCGAAACTTGAAACTGCTGCTGCACATGTTCCTCAGCAGGTTGTTGCTAGGTAACCAAAGAGTGAGTGGTAATGCCACCAACCTTGCTTAGCTTAACTTTCCTTTGTCTACATCTCCCAGAATCCTGTGAGGTTCTGGATCGTAGTTCAGTGAAACCATTGAAAATTCTATCAGACGTATCATTTATCGATATTGATCGTGTGTCTGTTACGGTACATATTGTTATTGATTTATTTCCCAGCCTTAGTCCAGTCCTTAATTCACCTGAGTCTTTGCAAGACTTTACAGCTGTTTCGTTCATAGATGTTCTCTGTCCAGTCTGAGCTGAGCTGTTTTGCCAAGATGAATCCAACAGACCTGCAGCTGGAAATGCAGTCAAACGTGGTTTCGCAAAATAACAGACCCTTCAACATGTCTCTGAAAACTCTCGAAAACCATAAAACGTTTTACTTTCCCTTTAAAATTTACTACTTTATGTTGCTCCATCACATAATCTCTGACTAAAATACAATCAAGTTTGTATTTGTGATGTGATATATCCATGCAAGGCACTACAAACACTTAGAACAAGTTATCCACTTGAAAAGTTTGGTTTAAATGAAATGCGTTTCAAAGGAATCTGACATTGTGGGCACCTGGACTTATTTTAGCCATCATTAGGTGTAAGACGGCAGCAGAAGCAGCAGCACTGAGAACAGGAAACGCTGCAAATTGCAGGTAGCAGCTGTAAATAAAGAGCTGCCCTACAATTAGGCTTCAAGAGGTTAAGCCGAGCTCGCTCACGCCACCTTTATCAAGCTGTCATGAATCACCTAACCTGCTCAAGAGTGGACCCGCGTGTGCCATGAAAGGTCTGCTGGACATCTGTGCAGGGAGTGGCAATTGGGCGGACGGAGGGCGGTCTGAGCAACCCAAGAGGGAGGGGCGATTTATTACTGCAATTAAGGAACCGTGGGAATAGCAAAGCTGAGGGTGCATGTGAAATATGACGGATATTTATAAACATTAAATATCTTGCAAGTTTAAAAAAATAAAAATAAAAAAAAATAAAAGGAGATGGCACATAAACAGAGCCAGATTTGATCCTTCTGCCTTCCTCTCTGTCTCTCCCTCTCCCTCCCTCACTGTCTGCTGCTCAGTCTGTGTAGCTGATATTAATGGGACATCCCTTGTTTGTAAATGTGCCAAGTTGTGAGCACCACTGCGGGCTGTCTATTATAGCAGGCCTCTGGGGCAGCTATTCCATATGGTGCCACATATGGCACTCAGCAGCATCAATTAATGTTGTTATAATACTGATTTTTATGAGCCAGAGCTTAACTTCTTTCCTGTTTATTCGACGCATATATCTCCTGCTTTTTGCCCCCCCACTCCCTTACTATCATCACTGAGTCTTTGATTCTTCAGACCGCAGAGGCCCCCTTTTTATGAAACGTTCAAGAATCTGCCATCTGAGTGGAGCGAGGGAAAGCTGAGCCAAATTCTGAAGGCTTCAAGCTAGCTTTGACTTCAAAAGCTAGCTTGAAGAAAAGTGTTGCTTCTCCAAGACTTAAAATGTACAGTGGACCCTGGGATAAGATCCAGAAATAGTTGGGAACCCCTTTGAAAATGCATAGAATTTCCCATTTTAATAGTTCAAGCACAAATTACACCTTAATTTGCATTAATACGCAAAGGGGAAACTATCGTACCACAACTGAAGAAGCTAACATCCATAGTATTCCTCGTCCATTTCTCTTAGGGCGATGACCAATGAGTGGTAAGGAAAATGAATGGAGGTAATGGATTGGCTGCTTTGATGCTCTACCAAAAATCCATCAATAGATGAATTTTCCATTAATAATTATAAGTTACCTTTCATATAAAAACTGGTGAGTTGGCGAATCCGTGAATAGTTCCCCTGCAGATTAGTTTATGATGAGTTAGTACAGTAGTTGGTCAATTATTTTTTCCACTGCCAGAATTTACTCATCTTTAAGAAAATTGAGAAGAACATAAAGTTGAGAATCTGATGAGGCGTTTACTAAAAACTGAAACATTCCCTGGTTTTCTCACTTTGGACCGTAAATCACACAGTGGACTTTAGTGGCCAACTTATCAGGAACGACGCCTTTTACACTCTTAGAAAGAATGTGCTGCAAAGCATTTACTTGATAGCGTAAGTTTGACAAACATTGTTAATGATGCAGAACCTGCATAAATACTTGTCCCTCAACAACTTGGTCGTTTCATACCCAACTGGACATTCTGCACCGACCTTCGTCCTATTAATAGCCACCTGGGGAAAATTTTGCAGCCTCTATGACAACCTATACTTCATGAATTCACGTTTACAAAGAAAACCTAACTGATTTGCTATGGTGTGAGACAATATGGGAATTAAAATCACAAAAAAGGATTCAAAACGGCAAGAAGCAGGTATGAAACAGGAAAGTAGGTGAACCGACCAACCAAGATCGTCCTTTCTTGACTATTTGGGAAGTCTAACGCCAAATGCTGCCTTACCAGGAACTAGCTCAGGTCATATTAGGTCACAGTGTGTTATATTAGGCCTGTATTCATGCACAATGCAATAAGCAGATGGATGAAAGAACAAAATCTGAGGGGCCCTTTTTGTTCCCCCCAGTGCCTTTGGTGGTGGATCTGTCAGGATGGGGGGGGAACAAGAGCACGACGAAAAGCCCCGCTTAGAAAGCTCCCAGAAACACCATCCTTGTCAGCGGTGCCACAATTAGAGACGAGATCACTGGCACTTCCCGGCGAGAAATATCTCACCGCCGCTCCTCAATGGAACGCTTTCGTTTGACGAACGCCCCTCAAAGCCAGGGGTTTTTAAAACGTTTCGGATGGCTAATCACTCTCAGGATGAAAGGCCCCGGCATGTTCGTTTGTGTCGGCGCGGGGGAGCTTCCCTTGCCGTTTCGCTCGCTCTGATTCTGATTGTTTTTGTTCGTTTCCTTTTTTTTTTGTGTGTTGCAGCAGGCAGGGGGAGGCGAGGCAGGCGAGCTGGCAGGCAGCGCCGTTTGAAGGTGCAGTCAGACCCGAGCGCGGGCCCGATGCTTTGTAGTGATATTTCCAGCAGCACAATCTCATTACTTTTTGACGTGGGAGATGCATGCAGGGGCGGCTTGTCATTTCATGCTGTCAAAAGTTCTACAGGGGATGGGGGGGGGGGGACAGGGGCGGCAGCGAAACTTCAATGACCTGGCTCATCAAGGATGAATATATTAAACCGAATATCAGACAAATCCCAATGAGCGCAGTCATCAGAGATGTTTGTAAACCTTATGTCTGGTCCGTAGGGTATTGACGGATCCTTGTCTCCCATCCGTAAGACTGCGAAGTCTCATCTTCCAAACTGCTTTACTGTATGCCCAGTTGGGTGGATTCATTTAGAATAGGAAAAAAAAGACCTAATGGCAGCATCATTCACCTTTCAAAAGGAGAGAAGAGCTCCTGCATAGTTTCACATGAGAGAAGCCCTGACAGTTCCCCCCCAGGAAAACGCCTGGGGTTTGTCCCATGACGTTGATTTCACGTGGACTCCTTTCAATGCCGAGAGAGAAATTAGCTCTGTGTGAGACGCTGCCTGGCACCGACTGAAGCGGCTGGTTACCATGCAAACCCAAGCCTGTTGCTGGGGCGACTGTCCTGAAGTGCTTCCTGGGTAATTTTTGAGGTCACTGGTTTGTGCACGCCTATGTGCTGCAGATGGGCCCACCCTCATTCAGGGCCCGGCGGGAGCTCTTTCATTAGCCCAGTGAATGGCCTTATTCATCCCCTTCGCCCCAATTGGTCACGCTGAGTCTCTGCAGAGGGCCCAGGACAAACTTTTCTCCCTGATCTTCCACGCACCACCCACCTTAGTCAGGCTTTATTCTTGTTCAGGGTGGATGGGGGTGTGGGGGGGAGATGAGGTGGCTGAAGCTCCAGGGACTCACAAAACAAAAGTGATGAACTACTGGGTGTATGTAAAGTGCGATTGGCATATTAGCTTTTTTCCCCCCAAGTTGCATTATGTAACTTTTATAAAAAAATATATTTGTTACATATTTGTTAAAACTGTCAGTATAGGACAGATAATCTGTGAAAAGAAATTGCGCTCATCTGCCTTCTCCAAGTACTACTTTTGCTAGCTACAGACAAACACCTTGGTTAGACACAACCAATCAGATTCAGGAGGAGGGGCTTAGCATCATCAATCCACTCATGTATGTGCTGCTTACACCCTCTCCATTGCTCTCCCCTATGGTGCAGCTTCTTCCTGATAGAGTTTGCCAGGGTTGCTAAGGCTAGTTAGCATAGTAACTGATGATGGCAAATAAACTGTTTTCCTGTAGCCACATGTTGTTTTTCTGTCATTAGCACATTGAGTCGCTTGTACATGAGCATGACTGACAGCAATAAGACCCTCCCCCTGCCGCTGATTGGTTGTTTTTGGCCATGTGCAGTGGATTTCTTGAAATAGCAAATATAGTAGCTCAGGGAGATGGAGGAGATCCATCTTTTCACAGGTTTTCTGTCTCATATCATGTTGTCACAACATGGTGACAGTTTTAACAAATGTGTAAATACAATGTATATATTTTTATAAAAGTTACATACTGCAGCTTTAAAGAATTAATAAAAAATAAGGAAATTGAACACAATTCACATCAAGACAGTTAAAGGCTAATAAAGTAAACTCTGTATACACTCAGAATTTGTTGATCTGACCTAAGCTGTTGGCTGGAGATCCTGATCACAGGATCTATTAGATCAGTACAGGTGCACTGATATATCAGTCCATTGATAAATTGTCCACAATTTCATTAATTTCAGGAGATGTGCAATCAGCCGATACTTAAAAGGTTAACCGATTTTATCCACCAACATTTTCTACCTCCGCAAATGTCTTGAAATTAGCCGATATCCCCAATGTTGCCAGCTTGGTGATTTTGACACAACATTATCTACTTTACAAAAAAGTTCAGTTTTGGCTAAAATCGGAATTGGCAGGTCAGGCTTTTTAAATCTCGCAATAGGTCAGAAAACTGCACTTGGTGCACTCCTGCTGATTACTTGATGAAACTCAACTATTGATTGATACCTGTTATTGGTTTACTGTATGTCATATCAAGCTAACACCTAACAACATATGCAGTTGCGTTTTCCAAAGCAAATTCTTTAACAAACTTCATTTTTGCATGCACTCCTTGTAAAACTGCATCCCAGTTTGTGTACATTATTTTGTGGAGTTACTCGGGCTGTTGCAGAGAGTCTCTACCCGTTTCCATATTTACGATGATGTTTACAGTGAAAGACGAGACGGGGGTCCATGTCTGGTTGTGACATATGGTACAGCTCTCAGGGTAGCAAGAGAAAGTGAAGCTAGATCAGCCTAAACACAACTTATTATATTTTACCCCTTTAAAAACAAAGACGTAAGACATAATAATGTTTTAGCTGACCTATTGTAAGAACATAGTAACCTTCCTTATCTAGCTAACCCTGAGTTGGAGCAGCATGTTGAGGCTGAACTCCAGAGAACAACTGTGACTGTCTGTTCGTTGTCTAGAAAAGCAAGGAGAAACTGGATCATCCTAAAAGTCACTGATGGAAAAATAAAAATGATGCTGCCCTGTTTTTCAAACACGGAGTTGATTTGATGAGGTTTCTTAAAGAATAAAGTATTAGTATTGAGCTGTGCTTATCTTGAAATTACTCCTGCAGAATTGGTACAGCCTTTTGGTGACAGTATGTATGCAGAGCTGGTTAGCAGAAAAAAGTTAGCTAAATCTACATGACATCGAGGGTTATTTCATGAGGAATAGATCAGCAAGAGAGTACAATGTATTCAACAAAGATTTGAAAACTGAAACAAAATCTACTTGGTGCTTATATTTTTGCTTACGTGTGTGCCAATAAAAATCAAAAAATCTATTTTAGTTGTTTTTGCTCCTAATTACAGAAATGAATGGTATGTTTTTTTAAAAGCCATCATTTTGCCAAAGTAAAGTTTCAAGAACCTTATTTCTACCTCCGTGTCATAAAAAAAAAGCACTAGATAAAAAACTCAGGCAGTTATTTCATCGCTGTTTCCACTCAGTCCATTGAGTTGCTGCAGTTCATAGATATTCTAGAGGGTTCTTTACAACCTGCCTCTTTTTGGCACTTAAGTAATTCTCAGGTCTAGCCTGGTGAGAAGTGACTAATTGTCTTGAGTTGTTAGTGTGCTGGGAATGGGGACCCACTTCAGTCGGTGACAGGGTGCACAATAATTTTGTTTTTCCCATCCCTCCTTACCCCTCTCCCTCCACCCCCACCATATCCCCACCTCTCTCTCTCTTTCTCTCTCTCGTTCTCCATCTTGCAGCAGATTTTGCCCCTGTGCTTCTCAAGCTACTGAGCTGTAAAATTGACTGGACAGCAGGCAGTATACAGAATGAGACCTGGCATCATGGACACACTAACCTTGTGGAGGGCCACTGCTGCTGGCTGCACCTAAAGAGATGGAGACAGAATGTCAGCCATATTAGACTGAGAAAGGTTCAATGAGGAAGAAGGAGAGACCAGAGGGAGACAGACACGGAGAGACATATTGTTTCTTCATGACAAAACAATATGGCAACTTGGCAAAAGCAAATCTAAATCAATATGAGGTGGGCACAGGCTCTACACACAGATAAAGGATGGAAACCGCACGAAGAGAAAAGTGGAAGCATGAGAACAAATGTTAGCTACAGTATCATGGCCAACATGTTGATACGTTCGGTCTTTGTATTACTCAAAACTTAGCATCACTGACAAAATGTAGATATTACCATCAAACAGGTAGGGGCAGATACCAGGATGGCTAAACGTATCACAGCAAGGTTGCTTCATTTTGAAATCCTTTTAAAGATATTGATAAATGTTTCCAGAGGTCAATAAAGGTCAACCAGCCAGTCTATGTTCACAAATTCAATGGTGTCATTTGTGCCATTGTAAATTTTTCATACTTTAAAAACTACATTTCCGGAGGTCACCAGAGATAACTTTGATAAAAATTTATTGTGCTATGTTTGTGCAACGTAAAGTTTGGTATCACAGCCTATTGATACCAAAACAATATGGCAACTTGGCAAAAGCAAATTTGTTTCATTTTGCAAATATGGGGGGTGTTGACCTTTGATGACCTCTTTGAATATTTATTAATATCTTTAAAATGATAGCAAACAAAAATTTTTGATGCGCAAAGATTTGACACTAATATTTTATTTGAATGGGTAGGGGGGGGTAGGGGGCAACTTTACTCAGGTTGCTCTGAAGGATGCTGGGTTTAAAAAAAAAGTTGTTAGACGTTTTCGAGTTCATGTAATATTTAGCATTTTACACAGAATATAAATGGAACTTGTATTTTTACCGCTAGAAATGCTAATATGCTAACAAGTTACCTGTGATGACTCGGTACTTCTTCTAAAACTCCTCTCTTCACACACAGTGTGACGTTGCCCCTGTCCTTCATAGAAATAATTAAAGAATGCTACAAATAAAACACTCTGAATGTAGCTTGTTTGGCATTCTTAAGCAGGTAACTGGAATTGGCTGGAAATGGCGGCGGAACAAAGCTTTTCAAAAAACTGAGATCGGAAATCAGCCCCGAGTTTTCTGATTGGTGCGTCTCCGACAAGAAGGTGGTTCCTGCATCAGTGTGGATCCCACCTCCCCTGTAATGAATTCAGCTCGTACCACTAGACCTGGAACAAATCTGAGCAATCAATTACTATGAATCATAAATAGACTGGCTGTGGTTTAGATGTGAACAAATGGCGCTTCGGTCTCTTACAGATGATATTAGTGCTCTGAGCTTCTTTCTCTCCACAAGAGATTAAGCAGGTTTGTACTCTCTCAGGCGGCCAAGCGCTCTCTCTCCCTCCTCCCCCCTCTACACAACGCCCCCGCCCCTCCAGGGTGCTGCACTATCATTTGCAGGAAAATTACTTCAGTAATGAAGAATCCAGGCCCATAAATCCTTGTGGCCTCACCTTCCTTTGCTGCCCAAGTCTCGCTGAAGAGCTAGTAAAAATTCCCTTTAAAAAATTCATAGCGCAATTTTGCTCAAATCCCTCCCAGCAAGCACAATTATGGAACTTTCATCTCAATTGATTTATGTCTTGGGTAAAGAGATGAGAGGGTGGGGGGGCATCACTCACTGTGGGGGGGAGGGGGGGGTGCGGTGGAAAGCAATGTTAGGGGGTTTGGAGAGAGGAAAATAACAAGTGGTAAATCATTGTTTTTAAACCGGAAGATGTAGAGCCTTTTGTCAATTTCTCTGGATGTTTGTTGTACTGCAGGTGATGGCGAAATCCACCGAGTACAGAGGAGGAGGAAGAGGAGGAGGAGGAAGAGGCAAGGCAAGCATTTGAAAGTAGAAGTAAAACAGCAGAAAGAGGGGAAGGGGGAGAGAGAGGGAGAGGGAGAGAGAGCGACGAAAAAGCAGTATTACACTTGATTAATAACACTAATCAAATTATACAGTGTTCCACTGTGCCCTGAAATCTGGGGCCATAATGTCCTCTAATAGCGAGGTTCATGGAGCTAAACTTCAGAGGGAAAACACAGCGCTGACTGCTGCACGCCTTAATGAAGGCAGTAAAACATCCATTTCCAGAAGCCATGAAATGAAAGGCGAGATTGTAGATGTGCACCCAGTGGCTCCCTGACTGCAAAAAAAAAGAAGAAAGAAATAAAAAAAAAATAAGAGAAAAAAATAAAACCCCCACAGAACACAGCTTTAGAGACAGGCAGAGAGATGCTTTACTGTCTTAGAGAGAGAAATGACGAGAGAATAAAGTACATGTGGAGTTAAAGGGTAACGCCAACAACAAGGAGATATGACAAAAAAAAAACTAGAAAGAGAGAAAGAGAGAGGCTGATGAAGCGGAGACAGAGAGGCAGGTTGGCAGATACTCACAGGGCTTCATTTCCAGAGAAGTTCTCCTCTGGCATGAAGACAGTCATTTGTGTCTGCTGATTATGGATGAGCTCGGTTGTTTTACTGTGTCTGTTATACTTAGTGCTGCTGAAAGCAGCCACAATTCATCACTATTTATCTGCTGATGCACCTAACCACACCATCCTCCCCCTCATCTATATCAATACCTTTCCATTAGAGGATCCCATTGTCCACTCAGGCATGCATTGTGTTGATCCATCTTTCCCTGCATATCTCCGGTTGTCCACCCATTCATGTGAGCAATCGCCCAGACGTTCATTCATACATCCCTCTGGCTGTGTGTCCGTCTGTTGGTATATACAAGTATCTACGTATGCAGAGACTCCTCCATCATTTGTTCACACATCTATCAATACCTGCAGTGAGTGTGAGTAAACCATGCACATGGTATATGACCTTTGCACCATGCTAGCTGCTGTTATGCTAGATTTAGCTTACTCAAACTTATTCCTAGGAAAGCACCAGTAGCAAAAGGGTTAAATGCTATTTAAAGTAACTCAGCTCAATACAATATGATATAGTTCCACACAATAAAACATGGTGAAGGAAAGGAAAGATAACAAATGAAAAATAAAACATTTCCAAATTCTCTTGTAGCTGCAGTAGGTGTCTTTTATGGCAATATATTTTTTTACATAATTTGCTAAAACTATCACTGTGGCCAAGAGATAATAGGTGAAAAATATTCTAGCTCCTCTGCTTTTTCTCTGTGGTTCTACTGCCTCTGCAGAAACAGAAAAACAACCAATCAGAGTCAGGGGGAGTGCCTTAGCACAGTCAGTCACGCTTGTGCACACGCTGCTCACACCCTACCCTACACAGAGTGCACAAATGCAAGATAGAAGCCGTGCTAAAGGTGGAGAAACAAACTAACGTTAAAGGAAAACTGCTCATCCGACATCATCGCCAGCGGCCATGATTGCTCGCTTGCACATTGATGGCAGGTCAGAGCTGTTATGCAGCAGGGAGTGAGGGGAAAGGTGGAAATCTCATGCATTTCTGTAACCATTTCAAACTTTAGCTTAGCTTGATGCTAGGGCTGAAACGATTCGTCGAATAATTCAGATACCTTGATTACTGAATATCCTGGAGGAAAATGATCTGCCCTGTAATAAGCAGATTGTGGTCAGGTCGGAAGTTTTGTGTGTTGCAGGACAAAACTCTCGTTTCTGCCAACACCTACACGCTGTTGATTCTTAGTGCTATTTCTAGCTATAGAGAGAGAAGTGCCCAGAAAACGTCAGAAACTGTGGAGAAATTTTAAACTATGCGGTACTTTGTGATAACATAGCCTGAGGAAAATAGCATTGCTCCACTCCAAGAAAAGCAGTGGAAGAAGAGCCCTTTTGTTTTACAAAACAAATAAAAGCAATTGTATTTTACTGACACAAACACTCAAAACTAGTGGATCTCAATTTCACCAAGAAACAACATTTCAAACTTCACTTCCCACTTCTCTTCTCGTCAGATGCCTCAAAAATGTAAAGAATTAATCACAAAGTATAGAGCGGAGTGTAGATCTGCATCAGAAAAGTATGATGTGTTTCAAGACTATTGAATTTAATCAACTAAATTGCACAAGTTAAAAACAATCAAATCAGCTTTAGCATCTTGAGTTAAGTAAATACTACTTCATTGTCCTTTGGGCAAGAATTCATCAAGAGAGCTGACGGGGGGAAAAAAAGAGAGAGAAAAGAATAACGACAACAAAGCTGAGAAAACACAGATTGCTATTGTTATTATTATCATAATTACAGTTGTGCTTATCATGCAAGCAGCCTCAATCAGGATGAAATACAGTTTCATTTGATGAAGCTTCCTGTTTTGACTGGCTGGAGCTACAGAACCGCACACTTGGCTGGCGTGCCAAAAACTCAATCAAGCACAATTACTTAGCCATCAGATAGAAATGTAATTGATTTGAAAGCTGACATGAGATATAACTACATTACAGTAGGGGCACAGCGGGGAGGCTCCTCGGGGACAGGGCCTACGGGGAGCTCATTACCGCCAAGCTTTGAATTATTGAGTGCTAAGGCTGTGACATTGAGGAATGGAGGCGGGCGATTGGCTGCAACAACTCGGCAAGTGTTTATCTCAACTTACAGCAATCTAAGACATCTGATGGAGTTATCTCCCTGCGCATGAATATTGCAGAGGATGAAGTTGTAATGGTTTATAATTGAAAGGGTTCAGACCAAGATGGAGTCCAGGGCGCACGTCGTGTCTGTTCTTTCAGTTCTCTTGTCGTCGTAACGACCGGAGCCAAACAAAACACGGAGTCCCGTCCAGCGGTGGGCCGCTTCCGCGGAAAGAACGCACTCAGGCCCTGGGTCCCATGTTGAGTGGATGTCTTTAAGTTGTCAATCCTTTATGTGGACACATCAAGTTGTACTCAAATGTTGGCAGCTTGCTGTGTCGCCAAAGAATGAGGCTTTCGAAGGTTCTACTTTCACTTAGGCTCTTATTCTTGCGTTTGCTGGGCTTACTGAGTTCGTGGTTAAACGGGGGTTAAACGACTTCAAAGTTTTTAAAGGCGAGGTGAACAGGTTGACATGTCGCTGTGACATCATAGAAACCACAAGAGAAAATGCTTCATTAGTTATATTTACAGCCAGGCATGTCACTATAACATGTTGCGGGAGAATAATTTGCATTACGCCTTCGGTAAATTATTTAAACGTATCTGACAAACTCACCTAGTCTATTGTAGAGGAAAGTATCGACTAGTCGACTAGTTTGTAGTTTGCAGCATAAGAAAAAGTATTCACAACATGCCAAGTTCACATTTTGTCACATTAAAAACAAACGTCAGTGTGTTTATCAGTGGGATTTTATGTCATGGACCGGCGCAAAGTAGTGCAGCTGAGATGCAAAACTAGAATAGTCTCAAAAATATGATCAAAATCAAGAAATTGTGCTCTGAATTTGTGTTCGGCTCCCCTTACTCGGATACTCCTAAATAAATTCTGTTGTAGCTACAAACCAGATTCTAAAAAAAGTTGGGACACTAAACAAATTGTGAATAAAAACTGAATGCAATGATGTGGAGGTGCCAGCATCTAATATTTTATTAACAATAGAACACAAATCATAGATCACATTTTTACCACTGTGTGTGCCAAAATGTGTGCGCCAAATGTTCTCTATAGGTGAAAGATCTGGACTGCAGGCTGGCCATTTCAGTACCCGGATCCTTCTCCTACGTAGCCATGATGTTGTGATTGCTGCAGAATGTGGTCTGGCA
The DNA here is from genome assembly GCF_904066995.2 of Poecilia reticulata. Lineage (NCBI taxonomy): Eukaryota > Metazoa > Chordata > Actinopteri > Cyprinodontiformes > Poeciliidae > Poecilia > Poecilia reticulata. The sequence goes on from NC_088838.1 coordinate 8,060,657, forward strand.
TTATGTTGTTGAAAAATGCAGGGTCTTCCCTGAGAGAGATGACGTCTAGATGGGAGAAGATGTTGTTTTAGAACCTGAAAATGCTTAAAATGTTATATTTACTCAGATTAAACTTTTGATCTGCCATCTATGTTCTGTTATGAACATAGATGGCAGATGTGCCATCTATGTTCTGTTATGAACATAGATGGCAGATGTGCCATCTCCACATCATTGCATTCAGTTTTTATTCACAATTTGTTTAGTGTCCCAACTTTTTTGGAATCCAGTTTGTACTTTCTTTTAGAAGTCAGTTAATAAAATAAGGTCCATTTATGTTGTTTAATCGTAATGTAAATGCAGCTGTTCTGTGAAGGCAAAAAAGCATCACAAAGACAAAAACACTGAGCTATTTGGGAACAAATGTTGCAAAAAAAACTTCTACAGCTTCGCACTTGTAGAGACTAACATTTAGCTTTTAGCTGCAACAGCAGCAGAAAGTAGCTCTAAAAATATTTACTCAGGGGAGCTGAATATGAATGCATCCCAGACAGATTTAGGATCATTTTTGAAAGCCGTGCCACATTTCCCTTCCCCTCTAATCAAGCCCTGCTTTCTCATATGAAATCTCAATAAAACACTTAAATCTGTGGCAGTAGTGCAGAAAACGTTCGCCAGTATAAATACTTCTGCAAAGCGCGGCATACGTATTATTTCTGAAGTCGTTTGCCAGCAGCCATATCCTTTTAATACTTTTCTCAATTTGTGCTCTTTGTAGCTTTCTAGATACAAAGAGCTTAAATTAGGTGAAAACCTCCCTTGAGACAGAGAGGGTTGAAGAAATATATCTGCCTGACCCCGATTAGCAGACTATGAGTCTTTTCCCTAAAGTGCTGAGAGATGACTGTTGAGAGGATAAAGATATAAGTCACTGTGGAGGGGCCTCTGGGTCCCCGAGGAAATGGGGGCCCGTCTACCTCTGGGAAAGCTCTGCCCCTTAGGCTTCTGCCGCTGATCTCTCTGTCTCTCCTATCCTCTCTATCACTCTTCTCTATCCTCGCACAGCCCTCCTGTGAGCCTTTTCGCAAAGGGGAAAAAAAAAAAGAAAAGGAGAACTCAATTAATTCTGGCAAAATGAGAACGAGGGAGGAGGCGGAGGCGACAGGAGCCCAGAGACACGCAGAACAAGCGGGAGAGAGCTGGATGTCAATCTGCAGCCTGGAAACGGCAAACAGACCATAGGTTGACTGTGCCTGTGCATTAAGTCTTTAGCCGAGTTAATCCTCTCTACAGTATAAACATGGCTGCCGAAGGAATGCCCTTCATTAGAGTGAGGGATGCTGGGTAAATAGTCAGGTCAGCAGAGGGCGGGAGGAAAGGGAAAGAGTAAAGCGGGAGAGCCGGAGAAGGATTGGGCTGACGAGATTTAAAACGCAATTTAACTCAATCTTCAGACGTGTTGTTTAGCTAACCGATGCCTACGGGGATTCACAGATGAGCGTTTCAATAAATAGCCGTACGGAGATGCTGGTATAATATTCTGAGTCGCAGGATCCTTAGCTGAAGTTTGCAATCCCCAGGTAGATGCTTTCAATCGCTTGTTAACACATATGGAGAGTCGACCAATCAGATGGCAGCAAATCGCTGCATCTCAAGGTGAGGACTGTTTGTTGACATCTGAACCTGAAGTACTAAAATAGAAATAAAGTGGGATTTAATTGACTTTGAGTGTGACTGTTGGCGCCAGGACAGATCTGATTATTTCCAAAACTGCTGACCTGCTGGGGGTTTTCACCCACAACCATCGCTCAGGATAACACAAACAAAAAGAGAGAAGAAGAGAAATGTTCAAAGAGTGGCAGGTGAGTGGACTGAAAGGCCTCGTTAACGTCAATGATCAGTAGAGAAAAGATGAACAGGTTCCAGATTAGGAATGAAACTATTAATCAGATTAATCGTGAAGAACGGATTATTGAAATAATCACCTGCTGATTTAGTAATCGATTAATCACCAAATTGAGTTTATAGGCGCTAAGAAGGTCTTTTAATGAGAGAACATGCTCAGAGCAGTTAGATATATACATTTTGCATTTAAGATGACAGAAAAAAACTATTTGTATGTTCTACCCTAAACTCCTCAAGAAAAATCATTTTAACTTCACCTGGTTCAAATTCTAAAATGCTAAAAAGTCCAATTATTAATCGGTTATTCTAAAAAAATTTCAACAGGTTATCCCTACAATGTCAAGCAGAAAAAGCTGAGCTTTTCACATGTTGATGTTATAAATGTTTTCTAGCTGCAGATGCATCCTTTGCTACAAATAGTTGAAGTGTACACTACAGGAATGCTGTGTTATTACATTTTAGGCAATAAAATGTACATTTTATTTAAAAAAAAGAATGAATTGGTAAAGTGTTTCTATAATTGTATTAAAAGGCTTTTTTTTTTTACATTGACAGGATAATCAATAGAATAATCTATTACTAAAATAATCATTAGTTGCAGCTCTATTCCAGATAAAGAAAGGCAACAGAAGCTAAATTAGCCTCTCTTTACAACTAAGGCATGCAGGAAATCATAACTGAACGTTTTGGGGGGATGGTTTTCACACTTCGGGCCTCTTAGTAGCAGTTGAGCCTTTTGTTTAAAGACCACAGTCAAACTGAGCACTGCTGCCGACCACCTCCATCCCTTTATGGCCACAGCGTTTCCCCTCTTCTAACCAAATCATCTCAAAATGGTTCTCACAACAATCTCCAATGGCCTCCAGAGTCACCTAATTAAAACCTCCCCCACCTGACATGATGGATGTGCAGCCGACAAATCTGCCTCAGCTGCATAATGATATCATGTCAGTACGGAGCAAAATCTCTGAGGAATGTCTCAGACACCTTGTGGAGAATTAAGGATGTTCAGCACTGACTATTAGAAAGGTTTAGCAAATATAGGCCCGTTTACACCGAGCTGATCCAGCACTGGGACGTTTTTAAATCCAGTTGTAGAGTGAAAGTTTTCTGTAACACCAGAGTAGAGGCGTGAAGTTCTCACACACATATGCACAGATAACAACAAAAACAATGGCAGTTGTGTCATGTCGCGCTAGTTAGCCTGTTCAGTTCACCACAATGTCTGATAAGGAATATCAGTGTATCATGAGCACTTCGTTCAAGGGAGACGGCTTAGCTAGTGAGGTGGAAGCTAAGGGTCAGAAATGCACATGTTTCCAATGACATGCTAAAATCGCACCGCCATCTAGTGGTCTGGCATGACAATTACAACTGACTCAAAGTGTCTTGGATGTGGTAAATGTGGAACTTTTTCCAATCAACATCAAAAAATACTGCCATTTTACAGGCAGCGGAATCGTGTGAACATAGCCGCAGTGACTGCTATGAAAAGAAAAGTGGCCTAAAATGTCTGTATGTAAAACAAAGCAGCCTATGTTAAAGATGAAAAGTGCAACAAGACAGGGCAAAATAAAGATCAATCTGCTCCATGAGTTCACTGAAGATAAAACAAATAAAAACAACTGGTCCGTTTCCCTCCCTAGTGCCTTCATTAGTGTTGTAAAATGTCCCCCCCCACCAGTGCAAGTTTAAGTAAGCAGCTGCTTTGGCCTTTAATTTAACTGCAGTACATATTTTTATGTCGTACCAGCCTCAACTCTGCGGCAAATCTAGTGAAACAGGAAAGTAAGAGAGGTCCAACTTTCCAAATGATGAATGTAGCTCATCTAAAGAAGCAGGAGACTCTGCGTCAAATGGGTTTTCCTGAACATTTATCTGCCACAGGTACTTCAAGAATGACTGAATAAGTCTGTATGAACATTTTTTTGATGCTCTTTGGAGACTCTTAATATAGTTACACTTCTAGGAGCTGAAGGGAAGGGAAAGAGGAAGGCGGGGCCGCCAAAGTTCATGAAATAAATAGAGGCTGCACGAGCTTTTAAAATTACCACGAGTCCTGAACTTGGAACGGTGTCTGAACTGAAACTGCAGAGTAAAAGCACAAGACTGTTGAGCGAAGTACGTCAACTAAGTCATAAGACACCCTTAGTCAATGGCTGATAGTGTTCCTCGCATTAGCCCAAATCAAAATTAGATCTATCTTGAACAATCTAATAAAAACAGCCATATGATGACACTTTTCCTCATTTATGCTTTCAATTTTCTCCTCTGCAGTCCCTTCAAGAGAATAACTTCGTCTTTGTTCACAGGGCCTGTGAAAGGAGAATTGAACTGTAATTGTGTGCCACCATCTGTGTGGCCTAAAAATAAAAAATCATCCATTTTATTCTAGATCTACGTCCAGTTGAGCAAGCGTGGAGACCTCAAATGGCCTTAGTGAAGTTTTAGGTCAAATATGTACCTAAAAAGCATGAAAACTTATTAAGAACTCAATTTACCACTTAAGTGGACGGTGTCGTCTTGTCTTAGCCAAACATCAGCTGACACTGATACACTAAAAAAAAAAAAAAAAAAAAAAAAAAAAAAGCAACCTAAAAAGTTTGTTGTTTAACAATACGTTTCTAATTACCCATAAAATGAGACACTTTCTGCTTTCTGCAAACAGTGGAGTTGTGAAAAATATTTCCCTTTTTCCTATTTCATCAATTATAGTTGTCTTTAGGGGCAAGTTAACTATAATTGACTTACCCCAAACAACTTTACTTTACAACTTACAAAGTAAATATTTTTTGAAGATAACTGAAGGACAGGGGTCTCCATAAAAAAAACTTCTTTACTATTCCTTTAATATTCAATATATATATGAATATTATGGAAAGGTGAATTTATTGCAGTAACTCAATTTCCCAAGAGAAAAAAATATGTTTTATAAAAAGACTAATATTTTCAAGCCCTTATTTTTGTTAATTATGCTGATTTTCTGCTTACAGTTAATGAAAACATAACATTTATTAATGATATGTTTATATTTATTGCTTGCTAAAAGGTAAATCCTAATTAGGATCCTAATCTTAAGTGGTTGAATGTGGTTATAGAACCAAAAATTACACTTCGGTCTCATCTGATCAAGATCTGTTTTTAGATCTCGATCTAAAAACAAGATCTAATAATAATTGGAAATATTGGAAATATTATTCAACAATTACTTTTCTTCTTTTTGTTTTTTAATAATCTAACTGTGCTTTAAATTTCTCCACAAGTTTCTCCCTGACCCGCCTGCTGTGTTACTTGGTTTTCAAAATGCTGTTTGTTCACTCTTGTTCTCTCTAAAAAAAGAAACCTGACACCTTTATTAAAAAAAGTTTATTTATACTGAGACAGTACTTTTAAAGAGAACCATTTTTATTTATGGCAATCAGAGTGAAGAAGGCCGAATATAAACGCAACATTGTAAAAACCATTAATTATTTTCTGTTTAATTCACATTCATGCTCTGGTTTGTGGTGGTCCGTCACAAAATTACCAAAAAAAAAAAAAAAAAAAAATAAATACATCAAAGTTTGTGGATGCAACATCACAAAGTGTTAAAAAGTTTAAGCACTTCTATAAGGCACTGCATGTCTGGAACCTCGGCTTGATGTCATCGCTGTGGGGGGGAAAGCAGATCTTTAATGAGGTACCATGTCAGCCTCTATGCAAGTCTAACAGGAAGGAAGGTGGGGAGGCGGTGAGAGTTCACACTTAGCTGCGTCGTTGGTGGTGATCCGTTGAGAAAATGAGAGAGAAACCACAACCTATGTGCCTATTGTGCAAACTTGAAAAACCACAGAGTGCTACGAGTTGCTAAAAGAGCAGGTAACCTGCACATGGGCTGAAACCGCAGCCCAACACAAACCGAACCTTCAGTCCTGACAAATAAACACTCGTTTTCAAACTTCTCACCTCGACCTCAGAGGAGACGCACATTCACATCAGAAGCTTCCACGTACTTCGATGAGAGTATAAAAATGTCCCCTCAACTCCATCTACAGACGAAGACTGGATATGGTTTCATATCTAAACGGACTGACTAATACTCTGGAAGTCTGTGGCTTAACGCTAGAGTGTCCCTTTCTGCTGGGCAGTTCAAAAAATACAACACAATGAGAGACAAATGATAACACAAGCTTATTGAATGCTTGAATATGAAGCTTCCAGCTCACCCCCATCAATACATCGGAATCCCAAGACGCCTGCACTACTTCTCCTCTGACCTGAACATGACACCAAGACAAGAAGCACCAGGCAACCATTTAGTTTTGTTTGTCCTCCCGAAGCTGTCTGGGCTTCCAGAAACATTACCCTCGCATTCACCCTAATCCCCAGTGAATGAAATGCAAGGTAGCCTGTATGCAGACAAAAAAGAAAGCCAAGCCAAACAGGTGACTGCGTATCGGTGACGGACCACCCTGGTGGCCGCAGCCATCAAACATGGCCGACGTGACGCATCCCTTCTTCCGTCCTGCGCTTAGCCTGGACGGGCGAGATATCGGGTTATATTTCAAGAGTCATTCAACGGGGGAACAACTGTGCACGGTTCAGTGGCTTTTGGCTGGCACAGACGGAGCGCTGTAGATAACGGCAGCGTTTGGAGCCGCACAGTATCAGTTGACCCGGACCAATTATTCATAAGGCCTTATTGTGATGGGTGCCGCTGCGATCAAGTCCGGCAGAAGCAGTTGAGAGAACAAGAACTGGCAGTGTTGGGTGTCAGGACATAAAATGTAATCCCAAGTAAAAAAAAAAAAAAACCTCCATAAGAGTAAACAGATTTCAAAAGACAACGTAGGATGGTTGGTGGATAGGAGTTGGAAAACTACAAGTTCCCAAGAGAAGGTTTTAAACAAATAAATTGTGATTGGTAAAATAATGTTCCCAGGAAAATTTTACAAATCTACAGTGGACCCAAACATTTGCTGGAAAGAGGGACCACAGCTGCCCACTAATACATGAGAACCCCTATAAAAAGGTGTGTAACTTCATTTTTTGATAGTTTGAACACAAAATATTCCTTAATATGCATTAATATACATTAGAAACCATCTTTGTATGAACTTGGAATCCAATATCTAACAGATTTCCTCTGTTTGACTATGCAAAAGTCATCCAATCATGCCCAAAAGCATTTCAGCTTTTCAAGCTGGATTTTTGTTTGAGTATTTCAGAAAAGAAATCCAGAATAGACCATTTTTTATAATTTGGAGTTATGTAGTTAATAGCTGAATCCGCAAATACTGAACTCCATTTGGACGAAGACCCACTGGAACCAAAACAGTTGCATGTATTTTATAGAATAGTACAGCTAAAGCCGAGCCCTAAATACAACTGAATATCTGTGCAAAGACTTGAAAGTTGATATTCCACAGATACAAAACTCTATTCCTCAAATCTAAGCAGTTTTGCTAAGAAAAATTGGTATTAGATGTGCAGAAGGTGAGGAGATGTAAAGGTTGTTCTGAAAACTATTGATTATTTCACTTTTTTCATTATGCGCTACTTCGGTGTATTTTTATTTTTACTAAAATCCCAGTAAAAATACACCAAAAGTTGAAGATGTAAGCTGAGAAAATGTGGGAAAAGTTCAGGGCATATGCAGCCTTTTTCCAAAGCGCCATATGATGAGCATGATCTTCAGTGGCAGAACACAGGTAACATCATTAAGCCACTCCCCGAGAAAGCCTATTATGCTCCAGGGCAGAAGACGCTCAACATTTCTGCAAAAACAATCAGAAAGGAGCTGCTGAGAGGAACCTTTGAGGCACGAACCCAACGAGAGCTGACAGAGAAACCTGGCAGAAGCCGTTCACCTTTTAGCTCGGATGAGCAGCTCTGCTCACATCTATTTACAATCAAAATGAGCCGCAAAAACGCGTACCCCCAAGCAGACACAAAAGGCCCACTTATGTGGAAGCACAACAGTGTGGCAATTATCGGAGAGAGGAGCAATGCTGGATCGGTTACAGTTGTTGAATGTTAATTACAGCGTTTTACGGCGTCGAGGAGATAACGAGTTAGCGCCTGGTGACAGCAGCGACACGTCCTTTAACGAGAGCCGTGGAAATTTATGAAACTTGAGATCAGGGACAATGAGGCGTTGCTGGCTTGTCAGACACTCTGCTGCTCGCCCTCCCTTAGTCCTAATGAAGGCGCATGCTCGTTCCTCTCCTTCGCTTCCCCACCTTCAGTCCAAACTGATTGCTATTCATTTAGAACGGGTAAAAAAAATTTTTTTTAATCTGTAAATTTGGATGTTATCTTTGGCCAATCTAAATGCTTTCCACCCGTCCGCTAACGCCATTATGATTCCCTGTTCGCCTCATCTCAAATTTATGAGATAGGTTTTCGTTGCGGTTATTTTTTTTTTTACCTACAACGACATATTTCAGAAAATTGTAGTCGTCCCTGTCTGTCTGAAGTGAGGGATCAAGAGCTGGGTGAAATCTGGGAAGCCGTAGCGGTCATTCTGTGAAGCCCGGTTTGGAATTTAGGTTAATGGAACCATTATTAGGGCTCAGCTTTAATGCCCGCCATGCTTAAGAGGATACATACCCTCCATATTTAGAATAATCCCTGGAAAAATCTTAAATTCCTCCCCCCCGCCTTCCTCACTTTAGCTACGCACTTTGAAACAGCAGAGGTCAGAACCTACAGAAAACAGGCCAGACGACTTACTAAAAGTGAGGAGTTATCGATTTGTTACAGAGAAGAATAAGAGACATTCTTCTTCTTTTATACCAAAATCTAACACGGAGTTACTCCTAGGACATTTGTGGGAACCTATATTAGCATACATAGCACTTTATACACGAGAAGAAAAGATGGAGCACTGGGATGGTGTTCAGATGTCAATAAAAACAGGTGTTAACCAGCTTAGCAAAGATGTTAAGAGCTTGGATAATCCTAGCCTGGATCCAAGCGGGGCTCCTGCTCTGGAATACTAATGCCCACAATGCACGCTGGAATCACACAAAGTTGATTACGGGCTTAGACTAGACTAGTACAAGTGGAAGGAGGTGTCAAAGCTTCATTTGCAATTAATTACAACCAATACATGTCGCTTTGTCTGCCAGCCTAGTCATATATTAATCTATGTTTTTCTGTAAAAATTACTTTACCTGCGTTGGAGTTACGATCCGCCCCTGAAAAGCACCAAGGTAAATTCATGGAGGACTTATCCTGTAAATTCTGCTCAACATTTAACATACGGTTCAGTTTTCTCCCAACTGGTCCCCATCTGGATAAAAGGTTTGCTCCTCTTAGGAAAAAAAAAATAAAATCATGTCACACATATGACCTTGTGGTGTTTATCTTTCTAAATACGACAAAAGCCCCTAAAATGGGCTCATCCACGCTGATCCTCGGCTAAGCCTTGGCAGAATATGCTGTGTCATTGAGCCCCAGCAATCAACACCGCCATTGTGTGTCCAGCCATCAAGTGAGCAGAGAAGGTCCAGATCATCTAAAGTGGAATGTTAACTTCATATTTCAAACTAAAGATGATATAATATCTAATAAATCTTTTGAACTCCAGATTTTTAAGGATAAAAATGAGTGCTTGCAGAGAAATGTGTGTAGAATTTATATATGTACCGTTTGTATTAACGTGGTGGCAGAATCACCAGAATCAACAGAGTGACAAACGTACGTTAAAAATATACATGCGTTATGAGCATTTAAAGGGGCAAAGTTATGTACAATCAATTTTGGGGGGTTTTACATCATGCTATAATATTCCCTCATCATAAATTTAGCTGGAGTGTTATCTCGAAACTTTCATGCATGTCTGAGAAATCCTTTAATCTCCCGTGGCAACCATTCAGCTGGACAAAACGCTGGGATGGACCCCGAGACAAAGTTCATCGTCGGAGCCGGGATTTCCAATGGTTTGAGCTCCTGCCTCACAGAGCAGAAGTCCCCACTCTGCTAATTGCTGCTGACTAGTCTGAAGGAGCAAATACCAGGTAGAACTGTGCATCTGCTGAGCTCATCATATGAGCTACTTTTCAGAGCAACACTGGTAAAAAACGTTGTTAAAGGGTTAATAGAGACACAAAGGCCCAATTTCAAGGTGATAAATTACAAAGTTTAATTTTTTTGAAGTCATGTCATATAGATAACATTTTTATTACAACTGGTAATAAAACATAGTTAACACAGTTAATTGATTGTGCTGGAAAATGACAGGTGTGCCCGGAAAATACACACTACTGCCCCTTTAAAAATGTATGTGCTGCTGTGTAATCGTCTGTTGCATAAAATACCAAGAAAACATGTTGAAATTGCAATGTGACAAAAATGGGTACACCTGCCCAGGTTGCAGATTGTTGCACTGATTTGGTTTAAAAAACAACAAAGAAAACAATAAAACCTCTTGAAAAATTACATGACATATTTTGAGTTTTCAGTGAAGTTTTGTTGGTTAAATTGACCTATTTGACTGAACCAGTAAACATGTGCCTATCTGAACACAACAGACAACACCTACAGCAAAGCAATCAAAGCTTAAACACACCACAAATCCATATTCAGAACATGGAACATGCCCCCACACACAAAAAAATATGTCTGCAACTAAAAAGTAAAAAAAAAAAAAAAAGAGAAAAAGAAAAAAAATGAAGTAAACAAACCAACACCTTGGCCTGAAAGCACTTAAACGGAATTAGAAGTCTTTATCGATCTCAAAACACGCCGCCGCGTCTGTTTGGGCAAAACTAGGCTAAATAAATGCGACAGTCATTTCTGTTTCACTTAATCAACTGTGAATGCATCACCTCGCCTGCTGCATGCATTTGTACAACTTTACATGCCACCACATAATCAAATCAGCATCTGGTGTCAGGGTTGCTTGTGGTTCGGGGTGCTCTCATTTGTAAACACCACCTGCCAGTTCTCACTCCTCTTCACTTGCCGGGCGACATTAGCGCGAGCGTGAAATGCGATGTGTTTTGCGCTGAGCAAAGCTCGGCGCCGCGTACATCTGAGTCTGTCCCCCCCTGCCTCCCTCCACCTGGAAAGCAGGCGTGAATAATCTGTGGTCACCTAAGTCAGGAGGGGTTGTCATCCATGCGACAGCTGCCAGACAGCTGCAGTAACACATGAAGACCAGATCCTTAAATCCTCCCTGAGTAACACAAAATTATTATTATTTTCCTGTGTGTTTGATTTTTAAAACTTCCATGCCATAGATTCATTTTCTAAATAACCTGTACTGCCTTGCTACATTTTTCTTTTGCATATTTTGTAATCGTACAAAAAAACGCAAACTTTTATTATTATTTTGCTATTTTGCCAGCACAAAAAAAAAAATATATATAGTTTCATTTTTAATAATAGAAATCAGAATAGCAAGGCATGCATTTGTATATCATCCCATGTATTGTGATTACCTTCAAAAGTCATTAAACTGGTGAACAGAGGCCGTGTGTGTGTGCGTGTGTAATTTAGTATGAGTATAAATACAGCTGTTCTGTGAAGGCCTCAAATGTGTGTAAGAGTGGCAAGGGGAAAATTATTGTTGAAAGAAAGCCATAAGAAGAAATGTTTAAAGTTTTCACAAGCTGTGCAGGACATGTGGAAGAATGTGCTCTGGTTTGACGAGACCAAAAACAAACTTTTACAAAAAACCCGTTAGACTCAAGACCTTCCAGTGGTACACCGACCGTAAACATGTGGCAAAAGCTTCTACGGAACGATTCATGGAAGAATATTCATGGCCCAGTCAAAGTCCAGACCAAAATCCAGATAAGAATCTATGTCTAAATTTGAGAATTATTGTTCCAAGAAGGTCTCCGTGTGCCACTTTTTTCCCACACGATTAAGCCACAGTGTTCTTAAGTAATGATGCGGCCAGTATATGGGAACGATTGTTTTCCAATAAAAAGCTTTCATGCTGGGATGAAGTGGTTTTTCATCTGTATCAAAATTAGTGTCTTTTGCAAAATCTGCAATGGATTTTTTTTTTTTCATACCACAAGTCATGTGATCAACAACCGGACGTTACTACTGGCAGAAAGATCGAGGAAGACGACATGAAATGAAAGGAGGAAGATGGTGCGGCATGATTTTTAATGACTTATCGAATGAATACATTTATTCACATGTGATTTTATTTGTGTTTTTCTTATTCAATGGAAACACCACAATTGCGAAATCATGTTTTTGTCAACATCAGCAGAATATTGACACGACTGAGCGTAACAATGAGAGAGACTGAGGAGAGAGTGTGATGAAGTCAATCTGAAGATTCTGAAGAAAAAGACAACCTTAGTGGTTTTAGTGCACGGGAGGAACATGAAGATGGGAATCAATGACTTCTCCTGGTGGGCGACTGTATTTTTAAGCAGACGGGCACCGTTTGGAAAAAGCATTTACTTGTATTTGTGCATGCTACCGTAATGCATTTTCTTACAAGTAAAGAAAAAAAAATCTGCTTAATTATGTTCTGATGCAATGTGGACAACTGTGGTGCACAGACGAGTTGCAGCCTATGGATTTCCAATGTTTTCTCTTTTGAAAGTTAGTGGGTGCAGCTCACAGATGTGCTCAATAGTTTGGAAATTACAGTAATCTTAGTCATCTTGAGTTATTTGGTAAAGAAAAATGGGTAGAAATGTATGTTTCTACACCTGCAAAACCGCTAGAAACCTACCAAAAAAACACCAAAAAAAAAAAAAAGCATTTTTATTTGTAAAAAGTTTTGACTCTCAAACCATTTGTCCCATGTCACAATTAGGGGTGACTTTACCATCAAAAAGTGGGCAAGTTCAAGTGGTTCTGCGTACCACAATAAAGTCTATACTAAATATTGTTAGTGAAAAACTAAAGCTTAATCAGACAGAAGACATTTAAACTGATCACCTCATACCTTCATCAGAAACAAAGAGAATGCAACTAAGAATGCACATATGATCTGAAAAGCGCCACACCAATATTTGCTGCTTAACATGCTATAGCATAAGCAAGTCAGATTAGAATCTGTCACTTTTGCTTTTGATGAATGTCCACCAGGCGGGAAGCTTTGAGGAAAGAGATAGAGAGAACAAGCGTGGGGGGGGGAAGAACACACAATTATAAAAGCTTCATTTCTTCAGAGAACCATAAAGTCTCGTCCCAGAAGGGCAGCTGAGCACAAATCAATTTCTTTCAGTCGATTACAAGCACTGAGGTTCTAACCTTCATTTGTGAGTCTAATACTCTAACAGTTATGTAGAACACATACCAATTAACCAATTCTGCAAGAATAAGAGGGCCATGAACTGACGCGATTATAGAGGCTGGGCCCCCGGGGAGGTCGGGTTATCGGCTCAGGAGCATGGAAAACGAGGGGCACAGAAGCGCCAGCGATCAGGGAGTGGGAATAAAATTTTTTTTTAAAAAGACACAGGGAGAGGAGAGATGGGAGCCCAGGAAAAAGTCATTTATTAAGTCTAATACTCTGTGAAATGTTCCCATGGTAATAAGGCAGGAGATTGCGTTAATATCAGAGAACCATGCAGAAAAGGTCACTCGATATCTGCGCCGCCCACCGGGGTCGCGCCAACGGGAGCTGCTCAAACACATCTGATAATGCTCTCAGCGTCGCCGCTCGGCGCCAGAGGTCGAGAGGATGGGAGCTTAGGGAAAGATGCCATTTGTGGAAATTGCACTGATACGCCGCTGTGCTTTGACACTGTTCCCGCTGCAAAAGCTTTTGGCTTTTTCCTCCCGCAGACAGCTGTACAACAGACACGACGCGATCCACGAGCGTACGGTTCCCGAAGCGCATAATGCCTTCCACCAAGTCTTTGATTTTATAGTCATTTATCTCTACAAAGACGTGAATACGAGAGGAAAAAAGAAGAAGAAAAAAACATGTCTTGGTTTCGTTTGGATTATAAAATATCTGTGGGCACATGAGCTCATGAAAGGAAATGCATTAGACACACTCTCCATCTTTCAATAAATCTGATTTTTATTTTCCTTTCGGTTCCGAGAGGCTGAATAAGCCTCAGCAGATATGCGAGGATCAACACATTGTCATTCACTGCCGAGGTGCACCTTAACCACCGCCCTCGCAGCCACAAGATTTATGGTAATTCCTGATAGCATGTGATAGGATGCTGCCCATAAAACCCATGTGAGGCATGAGTTTCTATGGTAACCCTTCCCTCTATTTGCTAGCCCTGTGAGCATTGGCGTTTTGCTTTTTACCCTACATTGTAGGCACCATCTATTGAAATGCGGGCTGCGGGAATGAGATGCAGATTTGTGGCAAAGCAGAGACACAGATGTTTCCTCATTGCCTTTTAATCTCCTATTCCCATCGCGACTGGCAAGAAACATTCCCCTTTAGAAAGGTAATTGGAGGGGATGAATAATAAACAAAACGAAAACAGGCCGGTGTTTATTGGGAACATTTTAACATTTGGAGTAATCACACTTTATGGCTATTTGTTAACATGCGGAGACTAAAGCAAGTGCAGCTTTTCTCTCTGGAAATAATCAACCAATGAGCTTTAACTTGTCTAATCAGGAAGGAACCCGTTGGGGTCTGGCAGAGGAGGCCGTTGCTTTTGTCAGGGGAAGGTGACAACAACCTTTTTGTCTTTCGTCGTTTAAATTAAATTATATTTCTTTCCAAATGATAATGTGGTTAATAAATGTTTTGCAACACAAAAGAAGGAAAAAAGTGAGCATGTTTACTTCTGTAAAAGTAAAAGTTCTCTGAAGTAACAAAGTGAATTGGGGAATTTTTACTCACCTGCTAAAGCGCAGCCTTTCTGTGTTCAAAATCCTTCCTGCCTGAGGTTTGTGAAACTACTCAAATCTTGACTTCAAGAGACGGAACAACTGACTACCAGAAGAACAATGACAGCTGCAGGTGTTGTTTGTCAGCATAAAGTTTCTCACGTAGGATATTGTTCTGTTTTACCACCTACAAACTATTTTGGTGGCATCCATTTATCGCTTTACAATATTATATTAATAACTGTTCTCTATGTTGCTTCTGTTTGTAATTACCTGCAGGACTGGTATATATATTTTTTCCTATGTGCTCACACTAACATACTTTAGATGTACTCTAACATTACTTATTGGGAAGCCCAATAAGTAAAACATGAACTGAATATATGTATAAGAAACAGTTGCATGACTCAACAATTTGACCCAACTTAGTTCCTAAGTAAGTTAGTAATTTGAAAAACACCTGGTGGAACTCTGCATCTGCTGAGCTTCATAAAGTTGGCAAAAACATTGTTAAAGGGTTAATGGAGGAGAAATGATGTTGTGATGACTTCCTGTAGGCGGAGTTTGAGAAAGAGCAAGATATTTTAAAGCGACAAGAGGTCCAATTTCAAGACATTAAATTACAAGGTCAATATTTTTAAGTCATATTTTATATATAATTTTATTAATAACTTACTTAATTGTGCTATATAATGGCACTACGTGTCTGGAAAACGCGTAATACTGCCCTTTGAAAGAACACATATGGACATAATAAATCCATGTGCAATGTTTAAATTAAAACACTCATCCTTTAATCATTTGACGCAACTGAGCTTAATCATAATACCCTAATGTTCAAAAATGTTATTTTTTTCCCCCAACATATTGAACATCACTCCTGTGTGTGGCCAGCTGGAGGTGTCCATTTAATCCACCACATGCCAACAAGATGCGGAGATAAAGTAGGCTGGGGTTTTAGTCTCGCGTGGTAGTAAAAATTGATTTGATGACTAAGAGCCTTTATAGTGCAACACAGAGGAGATCTAAATCCAGTAGCACATATCTGTAATTTAATATGTGTTCACCGAAATCCTTTACATCATCTCTGCTGTCTAATTGCCTGGCTTCCATATGTTTCGCACACAAGCAATTAAACCGCCATGAACTCGACCTCCAGCTTGGCGAATGCAAGTTTGAGATAATGACTTCATTACACGTTGCCTGGCCCACAGTGTTGGAAGTGAATGCAATTCCTTCATCTCCCAGACATCAACCTCCGTTTTCAGGAGCTCCTCTGTGTATTTGTTGACAACGCCGAGACAAATGTGGGTATTTCAGCGCCGTGTGATATCAGACACCCAGCTATTTGCATGAAAAGCCTGTCCCCTTCTCCCTCCCCGGAGAGCTTTATTATGGGAGGATATTTTCAAACGCCATCAAATGCGCCAAACATTTACTTTGATAACTCCATCAGATGGCTCCCCGGGTTTTAATGGCGGCAATCTGAGAGTGCCGAGGCACACGCCTAAAGCGCAGACAATGGCGGCGGGGAGAAACACGAGGACGGCTCGAATAAAATCACTTTAAAAAAAAAAAAAAGAAAAGAAAAAAAGTTTAGAAATAACGTACCTTGAGGACCAGAGAGTGGCAGCCCATTTAACTATGTGTGACTCGTTCTGGCTTCTGCGCTGGCAAGAGATTTGAAACGCGGCGAGTGTTGTGGGTCAACATGACAGCGCGGGAGAAAGACAACCCGGGGCCTCCATCAATCCTCTCAGCCGCAGCCTCCCACCCACACGCAGCAAACTGCTCCCCACGGCAACTTTCTGGCTGGATTATGACAGCGCCGGCAACGTTCTCGCACTGCGCCGGAAAACATAATAAAACCGGGAAATCTATTAAATGACCAAGTGCTTGCCAGAACGAGGGAGAAGATTTGAGAAAATGGGGGAAAAACAAAGTGCAGGACTAATTAGCCAATTAATTTGTAATTAAGCCAATGCAGCCTAATGGCGTGTGCTGGAATTGGTAATAGCTCCACCAGACAGAGGAGCCCATTAAACTAACTGTAGGCTGCCGAATGTAACAGACGGACTCAAAACACAGTCTGGGAAAGGCCCAACGGTTGGATGTTACGATTACAGCTGCCATCTACAATTTCAGTCATACCAAACACACACACAGACACACACACACACGGTTAAGTATATTGTTCTTTGAGCTTTAGCATGTTGACTGCAAATGTGAGAGAAGTCTCCCCCTCCAGATACAAAATTCAACAAAGCATTTCATTAAGATTTTCATTATCAGCCGTGGCAGAGTTTGCTAATAAATGCTAATTATATTCAAACTAATATTTAATCACCAACACTTTTTTTTTCCCAGTCAGCTCAGTCTGAGGAAATACTAATTTTACTCGGTGCATGCACGCTGCCGTTCATGAATGTCAGCGGTGGAAACAGCAACTAGAAATAAAAGAGGAAATGCAGAATGGTGTGCAGAGATGCTTTTTAAAAAAAAAATATGAGCAATATTAGCTTTGACTAACTTCCCACCCTAACGAGATCCTCTTGGAGGGCTATTTTGGTGTAATTAATAATGCAAACGGAATAAATAACAGCATAAATATTCATCAGTGCATTTACTCTGTGGTGACACAGAGGAGTCTTTAAAGATGAAGAGGGAAACTGAGCCTTGTGGTAGTGCTGCTGCTAAATATATTAGTTAAATGCATTGATTAGTATACCTTGAACAGGCTTCTGTTAATACGCTGCTCCTCCCTCCTCAGACAGAAATGATTTAAAGCTGTTGAAAACTACAGCTGCATTTCCATTTCCTGTCCATTTGGGACTTTATATTTGGGAAATGTATAGTTTTACATTTTTCAGCTTTATTCTGTAGCTGTAATTCTGTAATAAGAGTGACTTCCAAATTCAATAAGGTAATTTCCCCTCTGAAATGACGATGTCCTTGAAATGCCCACTCATTCTCTCAGTACATGTTATATCACCTCACTCTATTGTTTGCGATTTAAATCGCACCTTGGAACCATTCCCCAACTAAGACGGTAAGGAGAAGGAAAACAGCTAAACTCTTCATAATATGTTACGTACGTAAAGAAGAAAGCATATTTGGGCATAAGGACCATCAGCACTCGTCAATTGATGCTTGAAACAGGTTACTGGACTTTAGCTGTGGGTATCAGGTTCAAAAAGACTCCTGTTCACCACACCTTCAGGCATTGACCGATGCTTCCAGCATGGGCTGTTTAATAGAAAACAACTGATGTGTGTTATGTGTGAATGAAATGATCCATGGAGTGTGTTCCAGCTATCAGGGGAATACACCTCTCAGTTCCCCAGGGGATGTTTGTTCTAGGATTTAGGAAACGAAGCTCAAAGCTACCGATGAACCTGACTGTAACAGAACAGTGGCAACTCAAGGAGGAAGAGAGGACCAATGGTTCAAATCTTCACCTAGCCAGAGTTACTGAGGGAGTGATAGGAATTTCCTTCAGTTTGCATGTTTTTTGTCGATCTAAAGAAGTCTTATGATTGCATTCCCCTAAAGCATTTTGTAGGGAATGCAAGCAAAACTTTTATGGGACATTTTTGTCTCTTGTACTTCTGCCGAACAATCGACGTGGTCGTGTGGTTGCGGGACGTTGGGATGCTGCTTGTTGCAAGTTCAGTTTGCAGTGCTTGTAGATAAGATTGCAAGATGTAGCTGCAGAGAGTTGGTGGTCTAGTTCAGAGTTTCACTTCTGGTCTTTGCAGATGATATAGTTCTGTTAGCGTCTGCAAACACAGAAGTGGCTTATATCAGAGAGTCAAGCAGCCAAGATAAGAATCAGTTCTTCTGAGGTCATAAAGCTCCAACCGGGTCTGTACTGAATCTTTGCCTCAAGTATTGTTATGTCTTGATCCTGATGATGGCAGAATGAAGCAGAGGACATACGGATGGGTGTGTTGTGGTGAATAAGGAGCTGATCAAAAAGGCACAGCTCTCAATTTCCTGGTTGTTCTGCCTTCAAACCCAGATCTATTACCCTATTATCATCAGATTGGGATCATAACAAAAAAACAAATACAATATCCTGGATATAAGATATCCAATAATGGTGCACTAGGAGCAGCTGATGAGCACTTTTATGGCAAGAAATCTTTGAGATATCTGTACTAGTAACTACTAATACTAGTAATATCTAATAACTACTACCACTTTCAACACTTTACATCTTTTATATATCTAATTCAGACTGAACAGTTCTTTATTTTTTAACCCCAAAATATAAAATGAAATTAAAACTTTTACTTTCTGTCCCAAATTTTGTCATACCAAACAAATTTGAGAGACAGAACTGGATATCCCATAAGATCAAACTTTCAACCATATACAGAGATCTATAGACATCTTTATGTAAATATGTGTTCTCCTTTCATCTCATGTTGCTTCTTAAGGGCAATGGCATTTTTTCTGTCTTTCACTTATAATTTCCTTGGGAAGATAGCTTAACTTTGAGTCAGTGGAAGAATAATGGCTAGATGAAGGAATGCTCTTGAACTGATATGTTTACGGCATAACTGGGCTCAAATAAACATGTTAATAAAGAAGTGAAAAGAAACAATATATATCCTCAACAAGGCAATTTTCTCTCTTTATTTCAGTGCAACTTGTTGCCTCATTGAGTAGTAAGAATGTTGCATGTGAGGATTCCCAGTGCAATTCAGTTTTGCTGCTCGTCACACTCTGACACATCTAATATGAAGGACAAGATCACCACAAAGGACAGACAAGCTCACTGCAGCTGAACCTTGACTGAATGAACGAGACACAATGCTTTCACTCGGTGTCAGTGATCATTGTTTGCCTTCTACGTATAAAGGATATGTTCTTTATTTGCAATATTTATCACAACGTCCATATAGGTCACCTATCAAAGTGGTTTGCACGTATCACTTTATGCATCCAGAGATTAGTTTTTATGTTGCAGGAAAGTTAGAAACCATTTTTGGGAACAAAGACTGAAATGTTTTAATGTATTTTAGTAAGTAATATAATAATCTTGTGTAACAGTATTACTCAAGCGGTTAAAGTGTTTGAAATGGGCTTGAGAAAAATGTCCAACATTGCACAAGTAGTGGAATATGTAAAATAAGTTCTAATACTAAGTATAGTCAAAAATACAGTTTCACGCATTTTTCAGCAGTAATCTCTACATCCAATCTATTTGATCAGTTTTCATAAAATTTATTTTTTTTACATCCATAGAACTATGCCGTAATGTTTTTTACCCATTAAAAAGAGACATTTATGGGACATTTATTAGTTCAATAAAATGACATGCCTTCATAAGATTACAGCTATTACCAAACATCAATAATTTCGCTGACATTCTGACAACCGAACTGACTTTTCAACCCAATCCTGGAAACCACTGAGGGAAAACCCAGGCTGAACCCTCTTGACCTTAGAGCGACCAACACAAAGCTTTTAACATTGACAGACCACAGTTCAACGTTTCAAAGCAAACACACGGTGGTATAATGTGTAGCCAAACCTAGATAAGCCACTCGTATAAGCAAAGCATTACTCAACATCCCCGGGCTGATTGCAAGGCTTCCCTATGTTTATCACCTTGCTAGGACAACCTTCTGGGCAAACACACTTAACACAGCCAGCAATCGTGGTGCAATCATCTTCCCTTCTTGGTGTAATCATCTACCCCTCAGATCTCTTCTGGCTCTCCTGGGTTAATCTTCCAGGACCCGCCAAGTTGGGTCGTGCTGCTGAAACTATCAGCCGGAGCTGCCTGCTCGACCTGGGGAGGCCGTTGTCAACGCGGTGGAGCCGGGGTGGAAAGACAATCATCGATAGGATAGGATTTAATCCAGCTCCAGAACCAAGGGTAATGGAGTGTCTGTGTCTCGGTTAGAGATAAATTGTGAAGCGGCGGCGTCCCCTGAGCCCCCGGAGCACCTCTGACTGCAGCCATCTGGTGTTGATCTCTATCTTGTTCACCTCAAACCCAGACATAAAATGGCAGTCATTTCTCCCCATTTCTCCTTTCCTCTCTGTTGCCCCTGTTCCAGGTATGTAAACAATCAGACACACTTTGTTGGGCCATGTTTCATTGATTTCTTGTCTCGCTGTCTCTAATCAGCCCTTCAGTGGTTTAATTATCTGTAACTTGTGGTGGGTTATCTTTTCTTTTTTTCTATGCCCCGCTTGGATTATGCTCCCACAGGTCATGTCAGCCTCTCACAGGGCCTCTTTATCTTTAAGTTGCATTTAATCACTTTAAACATCACACACAGACACTGGACCTTTATCCAAAACATATTGGTCACTATTGAAATAATAACAAATTTCAGTGTCTAACAAGTGAAGAAAAAAAAAAACTAATAGTGGGAGAATGGAGGGTTGAGGGGGAAGCTAAACGACCAAGTGAGGTGTGCTGAATTATAGATATTTTTTTATAATAGTGTTCCTCAAGGTTAGAGAAGGGGCGGTCTAACAGAAGTGTGTTTTGCTGAAGCACAGCGAGACCGATAAAGGTGTCTGGGTCACAAAAGCCAGGAGCTTGTGTTACTAATCAGGCTGTTTTAAATACCTCTCTCAATGTGAATCCAATTACTAGCCGCTTTTGTTTGTTCACACAAAGCAGCTATGTTCAAGGCCCGTCTCTCTCTGATTTTAATCAATCCTCTGGGGAAGTGTGTGTGGGAGATACAGATCAGGACTTGCCATACGTCAAACAAAGATATGCGTGCGAGCGCGTGTGCGTGCGTGACTGCGTGTGTGTGCGTGTGTGTGACACGGAGGGCTGTTTGTGTGTCTAGTTGAATAACAGTGATGAAAACTGTCAAAGAATGTGAAAGCATGAAAGTGTTTTCTAACAGTATTTATCTCTGAAATGTGTTAGAAAAATTCAGCAAGCTCGCTAACTTTTTTTTTTTTTCAAAAGATTAAATTCCAGGTTCAAATGGAATATGAAGATATACTTTGGACTCAAACAGCAGAACGGAAAACTTTACATGAGACAAATATACTAATATCTGAAGCTTGCCTACTATTAATGGTGGTTTCTCAAACCTAGTAGCATTGGCATTTGCTGACTATGTGCAAAATGAGTAATGTCAATAAGGTGGAATTTTTTGTACATATACAAAGAGTAATCAGTTGTTGACTTAAAGTGCATTTTCAGCTTGACTGGTGATGAGCCAGCTGGAAACCCAAAACTACAATCTTTATCTGATAAAATGCAAGTGCTACCACGTGAGAGTGAGAACACGCTATTAGGGCAAAACACTCAAAGCCAGCTATTTTCGGTCTTGAGTTTCATATGGAATCAGAGGAAGAACAAAGATGTAGAAGAAGCTAATTAAAAAGAAAACAGGTATGAGGGTCTTGCTGTATTTTGTCTTCTCTCTGTCATGGATTTGGAAATGTTGGCCACCTTTTCGAAGCCTAGATATTAAGATAAGATCCATATTTTCCAGCAAAGAGACAAGCAGACATCTGTTTTAATAATCATACCCATGCTAATCCCTAAAAAGATGCTAAAGGCTAGGGCAAGTGACGGTGATAACATTGGTAAATGTGATAATGATACCAAGTGCAATATAATCCTGTTTTTTTCCCCTTCCCTTTCTTTCTAATCTGTGCTTCATACAGTAAGCAGACTTTAGCATTTTTAGCAATATAATTTTGTGTTTGTGTTAGCAGCTGCCCTGAGACTAGTAGCTAGCTAAATATAGCATCAGCATGAAAAATACAACTTCAAAACACTAAGAATATATCATCCAGTAATTATTGCACTCCAACAAGTTGCTACCTCTGCTCCCAACATAAATAACTAATAACTGTTAACCACAGGAAGGCTAGATGAAAATATTTATAACGCTTTTAATTTTTTCTTTTTCATATCAGACTTCTTACAGATAACCTTCAAAATAGAAATCTCTTCTGGAAATGACTTTGTTAAACCACCGCTGTTCCTTTTGTCTTGGGGGCAGAGTTCCGAGTGATTGAGTCAGCTCTGATGAAGGAAATGTTCTGCTTTGCATTTATATTTGGTGACCACCTTCTCCACAGGCAGTGGAGTCCCCAACTGAACCTTCACATCAAATTAAGCACACAGCTATCCTTTATAAGACCGTCCAATAATGTCACTGCCGTTCTCCCTCTCCGTCATTATGCCAGCTGCTTTCTGTTGGCCTGTTTACGAGCTTCATAAAAAGCAACACAAAACATCTGGAACCTCAAAAGGGACTTTAAGTGGAGCTCTTAAAAAGAACCGCCGGAGCAGACTAAAGTCTGCTTTGTCTCGCTGTTGTTTCAACTTTAAGCTCAAGAGAAAACCAAGTCATGAGTGACTTTCTTCCTCTTAAATCAATGCAAGATCTTCACAATTCACATGTAATAATGAAATATACATAGATTTGCCGGGTGCTCTTTTTGTGCTCCCCTCCCCCACTCAAGCTATCTCGTTATCTTGCCGAAGCCACAATAAATAGATTTTTGTGGTTTTTTTCAGATAATGAAATGATTTTATTACATGATAAAAATAAATGTCTCTATGTTGTGGCTCTTGTGAAATTATCCTGTTGTCACAAAATAACTTTCACAACACATATTCTTGTGATAATGAGGCAATGCTCTTGTTATCTGGAAAAAAAACACTAAGTAGTATTTATAGCAGCGATGGCCTTCCATAGCCTGTACAGATAAATGTATTTCTCTCACTCTTTGGAGTTTATCCTCATATAACCAGTAAGCATGCTTTTGGACAGCCTCAGTATGAATATAAAGATTTTTTTTTTGGTACCAATCAGGAGTGAATTTGTGAGGTTGATTATCAATAAAAACGTGGTCAAACATCAGCCACGGTCCATTTGGCCGGTGGGGCAGGACATCGATTCGGTGTGTGTTTCCACACAGCCACCGGTTCTGACAGCATACTATTTGAGCAGGGAAATCCAGCCTGAATGGCAGGAGTGAATTTAATGATTCATTGCCCATTCAGGGTCTTCATCTCTGAGGTCAAGCGCACTTTATGAGGTCACCGCCTGCAGATTTATTACCTAAATTTCCCCTGACTGCCAATACTTTGTGCATCCAAATAGGGTCACTTTGAAAAAAAAAAAGGGTTTTTGAAGGTCTGGTTAAAGTACTACCTGGCAGACAAAAAATAATAATCAAAACAATTTATACAGATCAAGTGATGATTCTGTGTTTTTCTACATGATTTGACGCTCTAAAACAGAACAAGTGCAATCTGCAGTCTATTACAAAGCGCTGCTTTTAATGTTTGTCCCCTCTCTCCCTGCACAACATTAAGTGAGTGGGAAGCAGAAAACAAGTGCAGAAAAGTCAAACCACTCCACCAAAGCTTCCCTCTAATAAGCTGTTTGCGTAGGAGTGTGAGATGTCTTCGACCCTGACCCTCACAGCTTTACTTTTACATTTTGCATGTAGCAAAGCGGATACTACTTCCAGTCAGTTCGGCTCAGCTTTTGTGCTTTAAGCCTCATGAATAGACCCTTAACAGTGGGAGAAGGAAAAAGCAAAAGAAAAGACAAAAACAAAAAAAGAGGAAAAAAGCAACACTTACTCAAGCCGTGAGGAAAATATTCAGTTCTTCGTTTTTAGACCTTAGAATCTCTTTGACGTCTTTTTCTATCATACAGGCGGAGAACTTAACAGAGAATTAACCACACAGATAAAAAAAAAAGACAGACAAAATGTCCCAGAATGAGCCAGAGACATCATCTTTCATGTCCAAAACAAAGGTCAAAGTCTCAGGCAGCCCACGTTCAGACCCAGCAGCTAATCGCCTCACTTTGTCATCCCATGTGGGAGAATTACAGCGGCTGTTAAGAGTGCATAATGAATGCCATAAAGTTGCCCTATAAAGCGAAGGTTTTGGCCAAGATCTGGCAGTAAGTGGGAGCAGGTCTCACCATGGACCTGACTGTGCTCGCCCTCACTTGGAGAACGATCGCTGATGGGTTTTGTGAGGACGAGAAGGGAGGACGGGTGGGTGGGGGGCTGCTTCCACATCATTAATGAACGATAATATTTCAAAGAGGGGAACGGAGGGCCCGAACAGTGACCGTTATATTAAAAAAAAAAAAGAAAAATCAAACAGCGTGACCTTGTTAAGATGAATGTCTGGTAGCGACGTTCCCCTCGGCGCGGCTGCATTAAAGGCGGTGCTTCGCTTTTTAAAGAAGCGGGCCATGGCTGCGGATATACGGGGGTGCACCAGGGAGCGTTACGAGTGGCATTTAATTAAGGAAAAGTAAGCTGTGGGATTTTATAGACTGGTCCAGGATAGCTTGATCTGGAAAGTAAGTGGAATTGAAGGATGCTTGAAAGGCAGCATAAATCTAACACAGTGCTAACTTAACCTTTCTATCATTGTAAAAGTCAGGGTGAGGACACTTAAAGCGGCGTCTGCGGCACACCGCATTATCTCACTCTGCCTCTTTTAGCTCTGAGGGAATCCACGGCACAGTAAGCTGAAGAAATATATAAAATGATGGAATACAGGCTGTAAATGTCGCTAACGACAAACAGACGAACCTGACCAAAATATCGGAGGTAGATCTCTTTAGCTGCACCTGGTGGAGGTTAGAGAAAAGATTTGTAGGCAAGTAATAAGCTCCAGATGATAATGACCTGAAGGGGTCGTTGAAGCTTTGTAATCTCCCCTTTTAGTTCACAATTCACAGAAATATCTGTTACAGTAATTAGATCACGGCTCAACTTTTTCGACAGTGCCTGCAACACAGGTGTTGGGAAAAACAAGAGGGAGACTTTTATTCTCTCTCTCTCTCTCTCTCTTTATCTCTCTCTCTCACTTTCTAAGAGTCAAAGGAGACATTTTTCTTTGGGATAACTCAAGCGGAGTCAGGTCAAGGCGTGCACGACAGGAGAGAGTGAGAAAGTAACGTTTCAGTCCGAAATAAATGTTCTTCTGTCAAACAAGCAGAATCTCAGAGATAACTGCTCCCATAGCAACACAACACAAAGCTTTTTTGTCTTAGAAGTTCAGCTTTACTGTCTTTGAGATCAGAAACAGAAATTTGGATTTTATTTACAGCAAATGCTAAAGCAGTCCAGTTTTTGTAAAAATGTAAAAGAACAATACATATGATACCTTGCAAACTTCCATGTGGTAACCTCAAATTTCTATATATTTTATTGAGATTTTATGTGACCCACCAACACAGGCCTTTGCTTTTTTTTGGATCATAAATCAAAATTTTGACGTGCACTTGTGTTTCTGGCATTTATTGACCAACTCTCAAGTTTTTAAGTTATGCATTGAAACCTAAAAGGACAAAGAAGAACCAGAAGTGCTGCATACTGGATTGCATCAAAAGCCATCTGGCAAATAGCGCACTGGCAGTTGCGCTGCAGAGTGCTTGTCTAAAGGAGACACTTCCTCCTGCGTGAGGCCCCAGGTCTTTGTTTGACATGTGGCATCCTGTGCAGGAGAGTATAACTTAAAAAAAAAAAAAAAAAATCAATGAACACACTTCCACAACGTTGCCTGCCGTTGCGCCATGGCGTGTCGTCGAGGTAAACGACACGACCGTCTCCACTCCACCACTTATTTATTTCCCCGCTAATGGCTTCGCTTAAAGCTCCAAATTACAATTTCCATCCTGGAAAAAAAAAAAACCCGTCTGCCAGACAACATCCTCGTTGGTCTCATTCTTCAAATGTTTAGACAATGCTAATTTGCTTTTTTGTAGATGAATTGATTTCCTTCAGAGTTAAAAATCAAATAATGGTTGCCATCTGTCTGCGTGCTTGCAAGGGGTTCTGCTTGTCTCGGTATGTACGCCTATGTGAACCCATGGGAGACCGGTGATTAGGAACGAGCCGAGCAAGGGGAGGGCAAATGATTCATATAATGTTATATCAACAGCTGTTATAATCCTTATATTGCTCTGTTCAATCTTTTTTTATAATTCACAGACTCAATGTCATAACACAAGCTTCGTCTTTGGAAGTTAGTTTGTCAAAGTGAAAATCATCATTAGTAGAAGGAACCGTGTCAATTCGGAGAGGTTTGTGTTGATGCCGTCTTAGCGATGGTGCTACGTACCTTAAGAGAGCCGTTTTATTTTTTCACTCTTTCAGCCATCAGGCTACTTAAATAATCTTGACCCTGTAGGAGTGATATCAAAGATTTATAGCTTGCGTGCCTAAAATGTCAAGCTGTCCAAGACTGCTTTTGAGTAAAAATTGCTGAATTTCTGTGGTTCAAGTTGATATGAGTTTAAAATGGACGTGGTGGATAAAGAGAGAACACTTTGTCTTTTTAAACAAACAGTTTCTGATTTAGGGCAATTTTATTTGAAAGTAAAAATATTGCCCTAAGAGGTAAAAAGCTTGAATCTGCATCGACCAACAGGTCAAATATGTGACATTTCTTCAAGTGTAGTTACATGGCAAACATTATTCTGCGTCCAGTGTGGACAGTCCAAGTGTTGCTGCTGATTTGACTGTGTTTTATTTTTGTATATTTCTCTCAGGCCACAGGGATTCATTTATATGTCTGGATCTACGAAGTGTAAACTGAGCAGCCGAAAGGGGAAAAATAAAATGTTATGATTCTGACTGGACTTGATATATTTACGCCTGTCTGAATGTCATAACCATTTAGATATTTGTGTCACGGCGAATACATTGTGAAAGTACACGCTTTTCTGCTCTTAATTAGCAGAACTGCTTGTACTGCAATATGTCAAAGTAGTCACAAACGCAGAAAATGCACTGATCCCTTTCTGCCAGAACATTATTTTTGCCCCTTTTTATAGAGGCATTAAAAGTAATACTAACCACACATACAGGGTATATTAAAAAGAAAAAAAAAACAGTGCATATTATGTCTCCTCTTAATTTCAAAGGGATATAAAGAACAGATTTGTGTGTAAAGGTTCATTTTCACACACCAACTTGTTAGAGGCTGTCAAACGGCAGCAAGAACGATTCACTAATTATCCTTTTCACAAACATCTGCAGAGTCCCTGGAGAATGACTGTAAATATGTCCAAGTAGGAGAACTAAACTATGTTGACTTTGAAACCTCATAAGACTTAATCGCAGACCTAATAGATTCTAATGTTAAAAAGTGGAAACGCCCTTTTGTAGCTTGAAATCTTTTTGTCCTGGGGAATGAGCTGCTGCAGAATGCTGCAACCGAACTCTTCACATCAGACTGACGGTACATGTGAAGCCAAACGACGCATCCTGACACGAGATCAGTGGGTCACTGCTTTAAATCAAAGTTCAAACACAAACTTAAAGTTGAGTTTTTGGAGAAATCCAGTCAACCAGAAAGTTTACAAGATGTGCATGACCTTTCTGTGTGGTGGTAGATATCCCCGTCACTGACACAGGAAAACGATGCAATCATATTTACATTTAGAGTATCTGTCGAGTAGAAATTTAATTGCAGCGTTTTACTATAGAGGGCTGTTTCAACAGAACTGATTACAATTCAGTGTTAGAATTTAGCAGCGACCCTTTAGGTCGACCTGCAGATTGAACCATTTCCTTCCACCTGCAGCAGGAAGGTGGGATTGGAGAAAATCCTTTCTACTTGCACATTTTCACACAGTTTGGAGGAGTAGAGCATAGTAAAATATAAGTAGTTCTCCATAGAACACAAGAAAAAACATTAGAAAATTTTTTTAACTTGTAGTTGCTTATAAAAATAAATGAATTGAAATAGTTTCCTGGCTCCTGTTCTTATTTAGTTTTTCTACCAAAATGTCCACACAAAGTGAAATGTTGCACAACGACCAAGCTGTACTTCCAAAATGCTGAAAAGCCTTTAATCAAACACAAATGTCATATGACTTATTCATCAATCATGACTCAGAAAAACAAAGACCTGGTCTGTCAGAGAGGCCAATGAACTGAATGCTTAGATTAAACTTTAATGTGTACTTTCTCACCTTAGGAATCTTAAAACTAATTTGCGTGATAAGTTAACATAGTTAACTTGCTCTTACCTTCTCCACTTCCTGTTGCTGGTGGCATGATGGATTGTGGGATACCTTGTTTGTTGGTGCACTACGATAACAAATTTTGCTGTCTGATAAATCGTCACAGAACTTATTGCAATAAACGATAATATTGTTATATTGAAATCATTCAAGTAATATAATGGCAATGGCACAGCAATACAAGAACGCATAAGCAAAGATCAATACACTTTAAATTCTAATGAACATTTAACACTGGAACTGGGAGACATTTTAAATATCTCAAAAATAAATAAGCCAAAAAGTTGTTTCTGCAAGAACAGGAGTTAGTTGAGACAAAAGCAGCAAACTGACTACTAAGAGAAAAAAAAATAAATAAATAAATCATGCAAGTGTAAATTATTGAGCTCTATTTATTTCGCAATGAATCGATTGATTGCTTCTTTGCGACAGGGCTACTTGTTGGTACTTCCTGTGTGCTTTTCTAGTCATACTGACCACTCAAAGCACTTTACACTAGAGCCACACACATCCAGCCGCATCTCACAAACACACACATCCACACACCACTACGCTAACCAGCAGATATGTCAGTCTTAAGTCATGCATAAAAATAACATCAAAAATATCACGCACTTTCAAAATATGACAACTTCCAGTGGACCAAGAACCCGTCCGCGCTAGATGAGCTACAAAAACTGGAGCAAATGGCCGTTGTGACACTGAGTATGTAGAGAGGAGGACAGCAGAGCTGCCAGAGGTAATTGGGAGCATTAAAGCCTTAGTGGGGGAGTTAAAGAATGAGCTGAGTGAGCTGATGCTTGGTCTCTAAATGAAAGGAAACAGCATGTTCACAGTTCATTACCACTTCCTTTTTTCTCATTAATCAAACCGCAAAGCACTAAAATGTGTCAAAAAGGAACTTGTCTCATTTTACCTGAGAACATATATTTGTGTGTGAAGGTGTAAAGGAAGGAGCAGGTTTTGCTGTCATATCAGTGAATCTACGGGTGTTGCTGTTTGTGTAGGATGTAGACTGTACTCTGGTGTGCGATAATGAATCTTCATCCCGTAACATCTTCTACACTACAAATGACTCACCAAAGAAAAACCTGGATAACAGAGGCAGAACAACAAAATTTGACAAAAATCTGACTAA
This sequence comes from Poecilia reticulata, assembly GCF_904066995.2. Taxonomy (NCBI): domain Eukaryota; kingdom Metazoa; phylum Chordata; class Actinopteri; order Cyprinodontiformes; family Poeciliidae; genus Poecilia; species Poecilia reticulata. The sequence continues at coordinate 8,090,462 of NC_088838.1, forward strand.
GTTTAAGACAAAGTGGTAATACTTTAATTTAGGAGTTAATGCTTAAGATACAACAGATAAAAACTTAGATTCCCCCCCCCCACAAGCTACAGCTTATAAAGCTTCCTCTGGAAGACACACAGACCTTTGTGACAGAACAAGTCTCCGTTCACGCCGACTGAAACCTTCCAGCCGTCTCCGACATCAGAGAGGCGGCGCGGAGAGCCGAGGGAGGCCACAACTCATTTATGCCTTTCTCTGGGCTGGTGCTGGTTATTAGCTGGAATCAAATGATCCAACATGCCTGTGCCACAGGCAGGCTCCGTCACAGAAAACCACCGCTGTGTGTGTGTGTGGATGACATGATGGAGCAAGAGGGAGCGAAACAGACCTGCAAATTCCATTAGAGGCAGCTAAAGATGTAATAAAGAATTGATGGGTCACAATCCACACCTGAGAAACAGTGGCGCTCAAATTAAAAGTATTCTTCAACTCAAACCGTGGCCTCTGAGGAGCTTCCTGGGGCCCCCAGTGAGTTGAAAGTCACTTCCTTTCCAGATGTCACCTGACCCTTCCCCCTGATTAGATATGATTATTGTTCCCCAAAGCCTCCCGTCTTTGTGCGTTTCTCAAATATCGCACTATTATGTAAAACACAAGAAAGCTACTTTGTATACATTTGAAGCAATTTTACTGGAATGCGGTTTTCAAATAAAGTGTTTACTCCTAACCGGTACTGAAAGGCTTACAAGAGGAATAAAAGCTGTACTCCTGAGGTAAAAACAAACATGTGCATATTTACAGGAGTGCTTGGAGCAAAATGCTAACATGTTTGCAGCGGGAATGTAACCTGCTGATGCTTTGAAGGCACGCGAGTTCACAGATTTAGCTGGGAGTAAAGTAAGAGTCAGAATGGGATGAACCACAGCGTCATGGAGCGACAGTCACAGCTAAAGGAGCAGCTGGGGGCAACCGGGCGGGAAGATATGGACTTAAGGTTTTATCACGATATTTTGAGGAAATATTGCGATGCCGATAAAGGTGATGATAAGAACCATTACGTATTTTTTGGTGATTGTATGGCTGTGACGGCATGACGTGGCAATCGTAGCCTCACAAACAGATAACGCTCACAAAACATAAAGAAGAGCGATTAGTATCACTAAACTGCAAACAGCAACTGCATTTAATCATAGTATCAAGTTTATTGTTACTCCCACTGAACAAACAATAGGGAAAGTAATAAAGCTAACAATCCCAACAATATGGACAGCTTGAGGGCGGGGGGTATTTAGACAGCATGAATTGGCATTTATCTCAACGACAATGAATCACAATTCTTATAAAGAAATGTATCACAATAATTAAGAAACGATACGATAACTGCCAACCCCAAGGATCCCAGCTGATTGAAAGTGAAGCTGACTAAAGATGTGCTCCTTATCATCCATTCCTATCCTTTCCAAATTTTAGTGAGCTACCACTTTGAGGCAGCCATTTCTGCTTTCCAAGGCTGTTGTTGCTCTTCACCCTGTCTTGCTCTGGCAGCTGCCCCTGCAGCCTTGGTGAGAGCTGGCGCTCATTACTCTCGGCCCAGTCTTTTGGCCTTAAGGCTGCACTCTGTTGTCCTCCAGTCCTGTGCTGCCTGTCATACTGCTCGCTCCAGTCTTATCTTTTTGTACCACAAAGCTCATGTGTTATGCGTGCTGGTATTCTCTCACAACACACTCCAATTGTACACTTGCAGTGTCAGTGAATGCAGGACGATGTGCCAGATTCTGCCTACAAATAAGACTATGTTTGAGAGGAAAATGTATTGTGATGTCAGGGTGTATGACAATGGTACACCAGTCGCCAGCAAGGATAAATATATATTTAAAAAATGACTAATGTTCCTTGTGATTTTTTTTAGATTTTGTTAAAACAACAAAGAACAAACTGTTTCATTGGGATTTTATGTGATAGAACAACATCATTTCCTTTATGTTTAAAGGAAATTATAAAGAAAAGTAGGAAAAGTGAACGTATCTGTATTTGGTAAAAAAAAACTTTTTCATTTACGTTCTACTAGCTTTTCCAAACCAGACGCAAAAGTTCACTCAGGTTTGATTTTTTTGCGAACATCAATTTTCATCCTTGCAAAAGACTTTCAGTTAGGTTTTAGGTCTGGACTTTGACTAGGACACTCTAAAAAACAAACATTTCACTCTAGCTCTGGCTGTATATTTAATGGGTTAATGTCTGACTGTGAACTTCTGCCCAGTCTAAAGTTATTTGCATCAATATCAAACGTGCTTTCTTGAAGTCTGTTTCTCTGTTGTTGCTATAGAAAAAATGTTTAGCAACAACTAAAAGGGTTAGACTATTGCTTAGTCAGATGGATTAATACTGATATTAAATCACACATCTGGACTTCACCGATATAATGTATTCATTCTAATTAGTTGACTTCTGAAAGGTTTTACAGACATTTAAGTTAAGAGGTTGACAACAATTGTCCACACTTTTTGGAATTTAATTTAGAAAATAAAATTGAAAACTAAGCTCTACTTCTCTTTCCATTTTACAATGGAATTATTTCTGTTGGTTTATCAGTAAAACCCCAATAACGTACATTAAATCTGTGAATGTAACGTGAAAACAATCAAGGGGTTGGACAGTACTGCGCACAGAAGGCCTTAACATGCTTTGAATAATACTAGCTAAAAGTAGAGAAACGCTGGTGAATGAAGTGAGTTACGACTCATTGAATGTGCACCTAGTCAAAGCACCTTACATGTGATGTCTTTCCAGATAAAGAGTCGCCTCTCATTGTGCGACTGGATACAAACGAAGAGAAAACGGAGAGAAAAATCAATTTCCGCCCGCATATGAAAACCCATTGTAAGTGTGAAAAGCTCGCAACTAAGGCATATTTGCGATAAACAGACACAAATTGAATGTGGTCGCACAGAGTAAATAGGCAAATCAATTCCATTCCCAGTTAATCTGCATTTCGCCGGGCCTTTTTCTTTTTTCTTTTTCTTCTTTTTTTGCGATCTGGCATTCAGCCCACTCCATCCAATTCACAGAGAATGTCTATTGTCAGGCAGATGAGGAATTTATTCGGAGTTAATAAAAAACACACGCTTAGTCAAAATCACCATTGGCAAAGTCATTAAAAGTGGTAGAGCGGCAAGCCCGGTGTGGAAATGGCTGATCAGCTCCTCCGGTGCCAAGAGACCCACCAGGACACGTCGGCCGTGGCCCTGATGAATTGAGCCATAAAGGTGATTGGCTCGAATCAGAGTCTCTGCCTATCAGGCAAAACAAAAAACAACCCCCCCCCCCCCCCAAAAAAAAAACACGGCCTGATTTGAATACGTCGCCGCGCCGGGGAAAAAAAGGACCATCGTGTTTTAAGCTGCGAGGAAACGACACGCTGGGAATAAACAAGAGATTTTGCACAGTGACTCTGTGTGAATTCCTACATCAAACCTGGCTGCAACTGAGACAAACGGAGCCTGAGGGACGCATAAGCCTTCATTACTGTGCAGAAACTGGTTGTCAGGTTACAAATGCAAGGCCTCGAGTGCAACGTGTGATTTTTGTAGCAAGAGGCTGCCTGCTAATTACCAAGCTAGGCAACACGCCGCTATTAAAAAAAACACAACCCTGAGTGTCTGCTGAGCTAATTTGTCTAATTACATCTTTGTAACTTATAAAAAGACCTAACATTACCCCAAAGGCGGCGTGCTTTCGGATTGGGATCTTTGCAGAGGGGCAAATGAAATCTTCTGCTGTCTTACTGGAGCTACCGCATGCCGTAGCAGCTTTCTGTGAGAAGGGGGAGAGATTTTCTGGGTAGGTATCGGGAGCCGTATTGGGTGATGCCGTTGCTATTTTTACATCCCTGAGGTTCCTTTCCCCGTGGGACAACCATCCCCATCCTGTCGACAAGCCTCCTGTTTATTTTTCTCGTCATTAATGTGAGTTTTTTTTTTCTTTTTTCCCCCCTAAATTTATCTGCAAAACCAATATTTGGTTCCAGTTACGAGGCACACAGGCTTCCAGTCAGTGTAATAGATTGTGACGGAGCTGTCACTGTAATGAGGACCTACGGTAACTCTGCTAGCAAGAATGTCTAACGGAAGGAGGGAGGTGGGTGGGTAGGTGGGGAGAGGGTGGACCCTGTCTGACATGTGTCTATTTACTGAACTTTGAAAGATTCAATCAGGAAAAAAAAAAGTGAAATTTTAGGTAGAAAATTTGTTTTTCAAAGAGTTCTTGCTGCCACACGTTCCCACCTATGCTGATGAGCCCGGCGAATGCCTTTAATTCTGATCTTGAATGGCAACAACACAGGGTGCATAGAATCTGAGATAATCAGATAGGAGGAGAATAATCATGGTGGAGTTAGTCAGAAAGAGAACAAACAGGATGATGCCATCTTGAAGCCTTCCTTCCTTCTTCCGTTTCTCAACAGTAAAAAATAAAAGAGAGAGAGAAAAAAAGCCGCTGCCTGGCTGCGATGTTATCTCTCTTAGCAGTTCATTTTCGGTTTAACAGCTCCCAGGAGCCAGGAAGGTTAGCTATTTTGGGGTCAGTTCTTCTGCCTACGTGGGGAAAAGCTCATCTTTCGTTTCCTTGGAGGAGTCCCGCGTGTCAGGCCTAGTTTGGGCTGGGGACAGTGAGTCGCAATTAAGAAATCATGTGGAGAATTTCACTTGCCGGCGGAGGTAGTTTCAAGTAGAAGACATAAAAACAGAAGGCAAAAAAGAAAAAAAAGAAACATCAAAAAGAAACATAATAATCAGCAGGAGCTTATGCCAATTTTTTATTTTTTTAAATCCAACTTGTGAAAGGGAAACCTGGTAACCGACCTTCACAACCCACTCTTCGCAAATTTGCAATCACAAGATAAAGCAATGTCTGTGTGGTTTTTCTTGTCTGTCTTGACTCAACCCACTGGCTTGTGGAGATGGCGGTGCGCGTTGGCCCAGCCAGAGATGTGTCAACTGAAACCTAGACGCAACCTCAGAGACCCGGCGAAGCCTGCCATCTCATCTCGTTTTTACTCACCGATGCCTCAACTCTTTTTCACTGCTCTTTTTTTTCCTCTCTCTCTCTCTATAATCAGGTGAGATTTTATCAAGCCTTCCCTGTCAGTAACCACTATCGGTTGTGAAATTTCAGACGGCAAAGCGTGTGGGAACCACAGTATCAGTTGCGCTCATCTCGCCCAGCACCTTTACAGACGCGCGGGTGGTTTCTGAAAAGGCGAGAAAAGCTTCACAAAGAGCATATCTGAGACCGGTTTAACACAAACTGTCAGTGGAAACACTTTCATACCCTATTCAACCTTTTTTTTCTTTTCTCCCTCTCTCTCTCTCGTCTTCTCTCTTTCTGTTCTTGTTTACTTTGCACACCAACACCACCAGCTTGCAGTGGCTCAATGCAAGTTCAGGAAATGTAATTTGTGAAAAGTTTGATTTTTTTTTTGTGCGTGTGTGTGTGTGGGTGTGTGTGTCTAAATCTGCTGGGCACATATGTAGAAGAGATACAAGACGTGACAGCTTGGAAATCCCAATCAATCAAACCATTCTTAGTCGTTATTAAACCTTTGTATAAAAGCTGTAGCTGAATGATGTCCTGTCCCTCTGGGCCGACATTATACTACATCAGAGGTATTCACTATGGGTTTGTTCTTCCACGAGGCTAAACTGCTGCTTTTCATTCAACATCATGATCAAAGTGATTCTTTGCACTTACAACTGAGCTCAGAGATTAGATTTCATGGTTCCAATAAATAGCGCTCAGTATGGATGCAAAGTAATGGCCTGACTGCTACTGAGAAGCATTCTTTCAGGAGCAGAAAGATAATCTCCCTGCTGAAGTGATCAAAAAGCTTGAGTCTTGAAATGGAGTCTAATATGGATGGTGAAACTTGAGCGAGACATTACAATGGGCTAGACATTGCAGTCAGAAAAATCACAGGCGACAGGAATTTGAAGATTTTTCACAAAAATGACATCATTTCCTACTAGTAAACACATCTTACCTAGGTGCTACAAGGACGCAGAAACTCCAAGATTACAAGAACTACAAGAAAAGACTCAAATTTAGCTTGTTTGATTATCAGTAGATGCATTTCCATTGACCGTATAAGCGCGCAATTTTACATTTTGAAAATAAATTTGCTTAAATCAATTAAATTTGCTTCGTTTTTTGATTTTAAAAAAAGTTTTCAAATGGGTGAATTTCACAAAACTACAATGGAAACACTTTTTTCCATCACACAAGTCACAAGATCAACATCCGGATGTTGCCACTGGAGCAAACCACGAAGAAGAAGACAACAGGAAGTAGTTGGAGAATGATGGCGCCACATGTTATTTATTAACTTATTGTGTGACCAAGTTCACTCACTTGTGATTTTAATTAGGTTTATTATTTAATTGAAATGCCGCAATTGCGAACTTGTATTTTCTTTCTACATTAGCAATACATTGTCAGGGTTACCTCAGACCTCAGAGGAATCACGTAAGAATTCACTAAAAAGTGAAAGACATTTTCTACTTTTCTACTAGAAAAACTGCAAACACCTTTGCAGTTTTGGATGTTTCATACGTGTCTTGAAAAGAAGCCATCAGCATCCTTTTGTACTCGTCTTGGGAACATTTTACGGATTTGACAAAGACACAAAGCAATCCAGAGGTTATTTTAGTTGTTACGAAGAAGGTTGAACACCAGAGTTGCTCTATTTTGTCCTTTAACCTCTTTGTGTTTGTTAATGATAAATAAAGTGAACTTGTGTAGCGTTTTTTCAATCATAATGGCCACTCAAAGTGCTTTACTTGACCGCTGAGCCACAGTCGTCACCTCTTTTATGGAAGGTGCTGGTTTTTGAAAGGTTTGGATTATATGTGCATGCATTATTTTAAATAATTAATGTATAAGATTAATCTCTCTTATATAGCACTAAGAACAGCAACAGGTCCTTTTAGTCTGTTTCAAACAGCGACCCTGCAGTTCCCAGTTTGTATTGCAATTCCAAAGACATAAAATCAATCCTTCAGTGAAGGATTCATTGCTGAAGCTGTGCATTTTCCTCCTTAAAATATCTTTCATATAGTCAGATTTTTTAACTCTGATGTTTTTCCTTGAACTCACCTTATCAAATACGTTAGCGTAGCTAACACGTGACGCCTTTGGTGGTGCTATCAGTTGTGTCACAGGCACTTTAATGTAATAAAGTGATGCTGTGGGCCCCCTGGCATGAATAATTTACATTAGTAGGTGACCATAAAAGCGGGGGTGCGGCAGCGTGAGGAAGGGGCTGTAGGAATATTTATGTGATTTTTAAGGCTCATAGGCCCCTGCTTTGGGTGAGTGAGCAATTTTAATTCAATTTGAAATTTCTTTTTCAAATTGAGACAAGACCTTGAGCTCAGGCAGGGGAAATAAAGAAGGAGGTATCGGGGATCGCTGCCTGGTTATGGGGTGGGAGGAGAGAGGAGTGGAAGTTCTCCTTGCCATCCATCACAGTGGCACTTCAATGATTGTCAAATAAGTAGCTCTGTCCAAACTCATCTTTTATCATTATGTTTGAACGAATCTATCTGGGGATGGCATCATCTCGCACATGGGAGGGCACCGTCTCATATACATGATGCGGAGATGATATGGAAATGGGATACATGGCAGCAGAACGGCAGAGACGGAGAGATGGATTCACATCGCTGTCTGGGAGAACAGTTCGCAATTTGAAGAGCGAGCGCTCGGGGTTGGACACAATGCACAAAATACTGAACATTCTGTGAACTCCATGCACACACAATATTCAGGCTTTTTCTTTATTAATATAAAATTAGTGGGTTTAGCTACAGGCCTTGGAAATGCTTATCCCTCATGGTATTCCTCGTCGTTCAGATGCTTTTGAGTTACAACAGAAACTTTTCCATGTGAAATTCTTCACACGCCACTGAGACCTGGTAGGAAGGAAACTTATTGTGGGTTCGATTTCAGGTACTAAGTAATTTGTCCTCCAATTTGTGTATTAGTGTGTGACTGGGTGATTGTGACCCTAGTGCAAACTGCTTCATAAATTTACTCAATTTACTTCCCATTACTTTTTTTTTTCACATTTTGTCACAATGAAGCCTCAAAACTGTCATATTCATTTTCTTTCCATTTAGACTGTGCTAAATTTGCACTGATTAAAACTTTGGCAATCAAGTTCATTTAAGTTTTGTTTGTATATTTTGTTCTTTTGTATCTTATTTTAATTTTTTTATCTCTGTCATCTGTCCTTCAAAAGGAGGCGCTAGCGGTGACTCGAAGGGAGCTGGAGTCATTAACGGCTCATGTGGGGGTAATCTGTTAAAAGACCAAATATCAGTCACATAAAACACTGAGACTGGAGCTGCAACGGAGAGAAATGATTAGACCTGAAGTGTTGCAATGGTCCGGTCAAAGTCCAGAAATAAAAATCCAATTGAGAATGTGTTGCAAGACTCAACATTGTTGTGGGATTTGACTGAGCCAGAGTTATTTTGCAATAATAAATATGAACAAAATTCACATTTTAATCTGTTAGTAGCTGCAAAGAAAGAAAGAATTTCAGAATATTTACTTGTGTTTCTCTACTACATGTAAAAATCCCACAGAATGAATTTGAAGTTTTTGGTTATGATGGAACAGGGCGGAAAGGTTCAAGTGGTGTAATTACTTTTAGCTTTACAGCCACTACCTTGCTTCATGAAAGCAGAATGTAAATAACAGTGTAAATCTGGGTGAAAACTCTGGCATGGCATTAAGAAGGCTGTGAAAGCGAAAGCTGTTCAATCCATTCCCAAATTGTCAAGGGGCCGTCTCAAACACAAAACAAACCCACCTTAATCTCCTCTAATCATACTTAAGCATGAATGTTTTATGTGGAAATGTCTAGGTGCGATTTAGAGGCCTTTCCCTCATTCCTGGGGTAAACCAGCTATAATCCAGAAATCCTTCTGGCCACAACAAAGATGAAATGTGATGTAGGGAGATCAGATGCGGAACAGCGCAAACACTGTGTAAGTAGGAGGAAAAACATTCCCACACTGCAGTTTACCATGTTTGTTTACAACATGGAATGCACATGATAATGAATTCAGGCAGCCAAAATTATTCTTTTTTTTTAGGACGCACCCAAGAATAAAGCTGTTATGAAAAAAAAAAGTGACATCTATGATTGGTTATGATCAGCCCCGTCACTTGTGTCTCAGAAATTAAAATTACAAGCCTGATGTCTGCGATACCAGGGACCGAACTAATACTATTATTATTCGAGACGGCGCATAACCAAGCGGTGGAATGATTACATTTGACTTGCAATGATTTCCCCTCCCGCAAAAGAAAACAACAGCTTGGAAAAAAACAAATAGACATATTCCCAAAGGTGGCTTTGTTAGTGCTGTAAATAAATCTCATCACTGTAGTGGAAAAAGTGTTTTGACTTCATTGGAGTGCAGAAAGTGAGAACAACAGTCCAACCCATCTGTCCCCTAAACTTGTATCAGGGCGGTGGGAGGTAAAACGTGCACCTATATTAGTCACATCATGAGGTTCTCTTCCTCCCAGCTAGCTGAGACCCGCTTTAGGAAAACACGGGCTGACACATCGGCAACAGGTAAACACATTTAAAAGGATCTGACGCAACGTAATGGAAGAGAAAAACACTTCCGTATTGTTCTGGGGCCCTGGTGCCGTAGCTGGGCTTGTTGAGGAGACGGCCATTGTCTGGTGTCACCTAATTGGATCAAGTGTGTGTGGAGAACAGATGTGTACGGCTGGCTTGAGATAAACACCGGACCAGGAGGTACCAGAACCGAAATTGCTTTGAAAAATGTCTCTGGCTCCCAAGAACAGCTTAGAAATACAGCATAAAAGCATATTTGTTGCACAACCTGGACGGTGGTAAACATTTTCCCTCCTGGTATGGATAAAAGACTCCTTAGATTATTTTGTTCATTAAAGAGTTGAGTAGGTGATGAATTCAAAGTGGATTTGTATGGCAAGCGTTTCTGTATAGTGCCACTGACACCCAAGGTAATGCAAAGAAAATAAAATAAAAAGGATCAGATGCAAAGGAAATTACATCAGCAGCAGGAAATGTATTCAAACAGTAAAAGAAAAATGCAGTTAAATAGAAAATGTGTTAAATGAAAAAAAAATTCAATAAATAAATGGCTATGATTTGACAAAAATTCTAATAGAATAACGGAAAAGATGCAGTAAATAGTAATGCATTCAGACTTGATTTGAAGAATCAATCATTTTCTGAACCTCTTGTGATTTAGAGAGTTGGTTTCTAAAGAATCAAAACTTGTATGCATTTTGGGTTTTAGTTTTTTTGAGTCTGCCTAAGTCCTCATGACACATTACATTACATTTTTTGGAACCAAAAACATTTACGTCTGTCATTCCTTCATTATTCTGGATAAAATTCTGCTTGTACATTCAAAGTTTGAACACGTTCACCTGTTTAGAGGAGCTTTTGAGCCATAATACATGAAACATTAATAAACATTTTGATGTGAACAATGGCACTTGACAAAATGTAATGTTTCATTGACTGTCTTCTGTGACTTTGTATTTTTGTGTTTTTTTTTATGTAAAGTATTTTGAGCTGCCTTCTTGCTGAAATGTGCTACATAAATAAACTTGATTGATTGATTGAGACTTGGGCCGGTGTGGTTTGGTACACTATATTATGGTCAGGAGAACATTTCCACCAGCTGCTGGACTCTCACTGGACAGATTATAACCAAACAGCTAACGTGGCATCAAGCTAGCATGACAGCCAACATTTTGCAATAGTATGTCTTGTGCTCGTTGGAAGCTTTGCCGTTTTTCTGTGTCTTAATAAATAATTAATAACTTAATAACTGTCTTGTGTGACCCCAGTAGCTCCATGCTAACCATATTGTATTGCCCTGTGGCCCTACATCAGAAGGGGGTCCAGTAATGGTGTGCTATGGAAAAAAAAACCAAATAGACATATTTGTTTATGAAAGTAGGGCTCGGTACCCTACTTTTTTCTGGACACAGAAAAAAGTAGGGTACCAAACCGCACTGACTGGTGCCACACAGCTTAATGAAAAACAGGCCTTAGTAGCTAATTAGGTTACTGTTATTATGTTGTGACATAGAAATATAAAGCTGTTTGTCATCAGTATATTTATGGTAAGGTACCATGTAATACTTCATAGTCTGAGTTATAGGGGGACATATTATAGAAAAAAAAACAGTGGCCTGTGAATGGAACCTTGTGGAACACCAGAATATTAGACGTAAAACTGGCAAACAGCACAAAGTCGTCTTTGACTGTCAAGTCAGATCTGAACCAGTTCAGCACAGTAACAAACATTCCCAAACAATTTAGCAGTCTATGGAAAATTGTCGGTATGTTATGATCAACTGTGTCAAATGCAGTACTGAGATCCAGTAAAGCTACGATAAACGTTTTTGATGCATGGCTCTTGAAACGCATCTCATATTGGACTTAACCATAACCATCCAGCGCTGCGGTTTGGTCAAAACCTGCCTGCAAAGCACCGCCAAGACTATTTGTCATCAAAGCAGAGTTAATTCTCTGGTTAATTCATTTTCAATGATCTTTGCCTTTGCAGCGGACTAACATCAAGAACAATACCAAGACCTCGGCAAGGAATTGAACAAGTGATGATCTCAAGTAAAGGACGAATTACGCCTTCGAGAGCGAGCATTCCTGATCTAATTAAGAGATGGCAAAAGGTGTCATTGGGGTCTGACAGATTTCGCACGGCCCTCTTTTCTGCTTGCGCCGTCTTGCCACTGAAGTGAGAAACATTAGCACGAACAAAGAGAAATGAAGAGAGACACAGAGACAGCGAAGCACTGCTTCCAATCAGGCATCTGCCTCCCCTACGCCACGGCTCGATTTAACCTTGAAGAGTAATGAGATCTGACTTGCTTAAATGTTAGCATTCTTAAATCACCAGGAAGTGCCTCCGAGGAGCTGATAATCACTATGCCAAATTGCTGTGCTCACTAATTTCATTTCTCCCCAGCATTTGCTTGCAGTTAGTGTCGATTATTCAAGAACAGGCATTTAATGCTGCCAGGTCCCAGGGGTGTGACATTAAAATGTAATAACTTGCAACATAAATGAAAACAAAAAAACATTACTTTCCTTCCCCTGCATCTCTCTCTCTCTCTTAAGCCCCCCACCCCCCCACCCCTCTTTCTTTTTTCCTCCTCCACCTCCCTCCCTCTTCAATCTCTCTCCACTCCCTCTCCATAGTGGGTGTTCGAATCTAATTCTCAGCCCATCTGGCAGGCGTAATGAAGGCGGGTCGGGCTTGTGATGCCCTGCTGCCATGGCTCGACGGAGCAGGAGGTTAGCTGACAGATTGGGCCAGGATGAGTGGAGGGGAGTCGCGGAACCCGCTGAGTGAGTAAGCCAGCCCAGTTAATCTCTCATGTGCCCCAGCGTGAACGGGGGCCAAGGCCGAGCACACGCTGGGGTGGCGGAGCACGGGCTCTGAGCGCGGCTGGTCAGGGGTAAAAGACTTGAGGGCGGCTGTCATGTTAATGCACTCTTTCTGAACTGTAGCTATTGTATTTAGCAAGGTGACGATTGGCAAATATAACTTTTATGCTGAAGATTTGTCCTTTACGAGGCAGAGCCTCGCAAATGCATTCGCACCCCTTGGACATTGTGAAACCACAAAATTGAAAGTAGTCGGCGGCTGCTTACCATAGTTGCTAGACCTGTTGTGGCTCAATATTGGTCCATATATAAGGTGCACCGGATTATAAAGCACACTGTCGGCTTTTGAGGAAATTGAAGGTTTTTAGGTGCACCTTATAGTGCGGAAAATAAGGTAATTATAATAATAACCAATAATAATATATTTGATTTTTTTGAACCTGTATACTCCACTTAATGATTAATCGATTTCTAAATTAACCGATGATCATTTCAGTAATCAACCGATAATGATCAATCAGATTAATCGTTTCAGCCCTGATGTATTTTATCATAATTTAAAATGATCAACATAAACTTGTGCATAATTGTAAACATGGTCATGGTTTTAAAAAATCTAATGTGGAAAGTGGGATGTGTGTTGGTACTCGGCTCTTCTTTTCTCTCATTCACCAAAATAAAATCCAGAGAAGCAAAATGAACTGACATGGCTGGTGAAGAAGCCCTGTGCATCATGAGATCCGGGTATCAACACAAACCTTCCATGAAGGTGTTAGTAGATTGTTATCAGTTAGGATCAAAGGCCAAGTATGGTGGTGGCAGCATCATGCCGTGGGAAAATTTTTCTTTATTCGGGCCAGGAAAGCTGGTCAGACTTGAGTCAGAGGCATCACTTTAACACACAGCCAGAGCTTTAATGGTTGTGTTTAGATCAAATTATATTCATGGTTGTAAAAGTATGAATACTTTTACAGGACAATTGTACAACTCTGTCAGCTTGCTGCCTCATGATGATGTCTCAAATTAAATTCTGTAGCTGAAAGCAATAAAGAGGGTTAAAGCAACTCAAACACAACTAAATAAAAAATTATTACAGAGCATTTTAATCCCAGTGTAAGAGGCTGGTCATGTGCGTCTATTGTATTTCAGAAATAACCAACACACTCACGCAAGTCAAGGTTGCAATTTTTCCAAACGGGGTGTATCTGAACTGGTTACCAGTTTCCAAGCACCAACTGACAATGTAAAAAGATTGTAGCTTGGTGAAACACAGAAGACAACAACTATGAAATGAGAACAAAAACAACATCAAAAAAACAATAAGTTTATCTTTAGTATCTCTATCTCGTGGGGGAATGACAAAAAAAATAAAATTGACAGCATAACTAACAGAATCAAACATTATGTGTTTAAAAATTAGCTTAATGTCTCCAAGGAGCACTGCATATGGAAATCGTCTGTGTTGGACACTGGAAACCTACGGGGCAATTATGCTTCAGCTCCTTCATCTAAACATAAACCATGCTCCAATCTTCACAATCTGTCTGCTGTGTGTGAAAAATCGTAGGAGGGAAGTGGTAAAGCAGCTCAAGCTCTGCTGATGGATATCCAGTTGCCAACACCTGCATGTTTTTTTTTTTTTTTAGGACAAGTGTTTGCACAGAAAAACAACAACAACAAAAAATGCTTTTCGTCTCTAATCAGTCAGCAGCAAAAGGTTGCTTAGCTTAATAATGAGGTCTACTTGGTGTCAAAAACAGGCAGAGCTCGAGAGAGAGGAAAAAGAGAACAAAAATCTGAATGTCTGCCAGGGCTAACAGAACCAGCAGGCATGCTTAAGCTGTGTTCTGGACTCTGGAGAAACCACAACACTGTCATTAACAGTTACTCTCCTCATAAACACACCAGCATCGGCTGGAGGTATAATTGCCCCTGCTTCTCCTGTAATCTTATACTTTGCCTGCTGTTGCTGTCAGACACCTTCTCCACAGAGAGAGACGGAGAGACGGCGTGAGCGAGAAAGAGGCACTGGGGGGGGAGAGGAAGGAGAGAGAGAAGGGGGGAGGGAGGAGGGGAAGTGGTACGTTTGTGAGCTGGAGCAGGGTAGGTGTTGCTCGTGTATCGTCAGATACAAGGAAAGCAAAGTAACGAGGGTTGTGCGGAGAGAGAAGAAGGAGAAAACACATGCCAGGAAAATCAAATGAATGTGTGTTGCTCCTAAAAATCCCCAGAGTGAGGCTGAGGGGCTCCGATGGCGGGCGGAGGTAAAAAAAAAAACATGTTCTTTTTCGTTGAGTGATTAGAAGGAGAGTGGCAGAACATGACCTACTTAGTAGAACTTCTTTTACTGTACAGGTTTCTCAAATGTTGCTCGCACAGGCAGACTTGGGGAAGTGGGGGGTACCTAAGCCACCCAAACTTGATTTATAGCAGCGCTAAAGGAGCAGCAGCAGTAGCTGTAATAACTGCTATGAGGTGCAAATGCAGAAACACCTCAAAACATGCACATTAGCATACCTTTAAAATGAGCCTACAGATTGCTGTAAGGGGTGTGAATATAGCTGGAGAATGAAAGCGGGAAAAAAAAAACTGGTTTTCTTTATATTTGAGCAAAAACAACAAATCTTTTCTATATATATATATATATATATATATATATATATATATATATATATATATATATATATATATATAAATATATATATTTTGTGCTGCTACAACCCCATGCTAGAAATTTGTCGAGACAAAGAAAAAGCAACATATTAACTCTGCTGTAGAAATGGGCCTGCCTCCGGCTATTCTTAATTTCAGGCTATGTTTGTGCAGGGTTGTGGAGCTCTTGTGGGCTCGCAGGAAGCCCGCGGGCCTTTTGTCTCATCTGTAGAGGTGGGTTTCTGCCTGTTGCTAGCAGCGATCTGTTGGTGTGTGCCTTTTGTTCTACCTCTCCATGCAAGATTTGGTCACAGGTCGCAGATTACAGGCAACACAGTCATCACAGAGACACTGCTGCTCGTTTCATCTGCAGCTACAGTTTGGGCCTGGGAGAACGGTGGGTCTCTATATTAAAAAAGGAGAGCAGAGTGTAGGATCATAATAATAAAAAAAAAAAAGATTTATGCGTTTTGGTAGGGGGGGTATTTTTAATTATGATTGTCACTGGTTTACTCTGAGTTTCTTAGATGTCAAAAAGAATGGAGCGCCTCTTTAAATCAGGGAAATTTGTTGGCTGGGGGTGTTTTTGCCAGTAGATTGGTTTGGGAACCAAAATTGCAACATTTGTTACATTTTCAGCCGGTGCGGTTTGCTTTCACACTGCTCTCTATCAAATGAATTAAACCCTTTGAAAAACCTGTTTACACCGTCGCCTGTGGTAGCACTAGACATAGAACTGCTGAAGGAAATGACACAAAAACCTATGAAGAAGACACGGAGTGCAACTTCCTTCTTCACAAAATGTAAACAAAGCTGGACTGATGTTGGATTTTAGCTCTCACTAGTGCTGGATTTGCTAATCTGTTTTAGTTGTGTTTACCCAGAATGCCCTATGTTACAGTCCACTTGTCATTCACATATGATGCACAAGAGTTCACTTCTACTGAACCAAGACGTAGGTTTTAAGGTGGACCAGAGTTCGCTTATTTGGTCAGAATTACAGTTCGATTGCGCGTTCACACCTCCCCCAACAAACCAGACTTTCTAGTCAAACTAAATGAAGTTTGATTGACCCTCCACGGTCTTAAGAGATGGGGGCTCAATAGGGGCCCGCAAGCTTTTTACCCTGTACACGGTCCAGGGGGGTCACATTAACCCCGCATGCACTTTTACAAGTTTTTTTTCCGTGTGGTTTTGAGAACTGACGGTCTGACAGGACAATTGCCGGCTTCCACTGTCTGATCTGCTGTGCTCCACCCGAGCATCACGCCAAGATCATGAGAGGGCTAAACACCAAACAGGGCTGGTGTGAATGCACGCAAAGATTCAAAATAATATGGCACAAAAAATGTATCTGTACTATACATTATTCGGTGCATGACAAACAAGGCCAACACATTCATTATTTCAAAACTCCCGATTTCTCCCGTATACATGTGCAAGTTACATGCATGCATGGACAGATACATTATTTTCATACCTACCCAGAATTGAAAATGACCTAAATTAAAAATCATATTTGTTTTGTTTGTTGTTGTTTTTTGAGTAGGAACCCCGACATCAAGTTCAAATCGAAAGGGAGACACAATCAAGCAGAAGCAGAATGGACAGGACGGAGGCCCGGCTCGTTACGAACAGAAGCACAATGGACAAGGCTTCCCCTCTTTTCACAGCTGAGTGGGCCGGTTTACATATGTTTGAATGAGAAGTGTGAAACAGTCTGTCTCTGAAATCAGTGTGAACTGTTTGTTCGTGGACAGCAATTAAAGTCCAAAAAACCTTATTGATGTGAAACATGTCGTGTGGAACAGCAGAGACAAAACCAAAACAAAACAGCAACAAAAAAAAACAAAAAAAAAACAGCAGCATGGTCTGCTCCTTCCCTACAAGGATGGTTTATGGTAATATCACACCTCTACGGAAATCTCATCCCACAGTCCACAGGAGGTTTTCAATCCCGTCTGTCTGCAAATGGTGGGCTGCCACTGCATTCATCCCTGCTTCTCAGATAGATGTTTGTAATTGGAGCTCTAATTTATGATCGGGCCTCAGTGCAGGATAATGATATGGAGCATTGTAATTTGCTGATGCAAATTGTACGTTATAATGGGAAGCCATAAAAGCCTCGGCATCATCTCAGAGACTTGCCAAACACCCTGAGCGTTCATTACAGCCCTCATTAAAACATCCATGTCAGCACTGGGAGCTCTTACAAATGGAAGGAGCATGTAATTGCCGCTTGATTGTGGTATATGTAACATATGATAAAGTGGAATTACCACTTTATTTGTCTACGGTGTCCGTGAAACTTAATGGTGAGAGGGGCCTGCGGTAAACAAATCCTTGGAGCACGCTTTGATTGTTACATTATAGGCCTATTTGTTTAAAGTGGGGCAAATGTGAGTTAGGGGAGAGCGCATCCAGGACAAACTAAGAATCATGATAATCAAGGCTGGGCTTGTGGGGATAAAAGTAATGCTTTTACCCATGAGAGCCCACATTTCATTTCGACTAACTTTAACATGGGTGATAGCAGGGAGCTTCGTGTGGGAATACATTAACCGGATTTAATATGAGGAAAGGTCATTATTGCTCTTCTTTCTTACCACGAACACAAGCTATCATCATGAATAAGATCTCAGGGCAGTAGAATTAGTATAATCCATGGAAGTCACCTTCAAGAAACCATTTGTATGAACAGATGCTTTGGCCAATAGGATGTAGCGCTCCACAGGAGCGCAAGAGTTACATCCGGTTCAACGTTAGCTTCACAAGACAAAATAAGGTTTTGGGAAAAGGCATACTTTATTTTTTGTTGTTTTTGTTCAGGCTAAAGGGCAACACATCATTTGATGGCCTTTAAGTGAACATTGAAGCATCAGAGCAGAGGGCGGCGTGACCTACTATGACAGACTGACTTACGCCAAAATGGATTTACTATATTTTCAAAATATTCACTATGTAAATGTTTCACAAAGCTGTGAGATTAGTATTTCATTTTTCCATCTTTACTTGAACTAGATTTATCACCATACAATGCAAGACATATATATATATATATATATATATATAGGGTAAGGGTAGAATGTA
The DNA here is from genome assembly GCF_904066995.2 of Poecilia reticulata. Classification (NCBI taxonomy): domain Eukaryota; kingdom Metazoa; phylum Chordata; class Actinopteri; order Cyprinodontiformes; family Poeciliidae; genus Poecilia; species Poecilia reticulata. The sequence goes on from NC_088838.1 coordinate 8,108,676, forward strand.
AATATGTGATGTATATGAATATATACACACATTTTTAGAGAGTGGTATAACTAATAACTTGTGATTTTGTTCCAGCCATGAGGTCTTTCAACAACTCTTGCATTAAGTAATTTCCAGGCGCTGAACTTGAATTCCTTCATAACAACATAAAAGATTAAGCGTACAGATCCCCAAGCAGCTGAACGTCTCAGCCTTTAAGTATTATTTAAAGCAAAACCAACTGGTAAAAGCAATTAGGAGTTCATTAAGAATGAGCGGACTATGTTAGAGCCGTTGTTTAGAGTACGGGTCATCACCGCTTTACGGAGTCGCCTTTTTATTCAAATGACTTCTCCTGGAGTCCCTTTTATGCTTGGTGCTGTTTTAATGCATCCCCATTAAAACAAAACCTGAGCTGTGCAGCTTAAGATGAAGTTTCCTCTCACAGCTCTGAATGATAGCAGGCCTTTATCATCTGAGCTGTGTGCTCAGCCACTGGGAAAGGATTTTCAACCGCGCCATTCACCCAGGGCCCCAGAAGCCTGCAGCCTTTATCTGCAGACCCGTTGATTGATGTGTTATGGGACCTGCTGTGGTTAACAGCAATTTTTATCTGTTGCTAGCGGCAACAGCTCAGGTCCCTGGTGCGCGAAAGGCAGCGAGGTCCAGGAACTGAAGTCCGACCGCACAGAGGGATAAACAAATAGGGTTTTTTTCTTCTTCTCCTTCTTCTTTTACAGCAGACAGCCCTCTAAAAGAGAGGCCCCTGACAAGGAGTGCCTCACCCAAAGGCCAGGACAATGTCGGTGCCTCAGCCAACTCCTGCTGGGCTCCTGGTTTCCATCTCTAATTTTCACCCTGTGAAAAGTCAGTGGTATAGAGACACCTGCATGTCTCTGGAAGTTAAGCAGAGTGAGAAAAAACTGGAAGATTCATGCGGGAAAAAAAATGTCAGGTGGGAAAAAGACAGAGAGACACGGAGCGGCGATGCACCGTTAAGAGTTTTGTGGCCGACTGTCATTCTCCGTTTGCTTTTTTTCGCCTTTCTGCTGCAAGCGAATCTTAAATATTTACGTTGGGAGCAGAGGCAACATCATGTCTGAGAGAACGGTTATAGAAAAACAGAGTTTTACAAATATACGAAAAAATGATCACAGAGTTGACATTTTAGCAGGATTAGCATAGCTAGCAAAACTAAAACAGTGGTCCATGTACTAATTCCTTAGAGAATGACAATCCTTGTCTTGACTCTGAGGTTTCCAAATCCAATATGCTCCCCAACAAGCACAGGTTGAAAGCTTCAAAGGATAAACTAAAGCAACTTTGCTGTACCACACTGAGCCTTCTTGTTATCTGTTGAAAGAATTGCTCTCTCTCACTCTCTTGCAAGTAAATTCCTTCTTACTTCTATGTGCTTATAGTATTTGTCCTGTAGTAACAACTTCCACACCAGGCCAAAAGAGCTTCCATATGCTGTGTTCACTGATCGCACAAAACACAGTTTGAGTTCTTAACAAGTTGATCCAGATAAAAATTGTCGGATTCTATTTCAGTAACTGCGTTGCCATTACAAATGTGCGGAAAACATTGTCAGCATTCCGCTAATGTCCATTAAATAAGAACCGCAATAAAAATCACACGTGAATAAGTTTGTTCATGCGATAAGTCATTAAAAAATATCCAACTACTTCCTGCCAGCTTGTTCTTCGTGGTTTGCACCACTTTTAACATCCAGTTGTTGGTTATGTGACTCACGTAATGTAAAAAAAGTACTTCCATCTCAGTTTAAGCTAATTTTAATTCAACAACAAAAAAAAAAGCCCCATCCTTGCGCAGTGGAAACACTGCAATTTTCTGAAATGGTCGAGTTTCCATTAAGTGAATTTCTTTTTGAAATGTCACATTGCGCAATTATGTGGTCAATAGAAACAGTTTCTGTCTCTCCATTTCTGACACAAAGAACAATGAGAAAGTTAAACTCCAGTGACTGCTCTAAAAGAAACTAGAAACACAGAAAATTATCACTACAAAAATGATACTGTGCAAAATATAATTTGAATTCAATCATCTTATATTCACTGGATGTAACATTTAATCCAATGAATCACTGTTGCTTTGTGCAATGTTCTATTAGATAATAGTAATTGACATAACCCAGTATCTGATTGAGATCTTTAGAAAAAGCCTCATCTGACAGGGAGCTAAGTTTCTTTTTCTCCACAACAAAGAGGATCCAAATCAACCTAAACAAAACTGTTTAAGGTTGTACACATGACTCTAAGATAGCTCTGTTTAGAGAGTAGACTCATTTAGCGTTAAACGTGATTATAACAAGCCGAACGGGCATCTGAGAGCCTGAGCGTCAGAGCTCAACCAAAAGCACTTTTTTTTACTCCCCGACACTGAGGAGATAAACCTTCCCAAAACAGACTAGTCAGATTATACTGTCACAGACAAAGCTCTGTGCTTTTATCGTGCGTGAAAACAAGAGCCGCTTCTTGGCCTTGGGTGGTTTCAAAAGATTGGGGGTTGGAGACTTGAGCTTAATCACTTCATCTGAAGGGAAGGAGTGGTGTGTTGTCTTTTAAGCTCAGCTGAAATGCCACCCCACCAAACCCATCTGCCCCTCCCTCCCCTTTTCAACCCACGAGGTACAATCTGCCCAGCCCATAGGAAGCAACAGGATGGCCAGATCATTGTAAAGAGATTTTGTGACATTTTCTGCATCTCCTGCAGGACCTATCTCCCAGGTGCAGAGGGAGATGTTGGGGTTCTTAATCTTGAAACCCCAGAGAGTATGATAAATTGCCTGGAACCTTTGCACATCTCTTCTTGAACAACAAGCAGGTGGAAAGCAAAGGAAACAATGCCCACATCGTTCCCCACTGCTAAGGTTATAATGAAGCCGCCCAGAGTGCTGAGAGAATTGGTTTGGGAAACAATTCCCTATCCAGTTCTCCACAGTGATTGAGACAGTAAGGATAAGTCGAAGCGTAGCTTATCTGCTGTCACTCGGTGCTCCAAAGATTAGTTCTAATTCTCGTCCGTCTTCAGTCACTTAGCTAAATGTCAGCAAACGTCTAGTGATGACACAGAAGCACAAATGCCACGTTATGACAACCTGATATAGTTCATGCATTACTATTGAGAAAAGTTGCTTTTACTGTGACAGAAAAGAACCAAAGCTTACATTGCATCTTAAATTATGAGATATTTATTAGATCCGCCAATTGCCCACCTCTGGTTCTTGTTTGACTTGTCGATATTCGTTTTATTCAATTCCAACTTCCAACTGTAAAATCATAACGCAAGAAATAAACATAAGAGTGGTCATTAATTATTCATGGTACAAGCAGAGAATAAAAATGATGCTATGGTGACAGAGACGGCAGTTGCTAGAAAACAGGGTTTTATTATCATTTTTGAAAAATAGACTAAATGAAAAAATTTTTTTTTTTGATTTTAAATCTGTCTTTAGCGTCTTATGCTGCAGGTTAGCACAAAGTGGTTAGCATTACCACAACAAACTCAGATTGACTGAAACATTGAAGCCCAGCAAGGCAGAACAACAGGGAAGCATGAACAAACTGGAATTAGATTGTAGCTGCCAAGCAGAGAGACTGTATGGTGGCCTGTAAGAGACATTCAAAGCCTTGTTACTGCAACACACCAGGTAAATTTTTCTCCATTTCCTTCAGCTAGCAAATCCTTTTTTTTAACTGGTAAGGATTAAACTAAAACTGATTTTAATAATTACCATGATGTATTTTAGTATTACTATTTGGTTCATACAGAAGAACCACTCAATATAAAATTGGTCTGTTCCAAAAGGCAATTTTTTAATCTTATAAATGTATACATGGAAACGTATTTTCTCATTGCCAGTTATGGAAATTAAAATAATTTCTACCTACTAACGACACTCCTGCCAAAACATCTTCAACATGACAGAGTGTCTGACTCTATATTATGGCATTGCTTTAAATATTTTATTATCCTCTAACTTATTTGAAAATAAATAACCAAGGGAACGGACATAATGGAAATGGTTAAGAGGTAGATTTTTGAATGGTCCATTATGACATTATGGTGGGTTCTGAATCCTAGAACATTCTGCACTGGGCCCAAACCCAACAACAGCAAATGCCAGCGATTTTAAACAACAGTTTGAATCCTGGGTGCACTGTGTGCCCAGACTGTAATTACTGCCTGACAAATATAATGTAGCAGAAGCTACATTGGTGAGAGAGAACTAAAATAATAATAATAAAAAAAAACACGATAATAATACTGTTGCTATAACTACCCCTACTAGCATAGGGATTATAAAACAATTAATGTAGAAATGAAAAAGATCACTGATAAATTTGCACGGTGTAATGACTATTGGAAAATTTCAAACTTATTATACCGCAAGAGTGCACTTTATGTGAAAATTATATTTACAACCTTTTAAAATAAAACTGCAGTTCAAAACTGTTTGAGGCAAACAGAAATTTTCTTCAACTGTAAAGCTGCAGTATACAAGTTGAATAAAAACATGTTTTTACCATAACTGCTAAAACTATCACCATGTCATGAGGGTATAATATCAGACAGATAATCTATGACCTCCTCCAGTGCTACTATTACAGTCTGAAGAAATGTACTGCTCCTGGTTGAATGTTAATCAACCTTGTGTACGTGCTGCTACAGCTGCAGCTGATCCAGAATGCTGCTGCTCGGGTTCTCACTAAAACCAGGAAGATAGAGCACATAACACCAGTTTTAAAGTCCCTACACTGGCTCCCTGTAGCTCAGAGAATAGACTTTAAAATACTGATGTTAGTTTATAAATCACTGAACGGTTTAGCACCACAATACCTTAAAGATCTGTTATTGCTGTACCAACCGTCTAGACCCCTCAGATCTTCTGGTTCTGGTCTGCTCCGCATCCCCAGAACCAGAACCAGACGAGGAGAAGCAGCATTCAGTTTCTACGCACCACAGATTTGGAACAAACTTCCAGAAAACTGTAAAACAGCTGAAACACTGGGTGCTTTTAAATCTCAACTTAAAACCCACCTGTTTAGAGTTGCTTATGGCTAAATTAGGGTTAGAGTGCGGGTTTTGATGTCTTCCATGTTTTTATGTCTTTAATGTTTTAAATTTCTTTTTCTTTCTTTTCAACGTTTTAATGATGTAATGTTTTTTGTTTTTTTATTTTTTATTTTTTAATCTCTTTCTCACTGTTTATTTCTGTTTTTATTTTAATTATGTAAAGCACTTTGAAATGCCTTGCTGCTGAAATGTGCTATACAAATAAAATTTCATTGATTGATTGATTGATGTGCTAATGGCAGAGAAACAACTCACTGTTCCAGGAAAACCATCATCATCACTGACTATGCCTTAGCATTTGTAACAGGCTATGTTGTGGTGAACGTAGCAGAAAACAAGAGGGAGGGTGTGAGTATCTTGCACATGAGAGTGACAGATGGCGCCAAGACCCTCCTCCTGGCTCTGATTGGTTGTTTCTGACTGAGTAGCGTATTTTTGTGGTTAGTACTGGGAGAACTGCGGGAAGGCAGAAGTGACTGTGATTTTTACAAATATAGAAAATATTTTTTTTCTCGGGCTGCACAGTGGCACAGTTGGTAGAGCTGTTGCCTTGCAGCAAGAAGGTTCTGGGTTCAATTCCCGGCCCCGGTCTTTCTGCATGGAGTTTGCATGTTCTCCCTGTGCATTCGTGGGTTTTCTCCAGGTACTCCGGTTTCCTCCCACAGTCTAAAAACATGACTGTCAGGTTAATTGGCCTGTCTAAATTGCCCCTAGGTGTGAGTGTGTGTGTGCATGGTTGTGTGTCCTGTGTGTCTCTGTGTTGCCCTACGACAGACTGGCGACCTGTCCAGGGTGACCCCGCCTCTCGCCCGAAATGTTGGCTGGAGATGGGCACCAGCAACCCTCTCGACCCCACTAAGGGACAAGGGTGTAAAGAAAATGGATGGATTTTTTTTCTCTTGTAGTCATATTTTAATAAAGAGAAAAATTTGTGTTAAAAATATTAAGAAAATCATGATTTTTTTTTGCCAGATTGTCAATCTTGAACTGAAATGTTGCGTCATATTAGACATATTTAATCTTCTCTTACTGGTTCGGGTCAGTTAAACAGTCTTTACACACACATGACTGATTAGTTTTTATTCGCGGGGAGGTAAATCATTAGACCTTGATCAATTTAAAAGTCAGTTATGAGATTACTCATCAATGGTCTGTCTTGCTGACAGACCATTCTTGATTCTTTTCCAACGTTCTGTTCTCTCTCCTACCCTTGTGTTTTTCTTCTTCACTCTCCTCCTCCTCCTCCAGCCTTTCAGCCTCTGCCCTGCAGTTCCCTGTAGCTCCTCTGACCCAGCACCCTGAGCCCTCCTTCAAAACTATCGTACTGTAAAGCCCGGAGAACTTGCAGATAAGCAGCCCCCAGAAATCAAGCGGACCCTGCAGCCGAGCAGATTGAGTGTCAGAGCTCAGTACCCAGGAGGTGCCTGGAGGCTACAAACACTGCAGATAGCACCATCAGATAGCCGGCGAGGGGGAGCCAGACAACATGAAACTTCCTGGCCTCGTTACTAGACTTTGCTTTGCTTGCACAATTCCCCCCCCTCCCACTCCTTGCCGTCTCCTCCCACACCACTACCTCCAAGCCAAACTGCACCTCTCTCGCTCCGAATCCCTCCCCTTCGCCTTTCAGATAAAGAGAAGGCCTCGTTCCCTGCCGACTTAAACTGACAGCTCGAGCCAAAGGGCTCTGCCAGCTTTTTTTGGAGGTCTTGTTTGTTTTCATCCTTCTGTGAGTGTGCTGATGCCGGGGAGCAGGAATGTGACATGTTCTATTAAAACAACATAAAAAAAAGAAAAGAAAAAAAGAAAAACTCCCTCCCCCCCGATTCCACAGAGATCAATGTTTTTTGAAGTTTGCTTTGTTCGGCGCTTTAACAGTAGCCCTTTGAGGCAGATTAAGGATGACAAACCATTTATAGCTGCTTTGTTTGTTTGGGTGATTGCTTCCGAGCTACAATAACCCGCACCATATGCCGCTCATTTGCAAATAAGGAGCGTGTTTTAAATAAAGTACCTCTTATGAGCTCCCTTTTTAGCAAAGGACGTAAAGGACAAGCGCTGTCTTCATTATTCCGAGACTTGACACATCATGGCAACAAACAGTGGAGCGCAGGATAGCGCTTTACTTTGTCAATGCAAAGGGGGAGGAAAACAAATGCTTAAAAGGGATAAAAATAGGAAGGCGAAAAGATTTTACAAATAAAAACAAAGCAACTCCTTTTTTAGGTTAACTACAGAAATGAACTCTAAAACATTTGCCCATTTACTAATTTGTTGTTGCATTAAATTGTTCAGATCGTCAAATCAACAAAGATAGCCTGAGTAAATACAAGATGTTTTCAACCGACAATTTCCTCTTATGAAGGAAAAATAAGTCCAAATTCTATGCTCTACCAACCAACCTGGTCCTGTCAAAATACGATTAGCCAGAGGAGAAAAACAGGTTCCCGACTGGGCCTGATCACTACCATACCAGTACAATAAAAAAGTCATTTAATAGCATCTGTCCAGCAACATGAAGTTAAAAAACAACGAGTCATTCTGCTATTTACAGAGATTCATAATAGAATACCTTTAGTCCCTCATGGAGGAAACTGACATTTCCGTACAGTCCGTCCAAAAGCAAAAAACACAAAAAACATAAGACATGGGCAGACAGGTGCCTGAGGCAGCAAACATGGGAGGCACTGCCCTTCCATTAGATGACAAAATCATTAGATGACAAAATCTAATGAAACAAAATATCTGCAAATGGAGTTAAACGTAGAACAGTGATGAACCTTGAGAGTGGCTGGTCTACCAGAATTACTCCAAGAAAGCATTTCCAACTTATCTAGGAGGCAAGAAAATGAAAACACTGCATGCCTCACTTGTCTGAGTCAAAGTCGGTGTTGATGATTCAACAATAAGTAAGATATGGGAGAGTTCCAGGGCCGAAGCCATTGATAGGGCTGCGTTGCTGTTTCAGAACCTGGACAAGTTCTGCTCTCACCCAGAAAATCTTACGGACACGACAGAGCAATCAGCTTGTGACCTTAAGTCAAAGCTGACTTGGATTAAGTAGCAGGTCACCACCAGGTCCCTCAAAAACCAAAAAAAAAAAAAAAAACTGAAGGTGTTGAAGTGGCCTAGTAAAGAACTAGCAAGTCTACCTCTAAATGGTCAAAAAACAACCCCAAAACACATTTTACAAGTCAGGACATAAATCTGATAGAGATGCTGTATTATGAACTACTTTACTCTTGCTAATGCCCAGGATGAGTTCTTAGGTTAGAGGGCCAGGTTGGGTTGGATAGTTGTTGTTAAATTAAAAAAAATTGCTTTGAATTGAATTTGAATTGCCAGAACTGACATTTTTATTTACTCAGGTTATGTTTGATATTAAAACAGTCTCGTTAATCTGAAACATTTGACTGTGACCAGTAAGACAAGCCAAAACACAGAGGCAATCCTTCAACATTGTGTTTTATAAGAAAACCCATTGCATGCACTCGTTTTTCACAAATCATTAGAAACTTTGAATCCAAATTTTGTTGAAGAATAAAGACTAGATGTAGCTGCCATCCCACACCTTGCCTTATTTAAGGAAAGCAGGATTTATATCATAATGAACATTATGCCCCACTGACTGTTACCGCAGGAAAATATGAAACTCTGTGCCAAATTGCACTGCTGGCGAATGGCGCCGATCAATGAAAATAAAGCGGGGCCCTTTTCGTCAAGGTAGTGCAGGACACCTTCCCACAATTTAATCATTCAGTCAGCCAGAATTAATGTTCCTAATATCATGATTTCTCCATTACTCTATTTAACATAATTAAAATGTCGAGCGCTGGGCCCATAAAGCGAGTCGTTGGAGATTGTAATTCAGCCGTAAAGCCATGAAGCATGAAAATGTCACTTACCGAGTAGCCGCGGCCCGACAGAGAGTGAGCGGAGCTCTGTGGGGAGAGAGAGGAGAACAAGGATGACCTTTGAGGAGCGATTCACTCGCTCACACAGACATGATGAAGCAACGTCGCTTTAATATCAATATTCACGTTAACCTTTCGCCCACCCTGTCATGTACCCGACACCTGCACACATCACTCCTTTTTCCTCCTGCCTGGACGGAGGAGGAGATCCAGGGGAAACCTGCCACTCAGTCTCTCAGGGATTGTGGGGATGATGTCACACCTGACTGAGCCGGATTTACTTTCAAATCAGAAAACCAGCTACATTTGCTCATTTCTGGGGCTCGGCGACCAAGTTAAATCATATCTAGCAAAATTAGCATTTTATAAATTCAAACACTGTGACTTTTCCACCACCGGAGGTTAAACAGTAGTGATTTAATGAGACACTAACCATTAAACCAGAAATGAATGCCAGTTGAAGCTCAATAATCCAGTTGGCCAGTGAATGCCCCATACCAAGAGCTAATGGGTCATGGTGACAACAACACTCTTCGATGTAGATGGTTTGACTAAGCTAAGAGTCAAGTGTTTAAAAATTAAGCCAGAAGAAGCATTGAGATTAAATAAACTACAAAAGGAAAAGAAAAAAAATTATATTGCTTAAGTGACAAGTTTCATCAAAGGACAACAAAGTAGCCCTGTTTTCAACCTCTGTTGGCTAGTAGAGGTTGAATAATTTTGGAAAACTGACAGCTTTTGGACATTTTAAAGATAATGCTAATGGCTCGAACTGTGCTAATCACTAATAAAATATGCAAAGGTTATGATTTACTACCAGATCCATTTTGTCTTTGGTTTATGTTGCAGCAAGGTGTTTTTACAATTGGGAACAGATTATTAACTCCTCCAAAGCTCGAATAATCCCTGAATTACGACCCCAAACCTGAGAGGAGTTAAAAAAAAAAAAACAAGTTTCATGGATTTACATCAGGACAAAAAGAGCAGAGGGAGGAGGAAGTTCAAGCCATCTTTCCATCGATCACAATGAGCAAAGATTACATCTCCAACTTCAGCAGCTCTCTGCCTGACTTTCTAACCATAAAACCAGACGGAGACTTAAAGAGGCGTGGCGAAAGCAAATGAAGTGGACTAGCAGCACTGCCAACAACTGATGGTGTCATCTGGGACATTTTGGTGTGAATCATCGTCTCTGCTGTTCGGACATTGAGCCGTTATCATGTCATGAGGATCATGAGTCAAACAGCGACGACGACTGACTGCTACTGCATCACCTTCCACCACAACTCTTTGAAGGTGCTTGTATGGCTTGAGTTACAACGGTGTTTAAATTCACTTGTTGGGATTAATACAGTATTCTTTTGAATTGAATTTGAACTGAATTAATGCACGTGTTTGCAAAGGAAAGCTAATCATCTAAACTTGTAACATTTTTTGAGAACAGCTTTTTTTTTTATAATGCTCATTAATGCAAGACTTAAGGAACTGTAATACTTATGTAAATAGAACTTTAATACAATTTACATGATGTCATTATTTTTATCTAATCTTTTTATCATTATTATTATTTCAATCTGTGCTGCCTTTACCCAAGCCAAATCATATTAGATTCCTAAAGCGCTTATTGTATCAAGCATGACGATCTCTTTATGCATTTATGGAAGGGTTTTGGAACGCCGTCAAACTAAGTCTGCAAATTGTTTTTAAACGTAGCTCCCCCAAAATGCTAAGCAAAGCAGGAAGAGGACAAGGGGGGAAAAAAAGCCAGCTTTTGTTCTGTTCTCTGGCTCTCTGTGTGTCACAGCACAGCACGAATACCAATCTCCAAATCCCTTCCTCCACTTCCACTTTTCACTGCTTTTATTCCTCCGTCTAGATTGGCAATTTCTCCCCCCTGGTCTCTGGAGAGAACTTTTCTGCTAGAGCAATTTCATCCATAGGTCCACCTTCAATCCAAAATGACCTCCCCCACCACACACACACACACGCACACACCCCCACACGCGCACACCTCCGCTGCCCCTGCCTCCCTTGTTCTGCACTCTCCCAGTGCCCCTCAACTATTCACCTACACCTGCTCTAGGCATCAGCCCCTCATCAACGCCTGTGTGCCCCTCTGATTCGCAGGACAGCTCCTGTGGCGACGATTACCAAGGAGTCCTGCCGCGAACCGGAAAGCAGGCCCTGTGGGAATCAAAAGGCTATTCCCTCTCTCCTCAACCTCTCTGCACCCCTCGCTGCCACAGTGAGAGAGGAGAGAGCAGGCAACACTGCACAGAAGGCAAAAAAAAAAAAAAAAAAAAATCTGTAAATACAAAAAAAGACCAAAAAGGAAGGCAGAGTGTGCTCTCATTTCTAGGGATGCGTGCTGTTTCGTCAGCTCGAATCTATATGCTTGCGTTTGCGTGAGAGCATATGCGCATAGGTGGAGGGAAGCCGGAGCCGTTTGGAATTAGCCCGACTATGTAGAGTTCATTCAACTTGGAGCATTCTGAGTAGAAAGAGAGGCTTATTTAAATGATAATGAGGGACAATCCATTGGATTTAGTGCTGGTGAAGGAGGGGAAAAAATAAAATAGAGGAGGGAAAAAGGGGGTGGGGGGATCCATTAAAACGCCAGCGGTTCATAAGCCATAGGGTCGGCATACAGCTAAACACTCTCTCTTTAAAAGCCATTATACATGGCTCTCAATGGATTTCTGCAGCGCTTAGGACTTCAAAAGGATTTAGAACCCGCCCAGGAGAGAGGGGGAAGGGGCAGAGGATGGTGGCAGACCAAGAGTGTGTGTGTGCGCGGTGGTTACGACAGCTAATGGCGTGAGGGATGGGGCGGATGCCGGCAACATTTAAGGGTTAACTAAACAGCCTTGGAGAACAAAAGTGTTGCTAAATCCAGCCCCTAATCCTCTCCCTATTTCCATGCCCCCCCACCCTCTTCTCCTCCACTCTCTTGACAATAAAGAAAGAAAGAAAACATGGCAATGGGAGAGGAGTGTCCAGTCCGTCTTCTTTTAAACCAAAGGGTGATTTCTGCCACCGCCGGGGGAAAGCCAATCAGAACAAATCAATGTGTGGATGTACTGAACGGAAACAAAACTGAAGTTGTTGTCTTTAGACCTGAAGAGGAATGATCTAGAGTCAGAACGCAGCTTCACTGTTACAGCTAGCAACGAGAGATCAGGTCTGAAATTTGGGTGTAGCGATAGAATCACACCTGAACATTCAGAAACACATAAAGATGGTTACAAAGTCGGCCTTCTATCTCCTCAAGAACATTTCTAGGTTTAAAGGACATAGAAAAACTCATCCATCCTCTTATCTTTAGTTGCTCAGAGAACAGACTTAAGTACTATTGTTAGTCTATAAATCACTGAACAGCTTAGCAACAAAATACTTTAAAGATCTGCCGGTGTTGTATCAACTTTTCACTCCACTAATGCCCAAATAGGGAGAAGCAGCATGCAGATGATGTGGTCCTTTAATTTGAAACACACTTCCAGAAAACTGCAAAACAGTTGAAACACTGAGTTGCATTATGTTATCATGTAAAGCACTTTGAATTGCCTTGTTGCTGTAAATGTGCTATACGAATAAACTCGACTCGTCTTTTAGAACCACGATGGGGGGACTGCACGTCTGTCCTCAGCGGTAGAATGAGGAGGTTGTGTGTGTGTGTGGGTAGGCGTATGTGAAGAAACCACTCTGTACTCTGCGCGACACACATGCAGCGGAAGCCACCTCACATTTCCCTAATCCTTCTGCGGCTCAGTGGTGAAGCCCCGCTGCACTGCAGGCACAATTACCTAGTCAAAATAAGCAGATAAAGACCCCCACCATGGCAACGAACAAACAACATCCCCCTGCAATTTTTTTTAAACTTTACTTCCCACCCCCTCTTCTACCAAATTGATGCATGACTTTTTTTTTTTTTTTTTTTTACAGGCAAATAGGCGGGCGTGCCATTTGTCTCTCTTTCCTTTGGCGGCAAGACAAGAGAAATTCGTTTTACCCGTCGCCGACGCAGCATCATTAGTCGAGAGCTCTTAAAGCCGGGGAGCCACTTTGATGTGGTGGAGCACGTTTTATGAAAATTAGCAGCGCTTTCAACGCGCTCGTCGAGATTTCACGGAGCTGTATAAAGATATGTGTGTGTGTGTGTATATATATATATATATATATATATATATATATATATATATATATATATATATGTGTGTAAGAGATGGGGACAATACGACGGTGAGGAATGTTGCCAGGCCTGAACTAGAGTACAGACAGGAAGAAGGCAAGAGAAGCAGGACAGAGGGAGGAGAAACGTTAACGACAGGCAGAGATGGATGGATGGATGGATGGATGGATGGATGGATGGATGGATGGATGGATGGATGGATGGATGGATGGATGGATGGATGGATGGATGGATGGATGGATGGATGGATGGATGGATGGATGGATGGATGGATGGATGGATGGATGGATGGATGGATGGACGGATGGATATGCAATGGCTACAACGCTCAGCGTCTGCCCACCGTTTATTTGGCAACAGATTAGAGAGACATGCCACATCTTAACACCGTCGGCGATTACAGCATGCAATTTTCAGCAGTGAATCCCCCAAACTCCTCCCCTCTGTCTCCCCCCCTGTCCAACCCACAACCATCACCACAACAACCGCCGCTCCCGTCACCCCCACCTTCTTTCCATTCGCTCCCCCTCCCTCCCGGTGCTTGTCGTATATCCCTGTCAGAGCTGTCAACAAGCGCCGGTCTTTTATCTGACAAGCCCGCCTCTTCCTCCTGACTTTTTCATTAAGAGACACCCTTTTATACAAATTTGAGAGAAATAGCATAAGGGGAGGGGGTGGAGGGAAGAGGTTGAGGGTGAGGTGGGGGGTATTGTGCAGAAGGAGCTGAGAAGCACAGTAAAGAAAAGAAAAAGAATGAAAATGGTTGATTTAAAAAAAAAATCTTTTTAAGGCACTTCTTTGTATCCCAGCTAAAATGCTGACTAGCTTAAAACAATGAACCTAATGAGTTTGTATTATTTTTGCTGTTGTTTCCATCATTTCTCTCCTCTACAGGGGAAAAAAAAAATCTCCATATTTTTCTCGCCCTTCTCTGCAGGCTTTCTTTGACTAAATGAACAATCAGGTTTCGTTAGGTTTGGGAGGCTCCTGCTTGACAGGCATTAGTTAAGAATCATATTTCTACATTCTTTAAAATGAGACGCTCGGGATTTTGCATAAATTCTCATTACTTTTCCTGTTTCTAAATTGCATTATTTTATTCCTTACGCCGTGGCGATGCCTGGCTTCCGCTCTGATTTGCCACCTACTCCTCCGACTAAATGGGCTTGCATATGGATGTCGGTGAGGCGATAATTGGGAGCGTTTCTTTAACTCGTTCCATTCTGGGGTTGGTGGGGGTCAGCTCACACCAGGTTGATTTATGTTAAGTCATCTCTACGTTTAACCATGAGGCCAACTCGCTGTTGCTGTGTAACCACCTTAATCATTTCCTGTATGTCGGTTTCCTTATTAATGCCCCGGAGCTGTACGAGGCGAGAGCACCACACCACCTGTCCTCGGATTTCAGCCTCAGTGCACATTCAGTGCTGCCATCCTCTGTCCAAATTCTCATTTTACGGGTTTCTGGGTTTAGTCTGTGGGAATGAAAACTGCAGCTCTCAGTGGGAGGTCTGGGGGGAAAGGGAAGGTTCTTGTTCGGGGACTCACCTCGCTGAGCTGCTCCTTGGAGTTGCTCCTGTGCGGCCGACTAAATTCTTGGAAAGTCTCGTCCTCTCTGAGCTTGACCGGACGCGGCGCCAAAGGTTTGATCTGCCGAAGACACGTGAGGAAAGAAGTCTGAAAAAAACTATATTGATAATCACACATAAACATGTACACAAGTGGAATATACCATTTACGTGATCTTCCAAAAGAAACATCCACATTTGTTAAATCACTTCAAATGTCATTTTAATGCCACAAACTTTAGTGAATGGTTGGGCGACGTGAATTTCTATCAATATTTTGTGGTACTATTGTGACAATGATAAAAGTGACAAGAAGAACTACTGAATATCTATTTTTTAGGTCATTCTATAGCTGTGACTGCATGATACATATATCATACTGTCACAAACACAAGATTACTCAACCAGTCATCGGTAACAAAAACAATAGGGTTTGTTTTACGGCCTACAGTACATCTTGGTGTAAATTACTCCAAGATGTAATTTATACCATCTTGGAGAGTTTGATGGTCAAAATTTAGGTAGATCAAACTCCCAGGCTGGCATTCGTAAAGCTCTCTTTTTTATTTTATTCTCACCCACGATTTATAGCAACAACAACTGAGCATATCTGTGGAGCATAAGTACAATAGACACGAGTTATTCTTTTTTAAAAATGGAAATCTGATAAATATCTACCAGCTACCACTAAACAGCAAAGGTTTGTTCATCCTGTTTTGAAAATAGCTCACCATAAGTAAACAGTACACTTCTCAGTTGGTTTAGGTTTGTACTTTGGAACATTCTAGCATGTGATCTGATCTTTACCTGTTAATTGTAGCTCTGGTTTCATGTTTAGGGTTTGTTATCCTTCATCTGTTTCAATTCTTTCACAACTTTTAAAGAAGGCTGTGCAAGTCATTACACATTTTGATCCGTACTGACGGCACTTTGCAAAATGTAATGTTTCAATTGCTGATCTTTGTGTTGTCCTGATGTAACGCACTTTGAACTGCCTTGTTGTTGCTATAATGTGCATTACATATAAATCTGATAGATTGATTTATATGTTGTGTAGCACAATGTTTTTGTTAAACGTAACGTACAAGTGAGCGCATGTTCTCTGACCCGCGTCAGTGTTACCCTTATAATAAAAGCTTTGCTTTCTTGCAGCCTGTCAAGCCACACAGTTGGCGTGTCTCCAAATTCCCAGCCAGATGGGAGGTTGGCAAACTCGGTGAGGGGGACCCAGCGCTGATGCGGAGTGGCCAATGAAAATGCCTCTCTCTGCTTCTCCATCTTGGCGTACAACAGCGATGACTGTTGGGTGTAATCCATTTGACTAGCAGTGAGCGTGTAGTAGCTCCCCCGGTGGCAAGTGTGGTGTCTGGCCCCGGTCTCCTGATCTCCACTGTAATTTAAGCAGATCACTGCTACAATTAACCTTTCCTGGTAAATATCAATTATGGCCCCCGGCTGGGCTAGAATTAAAAGGGTCATCAGCTAATCTGACAGGTCCTGTACGCTACCACCTGGCTGGGAAAGAGGGGGAAGACAGGGCAGCCGAGAGAGGAAGTGTTTGCCTACCCTTGTGCCCACCAGCGTACATGCCAAGCAGACAATTCACTTTTAATTACCCTGCTGCTGCCAAGGCCTGCACGCTGATTGGCCAAGGGGCATCAGCAGTCCGCTGAGGTCAATAGTGATAGTGTAGGGGCTAAATAGGAGGAGATGAAGGAAGGAGGGGCTCCTACCGAGCAATCAGGGAGTAGTGATGGAAGGAAGATAGACCTGGCAGGTGGGCCTAATCAGGTTTGACTTCCACATCTAACCGCGTCTCCCTCAGCCTCTCTCAGTTTCTCTAGACTTGCTGTCAGCCTAATCACTTCTTGAATCTCAAAATAGAAGGTGGCCCTTTTGATTTCCTCCTCTCAAAGGGAGCACAAAGAGAGCAATCCTCCTTGGCAGGCAGGCAGGCAGGCAAGCAGGCACATCAGCAGAGACAGAGCTTCAAGGTACAGTCAGTGTCACGTCGGTGTCAAGTGTTGTTGTTGATTACTCTGTTTACCCACCATCGGTATTGCTGACAAATTCCTGAAGGCACCCAAAGTGTTTTCATCTTCTCCAGGGCCCTGGGGGCACATTACCACGTCCGCAATCAATTTGGCAATTGATCAGAGCAAAGCTTCTAATTAGGCATCTAGGTTAATGATGCGGCATGCAAGGACCATTCCCCAAGCAGCAGTTCAATGGAACAGAATGGCAATTGATCTGGGAAGGAATTCGCAAACTCTGACAAAAGACTGGCAATCCTGACTGCCTGTAATTATGTAGGGACTAACTTCCTGTCTGGGGAGGTGCTTAATTGGCCCGGGTTCTTCTTTCTTCCTTCCAGTGTGGGTCTAACAATACAGTTACTCATCAGAGGAGACGTCTATGATGTAAAATAGGCCTTTAATTTGGAGCTGATCGCAATGAAGCGGATTCTAACGTCAGCATTGTTAGCGGCTAAGGCTTAACCAATCATGGAATACCCCGAGGGCTTACAAATGGTTTGGATTTGGTCTGTTTTTTTTTTTTTCTAGTGTTCTCACAGAAATTATTTCAAAGAAGTGGGGGCTTATTAAGTGCCTTTATAAACTGAATATTGCCAGTCAGCCAGACAGCAAGTCTTTATTATCCAATTCAGTCAACAAAGCAACTCGTTTCCCACTTCAAATTAAGAGTAGGCACAAGGTTAAGATTCATTGACAGCTCACAGTTCATCTGTCAGTGTTATTCGTATAATAATCATTAAAAATCATTCAGTTTTTTTTTTTTTCAGAATCACATTATGACGTATCCTGCAGAATTTTGCACTTGGCCCATTAGCCAACACAATGGCCTAAGATTTTGGCAGCATTGGCACTCCGTACTTCCCCATCTTTAAAAGTGCTGGCAAAACTTGTATCAATGTCTAAAAGTTTGCAAGTAAAAATGGGTAAATCAATATGATTTCTTTTTCTGGCCTGTGGTTGAAATGCACCACAACATTGTTTTTGTGCTGAATTACTCGCCATCGGACAACAGATTTGTTTCGACAGTGCTGAGGAAAAAAGTTGAAACTTCTTTCTCGACTTGAAAAATCACAACGACTTGTGCAGTACGACTGCTTAGATACCAGCCAAGGTCATCTTCTACCTTTATGTACAGAGTAAAATGGATGTCTGGGGCATTCATGCTCATTCAAAGGTTTCACTGTAACCCTGGAACCAGTGGAAAGTCTTTGGTTAGGCTTCATTCACTAATGAGCTGTTTAAGAAATTTGCAGTTAGGGATTCGTTTTTTTATTTATTTTTATTTAACGTTCCTTTTAAACAGAGATATTCTTAAGAAGCAGTCGGGCAAGGTTAATCAGGTTAAAGCAATGAATGTGAGTAATTGTGTTTGTGTTGAGGAGGGTTGAACATGACGGGTACGACTTAAGTCTATAGATGTTAAATAGAAGAGAGAGAAAAAAAATCACAGCTAAGTAAAGGCTTGGGTTTTACATGAATAATGTACTAGAAATTAGCTCCATTAGTCTCGGTATTGAACATGTCTGCAGTCTGTCTCTGGAGGCCGCTGCTTTGTGCTCTTTAATTATCTTCAAAGGACCCTCCAGCATCTTAATTTCCCCCTAGTTGAGTAATGCTGGCTGAGGTCTGTACATTTATAATACTCTAACCCTGGGTTAAGTTACAGAGACCCCCTGTGAAGTACGGCCTACACCGGGCAGAGACGGCTCACATCAGAACGCGCTCGGCTTGGCTGGCCCTCCCTTCTCTTCCTTCGCTCCCCTTGCGGTGTCAATCACTCCGCAACTCGTCAGCAGGGAGCTGGCTGAAGGCTACAGGGTGAAGCTTTGTTGTCCTGCTCCTTTGATCCTCCCTCCTCCTTCACTTGGCGGGGGGCGCAGGGAGTGAGGGGGCATCAGAAGGCCTGTGTGGTCTCCCCTCGTCCTCCTCCTTGGATCAGAGAGCCTGTTAGTTCTGACCTCACTCCTCTCCCTTTCTTCTCTCACTCTGCCTCAACTCTCCTTGGCTGCCATCACCTGTCATTAGCACTGAGGGGAAGCTGCGCCTCCTTCTTGTCCCGGTGTCAATCCTCATTACTTTAGGATCTTGGACCTCGCCCTCCCACCTGCTCCTTCCTTTCAAGCTCCCTCGATGCTCTTCTTTTTCAAGCTACAACGCTGCTCTTTGAGCTTCGCAGCCCAGGACAAGGAGCGTGAAGAGAAGGGGGAAAAAAAAAGGGATTCGGGAAGAAGCTGAAGATGACGGATACAGATCATTTCTCTAATTTGTTCTGAAAAGTGTCCTGCGCAAAGGACCCTCACCTCTATTAACCTGGCGACAAGCTGCTGCTGCTGCTCAGGGAGGCGTCAGCAGTGTGCGTGTGTGTGTATGTATGTGTGTGTGTGTGTGAGGGCGGCCCAGTGGTGTGGCAGGCGGAGACACCTCGGTGCTTAGTGCCGGGCTGCGGCACCAGCTCAATCTATTGGCTCATTATCCCCCACGCCCAAGCTGGGGCGCAGACAAGTGCACTTTAGGGCCACAGGCCAAATTGATTCATCTGCCTTCATTTTGTTCAGGCGCAGAAGAGGCAGCTGCTTGAAGGAAGAGGTGGTGAGGGGGGCGGAGCTGTAGACAAACGGAGCTGGAGAGTTCCGTGTTTGTGGGTGTGTTGCTCACCTGCGTGTCACAGCCAGATCCCTCATGTACGTTTCTTTTCTCTATGAATTAACGGCACAAACAGCAACTCCCCATTTAATCAAATTTGAAACGTACGCCGGGCTCCCTCCCCGATGCCGCGCATGGAAATTAGCCCAAGGACAGGCCGGTGGATTTACAGCAGGGAGAGCAAATGGATTTTTACTTTTATTTTGATGGGTCCCTGTGTATCCATTAAGTCTTTTAATCATACATTATTCATCAGGCTCATCTTAGAATAAATTACCACTGAGAAAGAGATGCACGTTTGGCAACAAGGCCTGAAATGTCCACCTGTGCGCCTCCCCAGCTCGACTCTGAACTAGGCATTTGCGGGTTATTTGTATTTAGATGTAAAAAGTAAATCAACCAAGTTTATTGGTGTAGCACATTTCAGCAACAAGGCGGTTCAAAGTGCTTTACATCAAAGACACACAAGAATGAAAAGTCATAAAAACATCATACAGTCAACAATTGAGAATCCGATGACACATATTACATTTTGATGAATATCATCATCGAACATGTTGGTCCATGTTCCATGTGTTGTGGTTCAAAAGCAGCTCTAAATAGATCAAGTCACAGTTTTTAAAGAATCTAGATTTAAAAAAAAAAACATTAGATAATATCCACGGTTTTATTTTTTACTCAATTGGTAATCAATAAAATCATAAAACTTTTATCTAGGCTTGTCACAGTAGCAAATTTTGCTGGGCAATACGTTGTTCCAGAAGTTATTACGATAAATGATAATATTGCTGCTTCGAGACCATTTTCAAGATAGGTAATGGAAATTGTATCAATGCAAGTTCACCCTTTCAAATATGAATAAATTTTAATTTGTAATGAACATTTAAACACTGGAATTGGGAGACATTTTAAATATTCAACAAAAAACTTGAAACCACAATTAACATGGATACTGACGTCTCTAAACCAAATTGTCTTTCAAAAAAGGAGCAATACTTAAGACTTTGATCATCCATTTTTTCATAGAGAGACAAGAAAAACTAAATCTTTAAGCTCATTTTAATTTATTGTCCCATTAATCGATTTATTGCTTATTGCAACAGGCTTGTTTTCGTTGCAATTTATCCTACTAAGAGAGTCCCATCCCTGCTCTGAACCGCATCGCATTTGCGAGATGAGCTTGTGAAAAATCACAGCAAGATGGTGTTTTACTCCTAGTAATGACAACAGAGGCTGGAGTCAGCAGATTAGAGGCAACAATATGTACAAAGAAGGTCTGGTGTAAACAAATCAGAGGGTGTGACCTACAAGCCATTTGGCATTTGTCCTCCCCTGCACACTGCTGTACAGAACGCTGCAGCGTGTAAAGCTGACAGGGCAGCTAGTGCAGCTGCCCAGCGGCGCAACAAAGAAGTCAACCTGAAAGCGAGGGTCTGATTCGCAGCCAACGGAGACCCCAGGAGAGCCCAGAGTGTCCCACAGGGCCCCATCCAGAACAGATGAGCAGAGGAGGAGGAGCCATCCCCGCGGGCATCGGGTCTCTGCAATCACTCTCACCATATGCCTCCTAGGGGAATGAGGGAACAAGGGGGGCAGGGGAGGTGCACCTGCTTCCAAATACAAAACCATCCCTCAACACCTGTCCTGGGGGTTCACTGACAAATGCAACTATCACACATGCACACACACACACATGCACACCTCACCTGTCAGCCTGAACCACAGGAACAATATCTGCCCTGCGCTGATAAGCACAAGACCGCAGAGCAGAGCCCTCCCCCGCCCCCCGTTCAGTCGAACATCAGGGAAGACGCACGCTCAAAGCTACATGCAGCCATTAAGCTAGTGGTGTCAAAATGCTAATAACTTATTTTTGTTATCTCTCTACACTCTTCGTTCTTATCCAGTAATATAAGTTGTATGTTTGTACATGTGAGCAGCACTGTAGGAAGTTTAGACAAGATTTACCTCACTAACAAAATCTAACTGGGTTAATTCAAGAGTTTATACTTTTATTATATATATATATATATATAATTTTTCTTTTTAGCTATTGCTTCAAGCAATTCCAGTTGTACTTGTATTTTATTTCCATGCAATTAAAGAACAAAAACAAAAAATCTAAGTATTCTTTGATAATGAGAATCATTTATATGTTTTGTGTGCATGTAGCTTTCATTGCTGTAAGTAGTTGTGTAGATTTGTAATTAGGTGTGTTTACAAATGAATGTAATGTGAAGAAAATTACAAATATTTTCAATTACAAAGCAGCTGCTTCAGAAAATAGGTGTTAACTTAAAATAAAGAAATAGAAAATGCAATTCCTTTATTTATTTCTATTGCGCAATCTTTTGTCATGGAAAACAAAAATTTTTTTAACACTTTTTATGTATTGTAAAATTCCAGAAACATCTAATTCAATGTCTGCGATTCCCAACGAAACAGATGTTACCAGAATTACCAGTGAAAAATGAAAACATTTAGTCCAACAGCAAAAGCACAGAAATGTAAGTTATTTCCTGTAAAAATATAGGGCCTAAAAATATTGTTTTATTTTTTATTAATATACCAGCTTAGTATTATTCACTGTTGCTGGAATAGGGTTAGGGTTTTCATATTGCTCCACCATTATTTGTGCTTAGTTCTGTCACTACTTTCACTGTAGTGTAGGCACGCTGCATCTCTCATCTCATTTCTGTAACACTTAAACAGACAGAGATAAGGCAGACGTAAACACTCTTATCAGCTGATAGCAGTCTGCTGGTAGGACAGCTCAGCGAGCCAGACAGATGTTGAAACCACTACATGTGAGTATGAACACAGATTTACACAACATGAACTCAACAACTGTCAGAACATCAAAGAAACCATTACGGCTTGCACCTTGAAATGTATGATAATTGAGTAAAAAACAACAAAAAAAAAACATCCAATATTGTTATTATTACCATCATTATTATAAATGGTATCCAGTCAGAATGTTATGACTGATTTCCAATCTGAGTTTTTAGGGTTTTGATGTGCTGATACAGATTTTAGCCGATATTAATTTACTTTTAAGAGATTTTCTAGCCTCCTTGTGGTGAGTGATTTATAGTGGACGATGAAGAGATGAGATGTGACATTGATATCAGTCAATGTGAAACATTGGTTTAGTAGTATTTTAAAAGAAAGACAAATTGATTAAAGAGTTGACATTTTAAACTGACTTTAAGATCTTACATTAGCACTTAGCTAGTTCAGGGTTAGGGCTGTTATCATTGGTAAACAGTCTCTGTGGGTACTCACTCACTTTAACTCAGATTTCCAAAAGCTATTTTGAATCCCAAAAACTTAGAGGAAAGAAACTTACACTTTTACTTGATGTAAAAGTCCCTGTTATCTCCTGAAAGTCTTGCTCTCTCTCATTTTCTTGCAGCCTGAATTAACTGAATGCACACAGCTGAACATGCCATAGAAAATACAGTTTCCGTTCTAATTTCTTATGCCTCCATTGTTTGCATTCAATACTGAAAGTAGATAACTTTTGAATCTTTTCCTGTCAGTAAGAAAATCTTCAAGTTGAAAATGGACAAATTCTGGTCGCTAGATTTCTTTTCTGAACATCAATCATTATTAAACTGTTTTATAAAACAATATTTGGCATCTACGGTCTAAAAAATATATTTTTAAATGTTTTATTTAAATGTCTTAAAACTTCCTATTTTTACCTGAACTTGTTCTTAAATAATTTCCATCACTGCTGAACGTGGCACCAAATCGACCATTCTACTCAACTGATCTGCCGCCACTAATTATTTTTTAACACTTGAAAATGATCTTATTAGCAAACGAAAAAATTACAATTCTCAACGTGTAACATTCACACTCTCTTCTCCATCTGCACTCGATAACTTTGTCACCCTCACACGTACTTTAAGAAATGTTTAATTTCCTCTAATGTAATCTGAAATAATTATCAGCCGAAGCCGACATAAGTGCTGCAAAAAGGCTGCTTTTAACAAGTCCGCCAAACTCTAACACACATACACACCCCGCAAACACACACAGGTTCAAACTAGCTGTCGTTCAGCCTGCCATAATTTAAAAACTGAAGATAGGACTGTGGGCTGAAGGAAATGAGCAACTGATTAAAAACTGTGGTAGATGAACAGACTAACCTTAGACTGTTTTTTTTTTTTCACTTAGGTCAGACAGATACTTTAATTAGCCTTCTGGTTAGGGCAGAGGCTCATAACCCTGGTCTTCAAGGCAAATTGCCCTGCATGTTTAAGAAAGTTGCTTGCTTTAAACATCTTCAGATGAAGCCTGTTAATCAGCCATCAATTAAAATCGTCCTAGAGAATAAAAAGAGAAAATATTTCATCAATGTTTACAGAAAACTGACCGTTTTTTGTTTTTACAAACTGAAAATGTGCTTTGAAGCACATGCTAGCTTTTAGCATTGCTAGCACCATGTTATTAGCAGTAGCAGTATTTTCACAGCGCTTTCAAGTCTTTATGTGACCACTCTTCCATCCATCCATTTTCTTCCGCTTATCCGGGGTCGGGTCGCGGGGGCAGCAGCTTCAGAAGGGAGGCCCAGACTTTCCTCTCCCCAGTCACTTCTTCCAGCTCCTCCGGGGGAATCCCAAGGTGTTCCCAGGCCAGCCGAGAGACATAGTCCACCCAGCGTGTCCTGGCTCTTCCCCGAGGCCTCCTCCCGGTGGGACGTGCCCGGAACACCTCACCAGGGAGGCGTCCAGGAGGCATCCTGACCAGATGCCCGAGCCACCTCAACTGGCTCCTCTCGACGTGGAGGAGCAGCGGCTCTACTCTGAGTCCTTCCCAGATGACCGAGCTTCTCACCCTATCTCTAAGGGAGAGCCTTAGAGATAGGGTGCTTCACACTTGGCCGTGAACCGCTCCAGGGAGAGCTGCAGATCACGATCTGATGAAGCCAACAGGACCACATCATCCACAAAAAGCAGAGATGCGATCCCCAAGGCCACCAAAACGGATCCCCTCAACACCTCAGCTGCTCCTAGAAATTCTGTCCATGAAGGTAATGAACAGAATCGGTGACAAAGGGCAGCCTTGGCGGAGTCCAACTCTCACCGGAAACGAGCCCGACTTACTGCCGGCAATGCGGACCAGACTCTGACACCGGTCATATAGGGACCTAACAACCCATATAAAAGGGCCCGGTACCCCATACTCCCGGAGAACCCCCTGGGGACACGGTCGAACGCCTTCTCCAAGTCCACAAAACACATGTAGACTGGTTGGGCGAACTCCCATGCACCCTCCAGGACCCTGCTGAGGGTGTAGAGCTGGTCCAGTGTTCCACGACCAGGATGAAAACCACACTGCTCTTCCTGAATCCGAGGTTCGACTATCCGACGGGCCCTCCTCTCCAGGACCCCTGAATAGACCTTACCAGGGAGGCTTAAGAGTGTGACTCCCCTGTAATTGGAGCACACCCTCCGGTCCCCCTTTTTAAACAAGGGGACCACCACCCCAGTCTGCCAATCCAGGGGAACTGCCCCCGATGTCCATGCGATATTGCAGAGTCGCGTGAGCCAACACAACCCTACAATATCCAGAGCCTTAAGGAACTCCGGGCGGATCTCGTCCACCCCCGGGGCCCTGCAACCGAGGAGCTTTTTGACCACCTCGGCGACCTCGTCCCCAGAGATTGGAGAGCCCAACCCAGAGTCCCCAGGCTCAGCTTCCTCAACAGAAGGCATGTTGGTGGGATTGAGGAGGTCTTCGAAGTATTCCACCAACCGGCCCACAACATCCCGAGTTGAGGTCAGCAGCACACCATCCCCACTATAAACAGTGTTGGTGCTGCACTGCTTCCCCCTCCTGAGACGCCGGATGGTGAAACAGAATCGCCTCAAAGACGTACGGAAGTCTTTCTCCATGGCCTCTCCAAACTCCTCCCACACCCAAGTTTTTACCTCAGTGACCACCCGAGCCGCATGCTGCTTCGCCCACCGGTACCCATCAGCCACTCTTGACCACTCTTGTCAACTCAAAAGTTCAGCCCAAGAACTGCAAATTTTTTCTAAACTTAAAAATAAGATTAAAAAAAACAGACAACATAAGGTGTCCGTTCTAAACTATTACATATAAGAATTACTCTTCTGTTTCTTAATGAGAAAAAAAAAGTTTCAGCAAAAAACGCAGACTCTATCCCAAAACTAAATTAGGTTTTTAATCAACACAGATGTGCCACATTTGGCAACAGAATTTCAATTTCAATCAGAATTTCAATCAAAGATTTCCATTTATCACCAAGACATTGTTTATTTCAGTTCCTTAAAGTTTCTATTGTAGCAACAATTATTTTTAATTTGGGTCCTTTTTTTAAATTTGCCAACAAATTACAGAACTGTGCTTTTCAGGACAACTTTCACTGCACCAATTTTAAAAACAGTCACAGGTTATGAAGCATTCCATACCAATACGAACAAATGCGGATTAGTATTAAATGTTTTGGTTAGTTAAAATATTGATGTTTTGCAGCTAAATATGAAATCAGACAACCTTTTATTATTGATTTCTCCCTCAAAGTGAGTTCACACACTTCCCTTGAGTCTGAAGAATGCATAGCCAATAAATAACGCATTCTACTGTAACTCAAATGTATAATGCACAAAGACGTACGCAGGCAGTTTATAGATTAGCATGATGTGTCAAGAGTGATCACAAAAATGATTAATAGATTTAATACATTTGAGTAATTTGAAAAACTACAATGTGGAGCCAATGTCTCACATGCATGCTACAAAGCATCAAATTAGAAAATATATATATATATATATATATATATATATATATATATATATATATATATATATATATTTAAGTAACATTAAGTACAACTTATTCTTATAGCTCTTTTCACAGACGGTCAAACACCATTTAAGGATAATGAAAAAAAAAAAAAACACAAACCAATGGAAATCAATTAACTTCCAGAACAACCTGTTTAAACAAGCACATTTTTAACTGCTTTTACAAAATAATCCATAGAGTCTGTTGAAAAAACAAGTTAGCCATTGTGAAAGTTGGCCTTTCAATCTGTGGCACCATGACAACACTATGTGACGCCATGTTGTTAATATAGTAAGGGGTACGACATATTCTGAGACTACAAGTAGTGTGATTGGTCCAAAGTGACTGATCCAAAGTGATCGGTCAATATGAACATTTCAACATGAACTCTAAATTCCATTAGGAGTCAATGCAAATGGTCTGTCCCTATAGAGGAGATCATATGGTGTTATTGAAAAATGCTCCTTAAATGTGAGAAACACTGACGAGAAACAGATTTGATATTTAAATAAAAACTCAAGGCCAATTCAAATATTAGACCAAGATGAAGAGCACTGCTGATTCTCAGATGTAACTCAGGCTGAGTTTGCTTTCAAGACAAGGGAGTCAGTCACTAACCTGGGTCAAACAGCAGACTAAGGAGGACAGACTATTCATCTTGCAAACTTAAAGTTGAATGTCATCGACATAAAACATGAACAGAAATGACCAACTGAGCCTTATGGAACCAGACAGATTAGGCAGTATTAGGAAACTGGTTTTTCCAAATATTGAAAGTTCAAGAAGAAAAGCAGTCTAATGCGGAACCACATACAGTATAGCCAAAAGCTTCTTACTTATCGAGTTGGATTTCAAGACCAGTGGTATCAAAGTCAGCACTGAGATCAAATGAAATGATCACGAAAGACATAAAAAAAGATTGTTGCAGACCCCTATCTGAGCTGTGTTTGAAACCTTGACTGCTTTCTTCATAATGCAAAGGCTCCATCCATGACTGTAAACACATATATGTGATGCTCTGCATGTTTGCGACAAACTATGTGGGAAATGATTAAGCAAACTGTTTCATAGCGGGAAAAATATTAGCTTTAATTACAACACGCTAAGAAATGCATGTACCAATAAGGTGACAATAACAGTTGAGTAACTTTGGTGGTTGGTATTTAGCGAGCTATAAATTGAATTTTTGAACTTTAACAATAACAAAACCAACTTCATGCAAAAAAACCCCCAACACAGTAAAGTGAATGACAAAAATACATTAATCTCAGACATTCCAAAATACCGAGGGGGAAAAAACACAACACCCCTCTAATTTAAATTGTCACACTGTGTCAGAAGTTATCTACCAAAATTGGGAGATAAACCATATGTTCAGAGAGAACCGCGAGTTTAAAGGAAAAAAAAAAAAAAAAAAAAAAAGATGAAACGGGAGAAGTTTTAAGAGAGAATCAGAAAGAAGAAGGAGAGGAAGTTGGAGCGAGTCAGAAAGGTAGTTTGCAGGCAGAGAGTGAGAGCGAGAGACCAGGAGAAGCAGCCAGAGTGCTCTTGGCTTTTTAATAGAAGGCAGATGCAACACATGTAGAGAATCAGCCTCGGCTCGGCGGTGCGGCTTCCCTCTGATGTCTGAGAGCTCAGAGCGCACTTTCTGCTCTTGGAAAACTTCTGGGACGTTATCTCATGCCTGCACAGCACACACTGCTAGTAAATTCTGGAGGAAGTGTTATGTGTTAGATGAAGAAGAGGAGCTGAGTGTGTGTGTGTGCGCGTGCATTTGCGTGTGTGTGTACTGTCGAACTCAAATGGATTTATTTGAATGCATGTTCTTGCATGTGAGCTGAAATGTAAAAAATACACAAGCCGGACCATAAATGTTTGAGTGGTTGCATTTTTTTTGGCTTCAGCGAGTTCAAGTTAAGATGGAATCAAAGTCAGTGGGTCCAAAGTCTCCACTGAATCAAATATCTAAGAAATAATCTTTAATACACACTTACTGTGCATAATGTAAAGCAAATACTTGCGATTTTATGAGGAATTAAATTTTAATCAAAAAATTAGTTATTAAATGTTTTTATTGACAACTACATGTGCTAAGCTTGTGTTTTTTTTGCAGAAGCACAGATGTGGGTTTTATAAAATCATAAAAACACCCATCAGTTCTTATTTCTGTTTTGCAACGTTTGAAAATCTCCAGAAGGTAAAACATCATAGGTTACTTCAGCACAGGGGATTACTGTCATGAGGGGTGTTGGTTGAGGTGAGGAGAGGACGCTGAGACCCAGGTTGTGATGATAATGAAGAACTTAATGATAATAATGCTCGGAGCAGTCCAGGAAACAGGCAGCACGCCAGACAGACAAGCACTCAGCTAAATGCCGGTAGCACTGAAAACAAAGACTGAAGAAACTAGAGCTGACGCCGACACAGGACTTAACCAGTACTACTGGGACGACGGACGGACGGACGCAGACGGCATACGCTTGACAATAGACAAGGATCCGACGAGAAACACAGACAACAGGTGAGACTAAATACACATGGGGTAATCAAGGGAACGAGACACACCTGGGAAACAATCAACGGGGAAGACGCAGAGACAGAGACTCACAGGGAACAGGACCACACAGAAAAAACTCAAAAATAACACACAGGAACACGGATCATGACAATTACTTAACACATTATTACCACCAACATGTTCCTCATGCAACCGAGCATGATGCAGGACTGAACACTGATATCTCCTGTCACGCTCTAAAATAAAATGTCTATAAAACTATTATTTCCAAATTAGGGGTATTTAAAATTCCCATATGTTCAGATATTCAATGCTTTGCCAAAAAAACAAAGTGGAATTGATCCACTTTCTTCATGTTCCAACTGTAAACTTCAATATATTTTACTGGAATTTTTATGTTAAGGACCAATAGACAGCAGTGCAAGTTAGTGGAGGGGAAGTGATGCACGGTTTTATTTGTTTTACAACCAAAACTGAAAAATATGGAGTGTGTGTGTGTGTGTGTGTTTGTATACTCCAGTAGCTTCTTTATATCCTATGGAGTGTGTGAGGTGTGTATGTCTACATGATTTCAAACAGCTAAAGATGGACATTTTTGCTCATGTCTTTGTTAGCAGCTCAAGCTAATCAGAAAAGTGTTTGAAGAACAATTTTTGAGTTTTGCCTCAAATTCTTAAACAGATTTGGGCTGAACTTTGACTGTGCCACTGGAAAAGACGAATATTCTTGAATCTAAAGTACTCCACTGTAGATCTGTCTGTCCTACACATTAATCTCCATGTCAACCATTAAGCCTGACAGGTTTTCTTTCAAGACTTATCAATCGCATCAACACGTCAACACTGACTGTCCCAGCTGAAACAAAACAAAGATTCCCAAAGAATGATGGTGCCACTACCATGTTTGGGACACTTGGTTGCTGGTCGTATGAGGGGTTTCCTTCTCCTTGCCTGACTAACAGTTGACCTATCAAGATATTCTTGAGATGTGACCTTCCAATCACGCATTGGCTGATTCTCTGAATAAAGCTCCACTGCAGTGTTTCCTGGTTTTCATGATGACATGATATTACTGATTGAACTGGATTTTAATTAGCAGTATTAAAGAAATGGGGACTAAATCCAACTCTAAGCCACACTTTTCAGATTTTATTTACAAAAAAATAGGTTTGAAAAACATATTTCCTTCTACCTAACAACTATGCACCACTTTCATTGATCTATAACATTAAATATCCAAAAGATTCATTAAAGTAAGTTATAAGTGGACAAAATGTGGAAAGTTCATGCAAAACATTGCGGAACAGATGTTCAACTAAAAAAGTATATGTTAAGGTTATTGAGTACAAGTGGAGTTCAAATACGTTAAGGGTGAAGTGTGAGTAAACTCAGAAGAGTTCACTTGAAGAGAGAAGGAAGCTGTGGATTGAAGAACAGCTGGCTAAGCCTGGGGTGGAAGGCCAGGGTCGAGTGTAAAATCAATGGAGAATGCACCAGAAAGGGTTGCTACATGTCAGATGAGAGAGAAGTGAGAGAAGGATAACTTCAGCCTTCAGGTGAGCAGAGAGGGCAAGTGAAAGAAGAACAGAGACGATGCAGGAAGCTTCCTCCGTGTCATTTCTGTGAGTTTGCCAGTGACATCTGCCTCTTTGCTGTCAGCCGCTTCACTCCTGACAAGGACTAGCAGAGTCAAGTTGCTGAGGAAGTTTTAAAAAAGCAGACGGAGGAGGAAAGTGGGAAGAGTAGAGCAGATAAGATGAGAGGATTCCAAAGCTTTGGATTGGTATGGAAATCAGGTTTTTGGAGAGAGAGAGAGAGAGAGAGAGAGAGAGAGAAAATAAATAAATAAATAAATAAATAGAAAGAAATGATGAAAGGTAGATGGAATCAGCCCTCGACATGACAGCATCCAGCCTGGAGAGAACAGATCTACTGCTTCTGCAATTACATGGCTGCATTTGCATCTATATGATCCCTCAAAATGCTGACATGTGCTGGGATTTGGGCCGTGCTGAATGTGTGTGTGTGTGTGTGCATGTTTGTGAAGTTAGAGGATCTGACAGGCACTGCTTGTTGCATTGCATGCACACAGTTGCGGTGGTATTCTGTTAATAGGGATAATAATCATTTCATATTTATTCACTCTACATTCACATCAGACTCTCGTGTCTCAAATGACCAAGAATAGAAAAAAGTAAAAAAAAAAACTGTGCAGCTTTCTCGAGATTTCAAAAATCCTCCATCTTTTCTCCAGGGCTATTAAAGCTTAAACAGCAGGATGAAATTGAGTTAGAAGGTTTTTCATTTATTACAAAGCAGCAAAAAAAAAATAAAAAAAATGCTAAGACAGACATTGGTGTGAGTTGCCTTGTCAAATTCAAAACCATCCAAATATCCAAAATGTTATAGGCCAAAATGTGATTACTTTTATAGTGGCACTTAGAGAATTTTTGTAAGTATAATTTTCATCAACACTGCATATACTGTATTTCAGTCCCAGTCAAAGCTGGACAATAAATCCATAATATATACTACAACAGACATGTGATCATTACCAAGAATGTCTAGAACGCCATGGAGTAAAAATTGTGGATAAAATGGGAAAGGTCACGGCACCAGTTTGGTCATATTTTAGGCTTTTGAAACAAAAAAAAAAACAAATCAATAATTATCTATAGACAATTATTGATATTGACTTATATCTTGGCAAGTTTTTAGCCCTACTCCCAGTTTCCAGATGTAGGATGTAGTCTGGGTTCTACTGGAATAAAACAGTTACAATAGTCAAAGATAAATAAAAGCAGAATTTCAGCTACATGAAATATGGACAATATACACGAGAGCAAATTTTGTTTTAAAAACTCAAAGAAAAAACGTTTCTTCAGAACGTGACGTAGCAGAGTTACCTAAGGTGATGATGCAGTCAAAGACGACCCACATTCAGAAATAACCTCCCTGTTACAATGTGCCACTGTACTCGACATGACCCCCTTTCCAATCTGCGACCGATGACTCATATGTTGCGTTATATGCACAAACACTCTTTAGCCTTGGCTGGTTTACCAAATACAATGTTTAGTTTTTGAATCCATTTTGGAAAATTTCTTGGTTTGTAGGAGGAGAAAATGTACTGTGCAATGCAGAGTGAGGAGCTGGAGACGGGGGCCGGTGGGTGAGTGCTGAATGAGAAAACAGGAGGATTTTGGGAGGCTAATTGTCTAGGGGAGCGGCCTGGGCAACCTTGGTAGGGTGAAAAGTCAGGGGCTTTGGCTTTCCAGGGCACAATACTGCCAGGGTAATTGTGCAGCAGTTGTGACCTTGCATTGCTTAAACTTGCCCTCCTCTCCTCATCTTTTTCTTTCTCCTCTCCCCTTTTCTCGTGGAAGCTGAAGAGGAGGTGGGACCTGCTCTTAGCTCTAATGATGTCAGTTCCCCGGAGGATTGCCTCCGTCTGCTGAATCCAAACAAGTAGCCTTCAAAGTCTTAGCCTGGACCTAGACAAACACACACATACGCTCAAACACACCCCGGTAAACATAAAATTATTAAGAGGTGTCTGTCTTGCTTTTCTGCTGTTATACAGCTTTTTGCTCCAGTTATAGAATGTTAATGGTATTTTGACACAGACTTCATATTCAATGTATCGTTTTCTTCAAAGGCTTAGAAATTATTTCTTCTACTGTACAGATCATTTGTCTTGAGCACTTTGAGTTATTGTAGAGCTGGTTTAAATAGAGTTGCAAATGCAACTTTAGCATAAACTTCAGCATAATTTCTTTTACAACATTAATGATACTATTTCATGTATTTGGGGAAATAAAACGAAATATATTTGCGTATGATTTCTTAAAGTGCAGAACTTTTTTTTGCCACCTTGAAAACTAACTAAACACATCATAACTAATCAGATTCCCTGGAATTTGAACCAAATTGCACCATAAAACCAAAGTTTGATCATGTATGAATGGCTATATTCATTACTCTTTTCTAGTTTTGGAGAAGATTTGTGCCCCAGATGCATGGCATTTTTCAATTTTATAGGTACACGCTCACTGGTCACTTTATTGGGTACATCTGGTAAGCATTGGTTGGACCATCCTTTGCCTTCAGGACTGCCTTAAGTCTTCATTGCATGTATTTCACAACGTAAGATAAACGGTTTGGTCTATATCAATATGACAGTTCATGCAGCTTTATCTGCTACACTTCCATGACGCAAATGTTGCTGAGATCTGGTGGCTGTGGAGGCTGCTGGAGTAGAGCTCATCATCACACCGCAACAGTACTTTCAGCAACCTGAACTGTTGCATAAGGCAGGGCGGTTTCATGGTTTCATGTTATTTCTGGAAAATCCTGAACCTGCCATACAAATGTTGCAGCTGGTGCTCATCAGAACAGGCAACATTTTTGTTTGTCTCTTTCTGAAAAGCTTGTGTGAAACGCAGCATCAGTTTCTTGATCTTAGCTGAGAGGGGTTGTAGTCTTCTGCTGCTGTAGCCCATCTGCTCCGATGTGCGATGTCTTATGTGTTTACAAATGTTATCAATCAACCAATCAAATTTTATTTGTATAGCACATTTCAGCAGCAAGGCATTTCAAAGTGCTTTACATAATTAAAATAAAAACAGCATGTGACATTGAATAAACAGTGAGAAAGAGAAAGAGATTTAAAAAAAAGATAAAAACATTAAAACCAGCGCCCCTTTTAGGACTTCAGTTAAACATTGTTTAACTGGGACTCTGACCCTCTGGGACTTTAGTCAAAAACACCGTTTGACAAGGACTCCAACCTCTTGGTTTTTAGTTGAACGCCGTCAACTGGGACTTTAAACCCCGTAGAACTTTAGTTAAACGTTGTGTTACATACTTTGGCACTGACTAGTGGTTATTTGAGCTATTGTTTCTTTTCAAACCAGCATGGCCGTTCTCCTCTGACATCAAGAAGACAATTTTGTCCACATAACTGTCAATCACAGAATATTTTCTCTATTTCTTGCCTCTGTCTACCCTACAGATGGTTCAGATATCAACTTTGATGCACCTGATTAAAATAAAAGGCAATGCCGCAAAATGGTTGTCATGTTCCTCATACCCAAACTGCATATCTATCTTGTGTCTCAATGGTAAGCATTTTTTTTTTAAACTGTCTCCTACAGTAAAACATGTAATGTGATCTCCAGCTAAGAAAGGCTGGCATGGACTTCATTTGGCATACAACAAATTCTGTTGCAACTTAGAGACGCCATATATACACCTCAGATATGTGCTGCTACCAAACAAAAATATGCAGCTGCTACTCAAGTGTCATAGTGATGAGTCAATGATAACAGTACTTCATGTCATCTAATACAAATGCTTGAAATGGTTCCAACGTAACAGTAGTCTGACCTATTTTTGTATTAATTCAGCTAAAACCTACATGACTGCTTGGGGTCACATCTAGACTGTGCATGAAGCATTGAACTTTCCTCTTTACATGGTTTAAGAAACAAAAAACAAGATGATCCTTTCAGCTTGAAATGATCAATAAAATATGAACTGAAGGATAGATATATGATCACTTCAAACATATATAAATATATATATAGTTGAACCATATATAAAGATATATAAATGGTTGAAGTGCTCAAATATCCAGTAGAGTTGGATATGTGTTTTTAAAGGCATCATAAAAAGCCATTTATGCCACTGTTACCCCTGTGCTTTAAGCCTGGTGTGGTTAGTGACAGTAAGTAGACAGTAACTCAATAACACTAACAGCAGAACGACAGAGGCTCAGAGTGAGGGTACATCCCACATGAAGGCTGAGGAAGAGGGGATTGTCCAAGCTTACAGAGGCCTATAATAACTAAGACCTGCAAGCAAAGGGCCGTCTACCAGGACAGTTGTGCTATTGGCCAAATATAAAAAAAAAAAAAGCATGAAGAGACTTGAACTAGTTCATCAGAAACAACTGACTCTCTCCCAAATTAGATGCTTTCAGATAACCCAGTAGATTCTCAGGAGATACTGACCTGTGATGTTTGGTATGTGGTATGCTTTGTGAATTCATGCCAAGCCTGCTTTGTCTTCTGCAACACAGTTTAGGCACACTTGTTCTTGTCGCAGTCTATCTCTTCATCACCTGCCATGGGTTTTTGGCAGCAGGGAAGTTTTGTATTATCTCCACTGCTCTTTCAATTGCATTACCATCATAATTACCCCCATGAATCAGATAAGCACTGTAATCAGTTTTATCTGCTTGACAGTCTTTTTTTTTCTTCTTCACACTCGCTTTTCTTGTTTAACATGTTGAACAAGAAAATAAACTCCTACCACACATTGTGCCAAAGAGTCTGCCAGTTACATCGACTAAGTTTTCATTTGGCTAAAATAATGTTAAGCAAACACCCTGACAGGTGAAGTGAGGAACACCCATTGTCTCTTCATTATAGCGCCTACATTAGGTAGCAAGTGAACTATTTATCCTCAGAGTTGATGCAGTAGAAACAGAAAAAATGGGCATGAATAAGGACTGCATATGGCTAGATACTACCTGGGTGAGGACATCTCCAAACTTGAAGCTCTCATGGGGTCCATCAATGTTTTACTGGAATCAAGTGAATGGTCACTGACCAGGTCTTTGAAAAAACTTCCTGACATTCCTAGGAGGTGATTCAGACATTTGATTTAAGTGTTTTGGAGCAAGGATGCATCCAAAAGTTGTAGAACAGTGACACTGAAGAACTTGAGTTGCCCAACCTTAAAATACATGAAGAGAACCTGCCAGTGGAGATTGTGTGATGGTTGGGCCAATGTTTTCTTAGAATGCTGTGGATTTTCCAATCTATATTGTCATTACTTCGACTCCAGTCTGGTTTAAAAAAACACAAAAAAAAACATCCCCTTTTTCAAAGCCTTGCTTTGTAAAGATGATCTGGACCGATTTCTTGCTTGAGACCTGATCTCTGGTAAAGTTTAAAACGGATGGATGTGATTTTACCCAATCAATAATGTTTTGCTATGATGTATGTAATGCCCTAGCTTGATCGTGAAGGAAGCTACAGTATGAAGTTCCCCAAATCTCAGCCCAATTTAATACCTGTCAGATGTGCTTGGACGATGGAGAAACACTCCACCTTGCAGGACCTAAAGCGTCGGCTGATTAAATCTTGGTGTCATATCCCACTTTACACCGTCAGGGTTCTAAGGGAGTCCATACTTTGATGGGTAATGGTTGTTTTGGCACCAAAAGGAGAAACAATTTACTATTAGACTGTAGTCAAGAATAATAAAAGTGTTCAATGGACAAGAGCCAGAATACACGCCCCATCATTGTAGCCATGGCACTTCAAACAACAAAACCTTTTTGCCCTCCTGTTTCTGTGATTTAACGTTTCTATATTAAGATGCCAGAGGAAGTGAGCGATCAGACTTTCATATGGCTGTACAGAGCATAGAGCAATGCAGAACTGAAAGCTACTATATTTTATACATGCTTACAAGTAAAAAAAAACAACCCAAAAAAACAATGAACAGAATGTAATACAATGATTAAACAGTTTGAAGATAGCTTGAAATGCTCCCAATGTTACTCTATAAAAGGCAGAATGAGAATATAATGTGAAAATGGTAGTAATAGTAGTAAAAGTACAAAATAATATGTGCAAAAAACATTTTGTGGAGCTTTCGTCAACAAATTTCCTTAAGTCTGTGGATTAAAGACAAAAGTATTATAAATGTTATAAATGTAATTAAAGTTGAAAGTTTATACTACCTTAGTAGCAGTCTGGATAAATGTTGCTTTAACAAATTAAAATATGTAAATCATGTTTTACAATTTGTTTGAAAGGCTTTTTTTTAAATATGCAGATTCAGTGAGACTGTGGTATTTTTACTTAAGACTATCATACGCTCAGAATCGTATATCAGCCTGTACCTACACCAGAAAAAATGGCATGTATTTTCGGAAGATGGCTACATCTGCAGGCGTGCTACACTAATAATCTCTTTCATCATACCGCACCCAACCACAAATATGATAAATGGCCGTGGAAGTGTCGCGGCACCTCAGATATGGGCAGGCTCATTTGGCATACATACAGTACATGCATCTGAAAATAAACTCTAAGCACAACTGTTTACGAAGATACTTACAAACATCAAAAGCCGACACACGCATGTGCAAGCAACAACCTAAAACAGGCATCTGGAAAACATCTAAGCCAGTGACAGGCCTGTGTAAGAGCAGCTGCAGTCCCACTGTGAAGGCATGTCGGGGAGGCTGAAGAACAGCAGGGTGCCGTGAGGACAAGAGACGTGTAGTAAGCATGTTGAAAGAAGTCAGTACTACCTGGTGAGCGAGACACTGAGTCCACCCACCTAGCTGTTATCCTGTTGTACTTTGAATTTCATGCAAGCTAAAATTGTAAGTGTTAAAGGCTCAAATTAATCACCAGATGATTGTGAATGATAAAGTTAAATGGTATGTAAAAAAATAAAGTAAAATTAGCATCGCCAGGAACAGCAAGTACAGAGGTGCAAAAAGCAGCCCAATACAGCGAGAATTTTATTAGAAAAATATAAACTAAATATAAAGATCAACAGCAAAATTAGTACATAAAAGCATGAAAAAAAATGAACATAAGACCAACTACCAATCATAGCTCTCAAACTGCTTGAATCTCAGGTAGATCTCAGTCCCCAGCTGCTGTCAAGTTTAACTCTGGTCAGAATGAACAAGATAAATCAATTATTATATCATCTTGACTTTGCCTCTAATTTAATTTATTTACCATTAGAATCCAAAACTTCCTGAACCCTAATAATGGTGGCTTATATTGGGTAAATCGATCATGCTAATATCTGCAGCCTGACAGATATGCTAATGATTGCTTGATCAATTGTCCTTTCTGTGATACCATCATGGCAGCTTCCAGACCCTTAAATAGATGGAAAAGGGGCATCAACCAAAATTAGACAACAGGTGTGGGAGTTTGATGTTCATGGTTAAGAACCACTGTGGATTTTTTCAAATACCTCGACTTTCATCGATATAGAGTATTACTAACCTGTATAGTCAGATCTTGGTTAGTTTTTTCTTTTTTTAAATTTCACAGCAAGACGTGAGCACAGATTAAACTGTGCTTACAACTAACAAAAACATTAGCGGCAAAGGAAGAAGGTTTTACATTAGCCCGTTAATTGCAGCAAATGATTGGTGCACAGGGAATATGTGTTGGTGGGACTGTCTTTAGAAATGACAGATGCCTTAGGGATGAATGGTGTCAAAGGGGGCATTGGTAAATGGTGGTATATGTCAAGGTCGCCTCTTCATTTGTCTGCCATTTGGATGGTGAAGGGCCGTTGCATAGAGTATCTATAGGTCTGTGGCGACCTGACAACCTCCCATGGCTCTCCAAGCAATAGGAGCCCTCCATCTTGTGTCACAGTGGGGATGTCTAAGGCTGGCATGATGCAGAGAAAAGTGGCCTCTCCTCCCTTTCAGTGTCTCTCTCCACATCCCGGAAGCATCCATCACAGTGTTCCCCAGCGGGGCGTGAGTAACAGATCGACTTTCCACCAGAGCGCTAATCAATCTGACTCTCGCTGCCTCTCCCTGGGAACATTTATGACCTGCCATAAACCAGGCCTTTGGGGCATTACGGCACCCAGTAATCCTGCTAAGTGAGCAATATTTCCCATCTCTTGGGCAGCAGTTAGACGGGCTTGGCCATAAATAGCAGAGTTAATCTGTGGCCGTGACTCCACGTCCAACCCTGGGCAGCCACAACCCCACTGGGGCCAAGTGGGAGCCACCCAGTGGCCAAGGTAAAACAAAAATAATGAGATGGCCTCTTGTAGAGAACACACTGGTTCACCACCTCTGCCTTGTTTCCCCCACGGCTCTGCTTTGATAGAAAGAGCCACTAAGAGAGGAACAATCAATCAAAGAGCATCCAGGGCTCAGTTTGCACCAAGTGCATCAGTGTTTTTCCCCCCATAAGCCGCTAAGTTCATAAACTATCTGAAAAACACAGTTTGTCACGGTGCTCTTCAGCCTCAGTCATAACACAGCCTTTAGCTCAAAAGCAGCTAATGTAATGGATTAAGACAAAGCAGAGATTGTCAAACAGTAACAACTAACAGTATAGGCATGACGAGAGCAATAAGTCAATGACTTTACAACCGAGTTTGTATGTTATGAAGCCAGAAGAAGAAAAACACAAAAGTAAAAAAAAAAATAAAAATCTGGCTCTATTCTTTAAAAGTTCCTCTGAAGGTCAGGGAGCTTGTCTCAGAGGGAAGTCTCTTTCCCTTTCTATGTTAAAATGCATATGATGATGTGTGAGTATTTCTTCTGAACATTTTCAAACAAGCTGTTTGCTCTTAGGGCACCAGTGGGAGTTCAATAAGTTAAAACACAGATGAGAGAAGGCAAAGCAACACACAACCTAGCCTTAGGTTGTGTGTTGCCAGAGGCCTACAGCTACCGCCCTCCCCCCTCCACCATAACCAACCGCGGCGAGGGTTGATCCCATTTTATTTTATTTTATTCCACCCATCATGCATCAAAACGTCTCCCTGAGGTACCTCACTTTGAGCTGAGGCCTCTGTCTAGCTGGAAGGCCAAGTCTCTCTATCACACTCCGGGTGCCGGAGTCAAGGTTTTCACCCCGAGCCCACGGCAACCCTGCTCAGCTCAGCCAAACCCCCAGGCTGCCTGCTTGTCAGTCAAGAAAGCTAGCTGACTTTTTTTCTTTTTTTTTTTTTTTTTTTTTAGTACTTGGTTTAGGTCAGAAACCCGAAACTGTTTTCTCATACAGAGCAGGGCCGAAGCATGACAGGTGTCCATGGAAACCACATTTGAACATGTTTCCAGTTATTTGAAGATTTTTGGGGGATTATTTTAACAAGTGAGGCCAGTTTTTCACTGGGTTTGCGCAATATGTTGAGTAGAAAAGACAGGAGATTTATTTGAGCAGATATATAGCAGATATATATATATATATATATATATATATATATATATATATATATATATATATATATATATATATATATATATATATATATATAGAGAGAGAGAGAGAGTAGTAAATACAGTTGATTTTGAATCAACTGTATTTACCCTCCTGCTTCAGCTGCATCATAAAAGAATATCTGGTAAGAACAGGCAATTAACAGTGTAATGAATGTTTAACTTTATAGGAAAGATTGATCATAGAAACAGAAAATGCTGAAACATTCACCTTGGTGCTTTAATAAACCTTTTCTCTGTGTTTTATTGAATGGAAATCTAAGCTCTTAAATATTCTCATGCAGTAGTTAATAGGGGTGGGAATCTTTAGATTTCACTTCACCATGTGATTAAGTGACTGAGTTGGAAGGCTACAATATTGTTATAAAAATGATCAAAAATAACATCTCTCCTATAAAAACAATCATACCTCAAACTAGAATCTTACAGGTTACCAAATAAGCAGAATTAAATTATGGATGGGACTTTAGTGTGTTCATTTTGATTACTTAATTACATAGATTTTAAGGCAAAAGTCCCAATCTGGAACCTTTGTATTTGCGTGTTTCTGATACGCCTGTGAATCTGACGCACAACAACAGCAATAAATGACATTACAGTCTATAGACTTATGCGGTTTTTCAAAGTTGACACAGTGTAGTTCTCCTACTTGGACATATTTATGACTATTCTCACGGGACTCTCCAGATGTTTGTGAAACACATAATTAGTGAATCATTCTTGCTGCTGTTTGACAGCCTCTAACAAGTTGGTGTGTGACAATGAAGCTTTACACACAAATTTGCTCTGCTGTAAGTTACTGAGTTTAAACTTTAAGTTTCTTTAAATCTGAAAGAAAATGTGTTGTGGTGTTTTTCTTGTTAATATACCTTGTATGTGTGATTAATATTACTTTTAATTTGGACCCAGACTTTAAATTAGATTAAGTAATTACATAGATTTTAAAACATAAACACAATGAATCATATTTTATTTTATATACAACGGTTCTGGCCAGAAACTTTGTATTTGTGCGTTTCAGGTACGCCCATAACTTTGGCGCACAAGCAACATCCACAAACGACAACGACGGACAACAAGACAGCTTCTTTTGGCTGGCTGGAGGTTCATCCTTTGCTTCAAAACATGACCTTATGGCACAATGGAAAAGACTATTGTTGAGTGTAAGTTGTGGGAAAAATGATTTAGCCTGTCAGTGAATCTATTCAAGGATTGACAATACCATGTCAATGCTAAACATGCTGCGACAGTGTCAGAGTTCACAGTCCACATCTACATCACACCAATATAGGCAACTAACATGGAGTGACTGGGTAAAAAATGAAACTTCATTATCTGAGGCACATTTTTCAGAACCTTTGTTAGGCAAATGTTCCTTTTCAGTGCATTTAAAAATAAATAAATAAATAAATAAATAAATAAATAAATAAATAAATAAATAAATAAATAACAGCTTTAAACAAGAACAATATGTCCGAGTGGTTGTTCGAATACAAGGCTGGACTTTTCTCTAAAAAGATGTTAGCACTGTAAGGTCTGGTAATCATAAACCTGTGATCAACTTCTACCCTTGAGTGCAGAGACTTTAACTCCCTTACAGCTAGAAGACAAGAAGACAAATAAGAGCCACTGATTGTGTGCAGGGTATAGTGCTGCAGAAGGAGAGCTGGAGAGAGGAAGGAGGGTGGAGCAAAGATGACATTCTTAACAGTGACAGTGCTGCTGCACACAGAAAAAAAAAAAAAAAAAAAACCTTTGCTTTATCTTTCCCAACAATCAGTCTAATTATGTTCATTGGAGGAGACCAATTAATCCTCCATTGTCAGCCAGTGGCTAAGTGTTTCTGCGCCCCTCACACTACCACACACAGACACAGCGGAATCTGCAATTAACACTATCCAAATTTATTTAGCGCCACTTGCCTCAGCTTCTGACTCCCTCCAATTATGTCTAATCAATTCCACCAGGAGGTGGCGAGGAGGGGAGTGGAGCACCAGGGAGGTCAATGTCATTTGCTGAGACAAACCCCTCTGCGCCACCCAAAGGCCAGAGGTGTCACTGAGGTTGTCATGTAGAAGGACATGCAAGAGCCCTTTCTGAAAAGCAAGCTAATACCCCATCTGCCCCTGCTCTGTAATGCGTCATCGTATTCCTCTGTTGGTGGTAATTCAGAGGCTTTCGATTCAGACCGAAAGGTTAAGTCAAGCTTTAATGAGCAAATGTGTCAGGTTCTGGCTGAGAGGCTTTCCTTAAATACAGCAAAACGATTAAATATGTTCAGAACTGCTAAACAAAAAAAGAAATAAATATATAATCAGCCACTGAGACTGACTGATGATAGCTGTCCTGTAGCTGTCTGCTGCTTAATGAGTCCCTACTGTTCCGGTCTTAGCCTGGGATATAAACTGCGGAGCCTTGTTCAGTAAAGCAGAGAGCAGACATTCGGTTCATCTGTTGACTCAGCCAGATCAGAGCAGCACCATTTATAATATTTGATGAACTGTACGGTAAGTGATGCGTCGAGTACAGACATTCACCTGGCGGTAAATACAGATTCCTTGCTCAGACAGAGCAGATGTTCCCAGCAGCTGGACGAGCTGCAACAAGTTCCTTCCATCGTGTAAACAAATATTGCGGCTCAAGTATGATTTAATAATGTTACTTTAGTTTATGGATGACAACAAAAGACATCCAGAGTTGGAGTGTTTTAGATTTATTTGCCTGTGACAGACTCTTGATATCGTCTCATCCAAATGAAGCCTTAACAGCACTGCAGCTGGTAAATGATTCACATTTTTAAGACATTCGCTGTAGACAAAAGTTACTTTTTACTACCGTTATATGTCATTCATAGAGCTGTAACATAATATCACAAGGTCAAGACATTTCTTGTCAGAGTGAAGTCTGTCTACCAAAGTGCTAGTCAGCATGTGACTCTGTCTAGAGCAGTGGTTCTTAACCTTTCCTTTTTTGAGGTACCGAACCCCCCAGTTGGATATGCGCATTCACCAAACCCTTCTTATTCCAACCCCCTGCCTCCCCCTCCCCCCCGACACACAAAATACTTTGCGGTATTCTGATTTAGTAATGTAATTATATTAGCTGGGTAACCACCCCCACACCACTATAGGCAGTAGCAACCCCGAAAAGATGCGATTAAGGAGCAGATTTGGACTATAGAATGTGGTAAAAACTGTGAGTTTTGCTGAAGTAAATAAAGACACAAGTTCAAATCCATGCTGAGAGTGGAGC
This sequence comes from Poecilia reticulata, assembly GCF_904066995.2. Taxonomy (NCBI): domain Eukaryota; kingdom Metazoa; phylum Chordata; class Actinopteri; order Cyprinodontiformes; family Poeciliidae; genus Poecilia; species Poecilia reticulata. The sequence goes on from NC_088838.1 coordinate 8,151,719, forward strand.
TCCTTCAATCAGGGCTCCTTCACAGCTCTGATTGGCTAAGCAATGTAACGTGATCCTCTGCAGCAAGTGATGGCAAAGTGGGGCGTCATCACCACTTTACACAAGTGTATCTTTACCTCCGCGGCAGAGGCTCCGCCGAACCCCTGAGACCAACTCATCGAACCCCTGGGGTTCGATCGAACCCAGGTTAAGAACCACTGGTCTAGAGAGATAACTGTGTTTTTAGGATGCAAGACTAAGGTACATATCTTGTTCTACTAATGCTTAAAAGTAAGAAAGGAAAATACTTTAGAGCTGCTCAGTGGAATTGATTGATAAGATGCAAAAACAGTCTGGACTGCATGTATCCATCAGGAGCTAAAATCGAAATAACTGAGATAATAGGAACCTAAGATGTAAATTTCTACACTGACGACACTAAAACATGGTTCCAAACCATTCGCAATAGAAAAATGTCCTACTTTTCCAGACTCAGCTTTCCATAGTTCCTAGTCGTCTATGTTCATTCAAATCATAAGGTTCAGTGTGACGTTATGGCAGATATTACTACAGCAGACTGGCTTCGCCTCTTCAAGCTGGAACAGGCAGAAACTTAAAAAAGAAGCAAAGAAAGAAACAAAGAGCCAAAGAAAGAAAGAAACCAAGAAGCAAGGAAAGAAACAAAAGAACAGATAAAAGGAAGGTCACAACACTTAAACAATGGTGGGAATGAAGTGTGGAAATTGTATTTCATCCAAGACCTGGGAAATACTGAGATCTATTTTCCAGATTCTCCCAAGTTAAGACGGAGCAAAACTTAGCAATATATAGACTATGCCAACCTGGACTGGATTAATCTACACATTCTGTGACTCGTAAAAATGTGCAAATCTAATTTCATCTTATTCCTGTGAACACAGTTATGTCTGCTTGAATATTAGGAGTTTGTTAAACCCCTAATATTTAACGAATCTAGAACTTTGCCATTATTTAACCGTGTTTCTGCATTGACAATAACTAACTACTAACTTGTAACTAGTTTTTATTACAAATATTTCAGTATCTGTTTGCTTAAAGTTACTACCCCTGAAAGCTGAAAGTCATAAAATGGTTTGAAATGTCCAAAAAAAATTAATTCAATTTGTCACCATAGAAGACAAGAAAATGTAGCTGCAGTTGCTTCATTTGTTCACGTTACACTATGAATCTGAACTAAATTAATGATGTTGATCAATAAAACCACATTTCAGATATAGATTTTATTTTCTTACCCTTAATGCTTGAATGACAACAAAATGTACTTTTGGATTGAGTACAATCCAACATTAACAAAACCAGTCAAAGGTTAAACTGCTCTGGCTAATTTACTTTCTGGCTGATGATTAATGCTATTGTTACATTTTCTCCATCAGCTGACATAAAATAAATTTAATGCTGAATGAAATGATTATTAATCTGAAAAAGCCCAATTGTCTTAACAGTAGTCACTTCACATTATTGGTTAAGAGAGGTTGTGTTCACAGACGTTTAATGCATTAACATCGACGGTTCCATTAGTGTCAGCTTGTGTCTTTACGGAACGTCTTTATGATTGTGTGTTGACATTTCAAGCAGGACCATGACAAGAAGCTGGCGTCCACAATCTAACTGCGATTTCTGTAAACCCCAGGGCTCATGAGATGGCTTGCCCTAAAGCTAGACATTTGTCCTGGCTTTGTCAAACAAAAGAGCCACAGTGGACTTGCACAGTGGAAAAGGCGAGCTCAGTGACTGGAATAACCATGTTACAAGCCGTGCCACGAAACGGTACTAATGTTTAATGGCTTGCTGTTCGGACTGCGGGGCACAAGCACATAGGGAAGCTGTGCCATCATGTGCGTTCCATTACAATCAGAAAAATCTGAAAGTGACTGTTTGTGGGATTTTGTGTGTTCAAGTGTCACTCAAACTTCAAATCAGGTTTTTTAGCTCAGTGCATTTCTGAGAATGTCCGCCGACACATTATAGTTTTTGCTCGTAACACTTCCTTAGGCTAGAACAGTGGGTAGCAAACTTTGGCCTAACCCAAAAGGTCAATTGAGAATCAGATAAAGGAAACGTCTCTCATCATGCGACATCAGAGCTTCTCTTATGGGATCAGGCTGAACAAAGCCAGGTTAACGGATATCAGACCATGCCATGCATGCCTTGTCACAGTGTAAACGGGTTTGTGAAAGATGTTTGTGATGGAGACCAGGGGTTCCATCCCATGTTGATTATTGATATTATGTTATTTATTTTCAGTTCAAATGTATCTTGCATCAGTTCTTTATTTCAGTTACTTTGACATTTGGTGAACATTCTTTTTGGGTAGGGAGACTGGCCATCTTTCTGGTTCAGAGAATGTGGGCGGGGGGGGGGGGGGATGTCAGTTTGTTTTGATTTAGATTAGTCAATTTGAGTTAATTGAGTACTTGCCTTTCTGGGTGTGTCTCAGCAAGGTGGAGCAGAGAGAGAGACAAATGCTCCTGGAACATACCAGCTTACATTAAGAGGGGTAACACTCTGAGGATTTATTTTGTTACCTTTACTTTTTGATTGACCTTAGAATAGTTTAGTTTTAATCATTTGAACCATTTGAACAATAAACCATTCTGATGCAGGCAAGCGCATGTTGCTGATGGCTCAGGGTCAATTACCCTCCAGGTCGATTCATACCCTCTAATCCAAAGCATGTTGTCCCTTTCTATATTTGTTTTGTAAATTAACTGTTTACAACCTCTTCCTTAGGTCTGTGTTTTTTTTGTTTTTTTTCTGTTTCTAGTTAAGACATTTTTATGAATGATCGAGGTGACTCAGAAAACAGAGCAGATAATTTGATCAGAGGGTTTTACATCACAAAGCATTCCTGTTGATTGTAACACCGATTCTCCTCTTGGTCAGTCAGCTTTCATGAAATATGACAGATTATGATCTCTACATAAGTTATGAGTGACCTTATGCTGACGCACATTATTAACTGAAGTAATATACACACTTTTCATTGCAGATATGAACAGATTGTAAATATGTACTTTAAATCATTGGTTGCCAAAGTGGCCACGAAAAGACCAAACCTGCAAAAGTAGAGAACGGAGAAGAAATTATTAGCACATGTTAGCAACACAGGGAAAAAAAACCTTGGCTGGCTGCTTTCATGAAAAACCAGCCATAGACGCAACACACCATTGTGAACTCATTTCCAGTTTTATTCCAATAAATAAAAATAAAATCAACATTTAAACATTTGATGTTTTCTGTAATTTTTTTATGCCATCATCTCAACATGAAGTCTTTCCTATTCTTGTACTGTTTATATTTCTATTATCCCAAGGATGATTTCAATCCAGGCCTGAGATACAGAGAGATTCAAACAGAGGTCTGATTGTGCAGCATGAGTACATTTACAAATGCAGAATATAATTTCAAATATGAAAGAAATTGCTTATAAATTGGTATTTAATGTGCCCCAGTAGCAGTAGCACATACTCCTGTGTGACTGAGGCAGCTGCAGAGGTCAGAGGTTAAGGGTTGAGAGGGTCATTGGCAAACACAGGCCCTGTGGGAGACAGTACCAGAAACTACATTTCCACGCAAGTTGTTGCTCAATATCAGCATCAAATGAGACCCTACTCTAACAGGCAATTATGTGGCGACCACTGGGTCATTAATTAAACTAAAGGAGACCTGGCTAATTCAGCTTTGTGACCCTGCAAAGCATTCTCACAGCTCACTGCGCCACTCAGATGTTATCCAATCAGCGCCGCAATCACACACCGCTAATTGGTGATGTTATGTCTGCTTTTCACTGTTCTACTTTTAGTCTGGCCTTTGACTTCAAACGCATGACATATGTCCCAATTACTGTGACACGTTTCCCAGTGTGTGGTGTCTAATAACGCGAGCATGCTCGAAGTGGTATCGAACGACGCTTCGAGTCCAATCCTTTGGTTTCATTCCAGGATCACAATTTGGCCTCAGGAAGCCTGAAAACTATCATCTTCACACTTCAAAATAGGAAGAGACCTTTAACGCGGTGGGAGAATTTCCTTAGCTTCGTTAATTAAATCAATCTGTCTTATTTTCTTCTCAAATTAGGCTTTTCTTTCACGTTCTAGCAAGGGGACAGAGAGGAAAACTCCAATTACTAAAACTCTGCCGTGGTAATTGTAGAGCTTGGCTTTCAGTCAATAGCGGAGAAACTGTCTGGAAATATAAATGTAATGGTGAGTTAGTGAAATTAAAATGATGAGAAAAGTGCCTTGTAAAACTATTCGCACCATTTTTGCATTTCTGTCATGATATATCCACAATTTCCCATTTATTTTCTTATGAATTTTGTGATAAAGCCAGCAAAAAAAAGTGTATAATCATGAATTGTAAAGAAAAGTATACGTAATTTCAAACTTTTTTTTTTTTCAGCAAATTTAAGTCTTAAAAGTCTGGTGCGCATTTGTATTCAGCTCTTTCTGATCCCCTCAACTTGTTTTCTTTTAGACACAAATGATGGACATGCGAGATAATTCAAAGCTTGAACTTACACAATTTCGGTCATTGCATGTTGTCTAAAACTTGCTTGTAAGGCAAAACTATTTCAAACCTTCTGACCCAAACAGTTGCCATTAGACGAATAGAGTCATAATGTCATTAATGTCATAACAAAACCAGCTGTTCTATGAAGGACTCAGAGGTTTAGTGAACAATCAGCATCAACAAACAACATACTGTCCCATGAAAACTAGAGATGTGCCGATAAGGTTTTTTCCTGCCGATACCGATGCCGATCACCCATGTTGTTTCTTATCACCGCTACCGATCACCGATACCGATCACATAATTATTATTATTATTTTTATCATAAACACTACCGGTTACATTATGTGGAAAAAGGAACCATGAATTCACCTTAATTTAGACAAAAACTTGTTTTTAATAACTTTTTCCAAGAAGAAAACTAAAAACAGGCATTCTGCAAATTGTACTGCTATCGGTAATACTATCTTTAACAGACTGATAACATATGAAGGCTCTGAAGAGGCTAAATAATGCAAAGAGCCAAAATCAAACCTCTCAACATTGCCAAAAAAAAATTCAAGTATAAAACTTAGCATTCAAAGGCAAATGCAGGTTCCATTACAATAAACAATCCTGAGTTACTGAATGAAAACTTCCTGATAGCATGGCGGCTAGCTGATTACTGCTAGTTCTGAGTGGCTGTTTCTGACTGAGTGGAGTAATTATGCAGAGCAGGGAGGAGATCGATTATTTTTTTAGAGATTATCTGTCTCATGTTAGGACAGTGAAAGTTTTAATACGTATGTAAAATGTATTTTTTTAAGTTAGATGCTGCAGCTTTAAGCAAAGGTTCGGTGTGAGAGTCACTACCAGGTGGGGCAGAAGCGGCGCTCCATCTGTCAAATATTACTACCTGTAGCACGTAGCAGCGGTTCAACAGCGAGATCAGAACCAGCGTCTTACATCGCAGCTCGAATACCTAAATAATTTTGCGGGTTATTTGTTTAGCTTTCTGACCGTCATGCTAATCCGGGTGAGTGTTTGTAGCTGTGCGCTGCTTTACCTGCTATCTGAACCTCCATATGTCTTTTTTACTGCAGTGAGCCTCGATGTAGCAATACTCTGTCAAGTATGCCATTGTTTTTATGTCGTATTAACTTCGTTATGTTGATGCATTTTGACGTGCTTCAATTTTCCGCCGCAACATGCAAACGTCCCCATTCACTCAGTGCGTTATAGTTCCACATCGCTTAGGATTTGTTGCTGCGCGCTTGCGCAGTGTGAAGGAAAGAGGAGACCAGCTGCACAGGCAGGCTGCGAAATGAGATGCAGGTGTTCGGTATCGGCGACAAGAGCCAATGATCGCCGATCACCGATCATGCACTTTTTCACAAAAATCGGCCCAATTATGATCGGTGACCGATTGATCTGCACACCTCTAATGAAAACTGTTTATCCGCCGTCATCAGTGGCCATGCTAACTAGCCTTAGCATTTACAACAGAAGAAGCTGTAGTAGTAGCAGAAAGTAAGGGGGAGGCTTTGAGCAGCATGTACACAAGCACTACTGACAGCACTAAGACCCTCCTCCTAGCTCTGATTGGTTGTTTCTTACTGCCGAGTGTTGTATTTCTGAAGCGGGCGCTGGGAAAAAGCAGAGAAGCTTGATTTATTTATTTTTTTAATCAAGGATGACCTGTTTCATTCTACACTGTCGCGACATGGTGACAGTTTTAACAAATATAGAAAACCCCCACATTTTTTATGAAAGTTACAAACCGCAGCTAATTACAAATGTGTGCCACACTTTCCAGATTTTAGTTTTTAAAAATGCCGAAAACCATCAATCGTTTCCTTTTCTGCTTCACAGCTGTGCAATAATTCCTGACGGTCCATCACATGAAAACCGAATACTCTACTTTTAGGTTTCTCTGAAATGATCCAGCGCATAGAAGACAAAACAACAGAACCACCAAACCCACAGAAAATTCTGCCCTGTTCAACATTCAACTCTCAGTTCATCTAATATCTTAATTCAGATAAATTGGTTTAAATCCACCATGCTGTAAAACAGTTCTGTACCCACTCCCTTAAGTAAACATTGTTTATTTATGCACATTACAATAAGGCTACTATACGCTAAAATTTTCACACCTTCGGGTAACGGCAATGAACCCTGACCCCCCCCTCGCTCTGACGAGGTCAACCACATAAACCTCACTCCCATCTGGATTCAGATCCTCATGGTCTGTTAAGGCTGTCTAACCCCCACACCCCTTTCACCCCTCCGTCTACCACTTTAACCCTCCTGCCTCAGGGCACACATGCACTGTTGTACCAAAGCAATCTTTCTCACCAGCCAACCTCCCCTCTCTTTGTTTTGCAAATGGCCTCTCCCACATCATTTTACATACACACTCCAACCGCTGAGCTCTGGGGACCGTCCAGGAAGTAATTGTGGCTTTTGTGCGTGTGGTCCCCACTCCTCCCCCACCCCCTTCACCTCCCTCCAGCATCACCACCCTTGAGTTCCCTCCCCTTCTTCCTCAAAGGAGCCGCGCCCCCTTGTCAGCTGTCATCATATAACTGCCTGCAGACCCGGGGGCCTAATGACAGGATCTATAGTACATGAAAATACAATTATAGCCCTCGGTTCAATTGCTACTGTGTGAATGGCCTTTATAGGAGAAGGAAAAACGGGACAAAACACATGGTGTCTACTTGAAGGTGCATAATTCTGAACAATAGCCTTTAAATCGCAGTCCATGAAAACATGATGTCATTCTTGCCGTCAACATTTTGAATCCATCATGTTTAAGCAAACCTACTTACTAATTGAAGGGTGTCCTTGTCGTGGGAGGATTTCTGAGTTAAAAAGGAGCTGTTTACCCTGACGTAACAGGGCTGTTTTAATGACTGACAGGGGGACATATCTGTTCAACATACCCTTAAAATTCAAAAAGCCGTTCACTGCCTTTGATTATGCTCTCTTTGTGGCAACATTTTGAAGCTGCATTAATTTAATCTACAGCAGGAGTAGCAGATGAAACCTGCCCAGCGTCTTCTGCTGGGGGTTTATTCTCGTGATTCTTGAAATATTTTCTATCAGGCAGTCAAAATGGCAGAAAGAGAAGCTTAGCGGAGTCTCTTTTTATTTTTCAAATGGGAACAGTGACCCCCAATGGACGAGACAATGAAGTCTTCCAAAGGGTTAACAGCCTCCCCACCTGCTTGTATATCTAAGTGCAATGACTGTCTAATACAGCAGGGGTCAGTGTTGTATCATGCCAAAAAGTGGGCCTAGTTAGAGAAGAAGCGAGCATTACTTGTTTCTCAGTGACAGTATTGTTCACAGTGTTGAAGCCCTGCGTTGATGACCCCTTGACCTCCACCCCTACCCCAGTCATATTAAGTAAAAGGCTATAAAAACATGGACTGTCAAACCTGCTGACATAATGACCTTTATGAACTAAAGAGGCAACGACACTCAAACACTTAACATCCTACAAAAAGCAGTAGGCAGACACTTCATTACTGTCAATCAAGGGTGGTCACAGGCAATAATACACAAGCAGATGAGCTAAAAGCTTTAAAATGAGAGGTTTGTGTTGACATTGTGCATAATATACAAAGAATACACCATGTAATGTCCAAACCACAGTGAAAACAAGAACTAAGGGATGCAAAGCAGTAAAATGCAATGAAAACTCAAAAGCAAATGTCATTCTAAGTAATAAAATAAAACTTGATTGTCTTATACTCAACATCAATGAATATAACAAATATAACTATATATGTGTATATACATATATACAATTTTTTTTTTCTCTGGCAATTCTACCCTGGTCAGCTCTATGTCTGCTAAGGTTTGGCTTTTTGTTGTAAAAAGTAAGTCATGACTTGTTTAGTCATAACTTTGACTCTATATCCTAATTCTGGTCAGAAGTGGTGGTGCCTCCATTTCATAAATCCTTATTGTTCTGCCCAAGGCTAAAGGTTAAATACAGTTCATGATAGTTTAGTGATAAAAATGCAATGATTCATCTGAAATAGTTCATGTTAACAGTGATAACAGCACACTTATATTCAGTCACCAGACACATGAACATGAATGAGAAATGAGTCATTAAGTCTGTTAAGTTATTACTTATACAAGCATGTTAGTTAAGTACCTAGAGTGAATAAACACATAACTAAGTACTGTAATTAGCTGAAATAAGGACGTGAAGAAGTAATGTGATTACTAATTAAACAAGGGGAAATTAAGTAAATGAGTAAAAAAAAAACAACTAATTCCATATGCAAGTAAGTAAACAAGAAAGCAGGTAATCACGTAAGCTTTTGCTTTAGAATGCATAATTAATTAAGTACTTGCATAGGTAAGTAACTTAGTAAATGAGTATGAATGAAGTCAAGTAATAATAGGTAAGCAAGTAAATAGAGTACATTTACTTGCAAGTTGGAAGTATGAAGGTATAAATGAAGTAGGTAATTAGGATAGCACCCAAGTAAGTCAGCAAGTTAATTTGTAGGTAGGTAAACTTACTTGCATATGAATAAGTACTTAAGTAACTCGGTAAGTAAATAACTATTGAAGTTATTCAGTAGTTAATTAAATAAGTAAATAAGTGGGAGAATAAATAATTCAGTAAGTAATTAAGTAAATAAACAGGCTTGGTATGCAAGTATCAAATACATGCATACACAACTAATTAATATAGTACATAGCTACATAAGTAACTAAGAAAGGAAGGAAAATAGTAAGTCAACAAGTCATATCTAAGTAAACAAATAAATAATTTAAGTAGTGAGATAAGTAGGGATCTTTAGTAAAAAAAATAAGTGAGTAAACAATGGTGTGAATCCAGCTGAGTTAACAAGTAGTGCAAGTAGATAATTAGGTGAGCATAAGCTTACCTCCACATGCATGAACACACAAGAAACTGATAAGGTTATTACCTAGGTAAGTAAGTAAATAAGTCAGTAAGTAAGCAGTTTCCCAGGTACTTACCTCTGCATACACACATGCATACACAATTATTAATTTTGTAAGTGACTTAGTATAAAAGTGAATAACTAGTACAAGTTCAACATGACTTTAAAGTCAGAATAAACTGTATTGCAATCCAGATTATATTTTTTAGAATTCACTCAATATATTAGAGTCAAATGCAACGAATACAATATATTTTAGGTACTTGTGACAAAACAATGCAAATGTGTGAGTAAATCTGATGCTTTCATGTTACATATTTAGGAAAAATTAAGTTCAAAAGCATTCTCAAGCAGGGCACATTTTCATTAAGTAGTAAACTGGGGCCATACAGAAGCTATTATAAATTTTGCATGCGCCCAGTTCCATATTTTAGTCCAAGATGAATGAAAACGACAGAATTTAGTAATCTTCGCTGAGAGACCTCGTCTCTAACTCTTTGTTCCCTGTTCCCCAGAGAGCTCAGCAGGTCTTAAAGACTGTTCAGCTTCAAAGCAACACAGCACTTCCTGTGACACTTCAAATAAGTAGTAGATGCAGAAAGAAAAATCTTTATTAAAGCTAAAATGTGTGTACACCTCAACACACAGACGAAAGAAACAACACATACACTTAGCCTCACATTTAAATGGTAAAAATATTTAATTCCGCATAGACGTCTGTAAACATCAAATTTATTGAAATGATTTCTCAACAAATGTAAACTCAAGTGAAGTGCATTTTGTACTAAGCTTCTGAAGTAGATATAGCGCTGCCGGCTCCAGAGACCTAATGCAACACACATTCCTGATACGCTCACTAAACAGTACTGTAAGATAAACCCCAAAGATACAGTAAGTCATAAAGCACAGGATGTAATAAAGCATCGGTCCCCATTGTCTGCTCTAGTTAAACATCTACCAGGAGCAATATAGGTGTTGCTATAGCTACACACTCCCCAGCAGATGCAGAACTGGAGTATGATGTAGCCTCAGAAGTCCCACTTTAATAAATTACATGGAAAAAAAAAAAAGACCATCACAAGGACAACGTTTGCAAAGTTGAGGGGAAATAACGTCCTCCGAAATTTACAACAGCTAACCTCGACCTCTTTAGCTTAAAAGCCAGTGGCTGTTCTGAAATATAGAAATATAGCAACAGCATGCAAAATGAATCACGATCCCACACAAACCTCTTCTCCCATGCAGCACTTAGGAATTATGAAATACGACTGTTTCCAGGACTAATTGTCCCCAGAGTGGTTGCTCTGCGGTAACCCGGCTACATTTCAATGCCTGTGACTTGTTGAAAGTGATGGCATGTGTGTGTATAAACCTAATCCAGCCAGCCACCTTACATGGCCTGATATTAATCACTGGGCACTGTCCCAAGCAATATTCACCCGGCGAAGCGCAGCGGGTGAAGAGGTTGTCTGGGTTTGTTCAATCATGCTAGCTCTCCTTTCTTTCAGGGTCTGTTTCTTTGGTCTTATAGTCCAAGAAAGCAGCAGGTGAAGCTGAAGGCTTCAGTAAACAGGGGAGTGGCTAGATTTTTTTTTTTTCTTTCTCAGGGGAGCCATGCGGGGACACAAACTGTACAAGGGTGACACACTAAAATTGCAATTTCATCTAAATGGACTACAGTGTTAGATTATAATGGCCGGTGGGCCAAAACCGTCCATTGTTATTTCGTCAAACAAGATACATGGATCTGTTTAGCATGTGAAAACTATGCGGTAGAAAATTGTAGCCAGCATCATCCACGTCACCATGGTATAACAACTCTGTTAAAACAAAAACATGGAGATGTAATGATTATTAATGTAGTGCAATGCGCCACAGCAAGGGGCAAATAATGCAAAAAAAAAAAAAAAACCTCAAAACCTCTCGCATTCTTTTTTCTTGTTGTTGGCTACGTTACACACAGACCCGTTGCCATAGCAAGTGTAAACAGCTCCACTAGTGTATCAGCGTTCAACAACATAAAAAAAACACGCAAACATTTCCCACAGAAAGAACATAACATTCAGCTCGCTACAGTTTTGTGCTTTCAGGCTTGATGTTTGTTTTGCGATTATTAATTAGTTATCGTCTGAACGCAGCAGTGGTTCGTTAGCCAATTTAAACAGCTGCTCTACTGATGATCTGTCACAGAGTTGGTGTGCGAGTTGCCTTTTTATCAACTGAACCAAAACACACTGAATTCCACAGCACATCTACTTGTTAAGGTTGTCAAAGTCAAGCTAGCATAACTGACCTACTTCCCTCTTTCTCGCTATTTTTTTTTTTGGAGTAAAGCTTTTTCCTGACCTGTGACATGTGATACCTTTTGATCTTGTTATCTAGTTGATGACAATCAGTATCAAAGCACTGCTTCCCTTGTCCTTTTACATGCCATGCATACATTTTAGATTTAAACTGACAACTTAACAGCTAAAATCGATGTAATCCCTGCTGGCGAGCAATCTTGTTGCAACATGTCTATGCAATTATTTCTAGCACCGTTATTTTGATGCTATTCAACTTACTTATCAACTTAAGTAACCTGATAAGTGAAATTTATTGAATCATCATAGACTACAAATTACACACAGGTTTAATTACCCCCTTTTCACGTTGATGAATTTATTTGTGCAGTAGTGAGAGGCTGCGTTTTCTTATTATTACTATTAAACATTCTATATAATCAACCTGCCTGTTTCACTATAAATGGAAATTAGCCACATAGCTATAATTTCATTTGCTTGCATGTAGATGTTATTAATATGTAATATCCCATTAAAAAAAAGAATTTGTTAATTATTAATGGCGGTTGTACAGCAACAAAGAGAACATTTCTGTTATCTACTGACATGGAGCGTGGCCAGGATGCTGTCCAGTAATAAATATCGAACAAATATTCAGAAAGGTTGCGGCCAAAGGAAGTAACAATTTTTTTGATTTGCCTGAAAATACTTCATTCATATCAAAGTTGGAACAGAAATCCTTTCAACCTCAAAGTTTTACTGGCTCTCCAAATTCAACCATCTGGGGGCCGGCTCAGACCGGTGCACTGTTAATGTCCGAACCCTCCCCCGAGACTGGAGAGGGCAGACGCGAAATTTGCCTCTGCCCTCTCACCGCCTCTATTTGTACACCAGTGGAACTGTTCTCTCGCCTTTCCCAGCCTTTCCCCCCTCGAATCCCGAGGAAAGTCAACACGGGCAGCTCCAGTGGAAACCCACTGGGACGAGTTTGGCTCCTCTAACTAAATCCACAGCGGTCAGGCTGTCTGCTGAGCAGAAATAGATTGCATTTAGGAAAGTTGAAATTGCACATAAAGAAAGGGGATATATACTCCCAGACACGTTTTTCGCACAAGGACGCCCTTCCAGTAAAGACTCATTGAATTTCATTTGCAAAAATAATAGAATTTGATTTCATTTTTCATACACAGAAAAGGATATCTTGATCTTGTTAATGTATAAAACTTGCTATTTTATAAAGCAAGAGAACATGTTTTTTTAAAGGAGATGTTTGAATTGTGTTTTTGAAGGAATTAGTAACCAAGTTTTTTTTTTCCACCAACAGTTCATCAGTTTCTGAAAATACTAAGGTCATTATTTTTTTTTACGTTGATATCTGACCTGCTGGTTCCAGTTTTGATTGATTTCATTCTTTTCAACAAGTTTTAGCAAGGAAAAGAGAAAAAGGTAAACGTTTTAACTCCTACCGAAAGCACTTATAAGACTATCCCCATTTATGGGTTAAATGATGGACCTGAAGCTGCTGCTGCTGAACTGCAGAGCTCCTAAGTGAACAAAGGAGCTTTACCATAGATCCTTCAGACTCTATAAACACCACATCTTCCAACAAACTCAACGAGCGTTTACATACATGCTGGTATTTCCACAGTTTTGCTCAGTTTAAAAAACATTTCTGCTAGTATCTGCACATCTCCATTGTTGCACAGTTTCAACTGTCACTTGTTGTAGCTAGTCTGTTGTTTTTTTGAATGCTCAAATGCACATTATGTTTTCTATTTTCAAATGAACCTACTCCAATTCCTTTGGATTGGAGTATTTTTAACAGTGTTTATGTTGACATGTTGCCCACATTCTACAGAATGTCATCCTTTATTCTGTATATTTGATATTCTAATCTTTGTGACTCTTGCTTCAGTTGCCTGTCACCTTGCTGCTGTTGCATCAGAATGTCAATGTGCGGAACAACAAAGGGAATTTCTGTTCTACTCTGAAGTATATCTCAACAACTTTGATCTAATTTTTGAAGAACACGTCGTTACTTTGAGTAATAGACCAAAAAAGGTGGAATTAATTCGTGTGATGCATTCAATGAACAAGGGAAATTTGGCGTGCCATGCAGTATTTAGGGCTGGGTGGTGATTAGTGCATCTCTTCATGCACTAATCACTATGAAGAGATGCACAAAAATGGAATCAGTTTTTCCGATTCCATTTTTGTGTTATGACTACGGGTTGAAAACTTAGTGAAAGAATAAACTTTTTCTCCCCCAGTTTGCTGCTGTGACTGAGGCATCCTTGAGCAACGCAACGCAACTGCAAAAGTTCAATAGAAATAGAAATCTATACAGACTGTGGATAAAAAGTTCCTTAAGCAAGGTTACGTTGGTAAAAAGATAAAAACATACAGCCTAATTCGATGTAAACAAATTGTTCAAAAGGGAAATGAAAGCATTTTATTATCTGATAATTAGATGCAAGCCAGATATGATTTCCTTGGAAACTCTTGTTTACAGCCGCCAGCTTAATCATTCTTTTTGCAGTTTTGAATTAAATTAATTTTCTTGGTATTTATTTTTCTTGCTCAGCGTTCACCTGACAGTTGATGTGGTAAAGAGAGATATCCACTTTGTGACCCAGCAAGCCTCTGCATGTTTCAAGTGCTGCTAAGCTATTTTATCTGTCAAGGTCTGTTAAAAGTCAAGGTCACCCACTCTAGTCTGTTGTGGTCGTCTGAGAACGTGCGTGCGCCCGTGCGCGCACGCAAGCACCCCGGGGCGTGCACCAGCGCATGCCCCTGCATGCAACGCGCCTGCAGACACCTCTGCTCATTATCCACTCATCTCATAATGCTTCTTGTTAAATTGCGGAGTTAACCTGACGAACACAAGAAAGACATTCTCTATCAAGTTTCCACTTACAAGCTTTCGAGCACATAATTACGTTTAAGGTGTTTTTTTGCATTTTCTCACTGATCTCTTTTAAGAGTCACAAGAGAAACATGTTCCTGCAAAGGAGACGGCAGTAAAGATTCAATAATAAAAAAAATATTTAGATTTTGTGAAATATATGGAAGATATTCCCACTGCAAAAGAGTAAACATGGGATGAGAAATCAGCTGGTGGTCAGAATGGGATGATTTTATGCTTCTTGATCGGATCTGTATGATAATTTTAGAAAAGTAACAGTCTTTACAGTTCAGCTCAGAATTATTCATACCCATGGCAGATTGAGGTTTCTTCTGACTGGGAGTGATATTCACGTTTTGAAGCCCAACATGAAGCCCGATCAGAATCTGAAAGCTAAAGACTAGGGTAATATTACATCTTACAGTAGTGCTCTTCATTGGAATTGTGCCAGTGAAGAGTCTTCCCATAATTATCTACATATGTATAAATATAATTTGACATAGTTTTTGTTGTTACCAAAATGTAGAAGTAAAACAGATCAATAATGTTTTCTAAAACTGACACCCCTTCCACACGGCTCTATTATCTTTTGATATGTCTGCAAACACTTTGAATGAAACTCACTTTTAATTTAAATCTGCCAGAGCAATGGATAACTGTACTAATATTCTCCTTGGAAATATAAGTAAATCATATTTGACTGCAGATATACGGAGCATAGATTTTGCTCCCACACCCCCTCACACACACATTGTTCAAAAGTAAATTATGCTCAGTCATGACAGTAAGCCTCTAAGCTTCTTTATTGTTAATATGAATGGATAAAATGACATAATATGTAATCTGTTTTTTTCTCCTCTCTCTCAAATATTACATACAACACGGCTGCCATTTACTGAGTGGATCTTGCAGAAATAGCTTTATAGATCAACCTTTGAAATGTGCAAAACAATAAAAAATGAGTGAGTTCTAATCTGATTTAAAAGAATAATATGCTGCATTTCTTTAGATTCTTAGCTAAAGACAGATGTTTTGATTTCAAATTTTATGATAAAACTATTTTATGTTAAGACAATTTTTCAGATTAAATCATAGATTATATAAATGTATGTTACGAATGGGAAAATACCTAAAAAAAAATTTTTTTTATTCTGAAATGAATAAAAAGCATATCTGCAGTTTTATAACTGCAGATCAGAAATCGGACACTACATCTCTTATCGGTCCATCTCTAGTAAAAATATATTTGACGTGAAAGTTGCTCAACACAGCGTTGCAGGTCGGTGGTGTTTGTGTGCTCGGCGGCTCTCGGGTTAGCCCTGAACCATGCTCTGCTGCACAGTCAATGCCCCGGCTTATCTTATCAGTCTCCAGTTGGCTTACCCCTTATAAACACACCTAGATATGAGACTCGGGGAAGTAATCTTGAGGCGGCTGCAGCAGGAAAAGGGCACACGGAATGGTGGCTCTGTGATAGCAGGCCGGCCTGAAAGTGAGAGGATGAAGAGCTCGAGGCAAGCATCAGGTCCAAGCTAATAACCATGTCCACAGGTGCTTTCTTATGCGCAAAAACACAGCAACTGTGCTGAAGGACGGACAAGTCAGCACTATGTTTTATTCATGATCCCCATTTAGAGCATGCTGAAGGTCAAATACAAGCTGCTGGATATGATGTAACTTGATTCTCCTACAGATCACAATGAAAACAGGACTCGTGGATTCGCTTCTGGACACATAGACACGAGATGAAAGTTAGTTCCTTCATTCATGTTATAGCTTCTTCATTCCTTTTTTTTGTCCCTCTATTCTGTTTTTAGTGGTCTTATTGGTTTTACTTTCTTTTTCACTTCCTTTCTTCCTCAGTTCATTGCTTCCTTGTGTAACCACTTCCTTTTTACTTTAGTTGCTCCCCTCCTTCTTTAGTTCATTCCTTTCTTAGTTTAGTTCTTACATTGTTAGTTCTTTATTTTAAACAGCTCCTTTCTTGTTACATGCAAGCTTCCTAATTTCCTTCTTCCTGCTTCCTTCCTTCTTAATTTTTTTCCTTGGTTCCTTCTTTTGGTCTTGGTTTCTTCCTTCTTTCATAAATCATTCCTTCATTCTTTCCAACCCTTCCTTAGATACAAGCAAAGCCCTTTCTGCCTTATTTTGCATCATCCCTTCATCGGTTCCTTCTTAGTTTCTTTCTTGATTCCTTCTTGCTTCCTTCCTTGGTTCCTTCTTAGTTTCCTTATTTGATTCTTCTTTCTTAGACGCATACAAGCCTAGCCCTGTTCAGGGCCTTGGGGGACTACACTTAGTCATCAGCAGTGGGACAGAAAGAATGAGCATTTCAGTGTTTGGTTAATCCAACAAAACAAGTTTTTGAACTGCGGTACAGAACCAACGCACTGGGAGAAAACCCACACAGCATGGAGAAAACCTGACACAGAAATACTCCAGCTGAGATTTGGATTAGCAGATGAATAATTCATGCTAGATTTGATTCATTAGGTATGCAACATGATTACTCATGAGAGGCACTTTTTCCTGCAGTGGCATTTTGTTGCTTTCTACTTCACATGAGCATTGCATAGCTGCTGGTACTCCTCAACAATCACAGTCTATGCAGAAATGTGGTTGCGAGACTAACATCAACAGTTACCCTGAGTTAGCCGACATATTGTAAACAAAGTACAGCGAAGCAGCTTGTTCCCAGGCTGCGAGTCAGAACTACAAGCTGGTGTAGAAGGGACAGCTTGGATGTTTTTAAGTGAAGTTACCATCAGTAATACTCACTCCTCTTACCTGCAGTAGATAATTGTAATATTGGTACTCAGAGGAAATCTTGGTGTCAGCTATTTCTGAGGTAAGTTTGAACAAAATAATTGTGATAGAGATACTAAAGCACCAACAGCTATATAGACGAGTTGTTCAAGTACACTAGCTGTGTTTCATTCTGTCTGTCATGGGACTTTTGAGCAAAGTTTTAAAATGTTGCACAAAAGAAAATGTGTATTATTAGGTGTTTTTGTCATTTAGACTGTACATCCACATGGATTTGGAGTCTTGAAACTGGGTTTTAAAGTGGATAAATTTAAGGTGCCAATTTCATGTTTCAATTGTACATGCAAGCTGCATTTTATTTTTTTTTTTACGGTGATGTCATAGCTCCATCTCCCTCTCAATACATTATATGAGCCTAAGTCACAAAAATAAACAGGGCGTCTTTCTGCGTCTTTTCTTTCATTCTCTGTAGGTGTTACAGTGCCACCTGTTGGACCAGCATACCTACTACATCATTTTTCTGCAGTCCTGCATCTTGTGCGGATGGATGTTTGTTCTTAATCGTTTTCGAAAGTGTACAATTAGACCAGAGGACACTTACTTATACTTATCTACCTACCCTGAATAGGAGTATCCAGTTTATTTACTTTGGATCAACATTATTAGCTTTTTCTTATTTTACTCTTTGTCATTTTGTTTGCATTTCCTTTTCATTATTTTTTAAATTGACGAATTCAAAATTTGCTGTTTTTTGATCAACCTTTTCCAATGCAATACTTCAGAATTTGCATAAAAAAACAGCAAACAGAAAATTCAGAATGGCAGAAGTTGCAGTGGGCCGTGGTTTTACAGTAGTTTCATTACCTGCAGAGGAATGTAGATGTGATTGAGTAGCTGAAGCTTCGTTGCATGCTGGATGAGAGCAGCAAGTTAAACGCATACTTTCTCAGCAAACCAAGTATCGCAGCCAAAACACGTTTTCAGCCATGTTAACTTCCTCAGGAAATCTTATCTGAGAGAGATATTTTCGTCTGTGGTGGAGGCCTCCAGGCTACATTGCCTCATTATTTGCTTTGGCTTCCTGACTATGTTTCCCCTCTTATCCTCAACAGCCCTATAGTGGATGTTGGCTTCGGACAAGAGCATAAAAACATCCGCCATTTAAACTAACTGTTAACACATAAATGAGCTATCTCAGTGGGACAGACTCAGACTTGGTGGGCTCAGCAGTGTGCTTAAAGCTTAGGATATTGGCAGTCCTCTATCGGCACAAGCAGAAAGCCACTTATGCAGGGAGGGAAAATAGGGATGGGATTGGAGTGGAAACCCACCTGAAGGCAGCAAACTATCAGTTTGTTCATGAAAGACACACAGTTCTGGAAGCCAATGGCTCAGCGGTAAACAAACATTTTACAGGGATCTTCTTAATGACTGAACAAAACTGCTGTGTGCCTGATTTCCCCACATCAACGCGACTGTCCAGTCAATCTCATCTGTTTCCTTCTTTTGTTTAATTAAGTTAAATGAGCAGAGGAATACACTCCCAAAACACCCATTTTATCAGGAGACATTTACAGGGCCTGTCAAAAATGTTCGTACCCTTTGAACTTCAGAGGAAGTTCATTGTTGAAAGAAAGTCAGCAACAAGTGTGGTGGACCTCCGGTGTTTGCAGGGGGATGGGTACCACAGCTGCCCACGAATAGCTACAATCCACAAGTATTAGAGGCCAGAGTTAAAAACAAACATAAGTGCTTATTTTTCAGAAATCAAACACCAAATATACCTTAATATAAATGAATGTGAACAGTGGAAACCGTCTCTGCACTCTTCCTTGTCGTTGCTCTTGAAGATACAGCCAATCAGTGCCAAAGGAAATGACTGGTCTGCAGGGATTGGCTGTTTAGCAAACACCAGCCAATAGAGTGTCAGTTAGCATTGCACTGAGGTAATTCAGTTTCCCAAGCTGGATTTTTTCATATGTTCTACAAAAGATCAGCAAATAGGCAAATTTTGCGTGAATAATTTGGAGTTAAACTCCACAGTACATATCTGTGAGTAGTTGAATCTGCAAATACTGAACCGCAGTATTTGGGGTGCACTTTATTTAAGGTTTGCTACAAGCCATGTAGGGAACATAACAAACATATGGACTAAGGTGTTGTGGACTAACATCCTGAACAAAGCAACCCCACTGTGAAACATGGCAGTGGACACATCATGCTGTGGGGGATGCTTTCCATTAGGAAACTGATCAAAGTTGATAGAGATAAATATAACATATATGGCTATATTAGTTGACAGCCTGTTAAAAACTGCCAGTAACTGAACACAAGTGTGAAAGTTCGCCTGAAAGTAAATGGAACTTTAAATTGCAAAGAAAGGTGGTTTATTCAACATACTGACCTTATTGACCACTCCAGAAAATGTAAACACATCACCCATCAAAAAAAAAAAAAAAAAAAAATAGACTGCAGATTGCAAACCAGAATGCGATATAACATGCTTGCAACAACTACTGACGAAACATCCTACTAAAAAGTCACATAAGACAGTAAAAAGTGAAAGGTCAGTAAATGTACTCATAAATCTTAAAGGGCTAAAAAAAAAAAAAAAAAAGCAACACTCTCTCCCCGTCAGACATCTCCTCTACCTACAGCCAACACTTTAGACCTTACCTGGCCTCTGTTCAAGTGGGCCAAACTGGAACCATACAACCCAGAAGTAGACGCTTACCGTTTTGTTCTTCTTGGAGTACGTCTTCTTCAGCAGCCTCTCGTTCATCCTCTCCTGCTCCCGCTGGGCGTGGTGCAGGAAGCCGTTCTCCAGAGGGTCCACCACCGGCTGGACGTTCTCCTCCTCCTCCTCCTTGTCCTCGTCTTCCTGCTTTTGCCGCTTTGTCATCTTCTTCTCCTTCCACCACTCCTTTGTCTCCTTCTTCATGACACCGGTCTTCTTCTACGGACAAAGAAGATATCACGGTCAGACTTCTGCAGATGCTCCTGCTACATGTGCTCATGCATCCAGAGATTAAAACTATATAAACGGCATGTGTAGGGTATAAAAAAAATTAGCCTCACATATGTTTGTTACAGGATTTTATACAAGACGATGTTCACGAACGTTGATGTTCACAGATGTTCTCCGTTCAATCTGACTGAGATTGAGTAATTTTATAACAAAGAAAAGGCAGAAAGATTCTGTCTTTAAATGTGTTAAGCTGATAGAGACATATCCCAAAACACCAGAAGCTAAGTTTAGAGAAACAAATCTACTCCAATTGCCCAAATAGACTAATAATAAGCCGACTACTGAAGGTAGTTGATTGCATTGATTGTTACTCAAGGGTGCAAAAAATTCAAAACAAACGCACACAAAAAAATATCACAAAACTGTACAGTGAGGTTTGTGGACGAAACTTGACAAAATTTCAACACTGCAAAACCACAAAATGTTACCACATATTTTTTGTCTAGTTTTTAGTGCAAATGTCTTAAAAACTACAAATAAGAAAAGATTAGCTTACTAGTATTTTTTTTCAGCAAGATATAGGAGCTTGTTTTAATGCTAATGCTGATGAAATATTACTAGTTCCACAAGCAGATTATTTCACTTTTACCAAGACATTTTTCCTGTGTTATAAATGAAACAATCTGCCAGTAGAACTAGAACTTTCTATCAAAATTAAGGAATTACTGACTTAAAACAAGGTGATATATCCAGCTTTGCCTCCTTCCAAGTGCACTTGGATATCTGCACTAGAAACTAGAGCAAAATATGTAGCATAGATTTCAAAGGGAAGAAATAATTCACAAAGCGCAATCACAATCCTGCGTTCACATCAAGTGACAGATCAATGCAAAACTCGTGTCAGATTTACAGTCTCGAACATTTCACGGATTTTCCTAAAAACCTTGAAATGATGTGGCGCTGACGGCTCCGTGAAAAGCAGCGGCTTGCGCTGCCTTCCAACGAGAACAAAAGCGGCCACATGTAGACGGATAGCCAGACTGGCAGGAGATAAATGCGTTAAAAGAAAGGACGGTGGGTGTGCCGCAGCTGGCAAACAGTCAAGTGCACGGCCCCTTTCACTTCTGGCTTACAGAAAGCAAGCAAACACTAGAGAGCAGCGTGGCGATGCTAAACCTCCTCTTTTAAAGTCATCTTTAATCCTGTCAGCAGCAGAACAATGCTGTACTGGAGAACATAATCACTTCATGGCTCAGATATAATGAGCTTATGATATGAAGTGCTGCTTTATGGCACATTGTAGAAAATATAGTTGCTTCTCAGTTCAACTATGACCAAGCAATTCCCCTCTTTAACTAATCGGCCCTTTTATAATTCGGCTACAGCCCGGGTTGAACCAGTGTTTGCTTGTAGGAATTCAAATACAATTTAGCACAGCGTGATAGCCCACTCTGGGTGGTTGTTGTTTTTTTTTTACCTCCTCCCCCAATAAATCCACTGAGAATGCTAAAAACAGGCAGAAAAAATATTTTCACTTCAAAGTGCTGTTTTAGTTACTGTAAGGGCTCAAGCTTGTTGTCTTTCCTCGAACCTGACGTTGCTGTGGAGGACATAAATCAAATTATGGTGGATGCATCATTTCCTGTGAGACGGCAACAAGCCTGGTGGAGATTTCAGCTGCCGTCATCACAATTAGCACAGTTTGACGTTGAAGCACAGCAAAGACCTGCAGCCAAGTCAGAATTATTAGTTTGTTTTTATGCTGAGATTGGAAATGTTGGACTCATTTGAAGTAGAGAAAGTAGAAACATCTCTGATAAAATACTCGTTTTACGCAATATCAAAAGGACAACTCTAAGTATTTTTCTTTCACTTCCCAAGTGACATTTATGCAGTGGAGTTCAACTGAGAAGTGAATGCATCTGAAAATAAAACATTTTTAACAGAACAAACAAGGGTACAATAACTTGCTTAGTGAAGTATGCATACCCTTGGACTAAACTTTGTTAAGGCACATTCCATTTTAGCACTTGGTGTTCTTTTTTAGGAGTCTATCAACATGCCACATCTCGACTTGGCAACAGTTTTCTTCTCTACTTTTGCACATGTTCTCCAAATATAACTAAATTACGAGAGCTTCTCTTTTCCACAGCCCGGTCCAGATGACCCCCACAGATTTTCCAAGTCTTTGGATCTGGACTCGTCTTAGATCATTTTAAGACTTTATTTTTCTTCAGGTTAAGTCATTACACATAGAGAGAGGGAGAAATTTTTTTTTGTTATTTAGTGTTTGAACCTACTGTGATGATTAGAAATGACATCTTTTTTAATTTAAACATATTTGGTAACCTTCCTGCAACTCATTTCTTTCAACAATGAATTGCTTCAGTGAAAAGACTCAAGTGGGTAACTGTGAGGGAAAGTCTACTGGGACGTGTTGGCTTAATTATAATTCTGAAGGAGGGTAGATACCAGTTCAGTGGTTTAGACACGACCAGTCGGGTCAGACTGGAAAGAACTTCACCAGATAAATGGTTGGTTTATCTGTCTCTGCCTTCAAACACCAGCAGACGCATAAAGATGACTGCCTCAGTGCATGTTGTTCTGAACAGACTCAAAACAATACTGATAATGAATGTGTATCTATTGAGAACACCCACTAATCAAGGGATACTATGGATTATGCTATGCATCAGCGGTGCATCTATAAAGAGCAGAAAATAACTGTGGAACTAACACACCATTTTTAGCCTGTTTGACGTCATTCTAACTAGGGATCCACTGATCCACTTTCTTCTTTTCCGATACGATACAGATATCAGAGGTTTGGTATTGACCGATACCAATGCGATACAGAAAAACAGAGCTGAAGGTTTCTTTTTTAAAACAGACATTTTCTAACTGAAGTGTTTTGTCAGCAGTTTTTTTAAGCCAGACCGAAACTGTTTTTCCCCTCTGCTCTCTGGCACAAACAAGTAACCACAGACTTTTTCTTGTGATTTAAGTCTTAAAATGCACGTGAAAGGAACTGTTTAAGCTTTATGACAGAAATATTGGGAGAATTTAATTCAGTTCAGGTTGATTGTCTACTTCAGCTCACACCAGAGTGCAGCGTGTTTTAAAACAGCCAGACCTTACATCCCAACGCTCTCAGTAGGCACCACAGCTGCCTGCAGCTGGACACAGCTAACTGATGTATCAGCATCCAGCTAAAACCACAAAAACTCAGACCAAATGAAGCAAAATGATCTGTTCCAAGGTTGGAAAGTCAGCAGATGGTGTGACACCTTCCATCCCAACAGGTGTCCATGTGTCAGCAACTGGTCACACACACACACACCCCCACACGCACGCACACACAGATTTAGGATTTCCTTCTCTGTGTTTAATTTTTGGGAGTTAAAAATTCATTCAAACATTCTGGAGGCTGGGTGCGACACTTGAGGCATTTTTTTGCTGTGCAAGGGAAACACTTGATTACTCACATGCTGTGCTAATTAAAGCGGCGCCGAATAAAAGATTAAAACCACAAAGGCTTTTGTATTTGGGGGAGGGAGTAATTATTGTATCAGTCTTGTCATTTTACTCTTGCGAAATACATTTTTAAACACTGACAAACGGTTTGTAAGCAAAGCCCCGCTCACAGTTTGACACCACTTTGACAGCACGGTTAAACATTATCTTGCCGACATCCCAGCAGCACAAAGCAGCTCTTCTCACCTCATCTAGAAACACAATCATTTCTCACGAGGGACCAGATGGTATTAACAGGCAACTTGTCATGCCATTCATCACCTGGAGGGCCATATTTACAGAGCTGTTACGCCAGTGCATGTAACAGAACCAGGATTTTTACTCCATTAAGTCAGAGCTAAATATCAACTGTGACTGTCTGTCAGCCATGATGGAGGGCAGGCTTCCTTCTCCGCGGTTATTAATAGAAACGTGGACTTTGTGCACCAAATCCCTGTGGTTATTATGTCTTTCAATAAGCTGTAAAAGTAGACAGCTTGACACGAGTATGTAATTTTGCTAAAACTTCTATAAGGAGTTAATTAGCACACCCAGGCTGGTGCCTTTGTCATTTAACACGTTATCTTTATTCAAAGAGAACTAATTATTTGTCCTTAAAGATGCATAGAAAAATTGTCCAGTAATCAAAATTGGGCAATTATCAGCTTGAAAAGTTCCACCTGTCCTATTCAACAGTGGTCCTGCCATTTATAAATGCTAGGAAATCACACCAATAGCAACACTTTGCAGATCAAAAGCTGTTACTACCAGCAAAAGACTGAAAAACAGTTACTTTTAGTGTTAGTAAGCAGAAGCAAAGATATGAAGAAGCTATTTTAAGCAGTATTTTCTAGAGCAGGGGTTCCCAAACTCTTCCATGCTATGCTTCTCAAAACAATGTTAGCTTCTGAGGAGGAACCCCCTTCACAAGACGATGCTACAAAATATGTAAAGAAACATCAAATTTTAGGACTTTTACTCTCTTTTCAATAATTTTTATGTTTGCTTAGCTGGTAGCACACCGTTCAAGAGCACGTAGAGGCAATTCTGAAGTTGTCAAGCTGTGACAAAGTGAGAGAGAGCAAGACTTTCAACAGGTAAAACGAAGGCTACAGCAAAGATGCAGTTTCAATCGTTTAAAGTTACAACCACTGTCATAAAACCTCCCATATTTGGAAATTATGGCAGCATTTTGGTTAACTTAAGGACTCTTAAGGAGTCCTTAAGTTAACTCCTTAAGAGTTAACTTAAGGACTACGAGAGATCAATATCAGGTAAATATGTAATTGCAATACTATTACTGGACATTGGGATGGCAATATCAAATATGATTGACTCACATTTCCTGACCCTTCTTCTTCTTTTCCTACATCACAATGTCCGAGTACTGCTTATGAGCTCAGCCTATGAAAATGTACATCAATCATTTTGGATGCTAAATGTAATCAAAAATACTGGCATGAACAATTAGCTTGTATAACACTTGCATATAGCACCGTACCAAATATTGCATACAAACACACTTTTGTAGCTGTTAACTTGCACACACCAATACTGTGATGGCAATTCAGTAAATAGTGCAGCTCTAGTACAGATGCACCTTTTCAGGAAAACATCTTTAATATACAGCTCTGGAAAAAGGTAAGAGACCACTGCAAAATGATCTGTTTGTCTGATTTTACTCTTAATAGGTAAACGTTTGAGTAAAATGAACATTGTTGTGTTAGTCTATAAACTACTGACAGCATCTCTCTGAAATCCCAAGCAAAAATTTAGTGTTTATTTGCAAAAGATGAGAAATGGTCAAAATAACGAAAAAGACGAATGCTTTCAAACCTCAAATGATGCAAAGACAACAATTTCATATTCGTTTAGAAACAACAATGTTACTGTTTTAACTCAGGAAGAGATCGGAAATCAATAATTGTTAGAATACTTGTGAGGTTTTCAACGAGGTTCGGTGCAGTGGTGTCTTAATTCTTTCCAGAGCTGTGTGTAGAGTTAGATTTTATCTGCTGTTGCTCTGCGTGATACGACTTCATTAATGCCATCTCTCTGTCCACTTCAAAGAACACCTGTGTGTGTTAGTATAGTTATTTTACTGAAACCCAGCAGGCAAATAAAAAGGCTGACCTTTCTCACTCTGATCCTGTGTGGCAGACGGAAACCAAGCAGTGATTTGGAGGCAGATTAAGATGTGGTGAGGCAGAGGAAACGTATGACAGAGAGGAGGCAGAGAGGAGAGAATAAAGAGGACGGACAGAGAGAGTGCAGAGCAAAAGATGGGCGAGTGAAGAAACGGTGAGAAGGTGGTGGTGAAGGGGATGAGAGGGTGGGGGGGGGATGTCCTCAGCTGGGAACAGGAGAGATCACTCAACCGCTTTGACCTGATCATGTTACCCTGGCAACAGAACTGGTACAAGCTGCATGGGGAGAGACGTGCGAGTGTGTATGTGGCAGCGACTGCTTCAAGTCCGGCACCCGGGTTTCTGCGCCGGTAACAATTAAGCAAGGGGATGTTTGATTTATCCTGTGGTCTTGGGACCAATTATGGAAACAGATTTACTTCCCAAAGGAGAGTTCATGCATTCTGAACAGAGGAATGTCAGCGCTCCTGACGCCGCCTGCAAAAAGGCCAAGGGGCCAGATTGAGACATGCATAAACCAGAGGGTGAAGGAGTTCCTCACAGGCACAGCCTGGAGTGAAGGAAACGTAGACGTTTTGAGCAAAGAGAGCTGCAGATAAAGACATGCGGGGCCGTCTAATGCTCGCAAACCAGCTTTCTCCCCTGCACTCTCCTCTTTCTGAGGCCAGTAATTATTTAAGAGACACAAAGAGCTCTGCAGGATACACCTCCCTTGACAATAAGCAGTGCCACAAAGAGTTTACAGTGTAATCTTCAAAAGTGCCCTCTGTCGCACCAGAGCGGAAAACTAAACTGGCAATTAGGATATTTCTGAACAGCTTTCCATTCTTCATTTAAAAGCTAAATCAAATAGATAATATGCTAAAAAAAATAAAATCAAGTAAAGAAGTATAACCAGACATTGTTTATGAATGTAACAATACATATTTAACCAAATAACCCATACATTTCAGTTCTAGATGTTAGCACAGCTGCCGTCTTGGAGTCCTAATCCTTTGACTACCAACTTGTGGGAAAAAACTTTTGAAGTTTACAGTCGGAGCTAAAACACAGGGATTCCTCTGAGATCTACTTTGATGGGAGTTTCCATGTTTTTTCAGGCTTTTAAAAGGGTGGGGTGCAGAATTTCTAATGTCCACAACAACCTTTCTATTCCTTCACCATCTACAACTTTCCTTCTGTCTGCTTTAACTTTAACAAAGATTTGTATTGTATATAGGACAGAAAAGGTTAATAAATTATGAATTAAAGATTTGCTGGAATGTGTTTCTTTTGCTGATAATTGAAATTCTTTCAAACGCAGTAATATTTGTGGAAATGAAACTATAAAAGGCTTAATAAAACACAAAGATTGAAATGACCTTCCTCTAAGTACTTTTTAGTGAACTAAACCACTAGTTGTAATTCAATGTAAGAGAAATGAATGTTCTTTCATTAAATAACACTGTTTGTAAAGGTTAGTCACTTCAATCATGCACCGTTTTTCTGGTAAACACATGGACATTTAACAATTACTTTTTTCATCTATTCATTCAGCACTGAAACAGACTGCTGAGAGAAGTTGTGAATTATTTCTACCGATGTGGCGCAATGTTAACTGTAAAAAATACACTGGTGTATGAAGACAAAACTGAAAAATGGTTCACATTGGCTAATATCCAATTTCAGAGTAAGAAAATAAATCATTATCTGTGCTGGTTTAACATTGAAAAAAGTAAAACGGTGGAAGCAGGGTTAGTCTGTTTCATACTGAATAAACCTGAAATCATTTAAAAGAGAGCTCAGCATGAGAACTGAATGTCCTTGATAAAATGCACATGAAGACCTGGACATGCCAACCTCAGCTGCAATCTGGAGCTTCCTTATCAGTTTATTTTGACCCCAGATTACCTGAGATAAACACTGCCTAACAGCCTCAAGTCCCAAATCTCAAGTCTGTGTTTAGTCTCAAGCTTTTCTATGATAGCCTCTTGAGTCTCACTCATAGGTCCAGTCCACAAAAAAGTTTTTGATTAAAATTGGACAGTTTTTAACAATTACTTCCCCCCGCGGGTTCTATAGCAAAAAATTCCCCCATGTGTATTCATATGGATAGTGAAAATGCCCCTTAGCCCAACATCTAACATGACCTATAACCCTGAATGCGTCACACTTAACAACAATGGCAGATTATGCGTTTGTAGTTGTGCTGCAGAACCTCATCAATCAACTTCAAGAAATTCTGTGTATGCTATACTATTTGACTGAAAAGTCAAGGCTGATGAACAACGACATGCTCTCGTGCTTTGTGTCGAGATATTATCTGCATGTCCCGTACTTCATGTTCAGCGCCACAGGTCAGGGGGAGTAACAGTAGAGGGGGTCGGGGGGGTTGTGTTTCCTTGTGGGTGAAAACACAGTGGACATACGTGTTTTTAAAATCAACAACCCATTTGAGAAAAAAAAAAAACAAAACAAAAAAACATTCCCATGTGGATAGGATGTAAGAATGCAGCCCTCATCTCAGACACAAAACATCTGCCCCACATCTTTTAGGCTGCAAATCCAATTGAAGACATCTGAACAAACTGCAGCAGTAGTGTAAAAAAAAAAACTACAGCGCTCATGCTCTTTGCTTATATTTGCCACTTTGTCATGTACATCTGTTCAATTGCTTGTTAGCAACTACTCAATCAGCCTGTCACATGGCAAGAACATAAAAAATGTAGCCATTTAGCTAAAGTGAAGACAAATTGCTGATCTAGGGCCAAGCAGCAGCCTGAGAAAGACGGGGGACTCTTGCAACTCTTGCAATGTGGGATTGCTGTTGGTGTCAGATGAGTGGGTCCAAGTATTTCAGAAACAATCAGCCATATTTTAGCTTTCCAGAAACGAATCCAGATACTTTGTAGATGATGATAGACAGTGTCTTACATCCACAGAATTCCAAGAGTGAGGTCAAAACTTTGCGTCATGATCTATCCTGCCTTGTATCAACAGGTCAGGCTGGTGGGGGCAGTGATGTGTTGTTCCTCGCCATGTCTATCCCCTTATGACAATGGTGTACCCATCTTCTGATGAGTACTGCTCCGCCATCGCAAACTGATTGGAGATGACTGGAGAGACTGACATCATGGATGTACAGCCAGAAAAATCTGCGGCAACTGTGTGATGCCATCACGTCAATATGACCCAAAACATTAGGAACGTTTCTGACATCTTGCTGAATCTATGCCATCAAGAATCAAGACCGTGCTGAAGGTAAAACTGTGTCAAAACAAATACCAGCAGGTCGTACCTAATGAAGTCTCTGGTAAATGCAGAACACTACAACTACAACGAGACTAAAACACATCTCTTTGTATTCCGTCATAAAAGCTCTCACCCGTAAATGTTTCTAGAGTACAACGTGAATGAATAAAGCTCATTTGTGAGTTGATGTCGCAGACTGATCTAAAAACTTCTAAAAACAAAGAAGAAAAACCACCTTTTAGAGTATCACTACTTACTCCAGAGGTTTATACAGCCATCTGTTTGCACTTGCTGTATGACAACTATATTCAGTCCAGAGCGTCTTTGATGTTTTCCCCTCACATTAACCCACCCATCTGTCATTGTGGTCTGACATTCTGCTTCTGGGCTGCTATTGGAAAAAGATTTACAGTCTCCGGTAAGAATGTGCTGTAGCTGGACTGAGTTATATACTCTGGCCCTCTTGTGTTTTTCTGCCTCGCAACTCCAATGTGGAAGATATCGAAAAGCTTGGCTCTTTTGTCTTCCCATTTGTTATGTAAGCAGCGAAGAAGTGCCATTTGTCACACCACTTCAACAGCGTTTAGCTCCCTTTAAGCTGGCTGCAGTCGGGTTGTTTAGATTTATTGCTCAGTCGTTGGACGGATTCTGCACGCATTACGGCGCTCCTGGCGTGCCTGATAAATCTCCCTTACTTGTCATGGTGTCGACGGGATTGATTTAATCATGAAGCACCAACTAGCTTTTGGTGTTGCTGTGCATGAAGCACGACATAGAGAATGCGTACACCTTCTGTTTGGTTTTGCTGGAAGCTACATTAATTCCAATTCTGATTAATTTGGCTCTCCCCACCCCTCCCTTCGTTCTCTCAAAGCACATAATTAGATGGTTCTTAACTTGAAAACAAAAATGAGAACAAAGTTTGTGCCAAGGAGATTATCAGGCTGTGAACAAGAGAGACGACACATTTCTACAGTGTATCGTTGCTGGTAATTGGCTAGAATTCGCATAAAATAAACCACATCCTTTTCCCCTTTCGTTCATGAACGCGGTGTGTTTATTCTCCCAATTTCACTTCAGAGTACGAGGCCAAACTCTTTGTGAATGCAAGCAGTGAAAAGTGTTATGGGAGAGCAGAGGAATGAACAGAAGGTGTGAGGTGTTCGCTTCCAGCAGCTCTTTAATGCTTCTTCTATGCTGCTCATAAAAGCTAACTAATATGTGCGCTTCCCACCTCACTTAGTCGTTATTATCTCACACCATAAATGAGAATTTTATGTGGTAATGCAAATCAAAGAAGTTCACGATTATGCAGTGGATAAAACGGAGATAAAAAAAATTTTTTTTAACAAATCTGAAAAAAAAAATCTACATTCATATGTAGATTTTCACATGATTGGATTTGATTTTGCCTTTTTTTAATGAAGTCAAGATTTGTGGATCCCCAACAAATAGTTGTTCTGTGACAATATTAGCCTCTGAGCTGTGAATATCTGCAGGGTCTGGAGTTTCCATAGGTCTCTTGGCTGTTTCTCTAATTATTTCTCTCCTAGTCTTTTAGTTCAGGTGGATGGCTTACAGTTGCACCGTACTCTTTCCTAATTCCCTTGACGATTTGAACAATTTTCAATGATATCTTCAAAGTTTTATGACCTACTTTTTGCTCTACACCTTCACAGAAAAGCATGATTTATATCAAGACAAAATCACACAGGTAAAATCTATTCATTGATCAGGAAACGTGTGAAGACAGTTGGTGGCACTAAATTTTACAAAGACAGCAGAGCACAAATATATGCCTTTTTTTGTAATGGTCTCTCAAAATATCACAATAAAACCCATTTCCTCGTGTTTGTAGTGACAAAATATGGAAACACTTCATAGCATCTGAATAGTTCAAGGCAATCTATAAGGAATATATGAAAAGCATAAATGCTAAATCCCTCCATTCATTGACTACACCCAAACATCCTTGATCCTTGCATGTTTGTGGAGTTGTGCGAGGGCGATATCTCCAGAGGTCAGTGAGATAGAGTAAGTATGCATGGAGGCACTGGTGCTCAATTTACAGAGTTTTCAAGTCATGTTTGTCGGGAAGGGTGGGGGCGGAGTGGATTTGATTTAGTCAAGGAATGCTAGATAAATTTTGGAAGTGGACCAAACCACCTGGACAAGATTACAAGAAGCTGGCCAGTATGAGCAGCAACAGGCCCTCCAGCATATTGCTCTGTATAAATGAGATGAATGAAGTAAGCAGACGGAAAGCAGAGGAGGAAATGACTACAATGTGCTGCTGCGGCTACACAGATGCACAGCTTGGATTAGTGCAATTTCCAAGCACATAGCGCCACTTTATAGCACAATCAAGTTGCCTTCAGTTGTTATGAAAATGTTATCCACAGCAAAAACTTAAGAAATTTGACTTCATAACATAGCCATATCTCATGGCTAGAAATTGGGCCTCTATCTCTTTAAGAAGCTCCTACTCTTTCTGACACTCTCCCTTCAACATGTCATCACAATGCTTCCACATGACGTCCATTGACGCAGTTTACAAGCGTTCTTAGGAGAGTTATGTTCGTATGATGAGCTCAGAAGATGGGTAGTTCTATGAAGTGTTTGCTTATTGCTACTGCCGCTAGTCTGGTGGAGCTGGGTGGGGATGATTTGGAGCTTGAGTAAATATCACTGTATGAGAAGGCATTAGGGCACCATGTAAAAGTTGTCATGGACTGAAATATGAATCTATTTCAAGTAGGTGCCTACATTCAACCCCACCATGATGTCTAATGAAAAAGCATATTAATGTGTGATTTTAAATGCATTTCTTATTGCAAACACCCCGATTGCAAAACTAGTATTTTCCACAGTAGCAAAATATCAAAAACCTTTTGCATTTGTAATGTAAATGCAGCTTCAGAGTGCTGAGTTAACCTAGCATGCAAATTCTTGGACTGTGGGAGGAAAAGTTTGTAGCTTAAAATCAAAAACAACATGAATCCATAAGTTGAGAATTACAATACTCACCAAGATAATTAGAGAATGAACGCGAAAGCACAATGTGTTCATTGTGATAATGCATATTTGGCATAGATCACACTTTATATCAAAAACATCTTCTGACAACACATTTTTACTTAGCTGAAATGGAAAGCTTGTTTAATGTCAGCCCGGCTATGGAGTAAAAAAAAAAACACAACTGAAAATAAATTGAAGTGTAAATGTTGTGCTTTACATCAGCTAATGTGTGGGCTGAACTGGCTAACACTAATTGAGCTGTTTGTTTCAGCTGTCTAACTCATTTGCTCAGCCTCAGCTGCTGAGCACTTTGCTGATGCTGCTGCAGCTGATGCATTTCTCCTGCAAGCCCAGCATGCATTCACGGGCTCCGTGTTTTATGGCTCTTTACAGCTGGGTGCACTGATCCCCCGCGAACGCATGATTTACAGCTCCCGAGCTGTCGAGCTAAAATATACACGCTTAGTTTCAATGAAAACACTGATTCATTTTTAAATGTAAGCAGTTGTTAGGTAGTTTCTGGCAACGACACACGCTTGGAATAAGACAGATGTAAAAAAAAAAAAAAAAAAAAAAGTCTGATTCCTAAAGCAGAGTTCACCGACTACTGGTATTATAAGTCTCATCCCCTCTGGATTTATCCAGGAACTACTTGATGGAACATTCAGCATAAGAGGTGATTTCTAAAGAGGATTATTTGTCCTGTGAAGCTAGATTTTTCTCAGGAAATCTGGGAGATTTCCACTGCTCAGCCCACATACTGCAGCCCAAAAATATGGCCTGGTGTCATTCCTCAGGTTTCTCCTTCCTTTATATCCTCCCGAGAGGAGAGGTGTTGCCTCGGCAACAGATATTCCCCCGTTGCTGAAAGTGAATAACACATAAACTCTTGTAAATACACTGTGTTGGTTTCACACTGTCAACAAATCAGCCGAACATATTTTCAGCACCAACTGTTGAGTATGATCCTCATGGGTGGAACTGCTAAAAACACACCCGGGACTTTAATGGCAAGCTTCTCCAACAAGAGAAAGGAATGAGCTTTGAATACTAACAAGCACTTTTTTTTTCTTCTTCCATCTGGATTACTGACAGTTTTCTGACAGTGGTTCCAAACAGATTACAAAAATGAGTTTCCTCTCCACTGCTGACTAACCCAGAGGTGTTTTGACAGAAGTTGAATTTTTGATCATGTCCTGCTGTGAGCCGAATCTATGTGCAGAGTTGGCTTTGTTCTCGCAGCAGGGTGTTGACAGTGCAAAGAAATGCCAGACCGAGACGACAGGATAGGAAAAAGCACAGATGTACCAGCAGCCTCATAATGTATCACTGCAGTCAGGGCAGCACCTGTCTGAACTGCAATAACCATTTTTAAATTTAATAACCACACACTTGTCTTCATTTTTCTATAGACATAGTGATGATGGATCCTCCCAGACATCGGTTTAAACAGAACATATTGCTCAATTAGGAGACAAATTCCTGTTGGTTACTGGGTGGAAACTGCGTTGGATGGAGCTACATTCTATTATTTTGCTTTTTCTGTTTTCCAGCAGAAATAGCATTGCTCAAAACAGTTTTCCTGTTTCAGTCAAGGCACATTTCAGAGTTTAGACTTATTGGTATCGTGTGTTCTTAGTCTAGCGCACTGGGTATGTGTTGCACATTCATGAGCTAACCCTAAAGAAATCAATGGGGGTCATGGAGACTACCGACCTAGCCACGTCTCATGCCATTGAGCTTTCATAAATTGAAACAAAAAGAGGCATACAGTAGAACTCGATTAGGATATTTTTAAAGAAAACGTTAAATAAGTATACCTAAATATTACCTACTTTAAGACCTGCTGAGCAATTTCAGACCAATAGCTTGAATAGAATGCTAGTTCATGCTAAAGCCAAAAAGATTTAGCAGTACAAGAAACTACTTTATGGGAGAACCATGGGAAAAATACTATACTAAAAATATTTTTAAAAGTTTAATGGTAAAGCTGAAGGTTTGGGCTACATGAGCAAGCCTTTCTAAATTAGCTAACATTAGCTTCCCAAAGTGTAGAAAGCACTGCTGACATGACCAAGATATACTTATATTTAATGTTCCAGACCACTAGGGGGAGTCTGGAGTAAGTAATATTACTTACTCCAGAAGTAAATATCCTGACGTTCAGTAATATTGTAAAAGACTTAAGTATAACACACACTCCCTCTCTTCCTTCATTCTTTCCTTCTTTCCTGAGAAAGTAGAGCTTTCTGTAGCTATCTGAAGGACTAAAGAGCGGGAAGAGCTGTTGTCTTTCAATCAGGAGGTTGTGACTTCCTTCCAGCTTCCTTCAGCTCACGAAGATATCCCCTTAGGCAAGGCACCTAACCCTAAGCTGGTTATTGCTTAGTGTATAAAAGCATGAATAGATGGGTGTTAAGATTGTCTTTGGGGGAAATCCTTCAATTATTTTAGCAGCTGTAGAAACAATTGTTGCTTTTCAGTTTTTAAAAGAAGCAGAAATTACAATTGTTGATTTCTACTATGGTACCAGCTCCCCGCATGATCCTGCAAGGAGAAGTGGGTATAGACAATGGATGGATAATTAGGACGGTACTATTACTGAAGGTTATCTTAATGTGAGAAACTCACCTAGCCCATGCCCGGTCTGTAACAGTGTGTGAAAGAGATACACTGTTTACTGACTGGCTGATTTTAAACTGGATGGGTGGGACAGCCCATAAAGATACCGTAAGAATAAAAAAGGACACAAGTGAGGGAGTGACAGGACGTGCATTTTTTAAATCTTTCTACCAACAACTAAAATCATAGTTTTATGATTTTAGTTGTACTAATGGGAGAGTGTTGTCCCATTAGGACAACACTCTCACTCTCATCCTTCATCTGCCCGGTGCAGATCCTTGACCAGGGCCCTTGTTTGAAAAACCAGAGGTCAAACCGTAAAGCAATTACAGTGGCAACTCATCAACCAAAGGCTGACAGCAATACAATTATCTCCAGGCAGCAGCAGCCTACAGCAGACAAGTGAGCAGGGAGTGAGGGTTGTGTTTAACCCCGGACGCAACGGCGCTCACTGTATAATTGCACCCTGCCGAGTGCACTCTAATCCTGCATTTAACAGGTCCAGAATCAGACTGAAGGGAAGGGAAAGTGAGAGACAGTGAGAACGGGGCTAATTAGGTCTTACCTTAAGCCCTGGGTTTACATCACTTTACTGCGAGGAAAGACACAGAGGGAGCTACATCAGGAGAAAAAGATTACACACCAATCCACTTGCTGCCAAGACGGGGAGACAGCCCCGCCTGACCGTGCTTCACAGCTGACGGACGGGTGTTAATAATCAGTGGGAATATTAGGACAAGACAGCAAAGAAGAGTCGCTGCTCCGTTGATGATCAGATTTTCTCACACATCTTCCCACCTGATACGGCTAAAAATATTCTAACCTGCAATCACTTTTATACGCACTGCGAGAAGAAAATTGCAGAAAGTTTGGCAGGAATTTCAACATGTCAGGGAAGCCCAGTGGGTTCCAGAGGCATAAGAATACATCCAGTTCACCAGACGAGACGACGCATAGTGTTGACTTTGACAAAACAAGGCAGGATTTTTGTAGTGTTTTGGGGCAAAAATTCAGGATTCCTGAAATGTTTTCACACACACGGAGTAAAGGTTTAACAAAGCACAAACTGTTTCTTAAAGAATCTCCCACTTATTTGGACGTACATTTTTGTGACAGATTTCTTCATTTCCCACAATGTAAATAGACGTTAGCAAGTTTGATGAGCTCGTAAGGGGCCTTGCTCCGTTTCTTCTCCACCAGGCTAGCCACCACACATCCTGTCAGTGCGGCACAGAGTGGCAGTCATGGTGCCTGGTCTTTCTTTTTGTGACGAGTTGCGCCAACTCTCAACCTTATCAGCTTGGTGTCGCATAAGTTTGATGTGAACGATGTTTCCCGCCAAACGGTTTACTGTGCGACAGAGTATGCATATGTAAAAATTAACTTTTGTACAGCTTTGAGTCTACCTCGAGTACGTGACGTACGCTCTGGAGCCTTTAAGCAAGGATGTAAAAATCAGACGTGTGGAAATTTATCACGATTACCAATGCAATCACTTTCGTTCAAATGGATTGAAAATAAGAAAAAGGGTGCGAATTCTCAAAACTTATTATTAAATGCTTAACTTATAATTATTGTGATCAATGTGGCCATTCTGAACAATGGAAACATTGAGATTTATATCCGTACCAGGTTTAATTAGTCAGAGCATGAAGTTTTTTTTTTTAATACCACACCTCTGCAAGAAGCCAGTTCAAAGTGCTTCACACCATAAAAACAGAACGTAATTATGAAGCAAGCAATAAACTTTACATTACAATAAATATTACAGTTTAGATAATCAAAAGGTAATGTAAGGTAATTTTATTTATATAGCACATTCTCAGCAACAAATCTAAAGCAGCTAGCTTTAGATTAGCTGCTAAAGCTAGCTCATAGTGCTTACAAGTCATTTGCACTTGTAAGCACTACGACTTGTAGTGCTTACAAGTCATTTGCTTTATACAGTTTATGCTATTTTTTTTCAAGGTAAATGAAACACTGACACACATACAATTTAACAGTGGTTGAGGCTTTTTTGATCCTTGTTGTCGTCAACTAGTTTGACGATTGGTCTACTATCTCAACACTAGAGAGCTACTTCCAAATAAGAGTCCAAGAAGTTAATACCCAGGCCTCATGTTAATAGCTTACACTTCTTTGAGCTGATTAAGTCACACGAAAAACATAAAAATAAGCTTCACTTTAACAAAAAAATAATAAGAGGATATATCAGTATATTTAATTCCTTGTGTGTTTTGACAAGATGATAAACTTATTTCATGGATTCAAAATATAATTGGTGGTGGTTAAGTTTAAAATCTCCAATTGCACAAAGGCATATTTTTTTCTAACGCCTATTTACACTGGATGTGGCATTATAATGGAAAAAAAATCCAAGTGCTTAAGTGTACTTGGGAAATACATAATAGTGCTTGACATGCTTATCAATGTGCATTTATGAGGAACTATGCCCATATGCATGAGAGCAAATAAAACACAGAGCTAGCTCTGTTTGAGTGTTAATTTTAATGGGTGTGATAAACCAGGCATCATAAAGCCGCTCAAAGAATCTAGATAAGCTTAAAAATGTGTTACGCAAGTGCAACGCATTAACCATATTGGTCCTTTTGTCTACAGTTTTTACCTGCAGTGCTTAAACAAATCCTATGAGACTGAAAGTCAAACAAAGCCCAGAATAAAGTGGTCCGAAATCCCCACATAAGTAAAAAAAAAAGGCTGATTAACAGCAGCCACACAAGTGCACTTCAGGCAGCCTGTGATACACAGCTTGATGTATGAATTAAGTTTACCCTCTCTGTGAGAAAGACAGCTCTTCTCAGGGATCTGTATGGTCTGCTAATTACAAGCATAACTCCTGTCTCAGTGCTTTTCCATTCAGTCACTGCAAAGGTTATTAACCATGTTTAATTTAGATCCATTTCTAAAAAGCTCTTCTGTGTGGCAAACTGCGGCTTGGTTATGATAAATGTTTTTCATTTGCCATCCTTTCCCTCATCTTTCTTCTTCTGCAAATATCGTCAATGCTTTTATTGCCTCAATGGCCCAATTTCCCAATCGGGATCATTCATGTTTTATCTTTATGAAAGACTGTCTTCCCTCGGAGAAGAGTTCATTTCCAAGTGTAAAACTCCAATTACACTGAATTCAGGCAATTACTAATGGTAAGTTTCACTCCGAAGGGCTTCCACAGCGGCACGTTTTAGACATCAACAACCCCGACTATCACACTCGCATTCATGGTATTTAACAGCATTTTTCTTTTTTTATGCCACTCAAATTAGCTTAGAAAAAAGCTAAACCGCACTTAAACGTTTCTCTATGCGAACGGCCGCGCGAAATGTAACACCTCAGCAAATCTGTTTAATATTAAAAGTAATCGTCAAAAGAATGCGACACCGTTTTTGCCTGAACTTTACATCTCCAGCCATCTGCCTCTGTGAACCAGTTCTGTCTCTTTCAGCGCTTCTTCACACGCTGCCTTACTGGAACAGATTCTGACCTGTCAGTCACCCAGTGGGGCATGTAACAGTACAGCACTGCTGGCCCAGCCTGGAGAGTCCAGTGGGTCAGAATGATGACTCATCAGCCACTGCGGTGTCAGAGCAACGGTGCGAGGCCGGCTTGTTACCATGGCGCTGGCTACAGCTCCACCACGCTGTGCTTAGACGTGCGGTGAGGTGACGGGCCTGGGATGATAACCTCAGGTCAAACTTTTTGCAAATAGAAGAGATTGGTGGCACCTGCCTGAAAAAGTTGTGGATTTTATTCATTTAGGATTAAATCTCAGAACTATACAGGGTAAGTTTGTTTAGGCGCATTTAAAGGGGCAGTATTATGCATTTTCCAGGCACATAGTGACATTTTACAGCACAAGCAAGTAACAATGTTCCCTTCAGTTGAAATAAAAATGCTGTGTGTATCAAGGATGACTTGGTTTTATAATTTAACGCCTTGAAATTGGGCCTGTGTCACTTTAAAAACTCCTCTTTCTGAAACTCTAGCTTTCAGGAAGTCATCACAACATCCCTTCAACAACGTCGTTACCGGCTTTGCACTGAGAAGTAGCTCTTATAATGAGTTCGGCTGATGCATAGTTCCCACCAGGTGTTTGCTAATTGCTACTGGCTAGTCTGAAGGTGCCGAGTAGAGGAGTTGCAGAGAAGGGCGCTCTATGAGGCAGAAGCTTGCAAGCTTGGAAACTGCAGTTCCCAGGTGGAGCTGTGCCTCAAAGGCGCCACTACGTTCCCCCAGGCGTTATGCACAGCTGAACGGTTGCCAACGGAGATGAAAGAATTTTTTCAAACATGCATGAAAGAGTCAAGCCAATACTCCACGTTATGTTTTTAAAGAGGCAATAACATTATAACATGGTGTAAAACTCAAAAAAGTTAATTTTACACAACACTGCTCCATTTATATTTCAATTAATAATTAAGTGAGGCAGAAAAAGGCCAGACTGGTACTTTTCTCCGTTTATTTTCAGGGAAAAAAAAAAGTTTTAGTGAGTTATCTCAACCTCTACAGCCCTATGATAAGAAGAGTGTAAAATATTTTGATAGTCACAACACTTATGTACACTGGTATCACAACATTAACAGTCACAGGTTCATTGAAACCTGTACAATGGACCCCCGGTGCTAGTTCGGGTAAGGTACCACAGCTTAGCCTGTCACGATAACAAATTTTTCTGAGCGATTGAGTGTCCAAAAAATTATTGCGATAAACGATAATATTGTTTCAAGATCTTTTGACCCGAATTTAAGGGAAATGACGTAATAATGCATGCAATTTCCTGCCATAGATAGATGCACTTTATTTTCAAAAGAACACATAACACTGGAACTGATAAACAACCAAAAACAAAAATAAAATTGATTTTCAGTCTCCATTAACAAAAAACGTACTTGAATAAAAACTAAACATAAAGCCAAAGTAGAAATAAATACTGCATTCAACCAAAAGAGTGCAGATTATGAAGTCTGTATAGTATATTGCCCTTCAGTAATCACTAGATTTAAAACGAGAAGACGGGCACATCCGACTATACCTAATGCAATAGTTCACACTACAGGATGTTTTGCACATATTTTCCCCTTATGACAATCTTAGAACGTTGGCCGATCTAAGATTGTCGCTGGTGATTTCGTAACCGATCATTCTGCAGTGTGTGGTGGGTTACAGTAGATCGTAGTGGCCGCTCCGATCTAAATCGGGTTTTC
Source organism: Poecilia reticulata (assembly GCF_904066995.2). Taxonomy (NCBI): domain Eukaryota; kingdom Metazoa; phylum Chordata; class Actinopteri; order Cyprinodontiformes; family Poeciliidae; genus Poecilia; species Poecilia reticulata. The sequence continues at coordinate 8,191,839 of NC_088838.1, forward strand.
CCGATTGGGAGCTTAAGGCAGCCTGTTGCATGTGACAGGTAGCCAATCAGAAAGCGCGGATTCTCCTCCGTGTTTTCTGATTGGAAATTACGGAGGGAAATCCCAAACAGCTGACACGTCGCAACACGAAGTCCAGCGGACATCAGAGATGATATGTGGAAGCAACATTAATATTTATTCAACATTTTGTGCAAAGAATATTAAAATGACAAGGGGAGAAGTTGGAGCCAAATTGCTGTGGCAGTTGATAAACCCGGTAATTTTTCAGCTGTTCTTCGTTAACGTGACAAAAATAGGTTATAATGAATTTCATTCAGTCAGGATTTTACGCTGACTCTAGCCACATGCATCACAGGTAGATTCTAGCAAAGCATTGATTAATGCCCGACTTTAAAACTTAGTTAACTGGACTTGTAGCCATTATTTTGTGCCCATGTGGCTGGACACCACACGGCACGACAAACCCGATCGAACAGTTATACCTAGGATTTCTGTCGGCTAATGTATCTCTCAGGTTTTGAAAATAGGACCAATCGGCCGACAACTCGTGTAGTGTGCGCTGGACATTACACTGAGGAAGGGAGGGTCAGCGGAGAGCTTTTTTGAGCCTTTTTTTCATTCAGTGTCATCAATAGAAAGAAAAAAAGGCAGGAAGAGAAAAGATAAAGCCCATAAGTAAAATGAGGTCGATAGGTTTAATTTATCGTGCGATTAATTGATTTATCGCGACAGGCCTAACCACGAATAAGCTAAAATCTGTGAAAACTTGAGAACACCTCTAAAAATGCTTGTAACAGCCTATATTAATTAATTAATATGCACAGTGGAAACCATCTTAGCACTACTGGAGAAGCTAATATTTACACTCCTAGTTATTACTGCTCTTGAGGTACAGCCAGTCAGCGCCAAGGGAAATAAATTGTGCTGCTACATTGGGTTCTTTGCAGTTGCTATCCAATGCATGCCAAACGTTTTTGCAAAGAATACATGCAGCATCGCTTGGGTTGACAACACAAGTGAGTTAGTGGCGCAAACAAACATTGTTTGTCATCTGGCGATGAATTTACACTTACCCAGACACAAAAAGCTAGCTAGCACAAAAAGTAGCAGCTAGTCACCGGTGGCTTCAATCAATATATAAACTTAATACTTTTTAAGGATGTGCAGACATCTTGCTACAGTCATTCATCTAAACTGATAGAGTTAGCTTAGGTGAGTTTTTATCCAAAAAACCCTAAATTTTAGTTTACTTTGTTAAACTTCATGTGGGCCTATAACATTATAATTCTCATAAAAAAAACAATGAAGTTCAAGAAGCATGAAAACATTTGCCAGTCACAGTAAGCCACCAGCTGGACTTTAGAAACAGTTTCCAGGGGCAGTAACCCAGGGCGTCACGTTTATGAGGGTTCCAAAGATTTATAAAGTTTTTGCAAAGAAATGCATATTTCACATTCAAAGCACATAGGCCCATATGAAGTGTGTCATTTAATATTGTTATATTTTCATGAATGTATACAATACTCAAATATTTAAAAACTGAACCAACAGTCAACATGTACGTGTCTGTAAACATCTCCATATGACACCGGGTGCCTGGCCTTCTTCTTCTTCTTCAGCAGATTCTAACAGCAGTAGCGGCTTGTGCTGTGCGCCTCCTGTCTCCCTACTCCCCCACTTTAATGAGGAGTGATCCATTCGCCTCCCGCTGAGGAAGGACATGTTTATATAGCTCTGGCTCGCTAGCCACGGGAGCAGAAAACTGATTACAGAAGCACTCTGGTCAAATGTCAACAGAACCGCGGCACAAGTGGCAAAGAGACACACATCAAGCGCGGCAGCTAAGAGTGCGAACAGACGGCTCGCGCTCAGCAAAGGGGCCGAAAAACAAACAAACCTCCGAGTTAACAAATAGAGGAATTTCCCTCACCGCCGACCCTCGTTCAGGTCCAGTGGAGGATCTAGTTTCTCTGCCCCGCAGCACCTTTTGGAAATGCGGCAAGCTGAATTGAGCTTTGCATTCGACTTCGACGCGTATCGGTGAGCTTTGCCGCGGCCTTTTATCGCGGCCTGCTTCCTCGCGGTTGCAATGGCCGAGAGGCTGCCCGAAATGAAGCCCAGCGTGACAGGTAAGAGAGTTTGTTGCGGTTGCAACAATTTATTACAAAAGCAACCCCACCACCCCCCAACCACCCTCTGAGAAAATTAAGAGTCCGAATCAGAGAGCAGAGGTAGCTGTGATTCATCTTGCTACCTGCATGATGAAATAATCACAGCCAAAAGGCGCTCAGGCGCAGCGGGGGGGAATCTGCATGCTTACAGCCAGGAGCAGTAATTGGCAAACATTAGAGGGAAGCGAGATTTGCCCACCTGTTTTCCAATCCAGGTCAGATTGTTCTCCTTTCCGTGCGCAATCTTAAAAAGGACATACGACTAAAGAATAAACTCTTGAAATCTGCTCTGGGGTCTGGCGCGCCGGGAGCTCCACAACAGATGAGTAAAGGGTAGACCAGGTGAAGAAGCACTAAAGGTGGAGTGTCTAGGCAGATGCCAGATCACAGACCAACTAGGCACAGTGACAGTTTGTGTTCCCCAGCTGCCTCCAGCCAGCTGTCACAGCAGATAAACACAATGGGCTCTCCTCTTCAACAACAACATGCTGTAATCGGGAATTGACAGCTGACTCTGTCACCCAACTCTGAGGAGGCTGAGAGAGAAAAGGATGCTGCGAAACAATTAGCAGAAACAAATCTCCCTTTGCCTTGGAAAGGAGCGAGCCGAAAAACGGTTCGCATCGCTCTGCTGTCGAAAGGCAAACGAATGAAATGGTACAATCGCTTAATGTTTTACGTGCTGGAAGGTTTAGAACAGATCAGACTTATTCGTGGCTCGGACTGCTGACGATGTCCAGCAGTTCTCAACACCCTTTGTAAAGGTAGAGTAAACCACATACAGCCATTACTAAAGAAGCTGGCTGTACACAGAGTGCTATTCTAGTTCAGATTAATGGGAAATTGAATGAAAATCAAATTGTGGCAGAAAAGTGCACATAAATGACTGCAGCCTTCAGAGCATTCAAAATGTGTGGACTACTCCCTAGTAAGTACTTCAAGAGCCAACCTTAGGGCTGGGTAATATGGCTGTAAAACATATTACAATATAAGCATTTCAAATGAGTTGATAATTATTCATTAGTTTGTTTTAAAGATAAAAAAAAACTTAAAAACTGCTGATGTTATTTTTCCTCTTTTACACACAATTTCCTCAAGCTGTTGTTCTTCATTTTCTCCTTTTGCTCCACCCTGATCTATTTTTAAAGCAGTTATGGGTAACAGTGACAAACATTAAACAAGTGAATATTCTGTTGAGATTTCATAGTGAAGTGTACCGATTCTTGTGAGAAATTCCTTTATTTCACACAATCCTAATGGATGAACACTAGCAAACTCGAGCCAGTTGGGGCTGGACACGTCCGCCGGACATCCAATCTGTATTAAAAATCCTTTTTATAATCTGTCTTATGTAATATCCACATGTTCTGAGGTTCAGAATCATTACAAAATCATTAAACTAAACTAAATACATCACTTTGTGCTTAAAGTTCAAGTACGTAACTTTTATTAAAAAAATAAATAAATCTGTCGAAACCGTTACTATATTGTGACAGTATACGAGTCAGACAATCTGTGAAAATATAAACTCCTCCACCACATCCCAGTCCTAACAGTGCTAACTAGAAACAACCAATCAGAGTCAGGAGGAGGGCTTTAGTGCTGTCAATCACATCTCCCTTTGCTCTACTGTCATAAATGCTAAGGCTAGCCACCAATTATGGCAGATAAATGGTTTTCCTGGAATGGCAAGTTGTTCCGCCACCATTAATACATTTTGCAGCATGTACCCGAGCGTGACTGACAGTCAGGAGGAAGGTCAGGAGGAGACCTTCCTCCTGACTCTGATTGGTTGTTTTTGAATGGGAGCGGTGCATTTCTTCAGACGGCAATAGTAGTTGAGGGAGGAAGTGGAGGAGCTCGATCTTTTCACATATCATCTGCCTCATATTCTGCTCTCACAATACAGTTTTAACAAATATGCAAGAAAACAAATTAGGTTGCATACTGTAGCTTTAATGCATCTATACATACATTTTCTTTTTGATTTTAATTAGTGGGGGTGGGGGAGAGCTAATTTATGGAGATGTATTTGTGGAATCTGTTGACTCGGTAGACCTCCATCACAGCGTGGTGTGACAGGCGTCTTGTGACACGAAGTCCATCACTCTGGCTCCGACTGCCAGGGGTTTGATTTCGCAGCATGGAAATGCAGCCTGGGGACCAACTTTATGTGGAGAAAAATGCCTCCTCAGCCTCCAAATCACTCACGCTGCCAGGTTTTGCCTCAGTCTTTCCAAGGGGCATTATGTGGATCAGCGTGCTGTGTGCTCGCTGGGACTGTCTGTTTAGGTTTTCACCCAGAGAGCTGGCGGCGGCAGAGCGCCCGGCCCTGCCAGTAAAGGCCCCTGCCTCGGCTAACCCAGATTTGTGTGTCTTTGTACAACTAAACTTTTTACAGCCCCTATAAAAACTAATATCACACACACGTACACACACATAAGTATATATATATTATATATACTTCAGTTCAAAGACCATTAAATAAAGTGAAACACATATCTTCACTGGGTCTATTCATTCAGTCCCTCGCAGTCTTCTTTAGCCTCGTTAATGACATCGGGACATTTGCTTTTAAGAGGTCTGTTCCACTCATGTCCAGTGACTTAATATTCAAACGGCCTTATAAGTGACTGCTGCCAATCCTGTTCTCATTTTTAGCTGAGTAGCACCTCATTTTATCCCTATTAAATTCTGATGGAGTGATGTAAATGTGCCTCCAACTCCCACAGTCCCTCTCAACACGGAAACCATCCATTCACAGCAGTCTGCTCGTCGAGTTACAGGGACGTGTCTAGCTCTCGCCCCACTGCTGATTCGCAATCCAGGTCATATACCTGATGTTGATGTATGTTTATTTTTTGTTGTTTGTTTTTGCAAAGCTCAGATCAAGAAGTTTAGAACAACAGTGTGCTGCACGTTGCAACGTGGTGTCACGCGCAAAAACTGCTCACCAAAGATTGGCTTTAACTTTCAAGTTGTCAACATAAGTCTTAAGCCTGATACATAAAAGAAAAAAGGATAAAGTGCTTTGCTACTAATTGTCCACACTATGACAACAAGATAAGGTTCAAGGGTGTCACATTTCATTGTTCAGCAAAAAGGTTTAACAAAATAAATAGTGAGGGATAGGGAAATAGTTCAGCTACGCTAGCTTGACTTTGACAACCTTAACATCAAGATGTGCTGTGGAATTTGGTGTGTTTCAGTTCAGTAAAAATATAAACAAAAAGACGACCTACACACCAACTCTGACAGATCATCAGTAGAGCAGCTGTTTAAATGAGCTAATTAGCTAGACGATCACTAATTAATAGTCGTAAAATAAACATCAAGATTAAAAACATAAAACTGTAACGGATTGAATGTCCTGTTTTCCGTGTAAGAAATGTTTGCATGTTTTTTAGTGTTGAGCAACTCCTGTGTTGCCACATATGATTTAACCAAAGCATGTGGTCCAGTAGATTTTAGCCAATTCCACATATTTAGAGACAACAGGATGGAGAAGGCCTGTCAAGGTCATTACCATCTAACCATAAGCTGATACATAGCGTCTATTCGCCTTGGAAATGTGGGGACCACAAGATACCACACTTTCAAGTATCACTAATGAAGAGATCTGGATACCTCCTTTACTACTTTTCCTGCCCACAGTCAGTAGCAAGATAAATATGGATTCTCATGCATTCTGGTAGCCAGGGGCTAAAAAAAAATGGGTCTCAGATCTTAGAGTGCCAGTTAGAAACTGGGATCAAAACTTGAATGGACCAGGCTGAACATCAAACATGGCGGACTTTTATTTATCCAGAATTCAGTCCAATCCTGGAAAAACTGCAGGAAAGCTGAGAAGGTTGACGGAGCAGGGTATACAGCAGTGGAACAGGTGAGCAACATGAGACGATTCAACTCAGCTGAGTTAAAAACCAGTACAGTCACCAATTATTTAATAAGCAGTTCTTAACTGCATTGTGCCAATGTAAAAAAAAAACAAAACAGATTTTTTAAAAGTTTTTTTGGATTGAGATCTTGCTACTGCAACACAGCGATACTTTACGTTAAGGCTTTAACCACATCTTTGCCGAGGTTGTGAATAAATGAAGTCAATGCTGTGACAGGTGAAGAGAGAGATGAAAGCCCACAACCACCTGGAGCTACATGAACTGGTGACCTCTCTACAACTTAAAAGCAGTTAAAACATTCTTTCCACAGCTTACACACTGCACTGCTCCCACCTCCTAAACTTTATTTTTGATTTTCCTGCAGGTGAAATCCCAGTCACCAAGCCAAAATCTTTATTTTTACATTATTGGGACAATTACCTCTTGTCAAAATATTCTATCATTGTAACAAAAATCTCCTTCATCCGGCCCATTCCCTACTCTTTAAATTCTGCTTTCGTTTCTGGGCTTCATACACACACGCACACACACCCTGCATGCACACACACCCTGCATGCACCGCATTTAAGCTCTAAAACGGAAGCGAAGAGAGACTTTGTGCAGCTGGGAATCTCTCTGAGTCTTGTTAAATCGGATTTTATCAGATATCCTGCAAGACTGGATTGCGCTTGGGCTGAGCAAAAACCATAAAAAGCATATAAAATCCAGTTGTAGACCCACTCAGCTTTTTACCACTACATAAAACAAAAAGGTCATGTGGATAACTCTGGCCACCGCTGATCCATCAAGCTGATAATATTGAATAGCAAGTAAAAACATTTTTACTCAACTCAGTGTCCATTGAGTCGAGTTTTACAAGGCAAACGATTCGGGTCCCGTTTGAATTTCCTGGAGTAGAATCTGTAAGTCGTGGAGATTCCTGTGCACGAGCCAGGATTTTTCCACATTGACGAGCATCTGCTGGCTTTCACAGCTCCCATCCAGAGCATCCCCGATGATGTGACAGCAGTGAGGTTAAAGGTCATCACAAGCCTGACGCAGTCCTCAGATCTGCGCAGGTTCGCAGAGGAGCACATGGCCGTGTCGGCCCTTGTGTCGGCAATATTCTTGTCATTTGTCAGCCGTTCTAAAAGGTAATTACTGTTTTGAAACACTGACTCATTACAATATGGAGACAAATGGCTCGTCTGTTGTGCCTGAATCACAATCACAGAACATCAACCCCCATCTCCCAGAAGCTCAGAGTGGTACGTACTAATCAGACACACTGTATGAAAGTAATTCAACGAATGTAGCACTGTGTTTTTCAACTAATAATCGACAAAATCCATAAGGAAACGCAACAACTTTAGGATCACCTCCATCTTTCTTCCCTTTAACTCTGACCAGCTTCCCAGCATGATGAACAGTTTTAGTATGAAAGCTAAAGGTTTTAGCTACAAAGTTCAACTTTGGTCACATTTGACCAGAGCACTTTCTGTAGCTTTTCTAATGGCCTCTTTGCATGGTTTGTCGGCATAGGCAGACAATCGTATCTAATAGTGCCCTGTGGAGTGTTTATAAAGCTTAGAGTATTGTTTTAAAAATATTTGTGGGACTTAATTACAATTTTCAATCGAGTTAATTGCAGGGTTTGTAATTAATTCATCAAAATGAATCGCATTCTAATCCAAAAACTTGACAAGCATTTTAAAATCAAAAGCCATATGAGCTCAAACACAAAGATGTCCATTGGCTTTAATCTGTCATTTAGGTATTTCAACCATCAAATCGGTGCAAAGTGCAATTATTCAGCTTTCAAGTATTTCAGGAAGCCTTGGTGATTCATGTATCTCCTTCAGAAATGTGTGCTCTGGTGTGCTGAATCAACTTTGTGGACGTCTGTGCTAGCTGCAACATATTTAGCACTGAGATGCAGTTTTAGGTTTGAATAACTTTTGCACTAATTGCACACGACAGTAGTCTTTTCCAGCTTCCCATAAGATAATTTTTTGAAGTAAAAATTAACCCTGAGTGAGCCAAGAGAAGCAGGATTTTCGTCCATTGCTGTCTGCGTATGTCGCCTGTGCGTCAGATTTACGGGCCTACCACAAACAAGTAAAGACAAAAGGTTCCAGTTTGAGAATTTTGTTTCGAAGAAAAAAAAAATACACTAAAATGTTTAGAAATTAAACTATTAGGTAATTAATCAAAATCAACTTGTTAAAGTCGTGGCCCTTTTTGAATCCTAACCCTGATTTAGACTTGATCACATTGTACTTCTTAAACTGTTTGTTTTCCTTTGGATTCTCTGTGCTACTTCTTCACTAATGCACTCTAACAAACTTTTCAAACCCACTGTAGTTGATTTTGGGTTATTCATGTAAAAGGGGGCTGAGCAATAAGTAAAGCTATTGACTATTTCTTTTTTCGTTGAAGAGCTAATTTGTGTAAAATTCTAATAAAGTACATCAAGGTTTGCAGTGAGACAAAAATCTAAACATTTTCATAAGTCTCACCAAGTCATAAGTCCCATGCTGAACTCCTGAAACACTGCAGTCGTTCCACCAGAGTAACACAACAGCCGATTTAAAAATGAGCGTCAGTCTGGAGAGGTGAGACGGCCACTTGAGCTCTGTGTTGAATTCAATAAACATAATGCACAAAAATCCATGTGTGGATCCTGCCATTCCAGCTTTCAGTAAAATATGGCTGGAATGCAGACACAGAGAGCTGCTGTGTGGGAGAGTGGAATGCACACACGCACGTGTGTGTGCGTGTGTGTGTGTCCAGCCCCATTGCATAAATGTATCCTCATGCGTGTTATATGCATATGTCAGCTTTCTGTCTGCCTTCATCTCCATCTTGCCTGCCAGTCTGTCACTCGGTGATTGTGTAGAAGGAGACCACTACCTCTCTGTGTGTGGGTTGCAGGCTCTCCGCCCGTCAATAGCTCTCGTTTTCTCCCTGTACTTTTGTATTTGTCTGTCTGCCAAGCTGCCACTCAGAGACGTCCGCAGATAGGGAGGAACCATCTTTGTCGGCTGAAGGGCTCCCCACGGAGAGCGCAGAGAAGCCCATCTATCTCGGTGGGTATTTGTGATTGTCGGCGAAGTGATAAGATGCCCCCGTGGCGGCGCTCTGTGCTCCGGCAGGCAGGGATCTTACGCCGCGCTGATGAGTGCTGTCGAGAAGGTTTATCTGGGACAAAAGCGGCCTTGTTAAAAGCTCAACAAGCGGCGCATAAACTAGCCGTGAAGAAACATCGAGAAACTGTGAGCTTAACAAAAAAAATAACTTTTTTAAAAAAACGGAGAGGGGGAAACGTCTCGGGCTGAATATAATTACTAAGTTCAAACGACGCTGAATATGGTAAGTAGTACTTATCTCTTCTGCGACCTTCCCGGCCCCGCGCACTTCGCTGTCAAGGAAACCCTAATGGGGAGAAAGCCGGGCGATTGCGCGGCTCTCTGCGGCGGATTTATGTGTAACGTAAACCGTTTTACGGGGTGAAGCGTGGGGCGAGGACGGTTACAAACACGGCATGTTGTACAATGTTTTTAGAGACGCAAGCAAATTTAATGGTAAATGCGGCGAGACGTCAGAGAAGGCCGAGCTCTGCTGCCCGCCAGCTGAGAGAGTTTAATCAGGAGAATGGTTTGCTTTGCTGTGGGCTTGATGTCAATTAGCTCGCTTAGCTGAGTGCTGAAAAATGGACTTAAAACTACTGGGAATTTTACAGCATGCATATGAATCTGAGTGCAGTATTTCTTTATGATGGGTTAGTAAAACCACTGTAAAACAAGTTGGAACGCACAAGATGTTGAAAATGATGCGCAATGTCAACAATCAACCAAACTCTGGTTTTATGTTGCAGTTCAAGTAGAGCTGCACCGATTGAAAACTTGATCTCTGATCAGTGATTTTGCAAAGTTGTAATCTGTTGTTGGATCCTAGTTTGCTGTAAGAACAACAAAATGCTTAGATTGAAAATGTAACTATTTTAATAGTTTTTTTTTTTAATATCTAGGGAAATAATAAAAAAAAAACAGGACAAAGTTGCAAAGCCGAATCTCTTGGCATCATTGAAGACAGACGTGTATCTGTGATCTTTTCTTTGCCATGTTTAAAATGTAGCATTCTATGACACAATGTACTCATATTTATTTTTTCTGGGACCATACAAGAAATAAAAAAACACGGATTCACTATTACATTTTAAGGTATTACTGTATTCAATGTATGAATATAAGTCATACATTGTTTCATAGTTTGGCAAGTCCTGGGACTTATAGTCCAGTGCAACTAATATGTGTTTTTTTGTTTTTTTTATCTCTTCATAATTCATTTTTTGACCAATAAAACCAGAAAATATTGTACATCTATTCACTTATACTGTATTATGTGACATTACACACCGTGTCAGAAGGAGCAGTTACAGGAAATAGCTAGTTGTGTCTTCCTGCGACGGTAACAACTTCCACACTGAAGAGTGCTGCGAGAGAGACCTGTTGTGCTGTGTTAAATGGTCACAAAAGTAGAGCATTTTTTTTGTTTCCGACTGAACGATCATCACTCAGACCTTGTCTAGTGTAACGATGTCCATTTACCTCCACCAGAATATTTCTCAAAACACATATTTCCTAGAACCGAGACAAGTGGAACTCATTCTGAACAATAAAGACACTTCTTCTAATAGTTGAGGATCTACAACCATCTACTAGACTATACTGACAGCATGTCATTATAAAGACATTTCTTGTACAGCTTTATCATTGATTGTTACACAAATAATATGCCTTGAAACAAGCATAAACTTAAGGAGGTCTTCCTTTGTGATGCCAACGTTGGTGCTAACGTGATGCGTTCCCTCTAAGGAGCGGCACAGCAACTCATTAACACCTGATCCTGAGGGCTATAACAATCTTATCTGCTAATTTTTAACTGCCTCATCTCATTTCCCCCACAGCCATAAAAGTGTAAAACATGAAGCTCTTTCTTCACTCGTGTTGTCTAACAAACCTCTGAGGCCTTCATAAAAGAGCTGTATGTATTCAGAAATTAAACTGTACTCAGGGGGGTTTCTTTGATAACTTCTGAAGGCAACTGCTGGCACTGGGTGTTTTTAAGGGTCTCGAACAGTCTTTCACCGCACACTTTGCATATTTTTATTTAAAACAAATGAGCTTAATGAATCATTTTTTATTCCACTTCGCAGGTATTTACTACTCGCTGGTTTGTCATTTAAAAATCACAGTGAAATAAACAGAAGTCTGTCTTATTTGCTATTAACAAACTACTGCCGTTTGTGTGTCAGTCTGCCTGGTGATTAAAAATTTATCAGGTCAGTTTGCATGAAACTTGGTAATAAAAGAAAAAAAAGAGCTGCATTGATAAACGGAGCATCTTGAAGCGATCTCGAAGAACTGCACTGAATATTAACCAATAACTAACTTGATCGCAGGATATTCTCTAGATGAATTTGTGTTTTTCTGGCGCTTTCAACCATCGTATTCTCATTCAGGAATGATCAACAATTGTTTTTTTAAGTTAATTTCACAGTAAGTGACTTCATATCTTTTGAATTGTGATCAATGTTGTCTTAAGTGACGAGATCTCTCATCGCTTTGCAAAATTTTTATCTCAGAGCTCAGTCCTTGGCTCACTTCTTTTTCAGACATATACATGCTATTCAAATGTATAATTCTGTCTCGTATTCAGTTGGTAAGTTTATTCAGAGCGATATAATCTGCTGCAATATCATTTGACAAAATAATGTCCAACGTAAAGGTAAACAAAACTGTCTCAATTTGTTTTCCCTCTTTGTCTAGATCTTTGAACAGCAGTGATTCAAATCTAATGACAGATTGTTAAATTAACACAGAAGTCCCAGACGCAAAATTGCTTGGTGTCATCCTAGATTCTTATTTGAAGTTTGACAACACATTATGCAGAGTTAAAAAAGCTAGCTTTAATACTTTTACACAACAGTGTCGGTATTTTAAACATCTCTTAGTCACAAGCAGCACTAAACCACAGAGGAGGAAGTTTAAAATCTTTGATAAGAAGCCTATTGAGTCACATCACTGTCATGATCTTGAACTGAACTTTTAAAATGTCATTCAATTCTTACATTTTAATCAGATCTTTAAATTCATAGTGAGGTTACTTTTGGTGCTCAGTCACCTTTTGATTCATCTTAGACTGACTTGTTCAGTGGGAGTTGTAAGGTGACGTCGGCGGGTTAAACTCAATGATGTCTGGCTTCATTTCGGACTAAAAGAACCAGGTACAATGAACCCCCAACTATTCACGGCTCAGTAATGGTGGATTCACCTATTTGCAAATTTGTCTGTGGAACGTAGCTCAAAATTACTGATGGAAATATCACTTATTTGGTGATTTTTTTCATAGATCTAAAATATTCTGAAGAATTTGCAGCTTTGAAGATAAAATACCTAGATACAATATGACTTGACTGACTTGGTTTTGGCTAGCGTTTTCAAAGTAGCCAATCCAGGAGCTCCATTTATTGTTCTTGGCACTGACTGGCTGAACCCCCAACAGGAAGACTACATAACTTAGCTTCTACGTAGTGCTAAGACGGTTTCCACTGTGTGTGTCAACACATATTACGGTATATTTGGTGCTTGAACTATGTAAACTTTTAGAGGATTTCTCAAGTATTTGTAGATTTTAGCTGTTCACAGACTGTTCAGGTCTTTAAGCCCAGCAAATACCTGAGAACCACTGCAGAAGGTCATGAATGGTTGTCATAAACTTTGTGATTTATTTATAGTTGCAGTTGAGTCTCAATGATCTTTCCCCCCCCCCATTTCAAACTTTGTAAATAAAAGCTTATTTTTAAACAAAGTCCACTTATGGGCAAAAACTACAAGCTAGTGGAGTCTCTTCAAACGCGTTTGTATGTTTCGATAAAAATGTGTAACACCTACAAACATGAATTGAAAACTACAAATGCACTTATGTATGTTTCCTAAAAACAGAACACAGGAACAAATGATTCTCACAGAGCCAACTCTTCCGGCTACGTTTGCCTGAAGAGACAGCTGTTGATTACTCGCACAGATAAAAAGATAAGCTGGATCATCTGTGGCCTCCAGTCGAACAGCGCAGCGCACGCCATGACTCATTACCCCGTTTCCAAGTGCAGATCAATAAACTAATCAGCATGCGAGTCGTAATCTGACCTTAAGTGGCCCCACACGGCTGAGGACAATGGACATATTTCCTTCGCACTGACAGCCCGCCATAAAGAAAGCGCGGGCGCTATCATCGCAACGAGCCTGTGTTGCATCAGTGTCACAGCGGGCTCGTTCGGCGCGGACCGTCGGCAGTTTTTACCGCTGATTACATCATTGAAGTTAGGGAGATTACACCGTTGTTTATGCTCCCGTCGCGGCAATCCAAAATGAGAGGCTTTGCGGGCCTCCAGCTGTGGACCTAATAATGTAGCGCGCTCAGAATGCTCATCTCCTCCATCAGGCAACCTCTTTACATGCTTCGGCGGCTAACGGCGCACGGCTGGCGGCTTACATCAGCCGCGTGATGGGAGAAGTGGAGCCGATACGTTAAGCGATGGCTTCAGACGTTGGCGGGGTGTGAAAACCTTGGCACAACCCTTAAGAGGAGATGAGTTTTTTTTTGTTTTTTTTTTTCGGATTCAGATGCATCGTTTGTGTGTGGGTTCCCCCTCCTCCCTCCCTTTGTGTTGATATCAAGCTGAGAGGTTTGCCATGACAGCAGATCGCACAGACGAAACCGAAGCAGTTTAATCGGAGCAAAAGGCTGTGTAACTAAAAAGATTGTCTGTGGAAAACACAATAGGCCTCCAGCACCCGAGAGTACATTAGCTGAAAATAGGCCACAGGCATTTTAGTCCATAAACGAGGAAGAGAAAATGAAAATCCTCCTGCAGCAAGGCAATAGCTCAGCTTTTAATGATGACAAAAGAAATCAACAAAGCACGCAGCGCTCTGCGAGTGTTCTCTAATCGGCGTCGCGTCAACGTTGTTTGGATCACACAAGGCTAATAAAACGCCACGTTTGACACAACTGAAGGGAAAAAAATAGAAGCACACCATTTTTTTTTCTTCTTTTGCTTCCCCCTTCTCTTTTAATATCATTTAATTAGAAGCATTTCCAAAACAGAGCTGGCAAAGAAACTCCCGGTCCTGGCAGCAGACAGCTCGCTTAATGAGATTAAAAGCATTTTTGAATTTGAATTTAAGAAATGTTATTAAGCAATCGCGATGAGGGACTGAGCGAAGAGTCCAGTGGCAGTTCTCCAAGAGCTTTGTTACCGATGCAGCGGAAAAGCGCTTCGGGAGTGGAATAAGCTGTGAAGAGCTAACATTGCTTTTAAAAAAAACAACAAAAAAACATTCTCCAAGTGATTTTACTGCTGTTTACATGGATTCACAGTCAGTACTAGAAGTCTTTAGTAGATTTACATTTAGCCGTTTCTGTTATGCTCTCAATTCTTTCGTGTGTTTCTGTTTTGACAGTTTCCTTGTTTTTCTTTTACTTAGAACATTTTGCCTCCATTCTTTCCTGAGAACAGCCGAAACACCTTTTCAGAGAAACCGGAACATTGGTCAACATGTTTGATTTGCGTTTGCTTGATGATTTTGACATGACGATGTTTGTTGCTTGTTTTAGAGTTGGTGACTGTACTGTGTTTCGTGCTGTAAAGCACTTTGGACTCACTTGTCGCTGAAATGTGCTGTGCAAATAAACTAGACTTCCCCTGTGTGTGTTCTTCTTGTTTTTATTTATTAATGAGCATTTAGAATATGCTTCCTTTGATTAATGTTTCTTTCTGTTCATGTCACTTTCAGGTTTTCCACTTTGCTTGGTTCCATTTCTCCCTCCTGGTTTCTCAGCTCAGCTGTTTTCTATCTCCTCGTCTCTCCTCTGCTTGCGCTCTCCCTCCAGCTGTTCCTCATTCCCTTGATTACACCTACTGTGTGTATATGCCCTTCTGCTCCCCATTATCTGTGTCAGATTCTCCCTCATGTAGCCCCGGTGTTCTGCGTCACCCGCTCTCCTCCCTCGAGAAGGTTTTGCTGTAAGTGTTTTGCTAAACTCTTTACTAAATTTATTGTCATGAGACTTCCACCTTCCTGTCTGCATATTCATCTGATCCCTGTGCCACGCATGACAGTTTTCTGAATGCATGCGGCTGCAACGCAAGCTATTAGTGCTGGTCAACTGAGCAAATAATAGTCCTTTGTTGTTGAGCATTAAAAAGCATTGAGTGTTTTGCACTTAAAGAAAATATTGGATTTTTAACCATTTTTGAATCGTGAGCTCATTATAGTATAAATCGGTCTAATTGGATTAATTCAGTTGTGACAATTTTTTTTTTTTTTGCATCTTGAGATATAGACGATTATAAAAATAAAAATTGCTCGTGTGCTAAATTTGAAGTCTAAAGACGCGGTATTATGCATTTTCCATGCACAAAGTGCCATTTTATAGCTCAATCCAGTAACTTGTATCAACTGAAGGTAACCAATTTAAACCTAAATTTAAGTTTGTTAGCATTTCTTTTAAACTCAATTTAAAAGATATTTGACTTCAGAGTTGGATGCCTTAAAATTGGCCTCTGTCTCTTTAAGAAGCTCCTTCTCTTTCAGACGCTATGCCATTAGTGCATCAAAAACGAAGTTTCTCCGTTACGCCGTTTGCTAGCAACCTTAGTAATGTTGGACTGAGATGTAGTTTGTATAATGAGCTCAGCAGACGTGCATTTCCACCAGATGTTTGCTAACTATTGCTGCCGCTAGTCTGAAGGTGTGGTGTGGGCGACAAGTGTTCTGAATTCTGACCTGTGTTGTTGTTTTTTTATCACATCCACATATTACCAAGTTCCACAATGTTGGGCATTATACAGTGGATTCCATTTAGGCGTAGCTAAAATTATAGGAGAGGGAAAGGGGCCGACTGATTCACTTCTTCTGATTATTACATTGTTTTTGTATTCTTTTGGAACAAAAATTGAAATACCTATACCTACAAACTCCACATAAATGCTGAAAAACATCTGCATAATTAAATTATTCAATGCAAATTCTATAAAAAAAAATAAATTAAAAAAATCTGAAAAGTTTTGTGGTGTCACATCAAGGACCAGCGGTGAAATATATGAATATAATGCCAGTCCTTGCTTTGATGAAGAGGGGTGAGCCTGGCTGTTGAACATGGCCTTGTCTCTGGCAGCCTGGTGTGTGTTTGCACGCGCTCAGTGGCAGTGTCTGATCTCAGACGTGCGAGGGGAGGCACACGAATATCTTTCAGCTGCACCCTTGTCAGTCCTGTCACTGCATCTCACAGAGGCCGGGCCACTGCTGCTGGCGTGAGCGCCTTTCTGAACAACAATCCTGCAATTTCCCGCTGCTCGCTGTTATTCATAAGGCATCGCCGGCTTGTTCTGACCTTTTGTGCGTCGAAGTTTTCATCATTGATCTCAAACGTATCAAGACTGTTTTCTTCTGTCCTCGGTGTTTAAAAAAGATATCCGAGGTATTTGACCTTGCTTCGAGCCAGCGTAAATGCCAAGGTAATTTTACAGGCTGCCGCTGCAGGGAGGTAACAAGCGAGTAATGAAAAATGGATGTAGCATGCCGAAGGAAAACTAAGGCAAAAATTAGGTTAATGAAGAGCACCTGAATTCTTTGTTTAAGATCCTTGGGCTATTAGCTTATGATAGTTCTTTTTAAATGAAAAAAAAAAAATCAGCAGCACATAGAGCGATATTTCTCAAACAGTTCCAAGTATGTAGAAAAACATGTCATAACATCTATGCTCCAATAAGAACAACATACCTCTCACATTTAGACATGAAACGCATGCAAGGGGTTATTCTGGAAAACGGAAAAATGAAAAGACAGGTTTTCACTATTATTATTAACTTTATCTGCTAAACATCTTTTAATCAAAGTAGTTTGTTGAAGAACAGGGGTCTGCAAACCATTGTAGAGCTGGAACATGAAGTGGATCGCACTTATTTCTCAAAAGAAAAGCATTTAGTTTTCCTCATTTCTTGGAGTCCATTTTTTTTCTATATAAACAAAATGTATAAGTGCTCTTCTCTATTTGAAAAAATAAACAGCGTAAATGTTTATCAGCGTAAACTATCATATCATAAATTTACTATGGAATTAAAATGAATGCAACCAATTGTAGATAATGCATAAATTCATAGTTTGAAGTATTAGAACTTAGAACTATAAGAAAAACGAACAATGTTCATCTGCATCAAGCAATTGTACTATAATAATTTTTTTTTCAATAATGTTTGGACATTCCTGCCCAATGTTTACATTTACAGCTAGATATGCTAACTCAGCCAGTTGCTACAACACAATGCTGTTTATTGTAGTTCTTAAAAAGACAAATGTAATGGACTGAAATTCTCATCAGCAGGTCAACTTAGCAAAAACCAGATGCCGCCATGCTCTCATTGGTGCTAAATAAATTATTTTTCTGTGCACATTAGAGCAGAAAAGCCTCACAGCGATTTTGAAAAAAAAAAAAAACTTAAAAGATGACATTACAAAAGATGTCTAAGAGGAACACGCTCACCCATAATTAACACACCGATACAGGTTCTGCACCTGTCTGCCTGCAGTCCTTGACTGCTTCCGACATCAACATAAACAAGGAGTAAATATTAAAGCAGAAAATATCAAGGCTGAGCAGTGAAGAGATGTAAAGCTTCGTCACATGTTCACATCGCAGGCTGAGTTCAGAGGCAAAGTGTGTTTTTAAAAGACTTCTTATGAATGAATGATGTTGATGTAAAGAGACAGGTTTTCAGTGACTTCTTTTAATAGACTATTTATGTGGAAAATCAAGTCTAATTAAAAATCCTAGCTGGGAGGCAGAGTGATTCATGACGCTGTGAAAAACGGACCAAGAGCCCTGCAAAGCAGCTGTGGCCCATTTGATATAGTTACTCCTTTGTTAGCTCGCTTTCTTTCTCTCTGCATAAAGAGGCCTGGTGGCCACAGAAGTTTGTTGTTTTTGTCACTGGTAGTTCACATTTAGTTGGCATTATATAAGAGAGACGCCTCGACCTAAATGTTCGGATTCAGTCTCAAAGCGTTTCCCTGTTAGGGAGGGAAAGAAGAAAAGAAAAAAGTTGTTTTGCTGTCACGATCCTTGTTACGCGCGAAGTGGCCGCCAAACTAGTAAACCCCGATGATTCACAGATGATGGAGCTTAGCGGGGGGTGACGGACGAGGATGTTCACTTTCAGATACGTTTGATGTATTTCATTGGATTATCAAAGCCGGTCTGAATGGCATGAAACGTTACAGAGCCCCAGCACTACGGAGGACGAATAACAGATCAGTCATCCCTCAGATCTCCGAAAAAACAAACCATATGTGTGTGTTGTTTTTTTTTTTTTTTTGTGCTACAGAAAAATGCTGCTTGGGGAATTTTAATTTGAAATCACTTTCTCGCAAGCCTCAGCGTTGCACGCCTCAAACAAGCTTTATTATGGGAAACAATGCAATCCATCCATCGGTGCTGCAACCAGCAAAATTCAGAAGGCAACCTGCATGTGTCCGCCGCGGCCTTCAGACCGTTTGATGTGGGTCGTGAGGCTTTCGTGAGACTCCTGCAGCACAGAGAACTGTCAGGCTTTCGATTGAACAAGAGAAAGCCAGGAAATTGAGCCGTGCCGGCTTTGAAGGGCAGAGATGTAAACTCGACAGAGCAAGCTTCGTCTGATGTAACGGCTGCACAGGAAACAAGGGGTGGATGCTGACTTCAAAGAATCATCCCTCCTGAATCCTTTCTGTTTAACAATAAAACGATGTCAAGACGGGTTGAGACGAATCATTTCTGAGTAGAGATTGTCCAGATTTCCTAACAGCAGTCTGAATTGGGTGAATCACTATTGTACATGTCTCACTCAACCTGACTGCCTCCTTGGGTTCAAGAGGCTTCAATCAAGATGCAACGATTAAGGGTAAAAGACATCCCCACCCCTACAATACTACTCTTTCAGAGGAGACTGCCATTAATTGGTGCATGGGATATTCCACCCCAGCAATTACACTCTTGCCTCTTGTCTCCTACGCTGCTTGCTTTAAAGCGCGAGGAAGCGGAAGTCTTTATGCCGATGACAATATCTGGCCCCAACGCGGAAAAAGTCAGCAAAAGTTTTTTTTTCTGAGTACGGAAGAGGAGTCCTCTCACACGCCAGAAACACAGTAACTTCCATGTGGAGGAGGGAATGTGGAGAACACTGGGCTGTGGTTTGTGAAAAAAAAAGAAGAAAAAAATAGACTCCAGCCTGTTAAAGCCACTCCTAGAAGGTCCGGAATGTTTATGCAGAGACGGATGAAGAAACGGGGTGGGGGAAAGAAAAAGATGTAAAAGCACAAAACAACGCCACAACGCTTGAAAACTGGTTAACTCTCTCCTCACACAGCCAGGCTGGTTGCCCGGAAGGCATGTGCCGTTTGCTCTTCCTCCGTAAATGATATAATAAGAAATACCAAAGAATTTGTCCACACTGGTCGAATCTGGCCCCGGGGCAACAGCACCCTCTTCGGCAACAGGTCAGGGTGAGGTCAACGGCGCTCAATGACAGACAGCTGACACGATGATTAGGAGTAGAAATGCCTCTTTAGTCACACTCGGAGCGGAGCTCAATAACACCAACACAATGAGTGTATTTATCCCCGTCAGACACAGAGTTTATTGTGTTACTTTTCGGGAGTCTTGTTGGGCTCACGTCTTCGTACCGCAACACACCCAAAACGAACAGACTTTCAACAGCTCAGTTAAGATGCACAACATGAGAAAAAGAGGGAAAATATTAGGGGAAAGTTCCAAATTTCTTTCTTTCTACAAATCACAAACTTCCTATTACAGAACCTCTCAACAATCATGGTTTTCATGAATGGGGTACTTGGAATAGAATGACAAGATTTGGATTAATGTATTTTGTATTTTCTAGATTTCCAAAGCACACAGTCAAAAAACTGAAACAAGACTGCCAACTTTCTTGTGTTTAGTATCCAATATGGCTCCAGCCAGGCATCTAAAACAAGGCAAAAGTTTCAGTTTTAAGCTCTTTAACACCAAATCCTTGAGTTATGAATAACTGGAGTCGCACACAGTCCTGAACAATGCATAAAATGTAAAAAATAAAATATGCCTAATATTTGCTTTTGGCTGATAGCAGCTGGTGCTACAGCAAATGGCTACCAAAGGTTAACTAATTGAATCCAGAACATGCTGAACTCTAAAATCATTCCCAGATCTGAGCTCTGCCTTACCTCTCTTAGCTGCTGTAGCTTTATAATGTGGCTTAACTCCTACCAGAACAGGCAGAACATTTAGTCTTTTTTACAAACTAGATCATTTCAAACTCTTATTATGTGGGATACCTCAGGGTGCAGTCTTGGGATCCATTCTTTCTTTTGCATATTATCCCCGTAGGACAAATTATTAGGTAGTTTCTGATGTCTTTTCTGTGCTGATAATTTTCAGCTCCATCAAACAGTGGTTCTGTGACGGACTACCTGCAGGTGAACTCTGAGAAGACTGAAAACCTAATTACTGACCCAGAGAACTGCTTATGACTTAACTTTACCATTGTAAATGAATGTACCTGGTGTAGGCAAATTGCAACAGCTAGCATTAGCTAATGAACTAACTAGCATACAAGACGACTTGGCTGGAGAAATATTTCAGATTCATAAAGGGTTAGAAACAGAACCTTTTGTCTCTAACAAAGCTCATAAAAACTAGTTTTATTAGCTGTAAGTAGATACAGTAAGTCAAACCCAAAGGAACGTCTGTACCTTGTTTCTGCTGTTGTTAAATGGGTAAGATTTGTAGCTACATATATTTCTGTTTATGTAAAGACAAACTGTAAGCTAATATTTGGTTAGTCTTGAATCAATGTAAAAAGTCAAAGAAAGTTGTTGTCAGTCAGCTAACATCTTCCCATACAAGTCAAAGCTTAAACAGTCTTTTAAATATAGGCGACAGTGTGCTGGCACAAAATACCAGACAACTTCTGATGTTTCCTGTCTTTGTTACAAGACAAAGAGATGATCATGGAAAAAAATGTGCTTCACAGGCCTCTCGGGGCTCTTCTATTCATTATGAACTCGCTTCCATTTCCTCTGCCTTTCAAATTTTGCAGCCTCCACCACATGTACTTTCATACCACACAAACCACTAAAGGCCTCTCTTATAGTCGTCCAGCCACAGCTAATTCAATCTGCTCCTAATCTGCACAGGGCGCAGCTCCTTTTGCTCTAGCAGCATGCTAAACGGAGGAACAAGCGTCTTGTTGATCTGCATAATGTCCACGTCCAGTGGTTTATTACTAATTCCTATCATTAGTGCATATTGATGGTGTGCAGCTCGGGGAGTGCCCTGTCCAAAACTAGCAGGCAGGGGCCCCCGAGAGCAGAGGAAATGAGGAGGGATTGATGGCCGCTTCCTGCATCGCTCACTCTGTTCCCAGGGCAGCTGACAGCAGCTTCCTGGGGCTCCTCTGTTGGCCGTTGAGAGAGGGAGAGAGAGGGACAAACACTTAGGTGAGACCGAGACAGTGGGAGACAGCTGTTGCTGGGTTGCTCCTAATGTTAAAGTTGCAGCAGTATCAGTCCAACTCTAATTCATCTTCAGTCAACAGAGAAGAGAAAAGTTTGAAAACTGTTGCAGTGTGATTACATTTGCACTTTGTACCTGTTGAAAACTTGGAGTTCAGGCAGCAATGGCCAATTATTAGACAGAAACTGTAGGAACAGATAGGTGTTCATACTTTCTATAGCTTTAACCAGACAGGCTGTGTGTGACAGAAACTTTAACATGTCAAAATTAGACTTCTACTTGTGGTTCGAGTGCCAGCCACAGCTTGCATCTTTAGTCAATGTAACAGTATCTATATTTTCAGTGTATTTACTTTGAAATGGGTAGTAGTCTAACAAAACTGAGTGTGATGGATTTCCTCTGGTTAAATTAGAGAATCCCAGAAAAAAAAAATCAATTTCCTTGATCTGAATCAGAATTTCGTGTATCTGGAACTATGAAAAAGTCCAGATGATCTGAACACAAATTCAATCAACATTTTCACAAAGACGACATTTGCTCAAAACATCCGATCTTGGGAATATCCTACATGAAATCCTAGCCGAGTCTCTAAAGGTGAAAGTAGAATTGAAAATATTAGCAACGTTTGAAGTTACTGGAACTGCAAAACCTTGACCTCAACCCAACAGAAGGAAATGACTCGACACTCAACATGCAGCAGATCCTATCTTCAAAAAGCACGCTGAATAGTAATTCAGAGAAAATGAACAGAAGACGTGGCAAACCACAAGGAGGCAATTTGTATTCTGTGAGAAAGTTTGGATGTTTACCAGCCTGCAGTTTGGGGCTTTAACCTGTCTGGTGCTCTGGTGGCTCTCACAGCTATTCAACATTTGGAAAGTGCAAATGCATGTAAAAAAACATTTACTGTTTTTTGCTAATGTGTTTTCTTGTCAAACTCCACATGTCCAATTTAGTAAAATGTGTCGACATATTTAGCATCAATAAAGAGAAATGCATTAAAATGTGTGGCTTTTTTTGGAACATTACACATTTTAATCAAACATTTTATTAATCCCACATTTCTGTATTTAAAATGTTTTTATTGGACTGATATTCTAATCTTAAATGTGTTTTCATTCGCTGTCAGCAGAAAATCATCATTGAACAGAAATAAAGGCTTGAACACAGTATGTGTGAAACTAATCTATACAATGTATTTAACTTGGTAAATTGTGACTTTTTGTCAAAACAAAAAAGAACCAGAAAAAGCTGCGGGCAAAAATGGTTCATGAGACTTTGAGACTTCCCTGTGATGTTGCCAGTGACTCCACACCGAATACAATCTGTGACAGTTTTCTGACATTTTCAGCCCAACTCGGCACGCTTGGAGCCCCAGGGAAGTAGGTTCTAAAAAATATGCTGGTACCACGTAGCCGTTAGCTTTAAACCCCGATGGCAGAGTAATGCCAATTTGAGTAGATGCCAGTAGAAAAGAACCACAGCAATCTTCAGTGTGAAAGTCATTACTAAGAACAGAAACTCAAAGTAAGCCATTTTCAGCTTACTGAAAATGGTTGTAAAATAAAATTATTTGAACAAATATTGGCTATTTGTAAAACTGTCAAACTTCAAAGTTATTTTGAGTCTCATTGCTGGCTTAAAAATGACAAACATCTAAATGTTTCTTTTAATTCTCATTTTTTTAAAATTCTGAATGAACTGACCACAAAAAAAAAAAAAATCTTCTTTGAAACTGAATTTTGTTGTAAAACAGCTATTTCCGCATTATAATTTCAAATATTCTAATGAGTATAAATATGCTTTGCCTATTGCTTATTGCCTCTGTATCAGTTAATCGTTATTGAAATAGTCCATCACATTTTGAAGCTTTTCTTAGTTTGTCTTCATCCCATGCCGAATGTCGATTTTGGATTCGTGCAGTAAAAAGAACAAGCTGATTTACCCAAATCCTGCACACTGATGTTCTGGAGTGGAGCCAACATGCATCTCTATTCATTCGTTCTTGTTCGCGATTTCAGAATGAGTCATGATATCGGTAACTAGCCCATGCCTCATTTGAAAGCATACATCAGCTAATTAGAAATTCATGCTGGAGGACCGGGGCAGTTCATCTTTCCTAAAGAAGACGAATGCTCTGGCAACTCTAAGCAATACAGTCGGGTCAAATCGGTTAAATATTAGTAAAAGGGTGGTAAATGCATGAGCAGGTAAGAGCATGTTCTCCACAAACCTTTGTTTTCACACATTACAGAGGATCAGGATCTGTTGGCGGCTTTCCACCTCTTGCGATAACCTGCTGTCTTTCACGTCATTTGAACAAGCCTCGCTTTCTCATTGTGCAGCAAACCATAAATAATACAGAGATGGTAACACCTGAAGGAAAAAGATGAAAACAGACTCTGGTTGAGCTACTGAGGTAAATCACTCCTTCCTGAAACAAATTATTTATGTCTTTACTTGCTACAATCCTCCAATTTACACTCGTGGGGAAACGAGACTCCTGTGTTGTGGTTGAAGGAAAGACGCTAGCTCTCCCAACCAAAAGCCATGTTGAGTCACCGCAGATATAGAGAGAAAGAGGGAGAGCAAACTGTCGGATCCGATAATCATCCGCTAAAATGAGAGTGATAAGAAGACGAAGAAGATAGGATCTTATCAAAACCTACTGTGCAAGCATTTCTTAAGGCAACACGCCAGAGAGGGCAAAGTCACACCTCATTAATCTTCCTGTCAAAGTCACTTGTAGCTTTGAGATCATGTAAAAACCCAGCACAAAATGTTAAGTGTTGATTCACTAAATCTGTCTCTCATGCTTAAGAGTTGTTTCAACAACTCAAAGGGCATCTTAAAAGGACATTGTTTACTTTATTAACAAAAATAAAAAAAAGCCCTGCTCGTTTGTTTTTTTTCTGTAAGGCACTCCTATGAAGCATTACAGTTTTTATACACTCCTAGAAAGCAGAAAATGTTAAACATTTGGACAAATGGCAGTTTTATTGGGAAATTTACAAAAAAGAGAGACAATGAAATGCTGACTTTGTCTGCCAAGTTCTACTGTTGAGCATCATAAACCAAATATGGTTATGTGTAATTCAAACATCCTTACAGTGTTTGAATAATATCTTCAGAGGATGAAACTGGCATCTTGAAGCTGAAGCTGGATTTCATTTGCCCCAAGTTGGAAAATTACATCTGAGGTCACATTTTAGATCAAATCAGAATTCATGTTTCTGAATGAGTATATACTTCTTACTGTTTAAAAACCACAATACAAGGAGACACGAATATTATTTAAAAATATTTATCTGGCCTTCCTGCTGTGGATGGTCATTAATTATTTAGAAATGGAGTAGAGGTGACAGTTATGGAGTTCACATTTCAAACAGTCTGACACATTTTATTTATTAGCCTTCAGCTTATCTGCTCTAAGTGTTGCTCTCTCTCCCACTACGGCAGCCTGAATGATAAGCACATACGCCTCGACATGCAGAAAATAATTTTAATTGCATAAATCTGCTCTCATCATTTAACATCAAATGGATACTGAAAATGGCTGACTTTAAGTCATCTTCCCACTGTGACAGCATCCACTCTGAAGACTGTTGAAGTCACTGCAAAATGCCATACAGCTAATTTATGGTGCATCTGATTGGTAAAAGATTTATTTTGATTCCTCTGGGCATATCTAGTTCCAGTTGGACTTTGCTAGGAGTATGCTAACTGTTGTGGTGCTAACTATTATTAGCAATAGCATTGTTGTCTGGATTTATTTGTCATTTCTGTATGATGTGATATTTTTTTCATGGGAAACAAACATCTGATTAAATCCGGATTATTTACGGTAATAATGTCCATTCATTGATGCGCATTGTCCCATTCAAATAAAATAATTTCAATTCAACATACAACTGCAGACTGTATCAATATTATGCGCCATTAGTTACATTTGACAGAAAACATCAAATGTCCAAATGGACGGTGTATTCTTGCGGGTCTCACCCTGTCTTATGTGTGTGACCACATGATTGAATATCAACTCGGGGTTGGTCTGGAGACTTTCCAAATTGGAAATCTGAGTTTAGCCAGTGCTTGATGTTTCCACCATGGAACTGGGAAAGTTCAATACCCGAGCACAACTTAAACATACCATGGCAATACTCATGTGGGAACACTAAAGTCGGTTGTTTTTGTTAGCACTCACCTATGCATCAGTCATCCAGTTTGATGGAAACATGAGCCGGCGCTGTCAAATAATAAGTAAATATCTGCAATGCTGCAGCCCTGTCTGTGTTTCTGCATCAGAAGTTCAGAACTGAAAAGATTATCTCTTCTCACTTGGAAATGCATCAATACTCCCAACCACATTGAAATGCCACAACCCCCAGGCACACATAAACACTCAATTTATATAAATTACAGTGAGATGTTGAACTTTTATTTATTTATTTTTCTTTCAGATTTAATCCAATCTGATATATGCGTTTCTGTGTTTCTGACAGCTAAGCTATGAAGTCAAATAGTGAATCTCCGAAGCCCTCCAGCCCTGAACAGCTTTCAAAAAAGGCAAAGCCAGCACTCTGGCAAATACAACAAACCAATGTGGGTGGGGGTCAAGAGATCCCAGTCATTTCTATGAGTGACAGCTGCAGGGGCTCAGCTGGTACTCGGCCTGCGCGCTGCACAAGGCTGGAAGTAATCTTTCTTCACACACACACACACTTTCTGATTAGGTGAACCTCTGGTTTTCTAGTGTTGAACGATTGATTTATCACTACTGTCAGCCTGGCTCAGACTTTGACCCAAGGATCTATTATGACTTAAAATAATCATTTTCACAAATGATGTTTTATTATTTGGCGGCAGAGGCTCAAGGAGGTTTTTCCTGTAACCGGTGGGTTGTCGGCTCAAACCCCAAATCTGTCCAAATCTCAGTTGTGTCTTTGAGTGAAACATTTCACCTGCTTTGCCTGCTGGTGGTGTTTGTTCGGCAGCCTCACTTCTGTCAGTCTACCTCGAGGTCAGCTGTGGATGCGGTGTCTCTCACCACCATCAGTGTGTAAATGTGTGTGTGAGAATGGGTGACAATGATAAAGTGGTATATAATTACAGGCCGTTTATCATTTCAAACTGCCTCTTGAAGTCGCCTTTAGTTCTGACTGACCCTTTCATGATCCTCGCAAAAGTTTTGTTTGTACTCGTTCACATTTTGTTATGCCGAGACCACAAGCATTGAGAAACTGAAAAACGGCATCATGAAGGCTAAATGGTCCATGGATTGCTAAGATTTAATAATCAAGCGTACCAGTTTCCTACATTTCTCGTGACAAATTCCTTCATTTCCCACAATTCCACGTAACTCAACACAGCTCCTCATCCTTACTCAGGGTCTGAGCTATTTCCTCCCAAGTATTTTTGCATTCTTTGAAATCCCTTATGTTCCCTCACTGATGTGTCATACAAATGTTTATACTTTCTAATCTTTCACGTCAGATGCTCTTCAAACATTGCCTCCATTTGGTCCACAACATTGCGCCGAATCTCAACCTTCGCACCCTGGTGTCACACGTTTCAAACAGTTTGATGTGAACACCGTTTCCTGTCAAGCAGCTAACTGCGCGACGCTGTGTTCTCTAACACGGCCGTAAAAACTGTGGATCCAGAGGGGCTGAATTCAAATGAATGGCCTCGCAAAAACACTGAAAACAATGTATGCTTTTTCTTCCACTTTCTTAGCCGTGTACTATTTTGTGTTGGCTTTTGAAAAATCCCACGCGAATACATTTAACCTGGTTATAAACCAACAATGCTCTATGGCACCTCAAAAATCAGCAGCTTTACCTCTGCAGCCGTCCTCTGTTAAGACCCAACGTGTTGTCGAAGACGACGCACGCCATAGCTTCATCTTCCTTTCTCATTAGTACAAAAGCGTTAGACCCTGCAAGCTATCACATGCCTAAAGCGCG
Source organism: Poecilia reticulata (assembly GCF_904066995.2). NCBI lineage: Eukaryota > Metazoa > Chordata > Actinopteri > Cyprinodontiformes > Poeciliidae > Poecilia > Poecilia reticulata. The sequence goes on from NC_088838.1 coordinate 8,219,469, forward strand.
CTTTCTACGCATCAATGAGACGCGACCAAACTCTCTTGCTTCCGGCATCTATTTTGAACGTCTCGCTGAAAAGTGAGCAGGCGGCATAAGAATTCCATTAAGCAAAGAGCATTCAGAAAAAGAAAAAAGAAAGTTTGCCTGTGTGACACGAAACACCAGCGATTCACAGTTTAAACACCCTTAAGCAGCATATTCATCCCCGTGTTTTTTTTATGGGGTTTTTTTTGTTTTTGGTACATGGCTATTTTCGGTCCCTGTTTTTGGTCCCGTGACTTTAGCGTACCAATATTACCACATCGGGTTCAGATTTAGTTCAACAGCTGCACTCATTCACTCAATGTGTCAGGTGTTGTAGCTTCGAAAGGCAACAGAGAGAGTTTATCTGTCAGCGCAGGCCTTCGATAATCTAATTTGGTTCTCTTAAAGGCTGGTTTAAAAAAAAAAACAAAAAAAAAGCTGTGAGAGCACACAATGCAACCATCGACCTGTCCTGAGGGAAAATATTATGAATCAAATGTAAGGATGAATGAAATGAGGAAGTCAAGACGCAGCATAAGGAAGGTACAAGTAATGCAGTGCGAGAAAAGTGTGAAACAATCGTTTGTTTTTTTTGTTTTATTTTACAGTGAGCAGTTTTTAATCTTCAACAGCAAAGAGTGGGGGAAAGAAAAGGCCCAGAACATCTTGTTGCAGAGCTCTTTTATTAACCATCAGGAGGCTTTGTCTATTCACTGGTGAATAAAATGAGCATGTTTTATTTATGGCAGAATTACTGGATTTCTGCCACAGCTGCATTCGAGCCGAGAGAAACAAATTGAACACCGCATTTCATTTGGGTCTGCACACAAGAGCAGATGTTGATTTGAGTAATTTATGGACATAGTTATTTAAGATAGAATACATTTTCTCGCTTTATTTCTCCTCGAAGGGGCTGGGGAGGGTAAAGTTTTACTTTTTATGCACAGTTAAAGAATTTATACCCCTTAATGTTTCACGTTGTGTCAGTCAAATGCATTTTATTGTAATGTTAAGCCATAGATTCCTTGAGTCAAACAGTTTGTAAAAACCCCTTTCAGCTGCAAGTCTTTTACAACGTTACACATCTACAGATCGACATTTTTACCTAACGTTCAAGTTGTTGCTCAGATTTCCATATGAATTTTGGTATGGGCTTGTACTAGGCCACATGAGGATGCTTCAGTCAAAGCCTTTAGTAGCTCTAGCGGTTCGTTTAGTGTCCTTGTCCTGGTGGAAGGTGAACCTCTGTCCCAGTCAGAAGTCTTAAACTCCCAATAAAAAAAAATTATAGGAAGTTTTGATTTTCTCTCATTGCTCTTGGCATCTATTTTACTTGTCAGGGTTTCAGATGAGGCAATTTCTCACCTGGCTCTCCTTACTGACTGCAAAGCCTCAACCAAAAAGATTTAAGGAGAAAAGTCTACAAAAATAAAAATAAAGAAAAATCAAAACATAACATACCAGAGCTACGCCAACATGCTGTTACCAAGTGTGGCATAATTCTATAATATAAAGAAAATTAAGGCTCCGCTTTTGAAATTATTTCTAAAAAGACATTTTGAACAATATAATTTTTAAAATGGTGTAATTATGGTCATTCACATCCCAACTCAATACAAAATACATTATAGGTTGTGGTAGAAATATAAAAAGATGTGTAAAAGTTCAAGTGATGAACATTTTTGTAAGAAGTAGAGAATTTTGGTAAAATTGCCATAAAATATTATCTTAATACAGGCAGTTTGTCATAAGCTTGTCGCACTTTCCCACCAAACTTATCCAAGTCCTACTATGCACACATTTCACAATGTTTTTATTGCATCGCTGAACCACAACAGTTTTTTGCAGCTCCATAAGGAGGAAGTCTGTATCATTTAATTGTTGCGTAAAGCCAGGTAACACCTTGCCCCAAGTCTTTGCGATTTAGGATCATTTTGAATTTTACAAAACGATATAGAGAGCCTTTTACAACAGTTTAGCTTGAGTCTGTTTACAGGCAGTTTGCCAAAAAAAACAAAAAACAAGAGAGTCGAAATGAATATTGTTCGGATGAAGCCTGAGCAAAAGCTGCCTCCGGTTTTTAAAAAAAGGTCAACTCAGCAGGAACGGGGATTAGCTAAACCTCTGAGCCGGACCCGAGCCGTTATCGGGGCTAGCTAACCTGTTTACCATAAAGACATTAAATATGCATTTCACAAAGTCAGCAGGAAGCATGAATCAAAAGGATCCCCCCACAAAAAAAAAAACAGCTGCAGACGCCTCACAGAGCAATCTCAACGTGCTCAAGTAGCTGGGTAGGAAATCTCTGCTAAAGCGAACTGCAGTGTGTGATTCAATGGAAACGCGTCCGCCTACACGTCAACTGAAATGCTGCCTTTCTCCACAACGGTCTGCCTGCTGAAACAGGAATGCCTGCCAATAAAAGTCAGCAAGGAGCAAGAGAAAGTAACGTTAAGGGAGTTTATTGCCTTCCTTTAATTGCTTTCGAAAACATCCCTCTTTCACGAGGAGTGTTGAGCTGGCAGCGGTATAACCTCCCGACTCCTTCCACATTCAATCAGAAAAGCCTCGATGCTTGTTCTAATGCCACTTGAAACAAATGTGAGGAGTGGTGACATGTGTCATCATCATCATCATCAGGCGGGGCGATGACGCTTTAGAGGACTGAAAAAGGAGTCATTTAAAAAAGAAAATCCATGATGGCCGCAGCAGAGAGTATTTGGCCTCTTTCACAACTTCTTTTTATCTGTTGAGAAACTCTGAGATCAGTCTCACTGACTAACACCTTGGTATGTGGAATAAAAACAGTAGTGGTTGTAATAGTGTCTGTACCTGAATGTGTGATCAGCAGGCTCCACGCCTGCTAACAGGATGAAGAGATCGTTCAACCATTTGGATTAAGCGTGCTGCAGCAGGGACATATCTAGACTTGATGGATGCCGGGGTTGTTTGGACAACATATTGCCGTCTTGGAACTGCTCACCCGTCACGCAGAGGTAGCAGACGATGGCTATCTTTTTAACAATATTTTTTGTTACGCGTATTTTGAAGCATCGCATTAGAAACAGTTGATGAAAAATAAAAAATAACTTCCTCAGTTTTGCGGGAAAAAAAAAAAAAGTTTTTGCGTCCACTTGCGGCGGTTTTTGGATTTCCAAAACGGTTCATCCAAAAACAGATGAATTGGAAACACATTTTCTGAATAAGTTGTGACGTAGCGAACTTTCCCCTTCACTGCTAGGTTTGTGCCTTACTCCAGGAACAAAACTCTGAAAATTTCTACATTTCAACCTCCAACTTGGAGGGGAGAACCCTCTTCATTTTTCCTCAGATGTGTGTGTTTGCAACCTCTACTTCAACATTTGACAAAATTACACTCTGTGTAGCCTGATTGATTTGCTTAAAAGCAGTAGAAAGCAATGCACTTAATTTTCATTTTCTTTTGTTTTTATGACATTTTAAAAGTTGGCTTAAAATCCGCTTAACAGCTGAATGGAAACATAGCTAATGACAATCTGATTGGGGCAAAGACAGGTTACCTTACCACATGCCAACGTTCCCCCTTCCCCACTTGTTGCTGCACACTAATATTCAGCCAACTAAGTGGGAGTTACAGCTGATGCCCCAAATACAAAGTCCATAAGATTCCCAACCTCATCTTCCACCTTCTCTTTCGACGCCTTTCTTGTCCAAACGATGTCGCATGAAATCCTTTCAATAAAAGCCCTGTATATTTATAGAGTAAATTCTAGTACCAGGCATACAGACACACTCCTTTAAAATTACAGTTGGCAAGCTGAGGGTGTCATGTTTGTGAAGCAGAGGAATACAGACGAGCCATCTGAGCTCATATCGGCTTGTTCTGCCCTCTGTGTTGCTTTCTAAAGAGAAGGTGTGATACTGTGAGCAATAAGCACTTTAGAACCAACAATAAAACCAGTGGGCGTTTATTGTGTATATTTCCTTTTTTTTTCCTCTCCGTTTCGAAATACCAAGAAATAAGCGCTATTCTAACTGTAACCATCAATATATTAATTCAGTTTAATTGAATTTAGTTTATTTATATAGTATCAACACAGCATGTCATCTAAAGGCACTTTACAGTTTAGCTTTTAAATGAATCAAATCATGCACACATTCCAATACTGCATTTTAACAGCCGCAGTAGCAATAAGTGTCTTGTTTTTTTCTATGCTAATTAAAAACAAGCAGATAATGATATTCATCTGTGTGTTATATTTTTGTGTAAATACTGTGATAATATGATTTTTTTTTTTCTGTGGTTTTATCACATGGGGAACGGAACGTCTCATGGGCATCATTTCAAGCTGGGGGTTTTTTCCACACTGAAAATGAGGCGAGTATTGAATAAAAGAGCTGCTGTAGCAATATAAAACACAGAGATTGTAGGGAGAGAGCACAAACATTTGGAAACCAGAGAAGTGAACAAGTTTTAATAAACTGATACACCTTGCCTCACAGGTTAGAGCTGAGAAAGAATCAAAAAAGCCCAAAGGCTTAATTTTATTTTAGAAGGTCAGCGTGATAAAAAGAAAACGCCTCACTTGGACATTTTAGAAACGATCTATGAAGACATAAAAGATATAGCGTATATAAAACATCAGAATGAGATATTTGCTGCTGAAACTCAATAAAAAAAAAATACATTCAGGATGGAAAAAAAAGGGGTAACAAAATATCTCTCTCTCTCTAGCTGAGAAGTTGTCTGCAAAATGGTGTTTGTTCTTGGTCAGCAGATCGATTTTTGCAAAAAGGAGCATGCACTGCAGAAATAAAAAAAAAATTATAAATAAATAAAACGTGCTCTGCAATGGCAACAGTTTCCCCTACATCCCTTCTCTCAATTACTACATTCCAGAGGCTTCCTCAGAGCCCATCATATTGAGCAGAGCCAAGTTTTATTGTACAAGGCAAAGCCTGGAATGGAGCCACTGTGGTCTGCTGAGCGTATTCTCATTTCATCCCACTTAGAGGAAATCTTTAGGGCCGAAGCGGAGCAGCACAATCCCAGCCATCTCTTTGGGGAATTTGGCGGGGAAGGGAGGTTGGTCTGGGTGTTAATTGAACCCCGTTACAAGGGCTATTAAGACGAGGAGAGTGGAAAAAGAGAAACACACTGAAGATGGCTGACATTTAGCAGGAAACTTTGGCGTTCGAGGTGGTCGCCGTGGTTTCATATAACCCGGCTGACCCCGGGAAGGGGATGGGGAGGCAGGAGACACGTCTGGAGGAAGAGAGACGACCTTCAGCAAGAGGCTGACCCCGTTCACGCTCCTTAGGGCGCACGGCGTCATCTGGCCAAAGGCACGCAGTGTGTGTGATCACAGTAATTATACACAAGCAATTGGTCACGGGTCAGTGAACACTTCACATCCACGTGTGGATGCAGAGAGGGGCAGAGCCAACAGGCGGCAAGCAGATGGGAAAGCCATTTATCAACCCTTCACCTGCCACACAAACGGCAAAATATATATATCAATGAATGTAAATAAACATAATTTATTAGCACAGGTTCTTCAACGAAGACAAACCGAGAAATCATCTGTTGACTGGAATCGGCAGATTTTCAGCCTGACCGACTCTAATGAGTGGTTGGCCACTCAGATACTCAAAAACTCAACCTTTTTTCCAACAAGTGAATGCAAAGTACCAAAAACACTAATGCTGTGTTCAAGTTAGCTTGAACACAACAGCGTTCCGGTTAACATAGTAGAGATTTTCAGACACCGATGCCCGAGTACCCACTGTACCAACCCTGAACTGACCAACAAATTTGTTCAGTGTAGATTTACAGGTGCTAAATGTAATATTACTTTCAAAACCACTCTTAGAAGTGTGCCTTGTAAAATAACCAGGTTCCCACTGGAACTTACTGCTATTACTGCGAGGATCGGCCATATTGAAACATAAATTAGGCCTTACAAGTCGTAACTGGGGGTAGTTTGAGTTGCACCTATTTTTCCACATGGTAAGTCAGACTTTGGATGGCGTTCCAGGTTTTTTTATTTTCCGAGTTCTGACTACAAATGCAATGCACTATAACAGCTAACCGTAACCGCAACAGCTTTCAGTGTATGCAATAAAATAAGCGAAAAAGTCAGCTAGCTATTTATATTATCAATAGGGAGTCTAAAGAGTCGGAGGAACCAACAAAAGCTGCAAGATTTGGTACTTAGATGTTCATGAAGGATGTTCTACTACACAAAATCCTTCAGTATGACATGCGGTCGTTCACCAGTGCATGTTAGTCAATATATGGCTTTGGGAAGTTTCATTCAACTGGCAAAGAGGTAAAGTTGCTCTATTTTATTTATGGGATGATATTTTGAACTTGTGCATTTCTCAGAAAAATGGTCTTATGTCAGCAATTATCTTAATTCGATGATTTAACTATCTGATGGGGCAGAAACGGGTTGCCATGTGTTCTAACCAATCATCATAATTTCATGTACACATCATCGTGTGGTATAAAACTGTTTTTTAATGTGTAAACAGAGCCTTTCTTTGACGGAGTCATTTTGCGAACCTGAAGTTTTAAAAACTTAAACCTCTAGCAGTTATGGTTTATGCTGGACTTAGAAATGTCATTCTTCTGGAAAGGTTTAAGTTGAGGTGATAGTTTTGCCCACACACCATGTAACATCGTCTCTTCTGCCGAGACAAATAATTAATCTCAGTTCGCAGAAGGAAAATTAGAAACGTTTTGAATGTTGTCAGCAATAAAACATGAAAAGAAATCGTACAGTGGAGTCAAAGCTTCATAAAAACTAGAGATCAGAAATTAACCACCAATCTCTGGTTTCTAATTTATTAGATGCTCGTTCTCAAAAACAGGTTAATGACACCAATAGCAAACCTTTCAACAGCTGCTATAGCAATATTCGGTCATATGGATTAAAATCATGAAAGGGGACAGAGATTACTCCATTTCCATGGACGAGAGAGAAACATAGTACTGCCCCTCCCACACTAGTTCCTGCAGACCGCCGGTCAAGTAGCTAAAATACAAATTCCACTACACTTCACTTGGACTGTGGAAAACACAGCCGTCCTTGTGGAAATCACAGGCGAGCCAGCCATCAATGTTACGCTGCTTTAAAGGCGTGCTATTCCCACTCAACATGATGACACTGTGAAGATCTCACGCTGGCCCAAACAGAACTTACGAAGCCCCTTTTTTAAGTTGGAATAATACAAACACTGTGGAGAGTAGGGGAGACAGGTAAACGTCGCTATTTGATATACGCCAGCCGCATAAAGCCCGAGACGGTCCCTGTAAGTTCCCAGACGGCATCTTCAGCCAATAAACAACGACGTTCCGGGGGAAACAGAAAAGCTGCGCTACACCCCGTCCTGCTCGCTGCCGCCAGGCGCAGCAGCGCCTGACTGATTCTCTCAACTTTGACAAAAGGCTTTAGAGCCGGTGTGCAAATCACTGCGACCCCCTCCCGGTGTTTGCCAACAAAAGCCAATTGAGGCAGCCCTAAATACTCGCATATAGCAATTTTAACAAAAGAGCTTTTGGTTTGGCTGTCCTGCCGAAAAAAAAAAATAAATCTCAGCCCTGTAAGCACACGCTCGGTGAAAAGGCATTTGTCCTCTCGAGTATCTCGACCTGGAAGATTGGGTGGTAAAAGCGCCCTTTCAGATGATGAAAACGTAACGTGACTGTAAACTCAGGCAGCACTCAAACGCACCGTGATTATAAAGACAATAAAATGAAGCTTTACTCTCCGCAGTGCTGGGGGTTTTTGGACAACATATTGCCGTTTATTTCAATAAAAAAGTTAAATTACAGACGCCACTGTTGGCCTCTTGGTTTCAAATCGTTGGGCAGAGAGAATAATACAAGCCTTTCAGAGGCTAACTATGCAAAATTGATTATTGCTTCCTCTTTCAAGTGCTGCTACTGCTTTAGGACTTGCACATGACTTGGCAGGGAAAGAGGCGACTGGCTGTCCATTCTGGTCCCTATTCACATGACTGCTGTCTCACAAAAAAGCAGATTAAAGGGACAGTTCTAATTTTTGAAGTGAGGCACTGTGAAGTTACTATCACAAGCAGGGCCCCTACCTGTAGGAGACAGATGTCAAATCAGAGCGAGCGTGTAGAAAAGCAGGAGAGCAGAGCAGTGGGTGGCTAGCAGCTGAGCTCGATTTTGGGCTAATTAAAACAACACAATGAAAATGTTTATTTCTGAGGGATACAATACTGTAAACTCATAATTCTTTTTATTTGGTCCCGTTCAATTGCTTTTTACCACATGTAGCAAATTAAAGGGAAACTAAAGGGAAGTTAAATAATCGTTTAAGCATAGCACATATGCCGTTAACATTTAAGGCAGTTCTGAAAGCAAACATGGGCACAATCTGAGACCAGCAAGGTGTCTAATGAAGTGGCCAGTGAGGGTAATAGAAATTTTTAAACTTTAGCAAGAGACAATCTGATACATGCACATTTAGCTAAATTTGTCCCCCTATTCTCAGTCAAACAACAAGCCTGTCCCAACACAAAGTTACATTTGTGCAGGCTGCAGGTTTTATCCATCAGCCTGCCCGCTGAACCCCGTCAAGTTGTCAACAACTAATGAGCACTGTACTATTGCATATTGGCGCTAGCATGGCTTCAAATTGCAACACGGTCGTTCCTTAGAAAAACAGCCAAAAGCTTCACAAGAGATTTGGAGATTTATTAGTCAAAAATCAGAATTCGACAATTTCCACTTGATCCGCACTTACGTCTCGTCCACCCAGAAACAAACATTGTAAATTTGTGTAAACGGTCCACAGGACGAACCCTGTAGTAGTTATTGTCAGGCTAATTGGTGGCGCTGTAACGCTGCCACAGAATGACGCCAAGAACATCGTGAACACCGAACAACGCAGGTGCCTTGTGTTTTTTTTTTTTTATTGGGAGAGAGCTGCATGCAGTTTGCAGAGATGGTGCAACGACGTCATCGTAAAAAAAAAAAAAGACTCAGTTAAAATTTACCAAATGATACATGAAACTTGTGATTTGAAATGTATCCGCTCTGGAACCTGTTTTCCTACATGATCATTTCTGGTATGCAATTTTATATAGTTTTTGTTTGTTTATAGTCACAGAAATTCAGCATTTCAGCGTATCTGACTCTGTGTGTGTGTTTGCGTGTGCGTGGGGGTGTGCATGTGTGTGTGCATGTGTGTGTGCCTGTGTGTGACGGGAATCTTTCACTTTAATTTTGCTATCTTTTAAAAAAGGTCCAAACAAGGACAGGGTTTGAAAATTAGCACGTGGCTAAAAAACCAATGTACAAAACAACATGTGGCATCGTTTACGCTGCTGTCCTTCATTATATAAAGTACTTTTGCCGATGCATTTACTTTCATCTTCATGTGGACCAGACCTTATGATTATGATATCATTGGCTAAAATACAACAAAAATAAATAAATCTGATTTTTGTTCCTACTGACTCATGAGTCATTAATAATTAACACAGTTTTAGGCATCATGCCAAAATAAATATTTTATATGTTAAACCTACAGGATTATTTAACTAAGTGTTCAGAAAAGTTGGTTTGGTTGGATTATTTCCTTGTAGAAAAAAGAAATTGTTATGGTCCAAGTACAGTCAAATTGATTGCTCTCTGCTAACGTTTATCTCTGCTGGTGCACCTGAATTTCCCCACTGTCTGATCAGCTGTCTCTTCTCTATATATTTCTTCCCTTTGCTACAAACTCGCTTGACATCGTCCTATTTCAGCTGAGAAACATATCAGCAATTACTCCACAGAAAAGACTTTAAAAAAAAGAATACAAACTATCCTTTTTTTCCCCAGACTTTCAGCTCAACTCTCAAATTTTACCAGTTAACACATGCTGCCACAGTCATTCCTTCCTTCATGAACACTTAATGGACTCCTCATTCAACGGCTACAGGAAGCTAAATGAATCCTTCCTCATAGCCCGTCTCTTAAAATGAAGTCTGAGTTTTCTGTTTTCTTTTGGCTGCTCGGAAGACAAAAAGTAGCCTTGAGCGTTCGGCGGAGTCGTTTTGATTAACATCTCCGGGTGAGCCAGCACTTCAGAGTCACACTAACTCATTAGTGTCATCCAGGCAACTCGGCTCTCATTACAGGTGATGTGATATTTCACCTCTCTACTGTTTAACGGCGCACACTAACCCACCCCTTAAAGTAAGAGAACGCTTTATTGAGGATCTCCTTGAAAAGGCTTAGTGAGGGGTGAAGAATGCGCACATTTGCTGCCTTTTGTGAGTTCCAGCCGGCTTTGCAGAGCACCAAGGCGGCTGTTACAAACCCTCGGCTGCATGCTCGGAGTGCACTAAACAAGAGAGCAGTGTTCCCGTAGGCTGTGCAAACGGACACAGCTCTTGGGTTGGCGACTAATTGGACCTTCCAGCGATTAAAAGAAAAGTGAACACGAAAAGAGAAACGTTCAAAGCTGAAGACATCTGCTTGTTGCTCACATTTGATACTTACTTGTTTCTCTTCGCAATGCGCTAAATAATTGCAGTTCTTGTTGTCGAGCAGCATGTTGCTGCTTAGCCATGGGAGGCGGGAAATGAGTTGGAAGCCGGTCCTTTTAATTATCCTTCAAATGCTTCCTGCGCTCAGCAGATGTTGGGCTGCGGGGCAGGCAGCCGAGCAGCAGGGCTGCCTGTCACAAAGCAGGACGGAGCCGCTGACAGTCACTGTGGCTGGGTGGCATGCTGTACCGTAGAAAACAATGGCCGCCTTCAGAACCGTAACCATTACAAACCTGTTTATTTTCTTCTTTGAGTTTTTCCAGCTGACTGGTTTTTGTTCGAGCTGCACTGCGGGTAGCGCTGCAGCCTCGCAGCTGGAAGGGTTCAAATACCATCCTGGAGTTTGCATGTTCACCTTGTGACTGTTAATTAGTCTCTCTGGGTATATGTGTGTGTGTGTGTGTGTGTGTGTATGGATGCTTGTCCTGTGTTGCTCTGTGATGGACCAGTGACCTGTCCATGGTGAACCTTGACCCTTAACCCAAACCAAATCATGTTTCTTAAGCAGATACGTGATTTGCCGGTGCATTAGCACTGTGTGCACTACTTTATCATACTTTTAGACAAACCTTTCTTACTTATTTTGGAAAGGCTGATGTGATAGGCTGTCATGCAGGTGAATTCATTGTGTGGCTAAAAAGTTATGATTGGGCAAATTATAAGGATGTTTCACATCTTCTATAGTTCAGTAGAGTCGGTTTGATTGAGGACTAAAATTGCAACATTTGTTACATTTTCAGCCGGAGCGGTTCGCTCTCACGCTGCTCTGTGTCAAATGAGCCAAACCCTTTGAAAAACCTGCTTTCCTCCTCTCCTGTGGTGGTGCTGCACCATGAGCTACTGAAGGAAATTACATAGAAAGCACAAGATCCTTTTTTGTTTTTACCCAGAATGCCCTGCGTTACAGTCCGCTCGGTCTCTGGTCCGCTTGGTGATCACGAACACATTCAAATCACAGCAGTGTTCATTTAAACCGAACCAAGACCAAAGGTTTTAGGCAGACCAGAGTGTTTTTTTTTTGTTTTTTTTCGTTCGCATCAGAGTTTGAGTCCACATTCACACCTCTCCTAACTAACCAGACTTTCTAGACAAATGAGTTGGTTCAGTTTAAAGTTGAGTAAACGGGGATGATGTGAAAGCACCCTAAGTCTCTCTGCCGGCTGATCTTTTGCAGCAGGTGGTGCACCAGTTTCCAAGAAACCTCATAGTGACTCGAAAATCATATTAATTGACTCAACCTGACCACATTTTGTTTTCTTAACACCTTCACTTGCAATTGTTGATTAACTCTCATAAAATCTGGTCATTCAGGTCTGATCTGGTTCTCTCCACAAATCGCTACCTGATGTTAAGTTGGTGCCAAGTTTTGAATGGAAATGGCTCAGACATTTTGCTGTATAACTGAAAGCTTTTTAAAGAGAGAATTTGATTTTAAAAAAAAAACAATTTAAGAGGAAACGTTAAGAAAAATCCCAACAGATATACTGACTTCAGACCTGTCGTCTTATATGATGTCACATATCTTGTTTTGGGGACAGTAGATTTTATCTCTACGAAAGTACAATGAAAAAAAGAAAAAGAAAAGTAAAGCTACTAGACTGTTAACTTTTGACATTTTGTCACCTTTGTTGTGCTTCATGGCTTTTGGATAAAAAAAAACAACATCCTCATCATGATTTTGTTTTTTAGCCTTTCTGTGCTCTCTTCTTATTCATCACCTCCCACATATAGTTCTCACCTCTTGGTTTTGTTGTTTTCACGGCCTCTCTGAGTCACCCTTGGCCCCCTCACAACAAATCCACCTTATCACCTAATCTTGTGAATGACTGTGACATCCACTGGCTCACTGGGGGAAAGAGCAGAAATTGATAAAGAACACAGAGTCGGTTGTGTCTGCTGTGAACTGTTGCATTGAGCTGCAGCAGTTCCATCGGCAAAGCTAACAATACCATTAATGCGCTCCAAGTTTCATTAATTTTCCATTTATCCCAGCTGCAACGGCCAACGTGACAAACAGACTAAGTTTTGTGAGCTCCAAACTGCAGCTGCTCAGGTTTTTATGCTGCTGTTGTGACCTGAAACTTGGCACCAGAATCAACAACGCAGCGCATGTAATAATCTTTCAGAGGAGCCAAGTGCTGGTACTCCTTCTAAAAAGGCTCACTTTAATTTCCATCCAAGCTGTTGAGAGCGATGCTTGTGTTGGCTGAACAGAGAGGCGATCTACCCACGTGGCAGCCTCCCAGCAGTAGCAGCTAACCAGCTCCAGAGATGTGCACCCATTTTATCTGGAACGAGGTCAGCTGCCAAGGCTGGCTACCCATGACGGAGCTGGCAAACGAAGCTGTCCTGACAGTCATAGCTGCGATTCAGCTCTGTGTGTTCACCTAGAATGTAGGCTTAGGAAGGTGTTTAAGAGTAAACTCTGTTGAATGTTCTTCTAGGCTGCCATGTGGAGAGGGCAAGATTATCAGTAGAGAACAGGAAGGCTAGATATGTTACAGTAAATATTTTGTATATAAAATAGTGTTGGTATGTTACCCTGCTGGAAATCTCAGAGTGAAGGGTCAACTCACTCTACAAGGAATCACCACAACATATAGCAGTTACCAATGCTAACTACACTAATTGCTCTAATCACTTGCATGAGATGGATGAAAATGTCAACTCCATTGTATTTTCCATTGCTTTTAAAATACTCATACAACCATGTTTAGAGTTGCCATGTTTCATGCAGAAATCAATATGTAATGGCAGATTGATGCTTTACAAAAACCAGAAATTGGAGTTCCATTAAACTTGGTCCATCTCTAATTATTAAAGAAATAAGATTTCTTTAAAGATATATGATTTCTTTAAAAATAAAGATTTGCATCAAAATGGATCATTTTCATCTTTGCATAGCCACACTACAGACACTTTGCCCTGCTCTTCCTTGGGGCAGCCTGTTTGATGGCTGTCAATCAAAAAAGCGATCTGTTTCTGGTAAGATATTTCGCTTATGAGGGAAAAGAAAATCCAAAAGATTTCAATGATCCCTAGTGTAATCTGTGGCTAATAGAGGTGGCTAAAAGCATTAAACTTGTCACATGGCATAATAATGACTTTATCTGTTTATATATTAGCAAGTTCCAGCTTGCCCTTTTACAACTTCACCCCCCAGGGATACTAAGTGACGCACAGTTGGCATTCAAGGAAAAACGGCTACAGCAAGTTTTGGAAGCTGTCATGAGCAAGTCTCTGCTGTAAGGTTGTTGCAAAATGTTTAAAAGTGGATTAATGATGAATGACAGCTCAACGGAAGGCATTTTCCAAAGGGAAAATGTTTTTATTCTGCCAAGAAAATTAAATTGAGGAAGTCTCTTGGCTGAGGGAGTTTCAGTCTTTACTGGTTTCACTAATAATATTTGGCATGGACCATCAAAGAAAAAAAAAATCCACTGCCTTCAATTCCTCCATCGGCCAACAACCGTTGGGTTTTAAAGAACTGTTCCCGTACTGCGGTGCGAGTTGGTCAGACTGTGGTGGGTGAAATGAGGCATTCCCTTACCGCTGCAATCACAAAGCAGTAGCTTTGTTTTCCTCAAAATTCATCCCGTTGACCACAGGATGCCAGTCTGGAAAGGAATTAAACGCTTCCCGACCAAACAGAACTGCGGCTGAGTAACAGGTCTTTTATATGCTGCTTGAAAGAAAAGTCATGCTATCGAAATAAAAGCTCACGTTTTACTCCGTTGTTTCCACAATTTTGTGCGATCCACTAGTTATTATGGAATTATGAGATCATACAGTAGGCCCAGGAAACAGCTTTGAGAGGCCGACGCACTTTGGTTTTGCATTATTCCGCTGAGCTCCAAAGCAACGATTGCTTCAGCGGGACGCCACGGTCACATCGGACGGGAACTTGCTTGGCCCGGGATTTTAATAGCGAAATAACAGTTTAATCCCGTCTTTAAAATCAATGGAGTTCTTTTGTTCTTCCCTAGTGAAGGGCATCAGATAAAACAAACTGATTGATTCAGACTCTGTGAAAGGCAGCTTTGATGGGAGTCGCTGTGGGCTTCCACAGACAAATTGAGACACATGTTCCACCCTCCCTGCTGCATGACGCAGACTTTGCTAATGATCTGATGCTGTCTTGAAAGCCACCGGGCTCATATTAATCTGGGAACAAACATCACCCCGAGTGCAGAGACTTCAAATTAGGGCAGAGCACGTCTGCAAGAGATAGAGATGGAGAAGGAGAGAGATGACGGAGCAGAGGGGCGCTCCAAAGCCCGGTTTTGACACTAATATTTATTGCAAGGTAAGTGCCACTACCAGGCCGCACTTCTGCAACTGTTTGCTACAGAGGTGCTGGTGTGAAATGGTCATCCTCAGTCAGTGCTTTTCTTTTTTTTTTTGCTTGCTCCCCCTCCCAATTCATTTGCAAGCAGACACCACTTTTACCCATCCGGATATGCTAATAAGGCTCTGCTTGAGTTTCTCTGCTTACAGGAGGGGGTGACGCAAAACTGACAAAAGGTGTCCCCTCGTATCCGTAGCGGCTTTGTTAACGAGCGTGCACAGAATGTGCCGCTATGCAGCCAAAGAGAAGCAGCAGGATGGGGCTAAGCAGTAGGCAAATCAGTCCATTACTAAGTCTCTACCTTCCCTTGAACAAGTCTGGAGGGACACTGCTGACAAAGCACATGCAGCCTGCTTGCCGGAGCATTCATCCATAGCTGAGTAAACACATATACACACTGAGACAGAGAGAGAAAGAGAGAGACAGAGAGAGATTCACAGTAAAACTGAACCCCAAACACACAAGCACACATGCTCATTATACACCACTTCTAAGACGAGATCAGGCCGCATCTGTCAGGAAGCACACTGATGAAGTGAAGGGGCGCATTTGCTGTGGCACCTTCTACATCTTTTTGTGCTCTAAATTAAAGGAGAAGTCAGTGAAAACTGTTATCCAACACAGAAAAAACTTTACATTGTGCTCAGTAAACCTCTACATCCATATGTGCAGCATGATGAATGTTGAAAAGTCAAGTTGATTTGTGTAGCGAATTTCAGCGACAAAGCAGTTCAACGAGCTGCACAGCATACAAACATAATGCAGCAACCAGTTATGAAACAAACCATAAATGTTGCATTTTGTCAAATGCCATCATCAAAAATACTCACCATCAAATATATTGATCAGTGTTCCAGTTATTATGAATTGAAGGCAACTCTAAACATGTGGGTTTTAGACTGGATGTAAAGGAAATCAGTCTTTCTGCTGTTTTGCAGTTTTATGGAAGTTTGTTCCAGATTTGTGGTGCATAGAAGCTGAATGCTGCTTCTCCAGGTTTGGTTCTGGTTCTGGGGATGCATAGTAGACCAGAACCAGAAGACCTGACAGGTCTGGAGGGTTGATACGACAATATCAGGTTTGAGATACATTTTGATCCTAAGCCGTTCAATGATTTGTAAACTAACAGAAATGCTTTAAACTCTACTCTCTGAGCTATAGGGAGCTGGTCTAAGGACTTTAGCCCTTGTGTTTAGAAATGGGGTCCAACCGACCCCACACACGTAAAACTTGTATCATTTGCCACAGTCCTCTACGTTTGCCTCAGTCCTAACACGCACAAGGGTTAAAGGACTGGGGTGATGCGCTCTACATTCCTGGTTTAATAACAAATAATGCTGATTCGACATGTCCAATAAGAAAAATTATGCTGATGTTTTTAGAGTTTATATTCCACTTAATTACCCACTAATTACCCACTAATTAAGTGACCATAGTTGAAGATTCAACAATCAATTAAACGCAACAAATCTGCTTAATTGTTTCAGCAGTAAACCGGGGTAAAGCAGATTGAGGTTTGTGGTTGCAATTTGTGACACAAAAATAAAAAAATCTTAGCATTAATACTGCAAAGGCACTGTAGTATGAAATCAAAGTCTGATTGTCACAAAACCAAAGACAAGCGTTTATTCTTCTAATATGAGGATCTGATGTAATACCAACAAAGCAGCACTGGGAGCAGCAGCCAGAATAAAGTCTGAAGCAACACACACACGCATGCACACATACAGCTGTAATTACAGTGAACGGGGAAGAGTTCGATGAATCGGGGATAACCCATTTAAATCACATTGTGGACCGTTCATTGTGCCTTACAGAGAGACTTTATTGGATGTCCTACAAAACTGCGGCGGAGCCTCGTGAACTGCACGGTCATCAGATCTGCCTCTGATCCCCCTTCTGTGGCGCCTGTAATCAAATGAGGCACTGTGTGAACCGTGCAACGTGATCCACAGTGCTCAGGCCGGGTCGGAGCAAAGCAGATACCGGCACAAAATGTTATACCATAACCCATTATGAAAATGCTTAGTGCAGCAATTGTGCTCTCTGGCCACAGACACCGTGGTGCCCACAACCCACAGAGTCTCCGCTCTTGTGTCTGAACCACGCACAGATCAAACACTAAATTGCCAACTGCTTTAGCTATTTAGCTAATTAATAAGGGAGTGTTTGATTTATTACGTCAGTCAATCAAAAGGAGATTTCGCAACCGACTTTATGTGCCAGAGCATTGTATTTTACTTGAATCAATGCGGGAAGCGAGGCCTTCATCTTCGCCCTTTAATGCTGAACGACAGAGGGAAAGAAGCCGAGGTACCCCTGAAGAGTCAATTTAGAGTTAGAATGACATTTCAAACCGCGATACAGCCAAATGTTAGAGAGAGAAAACCAAACTGCTCTTTGAGAGCTCTTCCCCCAAGAGAGGCAGTTTTTCCTGAGGTAGCGCTCGGCTGCTGAAAATGATGAGGCTCTGCCGTAATGGCGTGTGCACGTCTGCGCCGGGTGTTACCGTGCGAAATAAGACTAAGCTTGGGTTGATATTGAGTGATACACGCATGTAAACCATAATGCATCAACTGCTTTTCTCGTATTTTAGGCGTGTTTTGAGTGGCCATAAGGTCGATTTAGAGACATTAACAATAGGGAGCTGCTGGGTTGTTAAAAGAGCTGACAGATGACGCAATTGCATGAGAAAATCACGGGCTGTTTCATAAAATTGTCTCTCTAACAAAGACTGAAAAGGATTTGCATCATTTTTCCTCTACTGTGTATAATCTCATTTAACAAAATCAGAATCTGGAGGATTTTTTACTGTATAAGGAAGGAAAGGATAAGCTGGGCTACTGTGATCCTTATTTACTCAGAAAGAAAATGGAATAATAAACCATTAGAATCATAGATCCTTTTACAAACACCACAGCATCAACACAAAGGCTACTTGTAAGTTAGAGAGGGGGGAAAAAAACTCATTATAGCTTTATTCAGAAGAAAAAACAGATTTTTCCCAGTCCTGACTTTATGTGACAGAGCAACATAATGCAGAATGTAAATGTAAATAGTATTTTATTTTGGTTTGCGTCTCATCTAGAGACTGAAACGTCTTTTTATGCAAATTAGCTCTCACATAGTCTACTTGAATACAGGTTCGGCTGAGGTTCTATGACAAGCCTAAGTGTGGACTTTGATTGGGCCATTTCCAATACAAAGCAGTTTAGGTTTAGATAACTAAACCACTGCATTTGCAGGGGCGTACACAGACATTTTGGGGGCAGGTGCTCACGTAGAGGAGGGAGGGCATTTTGTGTGGCACATGGAACCGCCAACTGCCTTACTGTACTACACATTTCAAATCAACAGACGTATGCTGTCTAGGGTCACACAAAACACAATGTAAGAGAAAAAAAAAGATTTCAGAAGGGCACTTTTTTCTCCAGAGGAAAAAAGGACAGGCGCTCTATCACGTTGACTACGTCTTCTTCATAGTAACTACTAGAGTTGGGTGATATACATCATAAACAGTATCGTAAATGTTGTTTGGAAGATGTGTAACTTTGTATTAGAGTATTCATTCCATTTCAAAAAGAAAAAACAAACAGACACTGCATATAAGGTTAAAAAAAAAAAAGTCCTCAGAAGCCAATCAGCAGACAGGGCTCAGTCTTGTAGCAGTCTTCTTACATGGAGGAAATATCCTGAAATAATCTGTCTCAGCGGATGATTTTAGTAGAAATGTTGTAACATGCCACAGGGTTTCACTCAAGCCAGTGGACAGATTGGTGCTTTTGGCTCACAACCTGAAGTAAATAATGCGTACTTGTGAGCAGTTGGCCGACATTTCTTTCTGCAGAGTTCTTGCCAAATTTGTGTGCCAGTGACAACACTCGGCATTGTCTATTTGATTTAAAATATTTAATTTGATTAACTTTTTTTTTTTTGTAATATCTGTTTATATCTTTTTGTACAAAAGTGAGCAAACCTCATTTGTGTCATGTTTGAACAGTTTGAGGCAACAATTATGAAAACGGGATAAAAAAAAAAGTAGTTTGCTGAACGGAGGAGGGGATTCTGGAGATGCTTGACTGCAGGGAGAGAAACACACAGTTGGGTCTGGATTCACGATGTAACACAGGTAGGTTGCTAACAGCTGCAAGTGCACACTGAACTGGCTCTTGGCAGAGGAAGGAGTCTGAGATGTTCTTACTGTTAGTGAAGATGAAGATGACTCAGAAAGGGGGTAAGTGCATCCACAGATGTTGCTGTGGAGCGGGTTTGTTCTAACTTGTTTCTTTACCGGCAGAGAACAAACGTCGGGGGGTGATATCTGTTTGTGTGCATGTTTTGGCAGAAGATCTACGAAGGACATTTAACATAAAAATAGGTATTTGTGCTGAAATGCTGCGTCTATACTTGCAGGTATGGCTGGACAGCATTCTCTGCTTATGAAAGAGACAGAAAAAGGACATTGTCAAATTATTATCTACTATTTTGTGTTTTGTCTATTAGAATAAATTGTTGTTGCACAACATACTGGCATTAACATCAGTATCAGCCGATGTCAGTCATTTTTAACATGTCAGTATCGGTCAGATATTTTAATTTTATTGCAGTTTGTATGGGTGCTTTGGGATGGGGTTGGTCATGTGACAGTGATACTGATGCGGTGGGAGGACTCGGGGACGTTTAGCTGAAACAGAGAGGAAATGTCAGTGGTGTGGTCTAGAGATGCACCAATCCGATATTAATATCTGTATTGGTTCTGATATTTAAAAAAAACAATTCTAGATGGGGTATCAGTGAAAAAAGTGCCCGCTACATAAGGGTATATTTATATACCCTATACTATGAGCTCTGAGTGACGTCATCAGTTATTATTTTACAATAAATTTTGAATTTCTAATAGCACTTTCTGAACCAATTAAAATGTTTGATGCAGTTTGTTTTTTTTACATGTTTGACCAATTTAGACAAGCTATTGTTTTTGTCAGTTTCAGTTACTTCGTTATTTATTTTACATTGACTGTCATACTCCTAATTGTGTTGACTGAACCAATTAAAGTTGTTTTCACATGTTTCACCAAGCTTGTGAAGCTATTGATGTATTTAAATGTGCTTTACTGGTGCAGAGTTATCAAATAAATATGAATTTCAGTACATTTAAAAGGAGAAACCTTTTAAGTAAATTCAACACCGTTTTTCTGCATCGGATCGTATCGGCTGATACTAAACTTCAGATATTGGATATGAAAATAGTGGATCAGTGCATCCCCAATAAATCCCAACAAAATGCTTCCAGATGAATACTCTTGCAAGGCCCTGTAGCTAAGGTAAATATCCACGCTATAGCAACCTGTGATGAATTTCTTAGCAACAAGTACAAAACCAAGGCTCTTAGATGTTTGTTGTAATTAAATATTCAGTCATTTAGACACACATAACATGACTCTTTGTTTCTGCATTCAAACACATTCATCTATTGTCGACAGTCAGCACGACAAGCATCCAGGCAGACATTGGAAGCTTGGAGTATACCTGGTTTTTATCACTTCACCGTGCGAGCATGCATGCCGTACAATGCATCCGAGACGTAATGGTGGTAGACTTGTTGGTGTTAGCGATTGAGCCGCACGGAACTCGCAGCCTCCACACTGAGCTGTAACCCGACACTTGACACCGCCGTTCACCCCGAGCAGCGGGGGCACCACAGGAAATCTGTACTGCCCCCGCCCCACCTCAACAACCCCAACAATCCTCTCCCATGAGCTGCTCAGTTACAGCACGGCAAAGCTCTCCTGAGATCCTCGCTGCAGCAGCCAGCAGTGAACTGTGACGCTCAGAAACCCGGAGGAGCGTTCGCACCAATTGGCGTCGGGGAACAGGGAAGCACTCGCTGACACGGTCGTGCGTGTACGCGTGAGAAAACATCCGCACGCAAGCGTGAATGCATTTCACATAACCCCCAAACGCTTGACACACATGTTTGAAAAAGGCATTGCTTTGTCTGCGTGAGAGTGTGTAAATCTTGCAAGCGTCGCCAGCCAGCCAGCGCGGCACATGCACACACGTTCTACAGTGAAACACGTGGAGGGTAATGCGATTACATGGTTCTTTGACAAGAAAACACTTTCTTGCTCAGCTATTACACCAGCGGTGACGCACGAGAGGAAGGAGAAAAACTCCATTAAAGAACAACAAACAGAAAAGAGACACGGCGCAAGGTCAGACAAGTATTTTGTCGCCTAGATTACACAAGTCAAGCTGGAGAGAGAAGGGCACAGCAGCAGCAGCAGCGGTGGAGGCGGTGGCGGTGCTAGTTAAAGTATTCCCCTCTTTCTTCGCCACCATCCAAACCCATTCTGTCAGCTTCTGAGTCATATTATTTATAAGCCTGGGAGACAAACTATTGACCTCCCTTTTCTCTCTGTAGCATCCACTGACTGTGATCCAGACAAGGACACTCGAGGGAAGAATGCATGATGGGAATGAGAGGAGGGTAAATGTAATAAGACAGAAAGAGCAAATAGCAAGAGGAGAAAAAAAACTGCAGAGACTAAGGATGACGCACGTTTTCCTTTGGCGAGTCAGTTTGTGGAAATTATATGAACTTGAAGGCAGAGAGGCATAAAGGAATTAGTCAAAAGATAAAATTTGTTTTTAAAAAAAAAAGTCTTTTCAGGCAGCGATCAAGGAATACCTTAAATACCCCCAGGCTGTGCTGAGCACAACAATCTTCATTGTAGAAGTTGTTACTGAGTGGTGAAAACCCCCAAAGGCAGCTATGTTCAGAATGAATGAAATCAGAGAAATGTGGTTTGCTTTTAAATAGCTTTTCACATCTCTGTTTTGTCTAAGTGCATATGAGGTTTAAAGCGGATAACAGGAAGGTTAAATTCAGTACAGCTAAGTTGCTCTCTTTTATTCTTTTGTGCTTTCAACCTATGTGGTAGGGATACTGTGGAATTTGAAAATGATGGAAGCATTTCATAAATCTCAGAGTTTAAGGATCTAAACTCAGGAAACTAAAAGAGCTGCTGGTGTTTTTGTCAAAGATGGTTTCCACTATCTGTATTAATGCAAATCAAGTTATATTTGGTGTCTGCACTATTAAAATAGGATGTCATATGCACTTTTAGAGAATGCAAATAAGCACATAAGCCTCTGAAAGCCATAAATAGAAATAAAAGATTCAACTAAATAGTTTTTTTTCTAAGAGATATAAAAACATCTCCATTTGTTTTTGCATGGACACAACTGAGAGCTGACAAAAAGAGTTTTAAATTGAGATTTCTTACGTAGCATCATTCCCGGTTAGAACTGAATTTTGATGCCTTTCCAACATTTCTGGCAATGCCAGGAAGCATCAGATATCTGAGCACCACAGCACAAAGAGCTCACGTTTCTTGACGCTACATATAAATCTGAGAGTCAGACTCAGACTCTGCTTTTCAGTCCTCCACCTTCAATGGAAACTGGAAAAAGTGGGTCAGATGTGCTCTGCAGTGACCTATTATGACACCATATGCTGCTTATCAAGTACAAACACTGATGCAAGATCTGAGGAATCTAAAATATATGACTCATCAGTACATTAAGATGACAAAAGATGAGCACTTTTTGTCTATTAGGTAGAATGATCATATAATGTGCTTCTAAGGGCAAATTCCTTGGTGTGTTTGGGTGCAGAAAAAGAGAGATGTAGTTATAAAACAATGTTCTGCTGCACTGTAGAATCATTTCTAAGCTGGTCCTCAGAGCCCTCGCTTTCTAGTCTCAACAGTAACAACAAAAAGTGATGAGTAAAACTAAAGAGACGTCATGTTTTGTAGAGAAGTAATACACGATGATCCTTGGATACTGTCAAACCAAAAGGACACCTGTCAAAGCTACTCAAAACTGACAAGATCAAAACCTAGAAACTCCACAAGCAGAAGGAGGCCTGCCCTTTGAGAAACAATAGCAATAGCAATGGCAACGGCAAACCAAAACTTTCCGAACACAGACAAAAACTCTTAGATTAACAAACAGCAGCTTAGATATAAAAAGTCAGTGCCTCCAGCAGCAAACTTTTACCCACCTGAATTTCTGCCAAGCTATCAAAGTCTTCATGTCAGAACTTGAGTGAAAGCACATTCAACAATATAAAACTGCTTTTTCTATTTCTGTCTCTGTACCAACAGAAAACAACGAGACACAGCAATGATTTTTAGGTACAACTTATTTCCACGAGTCAATTCTAAATCAATAAGCTGATAAATTTGAGGAGAAAACAGCAATGTGATCAATCACTGAGCCTCAGAGCAGACCTTCACAGCAAAGAAATATCAAGTTGCTTCTCTGTCAACAAAACCAGAATGTACATCTTTTTATTCCTATTAATGTATAATGCAGACATGCATACTGTTCCTAGCTCCCTGCAGCAGGCTTGCTGAGGAGTTTATCTGTGGAGGTGTGGTGCACCTGTTCCGCCTCCGCCGAGTGGTAAATGATCAGTTGCCGTAAACGTTAATTGTCCCTCGGGGATAATAAAGATCTAGTCCCAGTTGCTCTGTGTTGTCATGTCTCCTCCCAAGTATAGAAGACGACGACGGTAAAAAGGAAGTGATTTCATTCCGTCAGCACACCACAACCAGCAACCAGTCCCCAAAAGGAAAGACGGGTTTGGGACAAAGGCGCAGTTCACTGTTTACGGGTCTGCTTCAAATGATTGGCTGTTCTCCGTCTCCGTCGCACATCTCAGTTTTGATCTGCTTTCTACACAATAATATGCTCATTTAATTTTACAAAATATAATAAAAGTCTCATACAGATTGTAAGTTTTAAGACAAAACTTTTCCCTCTCAACTTATTTCCACTTGAACTACATATGTATATTAGAATACAGTCGAAACCACATATTTACATACAACAAATAAAAATACACATTCGCATTTTTTTCCCTCACTGTCTAAAGTTAAATCAGACCTAACTTCTCTCATTTCTAAATTTTTCTTGATGGCTAAATGCCAGAAAACTTTGTGAAAATATATTTTTAGAAGTTTTTCTGTGCAGCTTTCTTTGAATTTAGAAGCTATCATACGTTTTAGTTAGTGTCTTTCAAACTGCATGACTTGGGTCAAACCTGTTGATTGTCCTTCTACAAGCTTCTCAGCAGATTTGCTAGAGTCCTGCCCCATTCCTCCTGACAGAGCTAATGTTACTGGGTCAGAATTTTCACTTTTCACAGTGATACAAGTAATGCCAACACCATTGCTTTTCGGTGCGGAAGTTGTTCTTGGAAGACGAAACACACTGTTGGCAAATTTGAAAAAAAAACAGACGTTTAACAAGCCAGCGGAAGAACAGAAGTTTAAGAAAATGTCTGAAGGGATACTGCATTTTCTAAGACATGTCAATGCATACCTGCGATTTATTCAGGCTGTGAGAAAGTGAGAGAAAGCGAGACTTCCAACAGACACCTGGAAGTTAGCAAAGTTGTACCTTTTAGCTTTCAACATCTGTCTGTGATGGGACAACTAAAAATTTAAAATATGTGTCATCAGTCAAAGCATTAAAATCTCTGGTTGGTTCATCTCCACAAAAACAAACAAGCTTTAATTGTAATTTAGCTGAAACCAACACCTCTAAGAAATCAAACCACAAATCAACATCACCAGGTATAATTTACCACATCTTTTTGATTTGTATGCATCAATAATTCAAACGTCAATGAAGATTTAATTCTTGGAAAATGTGCTTGGATTCAGCATTGTTTTCTTTTTATAAATTTAGCATGGTCTCCTTTAGTCGAGAAATACTTTAGTGCTGTTCAGCACTTATTCAATCAATAAATAAGGGTCAAGGTTCTTTGGAGTGAGCTGCTGTATCAATAATATGCTCACAGCATTGTAAGAGCAATAAAGCACTGAGCAATCAAACAGAAATGAAAAACATTTAACGCTCACGCTGTAATTATTCATCTTCGACAAGGGTCTTTACAGTCCCATAGTATTTCATAACAGCTTTTAAAAACGCCACTAATTATTGTTTTCACTTAACGCGGCTCTCCATCAACATGCTGCGTTGACTCAGCGTATCTGATCTCCTTCCATTTCACTGTGGGAGTAATCCACAACAAGTGTGGGCTGTTTCCTGCCGCCCTCCTCCCCCCCCCCGCCGCCTCACTCGAACCCGTTTCACACATGAAACGCTGAACATCGGAGGCCTCTGTTTATGCAGCGGCGCTAAGTTATGCAACCCTTTGGTCACTTTGGTATCGTCGCTGCGATCACAATGCTTGGGAAAGGGATGGAAAAAGCCACAACATACACACAATAGCTGCATGAATGGTCAGAGGCAGTTTTCGCATGACAGGATCATATTTTATTAGCTTTGCAAGGATTTGTTTAACATATTGCTGGATGTAAGCTGCAAAAACACAAAATTGTAGCAAGTAATTTTGGTTTGGTGCAACTATCTTAGGAGTGAAATAAGACAAAAATAATACACAAGTAACTTTTCAACAAGAAAAGTTACTTGTTTTATTGACTTGTTTTAAGTTCATAAATCTGTTATATTGATGAAAAAGTACCAAACTCAAGTGTAAATGCAGCAGTCAGTAGGTTCTTCTCAACATGTAGAGAATAAAGGCCTTTTTTATGTAGCTTCTTGCATGTTTGTGTTTCCACTGAATTCATTTTTAATCACCTCGCTTGAAAAGCTAGGTACTTGCTAGAGATGTGCTGATCAGGGTTTTTCCAGCCGATTCCAATACCGATCACAGATACCGATCACATAATCATTATTTTTTTTAATCATAAGCACTACCGGTTACATTATATGGAAAAAGGAACCATAAATTCACCTTAATTTAGACAAAAATTTGTTTTTAATAAATTTTTCCAAGAAAAAAACAAAACAGGCATTGCGCAAATTGTACTGCTATCGGTAATACTATCTTTAACAGACTGAAAACATATGGAGGCTCTGAAGATGTCATGATGGGTTTGATGGATCTCACCCACATGCAAGAACACCATGAGACGGAGTGTGAAAAATTGAAAGGTTTATTTTACAGATGCAACAGAAAGTGAAGCTGGTCCGGGAACTGCTCGGCTGACTCGGGGTACTGAGAAGACAAAGGGGGTGTGGTGAGTTCAGGTGCTGGGAAATGGGAGCTAGACAATGTGTAATGGATGAACTTACTGACTCGGTGCGTCCAACACGGTTTGGAGGGGGAGTGGTAGGTTCAGGGGTCTTTGCGTGAGGCGTGGTGGGTTTGAGGGTGGCGTTGGAGGGCGGACAGGAGGGTTTGTCTCTGAAGGCGGCGGCGGCGGTGGGTAGTAGGGGGGAACGGCCGGTCGGAAAACTTCTGAGAGGTTGAAGGTTTACGGAAGCTTGATGAGTCTTGTTTGTCAGGTAAATGGGGAGGGCTAGGCGTCGTGGCAGGGAACTGGCACGGCAGGCAACCGGATCAGGGCGGATCCTGTGGAGAGCAAGGGTTTACAATGAAACAACGATGTAAAAAAACGCTTGGCAGATTCTCAAGGCAACAAAGCTTGGAGCAATAACTCAGAGGAGGGGGGCTCGAGGTACCATCAACGGTTGACACTCTGGCGTCGAAGTACCGGCGTTCCACCCCTCTTATGCTGCCGCCAATTAGGTAATCCGCCACAGACGTGAGGATGACGTCATCTGGGAACCCACAGCCCGCCACCTCTCGGACCCCATCTGGTGGGGAGACAGCTGAACAACCCAAGGCTAAGCAAAGACACCCAGAACCTAACAGTACCCCCCCCTCAACGGCCGCCACCTGGTGGCCGAGAAGAGGAAGACGGAAGGGAAGACCGATAATCCGAGATCACGGTCGG
Source organism: Poecilia reticulata (assembly GCF_904066995.2). Taxonomy (NCBI): domain Eukaryota; kingdom Metazoa; phylum Chordata; class Actinopteri; order Cyprinodontiformes; family Poeciliidae; genus Poecilia; species Poecilia reticulata. The sequence continues at coordinate 8,246,229 of NC_088838.1, forward strand.
GTCCAGGATGAAGGAGCCCGGAACCCACATGCGGTCCTCCGGACCGTAGCCCTCCCAATCAACGAGGTACTGCCAACCACGACCTCGCCGACGGGAGTCCACGATCCGGCGAACAGTGTAGGCGGGATGGCCGTCGATGTCTCGGGGGGGAGGGGGGACTCGGAAGGAGGGGAAAGGTCGCTGGTCTGAACGGGCTTTAACTGAGAGACATGAAAGGTGGGGTGGATGCGGAGTGTGGCTGGAAGATTGAGACGAACGGCGGATGGACTGATAACCGACTCAACCTCGAAAGGACCAATAAACCTGGGGGAAAGTTTCTTAGACATGGACTTGAGTGAAATATTATGAGTCGACAGCCAAACCTTCTGTCCGGGGCCGTAGGTGGGCGCGGGGAGCCGCCTGCGGTCAGCAAACCTCTTGTTGCGGAGGGAGGTACTGTTGAGGGCGTCAGAGGTGAGTCTCCAGATGTGTTTACAGCGGCGGATATGATGTTGGATGGATGTTACAGAGATGAGGGATTCGTCAGAGGAGAGTAGTGGTGGTTGATAACCTATGGAGGCTTCAAACGGGGAGAGACCAGTGGCAACAGAAACGTGACAGTTGTGTGAATACTCCACCCATGGCAGGAACTGACTCCAATCTGACGGGTTAGTGGAGGTGAAACAGCGAAGAGTAGACTCAAGTTCCTGGTTGAGCCTCTCCACTTGACCATTTGTCTGAGGATGATAGCCAGATGTTAATGTGACTTTAGCATTAAGTGCTGAACAGAACTGTTTCCAAACGAGGGACACAAACTGCGGGCCTCTGTCTGATAAGATCTCCACTGGGGAACCATGGAGACGGAAAACATGTTTCACCAGGAGCTGAGCGGTTTGGTAGGCTGTGGGGAGTCTTCTGAGGGCGACCAGATGACAGGCCTTGGAAAAACGGTCAATAATGGAGAGAATAGTTGTCATACCTCTGGAGGGAGGGAGGCCGGTAACAAAATCAATGGCTATATGCGACCACGGACGGCTCGGGGTGGACAGAGGTTGAAGTAAGCCAGCAGGGGGTCGGTGGGTGGGTTTATTTCTAGCACAGACTCTACATGCTTGAACAAACTCCTTAACATCCTTATGGAGAGATGCCCACCAGAACCTGCGGTTAACAAGAGCAATGGTTCGGCTGGTACCTGGGTGTGCGGAGAACTTGGAGGCGTGAATCCATTGAAGAAAACGGGCGCGGACAGACGAAGGAACGTAGATCCTCCCAGGGGGACAATTCTCCGGAACGGGCTCTGACTGCTGGGCCTGCCTTATGATGTCCTCCATCTCCCATGCTACTGCCGCCACCGTACAGCTGGGAGGGAGGATACTCGTCAGAGTCCTTTCAGAGTCATCGGGTGCATAGCGACGGGATAGAGCATCAGGCTTGATGTTGCGAGAACCTGGGCGGTAAGAAATGGAAAGGTTAAATCTGGAAAAGAAAAGGGACCAGCGGGATTGGCGTGGGTTAGTTCTTTTGGCTGAGCGGAGGTAAGAGAGGTTCTTATGATCCGTCCAAACTAGGACTGGATACTCCGCTCCCTCTAACCAGTGCCGCCACTCCTCCAAAGCCAGCTTTATCGCTAGTAGTTCTCGGTCTCCAACATCGTAATTACGTTCGGATGGAGATAATCGGCGGGAAAAAAAGGCACACGGATGAGTCTTATGATCAGAGTCGGCAACCTGTGACAGGACTGCTCCCACCCCCGAGTCAGAGGCATCTACCTCCACAATAAATTGCTTAGTTGGGTCTGGCTGGATGAGGATTGGAGCCTGGGAAAACAGAGACTTAAGTTTAGAAAATGCTGCTTCAGCAGCAGGGGACCAGTGGAAAAGAGTCTTGGTAGAGGTGAGGGCGGTTAGTGGTGCGGCTGTTTGGCTGTAGTTACGGATGAACCTCCGGTAGAAGTTCGCAAAGCCCAGAAATCTCTGTAACTGTTTCCGAGTCTGGGGGGTGGGCCAGTCCATGACTGCTTTGATCTTTTCTTCTGTGGGCCGTACCTGTCCGCCCTCGAGGATGAACCCCAAAAAGGAAACTGATGACTTATGAAACTCGCATTTCTCACCCTTAACATAAAGTTTATTTTCCAGAAGCCTTTGTAAAACAAGTCGGACATGCTGCTTGTGTTCGGCCAGGGACTTGGAGTAAATGAGGATGTCATCTAAATAAACAAAAACAAAAATGTTAAGGAAATCGCGGAGAACATCATTGACCAATGCTTGGAAACAGGCTGGAGCATTACATAAACCAAAAGGCATCACCAGGTACTCGAAATGGCCAATAGGAGTCTTAAACGCCGTCTTCCATTCATCACCCTCCTTGATTCGCAGGAGGTGATAGGCATTGCGTAGGTCCAGCTTGGAAAACACTGTTGCCCCATGCACAGGTTCGAAAGCAGAAGATAACAGAGGCAGGGGATACTTGTTCTTGATGGTGATCCCATTAAGGCCTCTGTAATCTATGCAGGGCCTGAGGGTCCCATCCTTTTTCCCCACAAAGAAAAACCCTGCCCCAATGGGGAGGAAGACGGGCGAATAATACCTGCAGCCCACGACTCCTTAATATATTTCTCCATCGTCTCGCGCTCCGGACGAGAGATGTTGTACAAACGGCTCGATGGTAAGGGAGCTCCGGGCAGTAAATCGATGGAGCAGTCGTAGGGGCGGTGTGGAGGGAGAGAACAGGCCTTGTTCTTACTGAATACTGGTGCGAGGTCATGGTATTCAGCGGGAACGGAAGAGAGATCAGGAGGATCTGCATCTTGATTGGCAGCCGGAGATGGGCCTGGAGGGATGGCAGAACGAAGACAAGAGGAATGACAATGGTTAGACCAGGATTCAATACGTTTCTTTGACCAGCAGATACGGGGATTATGGAGTGTTAGCCAGTCAAAACCCAAAACCACGGGGGCATTGGCAGACGGAAAGACAAAAATGATACGTGTTCATTGTGGTTTCCAGAAATAACTAAAGGTAACGGCTTGGTTTTGTGTGAGATCATATGAAGGGATTTACCATCCAGTGCTGAAACATGAATAGGAGAAGGTAAAGGGATGGTCTCGATACCTAGCTGTTCAACTAATTCAGAATCGATCAAAGTTCGCTCGCAGCCAGAATCTATCATGACAGACAGAGAAATATGTTCATTACCATAACACAGATCAGCAGGAAGTTGTAGGCGAGGAATATTGTCTTCACTCTTCTGACCCACCAGGTTCCTCACCCTCACTGATGGGTCCTGGAGTTTAGCTTCTTAGGACAATTAGCGACAAAGTGACCGGGACCGCCACAGTACAGGCAGAGCCGATTCGTCATACGCTTTCGGCGTTCCTCCGGAGAGAGCCGAGCATTGCCGATCTGCATGGGCTCATGCTCGGACTGGAACGGCTGCAACGGCGGAGGTAAGACAGGTGGGGCGGCGACAGTAAACACAGACCTTCGATTCCTCTCCTTATTTCTTGAACGAATCCTGTTGTCGATTCGCACCGTCAATTTAATAAGGTCCTCCAGCGTCTCAGGCTCGTCTAGCGTGGTTAATTCATCCTTAATTGACTCATTTAAGGCATGAAAGTACGCACTCTTTAAAGCCGGAGCGTTCCAACTGGAGGCTGCCGCTTTAATGCGGAAATCAATAGCAAATTCAGCTACTGATCTTTGCCCCTGCTTCAGGCTCCATAAATCACGAGAGTTGGAGGTCTTGTCGGGGTCATAGCAGAAAATCTGTTTAAACTCCTTCAAAAACTCCTGAAACGTCGTCCCAAAGTTGGTGGGATCAGGAAATTTTGCCTCCGCCCAGTCTAAGGCTTTCCCTGACAAATGAGAGAGTACGAATGCTATCTTCGCCCCGTCATGGGAAAAGCTCCGCGGGGAACTGTTAAATGCCAAAGAACACTGCATGATAAAACCCCGACATTTGCTAGGTTCTCCGTCAAACCTCTCCGGAGTGGGAAAACGGATCTCGGAAAACGTGGAGCGGGTTTCAGGGACTGGATCCGGAGCAGGTGCGGGTGCTGGAACGGGAGGCTGTGGAATAGACGTTTGCAAAAAATTAGCGATCTCATCCAGGCGTTTATTGGTCTCAGATTGACTGGAACTCAATTTTCTCAATACAGCTTCATGGGTCTCTAAGGTGCTTTGTTGATCAGCGAGAGCTCGCCTAATGGTGTCTGCGGGGTGAATGTCCTGGCCAGAGTGTTCTGTCATGATGGGTTTGATGGATCTCACCCACATGCAAGAACACCATGAGACGGAGTGTGAAAAATTGAAAGGTTTATTTTACAGATGCAACAGAAAGTGAAGCTGGTCCGGGAACTGCTCGGCTGACTCGGGGTACTGAGAAGACAAAGGGGGTGTGGTGAGTTCAGGTGCTGGGAAATGGGAGCTAGACAATGTGTAATGGATGAACTTACTGACTCGGTGCGTCCAACACGGTTTGGAGGGGGAGTGGTAGGTTCAGGGGTCTTTGCGTGAGGCGTGGTGGGTTTGAGGGTGGCGTTGGAGGGCGGACAGGAGGGTTTGTCTCTGAAGGCGGCGGCGGCGGTGGGTAGTAGGGGGGAACGGCCGGTCGGAAAACTTCTGAGAGGTTGAAGGTTTACGGAAGCTTGATGAGTCTTGTTTGTCAGGTAAATGGGGAGGGCTAGGCGTCGTGGCAGGGAACTGGCACGGCAGGCAACCGGATCAGGGCGGATCCTGTGGAGAGCAAGGGTTTACAATGAAACAACGATGTAAAAAAACGCTTGGCAGATTCTCAAGGCAACAAAGCTTGGAGCAATAACTCAGAGGAGGGGGGCTCGAGGTACCATCAACGGTTGACACTCTGGCGTCGAAGTACCGGCGTTCCACCCCTCTTATGCTGCCGCCAATTAGGTAATCCGCCACAGACGTGAGGATGACGTCATCTGGGAACCCACAGCCCGCCACCTCTCGGACCCCATCTGGTGGGGAGACAGCTGAACAACCCAAGGCTAAGCAAAGACACCCAGAACCTAACAGAAGAGGCTAAATAATGCAAAGAGTCAAAATAAAACCTCTCAACATTGCCAAAAAATTCAAGTATAAAACTTAACATTCAAAGGCAAATACAAGTTCCTTTACAATAAACAATCCAGAGTTACTGAATGAAATCTTCCTCATTGCATGGCGGCTAGCTGATTACTGCTAGTTCTGAGTCGCTGTTTCGGACTGAACGGAGTAATTATGCAGAACAGGGAGGAGATTGATTATTTTTTGTCAGAGATTATCTGTCTCATGTTAGGACAGCAAAAGTTTTAAGACGTATGTAAAATTTATTTTTTTAAGTTATGCAGCTTTAAACAGGTTTGGTGTGAGAGTCACTACCAGGTGGAGCAGAAGCTGCGCTCCGTCTGTCAAATATTACTACCTGTAGCGCGTCGCAGCGGTTCAACAGCGAGAGCAGAACCAGCGTCTTACATTGCAGCTCGAAGACTTAAAATAATTTTGCGGGTTATTTGTTTAGCTTTCTGACCGTCATGCTAATCCGGGTGAGTGTTTGTAGCTCTGCGCTGCTTTACCTGCTATCTGATCCTCCATATGTCTTTTTTACTGCAGTGAGCCTCCATGCAGCCAAACTCCGTCAAGTATGGCATTGTTTTTATGCCATATTAGATTTGTCGTGTAGATGCATTTTGACGTGCTTCACCCCACGTGCTTCAATTTCCCGCTGCAACATGCAAACTTCCCCATTCACTCAGTGCGTTATCGTTCCACATCGCTTAGGATTTGTTGCTCCGCGCTTGTGCAGTATGAAGGAAAGAGGAGACCAGCTGCACAGGCAGGCTGCGAAATGAGATGCAGGTGATCGGTTTGTGTGATCGGTAACAAGAGACCGTAATCGGCGATCACCGATCATACACTTTTTCACGGAAATCGGCCGATTACGATCGGTGGCCGATCAATCGGCACACCTCTAGTACTTGCTTCCATTCCATAGACAAGTGGAAAATCTTTAAGCTTCATATGGGTCTTACCATACAATTTTTCAGTACATCTGTAGAATATACATATGTAAAGAAGTTAGGTTTGTGTATTCCGCATTTAACTGTATGAACAGCCTTGCATTTTCCATTGATGTCGAAGGAACAAACACGTTAGCTTGTTACAGACAGGCCAGCAAAACTGATTTAATCACACTCTGATGAAAATATATCTCCAAAACATTACATAAAAAATAAAAAAAGATCAAATGTAAATTTTTACTTTGGCCTATTCCTTTATATAAAAAAGGAAATGGTACTAAAATGTCAGAATACTAAAAGCCTAAATCTCCCCATGAAACCCATAGCTTGGCTAGACTGAGGAGAACACATTTGTTGGAAGTGATTTATGTGCCGAGCTGTTCTCCTTTTACTTGAGAATTAAATATACTGCTATTCAGTGAGGTGAACAAAGAAAGATTTATCGCCGTTCCTTTCCGACTACATTACAGGAGCTGGGGAGGAAGCACGGAGATCAACGCTTCATCATATCTGAATAAATGTGTTCGGGCATCCACTCCCAGAGCGTCACTACATTGTGTGTCTGGACTTTCGGCTACATCCAGAGGTAACCCGAGAATCCGCTAATAACACGACAACGGGAGGAATATTTGTTAACAATACTGGGGGTTTATTCCCTCCTCATTTTACATGTAGAGTACACAAGCCTCCACATAAATGTGAGAATCTGCTTGTTTTTCTGCTTTTATTTGAGTGCGTGCGTGTGTGTGTGTGTGTGTGTGTGTGTGTGTGTGTGTGTGTGTGTGTGTGTGTGTGTGTGTGCGAGCGCTGCAGTCAGGATGTCTGCTTTTAGCTAACTGCTGTGGGCTGATTAGCTTTGACAGGCTCCCTCTCAGACCCACCACAAACACAAGCAATAAAGAAACCAGACGAAATTTCCAAAGCCGGAGAGAGTCTCCCCACACGACCCCGACGTCTCTCTAACCAGATCCTGGTCGTCAAGTCAATTAATCCACAAAAGCTGATCTAAAAATCACTGCGCTGATTACTACAAAAGCAGAGTCTACATTGCTAATCCTCCCCGCTCACTGTTAGCCCCCAGCGCTTCTTACACAAACTAGGACTCAGTCTGACTAGTTTAAACAGTCGTAACTGTGAGCTGTATTTGCTGCCAATGCTGTTTACATGAATCACACAGCCTTATTAAATAAAGCTCAGGGCTATTCATGTATTTGAGATACATTTTTCACATTTAAAGGGACGGCACAGATGGTTTAAAAGCACTGTATCAATTATCCGTGATGGCTGCTAAATGCCTCGATAATTGCCGCACGTCGAGTTAAAACATAAAGTTGACAGACATCAGTGGCTGCAAGGCAAATATGTACAAAGTGCATAAGTGACGAATCCACTGCGAACCTAAACATGAGCTAAAAGAGGCAGAGAGGCCCAGAGACGGAGCACAGCGGGTTATTTATTTTGCTTTAGCTACTGACACAGGGAAACAGCTGCTCATATTTGTGTTACTTTAATATAAATCAAAGAGGCAGTTGTTAAAAAAAAGAAAACGCTAAAAGACAACGTTTACAAAATTAATTTAAAGCTAAAACTCTGCATTGCGCATCCTGATTCACTTTTTACTCCTTTTTTTATTAAGAATATAAATTGGTGAGCTTCAATATTTTCTACTACTATTACAATTTAGGACATTAAAAAGGTGTTTCCCATTGATTTTGTGTGGTAAACATACATATGGAGCAGTACATGAAGAGATCAACTGTCCTTTTCAGACATTAAAATTCTTTCATTTTGAAAGTCTAGGTTCATTCAGTTTAATGCAGTTCAAATCAAAATTCAATTAATACAACTCAATTCAAGATACTTTAGGGAAGGGAAATTAAAAGCACCTCATCTTAAGAACCGTTGTGTATAGTGATGCTGTGAGCAACAAGGATCTCCAGTCTTACAATAAATTTAAAAGAGTTAAAATTATTATTTTATCTCTGTCGACTTCAGTTTTGTACATACCTTTTGTTGTATTTAAGTATTTTTACGAATAAAGTCAAGAGATGATAAAAAAAATGCTCATCTCACCTTTTGTCTGTACATTATTATCCTACAAAAATGTCTGCAGACTCTGTTCCCAGTCAGTCTGATTCTGATGTAGGTTTGATCCACTTAACTCACAAATTATTACAGATTATGACCCTGATCAAATCAAGATAACTCTGAGTGACTTCCTGCGGGCAGATATTATTTATTAGAGTCATAAAATCACGTTTTATTGACTTGGATGTTGAAAACGACTTCAGTCAAAGTCAAGGCGGGCGCTTTGATGCCTCGCAGTGGCCGGAACCGACTCGGATCTCACACAGATACCACTGTTTTGGTGAAGTCAGACACACTAACCGCTGATGAAGACAGAACTCCGTGTTCACTTTGTTGTTGCTGTAAACCGATCACAGCAAGAAGACGACAAACAGTCTGAATCAAAGCTTTGCAAAAAATCAGAGATGGAAACGTGCCAGAAAATTCCTATCGCTGCGTCTTTACTTCTTTTTTTTTTTTTTTTAAACACAAAGTAAAGAAGCTTCTTTTAGAAGAGGAACAACAGGAGGAGTACTCAAAGCTTTGGCTGTTCACTCAACTGTACCCAACAGGTTAAAAGCGAACCAGCAGCACTCAAACAGGTTGCTTTTTGTGACCAAGACCCTTTTTCCTCTTGGCCTCCATCTTTCCGCCCTCGGCTGTGACAAGCTCTCACTTGTGTAGGTTTGGAACAGAAAAACCATTGTGCGTTCTACTGGAAACAATGCCTGCTGTTTTGCTGAAGGGGGTCAAAAACACACATAAGCTCACTTTGTCCCCTTTTGTTCGCAGTGGATTCCCGTCATGGAACCGGCTGCGATGCCAGCAAGGCAGACGGGACCGACCAAAAAAACAAAACACGAAGTCCAGAATGTAGCGGTGCACCTGCCCAATTGGGACTTTGATTACCGTTTGAACTTCCCGTCATCAGCTGAACGAGCATCTAAAATAATGCACACAATGACTTTTGATTCCACAGAAAAAGGAAATATCTTTTACCACAAATAAACCAGTGATGACAGCAGAAACTCCTTCAGTGTTACATGTGGTTTTAGCATTTCCCCCTGCAGCTACAAAAGGCAAGTGTGTAGAGTTTACCAATGAGGAATGATAGACAATACAATAGGCTACAGAATGACTGGAAGCTGCTTTAAAGGACGGCTATTTTTCCACAAAATGGCATGGCATTTAACAGAATTTAAGTTGCAAATGAGGAAAGAGGAGAAGAGAGAAAAAAAATCCAATCCAAAGACCCAAATCAGCGGTTTCAAGTTCAAAATAAATCAAAAAATTTTATCAGGGTTTGAAGTGATTTACTAACCAGGCAGAACAAGGACTGTCAAGCTCGCTTGCATGCTTTTCTATTGATAGAGTCATTTACTGAATAAATGTTAAGCTGACAAAGGCCTCCTCTGCGCCGGAGTAGCAACCAGCTTACACATTCAAATTTATACAGTCGCTCCAGTGTGGCCTGCAACTGTTTGTGTGGAGTGTAACCATTTTCCACCCCTTGCATTATTGTGCAAATTGAAAAGCCACAGAGAGCTCGCTCACGCGCAAACACACGCAACACACACAAGACGAGGTACGGCAAGTGATTTGGGTGATGGGTGCCATAGGTGTGTATGTGCTTGACTATCTTTCAGTGTCCTGGTGAGCAGCAAAGGGGGAAATATGATTATTCAGTGGGAAGAGGAGGGGGCTGGGGGGTAGTTTCATCAGCACCTGGAGCAGCTAAATGGAAACAGGAGGTTTTATGCCTGGAGAGACAACCTACCTCTGCTGCAAGAAAACAATTAAGCAGGAAGCTGGAATACGACACCCTGAACTCTCTTTTCTCTGTTGCTTTATAACTCTTTACCCTCAGGATTGTGTCTGTGTGTGTGTCTGCTCTGGCTGCTCTTTTCACACCAGAGGCCTGCTTTAAAGATCTGGTGGGCAGCCGTGTCGAAGGCCAGCTGAAGGAGAAGGAAGGTATTCACCCCCGCATCGTGTCTCATTAATAAGCTGATAAAGGGAGAGTTGAGTTCTCATTTGCCTCCGTGTTGGGAAGAAATGGATGTTCGTCTCCCACATGGCAGCAGATAGACTCCCAGTCCTTACTCTACGTGCCGGGACTTCAGATCAAATGAAATCTAGCACCATGTGTGGCTTAGTCTTAAGAAAAAAAAAAAGTTTCAGAATAATTTTACCTGCTGCTTTTTTACTTCTAGATGGTAAAAATCAAGGCATCAAACTGTTAAAAAAAACAGCAATCCATATTTTAGCCTGTAAAAACTGAGTAATTGAATTCATCAGGGTATAAAAATTTATATTTTAGTAAACAGTCACTGTAGGAAAGGTGGATGAAATGCATATTTCAACAAATATAATAAAAATTACATGAATATTTAGCATTTCCCCTGCAGGTATATTTAATCTTCATAGATATGTTGATTAGTGTAATAATGTAGTTCTTGCATGTTAAATAATTCAATGGTGAATTTGAAGTAAAATAAGTGGAATTTTGAATATCGCAGCTTTTGCCTTTCTTAAACTGCACAGAGCAAACATATAATCTTTCAAACTCCATACATTTTCTAATATACTAAAGATTAATCTGTCATGCTGTTTTACATGTCATGTCTAGAAACTTTTGTAATAAGAAAAATGGAAGTAAATGACAACAAAAGCTGATTCTGATTGTGTAATAGAAAATCTAGACAGCTACACTGTTTCTACGCAGAAGATATGTAGCTCTTTGTAACAAGAACAAAAAGAACAATTTTAGATCTGTCCTATCAGCACATTTTCAAAGGTGTAGAGCCCAGCTTAAATGGATATCGAGTCTGGTAGCTCAAAAGTAATTTGCAATCTGGAGATAACCTTTGTTCACATTGCTTTAGTTGAATAAGTTCACAGTTTATGAAAAATAAAGTCAGAAAAATAAGTTTACATTTGAAATATTTTTAATGACCTCTACCTCCATCGACAAACCTTGCAAACAAATCCTCTTTTGAAAACATTAACTCTGCTTGAAGCACACAGCTTAGAAAGAAACATATGTACCATTAGTCCACGGCCAGTAACTGGTGTCATCTTTTTCTAACACACAGCTGCTTTGATTTAAGCTTTGAAGATGATTTAAAACCGTGTCTGAGAAATCACAAGAAAAAGATTCTTTGATATTTGGTAGACTAATGGTGAAACATCTAGAGTTCACCTCAAGTGTAGTGATGTGGTAACTTGATAAAGATTATGTACGTCAAATTATAGTGTAACAGTTTCGTTTCAGTTTTGTCTACCGTAAATGTGGTTATAAAAACAAAATGTATTATCAGCAAAAAAACGTTTAAAAATAGCTCATAATGACTCAACTTTAGAACACCCATTAATAAGCTCCACAAGCAATTCTATAGAAATGACCTTCTAAAACTATTATGAGACATCTATATTGTAATCTACAGTTTCTGTTTAGGAAGAAAAATGTGTTGGTTTTTTTTTCTCTTTTTTTTTTTGCTCATAGCTGGTGTCTAGTTGTGTCCTGGCAGCTTAATAAATAGAGCCGCATTGATTTTATGTATTCAGTAAGTGTTCAATCAAAAGCCATCTGTGCAAATTATACTGTAAGTGTATCTATAAATAGTGGAGTATTTAAACTACATGGGACTGAAGCTGCTGCTGAGCTATGCAGCTAAGAGATGCGGTGTGCAAACAGAAGCTTGGCACAGTTCTGTTTATGTTCTCTCCTTCTCACACTATGCCCGTTTTCTTTATTGACTCAACAACTGGCCTTGTGCTTGTGTGCGTGTGTGTGTGTGTGTGTGTGTGTGTGTGTGGGGGGGTGTGCGTGTGTGTGTGTGTGTGTGTGTGTGTGCATGTGCATATGTACGGTGGATGCGTGTGTGTCATTTTGATTACATTCCACGCTCTGGGTAACAGCCCTGGTCCTAAGGTGCGTGTCCTAATTTCTGACGCACTGACAAAGTGGCCCCTCTGAAATGAGCTGTGTGGCCCGTTTGCAAAAAAAAAAAAAAAAAAAAAAAGGGAAGCAGATGCATTTCATCACCTTTGATCTATGGGTAAACAACCTACAGATTAAAAGGGGAGAAAAAAGGAAATGGATGTGCACAGACTTTCTGCACATAGAGAAGGAACAAACTGGGTCTTGTTGCTGGCAGATCTGACAGACTGATCGCTCTGGGTGACTGAGCTTAACTTGTCCTTGCAGATTTTCACTGCACTGGCCTTATTTTATATCCCGTTTCATTTCAAATACATGCTTCCTTTTGGTTCTGCTGAGCACAAAGTCTCTCCGTACCGGCTTTCATAGAATTTCAGAGGATTTCTAAAGCGAATGTCTTAACTGGTGTAATGTTGAGTCTGTTAAATAGTGATGAGTTCCACAGAAATAAAAGAATTACCTAGAGATCCACAAAGAAATCAATGGACCCTTAAATCACCTTGGTGAGGTGTTGAGTACAGTGAACATTGAAGAGGGAACCTATAAAACTATTAAGAACTTAAACTGCAAGAGACTGTTTTTTAAGGTCCATCGAGAAATGAACTGGCTGTTTGGAGAGTGAAAAGTCTGACCTCTTTTTGATCAATGGATGAACCGTATTCAATATAAAGACCTGAACAGCCTACGCAAAGTTAACATCTGCAAATACTTCAGGTAGTTATTAAAAATGCCAACAACTGGCTGTTTTAAGTTAAAACAAAAAAACCTGCCTACTTAATATGCATTAACACATACAGTGGAAACACTATTAGCTCTAGCAGAGAAGCTAACATTTACAGTCTTGCTTATGTCTGCTCTTAGGGTTACAGCCAATCAGTGCCAAGGAAAATCAATAGTACTTCTGGATTAGCTGCATTGCTAAACCTAGACAATAGCATATCAAGTAGCATTGTGCCTAGTCAAGTTTACTTGTATAGCACATTTTCACTTCATAAAACCATCATAACGTCATCAGGAAACAACCAATAAGCATTCCATCAAGCTAATATACAGCAAATATATTGATCAGTGTTAAACTTACTACTAATCAAAGGTAACTCTAAACAGGTGGGTCGTTAGCTGTGATTTAAGGGAACTGTGTTTCAGCATCCTTGCAGTTTTCTGGAAGTTTGCTCCAGATTTGTGGTGCATAGAAGTAGGGATGCACGATATTATCGACATGGTATTGGCCAATATTAGCTGTAAAATTTAAAATTGGACATCAACCATACCATCAAAACAAGGTGTTGCTCATCAATGACAAACCAGTGACAGTGATGCCTGCAGCACAGAACAATGTCAAATTTGCACCGTTTGAGTTTTGTCATCGTCTTCAAGAGGGCAGATGTCATAAATAAATTAGACATTAAACATAATGCAAGTTGAAAGAGTTGCATAAGTTTCACCGTCCTTTTTAGCATTTGCATTTGGTAGCAGGATAAATTGACAAAGATGATGCAGTTTTTTAATTCCAAGCTACAAAAAGTCAGATATTTTCAGTAAATTATTGATATTGGTATCGGTTATCTGCCAAATATCGTCATTTCAGGACAAATGTCCAATTTAATGCATCCCTGCATAAAGGCTGACTGCTGCTTCTCCTTGTTTGGTTCCGTTTCTGTAGAGAAGACAAGAACCAGAAGAACTAGAACCATACCCAGACATTTCAGCTTACCAAACTGCATTTTCTTTCAAACATTTTAGACGTGATCTACAAAACATATCAGCAAATAGACACATTTTCTACAAAGAATTTGAAGTCATGTTTTACTCAAATACTGAACCACAAACAACCAGTAATGTTTCCTGTGACACGCTGCCCGTAGTTCATGTAGGCTGTGAGAGAGTGAGATTTCTTAGGCTGGATGAGACAGACAGACAGCTTGTTCTGTGTTAACAAGTTGTCCACCTTTGTCATTAAATATGTCAGAATTGAAAACATAGGTGTCAGAGTTAAGGTAAGGATCAATATTCTCTATGGAATCCACACACTATGCTAGCCAGAATAACCACCTTAATCGCTCCTTTGCAACGTTAAACTCTATAATCTTATTCTTGTTTTACAATATTGAAACAAAGCTCACTCACATGTAGTGTCATGTAAATAATTAAAGTAGGAAGGCTAGAAAACATTTTTTGGAAAGCTGTTCGCATTAGTTTTCTTTTTCTTTTCTTTTTTTCACTATTTTCTTCACAAACAGAAGTGAGAATCAGCAAAAAAAAAATTGGCATTGGCAGATGATATAAAGATATTTCTGTCTCAATTCTCTCCTCTTGAACAAGACATCAAAGCTAGATTTGCAGTTTTCATGTTTTCAATATTTCACTAAAGGTTGTTTTCCACTGATGCCTGAAGCAGGATTGCCTTGTCAAAGAGCATTGCTAGTTTCCTTTTACAACCCAGCTCACTGTCTACGGCTCTTCATCAACTGTACAAAATGTATTATTGATGCGCAGTTGCTTTCGGAACCAAATCAGCCATCACAATCTCTGCACATATCACCGGCATGCAAACTGCCCAGAATAAAACCGAGGGGTTAGTCAGTGAAATATCAGTTTTATTAATATGATACATCATGTTTGCAGTGTCAACCGATGCCGCTGAGTCATTGCCGAGCAACGTTGACAACATGAGTCACTCCCCGCACATGAGCTGATTTCACCCGTGCAACAAGCTGCTCTCGCCAAAAGGAAGTAGCTGCGATAAGGCCACTTAATTTGTTGCTAAGTGCCTTTTTGAACAAATTCCAGACACCAAGTTGTTGTGAAGGAGTCTGCAGCTCCCTCTTTTTCTCAAAGGCTGAATGAAGGAGTGGAGGGGCAGGGCTGACAGACGAGAGACTCAAACAAACCAGATGGGAGAAGCAATTCTGCTGGGTGGCGTTTTTCTTCCAATGACTGGAAAGTTTTTATCTCTACTGTCACCGTGTGCTTGCTCAGGGTCTGGGACTACATGAAAGCAACGTAGATTTGTTTTCTATTCCTCACTACATAAGCTCGCTGGAAAATTTGATTTTCAATGTTCTGGTCCATTTTTAGCCCATTCTAGCATTTCTTTAAGAAGCACGAGTTATGATATTAGAAGAACAGCATTCAAGATTGGTTCTTTTTAACCTTTCTGCTTCAAGAAGTCAATTATTTCTAAGTGTTGGGGATAGGCGGGTGTTAAACTTCATGAATACTTTAAAGGAAATAAACTAATATAGATTTAAGTATGCTAATTTGATGGTTACAGTTGCATTGTTATCAGCGTGAAATCTCTGTCTTAGGTACTTTGTGTTCGCTGATTTGAAAGAAAAACTTTTTTTTTTTCAGTTTCCGTCAGGCAAGACAACAGTCACAGCCGACCTTGTTGGAAATCTGCTGATTCCAATTTTTTGAGATGTTGCATCTTGACCCAACTAAATTTTCTGTTATGCTATGCAATGCCAATTAAGCCTTTCAACTGATTACACAAAGATGTCCACAGATTTTAAAAAGTAACCAGCCTGTTACTAAGATGCAAAGGGTTGTTAAAGAGATGCCTGCAATAGTTTCCTCGTGCGTAATGATTCTTGTTTTAAAGAACATTTTACTGGAAACTTTATGTTTTAATTCATGTCTCTTTCCTGTATTTGTTTTCTTGAAATCTTAATTGTTCAGAAAGAAAGAAGGAAGATTCTGTACTTCAGCTCCGCAGCTGCTCGTTGCAGGTGAGCTGGCTGAACAGGAGATCACGTTACTTCATGTATTTATACAACAATACAATTTAACTCCTAAATCCTTGCAAACAACTAAGCATAAACAGTTTAATTTAGCTGAAATAAAAATAAAACAGGAGTTGGTGCTAAAACACAAAACATACTGTGATTGTAATGTTTCTTAAAAATACCTCATTTATCACATATCAAAAGCTAGAGCCGGAAAACGGGCCGCCGATTTCCTCTGAAATGTTCCGATTCACAGACGAACGTCCTCAGAAAAGAATCCATCAGTCAAAACTGTGCAGAATCAAAGAACTGCATCGCTGCCGACTTATCACAAGCAGACACCGCTGACCATCAAAATCAGGGAAACCTCCCACACAGTGACAAACACGCAGTCCCTTCTCTTCCCGCATGTCAGCAAACGACAAACTCCTCCTCAAACGCTCCACCTGAAAAGCACCGATTCAGATGGCGCGCTTCATTCTGACAGGAAAACCAGAGCGTGGCAGCTCAGCCTGGAGTTGTCAGGCAAAGCTCAAGCAGACACTGAATGGAACAGAAGTGGCAGTGGGGAAAAAAAAAAAAAAAAACTGAGGAATTTCACATTGCATAAGCAGTTCCTTATCTAAGCTCTATTATCTTGGCCACGGCTTGTTGTAGGGCTGCCAAAGCCATCGTACAAACCACTGAAGCAACAATCCTTATTTGGCTTCGCCAGCCACACAGACAATTACCATACCGACAAAACAATGAGCTGTAATAAACAGCATCCTAGCATTTCTCTGTGCAACATTTCAGACAGGGTGCTGAGCAACTGTTGTCACCATATAAAGACTATTCCCCTCTGAGCTGGTATTGATAGCGAGTGTTGGTAGCAGAGGCACATGTCGACAACTGTTACCGCTAATTACTTTCACACCAAGAGCGATCTATTAAGAAAACATGCAGAAAGACTCTGTGCAATGTCACAACTGTGTGAGTCATGCCTTTGAAGAAAGGAAAAAAAAAAAAAAAAAGAAAATGCAAAACGGCCCTCTCTCTCAAAACACCAAATGGACCACATGGACCGGAGGATGGTTTAGCAAACTCCATGCTGTTTCGGATTAGATGAGAGCCCTACCACGGTAACCATGATGCAGAATCATTCACGGACCTGAAAAACCCTTATCTACACTGGAGACTTGTAGAAAAATAAAAGTTACTCTCTTATCTTTATTGTAGAATGTAGTGGCTTTGTCAGTTCTGGATGCTGTTTCCCAAAATCCAGTAGATTTGTAGCCTTATTTTCAAGTTTAAAAAAAAGCGCTTAAAGTTACTTTGTGTTTGATAGCAGACAGTTTAAGCCACTTTCTGACATGCTGTTATTCATTAGCTGAACCCACTGGGATCATGTTTCAATTTCCCACTGGGGCTTTTGCCTAGCATTTTACCAGTCTAGTTAGAGTGAGTTGGAGTTAGTAATACACCAGGGGTGCACCGACTGCAGTTTTCTATCCGCTCACAGACATTTAAAAAGCCTGACCTGTTGATTTCGATTTTGGCCTATACCGAGTGTTTTTATTTTGTCCTCAAAGTCACTAACTATAACAGCAAAGTCGCCAAGTTGTTAAAAGTGGGATGACTATGAACTGCAAGTGTGCAGACCTGACAATGGATGATTTTCAGACCTTTGTGGAGGTAAATAAGATCGGTGGATAAGCTCGGCTTCACATCTAAGGATCCAAAAATGAAGAAAATCAGATTTTTCTGTCAGACAGTTTATTAATACACCCCTTAAGCACAACACACAGTGCACTTTAAGGCAAAACATAACTGAAAGGCTACTTTTACATGATAGGGTACGTGTTGTACACAGCACTAAAGTGAGGTGCAGTGTTAATTCTTTCTAAAACAGAATATTAAACAGCTGATTTGTTCAGGACATGTTCAAATGAGTAAGGTATAACCAAGGACTGGGTTTGCAAATTAGCCTGTGGCTAGAAAACCTTCATACAAAAAAAATAACTGCTTGTTTTTATCATGTGATATTGCTTATTGCGCAGTTCTTTAATGAAGTAAACTAGAATTTAATAAAAACATTTTTTATGTCAATATGCTGTTAAACCTGTGCAGCTGTAACTTTAGTAGTACAACCCTTATTCTTCAGCTAACTCCAACTAAATAGAAAAAGTTAGATTTTTAGCTGCTTCCATTCACCATACAGTTTAATATGCTAGACAATTTCTTGCTTTGGTAATATGTTGTGTAACTGAGAGTGAATTACTTCTACCAGGAACATTTTCTGGGATAAATTTCCCTCCTGGTAATTTTTCTTTTACCTTAATAAATGCTTTGGAAATTAAGGTTGGTAATAATGACCCTATGGTCTTTTTGATCAAAAATAATTATGCTGCAATTTGTTTAAATGTTGAACTCTTGTTTGCCGATGACGCCGTTGTTTCCTCTAGTCAAGTGTGAACATGGAAGTTGGCTTAGATTTTACATTGATAATGGCTCCTCTGGCTTAGACGTACAAAAAAAAAGTTTCTGTTTTTTTTCTTTCCCATTTTCTTTTTTTTTTCTAAGTATTTACCTTGGTTTGCGGGAGAGCTGTACTGAAATCGCTAATAAAAAACTTCTCCCTATGTGCACACAACTCAGTGAGTAGGACCAGTCAACGGAGTTTTGTGTTGAATGAGTTTCTCAGGCAGGGAAGAAAAAAAAATGACCTGCACTCGCGCACAAACAAAAATGTTGAAAAGAGTCTCAAGTGATGTGAAGGCCGAGGCGAGCCGGGCTTTCAGAGCTCTCGCTTTTCTCTCCGTCAGCGAAGGACACGGCTGAAAAGGAAAACAGCCATTACTTAATGAGCCACTTAAAGGCTGCCCTCTCCATTTAGTTTTCATTATTTTCATGGTAAACCCTCCACTCGTCGGCTGCTCTGTGGACAAGCACTGAATTAAATAACAACTAAAAATCACACGTGTGGAAAATACCTCCGCCGAGTGACAAATATGATTACCGCCGTTTCATTTTCGACTCATTTTCTTCTCCAAACTCTTGTTAACTCTTGTTAACACCGTTTATTAACGTGAGGGGTAATCAGCGAGGCGAGGAACTGGAAAGGGCTGGTTGAAAGGTGAAAAACGGAGAGGGGGGGTACAAATCAACCGCAGATAATTACGGAAGAGGGGTGGGGGGACCATCTGACAGCGCCATCCTTAATCTATTGCAGACTCAGAGACAACATCTTAATCACGGCGTAATAACATCCTGTCATTCACCGCAATACAAACACACAGGCAGGAAGATGGAAGATGACACAAAACGACTGGAAGGAAATGGATAGATAGACGTACAGTATATGTAATAATGCCTAAAACAAGCGACCCGTGTGCTTTGTGTGTGTGCCGCTTAATGTGTGTCAGATGCATTGTCAAGGCTCAGTGTCTCCGCCACTCCTTTTAAGTGTCTGTAAATAAAGAGCGCTCTCTTTTGGGGTATTATTCTTTCAAAGAGCCGCGGCTCAAACTGTAAAGCGATACTTCAAAATCTGGCAGTGCAGGAGGAGCGTCTCAGCAAAGGAAAGGCTGTCAGGATTTCAAGCTTTTTTTGTTTTGGCCTTACAAAAATGAAGAACCCCAATTACATCCAATGAATTTAAATAACTAAATATTTTTTAATTATCTTTTCTTGCTCTATGACTTTTAAGTACATGTTTGATTTGGCACACTAACTGTGTGCTTAGGAAGCCTCATATTGGCTCATCGGGGAAACAAAAGTAGCACAAAATGTGTGTTTGCACAAACTTAAACAAGTGTGTCATGCCTTAGCACATTTTGTGACCGCTATTAAGAAAAAAAAACGTGCTGTGTGCAGCAGTTTGCCTGTTTGCTGTATTTATTACCATTATATAGGTGCTGGATGTTCTGTAAACATATTAATACCAGCACTATTATGTTTGGTGACATTCCATTCCATAAGTTTAGTCTAGTTCCTTTAGATTTAAAGGACCAACAACATATTGGTTCTGAAACTAGAGAAAAATTAATTCAGGCTTATTAAAGTGTCTTACCAATAAAATCCTGAGCTGTGCAGCCTGGCTCCCTCCTTTACTTTGGCAGCTCTAACAACAAGAACAAGTGGAAAATCTGCCTCACAAATGTTCTGATTAAAAAAACATAAAGGGGTGTAATCAAATCTTCTTGTAACTACAAATGCTCTGGATGAGCTGCAGTCATCAGTGACTCAGGTCGGAGAATTCGTACGGCCCAGTCAAAGTCCAGAATCCGTTTGAGAATCTGAGACAAGATTTTAAAAATTCTATCTCCCAGATGTAAAGCTGTTGTACCAACGTCAAAAGAACTGCACCAAATCGTTGTTTTAATCGTTGAATGCCACACTTTTCAGATTTGTGTTTCATTCACCAAGAACTCTGAAAGCAATGCACCATTTTCCTACTGTTACACAATTATTCACTACATGCTGTTGGCTTGTCACTTAAACCCCTAACTATATTCACTGAAACCTGCGGTCACAATATGACATGATGTGAATGGGCTTAAAGGGTATAAGTAATATTTCAAAGCAGTGCTGCATGTCAGAGGTGACATTTATAAATGTGCTACAAAATAATTTAAAGTCAGCCAAAAAGTGCTCATTTTTTTATTCTTATTTTCAATTTCATCATTTCTGCCTGAGATGAATTTTGACCTTTTAATCAGTTAAAAAAAAAAAAAAACCTTCCCAGAAAAAAGAGCATGTTTGAAATATGGCAGATAAAAAGCAAACCCAGACAAAAAAAAAAGAAAAAAGAAACATGGCCACAATTTGTTTTCTTTCGCCTTTCAGCCGGTGCTTCTGAGCCAGACTGAGCCTCCCATATTTTCACAGTGAGGTTTAGCTGTAAGTGATAGTCGTGCTTCCATAGCCACATCCTCACACTTTCACAACACACTAGACCCTTTCTTGAGTGGATATATTTAGGTCACTGGTCGATGGCTCGAACAGAAGCAGGGAGGAAGTCCAATGTTGACTGTGTAGTTGGAAGAAAGAGAGAGAAGAAGAGAAAGAGGGAAGGCCTGTGAATGTGACCGTGCATTTATCAACCGTGCTGTTGCCTACAGCGTGTGACAGTTAGAGAGAGAGCTGGGGCCCGGGGACGTCCCACTAGCATTAAGAAAGCTCTCTCTGTGGGATGCGTCAGCCAATGAGCAGCCCCAGCCTCGGGGGGGCTGCCTTGTTAATTAAAGCCGGAGTTGTTTGTCAGCGCCGGCATATGATGCACAGCGCTATCACTGTCGGGGGAAAGAGTGAGAACGCGAAGCAAGATTGCTGCAACCCCTGCAACAAATCTGCTGCCTCACCATGAAAGGCAAGACATCTCAGTACAGCGAGGCGGGCAGCCGAGGATCGGAGTGGCTGTGACCAGTTTGTCCTCAAGTGGCAATCAGCGGAGAAACGTATACAGACTGTGGGGGGGTGGAGGGGAGGTGTGAAATTATTGGATTTTTCAGGCTATTTTAAGGCGTCTGTAACCCAAACATCTCGAAACGGCGCCACCTTTAGCTTGAGCGCAGGTATGGCCGAGATGACGTGTAATGTGCCAGCCTCGTTTATCGGAACTGGCGGCAATGATTTGCGGAACGCCCCGGAATGAATTCAT
Organism: Poecilia reticulata; assembly: GCF_904066995.2. Lineage (NCBI taxonomy): Eukaryota > Metazoa > Chordata > Actinopteri > Cyprinodontiformes > Poeciliidae > Poecilia > Poecilia reticulata. The sequence continues at coordinate 8,267,606 of NC_088838.1, forward strand.
TTTTTTACTGCAACTGGACACCAACTTTCAATCCCCATTTTGGGTTTTTTGTTTGTTTGTTTTTTGGGGGGGGGGTTAAACTGTAGTTATGTGAAGCTGTGCACTCCATCTAGGCTTCCAGCGCATTTGGAAAATGAACATTACACATCAACCACCATGCTTAGCAGGCTTTATGTGTTTTTCCACATCATCGTCAGTTCTCCACACCATGAGCCAAGTGACCAGAACAACCAACATCTTGTCCTTGCTAGGTAGCAAATCGTGAGTGACACTAACAGTCCTATTAGTGACTTTAATTATTGTATTAGTTTCGGATTTTGAACTACGATTTATGAGCCTTAAAGTTGAAAACTATGTTCAGAACCAAAGAAACAGTTTGGATGAAAGATGCTTTCTGTTTAACCACTTAGGATGACTAAGAATCTAATCCAACGTCTGCCTTTTGTTCCAATGGCGTAAGACAATGTATTACGGTAATAAAATAATGCTTATTATGTATTTCATGCTAGGTATGAGTGTTTATATAGCTTATTTGTGGAGTGAAAAATTCCTTTCCATGATAAGAATTTTGATTATAACAACTTTGAATGCTGTTTTTTCTTTTTGGAAAAAAAGCTAAGACTAGCTGTATTGCCGAGATTATTTTAAATATTTTCTCAACTGCTGGTTCCATATGACCATATTTAACATCAATAAATTCAAACGTATGATTAATGCTGTTATTTATGCATTTTAGTCATAATAATAGCTAGTTTTAAGTTATTGGTGACCTTGAGAGGCCATTTATGAAATAGGCACGTTCTTTAAGAACAGTGTTTGTAGATTTTGACAGCAGTGACATGCAGTTACCTAAAAAAAACTACAAACAATAAGAAAAATAATATTCTACTTAATATTATAAGTACCCAAAAATATAATTGTGTAATTTTAAGGTTGCATCACATTTTATGGTCATGTCACATTGTGAACATATCACCAAATAATCACCACAACCTTCACAATCTGTCTGTGCCTCACTGCTAACCCCAGCACTAAAATCATGTGACGTTAAGTCATGGCATCCCTCACATCAGCATGATGGATGCTTGAAACTGAAAGGGAAAATGACAGTAACTCTTCCTTTCTGATTCATTACAGTAATAAATATTGGGGCCCATAGGGGTGTTTACATTTCCTTCCCAAAATGTTGAGTTAATTTGGTTTTAAAAAAAACAACAAAATGGTGATACAAAGAATCAGCGGAAAACTGAAATCCACTCCCTTGATCCTAATACACGTGGACTCTTCAGATATGGAAAGCATCAAAAGTGCAACAAATACTTTTAAGACATAACAGGACTTAACCTTCCACAAATTTCCCCTCATTTTCTCTCATTTACATTTGAGCAAGTTGTTTTTTTAATATAGCACATTTAAATGCTACATAAATAAACCTTTAAACACCAAATAATAAGTCAAACATAAAAAATTAATTGCAAGCACAATAAGAGAAATAGAAGCCCAAAGAAAAATAATCACTAACGGTTATTGAAGTCGGACAAAATATCAAATTGTAATCGTTATCTAAATATCAATGACTGCAGTTGCCCAAGTTAGATTGTTTTTTTTCTCTCTCCACTGAATAAAAAAAAAAAAAAAAACAGATTACGCCACTGCAATGAAAGCTGTATTTGACACTTTTTACACACCATCACCCGGGGCGTCAATAAACGTTTCTCCCCACTATGTCTTTCATCTAAAAAGGTAATGTTCTTACTTGAACTGTCATCTGCTGAGTGCAAGCTGAACTGTGATGATAGATAATAGCTAACAAGTGGTGTTATCTGCGTGCTAACAACAGTGTCAGTATTTCAGGTGGAAATCTGCTCCCTGGAGGACTTCAAAGCACCTAATTAAATCTGAGAAAACACACCCGTAAAGAGGTTCGCTGCCGCCGCAGATTCATGCGGTAACATATGGACTGAAGACAGTAGAACAGAAACTCCCAGCTTCTCAAACAGCCACTTCCAAGCTCCCCCTCGAGCAAAGGACTTAATTTGTCCATTGTGCACAGAAAGAGCTGCCAAGAGCAGACGACAATTAGTGTGCAAAACTGTAGGCAAACACAGACGTGAGGAAGAAAAGTCTTTATCTACAGATCCTAAACACAGTCGTGACCTATGAGCTTGTTTACTGCAAGAACACCTCGCCCTGTCCCTAATGTCACCACAGTGTGCAACTTAAATCCCCATTTAAGTGATTTGGTAAAATCACGCTGTGGAATAATAACAATGATAATAATAATAATAAAAAAAAGTACCCCAAACAAATCTGTAAATTCATGTTGAAGCAGATGAACGGAAGGATTGTAGGATTAGAGCGGGAGGGGAGATTTACAACTTCAGAGTCACACACGCACCAAATGGAGCAAATAAAACATCTTATTAATACTGTGACAGATGGATAATTGTGTCATTTCCATTATCCGCTCACTTGTTTGATACCCACTGGGAGGCTTTAAGCTGCAGCTGGTAATTGTTTTACAACACTGCTGTAAGGTGACAAACTATCCAGGAAGTGTCCAGGAAATTGCACTTCCAGAAACTGGAATAACTCCCAAATGTGGATCATTCTAATTTATGGTCCAAATTGTTCCCTTTAGGCTATTTTGCAGTGGGTTGGGGAGGAGAAGCAGGTTGTTCACCGAGCAATTTCAGTACACAGATAGTAAAATATTCTCTCTCATCTCAATTTTTTTTAAAGGAAGCATATAAACCCTGCCCAGGATCAGTAGCTGTACATTTCTCTCCTCCAGAAACCAACAGAAGCAGAGTACCTCCACGTGAACCATCGCTAACATTTCTTTTTTCTTTTTCAGAACGTTGTAAGAAAGTGTGACAAACTACCACGGTTGTGCATGTACAGTCGATTTGCACAGGTAAGGAAGCGGCTTCCCTATGTGAAGCCGGGGAATTCAAAGCAAATAAACACGATGTAATCAAATGCAGCTGCGGCTATAAATTGCTCCGGGCTGCAATGAAATGGGTTATGGGGGAGCAGGCGAGACCACTGTATTGCCCGAGTCCCATCAGCGCAGAGATGAAATACCAACAACAAGGAGGAACAGAAGATTTTTAGAGCCAAAGTGCTTTAGAGAAAAACCCATAATCTGCAGATAAACACACATACTGTAGTTGAGAAAAGGTTACTCTGAAAACTTGCACGGACTTTAAAGATACACAGACACTGAGAGATTTGGTTTACTCTAAGGAAAGATGTAAAGTCCAACTTTACATTTCAGTACAATTAAGAATGTGGAAAAGCATATCAAGTCCAAGTCCTCTTAAGTAGACCCATGAGGTTGAGTGTGTGTGGAGGGTGTGTCATGGTGTGGGTCTGTTTCTCTTCCAAATGCCCTGAAAACCTTCTTGGACTCTAAGGGTGGTAAACTCTTAAGTAGTCCCATGAGGTGACTCGAAGCAAAGACTATATTCACACAGCAGGCAGATGCGATCCAAATTGGACTTTTTTTCCCCTAAGTGCAACCTATATCCGACTTTTCCACTGCAGTTTGAACGGCACATTTACGATCTTTTCATCCCTCCTCCCCAAAAAGAAAACAGATTTGAACCACTTCCAGATGTGTATCTTATGGTTTTCAAAGCGCCTGCAGTCTGAACTGTCATGTCGCATTTAATCCGACATTTACACCACTGACATGAGATGTGTCAATGGTGTAATTCTGTACCAGAAGAAGCCAGACCAGATGTAAACAAGTGCTGAAAATCATAATTATAAAATTACGAAGGAGGTCTACGCCACTGATACGCATCACATCACATTCCCACCTCTCCCTGCCCTGACTTCACATCCAGACAAACTTCTCTATAGACGCTGTAGTCAATGTCCCACAAAAGGTCATCACTATTAGTTGTTCTTTTTGTTAGCTTCAATTGTCTTGTTATGAAATTGTGGCAATCTTGTTGGCTCCCACTGCTGAGTAAACAAAGGGATCCGTGGTCAGAGGCCTCCCTTATTATTTTCGTAAACATATTCCGTAAACATTGCGCTGCAGTGTGAGGTTACGGTTCTTCTTCTGCGCATTCATGTCGCTTTGGGGTCGTAAATCGTACAAACGTAAATCTGAATGCGGTCGCACTTAATTAGAAGCTTGAACCACTACGCAAGAAATAAAATATTTTTTAAAAAAGACAGATACATAAAGGAATACCAGTACACAAAAAGAAACATGCACAGGGCATCAAGGTCCGCCATCTTGCTACTCTTCTTCTGCCGTTCGTACATGTTGTGCAACACCCACAGCTGGTCACACATACTTGGTTCCCAAAGCAAAAGGAAACCAGCATCGGTTCTTAACAAAATGCCGATGTTCAGAGGCACGTGAACCGAACCGGTACTGGAACATGTGATCTGTGGAATCATGCTGTGAGTAATCTAGAGAGAATGGCCACACCAAAGAAAAATGCTCAAAGATCCCTCTCTCTCTCTTTCTCTCTCTCTCTCTCTTTCTGCATGCTCCAACCTTGCAAAAATGCTTTGGAGTACTAAACCCTGTCCTTCTGGTGAGAGACGGTAGTACGAAGAACTGAGTGGTGAATATATTTTTAGGCTCCTGGCACATCTTTGTCCACATATGAATCATTGTTGGAAAAAAAAACCTAATTCAGATAAAAACAGATTAGTGAGATTTAGGAATGGGGATTTATGGTACCGATTATCATTATTCGTGATAAATTTCATGTTATGAGAGAAATTGTCACTTTCACTGTCAAATCATTGTCACTATAAATTCCAATTAATGTTTAATCCCAGCCCTCAAAACTGTCAAGATAGATAGCTTTACTATTTCCTCCACTGTTTGTCCAACAGTAGTATCGATAAATATCAATAATTTCAAAAATATGATTGAATGCAATTAGTGTGTGCAGTTTAGTCATACAAATCCCACTTCTCTGTATGTCTATATTTTTCAAAAGTAGCATTTGTGTTTGTGGGGCATGACTTCTGTGCCATACACTTACCAAAAAAAAGAAGTACTAAATAGCTCTTATCGTCAATAGTACCACAAATTATGATAAAACTCCAAGTCCACATCACCTGCCCCAATTTCCAGAAAAAGTACAAAAGTATGGGTGTGTAATTTAAAGATGGAGGTTCCCTGATTTTTACACCTAGATATAAACACACCAGCCCTGGCCATCAGTCACCTCAAAGAGGTTCAGAGCAGCACACAGCAGCTCAACGGTGGCCATGCTGGCTTACTGGAGCGTGATGCAATAGGTCAGAGCTATTCCCCGGCTGCCGTGTCCTCCTCATAATTGATGGGTAATTAGCGCAGGTAGTGTAGGTCATGAGTTGCACTCGAGCATGCAGCGAGCAGGTGAAAGCATGAGTCACGGCCGATGATGCGATGCCTCTGGAGGACGCAGACTATTTTTTTGTTTTTTTTTCCTTTTAAAGAGGGCGTTTTCACTCACGCTACTGCGCAAACAAACGCTGAGTTTGTCGCAAACAGGAGATGAAAGCCGGCACAAAGTGAACGCGCTCACTTCGTCTCCCCACACACGCACACGAAATCAAAGGGCGCTAAAAAGCTTATTTTAATTTCACCGGATCCAGCAGCACCCTTTAATAAGCGCACTCCATTTGCATGCAAATCAGACCAATTACCAGCAAGTAGCTGGGATGCAAGTATCATTTCACATAGAGCCATATCATGCCTCATTTGCTTAGCCTTGAAACATAAGCTTCTATGTACAGCAGAGTACACTGTTACTCTCCGTGTTCACTCAACACTGATTTAGCACTTGACTAAGAAAACTATTATTGCTGGTAAATGTGTAAAACAGAAACTGGATAATTATCTGGCTTCACATCCCCCGGCGCCAGCCAGGATTTCCTTTCATTTGAAGATAAAGCAGTCAGAAGAAACCTACTCAGAGACACAATCTCTGCTGCAGCGAGGTACGCGACGTGGCGTGAAACTCTGGGAAACTAAAATGACAACTGCATGAGAGCCGACGTAAGAAGATTACCAACAGAGCATGAATTTCACCCGCATCCTAGCAGACAGGGCCAGTCAGAGGCACTTTGCCGCGTCTGACTTTAAAGTCTCTCTCTCTCAGCCAGAAGTGGTGTCCATAAAACTCTAAAGGGTAGAAATACTCGACAAAACACTGCGTGAAGGCGTATCTACTGAAACAAAGTTATTTGAGGGGGTGGGGAGCGAACAAACGCTTTAGTTTGGCTCTTATTGTGGACATCAAACGATGCGTCGATGTAAAACATCAAAGAAATCAGGACTTTCTGTCATTTTTATAACGCGTACCAACAAACGCTTTTACTGGCTAATGCTGATTTATACTCTACTTGGAGCTCTGATGTTCTTTAACGGTTATGACGCATACTATTGTGTAAGCTTTTTGTTTAAACTCAAATTTAACAAACGTGGGCTATAAAAGTTCTTCAGACGCCATTAAAAGGCAAAGTTAAATCCAATTTTGTTTTGTCAATCACCAGTCGGAACACATCCGTGACAAATTGTTTGATTTTGGTCACTGGCCAATCAATTGGTGCACCACTACACATCTTCAACATGCCAACACCAGCTTTTTCCAATTACATCTATTTGCATCAGCAGCAGAGACACAGTCGCAGTATTGCCATGTGTGTGAGAGAGCAGTCACTGGGGAATATTGTTAATATTGTGAAAGAAACACTGATAACAGAATTCACATTGTAAATGGTTTTTAGCATCATATAATGATTTATTTTGGTTAGAATTACAAAATCACTACTTTCTGTATATGAATCCTTAATTTAACTTTGAGATTTTCAAAAGGCTACCACTATGTATAAATACAAAATCCATGAAAGACTTTTACTGAAAATTCAAGCGGATAAACAGAACAGAGGTGCAGTATTTTTTTTAGCCTACCTGTTATTTGCTAAAGTGTTGCTCTCTCTCTCTGTCTTGCAGCCGAATTAAACCAGAAACATGTCTGATGTGACGGTTTCTTTGTAAAGAGCTTCAAAGACTTATTTGGCTAAAAATATTTACCTTTGACCAAGCCCAGTGGCATGGGCGGGCATAGGCGGGCATTGGCCCCATGGAGTCAGCCATGCCCCCCTGGACTGGAAGCTGTTTGTTGTTTTTACCTTATAGTGGCCAACTCTCTGTTATTCCTATGTCGATTTGATAAGGTAGGAGCTTCCGCACTTTCCCTGTCTGTGCCTTCTGTCACTTTTTTTCAGCAGTTAAAACTGTGTAATCTGTTGCCAACACGTCGTAACCTGCTTTTCCGAGCCACCTTTCAACGCAACATGAGTGCTAAGACGCTGGGTTTACACCTGTTTGGAAACCTGCTGCTGCTGTGCAGAGCAACTTTGTGTGTGTTAGGATCATGGCAGGAAACCAGCAAAATGCAAAGAACTTTGCACAGTTTTCCTCCCAAACTAACCAACTGAGTTCAGTAATACTGTTGGATACAGGTGTTAGCAAAAAGATGACGAGCTAGTACCTCACCTTAAGCTTGTTAACAAGTAGCCTGCAGGCTACTGGTGTTTTTTATGTTCAAAAGTGGGTAGTACTTGTTACATTCACTTGAGTAACTTTCTTATAAAAATAAAAAAAAGGTACTTATAAGAGTAGTTTCACTGCACTGTACCCCTTTTTCTTTTACTTGAGTAATAATTGTTATTGCTACGTAGATTCATTTTGACCCCCAAAAATTAACCGATGCCGCCCCTGTTAAACTCGTCTGGAGCAGGGGCTGCGTTTGACTCGTCTTGACTTAGTACCAACTTCCGCATAAATGGTAGCAACAACCTGGTGACATAATCGCTAACCAGAGTGAGTTTCCAACTTGCCAGTCCCCAGTCTGGGGTGTTCAGGGAAAAATAAAAAGGTTTTCTCTGGTCACTAGCAGATGTCTTGGTACATTTTGACTCAAAAGCAGCTATGTAACCACTGCTGACCCATCGCTGCTGAACTTTACAGATGGGAGGTAGGAAACTGATGATGCAGCTTCAACTGAGTGAAGCGTGAGCGTGGACAACTGGTTGAGCAAATCTGACTAAGCTGCATGTGGGAAGGAGGAGTGCTTATGACCATCACTCTATGGGATTGCTGACCTTAAACATGCCAAGAAGGAAAAGAATATGGCATTATATATATATATAACAACCTCAAATGAATAAACAATGAAAGGTGTCAGGAGGAGAAACCTCCTTTTCTGACACCCAGCATACCAGAGAGTAATGATAGGAACAGACTTATCAGCACATGGTGTATCAGGCTGTAACAGATGAACCCCGCAGTAGGCAGTTTATCAAAGGGCACAATGTCAAGAGCACACTGATAGCTGGTAGTGAATGAGAATATGAAGCAACACAACAGCCATAGCCAAAAGTGACAGGACAACATGTGTGTTTTTTCTTCCCCTCAATAAAACAGATGCTGTCAATAATTAACAGCTCAGACACAAAACTTCTAAGACTCAGTAAACCAGACAGATGCTGTAGCTCCAAAACATTTTTTTCCCCTTTCCTTTTTATGTCAGCACAGACCTGGAAGCCCCCCCCAAAACAAACAGATACGGACCCACACAGCTGTCAGCAGCCCTGAGGAACCATCATCAAACCAAAAGCTGATCCAGCCTATCAGCTGACATGAAGAGACAAGGTTCTCCCTGGCGTCATTTGAAAGAAATTAATGACAAATTAGACCAGACTTCAACCTCAATGACCCCCCGCACTTTCCGATAAGCATCACTGATGATGAGCAGAAACACACACACACACACACACAAAGGGAACTGATACAGCTCCTCCTCACCTCCAGACGTTCCAGGCTGATGAAGCTGGCAATAGCAAATCCATCAATGATATCCTCCTCCTGCGAGCTGGACTCCCGTCTCTTCCTCCGAGGGGGGCGCGGGGCTCTGGCGGCGGCTGCGGGGTGAGGCGTCTTTTTAGCGGCCGGGGAGGCGGCGTCTCTCCCGGGACTCTGTCCCTCCCTGTCAGAACAGGAGGAGTTGGGCTCGGGGCTGCGGGCGTCTTTGCTCCCCGGCTCCCGCAACCTCCGCACCCTCTCTCGCTTGGCCCGGCATCTCCGACCCTGCTTCAGTTTCCCATCCATGTTATTGGAAAGAGCTTGCATGCAGTGTCAAAATAACAGAAAAAAAAGGAAAAAAGAAGAAGAAGAAGAGGAGGAAAAGAAAAACTCCACAGGACGTGCACGCCCACAGACTCGCGGAACCGTATAATAACAAATAACACACACTGGACTGAGAATTAGAGGCTGCGCTATAACGTGCGGATAGCGCCGCGCGCGTGCGTGAGCAAGTACGCGTGCGCGACCATGTGCGCGTGCGCTCGAGTGTGTATATGTGTGTATGTGTGTTCGCGAAGGCGTCTGTGTGCGCTAGTGTGGATGGGAAGGCAAATAACGCCTGAAAACACTCAGTGACCTTGAGTACAAACCTCCCCGATTTCCACTACGGCGAGGCAAATGTTCAAGTATCCCGCACAGTCGGCGAGGGAGCGGACGAAGCGGCGCGGATCCGCACGCTTTTCCGTCACGAATCCGCACAGTGTCGACGCGGCGTCCGTAAAAGCAGGTGCAAAACGGGCAAACTGTGGAAAAATCCGCGCATTACAGCCGCCTCGCAACTTTTGTTGCACGGGAATCATAGCCAGCGATGTTCGAGCCTGACCACGCAGCGTACCGCAGACAGCGTAGAGGAATCATGTCGCTGGCCGTTGTTCTTTTCCACCACCCCAACCCATGATCCGGGGCTGTCAGATACAGAGAGGGAGCTCGCGGGATACTATCCGTCGGAAACAACAACGTACGAGTGTGGCGAACGATCCCCGCACGCGACGCGTTGAGTTTTTAAGTGATATTCCTTCTTCTCGCTTCAGGGGGTAAAGAATCCCAAGTCTGAGAGAGCTGTACTTCTGCGCAATATTTCCACCAAGGAGGAAAGGAAAAAAAAATAAAAAATTTTTACCCGAGCCGTCCGAATAAACCAACCATCCAGTGTGAAATCAAACTCCACAAGGCGATGAAGCGGTCTCTTCCAGCTCAGATAATGTTGAGTTTCCCCTATAAATCCACTCCAGTCCGTCCCCCTGGCTGCTCAGTTGGCTCACTGGCTCATGGTATTTTCAATTCGCATAATAAGGCTTTGATATGTGTCCTTAAAGCGACAGGAGTGATTAAAATCTCCTCTCCCTCCCTTCTCGTTCCCTTCATCCGAAATTAAGAGACGCACTCGAGCTTCAGAAAACCCACATAACTGACGTATTTCCGCCACCCCTGGCCTACAATTTACCAAAGGAAGGAAGCTGGTGTAGAAAAAAAAAAAAGAAAAAGACAAAAAAGAAAGGGGGGAAAATCGTTCTTTGACACGGTTTGGATGTATTTTGTATGTCTGTGTGCCAAAGCAGATGCTACATCCAGGGGCGCTTCTAGAAATACATAATGGGGTCGTCACCTGGGGGGGCTGCTGGGAATCTTGGGGTGGGCTCATCAACTTTTACTGGGATAGTTGCAATATTTGGGGAATGACTGGCAATAAAAACTGACTTTATGTGAAGGACTAAAATATATAACATGAATACATAAATAAATACCCCAGCTAAATGTCATTTCCTTTCTTAAAATTTTTATCAAAAACCAGGGCTGTCAACATCAGCACATTAGCGCATTAAAGCATGCAGCTAATCTGAAAAGTTTAACGCATTAATATTGCATAATGCAGATTGACTTGACCTAAACGTTTCTCTCCTTCAGAGGGTTACTAAGTTCACAACAGCGCGGTCTTGTACTGCAGTCATTCACGTTTGTGATAAAGTCAAGTAGCAGTCAGTAGTAATTGCAACAATGAATTATCCTTCCACCGAAGTGCAGGCAGTTCATATAGTCAACGTATCTAAACTACGTTTGAAACAAAGCGACTTCTTTTAAACCGTCCTGAATGTAAAGACCTGGTTTGGTTTGAGAAATTAAAAGATTTTCTTTAACATTTTTGTGAGAACGTGCTATTTATTTATTTATTTATTGCATTTACAATTCAAGCTTACAACAGCATGGTGATTAATAGTGATTAATCACAGCGCTATAGTTTGATTAATCTCATTGAAAATGTTACTTATCAAAACATGCAGATGTAGAGTTTTCTTTTGGTGGCAGCATCATCCTCTGTGGATGGAGCTCTGAGAGACCCTCACACCCCCAGCCTCTCCTTCCCCACCAGCTGGACAATGTGCTTCTCTACGACAGGTTTTCACTTGTAGAAAATAGAAGCACACACACACACACTCAGACGCATCCATCATCATACTGTGAAAGCTCCGTCTGCTGCTCTGCTAAAGTCACCAACACAAAGTGTGCTCAGCCACATTTTACTGGCCTGTAAAGGTCAACATTTCATGAGCGCGCTGTAAATATTTGAAACATATGGGTTGTCAGGCTTACCCTTGGATTAGGCTTTTTGTATTCATGTGGTTCTAGATCTGCAGCGCGGGGAAACTTCCCCAGTGACGACTGGGGAATCCTGCGCCGCTGCCAGATTAAGGTATATCCTTTGGATCAGGAGTTAGGATAACGACGTTATGCAATCACTGCACTGTGTAACCTTAGGTTTCAGTTCTCTGCTGCGTCATGTCTCCACCTATTCTGCCATGAAAACTTCTGCAACGCTTTTCATTCTCTTTATGTGACATAATCACAGGTTTGATGTAAACGTTTAGGAATGGCAGCAACAGATTAAAGTTCCTCTGAACCTCCTGTATGGGATTAAAGTGCTAACTCTAATGAATTGGAATTAATTTGCCACATTATTGAAGTTTTTTTGTTGTTCTTATATTGAGTGTAGACATCTAATTTTCATTCATAAGTAAGCAAAAATAAAATAAAATAAAAATCTCCTACCTGAGCACTATATCTCTTCAGCTCCTCCAGAGACTGTCCTCCTGGTTAAATTATTTGAATGGCATTTTGTTTTAGTTTCAATTACTAAAGAATAAACAAATAATTGATAACAATGGGGTATTTTATTCTTGCCGATACACCTGCTGAGGTTTGTGGAAGTACAATGACAAAATGCAAGAAAAAAGTTGAATGCTTTTGCAATGTACAATATATTAACTATGGACTTAAAGAGTTTAAGGTTGTCTTTTTTCTATTCAACAAATATGTCTTACACAAAGTTATATGCATTTTGGTGACTAGATAGAACACACTTAAAATGTTATATTTGGAGAAGTGTTCAAGGCAAAGATGAAGATGTAAATACCTCCAGCAAGCTGGTGTTTTTACCACCCTGACTGACAAAAAAGAATCTCATATTCCTTGGCCACATTAAATGCCACAGATGTTACTGTATATATATATATATATATATATATATATATATATATATATATATATATATATATATAAAAAGCGATTCAAGGGACTGTTTCCAGAATATGTCCTCATACACTAAAAGGATGTTTGCACAAATGTTTCCAGCACCAGCAGAATGTATTTTCTTTACTGCAGAGCAGGGATTTGAGCATCTTACAGCGGCCTGGTGCTCCACTGTGAAATCTAGAGGTATTGATTTCTCGGGAGCCAGAGCATTTACAAAGGATATGGTGTGTATGTGTGAAGAGATTTTTTTTTTATTTTTTATTACTTTCCCTCAGATCCTTCATTTCTCAATCCCAGGCCTGTACAAAATACACACTGTCAGAATCACTGTTATCTCATCAAAAAATAACCTTAAGCCAGTCTTCGCCCCTGACCTCGGATTGAACGAATCCTTATCGTGGCCGAGGATGCAAACCAAAAAAAAAAAAAAATAGACAATTCTGCTACTTATACATCATAAAAGTATGACAGCCTCCCTCTGCTCGCCCCCCCATACCTCCAAGCACAGGCGCTTCTAAGCGTTTCAAAGAAACCAGTGTTTGAGTGACTCCGATGTGGGAGCTCAGAGTCTATAGCTGTGGATTAGACTCACAGCAAATAGTAGCATGGAAGAAACAGAGGTAATCTCTTCCCTCTCCCTCACAGCCCTCTCTCCATACCTGGTCCTCCGGTTTTTTTTTTAAGCTCCTTACTGAATTAGTTCTCGCAAAGCTACTCACACAGAGAGGGGTTTATTCGCAGTGGGGGGAAAACGGCAGGAAAACAAGACCGTTCGCTGGTTTGAATATTGACAAGTTGCTCACCTACCCGGTTACAGTTCTCCACAGCAACCGAGGGAGAAGGATGGAGGTTCGTACTCTAAACCGAAAGGAAATACCACATCTAACATCTCTATGTTTGTTTATACTCAGATACACGGCATAATCAGATGTGAATAAAAAAAAAAAAATCTCATTATCCCCACTTGCTCAATGTAGTCCTTGGTATAATCACCCACAGTACATCACACTGTACTCTATCTACCCGACAGCACAATCAATTTGCATAAAAGTAGTTTTGCTTCGCAATTTCCCTGAACCACCACATTAGCTGCAAGTATTTCAGCCTTGCCACTTATCGCTGCCCGCACTATGAAGATCTCAGAATAAGCTGAAAGAGTCTCACAAACATTCTGTGTTGGATAAATACTCTGTTAAAAAGGTATTTTAAGAAAGACAGCCGCAATCTTACCGCGGACCACATGTGGTGTAAACCCAAAGGCATTTATCTTCTGACATTAGCCACCTCAAATATGGTCAGACACGTAGACTAGAGCCCAAAAAGAATAAACAACAACAATTAGAGGTCTTAAGTGCAGATTATATTAACAACTTTGGAACTTTTAATAGTGGATTATAAGTGTTCACCAATGAGGTTCTGATCTGCGGGGGTACAGAAGAAATCGCTTTCAGGGCGTTTTGGACTCGGTTCGACTGGGGACCAAAACTGTGACATTTGTTACATTTCCAGCTGGTGAGGTTCGCGTTCACGCAGTCCAACAACCCAAACTCTTTTGAAAACCTGTTTACCACCTTGCCTGTGGTGACGGTGCTCCAATAATCACTGCAGAAAAAGACACTAAAACCTCAGAAGACGAAATGAGTGCAACGTCCTTCTTTGGAAAATGGAAACAAAATGCCAGTGCTGTTAGATTTTAGCAGCTGTGCAGGATTTCTCTTTTGGTTTTCTGAAAGACCATGAGCCATTTTTCCAGCTAACGTTAGACTCTCACATTTGCTCTGGTTGTTTTCACCATTATTCCCTGTGCCTAAGTTCGCTGCTGCTGCTGCGCTTGCATCCATGTACACATTCAAATCACGCCAGAGTTCACTTCAACCGAGCTGAGACCTAGATCTTTAGGCGAACCAGAGTTCACTTTTTTTGGTCCGCATCAGAGTTTGATTGACACCTCCCCGAACTAATCAGACTTTCTAAGCAAACAAACTGGAGTTTGATTAAAGTGGAGGCTGGTGTGAATGCACCCTTAGTTTCACTGAATTTTCCTGTGGACTTTTAGCATCATCTCTGAATTATCTATCTGTATCCCTGTCTCAAAACCCAAAATTCAATGTGGTGTTGAATGCAGTGTAGAACTCACCACCACTGGAGTCTTCTGCAGTGGATACACTGCTCTACCTGGCAACCCAACACAAAGTATGAGTTTGGGAGTTGGCTGCCCAGTTTCACATTTGCCGCAGAGGGAATTGTGGTATGAGGGAGATTCTCAGTAGCTGGACTCCTGAGTTCCATTGCAAGAAACTCTTTGTGCTTCATGACATTTAGGATTATGCTCCTACTATGCAATAATAGCTTGGGGATGTATGACTGTGCACCAGTGGATGAAATAAGGTCCGTAAACGCACAGACAAGCAAGTTGGGTGAGGTGAAAGTTGAACAGAGCCCTGACCTCCATCTGATAAAACACCATCGGAGTAGATCTGCAAGTCAGGCTGTCACGTCCAACATCAGTGCATGACCTCACAGATACTCTCCTGAAACAACGGTCAAAGCTTTCCACAACCATGAACCTAAACCTTATGGACAGCTTTTCCAGGAGAGTTGAAGATGTCATTGCTGCAAGGCGCTTAAAGTAGTAGGCATGTAGAAAGAATGATATTATTAACACGTTAAAGAAGTCGACAAAATAACTTCAACAGCATATTCTCGCCATCATTTCAGCCTGGAGATTTCAAGAGCTGAACTGAATGTAATGATGAATCTGGAATCCAGATTTGCCTAAGCTGTAGCCCATCTGTGAAGAGGGAAGAACTCAGTGCATGATATGCAAACTTATCATAGGATAAATTCAGACACATTGAAACCAAAAGGATAAACTGTAAACAACTGCATGTATATTCTTCATGTACATGACAAACTCTGTATTTCAGGTTTGAGTGGTAACTATATGTTAGCAACAAGAAAGTAATACATCTGATCCTTAAATGAGGGAAGATTGCACCTAAGTATACCCTTTCAAACACTGCTTAAAACGGCTTGCCATTATTTATCTGTCGAACTGCAAAAAGCGTGAATCTTGATAGTCTCAAAAACTCGGCTAGTTGTTTTAAATATCCACTCATTGGACTCCCGACTGAAACATCTCAATTTGCTTCCTGGGGCAGGCTGTCTGTGAGGGAAAACATAAGTATGTGGTTGATTGCCTTTGGGGCTTTTGGCTTCCTCTGTGACACATCACAGAATAATTCACCAGTTTGGTGGCAATTTACAGGCGGACTCAACAAGAAATCAGCCTGGGGCCTTCAGTCAGCGAGCTTTACTCTCGGGAACACTCCACGGCCAACGATGGGATCGCAGGGGATCGGATCCTGCAAACCGCCACGTGCAAAATTAACCTGCTCATTCTTCCTCTTCATCTCTCCTATTCGGTGTTATTTCTGTGGCCTGTTTTAAAACCGTCACTCTTGGATAAATTAAAATGCTGCATAAATTTCAAAAGAACCTCAACAATCACTTAGACTCAAGTTGCTTCATTATCCACAGTTGAGAATGTTTACATCAGTCAAAACGGAGAAGATGTTTATCAAGTAGGATGTGCCTCTCAAACATCAACACTAACTGCGTTTCTTTTACCAAACTTTGTGGATATTCTACTAATGTTGGAAAAAATCCCGCAATTTTGAAACTGCTCTGTTTCCATTAAATAAGAAACGCAATTAAAATCACACATGAATAAGTTTGTCGTTCACGTGATAATTCATTAAAAAAAAACATGCTTCCTACCACTTCCTGTCGTCTTCGTTTTATTTTTACACCAGCAGTAGCATCCAGTTGTTGATCAAATGACTTGTGTGATGCGAAAAAAAAATGTTTCCATTGCAGTTTTGCAAAAAAAAATAAAAATTTTGATGCAGCAAAAAAAAAAAAGCCTCATTCTAGCAAAAAAAAAAAAAAAAAAATGCTTTTTTTGCTAGAATGAGGCTTTTTTTTTTTTTTTTTTTTTTAGGAAAATACATTTTTGTGCATTTACATTACAAAAATGTATTTTCCTAATTTCAATTTACGCAACCCCATCAGGGTTTACCCCAGAAAAGTTGCTCAGGACGCTAGCGCAGTCATTCTACCAGCTGGCTATTCAGTGGCTAGATGGGATGACATTTCAGTTATTTGGCAACAATGAGAGGAACCAGGGTTAAAATAGTCAATGAGGGACTTAAACCTAAGGATACTACAGCAACTGATGAGCATGGAGGTCGTGTAATCAAACTAGGGGTCTGTTTTGCTGTCAAGGGTTCAGTGTCATTTCGCTAATTAGATTTAATGAAAAAGCAGGACAGGTTTGAATTGTTGAAACGGGGACCAAAATTAGGCATTTCATCTGGAGAGTGATTTCAACACACATTGAAATAAGAATAACACTAAAAGCCCCAAATTAGCATGACTTCAATGAAACTTCTATCTGCCTGTGCAGTCCATCACCGCAAGTCGAGGGATGCTGCCACCTCGAATAAACGAGGGAACAACCGAACGCTTCACAAGAAGCCGTCGACAGAGGCGTTCAGATACCAATAATTTAAGTGGGCAGGTTGTAAATTCGAGTGCTTTCGGATATTTTACACCGCCGAGGACCAAGGTTTAATCAAACAGAAAGACTGGCCCCTGCTGGCCCCTGAGCCGTGTGGGCGAGAGAGTTGAATTTATTGGCAACACTTGAAAAGGCACTGTAGCTTTTATTACAGTCATCATTCAGGGCGGAATTAGTAATGCGACCAGCCATTTTAGTGAAATAAATTGAGTTAAGAGAGTGATGTGGATAAATGTCATGTTAAATGCCAACATTAAAAACAGTCTTTTAATGTGTTCCCTGCTCCCAGAGATCCCTGAGCCAAGAATTCCCACCTCCCCCCTTCCCCACCACTGTATTCTTGTTTCAGTTCCAGTTGTTGCTCAACATTTTGAGCAAAAAAAAAAAAATGCCATTATGATTTTTTTATCGATCCTTGATGTTGAATGCCCTCCCTGATGTTAGAGCAACAAAGCTCTCTGCCTCTCTGTATCGCTTGTGACAGCGCAAGAAAGAAAGAAAGAAAGAAAAAAGCCTCCCCGAAAGAAAAGCCGATCAATATTTCACTCCATCGGCGCTTCGATTCCCATCGGCTGGTGTAAAGATAAAATAAGGATGTCTTCTGACTTCATCTCTGAGATGAGCAGGCACATCTCGTGGCGCTTCCACCGGATGGTATTATCATCTCATATCTTTAAGAGTGTGTGCAGCGAACCACGTCTCCCTGGAGGTACAGTCAGGAAGTCATCGCTTGTTCAGCTCTGAAAATCCCTCATGGCCAAGTTGTACTATCACTGTAACATTATGTGCAAGTGGTATGTTCTCAAGTGCTCCACTGATCTGAGCTAATGTTAATAGCTGAAAGGCTTTCACTGAGTGCTTGGACTGATTATTGACATTTCTCTTTAGATCGGCTCTAATTTTTTTTTACGCTACGAAATGGGACTGCTAAAATTTGTTGAAATTTTAACCGAGTATGCCAATTTATGTTCAGTAAATAGTTTTTAAATTGTTAACCACTTTATTTTGTGAGAAATCCTACCCAAATTTTGATTACAATATAACAAAAGATGTTGGTTGAGTTGGTGTATTTTCTCTTTCATATGCTGGCAGTAAATAACAAAGCTACCTTCGATTTTTTTATTTTTTTTTTCATGGTTATGTGGCCCAGTTCTGTATGGTGTGTGTGTTTATTGGTGTTAATGGGGTAAAACTTACAGCACTCTGCCGCTTTAGGGTGGGGGGGATGACATACACACGCAGCCACACACTCTTGTACCAACACATAAATAATCCAAATGGTTTAAGGTCATGCAAACACGGGTTACTATTACAGCAACGTGGTCTGGCCTACTTTGATGCTAGATACAGTCTTGATTTAAAAACGCAATAGGATTTCATCTTTAGATATTGTTGTATCTGACAACTTAAACGCTTTTACCTTATAAGTGTCCAAAACATCAGTGGCAGTCCGGGTTAGCTGTTCACAAAGCTGAGTATGTTTCCGAATCATGTTTCGAATCTTCACTTATTTAACTAAAACCACATCATTTAAATCATCCTACACTATTAAACTGGAAACAAGATACGCAATTATGGGGCGTATTAGTCATATTTTACTTTATTATGGAAGAATATTAGCAGAGTAACAGTTAAGACTTGCCATGAGATATTGTGGTTGACCAAACTTGCTGTGTTGCAGCAAGAAATTAAGTTTGTTTTTAAGCTCTGGCGTGTTTAGCAGTGATGCTAACGCTAAAGTCAAACGTGCTAGCAAGTCACTGAGACAATCGTTGCCAAGCTGTGATTCTCAAGGAAAGGGTTGACGAGGTTGTTAGATTGTATTTAAAACGTTACCATTGTATCCCTTAATCGTCAAAACGCTTCTTCAGGTGGAAGATGAAGCAGATGAAATAACTGAAATAAGCGGAAAAATGGAGGATCCAGTGTAATTGGAATTGCTTGGTCACAGCTTGTACGTTTTAAATCTGTGCATACTATAATTATATTATTTAGTAATGTAAGTTTTAACAAGGAGTCAGAAACATTCCCCTGAGGTTTTGTGACATGGTACATTATTCTGCTGGAAGCAGCTTTCCGAGTATGAGTTCATTGTGGTCACAGAGGGAAGGACACGGTCAGCAGCACCATTCTCTTGGACTGTGAGTGTTTCAACAAGATATTAAGTCCCACATGTCATGAGAAAATATCTCTCAGCTGTCTCATGCTCTACGCTGTTGCCCATCTGCTACAAGATGCAGCTTGCTGTGCTTTTCAGTGATGGTATTCTGCATACCTCGGTTAAACTGATTATTTATTTGAGCTACCGGTCTGTTCACTCTTGTCTTAACTCCCACACTACAAAAGAACATTTTACAGGCACAGAACTGCTGTTCACTGGATATTTTTCATCCAGTGAACATCTTTTTTTTTTCCTTTTTTTTCTGTTAACCAGAGAGAAGCTCATGCATGAAAATCCCAGATGAGCAGTTTCTGAAACACACGGACCAGCCTGCTAAACTGAAGCAACACGTTCAAAAATCACACAGACCCCTTATGATTCCCCGTTTTGATTCTCAGTTTGAAAGTCTCATTTATTTCTAATTAGATGATTACATTCATTTTAAAAATGGGTTTAAATGTGGTTTATTTTTTTTAGTTTAGCAATAAAACTTACAGAATTTCTACTCAGAAATACTAAATAAAATCTACCTACATAACAAGGGGACAAATTATAACACCAGTCCAACTTATTAAATTGTAATATTTTTGGCGAACGTTGTCTTTGAAGCTCCACAGCGTAATTAAATGTGAGATTTCATTAAGCAAAGCTAAGTTAATTTTAAAGGGCTTACACTGTGTCCCCAAAGGTCAATGCATTTCTTTCGGCAAAATAGGCTGACTTGTGTATAAAATTAATTTTCAAAGTGATTAAATTAATTTGCATAATTTACATGACAATGTGTGCCATTAATTAGATGGTTTGTGACCTTTGGAGCAGCGGCGTCACACTGCAGCTCCGACACGGTGACGATCGCAGCTTTTCTGACACCAGTGCACAAGTGCAAAACTTCTTAAACTGTGTGAGCAGAAGCAAAGACCGATGGGGTGAAAGGTGATTCTTGTGACATGCAGTGTGTCTTTTCTGTCTCCTCTGTGAGAGACAGACAAGTATTCACAACTGTCGCGCTGCAATTAGCACCAGAGCAACCACATCCCACACATCTGAAATTTTGAAATTAATCTCAGAAATTGTCTAGAAAAAAATTAACTGAGTTTTGAAAGTTGAAGATTTCTTTTACTTTTGGAACTCAGAAATGTGAAGTTTTTTTTTGTTTTGTTTTTTTTGCAATTTATTGACTTTTCACAGTAAGACATTTTAAAAAGTAAAAAAAAAAATTCAACTCGAAAATTTGAAAAAGATTTCATAAAATATTCTAAATATTTTACATTGTAAATTTTCAACGTAGCTTTTCAAAGTAAGAAATGTCAGAGTTTCAAAAGGCGAGAATCTTTGGTTTATGGAACTCTGAAAATTCCTTTTCTTTTCCCCTAGAAATTTTCTCTAAATTTTCTCTAAATTAATCTCTAAATTTCTTAGTTTTTTTTGGCTGGTATTTACTCCTTCATCTACAATGGTGCCAATACACTGTAATACCAAACAGACACCTCCCACCCAGTCACACAAAAATGTTCGCCCATTTTAAAAATGTTCCTCGGAGTCGTGGCCGTGGGGTACTGCAGCCTGTAACTGTTCACAAATGGCCCATTTCTCAACGTGGAAAACCAGGTAACGCGACGCCACATTAGCAATGGGGTGACGTCTCCTCACAAAATGACAAGACGCCGCCTGGGAGGGCTTCAATCACCTGGGACCTCATTTTAAAGGACGCGTGAGTAAGCGAGCGAATGACGCAGAAAAGAAAAGAAAAACTACGGAAAAAAGAGAGATTCTCCTCTTTTGCTTGTTTTCAACATGGTATAATGAGCACAATGTTAACAGACAAAAAAAGTAAACAAAGGAGGCAGCATAAACAGGCTGACGGTAGGCAGACAGTCTGCGTCCCGCGTAATGAGGGAGCCGCCGAGACGAGCCCACATCCTCCTCCGTGGTCTGAAGTGCACGAGATAAAGAGCCGGGGACCAGTTCGTGGCGCGCGCGCTGTGATAAATCGTAACATTTCATCTTCCGATGATACAAAGTGCCGTGTTCGAATTGAAACGCGAGTAGTAAAAAAAAAAAAAAAAATTCAGATGAACACAAACGGCAGCAAGTAAGTAAAACGAGAAAAAGACAGCGCCTGTTCTGGGAAGTTGAGTAGGGTTTAAAAACAAAACATCTAAAAGCTTCTTACGGTTAAAAGCTGAGGATGGAACAAGCATAGCAGATTATTGAGAAGAAGAAGAAGAAGAAAAAAACACCCACTTAGATAAAATAGTATACTGGTGTAAAAAAAAAGAAAAAAAAAGTGACATTACGTTAAGGAGGACAATCTCTCACTTAAAGCTAGCAGTAGCCCTGAAGCAGTGCTCCTATTAAAGCTGTCTGAAGTCAAAACTGATCAGCACTGACCTGTTGCTTGTGGAGACTCAATTGCCTGAAAAAAAAAAATACAGTCATAGACTGCATTTCATTAATCTTCAAACCCTATATAACTACGGCTCCAACAACTGAAAAAAAGAGGAAAAGAAGCACAAAAGAGTGACAAAAGCTATAGTTTCCTGTCCTCTGAGCTGCACTGATATGGATTATCTCAAGTGTAGATACGGCTCATACACCCTAACAGCAGCCGAGAGGCTTCCAGAATAACAAATGAGAGGGAAGAATAGCAAATCAGTGACTAACAGATTGAAAGTTAAAAGGCTGTAAAATGAGTGTGTGTTCACAGAGGGCGAGAGACGGGCCGTATTATGCTCCGCAGTCCCCTGGCCTCTACAAAGCTCTTGATTAACAAACAGTGACTCCTGAGATAAAACACACTTATAGGCCCAGCATTGGTTCGCATGTAAAGACAATTTGAGTTTTTGATGCATGCGCGCATTTACTACAGGTAAAAGAAGAGAGAGAGAGAGAGAGAGAAAGAGAGAGAGAGAGACGCTTTTTATGCTGCTGCTTCTTCGCAGAAAGGCTTCTGATACGGCCTCTTGGACATGGTTTTGTCCGTGTTTAGGGTTTTTTTTGTATCATGTTATCAATCAACCAATCAATACAGTTTATTTGTATAGCACATTTCAGCAACAAGGCAGTTCAAAGTTCTTTACATCTTAAAGAAAAACACAAAAATACAAAGTCTTTGCAAAGTCATAGAACACACAGTCAATACTTTAAACTGCATTTTGTCAGAATGGTGTTAGTGTTTCATTTATGATGTTTCTAAAGTAGCTCTAACCAGGTGGGTTTTTAGTCTAGATTTAAAGGAGCTCTGTGTTTTGGCTGTTTTGCAGTTTTCCGGAAGTAATCAATGTGACTAAAGACAAATGCATGGATGAGTTTCTCTCATTGGGACATTAGTCCTCTAATCCTGGAAATGTTCTTCAAGTGATAGAAAGCCGACTTTGTAACAGTCTTTATGTGGCTCCGAAGGTTCAGATCAGAGTCCATCACTGCACCCAGATGTTAGGTCAACTCAAAATGAAATATTTATTTTGAGTCATCTTTAGAAAATCATTATTTATTGATTGATATTTTATATCTCCTGTCAAATTAGACAAAAAGTTTGGTGTGTTTGTGTGTATATACCTGCTTTGCATCAGTGCATGTGTTTTTGTGTGGACAGAAGTGGAAGTTGTGTGGAGGTGAAGTGTGGACAGAGTGGCAAAGAGGGTATCTAATAAGTTTCTACACTGAAAACTGCGAATCGTCCGTGTCATTTAGTTGAATTGAGATTTTATATCGTTGCAATTGGTGCAGTTGTGACTTCTAGTTTGAAACCATTTATTTCCTCTTACCTAGAATTAAAACTAAACATAATCAACAGACTCAATTTATCTTTAAAGCAGCAGCACGTAAGTTTTATAAAGCGGACAACGGCGATAAATGGTTTTGGACATTTATCAGCGCGGACATGAGTTTGATTGACAGTGCTAACTCCCTCCTCCTGGCTCTGATTGGTTGTTTTTGGTAGAACTAGACAATAGCAGCTTACACTTTTTTCCCCCAGTGTAAGCTCTGTTGTTGCTTTTGTTTTTGTTTTGTTTTTTGTGTACAATCTTTCAGTTTTTCATTTCTTCACCGTAAAAAAAAAAAAAAAAAAAAAAAAAACACAGACACCGTGTGCTCGTTAGCAGCCTCCCGTGTGTGTTGCGTTCAACTACAGACAACGAACAACAAGCCACGTGCATCCGCCTATTGACGGAATGCAGAAAGAATTTTTCAGAGCTTGTAAATTTTACACAAGTCGGTTTTGTTTTCATGCATAATTTTAACTCCCAAGAATTTGCTCGCCTTCACTCCGGATTGCAAACCAGGCCGGAGCGAACGCACTCTCGGTGTTCTGCATCTGCACACATCATCCCGACCCGCAGCCGCTGATCGTGCGAGGAGGAAGAGGTGCGTGTCGCATGAAAACAGATCATGAAGGAGCATCAAGGGACGTGAGGCGCGAGGCTTTTGTGAGTGAATATATGGATCATTTGGTTTATAAATGAAGACATGAGGCCCGGCTGGCATATTACTTTTATTCACAGAAAAACGCTGCAGTCGACTTTTGAGTTCATCCCTTGTAATGACTTGGTTAAATATAATTTATGACTCGGATCATAAGTTATTCAGCAAGCTGCCGATGAATTATTTAAGTCCGAAATGTAATATCTGTGGTTGTGTGCGATGCTAGATTTTCATCGTTACAGATGGAGGGGGACTGCTTCCACCAGCCGGTTTACGCTAAGCGGCTTGCTTCTGTAAATTGATACAGCTGCATTCGGGCAAATATGAAAAAAAAAAAAAAAAAAAAAGAAGAAGTGTTTATCCTCTTGCTGGATGGCATAACACTGAGGGATTTTCTTCCGCAACACAATGTGCGCACCCATTAAAATCATTAGTTCAAGGCCAGCACTTAATCCTCTGTGAAACGCAGAGGATCCAGACTGTAGAAGATAAGCAGATTTTGTCCTACTTTCGTTTAAGAGTAAAAGGCCACTTCTACTCAGATGATTGAATCTCATTTGTGAAGAGTGCTCGGTTTGCGGCGCCGGAGCAACGTGGCAGTCGCGCTCCGTCGCTAATACGGACACGATGAAACGCTCTCGCCCATTTCTCCCCGCCTGTTTGACTCGTCGGCTGCAGTGCGCCGAATCCATCTTTCCACAGCCCGGTGGAGGAGTTGCTGCAGACAGCTTGTTAAATATGCATTGACTGACCGGTGGGCAACCCTGTGAAGTGTCAGTGAGCTTCAAGTCAAACTGAAGCAAAAAAAAAAAAAAAAAAAAAAAAAAAAAAGGTAAGACGGGTGCCGGTGTCAATCAAAAAGCCTATCCACATCCAAGAGGAAGATTGCACCATAACGAGATTAACCAGGTTTCACCCCACCACGTCCTTTCTCTGAATGTTACTGTGTGTTTCATGCTGTTTGACCAACACGTTGTAGCTTTTCTCTGTTGCTCTTTCTCAGCAGATAATTTCGGCGGCGGTCTCTGGTGGGAGGAATTGCTAAGGCAAGGGAGAAATCAAACCAAGTTACTCTCTGCAGCGAGGGTTTTCCCCCAGAGCTCATTCTGTATGTCCAAAACCCTTCCAAGACTGCATTTTGCTCAAGGGATTTAGATCTGTGCTGTGTGTGTGTGTGTGTGTGTGTTTGCAGTATCCAACAGCAAAACAAGCAGCATTTTTACACACAGTGACTTGCAAAATTGTTCATACTCCTGCAGCTTTTTCACGTTTTATCACATTGAAATAGACTTGTTTGTTTTATTGAGATTTTATCTGACAGACTGTTAAGAAGCAATCGTTTTTTTTTTCTCTAACCTTAGTTCTAGAATGTGTAAATGAACCTTCTGTGTGTGGTTGAAATGTCTGTTACAGTGTGGTTGTGTCTTTTGTGGCAGCCATCTTGGATGAGGATTGAAATGGGAACAATGTCATCGTAGAAAAAAAACGCCTCAAGTTTGATGCAAGCTATGTAGATCAGTTTGGTCCAATGGATCAATCAAATGATCAATCAAATAGATCAAAGTTTCATTTGACCCAATCAAAATGGAACATTTTGACCTTCATGCTAAATGCTACATCGTTAGCATCGCGGCATAACTGCCTACGTAATATTTTGGCCAAATTGAAATATCTGCATAGTATTGATCACACTGCAACATCACCAAACCTAATTGCCTATGTCCTCAGTGTTGTTACAGTCAAAAATCTGGATTCCCCCACCCCCGTATTTTATTAGTGCTTTTTCTTAATTTTCCTGAAAATGTTAAAATGCAACTCATGCTGCGAGGTTCACAACGTGTTACGATAGAGTGCAATGGAATCGGTTACTTTAAACGACATCAATGTGTTAAAATGGCCCAGTCAAAATCTAGATCTGAATCTAACTGGGAAAAATCTGTTGAGAAACTTGAACGTTGACGTTCACAGATGCTTTCCATCCCGTCTGGCTGAGCCGGAGCTGTGTGCTGGCTAAAAGAGAACGGGGCAATGATTTCAATCTGAAGATGCGCAAAGCTGCCAGAGTCAGACCCCACCAGACTCTCAGCTGTCATTCCACAGAAAGACGGTTCTGCAACGTACTGACTCCGGGGGAGTTGAGTACAAATGCCCTCTGCTATTCAGATTTTCGACTTGCAAGCATTTTGTAATTTTCCTTCCATAATCACGATTATGCTCTACTTTGTGCAAGTCTATCCCACGGATTCCTCCAGTAAGACACAACAAAGTTTGCGGTCGTAACATATAAATACGGAGGGAACAAAAACACGCACAGTTTCAGCATCTGTGATCAAAGGCAACTGAACCAGAACAGTCGGCGCTGAGTAAGCTTTTCGCCGAGTGTGTTTTTCCTAGAAAGGTGCTCAAAAAAAAACAAAAAAAAACAGCATAGACAGTTTTCTCTGCAGAAAACAACACAGGCTCCCTCAAAGTAAGTCAACAAGTACAGTCCAACAGATTGAGGGCATGACTGTTTCTGGTGATGCTTCCATTTGGTGGGTTTCCAGGTGGCAACCGGGCTGACAGTTCTGGGGCTGTTCAGCTGCAGGCTCTGCTCACTGATCTCTCTCCTGAGATGCACTTCAGCTCCGAGCAACAGAGCAGCCACAGAGATAACAGAGAAGTCAATTTTCTCCACTTTCTTCTTGCTGCTTACTCTTACTCTCTCCCTACCCTCCCCACGTTCCCGCTAAAAGAGAAGCATCTGCGCGCTTGTGAAAATAAAAATCAGGCGAGACAAAGATCTACCTTTAATCCAAGCGTAAGCAGAAACACGCCGGCGTGTGTGTACATTTTGTGGAGCAAACGCTTTTGGCATGTGCGTGCGCGCGCACGCCGTCCCGGCAAACGCCACGCTTTTCTCTCTCGTCCCCGCTGCGCCTAAAGGAGCTCTCGCAAATTTGTACAAGATGAGAGAGGCTGAGATGCAGGGGAGGGAGGCGAACTGACAGAAAGAGAGAAGCAGAGAGAGAGAGAGACTAGAAGGATTCTCCACCTCGCTTCACTTCTCCTTGGCACCCACAGGCTTCTGCAAAGCTTTTAGTAAGAAAACAAGCAGCTGTGTGATGGATCAAACAGCAACAGCAGCTACTTCTCAGCCTACCCGGCACACTGCGAGCTTTGATATTTCAGTCACTATCGCTGCTCGTGTTGCGTCGGGTAAATGAATCCTTTATTTTAGAGCTGTCGCCATCAGTCGTTCCTCGACTGAAATCCACCTTCTTGTTCAAGCAAACCTGTCATTCATGAAGCCCGTCTCACCGGCCCGTCCCAGGCGTCCCACTCGCCTCTCCCAAGACCGACTTTCAGGAAAGTGAGCCGTGTTTTTCCCCCTCGCTCCAATGTTGGCCGTAGGTGAATGATGTGTTGTAATTACTGCCAGCCCCGTGGGCAGAAGGCAAAACAGGGTTTCACTCACTTTGCGTGAGTGTGTCTGAAGTGAGTGAGTGAAGAGATGCCGCTGCACCCACTCACCGACTCCTTTTCCAAACGCTTGTTGCGACATGAACTCTTCTGTTATTGCTCAGGGCCGGGGATGTCGAACTTCATTTAGGATTAGAAAAGTCATGTCTTTTACTTTTTTGTTTTATTTACCTCTTGTATCTTGACACTTTTCTGTTGTTGTCAAACCAGTGGAAGAAAATCCAGATTTTCAGCTTGAGAAATTGTAAAACAAGTCTGGCGCCAATTTAAAAATTGCAGAGGAAGTACGGGAGAGCCTAAAGAATGATACACGCTTTCTATTCAGAGTCTTTATTAACCCTCCTGATGTTTACTCTGTGAGCAGTCCGGTGGGCTAGAACTAACCCCAGATGCACCTTTTGTAGTGTTTTTCGTGTGTGTTGTCTTGGGAACTGACGGTCTGACGGGACACCCTCGACCGTGACATTTGCTGAACTCCTCCTGATCAGTAGCAGGAAGGCTTAAACCAGAAGAAGTTGCTAAATTTATTGCTATAGTCATTTGAAAAAAAGGTGTTAGAGGGGTGTGAATACTCATAAATATGGCAACAATGTGACAAGCTGCATCCGTATGTTCAAACCGTTAGCGTCACCTCCAATAACAACATATCATATGCCTGATGGAGTATTCAGTCATTTCACCAAACTCTGATCTTAACTTGCACAGCAGCAGTTTCAGATTTCGCCATCTCGCCTCATAAAAGCTTAAAAATGGAGTGAAAACAGTGCGGAAAACAGGAAAGGTCACACATGCCATCAGTTTGGCAGTATTTCCGATATTAGAAACAAAAATTAATCAATAATTATCAATATTTACTGACATAAAAAGTTTATGTTGTGATAAGTTTTTCATCCACATCATCCAGGCCTTTAGGAGAGTTTAAGTTGTTTTACAATTTTTCAGATTGCTTGATCTACATTTCACATTTACAACTAGCAAAAATAGCTGTGCACATTTTTTTAGCCAACCTGAGACCTTGCTTCTTGTCATCGATGTGTGACATGATGAATTCATGCAGTTTGTAAAGACGAGCAGCGCATTCCAAGCCCCGGCAAACAGGGACAACAAATATAGACTCAAATTAGCCACGGCTCGGTTCATTAACAAGACGATCCATCTGAAGCCTGCAACACTTCAATTTACATCCACTTCAAGTTAAGCCTGCTTTAAGGCACACCCACTCACAGACTGCGCATAGATGCGCCCACTTCATTTTGCATCGTCTCCTTTCTTACAGGTAAACTTCAGAGACACAGTGCCTTTCATCTCCTCTCATTTATTTTAATAAGCGAGCGCGGTGAAGAAAACCGATGAAGGGAGAACCTTTTTGAAGAACAAGATGTGATGGTCAGAGACCATTTAAAGCGCAGTGCATGCATAAAGATTGTGGTGCATAATTAATGACGGATCAAGCTGTGGCTAGCAGCTGCTACATATCAATTGTGGATTTACTCGTTTGGCATGTGTTGGTTGCTTCTTACAAAAAGAGGAGCTGAAGTATTTGTAAAAATGATCATTTATTAAAGCTATTTGCTTGATGTCTTTCATGAGCTTGATACAACCTTTAATGTGAAAGTAGCAGAGTGAAATCAATTGTGCGTCTCGAGGACTATGGACTTTTCAAGAATAGAAAGTGAGACCCATTTATTGTGCTTTATGTATCCAGGGATATCGCTAGCCAGCAACATTCCTCCGCACATATTGAAAAATCCCATGACACTCCCAGGCTTCCTCTCTATTTTTTCAAAAGCAAGATACTTGTTTCAGTTTGAAAAAAAGTGTAACATTGTACACCCATTGCTTAAGACAGCTATTCTCAAAAAAAAAAAACTAAAGTGGAAAAACTACCTTTTTCTAACTTTTGGCTGTTCTCTTTTTAGGAGTCCCCACAACGAGTCACCCTCCTCCACCTCACTGTCTTCTGCGTCCTCTGCCTCCATATCCCCTCTAACTGCGTCCATATATCTCCTCTTTGGCTTTCCTGGTTGTCTTTTTCCTGGCAGCTGCATCTTGAATATCCTTTCCCAAATATACCCTCTGTCCCTCCGCTGCACATGTCCAAACCATCTCAGTCTGGCCTCTCTAACTTTATCTCTGTCTTTTTTAGACCTTCTAGGTCAAATATTAACTCAACCCCCAACTGATCATGGGTAGTATTCTTGGTTTGAGCCAAAATATCAGGTTGGTGTGTTCATAGGTTTAAAGGTAAGACTATCAAATACTTAGTTGAAAAGAATAACCCATAAGTTGAATAACAATATATTAGTAGGCTAATATTTGGGTTAAATTGAATGAGTTTAGTTATCAACCACATAATGTTTATGTCTGTAAACGTAGCAAATTGCACATTCACCATATGATACCATAAAATATTGTGTAATTCTGGTCTAAATTGATGGCATGAACAAATCTTTGGTCAAAGTTTTAATGTTTAAAACAGTAATGCTAGCATGTGCTAAAAACTCAGCAGCTAAATACAGCAGCTAGCACTATCTTACGTAAACATACTCAGTCTTTAGGGTGATTTGTAAAATTATAAGCTCAACTCACTGACATTAACATTACTCTAGAGTTTCAGTTTACAATCTCAGCATTTCTTATTTCATCCTGTAGTAGAAGTTCAGAGAAACAACAGCAAGCTCACCAGCTTGTTATTGTTTAGCTTCAAAATGGCGAAAGAAAGAGCCTCGTCGTTTTGCTAGCCACCTCTCCAAAACAGCAAACTGGGATGCTGTTTGCTCAAAACTGTCCGACTTCTGTAATAGCAGCATTTATTTAGGCCTCCGGTGTTTATCTGACCATCAAACTGACCAGAAGTGTGCTTCAGGATCATCACAGAACAGACACTGCAATGCATTCTGGGATCTTGGTAAAATTGCCAGTGGTCAAATTATGTTACTCCACGATGTTTCTTAAGAAGTGCCTCCACTTGTCAGTGATTGCAGAACCTAGTAACATGGATTTCTTTTACTGTTTGTGTTTATGTTACTGAAACATGCCGTTTCCCCCCCAGCATCTCACCTGGGGTATTTCAGAGGTTATTTTCCCTCAAAAAAAAAGAAGTACATATTTCTCTTTCCAATTTCAATATTTGCCTCAACAGATATCTATTTTAATAGTACTCTTGCTAAAGACAACACTCTGTTCAACTAGCACCATGGACATCCTTAGGTAAATAATTATTTCTGCTGAACAGAGAGCGAATATTGAGAGAGAGAGTGGCCCGCTGTAGCAGTGATTATCCTGGAGGCAAAATCCCATCAGTTTCATACAGACTAAAAATTCAGATGCGATTCAGGCAGCACGAGCGGCTGAACTGGCAATGACTCTGCTCTCGTTTGAACCTAATTACACCAAAACTCGCCCTGTCAACGGTCCCCTCTATAGATTACCTATAAGGTAATAATTGCAGAGCAATAACCCAGTGAATTTTGGCTTGTACTGTCAGAACCTCTTGCTCTCCACTTTAAAGCTCTCATTTAGTCAGGGGGAACATTTGCACTCAGGGTCAGCCGCTCCACATCCCGCATTTCCAGCCAGCTAAATGAGGCTCTCGCTGTGGCCGCTGCAATCTTATTGATCCCTCTCCTGAGCTCACCAAGTGGAGTTTATGCACTAAATTTAGTTTAATGCTAAGGGCTCTCATTAATAATAGATTCATCAGCTGGGGGGCATGAAAAGTGTTAGGGGGTATTTTAAAGTAAGAGCATGTATGAGAGACAAAAAGAACAGTCTGATCTAGATGCGGCAGAAAGCAACAACAGGTGCTTAATTTCCCCGCATTTTTACGGATACGGTTGCAAAACTGATCACTTTTGAGAAGAAAATATTGGAAGGAAAAAATATGAATATTATTTTGAAAAGAATTGTAAATCTCCCAGCGCTACATCCAAATGCAGGCAGTCAGTGGGAGATAGGCATGATCCCAGCCAAACTGGTGAACAAGAGAAGCTGAAGCTCAGACGAAAAACAGAAAAAGAGAGAAAGAGCAGAATGATCTGATGACAACTAAAAGACATATTGACAAAATTTATGAAGTGGTTACTGATGATAGAGACTGGTATCTGTTTTGCTAATTTCCTTACTTTCTCAGGTCTTACCAGATTCTACTCAGTTCCTTCATTCATTTTTCCTCAACAGGTCTTGCCATATTTAGTTCAATAGTATTGCTGTAAAAGTATTGCCGTACCCGTCCACTCCCATTTGGGTTTAACCTCTGCATTTATTCTTCTTGTTCTGTGTGCGTTTGAATTTAAGTCAGTGTTAGTGGCTTATGGTTTACAGGCGTAATACCAGTGTGCGCCACACGTTTAAATGTTGCATCATTTTCCTTCCCCTTCAAAATAATTCACATTACAGCCCGATGAAATGCAAAGCAGTGTGACGTTTTGAACCCAAAAAGTTAATAAAGGTGTGTGTATGGCTTTCAATAGAAAACATTGTTTTGCACCAAATGGTTCAATGTTCTGAACACGACCGAGTCAAATCGTAAGCCTGTGATCCCGCTGACGTGGGATTACAGTAATGACCGTGTTATGACTAACACCGCTAACCTTAACGGCAGCCTCACACAGCGTTGTGTGAAGCCAGCCCCAACGTGAACATAAAAGCAATCTTGCGCATCGTTTCCAAAAATCAGAAATCATTAGCTGACGGCTCTCTGATTGCTTCCGAGAGTTTAATATCCGTTTAATTCCCGCAGGTTTAAGACATATTTACCAAATCCTGAATCCCGATAAGCCGGGGGTTTTTAAAAATTTTTTTTTTAAAAGAGTGACACGGTAGATGCTGCTGGAGCGGATCTTGTTTGGATCAGGTCCGCCCGCCTGGCCGTAGGGCGCAGCCTGTAATGACAGGCCTCCCAGCAGCCGCACAGCCACATGGAGCATGGCTCATCGCAGACAGCAGCCCTTACAGGGGGAATTATGTGGAGCGACCTGGCACCGCAGAACTAGATTTTCCAGCACACTGACTCTCTTGGGTTGTGTTGACAGTGAGTAAGCCTTGAATTTACTGTGCCAGTCAATAAATCCCCCCTACTCTGTCCAAACCAAAGGGAATTGATGGATCATTGGAAGCGCTCTTCTCTTCCTACGTGCTGTACTTGTTTCATGTTTTTTTTTTTTTTTTTTGCAGCTAGGGGTTAGTGTGTTCTGGGAGAGTGGGGAGTGGGCTTCCACACACCCAACCCCAAACATTCAGTCATTTGTAAATGCACAAGTGCAAAAAACACAAAACAATCTCCCTGAGCACTCATGTATGCACGAGGCTCACAAAGTACACCCAATCTGTTTGCTTTAAAAGTCGAGCTGCACTTTGATTTGAACAAAGCCACAACCAATCACAGCAGTGTTTTTCACCTTACAACCTGCAACCTGTTCCTAACCAGCCATCTGTTCCTTGTTCAGTAATCAACCCTCCCAGTATACATATGCAACTCATTCTCAGTTCCTCCTTGCTGGTTCCTCTCGTCAACCAACTCCCCTTTAATTCCCCGCTGTCAGTTTTCTCCTGGATTTCTGGTTTAGTTTTGGCTCCATGCTCCCTGTGATTTTTGTTCATTTTCAGTTTGTTCTTTAAAAACAAATCAACATTAATTATGCTCCCTTCTCCTGTCTGCATTTTGGGTCCACCGACAAACACTTCACGACAGCAAAAGTAACGGGGGGCTAAATTGAATCTGAACTCGTTTTAGTCAGTTTAATTCCTAACTGTGTGCTACCTCATTTTTGGCCTGGCACATAAAAGTCCAATGGAACACATTAAAGTTTGTATATTGTGACGTGACATAATGTGGGAGGGGTGTAAATACTTTTATGGCACTGTAAATGCAGCTGGCGTTATTAAGCCGAGGCTGCCAAGCTGAAACAGTTTTGTCACTCTCTCAAATCATCCATATACACTAATTGATGCTACACGCTGCTGTGAACAAATAAAGTCCCTGCTGGGATTAATAAAGTATTATTTAATTAAATGCAATCATGGCCAACTAAACACCCAGAATGAAAGGATGGTACAGTCAGCCACTTAACCTCACAGACCTGGAGCAGGATGTTAACATGCTCTGACAGGCTGCAGACAGAGATGGAGTTAAACACAGAAGGAAATTTCACTCTAGCAGAACTGTGTTTAAATGTCCTTTATTGAAACTAGAGGAATATTTTGTTCTGCAGGAAAAAGTAACAAAATGTTTTTTGTTGTTTTTTTTTAGTCAGGACTCGGGGTTTAGTCGGGTTTATGTTTAGACTGTCAAATGAAAAACTCTCAATGCACTATTAGCCTATCTGGACTGAGACTTTGGATAATCAGTTATAAAAAAATCAAAAATCAATAATAAAAATAAGTTGTGACATATTGAAGAAAAGATGTTTCACAATCTCAAACTGGTCAGAAACAAAATAGGACACATTTACATTTTTTCCAACTTAAAAGCAAATAAAATCACACAGCAGGCTTTAGGTTTAATTCTTTAGGAGTCGTGGAAAGAAGAAAGCTTTTTTTTTTTTTTGCTTTACTGCAAAAAACACAAAATTTTGCCAAGTTTTTTCTTTTTTGTTTCCTAATTCAAATGTCTTAGTTCACTTGAAATAAGACAAAACTAACTTACAAGTAACTTTTCATCAAGATATTGAAGCTTAAAGTAAATAATTTTTAATATTAATTTAAAAAGTACTTTTTTCATTTTCACATTATTTTAATTATAAAATGGGAAAATGTCTTGGAAGTGAAATAATCTACCAGTGGAATTAGTAGTTTTTCATCAATAATTAAGAAATAAA
This sequence comes from Poecilia reticulata, assembly GCF_904066995.2. Classification (NCBI taxonomy): domain Eukaryota; kingdom Metazoa; phylum Chordata; class Actinopteri; order Cyprinodontiformes; family Poeciliidae; genus Poecilia; species Poecilia reticulata. The sequence continues at coordinate 8,301,475 of NC_088838.1, forward strand.
ATAATCTCCTATTACTTGCGAAAATTCACTTGTAAGTTAATTTAGTCGTATTTCAACTATCTGAACTAAAATATTTGCACTGGAAACTGGACCAAAAATATTCAGACATCTGGAATGATGTTCTTTAGAAAAGTGAGTGAAACACCAGGACAAGAGCATCCAGCTGAAAGGGTCAAACTTGAAGGATGTTTTGTTGCGACAAGATGACCTGCTTATCATCATGTTGATTCCATCCTGATATCTTCTATGCATCAGAGGGTGATTGAACAAAAAATAAATAAAATCTGGAGCATAAGTGAACTCTGCGACAATGCAGCGTCCCAAAAGACACCAGTAAATCCATCAAGGATTCGGTAAAAACTAAGAAATTACAAGTTTGAGGCCAAATCAAACCTCAGGCTTTCAGCTTATTACTTAAGATGCTTTTTCAATCAATCAATCAATCAATCAATCAAATGTTATTTGTATAGCACATTTCAGCAGCAAGGCATTTCAAAGTGCTTTACATAATTAAAATAAAAACAGCATGTGACATTGAATAAACAGTGAGAAAGAGAAAGATAAAAAAAGATAACATTAAAACCTGCACCCCTTTTAGGACTTATTTTCACTTTGAAAACAAATTTTTGCTTGGTGAATAAAACAAGACAATGTTTCTGTTGCTTAAGTCCGATTAAGTCAATCTATTTTCCGTTTACAAAGACATATCTGCTGCGCTCTTGTCGGATTAGCTGTTACGGAATCCCCAAACGCGTACCTGTAAGCGTGAGATACGACTTGGTTTCTAAAACCATTTGTCTCTTGCTCTGATACTTTCACGTGACCAAAATCAAGACAAAGTAAAGAGCGACAACAGTAACCTCCACATGAGTGGCAGACCAACTTCCTGCTTCAGCAGACAGAGCATTAACCGCAGTGTTTTACTGTCGGCTTGTCTTGGCAGACACAGAGCTTCCACTTTGTGTGCAGCTTCAAGATCTTTTTATTTAAAATCCAAAATTCAATAACTTAAAGTAACTTACTTATATTTTTGTGGTGATTGTAATTTTTAGAAACTAAAAGATTTTGCGTGTGTGTGTGTGACAGCAGGGAGATGAGCGCTGTGGATTTCCCTGCCCGGCTGCAACAACTAATGCTCTGATCTGATCTGATCTGATCCGATTGGTCGCTGGTCCATGGGGGTTAAAATGAAAAAAAAAACAAACAAACAAAAAAAAAACTGAGGTCTCACAGCTGTGTCCAAAAAAGAAAAACAAGTTCTGTCTAATTTGGAATGTGATTCATGACATTTTCTTTCTTTCTTTTTTTTTTTACTTTAACGGATAAGTTGCACACACACCACTTCTCCTTGTTCAGGGCATCATCCGTCTCTACAGTCACAACTAATGAACCAGCGCAGCCCTCCACCGATCCCCCGGAGGAGGAGGGTGTGTGTGTGTGTGTGTGTGGGGGGATAGAGGGGGGGTTGTGAGGGTAGGCGCAGCCTGTGCAGGGCTGCATCAGGGCTGGCTGCTCATGTCAGCCTGCTGTGTTCAAGTGTCAGCTCGTTTCCCTGGATCAGCTTGCTTTTCAATGGCACCACCTCCCTTCTAATCCCTGCCTGTCATTTCACAGCATTTACAGCCCAAACCCCTCACACACACACACACACACGCACGCACTTCTCCCTTCCTCTTCTCATCCCCTTCTTTCACTTTTTCTGTGCAATTTTGAATGTTGAATCAAATAAATGAGCGACGGGTGAAGAGGGAAAAAAAAAAAACTGAAATCAAAACAAAGACTTCATCCGTGAGAACAAGTGCGTCAAGTTTATTCCCATGTTGACATATTTCACTTAAAATGGCCCCTGATGAAATCAAACGTCAAGTCAATGGAAGATTAAAGATGCTAAATGACATTTTGGTCACTCAAGAGTTGCACGTTCTCACAATGTTCTCCTCCGATTGGAATATGTTGAAGCAATCAATATGTATACAGTTTTCTTTTGCATGCAGTTTTCTTTTGCATGCAGCGTTTACAGTACGGAAGCCAGACATTAGCTTCCCCTTTTTATTCTGCACTCTGCGTTCCTCGAATCCATATGAATTTGTCCAAAATCTGATCAACAATCAGATAAAACAAATAGATTCCCTGTAAACCTCTGAGCATTTCGTCATGCTCCAACCGCAAACACTTTTTTTGAACTTTCAATCATGTTGTAATGTCATTTCGAGATCGCTGCTTTGACTCATCCATGCACGTTTGAGCTCCATCAGACTAGCGGCTGCAGCAATGCATGAACACCGACAATGGGAAGAACGGGAGGTTCTTAAAGAGACAGAGGGACATTTCAAGGCAGTTTTTTTTTTTTAAGTTTATTTTTGATGGCATTTTCAAAACAACCGAAGGTAACATAGTCTCTTGAGTTTGCTAAAAATATATCACTATGTGCCTGGAAAAATCATAACAACCCAGGTTCAAACAAGTGAGCAACAATTTATATCAGGCTATAAAATCCAAATAAGACACTGAAGCTTTTGGTTGTAAAACGACAATATATATATATATATATATATATATATATATATATATATATATATATATATATATATAATGTTCAAGGGATGCTGTATAATTTTGGCATTGTGCAAGAAGCAGGTTTCAGGAAAACCGAAAACTGCAAAATGATCTGCGGTGCTCAGCAATCATAGAGGCAGCAATTTAAGATTCCATGACTTCAACTCAGGATAACCTTACCTCGAGCTCTGCCTCATAAAAAGAAACAAAAAACACACACACACACACACCACAATAACGCCTTTTACTCGAGTGCATAAGTTTTTTTTTTTGCTGTTTTTTTTTTCTCTCTCTCTCTTTTCTCCCCCTAACAAGTTCACAGTCGGCTTCGCCTCTCAAATTGCTCCGTCGGAAAACCTAAAAATACTTAAAAACTGAAGATAGTGCGGCCAAACCCACGACAGGGGGAATTGAAAGTTCGTATTGTTGGCAAACTGCGTGGCACGCGTTCAATAATGTCGATGGGTTTGTATTCCCATCTGGTCCGGCCGCTCTATTAGCCGGTTAAGAGCTTCTGCGGCGTTGGCAGATGGCTGATTTAGTCAATGTTGCCTTTAGATAGCTCTGTCAGTACGACAAGGTGAGTGTGGCTGAAAAAAAAAAAAAAGCAGAATAGGATTGACCTTTGCACCTCGAGCCACTCGGCTGTGATAAAACGCTGACACGTCAGACTTTAATCCCCCCCCTTTCCCCTGCGCTTCTCCTCTCTCAGTTTTGGTTCGACCTACTGTAAGAGGGATGTTGTGGGGGGGAGGGGCAATTAAATCATGCATCGCAAAATTCACCGCTCTTCTAACAGCTGTGATTCTCTGTGTGTGTGTGTCTTTAAAACACGCTCCAGATGCCTCTCGGTGCCTGGCAAACAGATTACGCCGTGAATCTGAACTTTGATTGTGTGTGTCTTGTGAGCGAGGGAGCGCGCTCGCCGAATGTTTGCGGCTCGTGCGCTGCAGAGTTTGAGTGAGAGCAAGTGGAAATGTTGGCAGTGGGATTTCGCTGTGATTAAGAGCAGTTCACATGGTTTACAGCTGCCTTTTCCAGAGGGAATTAACTCTTAATATTTACAGTGAGGGCCAGTGCGGAGCATTTGGCAGCTGCTCTGTGGTTTTTGTAGTGCCAAAAAAAAAAAAAAAAATCCAAGAATGAAACCCAGAACCAGTCAAAGGGCACGGATCACACCTCTGTCTGCCATCTGGGTGTTTGTATAAAAAAAAAAAAAAAAAAAATCTGTTTTAGATGGATTGTTTTTTGTTTTCCAAGCTGCTCTAATGCAAACCATACCCGATGGTAGATTACTATCTGCTATTCACTGCTGCTGTTACAGTATAAATAGCAGTAAAGCCACAGTTGAAACCAGATAAGTCAGACTGAACCTTTAACTTTTTAGGTCAGTTAGGACTACAGTTTTTTTTTTCTTTTTTAAGCATTTACTTCGGACATAAAATGACAGAAACAAATAAAAAGCGAACAAAAACTTAAAATGCTAAAGCTAAAAGATTTATGTCAACATAAAATGTCTCAAAGTGAGTATTTAATCTGATATTTCTTCTTTTTTTTACTACCAAATATTTATGCTAGTTATGCTTAGCTAAATGTCTGTTTGATTTCTTGTTGAAATAGGTCTCTCTTGAAAATCAGAATGTATTTCTCATTAAGATTCATAGAAAAAAAGGTCTAAATAAATGTCTAATAAAACAGAAATATATTCAAAATATGAACTTTACATACATTTCTTTCACATTTATTAAAATTGCCTTTAAAACTCTTTAAAGTTTGTCAAATGTTTTAACGTTTGTTCCACAAGCTTCCCATAATAGCTCGATCCATTTCTCCTGCAGGAACTGGTTTTAACTAAATGATTCCCACAAATATGCTCTGTCTAAACTCCACACATTGACTTAGTTGCCTAGAGCCACGTTGCAACTGGTTTTAATTTGTTGACGGATGCCTCGTCTTGCTTCACCACTTCAAAATAATATTTCGTCGTGACGCCATATATTTTGTGAACTGCACCGGTCCCTCCTGCAGCAAAACACCTGCAGCAAAACACCCCCACACACCTGTGTTTCACAGTTGCTATGGTGATGCAAAAATCACCAACGATGGTGCAACGATGGCAAAACGCTGGGCCTCTTTCCAAAAACACGTTGCTGTAATTCAAAAATGTCACTCTGTCTTTTTCCTGTTTGCATTTGGAGTAATGGCTTCTTCCTTTCTGAGCGGCCTTGGCGACGTTCCTTTTACCCACGTCATCCACACAGGTGCGTCTGCTTTCTGAACGGCGCAATAGCTGGACATTTCCAACGCTCTCACCTGCCTGTAATCGATTTTTTTTAGCAGGCGAACGTTCCGCCTTCAGGCATCCAGAAATTCCTCGCGAGGACCAACCAGAGGTCCGCCATTCTCTTCCCGACATCTAGCAAAATCGATTTTCCACACAAGAAAGCGCCGTGTTGTGTTAACATATCCACACATGTGCTTTCCATCAACTCCAACGTTATGAATTATCTTCTCGGAAGCGTCCAAAGCCATTACATCGGCCGGGTTTTCTCCTCCTTGTTCAGGTATTTTGCAACAAGAAAAAAAAAACCGTGGTAATCCTTTACATATGTAATGAACAAAATTTATTCCGATTTCATTCAGCGAGTGGAAAAAAAAAGGTGTGTGTTTTTTTTTTATTTTTTATATTGTGCATGTAAACATCTGGTTTCAGCTGAATTGGTATATAAACTAAAGTTGGAGAGGTTGCAGGAAAAGTAAACACCGCCTCATTAAATCTGTACCACCAGCCTTCTCTTACAGATAATGTGATAATGATGTGATACAGTGTTTGCAGAAACATTTGAGCAGCTGCGCCGCATAGAAGATGTGAGTGTGCAGCGGAGATTTGTCTATAAAAGGCTTTTGGATTCACCGCCCTGGTAATATACTGCTCCTCATAAAATAGTTACTACTTTTTTTGTCAAGAGTCTGGAAAATCATTAAATGAAGCATCCAGCTCCCCGAGTTGGCTAAAGTGCCCACAGCTGCGTTCAAATAGCAATTCTCTTTCATCACTGCCTAACGCTGAGCTATCGCTGTCGATGGTGGAGCAAATTCAAGCCGCTCCGACACAAAAGCGCTTTTTCTGGGGATGGTCGCACCGCGGCGGGTGAAGTCCAAGTTATCAGGGAGGGTAAAAAATTAACGGGAAAGAATTTCAGATTTTTTTTTTTTTTGATAGCTTAATTTCTCCTTTGCTGTTGAAATTACACTTTGTTGATTTTTTTTTTTACATGGCGACCTTGAGGATCACCAAAAGGTTATTTTACAAAGTACTGACTTAGATTTTTTCCCCACATGTTTATGAAATTCGCAAAAAATTATATTTCTAATCTTGTAACACCTTAAACATTTCTCAGGAGGCTTAGTGGCGCGTGTTTATGGCAGCGTGTGACCATTCTTCAAGAAGTGCATATGTGAGGTCAGACACTGCTGTTGGACGAGAAGGTCTCACCCACAATCTATGCTTTTGTTCATCTAAGATGTGTCCAATTCGGTTGAAGGTGGGACCCTTCAGGGTTTTTCACACCAGCTCACTCATGTCACACTCTGTCAGGATTCTGACGTCCCATGAATTTGTTTATTTAGTGCTTCCTAAGTTGCTACAAAGAAAACTTGTCGCCAATTTAACAGCTGACTTGTCACTCTTTCCCCCATTACATTTCTTTTTTTTTTATTCAGCATTTCAAAAGGAAGGGACTCCAAAACTAGGAGTTCAAAGTTTATGTACAAATGAAATCTGTCTTATTATAAACCCATCAATACAAGGGAGTACGCCTTTCATGAGTCTGAAACAGAAAAAAAGTCATGTGAGATCATGTGATGAATCAGACATTCGTTTTGAGGCACGAGATGAGAGCTGCAAAACCTTCTCACTTCGGAGGCACAGCCTTCCCTTTATTTACCAGGGTCCACATGCTTCTACTGCGCTAATGGCTGCTATTATGTAATTATGAGGTAATTTAGTACATAATAAGTACTACTGTATACACTTATATTGCTTAGTTGGCGATGCCATAAACCTCAGCCTGAAACTTTTGGTGCCAATTTCAAGGCGTCAAACTGCAAAGTCGAACTTTTTTTAATGACTGTTTGACTTAAAAAGCCTTTTTCTTTTTTTTTATATATAACAACTGAACATAACAGTTATTTGATTGTGCTATAAAATTGCGCTATGTGACTGGAAAATACACAGTGCTCCCCTCGTAAGTCTGTTATTTGTGCTACACGCTCATCCTCTTAAGAATGTCTGACCAAAGTATATTTTAGTGTTATTTGTTTTCAGCACCTGTAGTTTTCTACTGCTTTCATACTTTGTTTAAACGATGTGTCTGCTGCAACACTGAAATCTCTCTCTGGGGACAGATGTGTTCAAACGCATCTCTCCGTTTGTTGTTCTTCCTCTTGGCATACATACAAAAAGAAAAAAAATTAAAGGAAAAATGATCCCCTTCGGTTACTAAAATGGTTATCAGCTTTATTATCTAAACAATCTCTGAGACAAATAGGACGTAGGCACCATTTCTGCTCTAACTTGTACAACTCGCGTGCTAAAAAATACAAGAAACATTTGCTATCCACTTTTTGTTTTAAACTACATATCAAAGTGTTTATGAGCAAGAACACAATTTTTGCTATTAAATTGGACATACACGCAGAATTCCCGTCTCCAACCAGATCAATCACTGTTTTTGGTAGAAACGTGCCAGTAGGTGAGCAGACCCACAAAAAAAGTGTTGACATGCCTGCTGCTCTGAAATGAAAGCATTGATTGAACCGGGCGGGTCTGTTTAAAAAAAAAAAAAAAAAAGCTATGGGGAATTTAATCAGCGACTACATTCATTCTGTAGAAATGAAAAACAATTCAAGTCAAACGGGAGGTCCTCGTTTAAGAGACGGAGAAAAACAAAGACAAAAACACACGAGGAAGTGCTGAGAATGAGCGGCTGCCAAGCTCAGACATTCTGAAACACTTTGGAAAGAAAATCTAAGCCAGAAAGACGTGAAAGAAAACGAAGCGCCGCAATCTGGATGATCTGAAGAAGAGCCAGAATGAGCATCGGTAGAGCACTGAGCCAATAATTCACTTGGTGTTTTGATTCAGACCAACATGTGCTGTATTCCCAACCAATGCATTTTGACGCTTGTAGATATGAGTGTTATTCACATTTAAAAAAATAAAATAAAATAACTACATCTGCATTAGAGCAAACATAATAATAAATAAATAAATAAATGCTAAAGTCAGTGAGCTGAGTTGCTCTGCCAGCCTCACTGGGTCACATCTGTCTGCATCCACAGTTAAAAGTTTACAATCTTCCTGGACAAAATGCTGATATATTCATATATTGACATACTGACACTAAGCATATTATTTTTTGCTCAAATATTGCCTTGGCGCCCCTCAGGAAAACTGTTTAAGATTCAGTTGAAGCGCAATTTTTAGAACACGCTTCAGAACAAAAAAAACGTCTTTATTACAAGACGATAAGAACGCTGGTGTTCCCACTCAGTTCAAAACCCCACAGCTTAACCCCAGACAGGGTCGCAACTACACATTATTCAGGTGGATGCGAACACATAAATCGCCCCCCCAAAGGTACGTGAAGGTGAAGGAGCACACGCGCTACGCTCTACAACCCTCCTCCCCGACACGAAGGTACATGAAAGGTAAAACTCGCTACATTTACCCTGTTATGGGCGCGAGGTGAAGGACCGTAAGGGCGCTCAAGTGTATGCGAACACATCATCGGTGCGCCGCCCCCTCCAGACGGGGTTTTGACACCCCCTCTGGTGCAGCGCCCCTATGCTTTGCATGGGCTGCATGCCCACTGTTTGCACCACTGATCCCAGATGTAGATCTCTAACGAGTGGAAGGACACTTAGCAGACACCACACCTTCCTCCTCCCCTCAGCAATCAGGTGATCGAGCAGAGCCGTGTATCTGTGTGGTAAGAAGAATTTTGACTTTATGGTCTGAAAAATTAAAAAAAGCACTGGCGTTCCCCAACTAAACTGCGGCTGAAAAAAAGCGACATCTCGCCCACACGCTTTGCCCTCATGAGGAACAAATTCATCTCACCTCCTGGATCCCGAGCCGGGCAGAAAGTAGAAAACTATGTACCTCTGCCAAGACGGGGGGGATGGGTTGTGAGGTGGTGGGTTCCAGCTGCAAGTAAATTCAAGCTCATTTGCCGTGTGAAATCTATTTCATGGCATCTCCACCGCCTAAAACATTTCGACACAAAGGGTAGAGTCAGTGAAATGGTTGCAGTTTATTATTTTTACAATGCACTTTTACGTCCTCCCGGGTAACGTCCCCGCATGCCAGCTTTTTTTTTATGCCTCAGCTGGAGCATTGAATAAAGACTACAGATGAAAAAATACACTTTTTCTATTGACGTAACTTTTTTTTTTTAAATATACAGAGTTCAGACCACCAGTCTTGCTGAAAATTAGCACCCTGCAGGCAAATCAGCCTCACAGGGCCCAGGGTGAGTGAGTTGTAGAAAACATCAGCTCCTTATGCATTAAGATGCAGCCTGGCTGGCTGACCGACCAGCTTTTAATATGTTGTGAAAAGTGAAAGCTGTGGTTTTTGAGGTGAGTGTCTTCCTTACATGTCCTTTCTTGCACTGGTTGTAGTAAATGCCTGTTGACGCTCTTTATTATTCATCGTTTTGGACAGTGTAATTGGCAGAGAGAGGACTGCGCAGCGTAGACATCCAATCAATCCCCATTAAAATACACGGTTACAGCTAATCCTGTTGGCGCTTCTGTCAAGAAGGCATGCAACCACTGAAACAGGAAGAGGAGTTGCTCAAGGCAACTGATGCTGCTCGGTCTTTGTTAAAAATCACAGGTTCTTATTTTTGAAGCACTGAGTGCACATTTAAAGAAAGAGACAATGGTCATTAGTTTGAAAAGAGGAATAATTTTATTCTCTGTTTTACACATTTGGACCTACAGCTGAAATCAGATGTTAAACCAGACTAAACTTCTCATCAGTTGGAATTACCAAAATTATTTGTATTTGTTAAATGTAACAATAAAGAGGAAGAATCAGTAGGACTTATTTATTCACATCTTGCAGCAAGAATGTCCCAGGTTCAAACCCCTTTCTGGAGTCTTCCTTGCGCGAGTTCCCCCTGGGTACTCTGACTTCCTCCCACGGTCCAAAACTAATTATTTTAGGTGAATTGGTCTTCCTAAATTTCCCTTAGGTTTGAGTGTGTGGTTATGGCTGCTTTGTGATGGACTGGTTTTTATGTCCAGAGTGCATTCTGCTTCTTTGCCAGTGACCCTAAAGGATAAACGGGTAAAGACGATGGGTGGTGACTTCCACTGGTGAAATGGGGCTGGAAGAACAGCAAGTAGCACTTTTGAACTTTACAAGAGTATTGTACATTCCTCCTAATGCAATCTCTAAGTTATCCAAAGTCTTGGCTTCTCTCTGTTCTCTTTCCTTTAATTCACTCCACAGGTTTTCTATGGGATTTAGGACTGAGGTGGCCATTGAAGATTTTGTTACAAGTGAATTATTTCCATGTTACAGAATGAAACTATCCTGTTCCTTCAAAGACTTCTTGATGCAATGTGTCTTATAAACATCTGGAGGAGAAATAACCCCACGGCATCACATACACACACACACACACACACTCAGACGACGGATGATGGTATAATCTAATCAAGAAATAATCCACACACGTCAACACAATTCCCACACTAATTTACAAGTAACACAACTGTCTAACTTACGTCAAGCTAGGTCAAAGCTGACGGTGTTCAAGACAAAGGAATAGTCGCAGTGAGTAACCCATACTTTTGACCGTAAGGGAAGAAGAAGTAGTTTCTCTAGAAGGGCGTGGTCTCTGCTGGCCGGGATGGGTTTGGCCATTTTCACAATCTGTTCCAGTTATCAGACACAAAGCTCTTTTGAATGCCAACTGCTGGTCATTTTAACAAGGCTGAACAGACTGTTCTTATTTCTCAAGGACAAATTGCTATACCAAGCAGTGAAGCCAAATGTGAAAATAAAAGACCTATGAAACTGCCTTTCCTGGCAAATTTCTGCAGTGTGTTGGTCAAAGTTGAGAGAGTTGTTCCCAAGTGGACACCAGTAAGTATCCACAGACTCCACTAGAGATCCCTTGATTAGTGTTGGTAACAGCAGAGTGGGAAGTTATCCTGAAGTTCATGACCCTGCACTCTCTTTTACTGATATTCAGCTTCAGGTGACAGTTTGACACGGAGCTGTCCTTCACTGTTTTGTGAAGTAGTTTGACATCTGTTTTCATAGGCACTATTGCAGTCATATGTGTGTAAAATATACAAAGAAAGAGAAGAAACACCCCTGTTGATGTGGATGACAGATGTTTCCCGGACGGGCCCCCATTTGTCCATACAGCCTGAGGCGTTCTTGTTAAGTCTAAAATGAATTTCTCAAAGTCGTCATCCAGATTAAGAAGGTGCAGGAGCTTGTGCACTACTAAGAGTGAATCGACTGCACATCTTGGGGTCAGAATTGTGAAATTTATTTCCATCTGATGGTTGTTACGGAGACCTGGGAACCCAAAAATGCCACATGTTGATGCTGCTCTCTGATGGTGAGATATGGAGTTTTTTGACAAATCTGAATGACGTGTTGTGCTACACCCAGGGAGGCTTTGGTGTACTTAAAATTTTAATTTCTCTCTGATTAGCTTAAAATTTTAAATGACAGGTTGAATTTTTCAAAGATTTTTAAGAGTAAAGATATACCTGAATAAAATATGAATTTCTTTCATCCCATTGTACCGGCTGCAGATGACTTGGGGGACTGTAGCCTGTCCCTGTAGGGCATTTAAAGCAAAACAGAAGCACACACAAAGACATTTACACTAAAAGGCAGCTGATACTGTATATAGTTTGAAATTAAACTGTGGCATATAACAAAAGGTTTTGTGGACAATAGAGTCATCGTTACAGCTTAGGATATTTGCATTGTGAAAGATTAAAAGCCCCAGAATCAAGCGGATGTGTTTGAATAACCATCTGAAAAATGGAGTGAGACTGGGACAGGGTTAGAGCTCTTTTGTAGTTTTCAGAATGTCAGTGAAAGAGCTCCTTCTTATCTCCCACTTCTTTATTCATGCGCTGTTGTATATTCACACCTTTCTTTTTTTTTTTTTCAATGACGAGCTCAGACTGCAGAGAGAAGTGGGTCACTGAGATATAGAGGAGACACCGAGGTGGTCAGGAGCACTCGTCTTTTTGTCGAAACTCTGCGGACTTCGACTTTTCCTGCCTTTTATCCTTTTATCTCTGTATTTCCTTTGATATGACTTTTTATTTGAAACAATTTTACTCGCCTGTTTGAAAAAAAAATAAAATTCACAAACAGAGAGCAGGTAGTAAAATTTAATCACTTCAATCTCCACAGATGTATAAAAACTAGTACCTAGGCCTGGAGGACCGAGACTTGCAGTGGTTTTCTCTGAGCAGCGGAGAAAACCACTACATAAATCGTAAAATATGGTGACATGTAAATTAAGCAGCGCTTCGCCAGTGTTGTGTTCAAGACCACCTAACCAAAACAAGACAAGACCAAAACTTTTAGGGTCAGAGACCAAGTCAAGACCAAGACCGAAGGAAGTCGAGACCGAGTCAAGACCAAGACAAGTGCCCCGCGGTACATGACACAATAAAATGTAAAATATAATCAAAATTGCTTCTCAAAATGATCTGAAAGATCCATATTCCCATAAAAACACCTAGATATTAAATACTTAATACATTTTACCAATATTAAATATTCCATCTCTGTGCTACAATGTGTGATGGTCTCATGCCATCCCTAAAAAGATAACGCTCTGGGCATTTGCCCATATTGCTCATGTAAGAAACCACCACTGTATGCACCATTAAATATAGCAATTGAGGTAATGCCCTGACGGTAAATAATGCTCAACTATGAACACTGACCAAGGAGCAACAAGCAAGAAGTAACCAAACAGATATTAAATGCTGCCTGCCTGTAATGGTTCAGGCACCATTACATTAATGGTGCAGGCAGTGGCGGTTTCTGACATAGACAATTTGGGCAACCACCCAGGGCGTTATCTTTTTAGGGGTGGCAAGAGACCTCCGCGGATTGTTTCACCGAGATGGAAGAATCAAGAGTTTGAATTAATAATGATATTGGTTAAATCTATTTCAGCTCTAATGTATAATGTCTTTGTTTTTATGGGAATGTGGATCTTTCAGATCAAGCAATTTTGGTCTTGGTCTTGACTTGGACTCGGTTTAGGTGGTCTTGACTACAACGCTATCTAGCATGTCAATATGGCACGCTAGCATATCACCAAAGCATGTCGGTATGCTCACATGCTAACACCTGCTAGCATGTCAGTATGGAATGGTTTGATTAACCATCCAAACTAGCATGGTAGTCTTCAAATACCTCAGCCATTTTTCCTCAGATAAATAATGGCTAATATGGAAACTATTACAGTAAACAGAAAATATTTGGCCTCAGTTGGGACCAATCTACAGAAGAATACTTGACCCGAGTGCTGCGGACATTATTCAGAGACTGCAGCAGAAGAGTGCAGGCTTTAGGGCATTAAAACAAAACCTCTCTCGCAGTAACGATGAATAAAACATGCCGCATACACAAACTCCTACAGTTAATCTCATCTCTCTCTTGTTAATATTCAGCTCTTTTCAACCTAAACATTTTAAACACAGTCTGCTGCGCCCTATTGTTTTAATCCTTTGTGAGCCACGCGATGACAGGGAGCATTTGGAAACTGCTGTCGCCAAGCTCTTCCACAGATGCACAGATTTTCTGGGATCTATTATCTTGCGATACTTAAGACAGCTTAATTATCTTACCACCTCGCTTCCTTTTCATCACATATTAATGAACCAGGCTTTTGGAGACAGCAGCTTTGATTCCTACGAGAGAAAAAAAATAAAAAATCAACATTAAAAACATCTCATTTTCGAAGATAAACACGATGCTCGAATGTAAAAAGTGTTAATCTAAAGTTAATCCCAACTGCATTTACAAATGTACGTTTAACAGCTTCAAGTTAGTCTCTTGAGGCTGTTAAGGCCTGAAGAGATTCGTTTCAGATCCTGAGTTAATTCTCTTCGACTGCAGCTGCTGTACTGCACAGTGACCTGGCTGCGTGGCGGAGACTGACAACAGCGCAGCAGCACGCACTGATGCAAGCTTTCTCTCAGCTGATATCAGCAGACAGCTGGTGTCAAGAACCACTGACAGCAGAGGTTGATGAATTAGTTTGTTGAGGTTTCTGTGCTGGATCTAATTATGTGGGAGGGGTGCCTGTACTCTAAAACCTCTGATAGCAAATGTTTTCTTTATAAACAGCAATAATCACCACCGCCTCCAGTTAAAGTTCTCGCTCACGTTTTGCCACGAAAGGAACCGAGGTTATTGATGATCCTAAAAAAACAACGGCTAATGATTCCATTCTGTTTCAATGCGAGGCCAAAAATCATCGCACTTTAGAGAGAGAAAACCTTAAGAGTACAAATCAGAAGTGACAGTTACAGATGGCCTTTTCGTAGTTTTTCACCAGATAGATCATTTTAAAACAAACTTTTCTCCCACGACAAGAGCTATGAACTTTTAAACAAATATGAGGTTAACGTTTGCTTATTGGTCAGTATTTTTAGCTTCTATTTTTCACTGCATGCCAAATAGGCTTTGTTTTTGTGCAGAAAACTAACTGCAGATCGAGACGACACTTTGACAGGTTACTGTAGTGCTTCCTCAAATAAAACACAGAACTAACCATTGTCTACAAAAAGAGAGAATTTTAGCTACTTCCATTCACTCCAACCGGACCGCTTGCTAATGCTAACCGTGGGTTTGCTCTTTTTTTAAAGGTGCAGAACAAACGGAATCGTATCCTGAATCGCAGTAACCATTGGCGTAGCATCGTATCATATCTTGATGGATTGCTTTGCAGGCTACTGTACTTCAGTTGAGATGCCTATCACTTTGCATGGGTGCAGCATTACACGTTTAACTTGTCATATGGACTTTGTGTATAGAAAGTGACTGAATGGATGGACATGGACTTAATGCTGCCCTGGATGAACAAAGCTGACACCGAGACGCTTAAGCTAGATTGATTAACACGATGGAAACAAAGAAAAGAGTGGAGAAAATATAGGTTAACTGCAACAAACATAACATGATAATGAAGCGTGGAACCTCCTTACTCAATAAACTGCCTGGTTGCTATTGTTTTATAAGTCGATGCCCTAGTTGCGTGTTCTGTAACTGCAGTTTAGTCTTTTGCAAATAATAGCAGCCTTATCTTTGCCATGTGCTAATTCTGTAATTCCTTTTTTACACACTTTTTGTTTTCAGATGTGTATACTGCGAACTACAACGCACTATTAGGGCCACACACACAAAAAAAAGACAGATTACCAGAAAAAAGTTGTGAAATGACGAGAGCAAAGTTATATTCTGAGAATAAGCTTGGATGAGAAGTAATAAAAATATGTGGATAAAGTCATAAAATTACTATGACAGTCATAATAACGTGAGAATAAAGTCAGCACTATGAGAATAGTCATAAAATTCCCAGAATACAGTCACAATATGACTATTTTCACAACAATATGACTTTATTCTGGTATTGTTTCAACTTTATTCCCATGCGACGTCATTCTCGTAATTTTGTGACTTAATTCTCGTGATATTTATTTTTTATTGTGGCCCTGCGAGCCTGAACACAACTGAAAAAGAAAACGCTATTAAAAGCTGTTTTATTGCTTACATGCTCTTTAATTGGCATCTCTAGAAGAGCGTAACTGTCTGTGAGCACGAGCCTCTCCCCCTCTACCCCCCCACCGCCTGACTTTCTGCAGAAGGACACAGTTCCAGCAAAGCACAGAGGACATGCTTTGTCTTCCCCGTTGTGCCAGGACTTTGCTACAAAAGACTGCTATTTAAGCACAAAGTGGGAACATAGCTACTCTTGCTGCGAGGACAACCGGCTTTCTGCGCGTCTCTGAAAGCCCTCCCCTTCAGACAGAACGGTCCTCTGAGAGGGCCCCCCGCGCAAGAGCTGCTGAGGCTGCAACAACAGAGCAGCAGGCCCCCCGACGCCCATTACCTCACTGCATTGTATGATCAAGTTTGGAGGGAGAGAAAGTGTTTGTGTCCTTTCAGGGTACGCGTGTGTGCGACTGTCCTTGGCTCGTTCAAATGTTTATCCTCACGCTTGCGTGCGTGTGATAATTTGTAGGGCTTCAGCTGACCGTTCTCCTAACGGAGCAGCTCCCAGCCCTCTTTGCCTCCCTGACCTGAGTGATCACTTATAGCTGTCTCACTGGAGCATATGGGATTTGATTAATGGTGTTTAGATGGACTGCCTTGGTGGGTTTACTACACTTAATCATGTGCAAGAGGAAGGTTTATTAAGCAAAACGGCGGAAAAACAAAATACAAGTTGGAATGGCGCAGTTCGAACGTTCATGAGCGCCACTGAGCTCTTCTTTTGTCGCGGTAGTAAAACGTCTATATTTAGTGCCCCTTCATTCATGGGTAAATATGGGAATGTGTTTGTTTTCTATATTAAGAGGGAACAAATACACGAGCTCAGGATATGTGCTTCAGTTGCTTTGTATGGATTGACTTGTGCAATACTATTATTTACAGTTACGAGCCTGTGCTTCCGCTCCTTCTTCACAACTGAGATGAGTCTGAAACGTAATGTGTTATTGTCATATGAAAATTTTAGTTTTTGACAAAACCAACATATAAAGTATTCACTGAAAGGAGCCGGTAGAGAAGTACGATACGGCATATTTTGGTATCAATGTGATACCAAGTCGATTCCGGTATTCTGATACCGATGTCAATATCAGTATCAATACTTTTTATTATTTAGGTTTGATTTTGTAATAACATTTCTGACCCTCAGGTGTTTTTGCAATATGTTTTCTTTGAATTATGTTTTACCGAAACCTGGGACATTTGGAAGTTTGGAGTACTTTCACAATCACCATTTAGTTAAAAGTTTGTACTTAAAGCTTGACAAAGCAAGCATTAAAATCAATGACACTAATCACTTTGATTTTAAAATGGACACATTTCCACCATGGGGAGGGAGCATGTCTTTGAAGTAACATCCAATAAAGGAGGTCGGTAACATTTAGGTGGTCTGTATGTGTGGAGACATTTTTTTCAGAGAATCCGAAATGTTTTCATTTTTGTCTTAATTTTAACACTTGGACTTGAACTTGGCGAGGCATCTGCTTGATGTCTGATGCAGTTTTCCAGCTCATAATGCCAAGATTTTATTTTTACAGGCATCTGTTAACACGAAAACAGTTCACACTGACATAAACATGAGTTTCTTTCTTTTTTTTTTTTTTTTTAGAATTTTAGTTTATGTTGAAACATCTGGAACACAGGTAAACTAAGGCATAAAGTAATTCTCACACTTAGGAGCTTCTAGGAGTCAAAACTGACACAGTGGAATGGTTTTATATACTTTGGGTGTGAAATGTATGAGTATTAGTGCATTTTACCAGTACAATTCATCAATTTATATCTAATTCCCTTACAAAAATACATAATTGGAGGGTATGTGGGATGAAATACTCTGCTTCATTATATAAGTAAAGAGCAAATGAGAACTGAAGTGCGTTTTTAAGCTAGCATCAGGTAAAAGAAAATCAAAAAATAGGCTTGTTATTTATATATCTATTAATGGTGTTTTGATTAATATATATTATATATATTCACACATACATCTTTGGAAAAAAGAGACCATTGCACTGAACTCCATATTTATTCATCAAATATTGATTTCTGAACTTTTCCCGAGTTAAAAACATTAGCATTGTTGTTTCAAAATTAGTCTAAATTTGTTTTCTTTGCATTATTTGAGGACTGAAAGCTGTGTTAATATTTGGAGATTTTGATTTCAGTTCTCCTTTAAGTCAAAATGGTCGTAGCAAAAAGGCAAAAAAATAAAAAAATAATAAGTCACACTAGCGATCCGGCATTTGACACCAATAAAAGAGCCTTTAAACAAAGTGTTACTGATCTGTCCCTGGTGCAATGAATACACACTTACAAGGAACTTTGACACCACATGTACCTCTCTATGTGCAATGTTAACACTCTAACCCTGAGTGAATACTCCGAGGGCCTTTACAGCCGGTGGTTTATCGACAACTCTTCGGCACAGTGCATGTGACGGTCACCTTTTTTCTGATAGCTAACCATAAGTCATTAACTCTGCTGCCAAAGTTTTTTTTTTTTTTTTTTTTTACTGTGATTGTACAGCCTTGAATTCTCCACTGATGAATAGGCAGGGAAGGCTCTTATCAGGGGCAGCTGTGAGAGTCATTTATCAGCAGAGAATAATGGAAGCAAAAGGAGATGAGTGGTGCAGTCGGCCTATTGCTCCACAGTATAATAGTCCTACATATTCTCAGTGTCCCGGCTCCGCCGTGTTTCCCTCTTTGTCACTGGTGGCATTTTGAGCCACAGTTTTTAAAGTGACTGCCACTTTAAAAAATGTCTTACAACTTCACAGGGTGTTGGTACAACAGGAAATGCGTAGCTGTGTTTCCATTAACAACATAATTGAGTAATTAGACATTTCGAAAATAAATTTGCTTAATAGAACAAGTCAGTTTTAAAAAAAAAACTAATTTTGGCACTAGGACGAGGTATTTATTTTGGTCTTATCAAAATCGGTTTATTTTGCAAAACTGCAATGGAAACACTTTCCTCGCATCACGCAAGTCACATGATCAACAACCGAATGTTGCCACTGGTGGAAACCACAAAGAAGACGACAGGAAGTAGTTGGAGAATAATGGAGCGGCGTGATTTTTAGTGTCGTTAAAAGTCAAATGTATTCACATGGGATTTTAATTGCATTTCTTGTTTCCTGTTTTTTTTACATTACCGGAATATCGACAAAGTTTTCTGCACATTTGTAATAGAAACAACTCCTGACTCTATAATTTGTTGATGTAAAAGTAATTTTTGATTCTCTTGACAGGAAAGTGACGATATCTGACTAACAGCTTCTTGGACTCATTCATTTCATCAGATTTATTTTGAAGAGCTTTATTGCGCAGCCTAATATTGACTGCACCACTTTATGCCAACACTTGAAGCAACAACGTAATTTGAACATTTTCTTATTAGAACCGCATGAACCAGTTACCAGAATTAGGGTGTAATATCATTTCGAAAAAAAATTAAAAGCAGTAATTGCAATTTGCCAGTAGCTGTAAAAAGCTGCTACATAAATACAGCTAATGATTTACCAGAGCACACAATTATCTTTGATGGGTGTAAGAAACTATTTTTCATCCGACTCATCTCCTTTTCATTCCAGTTGCCTTTTTATACCTCAGGTGTTAACATAAAAGGCGACGCTTGCCGCGATTCTTTGTTGCCGTGACGTTTGTTGTCTTGAACGCGAGATAAAGGATTTATCGTCGACCTGGGGGAATATTCTACGAGCAGAGGTGACTCCAGACAGGCTGCAGGTGGGTGTGATTGGCAAATTGGAAACAGGTGTCAAAGGAGAACAGCAGAAACAAAACAGGAAGCAGATAATTAACCACTATCGCAGTATTACATATCTGCTTTCCACTTCAATGATGCACAACGAAATGTGGTTTTAAGTAAACGATGTTCGAGGTTTAGGCTGATTCTCTGGCATTGCAGTGTGATCACATGGTAGGTTTTGGAGATGACATATCAGGAACTAATTTGCATGTTTCCTTGAGGTTGTTGTCCATTTGGGGAAAAAAAACAAACTGTTTGACTAAACTTCAGCTCACTGCATCATGTTTTAGAATGTTTCCATATTTCCAGATAATGTTCTTTCCTTATGATGACAACTGTTTTTTGTTAAGTACTCCAGTCCCTCTTGCAGCAAAGCAACAATAAAACATGATGCTACCACCGTAGTGCTCCACAGTTGGGATGGTGTTTTTTTTAAGGATTGGCCAGATTACTTTTTTTTTTCCTCCAAGAATAAAAATGATTATGATCTGAGCACATCGATTTTAGTCGGATCAGACCGCAGGGCAAAATGTTAAAAATAATACACCTCAATGTATTTTAAAAAAAAAACTATAATCTGGCTTTTTATATTGCTTTTATAGTAATGGCCTCTTCCTCACTGAATGGCTTTTCAGTCTATGTTGGTACAGGACACGTCATACATTTGTCTCACGAACACAGAACCTATTTATTTTCTGGTGTATGGTAACTTCACCAGAAATTGTCCGATTGTCTAAACATTTGGTTTCACCTGAATGGGACACTGCAATAGAATTTGCACAAGTGCCTCACAAATGTATTTGCAATCGCCCAACAACGATATTACTCAGTCTCATTTATGCGTACGTTCTGTCTGCACCGGTGAAGATTCATTTATCTTTGCATGTTGAATTGGTCTCAGTGGTTTCACCTGTTCTCTGAAAATTCAGCTGGTTATTAATCGACTAAACGGTGGCACACAGTCTCTATTTAGATCAGTAAACTTTCATCAGGGAATCATTAAGTAGAAATTAGAAACAATGAACGAGCTAACAGAATAAATACGCAAGTGATGAAACACTGAACCATGCACCCATTTTTCTAATACTCATACAAAAAGGTTGACACATTTACTTCATCATTTCTGAAGGACTTGGTGTTTCAAACGATTTCCTTCAGAATAAGATGCAGCGTAAACTCTTGCCATTTTAGAACGATGCATTAAATGGCTAAGGCAGAGTCTTGTACTTTGTGGGAAATGAAAACTGACAGTGTGAGAAACATTTTGTCACATCCCAATCCTCGGAGTTCTCTAGCAATTCCTTTTCATGAGGTCGGGCTCGGAGAGACGGCGTCAACGATCAGAAGGGGGTTTTTTTCTTCTTTTTTTACCTTGCGTTCCTACTCCATCTGAATCATGCAAACCAGCTAAAAACCTTTTAGTCTTAGTCAAGCTCCAATTTAATTCATCCGTTAAGACTCTGTGCTGGAAAATTACATTTCTTGAGGGGGTTTATTAAACTTTAAAGAGAGCCAGCACTGCTCCTACATCAATACACCATTTACTGAATGTTTTCTCCCTGTGCTGCTGGAGCAGAGCCAACTAAAACATACCAGGCAAGTTTCACATTGGCCTCTTTGGTTTTGTGCTAGTTTATTACACGGTTACAGTGGTTTTCACATACTGCGTCTTGTTACAGCCCCGGTACTTCCCATGAGACCATTGTAGCAAGAGAGTGAATAAATAAGCTTAAATTACACCAAGTTGTCATAAATAATATGTCTGAGTGGCTATTGGTATTTTTGATTCAGGCACTCATGCAGATATAGAGCCAATAGAAGTGGATGATGAGCAGATATTAAACAGTCTGAAGTGATTAAATAATGTATTAATAACTGCAAGCAACCTTTATGGAAGCATGCATTCTTAATGACCCAATAGAGTTGAACTTCCAGCTTGTCTCTGTGCCTTGCAAATGCGTCTGACTTTTCTTTTTTTCTTCCACATTATGTCGAACTATGACCACAAACCACAAGGTATGTTATTGGGATTTTATGTGTTATACCAACACAAGGTGCTGCATAACTGAAGTGGGAGAGAATCGACACACGCTTTAATAAGTTCTTTAAGAAAAAATGTAGATGTAGATATGTATTGTGAAGATATTTTTATAGGCTGCTAAGTATATAAATAGGGTAAACAAGTATCAGCTTTGGCTTCAGCCTATTCCTTTTTTGGGACATTATGGGTTTGTTGTTCTTTTTTTTTGTTTCCTGTGTTTAGTGTTGACAGTTTATCAAAATAAAGTGAGTTGATTGATTGATTGATAAAATAAATGAAAAGCAAAAAGTGTTCATGTATTCAGCCTCCTGAGTCAATACTTTGTAAAATCAAGTATTACTTCATTGTCTTTTCTTGAAGTCTGTTCAAACTGCTTGCTGTTCTAATTTTATTAGTATTTTTGAATGGATTTGTTTAGGATATTGGTTTAGAAGCTGTCTGTTATCCATCTGGTATTTTCTTTGGCACTTAATTCTGTAGCAAACTTGTGAGGCCTTCACAGAAATGTTGACAAAATGTGAAAAGCAACATTACGTATGATTGCGTTTCCAGGCACCTGTAGTAATGCAGAGACGGGCTTAAAAGTGTTGCAGCCAGTAACCTTTTAGCCAAACTGCTGGGAAATTTTACTACATCTGAGAGGCGGGCAAATTTATTCAAAATATTGATACATAGTCGATATCAGTATACCATAATCTTTTTTATTTTTGTATTGTCGTTTTTTAAATCTAGCTCAAAAAAACACATTGTTTGGATTTTCTCTCAAATTCAATTTTTGTTTTTCACTTTGTTTTAGGAAAAAAATGGGACACAAATGTGTTTTTCTGTTTTTGTTTATCGTGGTTATGTATAATAAAAGTATCTTGTAGATACCTTTAACATACTTCACCCAGACATTCTTTTTTCAAATATTGAAACATTGCAATGAAAAATGACAGTGTTGCAAGGAAGGAAAGTGACACATGTTTTTTTTTTTACAAATAAAGGTTAAAGTGACATGCATTTGAAATTAGCTCCCAAGAGTAAACTTGGCTCCTTTAGTTTGAATGGAAACCACCCATGAATTACATATGGATGAAAAATTGGTCTTTGACTGATCCATTCTGAAACATTCCGTTGTAGCTCTGGGTTTATGTTTAGAGTAAATGTCTTGCTGGAAGGTTCGACGTGTTTTTCAGACTCTATCATGTTTTCTTCCAAAGTTGCCTGATGTTTTGCTCCCTGTACCCTCCAAAGCACTGACATGATGATATTCACGATGCTGAGGAATATGTAAAGTGTTACTTTTCTCCTGCACGAAACATCTGACAAGTAGCAAAACAAATTCAGTTTGACTCATCCCACCAAAGCACGCGCTGCGTTTGCATTCACATCTTGTTCTGTGTTCCCTAAACGACTTGTGTCTAACTGTAAATTAGACCGCTTATTGTTTTCTTTCGACAATGGCTGTCCCATCGCCGTTTGTTCCCTGCTGAGCCTCTGAGGCTTTCACAGAACACCTGGATTTATGCTGAGATTGGACTGCACACAGGTGGACTCTCTGAGCTAATTAAATGTTGTCTGAAGGCAATTGTTTTGCTCAGAGTATCAGAGGATTTGGGCCTAATCACATACATTATGCACACCACAGATTTTTATTGTGGAACATGCTGAAACCACTGCATTGACTGTCCTCTTCCACTAACTTTGCAAAATCAGCTGCTACTCTGTCTGGCTCTTTCATCTGAAATCAACGGAAGTTTGTGGTTGTAACGTGACAGGATGTGAATAAATTAGATTCGTTTGAATATTTTTGGAGCCCACTGTCTGTATGAAAAAAAAAACAAAACAAAACAAAACAAAGCAGAGAGAGAAAAAAAAAGAAAGCAGCTTGCAAGCCGAGAAGCCGCATGCAAGAAAATAAAACCGGTGAAGTATGAGGCGATGATCGCGAGTCACGAGGGGCCATTTGTTTCAGCAAGGCTTCTTTTAACAGCCACTGCTGAGAAACACACTCCGACTCATTGATAATCCCGGATGGGAAACCGTGTCGGGCGACGGTCTCTATCTGGGCCTGTCACGTCCCATCGTGCAGACAATATATCACCCCATTCATAACGCGAGCAAGGCTTTGATCTGCCTGTGTACACTGGCGTCTTAGGCTGATAAGTGGGTGGATCTCGATAATCTGTACATCTACATGCTTCCCCCGCTCTCCGTGATCAAGCGCACAAACTTCAGTTGAGAGCTGCGGGGCCAACACGGTGCTCTGCAGCGGAAGGGCAGGGATTTATGAGGCATAATTGGTGCTAATAACCTTTGGGGCTCACAAGCTTTCCTTGTTTTATAACCAACACCGCGTATGTAAATATTATCCTAAGGCCTGCGGTGAATTAAACACGTCGTTCTCGGTGGCATAATTTGGAGGAGCCGGAGAAAGCTTTATAGAAATACAATAAAGTGCGTCAGATGGACAGAGTCACTTTGGGTGGAGATGGCTGATTTAATTTGAACCCTTTCATGCGTGGTGGTCACTATTCCCTGTCTTTTTTGTTACTATGTGTGGTCCAGGGCGTTAATGGTATGGTGTACTTACATTTAGGCCACATCACTGGATTGTGATCTGTCATTCCACACAGTGCCACCTGCTGGCCAACCGATGTAAGTTTGCAAAAATGCATAAGACTTATGCTCTTATGATAAAAAAAAAAAAAAAGAATAACATACTGGTAAGAAAAAAAAATCTAAAGTGATTTATAATTTTAAAGTATAGCAATATGATATATTGGGAAGGATTTGCCATTATTCATCTCTCGAATAAAGTGGACATGAGGTGATTTTACAGCATTGAATTTGAAAAGGAAGAAGCTTTTTTCTTATTAGCGTGTATTCTACACGTTTTTAAAACCAAAATAAAATGTATTGTAGATTAAATTAGTTGGGTTGAAGAGGGTGAGAAGATTTTCTTACATCAGCAGACTGTCTGTGGTCCTGGATTGTGACTCGTCTCTGTGCCGCCCTGCTTTCTGAACAGCATCACAAAACGTTTAAATAATTTTAAAAACAGTGTTTTTAATGTCTTACATAGTTTAACCAAATACACTGTGCACTGTAACATGGTGCCCAATTGAGTCGGCATGTAAAAACTCTTTAAAAAACATGAGGCTAGAAAAAATGTATATATTAATTTTTTATGGCTGGTTGAAAACCGATAGAAAGAAAAAAAAAATCTCGACACAGGTTATCAAATATACATGAGACTTGTTAATGTGATTACCAACATGAAGACAAGAACATGAAAATGCTGATTTTTTTAAACTAAAGAAAACAGCTTTAGAGCAGCATTAAGACAAAAGCTGCAGTTGGAGTGCGAGTCTGTTCTGCAGGTAGACACGGCGAAGCAGTCAATCCTGATGAGAAATGGCTCCGCTGTTTGCAGTGGATTTACAGCAGCAGCAGCAGCAGCTCTATCTGGAAGCGTCGTGCACACAATAGTGGAATGATTGGCATTCATTTGGCCGGATGCATTTTCTTCTGCTTTGGGTAATCTCAAGCAGAGCAACAGCTCCCGCTCCTCCTCGTGTTCAATCAGCCGTGGCATTGTGCAGAAACGTGAGAAACATTTCCTTTTGTGACTCAATTACGGCTCCAGACCACCCGGTTTGGAGCGGCGGTTAAAAAAAACACTCACAAATTCAAGCGCAAAACACTAAAATTAGAACATCTGAACCAATTTTGTCTTGATTTGACAAAATGAAAATATGTTTTAGTCATTCTCATCTCGACAAGAGTGTAAGAGTGTTTGTGCCAGCTTGATGTGGCTTTGTTTTAGTCCCGTGACATAATTATGTGAAATATTTTGTCTTAACAAATCAGATTAAATTAATATTTCCAATTAGGATACTTTGCAGTAATGCAATGATAGTTGTCATCCTTTATGTAAGACACACTTTCTAATATTATATATATACATATATATATATATATATTAAAGGGACAGTATTTTGTGTTTTTCGCCACATAATATCTTTTTGCAGCTGAATCAAGTCACTATGTTATCTTCAGTTGTTATAAAAATGCTCTCTATATATTAAAATATCACTTAAAGGAAATTTTACTTTGTAATTTAACGCCTTGATGTTGGGACTCTGTCTCTTTAAGAAAGTCCTGCTGCTGGCTAGTCTGAAGGAACTATATATATATATATATATATAAAGTAATGGTATTTAAACTTCAGTGTTTTGAAATAAACTAATAAACTAATTTTTTTACAGTCTAGATTTAGCAGAGATTCACAAGTGTTTATTCTTATCCTTCAACCTCACAACACACACACATACAGTCTTATGCTCCCAAATGCCAGACAAAGATCAATAACCCCCGTCTTCCTCCCCATTCTGACCCGAGCGGCTGGGATGTAGGAAGACTAAACTAATGAGCACTACATGCGAGATTGTCCCCCTTGCCCGCCATTGATTTGATCCCATCAAAACCTCATTGTGAGAAAGCCTTGTTAGCAACAAATGATTTCAACTGGTTTCACTCAATTAGGCCGCGAATAAGCCTTCCCAAGACCGACGCCCCGGCTTGTTAGGGTGACAGCGATGACGGGGGAAACGCCGAATAAGGGATATTGATGAAAAACATGTTGATTAGCAACTCAATAGCACAGCAGTAACTGATAAATGTCTCACCGAGGTCGTCTGCGCTGGCGTGTCGAGAGGGAAACGTCACAATCAAGCTGCTTTTTAGTCACAGATTAGAAAATCCTCGAAAAGTCGATGCTTATTGCTTATTTTCAGCAGAACGCTTTTGTAAATAAACCGAGTGTCAAAGTGGGCATCCAAATGTGTCACAGTGTTATACGTTTCAGATTTGGACAGCATGTCCATGTGAACATGGCCTTACAACAAAAATAATAAAAAGCTTTTACACTCACTTAACAGCCAGCTAGCGCCACAGCCTTCTCTCCTCCCCTGGGAGATCTGTCAACAACTATTAGTCCAGAAAGGGAAAGCTTGTGAATTTAATCTGCTGGTGTGTCTCTATGTCCTCATCTCTCAGAGTACGAAGGCAAGGGTATAGATAGAAAATGTGAGGAGTTACATCCGGAACCACAGATTTAAAACCCCCGAAAGCTGATAAAAGGTTCGGCACAGGACGCGTGTCAGGAGCACCCTCATCTGAAATGTCTTGTTTTTGTGTGTGTTCCCCTTAGTCATCCGCAAGCCTCCTAGCAAAAGAAGATGTGGCTTTGGCACATCTTTAATTGTATTTTAATATTTTCGGCGCCAGACTGACACGTGGTTTTCAGGATTTGTTTCGCCGACGCAAATCTGATAAGTTGGCGAACAAATATCGTGGCAACCAAAGTCCACACCATGCAGGTTATTGACGTCTGAGGTGACAGGCGGGCAAAGAGAGCTTCAAACTGTGAAGCTGTCTGGATCTTGTTGAAAATGGTTCAGATCAAAGCTGACACTTTGACTGAACCTGATAGACAATCATGGCAACTCTGGAGGAGTTGCAGAGATTCACGAAGAAAGTTGGGCAATCTATTGAAATGTGGTCGACTCCTCAATTCTAATCGTCATAGAAGAGTGGAAAGACTCTAGAAAGCGTATTTGTGCTGTAGTTTATGTTATGGACTTATTTACATTAAGCTCACTTAATTCTGCTGGTTTAGTGATGATAACGTACCTTTTTGTGTTGAACTAACCGAATAGTTAAGAATTTTTAACTTAAGGGAATTTTTACTTTGACTTTACTTGAAACAATTGAGTTCAATGCCGTGTCTGTGTCCCACGTCTGACAATGTTGACAGAAAACTACAAGAATACTAATTTAAAAATACAAACCTGTAGGGGGTGCTGTGGTGGCGCAGGGGCACAGCACCCCATACAGGGGTGCCTGCGACCGTCCTTATGCTGGTGGTCGCAGGCTTGATTCCCGGCCTGGTGACGTTTGCCGCATGTCTTCCCCCGCTCTCATAACCCACTTTCCTGTCTAACTACTTTCAAATAAAGGCCACTAGAGCCAACAAAACCTTTAAAAAAAAATACAAACCTGCAGCGGACACAACAACAGCTTGCATGCTAGACCTCGATGTGTGGCGGAAAGCTGCACAGCACATCTGCTTCAACACAAGATTTAAACGATGAAGCATGGTAGAGGGAACTTCATCAGCAGTAACAGCAAAGTTAATTATAATTGATGGGAAGATGGACTCGGCTCAGTTCTGGAAAGAAACCCTTTTTATCCCAGGCAGTACAGGCCTGGCTCAGAGCTTCACCTGCAAGCAATAAAACAATCTCAAATACACACCAAGAGTAACAAATTCCCAAAATTTCATTCGTATCACAAAACCACATACTGTATGTGACACTGAGCATTTTGTAGCAATTTGTGTCAAAGTCCATCATTTGGGAAATACTGAGAAGTTTCTTATGTACAGAACAGCTGACTGGATCTTGTTGAAAATGGTTCAGATCAAAGCGGATTTTGGTCTGAACCTGATAGACGATCTAAGGCAAGTTTTAAAATCTGTCGTTTATAGACGTTGTCCATCGACTCTGATTTAGCTTCAAAAGGGTAGGCATCACATTCTTGATGTAACTACGGCAAACTGTGGTTCTACAAAGTCTTTAAGAAGGGAATCTGGATACAAAAGTTCATATTTTGCTTTTCAAAAAATGTAGACATCGTTTTAAAATCTCCCAAAAATACTGAGAGGTTTGTGGTTGTGTATTTACGAAATATGACGTATATTAAAGGCGTGTAAGCAGTCTACACATTATTAACATTTATTTCACAAGCATTTCTCCATCCAAACTTCTTGGGCCGCAAAGATATGTGCAGATAACAGTTGAGCTGTGTAAAACATGCATGCATGTGGTATTATTTAACACTTTTAAAGCATGGTGTGAAAAAACAAGGTAGATTGACTGCATCTTAGCGTAGCCTAAGGTATTTTAAATACAAAATCTACCTATCATAGCCTGATAGGTTGAATTTGGTCAGGAATATGAAATTTTTGTTTTAGCAAACACTGTCTGACCTCTTGTTACAAAGAAAGGAGAAAGAAAGCAGAACAAATTGTGAAACCAGTGTCAGTACAACGCATAGCGTTTCAAACAGAACACAAGAAAAGATTACAAGCCCATCATCTCCAGACCGAGAGTACGGTTATGTTTGTCCCCACACGAGGCGATAAAACCAGTCAGCGCGCAACTGTTAATTTCCTCTTTACTTCAAATGGCTCTATAGCCTTTCCCCTCCTTTGCAGACAGCGCCAGATACTCCATAGGTGAAATCAGGAGAAAGTACAGAGAGGATCAAAAGAGAGAGGTAGACAGCCAGCAGCAAAAAAGCAATTGAGGACTTGACTTCCATGAAACCCTCAAAGAAGTTAATCTAGACTGCTGTCGAAGCTTGGCAATATGCTGCTGCAGAGAAGATGCTAGCCGAGTCTTATTTTATAACTTTGAGCCCAGGGACTCTGAGCCACAGACAGAATGAATGTAGGTACACTTCTCTATACTATCAGCTCTTCTAAGTCCTCCACATGTCAGCCTGGCAGCCAAACGTGTCGTCTATGTTAAATATGCTTGGCACACTGATTTGCCCCTATCACACTTAAATACATACATAAATACAAAGAGCAACTTTCAAATAATAATTTCATTTAATAAGGGGAAAAAGCGATCCGAGCCAACTTGGACTAGATGAAAAACCCAACTGGGTCTGATGTGTAGAACCAAGAAATAAATGAAATAGAACCTGCCTGACAACATGAAGTAGGCTGAAAGATCTCAAAAAGCAATGCGTCAACAACAGAGGAGAAACAAAATCATCAGTCTGAAAAGGGTTGCAGATGTATTTTTAAAGTGTTGCGACTCCGGTGAACAGATAGGCTTTATTTACAGATTGGGAAAACGTGTAACCCAGGAGGGACCTTTCAACTAAAATCCTCAAAAGGGCATTTACATATCAACGTATCTTCACAGTGACCTAAAAGACCCAGTGAACATTATTGTGATCACTTGATGGGAGAGTTGGTGCCACCAGGGATGGATCAGCCGGTTAACAGCTCTAGACAGTAATTATTTTTCAGTCAGGTTGATTAGCTTTTTCCATTTCAGTAATAAACAGAATCCTCATTTGAAAACTCCATGTTGCGTTTACTCAGGGTTATTATTTTCTAAAGATTTCTGAAAAAGAGCAAATACCTTTGTCACAGCACTGTATTTAACCAGCGCTGTTAAAACTCCAGTCTACTCATGTAGTTTCCCATATCTTTACACTATTCTACTTTTTTCTTTTTTTTCCCCCTGCGTCTATATCCTGACCAACGATTCACAACCCACAATCTTTTACACTCCTCCCTCTAAGCTGGCTTTTAGTGCGATCCAGGACTTTATGCTAATTCTCATGCTGTCCTCACTGCAGAAACATTTAGTCAATGCGTCATCTCGAATGCAAGCCTCTGTTGCTAAATGCCATATTCTCCGGATCGGGCCATATGAGGTTATCTGCGCCAGCATAATGGGTCAAAACATGTTCCCGTCCTCTTTCACGAGTCTTTTAATCCAAATTCGTAATACATGCAGCCTTTTCAACGGAGGAAAGCATGAACTCTCATGATAGCAGAGCGAGTGAAGGCCCAGTGCAGAATTATAATCAGCTCTTTCTACCAGAAAAGTCATCCGGCTCCGTGGTATACCCGCGATCCTGGGTAACTTTTAATTAGTGTTTGTCCTTCAAGCCTGTGTTCCTCACAGCTATCAAGGCTCTTAAGCCCTTTGCAAATTAATTATAAAAGACTAGGCAATCAGAGTAATTCAATTTGGCCCTGGGCATAAGGCCTGGTCTTTGACCTATCTATGTTGTGGATAAAATACATTGTGAGGTGAGCCAAGGCCAAAACTTGTATTTGTAGAAAAATGATTCCAAATCAAAGAAATACTGTCGTAAGCACCATTTGCTCCTGTAAATATTTCTTATTCCCCTGCTTATTAGATCTCATT
Organism: Poecilia reticulata; assembly: GCF_904066995.2. Taxonomy (NCBI): domain Eukaryota; kingdom Metazoa; phylum Chordata; class Actinopteri; order Cyprinodontiformes; family Poeciliidae; genus Poecilia; species Poecilia reticulata. Next base: position 8,331,692 of record NC_088838.1, read on the forward strand.
ATATATATAAAAAAAAAAACCGATGAGCCACATACCCACAGGCCAATGATTTTTTTTCAGTAGCACAAGGAAGGGCATCTTAGTTTTCATTAAATGCAAATATCCTGTCCTGCTGTTTTCTCTGTGCTTTATGTTTAGGTTGGCCTTCTTCTGTGCAGGGCCTGGGGGGGCTTTCCACCCCCTTGACATGATATCTGACCTTATCCACAAGTAATGAGGTGTGTGCAGGCAAGAAAACACAGAAGTGAAAATGTTGTCTTTTTGTGTTTCAATTAGATAACAGTGGAGCCGGATCTTAGAGCAGGACAAACAGGCGGTTGATTGGGTGCCAACCGCTGGATGGGGTGCAACTGAACGGACCCAAAAATGAAGAAAACGACAAAAATATCAGCATTACGCAACTGTGTAAGGAGTCATGTGTTCATGCTTTGTACTGGAAGTAAAAACATCCAAAAATACAGTATAAACAAGTATTTTGTTCTTTTTTGATTTGTGCCAAAACTCAGCCTACCAACCAATGTGCCAAAATCCGGCTTTTAAGTTTTCTTTTCAAAGTATCTTACAGTTTGGAGAGAACTTGCGAGTAAATGACAACCTTTTTAGCATTTTTTGCAATTTATAGCTTAGCTAAACAGTGCTACTACATGACTGGATTGTGCCTTTACTGTTTGTGAGGGGGGTTTCTGAGCTTCACAACAAAAAGGTCTGCTCTTGTATGCTGAGGGTCTGAATTTTTTCTTAGGTTAGCTCAATTTTTTTCTGGGCTCCACTATGGATTGCAATAAAATCTCCCCCGAAAAAGAAAAAAAAAAAAATCGACTGGGCACACACATCGTTCAACCAGACATAAACCTATACACATATTTTGTTTTCAAACTCCACTGAAAACCATACTGACACTTGATGCAAACCATCTTTACAGTGAAACACTTCTGTGTAACTGTTTTTTGTTGTTGTTTTGCTTTCATCCATACTGCTTCCCATGCCCCGTCCCCCCTGCAATGGCACTGTGTGCCCCCCACACTTTGGGAACCACTGGGTTAGCTTAATTAAAATAAAGCAATGTTGCCTAATATTGCTACAGACAACAAGCCGGTGCTCACCATGGAGAAACGATGATCATAAACTTCTGCCTACACCCATCAGCCTCAGCAGCCAGAGAGTAGAGAGAGCGGAAAGCATTAAATTCCTGGTGGGGCAGATCTTCAATGACCTCTACTGACTGAAGAACCACTGGGATTATGGAACAAGCCCCGGCAGAGACTGCACTCTCTTAGAAAAACTTCACACCAGCCTCCTGATAATACTTTTTCAGAGCTGGGGTTCTGCCAGTGTGTGGATGAACTCCACCTTACTGTCGAGCTGCAATATGGCCGACCAAACATCAAAGGCAGGACCAAAGGGCGCCACAGAGCTCGTGCTGTTAAAATGCCCAAATGTTAGCATACACTTTTACATCATTGCAGTTATTTTATGTTTTATCTGTTATGTTTTTCCTCACCACGGAAACACTTAATTGGTTTCGCTTCCTCCCCCGTTTTTCCTCCAAGGCTATTGTTTGAGAATTTAACTCTCGCAAGGTTTCTGCAGAATTTAAAGCTGAGAAAAATGTTGAATATCTCACAGCAGCGTATCCAGCAGGAAGACAAGAAACAAACAGTGCAAACAAACACCAAGCTAAGAGTTCTGTCAGGCAGGAAGTCTCTTGTCTCTTGAGAACTAAATGAAGTAGTAGAGGCATCATTTCAGCAAGGAACACGAACAAGAGACCCCAGAACCACATTTTCTACGAGAGACGTCATAATTAGTATGGAGAAAACACAATCAACGAATTAATTATTGGAAGTCAAAAACATTAAAAATGCTCTAAATAACTCAAGTCATGGCACCGTGACACAGATAACCACTGAAAATCTGAACAAAGAAGCAAGAAAGGACAAGGTGTTAAGTAGATTGTTTAGTAGGGAAGTGTTTGTCTTGAGTCCCTATTTTAGGAAGTCCCATAGGATTTGGACGGAGCCCACAGCAGCGCAGTAGAGGCTTCAGCAGAAAGGTAAGTGTTAAAGTAGGCCAATTACACTGCGGGGATTGGCTGGTCTGAGATCAAGTCTTTAGAAAGGAGGCCAGGATGCCAAACGATGAGCAGCTATTCTCCTCCGCTCAGTAAGCAAAGCCTGTCTGGCCCAGCCGTAATATGAGGCCCGAAGACCTGCAGGTCTCACAGTCCCACAGAGCCCCGTTCCAGATATGTCACTTAATCATGTGCAGAGCCTGGAAGGTCCCTCAAGCAGAAGGGCTGGCGTCCGTCTGCGCTGTGGACGAATGTGTAAAAAGAACTTCAAATCTTAAGTAACCGATCAATACTAGTGGGGGGGGGGGCGGGGGGGGGAAGAGGGGTTCCCAGTGTTTTCTTTGGAAGCTGTTAAATCTCATCAATATACAAATGACTTACATTTAAGTAGAACTGACAGATTAGAGCAATAATTACACATCTTATTAAATACAACAAACAATAATAAAGTTTTAGTCTGTACCTCTTGGCGTACTTTCAATATTTTAGCAAATGTGCATCACAGTTTAAGTCCATTTCAAATTTTTTTCTTTTTCTTTCTCCAGTTCTTTTTTTTTGTCAACAACAACAATAAATCCTAGTATAACAGAATATTATACAAGAGAAAAACAGCAGAATATCATTAAACTAATTAAAACATATATAAAAATACAACATACTATAATGCATGTGATAAGTCAACAGCTGTGAAAACAGATGAACTGATCATGTACAGTGGTTTTTACTGGGTTTATAAAGGTTGATGCTAACTGGTGCTAGCATGCTGCTTCTGGTGAAGCAAAATGAAATGAGAATTGGTCTAACGATGCACAAACTCTTGGGATCATTATTGTGATGAATATATTGGAATGAAAAGCATGGATGGGTTCTGCCAATCATAGTTTTATACATTCATTTATACCAATTTATCAATCTGTGTGAATGAAGAAATGGCCAGTTTACAAGCGAGTTCGGTGGGTATGAAAATAAGCACCTGCAACAAAGCGGATTGCAGAGCGATGGATGAACAATCCTGTCCTTTTTGTGCTGGAGCCTTGATGCCAAATGACTCGAGCTTCGTTTTCAGAATGAAATGTTTTAATTAAATCTTGTTGGCATCAGAGGTGAAGCATTGTGAACTGGAATATTCAAAAGCAACAACATAATGTTATGTTGTGTTGGGCTCTCTTATGTAGAGGATAGGATATATTCCTTTCACCCTGGTCCAATCAGCTAATTATGTGTTGCAAACAGCGCTGGTCTTTAAGTACGACGCATTTTTCTGTTTTTACCTGAAACCTTGTTGATGTAATGGAATGGGCCGTACCACGTCCAAAATAAATTGCTAATTGTTTATAAGAAATTTAAAAAATACCCTCAAATACATGCTACTTTTGCTATCACAGCCAAGAGTTTTATTATTTTCCGTTAAATAATGAAGACTTTAAGTGTGAACGGAATGGGAATCCCATTATTATCTTTTCTACGGAGGCTGGAGGGGTGAAGCAATAATCTTGCTTAGGCCACCGAAATGGCCGGAGCCGCTTTTGATCGGATTGGCTCTCTCTAAGATCACACACGTGCCAAAGTTAAGCGCTTTGAACATCCCCTTTTAACTGCTCTGTTTGTGTGTGTGTCTCCTCACGCCCCACGAGAAGAGGCCGTTGTTGGATTGCAAAGCGCAGATGTGTATATTGCAGGGTGCCGGAGGTCAGTGTGGTAAACAATACTCCCCGTGATAAATCCTCCTGTCTGCTCTTTGTGTGCGCCTCGCTCTTTTTGATTTATTCCTTTAGAGAAGGAAGGCAAAGAGAACACATAGATAAATAATTCAGAGGGACATTAACATGAAAGAGGACCGCGGGGAAACAAAAACACAGCCATTTGGGTCGATGTGCCTTTTTGGATTAAACCAGACATAGAGGGTTTTTGTGTGTGTGTGTGTGTGTGTGTGTGTGCGTTGGTAAATGTGGTTTAGCAGGACATTTCGTCAGAATACACACAACACTAGCAGGACATTTTGAATTAACGGGACAGGAGCGGTGTCCTGCTAATTTTGACAAAAATCTAAAAGCGTAGAAAGGTTTCTATTGGTCTAATAACCCCAAAAATGCAAAAAAAACGAGATGTCCGTTTAATACACATAAACCTGATTTTGTGTATAATCTGTGTATCACCACAGCGCCCCCTATGGCAGGTTTGTGTAGTAGCAGGACCTCATGAATATTCACACAACCTCTCATTCTGATTGGTTGTCTGCCGGAAGGTCCTGCTAATTACTACAGTGTCTTTCTAATTCACGTGTCGCTGTTTACACACATGAATTGTGTGTAAATTGCCAACTCTTACACTGGGTATGAGATGGCAATATGATTACTCTGTGCTATAAGACTGAATATTTTATAAAGGTTAGTTGGATGCCTAAACCCAACCTTGGAATTTATGTGGCACCTAAAAATATACAGAAATTAATATATATTTTGATCAAATTTTGTTTAATTAAAATATTATGAATAATAAATGTGTGGAATAAGTGCATGGATTAAAATAAATATAAACCATAATAAAGCAATTTTTTCACCAAACTATTCCACTGCTAACAGTTTGTTGATTCTGGTCTGCTCTGCATCCCCAGAACCAAGCATTTTGAAGCAGAATTTAGCTTCAATGTACCACAAATCTTGAATAAACTTCCAGAAAACTGCAACACAGTTGAATTCCTTTAAATCAAGGCTAAAACCACACCAATTTACAGTTGTTTCTGAATCGTAATCATTGGTAGATGTATCAATATATTTTATGTATATGACTTTTTAGTTCTTTGATGTAAAGCACTTTGGCCTTGTGGCTGAAATATGCTATACAAATAAAATTGACTTGTCAGCAGTTTTCAGATCTTGCCAAAGAATCTCTGAGTTTATGTCTAGACTTTGACTTTGCCATTCTAACACATAAATATGTTTTTATTTAAACCATTCCATTGTAGATCTGGCTTTATGTTTAGGGTAGTTGTCCTTCTGGAAGGTGAACCTCTGCCCCAGCCTCAAGTCTTTTGCAGACTCCAGGTTCAGGTGTGTTCAGGTTTTCTTCCAAGATTACCCTGTATGTCGCTTAGTCCATCTTACAATCAACTCTAACAATCTTCCCTGTCCCTGAAGAAAAGAAGCACCCTCAGAGCAAGATGCTGCCACCACCATATTTGTCAGTGGGGAAGGTGTGTTCAGATTGATGTGCAGTGTTTGTTCTCCATCACAAATAGTGCTTTGCATTTTTGCCAAAAAGTTCATTTTGGTCTTGTCTTATCATTTTTGCTGTATCCCAATATGGCTTTTGGCAAACTGCAACTTCTCATAGTTATAGGGACTTCTTATAGTTTTCTTTATACCATGGCTTTTCTATTGCCACTCTTCTATAAAACCACATTTTTGCAGTGCATGACTAATAGTTATACTGTGGACAGATTCCCCCACCTGAGGTGTGGATATCTCTGCATTTCATCCAGATCCACCATGAGCTTCTTGGCTGTATCTCTGATCAGTGCTCTTCTTGCTCAGCTTGTAAGTTTAGGTGGATGACCTTTTCTTGGTAGGTTCACAGCTGTGTCATTTGCTCTTTCCATTTCCAGATGATTAATGGAACAGTACTCTGTGAGATGGCCTAAGCCTGCTTTAAGCTTCTCCACAACTTTATCCCTGTCCTGTCTGGTGTGTTCCTTGGACTTCATGCTGTTTGTTCCCCAATATTCTCTTAGCCAACTTTTGTGGCAGTCATAGAGGAGTTGAATTTTTTACCATTAGCAGTCAACTTCTGAAGACAATTGGTTGCATTTAGGGGAAGGGGACTGAATACTGGACTTTTACCTTTTATTTTCCATAAAATTCTGTGAAAATATATTTGCAGTTGTGACAAAATATGGAAAAGTTCAAGGGCTATGGATACTTTTGCAAGCCACTGTACTTACAAATAGTAAGGCAAGTCCAATGACAGAAACAAGGTCCAGACAATCAACAGATATGCACTGACAGCTCCATTTGACAAAGTCTTAGACTGAACCACAGCACAGAGGCAGTATTCATGATGGCACATAAGCAGGTCCCTAGAACCAGAGCAATAGCGACTCAGATTTGTAATACCAAGCAAGATATTCAGTGAATGCTATGCAATGAGTCCCTGAGACAATCTAGTAGCTAACACCAGGATGCAAGATGGTAGCATGATAAGAATACATGGAACGCCACAACCAAGTACCCAGAATAGTGTGAAGAAACATCTGAAGGGAATATAACCTTGAACACACCTCTTTAAAATGGGAAATGCCACACAAGGTGGTAGAAAACGAACAAGCTAAGATTCTGTGGGCCTTCCATATACAGGAAGACAAAACAGGAAAAGCAAACCAACTGAACATGGTGATCATTGAGCAGCAGAGCAAAGCAGTTATGATGTAGCTATCCTGAATGAACAGAAGGTACAGAAAAAAAACTAGAGAAATACCAATGACTAAAAAGAACCATCATCCTCCTAGAACCTGAGAAAAAATTTGTCCACATAAGTGGATGACTTATTTTGGATTGTCTAGTCCACAATACTAAATTTTGCTCTAGATGGGGTCTGGTGTCCACACGTTAGGCCATTATTTTATGACTTAGTGGTGGTGGAAGATTATAACACATTACAGGTTAGACTCAAGATGTTCAGTGTTTCTTTTGTTGTGTAAGTTTACAAAAGTTAGCAACTGTATAGCTTTACCATGGTGCTAAACATGGTGATTTAAAATGAATAAGTATTTTTCTGAGAAAAATGATGTCCAGATATCATGTAAAAAGATAATTCTTTGTTTTTGCAATCATTAGGTCCCAACCAACCCAAATATCAGACGAATTAATAATGCATGCCATGCAAGAGTTTGGGTCTTAGGTGGTTACAAAGAATGTGGAAGTTGAAGTCAACAGTAGTGCCTGTGGTCACTGAAACCCTCAGGGTAATGACCCCTAAACTGGAAGAGTGACTCAAACAAATACCTGGAGATACATCAAACCTCTTGATACAGAGAAGCACACCTTTGGGAACTGCTAATATACTGTGAAGACCACTCACGCTCCAAGGCTTGTGGTAGAGGACCCAAGCTTTTTTTTAAATTTAATTTCCCTTTTAGGATCAATAAAGTATTTTTGAATTTGAAAGAAGGGATAACCAGTCATCGAGTAATACAGAATTACAAATATAAAAATAAAAAGCATTTATTTAAAAATATTTAAAGTGCCAAAATATCATGATTACTTATGTTACTGTTAGCACAAAACTTTTAAAATGTATATTTTGTCGTTATCTCAATGTCACTACTCTGCATACATGTAGATTGTCTAGGTAGTCTAAATTGTCTATTGGCAGGTACATCAGCCAACCTTTTCCTGCAGGTGTTGTGTCTGCCATTAGACAACAGTTTATATTGGATTTTTATCATAAAAACAGTTTGTTTTTAAGATAGTGTTTGGAACTGCCCTGCTGCTGAAATGTGCTATACAAATAAACATGATTAATTGATTGAACAGAAATGATTAAAAGAAGTGACATTGCTGGTGGGAGATACCATCTAACTGTTGCCTCTTAAATAAAGAAAAATGTATGATAAACTATTTAACTTTGAAATATTGAATGAAAGTTACAAAATATTACTCAAATAGTTTTTTCTTATTCCTGGAAAAAAATCAGACCTTGTGTGCTTCAGAAACAAAATGGAATTCTCCTTTTGTTGTATCCCTCCTCCTCTATCAACTTGGTACAATCCGACAAGTCCAGGTGCAAGCCATTAGTATTAATTTAACTTGTTTCATTTGTTTTGCGTGGAGAAAGAGGTAAGACTCATACAGAATCTCTTAAGACATTTAAGTACATATAGTTTAGTAATTTTGCAGAATGTTGTAGGTTACTTGATGCTTGGATACACCAAAGCATCTGATTTGCAGCAGTTTAGCTAGTAATTACCAACCATGTTAGCCAGTGTACCAGAGTTTAAAGGGAAGGTGGCTCACTCCAGAATGAGATAAAACTGTATTTGGTCATTTTCTGTACATTAGTGAGTGATATTGTTTCACAGGCACAAATCCTAGATAGTAATCATTAGTATTAAGATGATGTTTTAATTTTTTAAAGATTTTGAGAACCTGTCAATAGAAAGTCAATTATGTAGAACTGTGTACTTCAGTACATCATTTTCGCATAAAATAACACCAAATCATATTATGTACAGCAGGGGTGTCAAACTCAAGGTCTTGAGGGCTGGTGTCCAGCAACATTTAGATGTGTTTCTGATGTCACATGGCTGGATCAGATGGGATGGTCATCAACTTGACTGCACTGAGAGGCTATTTCAGTAATATACTTAAGGTGTTTTAGACCAGACAGACATGTAAAAGTTGCAGTACACTGGCCCATGAGGCCTGGAGTTTGACACCCCTGGTGTACAGTATCATGTTGTTACTCAGCAACACATTCTCTGATCTTTGCAGAAGATGTCAGCAAAGAGGTCTCAGAGAGCAAACATGATTCCAATTGTTATTGCTCCTTAGGTGAAGATAAAGAAGGATTTGATGTAAAATACCCCAATTCATTTAAAGGTAAGTTGTGACTTTATTATGCATAGGATTCCAGTGTTTATTAAAGGATTGTTTTTTCCTTTGTTTTGCTTTTTCACTTTTAAACTATTTTTATACTACACATTATTAGCATAGATCATGTTCGATGATCATATATATATATATATATATATATATATATATATATATATATATATATATATATATAATGTGTGTTTATATATATATGTATGAGGACTGAGTTTTGAAATTACAAGTACAAAATAATGAGTTGCATTCAGTTGACAAAAAATGTTTAAGTAACCACAGAAAGACATACAATTAGATCAATTGACTGATTTTGAAAAATGTTAATTTCATTTGCTACTATTTGATATATCTGCAATGTTTAAAGTTTATCCTACTTATTATGTGTGCCTACAGGTAGAGGTGTGTTCAGCTAAAGGTGCTTTGCTCATACAGTTGGTGGACTTTATTTATGGAATAATTCAGTGTACATCCCTTCATTTCAGATTTCCAAAGTTGAACTGTCAGGCTGGTGATGTGTACATGCGGATCCTGTTCAACCAACCCTCCAGAGGTAATTTTGGTCTCCAACGACCAACTTATTCTCTAAAATAAAGTAATTGAAATGATATTAAATATTGTTCAAACACACATGTGTTGTGTAATACTAGATATGTTAGCTGCATAAAAAGGAGGACTGAGTTTTGAAAGGACAAGTATAGAAGAATGAAAATTACATTTAGAAGTGCACATACACACAGGTCCTGTGTAATACTCAAAATGTAAGGTGCAGGAATAGGGAGGACTGAGTTTTGAAATTACAAGTACGGAAGAATGAAAGTTACATTGAGGAGCACACATACACACAGGTCCTGTGTAATACTCAAAATGTAAGGTGCAGGAATAGGGAGGACTGTTTTCTACAATGGGAACAAACTCACATATAGTGAGTGTTCTTTACATTTCAGATTTCCAAAGATGAACTGTGTCAGGCTGGTGACGTGGATGCATGCGGATTCTGTTCAATCAACCCTTGCAGATGTAATTTTGGTCTCCATCGACCAACTTATTCTCTAAAATAAAGTAATTGAAATGATATTAAGTACTGTTCAAACACATAGGTGTTGTGTAATACTAAATATGTTAGCTGGATTAAAAGGGAGGACTGAGTTTTGAAATTACAAGTATAGAAGAATGAAAATTACATTTAGAAGCACACATACACACAGGTCCTGTGTAATACTCAAAATGTAAGGTGCAGGAATAGGGAGGACTGAGTATTGAAATTACAAGTACAGAAGAATGAAAGTTACACTGAGGAGCACACATACACACAGGTCCTGTGTAATACTCAAAATGTAAGGTGCAGGAATAGGGAGGACTGTTTTCTACATTGGGAACAAACTCACATTTAGTGAGTGTTCTTTACATTTCAGATTTCCAAAGATGAACTGTGTCAGGCTGGTGATGTGGATGCATGCGGATTCTGTTCAACAAAAGCTTGCAGAGGTAATTTTGGTCTCCATCGACCAACTTGTTCTCTAAAATAAAGTAATTGAAATGATATTAAGTACTGTTCAAACACGTAGGTGTTGTGTAATACTAAATATGTTAGCTGGATTAAAAGGGAGGACTGAGTTTCGAAATTACTAGTATAGAAGAATGAAAATTACATTTAGAAGCACACATACACTCCTGATCAAAATCTTAAGACCAGTTAAGACCAATTAAAAAACTGCAAGAATTTGCATTTCGCACTATTGGATCTTAAGAAGGTACTAAGTAGAGCTTCACAATGTTAAAAGAAGAAATCAGCATAAGAGACAAAAACTTTTGAGTGGGGAATTCATTGAAAACTGCATTTACACTCAAACATGATTTTTTTCAGCTGATCAAAAGTTTAAAACCATAGCTCAAAAAAACCAGAGAACCCCCCCAAAATAGAAATCAGAGTGTCAAAAAAAGGATTCGGTAATGAGTAGCTCCACCATTCTTGTGGAGCTACAAGAATGGTAGCTCTTCAAGAATGATTGAAGTTGATGACTTCAATCGTTTAGGCATGCTTGATGCCAATGTTTCCAGGAGGCTAGTGGAAATGTTGCTCCAAGTGTTGAAGATGGCTTCACGAAGGGCATTCACTGTCTGGAACTGATGCCCATTTTTGTAAACTTCCGTTGCCATCCATCCCCAAATGTTCTCAATTGGGTTTAGATCCGGGGAACATGCACGATGGTCAAAAAGAGTGATGTCATTCTCTTGGAAGACCTCCTTTGTCAGGCGGGCATTGTGAACTGCAGCATTGTCCTGTTGAAAAACCCAATCATTACCACACAGACAAGGGCCCTCAGTCATGAGGGATTCCCGCTGCAACATCTCCACATAGCCAGCTGCTGTTTGACGCCCCTGCACAACCTGAAGCTCAATTGTTCCATTGAAGGAAAACGCACCCCAAATCATGATGGCGCCCCCACCACTGTGCCATGTAGAAAACATCTCAGGTGGGATCTCCTTGTCATGCCAGTAACGTTGGAAGCCATCAGGACCATCAAGGTTAAATGTTTTCTCATCAGAGAAGATAACTTTCTTCCACCTTTCAATGTCCCATGTTTGGCGCACCCTTGCAAAGTCCAAACGGGAAATTTTGTGGCGTTGAAGAAGACATGGCCTTTGAAGACGTTTTTTGTTTTTTGTTTCTTGTTTCTGAAGCCCTTCTCTCTCTCGCAGATGCAGTCTGATGGTTATTGGGCTGCAGTCAGCACCAGTAATGGCCTTAATTTGGGTAGAGGATCGTCCCGTGTCTTGACGTACAGCCAATCAGATTCTGCGGCTCAGAGCTGGTGACATCTTTTTGGGTCTACCACTTGACTTTTTTGTTCCATAACCCTCAGGATCATTTAAAAAATGCAAAATGACTGTCTTACTGCGTCTAACCTCAGCAGCGATGGCACATTGTGAGAGGCCTTGCTTATGCAGCTCAGCAATCCTACTACGTTCAAAGTCAGTGTGCTTTTTTGCTTTTGCCATCACGAGGTCTTGACAGTGTAAAGACTTGACAGAAAATGACATGGAATCCAGAGTTTGGCACATCTTTTGGCTTTTAAAGACTATGGTCTTAAACTTTTGATCAGCTGAAAAAAATCATGTTTGAGTGTAAATGCAGATTTCAGAAAATTGCCTGCTCAAAAGTTCTTGTCTCTTGCACTGATTTTTTCCTTTAACATTGTGAAGCTCTAATTAGGACCTTCTTAAGATTTAATAGTGCAAAATGCAAATTCTTGCAATTTTTTGACTGGTCTTAAGATTTTGATCAGGAGTACTCACAGGTCTTGTGTAATACTCAAAATGTAAGGTGCAGGAATAGGGAGGACTGAGTTTCGAAATTACAAGTACAGAAGAATGAAAGTTACATTGAGAAGCACAAATACTCAGGTCCTGTGTAATACTCAAAATGTGAGGTGCAGGAATAAGGACTGTTTTCTACATTGGGAACAAACTCACATTTAGTGAGTGTTCTTTACATTTCAGATTTCCAAAGATGAACTGAGTCAGGGTGGTGACGTGGATGCATGTGGATTCTGTTCAACCAACCCTCCAGAAGTAATTTTGGTCTCAATCGACCAACTTATTCTCTAAAATAAAGTAATTGAAATGATATTAAGTACTGCTAAAACACATAGGTGTTGTCTAATATTAAATATGTTGGCTGCATAAAAAGAGAGGACAGAGTTTTGAAATTACAAGTATAGAAAAATGAAAATTGCATTTAAAAGCGCACATACACACAGGTCCTGTGTAATACTCAAAATGTAAGGTGCAGGAATAGGGAGGACTGAGTTTCGAAATTACAAGTACAGAAGAATGAAAGTTACATTGAGAAGGACACATACTCACAGGTCCTGTGTAATACTCAAAATGTAAGGTGCAGGAATAAAGAGGACTGTTTTCTACATTGGGAACACACTCACATTTAGTGAGTGTTCTTTACATTTCAGATTTCCAAAGATGAACTGTGTCAGGCTGGTGATGTGGATGCATGCGGATTCTGTTCAACCAACCTTGCAGAGGTAATTTTGGTCTCCATCGACCAACTTATTTTCTAAGATAAAGTCTTTGAAATGATATTAAGTACCAGTGGTCCCCATCCTTTTTATCACCGCGGACCGGTGAAGACTTGGCAATTTTTCTGTGGCTCGGGTTCTTCTTTTTTTACCCCGAATTTCCCCTTACAACAATCTTAGAACGTTGCTTGCGATAATCGTAACCGTTCATCCTGCCATCTATGGCATGCTAAGACTGATCGCATCCAGTCGTTGGAACATTGGGACTGCTCCGATCTAAAATCGGGCATATTCTGACAGCTTGTAGGGTTTTCCTTGATTGGGAGCTAGAACTCAACCTGTTTAATTTGACAGGCAGCCAATCAGAAAGCGCTGTGACATAGCTCATGGAGGGGAATCCCAAACAGCTGAGCTGACATTCCCAAAATGAGTCCAGTGGACATCGGAGATATGTGGAAACAGCATGAATGTTTATTCAGCATTTCGTACAAAGAATATCCACAGAAATGATGACGAGTGGAGTTGGAGCAAAATTGCTACCACAGTTGATAAACCCGGTAACTTTTCAGCTATCCATCATTAAATTAACGTGACACAAGGCTATTCATTCAGTCAAGGCTTGATGCTTACACTAGCTATATGCATTGCAGGTAGATTGTAGTTGTGACATCATTTTGTACTAAAGCCTGCTCACATGGCAAGATTTGCTCCTGTTATGTGGCTAGACACACAAACCTGTTGTACTTTTATCAGCTCTGTGGTCACAGAATTTGGAAAATCGTCTGACAATCCTAAAATCTTGCCGTGTGAACCAGACTTAAGACTTACAAGCTATACTCCTCTTTTCTGGTCTCGATCACTGCCATAATGCTCTCTGACTCTGGTCGCTATGCTAACGTTCACACATCCCTTCAATATAAGATTTGAAAATGCCACAAAAACAAATGTTTATTTTCATGAAAATTTTAACTTACGACAATGACAAATTAATGGGAGACCTGAGCTTGTTTCTCTGCAATGAGATGATCCCACCTTGGAAACGATGACACACAATGCAGAGGGTGTAATGGCAAAGCAGTTTGAAGCTCCATTGACTCATTTGTAAGCCGGTACATATTATGCAGAGTGGGCTTGGAACATGGGAGTCACCTACAGGTAAAGGATAAATCCACTCTCCTGTCTCTGGTCCTTTTCCCCTTTTCCAAAGAAACTTTCCAAACATATCGCTTTCTTACTCATTGTGGGCTCAATGTTGGTGAGCAAGACGTAACCAAGAGAATCCGGTTAAAGGGTTTTCAAAATAAACGATCCTCCATACTCAGACAATATGTAACACGAAAATATTTTTCTTGTGCGGCCCGGTACCAATTGGTTCACGGACTGGTACTGATCTGCGGCCCTGTGGTTGGGGATGACTGTTAAGTACGGTTCAAACACACAGGTCTTGTGTAATACTTGATATGTAAGCTGCATAAAAAGGGAGGACTGAGTTTTGAAATTACATATACAAAAGAATGAAAGTTACATTTAGAAGCGCACATACACACAGGTCCAGTGTAATACTCAAAATGTAAGGTGCCGGAATAAGGAGGACTACGTTTTGAAATTACAAGTACAGAAGAATGAAAGCTGCTTTTAGAAGCGATCATACACACAGGTCCTGTGTAATACTCAAAATGTAAGGGGCAGGAATAGGGAGGACTGTTTTCTAAATTGGGAACAAACTCATATTCAGTGAGTGTTCTTTATATTTCAGATTTCCAAAGATGAACGGTGTCAGGCTGGTGACGTGGATTCAGGCGGGTCATGTTCAATCAACCATCCAGAGGTAATTTTGGTCTCCAACGACCAACTTATTTTCTAAAATACAGTTTTTGATATGATGTTAAGTACTGTTCAAACACACAAGTCTTGCGTAACACTTGATATGTAAGCTGCATAAAAGGAGAGAACTGAGGTTTGAAATTACAAGTACAAAAGAATGAAAGCTACATTTAGAAGCGCACATACACGCAGGTCCTGTGTAATACTCAAAATGTGAGGTGCAGGAATAGGGAGGACTGAGTATTGAAATTACAAGTACAGAAAAATTAAAGTCACATTTAGGAGTGCACATACACACTGGTCTTGTGTAATACTCATCATGTAAGTTGCAGAAATTTGGAAAGCTGAATTTTGAAATTACAGGTAGAAAAGAATGAAAATTACATTTAGAAACGCACATACACACAGGTCCTGTGTAATACTCAAAATATAAGGTGCAGGAATAGTGAGGACTGAGTATTAAAATTACAAGTACAGAAAAATTAAAGTCACATTTAGGAGTGCACATACACACTGGTCTTGTGTAATACTCATCATGTAAGTTGCTGAAATTTGGAAACCTGAATTTTGAAATTACAGGTTGAAAAGAATAAAAATTACATTTAGAAATGCACATACACACAGGTCCTGTGTAATACTCAAAATATAAGGTGCAGGAATAGTCAGGACTGAGTATTGAAATTACAAGTACAGAAAAATTAAAGTCACATTTAGGAGTGCACATACACACTGGTCTTGTGTAATACTCATCATGTAAGTTGCAGAAATTTGGAAAGCTGAATTTTGAAATTACAGGTAGAAAAGAATGAAAATTACATTTAGAAACGCACATACACACAGGTCCTGTGTAATACTCAAAATATAAGGTGCAGGAATAGTGAGGACTGAGTATTGAAATTACAAGTACAGAAAAATTAAAGTCACATTTAGGAGTGCACATACACACTGGTCTTGTGTAATACTCATCATGTAAGTTGCAGAAATTTGGAAACCTGAATTTTGAAATTACAGGTAGAAAAGAATGAAAATTACATTTAGAAACGCACATACACACAGGTCCTGTGTAATACTCAAAATATAAGGTGCAGGAATAGTGAGGACTGAGTATTGAAACTACAAGTACAGAAGAATGAAAGTCACATTTAGGAGTGGACATACACACGGGTCCTGTGTAATACTCAAAATGTAAGGTGCAGAAATTTGGAGGACTGAGTTTTGAAATTACATGTAGAAAGAATGAAAGTTAAGTTCAGATGAGCACAGACACATGGATCCTCTGTAATAAACTGGATAGGTTCATACATTAGGTGAACATTGTTTTATTTTTAGAAACAATCATTCAGTTTTTATCCCTTCATTTTAGCTCTCCATAGAGATGCCTTGTCAGGCTGCTGAGTTGGATGCATGCAAATTATTTTCTGGCAACTCACCTGACATAAGTTTTATCTCAATGACCTTTTTATTTTCTAAAATAGTCATGAGAATACTAAGTACTGTTCAAACACATGATTATTACGATTCAAAACAATTAATCATAACAATTCAATGGTTTTGATACCTACACAAGTGTCAGGATCAAATTCTTATTTTAAGATTACACTTTTTTCGGTTAACAGTGGTTAACTGTGTGTGAGATCATGATATCATTCATGATGAAATGTCAAGTTTAGAAAAATGTTTTATGTGAAGGACTGTTTTCACCTCTGAAATGGAGTGGTGTGTGATGTAAAGGTAATTTTTTTGAGGATGGGAATTGGGTTCATCTTTTGAATATGATCTTCCATGTCTAGTTGTGCTGTATGTTGAAATTGAGTCATAGTGCAGCACTGACTTTTTAAATACTTATACTACCTCCCTTTGTCAATTCTTACTTTTCTCTGTCTAGTTTGCAACCAGTCCCCGCACAAAATGTGTTATTGTAAATAAAAGGAGGACATCACTGGTAAGCTTTTAGTAGAAATATTCTTGCTGAAACGCTTTCAATGTATACAAAATATGTTTTTAATCAACAGGTCTGTCCAGAACAAAGTTCAAGTGAAGCGATATCATCAGAAGAGGAGTATGCTCCTGATTCCGTAGATGATTCAGACATCTCATGGGATGACAAATGCACTCCACAGAAATATGGACTAGTTATTGTCCATATTTCCATTTTTGGACTTCTTAATGCACATAAATTTTATGTTTTTTGTATGTGTATGCCATGGTCCTGATAAATAAAATTGGCCCTGACAATTACTGTTGGTGTCATGGGCGGAGCCAAGCACCTCATTATCGTTTGTCCTTTTAATACAGCATTGGGTCACATTCTTGTATTTTGAGTTCTGAAGTGTGTATCTAAATTTTTAAGTGAGATCTATGTTGTGTAGCACTAACAAGATTTTTGACAACTTACTACGTCTTTCTAGCATAAGTGGAAAGGGGTGTCCGTTTAGTGTTGCAAAAAACTGGTTTGAAAAAAGTGTCCTGCTAGTACACCAAAACCAGTATAGGTGTGTGTGTGTGTGTGTGTGTGTGTGTGTGTGTGCGTGTGTGTGTGTGTGTGTGTGTGTGTGTCTGTGGGCCACTTAGAATGGCTTCGCCAACAGCACAAGGCAGGTGGATGTCTCACACATGATCGCTTCCTCTATTTCACTGCTGGAGATGAAGCTGCACAACAAACAGGATGGTGGGACTAAATTAGGTTGACACTTGTGCATTATATTAGTGACAGCCATAATAAATAAGACAAATATTAGCCACCAGCGGACTACGGCGATGACACACAGGGATCCAGCAGGTGAACAAAAGCAGTGTAAAGCGCCATCGTCACATCTTTTCTTTTTGGCCTTCGATCATCCTTCAATAAAATTCATAAATAATGTGTCACTAAAGCTTGGTTATAGTTCCCCAAGTTTCAAAACCGATCCTGTCTGTGACTGAATAAAATGACTCGAGAGGCTGATTGTAAGTGACCGCAGGAGAAAAAGGAAAAAAGGAAACGTTTTGTCATAATACAGTGAAACTGTTGAAAACTGCGCTGCTGCGTTTTAGACTAATTCAAGATGTGACAAAGTGACTGACTAATCCGCTTAAAAGAAGTTCTGGTTAGCTCATATTTTGCAAGTATAAGTCCTGAAACGCAGCACCCTATATATTTTTTTTTTTTAAGAATACAATAGAATTGAATGTATTGATCCCCATAGAGAAATTGCTTATTTGTTGTCAAGCTATTCCATCCCAAGTGCTAATTATTAGTAAATGCAAATATAAGTGATATAAAATGAATAAAAGTACATACGTGTGATATTGCAAGTAAGTTAAATATGACCTAAACATAAAACAAATAAATAAAAATAATAACAAGCACATAAAAATATGTCAATCAATAAATAAAGCTGTAAGTGAGTCTGGATAAAACTTAGGCATGGAGACACTCAGAGTCTCAGAAGGATTTCCTGTGGTGCATTTTGGTGCTATCAGTATCTGGCTGAAGCTGCTGTTCCTGCAGCCGGCCAGCACATCATGAAGTGGATGAGGCTCGTTGTCCCAAGATGACCTGGACCTTGGACAGGATCCTTCTCTCCGACATCACTGTCAGAGTCCAGCCTCACTCCTGCTGCCCAGCACACTACAGGATGCAGGATGGCACTTGCATAAAACATCCTGAGCAAGGTACGGCAGATGCTGAAGGACCTCGGGTGCCTGAGAAAGTAGAGGCGACTTTGGCCCTTCCTCTATAGAGCAGTGCAGTTTGTCATCAATATGGAGTCCCAGGATATTTATAATCCTCCACAATGTAAACCAAAAAAAACAAAAAAACAATTTATGTAATGCAGTGTGTGTGATGAAAGATGTGCCACAGAAAAATATGGTTTGTGAACCATGAAAGCCAACAATGCTGCATGGAATCAGCACTTTTTTTTTTCATTGTACTAACATAAAACTGGGAAAAAAAACCCCAAAAAACACCATGGCAAAAATAATACTCTGACAATTTTTTTTTCATACTCTTGTACAATTTATGTCCACAAAAATAAACACGCCACAAGGAAATCCCTTTAGCCGAAACAGCAGCAGTGTACTGGTGAATCACGCAGCCAAACCTTATTTCCAAGGGACGACTGTTTTGCTCAAAATCACATTTGTAATTCGTGTCCGGTGCCTCGGCGAACGGCGGTGTGTTTGTCAGGGAGTTTGTATTTATATTTGCCGGGTCCGTCTCACTGACTGCCTGCTATTGTGTTTGGGTCTGGCTGTGTGTAGGGGAGCTGAAGGCGCTCGTGATTGACTCCCCTGCTGTGGCAGAACGCCAGCCTGTCTGTGAAGTGCATACAGTCAAAGTCCCCTGCATCACTCAGCTTGACTGACAAGCCTGCGGCCCCCGGTGAGCCGAGAAAGGTGTGTCAAGGCGTTCAGCTCACGGCGTCCTTCAAGGCCGCGCTGCCGCTCAGACGTGGTAAAGGTCACGATGTAGAAACTTAAAAACATTTTTTCTTTTTTTTTTTTACACAATTATGCTAAATCCTGCCATGGTAGAATGGTGTCAATCTCTATTTGGTTTTGGCAGCGCGTGTCATGGCTCTGCATAAATCACTCTGTCACGTTAAAAGCTTTGACGTTTATTGGAATAAAAACGCTGTTATCAGAGAGGGACTCTCTGTGGATTTAAAATTCAAATTGATTTTCATCAACACGATAAATCAAAATCCACACTACGACTTATCGTAACCCTGAAAAAAAAAAAAAAAGCGACATCTTTGGATTGGAACCTACTGAAAATGTGCAAAGCTGTGTCAATGTTTGCAAAATGAACTCCTGTTTCCAGAGACACAGATACACACGAGTCACAGCCGGAAACCGCTGGAGTGTGTTTCCAGGCTTCGACTGCAGATCTTTCTGCCACTCTGGTTATGATCACGATGCTGACCTCTGCGAGATTGCTCCCTCCCTCCCATTTCCTCTTTCCACACCATTTGCTCTGACTTTCTGTGGGCTGCAGTGAACTGCATGCCTTTGCCTGTTTATTGCTCGCATTAACTGCAAGTGTGCCACATAAAATCAATGCATAGAAGTAAAAAAAAGAACAAAAACAACAAACTAAAGAAACTCTACCCTTAGGAAAATGTCATCATTTAAATACTCTCTGTGTTCAATAGGCATCATGAATGTTTTCACCTTCGCCTATAACAACGTCTGCATTAGTCAGTGAGCTCATAAAGTTTTAGTTTGAGGCACACCAGTCAAGTGAGTTTTGCTACAACGTGAGACAGAAAGCCGTCTAATGATTTCTCAACAAATAAATATCTACTGTGATGTTAGCGCCGTAAATTCAGATCATGAAATACCTTTGCTAATGCAAACCGTGCGCGGGACTCTGATGACATTTGGCTCCGGTTCAAAGGCAGCTTTCCAAGTAAGCAGGTCAAGCCTGAATCCCCTGGGGTATTGTTGAAAACCAAAGATAATCGGATGTGAAAGAGGAAATAAACGCGCCCAATGACTCCACGTGTAGAAGCCAGGGAATTAGGACCTGGGGACAGGGAGTGGTTAACAGAAATTTCACAATTTGACACAAATTGGTGGAAGCGCACCAAGAAAGAGCAAAAGAACAAAAAAGTGTAATTTTTTTTCTTTTTTTGTACACAGTGTTATAAGCAGACACCTTAGACCGGACAGCATTGTGAGATCCAGCACCTGTCGCAGGAGCTCTGCCGTGACGTGTCCTCTGCTCTGACGTGTCCCCGGCAACGACAGCACTGGCTTCCAGGAGATGTCCGTTAACAGGCAGACGAGGCAAACCAGCTGGACTGTGCGGTTTACGTTGCCAAAGCTGTAACTATCCAAAAAATCAGCATGAAGATAGTATGTGTTCCACTTTGGAAAATTTAATTTTATTATTGTAAGGTGACATTTTTGCACAAGTTGTCTGGTCATAACGAACATCAACGACGGGAAAATTTGAAGCCCGTCGGTCATTTTGACAGGTTATAATTCACACCCTTGACTGGTGCACATGAGAAGACATTATAGACTTTATGCAAAGAGTTAATCGCAGAGGCAACTAAAATCAGTCAATAAAAACATCCTTACTAAATATAATAACGGACACTCAACTAAATGCGTCTTCCTGACCGGGAGCTGGCAGCGAGTTGAGGAGTTATGGACAGGACACTTTGGAGCGTCTGGTTCAGAAGCCCATTTCAAACGTTGGGTTGAAATGGCGCCTTTAATTCAAGTCTCCAGTGCAGAACAGAAAAAAAATAAAGAGAATGCAGTGGAATTAAATTCATCCTGTGTTTTCAATAACACAGGATGAATTATTGAAATTGATTCTTTGTCCTCCACAAACAAACTATGGTTGAAAAACCGTGTGGCTCTGTCGCTCTTACTTGCAGCGCCTCTCTCGTCTCCTCTCCTTCGTTCTCGCTGCAACACACCACACCTCATTTATATCAATTGCAAAGTGACCAATTAAGCTCTAAAACATACTTCTAATATAACATTATGAAATTAGCTACATGCAATATAATAATTCTACCTAAAATCAACAAATGCACTTATTAAATTTCTAATTAAACAAATAAGTATAAACAGTAATGAAATATTTTATATATAAACTTGGCCTCCACAACCGGTAAAAATAGTACATGACCGATTTTTCTTAAAAGTAACTTGATATCTGATAGCACCTTGAAAAAGTAACTTAGTTACTGATTTCTTGATATTGAAAGTCACAAAGTCACTTTATGAATCACTTTCAGCAGCTGCCAGCAATAACCCAATTGGTCAGGAGTTTTTCATTGAACTGGTCGTTTTTTAATCACCTCTGCTAAATTAGAACTGGTTCACATGGTCCAGTTTTGTCACAGTTTTGAGACCTCTTCATCTGGCGCCATTTTTAACAAGACTTTTCATTCTGTCGCCGTCATTCTGACGTCTTTCTTTCTGAGACCTTTTTTCGTCTGATGCCGTTTTTGCTAAGACATTTTATTGTGACGCTGGTTTTTTTCTGTTGCCTTTCTTTCTGAGACCTTCGCCGTGTTTGCTAATACTTTTTATTCTGATGCAGAGGTCTGGAGGCTTTTTGTCTATGATCTCCCATCTGAGGCCGTTTGTTCTAATGCGTGAGAACGCTTTCCCGAGATCTGAGGATGTCCTAAAACGTACGCCGTAGTTCTGCCTCGCCTGGCTTCTCAGTAAATATTGTGATAGTGAGGATTATCAGGACTGTCCTCTCTGTTTTTAGGATTATTGTGATGTGGTGTGAGAACATGCTCTGAATGCCGACGGCATTATGGCCGACAGATTTACACGGATAATCTCCTCTACGGGTTTAACAACAATTTGCAGAATGACTTATCTCTTTATCCCATTCCACTGAAGTCTACTAGAGATCTTAAAGCCGACATGCAGAACAATGATGATCACTCCTCTGAGGGATTTCTGCAACTTTTACAAAAGACTTTCAGACTTTCACTGCGGCAATGAGGAGTTTGTTTTACACTGACAGCTTTTCTTTTGCTAGGAAACACATAATCTACCTTGTTTTCATTAATAGTGAACCACAGCAATAGCGTTGCTGCAAGGTCTCAGGAGAAAACCACAATCAATGTGTGAGACCTGGCTTTAATTATGACATATGAAACCTTTACTTTCCTTGTTAAACAAGCAACACATCCACCGTTTCTTTTTATTTTTTTCTGCCCCACACAGCATGTATCTCTTTGAAAAGTTTGCTACAGTTATCAGAGAGTTTGGCAGCAAATCAATGCCGTAATGAGAAGGAGCCGTTTCGAGCGCATATGGGCATCTCCGTGTTGAGCTGAAAATCCCTGACGGCACAGCAGTTGTGTAATATGTAGTAGCGGAAAATAAATCCTGTGGGAAATAACAGCCAAAAGTGGCACATGTGAGAGACAAAAAAAAAAAAAACCAAAGAAAAGTTGGCAAACATCTCCTCACCAAAAAGAGTGTTTGCTGTTATCGTCAAAACAAAGCAAAGCACACATCTATGCGTTTACTTCCAAGACCTCTTGGATTCTATAGATCAGATTATTTTTCGCCACAGGAAAGCGTGATGCGATGTAAACCGGATCAAGTTAAACTGAAAACAACTGAAACAAAGTCTTCAACTTTAATCTGCTTTTCAACATTTTTGTATCGACTCCAAAGGGTATTTACTGGTGATGGTCTTTTCACCATTTTCTAACGTATCCTGTATGTCATGGAGTGTTTTTTTTGTCCACCCAACAAGACGTCGCTTTTGGCTCGATCCAGAGTCATGAGCTCCAATATCTCTAAACTGACATCAGAACAAAAAAAATAGAAATCTATGGAAATAATAAGAAATAATACCAGCAAATAACATTAGATAAAAACAACTCAAACCTGAGATAAGAACTCATTTTAAGGCTACCGGTGTAATTCATCGAAATGCTTAACAACCAAATGAAATCAACCGGTACACATTCGTACAATTTGCTGAACCACTGTGTATGTTGAGCAAATGCTTGCACATTTTTGGGGGGCGTGAAATGACAATGTATGGGAGCAAAATGGTGCCACAAACTATAACGGAAATGCAGGTTGATGCACATTCAGTTATTTGAGTTTCCTCTATTTGTATGCGTGTATGTGAGTATGTTCTCACCGTTTAAGCCCATTTTTCCAAGAAATATTACGTTGTAAAACCTGAGTCCCTCATGAAGAAGTGCTGTTTTGGGGTCAGGGGTTAGGTTTAGGAGTAAGGTATGAATTGAGCTCAGGTTGGGTAAATGATGGTTAGGTTAGTTTTAGGGTAAAATGAACTGAAAGTCCTTCTGAAGATATGGGCGTTTTTGTTTCCCCATCCTCGATAGTTGTATTTCACTACGACCTAAAGATGCTCTCTCATCCACAGGCTTTTGCCACAAAGATCCGTTGTTACCATGACAATCTAAGAGAACTAGCAAAAAAAAAAAAAAGACGACTCCAAACTGCACGCTGCTCTCTTGTTATTCAAGCCTGGCAACCTGACAAACCTCATCATCATCTCATTGAAAGCTGCACCTGCAGCAATTCAGCTGTGCTGTTTCAGCTCCTGATTTGTGTACGTGTTGGAGAAGTCTGTTAGAGAATCTCTACTGGTTGATAAAAGCTACCGTTTTTCTTTCCCAACTATTGGTTTGGATGTTCCTTCATCACAACGCCAGCAATATCTGTCAAGAATTGCGCTAACCAAGCTGCTGAGTGGAGGCGATAACACGGTTAGCTTCATTAACCGCAACGGCGGTGGCTACTCGCTAAACCTTTTGCATTCTACAGGGAGTAAAAACGAAACAGCTGACGCAGACAGGCTTGCAATCTGGTGTTTTGATCAGTTATAAAATGTGATCACTGCTGCGAGAGCAACTTCCAGACTTGGAATGTCTGAAAGCGCATTGATCCCAGGTGCTTTTAAGAGCTAAATTATTCGGAATGACTATAACGCAAGGCTCTTAGGAAAAGAAATGCAAACGCGCTCAAAAACGAACACGGCTCCCTCAAACCTGTATTTTGTCATCTTGACGCTTCAGGGTGCAAGAGGAAAATAGTGAAAATCACAACCACAACGTCGGTTTGTTGAGTTTTGTTTTCACCCTGAACACGTCATCCGATATGTGAAACATGGAGGCAGTATAGTCATGCTTTGCGAATGTTATAATCCTAATTCAGGGGTGTGAAGAGTTGCTCCCTCCTCAGCGTGTCGCAATGTCATCATTTGATCCAGACATGCTGAACTAAAAACATACAATATACAATAAAACGGTACAATATTTTAATGGCGACTGACATTTTTGCGACATTTCTACAACGAATTCATCTTACTGGAAATCAACATTACTAAAAGAATAAAAAGAGAACAAGATATTTGTTTTTGAAAGGATTAATTCAGCTTGCAGCTAAATCTCTTTTGTCTCGGTTATTGCTTTAGCCAATAGTCCATGACAATCTCGAGAATCCTTTAGTCCGCTCTGAATATGTTGTGACCTTTCATGCGGATCCCTGCAGAATGCCACAGACACGGCTTGCAGCTGCAAGACTTTGGCTGCAATCAATACTAATCAATTTGCCAGTCTGTTAGCTAATAACAAGCTAAGAACCCGCGGCTCGGAAAAATATGTCTCCCAGATCTCTTTAATTTGTCATAATAGGAGGTCAGAGGAAGCCAACCTGATTATCTGGATGAGTCAGATTCCTCATCTGTGGTAAATGGCGTTCAGAACATAGCAGGGTTATTTAAGGAGACCCACTTATGCTTTTCGGTTAACGTTCGCTGTCAGCTGGATTTGATTTGGAAATCTGGCTGTTCCTAATCACATTTTAGCACCACTGGAGCCCTGACATATGGGAACACAAGTAGTTACACCTTTCAAAACGAGCAGAGCACGCACACAGAATAATACAAGTCAAACAAAGAGAAACTTTCCAGCAAGGTCTGCTGGTAGATTTGTCACTCAGAGCATACGTAATATGTAATTAAATATCCTCAGATTCATCGTTTTGGGTGTCAGCTAACCATCCGGTCCAGAGTGGTCTTACGTAAGTAAGCATGTGGTCATGGTGTTGTAGAAGCTAATATGATTCATTAGCGCAGAATCTTTTGCCCACATATTCAGACATATTTATAAACGAATAATAAATTATGGTTTCATGCATATATTCACAATCTGAACTAGAGACTGGTGAGGAGGCAGGACATACTTCGGAGCATGCTGGAAGTTTGAAAATGTTTTTTAGACAGACATTTTTAAACGGACATTTATAAACTGTTTCAGTGAAGTAAATGTAATGATGGTGTTTTTAACATTCATAAGCCGTAGTTGACAATACTGTCCACCTTAGCAGACTGTGTGTTTCAGATTCCTACCTTGTGTTTAAATCTTCCAGCAGATTGCCCGTATGTATAAATCCTTTATTTGTTTTTGGCAGATAGAGCCTAAAATATAAAAAACTCAAAATGAATTCTGTTTTCTGATTATGAAAACACACTGCGAAGCTTCGTGGCATCTAATGTCACCATTATGCGATTATATAATGCCCAAGTCCCTCTTGCAACGGATGTCTTGAACTCAATGGAGTTTTACCTTGTTAAATAAACTAAAGAATTATAAAGTCATCTTACAGGAAAGTAGCTACTCGCTATCCAAAACGTTGCTCATTAGTGTCATTGGATAATCATCGATTTCTATTTGTATGTAAATGTGGGAAGATGGACAAGTATATTGGGTTAAAGACCAAGTGAGAAGACAAAAGTGCCAAAAACCTTTAAGAATGTTTGGAACCACAATCAATTCTGTCTCACTTCCTCCTTTATCTCTGCTTGGGAAACAAAGACGTGCCCTCTTTGAAATATTTTTTTACATTTATTTTTAGCTGCATAGATAATTTTTACTTTACTGCATAGTGTTCTTCAATACAGTTTGGTGTCTAACCATACGGTCACAAAAAGTCATGGTTTAAAAAAAAAGAAATATTTTTTTTTTATATTTTTGTATATAATCTATATTAAAACTTGAGATAAACCTACAGAAAAAAAAGAAATGTAGTTTATTTTTGACAGATAATTTTACATTTACACGCCCACCTGGGGGTGGTCAATTCATTTGCGGTCTGGAGGGAGTTTTGATGCTTTGGGAGAGGACAGGTTCCCGTGGAAACGCTCACTGATCTTCCTTTCAGTTTCACCAACATCTTCCTTTTGACTGGAAGTGATTCTACTGCTCCGGAGCTCCAGATTAGACTGGCATTTCTGCGCAGGAAGCTAAAGATTAAGGTCTCACATAACAACGAATACCGGAAGCTTTTCAGCAAGTGGAATACCAGTAAAGTCTCTTCCGATGAATATTGAGAAGGGAACATGTCTGACATTGGTCAAAATGTGAATAAAAACAGAGAAAATATTTTTTCAATTAAACATTCTTACTCTGCCATGTCATTTCCTATCAGAATAAAACTTTTGGTTGAGTGAAAATAACTTGGGATTAGTCATAAGTTCCCTCTCAACTATACAAGTTTTGAAATAACTATTTTTTTTGCTTAGTGACAAGTTTTTAGGTGTTAAGCTTAAATTTCAAGCTAGAAACCATTGATGGTTATGACAGGAGTGTTTTCTTTGGATCATTGGCCTCAAAGTAATATCTGATTGAAGTCTGCCATACATCATGAAGTGATGGAAGTGTATCTATGAACCACTATGGGAACCTGCTGGTCAGTGGGATAAACTGGATAATCCCTCAGGCTGACTGGTTTCAGTGATTTCGTCTTGTGGTGACAAACAGGCTGGAGGACGCATTGATCTTAGTTGGGTTCCTCAGCCTGTCGCTTCTCCACTATTCAACACTCTGTGGCTCTCTGGAGCTCTGTCAGAGCCGTACATCAGAGAGCCCATTAATCAAACCCAAAAGGTCAGCAGCTAAGCCCAGTTTACCCCTACTCCATCCTTTTTGCTCACAACGGTAATGGATATGTTGGTGGGTGAACCAGAAGCCGTCCAGCTACGAAATCGTTCAAAGCGGGTTTGGTCCTTAAAGAAGAAAAAAAAAAACCATCTGCAGCCGAGTTTATCTCGGGAGGGAAAGTCGCTGCATTATTCTCCTTTCTTTTGTGAAACAGCGGATCACGGTGAGCACAGTGGATATATGAACACATTCAGAATGACACAACTCCAGTCTGAAGTGTGGAGGCTCAAATATTCAACAGAAGCTGACAGAAAGCTACAGGCAGGCTGTTTTGTTAGAATATGAAATCAATCAAATGTTTTACAAGAATGCATTTTCTTGGCCACTATTTTCTCTTTTTACATGCTTTTTACACTGAGCAAAGGTCTTTCACTCACCTTTCTCTGTAAATTTCAATTTGTTTCCACAAATAAATGCTGGAAATATCTTTTCCATGTGTCAAGGGATATTCTAATTTCATTTCTGCACGAAGTCTATTCTTCACCCTATTTGTTTCTGGGTGCTAAGCACCGTCTCTTAAGTAGTTGTGTGGACTCAATCTGAAAACTGCCAGGTTACGTCTTTAACCCAAATGCTGAAGTTGGGTAACTTCAGGTAAACGCTGGGTCAAAACATCAGGAGCAGCAGTTTCTTATTTACAGAACAGAGAAGCTTCCAGGTACTCTGGCCTGTTTCCACCCTCCAAAAATAGTTTCTTGGCTAATCTAAATTGCCCTTAGGTGTGGATGTGAGTGTGTTTGCGTATGGTTATTTGCTCTGTGTTGCCCTGCCGACCAATCCAGAGAGTACCCTGTGTTTTTGCTCAATGGCCACTAAAGATAGACATCAGACTTTCCCGACCACCAAATCCCGACCAAAATAGACTCCTCAAAGATAAAGCAACTGGACGAAACTGGAAAAATTGTATGGGTTATTCTTTTCAATGCATCATATGGTGTAATTTTGACCCCGTGGTTTAGGAGTTTATAACCAAGCAGTTGTTTTTCCGAGTGCCACTGACTTGACAGATGCAATAATTTATCGTTTTTCCTCTGTCTCGTTTTCATTGACCTCGTTAGCTTTTGGCCATAAAACATTTACTGCCTGATGGTCTCACTTTGGTACTTTTGCTATTTTAATTTTAAAGCCACGTCTGCCCGCAGTGCATTTTATGACAATTGATCTGAAGTAAATCACAGTTTTGGCCCACTTTAGCAAAGGGCAGAGAACACTAACGAGACAGAAGTGGTGCCTGCTGGGTATACTGAAGGACGAGAGACAGACCATGATCAACGGCATGCCTTTAACTAGGCCCAAAATGCAACATCTATCCTCGGTACAATCTTTGTTGCATGTCCTTCGCTTTATTTTATTGTGATTTTGTTTTTTGTGAACATGTGTTAAGATGAGGCTCCTTCTCCAGTACCTCTTACTCTTCAAACACGTTGTAGATGTTCCAGAGCGCCATCAACGTCCACTGGTTGTCTTTCACGCCCTTCGAAATGCCTGTTTGTACGTGACTCCTGAGAGTGTCCTTCACTTTCTGTCGGCTTCCTCTCTGCAGAGAGAATCCAATGACTTTCCCCTCATCCATAATTGAGAGGCCATGCTAGGTGCCTGGAGAGCTGGAATGAATTAGCTGGAGGTATTAATAGGCATCTAAAAATACAGCTTCAAGTTTAATTCTGGGGCCCCAAAGGGACAAGGTCTTACTGCTATTAGAAGCATTAAAAGAAAAACCGTAATAAAGACGTACAGGGGCCAATCACAAAGGCGCTTTCGTGTCAAGCCGCGTGCTTTGCCAGGCTTCAGCAGAGAGAAAATTAATTGGATTCAATGAAAACATTCGCGATGTGAAGCGGAGGAAAAATTAAAATTACGCCGACTCTTGAAAGAACGCTTTCTGTGTTGTTGTGATTTTATAACAGTATTCAACTTGTCTCTCTCTCTCTCGCCCTCTATTATTTTTTTTTTGCTTAATTTGTTTCAATCAAACCTCTGTTTAATTAAATGTCTTACCTTCCTCTCTTTCCCTTTCTCTCTCTGTAATTTTAATAATCTCCCCCATCAGCGAGTACCGCCCACAGAGTCTTAATAGAAACACAAGAAGATCGTCGGGATAATGTGGGTGAGTCCGAGTCAAACGAGGCAGACATATTTCAGCTTTAATGATCTAAATGAACTTATCACTGTCTCTTCCCCTTTGCGTCTGAATGCCTTGGCTGACCTGCTGTAATTACACCTTTCATTAGCCATTAGCAGGGATGGCCTGCTGGCCCCGGCGGATTGATCGGGTGTTCAGGGGAGTGCTGTTAGCCGCACGGCAGAGGCGGACGGGACCACATCCAGACGGCTGATAAGGCCAGGTACTTCAG
Organism: Poecilia reticulata; assembly: GCF_904066995.2. Lineage (NCBI taxonomy): Eukaryota > Metazoa > Chordata > Actinopteri > Cyprinodontiformes > Poeciliidae > Poecilia > Poecilia reticulata. The sequence goes on from NC_088838.1 coordinate 8,361,041, forward strand.
GGAAAGGGAAATGATGGGCAAGATAATGGGAATTGTGCCGAATGCTCCAACTGTTTCAGCTTCATATTGAGATTATATCTAATGTATGAATCCGCGGCCTTACAGGCATTGAGACGCCTCTTATTATTGTACATTAACCTCTGAAGTTTTTCCTTGATCGCTTCCTTTTTTCTTCTGGAGGGGTTCTGCAGTTTTTTAATTTCTGTGAATGTTATCACTCATATAGTTTAAATTATCATCACCTGGATTTTTTATATATATATATATATCCCTTTTAGCAGTAGATGAATACATAATTTAATAGGGGCTAAATGAGATCTCACGAGGCTGAAACGGCTCTTTCACAAGCTGTTATTATTGAACTCTGATATAACGGTGTGTGCTTTAAGTTTGACTGTATTTTTGTTTGAGAGTCGGATGGAGAGGTGAGAAAGGGAGAAATTGTTCAGTTGTCCTGTTATTTAATTTCCCTTTGATATCTATAAAGTGTTTTTGAATTGAATTAAATTGTATCCTTATAAAAACTTAGGGAGAAAAACTGTTTACCACTAGAGAATAAGAAACATACATGGACTGTGATTGAAACTTTTAAATACTGGGGTGAACCCTTACTCAGGGGTTGTTTGTGGAGACAAAAAGTGCTGATTCTTAGTCTTCTGACAAGGAGTAACAGAACCAAGGAGTATTTATCCTGGGGACTTTGATTACAGGATGCAGCGCAGGGGAGAGGATGAACACATGGAAACCGTTGCTGGTGTAACCAAGGTGACACCAGCAATCAAAAACACAGAAATGCTATGAGACAAACGTTTCAAAGCAACCAAAATTATGAAAAATGTAACTTGTGCTCCGACAGGCTATGACAGAGTCTGTCATTCACATTCTGATTTTCAAAATAAATGCATTCACATTAACAGCTGCGCGCCATTTATGTCTTCCGGGGCTGATCACAAACCAAATGCGCGTTCAGCTACGTTGAGGAAGCATTGTTGAGCTAGCTACTAATAGCTAATAAAATAAGATGAACAGAAGTTTATATTTCATTAAAAATGTCAACATCCAGTTGGTGAATATAAAATAACAGTGGCTGGGACCACGAGTTAGAAATAAATCTCAAATCTTACCACCCAAGTATTGAGTGTAGAGCCAAGTAAAGGCGTGAAAGTCCCAAGTTGAGTCCAAGTCCTAAACTTTTAATTTAGTACTTTTAAATGACACGTCTTACACGTCACTTAACCATACGTGTAATTTAGTCAGAGTGATAATAATTGTTGATTTTTTTTTCATCCACCAGCCAGAGGAAGAAAATCTCCAAAAAACATTTGAAAATCAGTGTCGATGTTGATTTTATGCAGGAAACAATAACCAAACTGAACAAAACATCCAACACCTCAGAAAAGGAAGAGCTGTCTGATCCAGAATTTTTTAAAAGTGATTTCTATACAAAATGAAAATGATCACCATGTCAAGCAGCTGGAACAGTACAAACTTATTTTACAATATTATAGAAGTAACATGAGATCATGGAAGCAACAACTCAAATTATTTATACAACTGTGTAAAACGTAATTTTTGTAATCATGTTCATTTTATGAGACATGATTATGGTGCTGCTACCTGCCAGCTTGGACGCATCGACTGTATTTGTGGTTGAGGCTCAAAGCCCAGAGGCTCGCTGTGCACACATAATAATCTGAGACATTTCTGCTGCAACCGGTCCAGCCACCTAAACCAAAAGTCTTTTCACAAGGTTTGCATATTGATTTACCGTCTGATTTAAAAGCCAATCTCTATTCTTTTATCAATTTACATTCAAATTAGAACGTTTTTGACTTTCTATGTAGCATGATTAAATCAAGGAAGACAAAAACCACAATTGTTAAGCTAACACTAAATATATTTTAACTCTCAGTAGCTTTGATTCATCGTTGTTGTCGAGTAACTTTTAAATGTCCAAATGATATTAGATGTTGCTGCTTTTCTACTTTTCAGCCCACATTCTTCCCTAATGCTTAGATCACCTTGTAATCTGCTCAAGCAAATGAAATAATACATTATTTTCCTCCGTTGTGTTAGTTTTTGGTAAATTCTCAGAATTCCCACTCCTGAGTGGAAATGAATACATGTAACTTTAACAAATTAAATGTTAAAGTTTGTATTAAATTAAAATCACATTTGACGTTTCACACTGTAAAATGTGAAATGTTGGACATTTATTTCATTTGTAAATCTCAGGAGATCACGACTGCGTTTGGCGACTGTAAAGTACAGAGGATCATCTGATGAATATTTTTTTTCATTTAAACAGGCAATTTGTATTCTACAAATTTGCCTGTGGAAAAAATAAAGACAGAAAGAAAGAACTTAAACTATAATACTGCACTGTTGTAGACACTGTATTTGTAACTTCTTAATTCAGACAAAAAAACCCTGCTTGACATTATGGGGAGGAAAAGATATAGAAAAAAAAGGCATTGTTTTATTTGTCCATTTTGACTGTAGGAAATTAAAGGTTCTTCGTAATATGCATTGGTACAGAAAGCGTAACTAAATGCTTCCTTGGACAAATTCCATTTTTTTTGAATGTGCAGTTTCACTTTCACAGTAAAAGTTGTTGCACTTTCAGCTTCAGATCACAGGTTTTATCTGCTGGGCTCTGCAACTTGCAGCTCCAGAGCCACAAGTGGCTCTTTGGCTCACTTCATACACCGAACGATAATTCATTGCCCTGTTTTTTTATTTATTTGTATTTTTTTACTTCTTTGTTTTGTTCTGTGGCCCCATGAAGAAACCCTGGCCCCACCTCGGCCCGCCTGGTGAATTTGGTCTGCCTCTGCGTTTATGGCAGCTCTGGCATCTTCCCTTCACCAACTCCAGGGTTGCAATTAATGATAGGTACCCAGTGTGCTTTTATTTGCATTTAAAATCTTACTGAAAGTACCTTAAAGTAATGGAAAGAACTGCATAGTTACCCACCTACTGTTTTGAGTAATACAACATGCAGCATTTTCTTTTCCTCCTCCTTATTCCTTTTTCCGACTTTAGCACAACTCGTTTCATAGAGCTGGAAGAGAGTGCAGCTCCACACCCGTCGGCTTATTCGCCGTCATCGTAGGATGCAGAAGGAAATCAGGCAAACAGAACAGCATCCACAGAGTTACAGCAACAGGAGGAGGGAATACTGGGAAGTGACCAGAGCTGTGCAGCGGCCTGGATCCTGGGCCTGGCACCATCTCATTATTGTGACCCAGGTGTGGTTCCGCTGAAACACACTGTTTGTGTAAGATGTCAGGTCTTTTCCAGTCAGAGTGGTCAAGTTGAAATGACATCGCAAGTGACTGGTGTGAAAGTCCAGAGTTACGATCCTCTCAACAAGCAGCTTAAAGTGATCAAATTTGTGGCACGACTTGATTCTGAGCCAGACGCCTTTGCAAAAAACACCAGCACATGTTTTCAAGAAGATTTTTTTTATTTTTTCAGAGCAAGACTCACACAAAACCAATGCTATAATATAAAATTATTCATTTTCACCGGCATGCATGAACTACTTTTATGAAGTTGATGTATTACGCATCGAGCGTATAATTTCTTGCTGTTAACACGTTGGAAAAGCTGAACTAAAGTGCGTGCAAATGGACTTTAGCCATTGGTAGTTTCATCTGTAGTGAAAACAGAAGGCGTTAAACTTCATTGAGGCGGTAAAACCCTGTAAAATGTGAAATGTTGGACACTTATTTTATTTGTAAAGCCCAGGAGATCGTCGCTGCTCCGCGGTTTATGAAAACGGATCTTGAGAAGGAGTTTAGGATGAATATTTGTTTTTTTGCAAAAGAAGGCGTCGCTAAAACATCTCACCTTGAAGATTCAGCCTTTCTTTACAGTGGATATCTGCCTACAAATGATGACCATGTGCAACAACAACTCTAGTTATGCTGACTGGTAGATTTATGGATTTGTTTTCTCTGTCAAATTCCAAATATGTCGGAATACACACGTGTTAGAAATCCCATAATCCAAACCTAATTTAGTCTAAACTTTATGAAAACTGTGAATATAACTGTACATGACTGAATACGAGAACTGATTAAAGGTTTCTTATAGGTTTTGGCCTGTAAACCACGAATACCACTCTTGTCTTCGCTGAAAGAGGATATTTTCTTCTTTACTTGGAAAGTTTTGATACGCCTGAAACCACATACACAAAAAAAAATCCCTCTCAAACGCTTTAGTATAAACAGTTTTCTAAAGCGAATGTTCTGACCTCAACAATGACTTCCCTGCCAAGCGAAGAAGAATTTGCAAGCCGACATCGAGAGGGCCGCAGCTCTGACAGATTTAAGGGAAGAAAATTCCCACAACTATCACAGGCAATATTTAAGTGCTGTTTTCCATCACGTCTGGATCCGCTTGAGGTTAAAATGTGATTTCAGAAAGCCGAACAAAAGACTCCCAATTAATTCCCTGGCCAGTATAAAACTCCACGATGGAGCTAATGTGACAGTAAAAGGCGCTTGGAGACGGAGTCCAAGAAAAGCAGAAATATCTGTAGCACTAAGAGCTGTCATATCACATCGCCTTGGCAGTCGTTATATCCACAGCGTGTCATGAATCATGAGTGTCACTGGTGTGTTGCAATGCAACGTGAGACAGTTGTGAGTCTCACAAGCCCCGTTTAGAATCATTAGAAACGGCAAAAATAAAATAAGACGTTCTGGACATCACAGTAAAAACAAGAGCTGTTAAAAAGTAGCTGTTCAAGTCCTAATGTGGTGCCCGCGACATGCTGCTGTGATTCAATTTGAGTTTCTGGAGTCAGCAAGTTTTTTTTCTTTTGCAGGTTGCTTCAGCTTTTTGGACGTGGCCAAAAGGTTGAAACGGCTCTTGACAGAAAGCAGAGATAATGAATTTATCAATACAATTAAACTGTTTAACAATTGTTGATTATCCTGTAATCGTCATTGTTTCACATCAAGAGGTCGAGAGCCATTCGGGATGGAAGTAAAGCAGTAACAACAAGAGTAGAGGGAAATGACTCTGCTGCAGATTAAATTTGACTCTCTGCACTGGCAGATTGATCATTTGGGAGCCAACCATGCATTGCCCATCCCAAGAAAAGTTACACATACAAACATTTAGTTGGAGTACGTTTAGCTTTGTTTGGGACGTAATTAAAACTTCAAAAATAAATTTGCTTAATGGAAACAGCATTTTTTTAAAAACATGTTTTCCGATAAAAAATTTTTTCTTTTGGATAACGTCTTGATTTTGATATGGCAAAACTGCAATAGAAAGGTCTTTACTGCGCCACACGGGTCACGTGATCAACAACCGGATGTTACAACCAGGAAGCAGAAGGAGAATGACGGTTTGTCTTTGGTTTTTTCCGGACAACGTGCAGCTGACTCCACCAGAGCTCTCACAGCATCACACAGTTCATAAAAAGCTGTGCGTCATGAACCCATAGCTCTTCTGTAAAATCACTCACTAGAATTTCTCCTAAACGCCGCACACGTTACTGCTCCCATGAATAAGAGGTTTGTCACTCCTGAATAACACCCACGTCTCAAACGTTCTCCTGTAAAGACATTTTTTTCTATCCACAGTTGCATTAGTTTTCCTGATATCTTGTGTTTCTTATTGGGGAATCCAGCTGCTGCACACATCCAAGGATCTTCAATGAGTTTAAGGTCTGGACTCTGTGGGGACCAATCCGTTTGTGTAAATGATGAAACACTGCACAGTTTAAGCCTGATGAGTCCTGGCACTGGAACAGTCTCTCATCGTCAGAAAGGATGTTCACTGATGGAACAACCGGGTCAGTCAGTGTGTTCAGGTAGTCGGCTTGACCTCATTCTTTGGCCACATAATGTGCGTGTGCCTCTCGTCTTACTCTGATGCTCCAATCATACTGAAACAGAGTGAATTTGTACTCATTAAACCACATGGGCTCTGATTCTGGTCTTCATTCTTCTTAGAAAACCAAAGTATTTCATCGTGATCAGCTTCACAGATCACTGGTTTAGCAAACCAGGTTTACTCCCAGAACCTGTGGTCCCATTTGCATCGTGACCACAATCCAGAGATGGTGACTTGAGTTTAAAACTGCGACTTAAGTTGCAAAAAAAACAAAAAAACTTCAGACTCAGCTTAGATTTGTGCTCTTAAGACTTGAGAAGTAACTTGAAAACTTGGTTTGAAACTTGAAGTAACATTTTTATGGATTTGATGAAAAAAAATGTTTCTGCTACTAGACTTGAATCTTGAGTCTGAATTGCATCAAAAGACTTGACCTAGAAAAAGAAATCACTTCTGAACAAATCTGCTATTTTCATTAGTCCTGCTGTTGTTTTTAACAATTTGATCTCACCAGATGTTTAAGTGATCCCTAATCATGACTATTTAGGATTGTCTTCTGACCACAGTTCTGCAAAAAATAATGGTTCCCTACTCCTCCTCCAGCTTTTAAAAGTGTGTTGACAGCTCTTTCCCCCAATTGCAGTAGCTCCACCAATCTCATGTTCTCCTCGCTCGATTCTTCCCAGTAAGTCGACCCTTCTGAAAGAGATTGAAATCGTTCTCTCGACCGCAGGATGCGTCTTCTTTGATTTGTTTAATCCAAGTGGTTCCTGTTTTTGAACATGCAAAACATTGTAAAAATGCTGGAGCAAATTTGGATAAGATATACTTACAGGCCTGACCTCAAACCGCAACACAGTGTTTTTGCTTCAGATTTTCCATGGCTAGCTACGTTTGCGATTACCAGTTAGTGTAAAAAAAGAAAAATTATAAGAAAAATCACAAAAGCCTACTGACAGTTTCTTCTTAGAATACATATATATATATATAAAAAAGGCTAAATAAAGAAATATGAAAGCCTCAGTAGATTACCTACAGCTCCTGGTAAATCCTCTGTAAAAAAAAATAATTAAGCTCAGGAGCATTTGGTCCAATGCAAAGTAGATAACTGAACACAAAACCAGCTGCTTCATTAACACAGAGTGCGCACATATTAACTAAACACCTGGCATCGTATGGAGAAAACGACTACTGATGCTGAAAACAGCAGTTATGAAACCAGACTGGCAATAGACTACTTGCGAAAAGTGATTTTTTGTTTTGAGTAGTATGTTTCTTCATTTCCATTTGGACAATAATTGAACCACTTTAAGGCAGCATGGAAAATCTAGAGTTGAATAACTCAACGTCGCTCTGTTTCGGTCAGGCAGACAGCTGGATGCCTGAGTGAATAATCCCACTGTTTCCACTACTTAAGATGAAAAACACACTTCCTAGCAAGAAAAACAACACAAAACAAGACTTCAGTTTCAAGCAAAGTAAGAAAAAAAGCTCTCTTTATATTCTGGTATCTAACGGCCTGGGGGTTTATATGTTGTTTAACAGCGCGTACGTGTTTTGTATGCTGATGGCAACGTGATCGCAAATTGCTTTCTGTACTGCTTTGAATACTGTGGTTATTATACCTAATATCAAGAGGATGATTATGAGGACGGAATCAGTTAAGAGGAGGAGGTGTTGCATATTCACATGGAGCTTGGTGAACTATAATTCCATTGGTAATAAGTCTATTCATTCCTGAGTCTGAGCTTTTTTATCTCCTATTAGGATTCTGAGAAGTAGCAGGGGCTGTTGAGGGCTCTAGGAGATTCATTTGATGCCATTCAGTCTGACCGAAAAAGAAAGAAAAAAAGTGTGTATTTGTGTCACATGGCCAACATTGACATACATGTGCAAAATATCATGAGCAAACAAGAGCGAGAAAGTGATTACTGCCTCAGACAAATAGTGACGTAAGCTCCCAAGACCCGTTTAAGTCAGCAAACCAGAAATCTATTTTAGTGTCCTTCTTTTATTATCACCATTTTACGGCAGATGATTGAAAGTGGCTAGTTTTGCTTTAATTTCCAGTAAAAACTTGAGTCATGTCAGTTTAACGGCGTGCCAATAAATATCTCCATGAGCATCTCGGTTATCTAGCAGATGTGTTTCTTCAATAACCTTGTAAAACTTTGCTGTGTAATGAAACCAGTTTGACATTCACAGGAGATGAGCCGACTGATAGACGTTCTAAGTCAAAAGTCAATACATGCCCAGAATGTCACTACTCCAAAAAAAAAGAAGAAAACTCCAGCATTGTTCTGTGCTTGGTTTATGTTGAGTATTTCTCCATCTTTTATAAGTTGATATTTAAAATGACATGATAAACTGATTAGCTACAACATCTATAGACTTTAAACAGCCAGTTAAGATTTTTCTTTTCTTAAAAAAAGCTCAAACAGGCTGACAAAGAGGGGTCTTTTCCTACCAAACAACATTTAGAGCAACTTTGTTCTTCACCAGCAATAAATGTTTAGTCCAATAATTTAACCTTTTGCTGAGAATGTTTATATTAGGGAGGGGGGAAATGATTTAGCTTACTTCATTAAAATGTTTTTCCTAATAGCAGAAATATTTTTATGAATATTTGTAAAATATATATGGAAGACTACTAAACATCTCAATGTAGTTTAGCATTATTGTCAAAAATGTAATATAACACAATTAATATATGTAATTTTTTACATTATAGGAACTCCATGTAGAAAAGTTCATTTATTTAGACATTTATTTGCTTATTTGGGATCAACCTGTTGCAGTGTGGTTGATTTTTTACCTTTAACTGACACTAACAGGGTCTTTCCTAATTCAAGATTGACTTACACTTATTTTTGATTAATTTACTGTAATATTATGAATATAAATCACATGGAACACAGATATGGTTTTACCCTCAGTGGTGTCACTTTGCATAAGCCCCCCTTACAGCTAATAATTTGCAGTGTACAATGTTACAATTTCTTTTTATTCTGACAACATATGTAACATTAACACACCATGTTTTTGTGTTTGTACTCTCAGTGAACCTTTATTCTTCATCCATGCTTAAAAATACACGTTTTTCCTCTCTCTCTGTCAAGTATTTAACCTGACAAAAACGGTGCAAATTGCTCTCATCTGCTGGAGATAGCGGTGCTTGCTCCAACATGTCATTGGTGCTAACTGCTTTGTGAATCAGGTGCAGCTGGCAAAAAAGATGGGCAACAAATCCAACGAATACTGCAGCTTTCGTGGATACTTTCTGGCAACAACAAATTTTAGTATGTGACCAGAAAATGTCAAAGATGTATGTTGGCTCACTAGCAACCTAAAGTTACTAACAAAGTCTGTTCATGTTAAGAAAAACACATAAAACGTTGTGTTGGCCTTCTTTTTACTATTAGTAATAAGATAAATCAGGGGCAAATGGATGAGTAGTCAATATATTGAAACGTCAAAATGAATATGAGACATGAAATGCAAAAAAAAAAAAAGTTTTCATTTGCAATGTATTTTTAATAAGAATCATTCAAGATGATTTAATGAACAGCTATTGTGCATAAAAGAGGAAAAACTAGGAAACTCCTCGTAATGGGCCTAGTACAAACTTTAATTGAACATGATGAGCTTTATAATATACTGCCGCTGTAGTCTCGTAAAATCCCCCGTCTCCGGCTTCTTATTTTTTTTTTTATCACTGTCCAAAACAGCGAAGAGCTAAAAGTCTAGGATTAAATAGATTCAGCCTAGCATGTTATGTTCTACAAGGAGCAAATCTTAGTATGCCTCAGCCGCTCTTCTCCCAACGTGCCGAGAGTCTGAGCGCTCGCATAAAATCAGGAATGAGTGTGGCAAGCAACAGCTTCATTCCAACTGCAGAGCGCTTCTTTATCCTGCCAAAATTCATCCGCCATGCCTTCCTTCTCACTTAACTAAATCCGTCAGCTCCCTTACAATGTGCTGACAGGTCCCCTCATTCAGCATCATTCGATTATCAATTCTCATTTCGCGAGCCGCGGCTAAGCTCGTTTCAGATTTAGATCCCAGACTTCAAGCAGCCATAGATCACCTGTCACTTGTCAGAGCTCTGTGGCAGAAAAGGACAGAAAGCCGTCAGTGGCTTTGGGCAGTCTGCCAACAATGACAGAGAAATGACTTTATTTTTATGCCCCAGAATTGGCACTTATATTGGAAGTGACAGAAAGCAAATACCTCCTGCATGTTCACGCTGTGTTTGCCTCTGGTTATTGTGGTTGTGTTGAATGTGTCCTAGGCCCGTCGGCGCAGTGCTTTGCAAAGTCCCCATGCCGCTTATGTTGTGCTACAACAGTCTTTAAGGTCTTATTGGGGTCATCAGTGAAGCAGTGACTGTTTGAGTGGTGTTAGTGCTACATGGTTTCAGATGCTGCATTAACATTTGCATTCAGACTCCATGAGACATTATTTCTTTTTGCTGTCAGTTTTAGTAGTGGCAGGTTTTGTACGTTTCTACAGACTTTGCACATAGAGACTGAAATCTTAGTGGATTTTCTTTCAGGCCTCCCATATGAGGCAGCTGGTTACCTACATGTGCCAGAGTAGCACGACTCTGCAATGAGGATCGCTTGATTGAGTTCATTAAACCAGAATTGCATCTGGCATCAAAGTAGACAAGTTGCATTAATAAAAAATGAACCTGTGGAAGAGTGATTCATGTATGACCTTTGGGGTATTTGTGTCTGTGAAGGTGTGTGTATGTGTGTCTGCTGGTTTCATTTTATTCACAGGGGTGTCTGTGGCTTAGAGGGTGATAGGCTTTCAATTGGAAAGCTGTAGGTTTGATTTCAGCTTCATTCGGTCATAGGTCGATTTGCCTCTGGGCGAGGTACTAAGTTGCCGACCTATTTGCGTGTTGATTTATTGATGTGTGACTGGGTGAATGTGGCTCTGGAGTGCTGTCCTTGCTGCGGTCAGTATGGAAAAAAAATCAAAAATTTGCCACGCCTCTATTAAGGCTAATGTGCAGCCAATAGTTCCCCTGTCAACAGAAACTTGCCCTTGGGGTACGGAGATTCTCGGCTGCCGGTTAATTAACGAATTCTCTACAGACATTTTGGCTTGTTTGCATTGCGCTGCTGGGATTTTTAGTCAATGTATCTCTAATGTATAGTTTGAATTTTTTATTTTATTTTATTGAGTCTGAGTCAAACGATGGTTGGACATGTTGCCTATAATAACTAGAGCAGATGAACGCGGCTCCTTCAAGCATCGGTAAATTGTTCCCAAGGATGAACCAGGTTTATGCAGCTCCTTAATTCTGTTCATGATACATTGGCTGAATCCTTTTGATTTACCCATCGTGTCAGACAGTAAATCTATTTATGGTGTTGCCTTAAAATACATTTTAAGATGAGCATACCCAGCACTCAAAAAGTGTTCAAAGGTTTCAAGAAGGGTAAAAACAAGCCATTGTCAGCTTGTAACAGATATGTGACAAACAATATGTCTGCATAGAGATTCAAGGGCAACTAAGCCAATCAGAGAAAAGCTGGGTAATCAGTCCCAGAAAAGTGACATCTGTGAGAAATGAGCATAGTTAGTTTCTCACAAAATAGAAGAAAACTTAAGGATATGAATACATAAAATCACAAAAGTCAATGGACACAATTCAAAACCAATTCCTTACATCCTTTAGGGTTTACCGCTTCTAAAGAATGGATCTGAAATGTTTTCTTTGGCAACAAGAGTTCATCTCTCCTCTTTCAACATCAGACACAACTATGCCTTGAAATGTCAGATTCCCTCAAAAATCTCCAAAAGAAATCACAACTGTTTAAAGAAAACCGACTGCTAGGAACACACTTTTACATCACAGTAGTTACCGTCCTCCTAGCTTAAAGAAGAGTCTTCCTTTCAGTCAGAAGGATTTGTCATACCGAGGAAGCTTTCGACGTGCAAGCTAAAGATTTTTGTCAGAGATGAAGAGATGGAGGTTATGAGGACCGGTTACTGCAAAACTGTTACGAGGAAGCTAAACGTCTGAAGAGGGATGTAGCATTAGCCCCTAGATCTCCTTCTAATGTAGACTCAAACATTGTGTTGGCAACTACATTCTCTCCACTTTCTAAGCAGATTAAAAAGTGTCATTTAACATTGGCACATTTTATCCAACGACCCCACCACAGGCCACAGCTTCCCATTTTTGCCAATAAGCAGGCCAAGAGTTTGGGGAACTGCTTTAGTCAGAGCAGACTCCTGTACCTCTACTTCCAGTAGTTTCTCTTATTCTAGTTGCGCTCAGTGTAGTGAGATGATTAAAGGCAACATGGTCCAACATCCTCACGCAGGGAAAAAGTTTTCTGTCTCGCACAGAATAACTTGTCAGACTAAAAGTATGTCATGTATTTATCAATGTGTCCTTGTTGCCTGATTTACATGAGAGAAAACTAAAAAAAAAAGAAAAATCAGAGCCTTAGAACATGAAGGTAATATTTGTAATAGAGATGAGAGAGTTCTTTTTACCAGACATTTCATAACACCCAATATTTGCTCACTGAAATTTGAAAGCACAGAAGTTGTGTCTGATATTTGTAACAAACATATTTTTACCCTCATTAAAATTTCTGAGTACTTTTGGGTTGTTGGTTATTCCCTTTAACTGTGGAACAATTTATTTTCCCCTGTCTTTTTTTTTTTTTTACATTAGGGTGTGAGCACTACTTTCCTATTCTTCTTAAAATACATCCACAGACATGAAACCAATTAACACTTAACACTTTTCAAAGAAAATTAACAATTTTTCAAAAAAGTGTAGGGTTTCTTTTTTTTTAAACATCTTAAATGTATACTATTTGTCTTTTTTTCCCCCTGAATTCATTCTCTCTCGGTCGGGGATCTGATGGAGGCTAATGCTGACTCCCTGCTCACTTTTGCAGCAGAGAGACTTGACAGCCAGCTGTATGATTTATAAGACTGATGCAAGCTTAAGACTGAGTTCACATACAATTTTCAAAAATCCAAATCGACGCACTTAGGGGTAAAAAGAAAAAAAAAATCCACCTCTTCTTCTCTTCCATGACTGCATAAAAATGAGAGAAACCTTTCCCTTTGCTTTTGCTCCAGTAATGGTTTAATCATGGAGAAAGTGAATTCATTTCTGTGACAGGCTGAGAGTGGATTGAAGAGTTTCTATCACCCTCCGTCACTCATTTCACCCAGTGGGCACGTCGCTCTCTTCCGGCCTCTCGCCGCGTCTGACAGACGGCCCCACGTTGTTTTAACCCCCCACAACTGTAATTTTTTGTGCGAGCCGACAAGAACGGAGATGCTTTTACAAAGTTAAGATGCATTCCCCTCACCCCGACTGCTGCCGTCGAGCTCGACGACGTTAAAGGATGATGATGAAATGTTGTGGCGCGCCAGGTGCAGGTGACCTAAATGAAAAGCACAGAAATCCAAACCAGCACAAAAAAAATGAGCCGTTTATTTTCCAGAAGTGGTGGCTGTAAAAGTACATTTACAAAACTGAGACTGAGGTTGTAGCTATGCCCCCAAAATAATTACTTTTTTAGTTGACTTGAACTCAAGTCTCTAAATTCGACTTTAGACTTCAGTCTCATACATAATCTTTTAATTTAATTTCATTTTATTTTATTATTATTCTCAGCAGAGCCAGTTAATGTTTACTCCAGCTTTTAAATTTGGTTTTTGCATATTAACACTAAAGAAGCATTCACAGTACATTAGCCACACACTGCAGCTCTGACAGAGATGCCAATATAGAAAGTGTCTGATTTATTTGGCTGAAACATTCACCAACGTTGTCGTATGAATAGTTAATAGCAACCTGCTTATGTTTGTAGCCTCAAAATAATGAATTCTCAAATGTCATTTAAACTGAACATCGCACTGAATGACTTTTTTTTTTTTATAACAAAATTTATTTAATTTACCTCCAGTATCTGTTAAAGTTTAATAATTGCAAAAAAGTCATTCATAACAAAGTTACTTCCTGTTACATTCATGTAGACACCTTGTTTTTATTTCTAACTATTTCTGCTATTGTTCTTATATCATGAACACATGTTTGTCTAAATCAGATCAGCTGAATTGCATTTAAAATGAAACATTTTAATTATATTTCCCTTTGAAATAAAACGTGTATGTCTTAAAATCGAATTTAACCGAATTGGAAAATGTGCCAAAAATCTTTTTCTTTTACTTATTGAAAAACAAAAAGGCCTTCAATCCTCATGAATTAAATTAATCCTAAGGATAAATATTGAAATTCTTAGCAGTGTTTTAAAGGCCGGTTAGATGGTATCCATTCGAAGTGAGATTTACTTTCAGACATTAAAGAATTGAGATTTCTGAACATCTCTGCTTAAAACCGAGAACTTGTCTTCTGAACTTCAGTCTAAAGTCTACTCACTACAGAGTGGGTCCATCTGTGTGCACATTTTCTTTCCTCCCTGTTCTTTATAAGATTTTTTTCTTACTCAGGAAAAAAAAAAAACGTAATCCTGCCACATAACATCAACCCCAATTCGGCTGAAAAGCAGCGCAACACTGAAGCATATTCAGTACGGAACTTAAAAATATAGTAATTTCCTTGAAAGACCTCGTGTTACGATTCATTGGGATTGTTTGTCAAGTTCAAGGGAAGAAGTAGGTGCTTGGGGTTGGGGGGGGTGCAAACCCAGGGGGGGGGGGAAAGAAAAAAAAAACATGTCAGCTCCTAATCCATTCTTTCCATTGATATATGTGAGGAAGGCTTAACAGAGATTTAAATAATTCAAACTGCTTGGATTGCCAAAGCTTTATAATCAGCTTCCGAGCTCAAGGAAGCAGTGTCCCAGAGTGCAGACTGATTGCTCAGCACATGTGAATAATTAAGCGAGGTGGTGGTTCAAACGCTGGAGTAGACCCATTTACTGACTTCTCCGAGGTCACCGGTATGAACGATCAGCTGGATGGCTGTCTGAGAAGCCCAACAAGATGAAATACAGCATACGTACATCGACGTGAGACCGAGTGCATCGTCCGGGATTTATCGATCTCATAGTTCAAATTAGTAGAAACCCAGAAGAGCAGACGGAGTTGATTAGTGGTGGCCCTCTTGTTTTGGTCCAGGCAGTTCTCATTGTACGGTTTTAGTGCGCCAACATCCAAGAGCAAACAATTACTTTTCACAGGTTAAATATATAATGAGCTGGAGAGAGCTAGATATGTTTGAGACCAACCAAAAATTATTTTTGAGTTCTCATAATGGAAATGAAATGGGGGGGGGGGGGAAATCACACTTTTTCACATTGATATTGAAAAAGGTTTGCATTTGAACTAAATGACAAAAGAATAAATTTTTTCTCAAAGAATCTAAGGAATTTGGAGTAGAGGAGATAAAGACAAATACTGTGAAAATGACTCTAAAGCCACCTAATGTTCAGCTGTATTGGGTGGAGAAATTTATTTATTAATCAGGTGATAAAGAACATTATGAGTAGCTGAGTTTCCATTACAAATGTGTGTAAAATGTTATTTAGCTAATGTAAAAAAAAAAACACTTTCGCAGATAATGGTGTTTCCAAAAACTAAGAAACACACTAAAAATCTCACATGAATAAATTTGTTCACATGATGAGTCATTAAACATGCAGTACAATCATCCTCCTTCTATTTGCTGTTGTCTTCTTCATGGTTTACATCAGTGGCAACATCCAGTTGTTCATCAAAAGTGTTTCCATTGCAGTTTTGCAAAAAAAAAAAAAAAAAGGTTTCGAAATGGTAAAAAAAACAAAAAAAACATTTCATCCAGTGCAATAACTTTTTTAGTGAAAAACAAGGTTTTTCTTCTCAAAATGTGTGTTTCTATTAAGCACATTTATTTTAAAGATGTCATATTGTGCAACTACCTGGACAGTGGAAATGCAGTTTATGTGAAGTGAGAATCACTCAGATTATTATTATTTTTTTACTGTATCTCCTTGGTGTCATTATTAGTAGAAGCTCTCAATAACTAAACATCTTTTGTTCTAATTGAGCAGAAACAAATTCTTTGCAATCAAAAATATAATTTTCAACATAGAGTAAAAAAAATGCATCAATTAGTATCGAGTCATCAGGTGACACAAAGCTGTGTGTCGTCAGCAAACGTATGCCATATCTTCCTGACGACACTGCGCAATAGTAGGACGGAAAATTGAAAAAGAGTGGGACCTAAGATTATGCCTTGTGAAACACCATATTACATTTTTAAAATAATGATTCAAGTCATTTTTTGTCAAAATGTTTTTTTTCTTTTTTTTTTTTGCCTAAATCATCTTTTGGCAAAAAAGAGGTGGTGATTTTTTTTCTTTCAAAAAAAAAAAAAATCACATTTGGCAAAAAAAAAAAAAAAAAGACAGGCCATTATTTTAGGAAAGTGACAATATTTTAAACTATAACATCTGGACAAAGCATTTCGGAGATTCACAGTAAATACATTTCTACATTTGACCTCGAGTTCACACCGTCAGAGTTAGCCTTGTGGAATAATAATGTAAAGTAAAGAAAACAAAAAAATTCTGTACTATGATTCAATTTGGACTATTTTAGTCTTCTTACATAAATTGCTCCAGAAAGAGAGAAAACATTCCTGACTTGCTTCCATGTTTATTCAACTGCGACAACAGTTGGGAAAAAATGAAGTGCTGAGAACGAACACCTTGAAAACAGCTCCATCAGGCAAACTGTGTGTTAACCAGTGTAGGCGAGAGTGTATATGACGTTACCTCCTGTCCTCCCACTGACATGTCCCTGTCATCGCTCCCCCAGTCCCTCCTCCAGCCCTCCACCCCCGGTGCAGATACCCAGATGGCATGAGGTGGCAGCGACCGGGGCAACGGCCTGTCTCCTTGTCCGGCTGACAGCAGTGCCAGAGGCTCTTCACTGCAATGCTGCCACAGAAACGCCACTGACAGCAGCATGCAACCTCCATATGGCAGCATCCAGCTGACCACACACGATGCAAAACACAAAGCCATCTGTGACCACAGCGTGCCGTCGGTAGGCCGCAAGCAGCCCACTTCTTCTTCCTTTAGTCAAACAACGGCAGCAGCTGCGATTAGAAAACTTACACTTCCCGTGGAACTAACTACGATCCATACAGGGAAAAAAAACACAAACAAAAAAAAACTGTACGGGACCAGTGGGAAAACCAAAAACAAAACAAGAAATACAGTGCATGTGCCACAGGGTGACATTTGATTCTGCTTCTAATACCACGAATGTTAAGAGAATCAATTTGTAAATAGCCTGTTTTCGTTTTGACGCCATGATTTTTCTTCTTTTCTTTTCAGTGCTTACATCTCCAAGAATCCTTTCAAATATTTACTTATCTGATGAGGCACTGAAGCACATCACTAATGTTGCAAAAGAGAGTCAGAAAATTAAATCATGAGGTGTGACATTTGTTTAAAAACACTCGCTAAGGAAACTTTTTCGGAAAGTCTGAAAGTTTTATGTCCCCTCAAAGTGTTGCGTTTGCTTTCAAACAGCAGGCAGCTCAAAAAAACAAACAACAACTAAAAAGCAGTATCCATGGGGAAATCTTCTGGTTACATGCTTTACCTACTGAGCAGCACAAATTTCTCAAAAAAAAACAAAACAAAAGGAAGAAGACATCCTGCAGATGAGCATTTTCTCTTTTCTTTGCATTCTCTGTTTCTCTGCTCGTAGTTCGCGAAACAAAGAAAAAGTGGATTTCTGCACACATTTTTGTCCTTTTTTTTTCTGCCAGTCTGCAATTTTTACAACGGAGAACTGCAATGTTTCCAGGAGAAGAAAGGATATCAGAAATGGCAAACAGATGGAGTGCATGAGAGCAGATCACAGCAGCAAAGCTATTCTGCCGTGGATTTAATTACTGTAAAGCCTAATTTAATCTTTTAACTCTAAATGTTTACTTTTCAGTGAGTTGTAATTATAGAAAGGCATCTTTTATTTTTTATTTTTTAGAACACAGGAAAATAAGTACGGTAATATGTTGGTGTCATAAATAAAAAAACATCCAGCAGACTGAAATCCAGTTTGACCCAGAGTTTAAGAGACAGAAAGAAAAACAAAATGGTATTCAGTTATGGAAGGTGTCCTACAATCTTCCACTGACAACAATCAAATGCACATGAGTATCAAATGACATCTGAGTGCAGCTAATCAGTGGTAATGGGTTGATCCTGACGGGGTAATTAAAACAGCTCAAGAAATGAAACCAGAATAGACTAAAGCAATCAACGTCACGATACATTCCTCTCAGACTTTCACTCAGGTTAGTAGAACGTGTTTTACAATTAACGTAAAACTTTTAACACGGTGTTTTAATTGAATTTCAGCAAATTAGCCTTTGGTGCAGAAAATTTAATTAATTGTGAGCTAATTACTACATACATAATTTTTTTTTCTTTTGTTACAGTTGTATTGTTTTGTTTCTTTTTCATGCAGCTGCTTGTTGACTAGTAGCACCCCTCATGTTTCTTTCTTCTTTTTTTTCTTCCTCTTTTCGGTTATAGGGTTTAGAATTTCGGATTCGGTCCGTTTGTCTCTGCATCGCGTCCAGATTTTCTATTTATTTTCATCAGTTCAGATTAACTTGCTGTACTCTTGTGTTTTTCCACCTCTGGGTTGTTTGAAAAAACATCTGGATGGACTCCTGTTCAATTCAAACCAGAAGATACCAAATCAGAAGATACATTCCTGAAACACACACAGTTTTCATTTTTTATTTCTGATGTATTTCTAATCCAGAAGACATCTTTAAGTATATATATATATATATATATATATATATATATATATATATATATATATATATATATATATATATATTTATAAAAAATAAACATCCTCACTGTGAATACACACAGCAAAAGTCACCCATGGTGCAGAGACGCAGCTGTAACGCCCAGAATGACTCTCCGGAAAGCTTCTCATCACGTCTGCCGCTGTCTGACAGGACTGGAGGGCCTCGCAGCCCCACAGTGACGTTTCCAACTCATCATCTTTTTCACAGCAACAAATAACCTTCTGGCAGAATTTCAGCAAAAATAAGAAGTCACTTCAACAACAGGGAACAGTTCACACAACCCTCCGTACTGCTAATTCAGCTGTCCGTCGTTTCGCCCAATCGACCAGTTCGTCTGTCGTTTGTCCAATTCAGCCATTCATCACGCAGTTTTTTTTTATACATTCATCTCTCAATTTTTCCACCCAGCCGCTGGCTGCTTAATCTGTCCATCCACTAGATCATACACTAAAACCATCCATCCATCCATCCGTCTTGTACATCCAACCATCTATGCACCAATACCTTCCTTTCTGAGATCGTCTGAGCATCCTTGACTCTGTGTATTCTTTTTATTTTCAGTTGACAAATTAAATAGGAAACCAATAAGTATTTTGCTTTGTAATTTGTTTGCGAATTGGATTAAAAAAAAAAAAAAAACTTTTTTTTTTTTTGTATTTTCACTTTTAGTTCGACATCCAAAAATACAAAAATGGAACACCAGGCTGCAGGACTTTGAAATTGTGTTCTTTGGGTTTCCGTGACCTGGAAATGGTCATATCTTGCATATCTATCTTTGGGTATTACATTCAGCTCCATGTTCAAGTATCCACTTTGTAATCTAATTTACTTTTCTGTTTCTCTGTGTCTTCATGTCCTCTCTTTATTTTCTCTTCTTGGGGAACTAAACCCAAAGGAGCTGGAATTATTTTGTGTTATTTTCTGTTTGTTTGTTTTTTATTGTCTCCATCCCAATTATTGTTATAAAAAATGGATTTGACAGAAAACTGTTAAGTTTTTCCTACTTGTGCATCATTAGTTGGAGGAAGCCCTCCTCTAAGTACCTTTTTTTTCCCTCCCCTCCAAATTCATTTTCAGCTAAGTTAAAAATTTGCGCTCCATTTTAATTAACAACAGCTGTTGCTTTGTCATGGCTTACTGAAAGTGGAGTCATGGGACCAATAATTTATTACCCAAAGTGTTCTTTAATGATGTAGTTGTATTTCCATTTAGCTGCTATTGATGTGTCATTGTTAGGTTTCTCCTTCCCTGCAAACAGAGTTTAATTACACAAAGTACAGACAACTATATGAGCGCTCTGATGGGAAACAACGCGCGTCAAACCCTGTTGGTTTATTTTGTTTTGTCAGCAGGAGACGGACAGTTTTCCCCGGCAGAAACACAATGCCGGGTCATGTGTCCATTTTCCCCCTCAAATTGGACTGTTCCAAACAAATAAATAAATAAAGGCCTTAGAGTGGCTTAGTCAAAGTCTAGACTTAAATTCAATTGAAATTTCAAGCAAGCCTTGCTAAGTAACCCCTTGGTATGTGAAATATTGCTAAAGATGCATGAAGTGTTCTTGAGCCATTAGAGCTGTGTGTTCTGACATTATAATAAAATGTATATTGTTATTTAAATAGTAAAATGAAGTATGGCTGGATGACTTTATGGACTGTATTATGTTTCTAAAACAACACAGAGCACGGCAGAAAAAAAAAAAAAAGGCCGTCTACCTGCGATCCAACCTGAATTGCATCTAAATGCATCGTCTCTGGTCAGTGTGTTGTTAGACTTCCTGTAGCTCCGTGTAGAATCAGCACCGTTTCTAGAGTAGCAACACAGCCAGGGACGCCGGCAGTATACGGCTTACTTTCACTCCATCACATCCTGTAAATTACCGAAAGCGGCAGAGAATCCCTCTGAGCACAGGCGCTGCTGGCGAGATGCTGGTCAGGATTAACCAACAGAGAGGAAAACCGGCGAGAAAACAAAGTACAAGTTAAAGGAGCTGCTGTCTGTGGAGGCTTGGTTGCACCTCCAGAACCCCCCTCCCCACACGCCCCTCCAGTGTTTCTATTATAGATGAGGTCCTCTCTGTGCTTTCATGCTACCCTCTTTCATCCAGACTGAAAACTTTGAACTCCCCTCTGCCTGTAGCTTTAAATGTGCCGCGCCGTAACAAATAGCAACCAAAGCTCCCAGCTTCTTTTTGGTCTGTACACAAACACTGGTGGGACTCTCCTGGCAGTTTACGGAACATGATAGCCCCTGCGTGTGTAAATGTGTGTTCAGCAGTTCTTAATTAGCCAAAGCCCCCAAAGAGCTTTACTGCGTTATGTATGGGCATAAAGCAGAACAATGAATACATTACCCTGTACATTAAACCCATTCTTCGCGTGGTCGCTGTAAACGCCAGCACACACACACATGCATGCACGCATATGGATTAATACACACATGCCAATCCCCCTTCTAGTGGATTTATGGATGACAGAACTCGGTCTGCTGTTGGAAAAATAGTCATCAGAGTAAAGTAAAGCTTTCCAGGGAGCGATTCCTTGACTCCATGCTCCTTATGTCGATGGTTGTAAACCAGTCTTTCTTTTGCAAAGTCAACAGCCAGCTTCAGTCTGTGAGCTGTAAGTCTGTCAGAGGAGACTTGAAATACGGCCCTCCTCGGACCACCTAGTAGCTGAACCCAGAATAAGTGCTCATGTTTGTGTTACAGCTGTGGATAGCTCCAAGCTTTGTTCTAGTAAAAGCACCACAGTGATTTTCTCCCTTTCTGCTGCTCTCTTCTTTATGAGCTGCTCTTTGTCCTACTGCGCTCACAATGTGACCCAGAGAGAATTTGTTGTTTATGACAGCAGCCGGTGAATCCGACAAAGCTATTTCAACTCTATCAAAAACCCTTGATTTTGTGAAAGCTGCAGTGTGGATTTTAACCGCTTCCTCCTAGATTATGTTCCACCGAAGCACGACTGGAATGCGGCGGAATAGAAAGCTGTTTGCACACACGCAGGTTTATTTTGTTCTGTGGTCTCACTTAATAGGGGCAGTATTATGTTGGATCGACTTTTTTGAGGGATGTGATGTTATTCCCTCATCAAAAACACACCTTGAGTGTTGCCTTGATTCTTTCGTGCATGCTTGAGAAAGCCTTTTAATCTCCCGTAGCAACCATTCAGCTGTGTACAACGCCTGGGTGGACTTAGCCCCGCCTTCAAGGACATAGCTCCTCCTCAGAGCTGCAGTTTTCAAGTTACTGCACTTCCGCCCCACAGAGCATCTCCCTCCTGCACTCAGCTCCTTCAGACTAGCTAGCAGCAATTAGCAAACACCTGGTAGAACCGATTAAAAAAAATCATTCTAATTGGGTGGGTAAAAGCATCCGATATATGGATCTATGGGATCACAAATGTGATCAAGAATTGAGAAAATAACAGCAAATCCTTTAATCACAATGGAGGCTGTTTGAACCAACTTTTTTTTATTTGTTTTTGGAGAGTTGTTATGTTTTAACCATTTTAAAGGGATTTTAAGCATGAACAATCTGCTTCAGCCAAAGAATTTCCACTGAATTTCATTCCAGACCAAGACCGAGCTAGTTTATTTTAACCATTCGGTGATGTAAGCACAGCATATGTGATTGATCCCAAGACAAACAAAGTGATCACAAACTGATGAGTTTTTTTTTCCTAGCGAAAAGAAATCATCATTTCATTAATTATGTCACGTCATTCAGGCCCCAAACCATCACACAATAGCACCATGCAAAACTGATTATATGTTTTAGAAATGCTGAGTTTCTTTAATACCAGACGTAATGCTTGGCAGATCTTACAAAAAAATTCACTTTTGTCCTGTCAGTACACAGCATATTTCATCAGCATTTATTTATTTTTCTGCCTGGGTGAGTCATTGATCAGCTTTTGTGGATAACGCTGATCAACTTACTGTGGTTCATTGGAGTCAAATGGTCTTAATTAATAATGGCTTTGCGATCCGTTCCAGACGGATGTCAGTGACTTTGTTTTTCATCTGCTCCGGAATTTGTTCAGAGTGAATCATGATTTTTGATAACTATACCCGTGCGTCATTTTTGGTTGCAGATACTTCCCTCCGGACACAGAGCGAGAACCGACTTTAGGACAACACATAAAATTCAAACAATCATAAAAAAAAAAGTGTTTCTTTGTTTATCAATGGAACAGAATGTGCTGAATACTTTATGGTTAGATCATGTTTGTCTTCGCAAGAGCGAAACACGGTGCGAGCCACATCGCTGCGACTTGACGTTTGTGTTTGTCAGAGATAATAAGGGGTTACTATAGCCTGGTGTTCTGTTTGAATTCATCGTTTTTGAAGTGAAGCTTTACAAGAAACCACAAAAGAGTTTTATTCACCTGAATGCACGCTCAGATAAGTGGAAAGTGCTTGACACATGCCGCTAGTGTTTACTGTTGAGCATTGTGTCAGCTTGACTTCCTAAGCCGCTTTAACATCGCAGGTTATCAGACTAACTCGACGCACACCGCGACCTTCTGACCCCTGACAGACTGCAGCTTGCTGCCTCTGACATCCATCACCCGCTGCACTCTCTTCATCCAGCTGAAAGATTTCTGCTCTTTGTGTAAAAATACATTCAGTGCCGGTCAGAAATGCACTTACATTGGTTTGAATGTCAAAGTCGATTTTGGGCAGTTCTTTTTGGAGGATTGGAGCGATTGTAGAGCACACAAGTTTATAAATGTTTTTAAAAAACAAGAGTTGTGTGGCAAAAATGACATGTATTTTGAGTCGAGAACAATCCATAAGAATACATGATGGGTCAAATATTTACATACCTGTTAATAAATTTTAACATATGAATAAACTGTAAGCTGCAATTAAGCTGCAAACTTTTTGCAGCCATTCAGGCGACTCTAGTGTAATTTTGTCAGAATATCTGACAGGTTTAGGTTAGAGCTTTGGATAGGTCATTCAGGAAGCTTCATGTTTGCCAGCTTTAGCTATATTTTACCTGTTTGGGACCATTGTAATGTTGTAACACCCAACCTTTCACCCTTAGATGAGGGGAAGTTGGTCAAACTACTACGTAATAGCAACTCGGGAACCCTCCAACTTCAAACCAGTCGTCAACTGTCAGAAGGGCCAGAGACTGAGATATTGAGTCCCACTCTCTCCAGAAATAAACCTGACTTACTGCCAGCAATGGGGACCAGGTTCTGTCACTGTACAGGGACCTAGCAGCTCATATCTGAGGGCCTGGTACCCTTTGGTACCGGGTTATAAAGGTTGACAGAAGGACATGGTCAAAATGCCTTTTCTAAATCCACAAGGCAGTTTGATGCGATAGGCAATTAATGAACTTTAATTAGAAGTCATGCCAAAAAACCAATCGATTTTGAAACGACTCCGCCAAGAAAAGTGAAACAGCTAGAGTTAGCCCAAAACATTCGTTTATTACAAAAAAATGCTAGTTTCCTCTGCAACTTGCCAACAGAAATCAAAATGTATACATTTGTCATTGGGGGGAGAATGTATTTGATTTTATGTGTACCTGTTCTGTGTTTTTCCTCTCCTATATCTAACACACATAAACACACATGCACATGTTAGGTTCAGGAAATGACTTCATGGGGAGGAAACGCCGTCTTTAGGGCGTAGCTTAGACAGATGCCGAAAAAGGAATAGCATTCTGTTGTTCGGTTCGTGTTTGTCCCTTAAGGACGCATGGCAGAGGTCCAGCGCTGAAACGGTACACTGTTTCTCTGTTGTTCCAATACATTGTTATCACTTATTTGACTTTAATAAATTGGATTGATGATTTTAACTCTTGTTTTTGTGATTATTCAAGATGATCCCTCCCAAACCCACCCCCAAGCCCCCCAGAAAATCCTTAGAATCTCTGAAGATTGGATGAAAATCCACCCAAAATTCAAACTTGAATTCTTCAAATTGTGTGATGCATCATTATTCTACTTTGGAAAAAGAGCAGTTTAGACGGGTTTCATTCATGAGGATGAGTGGATGGAGATTTCTGCATGTAATAGTTTGGGATTAACACCTTAAAAGCCATTCTTGTTTTGATGAACTCGTCGAAATGTGGATGTCTATTTGTTCAAATGAAACCACACGTAGAGTCTGTGTGTGTGTGTGTGTGTGTGTGCGTGTGTGTGTGTGTGTGTGTTAGTTATCGGACCCACTCAGAAATCCTCTGGTTACTCATTTTCCCCATATAAAGCTGAGCCCTTGTGTTTTCTCAGCACGAAAGACTAAACCTTTCAGCCTTGTCAGTTTGAATGATGTTATCAAATTAGGATTTAAATGAGAGCAGCAATAATCTTGTTAATTAATTTCATCTTGACAAAGTATGAGACAGAAATAATGCCTCATTTACAGTCTGGCGTAATGTTGAAAGGACTACTTCTAATGATCTTGTCTTTTTTTGTTATAATGAAGTAGTCAAACAATCTTACAGACAAGCACTTATAGCTGCTGCTCATATGTCAATCGTTCAAACAAAAAAAAAAAAAACTCTGGTTATTTTGTTGTTGTTGCGGCTACAGAATGAATAAAATCACACACAGAAAGGCACAGTGGGGAATTGCAATTAATATATATGCATATATTTTAAATCGGGAGTCTTAACATTATTTTATTAGATTACCTTGAAAATATGATGCTGTTGCTGCATAAGTTAAGTGAGTGTTTACTCTTGTGTGCAGTGTAGATTCGACTCCATTGCAAATAAATTGCCCTTCAAGGACAAAGTATTTCAGTTCAATTTAATAAGCTAGTAGAAAAATGTAATAAAGGGGAATAGAGAGTTTTTAACGCTGATCGTCAAAATAAAAGTTGCCGTCAGTCAGACCGGAAGTTAAGACAAGATTTTTTTTTTTCTGAATGGATGAAAAAAGGAAATATAAGACAGCAATATATACACAATACAACAATATTGTAAAAAGGTTTGTAAAGCAGTCAGAGAAAGCTTTCATCCATCCAATGCAACTGTGCTGCCAACTGCTGCTGAAGATTATTAAAGTACTGCAATGTGTCAATTTATCCAGCAGCATTATGGCAGCTTTAATCAGGAAATGTGCACAACAAGTCTGAAATGAGAGCAGTTCAAATTACAATGTGTACTCTGAGTTCTCTGTAATGAGTTGACAGCTGTCTCGGCTTGAATATCATTTAGAGGACTTTATTATGTTAATAAAGTTGTTACTTCTGTGCGCAAAAATATATATATATTTATACATATGGTTAGCAATCGAGCTTCTAACTCACGTGGGTCACAATGTGACACCAAGAAAGTTTATTTTACCCATGAATTGTCTGCTTTGCAAACAGCACAGCAGTGTGTCAAATAGCATTGTGTCCAGGTATTTTAGCTTCCCAAGCTGCATTTTAAAAAAATGCATATTCTATTAAAATATATGTATATTCTTATTTCTGCTTTTATGCTAGGGCATTGTGGCACATCTTTGAGCATATAAACTTGGTTTGTTATACTACATTCAGGGTGGGATTCATGTCAAAAAAATCGTGACTTTACAAGGTTTCCCCCATAAAACTCGCTAAGCCTGGTGGTGGGGCGCTTCGGCAGTCATTCATCCAGCGACCCGTCATGATTTTAAGTTTAAAAATGTTTAAAGTTGACAGGAAATTTGAAAATATCCTTCAATAATCATGTGTTATTGGAAGATTAATACCTGAGCAGCGACTACAAAGTCTTAAAAAATGCAAACAAACAAACAAACAAAAAATTCAATAAGCAAAACTAAGCCTGGTGGGGGCACAAGTAAAGCCTGGTGGCCCCCCAGGCTTGTAATGCACTGGGGGAAACCCTGCCTTATTTTTGGGCTGTTAGAACACACCCTAAACTTAGAGGTATTTTATCTTTTTCTCATTATCAGATATGTGTGATGATGAACTCATTAATACTGTAGCAATAACCGGTGTCATTGATAAAGAATGACACTTAAGGGTAAATACTTCATTTAAGGACGATATTGACCTGAGCAATGTTTAATGCATTAGTTAATATTCAATTTGATCTTAGAATGTTGTTTCCTTTAGTTAGATTATTTAAAATGTGGCTTGTTTTATTTTTTATCAATTTTGTACAGTTTGGTGTTTTTAGGCTGATGTTCAGTACTGGGTTTCAAATCTTGGCTGAAAAGTTGAATCACCCAAAAACCTAACATGTTCACTGTGTCCTTTACTGCTTGTGGTAAACAGGAAACAGAATTGTTCTTTATTTACCAGCTAGATTACTTTTAAATTTGGTTGTATTTACAGTTAGAGTAAAGGGAACTGATTACAAATGCACACCACACTATTCAGATTTTTATTTAAAAACAATGACAGAAAGCAATCTGCTCTTTTCCTTTCACCTCACAATTATCCACTACTCTCTACTGGCCTGTCAAATGAAATCCTATTGAAATACGTTGAATTCTGAGGGTCCAATTTGAAAACAAAATGTTTTAAAATTCAAAAGGCATGGATCCTTTTTTCTTTTGAGGTCTTGCATTAAAAAAAACCTCCACAAAAATAAAGCCTGGCTGGTTTAATCAGATAACCTTTGATTATTTCACTCTCTCATCTTTGTCCTTCCTCATGTAGGTGTTTACATCGGACTCTGTCGGACCTTCTTCCTCCCCCACTTCGCTGGATCCACTTCTGTTTAAATGACTGGGTTGCAGGAGCGTTGGAGGATAAATGTAGGCTGGCAACCACATCTTCTGAGTCACTCTCTGTTTCTCTCCCGTTCCTAGTGTGCCTACTCATTAATGATTTTTTTCACACATTATGTCTTGTTTTAGGCGCAGGGGGCAAACAAACTAAATTCCACTTAGCTGTGCTGCAGGTGACCGACTCCAGCAGCGCCGACGTCACCGGCCCACCTTTACTCCGCCGCTCAGCAGTCCTCCCTCACTTCTCCCCGACTGCAGTCTCTGTGGTCTGTTTAATGAGCTAACTCTGAGCTGTGTTTAAGCTCATTAACCTTTGTGGGTGGTGAGTCCCACTGAGAGGGAAAGCCATTGATATACAGACGCAGATGTAGAGAGGGAGATTTCTTTTTCTCTTTTTTCTTACCCTTCAAACACGCAGCTACTTAGACGTTACAACAGTGCAAATTAAACTTGATATCTTGATAGCTAAGAACAATGGATGGTTGCTAATATCAGTGAGATATAAGAGAAGAGGGGAAGGTTTGCCTGTTTAGTGAAAATTAATCCAAATGTTATTTTTCTGGCATAGGAAAACTGATAATGCCCCGTAAATAAATACACAACCTTTCCAAAGAAATGTATCAGTTTAACAAAACTAAAAAATTAAAGTAAATAGGTAAGATGCTTCAAATGGAAAAGTGCTGCATGGATGATTATGGTTCAGCTAGCAACAAATTATTTCACCTAACTGATGCAGAGTATCTTATGTCTTTAACATTAGAAGATAAATAGCTCCTCTGCAACCAAAAATTCAAATCACTGGCATGCCATTGAGTAAAGAAACTGTCCAAAGAAATTGGTGAAACTGCTAAAATTCGGATTGGGACTATCCAACCCATGTTACAAAGTGGTTGCATAGAAGGAAAGCCTCATCAACATGAAGAAATGTAGTCAGAAAAAAGGAACATCTTGGACAATCATGATCATTTAAGCCAGTGGTTTCCAAACATTTTCTGGGCCCCCCCTATGGATTACAAATATGGTTGTCTGGTTGAACAATGTGTGTAAGGAGGGGTGGGGATGAATGTATGTAGCTGGACATAAACAACATCAGTAGCCTACAGGCTACTTGTTAAGCTTAAGGTGCTGTATTGATATTAGCTAGTCATCTTTTAGCTAACTTTACCTGCACCCAACAGCTTTACTCAACTCATTTGGTTAGCTTGAGGGAAAAAAACTGAAAAGTTCTTCGCGTTTTGTTGGTTTGCTGCCATGATTCCAACACACCTGCGTGACTCTGCACAGCAGCAGCAGGTCTCCTTCACTGCCGCAAATCCAGCGCAAGCGTCGTAGCGCTCATGTTGCATTTAAAGGCGACTCGGAAAAACAGGTTACCACATGTTAACAACGGATTAAACATGTTTAACTGCTGATAAAAGTGACAGAGGACACAGATATGGTAAGTGCGGAAGCCCCTACTGTATCACATTGACAGAGGAATAACAGAGTTAGGGGGCGTGCCCCACAGTATGGGTACCTCTGATTTAAGCATTTGGCAAAATCAGATCTTTAATAAACAACCGCATACGCACAGCTGTGTTGAATACAGAAAGTAAAAGCATTTTCAAACATATCATGGGAACTCCTGGGATCGCAACAAAATGACATTCAGTAAATCAATGATCAGCGAGGATAATCAGAGTGAAATGGTTTTAATTGGCAAGAGAGAATCTCCAGAGCAATGGGAGAAGATTACATCCCGAGTCACAGTGATGACTAAAGTGAGAGGTGGATGACGTGAACATGCATCCTCCTGGCCTGTGGGGGCAGTGTTGTGATCTGGGGTTGCTGCATTTTGTCAGATTTAGGTTAATTTCCTTCCAATGACAGTACCAGGATTGATTGGGCTTAAACTGTGCAAGAGTGTTTCAACGAGCACAAGGCATCGTCTTGATGTTTGAAGAAGCCCCGACAGAATCCAGACCATAAACTCTTTGAAATTAGGATGTGCTGAAGAAGGCTTCCTTCCACATATTGCAAAAGCTTATCAAAGTGAAATATTAGAGCCTGTGGCATTTTATTTTGGACCGTTACTGTATGTTGATACATGACATTTGCTCAAATACTTTCAATTATCTTGATACTTGCAGGGGTGGGGGAAAGCCTGGTTTCTGAAGTTCTTAGACGGTCACCTAATTCTGTAACCATTGTATACAGTGATGATGGGAAGCTTTGTTTCATCTGTTCAACTCAAATGCCTTTCAATTTTTGTAATTTATTTTTTGTAAATTGCAAGTTATATGTAAACGTATAATCTTAGCAACCCAGAATCCCAACACGCAGCCAAAGACAACGTAAAAGAAAAAGGTCTCAAACAGCCAGGGCCGCCAAACTAATAGACGAACACAACACACAGGCAGGCAGGGTTTGAAGCCTGTGGCAAAAACATTACATGATCTAGCAGCGAGTTTGTGAAGAGCAGGTGTTTAAATAGGGAGCAACACAGGTGAAGACAATGAGTAAGCAGCAGGAGCTGTTGGGAGCATGAGCAGTAAACGGCGAAGCGCGCCTCAGCAGACAGAAAATGACATTAGAACAACAAAGCTTGTGTAAATACAAGAAATCTCAGTGGAACATAAACCGTAACTCTGTGTCTGGTACATGTTTGGTTCTTCATTCAGTGAAACAACTAAAGGTTGGTAGAGCAACTGCAAATTGTACTCAAGTGAGAGTGGCGCTACACTCGAGTAAAAGTAGAGGGTAAAGCAAAGTAATATTGTAAGTTCGCATTTTTTATAAACGCAAATAAATGTAATGGAGTCCTCTTCATCTGTTGAGTCTTTGACTAGTTTTGGATTTACAGTTGCAAAATGGTAAAATGCCATGTACTTCAGTACTGACCGATTCTGGATTCATCTGTTGCAATTGTTTTTGTTGTTTTTTCTTTGTGTGTGTGTGTGAACTAACGTGTGTCATCAACAGTCCCATGCTTTTACAGAATACAATTCAGTTTTTTTTTCTCACACGAACCGCGGACGATAGCTGCAAATGCATGTGGAAGGAATGATCTGCAGCTCGGACATCAGATTCTCCACATCCACCTGGTTTTGTTCCTTTTTTTTGCACACCCTCTTCAATGTCTTCTTTCTCCACACCAGGTTGAGCAGAAACAGGAATATTAGTCTATCCTTGACCTCTGCTGAAGCAGCTTGCTCACAGGTGAAAGTGTGGCAGTAGACACACATTAGCATTCTCATCAAACTGTATCCAAACAAGGCAAGTTTCATGCACACTTAGAGCAGCTATTTAAAATAAACTATCATATCACCCCCCCCCCCCCCCCTTTCTTACTCTCGGTTTCTTTCGCTTCAAATTTGCATGACTTGAAGAGATTTTCTTTCTTTTTTTTTGTACAGTGGGGAAAACAAGTGGCATACATATTAACTGACTACACAGGCTGACACCGCTGTTGAAGGAATAATAAATAACAAAACATTCTTTTCCCGGCTGTCCTATGGGACTTGTGGTTTCGATGCTCGTCTGTCTCTTCTAGAAAGCCTGCTCGTTTTCACCGCTCTGTCTATTTCTGATTGTCTTTTACAGCCACCGCTCCCCGGGGAGGAAGCCGTCACAGTGTTTTCTCCCTGCAGCAGATGCTCTCCTCCTGCTCTAATCTGTCCACTGCTGAGCCAATATTATTAGCTGCTGATGTTGTTTTGTTTTCCTTTTCCTTTTTTTTTTTTCTTCCCCTCTTCTTCTTTTTACAGGCGTGGGTGTTGACGGTGGGGGAGGTAGGAGGCAGGGGTGTGGGGGGGGGGGGGGGGGGGCTGACATTATTCACATCTTCACCGCTAACTTCCCTCGCCTTGTGGTGGTAAAGGTTAAGAGTGAGTGAGACCAGACCATGGGATTAGTCGTGGGAGATTTGCTTTTTTTTTTATTACCGCTAAGGTCACGGCCATATTTAAAACCCATCAGAGGAGCTAGCGTCGGTGGAATCCGTGGCCAGCTGGAAGTGCTTGTTTCAGCACCGACGTCGATTTGGCTGAAGGAGACGCGCTGTCAGGAATGAACAGCAGCACGAGAGGAGGAGATAACGGCGGCAGTGGTGTCAGTAATCACCGGGAATCTAAACGCGGATAGAAAGCCTGTGTCTGCGCCATGTGATATAACGGGGGGCTGGAAGGGATTACATCATCGTTTTTAGATGTAGGTGTGGAGGGAAGCGGAGACGGAAGACTTAGACCGCCACCTGGTGTCCGTCCCGCTTACTACAACAATGTTGTTGTTTTTTTTTTTTGTTTCTGCAAAAAAAAAACAACTCTTATGTTGCTGCTGCAAGAAAAAAAAAAGCTATTTTAATTCAGAAGCCCTAAAGGAGCAATTAAAATGATCACTTTTTGTGATCTAGATGAAAAACAGAGGACATCCACGCACAGTGTGTGGGGTGGAAGTCGACGTCTCCCCGCCGAACCTCTGCTAATGGTTCCGCAGTCTGCCTGAAGTGCCGTCATTGCCGTGACGCCTCTGAACAGCTGCGTGGTGTTTGTGCAGCATAATGACACAGAGGACTGTATTTAGTGCTTGTCATTACTTGGGGATTAGGCCTCCTCTTCCGAGTCAATGCATCCCCCAGAAGAGCCTGCAGCAGCGCACAGAGTCAGGAGGGAGCAATAAAGGCCTCGCCAGGCGACGAGACCGCGCCGTGTTCTTGCATATTGCGAGGCACGGCGAGTGCTTTCGTGTTTGTTTGCAGATTGCAAATTGAGAGCAAATCTCAGTAGAGCTTCTTAATGGCACTTGCAAACTAATAGCAAAATGGCTTAAAAGCCTCTGCTGATACCTCGCTGTGAGTCTGCCAGGAGCAGCAGAAGGGGCTTTTATCCACTACCTGCTAATCATTTAGTTTCTTTTCACTTAGCAGTGATCTTTTTTTTACAAAAAGAACATTGGAGGTGTATTGATTCAATTACACATCTTTATTAAGAGATTTATCTCAATTTATGGAGTGGAACTCGAAGCAGACTGCTTGCAAACCGATTTCATCCTAAGCAAGGAGAAAAAAGCATGAGGCTCTGAATGATTTCAAAGTGGCTCCTTGCTCTAATAATCTGGGACTGCTTATTTCGCTTCATATTTACAGCTCTTTTATTTCCTAACTTTGATTTCCTAACATATTTGAGTTTATCATAGCTGGGCTTTTTCTCCGTTAGACTATTGCATATTGGCTTTGCATTAACACTGTAGCATAAGTAATTTTGTATTTGCTATTCTGAATATGTTAAAAGGCCTGTAGCATAAACTCACAAGCCATGCCTGCTGAGCATGAGTGGGACGGCTATAGGAATGATTCATGGGCTACTGAAGTAGATCAGTATTGACACAACAATTACCTTCCAAGCTATACAACACAATACAAACGCAAATGTCTGAAGACTCATTCCCCTGAGTATGACAGATGCTTGACATCTAAAGTGAAACTTAGATGTGGAACTAAAGTGCGTAACACACCTGACATGTTGCAGTTGAACGCTGAAATCTACACACTTGATCCCAGCGCACATGCACTATTCACGCAGGAAAGGATTAAAAGCAATGCACATACTTTACAGTCAGGATGCCTCCTTGATGCCTCTCTGCTGTGGTGTTCCAGGCATGTCCCAGCAGGAGAAGACCCAGAGGAAGACCCAGGACACTCTGGTGGGGCTATGCTTGTCGGCTGGTGTGGGAAAACATTAGGATTCCCCTGGGGGAACTGGGCAATGGGAGATAAATGGGTGGATGGGAGCAAGGAAGAGTGCTTAATATGCTCTTGGGTTTATTTCATGAAAATACTAAATTCCTGTTTTGCTGGTTGACTTGCTGTTACGTCTGCACATTTCTGCAGCTTGTGTAATATCGATGTGTTTTAATAACTGATTGCTCCTGACTAAAAGGTCTGGTAAATTACAGTGGTTACCTGAAGAGCTTAAGTAGAAGGCAACTGGACTTCTTCAGTACTGAACATGGGGTGGAAGCAATAGGCAGATATATCGTTGTCAGATCAATCACATTAATAGGGCAATTCAAGATATTAATGGGACAACTGGGACACGTGTCACTGGCCCCCTGCCCTCTATTCAGATCAATATTTGGGTCTTGTTGCTTGGCGATCCATACATATTCAATTCAACCAATGTTTCTTCCCTTTAAAAAGCTGCTGCTGTTGTCTCTGAGGCAATTTAAACCAACGTTACTTCTGAAGTTTTTTAATGCCCCTGATCACTTTCCACTCTACACACAGTAGATTTAGTTAATATGGACAAGAAGTGAATATGAACATGAGATGATAATCCCAACACTTACAGTGTAGCTATCAATTTTGTAAAAATAAAAAAAATAAAATGCAGCTTATGATATGGGCACAAATTGCAGGAATAGAGCAATGTATTAATATTAGCTTCTACACAGTCATT
The DNA here is from genome assembly GCF_904066995.2 of Poecilia reticulata. NCBI lineage: Eukaryota > Metazoa > Chordata > Actinopteri > Cyprinodontiformes > Poeciliidae > Poecilia > Poecilia reticulata. Next base: position 8,394,853 of record NC_088838.1, read on the forward strand.
AAAAACAAACTGTTTAACTATCGGATTGGAAAGTATTTAGTGTTTGCAGATAATTGGATTCAGATATTGGCATTGGATTAAAGCCTAGAAAACCAGATTGGGTCATTTGTGTTATCTGTTACCATAGGAATGTAATAAATAAAGCACTAAAGAGACATTTGGGTGTTTTGCTCGTAGCCTTGAGAAATATAGATCACACAATGCTTGCTCAGCACAATCCGCCAAACCTAAAGACAGAGTCTGCTGATGGTAAAATCCTGCGGATTATCCAGAACAAGCAGCCATGACAAGTTTCTGTAGAAATGTTCTCCTTTTAATTGCCGCGAGGATAACGCCTGTGGCTAATACTCAAAACACACAAATCTCACGACCAAAGAACCTTTCAAGTGTGTTTTTGCATAGAGCTTTTGTGCTGAAAAAAAAAAAAAAAGGCTTCTTGAAATGGTAATGATGGATGCGCTGTGCAGCCCGTTTTGGGGTAAACCTAAGTTTAGACTATGCAGATTAATTTTTCTCCAGTGAGCGTACACTGCGCTGAACCTTGCCTTAACTATAAAAGCTAAATTCTTCCAACACACCAGAGTGGTTCTGAAGTGCTTTTTCATGACTTGAGAATTTATTTTGAAGCACCATCTGCTTGAGAGATCCCAGCAGCCGCATAAACTACCTCATCCTGGACCTGCCACTCTGCTCATTCTCGGGGAAAATGTAGCAGAACTAATAACTTCAAATATTAGTACAATCATTCACAGCGGCTAACTGCCAGCGCTGAACACTCCACAAGCCGAGATATTTCATCCGTGCTTGTGATTTCACAGGCGCCCCGCGAACGCCCGCTTATGATCTCATTTCGGTTGCTAATGTATTCACGTTCCTCCAACTCGCTTTGTTCTCCAGGCGGAAAGTGTTTAGTGTGCCAAAGTAATGATTTCTGGAAAAAAAAAAAAAAAAAAAAGTGCTGTTTACACGCTTGAATGGGAGCGCCGAAATCAGAGTGGGAGAGAGAGAGAGAGAGAGGCCTCGAGGCTGTATGTAAATTTAATTAGGTTTTCAATCTCCGCTGGTGATTTCTGTCCCTGTTCATCATGGACATCTTCATAAAGATGATCGCCCTGTAATTTATGCTTCAGAGAAGACAAACTCACAAATTAAGGCAATCAGTTAAACGTTAGCCTCAGTGTTAAAAAAATAAATAAATACTCTACAGGGTGTGGATCTTACAGGTTCATTTGCAGCCTGGAGTCTACAGCTCATTAAATAGCAGTGTTCTTACCCTTTTCCTCACCTGTCACAATAAACCTGCAAAAGCTACACGGTGGTGCGTGTTTTGTAGCAGTGTTGCTTTGCAGCCTTGGGTTTGAATCGTAGCCTGGGGTCTCCCTGCATGTTCTTCATATGTGGCTTCTCTCCAGATACTCCGGGTTCTGAAAACGTAAATATTAGGTCAAGCGGTCTCTTAAATTTGCTCTTAGCATAAATTTGAAATTGCACACTGAATCCTGCAGCACGTCGACATGTTAAGGTCGTCAAAGTCAAGCTAGCATAGCTGCCCTACTTCACCCTCCCTCTTTTTCCTGACCTTCTCATCTAGTTTTCATAGCGTTGACAATCAGTAGCTAAAGCAATATGTCGCTTTTTCTTTTATATGTCACCCGTACATTTAAGATTTTGCACAACATGTTGACAACTCATAAACTAAAGCTCTAAATGTATAATTTCTAAGTTTCCAATCAGAGAAGTAAGAAAGTCCCTTGAGGTCTGAATCCTGACAGGGAGAGTTTTGGTAGCGAGTGTTGATATTAGCTATTTACTAGCACCTCTGGCAGCTTGTAGCTTATAAACATACTATAATGTTGTACAATACATATAGGTGAACATGTTTCTTTAGTGTTTGAACACAACAAGCGGAGAAAAAGACATTGTTATATGCTTGCTGATTGCAATTACAGATACCAACCAACCTCCTTTGATAGGTCAGCCTGAGTTAGAGATCACCTCCAGCTCTGACCTTGGACCTCCAGATGCAGCATTAAACCCGTACAAGTGGAGGACATCTGTTTTTTTGAACTGCATTTTATGTAGGAGTATTATAATAAATGGAATGGAATACAAATGCACAAAAGAAACATCCGCTATTTCCCATCCACGTTTCAATTATGTCTTTTATCACTGAAGAGTCCTAACAAAATGCAACAAACATTCATTTTCACGTTACATCATGTGAATGAGCACTTCTGCGAGGCACTGTTTGCATTCAAATCGAGGAATTTTGCACAAAGAAGAAAAAGTATTTGCCTCACAGAGGTTAAATGCAGAGGTACTTTTGGGGCTAAGTGATTTCAAAGACCTGATGTAAAAGCACAAATTGAGAATAGTTTGTAGCCTTGTAAAACCGACGTGGATACACGAACAATCCAGATGGGACAAAAAAACAAAAAAAAAAGGCAGAGTACATTCAGTGCTACTATCAAGGAAGGCAACTCTAAATTTGTTATTCAGGTCAAGTGCTGTTCTCTGCTACTGAATGAGCACATTTTTAATAGCGGTGGATCCCTGCGGCAACAAACTCTATTCACATTCCAAACACAGCGCCTTCATTTACTGACCTTGAAGGGTCTTGTTTACACAAATTGAAACTGAACACCAAAAGAGGAAGGATTCTCAGGTTTAATTGACCTGTACAGAGTAAACAGATCACACAGGCAGAGTACAGTTTTGCCCACAACCGAGATAACAAGCTTTGTGTTACGACTGAGGGGGGGGACAGCTTCCATTTCTGCTGCATGTTTGTGTCAGACCGTTCTGACCTGGGAGGTAAGAAAACCAAAGCCAACACTTCCCATCTGCAAACTTGAAGAAGGAGTGCAGTAGAGTGTTATGATGTGTAGTCTTCTAGGGTTTAGTGTCTATAAAAGTTGCTGTAATGGAACTGGTTGGATGGCATGCATGGTTAGAAGGTAGTGATGGGGTGAGGAGGGAGGGTGAGGCTTTTCCAGAGCTGGCTGTAAAAGCCCGAGTCCCGGAGGACCTCTATATGTCACCCAGCTCCGCATCTGTGAGCGCTCCGCCGCACACACTGGCCAACCTTTTGAAATGTCAGCGTGATAAAACCCGATGGATTCAATGTGCAGAACTCGGTGGTGTCAAATGCCATTAGTTTTAATCCCATTTGCGGTGAAATTGCTCTTGAAAGGTAAAGGGATCTATAACTGTCGCGGCCTCGGGCGCGACCGGTGTAAATCTCTCTCTGTGTGCCGACAACTCCACCGTGTCCCACGTGGAGACGCCGTGCCCCCGCTATTTCCTCGGCTGAGTGATGGAGCTGTAGCAGTTTTAGGATTCTTATGCATAACACTGCGCGGGGTGGATTGCAATTGCTTAGAAAAGAGCTCTTTTTTCCGGTCCGCCACTCTCCGCCAGTGAGGGCCAACAGGATTCAACGGTGCTGTGATGACTGCATTTTCTACCAGGGTCCCCTTAAATTTCCACTTCACTTTTCTCCACGGTTGAGAACGAGAAAATAGCGATAAAGTGTGTTTTCTTTTGAGTAGTAAGCTTGTTTAGAATAAACTGACAAATGGAATAAGATTTTTAAAAATCCCACAAACTTGAGTAGGTATGATAGTATAGCGTGAATTGAGATCTATCTATATGTCTTGTTAAAGTGGAGACTGTCGGTGGCATGTAGTTACTGTTAGCATGTGACTTTGTCTGATAAATGAAAGTATAAGCTATTATCATGGGGCACAGGTGCAAAGGTGAAAGGACATCCTGTTGTATCCACAGCTATTGCTTGATTTGCAACATTACATTGACACTAAGGCAGCTAGCTAACAAACACTTGGTTTACAAAAGATTTTAGTTAGCCTGCACCACTTTTAAATGTTAATCTGCTGGTGTTTTAGTTACTCTGTACCAAAAAGAAGCAGTAACAGACAAGATGGGAACACTTTGTACTTACTGTGACAAAAACAAAAGGTGACTGGATGCTAACATTGCTAAAGTTAGCAACTGCTCTTGCGTTTCCTAAGCTAAATGGATGATTTAACAGTTTTATTTATTTTATTAACCATCTCAAGTTCAGAATTGTAATAATATTACATAAGTGTAAGCAATTTCAATTGTACTATAATTTTTGTATTGCCTTTTCCTCTACAGTTCCCCACACAGTGTATAACAAAGAAAGATTATTGAAGGCAGTGCACCACTAATAAAACTCCTAAGGATCATCTGCAAAAATCATCAGACTCTTTAGAAATTATCACCTAGTGCAAACATGATTGTGATTTAAAGTTTAGTAAACTAATGTGTGCATAAACCTCTATGATGTTCCGAGTTTGGAGTTGTTTTAAGATGGTCAAAGTTAAAAAGTTTCTCCTTTCAGGCTCTGGGACGGAGTAATCTAGATATATCTAGATAGAACCTATAGAACCTAAATGAAAACAAAAATGTTATCTATTGCTGGTAGTGGGGTGAGTTTTAAACTAATGTATCTAAAACTGAGGCATCAAAATATCGTAAATTCTTTTAAAAATGTAAGTTGACCTTAAATACACATGTCTTACTTCAATCATAGTTCTTACATTTTGTCATGGTACAACTATTTAATCTCGGGACATTTCTGTCAGGCAAACGTTTGAGTTGCCTGCAGACATCTTCATTCTTTTCTACGGCTTGATGCGATTGAGGCTACCAATAACAAGCTGCTAATACACCCTTGCTGGGTGGCTTTGTTGCATCTATCATTGGTAAGTTCAAATTTATCGACAGTTGGCTGGACGATGTTCGTCTTTGCCACTAGCTCACTTCTGTTGCCAACCCAAATGTATTGCAACATTTACATTTCGTTCCTAATGGTCTTAAAAGGTCTTGAATTTGAGTTGGCGAAACCTGCATAAACCCTGTGATGGGGTATTTACTGCCCATAACCTTTAAAGTAAGACAGAATATGGAACAGAGAGCCACTTCCACTTGCTTTTTATCTTTAGAATGGTGCTTTCTAGTGTGAGATAAACCCATCAGTTGTATAACGTCAACCATTTGTTTGTACAGAGCAGGAATAGCAGTCTGTGTCATGTCTTGGGACTTCTGCTGCCGTTCAGAGCAGATCTGTGTACGTCTCGCTGCCTCGTGTCGGTCAAGGTTACGGCAGGTTTCCGTACTTTATCTAAAATATGTTTGCTAGAAAAGAAAAAAAGTGTTAGAGCTTCTGAACAAGAGAAAAAAACCCCAACATGATTCACTGCAGGGGGAGGATAGTAGCTGACAGCTACATTGTGAAGCCAAGCCCATCATCGGGGCCCGTCAAAACGTGACTGCTTGCTTGTGTTTTTGTGCCTCCTCCTGGACGCTGCTGCTGGAGCTACGCTGCAGCAGTAGCAGGAAGTACAACGCCACCGTGATGCTTCCTATGTCTCCCCGATGTCCAGTTAAGTTCTGTTCCGCTGCACAAATGCTGCACACGGGCTTCCAGGAAATCATCAGCCACTGGGAAAGAGACTATCCTGTGGGTGTGGGCGTAACCGCGTCGAGTGTGTCTGTGTGCGGTTGCCAAAGCAATGTTGGTGTCGCTGTGTGTTAGTGGCTGTTTAATGCGAGCCAAACATGGAGCGCTGATGAGAGGACACGCCACAAGACACAGGCCACAAGAGCTCGGCTGTGGTGTCACGGTAATGTAACTTGGGCCGGTCTAATTTGAAATATCAAGGCGAGGTCTGAAAGCACCAGATGGTGTCTCTGCAGCCCCGCGCTGCTGCCGGGAGCTCCCCAGCTTTTGGCTGCCGATGAAGTTCTGCGTGTGCGCGCGGAAAAAAACACACAGGAGGGAATTTCCATCATCCAAAAATTGTCACTGCGGGCCCTGGTGGGCTCACAACCAGCGCAATCATGAGAGAACCGCTGCAGATTCTGCTGGTTCCTTCCAGCCCCGGACAGGCACGGCCCTATTTGAATGGTTATTGGAGCCGCGTTTCCACCTCGAAGGCAAAACCAAAACATCCCCTGCTTTCCTCACCAGCATGTGAATCAGCTGCGAAGTAAAGCTGCTTTTCAGGTGAGCTGCTGCACCAACAGTTGCTAAATATGACAGAGCAGAGGGGGATGCGCCACAAACGTAAACCAATTCAAGCACAAGTCATTCGGGTCGCAGTGTTACATGCACTTTGATTTCACTTCGCATGTAGAAGTTACGTCGACTACATGAGATGAATAATATATTCTGCAGAAGAAGGTTCAAGCTGTTTAATCCATCCATCCATTTTGTTTTCCTGCTTACCCTCGCAGTCACTACGGGGCTGGTGTATACTTTAGTGCGAGGCCGGGTACATTTTGCACAAGTTTCCACTCCATCACTGGTCAGCACACCAGACAAAAAAACAAAACAATGCATGCACACACTCAGACCTATGGGCAGCTTAGATATAGTCCTGAACTATATCTGAACAGCTTAACTTCTGAAATCTCTCTTTGCATGCAGAGAGATTTCAGGCAAGGATTCAAACCTAGGACCTACTTCCTGGAAGACAAATCATTTTTTAAAGATTTGATTAAGTAGATTAAAGTCTTTTGGCCTGCAAGTTCAAAACCCCCTTTGCCCCCCCCCCCCCCCACAGAGAACACTGATCCCAAGTGGAATTTTGTGACAAGCTCTTTTTTTTTTTTCTTTTCTTTTTTTGTTAATGGTAAATTGACATTTACCATAAAAAATAACTGTTTCAGATTTTTCATTATGATCTAAACATTGATGATTCAAATCTAAAACTTAAGATTTAACATGTTTGGTTTAGGTATGTATGAAGATGCATACAGTATCTACGAACATATGAAAACATGTTTTTCAGAATTCATCCATTCATTCATCGACTTTTCTGACATGACTGAAAACATTTAAAACCTCGAAAAGCAAATCAATTTGCTAATTAAAAAAAAAAAGAAGAAATATTCAGAAAACTCAAAGAAACAGCTTTCGCTAGCTCTGTCAAAAACTAAAGTTTTACTTTTCTCAGGTTTACAAACCAAAGGTTTAAATGAACAGTAAATGAATAGTTCTGAATTTTTTGAATAGAGATTATGTTAAAAATTTACATATTTTATTTAATAATATTTAATATCTTACATGCATTGACTGACTTTCTTTCTATCCCTCATCTGGTAAAATTCAGATTAATTGGTCCTTGAGGGCAAAACGCACAGCTAGTTCAAGAAAGAACAAGATCAAAACGGATTCCACTGTCTTAGTACGGCTTTAATCCTCTAAACATTACAGCAGTTTGTCTGAACTCCATGTTATAAATGTATAATACCATTTGCATCGAACGGACATGTAAAGAGAACCTGATGTTTTAAATATGGCGTTTTGCTATATCAAAATGCCAAGAGTTTTCTGCAAGTAAGATATTGACTCCTTTTAATATTTTAGCAGGATCCCGCTTCCAGAATCCATAACCTTCCCTTTAAGATTCCTGAAAAGACTGAAAATGGTTCTATAGTGAAAACGCATTTTTGGGGAAATGAAACCCCAAAGTCAAACTATCGACATTCTGCCTTCTTTTGTTATAGTTTGAAACCCTCGAAAACATTGAAAAAGAAAGAAAGAAAGAAAGAAAGAAAGAAAGAAAGAAAGAAAGAAAGAAAGAAAGAAAGAAAGAAAGAAAGAAAGAAAGAAAGAAAGAAAGAAAGAAAGAAAGAAAGAAAGAAAGAAAGAAAGAAAGAAAGAAAGAAAGAAAGAAATTGTGCACAAATAGTGGACTACTGTTGTTTAGGCAGCGAGGGAGTGTGTCAACGGTTTGAAACCGTGCTTTGTCCATCTCAGTGGTTGTTTCCTGGTAGAAGATACTTCACCTGAATTAAAACAGCCAGTCTGCCCCATGCAGGCCTCACCACCATCAGAGTATGAATGCGTAACAGATTGCATTGTAAAACGCTTTGGAGTCCTCAGACTTGATAAAACGCTACACAAACGGAGGCTCTTTACCATCTCGATTTATGTGCACCAACTTTTTTCTGTCCAATATTATCATGGTTCACAGCTAAAAGCAGAATCACATCTCATATAATAACCTATATGGATTTTGTACAGGTTCTTTTTTTACAGTAAATGTCGAAATTGATCTTATCCGTAAAGCTAGCAGAATTAAATGTTCTTGTATTCTTGTAAATTCGCAGCACCAAAAAGTCCCAGTGCTTTCTCTATAAGCTAGGTATATTAAGTGGAAGGGAAAAACATACCCTGCTGCCAGTAGGGGGCAGTATCTGTCCATCCTCCGTGTTTATCCAGCCCACCATTAGCCACTTTTATTATTCTCCTCTGCTGTTTGAGTTCTCCCATCATCATGCAACAGTGAGCAGACTCCAGAGCATGGCTGCCCTCGGGCTCTGTCTGAAATATTGCATTATAAGCCGGGCTCCACTTGAATGACCTAACAAGGGATAACTGAGAGAAGCTGGATTCACTGTGAAAGCTGACTCTCTGAGACATAACATTTAGAGGGTGCTGAGCAAAGAAGCCAGGCCACAAAGAGATATATACAGAAACCTAAACGCAAAAAAAAAGAAGAAGAAAAAAATGGCTGCTGTCTTACAGAGTCAGGGAAAATGGAAGTTTGTTGCCACTGTAATTCCTTGTCGGACCGAACAGATGCCTGGCATTAAGAGACCACAGTGCATAGCGTTGATTTTAATAGTATGCACAATTAATCAGGCTGCTTCTGTTTTATTGCCCTGCCCTTATTAAAAGATATGCATAATGCCACTGAGGCCAAGCAGTTCTGCCTGAAGGAAGAAGTTTCTGCCTGGAAAGAGAAATGGGAAGGGGCGCGGTAACATCTAATGTTTCAAATTACAGGTATGAAATTCTTCATCATACAGACAAAAACCCTGAAAACCAGCATGATCAGACATAATTTTGTATATATATATTATTATTATTCCTGCATCATTCACAAACAATCATTTGGCATGTGAATAGCATTTAACAGCAAACAAACTTTGGCACTTAAAAACAAACAAACAAAAAAACGTTTCCTGCATCTCTCCAGCAGTTAGTTTTGTCATTTTTGTACCTTCTTCAAGATAAAAATAAACATAAATCCTCATCTAGCCTAGTGCCCACAGTATGAAAGGAATTTACTTCCATACAACTCAGAGAAAAAGAGTCTCAGATTAAATAGAGGTTTTGTTGAAACTCTGGATAACTTAAACGGGCGGTAAAATATAGAATAGACTTTTTTAAGCTTTGCATCATGTTATGATGTTATTTCTTCATCGTACCTGGAGTGTTGGTCTGTCATTCATGTTTGAAAAATCCTTTTATCTCCCATGGCAACTGTTCAGCCGTGGATAACGCCTGGGGGGGCTCAGCTCTTCCTCAGAGCTTCAGTTTCTAAGCTTACAAGCTTCTGCATTACAGAGCAGCCTTCCCTCTCCCCGCTCAACTCCTTCAGACTAGCCAGCTGCAATTAGCAAAGGCTTTGGAACTGTGCATCTGCTGAGCTCATTATGTGAGCTACTTCTCAGAGCAACGCTGGTAAAAATTTTATTTAAGGGTTAATAGACGAGCCATGATGTGAGTTTCTTAAAGAGACAGAGGTCCATTTTCAAGGCGTCAATTTCTTTAAAGAAGTATTTGATATATACAGCATTTTTATAACATCTGACGGTAACATAGTTATTGTGCTCTAAAATGTGGCTGGAAAACATAAAATGAAAGCAACATTTAAGATTTGGTTCAGCTGCATTTATTCTATAAAGTTTTTTTTTAGGGGCAGCAGTAATTTTGTCGCTAATGAGATTGGAACCAAATTCAAGGTTGAATCTTTCCAAAACTATCAACATGAAATTATGATACCGTAATAAAAAAAAATTTAAAAAAAAGTTTTTTTTAACACTGCTTGACCAGAGGTCTCAGCAAATTTACTTCCACTCACTTCCGAAGCTACTTTTTTGTACTTTCTCCATGTGTCCTTCATTTTTTGTTTATTAAAAAATACACATTTATTTATCATGTAAGCTGTTTAAGAAAAAAAAACAACAACTTGAGACCAAAAGGTTTTTTTATCTACGTCATCACTTGGGTAAATTATTTCGGCAACACCACGGCTAACCTGAGAACGTCTGCGAACAGCAGCAGGGGCCAATTCATCTTACCGATAAGAATCAAAAGCCGGAGAAAAGCTGGAACAACAGTTTGCTCTTCTGCCTCGGCGCTCTATAGGAACACAAATGTAGAGAATCGACCTCAGAAATGCAAGCAGAAGGTTAAGTGAAGAATTTAAAACAGTGTTTAAAAAAGCAGGAAAGAGAGAGAGAGAGCGAGAGAGAGAGAGAGCTAGGGCACCAGCCTGTGTGTTTGCATGCCTCAGGAGGAGCATGTGCACTGACCATACGCCTATATGCTTTTGTGTGAGGAGTTATCGCGCTCTGGGCAGCGGAGATGCATTAGCTCATGCTGAGCCCCCGGGTCGGATCAGGCTCGGCGGAGGAGAGGTGAATTCGTCCACCCCCACTGAGCCTGTAAGGCACTCCAGCCTTCTCCATCACCATGCAGCTCAACCTGCTGCTTTACTGGGAGACCGGCAGGTAAGAGTAGGGCTGAGAGAGCAGGACAGACCATGGCCTCTGTAAACTATGTGCAGGGTAGAGTTTGATTCGTATAGACACTCTTGCAGCTTCCCACGCCAACGCTGCAGCTACGAACTGACACAAAACTGAACTGATGTTTCTGAATTCTTGGCTAAACCTGATAAACCTCATTCGTTATTATCAGCATAATAATAATTATATAAAAAAAATGAAATACAAAGGTGAGATTTTATACACACACACACATATGTATATATATATATATGACAATATAGTTTAAATCAAATATGTGATTTTCTTTTTGCTTTTTTAAAATTAAATTGTTTCTCCTCCATTAGCACATTTAGCATCGCATACATGAGGTTGACTGACAGCGCTAAGACCCGCCCCCTGGCACTGATTGGTTGTCTTTGACCAGATGTGGTGCATTTATTCAGTAGAACTAGGATGAGGTGGAGGAGATTGACTTTTTCAGGTTATCTGTCACCTGCTATACTGTCACCATGTTGTTTTTGACAAATATGTAAAAAAAAAAAAAACACAAACCCAACAACATATTTTTGGAAAACTTGCACACTGTAGCTTTAAGAGCATATCTTAGGCTTCAGAAAGTTATGCAAATAGTAGACTGCTGACTCAAAAATGTACAACTGAAAATCAGAAAATGTCCAAAGCCAAGAGCTTCGGTTTATTCATCTAGATTATAATTTCAGGTGTGGTAGCCAATATTGAAGAGCCATTACCCAAGATATTCAAATACATTTCAAAAGGACTCATCTAATGTTATTTGAGTTTAATGCTATATTCTCCTAACTTCTTAGTGTGGAAAAATCAAACTTTGTCTGTTGCTCCTCTTCATAGAGCTCTGGGCCCCGTGGCTCTGAGAGACTGCACAGTCTTTTTAATGCGACTCTCCTCACCACATGCAGGACAGAGAGCCAACATCTGACCAGTCGCGCCTCCTTCAGTCTTACAGGAAGTCGACCACATGTCTCTGCGGGGCCCACCGTCGCATTAGTTGTCATTCTCAGCAGGACGGGCGCTGGGAACAGGCTGGAGAGCCATGGGGTTATTAAGGGACTCAGCTTGGCATCACTGAACTCTTTGGCACCATGCTGGAGAGGGGCTTATGCTGAGCTGATGGGTTTTGGGGAAGAGGGGATGGGGGGAGTGGAATAAAGGGAAGGGGTGGTACGGTAAAAGAAAAATGACCAAAAAAATACCCCACACATTTGTTTTTTGTTTGTTTTTAAGTGAGGTAAGAGTTTCCAAAGTTATTTATAAATATATATATATATATATATATATATATATATATATATATATATATATATATATATATATATATGTGTGTGTGTGTGTGTGTGTGTGTGTGCGTGCGTGCGTGTGTGTGCGTGCGTGTGCGCATGTATGCGTGCGCGCGCACGTGTGTGTGTGTGTCTTTTGGAAAGAAGTTATGTCAGTGTGAAAAACATGCAGAAAAGGAGAACTGTTGTTAATTTCTTTCTAAACAGACATTGCACATCAGATATTATGCCAGAGTTAACCATAAAGGTTAGTTTACATCTGTCATCTCTGTAACTGTAGTTGGTAAAACTTTTCTGTTTTTGTTGAGGTATTTGTAGCTTTTAAGTTATGTAAAAATAACATAAATTTATATTAATGTAAGCACTTTTGTGGATTTTGTTTTTGTACTTGCTTGTTAAGTTCTCCACACATCGATAGAGTAACTAGTCAATTATCTTCTGTAATTGTCATTGTGTAAGAAAAATGACGCTGTCTTCTCTTTACTGGCATGCACATACACCACAATGTCATCTGCATACATCTGAATGTTCTGAATGAAAATAGGACAAAAGATTATCTTAAATACTAAAGCTATGTGATATTGTAAGACGCAATGCATGGCCCATTTTCAACAAGCACTCGGCTAACAATATTTTAGCTTGTTTGCATCATGCTGTTGACAAAATCTTTCCAGTTTTCCACTGAGGAGCATGAAACTTTTATTACCCTTCACAGTGACATTCACAGTGAGACAGAGGCTACCTCTGCTTCCTGTCTGGCGTCATGTGACCTTTTCTGCCTGCTGTGCTCAGATATTCCCCAGCAGCTGCCAGTGCAGAACAAGACAAACATTATTTATTAGGTTAAGCACCAAGTTTCAGAGAGCAGGAGAGAAACGGCCTGTAAGTTTTGTCAGTTCTCAGGAACTAAACTAAAAGAAGTTAGGAAGTGCTAGCAAGACATTGAGCAATAATTAGCCTCGCACTAAAACAAACTGGGCATTATGAGAACAGCAGGGGTAATCCGAGTTTATTGAGCACTGTTCGTGTGCTCAGAAGAAAAAACTTTTTTTTAACCTAGACTACATATTGATGCTGTCCTGCAGAAACTCTAGTTTATGTTAAACATTTGCAAAGTCTAAACTATCTGTAACATCATTGTTGAGCGAGTTGTAATCTTAAGAACAAGTATGTCATTTTACTTTGAAGTTTTTTGCATTTTAAAACTAATTATTGTAAAATTTTGGTATTTATATTTATAAACTTCAGTGCATTTGAAGAGTGTTTCGGCTGATGATTACTCATAAAAGACCCAGATACGGATCAGAAACCCAAACTCCTGCGGGACATCACCGAGTAAAAGACCTAAATATGAACTTAGAGAGACACAAGTAACAACAGTGAAAAGCCAACTTACTTCGTTACCTGGTGTAACTTGTGTCAGCTTTTTTTTTTTTTTCTTTGTAAAGATATCCTAAGTAACTCAAAGATAAGGAACATCATTCACTCTAGGGATGCGTTTGTGGTATTTTTATATATGTTTTTGGCCTTGTGTAACTTAGAAGGAAATTGGGCTGAAAAGTGAACATTTTGAAAGATATGTGTATTTGCCAAAGATGATGTGTTATTTTTAAAATCCAAGTATTAACAGCACAATGACCGAGAAGAGACGGACATCTGATGCCTATCCTAACTAAATTCCATCAGAGAATATCGCTACATATTTCCAGCTACATCTTTGATAGACCACCTGTATGTCAAAAGTAAAATTTTGCAGCATAGTGAAAGCATCTCAGAATTTTTTATTTTTTTTTTTCTCTCCCCTTCTATCAAAAGACAACTTTCAAGCAATGCTGGGTTTGCAGAACCCAAAAGCCATTAGAAGGACCCTTCCAGCCACTGCCAGATTGTTTGACTGTCTGGCAGGAGGTTCTGCAGCATCAGGATTTGCTCTGCAAGACCTGCTGTTATTTCCCCAAGCTGTCAGAGCTGTAAATACCCTGGTGCACCCAACAATTCATTTTCAGAACAACTTCCGTCACACACCCAAACCTCACACACACACACGTTTGCGTGACTATCTTCATGGGGACTTTCCATTGACTTGGTGGGCAACTGGGAGGGAGGAGGGAGGGGGGGGGCATGGTGAGTATGCACACCAAGTTTCATCACCAGAACACTTACACTATTTTAGTTATTTTGAATGAACCGTTTTTCAAATGAATGGGAGTCAATGGCAGCTATGTCAAAGGAATGAGCCACACCCACCAAACTTGGTGGGTATGTGGGGCCCCTCCCACAGTCTCTCTGGGCCAAGTTTGGCCCCTGTAACTCTTATAGTTTCACACCTTAACCCTAAATCTAACCCCTGACCCAAAAACAGCATTGTGCCTTGTGGGGACCAGGCTTTGGTCCCCACAAGGAGCAGTGGGTCCCCATAATGTAGTATCATGTGTCAGGAAAATGATCCCCACAAGGTATTACAAACAAATGAGCACGCAAAGATCATCCAACACACTCAACAGGCCACAACATCCAGAAAAAAGAACAAAAAATGACTGTCCAATCCTCTGAGCCAGTGGTTCTTAACCTGGGTTCGATCGAACCCCAGGGGTTCGGTGAGTCGGTCTCAAGGGTTCGGCGGAGCCTCTGCCGTGGAGGTAAAGACACACTTGTGTAAAGTCGTGATGACAACCCGCTTTGCCATCACTTGCTGCAGAGGATCAAGATTCATTGCTTAGCCAATCAGAGCTGCGGAGGAGCACTGATTGCTATGACTGATTGAATGAGTTCCACTCTTTTTTACCAAATTCTATAGTCTAAATCTGCTCCTTAGTCACATTTTTTCGGGGTTGCTACTGCCTCTAGTGGCGTGGGGGTGGTAACACAGCTAATAGAATTACATTACTAAATCAGAATACCGCAAAGTATTTTGTGTGTCGGCGGATGGGGGGTGGGGTGGTGGTGAAGGAATAAGAAGGGTTCGGTGAATGCGCATATGAAACTGGGGGGTTCGGTACCTCAAAAAAGGTTAAGAACCACTACTCTGAGCACTGTCACAAGAAAATGGACAAGTGTTCCATATATGGCTCTTATTTTCAATAGTAAGCATCATAACATGTGTCCTGATTCTGCCACTACTGCTTTATGTGTTCATTGGTTATATTGAGTGTTCACTTCTTGCAAAAAAAAAGATAACGATAAAGTTGAATTGATGTTGATATACAGTCATATTCGACAAATTACAATACGGTTTCCGACGAGGTTCGTTTGTTATTTTATCTTTTGAAAATCCTTCTAATTCCTTCAGGCAGGAGTTAAACGTAACCACTGAGATGAAATTTCTGTATTAAACTTTTTTTTTTATTACTCTGATGTACTACTCTAATGTTAACTGTTGCTTTTTTATTAGCTGTAAGTGGAAAATAATCATAATTAACAGAAATAAAGGCTTGAAAATATCAGTCTGTGCGTAATTAATCTCCATAATGGGTTTTACTTAATGAACTGGGTGACTGAAATAAATAAACTTCTCAGTAATATTCTGATTTTAGTTAATGAGTCTATAAGTCTTGACGTATAGCGGGAATGTTTCTGTGCTGATAACAATCGATTTCTTCCACCGCCGTGGAAACGGGAGACCAACCGAGATCTTTAAAACTCCTTGGCTTGTTTTATTTCTCTCTTCTAAAATCTGCAAGCAGCCTACTTGTTTCCAAGGAAATATTGATATTTTCAGCTTTCTTA
This sequence comes from Poecilia reticulata, assembly GCF_904066995.2. Lineage (NCBI taxonomy): Eukaryota > Metazoa > Chordata > Actinopteri > Cyprinodontiformes > Poeciliidae > Poecilia > Poecilia reticulata. The sequence goes on from NC_088838.1 coordinate 8,410,464, forward strand.
TTTTGAAGCAAAAAATAATAATAAAAATCTAAAGTAGTTAATTAAACAGCTGAACATTAATGCTTCATGTATAAAAACAAAGATACTTGTAATTAACGGTGCGTCGTTTTTACAGACGACGTTGGGAAAACTGTCTTATGAAATGATCAGTTTTGAAGGATGGAGCCCTCCGACTCATCAATTTATCTTTTAATTTCCATAATAAATGTTTGATGGTTTGGAGATGGATGTACCATTGAGTCGATCTGCCTTTCCTGAACAGAGTTTTAATGATCGCTGCTGCAAATGTATCCAGGAAATGAACTTGGGTTGACGGATGTGGAGAAATGTCCACGCTTTCAATGACTACCTGTGTGTTTCTTGTGCAGATGATACTGTTGTGCAGCTCCTTTACCTGTCAAGTAAAACTATATTTAATTTCCATATATTTAATAGGAGCCATGTGCTTGTTTTATTATTATTTTTTTTTTTAAATGTAATGTTTGTTTCACTGGGATGGGTCATAAATGTTTCACCCACATCGTTTCGGCCAGTGTGGTTGTTTTCATTCAATCGTTCACATTTAAAAGCTGCTGCTCTTTTACCAGTTCCAATTTAGAATCTGACGATGAAATGCTTTTATTTATTTATTTATTTTTATTTTCTTTCTAACCGAACCTTCAGACTAATCCTGTTTTACGGTCACAGAAACCATTCCCATGTGTGAATTAATATTTGCCGCGTTGAGTCTTCGGTCATTAGGATGTGTAGTTTATGTGAGCAAAGACGAAAATAACAAGATCACAGTGTAGACTGGGCGGCCCCATTCAGGCCTGTGGACTCCCTTTCATTTAGTTTTCCCTCAACTAAAGAGAAGGCAGCATTGTCAAGACCTTTTGTGGATTTTGAGTACTCAAAAAATGAAAAAAATAAAAATAAAAACTTACAGGCACACGCGGAGATTCAAAAGAACCACACATCACTGAAAAATAGTGAAACTAAGACAAACCTAAACTCAGAATCCTTTGGATCCAGACAAACATTTAGTTTCTGTTCTCTAAACTGGGTGAAACTTTAAATTCTGGATTGGGGGGGAAGTTTTAAAAACAGTACAATTTACAGGAGTTTTACCATAAAATTGAAAGTCCTTTCCTTTAACATCAGTTTTAGAATGTCTTTGCGATTTGGTCAAAGTAAAAATAAAAAATGTAATGTTTATATTTTTATTGGATTACTTGTGCCCAGCAACATTTTGCTTTCAGTCTTCTCCTTTATTTTTCTTTAAACCGCTACAAAATGACTGTTTTCCTCGTTTTTCTTCAACTTCTCTTGGTTGTTGCTGCTGTTGTTGCTGCGTTTTACCCCACAGCACCACAGACAACCAAACACGAGAACTAAGCTCAATTTGACAGAGTTTCCAGGAACATGGAAATCTGTAATGATGCTGCAGGTCCACATGGACGCAATGTGGGGAGCAAACGGGGAGGAAGGGTTTTGGTGACAGTTACACTGCAGCGCCGTTGAGGAAGGTGACAGCTCCTGGAAATGGCTTTCTGTAGCCATATAAGATTCTGTTCTGCGATGCATAATGGAGCAGAACACGCAGACACGCGTTCTCTGTGAAGAACGGGACAGAATACTTAAAAATACCTGAGAACCTCTCAGAGGCAGAGGAGAATTCAGCAAACGCTCGCTTGTTCTGATACCAGCGGTTTTTGGGGCGGTTTTAATAACATGCTCTGGAGATTTTATATCTACACTTGCTGCAGGTGAAATAATAAGCAGAGACGATTATATGCAGCACATCAGAGTGGACTTTATTCTGCAGTCCTAAAAGTTGTTGAAGAGATTTTGCAGAAATTATGTTCTCTTCAGTCCCCCGGAGGTTTAGTGTGTTCGTGCAACTTCTTTGGTTTTTTTGCTTTTTCATCCCCCACCCACCAAGAAGAGCAGACGTGTTGAGAGAGCTTTAAGTGGAAGAATGCAAAATAAGTGTCCCGGCTCCTTTTGGTGAGCGATGCAAATGGAATAAGCAGATTTTGGCAGTAAAAGGAAGAAAATATATAAGTCTAAAGGTCGCAATGTGTGTATTGTCTTTTCATCTTTTCTGAAGACAGACGCTCAGAAATGTCTCTTATTCTTACTCTCTTCAGCTCTCAAAAACAGAAAACTCCATTGTCAATGACAACAAATAAGTTTCAAGAGGTAAAACAGATTATGCCCAAAGATTAGATAATTATTTTGCAACAAACATGGAAATTGGTATAATCTCAGAAATTCTTTGTTTTAGGATAAAATCGAGATATTCCCAAAGTAATGGCAATGTTTTTGTTTGGAAAACCACTCCCCCCCTCCCCCCCCCACTCATTTGATGAAAATCTAATATGGAGGCAGGTTTATTTCTAAACGTGTCAAACTGTCACCGGCCGGCTTTCTGGTGACACTGATGAGCTGCAACACACACCACATTGTCTCATCTTGTTAATTATGATGCACAACAGAAAACAGCTGTGAAGCCAAAAGAATACCAATTAGTGTTATTTGCACCTTTTTTTCCTCCTTTTAACGAAACCTCTTTTTTTTTTTTTTTAGCAGTTGTTCTCAGAATGTGTTAAAAGAAATGTTTTTTTTATAGAACTCAATCTGATAGAGAAGGAAGCTCCGAAAAAAAATGTAAAGAGATATTCATTCGGAGATAAAATTCTAATCGGATTATCTAATCAGTTTTTAAATATTGTATTCTACGCTTTATCTGAGTGATAAGATTGTAATTAACTTCCTCACACTTTGTATTATTTCCACCACAGCCAAATCTATCTGCAGGGCCATGAAAAAGTATTCACCCCTAACAGATTTTTCTTGCTTTTGCCTTTTTTTTATGTTTCAGCTCATCAAACAAATATTAATACCAAACAAAGATAACCCGAGTAAGTCCAGCAAACTTAAAAAAACAACAACAAAAACAAACAAAGAAAAAGCCGAGTTGCCACCTGAATCCTAAAGCTCTCTACAAATATCAATGACCTTTGCACAAGATGCTACCAAGGAGTAGTTGGCTCCACCAGGTCATCATGTCAGCTACCAGAAGCCACCTAGCTGGCATAACAACATGCTAAACTAGCATAAAGTTTGTCGTTCTGAGCGGCCTGAACAACAGATGAACACTAAACACTGGGCCAAGAAACTAGAGTAGGACAGCTGTAGCCTTGTTGGTACATTTCTTAGGGATTCAATGATTCTAGTAACTTCCTGTCTATGATATGCATTGGTTTGACCTCAACATCCTTGTTGACAACCCCCCAGGACAGAGAATTAAAGGAACTATGCAAAACACTTAAAAAAATGTGGTTTAATTCAACATGTCAAACGGCTGACGCACAATCGAGATCTTACCCTGGACTTGATTGTCGGTGAGGGTCCAAATATTTCCAAGGTCTCTGTCACGAATAAACCTTATCAGACCGTTCATCTTGTCATCTTTGAAAGACATTTACTTTCTCACTCAGCCAAAGAGATGTTATAACAAATCACCGTTCCCAAGGACAGCTCAGCTGAAACCTTTAATCAAGTATGTACTTCGATACCCCCTTCATTCAGTAACTCAGTAAATGAATGAGTGGATAACTTCCCATTGTTCATCCCATTGTTCCCATTAAGGCGAAGGTTGTTTCTGGTAGTAAGAATCCCCCACGGAGAAACTCTACATTGGTAAGAAATGAAAGAAGTGATTGTTAAAAAAAAAAAAAAAGCTACAAGAAAATGGTTAAAAACTCAACTTCATCAGTAGAGAGAAGTTTCACGGGTATCACTTAACATGGAAACATGAAAGGGAATCGTTGCTGTCTGAAATCATTAAAAACATTGTTGGTGCTGGTGCCTTGTTTGCCTCGGTTGACAGATGAGCAACACCTTCTTGCGACTGTGGTATCTGAACTCCACCAGGACTGGCAATGAATTTGCCGACTCCGTTACTCGGAAGATTTTGAACACTAAAAGGGCCATAACCGTCGCTGTGCCCAGTCAGTAGCAATCTGTGAAATGACACCATGCTACAAACTGAGCCACAAAACCTCAGAAGACAGCACTGAGCAAATGCTTTGAACAAAATCAATGCATGGATATGCCGTGAAACAAACCTGGAGTAATTATTTTTGGACCAGAAGAGAAGAGAAATGATCAAAAGTCAACACACGTCTTCAGGTTTTACAGCTAGAAACTACGGATCAGGCCCAAAATCTGGTGATAGTGATAGACTCAGATCTGAATCTCCATTAACACATGAAGATAGTTGCAAAGTCGGCCTTGTGTCACCTGAAGAACATTTCCAGGATCAAGACTAATGTCCCATAAAGATCTTGATAAACTCACCCATACATTTATCTCTAGTCACACTGATTACTGGTCTGACTGAAAAGTCAATCACCTGTCCACACCTGTCAATCTAAGGTATTAATCTATGGACACAAAATATATTTGATCTTGAACACTTTTATTGCTGTTCAAGTCTCACACAGCCAAATTTCCTAAGAACGAAAACACTGGAGGACATTTCTCAAACTTACATTTTCAGCTTTGAGTGTTTAAGCTAATATAAAAGTGAGTATATATGATAATTCATTCTGATGCCTTTGACAGTAGAAACGGGTGATGCATTAGAATTATCTCAGACAAATGAAAAGTTCAACTTAGGGGAACCTCAGCTTAAAGTCAGACCACCTTATTTTGTGGTAAATGGACCAAATTTAAAAAACACTTTTTTTAGTCATACTGACCATTCAAAGTGCTTTACACTAGAGTCAAATTTACCCAGTCACACTCAAAAAATGTGTGCAGATTCATTCACCCGTGCGCAGATCTGTAGGTAAGGTAAGGTGAAGTACCTCGACATCGACATGTTGCAGGAGCATTTCTGACAGTTTGAAAGGCCTCTCTTTCACTTCAAACATGTATTTTCCCCGATAGCGGCGCTGACTCATGCATGTAATGGTTTTTCAGAAAACGATTGAACATTTTTGCTTAGTGGCAACCTGGATTATTATTGAAATATATAATCCATATATATATATATATATATATATATATATATATATATATATTATTTTATTTTATTTTTTTTTTGTTTGTGTGTTTTTTCGTTTTACCTCAGCATCAAATCAGTGGAAAAGAATTCCAAAAGAATTAACAGTAAGCTTATAAAATATGATGACTGTCTTCAACTTGTATCAAAAATATTCATATGAAAGCTACTGAATGGAGTCTGGAAGAATATCTGTCTGAAATGGTTAAAGATGGAGACATCACGTTTACATCCTTCCTACCTATCCCCTGGTTTGTATCGATGGGTTTTGTTGTGTTTAATATTTCAAGGTGGGCTTGTTACGTGATTGCAAATGGCCTTCAACTATAATGTCCTTGAGATATTATATTTTATTCAGTATATGGTGAAGTTTTTTGGAAGACTGTTTTTCTAAATAGTCCTTTTTTTAAATGAATTTATCAATGAAATATGACAAATTTCAAACCAAAGTAACTCCTCACTTCTTATTTTCAGTCATGTCATCACATAATACATCACATTAACTAGAGTACACACACACGCACACTCCCCCCCCCCCCCCCCCCACCACACACACACAAAGAACTAGCTAAAGTCAACTATTGCAAACTAACACAAACCTGAATGTTCTTAAAGGGCCGGCTGTGCCAGAATATATTGATAAAACCCATTAAACTGTTAATACTAATAAACAGCCTGATGTTTCAGCATTCAATAAGTGCCTTAAAATTAAATACGGTAACACTTTATTTGAAGGGGTGTGCATAAGACTGACATGACACTGTCATTGACATGACATAACACCTGTCATGAACATAAAGAAGTCTTTATGAATGTCTGACAGTTGTCATGAAGTGTCATTCGGTAAATAATGACAATTTTAATGCAAAGTTGCTATAAAAGTTGCATTGAAAGTCCATTAAAAATGTCAACTTTGCATTAAATTATCATAATTTATAAAATCATGCAAAGTTGGCACTAAAATCAAAGTGTCATTATTTATCGAATGACTCTTTATGACAAGTGTCATAAACATTCATAAAGACTTCTTACTGTTCATGACAGATGTTATGTCATGTTTATGACAGTGTCATGTCAGTCTTATGCACACCCCTTCAAATAAAGTGTTACCTTAAATACTATTGAACATCTTTTCACACTGATCAGTCCATCCAGGATTTTGTGATTATTTTGTTGGGTTTTTTTGTTGGTTTTTTTGCAATCAAAATCACAGATTTTGTGGCGCTAACTTAGAAATATTTGTAAGGAATTTTTACGATATTTGCACTCATGCATGATGTTAAATTTGACTTTTTAATAATCGCTGCATTGGTCACGGACTATAACTTGACACTGAGTAAGGCTGAGGCAGCAGTCACTTAAACTCAGTGTTTTTGGGCCAATTTTGAGAAAAAATTGCGGTAAAAATCAGGAAAAATGTGGGGATCTGCTGCTTTTGCTTGAATCTGTGAAAAATGGAGGGACTTAGTGACGTAATTTGGAGTCTAGAAGGCCACATAAAAAGCTATGGTGGGCCAGATTTGTCTCCGGGGCCTTTAGTTTCACACATGCCATACTTTTGCTACGTATCTTTTTGATCACGTGGGCAGGGGTTCAAATACAAACAAAGCTGATAAATCGTCAACCAGGCATCTTCTTGTTTATCATTTTGAAATTCTGCTAAAATATTAATTTGAAGTAAACAAAACAAAGGCAATATTCACAACGAAGAATCCCTGTGCCGTATACCCACCTCCGTCCGTTCTGACCTCGTTCAGTCATACACACACAGCATGAGGCGTGAAGCCTGTTAGGTGATGGAGACTGAAATGGTGGGATTTAACTGGATTTCTTTGTAAATCATCTAATCTTCCCAACCGGCTTACGGCTTCACCCCTTTAACTGGAAATGAAGCCAAGCCACTTCTCACCCACTTCTTTCTCTCCGCAGGCCGTCATCTGGACCCCCGAGACAATCGCAGGGTTTTAATAGTCAAAGAATACCAGAGTAGATCTCAAAAGAAAGAAAATATTCATTCTTCTTTCTTTTTTCCATCATTCAGGATGTGATGGATACATTTTAATGCGAAGAAGTTTGATGCTTTAAGCTTGCACAGTTATGATAGCCTATTGAGAGCCATTTTATTTATTTTTTTTTTCTTTTAATTTCCTCTTTCTTCTCCTAGTGTGGCTTAATGACACACTGACTCATTCGCAGGGCAGAGGGGGATGAAACAAGCCATGAAGCGTGTAGCCTTGAAAATCCAAATCAAATAGCATCTTAGCTCAAATCAATTCTTTGAACCTTTTTGTCATCGTAAGCCGTAGAGTCAAATATACCTCTCACAGGTATGAAGTGAAGTGAGAACAGCTCATTTTCATCTTCACCGACAGAGATGCTATTCTCTCTGCATGCAGAGTTCTTGAAATATTCCTCGGCCTCCGGAACGCTACTGAAGGAAATCGGATTTCATTTCTCACTCGCACAAACCTCCGCCACCTCTAATCCAGTGGTGGCTTCCGCAGTCATCTCCCCCAAAAGGACTAGAAAAAAAACACGATTTCCTCACCACATCAATAAGCCGGGGGTTTATTCAGCTCCATGGTGGTCCGTGCGGACTGGCTGCCTGCCCTGCCTCTGACAGGGCTTTATTAGCGGGAAGAGATGGGGAGGCTCTCACTGAGGCAGGGGAAGGGGGGGGGGGGTGCATATATGCTGCCTCGGGGATGAAAAACTACCTCTTATCATCGCCGCTGCTACATTAAAACCGCAACAGTAAATGTGTTCCATATTTCTTCCCAATTGTAAAATCGGTTCATCTTTTCATCGTAAACCTGTTGCTCTCTATCGCTGTAAACACAAAGCAGACACATGTAAATTTCTCCTTAACGAAGTGGCAGCCGCATTATTTGTAATACTACGAAGATTATGAATCCGTCAAAACACGACTGAAAAGTAAGAGTATTGTACACATGAGAAGCATGTCATCTCTTTGTCCCCATGGTTACCCGTCCTAGAGACGGATTCCCTCGGTCTTGGCAGAATTAAGTCACACAAATAAAACACAGCATTATCACAATGCTCAGTGGATCTCAGTGGGCTAACAAAGGCACTTTGCTATATCGAAGATGACTCCTTTTATGTAATCAGAGACTGTGGGATGAAGTCAGAGTGCCAGGAGAGAACCCACATACGAACTGGGAGAGAAAATCCTTCAGCTGGTAATGAATGGCATCGATTTTTAGAGACGTTGAGTAGATTGTTTTATTATCGTTTTTATGTTAGTCGTTGTAATGTATGCAACTCTTTGTGAATGAGACAATGAGTCTCAAAAGATTTTCCTGTACAAACGAAGGATTAATAGCAGTTAACAACATGCAAACTCCATGGAGAAACATCTTGGGCCAGGACTTTCTATGGAGAAGGCAAGAGTGCCAACAACTGTCAACAGGAGTCCAACATTATCACCAGCATTGATAAAAGGAGTTGTAATAGTAATATTTCTTATCATTTAATCCCTCTCTTACCAACATGCTGTACACTATATGACTTCTTCTGCATTTAGTAGTCGTCATGCACAAATCATAGTGTACAGTCTGAACTTCCAAAACAACACATGTCAGATTGTTGTGTTTTTTGAGGCAAAGAAGATGATGGAAGCCTCTTTAATTAACGTTAGGGTGTAGCGTCTTAAGCTCAGAGCCCAGTATTCACATTATACCTCATTGGGGCAACTTTGAGAAGAGAAGTCGTCTTGTGATGGGAAGGTTGTAGGTTTGATTTCAGCTTCCCCCTGGGCAAAGCACTCAACACCAAACGGCCTACCAATCTGCGTATCGGTGTATAAATGTGTGTGTGCAGTTTAAAATTCAAAATGCATTCAACAATTAATGATATTTGGTTGATGAGACATCTTCTCTGTATTTCCTCTAGCCACAGATTGTGTCTGCAGCAAAATTCTTACAATCCCCCTTAAATTACAAAATTTGTGAAGCATAACAACATATTACTGTATTGTATGTTGTGCAACGCAAGTATGATGCCTAATGATGGCGATGTTACATTCTGTCCTGTCTTCCCAGTTTTGTTTATTCATTTACTATTAACGGTTGCTCTCACAAATTTGTGACAAACATACAGTTATTAAATCACACATTACATTTATTGTAGACGTAGACCAGATTTTGTTGGCGAGACCGTCGTTGTACCTGGAGGTTGACGATACCTCGATGTGCTGCCCACCAGTTTACCCGAGGTCGCTGTATTAAAAACAAAACAGAACTGTCATTATTGTTTTTATGTGTTTTAGTCATACAGTCACTCGTATATTTTAGTAGAGGTACATTATCAGATGTGGGAAACTTGGGCTGTAGGCTGATTTCCTATTTCTTTGCAGAGCAGTGGCCCATTGTCCAAACAGCCTGTCTCACACTGCCAGGATGCTGTGAAGGGTCCATTGTGTTTGTCACTATCTGTCTACACCTGTCAAACATATTGTCTTTCATTCTGAAGTTCCAGCATCAGGTATGTGTGTGTGTGTGTGGGGGCGGGGTGTGCGTGCGCATGTTTGTATTCTCCCACACACACACACACAACATTGAGCCCATTGATTTTCTGTAGATGCTTCTGTTCATGCACAGACCTCTTCCCCACCCACCCAAAGCAGCAACCCATCAATCTCAGACAGTGTCTGAGTGAATTGGGTTCTGGGTTTAGATTCCTCAGTCTACGGCACAGCCAACTGTAAGATGGCTATTCACAGCCCCACTCAAAATGTCTGTTGCTGCCGATAGCGTTCCCTAACCATTAGGCCCCTCCACACAATGCTCTGTGAAGAGCGTTCAATTTTTTTATGCCTGCAGAAAGGAAAAGAAACATCCATCAAGGGGCACAAGGAATATAACACGTTGTTACTTTCAAAAAAATCTTTTAGATGTATGTTATTTTTAAAAAATGTATACAACACGGCAGAGTTCAAGGCCCCTACACACAACTGCTCTTCAGTTAAACTGGAACGTTTTTACTGCGATCAGACTGCTGGTTTACACGACACTGGCACTCTGAATGAAACTTTAACATTCCAGTGGACGTGTGGAAGCCGACATGCTCAGAACGCAGGCCTGAAGGGTTTATTTGGGCTGATAACAAACAGAAACAATGGGCGGATAGCACTGTGCCGTGTTTTGCTACTTAACCCGTTCAGTTTCGGTTACAGTTTAGTGGAAACTAGCTAGAGCTGGAGGCTAAGGATCAAGAGCGCATACACCATCTAGTGGCCTGGCATGACAACTACAGCTGTTTCAATTTGTCTTGGTGGTGTCGTCTAAACTTGGAAGTTTATTCCAATTAACATCCGAAAATGCCAGCGGTTTCCAGGCAGCAATCTCATGTAAACGTAACCTAAAAGTAAGACGTCAGCTGCTGGAGTAACGTTTCTCTGCAAGTTTGTGTGTTGACTGCAGATATGATCAAAGGTTCCTGTAAAGGTTTGTTGAAATAAAGCCTAAAAAGAGCAACTCAGCAGACTGATCTTACAAACATTCATACCTCCTCTTCCTTCCCTAGAGATTCTACAGCTGTGATTTTGATGATGATATTTGACAAAATGTAATATTTATTGCTTGTTTCATATCTGATGGTTGTATGATGTTTTTATGACATAAAGCTCTTTGAACTGCTTTGTTGCTGAAATGTGCTATACAAATAAACCTGATGTGTACCATGACATCTGCAGCAACATTCAAAGTGGGGTTTTTTTTCCATACGTGCCTTTACACAAAACCCCACTGACTAGCCTGCACACAGTGAACCGTCATAAATAATACACACACGATGCTGCAGGAGGTAAATCATTTCTATTTTTCATGTCACAAACATAATAAACCCAAGTGATGGTTCCCACCCCAAAAGCAAAAGCAGGAAAATTATTCTTGAGTTAGTATTGATTCGATTTACCAGGATTTCCTCATTTCATCACTATGACTGCTACTCAGGTGATTTATGGTTTCCTAACATGTCAATATATTTTCTTTCATTCACTGAGACAGGAATACAAAGTGGCACCCCACAAACATCCGTCCATCCATCCATCCATGGACTACATCTTCATCTCTGAAGTTTAGCAGCCACTGGACAAGAGACGGTTTAGAGCATGGATAGGTTGCTGGTCTATCGCAAGGTCACAGAGAGAAACAAAGGGTAAACAACCATGCACACACACACACATTCACACATACCTAAGTGGAATATGATTTGTAAACAAAGTGATAATCATTGCTCCCATTGGACAGATCTGATGGGGGTGGGACAGTGCACAGATCTGTTCCATCCCCGTCAGATCTGTGCCAACCCAAACTTTCTCATTCCTGCTTTTTGCATTTCTGTTGTCTGTTATCACAACCAGTTTGAAAGTTAAGAGCAGCTCATACAACACAGGTTTCGCAATATGATATTTCTAGTTTTGGAAATGCCTACATCAGGCCAGCAGCAGCCTCGATAAGCATTGGACCGAAATGATGGGGAAAGCAGCAGATCGGGCGCAAATTCAGCACATACAGCAACACCAAAGGGTTAATTTTTACCATTATGTCCAGAAACGGTGGCTTGTGAAGTCCAAAAAGACATATAATTCATGTCACTGGTTTGGATTGAAACCAGTCTGTATTCACACCAGAAAAGAAACCGCGCCTGAGTTTGTTTGAAAGCGGACAGAGATCACCTCTAAACGTGAGGCTCGGTCTGGTCATTTGGTCTGCGTCAGAATTTCCTTGAGTTTTTTCACGACATGCACAAAAGGTCTGGAGCAACAGGCAAAACAAACTCTGATCCGCTTAAAGTGGATCAAATGCGTCAGGTGCTAAATACACCTGGAGAAAAACAAGACGAAGCAGAAATGAAATGAAGACAGTCAGGATGAAAGAAAGACATCAAACAGACATAACAGGGAAACGGACGCTAAAGGAGAAAACTGAAGTCTGTGCACAGAAGACTGACACTTGATGTAACACTAATCAAAATGATTTGTTCCTTATATTGGAAAGGCAATTTCACATGCTGGGAATCCGAATGACATTCCGCGATATTCATTTAGAGAGCTCAGCCTCTGTAGAATGTCAGAACGTGTTCATAATTTAAAGGTAAAATGTGAAATATCACAAGCGGTATTTAAAAAAAAAAAGGGGAGGAGGGGAGATGACTGGGGATGATGTGTGACTAGAATCAGAATATATCAGTCTTACTGCAACGACCTTCTTAATGAAGTACAAAAATAACTGATGCAGACAAAAGAAAGCTCTTAGGATACAGCAGCTTTCTGCACTCAGCTGCTGCCTGCTGAGAATCAGCTGTCAGCAGCGAATGAGTAGTTGGGGAAAAAAAATGTTTGTGTGCTTTTGATAGACCCAAACACATGCTGTCAGCTCCTCAACCTGCCTGTGACAAAATATCATATAGGTCTTTGGAAAAATAGAGATGATATAAAAGATAAATTAGCTCTCAGTAAGCTCACATTTACCTGTCAGTTACAATAGACAGATAATGTTACAAGAGTTGTTTTTTTTTTCTCACTAGGCAGATGTAAGTAACTCTTGAGTTTATGCATATTAAACTAAGCAAAAAGGCATAATTATTTAAAAAAAAACCTCACTGAGGTTATTGAAAAAATATTTCAGCATAAATAAATTTTCCAAGCTCCTATTTAGGAAGAAATATTTGTTGGTTTGTTATGGTGTTTCCATCATCCTTCCATTCATAAATCCTGTTTTGAGATAAAGACAACACTTGAATGTGTGTTGGCAAACATTACAAGCCCCAAAAAATAAACTTTTTTTTTTTTTTTTTTTTTTTAGAAATTTGCTATTTTATTTTCTAAATTATGAAGCCTAAATTCTTAATAGCCCTAAGAAATTTAATGCTTAAGTAATATTTCAATTAGACCATCTGAATTTGGGATCAGATGAGTTTGATGTAACACCTTCCAAAAACGTCCACTTTTGTCTTGATAAACAACAGAATGTCTTCCCAAAAGTCTTGGGGGCCATTAAGATGTTTTTGTCCAATTTTTTGACAAGTCTTTTTGTTCTCTTTTGTTTTTGTTTTTTTGGTGCCTGGGTATTCCAGTTTGGATACATTACTACCAAGTCTCTTGCTTGTTTGTTGAATTGTGAAGGCTGACCTTTACTGAGGTAGCGCCTGCAGCGCTGTAAACATATTTTTAGGTTCTTTTCTGACCTCGTTGTTAAGTAAGAAGGTCAGAAATGTTCTTGAAGTCGTATGGAAAGGCAGGTACTTAAAGTTCACCAGGTTTTCTCTGTTTGTGGATGATCCCTCTCACTGTGGTTCACTTGAGAGCCTAAAGCTCCGGTGAGCAAAACCCTTTATGCCAGATGATCAGCTGATCCTTGAATAGGAAAAACACTAAAACAAGACAGTGATGTGGCAAAAGAGACATCCTCAAAATTAATCTCAGTACACACAGATAATAGAGATATACACTTGGGCACAATATTAAAAACATACCTGGTGGATACAAGAGGACTTGATTGTCCATGAGAATGTGCTTCATTTTCTGATAATTAGGATGTTTTCACTCTGTAGACTAAGTTTGATTGAGGAGCAAAACTGCAACCTTTGTTACATGTTCAGCTGGTGTGGTTTGCTTTCGAACAACTTAAACTAACCAAAAAACTTATTGCTCTCCTCACCTGTGGTGGCGCTGCACCGAGAACCAATGTAGAAAACAACACAAAAACATTTGAAGAAGAGACGGAGTTCAACTTTCTTTTTTGCTAAATAAATGTAAGCAGAAGTGGAGTGGCATTAGATTTTAGCAGCTGTAGGGTTTCTCTTTTGTCTTTGGTAAAAAAAAAAAAAAGTAAAATAAAAGGACAAATCATTTCTTCATCAAAACAAGCACATTTGTTTCGGTTGTATTTACCCAGAAAGCCCTGTGCTTTAGTCTGCTTCCTGCTTTTGGCCTCTGGTTTGCTTGCATCATTCGAGCCGCACTAGAGTTCACTTCAACTGAACAGAGTCGTGGGGTTTTTAGTGGATGAGAGGTTTTGATGGCATGCATCAGAGTTCAATTGTGCATTCACACCTCCACAAACTAACCAGACTATCTAGATAAATTAACTGGAGTTTGATTAAAGTGAACTAAACAGGCCTGCTGCACTATGAAAACATCATTTCCAATCATTTTGAAGCCATTAGCTGTTGCCGTGGGCTCTCCTGTGACATTTTAGACTCTCCTCCTCGGAGGTAAAACATGCTTCGCCCAATCTGTTACAGCAAGCATCTGAGGTTGCATATAATTTCTCACAGATTGCTGCTGATGGTGTGCATTTCAGCCACCCTTGAGTGGTGGCGATAACACCTCCGTGTGCTGAGTGGACACCTGCCAACCACAGCTGAATCTGCACTCTGGAGCTTAAAAGTCTTTATCTCTGCCTTTCCATTTATCATTTAGCAGCTTGGAGCTATTAGTTTACAACTCCTTATCCAGCTAAACCCATAAACCAGACCAATCAAAGGCTCGGCGTAACTGAAAAGTTTAGAGAAATCCATTGGTTTTGCTGGGTTATTGATCTCGCCCTCCAGAGCCAAGGCCTTTCTGTGGCTCAGAGGCTTTATGAGAAGGTTAAGAAATACGGACTGGTTTGAAAGGGGGCTGCTTATCCCATTGAAAGGTGTAAATTAGATGCTAATTAAACTTCCGTTGGGTAGAATATGGAACCAGATTATTGTTATCCAACATTTTCTCAGATTGTAAACAGCAATTTTAGAGTAATTTATTGGCATCCGCAGCTCAGACAATCTGCGGAGGTCAATTATTAGCAGTGACCTCCACAGATAATGCCTGTTGTGAAAAGAAGAAAGGTACAGTTGAAGGAAAGCTATCAGAAGTCCCTTTTTGACAAAAAATAAATGTAGGGGACAGAACAAAATGTATTTTTGTGTTTCACAATTCACAAGTTATGTAGCCTTGTGAGATTTTCCTCCTTGGTAACATTTTATTGGATGGAATGTGCATAAGACTGACATGTCATTGTCATAAATGTGACATAACACCTGTCACGAAGATGAAGGAGTCTTCATGAAAGTTTACCACTGTTGTCCTGAAGTGTCATTTGGTAAATAATGGCACTTTTATTGCAAAGTTAACAATTTTAATGGACCTCTAATACAAGTTTTAATGAATTTTGTGTTAAAAGTGTCATTATTTACTGAATGACTCTTCACAACACCTGTCATGAAGACTCTGTCTTCATGACAGGTGTTATGTCACGATTATGACAGTGTCCTGTCAGTCTTATGCACACCCCGTCAAATAAAGTGTTACTGGGTTGTTGTTTTTTTTTTGTTTTTTTAGTGTTATATAAAATCTCAGTAAGACAAACTACAGCTGAGTTGTTGTGACAGGACCAAAGTAGAAACATGGATGGATGCTTTTGCAGTGCACTGCGTACCGTAACTCGGTACAGTTCCTGCAGAAGACGACGACGTGTTGGAATTGTCCGACGTGTTTTTGTTCTCCTCTTCACAGGGGCTTTTTCTAACAAGTAACCGTTTGCATGAAATGAATATGTGGAAACAGGAAGCAAATGGCTGAATACTCAGCTTAAACTCATTAGCAAGCCCAGCAGGGGCATTCGTTCCCCAGCTATTAAGGAATTCTGAGCCGATTTTCATTATGTATGATGCCTCCTAATGCCCCTAATGCCTCCAGTCTCTATTTGGTTGGATAAAAGCATTTAACTGCAATAAATATGAAGATTGCAGAACGGAATAGCAATGCCTCCAGCTTCTAGCTGAAGTGTCTGGTTCATTTTAAAAAAAAAAGAAAAAACTACATTGTCCATGAAACAGAAAAATTGATTACGAAGTATAAATTAAATTCTAAGAAAATATGGTAATTGTGAACTTTATAACTCTACATCTACCTCTGTCAGAAGCCTTTAAACTTACTGATTTATTTACAGATCAAGCACTGCAGAATTAGCCTTTGCTCTAATGTCTTCCTTATAGGAAAAATAAAACGGTTTGGAAGCCGTTTTCTGTCCTCTTCAGCCAAATGATGACGCAAAAGTTAATAGACACTTACACTGCCACTCTGCGTCTTTCTCAGGAAACAGAAGAGCTTCTGCATCAGAGTGTAAACAGAGATCTTACGTTCAGTTTGACAACCGTCCCGGCAGCCATCGCATTCCTGTAAGGACAATGTCAGTGTGAGGTGAGAAAAAAAAATAAGGCAAAGTGACACACAAAGACAACTGTCGTTATAAAGGCTGTAATACTGAGCCGATCGATCAAGGACGACGCTGCCTGCATTCGGTTTTGGCGGCACTTTTGTGAACACATCAATATTTATCTGCTTATGATGCTTTGAAAATAGCCTTTCAGCTCCATGGTTTGTGCGGCCAAGGACACGCTCCGTCCGTTTTAGCAGTTATTCCCTCAAACTAATCAGATTGGTTAGAGGCTGTCTCCTGAATGCTTAGTTGTCTTCAGATTATAGTTTCCAGATGAAAAGAAAGCGCAGCTCAAAAGTTCAGTGAAATGCTGCTGATGTGGGAACCTGGAAAAAGGAGGCAAGAATAGTTTGGTTCAGAGCGTCTATGGTGGGTATGAATACATTTTGACTGGTTCTGTAGCAGGAATTAATAGAAAATATTAGCCGTGCATTTTTCATCACGTCTTAATCTGCCAATGTTGTCATGGATGATTTTTTTTTTAAGTGTTTATGTTTCATCATTTTATTGGTTATTTACTTAATTACGTTTTGCCGTATTCCACTTAGTTCTTGTATTGATTGTTGCTCAGCAGTACCTGCGTTTAAATTGACCATATAATTATAAAAACTGGATTTACAAAAATAAATTTGCTGAACAGAAATGCGCCACTTTTGAAAAAAAATATTGAAAAAACAACACTACAATTACAAAATGTTTTTCCACTTTAGTCTACAAAGTTTATCTACAAAGTTTATCGCACATTTGTAATGGAAACACAGACACTCATTGCCATTTTCAGTTTATTAGTATTTCTGTACAGGACTCACTTTACAATGTTCACTCCTTTGCATTTAGATTCTTCTTTTATTTTTGAGTTCTGTTTTTTGGGGGCATTTGAAATGAGATTCCTTACATTAGTGTTGGCCTTCTCGCCTTGGTTTATTATTTGTTTACGTCCTCTTCAGCTTCTGTCATGTTTGTTGTTCATTTTCTCTTTAAATACTTGTTCACCTTCTCTCACAGCTGCATCTTGTTTCCTAGTAGCCACCTGTTTCTCATCAGTAATCAAGCTCCCGGGCCTCTTTTTCTCTATCATTCCCTTTTGGGTTCTTTTGTTGTCTCCCATGTTTTGGTTTCTCTAGTGGTTCCTCAAATTCTTTTCGTTTCTTTATTAAATGAATTTACTTATTTTTTCTTTTTTTTTTGGTCTGCCTGCCATGTCATATCCCTGCCAGGATGACATCACCTCTGCACCTCCTGGATGACATCAGCTGTGACAGTTTTGGTCTGCCTGCCCACTTCCATGTCAAGATGTTGTGGGTGACAGCTGCTGTGACGACGGCACTTGGAGGAACTGCTGAACCCAAGTGGTTTAAACCCGGGGTCTAGGACTGTTGCTAGGGTCAACACGCTTAATGACTCCAGATTGGAAGCAGTGTCTGTGTTCATGTAGGCGTATGGCTACCTGTGTGTGCAAGGTTGAAGCATTATGCTCTAGTACAAGATGGAGCATTTTCATCATCAGGATGACCTTTGACCCTGTCACTCGCCTCTCTTCAGGCAACTCCACTGTAGCTTCACAGAAAGGAGCAGGCAGAAGAAGTGTTCGTCCTATGATGGTGTACTCATCAGCTGTAAGTGGAGATAAATTTGTTTTTAGAGAAGCCAGATGTTCCCACACTGGTTCCCTCTCATCATGTAGCCTTGACATCTGCCGTTCCAGCGTGTTATCACCTCACGGATGAGTTTCAGGGTCGGTCGGCCCATCTGTTGCTTTTCTTGACCAAGCTTCTCCTTGGCTGTAGCGTTTTATCTGAAGCATGTGACATCTCAATGTAGTGATGGGGAAGAGCCAAGTAAGCCTCCGTGTTCGCAGCTGCTATACTCACTGCCACAGCTTGCTGTACTTTCTTTTTCACTTCTTCCTGCTCTTCCTCATACTTTTTGGCCATGCTTTGTTTGATGGTCTGAAAATGACACCAAATTAAACCAAAAGCAGATCAATACATTTAGATTAAATAAATTGTGTATATTAACTACTACTTTAGATAATTTCCACACAAATATTTCTGGTTCTCAAAACACATGAAGGCTGAAGGAACAATTTCTCAAATTTAAGACTTTTCTTAAGGCCTTAAGAGAGCTCCCTTGTCCTTTGTGATCAATTTTATGTTTTACCAGATCACAAGTTTATACAAATAGGCAATTGGTCAATTGCTGACAGTTGAGCGTCCACATTGCTATCAAATAGATGATGTGATAAAGTGACCAGCAGGGTGAGAATCTTTTTGTTTGTAAGCCAGATTCCACGCTCCCACCCACTTCTCTAACCTGCTTATCTGAAAGGTTCACCTCTAACTTCTTTATGCTGAATAGTGACAAACCTGAGATTCTCTTTGTGGAAACCAAATCTCTGTAATCCAAAACTGACTTTCTTCTTTTTACTTAACGGTTCTTCACTCTCCCCCCTCATCTAACATTAAGAGTCTGAGTATCGTCCTCAGTAGCACTCTACCCTTCACTTCTCACATCAACAATACTCCCTGCTCCCTCCCCTCATCTATGTGATATTAATCGTCCCCCCGACTCCACATCTGCTCTTGTCCGTAGCATTATCACCTCCTGCACTGACTACTGCACCCCTCTTCTTTGGTCTTCCTCATAAATCCTTCCATAAGCTTTGAGTGGTACCGAATTCAGCTGCTCACATCATTATTAAAACCTCTTCTCTCACCACAGTGCCCCGACCTTACTGTTTCCCCGTCATACTGAATACTATTCAAGATTCTCCTGAATGCATTCACCGTGCTCCTCCCTACGTTTCGGGCCTAAATTTCTACTTCCTCCTACAGCCTTAGATCTTCCTCCTCTCTTCATTTTGCTGTTCCCTGTGTTTGCCTTGGCACCGTGGGGAGCAGAGCCTTCCCCTGCTCTCCTCCCAAACTCTGGAAATGTCTCCTTCTGGACATTTGCAACACCAATGCTCTACCTCTGTTCAAATCCAAACTCAAAACCTGCCTAAGATTGCTTATTCACATTCATTACTGTGCACTGTTTTCAATTTGTGTCTTTTGTTGCACTCCTTTTTATCTGTACAGGATCAAGGAGTTTCTTTGAGTCCTCTGAAAAGCGTTTCTAAAAAAAAAGAAAAAAAAGTATTACAGAAGCCGTGACAAATCCCAATAAGGATGAGGATGTAGATAAGGTGCGATCAAATGTGTTGCTGCCGTATGGCAATTAATTCAATTTTACGTTGTTTCATCATCCTGACACACTTTTCCTAATCCAGACTAGACTCCACGATTGGCTGATTTCTATCAGGATTTTGTGCGTCTTATTTTGTTTCTTGTATCAACCTAGCAAACACATCTCATCACTAAGACAGGACTTTCTGTTGACCCTTCCTCACTCCAGAGTAACTCTTGGCAGGAGTTTTTAGTCAAAAATAGGAGCTCTTGGAGCTGTCAATACTATCCGATTCTCAGCAACACTTTAGTCCAAAGCCTGTTCAGGTTCTACGTCCTGATAAAAAAGGCTGGTTCTGTTCTGGGGGTTACTGTGGAACCTCTGGATATTTTGGTACAAAAAAGGATTTTAAATACAATCAAGAAAATTATCATCATGAGACCGTCATAGAAAAACATTTTATCCAATCAGAGGCTTCTTCAAATTTATTGTACTACAGATGCAACTGAACATTGTGAATTCCTCTCCCTTGATCCCAACAGACATGGACTACGTGGAGCAAGAGCCCATCAAGGGATTCACATACCTCAAAGATGTGGCAGGGCATGATGTTGCACAAATTACCTTTTTATTTACTCATATTTAAAAGGTGTTTTTTCAACATTCCAGCTTTCACCTTTATCATACAAGGGATTTTACCAGAAACCAGAGGCAGTCCAGTTGCTTAATCTAGCTTAAGCAACTGATATTATATTTCACCAGCAGATGGGAACACAGAGCAGACGTGCATAAACTGTCAGATGGGGGTGTTTTCTTGCTCTGAGGCACCCTCAGGGAACAAGTGAAACCTGGAACTGTGCGTAAAAACATCACTGGATAGAAACGAAGTGTGTAAGTCTTGTACTTTCCCTTTTTAGCTACTCTAGGTTTGTGACTGTAAACGAATGTTTTTCTTCTAAAAGTGGAACTTTGACATCAACACTTACACATATTTATAATGTGTCCTTACATCATATAGTCATTTAATCGCCACGTTGACCAAGGTATGCATACCGGGTTTCGCCAGACTGTAGGTTAATCTGCTTAGAAGAGACGGCAACACATCAAGGTTGTCAGCCTTTACAAAGGGCTTGTGTGAAATTCAATTGGATGAGATGAGTTGCGACAGTTGATGTAGAGAGAGCTGTTGTGCTGATGAAATGGATTCATTGTGACGGCTGAGGATAATGAGCTTTACTCAATCAGCTTGAGAGGCCTTCCTGCCATTTCTATTGCTACCTTGTTGACTGCTGGGGTTCTGGGGGATGGGGGGGTCTATCAGGGACAGACAGGACACAGGCAGATGTTGTTGGGGTTTGGTCTCTGGAGACCTCACCCCAGTCAGTGGTGTTTGAAACAAACACCTTATCAGCCTCAAATCCAACATCCTCCATAGAGAGAGCACTTTGTTTCAGGGGTTTTTTGGTAAATAAATACATGAGCAACAACAGCAAAAATAAATATCATTTCTAATTATCTGTAAAGACAGCAGGGGCTCTTCATGGTTTATTTCATTCCTCCATCCTATTTCCAAGTTGAGTTTTTAACGAAGTAGAACAAAATCCCACACATGAAAAATGCATTAGACTTATAAATGATGCACAGCAGTGCAAATTATTAAGGAAACAATAGCAAAAAAGGAAAAGATTTGTTTTTTTTTTTGCTGTTCTGTGGGTGATTTTTTATGTATTTAAAAAAAATGCATTTCAACACCAATATGTAGGACACCGACTTTGTTGCTTGGTGTAACAGTCAGCAGCTCGTGGTATGGAGTGGGCGATCAGGATTAGTAGCAAATACAATACCTCTCTGAATCACTTTGCTCTGACAATTTCCTCTGAGAGAAGACAATGTGGCAAATTAAAATTCTATCCAACAAAAATAAAAAGAAGTCCTTGTGTGGGAGGCGTAGCAATAGCCAAACAGTTGGAGCAGTTGGCGTCGACATGGCATGAATCCAAGACAACACCTTACAAAAATGTTCAGACCTTTCTTTTCTTTTTTTTTTTTTGTCTCATTACAGTGACGAATTTTTAAGGATTCTTCCGGGTATGATGCGATAGAACAGAGGTACCCAAACTGTGGGGCGCGCCCCCTAGGGGAGGCGCCGTGCCATTGCAGGGGGGGGGCGGAAGTCGTCTGGGTGAAAAAAACAAAAACAAAACATGAACGCTGTATGCGCTGGGTTTTTTGCCTTAGAATGGCCAACTCTCTGTTATTCCTCTGTCAATTTGATACAGTAGGAGCTTCCGCACTTCCCATATCTGTGTCCTCTGTCACTTTTATCAGCAGTTAAAACTGTTTAATCCGTTGTTAACATGTCGTAACCTGTTTTTCCGAGCCGCCTTTAAACGCAATATTAACGCTGAGACGCTCGCGCTGGGTTTACACCTGTGCGGCAGTGAAGGAGACCTGCTGCTGTTACGCAGAGCTACGCAGGTGTGTTGGAATCATGGCAGCAAACCAGCAAAAGGCAAAGAACTTTTCACAATTTTTCCCCCAAACTAACCGACTGAGTTGAGTAAAGCTGTTGGATGAAGGTAATGTTAGCTAAAAGATAGCTAATATCAGTACAGCACCTTAAGCTTGTTGACAAGTTGCTTGTAGGCTGCTGGTGTTGTCTATGTTCAGCTATGATTCATTTTGCCCCCCAAAAAGTTGATCCCCCACCCCTTGTTCGTCTGGAGCCGGGGCTGAGTATTACAAGGAGTCTCTAAGAACCCATCCCCCACCCCCTTCGCTCACACACATCGTTCAACCAGACAGCTATTTGTAAGCCATAGGGGGGCCCCAGAAATAGTTTGGAAACCACTGGGGGGGGGCCCAGGAGAAAAAGTTTGGGAACCACTGCGATAGAGCATCCAGAAATTGTGTAAAATTGTGAAATTTCCCACCAAAATTTTTGTGCAACTAAGATCTTAAAAATGAGAGACATGTTTGAGTTAAGCCTCTTCTTTATTTCTCCATGTAGAGTTTGATGTCTTCCATCTCTGGAAAATTGCTCAGGTGTTTTCAGACTGGATGACTGTAGCCTATGAACATCTAATTTCAAGGTTTCCTATTGATTTCAAATTGGATTTCTATCTGTGCTTTGGCTGGTTTAAATTGACTCATGAGTATGCAATTTGGTAGCCTCTAATAAATGTTTATCCAGGGTTGTGCTGTATTTAACTCCATCCACCTTCTGATCATTTCTGACCAGCTTTCTGGCTCTTGCAACATTTCTTTTAACTCTGTAGAAACTGTCTTAATTATTATTTTTATGTCATTTTAATTGAAAAGCTGAGGTCGCAGTGACAACAAAATACAAAATACAAAAAGATTAAAAAACATTTTTTGGGGTTTTGTTAATCGGACAACTCAAACGGTTTTAAGGGGACTCAAGGTGATGCTCAACACATGACAAATTGGTCCAGAACAATGAGAAAAAAAAATCTAAAATCTTTTACCTTTCTGCTCATTTCCCATCACTGCCTTGGCTATATTATGTCTGTCTACATAGCATAAAAAATACAGAAAAAGGGAGGTGACTTTGCAGAATTTCTGGTTAGGGACAGTATTATGTACAATTGACTTTTTGTTTTAGCTTTACATCATGTTATAATTTTATTCCCTCATCAGAAATCCTTTAATCTCCCATGGTGACCATTCAGCTGTGCAAGATGCCAGGTTGGACCTATCACCGCCCTTCAGAGTGGCCCTCTCCCTTCAGACTAGCCAGCATCAATTAGCAGCACCTGGTGTAATTGTGCATCTGTTGACCTCGTTATAGGAGCTACTTCTCAGTGAAACACTGGTAAAACGTTGTTAGAAGGTTATAGAGGAGCCATGTTGTGATGACTTCCTGAAGAGCGGAAGTCATCACCGGGACTGTGTCAGTTTCAAGGCGTCAAATTCCTTTTAAGTCATGTTTCATTATACTTAGCATTTTTTTTAACAACTGAAGTAAACGTAGTTACTTCATTGTGTTATAAAATGGCACTATGTCACTGGAAAATGCATACTCGCCCTTATATTAAAGTAGTACCTGTATTTCTTATTGGAACCTCAAAAAAAAAAAAAGCAGAATGAACAAAATGTTGGATCAAGTCTGTATCCTGGTTCAGCCAGGAAGTGATAAAACTCAGATATTCTTGATTGTACCACCTGTGAGTCATTTGTCAAGATTTCAAAGGGTTTAGAGGCATTTTTTTTCTATCATTATTTGACTTTCTTTTGATGTTTCCCGGTGTGTGTGTGTGTGTTTTTTCCTTTTCTCTTTTTTTTTTGCATCACGTTGAAACTATTTTGCATCACTTTAGTTTTCGTGGATCTCTTTTTAGCTTTCTAATCCTTTCACCACTTGTAGATGTTTTTGAAGAAACAGCGGCTCCGTATCGCTTTCCGTACGCACGCAGAGAGGAGCTGATCAAGCAGAGATAAATCCCAATTTTTTTTGTGTTTTGTTGGTGGCGCGTTTGTATTGGTGGGAGGGCACCAAATTTGGCCAGTCACTTCACGGGTTGCCATCCTGCTGGTCCCACCTCTGCTTCTCCATAATGCCTAATGATACATATTTTAGATATTTCTATAAATATAT
Source organism: Poecilia reticulata (assembly GCF_904066995.2). Taxonomy (NCBI): domain Eukaryota; kingdom Metazoa; phylum Chordata; class Actinopteri; order Cyprinodontiformes; family Poeciliidae; genus Poecilia; species Poecilia reticulata. The sequence goes on from NC_088838.1 coordinate 8,434,534, forward strand.
GGGAACAATCAGTGTAAGATAAGGTGTTATTATTTCTGAAAGCGGTTATCTCCCCATGATACGCCTCCTACCTATTGAGCTGTGCGTCGCAATTAATCAAACTTTAATTGAGGAGAAACATTTGAAGGTAATTTAATTCCAACAAAGCCATTCAAGCTGAGATAAACGGAACATCTGCTGAAGGGAAAAATATCGCAAATTAAGAGGCATTTTTTTCTGCTTTATTTACTGCTGCTGCTTTGAAAGCATTGTATTTGCTCACAGTGGTAATAGAAGACAATTACCCTCTATGCATCCTGCCTGCCTCCACAAAGAAGAAGCAGTGCAGGAGCAACGGTCCATCCCTCATGCCATGGAGGTTATCCGTTGTTTTCCGCATTTTCCTTTTTTGAATGTGCACAATGTGATAATGAGAGCAGAGGAAATGGGGGGAGGTGAAGAGCTGGATATACATAAAATATGGGCTGCGAGGCTAATGAATCCACTTGTCGTGTTTCCGCCGTGCATCACGCTGACTCATATTGCTTTATTATGGATGAGTAAGCATGTTGTGAATGTGTTTTGATGTTTTGTTTTTTTTTTCTTTGGCGTGCCCTGCGTGATGGACTGCGGCGCGGGTGTTATCGCCGCACCGTGCAGGGGAGGACTCGGAGGGGGAACAAGTCAAGGAAATGAAATTAGTGGAAAGCCATAAATATCTTGTAACATTGTTGATGGTGCCGCACGATTTTTTTTTTTTTCTTTTTGGCCCAATGCTAAATGAATTCCCATAATGTCTGTGGTGAAATGAAAACCCTATTCAGTCAGGGATATTAAATCATTTATGCTCACAGTTTCTATTAAAGCCCGGTCTGGCCACTCAAGCAGGGAGGAGGCTTAATGGAAAGAGACAGTAAGGTTAGCAGTGAGGAGGAAAGGGAGCATACGGGTGGGGTGGGAGGAAAAAAAATCTTTAGAGATGTTTTTCAAATTAAATAAAATCCATTGAGTTTTATGAAAAATTGAAAACCATTAATGTGATTAAAACTGAAATTAGGTTAAGTTCTGTTTATGCTGTGCTCCGTGTGAGCACCTGTTTGTGTGCAGAGCTCTTTGCATGCACTGGAAATCAGCATGGGCCAGAACTTTTCTCTGTGCAGCGGAGAACTGGGCTGGAAAACACAAAGCGCAAGGTCTCAGACAAGACCAGGAAACACAAATTGGAAAAACAAAATAAAAATTATATTTTGTTAGTGAGTTGAACTGGACAAAAGAAAATGCACATCTGCACTGAAGGCACATCTGTCACATTTACAGAAATGTCTTCATTTTCATTATTTGAGACCTTCGTCACATGATGCAAGTGCAACAGAGCAAAGTCTCAGGGTGAGCTTTTTGATATGTTGTCACCTTACAGTCACAGACGTCTTTTGCATCCATCCCACTTTACTCTGATACCCCCAAATAATCCCAATGTCAGCATAAATGTGAATAATTCTGCAAAGGCCTCAGAGGTTTGTTTTACAACATCAGGGAGTCGGGAACATAGCAGATGGTTTTGAAGAAGTTTAAAGTAAGATTAGATGATCAAACAATGTCCTTACTTTGAACATCCCACTGATCATTTTATCACCTGAAAATGGAATTGCCACATTCCACGGTGGCATTTTTTCCCTCCTTCTTACTTCTTATTGTAAGAAACGTTTAACTGAAGTCCTAAAAGGGGTGCGGGTTTCAATGTTTTTATCTTTTTTAATCTTTTTTTTTCAAAATCTCTTTCTCTTTCTCACTGTTTATTTAATGTCACATGCTGTTTTTATTTTAACTATGTAAAGCACTTTGAAATGCCTTGCTGCTGAAATGTGCCTTACAAATAAAATTTGATTGATTGATTAAAAAAATATTACCTGAACGGCAAAAATGCAAATCTACTAATAGATGACCGTCTACTCACAGACTAGGCAAAGTGACATTAATCACAAAGGAGACGAAGAAAGCCAGTGTTAGAATATAGCTCTAAGAAGACCAATTTATCCACAAGCAATGGCTAGCATCACAGCAAACCTTTAAAAAAATGATCTGATTGAATCAAATCAGATCAAAATGTAACTTTCTCCAGCAGGAACAGGGAAGTGATTGAAAGATAATGGGAGAATGGATGGAGCTATAGATGCAATAAAGGCAATCATGGATTTAAAAATATTATGTAATAATGGTTCTCTTGAATCAAGGATCAGAGTATGAACGGCCGCCACAATTTTCAGATATTTCAATCAGTCAATAAAGTTTATTTGTGTAGTATGTTTCAGCAACATGGCAGTTCAAAGTGCTTTACATCAGAAAGTAGAATAACAAGTCATAAAAACAACATACAGTCAACAACTGAGAAACCAGTGGCAAACGTTACATTTTGACGAGTGCCGTCATCAATACGCATCGAATATGTTGGCTAATGTTCCAATTTTACAAATTTTATTTGTAAAAAATTTTAAAAGTATGTCTGGTTTTTCCTATTTTTGCATATTGGCTTCATCCAACAGCCAGTCTAAGTTAGGTTTAAGGGCGTATTGACGGTTTTCTGTCTGGTTTGTTTCTGTGTCGCCTCGTGATGAACTAGTGATGTGTGTCCATGGCGTGTCGTTGCCTCTCGCCCAATGGCAACTCGAGATAGACAACTCTGGCCTTATCGACTCTATCAACTTCATAATTATGCATCACTTTTTGTTGGTATATCGCATCAAATCCATATCAAGCATATTTAACTTTGTGGCTGGAAGGTGAAGAAAGAACAAAGGCAAGGCGCTGTACTGCACAAGTCGGCTGAGCAGAGTGTTTTCACCTCTTCATCTATTTTTCTTGCTGCTCTGTCGTTGCCTTCTGAATAGCCAAATTCCAGCATCACCTGCAGCATCAACTGACTGAAATCATTCTGTCTTTCTCTTTCATTTTTGTACTTTTTTTTCCTTCTCCAGAATTGCCAAAACTGTACATCTGTTAAAAAAAAAACAAAAAAAAACACACAGACGACACCTCCAGCACCTACCCCCCTCACGTTCTTTAGAGGAAGCCTGGAAAGACAGCTGTTGTCAGAGGATGGCAACCCACAACAAAAACATTTACTCTGGGAGAAAGCGGGGGAATAATTACTTGTGTGTCGCTGGAAATGAAACAGTTGAACAGATTAGAGCGCCTCCTCCAGCGCCCATTAATCAAACACACTGGAATTAACTTTCAATTGACTTTCCCACCCTTCCACGTAAAAAAAAAGATGCCATGCCTGAGAAATGGCATGAGCAGGCAATCTCTAGTTCAAACACAGTTTCTTGCGGTTGTTTTCGTTTATGCAAATGAGCTCCACATTTCTGCTTTTGTTATTGTCATTAGGGAGGATTCTTTTTAAGCTTATTGTTGACTTCCGACACATGAGACATGGCGTTCGACCCGACAACGAGGACTCACACTGTGTTTGAGCTAATATTCAGAAATGGATGTGTTCATGGCTAGCTAGTAGTGTAATTAGAGCTAAAAAGTAATGTTTAAGATGTGTTCTTTACAAAGAAAAAGAACCAGTGAAGCTAAATTAATAGGTAACAATTTTCATTATTTCCTGTCAGGATTTAAATTTTAATAGGTTGGATATTACTTATTCATGTGAGAGTCGGCTAGCTAATAGCTAACAAGCTAATAGCTAATCTCAGAGGATCAGAAAGAAGAGAACCGGAAGAGGGTTGATGCCGTTTTAAAAATCCCTCCAGTCTCAAAACTATCAGAGCGATTAATATGAATGCTTATTTATGAACCTTTTATTTGTTGTCACGTTTGTTTTGTGTGGTTATTTACCCAGAAACTGATGAGAAATGGAGGTAGGAGCAAGTGTGTTGGCAATTATGTAAAATACAACCTGAAAACAAAATATGTTAAACATTTTCAGTCAAAGTAACTGAGCAAAAGCAAAAATACTGTAGAGATTATTTTGTGGTTGACTACTCCTTAATATTTTAGTAGGAAGTCGCTCTGAATAGAAACGCTTTGCATGTTCCGTCCTCAGTGTGCCAGCCTGCGTGTTTCTAACCAGGAAGTATTTGGTCCAGCACTCTGTTCATTACACACGTGGGAACGGATAAAACCTCTTTTAAAAACTTTACCAATGCTGAACATTTGTGTACTATATGTCAGAGCTGCTGAACGAAAAGATCACTGGTATGAAAAGAAAAAATAATCAAAAATAATCTGTGAGTCCAGCTACTCATAACTTTAAACCAAACCCAACCAAGTGGTTTGCCCATTGACATTTGTTTCCTTGCCAGATATGCCTTGTATCCTTTTAACGCCACGATGCTTTTCGTTGTTCCCTATTGGAACAACGTCCTGGGTTGTGAGTTGTGTATTATGTTTTTACCAAACCAAAGTAACCTCAGGATAAATTCGGGGTAAAATCCAGTCAGTCACACGCTCGAAAACAGCAGACCCTCCCTCAGTCTGAAATAGCACGGGTTCTTCCCCTTCTTTTCCAAAAGAGCCAGTAGCCAACATCTGAGCCAATGCTCTAATTGCAGACTAACAGCAGCAGGTTCTTAGCCACTATTCAGTCTGCACAGACATTTACACACACACACGCACACACACAGGCCAACGTGCTTTCAGGTGCAAATTAGTGCCAGCACACAAATGCAAATTATATTAAAATTCGCTCTCTATAAAACTTTATTTCCCTCAGGTTGCCTGATAGCTGCAAAAGTGAATCGCCCCACGGAATACACACCAAGAAAAGGCTAAATATTTTATACAATGTAATTTTGTCTGTTTTATGCCTAATTATAATTCTTTTCAAATGCACAGTGTGCTTACTAATTTGGGGCGCTTCATAAAACCTACAGCAAAGGCTTACCCACACTCCTGTTCGCATACAAAAACAAAAAAAAAACCCTGCTGACAGTGTTTCCTTTACAAAAAAAAAAGACAAAGTCTTGCTGGCACTGGCAGCGGGGATCAAAGCGCTCAGATGGCCGGACTGGAATTTACTTTTGGTGCAGAATAACATGCTGGCCTTGTTAACTCAATGCTACTGCCTGAAAACCGGCGGCGTGGAATCCAATCCACAATCTGCTGTGGACAAAGACGCTTCCGTCCATCACTGCCAGAGAATACGAGGCGCTGCGGTGGGAATGAATGGGCTCCAGATATAACCGTTCTGCCATTTGCCTGGACATGAAAAAGAATTTAAAAAAACTGGAGGGCCAGGAGCAAGACAACATCAAAGCCGCCTATCTCGCCCCTCCTGTTGAAGCTCCCTCGTGCATGATTGTAATTAAAGATAGAGACGAACACAAGCAGCATGTCTCCCAGAGAAAATAATTATGTGGCTCTGCCAGTGAAGAGGTTATGTGGGAGGTGTAGTGAGGAGGAGGAAGAGGAGGAAGGAGTGTGTGAAGCTGCACAGTAGTTAAGGTGTGTGAGAGAGAGCCACGGGGGGACTGCAGCGACTGAGGTCGAAGAGGTTGCACGGGATTGTGGGTCACCACTGTTCTCTGCTCAACAAAAGAAAACACACACACACAAATGGAAACACTCACAATCCCTGATGGCTGATTAGAAGGCAGAACAATGGGAAAAGATAGAGTAAAAGAGGTTATGGGTTACTCTTTGTCCAACATAGGGTCTTTTACCCTCCCTTCCCTTTTGAGACCCCACGCTTCAGGGAGAGGTAGGAGGAAACTAATATGCTCATGCTGCAGAAAATCAAGAACCCACGTATTTGAATCATCTAAGATTAGAACTGTCAATGTGGAGAAATCTTTGACGTCGCTCCAACATGACATAATATGCTGAGCTGATTCCATGTGCTTCCGGCTGGGATTTGCCATTGATATTTTTGCAGCGTAACAAGATTGTGAGTCATGACCAAGCATAATGAATGTGAGGCCAGAATCTGATGTGCGACAAGTGATCATTGATCCTCCTAGCCTGGGTCTGACCGTCGGTCAATTTTCCTAAAACAGATACAGGAATTTTTCATTGTCCCTGAGGGGGTTTTCACACCTGATCTTCCGGAAGATTCGGTCCAGCTGGTGCGGTTTGCTTTCACATTGCACTGTGTCAAACGAAACAAACCCTTTGACCACAAGTGAGAGGGTGAGCAGATTTTTCAAAGAATATTGAAGGAAACGACGTGAGAACCTCTGAAGAAGACATTGAGCGTGATTTCCTTCTTCACAAATGTAAAGAAAAATGGAGTAGTCATATTTTAGCTGTTGTAGGATTTCTATTTTGTCTTTGGTAAAAGACCACAAGCCATTTCTTCCTCTAGCAGCAGAGTTGCACGTTTGTTTTGGTTGTTCCTACCTGAAATGCTGTACAGTCCACTTCCTGTTTTTGGAGCGGTCTCTTGTATGCTTGAGTTCACTTCAGTCGAACCAAAACCTAGGTGGACCAGAGTTCAAACTTCCCCAAGCGAACCGGACTTTCTAGACAAACAAAATAGCTTGATTAAATTGAACTAAAAAAGGGCTGGTGTGAATGCAACTTGAATAACACAAAACTGTGTTTGACAATTAAAAGTCGAAAGGAATTTCATAAAGACATCAACAAACGTCCAAATTTGATTGAAAGGCTGACGGAGTTGATTAAATGGGTTAACTAAGACTGATGTACAAGCTCTTTGTCTTGGTCAAACAATATTTTTCTGGGCTAAATAAAGACAAACACTGAGCAATCTTTTATTGGCTTAAAATGTTTCCAAGGATCACCGGTGTTTGTAGGGAATAAGCTAAGCTTTTAATATTACAAGATGGAAAGAGACGCAAGACACAAAGCGTTTAACAATAAGCTTTCCCTTCATTTCAAATGTGAACCGTTCTGGATGTTCAATGTGAACTTCTGTGAAAACAATGCATAAGTAGTAAATAAACTTGGCTAAATACTAGCTAACCAATGCAACCCCACTTTAAAAAAACAAACATAAATTGATGGTGAGGTGGTGGGTGGTACAAGTACCAATTTATCATCTGCCAAGGGCTATATTAATTGGCGCCAGCTGTAAACGTGGATGTTAGATGACCCTAAATTACTGAGGTGAGCTATCTTCATACATAACATTATTATCTCTGAATGTACCTGAATGTAAATTTTGTTTTTCCAAACTTTTCAGTTTTTGTGTTCAGAAAGTTTAACGATCAATAATTATGTGGTGATAAAAGTCACTGTGGTCTGAAATGTTCACTTTTTTTCTTTTTTTTTTTTTTTTACATAAAACCATTTCTACTGTATTTTTGTGTTAACAAAATATTGTTAGGGGCTGCACAGTGGCGCAGTTGGTAGAGCTGTTGCCTTGCAGCAAGAAGGTTCTAGGTTCAATTCCCGGCCCCGGTCTTTCTGCATGTAGTTTGCATGTTCTCCCTGTGCATGCGTGGGTTTTCTCCGGGTACTCAGGCCTGAGGCTCCGGTACTCCGGCTTCCTCCCACAGTCCAAAAACATGACTGTTAGGTTAATTGGTCTGTCTAAATTGTCCCTAGGTGTGAGTGTGTGTGTGCATGGTTGTGTGTCCTGTGTGTCTCTGTGTTGCCCTGCGACAGACTGGCGACCTGTCCAGGGTGACCCCGCCACTCGCCCGGAACGTTAGCTGGAGATGGGCACCAGCAACCCTTCCGACCCCCACTGAGGGACAAGGGCATTAGAAAATGGATGGATGGATGAAATATTGTTAGCTAACTTATAGCAGGTGGCGTAATGAATGAGAAGAGTCAGAATCACTGTATCAATCGGCAGACTAATTGTTTTTGCAAGCAGCCAGATGTCTTATTGCTTTTCAAATGATCACTTCTAAAAAAAATGATCATCGCTTTGCATCAAAATGGTCTCAAATGGAAGAAAATACCAGATAAGCACACTGAATAATTTACTTTTTGGATAATCAGTAACATCAGTGTGAGATTTTAAATTCGTGACATTCTGTCAAACGCTTCACCAGCAAGTGCAATTAAGGAAAATTTGCGAGCAAAACAAATCTTTCCCGACACTCTGAGGAAAAATAAACCTGCTGGAACTAAACAAGACAAGACTAGTTAAAAGAGGTAAAGGGAAAAAAATAGATTCTAAAAATTGTTAAAAGTAAAACAAATTATAAAACAAAAATTAAGTTTATGAAAAAAAGAAAAAAGCTTGAAAGCTTTTTCTTGTAATTATATCTTCTCTTGTATGCACCCAATTCACACCAAGTAGAATCAGCGCTTTAAAAAAAAAAAAAGAAATAAAACAAACACAAAATGTTACCTGATTGCCTTTGGACACACCAAGCCTCTGAAGCATCAGCCCATCCATGGGGAACGAGTGGGAGAGAGTGACGGAGGGAAACTTTAGAGGAAGCTCTGAGCTGAATTCCAAAAGGTTAACCCTTCCAATTTTCTGTAGATGGAGACAGAATCTTTTAAATCAGCACAGGACAAACGCACATAAGCTGCCGGACCAAAAGCAACTTGACAGGACAAAAGGGAAGGCTGATGGTGGAAGGAGGAGGCAGCTGCGCTACTCTCTTTCTCTGCTCTATCAGTCATTCTGGGGCTTTAGAAGTTAAAAGGTTTGCACTGCTGCTGTGGTCGGTGAAAAATGTTCAAGGTGGGGCGAGGTCACATGGACACACTCACACTTAAGAGGCAATACGTGACCAAACAAGGTGAAAAAAAAACAAATAAAAAAATACATACTACATGCAGAAAATGTTAAACGTCTTGCCAGTGGATGTGTGATGCTCCTACAAAACCAAAACATTGAAGGTAACACGGCAGAATAATTCGGATGTCCCAATCAGAGTCACTTAAGAAAAAGCCATTACGCTCAGTCTGATGATAATAAAGTTTCTAAAATCAACCTCATGTACATGCTTTAAAAACTCAGTGCCTTTACAGCGCAGTAAAATAAAATGCTATGTTTAATCAGAATTACAACTCGCTCTCCAGTGATTCTTTGGCTGCAGCAGTCTCTCCTAATCTTCCTTTTCTTTATAGTTTATCCCCAGATGGAGTTTCTGCAAGTCATCCTCAATATGCTGCTCCAACAAGAAAGCTACTTTTAAAGTTTGGACCGCAAGCCACCTGAAATGTGTAATGAACTGAGACAACTTAGAAATGCTTCAATTTTTAAATGAATCAGCAGTATTGTGCAAGAGAACAAGTTTAGTAAAAATAGCAAAGTTCCAATAACAAAACTATAGTCATAGTTTAATATAGTCCATTAAAGGTGAACTCCTGATCTGACTCACTGTTAGATTTTTCTACTGATCCAAGAACTGTTTCACTTTTCCACAAATTCACTGTGACGAGATTTTTCCACTTAGTACGGGAACTACAACTGGTAAACACCTTCACATAATATCTAAACTACTCCAGTAAACAGCTTTGGCTGCATTTCTTTGTATTAAATGAATAAACCGAAATGTTGAGCTGATCTTGCTTCTGCACGCGCTTCACGACGGTAGCAGAATTCTTTTGTCAGTCCATCAATAACCGTTTTTCTGACTATGATACCCCCCATTGTTTCAGCCTGCAGCTGAGGGGATGTTTACATGTTATGAAATATAAATCAGTCTGCAAACAAGTTGGCGGTGTCAGCACGGCAATAGATTTTGTTTGAAAAACAGTCCGCGGCTGCTGCACTCTGGGACTTAAAACAATCATCTCTCCGACCTAATGACTGGGTAATATGGACGGGCCATTTATCTTTGATTAGTTTTTTTTTGAGGCAGGAATTCATTCCCCCGACTCCCTGTTTCATTATTCTTTCTAATTACCTGCACCGATTTGCCCATCTAGCACTGCTACGCTGGCATGACATAATTGCTTCTGCTATAAATCAGGAAGCATTTGCCGTCATCTCGAGAGCTCCAGCTCTAATACAGCGAATTTTCTGAGAGTCCAGGCTCGTGTACATATTGAAAAATCAAGTCATTAATCCTGACATTTTGATATTTGATGTTATTAGTTTCCAGCTGAGATCGTGTGTGTGTGTGTGTTATTCTTGCAGTGCGATCGCTGTTCACTTGCTAACATACAAAGACAATGAATGCTTCTATTCTCTCTGAGTCTCTCAGTCATTTAAAGGGTCAACAATCACCTTGGCATACTTTGAGTTAAAAAAAAAACAACTATGCACACTTTGTTGGGTTTTCACTGGAGAATACAACAAGCAGCAAAGCACTTTAAAACTTTGCTGGTTGTTGTATTGTGCTTGGCAAAAGCTATTAGTTCCCTTGAATCTTCCACAATTTTGTTACTAAAGCAGCCTTCGACGTATTTTATTGAGCTTTTTGTGTCTGTGTAAACTCCTAAAGTTATGCATTTATATTCAACACCTTTTCATTCTGATGCAGCGTGAAAAACTGTTGCAATCAGTTGTGTTCACGGGGCCTTTGTGTGCAATTTCACTTCAGAATAAATGCACTTTATTTTTGCCAATGCTTTCAGATGTTTGTTATAGAACATTAGACAACAGATAACTTGAGGTGGACAGTGGAGCAGACAGGTCAGCAATACAGTTTGTATTAGTTTAAAGTGAGGTCAGGTTAAAAACTACAAAGAAACTCACATCTACTAGCAACTTTTAATGGAGAACAACACAATTCTGGCTATCGTGGAAATCATGGATATATACATATATAATTTCAGTATTCAGTTTTAGCTTTATAAAAGCCCGATATAGTTCCAGTTAGTTATAGTTTCTTCGCCCCCATTAATTATAGTTTTTATTTATTTCAGTTAACAAAAAATCTTAGCTCACTTTCAGTTTTCGTCATCTCGTTTGAGTTAAGTATAATACTCTTGCTGGATACAAATGCACGCTGTGCTGTTACGGCTTTTGCAATTATTATTATTTAAAGACATGGAAACCATGTGAGCTCTACCTCCCACCTTGCTACTTTGTATATGTGGGAAGCTACAATTTAATCTGAAAGAATGAAACAAAGATTCGAGGTGCATGGATACTTCAGTGAGGTACGGTATCTTAGATACAGCCGGACTCCTCTGCACAGGTTGAAAGAGCGCACCATGTGTTAATGAGGCCCTGGCTTTAATAAACACACTGCTGCCATCTGGAGCGTTGGCTCATCTCCGCTGTGCAAAAAATTAAAAAGTAAAAAAATAAAATAAACTCACACCCCTGAAAACGCTGGAATACGCTCGCCTGCAGCCCGCAGCCACACATTCCTTTCCTCGGGGTTATCATTCTAATTTAGTTAAGGCATTAGGCAAATCAACATCTCCCACAGCAGCACAGCAGTGGGGAGAAGTAGCTGGAGGTGGAATGTGAATGAGCTAAGTTAAGGCAGACAGAACTGGGGCTTCGCTGTTAGCCTCAGGGTCAAAGTGATAATGCATGAACTTAGCCGTGGCAGCCAGGCGGGCAGCACTGCATTAGCGGCCAACAAGTGTCCTGGTGTGGCCCGCTCTCCACCGACACGGAGACGGCAGGGTCTGCTCCGTGTCGGCCGACCGAGAAGAAAACAAGCGTTGTTTGCTGCATTAAATCAGAACCCGTGTTCCTGCCGCATCACGCTTGTCTCACTTGTTTTCCTCGTTTTTTTGCAGTGACCTTGGTGCAGTTTGTGGTGAATGAGATTGTTTTGCAGAAGCATTATGCTTATTAGGCACTCGGAATACAAACGGAGGACATTTTTTCTCCCTCTTTGGGAAATACAATTTGTATTTTTAACAACCTTTTGTGTACTGTGAGACTTGCATAATTTATCCCGTTTTTGTTTGTTTGTTTGTTTGTTTTTTTTCCTTTTTCCCTCAGATCTAAGTATTGCTACCCAGCTTCCATCACCTTACAGCAACGACTGAGAAATATGAATGCAAAAGGCAGTTTTGACTCTCAGTTGACTGTTTCTGGTGTTCAAAGGATCACGCAGGAGTGGGAAAAGGACGAAAATCATGGAGGCATAAACACGACCGTCAGGGGCTAAAACCCTTAAGCATCAAGATTTCACTGAGAAAAGGCAGACATCTGAATGTTTTTATGAACATATGAAAGGATCAGGATCTCTTGACTGAGCAGATTTATGGATCTGTAATGGACACTGGTGTACTCGTTAAGAGTTGGCTAGACATGTATTTTTAACTTTAAAACAGACAGAAAATCATTTAAACACTTTTTTAAAGTATGGCAAAGAACTTAACATATCTATAAACAATGACATCAGTTCATTTCTTTTGGTAGCTATGTATTTTAGATATATAACCGCATAATATAATAAAAAAGCTTCTTTTTTTCTGTATGCTTCTGCTTTCAACATATTTTAAATTTTTTGTTCAGTCTTCATTGGGCCATATTGTGAAATATTAAATTACAGTAAGATCCTGTGTCATAATCTGAGGTTGTGTTGGGTTTTTCGTAGCCCGGTCATTGTCTTCCTATGCCATTCAGCTCGATTCTAATCTCCCTTCACTGGGCTTTCTCCCATTGACTTGGATTTGTCCGGTAGAATTTCCATCAGGCCAATCAACAATCAACTGTTTTAGAATTGTAGTCAAAAACAACGACGGCGGAGGAAATGAATGAAGCCACGTGGTCTGTGTTGACCACGCTTCCAAACATTGGATTAACATGAATTTACACATGTCACAAATAACAGTTAGTGATTGGGGTGCACCGGTCACGCAGGGTCAGAGCACATAAGCCAAGAGAGGCGGCTTCGGTCCTCGACATGGGAGTCACGAGTTTGATTCCTGTGCCGTTGACCGTTGTCACATTTCTTCCCCCTCTCTCACAGACCACTTTTCTGTCAATTCCCTGTTGAATAAACGCCAAAAGAGCCAAAAAAAAAAAAATTCAAATCCTTAAAAACTGAAAGCCCAGAGCCTTTGTACAAAGCCAAACATAGAAAAAGTGGCTGGTTTTTACCAGACTAGATTTTCTGTTTGTACTTTTATTCATGCTCACTCTATTATTATTAGCTTATTTATTATTAGTTTGCATTGTTGTGTTCAGGTTAGCTGATTCTTGCTCTTCCTTAGATCAGTTTTTTTTTTATTTCGTTATTGTTTATTTTCTTCTCAGCTCCTTTCATGTTCATTAGTCTCCTTCCCTCAAAGTGCCTCCCTTGTTTTTGTCAAGTAATCACGCTCCCATCATCTGGCTCCCCATTTTCTGTCACACGCTGCCGGATTCTCCTGTTTGTTCCTGGGTTCCCTGCCTGTTACTTGGTTACTTGTCCTCCTCACCATTTTGCATGTATTTTCGTTAAAAAGACTTTAACTATTATCATGTGAAATAAGGTGGCCCAAATTGCATCTATTTACCACTTTGTGCCTTAATTTAATCTTCCACAACGCTTTATTGTAACATTGCAGTTGTAACTTTGCCTCACATGCTATCCTGGGTTTGTTTGTGGTAGCATTACGTCACGCATCGCATCCGCTGTAAATAAAGCTACAGCACTTCCTGTTTATGTTGGTTTATGATTGATTTCATCACCAGGTACAACCAAATGGAGGGTTTTCTTTCCTTTTGTAAACTTTGTTTATTCTCTTTAACGCAGCCTTTTGAGTTGTACTGTTATTTAGTGGTTGTTTTGCAGGCCATTTTGTTGTGTAGATGAGTTTGTGAGTTAGAGTAATCTTAATTCTGTTTGTGTGTGTGTGCGTGCGCGCGCGCGCGCGAGTGTGTGTGTAAAACCAGTAATATTCTGGTGTTTAAGGTGGCAGAAAACCAATATGACTCCATTCTAGTAGATGGCGGTAATGTACATCGAAACATTGCTTTGCAACCGTCATAAAAAAAAAAGAAGAAAAAGAAAACCACGACGTCGGAAAATAAAAACCACCTGGAAGAACTTGAACTGTCTGCTGACGCTGTTGACTTATCACAGTCCTTGACTCTTCACATCATGGCTCAAACAGTGTCTGCATCCGAGTCCAACACCAACCATCGCATCTCGTGACGTCCCGCTGATGGATAGTATTTACTGAAGTCAAGGTGAGTATGAATTGATGCGTGGTTAGTGCGAAATGGCAGGTGTTTATTAAATGCATATCGTGAGAAGCAAATTTACCTGTAGCCATAGGAAGGCCATGTCCTTTCTCGGTCACCTGTTTTCTTACTCTGGATTGTTTGACTTGCTAAAGAACATCCTCAGAGAACACCATAAACATCTTGACTGCTCAAAACTCATCATTGTTCTGCTGATTCTCAGACTCCAGCATTGAAATATAGTAACTCAACAGCAACTCTCCAGTGCCTAGATTGCTTTTGAACCTATTCAATGAACATCAGCCTTTCCGATACAACTATCCACAGCTGAAGATCAGTCTTTTCTTTTGTGTTGTGTTTGTGCAGTTTAGACGGATGTGTTTAGTTTGTGTGTGTGTTAAATATGGTGATTGACCCGTGTTAATTGAGTCACAGCTCTTAATCTGTGTTCCCTTTGAGGCGATATTACACTTTACACAGTCCATGACATGAATTGTTTAGGTGGTTTCTTGATTACCCACTTTAAATAGTTCTAGAAAGTTTATAGAAGCAATTGTTTACTCAGACAGAAGCCCAGTGCATTTTTTTTACAGGAGCAGAGAACATCTTGAGTCTTTGTTGAATAATCCTGATCTACATCAAGACACAAATGCTCATTAAAAGTGGTAAGTGAATTATGTTCATGGAAAACAAGGACAATTTTGAGAACAATTTTTGAGTTAATCACAATCAATATCAAAATGTCTAGTTTTTTGTTTTAAACATTCAGCAATCTTGCAGGAAACTTTGAGGCTTAAATATTAACAATGGATTGGATTGACGAAGACCATCACATTTGCCAACCCTGATGTTGAATAATATAACTTGGATCTGAGTTGTTCTGAACGCAGTATACTTTTTTAAATGACAGTTTTTTTTAATTATATAATTTCATTGTTAGAACCTAGAATAAATATTAAGTGGTAGAGCAGGCGCCCCATATGACCGAGAGACCTTTGCTGAATGTCTTCCCCTTTTCTCTGCCTGCCCATTTCCTGTCTAGTCAATACAGGCCAAAAAAAAATCTTAAGTTACGTACAAATGGACTGAATACAGAAAAAAAACAATAAAGGTTTGATTAGATGTTTAATATTGTATATATTCTATTAAAGGTAAAGCAAATGAAGAATCAGCTGAGAACCTTTATTATGGTAGTCTTGCCATCCTATGAACTATGTAGTTTTTAACCCTCCAGGCAAGAACTATCCAGTCTTCTGCTCACCTACATTTAATTCAGTTCAGTTTATTTATATAGTGTCACATCACATCATCTCAAGGCACGTCACAAAAAATGTCGAATCAATCCAGTCATATGTGCATTCCAATAGATCCTAGGCATCAAACAGTGAAGTCAAGTTGAATTTATTCTTCAAATTGGTCACGTTTTCTGGAGGAGCACTTAGTTTTGTTGACTTTGCAGCAGTCCCTTATACTGATCATGCACGTAGTGACTGGGAGAAGAAAAACTCCTGTGCAACAGGAAGAAACCTGCAGCGGAACCAGAACGTGGGTCAGTGTGAATGGTGATCTCCTATGGCTGCCTCAGGGTTTGAGAAGACGAGGCATACACACAGGAAGAAGCAGAAGTACTAAACCAAGAGTGCTTTCTACGTCAGAGAAATGTTGGAGTAGTTGAAGGCAGCAGTAGCTCCTTCAGCGACTTCATCCAGGAGAGAAACTCAACTTAACAGATAAGTCCAGAGCTGGTTTTAAAGGCCAGATGATGGAAGCGAACACATACAGTTCGTCGCAACAAAAGCCCAGCCAAAAGCTTTGTGTAGAAGAGAGACGAGGTTAAACACTGAAGTACAGGGCCAAGTGGATCTTCTGTAGAATGAGAATGCTAAATTGCTGGCAGCAATCGCTCAGCTGATGGCGCCCTCCAGGAGGGTGTCACTGCTAAAGAGAGCATCAAACCAGGTGCAGCTTCTATGGAGAATAATCATTTAAAAAAATTATATGAGGTTAAACATTGAAATGCAAAACTGGAAAGACGAAGGAGAATGTAAGGGAGCAAGGAGAAGTGGTCACTTTGTCCTCTGGCAGCATAATTGCAGAGGCAATTCAGTAAAATGTAAAGCACTCCAACTATAGGCTTTATCGAAAAGGAAAGTTTTCTCCCTCGTCTGAACACAGACGGTGTCTGTCTGATGGACTTCAAGAGAGGAGGAAGCTCTGCTCTGACTCCTGTTCTACTTTGAGAAATTCTAGCAACCAGCAAACACCTTGAACCCGAGGTTGTACCAACGGTTTAATTAGATACACACTGTCGACCACTGGGGCGATTGTAGACCTCCTGGTTTTCACGTTGGAAAATCCAACTTCTAAGCACAGATTATGCACTGTTACATCCTGTTGTTTCTGCCTCCCAATTCCATCTGGCCTCAATCCCAAACAACCGGGGCTGTTAGTCATGCATAATTTTCCTCTGCAGAGTATATGTCTCTAGGTTTGTGCCAGACCTTTGTACTTCTGCTGATGGCCTGTCTCGCCACTTGTGTTTGGTGTTGATTTCCTGTCCCTGGGTAGCATGAGGTATGAGCCTAGCTTTCGCACGGATTCTCTTCGGTCGGTTGCTCTAAATGAATCTGACAATCGATGCTTGTTTTGTGCATAAACAAGGTGACGCTTTTTAACAAGCTTTAAAAAATTAATACGCTCGCTTTGCAGAACACGCATACTTCCTGGTTGGTGTCAGTTTCTTGTATAAGAGTAGAATACGCATTGCAGTTTTCCCGCACGCATCATGCAAAGGAAATATCAGCAGAGTGACTGGTTGTAAATTCCTGTACCGCACAGGTCAGTAGAGATGGTTGTTTACCTTAAGACCTGCACATCTGTACATCAAAGCTGGGTTATGTAACTTTTGTTCAAATATATATATATATTTTTTACATATTTGTTAAAACTGTCACCATTTGTGAAAAAAATCAAGCTCCTCCTGGTGCTACTATTGACATCTGAAGAAATCCAGTGCTCCCAGTCAAAAACAACCAGTCAGAGACGGGAGGAGGGTCTTAGCGCTGTGCATCAAAATTGTGCACGCGCAGCTTAATGGAACAACTTACCTTTCTAAGAAAAGTGCTATCCACTATCATCAGTGGCCATGCTGGCATTACTGAGCATTCAAGACAGGCTCTGTTGACAGGGAGAAGCTGTAGCATAGCAGAAATCGAGGGGGAGGCTGTCAGCTTGTACATGAGCATGATTGACAGCGCTAAGGCCCTCCTCCTGGCTCCAATTGGATGACTCTAACCAAGCTGTGTATTTCTCTAGTCAGGACTTTTTTTTCCCCCTGTCTCATACTTTACTGTCAGGACAGTTTTACAAAAAAATTTTTGTTTTTAAACATATATTTTTTTAAAGTTACATACCACAGCTTTAACTTGGGTGTTTGGCGGCAGAAAAAACAAACAAAATGACCATGACCTACCCTGGCAAAAACTTTCAATTAAGCTCACAACCCAGCATTAAGTGCAGCAGCATTAATAAAGTTTTGTTGGGCATTTACCTTGTTCCATGCCTTCCCAAAAAACCAAGGAATTGACTGAATAACGGAACAAATTTTGCTTCGTCCCCATATTTGCAGCTTTCTATTAATTTCTTTTTTCCGTGTTCTTTTTTAAATGCCGTCGTTGCGCTGTGTGAGAAGCTCTTTTGAAATCACGCTACAGAAACAATTGTGACCGTCTGCGTTCAGAATGAGCAAACAACTCCCAGCATGTTCTGTGAACACAGACAGATGACCGGGCGGATCGTTTCTGGCGCTCGCAAGAGGGCCACATCCACATATTTCTGTCTGGTCTGTGTCCTCCCACTCAATATGTCCAAGTGGGCAACACCGCAGAGTGGGACGGCTGAAAGTGCGGCAAGCCACTGACCCAGGTTAATGTGATTAAAACGCTCTTCGGTGCCAGCGTCGGCAGTCGCAGAGGCACGCCGGGTGCTGAATGCTGAAAACAGAGCAGAAATCCTCAGAGAGTCTTACAAAGCAGCGTTGGGTGGGGAGGGGCGGTGTGTGTCCCTGTTGTGTGTGTGTGTGTGTCTGTCTGTAGCTGCTGTATAAGCAGCTGTGCTGAGGCCAGATCTGAGGCTGCAGAGGAAGCTGTAACTGTGATTTCCCCACAGTCTGTTTCTGCAAACCCTGAATAAAATTCAGCACCTTTTTGTTAAATAAAAAAAAAAAAAAAGGTGCTGCAGAAATTCTAATTATAGACTCTGCATATACAAAACAGATGATTTTGAATATGCTAGTGGAAGACAAAGCTGGAAATCACCATTTCTGGCCCGGAAGTTAAGGTGATCTGTTACAGGAAGAAAGCGACAGAGCCATCACACAAAGGTGAAAAGGACATTCACTGATTGTTTTCTTTTTTTTTGTATTTTATTCCCCAAAATGCATATTGGATGTCAGAGGCTTTTTGAAACCAGCATTAGCACCTCTGGCTGCAGGTCCCTGTGATGATGCTGAGTAAAACCGTTTGGTTTGTCTCATCTCATCTCATCTCATCTCATCTCAAAGATCATCAAGGATACTACAGTCCTCTATTCACACAAACCACGGTTTAAACTTCTCCTTACCGTCTGATCGCAAAGCTCAAAACGAGCCACGGAGGACACTGCGCCTGTCCTTTGCCAGTGCCAAGGCGTCATAGTACACAGGCAGCATCTTTGTGCAGGATCTGTTACCGCCATAATTAGCTGGTTGTTACAGAGGGACGTCCTTAAAAGCCACGGGGTGCCTCTATGAAACGGATGTGTTTTAATAATTAGGTTTTACTTTCTGCAGGAATCTGCCAGCACTGCTGAATAAATAAAAAACCTGGTCAAACTTTTAAAAAAGTTATGTAGCAACCACAAACTTTGTATTTTTACATGAATTTTATGGAAAATGTTGGTTTGGGAAATCTTAAATGTTGTACACATATGCATCCAGCCCCTTACTCTCATACCCATAAATAAATTCAGAATAGAATAGAAGATAATAGAAATATCAATTCTTTATTGTCTCACGCCGGGGAAAATAAAGTGTTACGGCAGCACCAAGGTGTGTTGGTTCACATAAAACATCAAAAAGTGTTTTATATACGTATTTAATAAAATAAAACATGTTTTACAGTAATGATAATATACATGCACAAGATTATGACATGGATTGTAACCCCTGGAGAATTGGCCCATCAGGCGAGGCTTGAAAACTGATTGTTAGTGGACTTCATGCCAATCCAGTTGTGCAAAAACTGATGGTACCCAAAAGGACTTGCAGGTTTTTTTTTTGTTTTTTTTTTTGCCATTGAAAGTGATTTTTTTTTCAAAGTGTTGACTCAAGGGGTTGAATATCAATGCGTACCTCACTTTTCAGATCTTGTCTCTAAAATGTATAATTTAGAACAAGAAGTTTTGGGGATGGAATGTGACAAAATTGGACGGGGATGGGGGGAAAAAAAGTTGATTTTTCCTTCTGCTCTTTCACAGGAGATGGCATCGTATTAGTTTGAAATATGCGATATTTAGATGAGAGTCGCTCTAACTAATGCGTGCAATGGCGGTTGCATAATGGTCAGATTTAAGTCGCAGTGTACGGAAAGCGTTCTAACCTCACATCACGGATCAGCTCGCATCTTCACGCACATTTTCACAGTTCACTAAGTGGGAGAGGGCTGCTCTGCCGAGTGGAAGCGCTTGTTTTCCGTTTCTTTCTCTCTCGTTTTCCCCTCCTCGAGAGTGCGTGTGTGTGTGTGCGCGCGCGCTCTTCTCCTCCAGTCAGCCCAACACGGTTACTGAATATTCATGATAGTGGCTCTAAACGTCAGGACGCAGCGGCGGCTCTTCCTCCCTGTCAGAGAGAGGCTGGGAGAGAGGAGAGGAGAGGAGAGGAGAGGAGGGACAGCATGCCACATCGCTCGGCTGCATTTCTCCCACCGACGCTGAGCGACGGCTTGCGGTTAAGCGCAAATCTGCCCTCAACCCGTCTCCAGGCTGCAGCGGCAGCTCGGCGAGGCTCGGCGCTGCGATGAACTGGCGGGAGGAGGGGAGAAGCAGCAAAGCAAGGGAGAGATAGAGAAACGCCGCCTTCTTCTCTTCTCTTATTTATTTATTTATCTTTACAAAAGCGAGCTCGTATTTACTGGACGCACCTTGGGTTCGTATCTTGAGAGCGGGAGAGGTGGGGAGGGGGGCGGGGAAATCGAGCGACCGCCGAAAAGGAAAAACAGTGACGGCGAGGAAATGCTTCGGGACAAGCGGCCATAAGCAGAGGGAAAGAGAGAGAGGGAGAGTTACCTGCACGATGGAGGAGACACGTCGGGGTTAAACGGAGCTGGCGACTTCCCACGTTGCGGGGGAAGAGATGTTTTGCAACTGTCGTCCGCTGTTTGGAGGGGATATGCCTCCCCTGGCTTCAGTATTCGCTTGTATGGCGTAGTGTTTGGGGGAGCTGAGCACGTAAAGCTGTCCCTGTTGAAGCCCGTTAACATAATAACAATAATAAGCGTCGTACTCCGGCTTGATCAACCATTTCTTTCTTTTCCCTTTCTTTCTTTTCTTTTTTTCTTTTTTTCTTTTTTTTTTTTTACCTCCGTTCTTGAACTCCGAGCGCAGCCTCCTGAGCTGTCCGTGGTGCTGAATGAACCAGCCGGCACCGAAGCCTCCGCCACGCCGGGACAACCGCCGGGCTTGACTGAGTCGGAAAGACCAGTGTTCCCGCCCTCCCCCCTTCACTTGTTTTTTTTTTTTTTGGTTTTGTTTGTTTGTTGTTTTTTTTTCATGGCTGTGGCACGCAAAATCAAAACTTTGCTGACCGTCAATATCCTGGTGTTCGTGGGGATCATCCTGTTCTCGGTGTACTGCAGGATCCAGGACCGATCCGAGGAGCTCATCCAGCTGGGGCGCCTCTCCGACCAGAGGCTGAGAGCCAGGAATGGCAAAGTTTCCAACTTGGTGGACAGACAGTCTATTCTTCAGCGGCTGGAGAGGCTGGAGGATGTGGTCTACAACCAGCTAAACGGTAGGACGTGGCTTTAAAAAGCGGGCAAGTGTTTTAACTTGAGATGGGTGAAATGACTAAACATGAATAAGAGGGACAGTCGTGAAAAAACTAGGATATCACGTTTCTTCTTTTTATTAAGAAACGTTCACATATTGATGCTTAATAATTTTTTTTTTTAGAGAAAGTGATTTAATTGCATTTAGGCAGAAAAAACATTCTTACAAAAACTTCTTTCTGTCTGAGGAGCCTATAGAAAGTCTTGGGCTGAAATAATTTCAGTGACATGCTTCATGTAGTCAGTCAGCAATACCTGACATCTGTCTGATCAAAATTTTCTCAGCTGATTTATATTTTTCTTTTGAACTGATGAGCTCACATTTTTCCCAAGCACCTTTTTAAATTGCTGCAGCAACACATTCCCAAACTATGACAGTTCCAGCTCTGTGCTTCACTGCTGGTTTGAGATCATGTTCCTAGATCCTGGTGTTTGAAATATTAAAAGAACGACCCATCTTGTCGTAATAACAGTTTTACATTAGTCCCAGTCTTTGTCTGCCTTTCTTTTTTTTTGTGTGTGTGGAAAATGTAGTCTAGCCTTCATGTTTTCCTTATGGTGCAGCTGTTCTCTCCCATTGAAGTTAAACTTATGCGCTCTCTTTCTGAATGTAAATGTGTGTTATAAAATGAACAGAAGCGACGGCTTGCTCGGACAGCTGGACTCAGGCATGTCGGCAGCTGCTTTGAATGTCCTCCTCTTGCGAAACGACTTTCAGTAAAGAATCAGAATGACTGATTTGAAATTCTTTTGAGACCTCATTTAGGTCTCCCTGAGGTGCAGCAGCTTATCTGAATATAAGCTGCTGCAATTTTGCTTCTGAATACTCTAGACAACTCTCTTTTTCTTATTTTTTGCACTGACTATGGTGTTCACTGCTAGAAACTTTGACCATTTCTACACAGGAAACGTCCTTCAAAACGCTGAGGAATGATGTTCTAATGATGTGTCTAATTTTAGACATTTTAAGTGGGAATATGTATTGTTATAGGGATGTTGCATTTTACAGTTTTTGTAATTTATTTGTGCCGCTTGAATTCTCAGTATTGCTACAATTGATGTTAAACGTCTCTATGTCCAAATACAAAAGATAAACAGCCTCCTATTATTTACACCACTGCAGAGCCTTTCTGAACTGTAGAATATCTTGTCAACACAAGCTTGCAGTCTCATGAGTTTGCCTTTATGTGGACCATAATTTATGGATCTGTGTTTTTTTTTTCTTTTGTAATCTTGCAGCCTCATTTTCATTTTTGTGAAACACTGAAAAATAATTGGTTTCCCACATGAAACTGCATTAACCAGGTTGGTGAATTTTGGCTGGTGGCCTATTAGGAGGCTAATGAAGCAAGGCTCTCCATTAGAGTGCGATGCCGCCTGCGTGTGCCGTCCGTTCAGACTTTACTGGACTATATTCTTTTAACAACCTTCCCAGTAAATGACTTGTTGTAAAGTTCACAGTGACTGTAAGTGTTTGTGTCGGTAATTGTGTGCACATTAGATATTTAAATAACAGACGCCGGGCTTGACTGGGTGACAGCAGCATCACCTACAAATAATTTTCACCAAGTGGTTTGCTTTGGTGGTGTTAGTCTGTGGTTTGGTCACTTCAAAATTATATTTATTTGACCATTACCCTTTTAGATCCATAATCTTACAGTCAGATGGGTGTTTTGGGTTTGAATATACATATCCCTTTATCTTTTCCATATGTTGTCAAGGTAATATTTACTATGATAGGGAGACATAAAAAAAAGCTCCAAAAACTGTGAAGTAGAGCTAAAATGACATGTGGTTTTCAAAATCTTTTACAGTTTAAAAAGAAAAATGAAAAATGAAAATCTGGTTTGTGTTTTTCGCTGCCATTAGCTGCTAGTCCTTGCAGATCAGCAGCAATTTTTGTTGCTTAGTTTTCTTGGAAGGAAAACACAAGCGGAGTCAATCTCTAAGTGGAGCATCCATGGACTTCAGTTGTCAAAACTCGCCAGTTAGATTCTGGTCTAGACTTTGACTAGGGCATTCTAACTTACAAATAAGCCTTCGTAACTAGGTTTGCAAAATGTTAGGTGCATTTATAATTGCAATACTTCTAATTATGATTCTAAACATAATTTTTGACTTTTGACTTTAAAATTACACAACTTTCCCATCCTCCGTGAGCGTTAGCATGTCAACCACTAAAGACATCCACCATATTTGGGCACAAGGCTGCACTCCATCCACCATATATTTGTAGAATTTTATTTTTTATTGTTTAGCAAAATATCGCGTCAAAGCAGTCCTTTGTGATTGCAGTTACGCATAGACTGGTATTACGATAAATATTATGATTGGATACATTGATTTGAAACCATTTCATTGTGTCTCTGGATGTATCTTTGGCATCATGGTCCAAACAACTTTATGTTTGTCAAAAAAACAAAGTTTTTGTGACAAAAACTGAAGACATAAGGGATTTTAATACCTTAACACTAAACAATCCAGCCTGAATATCAAGACCACTACTGGCAGGTAAAGTGTAGTATGTAGTATGCTGTATTTGTGGGGGCCATCTTTTTGTGATTTTATAGGGAAATCCTTTATGATAGTATTTAAGAAACTTGAACATTTAGGGTATGTCCCATGTGCTGACCCAGTTTTCATTTTCTTAGTAAATCAATTAATGGTTTAGATGTAACTAATCAAAGTGTAAAAACAGTGTGGAACAATACATTATCTTCAGATGTACTCTTTTCTGTTAATCGAGAAAACGTTCGTGCCTGTCGGGGAGGGGCATGAATAGTTTTTCATTCTGTCTTCTGTGCATCGCACTGTTGAAATGAAAGAAACTATCTCTTATTGAATAGTTTTTTTTTTCTCCCACTGCTGCGCTCGCCTACAGAACAAGTAAAATGTTCTTAATCTTGCGACTCGTACAGAGCCGCTTTATTACATTACATCACACTCGGATCCAGCAGCGTTGCTGATGGAAGACTGATTCGCTGATTAAAAGAAGAAGTGAGACGGCAAATTGCAGACGTTTCAAAAGTATATTCCAGCTAAAATGTGTCATTTCAGACACTCGCTAACTCTGTTAAGCTGTAGCAGGCGTGCTTAGTTTATAAAACTTTAAGCACCTACATAAGTTGGATAATACTTTTGTCTTTATTACTCGCTGGTCAGTTAGTCTGAGTAATAAAGTCAGTAAATAACACTAAGTCTGAGAGCATGATAAAATAGTATGAACATTTCCTTGGATTGTTTAATCTCTTCTAATATTGTGTCTAATAACAATTTGAAATCTAGAGAAGATGGCATTGAAGTTTCAGAAAATATATTTGGTACTTTAAGCTATTACTGTGCGGCAACTATACATAATGCATATATTGATTCTATAATTAGAGGTAACATATAGTCAACTAATTGGACAACAACAAACCAGAATTAGACAAAACTATAAGAGAGAGACATCTTGTTGTGCCTCTTGTCCCCATTTTTTTTTCACAAACTCCACTTATTACGGTGATGAAAATTATTTTATTCCACCTTAAATATTGCAGCAGTGAAAACTGTTAGACATTTCCATGTATGAAAGACTGCTCCCATGTGTCCTTTACTAAAACAGATATTGAAGCTAGCATTGGAATTTCTTTCCTTGACTTTTTAGGGTATTTAAAAATCTCTTACAATGGCTGCTGGACAGACAA
The DNA here is from genome assembly GCF_904066995.2 of Poecilia reticulata. NCBI lineage: Eukaryota > Metazoa > Chordata > Actinopteri > Cyprinodontiformes > Poeciliidae > Poecilia > Poecilia reticulata. Next base: position 8,459,241 of record NC_088838.1, read on the forward strand.
TACAATTAAACCAAAGCTAAGCTACAAGACACCATTTTTTGTTTTTGCAAAGTGAAGATTTCTCATATCTCAAAGTTGGAAAGAATTTTTAATAAGTGTGAAATGTTACATTTTAGGTTAGACTGTGTTGTTTTTTTCTTTAAGTGCTTAATTTTGAGGTGGTGCAAGTGTCACAGGTTTTGACATGTTTCCGATTCTGTTTTCATGAGCAGAATAAAGGTTTTATACATCAGAAACTTTGTTCTAAGGTATCTCAGTTCAGTGCACAATAGAGGAATTTACAGAAAGACGGTGAAATAGGCCTTTACTTCAGCACAGAAGCTGATTCTTACCTTTTACATTGTTGGCAGCATCGGTAATAAATTTATGGCATTTTGTGGGACTAGATTTTGTTTTGTTTTAATATGGTCAGATCTTGTAACATCTCTGTTTTTAAACCTGTGAATATTCACCAGGTTAGAAAATATTTTCAATTCAATGCTGTAATGCAATACATACCATGTTGTCCAAAATTTATTTTGATAAAGAAACATCCACCATGTTTCAAAAACCTTTTGATAGGGAAGAAATTATATAAAAATATAGATTTAAAATTGGGCATGATTTCAGTTTACCACACTTGTAAGTCATTCAACAATAGCTGCCAAAAATGTTACGTCCAAATAAAAATTGATTCTTGGAACATGATGTATGACAGAGGAGAACGGTTGCAGCTTAGTTGTTGAAGTTGCAGTATTTCATCAGCTTAGATAGTTTCACAATAGTCCTTTTTTTATTTTTAGTCTGTTTTGTATTTACAAAGTACAAATGCAGGCTTTTCTGGCCTTGATCCTGTTATAATGCTGGAGCTTTGGCACATTTTTGAGGGTCACTGTCTTTTTAAGCTATGCTTAGCTTGTAGCATACAGCCAGCAGCGTTAGGCTCTCAGACCGAACGTTGAATCCTCTCATTCACTCAGATGTTTGTGAAGATAATGCAAGTAAACACTGAGGTAAAACCCCCAGTGGGCTTAGAACAAGGGTGTCAAACTCATTTTGGATTTGGGCCAAATCAAAATCATGAGTGTAGGTGTGCTGTGGTGGCGCAGGGGTTAAGCACAACCCACATATGGAGGCCTTAGTCCTTGACGTGGCCGTCGCAGGTTCGATTCCCGACCTGGCGACCTTTGCCGCATGTCTTCCCCTTCTCTCATTTCCCACTTTCCTGTCAATTAACCATCAAATGAAGGCAGCTAGAACCAATGAAACCTTTAAAAAAAAAATAAAAAAATCATGAGTTCTCTTAAAGGGACGGTTGTGCCAGAATATCCTGATAAAACCTGATCACAAATTGTTAAAATATCAATGAATTCTTAAAATTAAATAATATTATTGAACATCTTTTCAGTCCCTCTGGGATTTTGTTATTCTTTTTGTGATTGTTTTTTCTTCTTTGCAATAAAAATCTAAGTGTTTGTGGTACTAATTCGAAAATATTTGTGATATTTATTTAGGACGGTAAATGCGACTTTTTATTACTTGCTGTAAACAAATGGACTATAATCTGACATCAATTAAGGCAGAGGCAGCTGATTAGTGCAATCAAGAAAGTTTTTGAGAGTGTTTTTTTAAGAAAAATCTGACTGATATAATTTGGCAGTAAACAGATGAAAACTGCATTGATTTGACTGATAACATAATACTCAAGCAGACTTAATGTTTAGTCTAGAATTTAGAGGACCGCATAAAAAGCTATGGTGGGCCAGATTTGGCCCACGGACCCTGACTTTGATGCATGTGGCTTAGAGGAAAGAAATAAATGTATTTTTTTTTTTTTTAAATTGTGTCTTCTTATGGTATTATAGAAATTAATGTTAAACTTTCATTTTTTTCCATTCTCGTCCAGTCCTAAAAGTCAGCTTTAATTATTTTTAGGTACCAGGTCCCACATGTGACACAGTTAAGTCCAAAGTTGTTTGTGCCTCAAAAATGAAGATTACAAAGGAGGAGAAACAAACGTATAAAAAACCAGCTTCCACAATTGCCAGCCTTGCCGTTGTCGCTCGAATATTTGCGTTCGAACGCAGCAGAATGAAAGTATTTCTGATGCTGAAGTGGCTCCAATAAAGCCTTCCAGATATTTGATATACATTTGATGAATTAGATTTACTCTGAATCATTTCACTACGTTTCAGGCCGTTAGGCTCAATTTCAAACCGATTTTTAACATAACAAACTGCTGAACTTTATTCTTCAAACAAATTAAGACGTTCAGCGTGACTCCGACAAATTCTGATTTACCGTCTGCAAACAGTCTCTCTGTGAAATGTAGGTCTCGATAGGAGAACTGCAATTCAGTCGCAATTTATCTCGAACAGAGCCAAGGGTGCGTGGAAACATTTGCTAGCTGTCGCCTTTCTCCATGATTTGTTTTGAACTCTTTAATGGCATACTTAATCACGTCCTCATAGTGCAGGTCAACAGTCTCCTCCCCCCCTCCGTAACTTGTGCAGAGACCACAAATTGTATTCTCCTGCTGTAGGGAATAACTACACTAAGAGGGGGACTCAGTGTGCAAATAACTATTACCATGTCCACCAGCTATACGAGGTAATTGCCCATTTCCTTTGTTGTTTATGGCCTACCAATGACATGCCGTCGGAGCAGCAGCAGTAGGGACCAATTAGATTTGGAGGACAATAAACAAGTCGGAGAGATTCCTCTTTTACGGTTTGTCTGGTAGACGGTCACCAGTCTCCCAACGAGTAAACAGCGAAGCCTTTTCTGCACAAAAATGAGCAACAAGAGGGCTATCAGCAGCACCACTCTGCTGTTGACGCCATCGGCCTCGAAATAATCAGACGAAGGGGGGGTTGTTAACAAGCTTAATATGAAGCAGCGTTTGCATTAGGATCTGTAAATGCCGCTTCTCTTTCGCTCACATTCTCGGGGTCTCGTGAGTGCAAAGGTCCTAAACGAACCCGTACGCACACGTGTGGAATGACGCCGAAAGTAATTATTCTCGAGACGGCGATGTCCATTTTGCTGCGTTCCCTTTCAATTCAAATGGCTTAAGTCTGATGATGGTAGACTGAATGTGCTTTTTTCTTTTCCATTTTCTCTCGAAGATATTTCTTTCCAGCAGTTATTGGTATGATGTTTATTATCACAGTCAGGTATGTAGGAACCCGGCGTTCAGTTTTATCTACTCAAACAAGAAAAAAAAGGGTGAATGTTGACAGAAATGGTGAAGAGGGAAGAGGAGATGGGTTCATAAGCAATTTGTTTTTGCAGTTTGGTAAGAATTTGATGGATGGTTAGTATTATGCAGTGCTCCAACTATTCTCTACTATTTTTGGATTTTTTGTATTACTACAGTAAGGTCAGACTAATCCAGCACCACAACAATAAAAATCAACCACAGCAGGAATTGCTACAGCCTTTAATTTTTACTAGTAATCTATACTGTCTTGTGAGATTCTGGTTCTTCAACAGGGCCGTAGCTAGCCATTTCGGTGCCTTAAGCACAAATGGCAGAAATCCTGAAAGTCATCAGAACATCTTCACATTAAGTTACATGTCATTTTATATAAACCGACTTTAACACTGCTGTTCAACATAAGTCACTTTTGTGCAGGACAAACGTTAACAGGCTAAATGTTGGATTATTTTTTCATGAGTTTGTTGCTTTTGTATTTCTCATTTCTCATGTTTTCTTGGTTTGCTCAAGGTAGTTCAGTGTTGCTTTAGTAGTTAATAACTTCTATATTTTTTTGTCTAAATCTGTAAAATAATTAAGGAGGTTCTTTCTACTTCCGTCTCTCTCGACCCCAACAGACCGTTGCTCACTGCCGCTCTCAAATTGTGCACAAACAGCGCAGAGTAGGATGAGATACGGAGAGCAGGGGGGGAGAGAGAGAGTACAAGTGACACATGAGCATCATTCTGCCGTCTCTTCTTTTCACTTGTCCGCCCCCAGCTGTTCCTGCCTTTTCGAAGGGAATAATACGCCACTTTTGTGTTATATCCGCTAAACATGTTTAACACATTTTTGGCCTGTTTTTGATGTCCCCTGTGGGCGATTGGTGCCCTTTGCGTGATGCTCGATCAGTGTGAATCTCTTCTTTATCATGGTGGCAGTAGCATATTTGGGTCAGGGATGGTGCATGGAGAAACCTCAGTGTAGAAAAGCTATTTTATCGATGGTGTATGACTCACAACCGATTCTTTGAATTCCTTACCGATAATACAGTTTCCTTGCACTTAGCTGTAGGGATGTAGCCTGGTAAAAACCAGCCAGTCATTCTATGTTACTTTGTACAGACGGTCTGGGTTCTTGGCTATTGAAATGTGGACTCTGTTGAAGTTCTAAAACTTACCGAGTTGCTAATGTTTTACCGTGACGTATGTAATGCACCAATTTGTTGCTATTAAGCTAACCGCAAATTACCTTCGCTGTAAACAACCATCCTCCACTGCAAAGAGAGAGGTACCGAGCTGAACAAGATGGCTGTTGATATTAATTCAGTATTGGAAACCGTGGGCAACATGGAGTGAAAGGCTTCGTTCACTTCCTCCGCTGCTACTGCTAAAGCTACAGGCAGACTACAATTCTAAAACAAAAAGTCGATGTCGTTGTTCATAACTTCACCTTCTGTTTTCTGATTGGCCCGGTAGCAAATCTACCGGAGAGAATACGAGTGAAGGGAAGAAATCCCAGACTCTGCTGTAAGCAAAAATTGTTTTCTCGCAAAGTTGCACAGGAAGGCGATGGCCAGGCTAGTAGGGACGCAAACTCACCTCCAAATTATGAATTGACTGGTTGATTAAACAAAGTGTACAGTCTTTTTTTTCTTATTTTTCATTGTGTCTCTGTCAAGGGAAATTAATTTTAAAGAGTAATACAGGTGCAGATGGAAGTAGCATAACGGGAGGATGGCCGCATGCTGCAGTGACTGATTGCTTGGAGGTAGTCTTAGTCTAGTTCAGAGGGGATCTACATAATATGAGCTCGTATTGTGTAAACCTGGCTGTTTATCGCCAGCTCTCCCAGCATGCAGGTGGTCAGTATCGATTCGTTCAGTTTAATAAAAAAAAAACATCTATGGCCGTCTTGTTTTGGCAGAAGAATACAAATCCCTGACCTTCCTTTCTACTGTGTCCACCATTTTCTCCAGTCACTCGCTCACATAGAAAGGCTCTGAAGTAAAGCTCCATCAATCCAGACGTTGCTCTTGGGTTCCCCGTCTGACCAGCGGCAGGTGCGTCGTCTTTCTTTTTTCTTTTTTTTTTTTTTTTTTGATATAGGCTGTTGTCCCACAGCTCACGGTCACACTGAGGCTTCTGTCATCAGCCACGCATGTCACTGCCATTTGTCTCCTGGCGCGTAGGTGCTGTCGGGGATGGAGGCCACAGAGGCTCAGCTGCAGCACCAGATATACGTCTTATCTATGACGCACAATTATGACAAAGACACTAAGGCTGTTTATATGCCAAACCCGCTGGAGCAAAAAAAAAAAAAAAAAGCATGATGAGAGAGGGGGGTAAATGTCACATTCACTGTCTTCCACGCTGACAAACGCGTTGGGCTTAGAGTAGATCTGGCATCTCCGTGTGCCTATATATTGTGAAGCGTGCGACGGACGGCGCCGTGATTCCCGATGACATGAAATGTATTCCAATAAAGATATGCAGATGAGCAACCGGTTGATAACATAGCTTCAAAAACAGATTAAAATCAGTTTTGCCTAGACTTGGACGGGGGTGGGGGAATAAAGTTAATGAATTCAGCAACTCACCTGAGAATCAGCAGGTGGCCTCAGAGAATGAGGCTTGTTATTGATGGAGCGAGTCTTTCTGTTATGCATGCTACTTGCTGGGAGACATGCTACGATTGCATACAGGTAATGGTAAGATTCAGTAGCAGAGGGGCATGTGCTCATATCAATGCCAATAGACTTTCAATGAAGAATCCAAATACCACTGTAATCGAGTAAAGTAAATAATTCGTATTTTCAGATTCTAACTGAACAACAACCATTTTTAACAACTTGTGTTACAGCTGTAAATACATATTCAAAATTTGTTCAAACAGAATTATTTATTTATTATTATTATTATTACTATTATTATTATTAAACTAAACAATGTATGTTTTTAATATATTTGCATTAATGTACCTTAAATAAACAACTCTACTTACTCCCCAAATTTTAACTCCTTTGTGCTGCTCTGCCACATAAAATCCAAACAGAATACATTTGTAGTTGTAATGTGATGGAACATGGAGATGTTCACAGGTTATGGATGGGTTGCAAGGGACTGTAACATTCAGAATAGTCATACCGTAACTCAAACAAAAAAAGTTAACAGCGAAAGCAAAACTGTATTCAGGTGTGGAACATAATTATTTAGAATAAAAACGCTCGCTGCAGTTGTGCCTGATCCAACACCAGCACTAGTCAGATGATGGTGCTGCTAGTTTTATGACACAAATGTCTGACAACAGCTTGCTGAGGCTGCAGGGTTCATGTTTATGGAACAAAGATTGTAAAATGGGTTTGAAAGATGGTGATCAGTCATACTGGGTTGTTCATTTGGCATGGATTGCAAACTTGAGACATTTTAAAAAGGGTAGAAGAATGAATGAAATATATATGTGGCTACAAAAGAGAGCCACATATGTTAAACTTAATGCCAAACCAAGCAATGTAGATCATTTTGCTTAATTAATGCAGTGAACCTATCACACACATTATGTTAGAAAAGATACTGATTGCAATGAAATGTTAAATTGTAGCTTTGTGTCCTATTTGGCATTTGACAAAAATTAAATTTATCCTTAAAAAAAAAAAACAATGACTGCAAATTTATTATAAATGAGATTTAGATGTGTGAACCTTCCTTGTCATACTTTTGTCTTGGGCTTTGTATGTTGAAAACTTAGAGGTCTACTTTCTGCTTTTAAATCACGCTTGCTGTCCCCTTGATGTGCCTGCAGCTGTTATAAGTGGAAAAGCTCGACTTCCTGAAGCCCTTCTGTGGGCTCTTAATATTTCATAGGTTTGTTTTGGTTTCTGAATCCTTTTAAACCAACAAGATACTTTTTTTCCCCCCCCTCCCTCCTCCTCTTCAAAAGATCACGAGGATCCCCCTGTCGTGCCCTCAGCATGAATATTTAGCACTCAGCTGCATCACTTTGGACATACATAAAAACCAATCTTCCTCTTAAATATTTCACTAAAAAAATGGGTCATCTTTGAAAACGAGACTTGTTTTTCATGCAGGCAAATCAAACGCTTTCTGGAAGTTTCCTCTTCAAGTCGAAGCCGGTGGAGGTTTACTCAGTCACATGATGGATTGCGAGTGAGACAGATGCGTACACGGACACAATGAGATTTAAATTGGTGCCCAGCTTACAAAGTATCTGCACCCAGCTGATTCTTTAGACGGGAATGGAGCGTCAAACAGATGTTGGCTTGTAATTGCTTCACAGTGAAATGATAAGAGTCAGAGCTGTGCGGTGTGTTAATAATACTGGAAATACTGAATGTGAAAAAAAGAAATGCCTTATTGGAAATATGTGAATACTTGAAATTTTTATTAGCGTTTTCATCCATCTGAATGGAGTCAGAGTGTCTTCTTTATGTTTTACACATCGGTGTATCACACGTTCAAAGACATCAAAACACAGCAGTCAATAAATACATAATAAAGCCTAATGATGCGAAACACTGACAGCGTCAGCTACAGATTTATTTCTAAATGTTTGGTGATCACCTGAACATCAACAAGACCACAGTCCTGAAACAGAACATATGACCGAGCTGTGAATACGTGCTCCCCTATGAGTGTTCGATGCACAAGACTCCACTGCTGAAGGAAAAATTGCATTGACCATAAAGCACAAAAGTATTTTCACACACCATGGTTTGATTAGAAAACATGGTGCTTTCTTCTCAAAACACCACGCTTTAAGTAGCTGTTTTATCTAAACACTGTATTAGATGAAACTGTTAGGTGAAGCTGTTTTGTGAATTCGTACACATTTACAAGTTCTACTAGCTGTAGCTGTATTAGCTGCAGCTAATCTGTAGCTGATATTACAGATTATCTTAGAAAAATCATACCAACAGTGAAGTTTCGTAGCGTGAGGGTGTTTTTCAGAATCTGATAAATGAGAGGATGAATGGAAACATTTTCGGAGACATTCTTGATGACAGTATGAAGATGAAACAAAGATGGTATTACCATACCATACCAACTTTATTTATAAAGCACTTTAAAAACAACCACAGCTGATGCAAAGTGCTGTACATTAAAACACAACATAACAATAATAAAAAAATAAAAACTCTTACAGTTTAAAAACAAAACATACAATTTAAAACTAGATCACGCTGGTGTTGAAAGCCAAGTAAAATAAATGGGGTTTAAGACGAACTTTAAAAGTGGACAGTGAAGGGGCCTCTCTGACCTGCAAAGGCAAGGTGTTCCATATCTTAGGGCCAATGACAGAGAAATTGTATTGCTACACAAGAGAAGAAAACTCGGACCATAATTCTAAAATGATCTAGTCAATGAAATGAAAGAACCGCTCAGATGATTGGAAGGACGTTTGTTCAGAATGACTGTAATTAGCAGCTATGCTAACAAAACCAAACATTAGCAAATGCTTGTGACTCATTCGTCCATACGTAAGATGTTGTGACACATTCAAAACCTAAAAAAAAGGGATACTAATTCACATCACCTTCTACACAAGTCCTATTTATCAAAGCGTCCGACTTTCACAGCAGCTCTCCAGACAGACGCTCATCCCCTCCCTCACCTGAACGATTACCTGTGAGATTTAAAGCGGTGAGCTTTTGCTGTAACATTTCAAGAAACTCTGGGAAGGAGCCTTTGCGACGCTTTTTAGTCAAAGAGTTATTTTGTCTATGCGGCAGACGAACAGAAAAAAGACGAAGGCTTCCCATAAGCCCAGACGCTGGCCGTGGTCCAGAGACGAGAACTAGAAACCTGGCAAAACATCCTGAACAGTGACACTCCGATTTCTGAGAGGGATTTAAGCCTGTTAGTACGACTCCTGGCTCTGTAGCCGTGAAGCAGTGAACACGCCAGACGACTAAAGCCAGCGTTATCTGTTAAACTATTAGAAACTTACAGACCGCTAAAGACAGTCTGGAGAAGCGGCAGAATGACCAACTCATCCACCCCATGTTGCTCCTCTGTTCATTAAAAAAGGAGTCAGTGGCTAATGAGTTGTTTAAAGTTGTCAACAAACCAATATTCAAGTTGAGATTTAGAGCAGAAACTAGAAAATGTGTTCAATACCTTTATTTCACTTTGTTACACACAACTTTATTTATGGGGTCATTTGTTTTGTTGTCTTTGTGTATGAGTGGATCAAAGCTAAGTTATGTAACTTTTATAGAAAAAGTAGTTGTTGTTTTTTTACATATTTGTTAAAATGTCACCATGGTGTGACAGTTTGCTATGAGACTGATATTTTGTGAAAAGACTCTCCATCTCTTCCTTCCTGAGCTGCTATTGTCATCTGACAAAATGCACCATTCCCGACCAAAAACAGCCAATGAGAGCCACGAGGATGGTCTTATTGCTGTCAATCACCCACATGTAGTCACTGCTAAATATGCTAATGGCAGAGAAACAAATTACTGTTACGGGAAAACTGCTTATCCACTGTGATCAGCAGTTACACTAACTAGTTCAAGCATTCACAACAGGCTCTGCTAGATGGATGAGCATGGAGGATGATTGAGAGCGCTAAGACCTGCCTCTTGACTCTGATTGGCTGTTTCTAGTTTACACGGAAAAAGGCAGAGGAGCTTGATTTTGTTTATTTCTCTTTTTTTCAGATTATCTGTCTCATACAACATACGACATATAATGAATTTCAACAAATATTTAAAGAAATATTCTTTAGCTGCAGCTGGTGTGGTGTGAATTTTATGTCAATACATTTTAAGAGAAAAATGTTGGCATGCTAAGTAGAGTACTTATTTTCTCTGATGCATAGTGCTTCTAACAGTAAAATAATGTTTGTGGGGGTCCCTCCTTTCTGTTTTCCTTTTACGGAGTGTAGCAGCTGACTTGCTTGATGTTTTGTGCCTCAAAGCATTATGGGTGCATGCATTTTTAACTCGCGTAGTCATGGAAGGAGAGGAGCTCTTAATCCTAAGCGTTGCTGTTGTTGTTGGTGCAGTGCTTTCCCCGCAGGCGAATTCTGTCCAAATTCTGCCTCTCAAGATGTGCATTAAGAGCTTCCATTCATGTTCGCAAGCTTTGGCGAGAAATTTAGCAAAGTAAGTGAGGTATCTGAATTTCTGCATTTAAAGTGATTTTTTTTTTTTTTTTTAGCAAACAATTTCAACCAACATTAAAAGGTAGAAACATAAAAGAAAAATCAAAGCCAGTAAGTACAATTTCACTCCCTCAACAAACCGACCAAGCTTCATAAAAGCAGCGTTTTATCAGCAGCTACATCAATATGGAACCGTGCAAGAATAAAAGATAGGAAAAAAAAAAAAACACTCCCGCTGACTCTCGCAGCACTGATTACATGTCAGGTGTACTCTGACAATATAAGAATGCTTGTGAATCTTAAAGCCCCCTGCCCCTTTCTGTCCTCCAGTTCATGTTGAAGTGGATCAGACAGGCAGGTCTTATGCTGTTATGGAATTTCCTTCAATCAGACAGCTGACGGCGGAGGAGAGGCTTGAAGTAGGTGATACAGCTGGTGGGGACTGTCCGGCTTCCAAGACTCACACGGAGCCTCTATAGGACCCTCCACCCCCCACCACACCATGCGATCACGCCTCAGACTATCTGAATTATTGTGTGACGCTATGCCAGATGGCTGGTCTGCGATGTGAACCCCATCCTTACTTGTCAAAATGCCACCCGTTGGCCGGCGCCGGGGCACGCTTAATCCTTCTTGCGGGAGAAGCCGGTTTGCAACCATTCAGCTCCAATTACAAATCTCCAGCAGCACCCGAGGATTTGGGGCCATCCAAACGCGGTGATTACTGCGTGGCTCCTAGAGGGCCCCCGAGCTGAGAGATGAGCTCTTCATTGCTGTGCGCTGTTTACTTTTTTTTTGTTTTGTTTTTGTCTGTGTGTCCATCTGTTGATACGGAGAACAGACGCGACTCGACTTCTCTCAGCGGAGGCTGCGCTGGAAACTCGGCTCGCATAACAATGATCTGACATTATCCTGCCATTTCGCTGAATTTTAAACAGCTAAACAACGGCGGAGGCCTGGCGCTGACGCAAGATGCCGCGCGGTTTGGTAGCAAACTGTTTGGGGTTTAGGGTCCAAACCGAAATAAGGGTTGAGGGTGGGTACGGTCACGGTGGGGGGGAAGAGCTTTCATGTAGCTGATTTCTGTTGGGTTTCTTTCTCTTTTGTTAAATTTTAATGCCAAAAAAAAGAGAAACATCTGCCCACTCTCACTCCACATGAAGGTTTAATGTAACATTCATAGGCTGCCTTAGAAACCACATTGGCTGATCTTGTTTAAATAAAATTCCTAACAAAGAATCTATTCCCCTTCAACTATTTTTTTTTACATTTAATCACAGCCATAACTTTAATTGGTAACACTTTATTTGAAGGGGGTTGAATAAGACTGTCATGACACTTTAATAAACATGACATAACACCTGTCATGAACGTGAATAAGCCTTCATGAATATTTATGACTGTTGTCATAAAGCGTCATTCGGTTAATTGTGACACTTTTAATACAAAGTTGACATTATTCAAAATGTCTTTGTTATGACAACTTCACATTAACCAAGAAATCATTACTGTTTAAACTTTACCTTTAATAATATAAAGTTACCTAATTTTTAAAGTGCAATCAGTAATGGTTTTATAACAAATTTATATCAGTAATAATTTCTTGGTTAATGTCAAGTTGTCATAACAAAGACATTTTGAATAATGTCAACTTTGTATTAAAAGTGTCATAATTTACCGAAAGACGCTTTATGACAACAGTCATAAATATTCATGAATGCCTATTAATGTTCATGACAGGTGTTATGTCATGTTTATGACAGTGTCATGACAGTCTTATTCACCCCCCTTCAAATAAAGTCTTACCCTTTAATTTATTTCTTTTTTAGTTTAGGTGATAGACCAAGAGAAAATAGTTTGTGCTTCAGAAATGGATGAACAATGTTTCATGGATTTTGAAATAATTAACCAAAAAACACCAAGGTATGATTGTCTGATTGGTAAGGAAAGGGCTTCCATGCAGGTCAGATAAAACATGATTAAGGTGGAATAAAAACAAACTCTGAGAAAGGGAGTCTACACAAAGTTGAGTTACCATGGGAACACACCAAAATGGGTCTGAGAAAACTCAAACTGAAGTTAAGAGGAAGAACCTAGCTGGAAACAGAAAGTGGAGAGATCAGGGGAAAGGTGGAAGAAAGCAGAAATGAACAAAGAAAATGTTAAGTAAAAAATGCAAAAAGGTAATAATGATGCAGTTTTATCAAACTGCTAATGACAGTTTAAAGACCATCTGAAAGCACCACTTTTTCTCCTTTTTGCTTATTTCTGAAACATCCCTCTGTTCCTTTTCTGTGTATTATTCTGACAGCAGTATCCTCTGGGTTATTTTTTTTCTCCTTTACCGCCAGTGTAATAATGGCCTGATGGGTCTCAGAGCTGCCATACACTGGTCTCCTTTCACTGATACAAAATGTCAGTCAGCTGCTCGTTCTCGTGGCCTTTCACTTCGCCTGTCTCCCCTTTTGCTAATTTCTCAGTGTTTTCACAGAGGCTTGTCCTCCAGTGTCTTCATGATTTTTCTTCTGGTTCATCTAAAGGTCTGGCGAAGCCAATGGGGCTGGTGGAGGGACCCGGAGGCCTCGGCCAGGGGGGAGCCGCTGCCACTCTGGGGGAGGACAGCCACGACGCAGAGGGGAAGTATGAGGAGTACGGCTACAACGCTCAGCTTAGCGACCGCATCTCCCTTGACAGGAGCATCCCTGACTACAGACCTAGGAAGTATGTCAGCCTTTTGCTTCTTTTTCTTTTTTTATGCCACACATTATCATATGTGCTTTCCTTCTCTTGAAAAGTCCTCTGGGGGGTTAGACTGGTAAACCAAACTTGACTTTCTTCTACTTTTCTAGTTTCTTTCTAGTAGGAAAAAGTTTCTCCTACTTTTTTAAGACTAAACAGGTTTTCTTAAATTAGGGAGTATGTAAAGTCAACTTTTCTGAACTTTGCATCATGTTATCATGTTACTCTCTCATTTAAAACATACCTGGGGTGTTGCTTTGATTATTTCATGCATGTTTGAGAAATCCTTTAATCTCCCTTGGCAACTATTCAACTGTGCAAATTGCCTGGGCCTGCCTTCAGTGTTGAAGCTCCTCCTCAGAGCTGCAGCTTCCAAGCTTCTGTCTCACACTTTCCCTGCAACACCCCTACTCGGCTCCTTCAGACTAGCCAGCAGCAATTAGCAAACATCTGGTGGAATAGTGCATCTGCTGAGCTCATTGTAGGAGATACTTCTCAGTGGAATAGTGATATTAGTTTGTTTTCACCAGCATCGTTGATAGAGGAGCAAAGTAGTGGTGACTTCCTGAAGGTGGCGTTTCAAAAAGAGCAGGAGTTTTTAAAGGGACAGAGACCCAATTTCAAATATAAAATATATTAAAATATATGTTAAAATAGAATATATATAAAATGCCTGAAAAATACATAATACTGCCCCTTTAAGAATACAGCTTTTTGTTTTCTTTTAGGTATCAGTTTGACATTGAGTAAATTTGTATTACTTTGCAAAAACAAAGTAGACTCCTTTGAAATGTGGGATTGCTGCTCACCATCTCATCTGTGCAATTTTAATTTTGAATTTGCATGACACCAATATATGACCTTCATACATATGGTTAGAACAATGACAACATTACAAAAACTGTTATTTATTTGGAAACGGTCCCTTATCACTTGGTAAATACGAACCGAACACAAACTTACCAAATCCCCCCTTCATTTCAGGAGCAGGTGAGCAAATCGATGTGTTTTTGCAATATGGTGTCAAAACATGCTTTCTATTTCAGCTGAAAAGAAGCTCTTTATTCCTCGGACTTCTTTCATAGAGCAGAACCTACCCTCTCAAATTATGAAATGCAACATTCATCAAACACCACCTCCTATTAAAGTTTTAGTCATATTAAAGACTAAAGAAGTGTACTGCACTGTTTCCATGAATGAATATATGAACTTACAAAGGGTAAAATACTGCTGGATGTCAAATTACAAGGTTATGCTGCATAAAGGTGCCTGGACTGGAAAGTGATGTTGACTCAATACTGCATGTAGTCGAATTTTGGGCATTTTAAGGCTTTTTAATAGATCCAAAATACACAGACATCAAAACAACTGCGAGAGTTCACTAGAAAGTCCGGTAGACATCAGAGGCATCTTAGTGTGTCGTTTTTTCTCTGTTAAAAATGATCACCATTGCTTCTTCATAGGCGGCCGCGTTTGTTTACTCTGAACTCACATCTGATCTCCAGAGGTTTTGCCAGATTTCCTGTCTGAAATCTGAATGTTTGAGTGAAATATGTCTGTGCGTGGTGAGTTGCATTTGCGGTGTGGCTGGCCATCACACACTGTACGACCAAACCTGTTGTGTCCGTGACGTTTTATCGTCATGTGTGGGATCTCTCAGGTTTGGGAAAACCAGCTGAGAATGTTAAAATCCTGCCACGTGAACCAGGCGTTGGACAACTGCTTCGATACGCTTCTTGCAGATCACAATAAAAAGCCATTGACTTGAGCCAAATCATTTTACTGTCACTGACATCCTTCTTAACAGCCTATTGCTTCTGTCATTAATCTCCGTCTGGAAAAAAACATCCTTTGAGAATTCCCCCCCCGGCCCCCCTCCATTCATCTAATTTAATCCTGCTCATCTTCCGTGTTTGACTTATTGTCTAACTCTGGCAAATTTTGCCTTAAGTCTCCTACTGGAGCTCAGGCAGTGTGTGACCTGGGCCATGGCGAGCGCCGGAAAGGAGAGCTTCTTTAGGCATTCGCTTCTGAGAAGAAGATGATGATGATGATGATGATGATGGGTGGTTGGTCTTTCTAAACTTGTAATTATACAAATGTTGAATTATCTGGGGGGTTAAGGAAGGGTGGTTCCCCCCCAGAACAGACGTTTAATGGCCTTTCTCTTTTTTCTTTTCAAAGAAATTTTGCATTTAGAAAATGAAATGTAGCTCTAATACAGTCGGGACTCTAGGGGTTTGCTGATAATCAGCGCTGCCAGTGGCATTTATATTACACCGTGTCAAAGAACAATGGCAACAGGCAGAGTGGCGTACAGGAAATCTGATGGCCAAGAGAGGTTTCTGTGGGTTTAGCGGGGGGGGGGATAACAATTCATTTCATCTGCAGCCCTTTGTTCTCTGCTCTTTTTCAAGCCCAGAAAATTAGACAAGGGTGGAATGGGGGAGTTGAATAAGAGAAGATTGCTAATTAATAAAGTCATCTAAAAGTGTTTCTGATTAAAAATAAATATTTTATGAAAAGGCAGAAATGAAGAGTGCTGGTTTCTGATTAGAAAAGCTGCCTTTATTGCAGGCTCTGTGTGGATTCCGGCACTTGTTGCTTCAGTAGGCTTGTCCTCCCACGCTGTAAAAAAACAATATAATACTTTTTTTCTCTTGCTCTTAGTTTTACTGATCTGTTCTTTAATTGTCCCAGAAATAAAACAATTTTTTGGCTCAACAAGCACATCGACAAAAGAAAACACAGAGTTTGTCAAAGAAAGCCTTTATCCCTGCCAACTTTGTGATACTTTAGACAGAAGTAAAAAAAAATGCTCCTAGATTTGTCATTAAAGTAATTACGTCTTTCATGGAGTGTTTCCTATTTCTCTTTGTGTACATTTGTAAGTTTCACTGTTATTTGTTTTTCTAATCATACATTTTCAAGCTTTTTAGATTGAGATAGGCTGTCAGCAACGTAAGAATTAAGGGGCTGTAAATAAAATGTAATGATATTAGAATTATGGCAGCAAACCAGCACAACGCAAAGAATTTTGCACAGTTTTTCAACCAAACTAACCGACTGAGTTCAAATGCTGTTGGATGCAGTTAATGTTGGCTAAAAGATGACTAGCTAATAACAATACAGCACCTCAAGCTTGTTAACAAGTAGCCTGTAGGCTACTGATGATGTTGCCTATGTTCAAAATTGGGTAGATCTGGTTACAACATCTTATGAGTAACTTTTTTGAAAAAAAGAAAAAAAACCTTATTAGAGTAGTTTCACAGCACTGTACCTTTTTCTTTTACTTGAGTAATATTATTATTGCTTCGACTATTTTTTTTTTTTTGCTACGATTTATTTTGCCCCCACCAAAATAAGCCGATGCACTGAATATGGGACTGCAAATTAGTCAAACCCTTCTTTGTTAAACTGGTGGTTTTGCTGAGTAACTGGTTGGATGTAGCGGTCACATTGACACTTGCCCTACTATGCCAGAGTTAGACATGCCCGTCCTGACCGTCAACCAAGTCAGGATCGGCCTCCGGGTGAGGACTGGCCTCAGAGTCAGGACCTACCTCCGAGTGAAGACCTGACTCTGAGTCGGGACCGGCCTCAGAGTCAGGACCAGCCTCCTTAGTTATTAGATCAAGACTGTTAAGAAGAGAAGAAGCATCAAACCAGAATTATAGAAAGTAACACAATCTTGAACTGCTGTTTTCCCTTGACTCATCTGGCTGATATGCTAAGATAAGTACTGTGGAGAAGGATCTAACTACCCAGGCTAGCTTGTTATCATAACTTACAGTCGAAATCTTGTAACCTTTTTCAGAAGAAATAGGAGATATCAGTTTCAGACCATATTTATCATACAGACACATTCTATCTGAGAAGTCCAGATATTTAAAAGAAATCACTTGATGTTTACACCAACAAATTTTCAAGGTTCAGTATATTATACTTATGAGATGTTAGCATTTAATTCTGCTAATTTAAGCCAAGTACATGTTCAATGACTTTTTTGGCATTCATTTATTTATTCATATAGGTTGTTGTAACGTAGTTTGCAACATGAAATGCTTGCTTACTTGCATTTTTGTTTCTTTTAGAACTGATAAAAGAAAATAGTTTGCTTCAGTTTGATGCTAATTTCTAGTCGGTGACCCCAGCAAAGCTGTGCTTTTTTTCTGTATTGTGATTGTAACTATGGAAGGCTCCTTCAGAAGATTTTTTTGTCCTGATCAGTTTTAGAAGAGACATTTATCAGTGACTACCTTCAGTCCATTGCTATATAAAAATTAAATACCGTGACTATGTAATGAATTAACACTGTTAATTCATTACATAGGTCAGTAGGGCTTAGGTCAGCCCTACTGACCTAAGCCCAGTAGGGCTAACTCACCCACCAATGATGTCCTGGAAGATTCTGTATCCTACTATTGACGGATAGTTTTTCCGTACTGGAATTTCTGCACATCAGCTTCAATGTGCTGCTCCAACACAAGTTAGGAAAGTTACTTAAATGCCCTGAAAGTGTATTACCTAAAATGCTGATAGCTTCTTTGTTTGAATACAGCAGTGTTTCTCAAACAAACACTCATGGACCATCTAACTTGAAATTGCCCCCCGGCCAATAACGCAACATCTTACGCAATCTGAAATGAAAATACAAGTTTCTAAACTAATGTGAAGGGTGGCACTGTTTTTAAATGCGACTGGTCACAATAAAAACATGAACACGTCAACTGGGGGCCTTTTGAGTTATTTACAGATTCTGAAAGTATGGATACTAAGCTTCCCAATAATGGAAAACACATGGAAATCAAAAATGTTCTTTACTGCAAATGTTGTGTGCCCTAGTAAAGTTTTACAGCTATTTGTAATTTAGAAGCATAATAAAGGAAAAGACCTGAATTGCTTTGGCAAAAACAAAACATTTTGTTTCAGCCAGTAGCTAGCCCGACATAAATACTTTTATTTTAGGTGTTAAGATGCAGTTATTCAACGTGGGGCGCAGCGTTGTTCACCGCCTTGTCATGGACATATCACATTCAGCACAGCCGCACAGAAAGACTTGAGAAAGACTGCTCTAAATACATATCTGACTAGACGGCCTTTAATTCTTCCTCTATCTGACGTTGATTTTACACAGAGATGGTTGCTGAAGTGCCAGGCTGTCTTTAGCATGTTTTGCTAACGGCTCTATGTTTTGATAACTCATGCTGTAATTTGGTTTAGACAAAACTTGCAGTAAAAGTTGTGGATTAAATGAAGTGCTATTTTGTGTTTTGAGTGTGCAGCTCCTCCGGGGTAGCTGAAGGAGTCCGAGAACAACGCAGCACAGAGCAGGTCACATGACAGACACAACGGCAGCTGAAGTGTCCTTCTCTCTCAATGTGAATGTAATTTCAACAGATAAAAATGCTTTGATCATAAGTACAAAACTGTGACCCGTTACTTCAGCACAGTATTGTACATTTATAATGCATAATTCTTATAAAAACAAAAAAGCCTCCAGCTGGTAGTGGAGTGATTTTTAGCAGATTGTTCAGTAATATCACCCCCATATTTGAGGTGAATGTCCTCAGCCAAGAATACATGTATTTTAAACAACAAGTTCATCTCAAGTCGTGGACTATTGAAAGGAATTTGGTGCCTTAGTGTCATTTTAATGACTAGGGGTATAACTGAGCAGGACACAAACAGAGAAAGGCAGAACAGGACAGCCGCTGCACTGTCACAGACACTGCACCAGTCTGTCTTGGTAATAAGAGAGCCTAGTCAAAGCTGTCAGTCATCCACATTGCAGCCCTATCTGGCCTGGGGTCCCTCTGGAAACGCCGAAAGAGGCTGCTAAGGACCAAGAAGTCTGGAAATATCTGCTGGAACTGTTGATCTAACAACCTGATCCCAGATAAAGATGGTTAAAAAAAAGAAGATGGAGATGGATATCCTCTTGGGGTTCTGCGACAAAACAAATCTGTTCTACACTCTTGAGAAGGAATCGAACTTAAAAGAGAAAAATCTGTTTATGCGTCATTTAACAGAACATTATACCAGACATTCAATTAAGTCGATAAATTGATCTCAATTTGATCTTGTTTTTATCATATTTTCAGGCGACAAGGATTTTCAATGTGAAGAAGTAAACTCTCAATTTAACCAAGCACACAAACAAAAATAGAAATCCCAGATTGACTACGGAGGATAATGCTACCATTATGCCATGTTTGACTGTTATCAAATTAGTATAATGACATCATGAGTCCAGCTAGCTTCAGGAAGCCTGGCTGTGCTGCATTTGTCCCTCAGGAGTTTTGAAATCTAAGCCCTATAAATAGTGTGGAGGACTTGGTGTTGAATATATGATTTTGTTTTCTGGACATTTACTGTTTCAGGTACTTTGGATATTTAGGATTGTGTTGTAGTCTTTAAGTTACTTTTTCTGACTGCAGTCTCACTTTGGTAGTCTAACTTGGGGCTGTCAAGTAATCTGTAAATGTATTTTGAATACATTCTTTAAAAATATGAATTTGTGTCAAATCCAATACGAACCGGTCCATTTTCATCTCATCAACTCGGTGTGCAGCTTTAGCCAGAAGTGCTTCAGGCATTCAGAAATTCACCCGCCCCATTTGGTGGATATCAAAAAGAGGGAGCCTGAAATCTGACCAATACACTTGGGAAGAGCTTTTCTACCGTTGTTTAGTCTCAAAGATGAAATCATACTTTTTTTAAGGTATTTTGCATGTGAAAAAAACAAACGGAAAACACAGATGTTGGTTATCCCTTTTAACAATTATGGGCATTATTAGAAGAAAGAACACCATTAAGCATGGAAGTAGTCTAAAGATTGAACATCTAGTGTTTGTGAGGAATTTGAAGCGGTCAGTGAAGCTGTCATATCTACAAAAGTTTGAATATGTTATTTTGGTTAGAGCATAATAGTTGTTTGGCTACAGCAGAGACTAAAGGCGTAAAGTCCATCAGAATTGCTGAAATCAGCTTTCTTTGACGTAGTCATGTGTCAGAAATTGTGTCATCTTGTTCACAGAGAGGCGTCCAGTGGCCGAACATTTCAACAGAGCTGTGCACGAAGTGTTGTGTGATTGGTCAGATGTTTGTTGCCGTGTTTTATGTTTTGACTAGTCCGCTATCCGCTTTACACATCTGCAGGAGACATAAAAATATTCCTTATAACTTTGTAGTTTTGCTTTGCAGTTTTTCTTTTTCTTTTTTTTCCCTGTTGGTAAATTGGGAGTGCAGAACTCCAGAATTAAGGTCAAACACATGCGTTTGGTTATAATAGGCATTAAACTGAACAGGAATCATTGAGCAGAGAGGTGTGTGTTGACTACAGGGAGCCATACTCCATCACCAAGACAGAGAAACCTACACATTTTTCCAACCCCATGTCTTTTTCAATACGCCTTGTCTGCAGCAAAACCAATTCATGATAATTACAGCCCCAATAGCGTCTTCCACAAAAGCCTGTAATCCCCATTCGCCACCTGCTAGCCCGTATTTCTGTGCCCTTCACTTGTGTGAGTGACATTCTTAACTTGGATACAAAGGGGTCTTAAGTAGGCTGTATATTACGGTAACTCTGGGCCTGTCATCCGCCGTCCTTGGGAGGCTCATGAGTACGACATCGGCTCAAGGGGGAACGATGCGGGGGAAAAAACAAATAAACGCAGGCAAGCTGGTGAGATTACGGAATCCCGGCAAAACAAACAAGGAGGAATGCAGGTTTTTGTTTTCTCACCCAAATTCAAAATTCATCTGAAAGCACCAACGCCGCCTTTCAACCTCCAGTTCTCCTCTATCAAGAGGATTCCTATTCAATTACACCTAATCTCGCCTCTATGTCCACGGTCGCTTTGCCCAAGATTTGATTTCTGATTTTAACAAAAAATAGCAGTTAAATCCAAAACTTTTTGAAACACGGTGCATGCTGCATTCTCCCGCTCCCCGTGATCGCCCCCTGACGACCCCTCGTCTGTGTTTGTCTGCCTGCGGGAGGACGATAACTGGAGAGGAAGCCCGAAGAAACAAGCTTACCTCATCTTCTAAGTGCCTGATACTGCAGAATGGGATCATAAGGTCTTTGTGGCGCAGGAGCTCCTACTGCAAATTGTTACTCTTTTCACTGCTAGAGTTTATCTCTTGAAATGAGGAAAGAGGGTGGGGGGGAGGGTGAGGCGGAGGGGCAGAAAGGGGAGGTGACAAGGCAAAACGGTTATCTTTCAGGGAAAAGTGCTCACAGATTGGAAAGTTGCTTTGGTCTTGCCTGCATTCTGCAGGTTATGGGAGGTTAATGTGAAATTTCACAGCAAATAAAAGTGGCCAGCGGGGTAGGCGTGGGGTGGGGGAAGAAAAAAGTCAGAGGGGCTAGAGCTGCGGGCTGCTAAGGGAAGCGAGCAGGGGGTGGTGTGATAGGAATACATCTTAATCTGGCGCTCTGTTTCTGTCAAAGCTTGTTCCGGATCAAATTATGAGAGCTGGCCGGAGAGCTCAGTCCCATTACTAACAGATGAGCCGATCGTTCATCCTGTTACAGCTTTACAAGGCTTCCCCTGCCACTGCGGACAGGTACAAATTTAAGGTTGACTGATGCCCCAAATTGGATCCCATAACCAGGGCAATGGAACTACAATATCATTTTATGATCTGGGCGCTAAAATCCTCCTCTCCTCCAACACGTTTTGCTTAGAAGCTATCCGGCTGCCTTGCCTCCCCCCACCACCTCCCACGTTGACATTTTCAAGACACCACTTCGGTAAAATTCATGAGACACAACCTCGTTAGCACTCGTGTAAGCGAACAGCAGTGAAATATGCATCCAATCATTTTTTTTTGCATACTCGCCATGTCACGCTCAAGTCTTTGCAAAGTAGAGCTGTGATGCAAAAAAAAAAAGAAAAAATCCCTACTCACGCTCGCTGCCAGATTTTTCATTGTATTTATAGACCTGGCAAGTCAGACAGAAGAGGAAGCCGCGAGAAAGAGCACTGAGTCGTTCGGGGAAAGGCATAAAAGCGCAGGGAGAGACTGAAGTTATATGGTGGAGGGGTTATCAATATAAAAATTCACAGCTTTTTATTCTCCCAAAAGAGCAGGAGGACAGAGTTTAAAAATATAGATAGACCTATGTGGTGTCCTTCATCAAAAACACCCTTCTTGGTTTTAGCTTTTCCTTTATTAGTCTCTGCTGTCAAATGCAAGCAAAGTGCTTTAATGGAAGTGATTGATAACAGAGCATAAAATTAAAGCTTTTCCCATCCAGAGCTGCAAATACTACCTGCCCAATACGGAAACCTCGCAAATTGTCATTGTCACGCATGAGGAGATGTCATAATAAAGTGTCTGGTGAGAAATTTCACAAATGAGCCATAGTGCATTGCTCTAAGTAGCAATCTCTGGGAAGGAATTTCAATGGGAAATAAACATCAAATTCAAGCACAAAGAAGGTCTTCATTTTTATCTAATTTTATAACTATCATTTAAGCAGGGCACCTTAAATCTCCATTAACATGATTTACATTTGCTCAGATAAACAATACAACGTACTGTGATGGTAGTTTCCAAGATTTATTTCATATTTTTTGTTTTTTTCAATGACCATCACTAACAAAATAACAAAAACAATAATTATCATATTGACACTCCACTCTTCAAGATGAACAAAGGAGGACTGGACAATATGGCTGAAAAATGTATCACGATCAAAGCATTTATCGATATTGATCATTACTATCAATATTAAACATTAATTTATCCACAGTTTTCACTCCATGCAGTTTCTTTTTCATTTAAAAGACGTTGTGAGGCACAGTGAAACCTGAAACTGCTGCTGCGCTAGTTACTCAAAAGGTTGCTGCTAGGTAACAAAAGAGTGAGTGAGTTTGTTGATGCCACCATCTTTGTTTAGCTGGCCGTGAAAGGTTGAACGGATAAAGTTTTTCCTCTGCCTACATCCCCCAGAATGCAGTGCGGCTCTGTATCAGAGTTCAGTAAAATGAGTTAATATTCTCAGAAATATTATCCATTGATATTGGTCATGAGTCTGTCGCAGTATGAATTGTTATTGATTTATCGTCCAGCCCTAACAGAAAGACTAATGAACTCAGATTTTCAAAATAAGAGATCATAAAGAATGAACTTATATAGTCATAAAAGAAAGAAACTAAATTAAATTGGTCGGTAATGGTAATATACGCTTACAGTTAAAAAAAAAAGTTTTCTTTTTTGCAAATGAACTGAGTGCATGTTGCTGATGATGCTGCACATTCTGCTTTGCTATTGATTCAGCAGAGTGATATCTTTTCCCCAGAAGGCAGGAAATTAAACGCCACATGGGGGGAAAGGAGAGGAGGGGGGCAAGTGGCGCCTCTGACAATAGAGAGGGCTTTTCTTCTGGCATCTCTTCATAAAAACGTCCTCCAAGGAAGGGATTGAGACCCCACTGACTCTCTCAGTGATTCTAATCACACGTTTCAGATTCTCGCTGTCGGTTGTACTAAAGTTAGTGCTCCAAGATGCACTGCAGCAAGTCATTTTAGTGGCGTTGCTGGAAAGGCGAGCAGAGTAGATAGGATTCACTGATGGGCAGAGGGCAGATTTAGCCTTTTGTTTTCCAGAAAATGTGACTGAAAGCAAATGTTAAAGGCTTTAGTAAGAAAATGATGGATTCTAAATGTAAAAATTTCAGGGATCATTAGATATGCGAGTTCTAAAGTAAAATAGTACTAGTCTATAAAATATAATCATATCCATCTAGATATACAGTAGTTACATCTGTTTCCTCATGCTTTCATAATACATATAAGTAACATGACTTAAAGTAATTCTGCATACTAAGTTAGTGAAATGCAAAATTTAAGATGCAACTGGATTCAGAATCCAGTAATTCCCAAATTACTTATCTTAGTATTAAGGATTTACATCTACAGTAACTTCTACTAGGGAAGGTAATTTTATTTAGGTAACACATTTTCAGCAACAATGTGGTTCAAAGTGTTTTGCATGAATTTGAAGGAAATACAAACAAAATAACAAAACCAGAAGAAAGACAAAAAGGTAAAATATAAAATTGAATTTAATGTTTAATAAGAAGAAGAATAAGTAGGGATTTCTCTATATATAAAACGAAAATGTTGGTTCTCCATGTTTGATTTTATTAGAAAGTACTACTAAGACTGTGTCTTTTGTGTTCACTGTTCGAAGAGCAAAATGCCCGACTTGTTCAAGAAGGCTTAAAAGCGCAGAAGGTTCAAACGATTCAGAAATGTTAACAAGCCGCCGTTATATCTGTGACCCTCTCAACAACCTGTGTGAAAACCTTTGTCACACATCTGATGGATGTGCCTCAGGCTTTTATAACGGAGGCTGGCTCCTATCTGTTTTCATGTCTGCATTGGACTTTAACATTAGCCGCCTAACAAAAGGGCCGTGTCAGTTCTCAAGACCCCAGTTCATCCCCTCATTTTACAACCAGATGTTCCTGTTTTATTACATTCGCCTTTCATTATATTCCAAGAAGTTGAGTTTATTTATTTTATATAGCACATTTCTGCAACGAGCCAGTTCAAACTGCTTCACAATATACAGTCACTAATTGTAAAACAAGCAATGAACATTACATTTTGTCAAATGGCATCATCAACACAAATCAAATGCAGCTCTAAACAGCTGGGTTTTCAGCCTAAGCAAACCTTTTCTTGAGTTCTGCACCTCTTCTGATCTTTTCCCAAATATGAGAGTTCATATTTCATATTAGGATTAGTATAGGAGAATACAACTGATCCAACTGTGTGCAGGCAAATCCAACTTCATCCTGCTGCTCGACTTCCCAGCTTCTTTCTGACCAGGAAAATGCCACTCCATGTCCAGAGTGCTAGTTTGTAACAAAATCAACATGTCCACAACTCGACTCCTCTATAAAACTGTGGATTCCTGTTGGTTAAAGTTTACTTTTAGACCAGGTCGTCCAATAGGTGCTCACCAGCAAATCCTTCTCTCCCCACCCTCTAACCTGGCTTCTTAGGCACGTGCCGGTGTGCCCCTTAAAGGTGCAATACTTAAATCTGTCAGAATGATTTCTGTTTCCACTCATTGTAGCACAAGCAGGGTTTACTCAAGCACAGACTGCACATGGAGAAACCTGAAAACCCAAGTTGTAACATATCCATTGCACCCCAACAGGTTTGCCATCTTTAGCCACCATGTGTATGACATATGAAACGTGCGCAAGAGCGCACGTTTCTGGAAGCATACGTAATGACTCAAAGCCATTCTGCGCATGTGATGGCTGCCTTTAATTCAGGTGATAGTAGCTGCGTTTCCACCGACTATGTAAAGTCGTGCAAATTGGAATTGAGAAAATACATTCGTTGAATGGAATCACGGCAATTAAAAAAAAAAAAAGTTTTTGATAAAAAAAATTTTGCACTTGGATGAGATTGTTCAAAGTCCATTGACTGAAAAAAATAAGTGTTCACCGCCTGACTGCCAATTCAGTCCCAAACACTGAGTGAGGAATATTCCCAGCAATCACAAGTGAGACATCAGTTCCAGTTTCACTGAACTCCATTTTATTTTTCATTTGTATATACTGAGCCATTGTTTTGTATTAATGTTTAGCAATTATGAATTTCAGCCAATTTTTTCCAAACAATTTTATCTTTATTTTGGTATATTGTTTTATATATTATCTTATTTATATATTTGTTGTATATATTTTACTCTGTACATACATGTTATTATGGTTTGTTGGCCTCAGTTTATATAAAAAAGTGATAAGATATTTGCTATATATTTTAGATTTCTGCTCTTGTTTGAGCTGTAGTAAAACATTCAGTGGATTTCCATTTATTGAATTGTACAGTTCATCAGCTAAGGTTGGGGGCTGGCGGGCGGGACTGGTCACAAATATTGCAGGAGTGACGGAGACAAACAGCAGGAGTGCGAGGTCGTGGTTAGAAATTCAGCGGGAGTGGGATTAAAGAAATTTGTTGCGCGCCGAGAGCAGGTTCACCATCCAGCAGCAAAACGGCGTGTCAGATAGAAGCTGAATGTAAAAAAACACGCTACACTTCTGGGATTTTCATTCTTAAAAAAAAAATAAAAAATGTTGAAAAACATATTTCATCTTTCCTCCTCTTCATAAAGATGTGCTTCTCTGTGTGAGTCTCTCACGTAAAAATCTCAATTGAAAGTCAGCAGTTGTAACGGGACCCAAATGGGAGAAGGCAGTATGGATGGTGAAGCTGTAAAGCACACAAGTTCAGTCATCTCGCTGTTGTGGTGTAGAACATTTTAAACAGCATAAAATCAGTTATGATTCATCTTCAGGTGTCAGAAATGAGTTGGCAAAAATAAAATATGCTGCAGTGTTTGCGAATTCCTTGAAAATGTGAGTTTTTATCTCGACGCCTTGCTTTGACAAATCTTTATGCGATGCACTGTTGGTAATGCATTCTGCAGCTGAAGAGTCGTAAAGTAACGATGTTTCAATTTCTAATCGATAACAATAATTTAACAACTATTTAACGATAGTTGCGTTTGTTAATAATGTAGGAGGTCAGTGGCTTTGTCGGCCTGCACGCCATCCTGTTAGGTTTACAGGACCGTAAACGTTCATGTGATCAAATAAATGTCTCTTTAAAATTAAATCTGCACAGCCCTGCATCTTCTTCTTCTTCTTCTTTTTCTTCTTCTCAGTGGAGTCAGTTTCTTTGCGGTTGAAGTTAAAGTTTTGACATTTTACAAGAATGCAGTCGCCGGCTGTGATGTATGAGAAAGCGATGATGGGGAGGCAAAACATTAAAAAAAATAAAAAAAATGGGGGAACATAAGTGTATTCCCATTTTAACATCTTAACGAAAAGTGTTTACTATGTAACTGCACAATTCAGTGTGTGCCATCTGTTGTGTCATCCCACGCCGTCTTTGGCCGACACTTTTCACTGAAGGTGAGAATCTTCTCAAGCCCTTCCACACACACGCACACGCACGCACACACACACACACACACACACACACACGCATACATGCACACATTAAAATTCACCCACACAAACCAGTTGCTGCAGAGCTCCAGGAAGGTTTTCTGGGTAAGGGAAGGAGGATATAACTTTAGCGCCATGCTGAGATCCATCTGCTGCGGAGCCGTCCCCCAGGGGCCTGACACCGCGGATGCTGCTGTGTCCCAGTTATCGCTGCTATCTGGGAGCCAAGCACTGGTGGAGTTCAGATGGCTCACAGCAAGAGAGGAAAAGCGGTTACAGGGCCGGCTTGCAAAAAGTATTCCCGTTCTTTGAACTTTTTTTTCTTCCTTTTGACATGTAAGCACCACAAACTTCATTGTATGTCATTTGGGTTGCATAAAACCCAAATGACATAAAGTGGGAATTAGAGCAGGACAACAAGCCAATAATAATAATATAAACATGTGATGAAAATCAATAGATAAAATGTCTGATGGAAAATTCAACACATAGAATATCCACTGAACTCTGGTCCAGAACTGACTGCACAGCATTCTGGGGGAATAGGAAAGACTTTAGCCACTCAAAGTCTCATGAGACATTGAACAAGGCATCAACTAACTCTCTCCCTTTTTGGTTACCTAGCAACGACCTGTTGAGTTACATGCGCAGCAGCAGCAGGTTCAGGTTTCACCACCTTGCGTCATAACTGCTTCAAAATAAAAAAAAAAGGCAGTGGTGTTTAGTGAAAACTGTGGATAAGAGAGGAAAGGTCACACCACCAGTACGGCAGTATTTCAGATATTTACAACAAAAAACGAATTATTGTCGATATCAACTGACATGAAATGTTTATATCGTGATATGCTTTTCAGCCGTATCGTCCAGTCCAAGTTAGAATAATTATGAAGTGGAAGAAAACATATGAGAGCGATGCAGATACTGGTATTAAAGCTAATATCTGCCAAAAAATGTT
Organism: Poecilia reticulata; assembly: GCF_904066995.2. Classification (NCBI taxonomy): domain Eukaryota; kingdom Metazoa; phylum Chordata; class Actinopteri; order Cyprinodontiformes; family Poeciliidae; genus Poecilia; species Poecilia reticulata. The sequence continues at coordinate 8,487,234 of NC_088838.1, forward strand.
TCAGTGCTTCTTTCAACTGATGGCAACAAACTGCGTGTCAAACAGTTGGCATGTTATTCTGAAACACTTATCTTTATTAATTCCGTGACTTTGAATGCACCAGCAGAGTGCGCTGGATTTTATTTAGGGGTATTATGGTATAAAGAGCTCAATGTAAATATGCATCACACTTTTTACTTTATGTTGTTCTATTTTAAAAAATTTAATTAAATTTATGTTTTTGGTTGATGTGACGCAAAGTCAAAATTAACTACACTTCAAGATTTATTCCATAAAACTTGCAAAGCCCGGTGGTTGAGGCGCTCAGCAGTCATTCATCCAGTGGCCCGTTGTGTTTTTGAGTTAAAAAATGTTTAAAGTTGACAGAAAATTTGAAAATATCACTTGATAATAATGTGGTATTGAAAAATTGCAAGATTAATATCTGAACACCAACCATAACGTCTTAAAAAATGCAAACATTTTACAAAGACGTAAATAAGTAATACTTACTCGTGGGGTCACAAGTAAAGCCTGGTGGCCCGCCAGGCTTATAATACACTTGGGGAAACCTTGCACTTTACGGAAAGGAACTGTGAGATGTCTCTGAGTAAAGTACCATGTATTAGTGTTAATATAAAATGCATGTGTGATAATGTCCACATTGGTAAATGCCTGGTTTGAAGTTTGGTAAAAAATTAACTTTTTTTTTAACACCTGCTGCCTTCAAAGTTGAGCCAAAAATCACAAAAGCTCAACATACCACATGGATTTGTTTCTATTTTAGCTTATTTACTCTGATAAATTTTCTTGCACAGAAACACAAATGATTCATTGTCTTGCAAATAATTCTCCTCTGTTAGTAATAGTCACCTCATTAGTCCTACACAGTGATTCAGCCTGCTCTGTAGGGTGCAAGAAAACATGGAGAAAGATGGTGGAAAATGTTTTTCTTTTTTTCATTCAAAGCCTAATTGGGGCTCATGCACATCCCATGTAGGTGCATGAGATAGCAAATTGCTTCAGCAGCTGCTAAGTGCCGTGGTCTGGTCAGCTGTGTTATATTTTACTTCAAAGCTGGTGCTAGTATGTGAGAAAAAAACAATAATCTTTTAAAAAGACTGCAGCGGTATGGTGGACCTGATATCAGTGGGTAGTTTGTCTTATTTAGGCTTGGTTAAGTGGTAATTTGAACTTGGGTTTTAATAACAAATTTAGAAAAGAAGAAGCTATTTTAGCGTTATTATGTGAGATTAAATAGAGGATGAGAGACCAAAATGGAGAGAGGGAAAAAAATTACATTAGAGAGATGAGAAATTTGATCCTGCGTTATAATCATATTTGGCCTTAAATTGCACAGAAGGATCTGGTTAATCTGATTCACTGTTGGGTTGGGTTATATTTTTTGGAATCTGTAAGTCTTTTCTGTGCACTTTCTAAATCTAAAGCGTACTATTACCCACTAAGTTTTACCATGTTGTAAAGAATGGCAATTCTCAAAACACAGATGCAGATGCAGACATAATGCCACGTCAATCTGTATCCAGCTAACACACTTTTTTTGTCTTTGAAGTCTATGATTTCTGTTATTTGAAAAACGAACATGGAATTATAAATTGGTCACATTAAAACAGGCAATCCACTGTAATACATGACATTTTGTGTAACTTTGTAATTTGTGAATTTGACCAAAAAACACGTTTTTTTGTTTTTTTTTTCCCAATTGTCTTACATGCGTCTTTATACTTAAATATTTCAGCTCTTCAATCAAAGTTGTCTTCAAAAATAGGTTCAAATGCAGTTTGTAAATGTTGATTTTATTTATTGGGAGGGGGAAAAAACCATCCAGCAGTTGTTAAATCAGATTTGGAGCTTTGAGAATTAAATCTGCAAACCTCTGAGTTAGGCAGTGGTAACAGAAGAAATATTAGGCAAACGTTCACAGTGCTTCGTTCCGTATTCCTACCACCGAATAAAAACGAGACTTCTGTCCAGTGGTTTGAAATGTCTCCAAATCTCAGTTTCTATCAGTGTATGAGAAAAGATGCAGTATTCAGGTTAGAGGCTCATATAAGGGAAAACCTGAAACCTATAAAAAATAGCAAAATATGTTATAACTATGCACGCTTTTGCTTATTTACAAGACTGGCTGTCTAGGTTTAAAATGTAAAAACCAAGATAACAAAAATACCTGAATTACTGGTAATTGTGAAACATATCCTGCAGGTGCTGTCATGGTTCAGAGTAGCCTTAATTTAATCAGATGGAACTGATTCTTCAAATTAAACCTCTTTCCTTTGTTTTTACTTGCTCTCATACTGTTCTAAGAGAGACTTTGTTTCGGATGCATACATTTTGTTTTGGGGAGAAAGTCAAAATAATGTGCACTATGGTAATAAATGTTCCAGTGACAATCTGACGGAAGAAAAAAAATGTACAAACTTATTTGTTTTCATTGTTTTAGCTAACAAAACATTAGCTAACATTAATATTGTCACCTTTTTCTTTTCTCCTAGAAGATCTGATGTAATCAAACACAGGAAAAGCAGAAACTGTCATCATCGTTAATTCCACCAAATGTTGCAATTCTAAAATGTATTAGAAAAATCTTTTTGGCAGTGGCTAAAAATGGATTTTTCCATGTTTTTTGTCCCATCAGGTGTAAGCAGCTGACGTACCCGGAGGACCTTCCTCAGATCTCCGTGGTGTTCATCTTCGTGAACGAGGCGCTGTCGGTGATCCTCCGCTCCGTCCACAGCGTGGTCAACCACACGCCGGCACACCTGCTGAAGGAGATCATTCTGGTAGACGACAACAGTGACAGTGGTAAGATCATCTTATGGCGTTGTTTACGAAATTAAATCTAAATTTAGGTACAACTTGCTTTAAAGAACAAAAAAATAGTAGCAAAAAAGAAAAAAATATAATCAGTGAATCAGTACAAGACGACCTTGGTAGATTTTTTTTTTTTTTTCACAAACATTTCCTCAAATTGCTTTTCAGATTGTACATCAAACTATCAGCGTGTTATAGATTTGATTATTCAATCGTTTCAATTACTTTTCGATAGTTAAAATGGGGCATATGTTAAAGCACGTGAATGTGATTTTACGTTTGTTCATATGTTCTATGTGTTTGAGAAACAGAAGAAAGTGAATAACTCCTGAAGGTGAACACATCAGTGTGAGGGTTTTAAAATAGCTTAAAAACAAGAACGAAGTAAAGTGGCGGGGGGGATGGGTTTTATCCATCCTTCTTTAAGCTGCTGCATACTGCTGTCTCCATAGCGATGTGGGCAAATCCTTTAGTTACATCTATGCTGTGACGCCCACACCAGCTGACAGCGTTTTGGTTCCACATCCCAGGAGCTTTTCTGTTTGGACGGTTGACGGGTCGTCAGCTGGGTTACCGACCACACTGGGCTGCTCCTCGACTTGGCACGAAGAAACAAACCTGCCTCGTTTAGGATCGGCAGAGGAAACTGGTGCTTTAATAGCATACTGAGTGAAGGCTGATGAGGATTCACCAGTGCCTGGTCTCTGCTCCCCGCTGAGGAGCTCACTGCCTTCCTTCCAAAGAGGGAACGGTTAAAAGACAGCGAAGATACGGAAACAGAAACTGACACCACTCCCCTCTTTAGATCTGTCAACCCTCAAGTTTAGGCTTAACGGGTTTTGATTTTTCTTTTCTAAAGTACACTTAAAAATGACCTAATTTGAATGTGATATCTAGAGTATGTCAAAAGTATGCATAAAGTGTAAATGCAAATCAAGACGAGGACTACCCCACTAAAACAAGATTTCATCGTAAGCAAACACAAAAGCTGATTGACACATTGTGGAGGAAACGCATTTCAGCCACTTGTATGTCATTGTTTCAGTCACCTCCCAGAGCTTGTGACCACAGATGAGGGCGGGAACGTAGATTGACCGGTAGACTGCTACATTGGTGACACAGCCAGTCATATTGTATTAATGCTACGATGATTGAAGCTTCCTTGTGCATACATTCCCTCGTTAGCTTCAAATGCATGTTGTCATTTGAAAATGAGCGATTACACCATTTGGTCACAGGAGAGACTTTTACATTTTACTTTTGTAAGAGGTAAGTCTTTAAATCCCCAGTAGAACAGGACCAGGTGTTTTCAGGTAAGGAAATGGAGTGAAGTGAAATCTTGAAGTAGTTTTAGAGCAAGTAACAGCTGTGTTTGCTTATTGTTATGACTGCTCAGGGATAACTTAAATCAGCCACAGTTAATTTAATGTCAGCAATGGACTTCTTGACTTTGTGAAGTGAGTAGAAAGTGGAACCTAATGCCTCAGTGTTATTGTACAACAAAATGTGAGAATCAAATTTTTATAACATGGTCATAACAAATACTTAAAAAAACCATGGAATCCCCTCTTAAAATAAAATCCATCCTTTAAGAAAAAAATATATTTGGTGGCTGAAAAATCCCTTTGTAAGACTTATTAATTGTTTGAATAAAACAACTTCTGCTTCAAGTATTGGTACAGCTAACAGTTCTTGGAAAAGAAATGCAGTTGAAGCTTTTTTAGAGTTTCATCAAAATTTCTAAGACTTTTGCATTAGCATACCGTGATATTCTGTCCTCCTGGGGTATAAATATTTAATAACTTACAGTAACATTTCTTCTTGCCTCTGTTCACTAGTCTGGACGAACCTCTTTATATTTCCAACTTGTGCTGTGCACAGGATGGTAAGGGAAGACTAGGTGAGGTTATAAAACGACTTTGGACTTATTCAAATTACCGTTGGCTATCAGTTCTGCCACAGCGGTTATTTAAAACACATTTCTTTTTGAAGATGGGTTTGCATTACCCAAATGCTGCACACTTGGGTAACAGATCAGAAAACAAATCAAAGCCCACCAGCAAATCCACCACTAAAATAACACAAAAAACTAAAAATCTAAATGAAAGTTTGTGAGTGGCCTAGTTAAAGTCCAACCATAAGAACAAGTGAAATAATGTGGAATATAGGTTGTTCATGCACTTCTGACAGAATTAAAGCAACATTAGACAAAGGCCAACACATGTGAAAGTGCCATTCCTTAACACAAATGCTTAATTATTTAGGGAGTAATTAGTTTTTCACATATAACCAGGTTGGTTCAGATAATTATTTTTTACATTAATAAATGAAAAATATTTTTAAAACATCTTTGTTTGATATTAATATTTTATTGATGATATAAAACATGTGTGACAAAAAAGTAAAAATAAACGAACATTTTAAAGTGTGGGGCGAAAAATAGCCATCTATATCAAATGACATGGCTGTCTATCTTGTTTGTTTTTTTTTTAATTTAAAATAATGAATACATCAATTCTATTCCCACTAATTAAATGTTAAAGAGATTGCCTAATTGTCTCAGTGATGCTCCAGGCACGGAAACTCATTAGTAATGTCAAAGCAAAACAGTCTTTACCCACAGAAATGTAGCCAAATTAAAATTGATACCAGGCCAAATTTGCTGGCATGGTTCCGTGCAATGTCGCTAAACGACCTCGAGGTGTTTCCACCGTCCGTTTGCTTTTTGTATCTTTAATAAAAGGTCATTTTCAGGTCTTTACCGCATTTGTCAGCCCCTCTTGTCGGAATAACTGTCTCCCAAATCTGACGGCGACTCGTGCTGAGTAGATTTTCGGTGACTGCTCTGCCGCAACATTGCAAAATTAACATTAGCATGACCTTTTCAGGAGGGCCCTGCCTCAGCTCAAATGTGACTGGAACACGTTCGGTTTCAGGGACAGGCAGTGGCATTTGGCTGGTGATGGAGATCTTCATTCACAGCAACAGCTCCAGCAATCTTACTTAGCATTTCCGCTCCCATTGATTACCTTTTTGCCTCATGTGTCAACCGGAGTGACTCCAGGTTATTGTTGTTCCCGACGCTTAAAGCACAGGAAGGCCTAATAAAGGCTACAGGATCCTGATTCAGCACCAATTTATGAGTTAATGATTCATATAATGAAAACAGGAGATAAACTTAGCGGCAGCTGAGTACAGCTCATAAAATTAAATTTAAGTGATGATAAATGACTTAATCATTGTGTATATTAAGTCCTGCTAAAGCTTGTGAACATAGGATTGGCTTGTTAACGCTGGGCAGAAAAACGTATCCGACACGGCAACAGAAAATGTGAATAAGATGATGCAGAGTTTTATTTACAGACATTTACATCTGCGGCCCTTTACTTACCTTGTAGTGTGACACAATACAAGGAGTAATCTTTACATTTGACTGAAAAGAGAATTTAAAAAAAGTTATATTGCCTTTTGGCATTAGAAAATATATTTTATTTGGATTTTTTTAAAAATATATGATAATTTTTATTAAGTTATTCTTTGAGCTGGCTCTGACGGTGCATATAATGAGCTCAGTCGTTGCCAGGCTACCAACAAATCTCTTTCTTAGCCATTTTTCAACCTTCCCTTATATGAATTTTATATGCCCGAGTGGTTTATCTTGGCTGTTATTTTGTGCACAGTGGTTAAAAAAAAAGAAAGAAAGAAATGGCACAGTCTCTTGAAGCTTTTCCACCTCACTCTATTCCTTTGCTCCTTTATGTCATGCTTCCAAGCCAGGATCTGTTCTCAGACTGTGGCTAAGCTCGCTCCCGTAGGTTACAAATACATCTCGGCGTAAACATCCACTTTTAAAGTTGGTTTTAAAGTACAGGAAAGGTACGTTCACTTTACCAAAGAAGGAACAAGTACAAAACTCAGGAAGGCTGGCGACAGCAGACCTACAGAAGATAAGTAGATCCACCACTGGAAGCGGTATTTTAGAAAAAAACATGCAGAAAAGATCCATGTTTTTCAAAAAGTCGTGTAATAATCTGGGTGTTGGTGGCTTGACTTACAGATGTCAAACTAGCCAGTTTTGTAAATGACAGTGGAGGGAGGGAACAAAGCTGTTTAGTCCGTGTTGGCCGCTCTTCCAGATGTTAAATCTACATGAACAGTCATTTTGTACGACTTGGCACTTCTCTTTTCGCAGTAGAGGATGCTTGTTTGTAGTGCAGGCAATTTTCTGTAAGCTTCATAGCGTTGAGCGTCATACGTCATGGACAAACATCAGCAGTCGGGTAAAATTTAAAACTTGAACAGTCTACACCTTCAGGAAGCAATCGTTTATCAATAGCTCAGAGTCCAGCCCCTCTGGTAAAAACCAGACCCTTCTTGTACACTTTGCTTTGTACAGACTAACAGTGATCCACATAGGTGAATTTGAAAAGTTTCACAACTTTTTTTTTTCTTTTTTTTCCTGCTGTAAGGAATAATTTTACTACAGCACCAGGTGTACTGGAAATGATCGTTGAGAATCTTGAAGAGTAATTTTCATAAAAACACTTTTTCAGTAAGTAACAAACCACTATAACTAAATGTATGACTTCTAGGTCTTAACAGAGTGGATGCAGTTTCAGTAGTTCACTGCAGTCATTCAGTAATGTTTCTATAACAATTTTCTCAAACAAGTTTTCCCTTCAATACCATAATATTCCTTAAAGAGTCTGCTATAAATTTATTTCCATTCATACTACTGTATGTTGAATGGTTATTTTCTTTCATGTTCTACTTGAAAAGTAATGTGTTGAAATGTGTTCAGTATGTTTTCTTTTCTTTCTTTCTTTTTCTTTTTTTTTTTTTACTATCGGCTCAGGGGGTTGTTGTCCTGCATTTCTCTTTTTCGACAAAGTCCAAAGATGATTACACTCTAAAAGCTTTAAATGTGCTGTAGCTCCAGGTCAGGCTGGTCCTGACGGAGTCATGCTGAACTGGCTTTGGACCTCCAGTCAGAGCACACAGAGCTTCAAAGATGCGTGTTTGCTCGGGGAGTCAAAATCCGACTTTTAGCAATAACTCATGTAACATAGAATGTAAAAGTAGAAATCTCTTGTTTAATTAATTTTTTTAATTAAATAGCATTTGGAACCAGTGCAACCAGTGTGCTGAGACACTTTGTGACATAAAAAAATATCCCATGGCGGGGTTTAGTTTTTTTTTTTTAGTCTCTTTAACCAAAACTATTCAGTTAACTAGGAATTTTTTGCTATTTTAAGAAAGTAAATGAATGTTTCATGGGACACAAACTGTTTTAAAAAATCTTTTAATAGAATTTAGTTTAACTCAGGGTTTATTAGTGAGTATGTTGTTACTTTCTGCGTCACCTTCTTTGTTGTTACAAATAAACTAGATGTTTTGTAAAATGTCAAATTATGTTTCAGAGTTGATTATGGAATTATTAGGTCAAGGTTTGACTATTCTGTTTTAGAGTTTGAACTGGAAACACATGGGTGTTCAAACGTCTTAACAATTGTCAAAAAACCCTTCAGTGTTCGTAACAATGTTAAGCTATGAAGGCTAAACTACGTTTAGCATCATGAACAGCTATAGGTTAGCCATTCCTGGTATTCGTAACGTGATCGTTTTTACTGTATCTTTTTTTTGTTTTTTCATCATGTCTGTTTTAGACAAGCACCCAAAACACAGTGTTAGGAAATTCAAAGAAGTTGATTCTTCCTCAGTTCTTTAATTCCTCGTACAAAAGGAAGTAAAACCATTTTCATTTTTACAACAACAATAAATCTCAAACATCTTCTGTACAGGCAATCATACTGGGATTATTGCAAATTCTGTTTTTGTTAAAAATTTTGCTTTCCTATGAATAAATGAACCAATAATCAAATATACAACCTCTGCTTCTTTGAAATGCTTCCCATTGTTGCATAGAGTTTTAAAACTCCTAGCACCTGCCAGCCGGTATTTTGACCTGGAGAATCGGGACATGCAACATGTTTGATGTCACCATATAGGATTTCTGTTCAGGGATTATAGGCTGGTCACTCCATGACATTGATGATGTTGTTTGGAACCAAGATGCTCCTCTCTTACCTGCGTGTGTGTGTGTGTGCTATTGTCTTGTTGAAACACCAATTGATGGGATATTTTTACTTTGGCTTAAGGCAGTGTGGATCCTTCAAGAACTTTGATTTCTACAGCCTTACCCACAATCCCTGATGTGCAATAAAATGTCTGGACACATAGGATAAGAAATATTACCACAGCATAATGTCGAAGCCACTGTGCTTGAATTCAGTGTTTAGAGCAGTGGTTCTTAACCTTTTTTGAGGTACCGAACCCACCAGTTTCATATGTGCACTCACTGAACCCTTCTGTAGTGATAAATAAAATATGATTTTTTTCCCCCCAAATTCAAGACATATTAGTTGGGTCACCCCAAGATCACCCAGTCTTCTTAAAAGGTGGAGTCTCTGAGAACAGTTCTTCAACATATAGTCAGTGTTTTCAACAAAGTTGAGCTGACTGTCCATGAACGACCGAAGGTTTTTAAAATTTGCCACAGTTTCAACAGGTTGGCCATCGAGAGAAACTGAAACCACCTTAAGGTCTTGTTTAGATCATTTAATTAGCTCTACATTCTTAAGAGAATGAAAAATTAATAATAAATAATAAAGACTTTGCGGTATTCTGATTTAGTAAAGTAATTATATTAGTTGTGTTACCACCCCCACGGCACTAGAGGCAGTAGCAACCCCGAAAAGATGTGACTATGGAGCAGGTTTAGAAGTACACCGAAAGCTACAGAATTTGGTTAAAAACTGTGAGCTTTGCTGAAGTAAATAAAGACACAAGTTCAAATCCATGCTGAGAGTGGAGCTCCTTCAATCAGTGCTCCTTCGCAGCTCTGATTGGCTAAGCAATGTAACGTGATCCTCTGCAGCAAGTGCCGGCAAAGCGGGGCGCGTCATCACGACTTTACACATGTGTGTCTTTACCGCCGCGGCAGAGGCTCCGCCAAACCCCTGAGACCAACTCATCGAACCCCTGGGGTTCGATCGAACCCAGGTTAAGAACCACTGGTTTAGAGCAAACGTCTAACATGTCACCTGCAGCCCTTAGATCCAAAAGGACAATCTTGCTTGCATAAGTACACAAAATGTCCCACCAATGTCCTAAAGCGTTTAATTTTTTGAACATGGTGATGTTTCGGTAACAGCGACATGTATGTCATGACCGTTGGCTCTGTTAAATTTCTATTTCTTTACTGGCAAACTATTTCACCTCTAGGAATAGATTTCATTTTACCTTAACAGGTAATCTGGTTGATGATGTAGGACTTATGTTAATTTTAACAGAACTGTATATCAGGGCACCAAACCTATGCCTCAGTTCCACTCAGCAGTATGGCACAGAAAGATTTGACATGGTTTGGTTCGGTATGTTATTCCCACCAGCGACTGGACTCTCAATGGGCAATGAAATGCTTAAGGTAGTATCATACTACTGTAACGACAAATGTGACGAACTAGTATGTCTCATTCTTGTTGGAAGCAGTCACAATTTTCCGTCCCCTAATCAATGGACTATGTTGTGCAGTTCTGGCCTTACGGATTTCCTGTGGACGTACAACTGAAGTGGCCACAGGAATGGTGTGAAACGGGTCGGTTGTATGGGCTGCTTTTACACTGGAAACGGAAAAAAAATACCGTAATAATAACATAATAACAGCTCAGACTAAAACAGCACCAGCACAATTTATACCGTGCGGATTTTTACATCACAGCATGTTGTTGCCCTCCTGTTGCTCAGTGGATCTAGATTTACCCCAATATTTCACTCTTGCTTGATTTTTGTTTAAGAAATGATGAAATAGCTACATGTGCTAATGTAGAAACACCAGAGCGCCCTAAATGAAAAGAATCCTCAAAGAAACAACATTAAAGGGAAGGTTGTAGCGACTCGTCCGTTGCTTTAATACACTGCCAGAAGCTAACACTTGTTTTCTTCCAGGGTCAATGCTTTTAAGTTCAACCTCCTTCCTAACAGCAGACGCCACAATATATTAAGACCTTCAGCTGGAAAAGGACTCCTGACAATCCTTCCGCTCACTATGTGTCCTCAATCACACAGGCGAGGGATTAGACTGGCATTTTTTATTTATTTTTTTCTCTCACTGGCTGATTTATATTGCAAGCCAAAGTCAGCAGCTAGGTGTGGATACCGCTCAGAGGCGTTGTCCCACAAGCGTCCTTATTAATCTCTCTTTCAGAAAGTGGAACGCTCAGCAGTAACCCAGAGGAGAAGCTCAAACAACCATCAATCCTCCAATAAAACACAGACAGCAATTTGCGAACCTCGCTGTAACACGCACACGTTGCTTCCGCCGAGGACAGCCGGCAGCGTGTGCGAGCATCCAGGACGTAAGATGTAATATTACAGCAGGAATAAATACATTAGTAGAGAAATGCATCATAGGGGACGCTTGTACATTGTTTGTTACACAGCAGCCCTTGAACAAGAGGCTTTTCTTTATTTGTCTTGAACAGCATGAATTTCTGAGGGAACGCCGGATTATTATGTTCGTTGGGAAAATATTACACCCTGACCTAAAGGAATCAAACGCCTTTCTCCTCTTGGTCAAGATGAAAAACGGTCCTTTATTACTTCTTTTAAATGCACATGTTAATTTGAGGACATTATAAGAATCAATCTGTGTTTCATTGAAGACGTATTGTTGCTTTGAAAAGAAAAGGTCAAAATTAAAATAACTTTGCCCTAAATGCATTCAGGCCTCTAAACGCAGGGGTTCAACTTATTTTCCTACCAGCACATGGCTTTGCGTATTGTAGAGTAAATGAACTTAAGTTGCCTTTTTTTTCTCTCCTTCAAGTCACATTTTCACATTGGAACAAGTACGATTATATAGTGTTCAATTTATCTAGACAGCTAATATCAGCCGATGCCGATAATATTGTGCATCCATAGTATAAATATTTTTAACATGTCAATTTAGAATAAAAGGTAAATTAAAAAAAACATATTTATGTTTCAAAATTCCCTTTTTGTCTTTATTTTATTAGCTGTTAGACATGCCTGCCTGTTTCCAATCATAAACGATCCTCTTGATTGAAAGAAAATGACTTTTCCACTGGAACATGTTGCTGTAAGACTATGAGAATATTTCAGAATCTTTGAGCTTTCTTGTGTTTTGTTATTGAATAAGACGTGATGCGAATATGTATTATATGTTAATATTAAAGGGGATCCCCTCCAGCTGTTTTTTCTTGTTGAAATTTTCATTGCAGCTTTTTATGCAGAATCCAATGTAGGTGGCATAATTAAGCATAATCTTCTAAACAAGCCAGCAGATATGTTTTCTAACCTTTGGTAGTGGGTTGAGGCTTTATTGAGTTATATTAGCTACATTTTACTTGATTGAGACATAAATGGAAAACTTTTTTTTGTTGTTGGCCTATTTAAAAACAGTCATATGAAAACCAGTCGTCCTGTTTTTCCTTCTCTGTCCCAGTAAGTATAAGGCACTTGCCTCACATGTGTAACAGCACTTTTTATGCACAAAGCTATTTGAAGTACAGCGCCGAACATCAAAAGAAATACAGAAAGAAAATTAAGCTTAAGCATAAAGGCATCGGGTAAAATACAAAAATGTTAAAACGCCGATTAGTAAATGTTTTTTTGTCAGGAGCTCATTAGTCTGATTCATTTGATCAAAAACTGCTGCAGAGACGATTTAGTAGCGCTGATTTAAAGGAATCAGCAGTTTCTGCACTTCAGGTTTTCATGGAGTTTGTTTCAGAGTTGAGGAGCATAGAAAGCAAATTGTGTCTGATCTGGCCTCAGAGGACCTGAGGGGTCTGAAGAGCAGCTTAGAAATGTATTTCAACACAAGAACGTTTAGTTCTTTAAGGATCAATAACAGAATTTTTCAGATTATTAGACACTTTAAATGTATGACAGAGATGATGTGAATATGTACAAAATGTGAGTTTTAAAAGCTGTTTTTAGTTATAAAGGGGTAAAAACGCTTCTCAAACCAACTGGCCATGTCTGCCTGAAAAGTAACCGGTCTCTACTTACAATAAAAAAAATACAAAGTGATTCCCACCGTTTTGCTTTGTTCAATTTCAAAAGCCACACCAAGGCCTAATTACTGTTTGACTGGAGAACCAGAAACACAACATGAAGTAGGTTAAGAGACCTCAAAAAGCCACATGTCATGCCTGAATCTAAAGAAATTACAAACCAGATGAGAAACATTAGCAATGACATCCATCATCCTGAACAAGGTTTTTTTTTTTTTTTCTAAGACTTTTGGAGCCACAGCTAATAGTGCCACAGCACTTTGTTTGAGATGCTTGGCATAACCTTAAGTGGGTCTTTCCATGCTAAAAATCTCCAGTTTTGCTAAAACAAAAAATATTCTGTAAAGAATAGAAAACCAAAATCCCTCCAGTAGCAGTTCTTGTAATCGCTTAATGGCGAAGGATTTATCCGGTTTTCTGTAGCAGTCCAGGTTGGTTTAGATTTGATCCCACACTAAATGAATTCATCGTCATAAACGACTCCTTGCATTCACTCTGGTTATTTTTGTCTGTTCATCTCTGAACTAAACAATGCCGGGCCTCATTTGGCTCAATCCACTTCATCATGACGATCATAAAGGCATTGTCTTGGATTATCTTTCAACATAAAGATCTCCATAGTAACTGTTATCTGATTCAACCTGTTTCAATGACTGTATTTTGACTGAAATAACTGTGTCAGTGTGGAGAAATGCAATCTTTTTTTTTATGCGTTTAATACTCAAGTTTATTTGATTCTCACTTCCTTACACCAAGATACACTTGTTCGCTGTTCGGGCCTCGGCCTATTGATCGCAGTGGAAAGAGTAACAACTTACAGGCTGCTACAGCGGTCGTAGCAAATGACAGTATAAGAAATCCTGCCTTGAAATAATGTAACCTTATATGGGTAAAATCCTTTTTTTTTCTTCTAGAGATTTTCTTCCCTCGTTTGTTGAATCAGATATGAATGCAGTTTAAGCCGATACCGAATATAAACATGCAGATTTAGTGAACACAGCATCCAAGGCATCTGTTTAGTGTTTTTATTTGTTTTTTTGTTTTTTTTGTTGTATTGTAGGGTGTTGTTGCTCTTCTAATTAGCACTTTTTCAGTGCGATCCTCTCTTTCCCAGTGTTGAAGTATCCTCGAACGACACGCCGGAGTTGTTGTCGACCTTGTAGCTGCGAATCTGTGAGGTGGATGTATGATGAAGAGGGATCTAAATCTGGAGCGCAGTATGGCATCCTGTAGGTGTGAATGAGTACAAAGGAATCTTATTTTGCTTCATTTTGCTGGGAAGTAGTGAATGCAATTTTGTGCGTTTTGAAATTTGATCTTGCATTTAAATATGTGGAACCATTATATAACACATTTGTGTTTTGAGGCTTAATTGTTATTTAAGGGCTATATTCCAACCCATTAGTGGCTGTCGGTTTATTTACTTGAATGATTCAACACTGAGAAGACCAGAATGCCTCTTTCTTGTTGTTTGTTATTCGTTATTTGATGTAATTCATGCAAACCAAAGATTTATTTTCCCTTAATTTATACAGAAATAACACTTTTCAAAAACAGATTGACTTTACACGTCTAAATCTTGATTTATCATTTACTTTTTACTTTTAAGTTACTTTGACTTTCTGTGTAACACAACCAACAATTTTTAAAATTAATTTTAGACAGTCAGAAAGGATGTGAGAATCTTTTATTATTAATATTTACATCTGTTTTTTTGTTTTGTTTTTGTTTTTTTGTTTTTTTTAGTGGAGCTGAAATTTAACTTGGACCAGTACGTGAACAAACGCTACCCGGGCCTGGTGAAGATTGTGAGGAATAACAAGCGGGAGGGCTTGATCCGAGCCAGGATCCACGGCTGGAACGCCGCCACGTCTCCCGTCGTTGGCTTCTTTGACGCTCACGTCGAGTTCAACACTGGCTGGTAAGAAAAGGTCACGTTTAACAGGGGGGAGTCCAAGCTGCTGCTTTGTTCTCGCTCACCTTTGCCTTTGTACTTGGCTTGTTTTTTAAAACAGAAGGATGTCATGTAACAGCATGTGTAAAAAAAAAAAAAAATATGTTCTGCAGTTTGGTCTGGTTCTGATATAACACTATATCAAGCTCTAACTGATACATCACTATCTACACAATGGCTCAAAACATAAATGTGGGTTTTTAGATGCTCTTTTTTAATGTGTTTCTCCATTATTAGCACAACTGCAGCAACTGATAAAGTTAATCTTGAATGATGACATGCGCTGCGCAGGGCAAGGGTGTGAGTAGCACATACACAAAACGGATTGAAACTGCTAAGACACGGCCCCTCACTCTGATTGGTTGTTTCTGACTGGAGCGTTGTGTTTCAGCAGTAAGGACCACAGGGAGTTGCAGTACGTTTTTCTGATTCACTGTAAATCCAGAAAAAAAATCGTCTTTTTTTTTCGTTTGTGATTATATCAACATTTTTAGAACGCCATGAATAGCATGCTACGTACCAGTCTCGGTACTTGCACCACATATTGAGAGCCCTTGCTGTAAAACATGTACATTCAACATGCAGTCCTGGCCATTTCAGCTCAAAGTAATTTTATCCCTGGGTGCTGCACTGATTTTGGTGGAATGAAATTACTTCCCGGGATCTCACCATGTCTGCCCGTTTCATAAGTTTACCAGCAAGCTGAGATCGATGCAATTGGCACCTAATTTGCGCTTGTCACCTTGTCAGTATTTGAAGATGAAGTGTAGCGGCGGTTTCCTTGCAAGCTGCCTGGAAGGCAACAGTTCGACACGGGAGGAAGAGACGGCTGGAGGGAGAAGTGGAGGAATCGAGGAGGACAGCAGCTTGTGACACTTGGGTCTCACATTAGTAAAAGTCTCTGGGTGATCCGGTGCTTCGAGCAGAGTAGATGGGTGAAATTGAAACAAAATATAAAATGATTGTCTTTTCTTCACCAGGTCTGCCACAAAAATGACATAAATCTTTACCTTTAAAAGATAAAATAATTAAAATTATGTTCATTTATTCACAATCAATGCAATTCCAACTTTAGTGTACGGTTGCAGCTAACAATTATCTTACTAATTAATCAGTTGTCCTGATGATTCATTGAGTAATTGGATTAAAAAAAAACGACACATTCTGCGGGTGTTTCATGTAACCACTTAAGCTTTTTTTTATATTGCATTAGAAACAGGTTAAAATATGCAAATAAGCAAATGATTCAATTATTTTTTTGACTCAGAAAATAAGAATTCTGCTGCCTAAAAAACATTACCACAACATTCCCTTAGTGTACCCTTAGTTATTTGTAGCAAAGGATACATCTGCAGCTAAAGAAATGCTTTTATTCATTTATTGGTTTGAATTAAAAATTGGAAAGCATAATGTAAGTAATAGGAGTTTTTTTCATTGGGCGAAGCTAACATTATGCCTCTTGAAGAGTTTTGGGTCTTAAATGCAAAATGTATGTATTTTCTTGTAAAAAAATTTCAACTTCATTACTCCTTCCAGTATGTTGTTCTTTCAGCAAATTTCCAATTTTTTATAAATCTGTTTACCCCAGTTAATGATTAATCAATTGCTAAATCAGTTTACAATTATTTAATCAATTCTAACAATCAATTAGTCACAATTAATCATTTCAATCCTGCTCCAGGGTGATGAAAATATGAAATAATTTTCCATAGATCTGTAGGAATGCTTGTACAAATCCTGCAGTGCATCAGAATCTGATGTTTCCTTCAGTGTGTAAATCTTCCAGGCTGTTGTTCTCTTGACATTTTGATATAAACTGCTAACAATTAAAAACTAAACATGATTATGCAGATTGTAAAAATTCTACAATAACCCTGCAATACATTTGGAAGTTGTCACTGGCCCACTTTTCCTGTGGTGTGGGACTGAAAAGAGACATCTGATTTGACAGTGGACAGGAAGTGATGACACGACAGTTTCAGATGGAACTGGAAAATGGCCAAGGGATTAAATCATCTTCTGGCTTTATGTAAAATATTGCAGTATGGCCTAGTTAACAATGTAACCGTTTGTGGATATTCCAGTGATAATTTCTTTTTAACTTAAGCTTTGCAATTCTTTCCACTATTTCAGAAAAAAAACATGTTAAACTCAACTTGTAGTGTTTAGATTCTTCTAATTTTTCAGCATATATTAAATTGTTTTTGACACATTCCCAGTGCACATGACCAGTGACACTTGTATTATTTATTATTCATTGATAACTTTTATAGCTGCAGCTTGCTTTAAGTGCAAACGTGAATAAATTCAATCCAGTCAAATGAAATATTCTGAGTGCCGTAAGTGTTTTCACACTCACTGAAGAACAAAAAGGTCAAAGGCTCTGAATGCCCCTGAGCTTAGAGCAGAGCTAATATATCTGTGTGATTCTGACTTGTGCAATAGTTAATAAATGAGTCCACATTAATAATGAAACAGTAAACTGTAAATCAACATCCAATTTTTAAACAGTTATAAGAGTTCTGCTTTGAGATCTAACACCGGCCTGTACACAATTTCTGAATTTAGGTATAAAGCTGAACTTACTACAAGGCTAATTTTACGGTGGTGTTCCTAACAGAAAATATTTGGTGCACCAGTGCAACCGGTACACAATTGTGGTGCAAATCCGTCGGAACGCTGACCTTTGACCTTTGAGTCAAGACCCCTGCCGTGGTACCACTTGAATTCCCAAACACCCTGAGAGCAATCTATTACTTTACAAATATTTGTTCACTCTGTCTGCATCCCTTGATTCTTGTTTTTTTTTTTTTGGCCACAAAAATGACTAGAAATGTGATTTCAATTATTTTTAAGGGTTTCCCATACTTTTGGAATTATAGTGTCCTTGGATGCTGACAAATAAGTCTGTCACAATAAACTAACAAGTTAATCACATGATTTAAATGGGCTTGATAATTCACATACAGTTGATTATTATTTTTTTGAAGGGCAATTTTGTTTAGAGACTTTATAGTCCATTTTACTTGCAGTTTTGATTTTGTGTGGGTTTTTTATTTGTTTTTTTGGTTGTGTTTTATTCTAGAATGACTTCCAGTTGCATTGTGGCATGTTCTGGACAAAATTTAACTTTTCTGGTCGTCGAGAAGGCCAACTTCCATTATTCTGCCATTATCAATATATTATTGTGAAATGGCCTCAGAAACAACAATGTTATCATTTATTGCAACAATTTCTGGGATAATTTATCGTCCCGCAAAACGTTGTCACCTTGATAGACCTGCTCACGAATCTCCTGAAGTTTATTTAGCTCAAATAAAAACATTTGAAGGGAATGCAGCTTGCAGAGGGATGTTTTAATGATCCTTGGTTCATGGCGGGAACGCGACCCGCAGCTCAGAGGTCACACACGGCACGCCAACCACTCAGGAAGCGGAGCACATGAGAATCTGCATCATTGCCTAATGATACAGATATTAATTGACACCTGTGCGGTTCCTGCAGCAGTTCTCCCATCTGTTCTTTCCATAAATAGACGTACATTTCCTTCCTTCCCCCCAATATAGCCACTCTCACCTCCACGCAGCGTCATCATCTCCACCCATCTCCATTCTCACTCCGGCCCGTCACCAAAATAGTCCGTGGCCTTAGCTTTACCTGCTGCCAACGTGGGATTTGTTTTTCTCCCAGCTGCCATCCTCACAAACCTACGCAGACACACACACACACACCGCCTCACCGACAATCAGTCATCTTCGTTTTTATATGACGACCAGCAGCAATAGCTTTTCCTGCCTTCAGATCTGCTTTTGCGTGAGGTTTTATTTACTGAAGTCAAAGAAAACGAGAGCGGCGTCGCTGTGATCTTTGTTCAAGTGCCATTGCCGGGTGGAAGGATATAGCGACGGAGGAGATGACAGGCATCTTCAAGAAGCGCATTTGTGGTTCTTTTCTATCAGAGTGTGTGTGTACGTAGATATATATATATATATATATATATATGTATGTGTGTGTGTGTGTGTGTGTGTGTGTGCGTGTGTGTGAATTTATCTCGGTCTGTTTGCCTACAAACACTGAATAACGCTCTGCTTTATTCAGATAGATTCACTCATGTTATCTGCAGTTCCTGTTTGTTAGAACGGGAAGAATACCTATTTATCATAATATGATTATTCACCATGGCACATGCATTGATAAGTGAGATGGATGGTAGCTGAGATGTTGTGGTGAATCTCCCCTCAATGACCTTGCACTCTCTACCTGTGCATACTGAGCCAGAGACAGTGCTGTCAGCTCCTGGCTGCAGCTCTGTGATTCATTGGCGAAGGCTTCCCCTCCAGGGGGCTTGAGGGGGAGAGGGGGGGGTACATTTGCAGCTGAAACGTATCGCTGGTTCACATTATTATTAAGGCAAACATAATTGCATCGTGCCGTATACGGTGCGTTTGAAAGCAGCGTTCCATTCCCTCACACCGCGCCGCCTTATGAGGATTTAAGAGGCTGCTGGCTGTCACTGCAGCAGCGACGGAGTCTGAATACCGCAGCTCTGCTTTTGGTACAATACGAGGATGTCAAACTGTAGCTTAGGTTACTGAGGTGTTGCGTCAACCGCCGGTCCGTCCCTGCCAACACCTGATAATGATTCAGCCCTGTGACAGCGATTGTTTGTCACGGCCTAAACAGGAGCGTGCTGTAAAGAAGCAGATTAGGAGGAAGTAAAGGCGCCATAATTAGGGCCAAGCGTTTCCATAGCGTCAACCGCCGCGGCTGTTCGGAAGCGCGGGGAAATTGATATTTATTTGGCTTCTGGAGTCAAATCTGTGGTTGTTAACAATTGATGATAACCGGAGTTACGGCTGCTCAATGCCGACTGTAACGCTGAAGATAATATTGCTGTTGCAGGGAGGTTTTAACAAGTGCCACGCTACAGACAACCACGCTTTGATGGATTTCAAACATGCCACTGCCTTTATGAGCCATTAAGAGCATCTGAGAACAAGACAAACTGAAGTTCAGAAAACTAAACCTAGATCAAATCAACCTCTTGTATTTACTGAGTATGTCATACTTGCCACAGCTTTAACGTAGAGTGCTTTGTATAAAAAAACATTCACATAGTTTGGAACTTTATCCGCATTTTGGCACGTCATGATGCCAAATACTATTTACTTATTGGTTTTTTATTAGAGACAGATCCAATATTAACATCAGTATCGGCCTTGGTTTTACTTAGGGATATTAGATGAGCTTGTAGTCGTAGTGGTGCAGAGATACTTTAAATTTATGGCACATAGCTTTTTTTATTCTTAGCAAACGTGAATTATGCTCCAATCATACTTTGTGCATTAGCAGCTGGATTGAAGTGAATGGAAAAAAGCCTTAACAATTCTGATCCTCAGATCTCAGGCTAAGCTGACCTCCAAATCCAAAGAAAGGAAACAAATGATACAGATATATGCTGCTTCCACAACTGTTCAGTGTCTCACCACATCCTGGGCAAATACATTTGGAGTGAGTGCAGAATCTCACGTTGCACTCTTCAGACCCGTCTCCAGTTTTCTGCCTCTGGAAGCTGCCGTGTGCTCCAGGTGAAGCCAGACGCCGTAATGAATTGAAATTCTGCGCGGGGCCCTTTACCTTCTTGAAATTCAGCCTCTTTCATGGGAGGCAAAAGACCGGCCGGTTTTATTATGTGCTCTAAATATGCATGTCGAAGCCGCTCTGTGAGACTGGCAGCAGAAATTACAGTGGCTGGTTGCACAGGCAAAGATTTAAAATGGTTAAAAGCCCTTCCCGTATTACCTCCATTACCATATGCATTCAGAAAATGAAAATTACAATTCACAGGACTTATTTTTAGCATTTCGTAGTTGCCTAAAGCAGAGAAGCCTTTTTTCCGTTTTCATGAAAATCAAATAAGTTTTTTTTATGATACTATATAAAATATAATTTAACATTTAGTGGTTTTTATGGAATATATTTAAAATGTTTCGCTGAAAAAACATTAATGAGAAATGACACCTAGAGGTTGTGATGAGTAAGTAATAAATTTTACACTGTGAAGTCTTAATTAGTCAATAAAACATCTAATTTTGCTTACTTGGTTAATTTTTACCGTCATACCCTTGTTACCTTCTAAAAATTAAAAAAGTGAAACATTGTCAATGTCTGCTTTAAGGGGCATCAACAGCATTTTTATATTTTTCAACATAATGAACGGCAGGTTGAGTACTTTGTCAATTTAGAACATTTACATGCCTGATTTCACGAAATATGTGGAACAGAAAAACAAATGAACAAACTCCTGGCATCAGTGCTTAACACAATGGCCGCCCAAAGTGAAAGCAGAGGTAGCTTAAATGTGAAACAATGGGGTGAAAGTGAGCATGGTGTCTAGTGCAAGTGAGGAGGAGACAGGAGAAGTATTTTCTGAGAAACAATAGCTTAGAGATCTAACACACTGGAACCCTACACAGAAATTTAAAAGTAACCAGGGATGCTCCCAGTCTTTTTGTAACTCACCCCAGTGACGTATGACCACTTTAAAGTAAAACCCTGCAATTCTTCCAGTGTTTGATCTGGTTTGGATAGCTCTTGTTGATTTAACACATTAGCCCTTTCATTTAGCCATGTAGTGGTGTGCAACACAGAGCAGAAATGAAGTGAAGCATCTGAGCATCTCAATTTCATGTAGATTAGGTAACAAATGTCACTTTGAGCTAATACTTCACATCACTGATTGTGCTAAAGTTTTTTTTAAAACTGTGCTCTACGTAGGAAGGTCACATACATTTAGAGAAGTGTTACCATCAGTCGCTGTCTCATCTATTTAGCGTGGAGACTTAGAAACAATAAGTTGCTGCTGTAGCTAAAAAGATACAAGGGAAGTAACTGAAAACATCCAAAGATATTTTGCACTGACAAAGCTAAACATAAAGAACACAAAAAAACATAAAAACGTTAAAACTTTAAGCTATTAAACAACACCCTTAGGCCCCGCCCACACAGAGGCAGAAAGCTTTTTATTGTTTGGGTTGTGCGTCCACACAGATTCACCATCTTGGGAGACCAACGATAATTTTTGGCAGCAGGTTCCAGAGTGGATAAATGTCCACACTCTGGTTTCATGTGTCCTTGTGCCCATGCGATCCGAGTCTTTTTTATTTTTTTATTTTTTTAAATTAACAGCAAACTCTCACCAATAACAAAAATGGCTCACGCTGTCTAATTTGTGTTGCCAATATGGGGCCACACATTTCTTCAGCACATTAAGGGCAGAAAGGTCTTTGTCTAAAAAACATTCTGTTTTCTGCTTTCAATGACCTTCTTTGCTCTGAGGCTCAAAGCATCACATTTTACAGCCCATGTATGGTAGCTTTGTGGCTTTCTGTTTTCTTGTGTCTGGGTCCAAAAAAAAAAAGTGGAAATGTGGATTAATTCTTTCTCATGACTTAGAAAAATTTCAAGATGTATTTGCTTCTAAAATATTTTAAATGAACTTTATTTTTTAAACCTAGAAACCTGATTTTCTTTTTGAAGATAAATTGTTTTCATCAATTTATCAATAGCCATTGTGCAACAATATGGACTTTCTGAAACTGAGGTTGGTATGCTTGACCGATTAAACATTTCTGTGCCACACGCGGAATAAAAAGCCACATTTGCTAACCAGTAGTGTCCCGAGAATTACGCTCACTTTACTAATTTTTTAAGTGCCTCAATGAAAGAAAGACAATGATTACCACCATGTACTTGCTCTGGGGAATCCATTTTACAGCTCGTAGAGTTACATTCGCTGGAGACAGCTGGATTTAAATGACCTCACTGAATGGATGCTCATCCTCCCTGCTCTTTATGTTCCACTTTTACTAACATCTGATCCTGCATTGTCAGCAGTACATACCAGCCAGTGGGTGTAAATGTCCTTGTGGCCATTGTTTGCAACTGGCTCAAAACCAAAAACACTCCGGCTCTTGTGTGGATTGACAAGTTAATCAAGCGCATTTGATTAGCAACAACCGACCTACTTAATTTTATTCATTTGTTTATTTTAATATTTTAAGAGCTGCGTCATACTCAACGTGGCACAGTGAAGGGAGCAGCAATCGAGACCGCCATCAAATATTCAGTCTCGCGTGAGTCATTACTTGAGGGAGGGGAAATCCTAGTCTTTAATATGGAACTGAGAGTGATTGGGTTCAGTGGGGATGAATTACCCTCTCAGTGTTATGTAGATGAAATGGCAAATAAAAAGACAGATGACGCATGCTCGCCTGTCAAAACCAGATGTGTCCTCATTCCCAGAGCTTCTCTCATCTCATTAAGCTTGTGGATACCGAGATGATCTGGAAGAGTCGTATTTAACCGGGAAAAATAGTCTACTGTTTCTCTGGGCGGCAACGACTTTATGGGACTCTTCATAAATAAAATTGATTCTGTGAAAAATAAAAATGTCATCATCCCGAACATGATTACTGCATCCATAGTAAGCGAGGAAGCACTGAATATAATCTGTAGAACCTGATATGTTTGGACTGCTGTGATATAGTAGAGCTTTCTGTGTTATTGAAAATATTAGCTTCATCTAAACCTTCAGCTGGCATGTTGGACCCAGTCCCAGCTAAATTATTCAGAGAAATGTTCCCTTTGGTTATTGACTCCATTTCAGATTGATCTATCCTTAGTAAACTGATATGTACCAGAGGCTTTTAAGGTAGCTGCAATTAAACCTTGACTTAAGAAGCCTTCTGTCAAACAAGATGAGTTAATAAATTACAGACCTATCTTTCATCTTCATGGCCTTGTGTCTGTTCTGGTTTTGTTGGATCTCAGTGCTGCTTTTTCCACCACAATATTCTGTTAGAAACGGGTCGAGGGGGCAGCACTAGGCTGGTTTCGCTCATATTAGTCCGATAGAGTCTGATTTGTTCATATAAGTGATACATCTTCTGCACACCCCGGGGTTATTTGTGGAGTGCCACAGGGTTCAGTTCTTGACCCAATTCTCTTAAGCAATATGTAGCATGGGATAAGTTTCCATCATTATGCCGATGATATTTAGCTTTATCTATCCATAAATCTTAATTAATTCTAACCTGGTCACTTTCATTCATTCTGCTACTTTCTTCCTCTACTACTCTCCATTTTGTATAACTTGTTATTCCAGTAGTTTATGTTTTCTCTTGTAAACCCTGGCAATCTGTTTAGCTGTGATACCTTTTTGAAGGAGGACGGGGGGCATCGACTGAGAAAAGGCTGCCAACAACTAAACGTTTTGCTTCTCCTGCTATTAACTCTTTACTTTTCTGTAACACAGACAATAGTTTCTACATCAGTTGTTCTGTTTCTTTTGGTGTGTATACTCTGTCTTCTTCCTGTTTAAGGGGAGTTTTCCTTTCCACTGTTTCTATATTGCATGTTCAGTAAGAGGGATTGCTGTGCAGTCAACTAAGGCAATCTGCTGGGTTGCCTTAGAAAGATAACTTTCTACACCAATTTGAATAAAGAACTGAACGTGATGGACAGTTTAAGAATCAATTGAGAGAAGAAATTTGTACTGAAACAAGATTATATGTCAGCTTAACTTGTTGAAAGAACACCTACATGTTTAATCTCTCCATGAAATTTTAAGGGGAATGAACGTCGCTAGCATCAGAAGTGCATCGAATAGTCTGTTTCTATTTTTATCTACAAAAAAAAAAGAAAAAACAACCAACACCAGCTGCATCTGGCTAAAGCTCTGGGGCTTTTCAAATGGGTTCTGTTCAGAAGTGTTGACGCTTTTGATAAAACTGTCCAAGACTTGACTCCATTATTTGTTCCTTCCGCTTCACACCTCAGCACTATTCCTCTAATGTGTGTTAAAAGGCACTAAGCGGTGTGTGTTGATTGACAAGATGCACTGTGGCGCTTCTGACGTGCATCCCACTACAGGAAGCCCATTAGCTGCTCCCAAGTTGATGGGTGTACATTATACAACACTTTACAATGCAAAGAATTTACAAAGAAGAACATATTTATCAGTAAATTGAAAACGTTATATCGTTAAATACGGTTTATAGAACTGGTAAGAAAGGAAGCAGCAGTAGATGTATCACTTTATAAGTCCCTTGTAAGTCTTAACCATTCAGAGTTAAAACAAAGAAATGCTTCAGAATTAGACTGCTGCCCAATTCACATCGCGTTAAAGCTTTATTACACCACAGTGAGCAGATTCCATTGGCAAACAAAAAGAACCGACCACCAGGTTTTTGCCGATGAGCCTCACTTAGCTTGATTGGGAGGCTGGTTGCAGATGAAGTGTTGAGAGGCTTCATTGCTCCCATCAAAAGATTCTTCATTCAATCTCATTCTGCCACTAGAGAGCAGATCAGGGACAAACAGCTCTAGGGAAATATCATGCTTAGGCCCAGTGGTACACTGTTCCTTCTGGTGTGGTAACGTTACATTAGAGATCAGGAACTTGTAAATGATAAAAACAATAAACTAGCAATGATTAGATGACATAACTACGTTTTTAATGCCCCCCTCCGCTGTTGAAAAGGGGTGCGGGTTGGAGTCTCCCCCGTTGTCGATAAGGGGAGCGGGTTGGAGTCTCCCCCGTTGTCGATAAGGGGAGCGGGTTGGAGTCCCCCCCACTGGAGTTTTTTTTTTTTTTTTTTTGTTTATTCAATGTTGCATAACTCTGTATTTTTGTGTTTATTGATGTAAAGCACTTTGAAATGCCTTGCTGCTGAAATGTGCTATACAAATAAAATTTGATTGATTGATTGATAACGTTTGTTAATGTTTTATTTTTAGGGGGTAAATGTCCTTTTCACATTCCTCCCTGCAGTTTTGGTCCACTGCTTACCGTGGTTAATAACCCTGTTCATACATGGCAGTGGTGTAGGAGTAATGTCCAACTTTAAGCTGCTGTCACACCGATTCGCAGGGATTTGGCACCACAGCCGCCCATGAATAGCAAAAAATCAGCGAATACTTGAGAAATTGTTTTAGCCAACTGTAGCAGCAGATTTACAGTTTTTGATATATTTGCTCTCGGGGTCACAGCCAATCAGTGCAAAGGAAAATTAATGTCTCTCTTGGATTGGCTGCTTTGCAAATGCCAGCCAAAAGTGTGTCAACTAGCATTTTGCATTTCAGCTACCAAGCTGCATTTTCTTGCAAATATTTTAGGCATGCTCAACAAAACAATCTGCAAATAGGCAAATCTTCCACTAAAATCCACAAACGGGTGAATCCTAAAATACTGAACCATGAATAGACGGGGGTCTGCTGTTCTGATGAAACATGTCATGTAGATCTTAATGTGAAGATATAAACACCGTTATTGAAGTGTGTTTTTGCTTTTGATGTTTTCTGGATTTGCATATTGAATGCACTGATGTCAAGGGTGTGAAGTTCACACTGTTCTACTCCATCAGGACTGAGTGTGTTGCTTTTGCTGCATGTTTATTAATGCTGTTAATAAATACGCAGCACATGTTTTCAAGATGTCTTTAAAAGAATCTGTGGCAACCTGATTTATTGAGTGGTCAAATTGTGTCTGTTTCAGTGTGAATTATTAATATAATGCTATCCAATGTTTCATTTGCATTAAAACAAGATGCCGAGCACAAGAGGGGCGTTAGGCAGTCGCTGGCAACATCTTCACAACTCTGCACTAATTTGCTGAAAACTTTATCTAAGGGAATAATGTATTTCCATTTGTGCATTTGTATTTCCAACACATAATCATACTCATCAGATTTTCCTTACGCAGAAGGAAAACCGTATTTTTTTCTTATGAGTAGGGCAGATAAGAATATAGTGCATTGTGATGTTCTTTGAGTGAGAAAGCTCAGCACAAACGAAAACCTTGACAGGCAGGTCACCTAAAGGAAAAAGGAAGAAACAATAAAAACACAGCTAACTGACCGTTTTATGAAAACTAACTTTCTCCTGACGGGCAGGGCAGGCGAAGCAGTTGACAAACCAATCTGAAAAAGAACTCTTACAAACCAAACATCTCTTTGACTTTGAAGGAAAACAGACTCGTTTGCTGGAGTTGAGAGGGGAAAAAAGTGGCACCAAGGTTGTTGGGTGTATAAAACTTTCTTAGATATTAAGTGTTATCACTTAGGAAGAAGAAGAAAAAATATATAAAAAATTAAGCAAAGTCAGACTGGGTCCATTTCTTTTGATTGTGTGTTTATATTCCACGCAAGAGGAGTTTGTTTCTAGATCGTTTTTCAGCGTTAGCTTTAACAAGTTTGGTTTGTGCAAGAAGCACTTGTGTAGCTTAATGAATTCTTGGCCTAAGAAGAGTTTTAAATAGCTGAAGGAGGTTACTGCACAGCTTGCGGTGGGTGCTGATGAGAAACCAAGAGACGCAGACATCAAATGTAGATGATTAATTCTCAAAAGCATCACATTTCTGACAGTGCTGCAGCATTGCCTCTGAAGGGTCAGTTAACAAACCTACTGCTGCTACTGCTAATGATGTACTGAATAAAGAGAAGCTCAAAAGAAGATGAGCTTTTTGAAAAAAAAAAAACATACTTTCTTAAGCAGATCGACATGAGAGAGCAAATATACAAATTGGTGTGTTTTGCTCTCTCAACTTTCAAAATAGATTTTTCTTCTTTAAAAAAATAAACTTCAGAGATGCAGGATAGAGGCTTACAGGTGTTAGATTTTACATTTATAAGGAAGTTGACTGGTTGCAGAACGGTTCGATTGGGTGTGTAGCTGGAAACGGTTTGAAACTTAGGAACTTAGCAGATGGCTGAAAGGTCCGTCCATCTGTCACTGCATTTCAAGGCCTGGCTTCACTGAGATGAGCTGGTAAAATGAACCTTTTGGAGAAAAGAGTAGAATTAGCATTTCCACAGAGGAAATACTGTTTCTTTCTTATTTAATAAATAACCATCTATGCAAACTTTTCTGAGAGAGCCAACATTAACATTTGAACTGTGGGCACATTTTCTTTGACTTGGTAAATTTCTTCAGCATTCGTTAAATCGAGTTATTGCCCAGTTATGAATACATATCCTGAGAGGTTTTTGTGGTGATCCAATTTTTATTCTTTTTTGGTTGTTTTGGGGGAACGTTTGACAAATAAACCATTTGTTTTTATTAGTTAGTCTATACAATATGTTTTCTTATCGTTTTGTTTTTTTCTACAGAAAAAATATCTGAGACTTTTAAGTTGTGAATAGAAACCACTTTTGAAGTGTTGCTGAATGTTGAAAATATTCTTACTTCTATATTCATACTTACCATGCTACTGTAAAGCTGCAATATCTCTTATACTGATCCGAATTATTTAAAAAACGGACATTGGATTCTACAAGATTGCAATTTATTACTTGACTAAATGATTACATTCACTCTTATATCTATAATTCAAAACTTGCAAGCTTCGAGGAGGAGTAAAATAACAAACTGTTACCTCTCTGTTGTCTCTTTCTCTCGACAACAATAGGTATTTTGTCCCAACACAAATAAGCATTAATCTTAGGATGTTAAGATTTTTCCCCTATGAATTAATTATATTTCTGGCTGTACAAAACTTAAATTTTCTTCCATTTACTAGTCAGGCCACACAACTCGTGTGTAAAGGTTCAGGGCGGCGCTTGACATTACAACGAGCTGGTACCTGGGATCAGATAAGGATATTAAAAATAGAAATAATCAAAAGTTTATCAGTGATGTCTGAAGTGCTCTCCACATTTATTGGCACCACTGGCCAAGATGTGTAACAAAAATAAAAAAAACCCTGAAAAAGTAACTGCTTATCACAGTCGCATCTCTCACTGAAAATGCTACAAAAAGCCAGCCTTTCCATTTGTTCAATGGGAAAAAAGCTAGGTTGGACTCAACATCCCGCAGTCTCACAAACAAATCACAGTTTGTGAGACTGAAGGGTCGCGTTTCTCACCAGGTGGCCAGCAAACACAGGAGCACCACAGGGGATTAGATTCTCAGGACTCATTTTCACTACTTACACCTCAGACTTCCTGCAGCATTTCCGCAGAAATACTCTGACGACTCTGCAATCTTCCGGTGCAGAAGAGAGGGACAAAAAGCCGAGGACAGAGAGCTGGTGGACGTATCTTGTCTTGAATGGGAGCAAAACAAAGGAGGTGATCTTAGATTTCAGGAGAAAGTATTTGATTCAGTCAGTCTTGTCCTGGAGAGTCATCCTCTGGGTATCATCATGCAAAAGCATGTTTTTCACAAAACGAAGAACATTGCAGGAACATTTACATCAAGCGTCATCTTCATCAAACTGTCTTACACCATAGTATCTTCAGTCAGAGGCATCTTCAGAAACACTGGAACGTTGATCACTACATGAGTTCCTTCTTATAGGCGTGTCAAACTCATTTTCATTTTGAGCCTTATCAAGATTATGAAGGTCCTCAAAGGTGTCTTATAAAGTATTATCTTGAATGTTTTACGTAGCTATGTGTCCCTTTAGAGTGTAGAGGGTCACCTAAAGAGACATCCAGTCAAATTCGACTTTCACACTTGTTCTCTAAAATAATTTGTAGAAGAAATGGGAGTAATATAAGTTACAGCAACTGGTCATTTTCTTTAGGGAATAATAAAGTATTTTTAAATTGAACAGAATGGTTAAAAAAAAAAAAGTGCCATAATACTTTAATTTAGGATTTTCTACCCGACTTAACCAGGGGTTGCTATAACAGTGGCAGGCAGTGTGACTAAACCTTGACTAACAGAAATATATCCAGTCATCTAGATGTACTCATTACTCGCCTTTGTTTTAAAACATCTAAAACCTTCCCTGACATTACCCAACGTCTCAGTCTTGACTGTCTACAAGGTCTGTAGTCATAGCAACAGCCCAAACCTCTACACAGCAGAACTAAAGTAAGCACCACACTGTAACTTCCCGAGCAGCGAACCGCTATGAAGCTTCTGCATGAGTTATTAAAAACAGGTCAGCTCTTAACATGGTGTCATCTCCTTCCTTTCCAAAGGGCTGAACCCATTCTGACCCGGATGAAGGAGGATCACACGCGCATTATTCTCCCTGCCATCGACAACATCAAGTACAACACCTTCGAGGTGCAGCAGTATGCCAACGCCGCCCACGGCTACAACTGGGGTTTATGGTGCATGTACATCATCCCGCCTCAAGAGTGGCTGGACAAGGGGGATGAGACAGCCCCCATCAGGTGAGGGCACCAGCCGGAGAACGGCCTCCATTATAGATGAGGATGTTTGATGAAATATGGATAGCTTTGAGATATGACTTATTCATGTATAGAGCCATCAAACTGTGGGGATCCGCGGTTCAGTGTGCTGCACACAAATAAAGCCGTCCCGTAGTAAGCTGTCTAATTAATATGACGAACGCCTTCATTCTGATGCAGGATCAGGAGGCCATTTTTGATGAGGTGTCATTAGTGTAATTGTGAGTTCCATCACCTCCCACCAACACGTGACCTTCAACCCCCAGCCGGAGGACAGGGAAGCATAGAATATTTTGGTCCATAAGAAATACAGTATAGAAACTTCACTGTGTGAGCAGAAGAAGCACTGTAGTGTCTAGCTATCACCATCAATGTACTCTAAGGTTTTAAAAAGTTATAGATTCAAAACTTTACAAAAAAAAAAGAAAAGTTACATCAAAAAGTTCTTATGTGAGGTGATGTTTCTTTGAGACACCCTAAGGACTACCAAGCAGTATGAAACGTTTATTGAAAAATAATGTTTGCATATTTGTTAAAACGTTCACCATGACCTGACAGTGTAATATGAGGAAGAAGTAATATGAGATGATGAGCCACTTACAGCATCTGAATGTGACTGTGTTGTTTAGTCATTTGCATAATTCAGAATAAATAAAAAAATTATCCTCAACCTTACATTTGGTTTCATTATCAAACAAAATGTAATAAATGGCAAAGATAACCTGGGCTGCTTGGCAGTATAACGTAAGAAATTCACAAACGGGTGAGAATCAAAGTCACTGGTTTCTGTCAGTCTGGGAAAGGTCACAATCCCAGAACAATAGTTCTACGCATTGTGGGCAGGAATGTCCAATTACTGGTTGTTAGGCTCAGGAAGCAATTTCTTTTTCTCATAGAGCGAGGTTTGTTTAGATAGCTTTTCCCTGCTCTGTTAACAGTCATAATTTATGCATTTGCTCAGATTATCTTTATAAGAAAAGCCAATTTGTATGATCTGAAGCATTTATTTGAGTTTATGGCAAAAACAGACCATTTTGTGAGAGAGCAAGCTATAAATATGGTATAAATGGACAACGCACAAAGAAGTCTAATTTGCAGGAGCCACAACTTTAAAACAACAAAAAAAAGGACTGAGGAGGTCAAAGGTTTCATGCTGTTTGATCTGTTACTGGAATATCAAGTAAGGTTTCCAGTACTAGCATCTACATTACAATAACATACATTCCAATGATTATCCTCTGAGATTATTTCATTGGCTTTTTAATTATGAACAAGAAAAACAAGAAGAAAACTTCAAGCTAGTTTTATCTTTAGAAGCTGATGACGGCTCGGTGCATGGAGCTAAGTGTCGTGCGTCTCTTCAAAGCTTCGTAAAAAACAAGACATCACTGAGTGTCGGCCGCTTGGCATGTGGTGCACCAGCGACGCAAGAGGAGTTTCAGACGCCACAGAGTCGGTTCCGTTTCCCTGTTGACAATAGGCTACCAGCAAACTGATCGCCTTGGGGGGCGGCTGAAGTGTGTCGTCTGTGTGGATCTCTATTGGAAATCGCTATGCCGCTTGTTTTCTCAGGGTCTGTGTCCATCAGTGACAAAAGCTCTGTCATCCTCAGAGGTCACTCTAACAGGCCTCTTTTTTATGGTTGTTTGGATGGATTGAATCACACGCACAAAAAAAAATTTGCAAATGGATGCCAGAATGTGCAAAGCTGCCACTTTCTGAGAGGACAGGAGATTGAAACCATTTCGGAGACGTGACAGAGATGGACAAAGGCTTTCATCTGCAACTGCTGTGATTACTGACGGCACGTTAAAACGGAGACGACAGAACGGAAATATTGTAGAGATGGCAACCGAGTGTATTTTCTAGAGGGGGGCAAATAGGAAACACTCAACTTAAGTAGAATGATAACAATTTCCCAAGTGGAAACGAAAAGTGTGTTTATGTGCTTGTACGGCCAAAATGAGAGTCCAAAATCATTCTTGAAAAGATGCACAGAACTTTTCAGTGTGCCACTTACTTGAGCATGATGCAGATGGACAGAATATATATATATATATATATATATATATATATATATATATATATATATAGTGGATCATTTTGACTTAAGATAATACATTATTCATAACATGAACCTGATGTAAGCTAAGGTCAGCATTCCCTGCACATTTTTACTTCAAGATGTCATTCAGCTTAAAACTACAGCTAAACTACAGGTCAGCTACTTTGTTTCATTGTTAAGTAAAACACCCTTAGGTGTGGAAGTTGTTACTGTAGGTAAAAGATTCATCAATTTTCTGTACAAGTTGTTAAAAAAATGTCGGAGGAATTGCAGAAACTGCAAGTTTCTTGAACCGACACCATTTTGTAAAGCAATATGTTAGCTGTTCATTTACATCGCCAAACAGCAGACAACAGGAACAATTCAGCACATCTGATGATAAATCAATGATTTTTTGTCATGATTTTTACATTTGACACATTTGTTGATGGATTGATATTTTGAATTCATCTTAAAGAAAAAAAAATTATAATGAGTTCCATTCAAGGACGACAGAAAGGAAGTTATAGAGAGGAGCTGCAATATCCTCGTGTTGATGAAAATATGCGAAAATAAATAAACAAGTGATGTTTTAACTTATATTACATTCACAGTTTGACATGGGTATGGTTTATCATATTTGCTTTAGCTGTATTCGCCATTTTCCAACCTATTGCAATAAATGGACATCATTGCAATGGGACTGCACACTGGCCTGGTCATGCCGGAAAAAAAAAAAAAAAGTATCAGCAGATCAAAGAGTTCAGAATCCGGCTACAAAATTATGAATGATGCATCTCAGTTCTAGATGATTCATGTTGCTCTGCCCCATTCTGTATTACTCGTTATACTGCAAGCAGAATGAGCAAGTATTAGGGCATGGGATGGGTTGACCCCTGCAGGCTCACCATCTGCACTCCAAAAATAACCAAACCATGTGACGGTGAATCAGTAAAACACTTCAACACCAGCAAGAGTTACTTTTTTTTTGTACAAGAACTCACTTTTTAAGGCTTTCATTCAAGTTACTACCCTCATGCATAGCATAGCAACTAACTCTTTCTTCTTTTTGTCAGAGTAACTCCTTATTTCTTTTCCTTTTGCTAATTTATCTCTGCTTTCAGATTGCTGCTGTAACATCTCAGCTCAGAACGAGCAAATGAAGAGGTGATTCTTGAAGCCACTTCACATGTATGGAGTTTAGCCTTTGTTTTCTTTTCTTTTTTTTTTTCTTTTTAGGAGGAACAGATGGCTCTAATTATTCACATAATTGGCTTCAGTTAATTGGCTCTAGTAAGGGGGAATTGCCTTAATATTACGCTTTTGATCACCTGGCACATCAAACAGAATGAGAACAGCATGGAACTTTGATAGGAACTACTTTACACTACTTAAAATTCCCGATGTATGCATCGCACCTTTGGTGCTGACTGCTCCGCCGCTCCGAGGACGTCTCCGCAGCATCGTGCGTTTGGAGAAGAGTCAAAGCCGCGGATTACGGCGCTAAGGTGCCGAATCTGTCCTTACGCACGCGGAGACGGCGCTGACGCTGCCAGGGGAAGCTCTGCTCAGACGGTTTCACACAAAGTTTGTGGAGTGTGGAGCGGCGCGGCAGGTGGCTTGTCGAAAGGATGAGAGAGGACGAGGCAAATAAGGCTGAGTGTCTTCCGGTTTATCTGCATAAACCGAGACACTTAAAAGCCGTCTGGTCGCTCTCTTAAAATGTAAGCAAGAATTTATTTTCGTTATGTCAGGAACCACAAGTATGCATGTGTAAGTTAGCAGGCATAAACAATTATATGCAGTGTTGGCTTTTGACAAAAAAAGGTTTCTTTTTCCATCAAGTTATATAATCGCATGGAAGTGGGAGAGAAGGAAGCTGCAGCTCTCTCAATTTTAACATTAATTTTGCGCTGCAGTCTCTCTGAAGTGTTCTGATTTGAGCGCGGAAGATTAATTTGACACAAGACATTTACCATAAATACCACGATTCAAAGCCATTTAAACCACCGTATCAGCAATAGTTTTGTAAAGGAGCTTTTACTATACAACTCAACTTTCTGAGTCTTCTTTTTTCTTTTTTTTTTTATCCAGGATGTTCAAAATAAAACTCAAAGAGATGGCTTACACTGTGTTTTATCTGAAGTCTGAGCTTAAAAGCCTCTTTCACTTTGGCTCTCTCGCCGTACAAACCGATGCACTCTCTTAGTACAGAGTCAATAAATCACAATGCAGCCCCAAGAAGCTCTTAAAAGTACCGCCACGTCCCTCTGGCTAAGGCTGAAATGTTCACTTGTGGGTTTCTTTATCTATGTAATAATGTGCATGGTTAACTCGGTTCAGGAATTATGTTGGATACATGAATTGAGATCATATCTGGTCTCTCCACAGTGTTAATGCTCCCAGTATAAAGGCTGACTGAAACACTGGGAAGACTTGGCAGGAGGGAAGCACTAATCATGGAGCTGAGAGGGAAATAAAACTGTTTTGTACCCTGCCATCCTTTAATGCTCTGTGATGTAGAAAATGTCTTAAGTAATAAAAACATTCTCTTTTTTTTCAGTAAAGTAGGGCATATATAACGCCGTATTCTTTAATTCTGTCTGAGATGAAGCTGTTTCATTGAAATTGTAAAAAAAAAATGGCAAAAGGGGAGAAAGGAGTTTGTTTCATTTGTTTTGTTGTTTTCTTCACATTTTGTTTTTGTGGTTGAACTCTTTTATGACTTGTCCCGCCCCTTTACTTTTTCATTCTGACAGCAGTGAAAATGTTCCCCAAAGTGGATTTGTCAGGCGAACACTTGACCTGTGTTTAAAGGCCAGTGTTGTTCAGCACAGCCGGTGACAAATGTCATCATAAATAAACCTCCCAGATTTCCGCCTGAACAGGACTTTTGACCAAGACAAGTTTATTTAGTTTCATTCCTTAGGCATTCCAGCTCAAATCTACCAAAACGAAAAAACTATATTATATAACCTGATCAATCGGTAGATTTGTTTCTCTCACTTGAGCTTTTGAGTCTTAGTTAAACTGCATTAAAATGTTTCAGTTGTTTTGTTCATGGGGGACAAAAAACATAATACATTTTACTTCAACTGAGTTGCAAATCAAAAATGTAT
This sequence comes from Poecilia reticulata, assembly GCF_904066995.2. Taxonomy (NCBI): domain Eukaryota; kingdom Metazoa; phylum Chordata; class Actinopteri; order Cyprinodontiformes; family Poeciliidae; genus Poecilia; species Poecilia reticulata. The sequence goes on from NC_088838.1 coordinate 8,522,471, forward strand.
TATTTACTTAATTGCTTGGCATCTAAAAAAATATGAAGAAACGGTGTTGCTGATTTTGCCAATGCAGATTTGCATTGCATTAAAAGAGAAATTTGGTTATTAAACATAAATTTAGAGTTTGAATTTGGAACTGTTTTTTTTTCTTTCTTTCTTTTTGAAGATTTAAAATACAGGCAATAAATTTTTGCACACAGTGGATTTATTTCAGTAGTTAAATCGTCTTTTAACTACAATGTACAAGGCCAAAGACAAAAGTTTATAGCGACTTGTCAGCAGTTGCTCCAAATTTCTGCTTTTTAATTTGATGTTTTTTGGACTTTGAGCTTTATAAGAAGCAACTAAAATCTCGCCTTTTCACCATTTCTTTTGACTGGCTAATGTTTTGAGTTCTTTTCTGTGCAGTGCTTTGTGATATGCGCCTTTGAAGTTTCTATATGCATAAAATGTTACTTACTTTCTTAAAATCATTTCCATGCACAGCTAAGCTCCATATTAGTCATCATACGCCAAATTATTCATACTGCAAATTATTCATGCCTCAGGCAGACTTAGGCTTAAATTAAGCTTTTAATTTTACCAACATGTTTCATCTGACTGGCTGGGTTGCTGTTTTTTGAGCAACCCGGCCAGAGTTCACACTTGACTGGGTGAACTCTGGCGTGAGCTAAAGATTAGGGCGATTGCAAGGAGACCTTCCAACCTCAAAGACTTTTGAGCACATTGGCAAACATTAATGCAGAAAACATCAGTGGAAACTGGAAAAAAAAAGACAGTCATGCCAATCAAACTTTCTCCTGATTATTGGGAATATTGTAAAAAAAAAATGCACATGCCATTTTTAATTGGTTGTAACCAAACAAGAATTTTCTTTCCTTTTCCATAGTTTTATTTTCTTTCCAAAGATGCCAGCCTCATTCTTACCTGTACAAACGTCTTGGTTGAATAAATACTTTTACATCCTGATCTACTGAGGGCATGAACAATTTGGGCTTTACTCTGAGAAACTCTGTGGCTTCAAAGTGGAAAATAACAAACTGTGTTCTATCAGCATTGCAAAGGGCCACTTGACCATCAAGTCAACTACAATTTCGGAGGCTATATGACATCAATATACATCGATTATTGATGTGATATTTTGCAGTCTAGAAACATTCCCAATCATATACACAACTTCTAATAGAACGCGAGAGATTTTACCTCAGTGAGAATGCAAATATATCGGGTAAAGAAAATGAAAACAAATGGCTCTATTATAAAAATCTCCACTTCTGTGCCTCCTGTGCTAACAATCCATTGGCCTTACTCGCATGTAAATAAGGATAAAGCTACCTGCTTTAAGTGCTCTAACTTGCCTTTGGTCCCGTTGCCAAGTGTCCCGATTACTTTGTCGATGAAGTATCTTTGAGATGGGCTGCTACGTCTGAAGAGTGCTTCTCAGAACTCTTGGTGCTCATAAAGTCTTTGTGGTAAAAGCTGCGATAAGCTTTTCTGAGTCCCTCGATGTCTTTGCTCCTCCGGTTGCCAGCGGCAAGTGGATCAGTGGTTTTTCTGCCTCGCCCAGGTAGAAACACAGTCTCTCTTGTTTGTTTCAAAATATTTCCTATTAGTTGCGCTCACTCTCTATGTGATGCGGCTCTCGTCTGAGTCCTTTTAGTTAAGAGGGTACAGCTGGTGTTTGTTAATCAGAGTCATGTTGTTTTCCCCCTTAATGAGCCTGGCACCCTAATGCATATGCAATAGTGAAAAATATGTATCGCAGTTTAACTTCAGCCTCAATGAATACCTTCTGTATTAAATTATATCTCTCAGGGATGAATGACAGTCTGCAGCCTGAACACACAATGCACCCAGCATTTATCCTGCTGTGTCTTTATAAGCAGAGAGGATGCTATAAGAACTTTTATCCATATGTGACTATCTGCTTGTATCTGCTGCAACTCGTTTGAGAAAACGCATATGATTGCATTTATCATTTCAATAGAAACCATTGTTATCCTAAGCTACTTATAGCGGCTAAATCCTGTATTTTAGACCAGTGGTTGCTGTTGTTTCTGGTAAGTGCTCAATCAAAATCTGTTATGCCAATCTTCAACTTGACTCATAATCATAAAGTCAGTTATTTTCTGTACAATATCTACTGTCTTGCCATGTCTATTTAGAACCACATAAATCCAAACCAAGCAGAGTAGGAAACCATTTCCCCCCTCCCGCTAGCAACACCTGAACAGAATCACACTCGACCTTAAATAACCCTATGGGCCCTTCAGACACAAAATGAAATATGCCCCCTAGTGGCGATAAATACCGGAAAAGCTAAATGGCTCCTACACTACAACCAAGGTAACCATTAACTGTTTCATCCCAGTTAGAATGTCATTTAGCTCATCTGTAGCTTTGTCCTTAATTTGCCAAGCGAAAAGAATGATATCAGGACATTTTATGCATCGTGGATCAAGACGTCTCGTTTCTGGGTTGGGTCAATAGTCATTTCAGTTTAGCTGATGTCCTTCATGTCAGGAAGACTGACAAAAGTTACATAAGACATTTCTTTGTACAAGCAGAACTTGTGCTTCTGCGAAGTATCTTACTTGTTCCGAGCAAATTCAAACAAATCTGACTATAGTTCTTACAAGATCAACATTTACGGAGAAAATTGACTTTGTCAAATCCAATTAAAAAGAAAAAAAAACTGAAGCCCAGTACTGAAAACTTGAGGCAGCTTTAAAGAACTATGTTGACTTGGATCAAATTTATCAAGATAGATCAGCATTACTACTAGAGAACGCCATGTAAATGAGAGACCATTTCCATATGAATTTTTCTTTATACCTGCCTGATGTAAAACATGAATTTATCAGTTTTAGTGATATGTTCCCTAATCTCTAAAGCTTCTGTTTGTGCTGAGGTGGAAGCTGAACAGAATTCTGAAGCGGACTGCACTGCAGCACGTCATCTGCTATAAAGTGAAAAATGGATATGGAGGGTTCTTTTGTTGCCCCCATGCCTCCATCTCCCAGAAAATAACTTCTGTCTAAAAGATGCTTTGTTTTGAAATGTGATAGTAAAACTCATCCTTTGAGTGCAGATAGAGACTTTGAGCCTTTTTAGGAAGCAGGACCATAAGTAGATTCTCTTCTTACGTCTACATTAGAGGCACATTGGTTGGCTACCGTGGAAGAACCTGAGGAGGAATATATAAGGCCGTATTCTTTAATTCTGTCTGAGCTGAAGCTGTTTTATTGAAATTGTAACAAAATGGCAAAAGGGGAGAAAGGAGTTTGTTTCATTTGTTTTGTTGTTTTCTTCACATTTTTTTTTTTTGTGGTTGAACTCTTTTATGACTTGTCCCGCCCCTTTACTTTTTCATCCTGACAGCAGTGAAAATGTTCCCCAAAATGGATTTGTCAGGCGAACACTTGACCTGTGTTTAAAGGCCAGTGTTGTTCAGCACAGCCGGTGACAAATGTCATCGTAAATAAACCTCCCAGAGAACCTGAGGAGGAATTTTGGAAGAAAGAGTTTAGTGTCTTTAAATGTGTTTTTTTTATTCATTTATTTATTTATTTATTTTTTATCTGTCTTTCTCTGGTTATTCAGGACTCCGGCTATGATTGGCTGCTCCTTTGTGGTCGACCGGGAATACTTTGGTGAGATCGGTCTGCTGGATCCTGGCATGGAGGTGTACGGAGGAGAGAACATCGAGCTGGGCATGCGGGTGAGGGGCTGCGTTATACCACGCTGACTTACAAGAGTATTTATTCCTATTGGCCGTTTTCACATTTATGTTTGTTGTTGACCATTTTTTTCAACCAAAAACTTGAAAATATTTCGTTGGGTATCCATATGATTTCAAAATAAAGTATTGCATAACTGTGAAGGGGAATTATCTGTGGGTTTGAACACAAATTTGAAGTGTGTGGTGTGAATTTGAAGGCGACACTGTTTATTCTAAAATTGCTAAATGAAATCAATCCATGCTACCAGTTGGCAGCAGAACATATGAATATGGATTTGTGTACATTCATATCATCCAACATGCTGCTGCTCTGTGATGGCAAAGTTGTGGAAAGTTAACAGCAGGATTAGGTTATAATCCAAACATAAATTATAACCTAATCCTAACACAGAACTGTTCAGTCCGTCATCTGAAAATGGCAAGACTGTGGCACAATTGCAAACCTGCCAATAAATGGCAGTGCATGCAACTTAACTTAAGCCGAGGAGACCAGACTGGAGTACGTTATTGTAACAAGAGAAACGTTCCATGGATGTACTTTTCCAAAGGAGCTGCATATTATCACAGGGATTTATAATGCAACTTGATTTCTGGTGAGAATTTGATTTGTCTTAATTAAAAGGCAGTGGATTAGGAAGGGGGTGGGGGGGTTTTGAGATTTTCTGCAAAAAAAATACTTTAATTAGATTTTTTTTTTTTTTTTTTTTTTTTTAAGATGGATGATTTTCTGTCAAATCCCAGCCTCCACAAAACGCTGTAATTAGAAATCCAATAATTTGTGTCAGTGTAGGGTTGAACGGCTCTTCCGGGACTGTTTGTGAAATTTATTTTCTAACTTTTTAAAAGCACTTTTAATGGAGATTTGAATGTTTCTCTGCCTAAGGGATGAAACTTAGCATACAAAATACAAGGGGTGCCAAAGGAAGCTATGATGACACATTTAAGTTCGTTTAGTTGGGAGTAGAAGGGAAAAAAATCCCCATAATGCAAATCTTCAGCCAACCCAAAAGGCTCTAAAGCCGGTATAGAAGAAAAAAAAAATGCTAATCTTTTTTTCGCTGCTACTTTGAGTTGAATTTAACGCTTCATGTGACCGGGTGGCATGCTGAAGAATTGGTTAGCTTTTAAATTCAGAAAATGTTTCTCTCCAGCCGAGTGGAACCGCTCTGAATCCGGACGCCCTCCTTGGGATTATTGGAGAGGGGAACGCTCGAAAGTTTCAGAATCTCTAGATGGCTTTAATGACACATCTGAGGTGCTTGGGGCTTTACTGGTAAAAAAAAAAAAGAAAAAAAAGCACTTGAACTGAGGCTGGAGAATGGATCTTGGGTTACAAATTGCTGCAGTGCTTTATTGGAGCCAGAGACATTTATGGTTGTTGATGACCATTTCAAAGCCTCCCATTATACCCCACTGAGTAGCTTTCCTTCTATATAAATAGCATGTTTTTGCTGCCAGCTGCAGTAATGATACAGTCATCTGGCCTCTCGTGTTTCTAGCTGATCGTTGGACTGCCGTTATCGTAGAGTGATAACTCAGCAGTTTCTGTTGTGTCTCAGCCTCCCCCGGGGTTAGGCACTGTTTTGTCATTCTGGGAAGCCGCTTGGGCACCTCAGGAAACCACACTGCTGTGTCAGATGAGGTTTGTGGGCAAGATCCATTCAGCTACAGGAGCTAAAAAAAAATAAAACCTTAAAATGGACTCTCAGATACCCAGATTTTTTACGCCTTTAAGGAAAAACACCACTTCATCCTGCAGATGATGTCTTGAGACTGTCTGACATACATCGCTATGATCAATTTGTTTAGATGTATGACGATACATGTTAAATAACGCTCTTTAAAAGAAATTATCCTTGGTTTGTTTGCTTGAAATTCATTAAACATTTGAAATGATCCACGGTTATTGAATGGTGGGTTATAATCTACTGTACTGGGTGTTAAACTTAGAATATTTTATTCTTATAAGTAGATTACTTGCCTAAACCTTGAATTAGTCAGTAGCTTTGGTCACACAGATAACAGAGAGAGTAGAGCAGGTGGGTTGAGTAATTGTCTTGCAGTTGGAAAGTTGCTGGTTCGAATCTGGCTTCCTCCTGTTGCACATCGCTGTGCCTCTGGGCAAGGCGCTTAACCCCACGCTGCCTACCGATCTCTGTATCGGTGTTTAAACGTATGTGCTTTGGTGAGTGCGACTGGGTGAAGGTGGCTGTAATGTAAAGCGGATTAAGTGGTCAAAATGACAGGAAGAAGAGACAAAACCAATCAGCCAGATCAGAACCAAAAGAAATGCTTGTACAGGATTGGTTTGTGACAAAACAAAATGGTTGCCCATAGTGAGCGCACCTGAGAAGAGGAGGAAGTTAGAAATACAGGTCAAGAGGGCCAGTCTGTGTTATTGAGGGGTGTTTCATTACTTTGATAACTAGAAAGTTCATCCCTTTTGTCTCTTTCAAAGCTTTCCTTTTGAGCTTTTGAGCGAGTATGCGGAATTTGAGAGTTCATCATTAAAATATATATGATTAAGCGTCCTTTGTGACTAGTTTCAATATAACCTTTTCATGCATGAATTATGATCCTTTGTGTCAGAATTTTTTTTCCATTTTTTTATTTTCTTAAGGCATAAAAAAAGCTGAAATTTTTTTTGTAAAAAAAAAAATTTTATTTAAATTTTTTAGGGGATCAATTGTGATTTTCTCCAAATACAAAGTTGTTATTTGAAAAATACATCAGTAGTATTCATCTTTAGGGGTTGTCTGATGTCACAATATTTTTTTTACCTGGTGGAGTCGTCCACAGCAGTAGGAGGGACCGGGTCGATTGGCATGCTTTTTTGTCTGTCGGCCATATTGGATTTAACTAAAATAATTTCTGCAGCTGATGGCCTGTAGCTGACAGTGTTTTATGATGTATTAGTGTCCACTTCAGTGGTCTGTGTGCATTTATAACATAAAAGTCCACAAGGAGCACAAGAAAATTGGCTTTTAGATAACTGTCCACCGTAGTGACCACTTTGCATGAAAGGGATAATACATAGTGTGGGAATATAGTGAGTCTCATACATATTTTCTGATAAATAAATGTAATTTTATTTCTACTCAAATCATACGACGGGGTAGTTGATTAAAACATATTCACCCTTCAGACTGACTTTCGATGGATGCGAGACTGATATGATTTCAGTTTCTGGATATAATCAAGAAGCCTTATCAATCGCTACACTGGGTTCAGCTCTCTCCCACACTAAGCTGCTTAGTGACTCAAATTTCTCACCGTTTTACACTTGCTCAGGCATTGTGGTTCATGAAATGAAGAAAACATCCCGCACTGTTTGCAAACACAATTAATTCCCTCACTCTTCTTTCTTTTTGACCCATCTGTAAAATAAAAAAAATTTGAAAAATGCCATTGAGTTCATGCCAAAGCTTGAATAGGTCTACGATGAGCAACCAGCTTGACTCATTTATAATATACAGCCACTAATGGAACGGAGTCAGGCGACTGGCGGGTGGACCACAATTACTCCTCCCGGGCTGTGCATCGAAATGAGCTGAGTGGGTTACCATTTGGGGAGAGGCTTGATTGACAAGAACATGTTTAGCAATTAGCCAGACCAGCCCACAATACCAGAGTATCAATGCAGCGAGCTGACAAAAGGCCGGGTTCGTCCGGGGGATGGTTACTTGCATGTTTTCGTGCGGGCCGCCGACTCGGCGTGGATGAAAAAGGCTTTTAAGGGAGCAGCGAACTGCTTCCCTCATTCCAAGCAAGTTGGGAAGCAAGGACGTGCAAAAATGTGATTATGCAGCACACGGTTACGAGGGTGCCACTCTTTTCGAGTGGAATGTGATAGAATAAAGTTAATGGCAGAAAAAATTAATTAAACATCTCATTTGAGTTTCCGGTGTGCTGAGGTGTGAAATAACTTACGGGGGCCAGGACTTGTAAATGATCAGAAGCTGGAATGAATCTGCAGAAACAAAGAAAACTGGCAAGATGCTCGAAAATTATGTACGTAAATTATTTAAATCAATGCGGAGGAGCTTTTTCTGTTTTCATTCCTACTGTCCATAATTAGAAAGTTTGTAGCACTTTGTATTCAGACGCCTTAAACTTTTTCCGCCTTGCTCACGTTACAACCACAAACTGAAATATATTTTGTTGTGAAGGTGGATCTGTTGTGTGAAAAACGTCTTTCAAGTCCTGACAGCTGTGTTTTGGTAGGTGGCTGTGTGAAAGTTCAAATGCTTCATCAGAAACACAGCTGGAGTGTTGCCTTGATTCTTCCATGCATGTCTGAGGAATCCTTTAATTTCCCGTGGCAACGAGATGCTGTTGCTCCTTGGAGCCGCAGTTTCCAAGCTTCTGTACTTCTAACTCGCAGAGCCACCCTCCCCTGTGACTCCACCACTCAGCTCCTTCAGACTAGCCAGGAGCAATTAGCAAACAGCTGGTGGGACTGTGCATCGGCTGATCTCATTATTACAAGCTACTTCTCAGCGAAACACTGGTGAAAATGTTGTTAAAGGGTTAATAGAGGAGCCATGTTGTGATGACTTCCTGAAGACAGAGTTTCAGAAAGAGAAGGAGCTTTTAAAGAGACAGAGGCGCAATTTCAAGATCCTAATTTCAAGCACACTGAAATTTCTTTTGTTTGTGTTATAAAGTGGCACTATTAAATCGCTGTATGTATATGTTAGACTATTTCCATTTTTGGATAATATATTGAACAATGATCTGTGAGATGTTCAGAGTTTGAAATAATTTTTTACAACCCAGTCCTGCTTTAATTTTTGTCCTTTGTATTTATAGTCTGTGTTTTTTGGTCTGAAGCTGTTTGTTCTCTTCTAATTAAAAACAAATATATACTGGATTGAGCCTGAAAATGAAGGTGGAGTCTACCTACTAATTGGTTGACTTCTAGAGGCAGTTGATTGTGCTATTAATTCAGGGGTGTCAGAGTAAAAGAGAGTGTAGTATATATGCGTGACACTCTTTACAAGTTTTTCTTTGCAAGTTTTTTGTGGAGAAACGTGTCTGGTGTGTAAAGTTTGTGGTTGAGAGCAATGTGGGCACCTTATAGGTACTGAAGGCATTTTACTTGATGAACACCCGACGCAGCCAAACATAACATTCTTTCTGTCTCTATAACATCGTGTTTGATACACTTGTAAACAATTGTAAATGGCTCGTCTGAACTTGGTGCTCACCTCTACCGCTCCGTGTTTAAGCAGAGAAAAATGATCTTGAGCAGAAATGATTAATTCTACCAGAAGTGTCCGTATGAGTTTACTTTGTGATGAATCTCACACCCCTCCTGCTCTGCTGAGCGCCGCACTTACCGAGCATCTCGGGAGGCGAGCGTTTTGCTTTTTGTTTCTTTAAATGTACGGTACAGTCACAACTCTTATCTGCAAACATTATGTTACACATACAAATCAACTGAAGACAAGCAGCTGATTCGGAATATGAGGTTGTATAATCATTGCAAATTTGAACATCACTTGCTTTTCTTTTGTGACATAAATGCTCTACAGAGTATTGGGAAATCTCCAGAGAAGCAGAAAAGCTGGCAATGCACAGTTCACTTCCAGATTATGTTGTGAATACGTCTTTAAATTAATGCACTTTTAAAAGAATCAAAAGTGAAGCATGTTTTATTCAAGTCCATTGACATTTTGCAATCTCATTGTGCCTGAGTTCATTTTGCCATAACATAATGGTAGTTATGAAATGGCAGTTGGCAAAATATTGTCCAGCTCTGGACACCAGTAATTGCGTCCCATGTTCAGCCATTAGGTAGTGGGCGACGCTTGATAGGAGAACACTGTTTTGACAGTAAGACGCGTCCAGCAGGATGGTAAGCCATCTGCCTCGGCCATCTGGGAGGTGAGGGACAGGAAAGAGAAATGGGCCCACAGGAAAGCACCACACCAGGGACGCCTGCAACGGGGTAGAAAAGAAAATGCAGGGGAAAAAATGTGTTATTTAAAAGTAGATGTTATTCAAAGTATACTGTATGTAGCATACAATAAGGAAAGTAGTGGGAGATGTAGTTATCAGAAGACAATCTGATCTTCCTCTGCACTCTAAAACTGCTGCGTCATGGTTTCTTACAGTGCTGTGTCAGTTGCTGCAGCTCAAAACACTTCGTGGGTCTAAAAACGGAGAAAAAAGAGAGAGCATTTTGTAGAACATCAAGTACTGTCACCTCAGTGCAATAGGGTTGATGCTTATGATGCACAACCATTTTGAATGAATGGTGTTAATTTGAGTCTGTTGCTGTGTTACGGGAGAGTAAGGCGACTTTTGCCATTACTTCATAGTGTATTTTTTTTCTCCATATTAATATTTAACTGACCATTTGGAGGTGAAAATGCAATGATTTAAGCAGTCTATGAGCAGTAACGAACAAAGTCCAAATTAATCAGAAAATAGGTCAAGCTGCCCTCTGTTGGAGCCACTCCAAGTATTTAACATTCTCGCATCAGTGAATCTACGTTGGTTGAATGAGATTATTAAAGTTTTAAATATCATTCAGATTTAGATTTAAAAAGATTTTTATGGAATAATATAACTGATCAATGCTAAAAAAAATAAAATTATTGTATTAAAAATATATATATATATATATATATATATATATATATATATATATATATGTTTCTATTTCCATTATATGAAAATATAGATATATTTCTACAGACATCCTGTTGAAAATCATGCATACCCTTCAATGGAAAAGTATTTTGTCTAATTACAGTCAGTAAATTACAGAATTCAATTACTGATCATGTTGTTCCAATTCTTCCAACGATATATCTTTTAATAATCTCTGATGAAGAGCTCCAAGTCTTTGACGTTGGAGGACTTCCTTGCCTTTGACCTAATCTTTATCTCCATCAACTGATTCCTTATCAGTTTCAAGTCAGGACTCTGACTGGGTGCACTCTAGAATATTATTACTTCCAGATTGAAAAAAAAACCCATAATGGTAAAATGAAAAGATTACTTTAGATATTGCTTGTGTAAATTTCAGAGCAGCTGCATGTACTCTCTTAAAAGGGATCAACGTTGCCATAAAATCTGCAGCACCCCGACTTAGCAGGAGTTAAAACTGTGTTTGCTTCAGTGAAGTGTTATTTACTTAAAGCTATGATTTGTGCTGCATCAAAACCCACCACAGAAGAGTTGGTTCCACAGGAGTGGAAACATGCATGTTACATTTGCCCACTGTGTGTTGTGCTAAAAGTATTCAGGTATCTGCTTCACTTATCTTTAATATCATGAGCTGTCCAGGATTTTCCATCCTTTGATGCTGTTATCTATACAGAGGAAAGGAAAACTCCCCAACTCTGTTCACTGGGCCACAAAACATGTTTGTGGTCAAATGTCACAAAGTATTATGGAACAAAACTGGTGCCTAAACAGAGTTCAAGCTTACTAGAGCAGATTTTCACATTTCATAACATTCAAAAATCTTCCTCAACATGGCAAACAGGGAAATGTTACAGAGACGCACTGTTTATGTGAAGCTTTTTTGTCATCTTTATTCATGACTGAATAGGCTAGATAACAGCTGATTTAAAATGATCAGCTGTCACCTTGTAAATTACCTAAAAAACATAAATAAATCAATCTAAAAATGCAAATGAATGTTGTTTAAAACATATGAAATGGTGCAGAAAGCAGCACTACGGAAATCTAATAATGGAGCTAATTTTAGGCAAAACAAATGTGCTCTATAAAGCAAATAACTGAAGGGTTTTGATCTTGAGTAAACCAAACTGTGCTGCTACTTGAACATTTTAAAGTGATTATTTCTTCTTTCATTATTTATTCTCAGTCATGAGATTAGTGCGCCAGAGATTACACAATCCAGCTACTCTACACTCTTCAAATGGAAGGCTGACACATACAGCAACATTAGATTACTAACATGAAACTAAATAAGACGATCTAAAGCAATTTATGTTTCGTTATATGTGTACAATAATTTTTACCTTTCTAGATATAATTGTGTGAATTTCCTGCTGCCTTTGATGAATACAATTTCAAAAACGAGCAAATCCTAGTCTTCAAAACAAGACAAAAAGAAAGAAAAAAAAAACGTTATCTAGCGAAGATTAAAAATGTTAATTAAAATTTAATACAATTCTGAACATTGTCGGAAGAACCCGCAGGGAAGCTGTGCAGCAGATTGTTTCTTTATCAAGCCCCAGTTATTCTCCCTGAACCTGATTTAATGCTGATTTGGAAGCCTTCATTTTGTGCATTGCAACTTTACACAAGAAGGCTGCCACTTTGGTGCCAGAAGGCTAATAAGTGAAGTCTAGATGAGTTTACCAAAACAATCTGCTCAGAAGCTCACTTAGCCAGCAGGAAGCCATCCAAAGTACTTCATGATGTCTGTCTCATTTCACAGCAGCCCAATCAATCAGTCCAGGAAACGAAGTGTGATCTCACCGGGCGGCCCGCTTCTCCTCATGACATATAATAAACTCACATTGGACTGCTTTCCTAGTTAATGAACCGAAAAATGATTTATTTATATATATATATATATATATATTTTCCCTTCCTTTTAAACCTTGTCTTTATTTCCACCTGGACGGGGCCCAGAGGCATCTGGTCATAATCTGCCCGCAGTGGAGAAAGTAGAGCTAATTAAAGTCTGGCGGGAGCAGCGGTTGTACGGGATCGGGACATAATTACACTTCACTTAACTTGGAGCCCTATACGTCTCAAGTAGTTATTAAAAAGTGATGACAGCTGGCACTTCATTATTTTTATTATGTTTGGTTTTGACTTGACTTTACATACGTTCTTTGTCAAACAAATTAAACGGGAAATGTTCCACTATAAATTACATTTTTACATTCAGCTAATTTCAGGAGTGAAAACTCTTGCCTCCTTGCCAGTTGATTACAGCTGTTTTGGCATAAATAATATTTGTACGTAATTTTGGGCTTCATCCACATTTTAATTGGGACGACTTGAAATTAATACGTGGGTCTTTGTGGGTCTTTTTGGTTTCGAGATGCAACGTGCTGTGTTTTTCTCTGAAATGGCATCATTCTCCGAAATTGCTTCGCAGTAGAAATTGATCTAAACTTTAAACAGTTAAGCAGTCAGTCAAAAAATGCAAGAAATTATTTTTGTTAAATCCAATATGGCCAACAGACAAAAAAGCATGCCAACCGACCCGGCCCTCGTCCTGCTGTAGACGAGTCTTGCAGGTAAAATAAAAAGATATTGTGACATCAGATAACCCCTAAAGAACAATACTACTGATGTATTTTTCAAATAACGACTTTGTATTTAGGGAAAATTGCACTTGATTACCTAAAAAAAAACAAAGATTTTTTTTTTACACATTTTTTGTTTCTACCTTTTTTTATGCCTTAAGAAAATAAAAAAATGGAAAAAAATTCTGACACAAAGGATCATAATTAATTCATGAAAGGGTTAAAGGCACAGTATTATGTATTTTCCAGGCACATAGTGCAATTTTATAGCACTGCCCCTTTAATAACAAAAGTACGACTACGCTGATCCTCATCCAGGAAGGCAAAGAAAAACCCAGAACCTTTAAAGCACTGCAGGCCTCACCTACCTCAGTTGCATCTGGTATGAATCCAATACCATTTCAGAAAAAGAGCATCACAGTGACAGTCAATCATGCTGGTAGTGTAATGGCCTACTCTCTAGCAGACGATCCAGAAGGAAGCTTTTTGGCCATCAATGTACGACCCTAAGCTGGAGTCCACTTGGATCATGCAGCCAAATGTCACAAACAAGTCTAAATATAAATGGTGAAAGGAAAAAAAAGAGAAAGTTTTGGAACAGCATCAATATCCTGTCTTTGGTCACAACATAAATCGGTTTGAGGTGCTGTCACTTTAGCTTAACAGAAAAACCTCTGCCCAGTTATTGCCAATGTTTGTGGCAGTAACAAATGTTCATGTTAAGCAGTGATTACTTTGTAGCTTGGTCTCATAAGCAAAACTATCTTTAAGATTTTGTATTTACATTAGTTATCTTTGTCTGGCATTAAAGATGGATGATCTGAAACATCTTGGGTAAGGAGACAGTTACTTTTTTCGTAGCGCAGCACTGCCCAACCCTAACGAGAATTTTATTTTCCATTTAAATGACCTGCATTACGATTTGCCAGAGCTGAAGTTTTCAACAGTTAATTAAGCTAAACATCGCCGACCCAGTGAGCATTATTTGCATCCTAATTACGTTTAAGAGAGAGATTCTCCCAGGCTTAAGTAACCTAAAAACTCACGAGAACCTGAAAAAGAGTACAATGCCGAGATTTGATCTTGTCCGGGTCAGTGTGTGTAGCTGTAGAACGAAAAGTCACACATCAGTCACAGCTGTCTAAAGTGCAAAGATGGAGAGTGAGGGGGAAAAAAAGTTATCTCTCTAAAAAAATAAATAAATAAAATGACTAGAATGAGCTGCGGCGGTAAAGCAGAATCTAACCATCAGACGGCATCGTGGACAATATATGTGAAAATCAATCAACATCTGCTCTGACAACCCTGCAGCAAACAAATAAATCCCTGTAGCAAATGCAGACACAGCGAGGAAAAACAACAAATGAACAATGGGTTTTGAGCAATCAACGACAAGGGACCACATGTGGAACAAGAATAAGCAGCAAAATGAAAACCAACGCACGGGGAATAAAGCCTTCAAATAAATGAAGGAGAAAACGCACTCGACAAAAATGTTTCTTTTTCTTTCTCTCTTTCTTGCTTTCTTTGTTCTCCCTTTTTCTTCCTTTTTTCCAGCAGTAGCATTTATTATTTAGAGATTTGAAGGTAAAAAAAATGCACCTAACTGATTAGGTGACCCAGGATTATTGATGCTTTCTTTCTATACCTCTGCAGTGCCATACTGTCCCATCAGATTTCCATGTCATACTTCCATTCTTTCTTCACAAACCATGTAGCTACACATCCCTTTATTTCTCCGAGTAAAGTATTGATGTATTATACAGGGTGGACCATAAGTTTCCATCCATAGAAAAAGTAAACATTTTACATTGGACAACCGTTTTTACTTTTGTGGGACTCTGTGTAATCGCTGCATGTCTTGGACCATTTCGGGGTTGATCTGCAACATTTCCACTTTTCTGAAACTTGCAAATAAGTTTTGCCACAGTGTCATGTGTGTGATGCTCGTTCCATGTTTTCTGTTAAAGTTTTGTGCAACCATGCGACTGCTTCCTGATCCAGCCATCAGTATAATTTCAACTCTTTGATCTTTTGTCAAACCCGTCTTCTTGGGCATCTGAAATATAAAAGAAATATCCGGTTTACACTCTCCTATGTATGTAAACTTATGGCCCACCCTGTAGAAACGCTCACAGCAATGGCTGTATCATGTTATATCATATACTACTAAAATGATTTGATGTTAGTTATCATTCCCATTTTACAGCAACCTTCTGCTGGTAGATAATATTTTTTGAGTCACAAAACCACATCTTTTCACAGTAAATTATTGGAAATCACATCAAATCTCTGGTCGTAAAAAGCTTGTATTAACAGCCTCCAGGCAGGTTTGAATTGACACATTGGTCGATACAAAAAAACAAAAAGCTCCTTTTTTATTTCCAGAAGCCCAAGAACGAAAAAACAAAAGCTGCAAGTGTGGGTATTATTTTACAACGTCGCATCATTGATCGTACATTAAGGCATTTTTATCAGCGAGGTTTATGACCGGTGAGGCACCGACTGGAGTCAGATGGATCAATATATGAAATCCAAAATAAAAGCCAATATTTCAGTCTTGACCTTAATTTAGTTACAGTATTTAAAAACCTTTTAGTTATGTTTTAATCCTTTTCGTACTGTTCAACAATATGATAGAAGAAAAAGACATTATTTGATTGAGATTTTGAAATTTTGAGTTAACATCACTCTCTCTCTCTCTTATTAAAATTTGAAATAGCATATGATCTAACATCTGACATTGATTACCTATCCTTCTTCATAAATATCACTTGTTTGTAAAAAAAATATATATATATATATATATATATATATATCTTTGCTGTATTTTTCCCCCCAATATTTTTTTAGCTTTTTTTCTGTGTAGAGGAGCAACTTTTGCTCTGCTCCCTCACAGCGAGGCATGGTACTTCCTGCCTCATCCTGTGCATTTTCACTGCACATTGAGGGCCCATCAGACAGACTGAATATGTTACACACACTCATTAACTACATTAGATGTCGACATGTGCACTTGTACATGTATATTTTCAGCTTAAAGAGAGAGAGAGCAAAGGCAGTTTGTTTAAGGCAGAGAGACTGTTTGAGGCAGCGCCAGTAGAGATGAGGAACCGCACTGCACTTTTATCATGTATTTGAACAAGCAATGTATAAATCCAGCGATATTGACCATGAAAAACATGTTAGTTCTTGCACAACTCTTTTAGTCTCTCTTTTTTTTTTTTCAAATAGCCTCCCTACTCTCCAGGACAACCGATAATATGTTTATAAAAATTCCAGCGATATTGCTAAGATGTGCTTTGTTTCAGGTGGCGAAGTGACAGCCGCTGTTTTGAAACAGTTTGTAGATGTAGTCGGGCGACACCTTCAGATTATTCTGAACAGCTGCTGCATTGATGCAATTATAGAACAGGAAATTTTAAGCACACTGATTAACCTTACACGCCATCTGGATTTGTAGAAACGGATCCGAATCACTCCAGGTGTGTTTTTTTTGGTTAAGGCAAAGAGTCTTGTACATGTGGAGGGGGGAGGGGTTAATCTCTTATTCACAACATGCATAAATTTATGTATCAATCCAGCAAGAAAGTTTCCTTATTTTCTTGATGCACTTTTAGTTTCTCTTTTTTTTAACTCTCGATAGTAATAAATGTAAAGTTCTCAGATTGTAAACATGATGGTTGTGCTGAAGCGGCTCTGAAGTTCAGTGAAAGTGCAGTCTTTAAAAAAAACGCTCTACTCTGCTCTGATATATTGGTTTATCACTGTGTCTGTGGGTAAATATTGGAAGGAATTTCAAAGATTTTCCCTTCAAATGCGGAGATTTCTACTATAAAAGGAAAGAAGTTTATGCCAAACATTTATGCTTGCCTTTAAAATCCAGTTCTATTTGTGTGCGCAGGGCGGCTAGATTTATCATGTTCCCTTGGAGGCAGGGGTTGGGGGGCGTTGTTGTTGTTGTTGTTTTCTCTCAACTGTCTGGAAGAATCTTACGTGGTTTGGAAGCAGGTCAAAACAGGACGTGTGTCCTCATAATCTCCATGGCGTCAGGAAAAGCTACTGCTATCTCAAATCACAAAATCTAACAAAATATTTCCAATTCATTTTTTTTTTCTTTTCTGCTTACGCAGACATTTTTTTTTCTTTCTTTGCCATACGTGGGAACATTCAGGCACCGTAGACTGCTGCTGCTGCGACCAGACAAAGGCAGAGTGACTCTCAGTCATGTTTGAATCAGACGTCTCCAGTGGGCTGCAGCCGGCCGCAGTGAAAGCAGTCACCTTGAAAAGGACAGGAATGTCGTTATGAGTGGCAGCCATCTGTGTAAAAAGGAGTCGTTCTGCCACTTTCTAAATCAACGCTGCGCCTGTGTCCGTCAAACTGCAAATGACAGTGGGCGCTCACCATATGCGAGCCCTTTCCAACAAACGCAGTCATTTCGTGGAGGAGGAGCAGTCCAGGAGCCTCGGAGGGACCCTGAGTTTACAATTTAGCAAATGGATAATGATAAATGTGGAGAATTACTGGAAGACTTCCATAATGTGGCATGTTGGATAAAGCAGGTTACCCTATATCAATCCGTCTGGTTCCCAACATTTCTCATTTCAGAAATGAAATGCGTCTGTGATTTATAGATAGATGGAAGACTGCTTTTGTCGCTCTTCGCTTTGATTTAGTTTGAAACGTCTTGTATTAAAATCAGATTTTATGAACATTTATTGCTGCTAGTGATAAAGATGTGTGAAAAGCCTTACAATTATTGCTGTCCTATAATTTTTCATGGAAAAAAGAAAAATTTATATTAGATAAATAATCCAATGTCAAAAGTCACTTGTGAGGCAATTATTGATAATGTACCTCCTCAGTCTAGCCCCCAGATTTTCTTTTATGCTCTATTATATGCATGTTTTCTACAAGATTTAGGTCTACAGGGTCCGATAGAATATCACTGTCTTGATTTAGGATTTTTGGATCACTATCCTGCATTGACCCACATTGATGTCATCACATTTACATTTAATGTGTAAAGTCTCTCATTTCAATGACTTCACGATGCTCTGCACAGTAATGAGGTTTCCTGGGATCTTTGGAAGAAAATATGTTCACAGCATCACAGATGTTTCACCTTTCTTAACAGTTGGCATGAGGTGCTTCTCTGTGTTAGTTTCATGCCAAACCCACCTGGACTGTTTGCTGCCAGAAAGACTGTTAGTTTCATCTGGTTAAAGTACACGGTTCCAGTTAAAAACCACAAATGTCAAATATGCTGACATTTGTGATGGTAGGACAGAAAGCCAACTGGCATGTTGTTAGAATCCGAAAATTGTTTTGGCGATCTGATCTTCATGGTTGTTTCTGCTGCAGCTGAACAATAAGCGTTGTAATTATTTTAACTGTCTTTATTGGTTTGTGGTGTCGAGGTAGTAGCCAGTGACAAAAAGAAACAGATATTTGAGTCACAGCTTATTTATACCCTTTAGGAACCAAAAGTCATTAACTGTGCTTCCACTGATCTTAAAATTGCGCAGATTTCAATTATGAAAATAAAATCAATGTAAACTCTGCAATTTAAAAAAAAACTCATGTTTTTCTTTAAAAAGGTTTTTGTGCTACAATGAGGTGGTGTTTCGACTTTATCAAAATTAGTGTATTTCAGAAAAAAATGCAATGGAAAAATGTATTTTTCACATCACGCAAGTCATGCGATCAACCGGATGTCGCTGCTGGAGTAGAAGAAGAAGAAGACGGCATGGAGTGGTAGGAGTGTGATGACGTGGCATATTTTTTAATCAATAAACATATCCACATGTGATTTTCATTGCGTTTCTTATTTAATGGAATAAGAAATTAATTGTGAAATTGTGTTTTTTTCGACATTAGTGGCATTTTGACAACATTTTGGACACATTTGAAATGTGTTGATTACTATATACGTGTCACCAGAAACTTGGACCAACTTAACGTAGGTACAGAATAAAAATACATTCATTTACCTTCATTTTAATTGAAAGGTTTCAATATTTGATTTCTTCAAACTGATTAATTACACAAAAAAATTTAATTTGAGCTAATTGAGCTAATTTTGCTGCAATAAAAGTTTAATTAATATATTTTTTTACACATCTTCACCTAAGCAGCCACCAACAATGTGTGCCACATGTATATTTGGAATTCTTTAGAATTGCCTGTGACGTCTCCGGCACAGGATTGATTACCTCTTTTGCCACAGGTCCAGACTTGCAACACGCAAGCATTCTTCTCAGTACTCTTCGTCAATAAAGTGTACATGACGTTAACTATAGCGCTGAATATCGCTCGCCTGTTTGTCTCTTTCAATGCCTGCATTATTTAGCGGCTGAATCAATCTGCCGGTCTCTAATGGACTCGGCGTTGCTTACTCAGACGCTCGCTTACTGTATGTACCAACATGAATCTGTGTCCAGGAGCAGGGACAAATGAAAATAGATGTAGCTGTAAAGGAGCGGGATCAGGTTTTGTTTGAGGAATTACTGCGGCTGCCGACAGGACTTACTCCAAGCATATGGCGAGGCGGAGCAGCTCCCCATATGCTTTTGTTGTGCGGCGGAATTTGTTTTGGGGGTTTTATTCAATCCGCTAACATTGTCAACCGTGCATTAATGAGCGCTGTGCATGCATAATTCACAAATTATACTGTCTTGCTGTCTGTTCGAGGCTTGCTGATCCAAGCGATATGCATGAATTATACCACGTCGGATTCAGTGTTTGGGAAGCGTGTTTTATGCGTTTCTGCATTACAATGACATACGACCTCTGTCGGGAAACAAATGGAGTCTGAAGCGCACGTCTCAGAGTGTGGCGCCGTGGTGCAAGGAAAAATTAACGTAGTCACCTTCCTAAAATAATGGCCTAAGTCTTTCTTTCTTTTTTTATCAAAATCATTTTTTGGCAAAAAAAAAAATTTGACTTGGGTCATTATTTTTAGGAAGGTGCCAGTATGTAATTAGACATATTCCTTTAATGCGAACCTATTTTTAATGTGACTATAGAAACGTCCTCCTTATCTTGAAGACATAATTTTAAGGCAGTAGATAAAGACGTTCAATAAATCTGTTGAAGACAACTGAATTATTTACACTACTCTGACAAATCTCTTTCAGAAGGCAACTAAGAACAAACACGCCTGAGCATCAGAAAGGCTGTTCACATCGTCGACTCTTTCCGATGTCAGAAACTTTGGCTGAAAACTCGAAGTGTTCTGACAGCGCCCAAGTATTTGAAGAGCACCAGCTTGCAGTGGTTTAGCTGCACTAGCAGACTGTAAGGCATATCAAAGGCGAAGGGCAGCGACGAGGTGGAATTAGCTTTTGACAGGCACAGTTAAAAGGGTCTCCATCTCCATCACTCTTTTCTCCCCACTCCCACTATAGACGTATGAACAGGAAAATAGGGGGGAAAAATGTGCGATACGCAGTGATGGATCATGTGGATTTCCTCTTATCCCGTCGCACAAAAGAGCGCAGGGGGGTGGGGTGGAGGCTCTGATCCTGAACGCGCTCTGATGATGCATCACTCATCTTCCCATCAGATTTTAGAGGACAGAAGAGGTTGAGGCAGGCGTGCTGGCATTTTGGCTCAGAGAGTCATCTAATACTATTTATTTTTCTTTTTTTGTTGCAAGCCAACAGCTATTTATCAGCAAACAGATGCTCAGTGTCCGATGAGAAGACTGTGTCCACTTTCTCCGGTGGGCGTTCTGAAACCATAACTTAAAAAGCTGACCCCTTCATGTTACAGTAACACAAAGCATGGTCTCCGTGACTCATGGACGTCTCCAACAGGAGGGAATGGCACCACTGCATTCTGACTGTAGCACATTAAAAACATTTTTCCCACCTATTGCACAACAATGCAGGGGTTACAATGTCTTTAGGACCTTCCCTTTTAATCTGTGGAGTTCTCTTACAGATTTGGTAGGTTTCTGTACGTCTGTCATCATGTTTAAGTCTTGATGTGGGGGAACAAACACCTTCATCACGTGACAGCCTGAGAGAAAGCAGGTGCTGTACAGGAGTACAACATTACAGGAGTTATACTGTTGTGCTTCTTTCGTCCACCTTGTCCTTTTACGTTTTCCTCACCATATTTGAGGCCAGAATGTCTTATTCATGGCATCCCAAGAGTATTTTTCCTATGAGGGTTGACAAGTTCTTTCATTTTTACCACCCTATGTGCAAGTTGGTGATGTGCATCTATAAGCGGTCTCAAGACTGAGACCGATTACTACAACATCTGACTGGCATCTCAAAAGCTCTAATAACACCGGAACTACAACCACAAATCCTAGAAGTGTTGAAAAAGAGGCGTCATGGATGCTGAGCATGGCCAAAGAACATGGAGAGAAATTCAAACCATCTCTTCCATTAATGGTAAATAACCATACCACCGACTCCAATGCCTCCCTGCCAAGTTTTCGAACCATTCAGCCGCTGCTGCGAACCCTGTTTCATCAAGAACTCTCCACTTTCATGTGCAAGGCTCTGACATGGCACTGTGTTTACGGGCATACTGGATTTTAGATTGATCGTCTCTGCAGCTTGATGAGAACCTTATGCTGCAACCAGAGCAGTGATGTGAGGCAATGTACTAAGAGCATTACGTTGTGTCATTTAGAGCCCTGCCTGCCCAGAGTGAGCATGGTTAGGTTGACCACTCTGAACGGCATCCCTTCTTTCACTTTGTTCAATAGATAGGTGGGTCCATGCCAGAGGAGGAGCTACCACTGTTCCTACCAGGCTCCTTTAGGCAGTCGGTAAGCTACGAATGCTGTATTCTGCCACCGTAATAATAAGGCTCCACAGTGTCACAGCTGATTGTAACTGTACTCTCATAACAGGAAAATCTCATGCTCCATGATGCGTAATTGGGAGCACAGCGCGCTCTTGATGCATCCCAGAAGGCATCTTTAAGACTCTGCGGAGACTATCTACATTCTAACTGAGTGTGAAGTCACGGTGCATTCCAAGTCCAGTGTGAAGGGAACCCTATTAACGAGTCGGCATGTCACAAAAAGAAATACCTCAGGAGTGAAAACGTTTCTCTCTTTTACAGCTGTGAACTTGGAGGGAAATCTGATCTTTAACGTGTGCATGTAGGCATGTTCATGTCGGAACAAAATGAGCGACCTGGAGTGTTATTTGACAGATTCTTGGATACGTCACACTATGAGAATCTATGATATATTCTTACACACAAAGCCAACAGCACTGAAATGACTGTTTTAAAAAGAAGAATGTGTGAAAGTGTGTAGAAATGTGTTTCTGTTTAATGACTGGCACAGCTTTTTGTACCTTGAAATTAGCTCGGATGTGATCAAGCATTGCTTAAGGCCAGCAGAGCTAATTAAAAAAAAAAAAACAGGTGACTTTCTCATGTTTCAATATTTGCTGTCCTCCTTGTTTCTCAGCAAATATATCAACGATAAAAGTTGACTATGATGCCCAGTATCCAGTGAGGGCCCTGTCTTCATGAAAAGATGTAATTGCACAGTGCAGGTAGTCTGCACCTTCATCAGCATTTTGTAGTATTTCTTTGAACTAGTGCAGACTTTTTTTTTTCCTCTGGAAAAACGCAGCTTTCCTTCTGATTGCAAAGAGGAGAAATTTTCAATTAAGATGGGGCGTGTAAAATTCCCCAGATGTAACTCTGTGCGCACAAGTTATTATCTCATGGGGACACAGCAAATGAGTTAGTCACTTTCTTCCAAGTTAATTGTGATTTTTTTTTCTTTTTTACTTGAGCTTCAGGGAAGTTGTGAATGCAGGTCTGCCTTGAAATCAATAATCCAATCGTCAAAAGTTGAAAAGTAATTGGCACTGTGGCGTGCTGGAAGTGCAAAAATAATGACTGATTAGTAAACCGCCATTAAAGGGAAGCTTTCCTGGTTTTCAGCCTCAAATCTATTTATGATTTTTTTCCCTAAGTAGAAAACAAATGTTATGTTGATGCTTTTAATTATCTAAACAGCAAATACCTTTCATCATCTCATCTAAATAGCTTCCCTACACCATTCTGCTGTTTCCCTGCTGTTTTTAGCTGAGCTCTTAGTTTTAATCTGTGAATTGATTTTGGTGAATATTTATCAACATTTTATGCTGACAAATATATCATACGGTGCTGTAGACTGACAAAATGCAACTGATACTGTTGTTACTACATCTGGGGGAAAGGGAATTATTTTAGTTTTAATCGAAACAGGGCTGCACAGTTGGTAGAGCTGTTGCCTTGCAGCAAGAAGGTTCTGGGTTCGATTCCCGGCCCCGGTCTTTCTGCATGGAGTTTGCATGTTCTCCCTGTGCATCTGTGCATGGTGGGTTTTCTCCGGGTACTCCTGTTTCTTCCCACAGTCCAAAAACATGACTGTCAGGTTAATTGGCCTCTCCAAATTGTCCCTAGGTATGTGTGTGTGTGCATGGTTGTTTGTCTCTGTGTTACCCTGCGACAGACTGGTGACCTGTCCAGGGTGACCCCGCCTCTCGCCTGGAACGTTAGCTGGAGAAAGGCACCAGCAACCCTCCCGACCCCACTGAGGGATAAGGGTGTTTGAAAATGGATGGATGGATGGATGAAACACTTTGAAAAGAAAAAGTACTTCAAGTCTGACATAAATATCTTTGAAAATGATGTTGCAATTGCAATCCAAAATGGTGGCGTCTCGACCTCGGCTTTGGGAAAGGCAGCTCTAGAAAATAAGCAATTTGATGGAAGTACTTACCATGTCTGGATAATTGTTAAAAAAGAAAACTTGATTGTGGAAAATGTTTGCTCATCCATAATTTTTTCAGTATTCAATTGTCTAAAAAAAATTCTCAATCTCTTTCTATTGCTGTCTTTCTTTCTTTCTGTCTTTCTTTGTCTATCTGTCTTTTTTTTTTTCTTCCTTCTGTCCCTTTTTAGAGTTCATGGTTTTAAACACTGAATCTATTCCCAATAAATTCCCAGCAAGTCCTTTTTTGACACATTGTGTTATGCATTTTGACTCAAAATTTTGAAAACCTGATTTGAAAGTGTTGAAATTTGACATGGGACCTTTTTGTAAATGTTGCTACGTAAGTATCACAGCATTTCTGTTTTTCCTTCTGTATGTGCCCGGGTAATAGTTGGTACTAAAATAGTGAGCTTAGGATGCCTGATTGGAAAGGAATTTCATCATAAATGTGCTCTCAAAAATTGAGCTCCTGGATTAATGCGAATGCACGGCCCGTTCTGCATGCATTAGTTACGCGTCTGGAAGACTATTTGGCCAGCTTTTCAAATGTTACTTACTGGCAAAATTAGCCAACCACTCGAAATGTTCACAAGATGAAAAGTAGCCGTTATTGAAGGGTCAGTAGCGCGTGACACCTCAGCAACACAGTGGCAGAAAAAACAAACTGAACGCATCCGCACTGTGTTTCTAAATAACACATCCGGCGCAGAGAAATAAACCTTATTGTCTGAAGTAAAGCAGCACCAGAAAATTTAGGCATTTTTTTTTTTACATTTGCAGGACGCGGATGCGTTGCTGAAAATGGCTTGAATCCGCGCGACAGCTGGGGTTTGTGTTTGAGGCAGAATCCTACCGCTGACATTTCATCACACCTACCTGTGTCTGTCTGTTGCCGAGTCGCATTAGTCACCGAGCTGGGTTTAAAGCGATGAACTCCAGCTGACCCTCGACTGCCGACACACTCATTTGGGAGATCCTGAAGTGTCTATTTGTCACCGGAGGATATAGCTTTTAACCCTGTGTGTCAAACATGTCAGCCGTCCCTGTCAGGCGGAGCATGCTACCAAGTGTGTATGAGCTCATCACAGCCTTTCATCAACTCAGTCTGGGCTCTTGGCTCCTTGTTGCCCCGCTCTGCTTTTCATTTGACCACTTTTGGGGGGAAAAGTCAGACGGCTAATTTGCAAAAAAAAAAAGACTGCTGAGATAACAATTTGAAAGCCTCTATCAAGAGACTTGGAAATTTTCTCCTGTTCAGTATTTGAACAGCATCTGGAATCCACCAGCAGTGATATCCATCCGTTGATTCCAGCTCCACCATGAATGAATCGAGCTTTTGGATTTAGCGTTGAACTGTTAGTCGTACAGGAAACTAAAGGAGTTGCTTCCAACTCCTTTAGTTGTTTGATGCTTTCCTCTACTCTGATTTATTTTCCTTTAAAGCAAAGCTCAAGGTGATGTGACACCTTCCTGCTATAGGTAACAGGCAAGGGAACTACTTTTGATAACTTCACAGAGCCTGACTTAAAGAAATAACTAAAACTGACCTTGTAAGGAAGCCCTTCAGGCTAAAGAGGTCATTTCCGGTTCTGGCCAGATGCACAGTGGCCAGTTTGTTTATGTCTTCAACAACCCACTTGGTTCAAGTGTCACTCAGGTGCCATGCTACAGAAAATGGGTCTATTTGAAATGCATCTTGCTTTGAGAAGACCTTCATGTATCAGAATAAACTTCACCAATGTCCATATTTCTAAAGCGTCACTATAGGCGCCTCTTATCCAGCTTTACATCTTTTATAATGTCGATTATTTGTATCAAACCAAATTTTACCTCTCCTACAGCCTTTTATTTATTTGGCATTAAACTGAGACTAAATATGAGAGCAAACTCCAGTTACAAAACTTCTTAAACACACACGCACGCACGCACGCACACGCACACGCACACACACACAAACAGTTTGTCTGAATCCTGGGGTGTTATTCCAATCTGGGCTCAAAGATAAGAGACTTTCTCTACTGTTTTACTGCAGGGATGTTTTTCACATCCTTTTGAAAAACTTTATTTCATATATTTATTTGTTTCTTTTTTTGGAGAATGTACTTA
Source organism: Poecilia reticulata (assembly GCF_904066995.2). Lineage (NCBI taxonomy): Eukaryota > Metazoa > Chordata > Actinopteri > Cyprinodontiformes > Poeciliidae > Poecilia > Poecilia reticulata. The sequence goes on from NC_088838.1 coordinate 8,548,311, forward strand.
AAATGCGTTGTTGACTTCAATAGGCACTCGTCATACTGCTTTACCGAATATATTTAGCTTTACACAGCCACCGGAGAGAGCCCGTTTACAGTTTAAAGCTTTTACGCTGATGTTTTCAGGAGCTTATTTGGCAAAATGGTCCACCAGCAATTAACTAACTGTATGTACACAGACAATTAAATTAGATTAGCGACTGCATTCCCACCACATCAAAGATCTCTGTGTTAAGTGTTTCCACTTAACGATGCAGGCTGCAATTAGACGAAGGGTCACCTCCAAATGGACTTTGCAAAAATGCAGACCAGAGGACCTTCCTGTGGGATGTCACGAGAGGCTGCAGATTAAAGCAATTTTATCTGGTGTTCACATTTGTTGTTATTTTAATCATTGCCGGAATATTAAAAGCGACAGAGTTAGCTAGGCTCATATTGCACCGAAGAAAGATTCATCCCGCTGTAATGAATAAATCCAGACGTCCTGTATGGACATGTTTTTAAATTTATGTAAGCAAAACTGAAATAGTCAGATGTAGATATTGTAGTTTTATTTGTAAGCACAGCAGCTAATAATTCATGGATTATCATAAAAGAACTGGGTCTTAAATATCCACATACAGTGGTACTGACAAGTTTGTAAATGCTGCTCATGTGCAGGATTGTCTTCAGTTAATTTGAAGCATTACGTTTTCAGATATATTATAAATAACTTCAGGCTTTAATGCTGATATTCGTACAGCCATAATTCCTCCCTCTGCCTAATATTTGGATCAATGTCCATTCCCAAGTTGCCAAGAAATAATATACATTTGTAACCATCAATAAGCTTTTGCTTTTACTCTATTTGGATATTTGAACATCCTGACAGTAAAGATAGAAATAATTTAAATTGGTTGTTTTTCTGTCATGGGTTTGATTTCTGAGTCCAGTCCAGTCCATACACTTAATGTTAGCCTTTCTCATCTAACCAGAGTTTTGATATGACTTTTAATTAATCGTCTTGTTTGAATGTCTAACCAGGAAACGATTGTCAACTTTTTTTTTCCTCTGGAAAATCTCATTGAGATTGAAAATGTCTCTTACAAGAAAGTTTTAGTCATGACTGGCAGCAGCACAGAGTTTACAGAACCTTCACGTCAAAACAGATGAACATCATCATAAATACAATTTGAAAAAAGATTCCTCAATTTTTTTACCTTAAAAACTCATTTACCTTAAAAACATTCCCCGACAGCAGCACCTGTAAGTTCATGTTTTTCTGGAAATGTTTCTTTCCGAGTTTGTTTCAGACTTCAGGCACCAAAAGTAAAAAGTAAGTTCTCACAACAAATAGAATATTCTCCAGTGGATTTTCTGTTTATTTATGTTTTCCAACAAATACAAAGGGAGAAGTCCAAGTTAAGGCCTTATAAATAAGAATAAAGATTGACTTGTTTAGAGTGATCAGGAGCTAACTTGGAGCCTGTCATAAAATCAAAGCTACTAAAGCACCACTGCCACCTAAAAGCTCACAGGTATTAAAAATCCTGGCATATAAAACACTGTTTTGACAGTTTGCTGAGTTCATATATATATTGTGAGTTTTTTGAGCTGAGAAGAGGTTTTCATCAGCATCCTTCGCAACACTCTATTCCCTGCGAACGTTCTCGCAGCAACTTATCGAGTGTTTAAATTTTGAAGGAAATGCACCTTCGCCTCCCTGAACCTCCCGGCCTGTTCCATCGCTGGCGCGTTTGATTAACTTCCCTCACACATCCAACTTGAATTAGGGTCACGAAGGTTACGGTGCAGACAGATGATATCTATAACAATAACACTTCATTCCAGCCTAATACGGGTTTGAAGTAAGCAGGGAAAATTCAGAGGATTGGAGAGTCTGAAGGCCAGAAGGTTGAACAACAGGAATCAAAACTATTTTTTTTTTAAACTCACTGAAATTCTTGCACCAAACATTTTTCCTGCTTCTTACCCCATCATTAACTTTTATCACGAAATGCTTCCTAATATGTCACACCCACTAATAATTGCCATAAAACATCAGTAGTCACTTCATCTGTTGGGGGTCATAATGATATGCCTGACTGAGGTACATTGTAAAACATTTTATAACGCATACTTTATTTGCAGTACATGATTATGAAGTGGAATCTTTAGATGTAAAAAAAAAAAAAAATCATCGTGAGCACAGCCTATTTAAATTTTTATAGCTTGAATGTAAATAAGATGATAATTGCTCTTTAATTTTTATTCAGTCAAACAAATTGAGGCCTAATTTGATTCAAACAAACCATTTACAGTTTGGCGCGTGTCGTTTCCTGACAGGTTCTGCGGCCCTGGAGAAACAGCTCTGGAGGGTATTGATCTGCAATTTTCTTTAAGTGCCAACTGCTAACTGTGATTACGCATATCCACATTTACAGTTATCCACGAGTGGCGCGCGCATATATCCATACCCAGTTACCGCATACACTTCCACACTAACTACACTCCTGCTATTGATTTTTTTTTTTTACATAGCAAACAGAAGGGGTGGGAGGGGAAAATAAAGGACATAGAGAGAGCATTACACATCCAAGGGTTGTTGCCAAGGGAGACAGATAGGAGCTGCAGGGACGTAAAAAAAAAAAAAAAAAAACGTCCACGAAAAAGGCACCAATCACCAAGCCGTATGTGGGGAGGGAACTGCATCATGGGGCGGAAGAAAAATGGATAAACTCGACTCGAAAGCACTAATGGATTTTCTTTAGAGCGGGGTCGTGGCGGTAGATCAGAGGTGAAGATGAGGGGGTTTGTCGGTCAATAGAGGTGTCACGGCTCGGGTCACTCCTTCCCAGACTCCTTCACTGCTGATACAGACGGTTTCAGGGAGAGAACAACAGCGTAGATACCTCTGATAGATTTTATTAACTCATCAAATGCGTACGAGGGCGCCTGCCTCTTTGAGCATTACAGGAATATACAGTATATATATATTTTATCCATAAAAAACACTACTGCGTGTTTATCTATCCCATAAAACTCCAATAAAGTACATTACAGCAACAAAAGGTTGAGATAAATCGGGGTTATGAAAGGTTTTACAAAATTAAACAACAACATTGTAGAATAGCATCTCATTTTAACAAATGCATCAACGGAATCATAACAGAAGAAACTGTTCATTAGAATAATGAGAAGTTGCGAAAGACAGACTTCCCCCTGTCTTAAGCATCTCACGCCATTATATGAGTATTTATGTGCCAGCAAATTAAATCGTTTTAAAAGTGACAAATATGGTAACTTAAAACACTGCAACTGACTCAAGCATATTTGTGATGTACCAAAGCCTGATATTTCCGGTTCAGCTGCGCTGCAAAGGTCCATTGTTATAACCATCAGGACTGCATTAGTGAGTCACCGCGTTTCCCCGGGTGACAGGTTCCCTTGTTAAAATGTAAATGGGCACTGATTCTGAATCGGTTCCACGTTTGCTGCTTTACGGCCAAAAATATTCCCCATGGGAAACGAAAAGCACCAGTCGAGGTTTAATATGTACCTGTAAAAACGAAACTTCAGCTTTGGCCTTCTCGTGTCCAAGCAGGATTGTTTCGCCGTCACGCGTCCGAAACAGGAAGCTGTCGTTGGCCGTACCGATCGTTAAATAAATGCTGCCCGTTCGGCGCGGGGCTTCTTTCCCTTTTCCTCAGGTAGTTGGAGAAAATATTTTCCCAGCGATATTCTCCTAACAGTGTGCAGCGTGTTTCATTTTGGGGGTCATAGAGATGTTAATGAATGGCAGCATCTGTTGCACATTGCGGTGATAATCATTAGGACACAGTGGGTGACGGGGAGAAGGCGGTAGTTCGCGTAGCTGTAAGAACATTAACATACGCTCTGGCCTTATGGCGGCACTGTGTCAGGATGCAGCTGCTGCGCCTCTTTACCCCAGCGTGACGCGCATTCTCCCAGACAGGCAGACTTTATTTCAAGAGAGGGCCCTGCTTTGGCAGAGTTATTTTTTCTTTTATCTTTTTCTTTTTTTCTTTTTTCTACATGGCTTTGAGAAATGACTTTTCTGCTTCACCACCCTGAGCATGTAGTCGGGGATCACAACATCCCTCAGACTACAATCAATTATTTCTCTCTGCGCTGACTGATGCTTTTAAAAGTGACATTTATGCAGCGCCTGGTTTCTTATATAACTCTCTGTGCCATACACTCGTCGTAATGGGGATTTCTGGTTGTCACTGGTAACTCACTCAGGACTGGGACGTGGAGCTGTAGGTGGGTTTTATAAAACATCCATCCTGCTTTTTCATTCACTTCAAATAAGTTCTAAAATAAGAATTGCAGTAGTAATGTTTAAGCCGTAACAATGACAATAACATAATAGCACTTTTAATAATGTTGTAATTCTAAATGGGCTGGAACTTCAGATGTGTCATCGAGTTGCTCCATGAAATAAAGCTGTTAGTTTGCAGCTGTTTGCTCCACCAGATAAAAGCTGAATGGTGACAAAGTGTCTGTTCCTGCTTGTCCTTGTAGGCTGTAGTGGAGGACTGGTGCCCGTCTCTGGCGTTCATGTTTTAAGGCAAGAGCACTGCCAATCAAGCTTGTATACGTGTTGCTCACACTCTTCCCCTTTCTCTCCTCTAAGGCCAGTTATCATGGCCACCATGTCGGCGGATAAATGGTTTTTCTGGAACAGTCAGTTGCTTCTCCACCATTAGCGCAGCTGCATGAGCATGACTGACGGCGTCAAGATCTTCCACTTGGTTCTGATTGGTCGTTTCTGACTGGGAGCTGTGAATTTCTCCAGAAGGCAAAAGTAGCATTGGAAGAAGTGTTACTTTACACTTTTTTTTGTTCGTACAGATTATCTTGGTCTAATTCGATTTTTTTTTTTTTGTTTGATGGTCTAAATTACATTTATTGTGGAGGGAAAAAAAGCCAAAACAGGAGAACTCTCAAATACCTGTAATGGCAGTGTAAATGTCCATTTGGACCGCCATATTTGATGAAAACACCACTTCCTCTCTGTGCCGTCTAGGTATGGCAGTGCGGTGGGAGCATGGAGGTCCTGCCGTGCGCCAGGGTCGCCCACATCGAGCGCACCAAGAAGCCCTACAACAACGACATCGACTACTACGCCAAGCGCAACGCCCTGAGAGCGGCGGAGGTGTGGATGGACGAATACAAATCCCACGTCTACATGGCCTGGAACATTCCCATGAACGTGAGCCTCTCTTCATGCCGCGCTTTAATCCCCACGCGACCTTTGGCCGCCTCCCCCCTCCCCACATCTCACTTGTTCATTCAAACCTGCAGGCCAGGTGAGACGCTGATCGATACAAATTCAAAATTCAGATTTCATCCTCCGTGACCTTCACACTGGCGGTGGGCCAAGTGAGGGGAAAGAAGAGCTGAATCAGACGAGAAGAGCACTAAGTAAAAAGAAAAAACAAGAAAACAAGCCTCATGTCAGTTTAGCATAATTGCCTTCAAGAGTCTACTGAGATGGGTCTACTAAACAGCAGCTTTTATTAATGGAGAGTTTAATATTGAATTCATCTCCTTCGGCGCCGAGAAGAAGATGATTATAAATGAAGGACAGCTCAAATCTCTAAATGCTTCCTAAAACAATGTGTTGATATTCTCGAAAACCTTAATAAGCAGCTGCTGCTTAGTTATATATAACTACTGTCTTTATATTTATATGTATATACACTCTTGCAAAATGAAACCACATCGAAGCCAGAACAGAATCAGCAGCAGATTCCAGCAGGAGCAGTAGAGGTACATATGGGGAGAGTAAAAGGTGGCAGGTGACGAACTAGCCATTCCCGAACTCAGTGGCATGGCATGTTATTACCCCAGCTGTCCTGTGGCGGGGAGTTATTTTGTGTACTGTAAAGACCTAATGCTACGATTATTTCATCAAACCCCCTCCAAAGTCCCCCACACACACTCACAGACCCTTGTTATTGTCTGAGGTGCCTGCTGAGAGCACAATTGCTTTGAATAGAGAAGGCTTTATGATTCGCCACAGTGGGCAGCCCTGAGTCCAAATACCAAACAGCAGCCCGGAGAGTCTGGATGTGTGTGTTGGTGTTCCGGTAGCCGAGAAGCGAGTGGATATTTCGAACTGGAATTCATTATTGATACAGACTTGAAGCGGGCTTCGTAGCTGGCAGCAGAAAAGGCTTTTCTTGGAAACGGCATCTGGTAGCAGATGTGTGTGTGTGTGTGTGCGTGTGTGTGCGTGTGTATGCGTGTGTTGCTGTGTGTATTAATCTCTTTGGATGTGGTTGCTGTGCATCCTAACTGGACCTACACCCATCCACTGTTTTCCACTTCCGATACAGATACAGATACAGATACCTGAGGTTTAATATCGACAGACATCAATTCGTCACAGAAAAACAGAACTGAATTGACTCAAGACGTTTCATTTTTCTAAACGGATATAAATGTACTGAATTAAAAATTTATTCAGTTCTGCACTGGTGTTCTGTGCACCAGTGCAGAACACTTTAATACACCATTAGCTTCACAAGGTTGGTCAAACATGTCAAAACAACTTTAATTTGTTCAGTCAGTGCAAATTGGAGTATAAAATCCAATGTAAAATAAATAAAGAAATTGAAACTGACAAAAACTATAGGTTGACTACGTTGGCTAAACATAGTCAAAAATAAACTGCAACAAACCTTCTTTCCAATGGTTCATAAAGTGCAATTAGGGATTCTAAAAAATAATGTAAAATAAATAATAAAGCATGACATCGCTCAGAGCACAAACATAGAAATAGACTGAATAGATCTGCCCTTATGGATTGGGTGTCACCAATGTAGAATTATTTTCAAATTCTGGAGCTATGCAGATATTGATATTGGATTGGTGCACAATGCATTTATTTCCATATGAGTCCACATTAACGCAGCACATATTGATATGCATATAGTGTGTGTGTGAGTGTCAGAATTAAGCCTGAGGCGTTTCAGCTATTAGGCCTTCCCCCGGTTCATTCAGAGACCGTCCTCTATAAAGCTATCTGGACGTGAGCGCTCATAATCAAGCAGCTGATTAGAATCTGCTAAGTACAGATCAGGTCTAATGGAGAAACAATGAAGGTCTCACATGACGAGTGCACCTCTCTGTCTCTTACCTAAATGCAACGCCGTATAACTCCTTCTTCTTCCTTTCCTGCAGAAGACTCTGCTATACTGTGTGTTGCGCCTGACTTTTTAAAAACAATTTTTGTCCTTTCTTTGTCTTTGCTTTGCGCCGCATGCCGACAGAACCCGGGAGTTGATTTCGGCGATGTCTCGGAGCGCGTGGCCTTAAGGAAAAGGATGCAGTGTCGGAGCTTTCGCTGGTACCTGGAGCACGTCTACCCGGAGATGCGGATCTACAACAACACCATCACGTATGGCGAGGTGGGAGAATCGCTAGCTAAAGGGATTATTGGAAATAAACTGAATGTTAAATTAAGCATAACATAAGCTGTGATTCTGTTGCAGGTGAGGTAATAAAAGGGAGCTGTTTTTAAAGAGGATGCTAAAGTCAGGGTGGATAATTTGATTCAGCAAATGATCAATAATGAAAATTAGCTCTTCAGAAGCTTTTTTTTGTGTGCGTGTGTGTGATTCTCTTTTTAAAGTAAGATCTACTTGGGGGAAAAAAATATGTTTGAAGTCAAAGTTTCCAAGCTATGAGTCAAAATCACAGTACTGCTAAATACCTAAAACATATGTAAATTTTCTCTGAGGTCCTTAAATCACCTGGCTATTGCTTTCCTGTGCAATTCTGCTAAAAAAAACAACTTTCGCTTCCAGCACAGTCTGGTCTTTCTCCCCTTGACTCAGATTCTCTCTCGTAGATTTTTTTACCGGACCAATCAGCAAACAGAAGGAGAAGCTGTTAACAATGACATTGAGTTTCTTCATTGTTTTAGAATTGGCAATGGCAGCTAATTCCAAAACAATGCAATGACAGCATGTTGACCTCGCGTCCAAATATTGAGGTAACATTAGCAATCGTCTCGTTCGGATCGGCACTTCTCTCTTCGCAGTGGAGGACGGCTCAGTCAGTTTACAGCTCAGTCAATTTCCGGTAAGCTTCATAGCGTTGGAACTGCTGCATTACATACGTCACGTCGTTAGCGATTGGGTAAAGTTTAAAACTTCAACACAGTCCACTCCTCCAGGAAGAAATCGTTTCTCAGCAGCCGAGAGCCCAGACCGTCTGCAGGGAGCAAAGTGAACTGCAAGGGCTGGTTTTTACCAGGCTACCTCAGAACTAATGTCACCGGGAAAGATACACAAACACAACAAGCAGCACACCATCTGGATGGTGGTCCTTTTATAAAATGATCTTCAGCTCTTAGTACTTTAAATCATTTGTGCTGTTTGATTTCCAAGCTTTAAAGAAACAACTTGCTCCTTTTGATTCAACTTTAAAGAATCAACTTGCTCCTGTATTGAACAGCAGGAATGCTGAATACATGCAGCTCATCTGGTGTCATTCTCAATCAAGAAAAAAAAACCTTTAGTTTCATTTTTCAGACCTGAGATGGGTCGGATCAGGTATTTGTGAATAGGAGGCTCTGATCGTTTTATTTCTTTGTTCCATAAATTCAACAAGGTGTCAGAACCCCAAGGTTCTGATCCATATCGACATGATAGTGTCACACACCTGGTGCAGATTTGTTGACCAAAGAAAAGAAAGTCTTGCAAAAAAAAATAAAGTGGAAAAACCTGTAAAGGGGAAAATATTTTTTCACAATATTGCATGGCTGAAGTGTTTTTGACAGGCAAGTGGGAGTTGATAAGTTTCTCTATTATGTCATCGCGCCATGATTGTGATTGCAATTTCTTCAGCATTTAACTTGAAATGTTCCCCAATTTGCCAAACCAGAAAGTCCTACTACTGCTTCACCCTGTCATTAATAGATCACATAAAGAACTGAGACATCCCTGCACCTTTGTGGGGAAACTAATCAAACATAACCTTTTTAAATAAAGCAGTAATCACACAAATTGACCAGACATTGACCAGCGAGACGATATGACACCGACAGGCCAAATGCCGTGTCGTCAACCTCCCACATGACAGACAAACCCAAGACTCCAATGTTTCAGGTTTAGGGTAAATTTCTATTGCAGCTTTAACAGAGCAACATTACTACACAAAATTAGATGCAATTTCCCTATAATGAGTTTTAATTAAACACTTATTAGTTTTCCATTCCAGCTTGATTGTCTTGTGTCTGCTTGAGCACCCGACACAGTTGGGGGGGGGAAAGGTTTTTTTATGGGAGACTGAAGAACCGAGCACACTCCTGAGTCTGACATCGTTTGCAGACTTGCTGAAACTCACCGTTTTGTAACCCGCGTCCATTTTGAATACGGGGCAAACTCTGAGGGGGAACAAAAAATCAGAAGGTCTAACCATGTCGGCAGACGTCGGGATTGCATTCATCAAAGTTTCGGACAATTCACACCGTTCTTTGTTTCCTCCACTGGCAGTTTTTTTTTTTTTTTTGCTCCAGTACCCGGCTAATGGATTTCTCAGAGTGGCGTCCTCTCAAATGGCACTATTTCAGATCTGTCGGCAAGCTGGGAAGCGGTCGCTTCGCGTTGCCACACAGCGGCTGCGGCAGACTCGTGTCCCATCTGTCACCGAGCATCAGCACCTCGTTGCACTCGGCCGCGCCGTCCAGACCGGCCGAGTGGAACCTTCCCCCGACCACAACCACATGATGGATGTATCGCAACCTGGAAATGAAGCCATACACATTCAAATCACAGCAAGCCGAAGCCCACAGTAAACACACACCATCGTCTCGCCCGGAGGAGAGAGCGAGACAGAACTGGGACTGGTCACTGCATGATAACATCCCATCACGGCCAGGCCTTTGGGATGACTTGAAGCCTTGTGACGGCTGTGTGAATAAGCCATGGAGGACCTACAGGAAGCAGAGCAGGGAGGAAGTGTCAGAAATAGACAGTGGATCAGCCTTCAGCAGCACGTTGATGTAAACGGACGGCATGGATATTTTGGTTGCAGGCTAAATTATAAAATGCATTGATGGTTACTGAAGGATATTTTTACTCTAAAGATGTTGTTCATAAGTTGTCTTTTTCACATTTTTCCACCCAGAAAGTTTTTTTGTTTTTTTTTGTTTTATTCTGATTTGCACCAGTTGGCTAACATCAACGTAGACAGAGAATGCAAAAAAATACATCATATATCACGGCACACTAAGGATAACACAGAAGGAGCAGCAGGAATGTCTGGCAAACATTTGTGTTGTGTTCTACACAGGACAACAAAGCTTCTGTCCCGTTTGTGCCTGACTGTAAGGAGCAGGGAGGCTTAGGGTGACTTCTGATGGAACTAGATTGTTTTTACGTTGAATTCAATTATGAACAGCTCGAAATAGCAGCCAGTTTCAACAAAAAAAAAAGAATATCATTGACATTTTTTTCTTCTGAAAATCTTTGCACTTTAACAGAGGTGGGTAGCTTCTAGAGCCACTCTACATATTAGGTATACCTTACATTATCTACATCTAACGAAACCCTTATTAGTAATACTTATTTACTGTTGAACATTTCTTAGTGTCTCTGGTTTGAAAGAAAGGAATCTCAAAGGGTTTATTTGGGATTTTTGAAGCGAGACTCTGTTAAAAGGAAGGAAGGATTTAATGTCAGAGCTGCAGCAGAAACTCTCTTGGCATCTTTAATTACTATAAATCCAGATTAGTCGGTCCCAGAGGTTGAAGATAACAGCTAGTCCGTAAACGGAGTCCAAAACCAAAAAAAAAAAACTAAACAAAAAAAAACTAAACAATAGTTTATGAAAATGGCATGCTATAAACCTTTAAAGCATCCAACCATTTGCATTGAGGTATTAAAAAAAAATCTGTAATTATTTTTACAGAAATTTGAGTTCTGAGGCAACGAACCACCAAGGGTAACGCATGTACTATGAGCGGCACAAACATGTTTTAGTCAGAATAACTAAATAAAAGATCATTTAATAACTATTAATACTAGTTTGAATTAATGTTATTAATTTAAACTAGTATCAAGAGTTTCACTCAGGAAGACGACTGCTGGCACACCACCTCCTATTTCTATTTCCCGTTTTTTTTTTTTCTTTTTTTTTAAAGCATCCACGTCTGAGTAAATGCTGCCCAGTGCAAACATAAAAACACTTTTAGTATCCTTCTCATGGAGTTGTTTTTGATAAATCTCTTTTAATCCTCTCCACTGCACCCTTCAAACTAGCCGTTCATTTCAGCCCCCGGGACCAACTAATCTGGATTTATACTAAATGAATTTCTTAGGTAACATATTAGCTGCTTCTAACCTTTTGACAGAACTTTACTTCAAAAAGTCTGAACTGATTCTCCTTTGGTTTAACCAGCAAAAGCCAACATAAAACTCTACTAATGGCTGTTTGATGTACATCCCCAGTAACTACACTGCAACCAACTACATGTTTACTTAATTAACTTAAATATATGGCTTTGCCCTCTTTCCAATAGATGTCTTCTTCTGTTTCAATTCCCCTGATGTTAATATATAACTCTGTGTCGTTCAGGCTAGTGTTGTAAGGGTGGCTAAAAAAAGAAAATCAAACATTCAGCTGAATGATGCAGAACAACAGTAAGTTGGCAAGAACTATAATGAGACGCTTCATTAGTGATTTCCAGGGTTATCTCTGGGTGTTTCACTTTCCGTATGCTCCGATTCTTTATTGACGGAAACAGATCTGGATTGTCCCCATCAGTCAAAATGTCCCCTGTGGTTTTCCTTCCAGGTGAGAAACAGTAAAGCCAGCGGCTACTGCCTGGACCAAGGCTCCGAGGACGACGACAAAGCCATCCTGTACCCGTGCCACGGCATGTCCTCCCAGGTCAGGGCAGACTTCCTGCGTCGGTTGTTTTGCGTTTGTGAAAGTCATCATTTAGAAAAAAAAAGTCATTCAAAGCTTCACTGGGCCACTGGTTAAAAAGTTTTTCTTCAATTTCAGATTTCGTACTCCCCTGAAGAATATTTGATATAATTATTCTCCTCTTCATGCTTTATGGAGAGTAAAATCAAATTTGCCATTGTAAGTGGTGGCAGGAGAGAAGCGTGCGGCTTACTGATTCTCTTTTTACACGAGCGTAGACGCCCACACGCATTATCTGTTGAGGATTTCCACCGCGGAGTAACACGTCTTCCTCTCTTAACAGGTGATCCAGTTGATAAGGAACTAAAATAAGTACGGTGATGTATGCAGAACTCTCATCCATGCGCGGAATCACTTAGTTTTCATCTCCTACACATCTGTTGGTTTATTGTTGTGCTGTTTGTTTGTTTTTTTAGGATGTACAACTTCACAAATGCCACAGAATTCTATGTGCTTAAGTTTGCCATAGAGTAGAGGAGACGAATGTGAATCAGATTATTGGTGCATAATCATGTTCTGATCCTGCAGAGGTTGTAAGAAACGCTGAGAGGCAAAGGTCTGATCTGACAAATACTGAAGGTGCCTTTAAATCCTTTACATGCATTTCACATAATCTTACTGTGCAAGCTGGGAACGCGTTATCGCTACAGCAGGTTTGCATAATCTAAGAAAGTAATTGCTTTTTTGCTGAGAATATTACATGTTGCAGTAAGCACATATGTCCCGGATGCTAATGTCAGCAAGTATGTTTCTTTTTTTTTTTAGAAACTTTACATGAATGATCAAAGGTTCACCTAAATAACAGATTAAAAACATTAATATCTTTGTTGTTGAGCTCATGTGTCGTCTTATTTAAAAAGATATAGCAGCAAAAAATGTTTTGAATTGAAAATGTTTATAGGCGACATGATTTTGGGTAAAAGTGCGATTAATTGAGATTAATTATTCAACATGCAATTCACTTGATTGAAAAAATTTCATTAATTCCAACCACTGCTTTTAGGATATAAAAATTAAGATGTTATATTATACAACTGCTCTATGGTTTTCTAGTCTTGCTACCATGAGCAATCATTCATATTGGACGTGTTGTTGTTCTGAATGACAAAACATTCCCTGTAAAATAGTGTTTTACCAATATTTTTAATGAACAAAATTTAATGATCGCAAGATTTCGGCTCTTATATTAATTACTTGTGCCTTTTTTTTTTTTAATCGAATACCTTATTTCTAAGATTTTTGCCATCATTCCCAAATCCAGCGTGTTCCCTCACAAAGTTTGGAAACATCAGCAGGATAAAGAAGCTGCTGTGACAGCCTCCATCCACCTTCACCGTGACGCATTCTCTCTTACAGCATGAATATCCTGTGAATATGTGAAATAATTCACTCTGGGGTTAGTTTGAGTCGGCGCTTGTTGTCTCTAATCATCTAACTCTGAGATGTTTCCTTTGATTCTATTTAACTCAACAAAGAAAACCAATACAAACAAATCATCTCAGTGCTTCACTTCTCTGAGTCTGTTAATTCACATTGAGCCCTAAGCAGCAGTCAGCACAGTGTAGCAGTAATGGTCTGGGTTAATGGATCTTGAACTCATAATTTGTGGTTTTACAAAGATTTAAGATCACTAAGCAGATGTTCCACCTCTTCTGCTTCATTTTAAAACACTTTATTGGTGTTTTTTTGTTGTTGTTTGTTTTTCTGTCAAAATCACTTTTGGCAAAAAATAAATTGGGGCCTTATTTTAGGAAGGTGACAATATTAAAACTATCTTTGAGGCAGAATATTACATAACCTTTTGGAAAAAGATTATTTTACTTTTTTTTCCATTAGCCACTATTTTTGTAGTTTTAGATTTTAAAATATATAGACATAACTTTTGTAGAAAGAGGGTTTGTACACTTTCTAATCACAGTGATCTAGCACATACGTACATTTACATGCACAAATATTGATGTAAAATTATAATAAGTCATCTAAGGATGTTCTGTAAAAAACCTCAACCCATCTCATTTGAAACTCAGTTACACACAGATCAGTTCAGTCTTATATAACAATGCCAATACAGCAAGATTACATACAGCGCAGGTCAATCCTATCAGTTCCACTTCAAGGAATGCATTCAAGTCGCCCTAATCAGAAGCCGGAGTGCTGAGATCAGGGCTCTGAGGGGGCCGTCCCATCTGCTTCAGGACTCACGGTTGTTCTTGTAGCCGAGCAAAGTTATTTTTAACTCCGCCGCATGTTTGCAGACATTGTCACACTGAATTAATGACTTTGGGATACAAATGAAAGCTCCCTAATGGGACTGTATTATAAAGATTTGAAACATCAGAGTACCCAAGCTTTTTCACCAACTGAGGATGTGTAACTAAAAATCCTTTATTATTATTATAATTAGTGCTGGTTCATATGGGTCCACTGCCTGGTTCTGCTAGGGGCAAACAGAGGTGGACACTGACCTTCCTCACAATACATGATGTATTTTTGTGCTGCGAATAATATAACTCCAGATTCTGCTCAATAGTTTAGTGAAGTACAATTGGAAAAAGGATTAATTAATAGGATTTTACTTAAAGATAAAATTGGAAACACAACAATCAAATAATCAGACATAAATGTCTGACCAACAAAACTTTTTTTTTCTCTTTGTACCTTATGATGATACTTTGCAAATGTGCTCAGGATGCAAATGAAACACTAAAGATCTGGGGCACTTCAGGGTAAGAGAGTGTGTAAGAAGCATACCAAAACATCCAGATGAGAAATGGATATGCGCTCAGCAAAAACTTTGCTTAGACACCAGAATAAATAAAAGCCAAACTGGATGTTTTTGTGTGTATTTTTTTTCTATTTATTAAGCAGAATCCAGCTCTGGTTGTTATGGAAATGCTGTTCATGCATTTTTTATTTTTTTTTTATCTCTTACTTTCCCAACTTGCATAACGGCGGCCCGCTCTTGACAGAAACATGTTTATTTCCTGTTATTAAATGGAGTTTTAGAAGAAGGCCGGCAGCTTAGTTTGTCTTTAGACCACTTTATTGCTGACCCAAATGGAGATGAACTTGGTGCTTGTGAAGCATTCAATTCCATTTAAGTGGGATTATTAACATTACAGTACGTGGGTAAAACTCTCCTTCATGGGAGACTTAAAAAACAAAATAAATGTTACAATGCTTCTGTGTCACAGCTGTGACTTTAAAGAACAGAATATGTTAGTATACTAACATACATTAGTACTACTAGTTGTTAGTAACTAACATACTGACAAGCTAGTATGTCAGTAACATACTAGTACTGTATTTTCCGGACTATAAGCCGCACCGGACTATGAGCAGCATTGTTCAAAGCTTAGGAAAAAAGTAGCGGCTTATAGTCCGGAAAATACGGTATGTTAGTTAGTAACATACTAACACGTGCTAGTATGTTAGTTACATTTAGCTAAAATACTGACATAAGTTAGCATGTTAGTAACATACTAATTTGGTAGTAAAACTAACAGAATATGTTAGTGCTCACATGTTTTAGTATGTTAAATTTAACCAACATACTAACATATGTTAGCATGTTAGTAACTAAAATGTGTTAGTATGTTAAGTACATTTAACTAGCACGTTAGTATGTTATTAGCACAGTTAGTAACATACTAACCATGTTACTATGTAGCATACTAACACATGTTGGTATGTTAGTTACATTTAACTAACATACTAAGAAGTTACTATGTTACTAACATAGTAACATAAGTACATAAGTTACTGTTAGTAACAGTGTTGTAGCACTCGAGATCGGTCTTGGTCTCGAGACCGGTCTCGAGACCATTTTTTGATGGTCTCGGTCTTGTCTCGGACTCGACCGCATTTGGTCTCGGTCTTGTCTCGGGCGCTGAGGACTCGGCATTTTATTTCAAGACCGGTCGAGACCGCAACTGTGAAAATATCACTAAACATGCAGCATACTGCCCAGTTTATTTGTTAACATCTTTGTTTTCAGTGGATGCAAAAAGCACCGATAAAAATCCAACCAATAACGTGACTTGCCAATTATTGTTTATGTTTCTCGCCCCTCCCCCACCTTTCACTCGCACGCGGCGCTCCAAGACATGCGCAGTGGTTTTCTCTCAGCGGCAGAAGTTTTGTCTAATAGTCAGTAATTGAATAGAGCTGCATAAATCATAAGAAATCCATT
This sequence comes from Poecilia reticulata, assembly GCF_904066995.2. Classification (NCBI taxonomy): domain Eukaryota; kingdom Metazoa; phylum Chordata; class Actinopteri; order Cyprinodontiformes; family Poeciliidae; genus Poecilia; species Poecilia reticulata. The sequence goes on from NC_088838.1 coordinate 8,564,445, forward strand.
GGCCACAGCTAACTCAGCAGCGCTTCGCTTTCACAGACGGTGGGGACTACGTCTAACTTTTTTCGTCACTTAGAAAAGTATCTCAAAGAAAGGTAAGCTCCGTTGACGTGATGTTAGCAAAGCAAGCTGTATAGAGACACATAAGCATTTGTGATGAAAAAAAGTCACTCACTGCCGGAATTATTGTGCGGAGAGATGTTGACTGACTTGTCGCACATCTGAGACAACGCTGTGTCCAAAAGTCTGCAATGTAGTGATGCGACATTCAGGAGCAGTATGATTCTTCTGCACGGGTCTTTACTTATTGGATAGGACTGGAGTGTCACTGAGAGCCTATCAGATTACCATACGCTGTCAGAATCGCATACATCAGAGGTTCCCAAACTGTGGGGCGCGCCCCCTAGAGGGGGCGCCGTGTCATTGCAGATAAATATGACGATCGCCCCCGCCCCCTCAAAAACACATCGTTCATCCACACAGCTATTTGTAGGGGGTGGGGAGTAGAAAATGTTTTGAAACTGGGCGCAGGACAAAAAGTTTGGGAACTACTGGCATACAAGTATCTACTTCTTGCTTGTTGCTCCTTGGTCAGTGTTCATAGTTGAGTGTCAGGGCTTTGCCTCAATTGCTATGTTTAATGGTGCAGACAGTGGTGGTTTCTGACATGAGCAACATGGGTAAACACCCAGGGCGTTATCTTTTTAGGGTGGCACAAGACCACCGCAGACAAAACTCTTTGTTCTGCTTTGCACAGAGATGGAAGCAATGCAGAACAAAGAGTTTGTTAAATTTAATATTTGTTAAATTTATTAAGTATTTAATATCTGTGTTCTTATGGGAACGTGGATCTTTCAGATCAATTTGAGAAGTAATTTTGATGATATTTTACATTTTATTGTGTCATGTAACGCGGGACGCTGGTCTTGGTCTTGACTCGGTCTCGGACCCTAAAAGTCTTGGTCTTGTCTCGGTCTCGATACACTCTGGTCTTGGTCTTGTCTTGGTCTCGGGTTAGGTGGTCTTGAACACAACACTGGTTAGTAACATAACACATGTTAGCATGTTAATTACTTTTAAGTAACATTATTAGCACAGTTCATAACATACCAACTATATTACTAACTACATAACATGCTAACTTGTATGTTAGTACAGAATGCATTCTGTACTAACATAATATTTTTTGTATGCAATACATTTTGTTATGAATGACTAATATTTTCAGACTGCTAATGTGGCAGTACAGATGCACATTTTGACATAAAAGCCTTTTATAGTTTTTTTTTTTACATAATTTGGTTAAATAAGGATGAAAAATTAAAAGTAAAATAATTATAATAAAACATCAAAATAATATGATGAAATAATAATATAATATGTAACGAGTGCGACCCATAAATGTTTTTCTTTTCAAAGTTAATTGGTGCCGTCTGTATTCAGGTGCTCCTATAGTCCAGAAATTACGGTAAGCTTCAAGCTAACAGCCGCGTCTGATTTAACAGCAAGGTTAGAAACAGTTGAAACGCTGACACACACACACACACACACACACACACACGCAGACACACAGAGAAGAGATCTGCACTGCAACTCAAACACTTCACAGATTTATCTCTTTCAACTGTTTGGCTCAGACGTCAAAAAGAATGCTGCGTGTGTGTTTGTGTGTGATATCTTTTAACAGTTTATCAAAAGCAGAACCCAGGACAACTGTGCATGTTTGTCAATGTGATTAAACCAGTTCACACTTGTATAGGTGTTGAGTGTTTGTTTGCAGATTCAAACTTGACATCTTTTTTTTTTTTTTTTTTTTTAAAGCTACAGTAAAGCACACACTGAATTATTCCTATATGCTGACTTCAGGCAGTCAGCCTTTTGAATTATCTTTGAAGCTCAGTAAAATATTACCAAGTTCTATTCAAATAAATATCTGGTTTGCTTAGAATTTGTCCATGAGACTTACCTCATAATGAAAGGACACAAAAAAAGGAAATTTACCAATATCACACTATTTACTCTACACTTAAAATTATGCCTGATATTGATGGACATTCAAGCCACAACATGTCTTTTATTCTGATTTTTAATATCCCCAACCTACTAAGTTCTATTCAGACTTCACAGCTAAAACTCCCACAACTCATTTCAATCATGAATTATAATACAGGCTGATCATAAAAGAACATTTACACAAGTCATTTACACTATTAAAAGAAACTACATTTTTTGTTTGTTTTTTAATTTGGCAAATCATCTGATATGGTCTCATTTTAAATATATTTCACTGTAAATGCCTGTCAGGTTGTTCGGTTTGCTCAGCCACAGTTTGAACACTTAGTAAGACGCCGATGCCAAATAGCTGCACAAAATGAGATCAAGAACTCTGGCCCCAGCTAACTTATGGAAAATGGCAGCATTATTTTTAATCTGTCAGTGTTTAAAATATTCTTATCTAAACGCCAGAGGAAACCTCAACAAAGCTTTTTTGGGGGTGGGGGGTTGTTTGGGATAGAACGTTGAATCTAAAATCATCTGAAAACTCAGATGTTTCATCTGTCGATACGTTTCCTCTTAAAAAGATACACGCTAAAGAGTTTACATATTTTTATGTTTTGAAAATGTATACGGTAGTTTGTGGCTCTGGGTCACAGTTAACCAGTGTAATACTTGCATTTCATTACGTCTGAATATTTATGGGAGTTATTGAGACGTTAAGATTGTGACCTCAAGTTCACCATTGATTTGGTTACGAAATTGATTTTTTCTTGTTTACAAAGCTTTTTTTTCTCAACCAAAAATAAATATCATTCCCAGCTAAAGGTTTTCACACCCACCTGTAGGATTTTAAAATGTACACCCTAACATTCCTAGGGAACAAGCAGAAGAAAAGAGTTTTAAAGGGGGCGCTGTTGTTATACTTAACACCTTCTGATCATTGTCATCTCATTTTTCAGCAGGGATTACTCCCATCAATAATAAATGCTGTCTGAACTCTAAATTATGCAACAGATGCGATCAACACAAAACACTTTTGTGAACGGTATTAAACAATGTGGAATCAAGTTTTGGTTCTTTTTTTTTCCCATTCCGCTTCTCAAATAAGCACACAGACCAAAGTAGACTAAACAAGTATTTGGTTTAAGTTAAAATTAGGACACAAAAAAGTGAAACAAATACGACTTAAATCTCCCGGTTTGACATCATTAAAGCATAAAATATTAATGGAATTAAAGTGATTAATGCATTTCTAAGTGAAGTATTTGTTTCACAGCTTCAAGCAGTGACTCCCATGATGACAGTACTTTCCGTTCATACTTTGTTGTGCTCCAGCTCGCTCGTTACTCCACCGAGGGTCTTCTCCAGCTTGGACCCCTGGGGTCGACCACATTTCTTCCTGACACAAAATGTCTCATCGATGACGGCAGAGGACGCACACCGAGTCTGAAAAAATGCGACGCCGTCTCCAGGATTTCCCAACGGCTTTGGGATTTTACACAGGTACAAAAAAAAAAAGAGAGAGAGAAGAAAGAACATTAAACAGCAGAGTTTTAGGAAATGTTACTGGTTTTAAAATGGTCTCATTCTTATTTGGGGTTTGTTGTAGAACGGCCCGATCATCAACAGAGACACGGGTCGGTGCTTGGAGGTCGAGATGTCCAAAGATGCCAACTTCGGCCTCCGCCTGGTGGTGCAGAGATGTTCCGGTCAGAAGTGGATGATACGGAACTGGATCAGGCACCCCAGGCACTGAGGAGGCCGTTGTTTCCCAGACGTCTTGGCCAGCATCTCCAGTCGCAGCAGCAGACCGCTGAGGGAGGAGCAGAAACCGGTTTATTGCCGCGAAGCGTGGGATTTCACGCTACGAACTTGCAAAGCACACCGACCTCCGACTCGGGCGACGGAGGTTCCGCTGCGACGAGCCTTAAAGAAGAACACGATCAATGTATTTGTTCCCCTGAGAGGCTTCCTCACCTTCAGCAGAGCTGCACTGTTTGAAATGGCCAACCTCTCTGACACTCAGCCATATGTATAGAGCACATCCCCTTTGTGCAGTCCGGTTCAATATTCTGCGGCAGTGACTCTACTGTAAAACTCTCGCTTCTTAGGAAGAAAAAGAAGAAGAGGAAAAGAAATGTAGGGCTTTTTGGGGTCTATTGACTTTCACAAGGTGGACTGGGGTAAATTAGGAGAGATAATTGTTATCAATGGCCAGATGAAACTGAGTCTTTCGGGAGTAATTTGAGGAAGTAGCTGTGGACATAACGTGCCGCCCTGGCAGGACATGTAATGAGCTCCAGAGCTGCTGGCTGTCATCCAAACTGGAGTGACTTCACCTGTACTCACACTTCTTTGTTTCTGTGGACTGTATGGCTCACTGTGGACAAAAAAAAAAGAAAAGAAAAGCAATCATGTGCCTTTTGTTTATGATTTTTCAGCTTCATCTGACCTGAGAATGTCAGTCCCAAAAGCATGTATAAAGCTATTTGAAAGTTAAATTATAAAAAGTGTATAAAGCCGTTTAATAATAGTAATATATTGTAAACAAAAAAAAAAGAAAAGAAAATGAAAGTGTAAAATTGATAAATGTCCTCAAAACAATTACTATTAGAATATTAAAAACCCTTTTTATTAGTCGCCTGTCTTTCTTTTTCAATATCTTCTTTAACGAATGAATGTTAGCTTTTTTTCTTCACGTTGTGCTAGCATTGTGTTCGGTGAATACCTGCATTTTCTTTTGTGCCGGGCTCACTGCTGACATCGACAGAACAATTGCTTGTCTTTTGTTGAGGCCGTTGTTACAGAAAGCTAAAGTCTCTGTCATGTTTGTGTCCCTCTGCTCTGATTGATCCTAACTGGAAAGAAGTTCTTCAAAAAGACACGCACCGACTTTCGATGGCTTCTTGTCCCTTCCATGAAACAAAGAGGTGTACATTTTTACTCTTTTTTTTTTACCCACGATAAACACATAAAACAAAAGCAGCATGCACTAGCACCGGTAGGATGTACGTTAGTTTCAAGAAAAGTATTTGAGCAAAAGGAGATATTTTGAAGGAGGATCTCACCGGTGTGTTTGATCTCACCGGTGTGTTTCAACTCATTACAGTAGGAGTTTTTCCATAAAGAAAAGGAAATGTTAGTAATACATATTATATCATCCGAAGTATTTTCTTCCTTCCTAATTCGCATATCAATTTGAGTGACATCCAACCTTCCAGAAAGGTTTTCCGGTTGGTGCGTTTATGTGGATTTGCTTAGCACTGACGTCAGACTGTACCTGCGTTTCCACTGCAAATGTGTGAAAAATTTAGCGAAAAAACACTTTTATTATTGTGTTGTCTCCATTAAATAAAAAAACACAATTAAAGTCACACTTCACGTCGTTCACGTGCCACACCGTCATCCAACCACTTCCTGCTGGTCTCGAAGTTGTGAGTGGAAGGCAGCCGCCCACATTAGTCCCCAGTGCACTCGACTTTAAAGTTGAAACTGTGCAGGCAGGAGAGTGTCATTCTCCCTGTAACTCCCAAACCCAGACTCATTCATTGGATTGCCAGACACAGAGGCATCATTTTTCACTCTTACTGCTTTAAATCAGAGGAAGCCTGCTGTACGCCACTGGATCTGACGCTCTGCGCTGCTTGCTGATAAGACTTGGATTCAGAAAACCTCTATTCACACATGAAGGGTACATGAAGTTTTGAGGTCTGACTGTAGAAATCGATTATATACCTCATGCCTGTGTTGCGTTATTTTTGTGCCACACATAGCTTTGTGCATATAAAAAGTTAATTTTCGCATTCAATTGCCCAAACCATCTTCTTCTGACTTGTTTGATTTCTCTATGTCTTTATTGACAATATGGTGCAAAAACACCATATTTGTGAAGCATTTGGTAGTTTTTTTTTTGTAATGACAGCTAATCCCACCTGAGCTGTGGATTTATGTTGCTCCTCCAAAGTTACTCTATTTATTAATACTCCTTGCCCTTTCTTGTCAGTTCAGCTAAAAGGCAGTGTTGCCAGCTCTTTGCCGTCTTTGAATGTTGAATTAAACACGATTCTTTGAAACGTCCACAGTTTGAGATGTTATTAACTAACTTTGCTCTGCTTTAAATTTCTCTGGCGTGTTCCTTGGTCTCCATGATGCTGTTTGATCACCAGTGTTGTTTGTCAGACCTTAACAGAGCAGCTGTACGTAGAGTGAAACCATTTCACTTCCACTCTACGATGATACATTGCGGTTTGTTGACGTTTCAAAGGAAATCCCTTTAAAATACATTGCGCAAGTTGTAAAAAGTTCAGTAGGTACGTATAATTCTGCAAGCCACTGCATCTCCCTGGGCCTGTCTCTCGCTTAAAAGGTTTATTTATTGGTTTAGGAGGAAACGTCTGCTGCAAATGGAAGTCAGATTTAGCATTTCCATCAACCTAAAGAAACTATTTATGGACTACCCTTTCTTCCCCCCAACAATGTTAAAAAAAAAAAAAAAGCAAATCACTTCTCTGCTCTAATGCATGAACCTCTTTTACCAGACAGCATGATTTAGGCTGCCGTCTACACTGAGCACTGAATGTATTTCTTAGGTTCACAAGAGGCTACCGTGTGTGTCCAAACGTGTTCTTTGCTGCCGTCCGGCCTGGATAGAGTGCATTTCAAGCTGCTGTGGAAAGTAAAAAAAGACCCTTTTCCTTGGTTTAGCCATGCTTTGTAACCTCCACATTCCACAGGCCCGTTTTAATTTGGTTTCCACCTGGTTGACCCTGAGAGATTGCTTCTGCTTGCCACTATGTTCCGCTTCTTTGGTTCTAATCATTCCATATAAGCAATGCATCATCTGCGTGTCCTCTAAACAAAGACCGCTTCGGTCTCCTCCTCTGGTAATATCTTATTCGGGTCTTTGACAGGGTTTGCAAACAAGCTGCCGAGGTAATGTCTCACAGAAAAAAAAAGTCTGAACCAAGATATTACTCCAACAATATGGTTTCCTTAGACTTAACGCCGGGGGGAAAAAAACGATGTTACCACTCCTGACAGATTGTTTGATTCAGCGGGATGCCGGCCCCGCCTGTAGAGTCCATTTAAAACGCGCTGCTACGAACTGATGGTGGCAGCGGAAGCCAAAAGACGCAACGCTACACGAAACGGCCAAAGGAGCAAATGAGGAAAAACTTTTTCATTTTATTTGTTGTGCCATTTGGAAATTGTAGTAATGGCTACACTTTGAATAAATCTTTAACATTACAAAAAAACGTCATTGAATTGTCTTAGGTTTTCAGTACTAGTACTGGTGTGGGGGAGATTGAGCCAACTGGATAAATTAGCTTTTAGAGACCATAAGAACGCACAGTTACGCTACTGGCCACAAATAACTACTTTTTTTTCCTTGTTTGTCCTTTTTCTTCACTTCTAAGATGTGAGTGGATAAGTTGGGGAGCAATGGTGAAAAACGTGCATCTCGACAACAACAGTGTAACTCTACTGCAGCAGAAACTATCACCAGAGGCATGTGACACTGAGGAAGGTCCAAAAGCAACGTGTGATCACAGGCGGTGCGTAGAGTCCCTTACAAGACTGCAATCATCATTTGTTTGTTTACTGCCACATGAGCTCGAAGCATTACCTTCTGAGTTTGTTGCTGCACAGGGAAAAGGACACACATCATTTGCATTTTTCTCCACAGAATGAATGACAAATAAATACTGAAGTTTTACTCAAAGGAAAAAGTGCTGAAGCTGAGGAATAGCGTTGAGGACTGGATGGGGTTGAGTGGATATGGGACACTGTCTGCGTCTGGAGCTTATTCATTTCGATTATTGTGGTGACAATACATTGTCAAGCCTGGGAAGGAGAGGCGAGTCTCATATTCAGAGACCCATTTATTCTCTAGCTTGTAGGTTTCTTCTGCAGCATCTCAGAGCGGTGCAGCAGAAGGCGCCTTGTCCTTCGTAGCACCGGAACCGATTCCTCGGATCGCCATCGTTACACGTTGTTCTCCTGTCCTTAACAACGAGGTATAGCCACAGGAAAGCAAATTTCGGTGCACACCTGCAGAGAAACTGACGGCAATTAATGCTATCCCCCGGAAGACGCAGACATTTGAACAGGCGGGTTATCTTTAATGAGCTAACCTTGAGGGACTGACACATATGCCCGTATCGTCATCCAGTGGGTATTTCTTTAACGCATATTGGCGGGATGCAGAGGCTGTCTTTGCAGGTATACGAGCAAAATAATCAATAGAATTCACTACTTTGGGGGGGACGAGTATAAAAATGACCTTTTGGCTTTGTCAACTTCGATCTGTTTCGAGAGTTTATTAAAACGGAGGGGGAAAAAAACTCCCGCTCACATCTCCCTGCAGTCTGGATAAGAGCCAGGCTTTATTGTAACTGTCACTGGGTCGTTCCAGCAGAGATTGATGTCATACAGTATATGAGCCCTTCTTAGGATGAGATATAATTTTTGCTTTACAGTATTTCAGCTCTTTATTAGTCCTCATCTAAGGCAGGCAATCTTCCCTCACTTCCAGGCTTACATAAAAGGGAGCATTTGTCACTTGAAACTTCTCGCTCTATGGTCTGTTTAGTGCCGTGTCATTTATGTAGACAATATTTGAGCTTCAAGGTGAGCTGGATAAAATCTACATGTTAAAGAGATGACAACTGATCTTTTCAAAGAACAATATCCGTCTTGTAACAGCACAAGAAGCATTACTTTCTATAAGATCCAGTGAGCATAGCTGTGAGAAACCAATTTCAGAAGTGAGATTCTATTTTTATACACTGGATAGCCTAAAACTGTTTACTGAAATAAAAAAACTTCACAATACATAAAATTACTGTTGTCAGTAGACCTACTAACTAACTCAGAATACAAGTGAAAAGGTGAAAAGCTTCCGAACATTCCTGCAGAGCAAATTATAAATAGAATCAGGGTGTGTCAGAATAAAATGTTTTAAACTTGTCGCTCAGCTCTTGGAATTAATGGAAGAGATAAACAGGAGTTAAGCTCTTCTTTTGCCAAGTAAATGTAGAGCACCATGAAACCTACAAAGTGTGGTTGATTTTTTTTTTTTTTTTTTTTTTTTTGCACATTTCACAGAAACAAATCACAAGCTGCTCAAACACACCTGGCTATTTTAGATTACGAATACACAAACACTGAATCGCTAACACCGGATAATCCACTACATGTAAATCTGTTTACCTGTGCTAGGGTACAGATAATTCAGCATTTAAACATTACTTCAAATGAATATGTTAACTCTCTCAAGTTTTGCTAAGGTCTCGTTAACTTTAATTTTCCTAAGCATTAATTGCTTGTTGTCCTGAAGGCTAAATAATTAGCTAACTGTTGGCTACATAGCTAGATAGCATGGTTAGCTAATGTAATGATCAAAAATAGGCTTCCAGGAATGTGTACCTTGAAACAGTAGTTTTGGAGTAGCAAACAAACTTGGCTGGTTGATTACTTTTTCTTGTTTCTTTTTAAGAAAACTAAAAAGTCATGCTAATATCAGTGGTGCTACATATTTAGCCCTCCTGCTCCTAACAGCTTTGCGCTGTCCTGTTGTACATGAATGCAGAGCTACATTTACTTTTATAGTGTTTCCAGTTACAAGTTACATTTTTCCATAAAAAACATTTTAGAATAATGCATTTTTATTCATACTTTAAAGCAATACACAGGGTAAAACTAGTAGAAATCGCCAAGATTTCTGTTGCTATGAAAAATCCAGTTATCCACACATAGAAAGAAATCAAATTAGTTCAAAAATTAAGTAAAACAACCATTTATTAGCCAATTCTCCAGGGAGCAGACAGAGGGTCTCTGACCTCAAAGAACAGAGGCTGGACGGAAAGTCTCGATGCACCGGCGGCGGCACACAGGCAGGCATTAGTGCATGAAATGCAGGCTGCAGCCAATATTTTACAGCCTGAATAAATTGCTAGGCTGTGCCTGATGCATTCAGCTGCATGTGAGGAAGATCACGCATGAAGCAGCGGCACAGCTCAAGCTGACTGGAACTAGCTTGCAGGAATCACCTTGCTTATGGGTAATGAAGTGGAAACATATAAAGAATCATTTATTATTAAGTACCGAACTCACGTGCAAAACGTGTAGAAAACCTTCTTGCACATCCCTGCTGACGGCTATGATTAGAACTTGGAAAAGATTCTTGCTGCTATGTGCAAATTCATTTCAGCTGGTTTAATATGGTCTGATGGTCAATAAAAAGGTTTCTCATTACCAATGTATTACACAGAATCATTAGGTTGGTGAAAGCAAAGAGGCTTTTACAAAAAAATGTTTTACTGATTCAAAAAAAAAACTTAACTGAATGGATAAAGCTGGATTTCTAGACATCTAAATGTTCCATCAAGCAACGCTGGAGGCATAAACCAGAAGAGACCAGAATATAATTTACTTCAAATCATCTCAACTATCCATTCAAAGCCCTGCTTATTTTCTTTCTCTCTATTTTTGGCTTTTCGTAATCTGTTAGCTACAATCATCAAAATTAGAAAAAATATGGGCAAAAAATATTTAAGTTTACTAGTAGTAAGTTTAATCAGTCACTTTAATCTGAATGAGTTTCGGAAATGAGTGACAAAGAAATGTTGAACATATTCAAATTTTTGGAGATGTTTTTCTGAAAGGCATCTTTTTATACAACTTTGCAACTAAATGTCTAGTCCATGTCAGAAATAAAATTTTCTGTTTAATTAGATAAACAGTTTATTTTGTCTTTAGGGTGAAATCAGTCAATTTATCCCAAATCAGAACTTATTTGTGCCACAAAGATCGTTTAGTTTTGTTTTTTTTTTGTTTTTTTTCATCAGAGTCTCACAGGATGGACCTTTTTGGTTAATATTTCTGAACATTTGCGACTGTCTGGCCGCACAGGCGGTCTACTTCTGATTTCAATTTAAATGCAAAGTTAAACTCACCCCGCCCCATCTCCAGGTCCAAACTCCAGAGTACATTTTTTTTTTCCATTTCAACTTCATGAAGGAAATGAAATTCCCACAACTTTTCCTTTGATTGCTCAGCATGTGTGACGATTACACCTGACGTCTTGTGGAACCGTAACGCGCAACAACAGGCTTTCTGTACAACTGCGAGGGCGAAGGTCAAACGGTCTAAGTGAATTGCACCTAAAACAGCAGCATGCGGCAAGCTGCGCCCTGGACACTGGGGTAATAATAACAGCTGTCCAACAGACAAAACTTTCCTTGGCCTTTGAAAGCCACAGCTGTGAGAACCTTGATCCAATAGAACCAAATAGAAGAAATACAGCAGATCAGTTTATCTCTTTGACGTTGCGAGCCTCGCTTCAGGTGGAAGGCTTCATTTCCTAATCAATGATAATTGCTTTATTCTGTCAATAGTACAAAGGAGCAGGAGAGATTTTAGAAAGCTATGCTGTACAAGCTGTTGGAATGAGAGAGCAAGTGGAGCGGGTACACGCTTGAACAGCTTGTGGATCTTCTAATGAGATCTCCAGAGATGAGCAGCATCGTAGCTCCGAGACACAATTAGACCCAGCGTTGCTTCTACCTCCAACTTAACTGTACAGCCGGCAGAGGTGGTGAGTGCGAGCCCGCATGTGGGGCCTCGAGTGGCTATATGTTTCAGAATCACGGAGCGTACGTTTGATATTTGATCAGTTGATTAAATAATAGATTATCTTTGAGAAAATTCCAAACAACCACACATACAGCAACTAACTCGGTATGAAAGCACAAAAAAAAAAAAAAAAAGCAGTGATTTCCCTTAAGTCTTGATTCAGGGGGGGGGCAATTTATGTGAATAGAAAGCAAATTTTTATCCAATTAGAAGTGCAGCCTTTATTGTAATCTATAATGAAAGTGCAGTAGTATCTGTTGAAACGCGGTTCCAGTCACTGGGGGTATAAAATACTCACGTTCCAACAGAGACAACCAAACACTTCAGATCTCAGAACTAGACAAAACAGTGTATAAATATGGATAAACTTACCTTTCTGCTTCATTTGAAACCTTCATTGATGTGTATATAATCCACTGAGTTTAGACCAAGAGGCTTAAAGCGTCCTGCCATACAAAGATGCCTTTATTGACCCAGAGCTATTGTTGGAGATTCAAGCAGCTCAACGGAGGCCCCAGATATACTACTATTAAGCATAACTAATTAATTACTGGAGGAAAATTTTCCTATTCGCAGATTTTTTTTATTTATTTTTATTTTTTTGGTAGAGTGTAGAAAAAAATATTAGTATCTGAATATTTATTTTGTCTATTAAGTAAGAGTGATTATCATATTTTGCCTGATACCTGGGACAAATGCTAATTGCTACTCTGCTAACCCAGCAAAAGTGGGAATAAAAAAAGATATAGATATTAGCTTCTGCAATAGTACTAAGACTGCAAAAGCAAAAACAATATATAAAATTCCTTGAATGGGGTGAAGTGGAGAAGAAAATATGAGTTTTGGAAAATATCCCCGTTATCGTGGTCAATGAGGCTAAAGCAGGCAGCTCTGTTGTCGACGCTAACAGAGCTTCATTAGGAGACAGCTAACAAAACATATAGGTAAACAAAAACAGAATTAAAACACGCTACATAAATATGACAAAATGCAGCTAAAGAGGTTGATGGATGAGTAGAGAGGCATCTGCTCTGCCTGCTTTGCACATTTATGTGTGGCACTAACGTGTGAAACTTTATGACCCACCAGATATGCAGTTGGCGCCACGTGGAGCAACCCCCTAACCAAAGAAAATGAGGCAGTTCTCTCAAACAAGAGCTCCAGGACCAGCCACTATGACTAAAACTCTGGTTTTACATGTACTGCATGAATTCAATAAGATGTTTTTTATTTTAAATAAGCCCAGTTGTCAGGCGAAATCATGTAAGCATACAGCGCCCTGTGCTGCTTGACAGACGGCAATGCGCTAAAGAGTTTGCATCCCAGATGGTTTGGTCCCTGATTATGCTTTCCTGCGGTTCTGTGAGCGCGTCAGGTGTGGCGGTTTTTGCTGGGTGCGTGTGATCCAGTAGGCTGTTGTGATGCAGTGCTGCAGTCTTCCTGTTCACTGATTTGCAAACCAAACATCGATGCAATATGTGATCTCTGACTCTGATTCTCAAACTCATCCGTGTAAGCTGACTCGCTGTTCAAGCCCAGATCGGCTACAGTTGTGTGGTTTGCTGTTCATGGGTGGGAGAGAGAGAGAAGTTTTATGACAATGGAGTGACGGTCACTAGGAGGTTAAGGTATTAGGATCCTGATCGCCGATTGTTTAGGGTCGGGAATGAAAGTGGGAGACTTGAGGCAGTTTGTGACAGTGGATGTAGTTACAGAGACATGTTTCCTCACCCGTTCATAATCGCCATCCGATCCTGCTGCTTTGTTGAACTTAATGTGTCTGAGTGGTGCTCTTTAGTGCTGCTGTGCAGTTAGCACCAAGAGAATTGATTTGATCCTCTGTAGGGTCTGCTTGATGAGGCGACGGTGGTCACAGGAAAGACCGACAGAGTGGATCGTATTACACCAGGTCTTAAATCTCTCCGGCCTTTCCCTTTTTGTCCAATGATTGATTTTTATAATTTTGCTATTGCTCTGTAAAGCCTTGAACGGTCTTGGGCTGAAATAGATTTCTGAATTGCTTGTCAAGTATGAACTATGAGGACCCCTCAGATCATCGTCTTCCTGCTCAGTCAGTGGTCCAAACTAACTGTTTACATTATGTATTTTCCAGGCACATAGCGCCAATTTATAGCACAATCAAAAAGCTATGTTACCTTCAGTTGTTATATAAAAAGATACTGTATACATCAAATATGACTTTAAGGAAATTTGTCTTTGTAATTTTATGCCTTGAAATTGGGCTCTGTCTCTTTAAGAAACTCCTGCTCTTTCTGAAACTCCACTTTCAGGAAGTCATCACAACATGGCCCCTCTATTAACCCTTTAACAATGTTTTTACCAGTGTTGCACTGAGAAGTATCTTGCAAGTCGAAAGCTTGGAAACTGCAGCTCAGTGGAGGATCTGAGTCCTAGAAGGCGGAGCTAAGTCCCCCCAAACGTTTTGCATAGCTGAATGGTTGCCACGGGAGATTAAAGGATTTCCCAAACATGCTTGAAAGAATCAAAACAACACTCCAGGTGTGTTTTTGATGAGGGAATAAAGTTAAAAATAATCAATTTTACATAATACTGCCCATTTAAAGCGGATGTGTAGAAATGCTTCACTTTTCCGATGCTCCTCTTTATAGTGAAAAAGAGTAAAAACCATCATTCTGCTTTGTCTCAGACCTTTCAATTGCCTGCACAAAAGCCTCTTCCTGCAACTGTTTTTTTTTTTTTGCAATTGTAACATGATATATACTTCAGACCATTGAAATGGAAACAGTTTCCTTTCCCCTAAGATCCTGCACCTAAAAGTTTATTACATTCAAATTACAAGTATCTGATGGAAGCTCACGAATCAGGTCTGACTGAAACGTTCCTGTGACATTTTTCCACATTTTAATGTGAACTCGTTTCCACCTTGACAAACTGAACTAGAAATGTGAATGTAACAGCAAAAGTGATGTGCAAGGTATGCGTCCGACAGGAAACCCACACCCATTCATTCCTAAATATAAACGTGAGCTTTGGTACGCTTTGAATCTCCTTGGGTTCCAGTCAACATATTTGCTTTTTAATCTTGCCTTCTTCTTCTGTTTTTTTTAAGCTGTCTTTCAATTGTGACAGCTTGCATTAAAACAAATCAGTTTTATGGGCGTTCTATGCCCGCGGATGAAGAATTACATAATACCGGCAAAGGGCTGGTAAAAATTTAAGACGCTATTATACGGGAGGTCAGGCGTCTTTGCAGGACTGTTATTTCTTCCGCTTTTGCGCTAGATTACAAATCTTTTAAATGAAATTTTTTTCCTCCCCTACCCCATCTCAAAAAATGTAAGCGAAGTCAGTGGGGAAATCAACTCCGATACATATGTCTTTTTTATTATGCGGGTACGTCTGATACAGGATTATGTGAGAAGGCTTGTAGAGCTGACTCCATTTAAACACTGACACACACCATCTCCACTTATATGGGGCCCACAGGGCTGGTTTATGCTAATAAGCTCCATCAAGGTCAGACTGTCTTTTTTTTTCTTTTTTTCCCCCTGTTGGTCTTTTATTCTCATATTCTCTCTACAATCCAGTCAATGATGACTTTAATGGCGCTATTTCCGACAACATCACAATGACACGAGGGTACATGAGTTACCCATAGCCGTTTTTGTTTAGTTTTTTTCTTTTTAGGTTGCTCTGACCACATCAAGGTTCTTTCAGTCCGTGATCTCTCTCTGCAGCTTCTCCCACCCATGATGCGTTTCCTGCTCTTGTAGTTGAGAGTACATTAATTTACATAGCAACACACACATCTTTTTTTCTTTTTTAATGCCCCGAGGCTTTTTAAATACCCTGTCATTAAAACAAAAAACAAACAGAGCTCACAAAGTTAAGCAGAATATGTAGGCTGTCAGAAAGAAAGTTAAGTGTTGCCAGAATCTGCAATTTTTTTTTTTCTGGGCTGCAAAATCATTGGAGCTCGACATAACAGTGATTTTGCTCAGGACAGTTGAAAATTTGCGTAAAAAGAATAATAACTGTTGAATGCTGGCTTTTTAGCATAATAACGAGGGTCGAGAGGCCCAGCAATCGTCAGTAATGACTAAAAGAACACAAGTCCAATTTCAGGGTTTCTGCTCATTTCCTGAAAACCTCTTTCGAAGACATCTTGAAGCAAAAAAAGAAAAAGCCCGATTTAGTGCTTTGAGCAAGACGACAAGATCAAAGGATTGACGACACTTGCGGTGGATGTTAAACAGTTTGACATTTCCTCTAGCAAAGAAAAACTGAATGTCAACATGTCCTAAATGCAGCCGACGCTACACGGGAGTCTTTGTCGTCCAAAATAGAAGCGCATGCAGGCAGCCCTGTAGTCTGCAGATATCAGAAACCTGCTGCTAGACGGATTCCTGCTGTCACTTGCGCTTTATGCTGCTCTTTGGTAAATATCACTAAAAGCGGTTACTAATTTGGGTCGGAGCATCTCCTGCTCCCTCGGGTTGGGAGTGTGAAAGCACACCACTGGTTTCTACTCTGTTAAATGTGTATTCTGAAAAGATTAAAGTTTTTCAAACAGAACTGGAGAAATGGGAAATAATCCTCAGGCACAATGTCTTAATTATCTGTTGTAAGGATAGCCGAAATACTTTGAAAAGCTTTGCACTGCAAGGATGACTGAGATGACTATTGGTCAGATCATATTTTGATACTTTTAACATGGTTTACTGTCATGTCCACCACTGGTCAAGCTAAAAGATCTAATCACTCCGTATGATTTTATCTCACTGGGATGAGATTTGATGAACTAAAAAAATGAATAATCTCATTATTCATTTTTATCCTAATTTTTTATAAAATTTTTCGCACTGATTGTTTCAGTTCATTCATTTCACTGAGGTACTGATAACCTGAGCAAGTACAAAAACTCATTTTCAAATCCTCTTCAAAACTACAACACTTGGCAAAATGTTGTGTCTCAATTGTTGATTTTTGTGTTTTTATGGTGTAAAGCACTTTGAACTGCGTTGTCACTGAAATGTTCTACACAAGTAAACTTGACTGATTGATTGATTCACCCTCCAGCTACTTCTTGCTGTCTTTTTATTTGTGGTTTGTACCAAAACCCAGAAATAAAATCACTGCTGCTGCGGAGAAAAAAATAATACATTCAGTGATGGTGCATTATCCACCGTCTGAAAGGGGGGGAGAAAAAAGAATGAGTTCTAATTTCAATCTGCTTTTGTCTTTTCTGAAATTGAACCATGACAGATTTTCTAAAGCTTTCACGCCAAAACCAATCAGCAAGCCACAAATAACAGGAGAAGCCCCCCCTACTCACACCCAGCCCATTAACCCCCCAGCCCTCTGAGCTAGTCAGCGTGCTAGCTTCTTTCACAGCATAATCTAAGGATGCCATCACTTTGCATAGGTGAATCGTCAGCAAAACCTACCGATGCAGGCAGTTTGGAAGTAGTTCAAAGTGTGAGGTGGCTAATAGAATTGTCACCAGTGCTCTGGTGTGCCGTACTGTACTGCATATTCAGAGGCCATCCTCTAGGCCTCTAATAATACGGCTGAATGGAATCAATCTCACCGTTGAGTGAAGTTGTAATGGGACGTTCAGATATTCAGACACGTGACTGAACAGAGGGATGAGAGGAGGCACAAGGCAGCCTAGTGAGGCGAATGCCAACATTTTAGTGGTAATACATTATTTTATGAGTTTTTTGTATTTTAACCATATGAGCCCATATGCAGTGTTGGGTAAAAAGTGTCTCCCCTCTTCCAGATTGTTTCTATTTTTCCTTGTAACTGACATTTGGCCTAGTAAAAGTCAGACCTTTGTTCTACACTTTGCTTTAGACAGAGCGTCTGGACCCGGGAGCTTCCTGGAGGCATGGACTCCTTCCAACCAGGTTGGAAATTTTAACCAGTCCCAAATGTGTGGCTGTGACGTATGTAAGTCACCAGCTCAACCGTGAAGGAAACGACGCTATGAAGCTTACCAGAAATTGTGTACGCTGTAAACAACCATCCCCCTCCACTGCGAAGAGAGAAGTTCAGAGCCAAACTGCAACCATAGTCTGACTTCAGTTTGTTCATGACTCCTCCTTCTGTTTACTGATTGGCCCAGTTGAAATTCGTCCTAAGGAATCAAGCCCAAATGGAGAAATCCCAAACAGGGCAGTGAAGGGAGATGAGAATCGAATGGAAATGGTTAGGAAAACTGACGGAAAGTTTTATCAGAATTTTATAACGAAGAAAACCTGAGTAGAGGAGACTGGGGTAAAATGAGATGATTTTTCATATTTTAGGATCACTGCATCCAGGCAACCTTAGTTTTGTCACTAGCATATATCTGCATACATTTCAGGAAACCGTACGTCACTTCAAGCAATCAGAACGAGTGTAAACGTAGCTCTTTATCACGTGGGCTCATGCCAGCTGTTGCCATCACTGGTCCCAGAATCAATCAATTAGTAGCTTTCTCTTCTTCATAAATCCAAATGTGAAAACTGCTTCTCAGGTTGTTTTTGTCTGAAATTAAAACGAGTTTGATGATCTGAAAAATTCAAGTCTGACAACAAAAAATAAGCAAAACCAAAACAAACTTTTGCCCCCCCTCACTCTGCAGATAAATACAATGTAAACTTACACTGTGCTGTATTTTTCCACTGGGTTCCTGAGAGTCCAGAGATTTGTGGAGATATGATGATCAGGTTTCCTGACTTCTCTGGTGGTTTTTTTTTTTCTTCACAGATTCAAAGCGCTGATCTCTCTGGAAAGCTCAAAGCTCAGCTGCCTATTTAATTCACCTGGAGGTTATACCACCATGAGAAACTCTCTGATGACTTTCCTCTGTGTAATGCACCGCTGAGCACAGAGAGGACTGGAGCAGTTTGATGTGAAACTTTTGAGCAGTGCTAATATTTGAGTTCTGAGATATTTCTCCGACTTAGGAAGATTTTGTCTGGCAGTAAAAAAGAAATTGCATTCATTCAAACAGTATAACTTTTAAAATTAGTCAGGTCAAGTGAAACTTATTTGTACAGCCCATTTCAGCAACAAGGGCTTTACTCCATTAAACATCATATAGTAACAAATGAGGAAATTGGCAATAAACTTTTTCTTTTCAAATGCCATCATCAAGCAAATATACATTAGATATGTTTAGTAATGTTCAATTAACTACTAATCAAAGGCAAATCTTGACCGGTGGGTTGTTAGCCTTAATTTGAAGGAACTCAGTGTTTCAGCATCTTTGCAGTGTTCTGGAAGTTTGGACAGAGCTTAAGAAAAAAATCATCTGTAAAATAATGTCAAAATTAGTATGCAATATTTATTAATTGAGAGAAGTTGTATTTTTTTTAGACTGTCATTGGTTTTGTTTTCTCCAGAGACATTTCTAGGCCTTAAAAATCAAATGCACAACGAGAGCATAAACTAAAGGTCAACACTAGAAAAGTAACAATGCACATGACCTTGAATGCCCAATAAAACATAAAACCTGGTGGTGGCAGCCGTATGTTGTGGGCATCATGTGTACTCTGAATTTTGTCAGAGTTGGTAATGGACTGAGCCATGAACATATTGTGTGCCCCGTTTCTCAACTTTAAAGAAATGTGCTACTTCTTGCTACATTATAAAGTACATTCAGCAAATAAAGTACATTAAAGACGATGAAATGTGCCAAAACTGTGATACTGTTAGCGAAGTTACATTTTTAACCTCATTTTACATCTTCTAAAATAAGTGCATTTCAATGTGCAGACATTCAAAGCAGAATCCAAAAACAACATAGAGTACCTTTTCATGATTTTTGAAGTTCGTTCACAGTCCTTGCAATCGCCTTTCCACAACACAAGAGGAGGAAAAAGCCCAACAAAAGGAATTTCAGCGTCGTTCATCAGCCGAACACACAGAGTAGCAACAGATAAAGAACAGCAATGCAAATGTCAGCCCTCTTCAGGAAGCTGGGAGCTTTGTTTAAATGCCAATCAGAGATTGGCTGAGGGAGGAAAGGTTGGGGGGGGAGAAATGGAAATGAAAGCTTGGTGAATTCTCAACAGATGTGAGTCATCTCAGAAGTGAATTTTCAATGTGCACTCAAATATTCACTCTGACAGGTTCCTCTTTGTTTTTCTTTTCATCTCGTTGAAGAGCATTAGATGGATGAGTGGCTGAGGGCAGCCGTGTGCTTCCCGGCCCTCCAGCGTCTCTCTCATGGTCACTCGCCGGGCCTGCGACACCCGTGGATGTTATTAAAGATATAAACGGCCTTGGTGTGCTACTTTGTAGCATTATCAGTGAGTATTGATTTGACCTATGGGTTGCTTTCATTTGCAAGTATCTCTCCTGCCCGGTCATCATGTACTCACTACTCCCTCTTACTTCGTCCCTCATACTTCATGAATACAAATAAGCCTTCGTCTTCTTTTATCTGTATAAGTAATCGGCCATGTCTGCTCATAAGTAGGAGTCTGCTGATGCCCTTGGTGAATTCTTAGAGGGGGGAGGGGGGGACACAGGCACAGCAACCCCGAATGATTGGACTAGCTCATTTATTTCTCAAAGAAGGACGTTGTATCTGCAGTTTACAAAAAAATAAAAAAAGTAAACTCCGATTCAAGCTTCCAATAAAACTTTTATGGGGGAAAAAATGTGTTAAAGACAGAAGAAAACAAATCGCTGTGTGTTACTTGGTAACCTCTATGAGGAGTAGGGAAACTGTTGTTAGCAGGAAACGCAGAAAAAAGAAAAGGAATCGACAGTTAATCGCTGATGATTATTTGGGTTTTTTCAGATCATTATCATCAAGAAGAAAGCGTTTTCACAGCTGAACACAGATGAGCTCCAAAATCTCCCAATTCAGTCAAAGCTGCTTTCTTGGAATAACATTTTAAGGTGACACAGTAAAAAAAAAAAAAAAAAAAAAAAAAATATATATATATATATATATATATATATATATATATGGTTCCAAGTTGAGGGAGGAATCTGCTAGGCTTATGAAACATCTATGATTGTCAAAACTGTCTGTGCTTAAAACTCAAAAGATTAGGTTCAGACATTGTGAGTTTTTGAGCAACTTCTGTCTTCAGCTGCAATTTTCTGCATTTACACAATCTTGTTTTCTCCCTGATCCTGACACAGGAAAAAATAATAAAAATAAAAAAGCGACTAAATCACACCCATCTGCAAAGTGACTAATTTTTGCAATCAAGTGTGCTGCTTGTGATTTATATATATATATATATATTTATTTTTTTTTGCTGTTTTGCTGTTACAGCTTGCATGTGTTATTCATGAACAGAAGAAGGCCTTATTAACTACCCACTAAATGTTTGCTTCTGCCGGGTTTGAGAAACATCCTGCTCTGCTGATTAACTACACCAATAAAAGATGTTAAAACTCAACCAAAAAAAATAGGAAAATGGTCAAACACTTTGTTTAGATTTTGTTTGGGCAAATTATAGTGACTACTTCTGATTAGACACTTCAATAAATGAGTGAAAATAGTTCTAAATAAGTTACTTCCTAACAAATTCTTCTTACTGATTGACATTTTTTACATTGGGTTTTCAGAAAAAGGGGGGGGGGAAACAAGAGTTATCTTAAGAGAATATATTCATTTCAAGATGACATCGCCAGGATTTACCAATCTTAAACTGTTTAAGTTCAACCAGCATGTGCCAACATTTTTATAACTAGGTTGGCCACCAACACAGTCTAGACTTTAACCTTATTGAGACTCTCTGAAATGTGCTGAATAAGACTATGAGAAGCAGCTGGACTGTCCCACATCTCTTTGTTCATCTGTGCATTTATTACCCTCCAGAGCTGCATTAACTCACCGTCTAATCGGATGAGGAGCACGGAAAATACCAGACAGAGATTGAGTAATCCATATAAAGCACTTTTTATGTTTGTCGTCCCTGAAAGACGAATCATAAACACAGGAGGAAGAGCGAAAGCAGATCTCTCCCACTTGTCTTTCCTAAAAGCAAGAAGTCTTTGTTGTTTTTGCTGCTGATGATCCGACCTGTTGTTTTTGTTGCCTGCTGCGTGTTTGACGTCGACCTTTGGCTGGTAATAATGCTGATCCTGTTGACAAGTGCTCAGAAAGTCCCGGCGGATGCAGTAAGTGTGTGCAGATTGTGTTGCAGAGTAGAAGACAGATTAGTAAAATAGGCCTTAATATAAATCGACATAAAAACTTGCTTTTGACTAATGAGCTATCCATTTTGCGCAAGCGGCGGCATTGTTTTGCAGGATATCGACTAGGTCTGTTAGTTTGTACATTACTGCTGATGTGAGAAGTGCAACATGGCAACAGAGAAAAACTGCAGTCTTAAACAAGGCCACAGTGATTTTCAGTACAATCTAAGGTCTGCAGACACGTAATTCAAATCTTCACAAAATACAATTAAAAGTAAGATGACCTCATGCAAACTGTTTGGCATCATCATTTGATTATATCCCAACAATAAACAGGAGAGAAGGATGGAAAAATAAAGAAATGTGTCATTGGCAGTTTTGAGCAAATACCCACACTCAACCTCAAAAGATACTTTCATGGCCATTTTCCAAGAATATCTGCTTTGGAGTTTTAAAAAACAGAGGAAGATCTGCCACTTCAACCATGTCATTGGTTGAAGTGGCTGTATTATGCATATTTCACATGCATTGTGTCATTTTAAAGAACAATTAAGTCGCTATTTTCCCTTTAGTTCTTATAAAAATGTTGTCTATACATCAAACATGACTTAAAAGAAATTACATTTCTTGAAATCGGGCCTCTATCTCTTTAAAAACCTTTTGCTCTTTCCAACTTCAGCATGTCATCACAACGGTTTTCCTCTATAAACACTGTAATGACTTCTTTTTTTTTTTTTACCAGTGTTGCATTGAGAAATAGCTCCTATAATGAGCTCAGAGGATGTGCAGCTTCACCTGGTGTTTGCTAGTTACTGCGGGCTAGTCTGAAGGAGCTAAGTGGGGGAGGAGTGCTGTGAGTCGGAAGCAGTTAAAATCTCTTAAAAACAGTGAAATCAAATTGTAGTTAGTCACTAATTCGTAAACGACGAAGCAGCAACTGTCTTTGTTAGCCAGCTTGGACTATACAGACATGGGAAACATTTTTACATTTTTTGTTTGATTGCTCGTCCTGCCTCCTGATGAAACAGGAAACAGCCCCCTGAGCTGTGAGCCATGTTGGAAAAGAAGGCCCACTGCTGATTGGGTGAGCGACTTTGTGAGAAAGCTGCTTCTGTGAGTGACTGAAATTTTCATTTCTCCTGCATCAGTGTTTGGTATCATCCCTGCACATGGGCCCTGTCACAACATGAAATATATTTACATAGTTATATGCAACTCTCATATCCTCAGTCAATTCTGTACTAGAAAATGAATCTTTTGATAAAGTTGCACTTGTGTTTCTTAATAGCCATTCTCTTGTTGAACCTCTTTAGCTTTCCGTCTTGATCTAACAAGGTGTCAAACTACGTAACAATGACGGCCAAAGCAGACACTGACTAATTCTCAGTTTTAACTCTAAAATTATTCACGCAAGCAGACCGCACCGAAGGGCCTTGATGACGTCAAGCAGCTGAAATTTCGCTCTGCCCTGATGTCCGCCTCCATCTTGGCCCCGTGCCTACAGACGCCTTCCCTTCCCATTCACCAAAGACCTCTCAATGTTATTCACCATCCTCTATCGACAGCGTTTAGATTGCTTTCCATGCTTGATTGATGATGGGGTGAAACAAGTGCGCTCTATCCACTCTCCTTGTGAGCTCTATCTCTTGTGCGAGGCACTCCATAATTTATTCAGGTCGCTCCACAGAATCCGCCGCCCGATTCCGCCGCTCCTCCACGTGAAAAGTCGTGAGCATTGTTCTCGCTGGATTTGTGAGCGCGTTCGGGTGCCGCTCTATGAAGCGGGATTGCACGCCCTATTTTCCCCGTGCCAGTTATGAGGAGGAAGTGGAGGCAGCCAGCAGTTCCGTCAATGCCAAATTATGCTCTCTTGATCGGCTGGCGACCCACCAGCAGAATTATTAGTTTGGTTTCTATGAAAAGACATCTGTGAGTCGTGGGTTTTTTTTATTAATGGAAGCATCGACTTGCTGCACTTGTTCAGCAATGACAACACTCCTGCAAGCAGTTGAATGTACAGGCAATTAATTACACACTGTCAAGATGATATATACAGTAAAGTGAAGCTATTTTAATTTGGGGTCCACAGGATTGCTCATTAATCTTTTAAAGATACTGCTTGAGGCAGAGCTGCTTTCTCTTTATGTGTTTTTATATTTATTTCTTTTTTTTTTGCTTTTTGTTTTCAAGCCTTAAATCCTCATGGTTTTGCTCCTAACAATGCTCCATTCCTACTGTACACAAGTCTCACAGTGTAATGCACCAATCTACATGATGCAACTCTGAGCTCACATTTCTGCTTATGTCTAAGCAGTAAGTAGGACACTCTTATAAACCTGCTGAGAGGTATGGGAGATACAAGAATGTGCTGACAAAAGAGGCTCAAATTCACAGCAAATGTGTTTTCCCTCCTTTTCTTCCTCTTTTTATTTTTTTACTTGTGAGCCATGTAGCCCCATATCCGACGCCTCTATGAAGCAAGCTGGTGTCTGACAGTACAGTGCAGGTTTTGGTCTAACAGGTCCAAAATAAGATGCAATGTTTTAGATTTGAAAGCAGCAGGATGCCTAAATCTAACTATTAGGCCTGATAAAATCATATTGTTATGAGAACAAAGTCATAAAATTACAACTTTATTCTTGTAATATTATGAGTTTACTCTCATAAGTTTATACTTTAATGGGGTGAAGCTAGGCAATTTTAGGAGTTTTGGGTTGAACATATAGTTACACACAGGGATTTTTTTTCATATCTTACATTCAAAATGTATGTATTTTTTTGACTCTGAGTATGTTGTTCTTTACGCAAATCCTTTTTTTTTACTCTGTATCCTCCAGTTAATGATCAATCAACTATTAATCTATTTGTCAATTATTTCAATAGTCGATTTATCACAATTAATCCAATTAGTTTATTCAGCTGATACTTAAAAAAATGCAGCATCTGTAAAACTATTCCTACCACTTGAACTTTCCAGTTTGTCACATTGAGTGACAAACTGGAAAGATATTAGAAGAATACTAGAAGAATTGTCCAATTAATTAGCTAGCAACTTAAAATGTACATATTTTAAGAAAATAAGAAAATTTCCCCTTTGTATTCTTACATTTATGTAAACAAAAGTGTGAGGAGTGTCAGATGCATTTTACTTTGACACCCTGACTCCCAAAAAGTCCAGCTTAACCAGTGGCCTCAAGGAAACACCTAATTTGTAGATGCAGTCCATCTGTGTGTAATTTGAACTCAGTATTAATGCAGCTGTTCTGAATGTTAGAGAAAATAGCTCAATCCATTATGCAAAATAAAAAAAAATAAGCCATAGCCAAACATGGATTATCCACCAAAACTGACAGTCTAAACGAGAAGAGCAGTTTGCAGCCAGGAGGTCAACGGACAGAGTGGGAGAATCTGTTGGCAGGACAAAATTAGTCCTGCCCTCCTCTAACCTGGCCTTCATGGAAGAGTGACAAGAAGAAAACCCCCCATTAAAAACAGTCAGCTTGACCGTCTGCCCCAAGTCACATGGGGGCACAGCAACATTTGGAAGATGGTGCTTTGTATAACTTACATGTAACCCACTACGTGTCACATAAAACTAACTCTGGAGCTTAATACAATGTACACAGAATACAGTTTGGTTAAACATCCGGCAGGAAGGCAGATATTAAAAAAGCAGAACTGTTTAGCATAGTAATGTGGTTGAATGTAGGGCTGCAGTGATACAATAATCTCACAATACGATACACGATATTCTGCTCACGATACGATATATATTGCGATATTCAGCAAACGATACAATTCAATACACTTGCAATTTTCTGAAAGATTTTAGAGGGACAGAGTGATTTTGGTGACATTTTGTGACTGTTATAGAGTTGGATTGAATTAATTTAACTGAAAACTGATTAAAAGCACCAACTACACAACACCTGGCTCTGGTTGGACATGGACACAGACTTAAAGTCAACAGCTGGACAAAATGAATCAAAGAAGTGGTGAGAAAACTTGTTTCTTTTAATTGAAACAGTACAAACTGTAGCTTACATGCATTTGTAAAGTAAATAAAGTTCACCAAATATCCTGCTCTGAATAGTTTGATACCTTTTTAACCTTGACACTTAACATCTGAAGGAATCACTCTAAGCCTGATGACCTAATCACTCTCCCGGCGAAGCAAGCAGAGAATGAGCAAGGTGACAGTTGGATGTTACGATACTTGCAGATGAATATCGATTTTTTTCTAGGAAAGAAAATATTGATATATATCGCAAAATCGATATTATTAGACAGAATAGTTGAATGGGACTCCTAAAGTCCAAATCTAAATCCTACTGAGAGTCAGCAAATGGGACGACATGCAGCAACGTGAGACACATCACTTGCTTATCACAACACTTTCACACTGGGCAGCTATCGGACATCTTGGGCGGCCATTTTGAGGGCCGTAGAGACCACCCTGGGATATTCGGGCCTGGTGGTTACATTAGCCATGTAGCTTGAACCAGCTAGCAGTTCACCAGCTTTTCACTAGCGGCACACATTTTGACGCTCGCAGGCTTATTCCATTTGTCCCAAACTTACTGTTGACTTGCGACTATTGTCACACATTTTACGCAGGATTTGGATATTCCTTTTATCCCACACAAACTCAAGTGAAAAATGATATCATTTGACAGGCCATACACAATATGCTACTTTTTTGTTTATAAAAAATTCCAATGAGACACTTTGAAGTTTGTGGTTGCAGATTGCATGAAAACTAATTTGAACTGAATTTAAAGCACATTTTATCCATTATGTTTCATTTTAAAAATAACTATATATACATAAGAGTTGTGTATTGTAGAAGCTAAAAATTCAAACAAATTCATTGGAAAGAAAATCCTGCTGGTGAACCACAGTCAGTAACTCTTTGTGCTGACTGCTGATGAAAGGAAGCATAAAAGAGAAGCATAATGACTCTGTCTTTGTTTTGTGAATTATAAAGCCTTACAGCACTTTGGCAAATGATGTGCAGTTAGCAAACTGCAAAAAAAAAAAAAAGAATCTTACAGTGAAATGGCTTTTTCTTTCGTCCTGAAAGATTTAAAGAGACACACATTGTAAAAGATTATTTAAAGCCATTTTAATTGATCACATTTTCCATTTCTAGTATGTAAGCCCGCTAATCTCTTCCTTGTTGATTGTTCAGTGACAATTATTCAAAGACGCCAAATGTTGACTGGGTAATTGCACTGAGTGCATCAAATTAAAACAAACTTATCTGAAGTGGAGGGGGGCGAAAAAGAGACAGTGAATTTGGTGCTAAGCTGCTATAAAACAATAAAAACCATCAATCAGCTTTGTATTTCTTGGCCTATTTGAATTCCAAAATGCAATCTATTTTTCATCGTCTGATTTTATTGTTGAAGTTGAAGTTTTAAATAGAAGATACAAATTATATTTTTTCGTCCAGTCTATTAACTGTCTTCACTGAGATATGTAGCCAGAGCTGGATGTAAATGTTGCTCTTATAGTAAGGTCAATGAATCTGCATACAGTTCTGTTCCTACAGAATTTTCCTCACATTAATTGTTGGTTCATAAAGAGTATGTCAAGTAATGCTAAGAAAAAACTAACCTGTATTCTATTCTAAAGTCACGTTTTTTGTAATTAGTAGTCAAATTTGTTTTCATATATGCCTGATTTAATAATTCTCATAATGACTGTAATTCTGCAATGAGAGACTCATATGTATTTGATGTACAATACTACTGTGAGAGCGAATGTGAAATTTAATTAAAATAACCTCAGAATAAAAAAGCTTACATTTGTGTGATTTTTACATAAATGTGTGTTTCGGAAGCTAGCTGAAATTTAATGATGTGGTGTCTATTAATCTTTTTATAAAATTTTTTTAAAGTCATTATTAAGCTTAATATGCAGCAAAATCATAGTCAGCCGACGAACAGCTCAGCAAAAGTTCAAAAGAAGCACATTCAGCGCACCAATTATTCACATCCAATTAGTTTTATGGGATAAGATGTGACAAAGAATCCCCCAAAGGGAATTTAGGAAAATTAACTATACACACTGTTTCGTGGGTTGCCAAACATGTCCAAAAATCACTTTAAAATCACAATACGGTCACTAATTTGCTGATTTGTTCTGATCTCCTTTCAAAGTCTGGACGAGTTTTATTTTATTTTTATTTTTTTACATCTTTGTAGGGATTTCAAGAAGAAGGGAAGTAACCGCTTTCTATTTAAAAGTCCACACAGAGGAAATCGCCTTGATTCAAAAATTATGATCCTCACAGCTTTGAGGAGACTATCGGCTGTCTAAATTAATGCTTTCTGTATTTATTGGACTATGCAAAATAAAATAATAAATAATTGCTGGGCCACAGGAGGCTTAGGGTAAGTGAAGCAGGTAGTTTTCTTTTCATTTCAATCCCAGTGGTGACTGAGTGAATAGTCTTCTATTATCTTATCTTCTGTTTATTCAAGGTAAGGAGAAGTTAGTGGATATTTTTATGCCTGGGTAAATTACATTACCTTTGATTCGTTCCAGCAAAAGAATTAAAATAATCCTTTTTTTTTCAAACTTTAAAATGTCAAAAAACCAACTAGAATGAAGCACAAGCCCTCTTGATTTCTTTAAACATCAGCCCCCCCCAAAAGTCCATAACTGTGTTGTTGAAAGTAAAGTGAGAGAGGTCAAGAATTGCTCCCCAAATAAAGTTGTCGCTTAGCAACAAGAACATGAGTGGGCACACGAGGACCTCTCTGAAGAGTCCAAATCCACTTCTTATTGATTTGAGCCAAGATGCATTATTGTAAGCACTTTTCTCAGTGGCGACCCTTTGAGTGTGTAATCACAGTTTGTGCAAATGAACAGAGATAACTGGGACGTGTTGCGCCACAAGAGTGAGACGCAACTGAAACGCCAGGGTCAAAAACAAGACATTACAATTTTAGACAATGTGTCAGAAGATATTCATGAACATCTGTTCACATGGCTTTCTTTAAACAATGATTTTCTTACTGTCATTCATCCATAAAGTCAAGATTTGTGGCAAGCGCAACTAATAGCTTAGTATGAAAAAAAAAAGTTACGGCAGAATTGAGTTATCGTGTTTGTAATTGTTCGTATATGTCAGTTTTCATTTTTAGTTATTAATGTTGTAATAGACAAACATGAACATGAAAAGGTAAGAGATGTAAAGTGGTGTTATAAGACTATGTACCTGTATTCTGACAGTTTGTGACTGAACACATTTTGCCATACTCATTCATTTAAAGAGTTGCAAATGTTTGCTCATTGCTCTCATGTGGAAGAGCTAAAACTCTTAATAAATTTAATAAAGCATATTTAGTAAATGTGTTTTTTTAACATATTTGCTGAAACTTTCACTTTGTCCTGAAAGTATAATATGAGACTGTGAAGAAATCGAGTTCCTCAGCCTTCTCCCTGCTAACTAGAAACAACCAATCAGAGACAGGAAGCAGGTCTTAGCGCTGTCAATCATGACCGTGTGCATGCCACTCAACCACCCAGCCTTTCTCTCCCTCTCTTGCTCTCCGCTGCTGCTACAGCTTCTCGCCGTCAGCAGAGCCTGTCGTGAACACTAAGGCTGGTAATAGTTAGAAAGCCTCAAGTTCTGACATTGCACAAACTTCATTCATCGCCGTGAGCGAAGAATTTTAAGCAAATGCATCGAGTCTATCTTGAGGATTTTAAGTATTTTATCGACAAAGTATGAATTAAAAGGCCTTATTTCACACACTTTCCAGTCCTTGTTGGCAGAAATCCCTTCACGTTTGCTTTTTGCTCTCAAGCACAAGGAAACTTTCTGACTGTTCATCCATGAGCCGGGAGACGGCGGTTCGAGGCTCAATGCCGAGTGGATCCCGCTCGGCTGGTGACAGCCAGATTTATTTTCCCTCCCAGCGCCGGAGCTCAGTTAGCGCTCAGCTCAGCTCAAACCCCCCGGTGCTCAAGCCAATCTATCAAGTCCATCAGTGTTTCATGTAGCCTGGAGGACACTGGCTCAGAGCCCGAATGAGCTCACTTTTCCTCCTCCTCGTCTTTCTGCTTCTGCCCCTTTTGGAAGGCTACCGAAGCCCGTCTCTTCTCAGACAGGATATGCATATGTTGTACTGCAAGATTTAATTTTGGTTGAAAAATGTCATACTTTTAAAGCTGCAGTATGCAGTATGTGAATGCTAACTACAGTTAGAAATTATAGGGTCTGACAATCAGACTAATATCCTATGTATTACGTTGAAAAAAAACAAACACCTGCCACTACTTTAGTCTGGCCATTTTTGTCAGCTAATGAAAATGTTGCCTCTGCATTCCCAAAAGAGGCGCTGTGAGGCTAGATTGTAGAGGTAGGGGGCGCTGCAGCCCTGTGACAGCGACGTGCCTCTCCTCATTTGCCAATGCAGGTGGTGACACATCTGAAAGTCCTGCAGGAATCTCTGTTTACTGCAGAAAGCACCACACCACCTCCATCAATTATCATTTCATCGCAAAATTAATAGGATAAAATGGCCAACGGGTGATTCAGATTGATTAGTATGAAGCACAAACGAGAATCAGCACGGTTGCCTGAGCAGCACGCAAAAAGCCCGGCGCTCCCCAAACCACCAGTCGTCTCCAGGCCAAAGAGGATTCAGCATCAGATAACACAGAGATGTTTACGATTCAGATTCTCCTCTAGGAATGATGCGACACAGCTGAATGAGAAGACATCACAAGGAAGGGAAACTTTTGGTCCTTGCAGGGAAAAAGAAAACAGTTTGTCCTGCTTGGCTGAATTCACCGAGTGACAGATGAACTGAAGGTTCAATCAGAGGCATTTAGAGGGAACCTGAACAAGAACTTCAGTTTGTTTTTTCATCAAAAGCATCCAGAAATTTAAAAAAAAAAGAAACACTGTATAGTTCTGTTTATTCTTGACATTTAGCAAAAGAGAAAGAAGTTACATTAGGTTTTAGTTAAATCGGAATATTAAGTGAATGAAGGTATATTCCATACTATAGACCGGTTTTTCTAAAAAAGAAAAAAAAAAGGTAGATATGCTGCCCTGATAAGTTAAGAAGCATATCCTTTTGGACGATAAATGCTGAGGTTAAACTGTATATAGTTCTAAAGCCCTAAGAAGACAACATTTTATTCAGAAATCTGGCCTGCATCAAAATGAAAATATGAACAATTGCCTGCATTTCAAAAAATACTTGTTGCGTTTAAAGCAAAGAAATAAAGTTGAAAACTTAGCTTCGGCAATTTCAATTATTCGCCTGTTTTGTATTGAAAGATCATTATCCCAAAAATGTATTAACATGTATTTTCAAGCCACAGACAGCATGCCCACGCAACAGATGATTAGAAACAACATGAGCTCAAACAAATTTGTTCCAAAGGAAGGTAAATGTTAAAAGCATGAGTCTGTGCTAAGTTGCTTTTACCTTCCCACAATCAGACAAGAGTTGAAGTGAAAGTGAGTGGTGTGAAGAACTTTTCTTTTTTTTTGCCATTATTATTTCAACCGTCAAACATCATTTGTCTGCGATTTCCGCATGGCTTCCGGCGTCGGTGGATGTCATTTTACCCAGAAGGCCTGGACGGTATACGTTGTGACAGCCAATCTCTGACGGCGTCTACCCAGCAGGCTCCTCTTTATCCGCACACTGAATGTGTTCCTTTTTATTTATTCATTCATTTCCATGTGGCCAAGCATTGTCACTTTGATGAATTGGACCTGGAACTAGCCAATTGTTTTCACTCAACGGGACAAGCCTCCACACGCTCCGGACTCAAACATCCACCCCACAGGGAGGGAGGGGCTCTTCCGTTTCCGTTCTTTAAAGGCGCCAGAGTGAGGGCGGCCGTCATCCTCACCCGCTGCAGCTTCGCTACCCGATTTCTCCTGGAGCTTTTCTAATTGCAAATGGTTTTTTGGGGGGCGATTGAAGCTGTTCTTTTCGGTTTCATCTGCACCTTTCAGAATACTTCATGCCAGAAGATTGCGGAGACAAGTCCCGCTTTTCACAGCAGTGGTGAGTGGATATGAACGCAGAGTGGCCTTGTTAATTTGAGATGAGTCGGAGATTGGAGCTCCTGACTGGACCAGCTCTGTGTGAAGTTATAAAAAAAAAAAAAAAAAGGTTTTTAAGTAAAAAACCTTCACACCCACTGAAGGAAACAAAAGCCTTTCTATTGGCGCAATTTTTTGGGAGGGGTGGGGGGAGGGGGTTTATGATTTATTAAAGTAAAAAGCAAAAGCCCTGCGACATACTGGCGACCTGTCCAGCGTGACCCCGCCTCTTGCCCGGAATATTAGCTGGAGATCGGCACCAGCAACCCTCCCGACCCCAATGAGGGACAAGGGTGTACAGAAAATGAATGGATGGATGGATGGATGGATGGATGGATGGATGGATGGATGGATGGATGGATGGATGGATGGATGGATGGATGGATGGATGGATGGATGGATGGATGGATTGTAAGTGAAATAATCTGTCAATTCAACAAGTACCTTTTCAGCAATATTAAGGATTTATTAACTCCTATAACTTGACGAAAAGTTACTGATAACACTTTATTTGAAGGGTGTGCATAAGACTGACATGACACTGTCATAAACATGATATAACACCTGTCATGAACATAAAGAAGTCTTTATGAATGTTTATGACACTTGTCATGAAGTGTCATTCGATAAATAATGACACTTTTAATGCAAAGTTGCTCTAAAAGTTGCATTAAAAGTCCATTGAAAATCGCAACTTTGCATGATTTTGTAAATTATGATAATTTAATGCAAAGTTGGCATTTTTAATGGACTGCAAATCTAATATCGTAACGGACTGAATGTTATATTTTTAACATAATCTCTGTTCGGCTTGTGGAGTGCAGGAGGTTGCCAAGGCAACGGGTGTGCTTTAATGACAGAGAGAGACGGAGGGTAAAAAGGTGCGAGTGGTTTTGAGTTGATCACCTGTTCAGGTTGTTTTACCTTTGTTTACCTTTGTCTTGGCTCATTACAGCCGCTGTAATTTCTGAACGTTCAATAAATGACAAACTTGGACTAATTACCACCTTCTTTGTGACTATACGTCATTTACAACAAACTTCAAACACGGTGTATATGTTTCATTAAGTATTTAACAAACAAATGTCTTCTACCGCGATAATTATGTGAAATTAAATTGTCTAATATAAAAAAAATAGTTTGGTGCTGTCGGGCTCAGAGTCTGAGAGGCTTTTCCTTTATCAAACAATTTTGTTTTTTACCTCTTATTTAGTGGAAATATTGATGTTGATGAGATTTTCTCCGAAATGATAACTTTTTTAGGTCCACTGTTGAAAATGAGGCTCTAACATTCACAAATGACAGTGAAAAAAAATCCAGTCCAACATCTGGTTTGAGGTGATTCCCCTGGAACCTGTTGGAGGAAAAATATCCCAAATTCAGAAGATGAGCTTTTATCCTAACAGAGCTCTGTGGTTCCTCCTATCAGTATGAGAATCAGGGTGAGGAGGCGCCATGTTAGGAAGAGAAGTGGAAGCTGCAGGATCTTCAGAACAAACAGGTCATGATGCTGGGGTACTGATTATCCCTCTGTCTGGACACAGGATCAATAGAACCAGTTTAAAAGCTAAAATGAATGGTTATATGCCAGACATGGAAAACTGGGATACAATCCATGCCATGATGTTCAGGATTTAGGTCTCAGCAATGCAGCCAGTGGGCTGAAGGAAATACAGCTTTATTTTTTAGCAATTCAAGGGCTACCCAGCTTTTATCGCTTCGCAAAAAAATTAATCAGCACAGAAACTCCAGAGCAAACATCTGGTTGAGGAGATAATATTTAGTGAACAGTTGGATCAGAGTTATCTTGAAGCTGTAAAACAATATACAGCTTGGGGGGGGAATATGAATTTGTCCCTCCCCCATTTTGACTAATGACTGTTGCTAGATTTAACGTGGCGTTTTCATTCCTCGCGTTAGGTAACGTGTTTCCGTGTTTTCTAATTCCACACCGTTGCGAGTTGACTCCTTCCTCCTGTCACTGTTCCTGATTCTAACAATGTAATGCTTTGTTTCCGGCGATAATTGGCTCCTACTTCCCACTGTCATCCTCGCAGATGCTGAGTATACTGCCACTAAACACCGACTCGCTGCAAACTGCCATCATTATCAGCCCGCTGACAAAGCCTACTTGACAGCACAAAAATACGGCGGCAGCGCCGAGGAAAACAACACATGCCTATGAAATATTTCAGAAATGATAAAAAAATTCAAAATCCCCCAGAATATTTTATTCCCCCCCCCCCCTGGAATATTTTATCTTGAATTTCCACCCCACTGGATCCGCGCACAACAAAGTTATTTCCTCTTCTAGAGATCTGAGATCAGCCCAATATATATGCATGGACTGGCGTGCCATTGGGAATGCATAGTCTTCTCTCACCTGTCTCAGGTGATGGAAGAGAAAGAAGAAAACAAATTATCACTTTTTTTTGCAACCTTTCTTAGCGCATTGTCAGTGTTTCAGTAACCATGGTGAAGTCTGGAAGGGTTGTCAGGAACTACAGCTGTAATCGCCTTCCCCTGGCGGTGGCGTTGGATTGGAGACTCGCAAGACTTACCTTGGCAGAATGAACAAAGAGTGCAAGAAGGCCCAACGACGCCTCACTGCTTCGTCTAATTCTTTTGCTGCAGTGACACAATGATGTTTGGTCTGTCGGGCTCCTTTTCCTGCTCCTCCCAAATCAGTTAAAGTGAAAGAAAAAAAAACAGTGGAGGCTGAATAAATGATCATAAGGGACAATAAAGTTAGTTTTTTTGTTTGTTTTTGTTTTAAATCAACAGGAATAACATTAAAAGACCCTTGTAGAACTTTTAGGAGATAAAGGTTGGGTTTTTAACGCCGCCTCAAATGAGCTACTGTCAAGGAAGTTGACCTAAATTTCAGTGATCAAGAGGCAAATGAGCTGCTTGCTTCAATGTACTTTCCAAGACAAAATTGTGGATGGAAGGAAAACATACTGCCACTGTCAGGCTTGTCAAACGTCTTCTTAGCCAGGTGACATTACTAAAAACCATGAAAATGACAACGCCTCAAGGCTCTAACCCAGGGGTGGGCAATCCTGGTCCTGGAGGGCCGGTGTCCTGCAACTCTTAGACGTCTCCCTGGTCCAACACACTTGAATCCAACATCTGAATCACCTCCTAAGTGCAGTCCGGTTCTACAGAGTCCTGCTAACAACCTCATTATTTGACTCAGGTGTGTTGAAGTAGAGATGCATCTAAAAGTTGCAGGAGACCAGCCCTCGAGGCCTGGAGTTGCCCACCCCTGCCCTAACCTGTCATCGGAGGCCTCTTGACGCTGATGAGGTCAGCAAGGTTAAAGGTCAGAAGCAT
Organism: Poecilia reticulata; assembly: GCF_904066995.2. Lineage (NCBI taxonomy): Eukaryota > Metazoa > Chordata > Actinopteri > Cyprinodontiformes > Poeciliidae > Poecilia > Poecilia reticulata. The sequence continues at coordinate 8,599,633 of NC_088838.1, forward strand.
CCGGTTAGGGCTATCGCGTTTTATCTACGTTGTTTTGCAGAGGATCTAGCTACCAAAAAGCAGGTAACATGAGTTATGCCGAGTTCCTGCATGAGGTGTGATAGTTTTGTGTTAATTTGCAGGAAGACGGATTTCAAAGTCAGATTCAGGATTTCTTTGAGCAAATCTGAAGTGGTGACATCAAATCTCTGTGGATGACTTTGCTAAAATACGACAAGTGAAATTTCCAAATCAGCTTTCATCCAAACACTCACTTCTTTTTAAACTAATCTGTGATAGTTCCCCACACTGACCAATTTTTAAAGCTCTATGTCAGATTAGCAACGGGACTGCAGTGCTATTAATTCACAAATAACTTTACAGGCCTGGATGCATGAGCAAAATGTCACGGGTTAGGAGGAACATTCAAGGTTGTGCAAATGAAATAATAAAGGTGACAACTGTAAATTAATGTCTCATTCTAGGGTTGAAAGCAGATTTTCTTTTCATATCCAAAGTTTAACATTTTAAATAGAAGCAGTAAAAGCGGTTGTCACACTAACAAAGAGTCTCAACAATACATCGCCAAAAACCACATTACAGACATTGTAAGAGCACAAAGACCCTTTTCTCAACATTATGCAGCTTCAGAATGCAAAAAATATTTAAGCTTTGAGTTATACTTCAGATTCAGTGAAAGTAGAGGGAGGCTTACAGGAAGGTAAATGTGTGTGTTTTTAAAATGTTCTTGTACTCCCACCTGCTTGAGAACGGTCGCTCAGGCAAGGTGCTACAGGCATCGCTGGAATGTAAAGCCTGTGCTGTTCCTTGCAGATATACAAACTTATGCTTTCATGCCCAGCCCCATCAAAATGGCCCCGTTATAGGCTGCTATCTCCTGGGACTCGCTTCTGCAGTGCAGAAGGATTAAAAGCTTTTTATGAAGCATTTTTCCCCAGCCAAAGGTGTCTGCAGGAGCAGCGTGTGTATCATTTTTGCAGAACAACGGTGGACTTGACTGCATATAGCGTGTTGGCACAGAATGGAATACCTGCATCCATTCTGGTGAATTCATTTACCACCCTAAAGAGATGGTTATTTTTCTACAGGCTGAAATAAATAAATAAATAAATAAAAAAGACATTTTTCCCTAATGCATTGAAAATCTAGTACATTTTTCCTGTTCTGCTGTTCTTTCTCCACCGGGCTGCATTGGTAAAAAGTTACATGTGGTCATTGGTTCACAATCTGTGACAATTAACAATCCCTTTGTCCCCCCGTGTGATGAATTGCATATTAAAACGGGCCATTTGTTAGAGGCTTATCTTTCGGGCCGATGTTAGGAAAGGCTGAATTATTCATTATCAGACGGTGCTGGAAAGGAGTGGAAGACAAACAAAGATTACGTCTTCAGATATGCTATCTCACACCGGGGTGTATTTGCATGTAGCCCACCCCCAGGACATTCGTAAATGCTTGGTGTCTAATCACAGTGTTCTTAAGGGATCTACAGATGTTCCTGAGAGATATGTTCGGTCCAAAAGTGATAACGTCATGTTTCACAAAGACAAGTTGGAGGAGAACTTGTATGTATAAAAAAAAAAAAAAAAGAAAAAGAAAAAAAAACTTTTGGCACATTTTGGAAACAAAGCAAACCGTTTAAAGGGGTGTATAAATGTAAAGGTTTCACAATATTCTGGCAAAATCTTAAACCATCCTTCATTTATTTATAGATAAAGGCAAAATTACTCATACCCCCCCACCCCCCTCCTGCCCCCCTGATAGATTCAAAATACAAAAACGTTTTTATTCCATCAAGAATTTTGTTTCTGACGGAAAGTGAGTCAGGCATCTTGATATTTCACAGCTTGGTGTGCTGGGTGACACAGTCAGTTGTTGGCCTCAGTTGGTTTTGCTGTTCCTTTTTCTGTCTGGCCATGTGGTTAGAAAGGCGGGCAGCGAGAGTCGGGGTTATGATCCCTGCCTGTTATGATCAGTGAAAGAGACGGTTTGGACTTCCTGTTTCTTACTCTGCTCTTTGATTTTGCTCTTCATCAGTGCTGCCTTTTTTTCAAGCTCCTCTGAGCTCTGGGGCGGTTGGTCAGGAATTATTTGATCTTTATTCATGCAATGTGTAATTTCAGTAAAAATTACACACTGTTGCCATGGTTTCACATCAAAACAACTGTCCAAAAGTTTCAAAGAAAAAAAATGAAAGCAAGAATTGTTCCATCTGCACAACATCCAAAGCATAAGCGGGACAGTTCTCATAAAAGCAATGTGAAAGAAGTATTAGCTTTTAAAAATATGTATTTTATGTGTTTATGTGCAGTTATTAAAGTTATGACAAAGTGTTTTTATACCTTTCTCAATATTCAATGAATAAATCATTATTGTTATATTACAACATCTAAACCCTTCTTACAACTGTTAAGCAGCTTTTGAAACTTTTCATCCATTTGCAAAACTAGCAAATGGATGTTTGCAGACATGTCAGTCTTTGAAATTGTCCTGATCCGTGTTTTTGTGTATTTATTTTTAGGGTTTTCTGTGTTCAGTTTCCTTCCTCTGAGTCCTGTCTCTGCGTCTTCCCCGTTGATTGTTCCCAGGTGTGTCTTGTTCCCTTGATTACCCCGTGTGTATTTAAGTCCACCTGTTGTCTTTGTCTCTTGTCGGGTCCTTGTCTAACAGACGTCTACGTCGTCTCTGATAGTTAGTCTGCCGGCACAGTAGAACTGTGAAGTCCTGTGCCGGCATTAGCTCATGGTGTCAGTCTTTGTTTTGATTCAGTTGCTACCGGTGCTGAGCCTCTGTGTTTCCGCTCTGCCGTGCTGCCTGACATTTGGACTGTTGAGCATTTTCATTAAATTGTTTTCAACAACATCCTGGGTCTACCTGCGTCTCTCCTCACCACCAACCACCCCACACTATGACATAAATGTTGGTCTCCAGATCTACGAATTTGGTAGAAAAATACTCAAAGAATTGTGGCTGCAGATATTGCGGTGGCTGGTTCTACAAAATACCACTATAGGGGGAGTGAATACAAATGCAGGCCACACTTTTCAGATTTTATTCCTCAAAGAAGTAAAGTTAAATTACCATTATATGCATTTTTCCTTCTACTTTACAATCACATAAAAACACAAAATCCATAACAATTATGTCGTTTGGGCTTTATGTATGGATACATTTCATATGTAAAAAAAAAACAACATTACGTTAACTTCCTATTTTTTAGTTGGATTCAGTGGATAGTCAAGTACAGGTAGCTTCTATATATACCCTGTTTCTTAAAACAGCTGAATTTCTTAGTACTGAATTTTCTTATTTTGTCTTGAATGTGAAAGTTAAAATTTTTTAGGGCATTGTCTTTACTATAAGCCTTTTAATGCAACAACTGGACATAAAATAACTGTAATCCTATTAAAAGTCCAAAGAGAAAAGAGAAGTGATTAAAAATTCAGAGGTGGTCTTAACTTTTGCTCTGGTATGAGATAAAAACACTGTTGTAAAGCATTTTCTTTTCTAGATGATTCCAAGATTATTATTGTTTTATGAAATCATACATCTACTCTCCCTTTGTATTTCACCTCACCGCCGTGTTTATGAAAGTGCTGTCCGTGGTGCTGATTCGTGTGACCGTTCTTCGTGAAAGTGCTGCCATCCAGCGGTTCTCAAGGAAAGGTGCGTTCAGGAACAAAAGTGTTTGTTCCTACCCGAGCCACAAAAACGGTTGCGCCGTCAGTGAGGTTTGCTAACATTCCTCATTTCAGTTTTGGTAAGTCTATCTCTCTTTTTGTAGTCTTGACGAATAAACTAAATTATATGTAGAAGCATAAAATATTTTATTTTTTATAACTAGTTCCAGGGTTGAAACAATTCGCGGTGTTTAAGTAATACTTGGCGCAGCAGAAGCTTTTTCGTACCGACAGTTGCTAACCTACGAATGTCCTTCGCAGCATGAAGTTAATTGTAATCTGTCACAACTAGTAAAGTTTGTATTTGAAGTCTTTATTGTTAAACTGCTACGCTTAAATACATAATTCGCCATACAATACACCTGACGTAAGACGAGTTTAACGACCAAATCACGCTCTAATGATGCACAATCTAATCCAACTCTACTTATTTTTCTTCTGTTTCTGTGTCGATCTGCTGCTTTTTCGCCGGATCTTCTTCCAGCCAATGGACTGACATCAGCCAGCACCGATGCTGCTGAAGGATCTGCCCAGAGACGCCCTGTTGCGGCCCCTGTCCAGGAATGAAGTGATTGGCATGTTGGTGAGGCTGAGCATCTTTGGTGCTGCCACATACTACAGCATCAAATGGGTGGTGGAGGCGATGGACCCCACCTCTAAGCAGAAAAGCCAGGCCAAAAAACGGGTATGTCAGTCCTGTGGTGCCAGATGCACGAGATAAAGATGTGTAAAAAGCCTAAAGATGAGTACATTTATTTTGAAGCAGTCACTGTGATTTTTTAAAAAATTCAAATGTTAAATTTAGGTTCAGTTATGGTTAACAGTAAGGATATGATTTTCCACGTATTCACCCTTTCTTTCACTACAATCCCACAGAGTGTTTGTTTCTTGTTCAATCTTATTCCCATCTTCTCATCTCGTGCGTCTTTACCAGAGGTGCCAATAGCTACAATGGTGTGACTGTTTCGCTGTAACCTTGACAACGCACCATATACTCTCAACTCTGGATCCTGTTGTCTTCACCTGACTTGCATATTCTAACTCCAGGCAGAGGAGCTGATGAGGAGAATAGGCTTGGAGGGCATCACACTGACTGAGTATGAGATGAACATCGCATCCCTCTTAGTCGATCCCCAAACTATCAAGGTAAAGTTCTCCTTCTGTTTCTGTAGCGCAGGGATTATTGAAGCCATATATTTATTTAATCTTTAATCTTTCTGGATCATTGTGCTTTCCCTGACTCTACGGGGTTCTTTTTTTTTTTGCAGGTGTCTTGGAGAGATATAGCTGGTCTGGATGAGATCATTAATGAGCTGCAGGACACCGTTATACTACCATTTCAGAAAAGACACCTTTTACCCGACTCTAAACTCTTCCAACCTCCTAAAGGTAACCCAGAGTACATTTAAAATAATAATAAGTATATTCCAGGGTCACCACATGGCTCAGTGGTAGAGAAGGTGCAACATATGCAGAGGCTGCAGTCCTCAAAGCATTTGATTCCGGTTCGATTCCCATAGCCGGCGCTATTAGCTTTTCTCTCCACCCCTGTTTCTGTCCAGCTGTTAATGATTGAAGCCCACTACTGTCATAAAATCTCTTATTCTAATGCATATAACTTGCTATTATAAAACCAGATAGAATTAGTTTTATTATTGATTTCATCCTCAGTCTGCTTGTAAAGCATAGAGTCCAATCCCAAGTATTCTACACCTCAAACAACCATTTACTACGGAAAGATTTAAAGTAGTAGCCATCTTCTCAGCAAACTTTGTTAGTTTTTATCAAGTTAATAAGGATTTGAAAAGTGGAAAAGCTGCTTAAAACACTTTTCTTCATAAGGTAGAACAGTAGATGTTCAGCATTTACTTCAAGTATTTCTGGTCTCTCAGCTCAGACTAGACATGCGGTGACAAAAAAGAACATTCTCCGAGTTCTCTTAGACGTTCAAAATAATAATAACTAAGCTATTTGAATTCCTTTCATAATCCTTCTGACTGAGTCAGCTTAATGTCAAATGACCAGATTCATCCATGTGACGTTGTGACGACAATGCCTGAGGGAGGTGTGTGGAGTTATTTCACTGTGTGGCACAGCGAGCCACACTTCAGCTGATTTTTATTTATTTATTTTTTTCCCTCTCTGATTTATCCTTTGTTGTTTACAGGTGTTTTATTGTTTGGTCCTCCGGGATGTGGGAAGACCATGATTGCCAAGGCAACAGCCAAAGCCTCAGGCTGTAAGTTTATCAACCTGCAGGCCTCCACACTGACAGACATGTGGTACGGGGAGTCGCAGAAACTGACCGCCGCCGTCTTCTCGCTGGCCATCAAAATCCAGCCTTGTATTATCTTTATCGACGAGATCGGTGAGTTGTACGTCGCTTTGTTACGTTTAGATCAGTGAGATCATTAGCGGAGCTAAAGAAGAAAGTCAATTTCTTTTTCATTTTGCACTTCATGCTTTGTGTTTTGTAGCTGCAATGCAAAAACACATAATCTTACCAAATGTATTTGTCTAGTTTCTAGTGAAAATATTTTATTAGACTTGAAACAAGACAAAACTAATTTACAAGCAACTTTTCAGCAAGATGTATGGGCTTGTTTTAAGTAAATAATTCCTGTTATTGATGAAAAAGTACATGTTCCGCTGACAGATAATTTTTACTTATATACTGGGAAAAATGTCTTGTGATAATTAAAATAATATGGCAATGGAACAAGTAGTTTTTCATCAATATTAAGGAAGTATTTTCTCAAAACAAGCTCCTATATCCATCTTAAAAGTTACTCAAATTGTTTTAGCCTTATTTCAAGATATTTGGACTAGAAACTAGATGAAAAATACTTGGTAAGGTTTTATGCTTTTGCAGTGTACATTCACAATGAGTATTGCTGAATTTAATCTGCGTCTCGTCTTTTAGAGTCATTTCTAAGAAACCGTTCCAGTCTGGACCACGAGGCCACTGCCATGATGAAGGCCCAGTTCATGAGCCTGTGGGATGGGCTCGACACCTCTTTAACCACCCAGGTAAAGTCAGGCATCCTCAGTTTGCCGTGACAGGACTGGGTTAACACATCTTGTGTGTTAAATGCACAGTGTGTGAATGAGCAGCTGTGGTTCTGTGGGACTGCAGGTGATGGTGATGGGAGCCACCAACAGGCCGCAGGATGTAGATCCGGCGATTCTGCGAAGGATGCCTGCCACGTTTCATGTCGGCCTGCCGGTCAGTATACACATGCGCTTGGGGTGGGTACTTATTGTATCGTTTATTGATAATAATGAAAAAATTTTTGTTGTCACGATAAATTCTAATTATTAATGTTTACGACCCTGCAAAGCTGTCCTTGACATTTTTTTCCACTGTTCAATGAAAGGAAGAATAAATAAATACCACTATATATGAAAATACAGTTGTTGTGCACAATTTAGTGATAGAAATCACACTTCTTTATGTGACCGGTGTCCTAAAGTAACACATTACAATGCGGGAATGTCTTTTAAGAGTAGTATTTGTGTTTGTGTGGCTATAATTGATGTGATGATGATTGCTGTCAAGACGTTCTTTTAGTCAAATTGCGTGAATATTCTGCTAATACTATGATTATATTCTTGTAAATAAACAAAGTGTTCATGCAGCCAGACCCTAATACTCAGTCGTACAAGTCATGTAAGGGATGGTTGAAATAAAAGCCTTTTTTTTATATGTTTTCTGTCAGTTTGAGTTTCTGTTTAAGACAAGAACATGACAAAAAAAAAAAAAAACTCAGTTGAAATCAGAACTGGTATGGAAAAAAAGAATTTAGATTGTATCTTTAAGCCATATCGCCTATCCCTCATTTCTAATTTATTTACTAGTTAGGGACTTCTTTTAGGGGTATGAGAGTAAAGGGGACTGAATACTGCATCCATACTTTTCAGGGGTTTTTTTTTACTGTGGAGTAAAATGATCATTATGCTTCCATCTACCTTGTTCTGCCTTGTGTTTGCAATTCTAATCATAAACAATTTGAAGTTTTTTCTTATAACTTGACAAATACAGGAAAAGTTCAGGATGTTAAAATACTTTTGCTTGACAATGTATACAATGTATACTTTGATGATTTATTTGTTTAGTTCAATATTCTCAGTATAACCCAAAGCTAACATTGTGCTTTTGCAGAATGCAAAGCAGAGAGAAGACATCCTCCGGCTGATTTTAGCAGGAGAAAATGTGAGTTGTGATTTTTTATTTTATTTTTTTCAACATGCCAGTCTCTCCAGTCACTTTGTCACAGCTCTATTTTTTTTTCTAGTCACTCGATACAAATAAAAATAAATCACATCAGACTTTATAGCCTTCTGTTTTTTCACTGAGACACAAACATAGCCTCAGGACGGCCGCGTGACAAGCGGGATGTGATTTTCACAGCAGCGTTTGTCCTTCTGTCCCACGCAGCTGAGCAACGCCATAAATCTGAGGGAGATTGCCGAAAAGACCGACGGATACTCGGGCAGCGACCTCCGAGAGCTCTGCCGTGACGCCGCCATGTACCGGGTCAGGGATTTCGTCCGCAAGGAGCAGATCCGGCAGATTGCGCAGCAGCTGCAGAGCTACGAGGAGGAGGAAGGGTAGGTCTCACACCTGCACTTAACGTGTCATAACGATGCATACCAATGGTCATGTGAGTCATGTGTTGCAGTCATGTGATTCAGATTTTGTAAGAAAACATGCTTAAGGCTAACTGGTGTCTTCAAAGCGTGCTAAAAGCCGTGAAAGTAACAGTAGAGCTGAAAAGTACAAAAACGAGATTTCTCCGTATTTTGGCTCAGAAAAGAAGTACACCTGTTACAGGACTGGGTTAGTTTTCTTAATTTCAACCACTTGTAAAAAATAAATAAAAATAATAAGAAAATGTAATATGTAGATTAGCAGTCCAGCAGGAACAGCTAATTATCCTCTCCACTCTGTTAACGCCACTTTCATTCATGCTTCCTGCTGCTGACAGTTTGAATCTTCTTCCTCTTCCTCTTCTTCCCAGCTTCCTCTTTCAATTAGAGGAAGCTGAATTTCATGTCGATAAATTACAGCTGGCTAGTTTTTCTTTTGATTTGTTTGTCAACATTCAAAGCAATGTTTTCTACATTGCTTTGAAATGTAGAAAACATTTCAAAGCAAACTGCTGCAGTGCGGTGGAGATGTTAGAATATAGGAAGCCCCTCACACACCACAGTGAATGAAAAGGACAGACGGATCTGCTTCCTCGGCGCGTTGCTGTCATTTTTGTGCGGCCTGCAAAGCTGAAGATATTTATGACTTGAAATTTATGACATTTGAGTGAATGAGGAGTTGTAAAGTAGCAGGTGAAATGGGATGATTTATAAAAACTGATATAGCGAAGCTGTGCAATTGTTAGAATTTGTTTTTATTATTGGAGCATAACTGTAGCAAATCCACGCAAAAAATACAGCGACACCACAAGCATACCTGCAGTTATCTGGGTTTTAAAACCACTGGTCTGAAATAAATTAAAGTACAATGAGGGAGAAAATAGCTGGTTTATTTCAATAGATAGCTCATAATAGGGGTTTGCTGTATTATTTAATAATGATCAAGATTATGAAAAAAAAAACCCCAACAAATTATTACTTTTTTTTTAGGAAACCTTGTTGCTGGCACAAATATTGTTCCTGAAAACCATTTGCATTTGAAATAGATTTCTTCAAGACACTTAACTTAAAGACATGCGATTTATATCTCTCCACTGCAGAAGTTACTGAATGTACTGATACATATTTATGCTGTTGTGGAACAAACAAGTGGAGACGATAAACAAAGTAGCTTTTCAAATACTGCTGTTTTTTTATTGTTTCATTTTTATTTACCATCAATTTGAAATTTATCGTGACAATAAATCAAAATTCTTAAAAATAAGAAAATGTTCACGATAAATGATCAACGACACGATGCGATAAATTGTATTGTATGAAAATATGACACGATGAAATATGGATGAAATATTTTAACAAAGATCTAAAATTACGTTCAGGGGGGTCATCCTGCCTCAAGTGGAGGAGTTTAAGTATCTGGGGATCTTGTTCACGAATGAGGGAAGAAGGGAGCGGGAGATCGATAGGTGGATTGGGGCAGCGTCTGTCGTGAAGCGGGCGCTGTACCAGTCTGTAGTGGTGAAGAGAGAGCTGAGTCAAAAAGCAAAGCTCTCGATTTACCGGTCGATCTACGTTCCCACCCTCATCTATGGTCATGAGCTTTGGGTCATGACCGAAAGAACAAGATCACGGATACAAGCGGCCGAAATGGGATTCCTCCACAGGGTGGCTGGGCTCTCCCTTAGAGATAGGGTGAGAAGCTCGGTCATCCTGGAGGGACTCAGAGTAGAGCCGCTGCTCCTCCACGTTGAGAGGAGCCAGTTGAGGTGGCTTGGGCATCTGGTCAGGATGCCTCCTGGACGCCTCCCTGGTGAGGTGTTCCGGGCACGTCCCACCGGGAGGAGGCCTCGGGGAAGACCCAGGACACGCTGGAGGGACTATGTCTCTCGGCTGGCCTGGGAACACCTTGGGGTTTCCCCGGAGGAGCTGGAAGAAGTGGCTGGGGAGAGGGAAGTCTGGGCCTCCCTTCTGAAGCTGCTGCCCCCGCGACCCGACCCCGGATAAGCAGCAGAAAATGGACGGACGGACGGACGGACTTAAGAAAAAAATCGTTTTCACATTGCACAGTCAATTCCGATTTAATCAAATGTGAACGTTAAACGCCAACGCAAATGCTGTACAAGATTATGAAAGTGGCCAGTACTGTAATACACAACATGCTTTGTTTTTAATCAGTATTAATTGTAAGCTTTAACCCTTGTGTCTACAAATGTGGTCCAACCGACCCCACACACGTAAAACTTGTACCATTTGCCTCAGTCCTCGCACGCACAAGGGTTAAGTCACAGGATTAAAATATATTTATGCAAATTACAGATGCAGATTCTCTAAAAGATTTAGTGTTAAAAGCTGTGAAAACAAAAGCAACCAGTCTGTAGCGTTGTACTCCAGTGGAGGGCAGCCTGAGCTCTCGGCAGCAACACCGGCTTGTTGTTCAGCTGTTTCCAGTGAGGCAGACACTTACTACAAGTGCTTATTTAAAAACTGCTCCAAACCTTTCAGAACAGCACTTCTGTAATCACTATGTGAAACAGTTTTTACCACCTGGACAGAAAACACTCATATCAAGCCTGTCTTAACTACTTTTTGAAGTGATTCTCAATAGTGGAGGCCTACTAGTTCCTAAGTTGTTTTTTTTTTTGTTTGTTTGTTTTTTTTCACACCAAACCATGGCTTTAGATATGGTCTTAAACTTTCAATCAACTGATAACACTCTGTTTAAATTAAAAAAGGAGTTGAACGAAATTGAAATTGAAAAGACCATTCTATTGCTGCATTGCATTTACCTTTGTTTTCCCTCATGTTTAAGATCCTGATTGGGGAAGTAAGTATATAAGTTTGTAGTTCATAGAATATGAAGATCTAAAGTCAGGAAGGCTGAACGTTTTTAGTTACCTGCTCATTTAAAAGCAAAGTAAATGTAGTTGCCTTTTAGTACTTTATATTTCATAAACAAAGTTTATTTTTGTGGCTTTCTAGAAAAATATCTTTGTTTAATATTTAATGTGATTTAAAGTTATTGAACATAAGATTAATGAATAAATTATGCTGTTGGTTTTTGCTATATAAAATGGTCCTATGTCATTGTAGAAATAAAAGTTAGGTTGGTGTCTTAAAGTACTTTTTTATGTCTTATGATTTATTTTTTTGGCACTAGTGGAGTTTATTGACAGTTACCAGACAGGACTAATCAGAGTAGGTAGAGTAGGTTGCCATGGTTTCTGACTGGTTTCTGCTCGCATTGCCAGCTTCAGTCTAGTTCCATTGATGGCGTCTTCTTGTTTTATTATCTGCCACATTAGCTGCTTATTTCTTTACCACTGAATGGATGGGGTGCTGGTCATTTCACCTCTTCATACCTGTTGGAGTTCAATCAACAACAACCAAAAACGTTTTTTTAATCTCTTGTTAATAAGCCACCGTTCTTCATATGTTTTTGTCTCGTTGGGAATCAGGCCTGATGCAGACGGGACTAAAAAAGGAGCAAAAGATTAAGCTCTGATTTTTGTTTGGCTAAAATCTAAAATCCAAATCCAGCTGAAAGTGTATTCTTTGTTTGACAGATTTTCAAACTGATTAAAGATTGAGACTAGATGATATTAGCAGATCTCAGATCAGTGAACAGCAGAGGGAAAATGCTGAACACTCCCATCAGTGACAAAAACATTAACATCCTTGTTTAAGAGAGAATAAAATCAACCATGAGTTGGTAATGTTACCATCACTGTTGATCAAAAGACAACTTTGGTGTTTTTCTGCACTCTGTAAGTTTTTGTTTTTCATTAATATTTTTCATTAATGCTTCCATTAAAATGGTGACTTGACTGCCTACAAACAAAACATCAACATCACACAGTTCTGGAAATCATTAAGCCAAATGGGTCTGGTTGACTTTGCAAACGGCTTTTATAAGATCTTATTTGTGTAACTAATTTCTGCGCTGTTGCTAAGCAACCGCTGAAATCCCCTGATGAAGAAATGCATTATTGCTGAAGGAAAAAAAAACATTTTTTTCTTTTCAGAGCTCCATACATAGAGCGTTCCATTATGGCAGAAAGAAGCTTGTGGTGTCAAATGAGCATTCACAGAAAACGGCCCATGCTCTGCACACACAGGTCATTTCATGCTCAACGTATAATGAAGATGATGTATTCCTCATTACACACAGTGGTACCATAGACTTTCACATTTACAAGTTAGTTTTCTTTATTAACACAAATATTCACATTTATTAAACATGTAATTTTCTAGAGAACATGAAAGATGTAATTTAACAAAAACTAATAAGAATTTGTGTTTGCAGTTTGTGCAAAACCATGTTGGGGGAGACAGCATGGAAGAAAATGCTCAGTGTGGCAGAAAACTAACACCATACATAACCTTAACTCTCACCTCCATGACAAAACGCAGTGGTAGTTTTTTTAACAGTGAAACCTACAATAAATTGTACAACATCCATCCATCCATTTTCTGTACACCCTTGTCTGTTAGTGGGGTCGGGAGGGTTGCTGTCCTCTTGCCAGGTGACGTTCCAGGCGAGAGGCGGGTTGACCCTGGACAGGTCGCCAGTCTGTTGCAGGGCAACACAGAGACACACAGGACAAACAACCAGACACACTCACACCTAAGGACAATTTGGAGAGGCCAATTAATCTGACAGTCATGTTTTTGGACTGTGGGAGGAAACCAGAGTACCCGGAGAAAACCCACGCATGCACAGGGAGAACATGCAAACTCCATGCAGAAAGACCGGGAATCGAACCCAGAACCTTCTTGCTGCAAGGCAACAGCTCTAAATCTAATTAACTATTAACCGTGGCAAGACCTGAAAAATGTTCACAGACAGCACACAGCTGTGACTTTTAACTATTTTAAAAAGATTATGCAAAAACATTTTTTTAAAGTTTTAAGATATGTAAAGCTGGTAGATGCACATTTACTGAAAAAACAGAGGTTTTAACTGGAGAGAAAATGGAACAAATGCCACATTTTGGAAATTTTACTTTTTTATTTTGAAACTATGTAGTATGTTTATTTTTTAATCCACTGATATGAAAAGAATGATTAAGCTGATACCGCTATCCGATATTTACATGTATATATCTTCAACACCTTAAAAAAACACCTATGCCACGAACATTGCCGATAATCTCACAGTTCTTTGCTGCATTACCAAACAAATACCACATGACCACCCTCAACCCCACCCTGATCCCCTTTCCAGGAACACAAACGGCAACAAGACAAAAATAACCATCAGTTATTAGAACCTGCCTCGTTTGAGTGGAGAGAGTGATACCAGTATGTTTAGAAATGACCGATACCGATGTTAACGCCGATAAATCGTGCATCGCTGATGATTGTCTTTCAGTTCTGTTATGTGCTGGTTTGTGTGGCCTGCAAGTCCCTGTAAATCGCACAGAAGGTTGTTGTAATTTGTGACTTGCCATAAAAAACTGTTTATTATTAAAACTGTTGTTTGTTTTATTGTATGCAGAAGATCTCAGACCTTCATACTTTCTCCATTTCAGGCCCGTCGACGAGGATCGGTTACGGCCGGTGACGCAGCTGGACCTCCTCTTCGGCCTCGACAAGATGAAGGAGTCCAAGCAGGCCACAGCTGCTATCCTACCCGCCGTGGCAGAGGTTCCTCTGGACTGAGCACCGTTGTTAGGAAGACTCCACTCACCTTGTTGGTGGCTGCACGGTCCAGCTCTGCAAGCAGACCACTAGGAAGGTGCCTTTGGAAAGGCAAGAGACAAAAATCCAGTTTTTCGGCTTGGTAGAATCCTGCAGGCCATTTTAATATTGAGCATACCCCTCATCTTCTCCACCCACCCGTACATGTGACCAGGTAGAATAAATGAGAACTGTGCAATACCGGCTGCTAGCTTAATGCATGAGAGAACTGTCGATGTCCATTTGTTTAGGAGCGCTTATCAGTGATAATTAATATTCCATAGAAGGTCAAATGCCATTAAATGTTCCGAGAGTTTATCTGAAAAGGAGAAGTTGATAAAACACGCGACCTTTAGGCACAGTGGCCTTTTGAATCAGCCTTACTTTTTCTAAATTGTCAGATTGAGCGCAAAAGCACCTTGAAAAAAAAAAATGAATCGAGGAAATATTTCTCAGTTCTAGTGTTTAGAGATTAGATCCAAAATTGGCTCAGTTTCCAATTACTAGCCCTTTATCTCACCAAATTGGATGGAAAGTGTAGTGACTGAATGTTTTTAAAGATAATCTTAACATTTAGTTTGATCCATATTTTCTGTTTGTGGAATACATACGTTTTTTTTTTTATTGTTTAAAGAATTACTTCTTTGTTTTTATATGATAAATCCATACATGTAGAGTCAAATTTGAGAACCAGCATGTGGGTCGTACAACTTGTGCTCCTGAGGAGTTTTATTCTAAATAAATACGTCGGATATTCATTTTTGGTCGGACGTCGGCCACAACAAAAGGATCTAACAGTTCGGCTTCATAGCTGCCTTTGTGCAGTTGTTTAACTTGAAGTGAAAATAGAGCCAAATGCAGAATGGAAGATATTGTAGTTAAGTGAAAAGTGCGCTTGGATTTTATGAAAATTAGCAATGATGTGAACCACGGCAACATCTAAATATCTGAAGGCCTCAATTATTTACATTTAAGTACATGACTGTAAAAAGGCTTAATTTTACAATGATAAATAAAATATTTGATGAGAAGCTTCAGGGAAAAAAACATGAAAAGACACTGAAATGGAAACTGAAAGAGAGCCTCCTACTGTCACTTAGGTAACACTGCTGTACTTCAGACGAATATTGCGACACTCTGCAATGTGATGGAATTTATAGTCGTCTAATGGTTACTATTAAAAACCTTTGAAGGCTCAGTAGTTGCTTTTACTAGCGATGTCTTGTCACAGGCTCTTTAAAAAGGCAGTTAGCAAAACATGAGCTGCATGTCCGTTTAACAGCTGATGCTAAGTTGGCTACCTGAGCAGATAGCCTGACTAATTAATAACGTAACACATTTTCTGTACAAGACAATTCAATGTGCTTTACATAAAATTCAAAAAGCGTAAGAGTATAAAATCACACATATTTAAGCCATCATTGACAATTAAATTAGAAATAAAAAATGTAGATAAAGCTTTTTCAGCTGTCATATCCACAACTAAAATAAACCCACTGTTATTAGGCTGGATTTTAAAAAATTAGTCAGAGTCTAACCCAGCCTCACTTTTGTCCGATTTCAACAAAGTACCTCATGTCATTGAGATAATTTCCAATTAAGCAGCTAATATCAGCTGGTTATTCTTCCTGTGTTACTCTGTAAAGGACCTCATGGAAGAAAAAGGTCAATAGCAATAAGCATGTTTATTTGGAAACTACTAGTGCTTTTAAGGATCAGTTGTTGTTTTTTATTTGCTCGTGTTTATGCATCAAAAAAAAAATATATATAAAACATACATGGTATGGTAAAGAAAGTAGTAGTAGAACTAGAACAGTCAATATTTTAGCAGCAGCAGGAATCGTTGCTTTTCTCTTTTAAACTTTCAGACCAAGTTGTCAGATCATTAAATATTTGTTGTTTTTTAAGCCATTCATTTACATACATATTTATATATATATTTATATATATATATATTTTTTTTTATTATTATTATTTTTTTTTGCTTTCTGTCAGCTGAAGCCTTATCTTTGGCCATCTGGTCAGAGTGTGTGTAAAATGGATCTGCTGTGGGTGTCAAGCAGCTGTTTTCCTCTGGCGCCCACTGAGCAAGCTGAACCCGGTTCGTCATTCGCCCACGCGGTGGCGCTGTAGATTCACCATCCTGTCGCCCAGACAGCCGTTCCCGACCCACTCTTACTCTGAGCCGTGTAACTGCACAACGGGAAACAAATGAGATGCCGTGTTGTCGTTCCCTTATTGGTTTATCCAGTGATGTTGAGCCATCTGTTGCTCTTCATTAAATAACCTCAGGTGACAGTTAAAGGTCAGATGACGCCGTGTGAGCCGCCGCTGCTTGTGAAGCTTAAGTCAAATTTCTAAATGTTTTCTCTCAGTGCAATATCACCGACAAGGTCCTTGATCAGTTAGCACAGACGCTCCACATCCATCACACAGTGATCATGTGTTAAATATTGTATGTGTATGTATTTGATGTGACGTATTAAATATGTTCTGTAAATTATATCTATTAAATTCTGTTGGGGGCGTGGGGGGAGAATCATGCTAGTTTTGTCATTTCACAATGCAACTCGTGTAATAACTTCCAATGATCGCAGTGAAACCGTAGTGTTTGATTTTTAAAGAATTGTTGTGTGAAACCAACTTTTCGAGCGCATTTGAATTATTTATAGTGATTTATTTATGTTTTTTTCTCTTCTTAATACTATATAAGGTAAGACATAAATGTGTTTGAACTTAAATAAAGGCACTAAACTGTTTAATATTTAACCCTCCCGCGGTCTTAAGAGATGGGATCAATTAGACCACTCAAGTTTTTTTACTTTGTGCGCGGTCCAGCGGGGTCGCGCTGACCCTCTATGCGCTTTTGCAAGGTTTTTTTTTCTGTGTGTATGGTTTTGGGAACTGACGGTCTGATGGAACGACCTCCAACCCAATTCCCTGCTGTCCGACAGTGACATTTGCCACGCTCCTCCTGAGGGTTAAAGCTGCATCTCAGAAAAAAAGTTTTAATATTTTGTGTCACTCATTTTAGAAAGAAAATCTCACATTCATCTCACATGGCGTTAAATATTCCAACACTTTCTTGCAATTTTAATGATAATGGCTTAAAAAAACAATTTAGTGTCTCAGAAAATGCAAATAGTACATAGGATTCATTGCGTAGGATATTTTAAAGAGTAATGTACAGCCCTTCATAGTAATGTATGTGCTTTTCTTTGTATTCAAGACTTGGTTGGGACGCCTTGTGCATGTATTACTGCGTCAGTAAATGAAGGGACAGGAAGGAAGAGACGTAAGAAGCTGGTCAGAAGGGCCGGCTCAGTTTTGGACTATTCTCTGGACTCCTTTTAGGAGGTGGGCGAGAGGAAAACGGTAGCTAGGATAAAATCAATTATGGTGAACTCCTTTCACCCATAGTAGGATCCTTTAGCTGCTCCGTCAGCAGCAGACTGACACACTCACAGTGTAGGAAGGAGAGACACCGCAGGTCAGTCATACCAACTGCTGTCAGACTGCATAACACCTACAACCAGTAATGTAGCACCAATAACTTGCCTGCTGCTATATTTGCAGTCAAGTCAGGTTTATTCATGCAGCACATCTCAGCAACAAGGCAGATGAAACTGCTTTACATCATAAAAACATCAATTACAAAATAAGCAATAGACTACATTTTGTCAAATGGCATCATCAAACATGTTCATCTGTGTTTCATTTACTACTAATTAAAGGAAACTAAACAGGTGGGGTTTAAGCCTTGATTTAAAGGAACTCTGTGTTTCAGCTGTTTTGCAGTTTTCTGGATGTTTGTTCTACTTATCACCTCTACTAGCTCTCATCTATGTGACCTTCATTGCATAGCTTCTTAAGCCATTTCTCATGCATATTTTCACTTTGTGCAATATTTTTATACATTTACACATACATCTTACATTGCTGCTTATTGTGATTTTGTTTATGTCTGTTTTTTTCTACTGTAACATGGTTTTCCAAAATGCAGGATTAATAAAGTGGATCATTCAGTCAGTCATCTTCCTATTGACAATAGTGAGTTTGTTGACCAATCACGCACAGCTCTTGGGCAGCTTTTGATACCTTTGGCAGTGTCAGCAGATGCCAAGTCATGTTAGAAATCGAAACTAGCATCTCCAAAAAGTTTATTATCAGAACGAAATATGAATTGCCCAAACTTTCCCTGGAGTTGAGAAAATCCCAAACTATCACTCACTGTGGATTCTCAGTCTTGGTTTCTCAGTCTTGGATCTTGGTTTCCAAAGGAAAACCAAGATCTTTTCTCCAAAAAGAGACTTTTGACCACAGTCCGATCTCTAATTAAGGAGTGGCTTGACTCGAGGAATGGGACTTCTGTCAGCGATGGTTTGTGGCTCTTGATGCTCTGACTCCATCCTCACTCCACTCCTTGTGAAGCTCCTTCAAGTCCTTCACTTGATTTTGTTCAACACTCATATCGATGCTTGCAGATGCTACTTTTCCTGCCACACTTTTTCCTTCCATTCAACTTTCTATGAAATATTCTTGGATACAGAACTCTGAACAACCAGCTCAGGGTACTTTGTTTTGAGTTAGTTAGCTGATTAAGGCGTGATACCACGAGTTTCCATTATTTAACTTTTCCTCCAATATTCAAATTTTCTAAGATACTGAAAATTGGGTTTTCGTTATCTGTGAGCCATGAACATTGAATTTACTCTGTGTGTAATGAATCTGTATAATATATGAGTTTCCTTTTCTTTTCTTTTTACTTTGCCGCAACAGAACCAATCAGCTCAACATCATAGAATGCACCGTGACTTTTACCGTGTTATCAGACGATGCTTGATAACAATGTTAGACTATCTCTGAAATAATTCAAGCTGAAGCAGAACTGGGTCTGAACTGTGACGGTGACCCAAGAACGTAGCAGAACTTCTACCAAGGAGTGGCTGAGAAATGACGAATGGAAAGTTCTGGGTCAAGTCAAAGTCCAGGCCTTGATCTGTCTGATGTGCTGCAGTAGGTTGTCTTTAAACAGGCGGTCCTCGTTTTGATGTCAGAGGTCGGATCCCGGACTTGCATCAGAACTGAACACAGCGGCAGACGTTACAGTTTTAGGCGTTTTTAGTATCTGCACATTTTTGGGGGACTTTTCAGTTTTATTCTGCCAATAACCGATGACAACCAATCACGGAGAAATTTACCAACTTTGATCTCTGCCAATAACTGATGCATCTCTAAACCTGCTGCAAAACAAAATGCTCAGAAGGCTAATATCAGTTAATCTG
This sequence comes from Poecilia reticulata, assembly GCF_904066995.2. Classification (NCBI taxonomy): domain Eukaryota; kingdom Metazoa; phylum Chordata; class Actinopteri; order Cyprinodontiformes; family Poeciliidae; genus Poecilia; species Poecilia reticulata. The sequence continues at coordinate 8,618,927 of NC_088838.1, forward strand.
ACATCACAACTTAAAATCAGTATCATCAATACAGTTTATATTCATCTGCATAATGCAGCCTATGGTAATCCCGGTGTGGCGCGGCCGCTTTAATCCCAGCATTAATTTTGCCTGCAAGTTTTTGTAACGAGAAAGGAATGCAGCTTGTGCTGCTTTCATTCAATTTTGGTGAGCAAAGGAAAGTTACATATTTTGGACTTTCAGGCTTCTTCTAAACTGTTTAGAAATTCTCCAGCTGCTGCCGTCGGTCCCATGAGGGAGACGCATTAGTAAGCCATAGTCGGCCCTGATCAGCTCCTTTTCCGCCATTCAGCGGCTGTTTGTTGCAGCTCAGTGAGTGCTTCTCGAAAAGCCGTGCATGCTCAATGAGTCCACTTCTCACTTGCTGACAGCCAGACTTAAATGTGAGCTTTCTGATAGATGTCTTGCTGTGCTCATCAGTATGATGTGAAGGCATTTTCCTGCAAGTTGAATGAGGGAAAACAATCTGGCCGGGTTTATAATGATTATCTCTGGTGAAAGTACCAATGATTGGGTTAATAACAGCTCATCCCGGGTTCAAGAGACTCCTGGCCACTTTCCAACATCAGGCTACAGTCTGTTGATGTCGGATCCGCTGGTTCTCTTTAGATGACATCATAACCAGGTCTAAATGTTGTAATCCTGTCATTCATATCAAGAGTTTTAAAAAGACATTTAGGGCTAACGAAAGGCTAAGAGATTGGAGGGATGATTGATTATCTCTAACAGACAAAACCATTGTTAAAAACCATTTTTTCCAATAAAAATTTTTTTTTATTGTTTTTAAATAACATTCTGAAATGTGCATTCGGTCCACAGGCCTACATGGAGGACCTGACCTTATTTCATTTCAGAATAGATCATAAATCTTTAAAAATGATCTCCAGAAATGCTGTCCACCCAATCTGACCGAGCTTGGGCTATTTTTCAAAGATGAATGGGTTAAAACGTGTAACTATATTTTCAGATTTTTATTTTAAAACATTTTGAAGGCCATGTCATTTTTCCTGTAATTTCACAACTATTCCTTACTTTTTGTTGTTCTGTCGCTTAACATCCCAATAAAATATCATGAAGATTGTGTCTGTAAGAAGATGAAATCTGGAACGCAACATGGATTATAGATTCTTTATAAGACAGCTTTATTTACCTTAATACATCTAAGCTGCAGCTGGTCATTAGAAAGTGACCAGTTACTAAATGGCTAAAAGATGATGCACAAAACAATAACATAGTATCATCAGAAATAATCTTAGAATCGCTAAATTAGATGGATTTGAGAATGAAAATAAAAACATATTTTGCTTTCTTTGCTGATCAAGCATTAAAATCTGAGAGGAGAAGATTTCCCAGCTGGATATTTCTGAAAAAAAAAAAAATGTCCACAGAGGATCTTTCTCATTCATATCTTATAAATGTCATAGAGAAATTTTGGAACATTTACTGTTTTTCCAATTTGTGCCGAAAGTGTTTGCAAGAATTCATAGGTGGACCCTCCTGCTTGATACGCACCACATAATGCATCATTCCCATCGGGGAACACTCTGACCAAAAGCCACAGCCAAAGCTAACGGTGTGCATGTGTGTGTGTGCGTGTGTGTATGCATCATAAGGAGCTTGCAAAATGCAGGAGCTGTGTACTCACAAGAAGCTAAACATAACTTGGGACTTATCAGTGCTGACCTTTTCTTCTCTGGACTTGCTCACCAGAATGTATGATGACTGAGGAAAACTGACTTTACCTTTATCTGGTTTAGCACAAGGTCTGACTATTTATTTCATTCAACAAATTTCCAAAGAACGCTGCGCTTTAGAAATTGCTGCTGTTAATGAACGGATATGTGGTAGTCTTGCCAAAGTATTCAACTTTTCACTTTTTGTTACACTGCAAACACAAACTTAAATCAATTTTAGCTGGACTCTATTCAATAGGCCGACACTAAATAGTGTATAATTGTGAAATGGAAGGAAAATGATAACCATTTCTCTTGATTTTCTTAAAGCACTCAGGAAATCACACACGGGACTTTTTATTTCCTTTTTAAGCTCAGTTAGGTTTTTTTTGTTGGTTTTTGGGTTAAACTATGAACTTTTCATTTTCAAAGGATGTTTTGACCAGAGATTTCTGACATGATTACAGCTTCAGATACAATTTCATGAGCTAATTCTGCTTTAAACTCCTCCCTTCTCAATCAAAAAACTAAACAAAAACATGTATAATGTCCCCTCTGTTACACAATTATGATCTTCTTCATGTTGGTCAAAATCCCAATAAAACGCAAAAGGGTAATGAGTTGCGCGTGAATACATTTTCAAGGCCCTGCATGCAGAATAGCGGCCGCGTGTAGATGTTTTGATCTTCAGACTTTAATAAGAAAGAAAGAAAAAAAAAGAACTGAAGTCTTTGCATAGGGATTCATTTGAGTTTTTCACTGAGTCATTGATTAGTCATTCATAAAGCTATTGATGATTAATTCATGAAAAGGGAGTGAAATGAAAGTCTCCATTGCTGCTGTTATCAATCAGTGGGGGCCAGCTACAGGTCGGCAAACACGAGGCTCTCCCACACATCACAGCTGGCTGGAGATGTCAAAGATTTCTCACGGAGAGGAGAGCTCTCATGGATTCACTTTGTCTGTCGGTGCAGCAGCTCATAGAGCCGTTTCGACGGTTTCAACCCCATTTCTTTTCCCCTATAAGATGAGGGGTGCAGGGTGAGTATAATGGCCCCTCTCTGCGACCGTCCTCTGAAAAGCTCCGCCATCGGACATGGTCGACTGAGCCTCGGGGAATGAGAGGCTGCTGTTATCCCTGCCGCATTTCCCAGCAGGATGTCCTGTAGTCGGCTGATGCTCCGGTTTTTTTTTTTGTTTTTTTTTTTTTTTTTACAGTGGTATTGGGTAACTCACAAAGCCGCATTACATAAGCGTCGTTGGATGGCAGAGGGAGCTCCGCCATCCAAACAGGATGCAACTTATTATCCCTAAATTCAAACTCTTATTTTTATTTTTTTTTCTTGGTTATGGTGAAAGGCGTGCAGCTCGCGCTCAGACGAAGGTTCGGTGTGTATCTAAAAATACCCTCCGTGTCTCTCTACCTGACTGCAGCCTTGGTCTTGGTTGTATAACCCTCACCTCCTATTTCAAAAGAGTGTATTACTGGGTATTTCATATTTCCACATTTGCATTTCTGAAGCATCTTAATGAGGCCTGTGTGTGTAAAAGAAAATAAAGAAAGAAAAAAAAACACATTCATGCAACATTATTTACATTGTTTATGCAGATTCTCGCATTTCAAGCTAGGAGAGAAACGACACAGAAACCAGATGAGGAGCTTTCGTCTGTGAGGAACGGCAACAACAACAACAGTAAGTTTTCCTTCCTTTCAGATAGGTAACATAACGGGGTCAAAACTGTATGAATTTTCCCCTGTAGCCATAATCTACTAAAGCAAATGTTTGTTGTAGCAGTCATGATATAACAGTGAATTTTTTATTACTCTTCTGCCTTAGCAACTCTAAATGAAAAACAAGAGATGCTCTGTAATTATGCAGTTGTTATAATATTATAAATATTCAGACAGTGTTTCTTCTGATTAATATGATAATGCTATCAAAGTTTTAAAAAAGTAGTTATCCATTCGTTGTTCAGCTATCTTGAGCTGCTGCTTGGGTCTGTAGATCGTCTGTATGCTCCGGACGACTGGAGCACAGTTTTCCTTCAACGTATGGTTTTGATATGCATAAAATCCCAATGAGTTAATTAGTGTCTGAACTGATGGAAATTATGAATAAATGTAGCTCTCTGCAGCAGCTGGACACCAGGAAACATGAGGAAAGTTCAATCAGCAACTCCAGCGCCGCTATCAAGCAGTGACAACAATCAACAACGACACTATGTTGAAGGATTCAAGAATCATTTGAAGCATTTGTGACCAATGGTTTTACTGGGAAACAATAGTGACACCAGTGATGAAATTCATCTAATACTAAATTGTTTAGTCAAAACTTTTAAGCCTGTGTCGTTTTTTTGTTTTTTATGTCTGTGCAGTCGCAATGTTTTTACATTCAGATCAGAATTTGCACCACAATGTTTCATATTTAGTCACGCTCTGTCCATCCAGAAAGAAAAGTCACACAGTGTAAGGCACATGTGTCAAACTCAAGGCCCGGGGGCCCAAATGTGGCCCCGCTGTAGCTTTTTATGTGCCCCCCTAGACTCCACATCACATGAATAAGTCCCTGCAGTTTGTCACTCAAAGTTCACACAGAATCCACAGATTCCCACATTTTTCACTGATTTTTACGGCAAGTTTTTCTCAGAATTGGCCAAAAACATTGGGTTTAAGTTACTGCTTCCTCAACCGCCCATGATTGATACGGCAATTAATAAAAAGTCACGTTTAACCTCATATATTAGCACAAATATCATTAAGATTCCTTACAAATATTTCTAAATTATTGCCACAAAATCAGATTTTTATTGCAGCCTCCCACCCCCACATAAAAACAATCACAAAACCCTGGATTGACTGATTATTGTGAAAAGATGTTCAATATGATTGAATTTTAAGGCTGTGCAGCGTTTTAGTCCCAATCTCTAGAGTTCCCTTCACATTCTGTGTGTGGAAACGATGCTCTTACTTTCACTGTTGAACACTGTTGTAAGTTCTGGTGGGTTTTTTTAATGATTTGATTTCACCAAACATTTAAGTGATGACCTATAATAATCAGTAAAGACGATGTACCAACAACCTGTCCGGTGTATACCTTTCTTCCTTCCTTTAGAGCAGTGGTTCTTAACCTTTTTTGAGGTACCGAACCCACCAGTTTTATATGCACACTCACTGAACCCTTCTGTAGTGATAAATAAAATATGATTTTTTCCCCCTCCAAATTCAAGACATTCAAGATCATTCAAGAAGAGTTAGTACTCTTCCTAAAAGGTAGAGTCTCTGAGAACAGTTCTTCAAAATATAATCAGCGTTTTCAGCAAAGTTGAGCTGACTGTCCATGAACGACCCAAGGTATTTAAAATTTGCCACAGTTTCAACAGGTTGGCTATCGAGAGAAACTGGAATCACTTTAAGGTCTTGTTTAGATCATTTAATTAGCTCTACATTCTTAAGAGAATGAAAAATGAATAATAAATAATAAAGACTTTGCGGTATTCTAATTTAGTAATGTAATTGTATTAGTTGTGTTACCACCCCACGCCACTAGAGGCAGTAGCAACCCCGAAAAGATGCGACTAAGGAGCAGATTTAGAAGTACACCGAAAGCTGCAGAATTTGGTAAAAACTTTGAGTTTTGCTGAAGTAATTAAAGACAGAAGCTCAAATCCATGCTGAGAGTAGAGCTCCTTCAATCAGTGCTCCTCCGCAGCTCTGATTGGCTAAGCAATGTAACGTGATCCTCTGATTGGCTAAGCAATGTAACGTGATCCTCTGATTGGCTAAGCAATGTAACGTGATCCTCTGCAGCAAGTGATGGCGAAGCAGGGCTTCATCACGACTTTACACAAGTGTGTCTTTACCTCCGCGGCAGAGGCTCCGCCGAACCCCTGAGACCGACTCACCAAACCCCTGGGGTTCGATCGAACCCAGGTTAAGAACCACTGGTTTAGATGGATGGATGGATGGATTCTTCCACAAAGCTGATTATTCCTCAGTCCTTTCAGTTTTTGGATGGTTTTTGATCTCATTTTACCGTATTTTCGGCACTATAAGGCGCACCTAAAAACCTTCAATTTCCTCAAAAGCCGACAGTGCGTCTTATAATCCGGTGCGCCTTATAAATGGACCAATATTGAGCCATAACGGGTCTAGCAACTACGGTAAGCAGCCGCCGACTTCATTTTCTCCGTAGAAGAAGAAGCGTGCGGTGCATGCTGGGATAGATGTCAGAACGTTGGTATGTTAATAAAGTTTGACTGACCTATCCATAGACATGAATACCGACCGTCTAGAATCAGGTTGTCTGCAGCTCATTTAGCACCACGTTCTCCACCAACATGCTGTGCGCGAACGGAGACAGGTCCCCATCGTCCGGCCACGCCCCGGCCCAGATGCGCAGGCCTCTCCTCGCCGACCGGAGTCATTCTTTATGTCAACAAAGTGGCTTTAGATATTCATCCGGGGTGCTTGACTAGGGTTGCCAAGGGACCAGCCCTGGGGTGAAAGTAAGGGGGTACGGCAGGGTACTGCGTACCCCTAAAAGATTTAGTGGGGGTACGCAGTACCTGCAAGAGAAGGGAGCGGCTGTAAAAAATCAGGGGTTCAAGAACAATCTAAAACACAACTTAAACAGTTAATAAATAACTTTTTTTCCCATTTCATATTGTTTCTGAACTGTTCGTGCTTTGCTAGAGCAGCCTGTATTTTACCATTACATGCACCTTGGCGCATCACAGCCGCTGTAATTTCGGAAAATTCCAAAAAAACGACAAACTTGGACTAATTATCTCGTTCATCTGTGAGTATAAGTCATCCACACAAACATCAAACACGGTAAATATGTTTCATTAAGTATTTAACAAACAAATTACTTCTACCGCGATAATTAACATTATTCAGTGAAACACATATATGTGGAATTAATGTAATTTTGAGAGTCAGGATGAGGAGGAACCATGTTAGGAAGATGAAGTGGAAGCTGTAGGATCTTCAGAACAAACAGGTCATAATGCTGGGCTGGACACAGGATCAAGATAAACAGTTTAAGCTAAAATAAATGGTTATATGCCAGACATGGAAAACGGGGATACACTCCATGCCATGATGTTCAGAATTTAGGTCTCATGGCATCTCAAGGTGTCAACATTGCCAGTCAATAGGCTGAGGGAAATATAGCTCCATTTTGTAGCAATTCAAGAGTTAACCAGTTTTTATTGCTTAGCAAAAAAATTTAACCGCATTCCAAAGCACACAAAGAAGCAGTTATATATTGTATATAAATATATGTACACAAAAGTATATATATACTTTTGTGTATATATACTATATATATACTATACTTTTGTCATAGTACTCCCAAGAATTTAAAACTAATTTCACTCCTGAACATAACCATATTATTTTCCAACAACTTCCAGAACAGTTTAATTTCATAGCTGATAACTGACGATATATTAATGAATCTGTACATAAGAACAAATTGCAGCAGTTCCTGTACAGTAGCTTTATGCCTCAGGTAACTAGAACCGCAGTCGCTCTTTTTCTCACGGGCGCCCGTAAGTTCTATGTGAATAATGTATTTGGTCATATTCCTAAACTCACCCAAGATATTTTCAGCAAAATGTATTTGTTTTTTTCTGCATACAACAGCAGCAATATACTAACTATACACAAGACTGTCATTACTTGACATAGTTGTACTGTTCAAAACTTTTCGGTTTGCTTCCATAGAAATGGCGTAGTGTCTGGACATGTTAAAATGTTAAACTTTTTACCAGCCGAAATTCTCACCACTTTCAAATAGTTTCTTTTTTTATTTTATTTTAGTTGTTGCATGGACTCAATTAGTACAAACAACAAGTCGATGAGACTTAACGTTCCAGTCAAGAGGCCAGGTCACCAGTGTATCGCAGGGCAACACCGAGACACAGGACAAAAAACTATGCACACACACCTAGGGAGAATTTAGAGAAACCAATTAACCCTGACAGTCATGCTTTTGGACTATGGGAGGAAGCCGGAGTGCCCGGAGAGAACCCATGCATGTACAGGGAGAACATGCAAACTCCATGCAGAAAGACATGGAGTCTTCCAGGGCCGAGAATCGAACCCTTCTTGTTGCAAGGCAACAGTGCTACCAACTGCACCACTGTGCAGCCCACATTACAATCAAAGTATATAAAACTTTTTATAACCAGTACCTGCAAATGAACCACCCAATTCAGGAGATGCTGCAGGTAACCAAACAAAAACCCCAAAATCACAGGTAAACAACCTGGTTGTCCATTACAAAAAGAAGAAATACATACCAGGTGAGTAATGTCTTTTTTTCTCTTCATTGCAGGAAAGAAGGTCCAAAAGACCCAGTAGACGACGTCCAAACAGAAAGTCCCAAGGCCCCAGGCTAGGACCTCACTTTGAGGAATCTATTTAGTTTCTTCTTTTTATGTTTTGTATTAATTTTGTCAGATAAGTAACTTTTGTCCTCCTTTTTTGCAGGAAGACAGCGAGGCGTACCCAGGATTTCAGTTTCCACCGAAGAAACAATGTAATCTCCAGGTAAGTAAACCAATTTCAGGGAATTAAACAGAGTAAACAACTCTGTTTGAACCTCCACAGGTTATGCAAAACAAGTGAAAGTGAAGAATCATCCGTAGAATTGTTTGTAGAACCTCCTCATCCTCTTACATGCCGAGCCCTTAGAAACTGCATGATAACCAAAACCTTTGTCCATCCATCCATTTTCCTCTGCTGTTTCTGGGTCATGGAGCAGCAGCTTCAGAAGGGAGGCCCAGACTTCCCTCTCCCCAGCCACTTCTTCCAGCTCCTCAGGGGGAATCCCAAGGCATTCCCAGGCCAGCCGAGAGACATAGTCCCTCCAGCGTGTCCTGGGTCTTCCTTGGGGCCTCCTCCCGGTGGGACGTGTCCAGAACACCTCACCAGGGAGGCGTCCAGGAGGCATCCTGACCAGATGCCCGAGCCACCTCAACTGGCTCCTCTCAACTTGGAGAAGCAGCAGCTCTACTTTGAGTCCCTCCCGGATGACCGAGCTTCTCACCCTATCTCTAAGGGAGAACCCAGACACCCTGCGGAGAAAACTCTTTTCGGCCGCTTGTATCTGGGACCTTGTTCTTTCAGTCATGACCCACAGCTCATGACCGCAGATGAGGTGGGAACAAAGATTGACTGGTAAATCGAGAGCTTCGCTGTTTGGCTCAGCTCTCTCTTCACCACTACAGACTGGTACAGCGCCCGCTTCACAGCAGACGCTGCCCCAATCCACCTGTCGATCTCCCGCTCCCATTTTCCCTCATTTGTGAACGAGATCTCCAGATACTTACACTCCTCCACTTGAGGCAGGAACCCCTCTCCCAATCTCTCCCAGAGAGGAGACATTCCACGTCCCAAGAGCCAGGTTCTGCAAGCACCATCCATATTCACAAGAGTGTTTAGGAAAGGAGTTTGTACACAGCCAGAACAATGCCTGCAGCTGTACCAAAACCCAAGCCAAAAGTGAAGCCGCTCATAAAAGACTCCCCACAATCAGACAAGAAAGTCCACATACTCCAGGGTGGACACTGCTGCTGCCTCACTTCTGGCGTCAGATGTTCCATTACAGCCTCCAATATCTCATCTTCTTCTGACTCATCCAAATTATAAAATCTTTTAATTTTCTTCATTAGTTCCGCCATTTCAGTCACTAATTCCTCTGCATATAAACCTTGCAACCTCCTTCTTTGAATCTTTATATAAAATTCCTCAAGTTCTTCAAGAAATTCTTGATCCTCCATCATAAAAGTTTTACAAGTTGCCACTCTTTCTTCAATGCTCCACTGAAAGATCTCTTGGGAAAAAGTTCAAGTACTTAAGACTGTTTATGATGTCATAACAAGAGAATGATATTATGATATCACAGAGAGAGTGATGTCATAACTGACATATACTTGCATGTATTTATGCATTATATAAAATATGTTTATATGGTTTTCTTTTTTGCATATATATTGAAATATGCTTAATCTAGGTCATGCTAGTTCTGCTGTTATATTTTTTTTGTCGTGTTTTAGTTCTTGAGAAAGTGTGGTGGGAATTTCCCAAGCGGTAACATTTTGGCTCCTCCTTGCAGGAACTTTTTTTTTCCCAGACACTGACCTCGATGCCCATTGTGTTTTACCAAATCTCTTTATTGTTGTACAGATGGTTAATCAAACTGAGCTTTACATACACAGTTTTAAACAAATATATGGTTCATTTATGTTCTTGCATTGTTCTAAATGCAAGTTTATATAAACTAAAATATAAAAATGGCATACAATAAATAAAAGGTCAGTATTTTATTTTATTTTCAGAACATTTTAATTATTTGCTTTACTTTCTTTGAAAAGGATAAGAAGGATGGTCATATTATATTTTATTTCTTCAGCTCATTTCCACTGGATGCAGGATTATTGCTTGTATCTTATTCTGAAGATTTGAATTTTGATAATGGAGTCCCTTTTTCCATCACATTCGTTTATTTTATTATTTCTTTATTTTATAACTCAGTTTTTCTGACATGAAACTTGGTTCAGCTTTTATGCTCACTTCTGAGCCCCGCCAAGAGCTGGAATTGTTCAATCAGATGGGAACTACAAACTTGTCTGCCACTTTTACCCAGAATGCACTGCAGTTAGTTGATTGCTTCTCTGAAAGATGAGTGCTGTCTTTAAAACTCCCCTTTTTCACAGAGTTCTTTTGATTCTTTGTTTTCAGACTCCTTTGCCTGATATGAAGCTTCATTCAGCTTTTAACTTCACTTCTTCTGCCGACAGCTGGAACCAGAGGCGTCGGCAGGAATTTTGGGCCTCCTAACAAAATATTAGATTGGGCCCCCCTGCTAAGGTCACCAGGCCGGGAATAGAACTGGCGACGGACGCGTCGAGGACTAAGGCCTCCATATGTGGGTTGTGCTTAACCCCTGCGTCACCACAGCACACCTTGAGTCTTTTTTTGACCCATAAAAATTTTACAATTTTAAAGGCTTGCAACTTGCTTTCTTTGATTCAAGACTGATACTAGCATAATATTTACTGCTCATCTATTTTACATGCAACAGTCCACATGCAGTATGCAATTAGATTGCTTAATTGTTTTCTATTAGTTTTAGATTACTGAAATGTCTCTCCCCACGAGCAGCAGTCATAGCCAGGGGTGAAAGTAAGGGGGAACGGCAGGGTACTGCTACCCCTAAAAGATTTAGTAGGGGTACGCAGTACCTGCAAGAGAGGGGAGCGGCTGTCTGCTGTAAAAAATCAGTGGGTTAAACTGTGCAGCCGCGACTGCGCCCACTAAGTAGCCGTGACTGATTTGTTTTTCAAGAACAATCTAAAACAGACTTAATCAGTTAATAAATAACTTTTTTCCCATTTCATATTGTTTCTGAACTGTTCGTGTTTAGTTAGAGCAGCGGTGCAACACGTGGATAGCGGACGGTTTTGAGTCGATCTCCGCATTAGGTGACATCTGAACGCTGCCAGAAGGCTGAGAGCAGCACGTCCTCCTCTGACTTGTTTAAAACGTTTGTAACTTTATGAAAGAACAACAAAAAATGTTCAAATTAATGACCCAATAACAATAATAATCTCAGTGATTATTGTTTCGACAAGGTGTTGCATAATTCTGTGCGTTTCGGTTCCATTACCAAAATAGCAGAGCAGGAGTTTAAAACTAACTAATCAACCACCACTGTGTTCAGGGAGGCTTATTAATGATCGCAAAATAAATATCAAGCCTGAAAACCTGATATCGTAACGAACTAAATGTTATGTTTTTAACTTAATCTCTGGTCGGCTTGTGGAGCGCAGGAGGTTTTTACTCTCCGGAGACGGAGAGTAAAAAGGTGCGAGTGGTTTAGAGTTGATCACCTGTTCGGGTTGTTTTAACTTTGTTTATCTTTGCTGTGGAGCATCACAGCCGCTGTAGTTTCTGAACGTTCAATAAACGACAAACTTGGACTATACCTCATTCTTTGTGAGTATAAGTCATTTACATCAAAAATTAAACACGGTAAATATGCTTTTTTCCAACAAGCTTGTCTAAGAACTGAAATGCATCACTTTGGGTTAAAGTACTTGTTACCAACTGAAAGATAACTATTTTAGGGTCATTTTGATGAGCTGAATTCAAAAATCACAACGGTTATGCTCAATCGGTTCAGCTTCCTGAACTATGAGTATCAAAGCTTGTTCTCACATCTGGATTGGTTTCCTGAGAATCTGGATCAATAAGCAGGAGGAGAGACTCCATCAGGACAGAAAAGAGACCAGACATAATGTTCAATTTACATGTACTTACCCTGATCAGTGTTTATTAGTCAACTTACAGAAGTCTTAAGTTTGTAACATTTAATTATCACACTCTGTTAGAAAACTTTTTTTTTCTCCTAAAACCTTTTGTGGATGAGAAATATTAACGGAAATGAATCGATAATGTCACAAAACTGTCATCAATTTAGAAGTCAGAAGATCAGATTTCTCTGAACCAAATTAGAATAAAAACTTGACCTGACTGAGAAAAATGGACGTCATTGTTGGATTCAGCGGCGCAAAATAGTCCTAATTCAGTTGAAAAAACAGACAACTTCCAAAAAATATTTTTTGTAACCCAGTGTAATCCAATAGGACACATTTGGTCTTTTTGTTTTTATTCTGGCTACAAACAGTGTAAATCAGTGGTCTCCAACCCCCGGTCGACGGACCGGGCCCGTGGACCAATTGGCACCGGGCCGCGCAAGAAATAATTAAATATCTCCGTTTTATGTATTATTTGAGTCTGGAGGATCTTTTATTTTGAAAATCCTTTAACCGGATTCTCCCAGTTACTTGCGCGCCAACATTGAGTCCACAAGCAGCAAAATGAGTAAGAAACAGATCAGAAAGTTTCTTTGCGAAGGGGAAAAGGCCCAGAGAAGAGACAGGAGAATGAATTTATCCCGGACCGGTACGTGAGTCCCACATTACAAGCCGCTCTGCTTAACATGCGGCGACTGGCTGCTAAGGAGGCAATGAAGCTTCAAGCTGCTTCGCCACATAGAGACCAAGCAGGCTGTGGATATAAGCAACACTTCAGGTGTCATTGTCTCTCATCACTCCCAGATCGGACCGTCTCATTGCAGAGAAACAAACTCAGGGCTCCAGTTAGTCATTATCGTGAGTTAAAATTTTCACGAAAGTAAAATGTTCATTTTTGTGGCGTGTCTGTATCTTATTTTGAAGGGATATGTAAATGCTACCAAAGCCACTAGAGTCAGAGAGGGTTTAGGCAGTGGTCGAGAGGAGATGAGTAGAGCTTGTGAGTCTTAAGTCTGGTTTAGACGGCAAGATTTAAGAATTGTCTGCCGATTCTCCAAACCTCTGTGACCACAGAGCTGATAAAAGTCCAACAGGTTCGATCGGTTCTTGTCTCCAGCCACAAGGCAGGAGGAGCACACCACACCACACCGATTCCAGTCATGAACATCCCATTCCAGAGGATAATCCTGTAAAAACCCCCAACATAGCGGGAATTTAGAATAAGCAAACACGGATGACTATGTAGAAGCAATAGTGATAGTTTGTGGAGTCATTTTAAGAAATAAAAGATGTAACAAAAAGAAAAGGCGGTGGATAAAAGACGACGGGAGCAGCCGCTGTATTTGCTGCACTATGATTTGGAGGTGAATATGTTTTTTCATAGTTAACATTTTTACCTGAATAAACTAATAAACATATAATAATGACCTTTATACATTATAATAATAAACATTTCCACATAAAATCTTCAATATCCACCGGACTCTCAGTTGCTCATATGTCAGCTGTTTGGGATTCCCCTCCGTTCTGACGTCACTGCGCTTTCTGATTGGCTATCTGTTACATTCGGCAGGTTGTATTCTCGTTCCCAGTCAGGGAAAACCCCACAGGCTGCGATAAAAGGTCAAAGACAACCAAATTGGGTATATTCAGGCTTTAGCGGGAAAACCAACATGCAAACGGTTACCAACCGCCCGCCCGGGCCGCAGCAAAATTTCCAAGTTTTAACCGGTCCGCGGTAATAAAAAGGTTGGGGACCACTGGTGTAAATAACGACAAACAACACTGTACTAATCAAAGCTTGAGATATAATTACTCATGGACATTTCTTTGGGTTTGTTGGGGGCTGAAACTCTGGTGGTCAAACTTTTATCATGCTAGCTAGCTGGGTGTCATGACCTTAAACACATAATCAGCTTCAGAACTTTAGAAAGCCAAAAAGAAAAGTGCAACTCTGAAATGAAGATTGCGTGAGATGGACTTCGATCGTAGAGCTCGATAATTGTTTCAAGTAGTGATAATTGGAGCTGTTAGCTGTACAGTGTTTTATCCCTTTGAAGTTTTGTTTAAGAGCTGTCTCCAATTACAGTATGACCTCCCAGTTAAAAAAAAAAACAACCACCAGGTGAAGCAGAACTTATTTGCTCAGCAAAAAATCGCTGAATAATTGAATTCAACAAAGCTTCCGGCCTCGAGAATTTGAACTGTGCCTTTTTGCATACCTCTTCTTTTTTTCGTTTCATCATTTCCGTCCAATTTCCGATTTGTAAAGTTGTAAAGAAGCCTTTTAACAACTCTGCTGATTTTTAGATAACCCATCCCTTTTTTTTTTTTTTTTTTTTTTACCTCTTACACTGTTACATCACAGCCAACCCGAAGGAAGGAGAGGCTGCTCCATTAGCAGGTGTAATTGCAGTGTCTGAGTGCTGCGGCGCTCCAGATGAAAGGTAATCACGAGGTGTGTGGTTTGTCGGTGGAGGTGTTAAGAGAGGGTGCTGTTATCGAGAACACCTCTCCAGACCAACAGCGCTCCGCATTCTGAGGCGCACACTTTTACTTTTCCATTTGTGAAACTTTGGAGTGTGTTGGCTGACTTCACTCACAAACGCCAGCTGCAGTCACCTGTGTTTGTGTCAGGATGCGGTCCTGGTGAGAAATTACGTACGCTTGATTTGTAAAGTTGCAGAATCATAATGATTGTGGTATTTTATTAAATTTGTTTGACTTTTGTTTTTTTTTTCTTTTTTAGGTTGAAATGATTGTAAAATAATCAATGAACTGATTGCACAAGTTTCGTTTAATTGTAGATTTTCTCTCACTCACACTAGGTCAAAAATCTACATAGAGACTCAAATATACACAATCAGGGAAGAAACAAACCGACTGACTCACTTAAGAATTCAAAAACTTTGCATATTTGTTTTGATTGAGAAGATGGGCGAATTGGCTGGCTCCTCTGGACTTTTATTTTGAAGTCAGGCGGTTCATGTTGATACAAGAACCAAATGCAGGCCGGAAGAGGCAATGTTTTAACAGTCAGGTCTGAGTTATATACCTTACAATGATGTCAAACAAGATAAAAAAACAACCTTACATCATTCAGACTGCAGGTTGAGTACTCTATCCCTAACGCCTAAGTTGTCCCAAATTGCCTGGCGGAATTATTGGCCAATCCAGCATCTTTACCATCAGTTTCTTTAGCTAAGTCAGTGGAGTGTGTTTGGGTTTGTTACTATGTTTAAACTCTGCCCCGCAGCCCCCTTTCCAAAGGGAGGTGCTTTAGTAAGTCACAGTGCATGCTGATATTCATGATACCCTGAATAAACTGCAGCTATCCACTCAGGCATCCCCCAAACCTCGTCTTTGTGTTGCCACCACTCACATTTGACACTATCTGAACCAAATAAGTTTATCTCCGTCTCATCAGGTCACAGGAAAGATGGGTTCCAGGAATACATAACCTTGCTTGTCTTCAGCGAACCGTTTGTGGACTTTCTGGTGCATCACCCTTTGAATATGAAGCTGATGCAGTGTGGGTCATGTTGTGTGAGAGCTGATAGGCTGAACTCGGCTCCCCTTACTCCTCTGCAGCAACGCCGGCAGTAATAATCAATCAACCAGGTTTATTAGACCACAAGTTATTTTGAGGGGTAAATAAATTTGTAACTTTATACTAGAAAGTCCACATGAACAACTTGCCTTTTTAATGCACAATGATTGACTATGATTACCCCTTGCACCAATACCTTTATAGAATTACTAAATATGATTTTACTCATAATTAAAGCGCATTCATAAATATTATATAATTGGAAAAATTTGGATGACTCAGATAGATAAAGTTTTGTTCTCATTATATATTGCTGTAAATAATCTAATAATGTAAGTGGATGTATATAATACCTGTCTTTGTAATTTTCCTTCATTGGGCTCAAAATAAAGCAATAACCCAAAAACTAAAACATGTATGCTGACTAATTTTCATCGTGTCAAAGTGTCGCATCTTCAGTGTCGTCCAATGAAAGTATATAATAACTGTTTTCAAAAACGTGAGGCATTTTCTCACTTACGTGAGATACTATATTTTGCACTTTGTATTTTTCTAACTCATCAAATCACAATTGGATACACTAACATTCTTTGTCTCTATGTCAATTCACGGTGTGATCAATCCACCGAACGATTGTTGGTTCTTCTCGTTTAATAATCTGCTTCAAAACTTTGCTTGTCACACCGTCTTGTTCTGTTTTTCAAGGAGTAGCCTTCCGTCTGGAAGACAACGCCGCTGGCGCTGCCTCCTCTCTGGGAGAACTAATGACATTCTGGCCGTAAACCACTGAACTCACTGAAGCCTCCTTCCTTCTCACCCGTCCTTCCTTCTTCATTCAGACTTCATGGAGAAGACATTAGCAGCTGAAAAGGACCGAGGCGTGCGTTCAGAGTGCCGGACGGCCTCTGCCAGACCTCTGTGGCACACATTCCCCACGTTCCGCAGTCACGTCAAAAGGCGACTGGTGGAGCAGCTAGCTGTGCAATTAAAGCTAAGGACAAAAGCCTGGTTCCCCCTGCGAGCAGCGGAGATGGGATAATGATCACTAATTAATCATGCACCGGGGTCATGTGGCTCATCTCTTCACTCTGACACCGGGGCGCTGTGACTCACTTCCCACTCTGGGCTCCATATAGAGAAGGCGAGCTGAATGAAATGAAACTCTAGTGTCTCAGCAAGAACACTGGCTCACAAGTGCGTAAATCAGGGATGCAAATGTGTTGTTTGCTTTGGGAATAAAGAGGGTTATTTGTACAATTCTGCCCATTTAGCAATTATCACACATATATTTAACAACGGCTCTCTGAGCTTTGTGTGAATTTGCCGCAGAATGTTGGAATAAGAATCCAGCTAAATATTACAAACATCAACAGGCCCTCCAATGTAGAGGCAACAATTGCATTTGTAAAACAAGCATGATAAAACATTTGAATATTTGCTCAATAACATTTTTTTGGGGGGGGAATAAGAGGTTTTATTCTCCCAAGAAATTAAAATAATAAAACTGGTTTCAATGTAGAACTTATTACTGGTAAACAACAAAAGCTGTATATTTATGTGAGCACATGGTGTTAGTGTGAGCGGTGCAGACACTGGCAGGCAGGAGGGAGGTGAGAGATGTGCAGCGGCTCTCCAAAGCGTGCACATCGGTGTTTAAATGAAGGACTAAAAAAATGGAAAGAATCCTGTTAGGAGCCAAAAAAAAAAGTGAAATAGCTTGCATTCATAACTATGCGCACTATGATATTTATAGTTTGTTGAAGCAATGTTCTGATTCGTTTTCAGCAGATTTTTACATCCTGACCAAATATTTGATCGCTCTATGCTGAACTTTTCTAAATCTCTGGGATCTTCAGCCATGCACTATTGATTTTTTTTAGTTTAGGAGTTTGAAAAGACTGTTTTAAAACTTTAATTTTCCTCTCATAAAGCCATGCTTATGTGGATGAAGGTTTGGATCACTGTAATCCTCAAAAATAAAATGTATTTTTCATCTTCTGCTGTCCAACGGACACCTGCGGGTGTTTGTGGATTGAAAATGATCCACTAAAGTTTCTATCTAGTCGTTTTTTCTTTTTTTTCAATTGAATTCAATTGCAAATATTAATCCCAAAGGGAAATTAAATGTTGTCACTCATCAATTTAGATTCTTCAGTTGTTTGAGACGGTGATGGCTGTTGACAATTTTCATTTTTAAAAATTTTGTTTTTATTGGAATATTATTATTATTATTTTTTTTTAATTGTTACTTTTTAAATACAAAAAAAAAACATTTTAAAAAGTAAATACAAAGAATGCTATTAAACATTTTTAATCCTTCTGACTGATGCCTTTATAAAATAAGATCATTTTGATCTTATAGAGCATGTCTTTGAACTATGGCTTTATTTCAAAGATCCACATCTATATATATCTGCAATATCCAATTGCTCTAATTCATTTCAGGCTGATTATACTTTAATAAGTAAGACTGGGTGTGCATACAACAGGACTAAAAGCTGAAATTATAAAAAAGGTTATTATGTATGCTGCAATTTTTTGCATTTTTTCCTTTTTAAAGGAAAAAATGCATTTTTTCCTTTGAAAAGATACATTTGTCACACCTTATGAGGAAAAATTTGCTAAATGATTCATCAAGATGTCATTTTTCAGACGGGAGGCAACAGGAAAACTCACAAAAACAGGGGAATGTGTTACCAGTTCCGTTTTTGGGGCTGTGGAAGGAAGTTGGAATACCTGGACAAGAACCCACAACATGCAGAGGCAAAACATGCAGAAACTCCAAGCAGAAAGAGCCCAGGCTTTTCCTGCTTTGAGACAGCAGCGGCGCCGGCCTTACACCATCCAGAGGTTAATTGGATATTAGAAAATAATACTTTAAAATTGTAATCTCCCATTAAATCATACCTCGTTCTGTGACTGATAAATGATGACAAACGTTAAAATAGTTTCTATGGGGGAATAAGCAGAAGTCTGGCTGAATATTTGTGTTTTTGTTCAGTTCAGTCTGAGAACGTCACGATTATCAGAGGTCATCTTTTGTCTCCTCGCCCTGAAGATTGCGAGCCAGATAATAATAGATGTCCCTTTCAGACTGATTGTAGAAATTATGGCTCTCGGTTTTCTTTCAGGTGCTTTTACAGATTTTCAGGGATAGAGATTTTTACAACCCGAGTTCTGATAGAACTTAATTTTTTTTTTTTTACCTTCAACAGCAACTGTAAACCTAGAAAAAAGTGCAGACGGGCTGGACAACATTTTTTATGAGAAATAACAGATAGTTTCTTGTAACACTGTTAAAACAGATCACTCAAGGCAACATGGCTTGTTTCAATGCTTCAACTATTCTCACATTTTCAAAACAAATAAGGTACAGTATCCTTTCAACAGTCATCTCAGGTTTTTCAATAATGCATTTAAAATTATTTTTTCCACACTGGAGTCACTATGCAGTTTTGGTTTTTTAAAGACACCACCTGGGTGTACATACTTACCCTCTTCTTCCCGCAAAATTTTTACTTTCAATTGTACAGAGTGCGTCGTCAGCTGAGCAACAAACAAGAGGACGTCAGTCACATCATTATTCAGACGTCGGTTGAGTTACACCGTTGTGGATTTACTTCAGCCAGAAACTCTGTCTAAGCCATTAGAGATGACAGACATTAGAGACGCAACAGAAAATCATTAACGAGGGTCTTTAAAAAGCTTAGTAATTGGCAACACCTGGTTCCTTTTTTTAACCTGAGGTAACGCTGCTGTTTGAAACATGGCGACTGAACCACATTCAGATTCAGACCGCCAAACAGTAGGCAAGGCCACCTCTGACGTAGCATCAACAAAACCATCAGCAGCGTGTCTGATGGGGTGTTCGGCCATACGGCATGAAATCCGTTCAATAATTTAGCGTAGCTTTGAAAAGCCCATTTATTTCAGGAACTTTGTTACTGAGAAAAACACATTACATGGATTAATTACACACAGATCGGGTGTTTGAAAGCCTTTGTTTCTGTTAATTATGTTTCTTTGGCCCAACTTACAGCTGAAGAAAACATGACACTTAAAATGAGGTTATTACGTCAGACCAATAAAAAAATGTTTTTAGAAACAGAAATGTGAGCTTTATGAAAAGAAGGTCTAATACCTGCTTATTGGTTATTTTCAAAAGGTACGAGTCATATTCACAAACTAGTCGGTTTATTGACTGTATGTTGAGGGGGGGTTGATGATGACTCCATGTAGACCTTTTATGAACATTTTTGTATGTTAGGAGTAATCAGTTGAATTAACTTAAAATATTTTTGCTTTTCACCTTGGTTTTTCAATGAGACTGTCACGTTAAAGTTCTAGAAATATTTTTGGATCAAGTTTGTTGCTGACAATAAAAATGACGTGACCTTTAATTTCTAAAGTGCTCCGTAGTTCATCCACCTTCTTGAGTTATTTTCTCTTTTTTTTTTGCTTTCTAATCTCAATTTGCTATCCAACCGGGTGCCTGGCATTTGATTGCCATTACTCTCAGTCATTTAGAGGCATTTTTGACGTCACAGTAAGCTGCACTATGTGTCCTATGATGTCATTTTTGACGTAGTACATTTTTATGTGTCAGTTGAGGTATTTACAATGTCATAACATACTTTGTATCCTTTGAGGTCATTTTCCAAGTCACAGCAGGCTATGCTATGTGTCCTTTGAGGTCATTTACAATGTCATACTGTACTATGCGTCCTTTAATATCATTAGCAACGTCATACAGCACTATGTGTCCTATGATGTCATTTTTGATGTCATACATTTTTATGTGTCATTTGAGGTATTTAAGACGTCATAACATACTATGCGTCCTTTGAGGTCATTTTCAAAGTCATGCTATACTTATACTATGTGTCCTTTAATGTCATTAGCAACGTCATACTGTACTATGCGTCCCTTGAGGTAATTTATGTCGTCATTGTATACTATCTGTCCTTTGAGGTAATTTCCAATGTTATACTGTACTACGCAGAGGTCGGCTAGACATGTTTGTTTTTCGTCATTTTGACTGAAAACACAAAAAAATGCGTCATGTACTGTTTTTACCCATCAAATTATAATCATATTAACTTTGGCTATTCAGCGGCATATTTATTTATATTTATAAATATTTACTATTTATGCGGTCCAGTTAATATTCACCTGGTTGAACAGTGAATCCAGATCCCATCACACATAAAGCAGATGAACGCATCAAAGTTTTTCTCAGTACTGACAAAAACCTCTGATTGTGGCCACAATAACTTATAATTAATTAAATTAAACGACTTCACTTAAATTACAAGCTCTTCGCCTGCTGCTGTCAGTTGGATTCGTCTGATCCAAACCGATCCATTGAACTCTGCAAGCTTCTTACCATGTCTGCAGTTTTGGCTTGAATTTCTACGAGGATATTTTTGTGTGGTTTAGCTTCCCTGAAACGGACAGATGTTAATTCTTCCGTGCTCCTCTATAAGAAATTTTATTATAGACTTTATTATAAGATAATAAAGTCTATAATATCTGCTCTTGTGCGCCAGTCAAGGGTGTGAATTATAAGCTGTCAAATGACGGACGGGCTTCAAATTTTTCCATCGTTAAAAATAAAAACAGTCAAATACGGAAAATATTCCGATACTGCAACCTCTGACCCTGAGATGCTTTCATAACTACTGACAGCTCGACAGGCTCTGTGGTTTGCTGTGATCCGAACCATCATCCATTAAGATGCAGGAATGAAACCAACAATGGCACAGAGAGAGAATGTGCGATTATAACAACGCTGGTCATCCTCCCATCTCAAAATGTTGTTGACTTCGTGGCACAACGCTGAGAGATAAACCATAATGAAAAGGCTTTAATGACACCAAACTGGATTTCTTTGACATCTTTTGGTAAACAAGGCTTTGTATTCGCTGCATTAAAATGCTCTGCATCCCATCATGCATTTCAGAGCTGTTTACAATCCATCCAGTATTTGACTGTTAGCTTTCAAAGCGCAGTTGATTACACTTGTATGCGGTTATTTGATCAGAGGAATACCACTGTGCCGCATAAGAAGTGGACATTTCTGAAACATCTTGAAGTCGGGTGGTTTGCTAATGCATATTCAAGCAGGCACTTGAAAGGGAGTGTAGAGGAAGGGGCTGGTAAGGAAGCGCCGGTTGTTTATATGTGAGGCGTGTTGCTAAATTTGTGTTCCTCTTCATCTGTGTGTGTGTGTGTGTGTGTGTTTGCTGTTCTACAGCCAAGTAAACACTGACAGTGTCAGGATTGTAAAATAGCTTAGAACCAGTATTTTACATTAAATCAGGGATGTCAAATTGCATTTGTATTTGGGGCCACATAAAACTATCGGTTAACAAACTTAAAATATTAGCTGTCTTTGCATTCGATGAGAACTCGCAAAAATGTAATGATATTTAACAAGTGAAAACTGATTTGATTTGAAAGATAAAATAACGTGGTGAACAATAAGGGTTGCTGCTGCAGTGAGGAGCTGACGAGCAGTAACTGGGCTCACCTGTACTGGAGTGGATGAAAGGGAACAGGAGTGAAGACTCGTTTCTTGTTGTTGTGCTGTTTGGCTGGGCACCAGGTGGGGCGGCATCGTTCGCAGTGATCAGTCCTGCTGGCGGTACAGACAGCTACGCAGGGGAGCTGCTCCTGTGTCAGGAGGAGAGACGTGTTTCCTCTTTTAGGAACCGGGTGTTAGATGTGCCCCTAAAGCCAGAGTTAACCTACCTGATTGAGGTGTGTTCCAGTAAAACCTCACCTTCCAGGTCCAGCCACAGGGTAACCAAAGTTCGTCTGTCCTGGTGAAACATCCTGAGCCAGAGGGGCGTCAATCAGCTGTAGGAGGGGATGTCCTGCATTTGAACCCTATGGGGGGGGAGTGTTTTGTCATCAGACCGGTATCTCAATGGCCTTTAAAAAACAAAACCTTTATGAACTCTTTTGTAGCTGTTGACTGTTTTTAGCTTATGGGACCAGGTCTGATGGCTGTATTAGAGCAGCGAAGGACAGGCTTCTTCCTCCCTTGGTGGTGTTTTGCTGTGGAGTGATTTAGACCGTTTCAGTATAACGGTGGTGCTGTGCCATAACATGTGTGGGTTTTTGCAGTGGTTCTGGAGGAAAAACCTGACCTGGGATGTCAGCTCTCAGTGGTTGCCATTTCAAGTCCTTAGATCCATTAACATGAATGGATCTAAAACCCCTTTTCGGATTTACCTTTTCGATAAAGGTAAACGACTCTTGTTTGTTCTCTGCTGGAAAATACATTGCAAAAATATCAAAGCACCTTGATGTTTTTTTGTTCTGTTATTTTTTTGTGTGGCCCTCATCGGCCTAGAGGGTCACAATGGAAATGATTTCATGTCACTTGTTTTCAATATTTAAAACTATTAAAGGAACCTTGTAAACTTTAAAATGTTCTTTTCAAGAAGAGCATAAAAACTCATTTCTGCATTTTGCTTTGCTTTATGATCCAGTGCTGTCAGTTTCCGTCACATTAATTTCTGCTAAATTCACTCCTACAGTCTCTATTCATCTGCTGGAACATGTGTGGCATAAACATGAGTCTGCAGAAAAAACACATCTGATGAACTTACTGTCAATTCGCTGTATAATTCCTACAAAAAACAGCGTAAAAACAAAACAGATAAAAGCATTAATATATTATGTGTAAACCCAAACGTAGTTCATTATTTTCTCTCTGCTTGAGGGAAAACGCTTTGTTAAAGTCAGATTATTTTACTGTTTAAGTCTCTGACAATGCTCTGCTGAAACAGTCCCTGGACAGAGGGTTCAGGAGGTCAATGACCTTCTCAGCTCCCCTCCCGGTCCTCTGCAGGACTTGTCTGTCACGTTGCAGCTGAAATCCGGTATGTCAACACAAATCGGCTTGAATTGCGATATTTAGAGGGTGTTTCAGTCATTTTGGGGGTGAAGTGGGGTGTGTTTATATTTGGCATCAAGGCACACTCCATACTGCCATCATTATCCCAAACAGCAGGAGCCGTTTCTGAGAAAATCAAAGAAACCACAGAGTCATGCAAGAATTACATCACTGACACATAAAGAAAGCCATGCAGTTTTGATGAGTGTGATCTGTTTCCAACTATTTCAGCATTTTATCTACGGTACCTTTCTGGGGTTTGATTGTTTATTTCAGAGGCTTACCGACCCCCATATTTATTTTTTTGCGGCCCTTCTTCATTATTAAAAATCCCTGTCAGAAAAAAAAACAAGGTTATAACAAACACTGAAAGAAAACTAACAACCAAAACTGCAAGAAAGTGTCTTCAGTGTACTGGGATTTCAGTTTTGGCCATCCACCAAAACCGAAACGACTCATTTTCCAGACACTAAAAAACATGAACTTATTTGGGTTGTTTTCAGAAGCAGTAGAAACCCAAACGGACTTACAAAAATATAAATTTTGCATGAAACGTCCCTTTAAAATACACATTTGACATGTGTTTATTTTTAATATTTTTTATTTTGAAAACTTTCTCATTTGTAAAAGAAGTTCAACACAGAAAACACGTTTTCTCAAATTACACAACACAATGCATAACATAATGCGTAATTTGAGATTTGCTATGCAAAATATTATTAAAAATATATCACAAAATATAAGTAAGGCTATTCTGCTCATATGAAAAGCCAGATGATCTACGATAAATCCCCAAATTCAAGCCAGGCAGTGATAGCCTCATCCTTTGGGAATGCGTCAGTGACTGGATGACCTAAAGCTGCAGAGCTGCACCCTGTGGGAACAGCAGCTGCAGCTGCTGCAGAAAGGCTGCTCTGTACAATAGATAAGTTTGAAATCTAGCACGCTGCTGTTGGAGCTGAAACAAAACCATTGTGACTTTTGACCTGCTGGTACATTTCCTGAGAGCTCCTGAAAACCCAGCTTGTTCCTCCAACACCCTGTACAACTGATTTTTAATCTAATTTCTTGTCAGTCATAAGGGCCGAGCACCATCAAACGAGTTAAACAAACGATCTGAATCCTATTAAAAACATCTTATTTGCGGCTGTAGGACAATGTAGAAGGTCGTAGGGCAGTAAATGATGTAATGAAGCAAAATAGAGCAAACATTGTACTCTACGGAGGGTGTGCAATAAAAATGTATCCCTGTGTGATGCACCGTTTTGTGCATCATGTTCTACAAGTTACACGAAGAAACGCTCAAATTCATTCTATGAAATTAAAATCGTTTCTTGAGGTTATATGGACACAGCTATCGCAGGAATGTGGAACGTTTTCAGATGTGTGTGTTCTAGTGAAAAGCGTTTACACTTCGCCTTACTAATGGAAACTTTCCCTTTGAAGTAACTTAATAACACGGCACAAACAGAAATGTTCAAGTCGTGTAGAGATGGATAATGTCGTGTGCTGAGGTGGCGTTTTGTCAAATGCTAAGCTCTGGGCTGGGAGAGCAAATGGAAACCACAATTTTGATTTCTTTTATGTGATGAGCAGTGTGCATAACATCCTCACAATTAATATTCCTGTCTCTGGAATAAGCGCGCGCACCCACACGCACACACATACACACACACACACACACGCACACACACACACACACACACACACACACACCCCCACACACACGCGCACACACACACACACACACACACACGCACACGCACCCACACACGCGCGCACACACACACACATGGACACCCCTACACACGCACATCCATTCCATGCCTCATTTGAGGATTAAGGAATCTAAGCAGTAATACAGTTTGAGGTTAAATGGATGCACAGTTATGGATGATCAAGCAAATAAATAACTTGGCTTTTTTTTTTCTTTGAGTTTAAATTATTTTTATCTGGCTTTTATTTTAGCCTTTTGTTTTTGCCTTTTCTTCCCCGGCACGACGGTTTTGCACTCTTATATTTATTAAATGTTATCAGAGAACTGTGCTCACTGTTTCCAGTACAGCAGAAACTCAGTCAGACCGGATGATGAACATTTGTGAGAACCGCAATTTAAAACCTTGCAACATCTTTGCACCGGGTTGTAGTTCATGTTATGGACTTTTACATTACATTAATCTCAGTTCTAAGAAGTGTACACTTTTGAGAGTGCACTCTAAATTGGACAAACTTAATGAACTGAGTTTTCATGATCATAATATATTGGTCAGACGTAGGATAGGAAACTGGCATTGGACTCGATTGTTTCAATTAAATTCAAAGTAAAAAGTTCCTTTAAGTTAAAGATTTGTAACTTTTGAGTTAAACACATGAAAGTAACTTGTCATAACTGAAGCAAAAGATTGAAGTGAAATTAATGTAAATAAATCCATGAGTTTAACTACAAACCAAATACAATTTTGAGTGCACACTCAAAAGTGTACATAAGATGATCTACAGCCCAAATACACTTTTTAGAGTGCAGAACCAAACTCGGAAACACAGCATTCAGCTTCTATTCTCTACAAATCTGGAGCAAACTTCCAGAAAACTGCAAAACAGCCCAAACACTGATTTCCTTTTAATCGAGGCCAAAAATCCACCTTTTCAGAGTTTCCTTTGATTAGTAGAAAGTGGAACAGAAATGAACATATTTTAAATTAATATGCTTGAAGATGGCATTTGACAAAACCGTATTGTTTGTGGCTTGTTTCATAATTGGTGACTGTATGATATTTTATGGAGTAAAGCATGTTAAAATTCTTCGTAGGTGAAATGTGCTATACAAGGGGCTGCAACCTGCAGCTCTGGAGCCTCAAGAGGCTCTTTGGACCTGCTTCCACAATGGCTCTCAAGAACTTTGGCTCAAGATGATAAAAAAACAAAAACAACAACCATTACTTTTAAATATAGATATAACAAATGCAGCCTTTACCAATCTACAGGCTTTTCTTTGAATAATATTTTGAATTTCAACAGCAGAATGACTCTCCAAGTACCAACAACATTTTTATATTTATTAGTTTGAAAAAAATTTGCTTTTCTTTTGCTAATAAATCACATCCCATATAAGAATTATATCCATCTCTTTTTGCTTGAAAAAAATGTTTTTAAAACCTGAAAATGGTGGTTCTTTAAAAATAATAATTAAAAAAAAAAAAAAATATATATATATATATATATATATATATATATATGTAAATTTAAAACGTGTGTTTTATCAAAAGGCCATGTAACACTTGTAGCACTGAGTTCTATTTCGCTGGACTGTATAGCAGCTATACTAGTAAACTTGACTTGACTTCCACATATTTGACGAGGCCCAAAACGTTGATTGTGTCAAACTGCAATCAAAATTTCCAATGGCCAATCTCTGAGAGGTGGCTTTCCTCCTGCTACTCTTTCATAACTGCAGCAGATTTAGGGAGTAAATGTAAAATAGCTGTGCTGCCTGCAGAGTTTTCCACATGAGCCGTGGTGCCTTGCAGCTCATCCAGAGTCACCATGGACCTCTTTGCTGCTTCTGAGTTGGACTTGCTTTGCTACTTTGGTGACTTCTGATATCAAAGCAAAGGCCTCTAAATACGTAGGCATGCCACACACTTCAGATTTTTTTTTCCTTTTGTCTGAACTTTGAAAGCCGTATATCCTTTAGTTAATTAAAATTCTTTTATGTACGTTTGAAATTTGTCTCTCACAGAAACCCAAATAAAACTACAGAGGTTCAAAGGGAGGCAGTGAACATCCATGTTTGTCATCTCTAAAAATTTATGGCATATTTATACATAGTCTCTCTATAAATACCGTTCCCACTGACTGCTTGGATGTTTTTGGATCTGCATCTGGGAACTTTAGTTCATCCTGATGTTGATCACAGCCTGTGCGAGGCACAGTGATCACGACCCCAAACGCAGTTTATGCCAAGACGTTGTGCAAAACCTGAGTCTTTACAACCTTGGGCTGATGAATGAAAACCTCTTATTAGCAGCAATGAGACTCTCTACTCTTATCATCACAAAATAGACACACAAAACATTTTCAGCCTTGGACTCCCCAAGGAGCGAAAGCATTGCCGTCGCCCACAGCAACCGCACCGCCAGCTCTTTGACGGCTCATGTGCCAGCTGCACAACCAGTGGTGGTCCAGAATAAGCCGTACACGTTGGTGGCTGCTGCTGCTGATCTCCTTCACTTAACATTCAGAGATTTTTTTATTTATTTATTTTTTTTCCAGGCTGCCAACTGGAAAATCATCCCAAATCAGTAAAAGGTGAGCAATGAGCATAAACGAACACTGTAGGATTTGTTAGCTGGGTGTCTGTGTGAAGCTTAGTAATAGTCTCTTTTTCACAGTTTGATGTGCTACAAAAGCATTTATAATGGGAATAGATATTAAAGGAACAGAGTGTGTATTTCTGATAAGCGCACTCGTCCCCATGAACGGCGCTCGGTGCGCTGCTTTTTGGGTTGCAGCTTTTTTTAACCCGGGTCCTGGGAGTCTTGTGACTTCAAAGCCTAACATTATTTTAACCTCGACATTATTCGAGCCTCGGCGCAAGCTATTGCTTCCTTCCTCGCATTCTGATGGGGAGCGAGGAGCCAGCGGCCCCCTGGCTCACATCCATCACCCAAGCTCTGTCTGGAGCTTATTCCCTCTGCGCCCTCGCTCTTAATATTTTGATTGTTTTAAGCTGGTGCCCAGAAGCTCCAGCTAAAAGGACGGTTTGGGGTTTTTGAAGCGAGTTTCTATCAAAAGGTTAAAACCAGGTAATGTCTTACCTGAAGCAGATAACTCCTCTGGTGACCTTTTTTTTATTTTTTTTTTATTTTTTTACCATAAGCTCAGATTAATCAGTCCCTGCGGGTGGCGAATCAAACAGCTATAGTCCAGGACAGGCTGAGAATAAATCAGATTTCTACTTTCTTTGAACAACTCTGAATGCAGCAGATTATAGCAGATTTCACTTAAACCGTGAAAATGTTATTTTAAAGGGTGGGTATTATGTAAAATCAACTTTTTTCATCACATGTCATCACGCTATAATATCATTCCCTGATCAAAAACATATCTGGAGTGTTGCTTTGATTCTTTCACGCATGTTTGAGAAACCCTCAAATATCCCGTGGCAACAATTCAGGGGTGCCTAAACGCTTGCACTCACGAAGCCCCGCCTATTTCCACACAGCTCCTCGTCATATCTGCAGTCGCCAGCCGAGCTTCTAACATCGCAGGTCCTCCAGACTGGCAGCAACAGCAGCAATAGGCAAACACCTGGAGGAGCTGCACACCTGCTGAGCTCAGCTCCTAAGAACGGTTGTTAGCGGCTTAATGGCGGAGCTTAATGGCGGAGCTTGTTGTCGCAGCGTGCCAAAGGCGGAGTGTCGGAATGAGCAGGAGCCTCCTAAAGACACAGAGGCCCAATTTCGAGCTGTCAAATTACAAAGTCACATTTCTTTAAAGTTATTTGCTTGTGCTATAAAATGTCACTATGTCCCTGGAAAATGCATAACACCACCTCTTTTGAATTTCTAGAAAAGCTTCAAAAGTTCCCTTTCCCAACATTTCTTCTCACAGGAGTGTTAACTGGTTGGTTGGTTGGTTGGTTGGTTGGTTGGTTGGTTGGTTGGTTGGTTGGTTGGTTGGTTGGTTGGTTGGTTGGTTGGTTGGTTGGTTGGTTGGTTGGTTGGTTGATGTTAGGAGAATGACTGGCTATCAGTTTGTGACCTTAAACTAAAACACACTTATGTTAATGATCCAAAACAAATCAACATGTCCATTTCTGGATACTTTTAAAACTGTGAGAGTTTTTGTGTCTTTGGGACACAGAAACCGCCCCTTTCCTAAATGATGTCGTGTCTGGATGTTCACATGGTGTTTATAGGAATCTTTAGGAATCTTGAAATGATTGCAAAACCCATGACATCATCATCTAGCCTTTCACAAATACATTGAAGGCAAAGTATTTCATACATAAACGTCTGAATTTAAAGAAAATAATACCAAATTCTGAAAAGAATAAAACAACTAATTAAACTAGAATTTCTTAAAGTGAAATAAGTTTAATCCAAACTGGAAAAGTCTGATCTCGTTTGTAGTCAGACTGAGATAATAAGGTTCTGTGTCTTTTTTTTTTAAAACAGTCGATGTCAAAATCTGGTTTGAATTGAGAGAAATGTTATTCCAACATAAGCCAAAACTTTAAATCTCCATAAATTAGGCCTGGCTGACTGCTCGCGTATAATGGACGTTCCTTTTCTGCTTATGAACTGACCCGAATATTACAGCTTTTGTTTGGTACTTTGTCAGCCCCTGTGCCAATCAAATACAACACACAGAAGGGGGAAGACGGACAAAATGAGTGCGCTTGTAGGTCACAGGAGCCGAGAGACGTTGCGCTGACATACTGAAATAAAAAATACAACTCGGAAAGAGCCAATACTTTCCCCTGCTAACAATAATAAATTTCATCATAAAAGTCAAGAAGTTTTCCAATCTGAAAAACATAAATGAAAAGTCACTTAATAAAACTTAAAGCTGCTATCATATTTTGCTTGGTGTATCTGAAAACATGTTTGCATGAATCTAAAAGTTAAAAAAAAAAAAAACTTTCTTTATGAAACTTCAAGTCAGCTTGAGCTGCTAAATGTATTCATCCTCCTCGTAGATTCACTTTTAAACTCATCTCTAAATTTTACCAAGGTTTACAAAAGACTAAGTTACATTTGTGGTGACGGTGCCACTTCATTTTGTTGATTGTGTTTGTACGTATCGATGGCCTGACAATCTGGGGGTTACCACATAACGCTCCAAACAGTCTGCAAATCCCCCAACAAAGTCAAATAATCACTTTGCACGTTTATAGAAAATTTGGAGTAAATATTCATCAGCGCAGACAGAGCGCCTGCATGTTGGTATGTGAGATTAAATAATGTTATCATGCCACTGTTGCAACATTCACGTAAAACAATTGTACAACTCCCACTGTAGAGGTTCGTCAGCAAACGCAACCTCTGGAAATGCCTGAAAAGGTTTGAGTTCAGGGTTGCTATTTTTTTAGCAAGCATGGACTGACTTGCAAACATCTTCACCCTTACAATTTTCAATCTATTCCTTTTTGTTCGATGTACAATTGATGAAACTCAGAGTGGATGAAAAGCATTAAAATTTTAAATCTTGAAACAGATTGCCACAGGCCTGTGCTTTGACTGGGCCATTCTAAACCATTACCTCTTTGACCTAAGTCATTCCATTGTAGCTTTGGCTGCATGTTTAGGGCGGTTCTCCTGCTAGCTACCTCTGTGCGGTATAAACTGTCTCTCTAAGGCGTTTAAGTAATTGATTTCTTTTTTTTTTTTTTTGACTTCACGAAAATATGTCGAAATGCCGCATCCTTCAATATGAGATGCATTAAAAGAGAATGCTGGAACATTAATCATGTAAAGTTGCCATAAGTCACCAAATGCAGCCCAGACAAACAGTGGGGACATTAGCATGTTGCTAAAAAAAAAAAAAAAGAAAAAGCTGATTTCGTCCCACTTCAAGTAAACGCCAAATAAAATTTTATTTTAGCAACCATAAAATCACTTAAAATAAATCTGCTTTCACCCTCTCTACAAAAGTGATTTGGTCTCATACCTGTCTCCTCATCTGAAGGCGGTGACGTCGAAACCAAAGCCTGCAGGTAAACAATGCAACGCGTTACTTCTCCCCACTTCCAATAACAATGTTCTGAAGGCATTTTAATGCACTTCACTAAGAGCGGCTGCATAAAAGAAGCCGTACGAACCGCACTGTCTGTGTGATGCAAACGATACACAAACCCACCGCCCACATTCATCGCTCGTACTCTCGAAAGAAAAGAAGGTAAGGGCAAAAGCAGCTGGACTTCTGTTATTTCCTTTCATGTTGACGGACCGCTGCAAGATAAAATAGGAGAATAAAGCTCCACAGCTGAAAGTTGGCCATTGTGCAGCTCTTTGGCACATAAGGGGAAAATAAATGGAAATCTGATTACTGTAGAGGTTGGGCATTCAATAGTGGGGTCCCCAGGAAACAACAGCTGCAAATAATACCATATGAAAGGGCACAAATAAATGGGGGCATTAGTGTCATAACAGGTTGCTTTTAAATTACCATACAGTCACTGAGCTGCTCTCTGATAAATCAGACCCTTGTCGTTCTCAGAATTGCATGAATAAAGGAAACCTGCATGCTGAGCTGGCAGGAAGACCTTTTGAACAAATTGGTTGCAGCCAGTTTTCTTTGCACAGCCTGCCTTGACAGTAATTACAGCCCTGCGAGTAGTGTGTGATCGTGCTTGTTTGTACAGTAAGTGTGTGGAGAGCGAGGCTGGCTGCTGAGATAAAGTATGAGGCAGAGCCCCCCCCCCGGGCAAGAGTTGCGGGTGCGGGATCATGCCACTGCTGAGATGACCTTTGGAGTAAAAGCCAGCTCCCTGACAAAAGTCTAGGCGAGCGCACGGTTTCTGGTGCAGGGCGATGAACTCAAACGGCACGGCTGCGCAGCCGAGATTTGAAACCAGATTTAATGCCACTGTAGGACGACTGTACCCACCGCTGAGGAGAACACGTATAGACGATGTGTCCTAGGAATTAATAATAGCTCGAAAATATTCCAAGAAGACATTTAAGCTGGTCTGTGGGGGTCCGAGGTGTTGCACTAACGTCACAAATAAATTTGCTTAATGGAAATTTTGCAAAAAAAATTACACGAGTCACATGATCAACAGCCGGATGTTGCTCCTGGCTCAAACCACAAAAAAGAAGAAGACAACAGGAGGATAATAGAGCAGCATTTTTTTAATGGCTTATAGGGATACATTGACATTTGTAATGCTAACTCAGCTACACAGTGCCCTGCAGGCTCCGCTCACGTTTTCACCCTCATGATCTTCATATGTCAGATGTGTCTGTACTCCAACACACCTGATTCAAATGGTTGCCTTACCTCCTCTGCGTGCCGTCAAGTGCTAATCGCCCAATCATTTCACAGGTGGTCATTACACCTGCTGAACCCTGAGGACTGGGGGTTTGAGCTCCATTTACTCCCTGTGTGCGTTGATAATTTAACAATTTAACCCAATGGTCAACTGTGATTAATAATCAGCGTTCAACGTTCTCTGAAGTTGAACGCTGATCACGTTTGAGCCAAAGTTATCACCCTTGGCTCAAACGTGAAGTGGCCTTGAGTCTGAAATTGATTAGAAACAATTAAATTTTAAGAAAATCTACAAAACTGGGCATAAATGGCGACACGTGGATTTTATTTATTGCTGGCAAACAGCTCTAACAAGTTAAAGTTTGAATCATCGTGTGCCACTTTGTGATAACACTGCATCCTCACTCACTAATGGTGTGAATTGAAATTTGATTTTATATTTTAAAATATTATCTCTTTAAAGAAATTGAGATGAACACACGACTCAACAGAGCGATTCTGCGCTCACCGTTTTTCTCACTCGCCACGTGTCTGTGTTCATTTCGAAACTACAGTGAATGAAGGTTGTAGATATTATCTGAACCTTATAAATTTTTTTTTTTTTTTTTAGTAGCAGTAGGACTTCATTATTGCTCTTCTCTATTCAATAAAAACGATTACATTCTATATTAATTTTAAATCTCTGTTAATACCACGATGAAGTGTTTTTATTCAATATTTTCATACGGTAAAAATCTAACGCTGGCCCGTTCCCACTCGAGACATCTGTTCTCTCCTTTCACAAGACTATGAGTTGTTGTCTGGCATGAAAAAACTGTGAACCGGCAGACATGAGAGGTTCAGAGGAGCCGACCTGGAGCAAATGGACCAAATAAAAGCTTTCCTCTTCTTGTTCCATTTGAAGTGTTTGTGCAAAGTTCGACTTCTGCGTTGCGGTGAGGCTTTCTGCGTGATGCCGTGCAGAATCTGTGCTTACTGAGCAGTAATCATATCGCACAGGTACGTATTTCATCCAAACCTTCCACAATTCTGTAAAATAAAACAATTTAATAAAACTTTTTTAAAAAAGCATTAATGCATCGTTGTTAATCGTTACACTGTTATGCAGCCACGATGATGAGGTTTTATGTGCAAGAACAACACAAGAGGTCATTTCTTTGTGTAAAACCTGATATGATCTGCAACAGAAAACTAGGTAAGAAAACATCTTTCATAGTTTTGATCAACAAAATACATCACTCAATGCAACATCCAATGGCAGAAAGTCTGTGGTATTTATGCAGCATCTCCATTTACTTCAAGATTTCTCAGTTGATGACATTCAAGGCCTAAATGTGAACATTTAGGATCATGCCACAGCTATTTTTTTTCTTTCCACCGCTATTCAGTCATAAACACTTGGGTTATTATATTTTTTCATGGTCAATGAGAGTTTCATTAAAAGCATTTAATTCTCTTCTCAGAATGCTGAGTCACTGGCAGCACTCCTCGGCTTGTTTTTTTTTATCATGTCACACGGTTTGCCCTGCAATGTCTCCAGGTCTGCAGAGCGCGACCTTGGTCTGGTTGATGTCGTGAAGTGATGGCAGAGCTGGATGTGAAAAGTTTGTCTCTTATGTAGAGAACAAAAGAGTATTGTTGGGTATTGTTGATTGGCTCGCGGTGTTTTTCTGATTTTTCACATTTTTCAGCTTTATTATTAAAAGAACCTTTAACATAAACATCTAACATGAACGTTCAAGATGCAGGAGTTATTGTGCATTGCCAGGGGTCAAAGTTTGCCTACTCGCCATCTCCAGCGTTCTGCCGGAGATGGGAGTTAAACCTCCGTCTCACAGAGGACCCTCACTGCACGTTTGGGCCTGCCAGGTCTGACTGGCTTCCTCCCCCACCACCGGAGCCAACTCACCACCAGGTAGTGGTCAGTGGACAGCTCCGCACCTCTCTTCACCCGAGTGTCCAAGACATACGGCCGCAGATCCGATGAAACAATGACAAAATCGATCATCGAACTGCGGCCTAGGGTGTCCTGGTGCCAAGTGCACATATGGACACCCTTATGCTTGAACATGGTGTTCGTGATGGACAATCCGTGATGAGCACCGAAGTCCAACAACAGAACACCACTCGAGTTCAGATCGGGGGGGCCGTTCCTCCCAACCACGCCCCTCCAGGTCTCACTGTCATTGCCCACGTGAGCGTTGAAGTCCCCAGTAGAACAAGGGAGTCCCCAGGAGGGGCACTCTCCAGTACCCCCTCTAAGGACTCCAAGAAGGGTGGGTAATCTGAACTGCTGTTCGGCCCGTAAGCACAGACAACAGTCAGAACCCGTCCCTCCACCCGTAGGCGGAGGGAGGCTACCCTCTCATTCACCGGGGTAAACCCCAACGTACAGGCGCCAAGATGGGGGGCAACAAGTATGCCCACTCCTGCCCAGTGCCTCTCACCGTGAACAACTCCAGAGTGGAAGTATGTCCAGCCCCTCTCAAGGAGACTGGTTCCAGAACCAGAGCCATATGTTGAGGAGAGGCCGACTACTTCTAGCCGGAACCTCTCAGCCTCGCACACTAGCTCCAGTTCCTTCCCCACCAGAGAGGTGACATTCCATGTCCCAAGAGCCAGCTTCTGCAGCCGAGGATCAGACCGCCAGTGTCCCCTCCCTCGGCTGCCGCCCATAACACAATGCACCCGACCCCTTTGGCCCCTCCGACAGGTGGTGAGCCCATTGGAAGGGGGACCCACGTCTCCTCTTCGGGCTGAGCCCGGCCGGGCTCCGTGGGTAAAAGCCCGGCCACCAGGCGCTCGCCATCGTGCCCCACCTCCAGGCCTGGCTCCAGAGTGGGGCCCCGGTGACCCGCGTCCGGGCGAGAGAACGCCAGATCCAAAGTTCGTCTCCATCATAAGGGGTCTTCGGCCTGCGCTTTGTCTGGTTCCTCACCTAGGACCTGTCTGCCTTGGATGACCCTACCAGGGGCATAAAGCCCCAGACAGCATAGCTCCTAGGATCATTGGGACACTCAAACCCCTCCACCACAATAAGGTGGCAGCCCAAGGAGGAGCCACTCTTTGACTTAATCAACATGAAACTGTGACCAGAGACAGAAGGCATGTTGGTGTGATGTGGATTCCAACCCCGACCAGTTTTGGTAGAGCAGGTGGACGTGGCGGCGTGGCGAAGTGACCTGTAACGCCGTTGCCATACGTTTGGCTCTGAATTCTGGCGGTCGCCAGGAGGCCGGAGCGGCTCTGAGCTGCGGGGGCCATTCAAGGCTGTTTGCAGCTTTAATTTTCTTCTTCTTCTTTTTTTATCCCTCTGGCTGTTTCTTTTCTTTATCCGTCATCTCAAAAACGTTGTTTTTTGCGTCTTCTGCTTCAGACGTGTAATAAATGTTTAACCATGAGTTTGTGACACACACATCACTGATATCGTTGCACCTGTGATGCTGACCCTCTGAGCTTGGAGAGGAGACTTCCTCCAGTTGCTGAAGATTTGAGAGTCAAATTGTAGAGTGGAGAAAATTAGACTGTGAAAGGAGACCCTGCAGTTTGAGATCATCCTTGGAAAAAAATAAACAATTTCTGTGAGTGAAACAAATCCACACCAGTTCAGGATGCATACACAAACACACATAATGCCTTCAAAACAGACTCAGCCCTGTGTATGTTCTATTTTTTTAGTACTTTTTGACAAGAGTTTTATAATGGAGACATTGTACATACAGCTGTTACCCCGGTTCCCCACCAGTGGTGTCTGAGACAGTCTCAGGAAATATTTCTTTAAAATTTTTCCTAGAATTTTCCATTATGGCAACTCTAGAAATACAATAAAAGCTACTTGGAAGTGTTTCAAAAATAACATCTGATATGTTCTGGAAGTGGCCAAATCAAAGCCCAAATGGTAGCCCTACGGACAATTTGGAGCTCGGCTTGAAAGTATCTGTTTTCACACAGTTCCTAAGCAACCTGACAGAGCTGTTGTTGCTGTATTGTAAGAAAAAAAGAGGTAGAAAAGTACCACCAGTTACTGTAGCCACAGGTGCATTAAATAAACACTGACCTGAAGGTAGTGATTGTGTACACATTCTTTTTGTTGTTGTTTTCTTTTAGAGGAAAATTTTTGTTTGGTTGGTTAGTTTTGCAAATTCAATCCCAACATTCCAAATAAGATTCACCATAAATCTATGTATAAAGAAACTTAGAGCAACACATCCAACGGGGAGTTAATTTTTTTCTATATGTATTCTGATGAAAAATAAATAGTGCTGGCTTAGTAATTATCTCAACAATACAAAATGTAAGTTACTACAGAGAAACTGAAATTGTTTCACAAGCTTTACAAAAACCAAAGATTGGAAATCGGTCACGATAACATGACGCCTTACAAAAACGAATCATTTGTCAAACGTAACTTTGAAATCCATGTCCAATGGTTCATAAAGAATACACATAAAGTACCCAGAAGCATAAGCACAAAAGGTTTTTGTTTTTGTCTTCCCAGATTTCCACAGGATCTCCAGCTGGTTGAGACGTAACTGTGTGATCACTCAGTCATCATGATGGCCTGTCCATATTATGCTCAGTCCACCGCCCACTGAAATCAGATTATTTTATTTGACTTGAGTGAACATGCAAACCAAAAAAATTTAATTACAATCCAATATGCTGGAAAGAGAATTTAATCACTTGTGTGGCCTTTCTTGTAGTTTCAGCAATCGCTCTTTAAATAGCAAAACATTTTGGGGAGAAATTTTGGGGGGGTTTTTGCGCTAATACCTGACACCACATCAGGAATTACACAGACAGACCTTTTTCTTTTCTTTTTATGAAATGAACCTGAGCAGCTGAAACATAAAGTATTTCAAACAACATATGTTTGAAATACTTGGTTAAAAAATATAGGACAGAACTGCTGACTGAGAAACCAGATCGGACAGTAATTTCTTGTTTCAAATGTTTCGGACTTAAAAAGTAACATTTGTGGATTAAGCCATGTTTAATTTTTGCTTTGGGAACTGACGCAGTTGGAGAAAGGATTTGCTTTTATTTTTTTACCTGAAAGATGTTAACCATTATCAAGTGAGGAAAAACTGCAACAAAATCTGTCTGAACTTGAAATAAAGTATATCCTCAGCATAAGACAATGCCTTCTCAACACAGGAATATCGCCACCACTTTTCACCACGTTGGGTTATTTTTTATCAAAGCTTTGAAAAAAAAAAAAAAAAAAGTTTTTCACCCATTGTAATTACAGCACAGTGGTTAAAAGCCACCTTGCGTGAGAGTTTTTCAAAATGACTAAGATGTAAATGCGAATTAACATCAGGATTAAAGATGAAGAGGAAAGTCAAAAGCAGGTACTGCACGTCTCCGGGAAAATGAACTGACATGTTCACCCGTACTATTCGTGTCCGATCCGATTAGGCGACTGAAGCTCAGCGATGGCCCCGTCTGAAAGAAAAGGTCTCTCAGCAGCTCGGTGCTGTGAATGTTTAAAGTTTTCCCGTGTTGTGTGCGTGTATGAGTGTGTGTGGTTTTTGTTTTACTGTTCTGTCAGGAAGCCTGTTTTCAGAGCAGTTTTCATTTCATCACCAAATCAGCGCAGTGTGTAAAAGCATTGCTGGATATGTGAAGCGTGTGAAGCAGATCGAGGTGGCCACTTGCTCACAGCCGCAACCCACAACGAGTGTCTGAATCCCACACTTCTTGTCAACACACTGTCAACAAAACAAAGGGTGGCTTTTGTGTTCCTGGAGAGGAGTAGAATGCCGAGGCTATTAAAGGAAGCGGCGCTGGTCATGGAATTGCATTGATGGGCCGAGGAATTATTTTCTCCCTTTTGGTGTTTTTGTGACACAAACACAACCGGATTTAGGTCAAAGTGGACCCTGGGGGGCCAGAGCCGGCGTTGGTGCCCGGCCCACACAAGTTTCTTTTACGCATGCTAATCACAATAGACTGATAGTTCAGCATTTGACTCTTCTGCAGATTTCTTCTGTTGTGCAAAACAAAAAACAAACAAAAAAAAAAGCCCTGAGGAAATGTAAATTTCTGTTCCCAATTTTTTTGTTGTTTGTTTAGCTGAGAGAAAAAAGAAGTGCTTTAACCCACTTGAAAAAGTTCCCTGAACACATTAAACACCACTGAGGGTTTGACTTTGCTCTGGAGGAATCGACAGATTGGTTTGTTTGGGAATGTGTTGCACAATCTACTAAATAAAATAAAATAAAAAAAACGCAAACTTTGACTAGGACACCTTTGTTCTACATTTGTTTTAAGATTCTGATCAGTGATTTCGTCCATGCAGAGATGGACCTGCTAATGTGCTTTGGATTACTGCCTTTCTGTTTAAAGGTGCTTGATGTCAAACATTTGGTCGGACGTCTTCAGCCAGGCATTCTCCTTAAAGATTTTCTGGCATAGAGAATAATTCATGGTTCTATCAATCAATTTCTACTTTTATCTTCAGAATATTTCTTCAAAGTATCGGGATCATTGAGATATTGTTTGGGGAGGGGGGACTTCCACAGAGACCATTTTTGTTTTCTTGTTGATTTTTTTGTTAACTTTCACTCATTCAGTTGAGAGCTGTGGCACTTTGAACGCTCTGGGTTTTTTGTGACGAGTCAACGAGTTGTTGATGTATTCTTGGGGCAATTGGAAAAGTTTGACGCTGTTGGCCCATTTGCCTATAAAAGCTGGAGGTCCAAACAATTACAAATGGTTCTGTAAACCTTTCAGTCATAATTCGAAGGCTTTGTTTTTCCTTGTCTTTCCTTCAGATTTCTTCAGACCAGCTTGTTTTTTCAGATCGTTAGCCTGCTTCATGCTGCCAGGCAGGTTCTGCTCACACAAGAAAGAGCTTCTGTATTTCAATTCCTGGTGTAAAATAATGGAACAAGTTAAATGAGGAGTTAAAACAAAGTCAAAATTTAATACAATTTAAAAGGAAATAGAAGGAGGTCATTTTTGACAAGCTATAGAAATATGGGTGAGAGTTTATATGTAAATTGAGGCTAACACATATGAGTGTGTGGTTATGGATGCTTATATTCAGACATATGTAAACCCAGATAAAATGGAAAATTAATTAACCTATATTTTATTATTTTTTCATTTAATAAAATAATGAGGGTCCGTCTGTAAATATGGTATGAGTTTATGGGGTTGGAGTTCATAAGTTTCTTACTTCTTCCTTCTCCTTTTTGAGGGTGTTAAGATTATTGTCATATGTGTCTTTTGCATTCCTTGTTCATGTGTCTCATTTTATACTTCTATCATGTTCGAAATAAATAAAATAAAAAGGGATTTTTTTCAGCTTATTGGTCAAGCAGCTACCAGATCAGGATGTTAGCATTGAAATCGAACCTGCTGTATTTACCAAAATGTACCAAAAACAAACAAAAAAAAGGAAGCATGGAAGACGTTCTTTTAGTCTGCTGTTGTTACTTTTCGTGCATTCAATTAATTCTGCATTGTTATTCCACTCACAAAAATCAACTAAAACCCCTCATTGTGATATGCACTTAGCCAGAGTTATTACTCTTTTCTACTTATGTAATACCCTGTTTCTAAATCAACAATTTGTTTCAAAAAGTAAATAAATATCTGGCCCACACTTTGAAGCTCCTGCCAACACAATAAAAAAATATAAATAAATGTCTTCAGAGTGACAAAAAAAAAAACATAAAGTGATTCACAAGCATACAAACAAAAAATAAAATATTTTGTTCAGTCAGATTTCAACCTTGTGATTTTGGGCTTTTTGTTGCGTGTTTCATGTTTACAGTAAAATAAGCTTTTCCTCTTGCTGACATACTCTTTCTGACCGAAAGGCGTCTGCTTGCTGACGACCGGTTTTGCCTGCCACGATCTTTTGTTGCTTCATCTGCTTCCTCACCTGCCCCGGGCGCCGTCGTCGCCTCTGACACCACGGACTGTCATGACGGACCTGAAAAAGGAGCAACAATTGACGCACATGAGGGGAAGCTAACTGAGAGGATTCTGTTCTTCTTCTTCTTTCCGAAGTGTGAAAACTGAGGGTGTTCGAACAGAGAAGTGTTATTTTTCTTTCATGCAAATGCCTTAGTCATGCTGTTTATTATTATTATTTTATTTTTTATTTTTTGCAATTTGCTCTATCAGTGGTCAGTTTGTAGTGACAGATCAGAGGTGTGTAGCACATTTCTTTGAAGTGACTATTGGAAGTTGCTGTCTCCTCCCCACTCAGTAAATGTTTGATTTTCTGTCTTGTTTTCCATTTTGTAAGGTTTTTTTTTTATTATTTTTAAACTGCATGGACTTGTTCCTACCTGAATGTGGTATATTATTCTGAAGTAGAAAAAAAGTTGAATCCATTCTATCGTCACGTTTTTACCTGAAGGGTTTGTTTGGAGCATCAGGTAGACCGTGACACAGTGACTAGCTTAAAATACAACCGTGCACCAAAGTATAGCATAACTTCACCCTCTGTTTTTATTTACATGATGATTCTGGTCCTTCAGCGTTGATAAGTTTAGATAATTTTTAAATTCAAATTTTGGGTAGTAGCATAATGTGTGTGGAATTCAGGAGCGACATTCATCTAAAGTCGCATTTTAAGGTTGCGATGCGACAAAGACTGTCCAAATTCACATGTTTCTTCAACCAAAGTTGAAGGACTTAAAAGTCCTTAAGTTTTTTTAAGGATTTTTAAGACTCAACCAGTTTGAAGGACTGCTCTGGTCTTGTGTATCCTTCACTATTTACTCTTTCCCAAGATGCATTGCAGGCCAAAAGCGAGGTTTTTGTCCTCATGATACAGGTGGACAAAGCGGAATAGGAATAGAACTTTAAATGCAAGTATATTAAAATCTGATGGGACAAAAGTCAAAAACTTAAAGAGGTTGTGTTGTTAGGTATTTTGTCATTTGCACATATGCTTTTTTAATTTATTTATTCAATTAAATTAACGAAAAAGTATTAAGTATGCTATGTGACATTAATTACTAATTAGCAGTTCCAAGAAGTTCTGAAAAATGTAGAAATACAATAATACATACATCCTTAAAAATGTTTTGATGATAAGTTAAGCGAATCGTAAACGACACCAGCTAGTTTTCTCACACTTGAAATAAAAAGATTTATATTCAGACTTTTTATGCATCTCCTTTACCAGTATTGAGTCCAACCTAACAGCATTTTTATTGGAGTAAAAACAATAAAAACCAACATAATTTCAGCAGAAGTAGAATGAAGTGAGTCACTCTATGAATTCCTATTTGACAACAATGTTAAAGATATTCCAGGCACTGATGGCAACAACAACCCAAAAGGACAGAGAGATTCATTTTTAGGTCCACTGCAGCTCAAGTGCTCAACAACTTGTACCAGTGTTGTCGTTTTGCATCGCGTAAGTCGATCACACTCCAAAATATCTAAACCTAAACACTTCCAAAGAGGCTGGTGCTGTTTTGCCATGACGTTACCGTAAGCCGCTGCTTTACAGGTCAAGTCAGTGAGCTCCAGCGATTCACATGAAACCTGACTTACAAAACACACTTAAGCCTGAAGCAGCTCTTCATGATGTAATCCAAACATGTCCAAACATTTTAGCTCAGCCGTTGTCGATCTTCTGGGAGCCGGTGACCCCCTCGCTGAGCTGCTACTCGTGTATTGTTGCTGCTCTCAGAGAAGAGGTGGAAAGCAGGAAGCAAAATATCCTGAATGCACAGAAATCGACAGTCTGTTTGAGACGGAGTGCCATCAGGCTTGTTTCTGTTTCTCTGAGACCGCTGCCGTTTGCCTGGCCACTCGCCCCACTGTATGGATTTATAGGGGACGAGGCAGACAGAGAAGGAGACAGACATCTGCTGAAGCCTTTCAGACTTTTCTCACTGCTAAGAGTGAATTAGCTAAAGGAAAAGGGGAAAAAACAAAAACGGACTGAAAACCACTTAAATCTTCCTCTGGGAAACACATGCTGAGAACCAAACACTTACAGTATTTCTGCTCAGATTAACCATCTGATACGAAAAGCAAAGCAAAACAAATGTATCAATTTAAATGAACGTATTGTAGTTCACTGTACACTAGCTTTCAAGATTTAAAACCCTTAATATATTGTTCCTTTCTCAACATGTGTTTCACGCAGGGCGATCGTTTGTGGCCCTCTGTTTCCTATAACCTGCACTTCTGATAAGACAGAAATCTTTTACAGGTAATGTGATAACAGCTTATTAACTCTTAAAACAGTTACATAATAAGAAAAACAACATGTACTATTACTTTAATGTCTGAATATGGCACTGAGTTAATGTTGATTCTTTTTTATAAACAAAAAAAAATGCTGAAAAAGCATTTATCTTAGTTCATTCATTCTGTCGCAACTAAAAAAAATAAAAAAAAAAACCCAGTAAAACAGCTTCATAAATGTTCTGAGCAGGAGAACTTGGCTCAGACTCAGGATTTAAATGTCTTCCCACATGTTTCGCTGAGCCAGTCGTCCATGTGGGTTAGTGTTAGCGCAGACATGTGAAGACAGCCTCAGAAATTCACACATTCTTTGAAGCACTTTCCATGTCTAATTTTTTGCAGCTTCGCCACTCAGGGCTTGTTAGCCTTTTTGGAAATAGGCTGATAAACATATTCAGTGTACATACCAGGTATTTAGTGTTTGTGCTATTTAAGTAATAAAGTAATGCGTTTAAAGAAATCTGTGGGCACTTTGTATGTAAAATATATATATTTAAGATGATGGCTGTACATCATTTTTGTTCAGGGGAAAGCAAGTGGGTTCAGTGAATATTGTGTTGGATATTTTTCCCAAAACATCAAAACACTTTTCAGTCTACTTACTTATATAAAATATTTCTAATAAAGTTTGTTCCTTTTTTTCCTTTAATTATATAAACTCAGGGGAGGAAAAAAAGCAATCCCTTAGCCATCAGTGACTGATCTCAGTTTCTAAAACTCCTCTACTCCTGCCAGCAACGTCACAAATGGAAATGACTCCATCCTAAATAAATCCAGATGGATATCGTTCAGTTTTGCTCAAACCTTTAACCTTGACCCGATCTGACTCAGTTAGGTGTAGCTTTTACTCTGGATATCATACAAAACGGACGAGGAAAATCTCATCACATGCCTATTTTACCTATTCTGGCAAGCTATAACAAATGGAAGAGAAATGAAAATGTTAATTTAGCTCAGAATCAGTATATTTACAAAATGTTAGCGGTCACTATTTAGCTTTATGGCTGTGGGGATGAAGGACTTCCTGAATGAAATGTGAAGGAGGGAATACAAAATACAAAGCATATTTAAAACTTTTGTAATATTTTATATCACAAAAGTATGGAATGTTTTAGCTCTTTTTGAAGAAGAACAAAATAGGGGAAACAGAATGTTACATATGATAATGTCTAGTAAGAGATTGGTTTTCCCTGCATGTTGTTTGTTGAATAGGGAGCGCTCTATTAGCCTTCATGGTGCAGCTGTGCAGTGTTGCCCTCAAAATGGTTAGATTCTGAAATTGTGTCTCTTTATTCTAAAAAGCAAAAAAAAAAAAAGCACACACAAAAACCCATCAGCAGTGTAATCAGCATGCACTGAAAAAACTCCGTTTTGCAGATGACCTAATTAACATTATTCAGTCTGAGGCAAAGACTTGATTATGCTTACCAGTAAGTTCTACAGTAAATTAAAAAATATGTTTCAAAAGACTGATTATTTTTCTTCTCTTCATCTCTCACTTTTTTTTTAGCTTTCATCCACAAATTAGTTTTTTACAAGTTGGAATAAAAAGTACATATTTTAACGACCGCATAGAATATCATCTGTAGAAACTGGCATTTCTAAAGGCTGTTCCCAATACATTGGTCCAGAGAATGAAAAAAATTAAATGAGTGTCTTTCTTTTTTTTC
Source organism: Poecilia reticulata (assembly GCF_904066995.2). Taxonomy (NCBI): domain Eukaryota; kingdom Metazoa; phylum Chordata; class Actinopteri; order Cyprinodontiformes; family Poeciliidae; genus Poecilia; species Poecilia reticulata. The sequence continues at coordinate 8,663,303 of NC_088838.1, forward strand.
TCATACTAAAATGTTTCAGATCTCTGAAAAAACTTTAAATATGAGACAAAGTTAATGTTAGAATGGCCCTGAGTCTTTGATAAAGCTTGAGGCTTCAGGCATAGATACGGTCCAGTGGTTATTTATTCACCAGCATCAAAACAGGGACACAAACAGAACCGTGTTCAGCAGGTCACAAAAGGTCTTAGCAGCAATAGTTTTAACAGGCAACCTTTTATAACCTGCTACATCCTACAATTAACAGACCCATCTTGAAACACGATGAACAAAACATATAAACACTAACAAACATCTAGAAAATGGCTTAAGTTTATCCAACAACCATTACCTACTGCTTGATGCACATCTAAAAACAAGTTTTCAATCCCAGATTTAAATGTGCAACATTTAAATCTTGCACATTTCCACTCATTTAAATGTGCAATCTGACCATTCCACATTTAAATGGTCAGATTTAAATGTGCAGCATTTAAATCTGACCATTTATGGATTCACAATCCATAAACGATCTATTATAATTGATAGAATTTTTCTTACGTCCACCAAAAAAGTACATTTGGTGACCTAAATATATTCAAGAACTCGCTAAAATGGGGACATTGTGAATCATAGGTAAATTTTTTTCCCATTTTTCACATTTACTTGACTCAAACGTTAACAGCTATTGGCTTCATTTTAGGTCAATATATGCAGTTAAGCAATGGGGGATTAAAAGTTATAAAAATGTTGAATCTTTGAGAAAACTTGGCACTCGAAACACTGCAACGTTCACAGTTGTGATTGCCTGCTTGTATTTGTGTAATTGTGTGATTTGGAGAAACAGATAACATAAAATGTGGAAGTAGGACGCAAAAACCAAACAGGACAAAGAAGTGCCTCCTATCCGTTGTAAGGAGAATATAATAAACCCTATTGAAAAAGAGACCTATCAGCTCAGGTATAAATGTCACTAGTTGATATATGGTACAATAGCATAAGCTAATTTGCATCTGAAGTCCCTTGACAGGTTACAAAATAGATATACAAAACAATAATGAGACTAATAAAAGTCTCTGTCATGTTAGGAACTCTCTCAAGGCATAAAGTGCTGCTTTTTGTCTTTGGATTCTTTGCGAAGACGTTCTCTGATCTTTTTTTTCTGGTTCATCTCCTTTATAAGTGGTGCTGAAGAGTGGACAGGTAGGTGACAGATCAGTGGGAAGCTGCTAACTGAGCCGTTTGTTCCACAAGGGCAGCAAGGAAATTCAAGGGGAATGTTGTAAGAGCAAGAAGCCATGGCAGGAAAATGAATGAATGAGTGGGAATGAAGTGCTGAAGACCAGGAACTGTGCATCGGTGTGAGGATGATTGATTTTCAGTCAGAGAAAACGACAACACAAGGTAACCATCTGAACACAGGCAGATATAAAGACAAACAAGGAGCAAGAGGAGTCTGCTTATCGCTCATGTGAGCGAAACAATCTGGCGTCTGCCTCGGGGAAAAGCGACGATCTTTAAGGTCCTCCACAGGAACCTCGATGAGTTCCAGCAACGCCGACCTCACCTGTCACACAGACCCTGCAAAGAGGGAGAGAGAGAGAGAGAGAGAGAGAGAGAGAGAGGAAAACATCCACGCAGCCCTGCAGATATGACCTAGGCTGATAACATTAAAATGGAAACATAAATAAAAAGAAAGAAAGGTCATTTTCTGTTTGGAAAAGCCATTTGTAAATTAAGCCGCAGAGGTGAGTATGAAGGTTGGACCCACGAAAACCTGCCAAAGTTTCACATGCACTGCAAAGAGAAACATTCATCTGGACTTTTGTTTTTTTTATCACAATTTTTATTTAACCTTTATTTTACCAGGATAAAACACTATTGAGATTACAAACCTCTTTTCCAAGGGAGTCCTGACCAAGAGACAGCAACAATATGACACAAAAATGAATGTACTAAAGTAGTAATGTAGTTGTTTATTATATACTAAAGCTCAGTGACGAGGTAAACACAGGCGATCGTTCGTTCCTCTATAACTTCAGAGAATCACCTCCTGATTACTTCTGTATTTGCAACTCATTCGCCATCGGTCACCAGCGTTTCTAGGCATTCGGCTAACATCTATAAAATGTGTCACACATCAGATTAGAATTAAGTCTAATCAAAAACAAGTAAGAGAAATCATTTCAGATGTCTTTATTTTGGGGTTTAATCCATCAGAACCGCCAAAGACTTCTTGGTGAGTTTTTAACATCATGAAAATGCCCGACTGTAAAACCGTTGAACTGCATGTGTTTCCTTTCAACCTAATAACATCTCACACTCCATCATTTGAAAAAAATAAATAAAAAGGAAAATGCCGGGTTATTTTGGAAATGAAGTCCCTGTTGTTTGGTGACGTTTTATGGACTGGCTTTTGAGTGAAAAGAGGATGTTGTCGCTGCTCAGGCTCAGTTTAACCTTTTGATTTCACCAAACCTCAAGAGTCCACCTTCCACATGACACCTTAATGAAACAAAAAACTGCGTGGAAGTAAAGCGCTTCATGCAAAGCAGAAAATGGAACTTGCGAGTCTTACGAATTCTGATATGAGCCTTAAGTGCACAGACATTTACATGCGTCTCCTGACTTACTTTAGTGGATTTTTATTATAAATTATGCTCTCTTTTTTTTTTCCTTTTAAAGAACCGCGGGGATAAAAGCCTTCACGGTGAGAACAGAAACCGGCTCACCCTGTATTACTGATAATAAGCTGCCGTTCTATTGATTTTGAGAAAGACAAGACTCCCTGCACCTGTCACCTCGCAGATTGCGTGATGCACTTAAACGAGGAGGTGGTGGGTTATTTTTGTCAGCTTTATGTGAGTCAACAGGCTTGTGCGAGATCTTACAAAATATGAACAATATTGCTACTGATGTGTTTTGGAGGCATATATGGACTTTTAATTTCCCATCAGCGGGCCTAGTGTGTTCTGGAAAATTCCAGCTCGCTTTTCCTGATCGTATCCGCTCCTTCGTGCTTTCGAATCAATACGAAGCGCAGACCAGCTGAGCTCCAGTGTCTGGGAGCACCGAAACCTCGCGAAGGGAGCGGTAACCAGCGGCGTCCTTTGAAGACTCTCTCACGACGGTGACGTGGGTCGCACGCGTCGGCCTCTGCAGAACACCGCTGCCCACGAAAAGGTCACGAGCGCTTTAGAAACGTCACAAAGACGGCGTTTCATCACTCGGTGGCAAAGCTGGGAGCAGGACCACGCGGTGAAATGTCAACGCAGAGAAAGGAATTGTGTTAAGCAGCACATCTGATCAGGTAGAGAATAGTGAAGTAGAGTGGCGCTCTGTAATATTTTGTGGCGTTGACATGCGGTAACTAGCTTCCAGCTTCATGGTGATGACGCCACCTGTTTAGCCTTCTGTTTGTCGTTGAAGACAAATCAGGCTAATAATAAGACTGATGACGTTCTCTGAATTTACTGCACGGGAGCCAAGCTCTGATTTGATCAACAGAAGGTTCTTTTCAAGACAGTGGTCTCCAACCACCGGGCCCCACACGCAGTCCGCTCCGGCCCCTGATGTCAGGGACTCCAGTTTGAAAGTGTTAATCTCATCAACAGCAAGAAAGCCTAAAAATGTTGACATTATGAAATGGCCTTTCCATTGATTTTCAATGCAGATAAAACAAAAATAAAAGAACATGTTTTGTTTTGTTTTGTGTTTGCGTGTGTGTGCGTTTGTGCGCGTGCGTGCGTGTGTGTGTGCGTGAAGTGTCATCTGGGACTCCACAAATGTTTGTTTTTGGAAACAGAAAATAAATTGTTTTCCTAAAAATACCCGTCAAAAATCCTAACAGGTACATGCTGATTGGATTTATGATGGCATATATATAATCTTGTTTAATCCTCTACATACACAGGGAAAGTGCATGAGCTCTGTGAAAGTTAGTAGGTTGAGTTCTTATAAGGACTTCTCGTCTACTAAAATATTTCTCTGTTTTGTTTCAGGATTTATCGGAACAGGTATTTTATGAAATCATATAGTTTGAGGGGTAAGAAAATGTTTGGTTTTGCCAAACAACATATCATGGATTATTTCTTGTACTACTTCAAACCCTCGAACTACGTCTTTAAACACAATAAATAACAGCACCACTCATTTGTTTTTTCTCAGTGTCTGAGCCAAATGAAGGACTGCATTTAACAGCATCTGGAATATAATGGCATGGCAATATTTAGATTTCTTCCATCTTCTATGTTATCACCTTCTTAAATTAATGGTCTATAAGTAATTTTTTCAAATAGTGACAACAAAAAAAGTCACCACCTCTTTCTTTCCAAGAGATGTTTAAGCAAAAAATAATGATCATTTTTGATCAATGGTCATTTTTTAAAAATGACTTAGGCCATTAAGGTGGCAAGACATGACAGGGCATTAACTTGAAGTGACTTTTAGCAGTCAAACATATTGTGAGAAAACTAACAGCAAGGAGAGTTTTTGAGTTTGAATGAGATTTTATTAGTATTATTAAACCTTGAAGCAATTTGTTTCAAAAGTGAGACAAAAACTCACTCAGTGACTTGCTCATGTATAGAAGAATATTCTAATTACACTGTTGATGGGAGAAAATATGTTAATGCATGCCCATGTGGATCAAAGTAACAATGCTTGTCAGAACAGGAGCAGAATTGACAAAGTTTGCTTGAACACTGTCGTAATTTTAGTTTTTTTTTTCTTTTAATTGGCAATTTTTGTCACAAGCATTCATGCACCACTGGGATAAAAGTCCAGTCTCACAGGAAGAAGGCCTCTTGGCTCTCTAACCCGTTCCTCAAATTGTTGCGTAAATTTTCACTCTTTGAACTCAAACTGAATATTGACATTTTCCATTTCATTTTTGGATTCTTGCACCTTTTGCCCGTTTTCATTCTTTCACTTTCTCCTTTTGTAGTTGACATGAAAACGGAGTCAACTCTCACAAGCCACAGTGGTAAAAATGATAATACGCGTCTTCCTGTTTGTGTGGTCTTATTCCTGCTAACCACCACTGACAGCGAATCTGAGCGAGTCGTCCTCTGCGAGAACCCGCATTTAAGACAAGGACAAGGTGTCGACAATGAGAAAGCCTTGCGCTGGCTCGACCTCGCAGCTCAGCGGCAATGTGTGGTGACAAGAGGCAGGTGGGTGACGCCTGCTGTAACCGGTTCGGACAGCGCAAGAACACCTGAGTGTGCTTGAATTTCTATGCTCTCAGACCAACTGCTGTCAGTCTTCATTTGGCATCTCGCTGCACCACCAGAGTCCTAACAAACTGACAAAGGCAAACTGTGCAGTTTAGTTACCACCTCACCCACACTTCATGACTTCACTCAGCTCTCGTGCTTCTGCCACACTCCCTCACACAAAGCGACTTTTATCCCACTTAGTGACTGAATAAGGATTAATCGAAATCCTCATACCAGTTGAGAGGTTTGCCGTCACCGTATTTCATTACAGACTTGGTTTCTTTGCATTTGCTTTTATACAAATGCCATGCTTTTCTTTGAGACATCATTAAAAAAATATACAGTTGAAATGTATAATGTTTAAGGAAACCGCATTACCCTGTTTTTGTCACTCTGACATAGGTCAGAATATGCTAAAAAAACAACAACAAAAAAACACTGATTTTGTTTTCCTTAAGCCCCAACTTGCACCAGACTGCACAAGCAGTCTCCAAAAATTAAGTTCTTTGTCCCTGAGAGTACAATGAAACCGAAATCTGTTTTTATATTGCTTTTGGAGTGATGGCTTATTGCTCTTTAAGTGGCTTTTTGGTTCATGTCAGTCTGGGACTCATTTCTATGTGAATAATGACACTCTCTCTCACCAGCTTTATCTAGCAGCTACACAAGGTCTTTTGCTTTTATTTTCGCTCATGGGTGTTTATACTTGCACGCAATTGCTTCAACGGATGAACGTGGCACTTTAAGACTTTTGGAAATTGCATTCAAGGATCATAAAGACTCGTGGAGGCCCACGGATCTCTTCCTAATTTGTTGAAATTTGCATTTCACACAAGAAAACAGCATGGCTGAGGCGTTACCTTTGCAGTTTAAATGAACATTTCAGAAGCTTGCTAAGGCCAGACATCAACATTTGTTGTTTTCTTTAGGTAGTGTATGCAAATATGTGATTTGAACTAAACATATGCAGGAACCAGAGCTTAAAAGAATGCACACTGATTAAACAAATCTGCTAAGAAATGTGCATTTGGGAAAAGTCTTCATCAAATTCACAATGCAAAAAATATTAAGTAAAGATATAAGATCTTAGCCATGTGACATATTGCCAAACAGGAATCTAATTATTAAGGACATCTCAATCTCACTATAATTCAATAACTTGCCACAAAAATAACATAAAATAACATCCTACAGATTTTAACAAGAAATTATTTTGTTGAAATCCAGCTAAAAGTTACTGAAAACAATTAGACTAAATTATCTTCTGCTTAGTTGCCACAGCTGGACGTTAAGGACGTCCTTTCGCTCAGACGTGTATTTTTCTGTTTATTCAGGCACAATCTTTGTTTTAAAAATAGTTTCTAAAATGAAATTCATCTAGTTGTTTACAAGCACAGAAAAAGAGAAAATCAAGATTCAGGATATGATTCTAAATTTTCCTTGATATTTATTGTGGAAATAGAGAAAATCATTACAAAAAAGGAGAGGTTGTTTCTTTCCAGGACGCTGCCTTTTAGATTTTACCTTACAATTAAAAACGTCAAAGAATTTATATTTTCAATTACTTGATCAAAATTTAAAAAGAATTTATTGACAATTATGGCTTTGAGATGGTTTGAAAGTCTTCATAAATGTGTTTTATGTTGTCTATTTTTTTCTATGCCTGCACAGTTCACTTTAAGATGAGATGTAGGAGCCCAAGTCAAATTGCCAAATGACTGCTATTATTCTCTATTGTCACATTACACCCATGGAGTCAAAATGCTTTTTGTACTGTGAGAACAGTACACTAAATGATCGCGTCAGACGACCACTAAGGCTGCTATGTTTTATTTTACACAACGTTAGAGCAGAATAGATGCACATATTCCTTTATTTTACCACTTTAACAATAGCTTTAACAAGATAGTGCTTTGGGCATTATCTTGCATAAAATGTCTACTTCAACAAGACAATCGCGTCACATAAAAGACGATCTGTGGCATACACAATTACTGGCAAAGAATTAATGTTATTTTTGTTCTTTTTTATAGGTCAAGCTGTTTACGTGTCATTTCAGATCATGCGGCATATCACAACAGCTGGGGGCAGAGGGCAGCCTATTATCCACAATCTCAGCCAACTGCTGTTTTCTTTCACTCCTCTCAAAAGGCAGAGAGAATGCAATCAAGGCAGTTGTGCAGATAACAAGCAGCTGACTGGCCCTGGTGACTGGTACAAGATGTATAAGAAAAATTATGAATAACTAATGGCTTCTGAGCAGGTTTGACGCAGGCTGGGGAAGAAAAAAATTAATCAAAAATCAACACACGTTATCGGTTTGTTAGTAGTTAAACAGATTTACTTTGTGCCGCTTTCTGATGTTTGTCTAAACTGAATTGACTGCTTTTTTCGCTTTTTACGACTTGAAGATGTTTTTAAAATTCAGGGGTTTCTTGTAAAGTTCCCGTGTAAAGCATGTTTTCAGAACCAGCTTCATTTGCCAAGTTTGTGCACACAAACAAGGAATTTGAGTTTGGTTCGGCTTTGCTCTCAGTAAAGACATTTTAAATGTAAATATACAGGAAAGGTTAAAAAAAATGTTTTTGTTTTCATGTAAATATGTACAAGCAATCAGATTACCCTGCATCCGGTAACTTCCATTGAGCTGCTGACGGACTTTATGGTCCAACTGAGCAATGACGGAGTTCCCATGAGGGGTGTTATTGGGATGAATAGCCTGCCAAATGTGAATACAAGTGGTGTTTTGTTGGTGGGCCTCAGTGTTAGGCGCGGGCTATACATACACCATGTTCAAACACAAGGTGATTCATAAATATTTGGTAGAAGGTCAACTTGGGTCAAAGTTGGCCTGGTAGATGACAGATTATGGAGTCTTATTATCAGGCCTGCAGCTACATGTCTTGGACACTCATGGGAAAAGACTTCTGGCGTCAGTAGAGCTGTCAACTTATCACAATCTGGTACTGAGTCAGATCCGGTGAGGGATGTAGACTGTTGGACATACTGGAAATATGCCAGTTCCCCCAGTCTTTCACTCAGAAGTTCCTTTAATGTTCTGTGTTAGTTTGGAGACGTCAAATCCGATTGGACGATTTTCACAGCCTCCACTGCAGATGGAGGAAGTTGTGTCACTGGTTCCTAGAGGAAGCAACCAGTGGCCTGATTGGTGGATGACAGCACCGGAAGCTGCTATGCAGAATAAAAAACACCATTGAGGCTTGGTTGTCTATGATGATTTCTTAACTTGAGCAGAGGCCGTCATGACGACACTGAATTCAAACATTAAATATGACAGCTAAGATGCGATGCTGTCTCTCAAAACCTTGCACATTCCAAGCAAAGTGTCACAGTGTGATGACACGGAAGTGACACCACGATTGTGTATGTGTGTATGGCAGCATTTCCATCCATACACACACACACATGGGCGCGCACACATTTAGACACGGGAAGCACTGATAAAATGCCAAATAACGGACAGATTCAGTTGATAAACGCTGCGTAGGAGGATTTCTTGGCAGCCTACATTCTGAACATGTGTGCAAAAGAGGACGACGAGCCAACACTCAGAGACTTCAGAGCCTCCAGTAGCTAATACACAAAATACGTGACAGCAAAATCCACACAGAGCGCGCGGAGAGAAGACTTTGAAGTGCACAGGGGTGGGTGCCCTCTATTCCTCTGATGCTGGAAATCCTAAAAAGCATTTTTTTTTTCTTCTTCTTCCAGCGACACGACAGCGTGATTACTTAACACTGCCTCTAGATAATACGAGGAGAAATTAACTATTTTGGCTGTCGCTTTTGACACAGAGCGGATAAGTTCCTTGCGCGTTCTCCTCGCTTCGGGGCCCATTCCCACAGGAAATGGTGCAGACTTCCAGCAGACTGGAGACGCCGTGATTGGCTGATGGTGGTGACCGTGGGAGGAAGTTGATTTTTCAGGACACCCAACATAAATCGGATTATCATATAATTGACATGTTTACTGGTGTATTTATAGCTTCCACTTGGCTTGAAAGTGGGGATCATGGCTACAGTCACAGCACAATTACATTTGAGGATAAGACTGCTGGGTACACATGCCCACACCGGCACACAAATCTGATTTAAGTCACTACTGGCCTCAACAAATTCAGCATGGTTGCAAATTGTTGCCATTTAGTGAATGAGCCCTTTTTATTGTAAATGCAGAGGCTCGATTTGAGTGTTGTGCTTAAATAAAAGTCCTAATGTTCCACAGTGAAGCTACGTAAGTGGATGTTTTGTTGAAATACACCTAAGATATTGAATGGTGAGAGACGAAAACGACTTGGTGGACTTGTAATTACCATGAGACTATGAGTTCTGCTACTCTGATGAAAAATAAAACTGTTTTTGTTTAGTTTGAGTTGATTGGACTGCAGTTTTTTTTGGGTGAACCGTCACTGCTTGAGAGTGTCTCCATTCATTCCAGAATAAACATCAGATTATTTTTAATGACGACACAAATAAAATAACATAACTTCTCGGAGAAAACAGCAATGTCTGAGTTTTCCCGTTAGCTTTTTGCACTTTCAAGGTGTTTGGAGCAATCTCACTTTCATCATCTGCATGGAAGTGCAGTGTATTATCGGTGTACAATAATACTGGTGTTGATCCGATACAGAGATAATATCGCCGATACCAATACTGATGCAATACATTTTTCTTTAAATGAATAATTTGATGTTTCGACTTCGTTTAGTTGATTTTGACTGTGATGAAATAAAAGACAAAGATTTTAGGCAAATAAAATTTTTTATCATCTACATACAATATAAAAGAATGTAGCATTATAGAAATAAAATAATAAAATAATTCTCAAATTGCCTTTTCCAACACATAATCATTTTCCAGGATAACTGAGTCTGTAACCTAGATAGGAAAAATATTTTTTCCATTCAATAGTTAACACAAAAGGGTTGTTATTTTAACCATATTTAAATTTCACATTTGAGATATATAGCTATACACAAGTATAGACTTTTGAGTTGCCATAAAAAAAAAAGTTTTTGCTATCTGAATAAAAAATATTATCGGTCTGCTAAAATTGCATCTCTGTTCACAGATTACGCTGCAAAAGCATTTCTTTATGTTGGAGATTGCTTCGATATTCCCAATTTTTATTTTTAGAAAATGAAGTTTGTGGATTAAACGTCATTATTGCTAAGATAAATTGTATGAAACATATATTATACAGAGTGGCTGAATGTCATGTTGCATATTTTCTAAGTTTGTGTAAGAAAAGCAATAAAACTGTTATATTCTAAATCAGAATACAAAATTATATAAATATCACATATTAATAATTTTTTACATATTAAAAAATCTGCTAATTAAAACATAGTTTTTTTGTTTTATTTTTCTTACATCCTTTTTAAAAAAAAGTATTCTGTTAATAAATTTGCATAGATGACTGGTGTGGACGACTCCGGCTTTGTAAAACTTATCAGTTCTGTGCATGAAAATGCTCCACGTTATCAGCTATAATTAGCTGGTCATCAGAGTGTAATTGCCGAATTTGCTGCCTCACAAAGGCTGTTCGTAATCTCTGAGTGTTTGGGGTGTGAGGGACACAAAATTGCAGTTCTTGGTTCTGTTTGCCCATGCCTAATCAAAGCATCCCCACTTAATTACTGGGCTAGATCAAAAATAGCAAGGCAAAAGTGTCCATTACCTCATCAACCCCCGCAGCCTGTCAGAACTGGCAACGGGGCCCGTGGGCAGCTAATGTGAAAGACTCATCTGCTACTACCCTCTTCGTTCCCTTTGATGAATTATAGCTGCTTCCTCACACGTAAACATTTCGCCCTCTTATCCTATTCACTGATACTGATGAGAGACATCAGGCAGAGAGTCACACTCACAGAGAGAGAGAGCGCCGTCTGCTTCCAGGCACACTGGTTCTCATTCCCCAAGAGTAACACCTGCTGAGACATACAACATGTTTGGGCAATTCACAAGCTTCACTTGGACTGCTTACTATTTTTTGTGTGTGTGTGTGTGTGTGTGTGTGTGTGTGCGTGTGTGCGTGTGTGTGTGTGTGTGTGTGTGTGTGTGTGTGTGTGTGTGTGTGTGTGTGTGTGTGTGTGTGTGTGTGTGTGTGTGTGTGTGTGTGTGTTTGTGTGTGAACACAGAAATGTCAGCTAGTTTGGGTCATGTTCCCAACTGTTTACAGTAGGGATCACCAAAGATTTTTATGTAAGTATTCCCCCAAATTAACACACATATGACACTTCCAGGCTCAAAATGAGAAGAATCTGAGAGTTAATTTGAGTGTTTTTGATTTTGGGAGCTATCTCACAAAATCTTCTATGGCAAAGAAAAGACATAATAATTAAGCTAATGTTGCACTTTTTTATTGTGTAAATATTACAACAAGTTTTAAATGGGAGAGGCTGGTAAAGATATGACACAGAAACTAGAGCAATCTGAAATAAAGTGTTTGGAACCATGTTTCATCAAACGTGTTCTGTCCCGTAAAATACCTGAGAGTTGCTGTAAAACGTTCGCTAAGGTAAGACAATTACGACATTTTTTTTTTCCTTATATTGGACACGTTTATCATGATTTATCATGAATTTTTGTTTCACTTCTGTTTGCTCTTTGTTATGTTCACAGTAACAGAAAGGTGGGGTAGTACACGGCAGCATCGTGAAGTTTGTCGTCCATTACAGACAAAAGAAGAAGAAGAAATGATGAAAACGATAGTTTTATGTGAAATTTGATGCTTTTTTACTTAAATCAACATATTTTTGTGTTTCATAGAAAAGCCATAGATATGCACTAGTGTGTTGTATTAACATTATTTGAATATTTTGTGCAGTTCCTCCATGTGTGAACCCTGTGCTCCTGTGTTCTTAGCTTTTTAGTTTTCCCTCCCTTTCTTGTTTTTTTTTTTTTGTTTTTTTTTTACCTTCAAATACTTTACAGGTTTGGTGTTATTCTTGATTTTAACATGACTTCAGAGAGAGTTACTCAAATAAATCAGATGACACTATGTATCTGCAGTGAATTTCACTTCCCCCCATTTTTGAAAGTTAAAAGTTAGTGGAAAAATACGAGAGTTTTGCTTACTTTGCAGATATAAAATATATTCTGAAATCCCAGCATTATCAATAAAATACCCATCTCGACTTTGTGAAAAACCCCAGCGTAGGAAGTCTGTTTCAAATGTTGCTGTCCGGGCCAGACCCCCTGCCGCTGTTCGTACTGACAAGCCTCAGAAATGTATTCATCTTAGACTGCGGTCGAACAACGGCGGCCGACTGCTGCACAAGATGAAAAGGCATAAAAAGACGTTCTGGTTGGTCAAAAGTTGCAACTCAAGAGTTTTGCAAGTACAAATGTTATGACTAATACATCCAAAGTATCATCATATGTGAAAAATCTGAAGATTTCCTGTAATTCTGAAGTTAACGCCCAACTAAGTTAGATTTTTAGACATAGGAAATGTTGCAAAGCGAAAGAGAAAAAGCTCCAAACAACAATAAGTTAAAAGATTATTGTGCTGCTCAACTCGGATAGCAATAATCTTCAAAATCATTCTGCACATTCCAGACTGCGATTTACCAGCGTCCATTGTTCCTTGCCACAGCACAAACCATGTCAGATGTCAGACATCAACTCATCTCAGAGTCTCCCAACAGTTTGAGTCATGACAGCGAACAGACCGCTGTCAACCCAGACTGAATAAAAGATCTTGCTCCAAGCAAACAGAGAATAAAAGCCAGGGTTTTTTTTTTTTTTTTTTTGGGTCACTGTCTCTTAACACATCTCCAGAGTCTTTGTGAGTGGCACAATAAACACGGAAAAACATTTTTTTTTTTTTTATCTTCTGGCCTGCCTCAGAGTTTGGATTTATTTCAGAAGGGGGATGAATCAAAGCTGGAAGGGAGGATAATACATTTTAAATGATAATCTGCACGCATGAGGCATTTGATTAGAAAGTGTTGTGTGAGGACAGAATATTTAAAGATTAGTGAAACATCCTCAGATCAAAAAGTAAATCTCAATCCAAGGAAGCAAAACTGGGAGGGTATGGCGCTGTGGAAAAGTATTTACCCCCTTAGCGCTTTCTTCCGTTTTGCTTTTTGGTCATACTTATGTGTTAAATAAGTAAAACAAAACTTGGTTTTCAAAATCTGATTTAAATTATGAATGGGGGGGAAATATACAGCAACCAATCTGGTGATAATGTGGATTAGATGTGAGTAGTCAAATCTCACTAGTCAAGTTAGCCTGAATAGAGCTAACAAGCTATTTTTAAGTCTTTGGGTCTCCAGTGAACCAAAGCGAAAGCCTCGTCCACAAGGCTTTCACTTGTGGACGTTGTAAAACGTCCACAAGCGTTTCTATGTTTTCTAGAGAGATAAATCTTCCCAGCCCACCAAATTTACTCCAAACACATCAAGGATGTCCCAAACAAATCCAGAGCAACAGCTGAGGCCCTGCAGGAATAAATTGCCTGTAGGCTCAGTGTAAAATGAGCATCCTTTTGAAGAGTTCAAAGGCCAAAATCATTACTGACCAAAAGGCCTGCCGCACATTTGACAAATAATGTCTTGATGAATCCCAAAACCTTAGAGGAAATGTTCTCCTTTGCTACTTCAGGAAACTGGACAACTTGCTGCAATTAAAGGAACCATGAGTTCTGCTCTGTACCAGAAAACAAAGAAGACAAATGTCTGACCATCAGTTTTTGATTTTAAACTCAATGGCTTGGGTTAGGTCAAGTCCGCCATTGATGGGTTTAAAAAAAAAAGTCAAGGTTTTGGAGTGACCTATTCAAAATCCAAAATATCAACTGAGATGCTACTTGTGCTCAAAACTCAATGATTAGATTAAGATTACGAACTGATGGCTGTTCCTGGAACGATTCAGCAGTTTTTCTCTTCTAGATAATGACTGTCACTGTAGTTTGACTCTCAAGATCACACACATCTCTTTGTAACTCATTCTACGCTAATTACTCATATACTATTATCTTTCTTTAGTTAATGGCATGATGTGTTGCTTTTTTTGAAGTCTTTAGGCCTATTCCATGTTGTAAGACAGGTTTTCTTTAAGTGTTTCCTTCATTATTACCCATTAGGACACAGTTAAATTTGAAGTGCTTATTTATTTACAAAGTGGTGAAATACACTGCCGCTTTCTAGGAGGTTTTCTAAAACTAACGACAAAGCAGTCACACGGAGCACTCAAATGCGGTTTTTGACAGAATAATTTACATAATAAAAAATAGCCGTCAAAAAATAATACAGCAGTACATCTATGTTTGGAAAAAAAAAGCTAATAAATGTACAGTATTTTCCAAAGAATTGAGGTAGAGAAAGCACACACTGTTTGATGATGACATTTGACAAGGATTTTGTACAGGTCACAGCGGAGTTTAAAACGGGAGCGCAGTCAGGAGGGAAGTGACCGCATCCTGATTTCCACGTGGGGAGTGGAAACGTTTGTTGGCAAACGACCAGTGGAAAAACAAAGAGTCTCAGGAACAGACCGATTGTTCAAGTGGAAAGGTCAGGAGCTGCTGTGGAATGAGACCGACCAAGGCGGGATGACAAGAGTGAGAAAAACCCACAATATTAAGGTTCAGGACACAAACGGTAAATGAATGAGGTCACGTTCAGTTCAAGCGCGCGCCGCAGTGTTTGGCCAAAACCATGAAAACACTTCTTCATGATTGCTTTCTTTTTTTTTTTTTCCCTCCCCCGCAAATCCATGTTTTGGTTGATGTGCACGGTGACACGTGAGACAAATGTTTCATGCAGACACTCAACAGACCAGTCTGCTTCTTTTACAATAAAGAGCAATGCCATCATTAGACAGGACGCCTTATAACACCACTCCTCTCTTGTCTCCTTCATCTCAGCGACTGTTGTCGGTTCCTGCACCTTTTATGGAACTCCATGAGCGGTCCGATGTAAACGCTGCCACGGGAAACAAAAGGGCCGTGAATATTACTTACTGCAATCTTTTCTGAAGGTGTTCACTTATGTGCTAATGGAGAAATTGAGGAGGCCTCAAAGACACGGTGCCACAAAAACAAAACACTCGTCTCTATAAAACATCACTTCGGTTTATGTACAGAAATCTGTTTGGATGATTTTTGTTTTTGTTGTAGCTGAAAGCCCTAGGGTAATTGTTTTTGTTTACAAGTCATTTCTTTCTCTTGCTCCAACATCACACCATAAATCAGGAGCCAGGATGTAATTGTTGGCATATGCACAAAAGCTGCTTCAGTTTAAGTGGCCCATCAAGGATCCACTATGTTGTTGTTTTTTTTCTCCTAAAATAGAAAGACTGAGTCATCTGCAAACTGAAGTAATCCTGCTGTTTCCATGGCTTTGCGGAGGGGCTTAAGAGCGACCAGCAGTTACTTTCTCTTTCTGCCAGTCTGTGTCTTATCTACAGGCCTGCTGTGTGCGCTATGCCCTTTATAGGCAACAAGTGCAGTTTAAAAAAAAAAAAACTGGACCGCAAAGTTAACCGTCCAGGCTTCACACCTTCAGAGCCTCGTGAACCCCCACGGCAGACAGCCGCCGGTTGATGTTGCGATAGCGGCAGCGGAGAAGGTCACGGTAGGTGGAGCGCAGGTCTCGGTTGAAGAAGGCGTAGATGAAGGGGTTCATCAGCGAGTTGGCGTAGCCCAGCCACAGCAGCGTGCGCTCCAGCCAGATGGGCACGCAGCTGCACTCCACCCCGCAGATGAACGGCCTGGCGGTGGTCAGGATGAAGAACGGCAGCCAGCACACGGCAAAAACGCCCACGATCACCCCGAGCGTGGTGGCCGCTTTCTGCTCCCGCTTGAAGATGGAGATGTTCTTGCGCTCGCGGTTCAGCAGGCGAGACAAGGCGGCGCACTCCTCAGCCACGCCGGGCGGCTTCAGGCCCTGCATGCGGAGCGCCTCGTTGGCCACCGTCTCCAGGCGCTCGCGCCGGGACAGGTCCGTGAAGCGGTGCTTGGCGCCGCTCTTGCGAGCCGCCCGGAAAATCTTGTAGTACATGAAGAGCATGACCAGCATAGGGATGTAAAAGGCTACTGCTGTGGAGTAGATGGTGTAGCCAAAGTCTTGGCTAATGAGGCACACACCGGCCGTGTGGACGTTTTTGGCCCAGCCGCAGAAAGGTGGCAGGGTGATGGATGCTGAAACCAGCCACACTCCCAGGATCATTTTAGCCATCAGCTGGCCGTTCTGCCGAGCTGGGTAGGTGAGAGGCCGTGTGATCCCGAGATATCTGTATGAAAGGAAGCAGAAAAACATCAGGATTAATCCCCACATGGGGGTTTCAGCAACAGCCAAGACATTCATGACTTTTTCTTCTAAACTCTATGACCATGACATAGGTTTATCATTCTAGTTGCAATGCAAAAGATTTACCATTTGCTATATTTTGACTATAATGGAACTAATGACAAGATCTGTAATGAGAGGCATTTTATTTGAAAACCATATATCCATTAATAGCATCATGAAGACCAACCAAAGATGGCAGACAGACCAAGGATAAAGTGGAGAGGTCTAAAGTAGGACTACGAGCCACTCAGGGAACTCTCGACATATAAATGGAAGAAGCTGGTTTTTGACCGACATTGAAGTTTTGACCCTTACATTGCAACGTAATTAGCTAAAAGGCTCAAAGTCCAAGCAAACATCCAATGGGAAAGTTGTGGCAAAGCTCTAAAGTTGCTGTTCACACACACTTTCCATTCACGCTGAGCTGTATTGCTAAGAGAAAGGCCCCAAAGTTTGTCAGACAAACACTGAAGTTTGTGGTTGAAACGCAACAAAATGTTAAAAAGTGGAAAGGCTTTTATCATTGACACACACGAGGTCTTTCTGTATATGGTGATATTAAATGCATTTCTTTGAGAGGTCATAACTGTTGTCATAGCCTCAAGACTTATCCTCGCTTTACTCCGGCTCCTAGAGCTTAGCAGCAGGAAAAAGGAGCCATCAATCAAACAGGCAGCACAGTGGATTCAAATAGCAGCTGAGGGGTGTCAGAGGAATAAAAATAGGTGTGAAAAGCGCGGATATGTGAAGAACAGAGAAAATAGCCACTATTCTCACAAAACGGGAAGAAAAAAAAAATGTGTGTCAACTTCACACCATATTTTGGCTCAATGTCCGCATTCATCTAAAGCAGCGAAAGTGTCATTGATGAAAAGTTGTACATTTCAGGCTCTAAGCGCTTTCTTTGGTTTCTACTCTATTGTTAATCAAAAGATAAAGAAAGGCTTTAGAGAGCAAGAGGCAATTCCCCAAACCGCCCTCCACCTTCGTAGTACAGCGGAGATGCTATCGCCAGAGAGAAAATCAAACTCGGCTCAGTCAGCTTAGGGAAGGATTTGTGCTCGCGGGGAGAAGCTTTCAGACGTCGAGTTTTGCTCTTCCTTTGTACACGTTCAGTTCGCTTTGGTGCTTGTCACTCACACCAGGCAGCAAAAATTCACAGGACAAACACCGCTTGGCTGACGGGCGCCGGTCCAAACGCTGTATTTATTTCAACTTTAAGTGACGCATGCAGGCATCTCTGCCTGTGAACACGTGGCAGCTTGATCAACACATGGCTGCAGGATCATTTAGCGTGGGCAATATGGCTGCCATGCACCGCAGGTGAAAACATTTGCTTTTAAACACAGAAGCGAACACAGCCCAGCCCCCAGACATGAGAACATTTGACACTAGTCAGGCTGTTTTTTTTTCTTTTTTTTTTTTTATCAGCTTTACTCCTTCACTTCCTCTCTTTGACCACATGCATGTATAATTTGAAGGTCACCCAAAGCATGTGGCCTGCATGCCTTTCATATCAGAATACATCAGCATTGTCACCTGACAACAGATGAGACATCCATCATTTCTTTTTGTATAATACTTTAGCATTGCAGTTGCCTCTTTGCAACGTGCTTTAGAAATATAGGAAAAATCTTGTGCCATAAGACGACATACTGACTCAGATTTCCATTTAATCTCACATTAGTCATGCGCACATCCTAAAGATCCCTTGGCGCAGGTTAGCTGAGCAAAATGGGTATTATCTAACAGACTTAGCTTACACTGTGCTTAACCACATGTCTGAACAGTTTACTACATCAATTAAAATGCACTTAAGCCACGAAGAGGGAGGATAAAAATAGTCAGATGGACATTATCAAACAGATATGAGACAAACATGGGGATTGGCTCTCGTCAAGCTAAGGGGTTTCTTAGATATACATAATGGATTGCCAGAAAGCCTCTCTGGCTGCATTATTGAATGACGAGAGAGCTGTCTGTGGGGGTAATTTTGTGTCTGGAGCTGTGGAGGGCAGTTTTCCACAACTATGACTCATTTTCAAATTTGATTTGAGACTGTTTTTTTTTTTTTATCTCCCTAGGAAAAAGAAAAAGAAAAGGAATTTAATTGCCAACACTGGCTTTACAAAAAGGACCTCCACCAATTTGGCGTAACATTACAAACGCCTGGCTTAGAGCATGTTGGTGACACCTTTTGCTAAAAAGATAAAAAATATTGATTGTGTTCACCCTTCTTATATCAGGCTTGTTTTGTTTTGTTTTTTTCCAGCAGATCAAATAGACTGAAAGGAAATCGGGGATTTTTGTGGAGCTCAAATTGAATGTTTCCTAAAACTATTCCTGAATTATTCCTGCTTTCTGTTCAGCATCCACAGGCAGCAGGGAGTACTGTTTCTGTGAAGTGGTGTGTTCGGTCTGCGACAATGCCTACGTTTGTGCTAGGTGTGAAAGTAACGCCCACATAGACGGCAGGACCCAGGATTTCCCAGATAAGCACTGCAGACACACCTGGTCCTCCACATGAAGCAAATGAAAGTGTGATTCATCAAACCAGGGCAACATGTTCTGGTGATTCATTCTGATACTCGCCGTGGACCAGGGTCAGCATGTGCATGTGCTGGTGTAAACATTATGCCAGTGTTGATGCTCTTCAGAAGCAGCATTAGCTTTGAACTAGGCCTGTCGCGATAACAAATTTTGCCAGATGATAAATTGTACCAGACCTTATTGCGATAAACGATAATATTGTTCTCTTGATATGTTATATTTCAAGGAACATAATAGTACCAATGGAAGAATAACGCAACAACACTTTCTCAAAGATCAAAAAACTTGAAATTCTGATGAGCATGTAAACAGTGGAAGTGGAGGAGATTTTAAATATCCAAAATAAATAAACAAAACAACAGAAACAACAAATAAAATGAATTCTGAAGCCTCTGTAGGTGAAATAGTGAGATAGTTGAGACCAAAGCACCAGACTGAAGGCCAGTTTTGGTAGAAAGCGAGAGAAAAGAGAAAAAAATGAAGCAAATGCAAATTATTGAGTTTGTTTTAGTTTATCAAGCAATTAGATGATTAATTGTTTATAGTGACTGGCCTACTTTGAACCTTGTCCTTCACCTTTCAGTGGTCATAATATCATAATGTTATTTGCTCCTACTTTTTGCCATTTATCTGGCAAAACGAAGGAGCAGCACCATCATATGTTGAGGTTGTTCACCTCACAAAACATGTTTTATTTCAATTTTAACTGGACACAACCCTATGAGAAAGAGTTTTAAAAAAAACTGCTGGTGTGGTTTCCAAAATCTATGCTATTACTATTAGTTTAAGAAATAACAGGCTTTTTTTTAGCCTGTTATTTAAAAAAATAACAGCTGACTAAACAACATCATAATGTTGTTTGGTCATCAAAAACATACCCAGAGTGCTGCTTTGATTCTTTCTTTCCTCACTAGCAGCAGCAGCTGTTCATTAAATGAACTACCTCTCAGTTCATTAAATGAACTACCTCTCAGTGGGAACCTCCTAAGAACGTTTGCAAATGGCTTAACGGAGAAGTATTGTGATGACGTGCTGAAGGCACGCGTCAAATAGAGCAGGAGCTTCTTAAAGAGACAGAGTCCCAATTTCACCGCATCAAGTTGCGAGGTTCAATTTCTTTTAAGTTATGTTTGATATACACAACATTTTTATAAGAACTGAAGATAACGTAGTTACTCGATAGTGTTATATGTGCCTGGAAAACAAACAATATTACCTCTTCAAGGACATTAAAATAATTTCTCAAGGTGCGTACATCCATTTCATTAATGTTGCTTCGTCACACTGTCTTTGCTATCACTTCAAAATGTGCTGGAATTTTTTCTTTTTTTTTTCCCTCCATACCATATTTCTGCTGTGACAGGACACCTCACAGCAGAAGCTCATAATCAAGTCAAAAACCAGTGGCGTCCGATTATAATCACCTCCCATTAAGCAGCATGAGCGGAACCAGAGAGCGTGGCGAACACACGGGGGAGTTTAGAGGCTTGTTTTCAGATCTCCAGAGGATTTGGGGCATATCCGGCGCCACAGCAGCCCCCAGGGATTACCCAGCCACTGACAAAAAGCCTGGCCAAGCTAATGGAGAATTCCATTACTTCCGCCAGGCTGCCAGCCACAGCGCGGTAAAGTGAACTATTTTCTGCACTTTAAAGACAGTAAGAGGCCGTGGTGTGCAGCGGCCGTCTGTCATCACCAGCGGCACCTCGCGAACCTTTCATAGCCAAGAAGAGAGCACACACATTGAAATATTCAAACGGAGGAGTTGGTCTGGAGGGTGAAGTGAAAGATTTAGAAACGGGTTTACCAGAAAAAAATAAATACATAACAGGTTGGAGCAACAGTTCCCGTGGAAAAACGACGCTCATTTGTCTCGCTCGGAAACTTCCGCCAGTGGACCGGAGGATAATTCAAAGCAATTCATTCAGAAAGTCTTGTCAAGTGTTGCCAGGTTTCCTGTCTCTGCCGATCGCGTGTGAGTGAAATGGTCACAGAGATCCACACGATGACGGGAACTGCACCATTTTTGCAAAACGACCATCTCCGAAAATTCTGAAAAGCGCAGCTTGGCTGCTTTTTTTATCCATCACTCAGCTGCGGCTATTCACTGCTTTCATGCGTGATTTGTTTTATATAAAGTTACTGAGAGTATTGGAGAGGGGAGGGGGAGGGGGGGGGGGGAGAAGAGGAAATGTGAAAAAGCAAGTTTTTTCCGCTCACTTCATGGTCCAATCGAAAAGGAAGAGTGAAAAGAAACTTTTTTTTGTTTGTTTTTTTTTAATTGACGTTAATTTTTTATTTAGTATTTATTGGAATGAGTAAAGACTTAAAAGAATAGTTTCCTCTTTATATCTTAGATTACCAATGAGTAGTCTGAATCTATATCTGCAGTAGATAAGAACCAAGCTCTCAATCTGGAGATGTAGAGAAAGAATGAGAGACAGCCCGATCCCTCCACGGCTCACCAAAAGAGACACTTTCTTATTTTTTTTTTTTTTTTACCCCACTATCATCATCTTTGCATCAGCCAGTTACACAGTCTGGGGTTGTTTTCCTGCAATGTGCTTGCAATGGCATTGTTACCCATATCAGTGTATAAGAAGGTCCTAAACAGGAAACGAACCACGTTTTTGTCATATTCTTCCAGTGGTTCATAGTGATATAAATGAGATGTCAGATATAGTGTCAGAGAGATCACCGTTTTCGTTCACAGAGTTATAATGTGCTTCCCGTGGACACTGTTGACTGGGGGGAAAAAGACTCCAACAGGTTTAGTTTGGTTAGTTTTTAGTCAAAGTAGTTCTTCTCACAAAAAACATAAAGCATCATGGTAAGGAAACCAAACAAGCACAATCGCTCTTATCAAGTCAGCCATGTTTTAAGTCTGCAAGCTTAAGGTCTGTTAACCAACTGTCTCAGGTCTTGTGTTACTTTATAAAGAGAGAGGCCAGCAAAAAAACAAGAAAAGAATCATATTCTGAGCAATTAAGAACATTTACAAGATAATTACCAAAGTCTGATTTTCCAAAAGTACAGAAGCAAGGCCACGACAGGCTCATGATGCTTTTTTTTTTGTTGTTGTTAAAAAAAAACTTACAAGTTCTGAAGCTTTTCTGATGAATTTACTGCATGATCAGAGTTTGTTTTTATTAATATTCACCAGTTTCTGAAATTTATCCAAAGGTAAACACTGATGTTAACATACCAGTGCTTTTTGTAAATATTACCAAAAGAAATGAAGGGCCCAGTTTCAGGGTTGAGAACATTTGCAAGACACAACTTTCATATTGTTTGGTATGTTAGTGTTAGTGTTAAAGCTAAAGGAGAATATTTTTGAAGAAAGTAAAGTCGCAGCACCAAAACAGCCAAACATCTGACAAATATAGAGATGAATAAAAACGTATACTACTAAATGAAGCTAAATAGTGATCATGCAGTCAGAGGCCTATTCCAATTCGTTGCAAGACTGACTGCTACTGGAGATCCTTCTGGCCTTCAGCATTACCATCGACTCTTTGAAGATACTTGGATGATATGAGTTACAACATCTCATTTGAATTGAATTGATTCAAAACAATAAATTCTGCACCCTTTAGATGACATGAGGTCAGAATATTGTAGTAGCTTTTGTTAACCTCGCTAATCAAGAATTATAATTGCATATTGAGCCTCTTCTGCAGAAACTCCAGCTGAAAAAAAACAACTCATTATCTACAAAAATACATACTGCAGCACCCTAAATGTCACATGTGGGAAAGCAAAAGGGAACTACCTGTAAATACTGATATAAACCACATTATGCAAATGAGACACTTTTTAGTTTAATGTACTTACAACTTATTCGGTTTTGATGTGTAAGTGAGACACTGATGTAATACTTCAGGATTTTTTCTGCAATAAACCAGAATGCATTACAAATTTACGACTGGCACTAATGACTTAGTTTCTCATCTTCTTTTGGATTTCTTAAGAAATGGACACGATGCGATGCGTTGATCGTACATGTCTGTCAAATAAATTAGTCATTTTACAAAGATTTCGTTTTTCCTCAAAAGCACAGGTTGGCTTGGATATCTTGTTCCTTTAAAGTACCGTATAAGTTGTCATTTTAAGGGTGCATTTTGTTTTTGCTTATCTGAAATATTTAAGTGACAAAAAGCAGAAGAAACAACATGTCATTCCAGTGATCTGAACATGATTCAAAATCAATAGGGACATAATTTTGAAACGAGCTGAGCTCACTGACTCATGCCACACTTAAAAGATTCTCAAACAGCAACATTAAAATCAGAACACAAACAATTGCAATAGCTACATAATACCTGAAGTCTGAAATGGAAAGAATATAAGAATTTAAAGTAGCTATTTTCCCAAACTTTATTAACCTTGAAGTCCTCTAGCCTGCTTCCAGGAGTTACTTTTTGTAATCACTTCGCTAGATTTAAAACCTCTGACCAGATGCTTGTTTCCTACATGTTCCTACATTTTCATTCTTCACAGGTGGCATCTCCAAATATTACAATTTGCAGCGTCCTCTCGATAGAGTTGCATATTTACACTTTCTAACGTGACAGTGAGCGTTTTACAGTGTCAGAAACACACCTAGATTCACAAAGCGGCTGCCATGTCTCTGCATTGTAAAGGAGTTTATGACGTCTGTTTTACCCTCCTGTTAATTGTTGAAAAGCACCAGAGTGGGTATTTTATGGCCTTTCCGGCATAACTCACCACCTGCCAGTTTGGGGAGAAGCTGCTGGCTCGCACCGCATTAGAGATGATAGGCAGCTATTAGTGCCACAGTGATAAATTGATTTCCCCTCCCAACAGTGGGCATGTCCATCCCTGTCAGAGCTGCCCGTCCTTGGAAAACAAAGCACTTACCCTACAGCCTCGACACAAGACGGAGAGAACAGGGTAAAAGAATGGAAGATGACAACTGAGCATTACGCTTAAAGACAACAACTCAAGATGATTCCTCTATCTTTGAGGCGCAGATGAAACTTTCTGAGAAACAAACAACAGCTCGACTCAAGGGTGGTTCTGAAGGAGCGTGACGTTCTATCACTGCTCTGGGAACAATAGCTTTTATTCTGACTGGCCTTTTTCAGCCTCGGCTTGTGAAGCCTGCCATTACTGTTCAATGCCGGCTGAGACACATCATTTCAACTGGAATGATAGTGCACGCTTTGGGATAATCACTCGTGGGAGGCCCTCTGTGTTGCATCATTCCCAAATCCAGCATTAGAAGGATAATCAAAAATCCATTTCATTTATTTTTAGGATGCGCCTAAATAGCCTTTTGGGGGCTGTGAGGGAGGGGAGTCAAAAATGGACTTCATTCCTCGGAATAATATGCCCTTTTGACAGTCTGCTTTTAGGGAATTAGCTGCTGTCAGGATACTTCCTGTTTTAAATTGCTGTTTTTTTATGTGTCGCTGCAGAACCTTGATTCGGTTTCTGTTGGGTTCTAATCTTTTAGCCCTCCGATTCATTGTAATGCTAATTTTAATCAGTTATGTGTTCTGCATTCAAAGCAGAAGAAAGACTAATTATTTCCCGCTGTATATGTTTTATATAGGGCTGGACGATTAAACCATAACGACATTTGTCACGACAGACGGGTGAGCAATATCACTAGAAGAGACGGCCGACAAAATTTTGATCATTTCACCGAACTACGATTCAGAACCACACGGCATTCTGGGGGATATAAGCAGAGGAAAGGCTTTAGCTGCTCAACCACTCATGGCTAGCTGAGCTAGGCTAGTGTAATCGACTAGCTCGCTCACTCTTTGATAAGTTAGCTAAGCTGTTGAGTAAATTGGGCAGCAGCAGCTTCACGTTGCCCCCAACATACTTCTCTGAGGTCAGTGCAGACCCAATGCAGACTCAAAGAGGGACGTACACACAAAGGTAAATTTTTCGCTTAGCTCTTAGCTTGACGACTGCTTTGAACTGACAGTTTTCCGTGGGGGAGAAGAAATCAGGCTAGACGCCCAACTAGCTCATCAAACTTGTTAGTGTCTATTCAGATTGTGGGAAATGAAGGAATTTCTCACCTACAATGCAGGCAATTGTTACCCTCGAATATGAAATCTCAACCGACCACAGATGGTGCGCAGTATGCAGAATACACACAGTACTCCTGAGTATTTGGGGGCAGTCTCATGTTTCGCCACCGTGCCCCAAGACTGCTTAAAAATGATATCATGATATCACTATTTACATCAGCTATTGCTGATCTAACAATGTTAAGCACTCTCTCCTTGTCTTTTTAGGCCTGAGTCTGTCCTCTATTATCATCAGACATTGACAACATATTAGCTGTGACCTTTTCTGGTGTTTTGACCTTTCTCTGTCTCTCACGGTGACAACCTGCTAGAGCCTGTTAGCTCATTTGGTCCTAACAAAACACTTTGAAAGCTCTCACATCATTATACACTTTATCAAATGATTGACATCACTGCCACATATAAAGTCATGAATTTCCTTTAGATGGGGGCCTGAGAATCTAATCTGAGCTAAACTGTAACATCTGCTTTATCATGTCTATCGTGTAAGCATTTAATTACAGATCCATGTATTTTTAAAGCATTCCAGGTAATGATTTTATCATTTGTGGTAATAAGTCACCACAAATCAGTGCATAATGGTCAAGTGGAAGACAAGGATATGTAGTTTTCAAAGCTTTTTACAAACAGCAATCTGAAAAGAGAGGTGTGGATCTGTATTTAACCTCCATTTGCTCTTAAAACCCAAAATAAAATCCACCATTAGTCACCATAATTACAAAAGAGGTCCAACTGTGTAATTTAATCCAAATATAAATCCTTCTGTTCCGTGTAAGGCTCAAAGGTTTGTCACAGAAAATTAGTGACCAAAAAGCATCATAAAGATTACAAAAGATAGTTCAGATATTAAAATATGGAGTAAAGTAAAACAGAAAAAGGTTATAAAACAATATCCCAAGCGTTGAGCATCTCACAAAACCCTAAGCAGAACTACAGGTTCAAAGTTCAATTAGTTGTCATGTCACTGGGAAGTTTCAAAGGAAAGAAGTCCTGGCTAAAGCAGCCACAAGGCACATTGGCAAAACACGCAACAAACGACACATAAAAAATGTTCATATACATTCTTCCTTTCACTTTACGGTTTTGTATTACATTGTGTTGAGCTATCCTGTAAAAGCCCAACTTCCTTGAAGTCTGTGGTTACAACATAGCACGCTGTGAAAAACTTCTAATGTACCGTCTCAACTCATTAACAAAACCTACTGCAAGCTTTACAAAAAGATGAGAAGAATGTAAAAATCCCACCAAATACAGGGAAAACAGCTTAACTTAATTAATCGAACAGAATTTGTACAGTCATTACCCGAGTTGCTCTCTAATGTGTCTTGACTCACATAGTGTCACTTAGGCTGTGTTCACTTTAAAAGTCTGAAATGAATAATTTCAGATTTTTCCCACAGATGCGCCCCTATCCTGGGGATGTGCGGGCGCAGAAAGCTAATTGACAATTTAAAATATTAAATCCAATTTGTATCTAGTTTGTGGCTCAATAAAACATTTATTTGACACAGGGCTATTAATCTTGTATTTTTTTTCACATGCACGAGCAGATTGTTTTTGTTTTTTTTTGTTTTTCATTAACCAAATGGCACAGCATTAGCATAGCTACTTACATATTAGAGGAAAGTCATTTAGTTTCTGTTCTCCGTCACAATTTGCTCCTACATGAACAAATGTTTGTCATCTTCTGGAGCTCAACGTCAGCCACAGATGCAATTGGTTTCATTTTGTATTTCTGCATGGCCGACAAAGACGACACATTGACTACATGCATATGTGTCTGTTGGAAGGAATCATTCATAGAAATGGTATTGGTAACTAGTTTCTTTTAATAAATACAGATTTTATGCTTCAGCTGGTTGTGAAAAAGCATTTTAAATGCCTAACATACCCTCACAAGTCATTTTATTATAGTGCCCTTTTGTCTTACAAATTGATTTAATTCTTAAAGAGCGCCATCTATCTCTCTTTTAAGGGACAGCTTAAAGCATGGCTGGTTAGTAATCAACACTGATCACTGAACCTTAGGTACCTGTGACAAATTTTGTGTTTTGCTATCATTTTTGCAACAAATATTGTTTTGTAAACATTTAAAAGAAACAAAAACAAAAAAAAGTTTTCCAACTGTATAGTTTGGATTTGTATGCATGTTTGTATCTTGTGCTTGTTTAATAGGACTGGATGGACATTAGCATTTTGCTAAATATAGTATATTTACAACAGCATTGTACGTTCATTAATAAGTACTGTCCCATTTAATAAAATCAATCAATCAATCATGAGTCAGAGACATTCTGCTGAGATCCTGGCCTGTATTATTAGCATGATAGCATCACCCATTCTCACCAGGAGAGGACCTTAATCTTTTAGATTAAGGTCATGTTCAAACAACAGTTTGAGATGATTTGGGCTTTTTTATATTATTTTTATTATCTTGTTGAAAGTAACCATGACAAGATGGGCACACTGTTATAAAAGGATGCACATGTTCAGTAGGATCAATAAGATGGTCCAAGGTGTTTCAATGAGTTACAATTACAAGGCCCAAAATGTGTCAAAAATGTATCCCTCACACGACGAATTACCGCAAGGCAACATGACTTAGTTTGTGCCAAATTCTGACCCAACAGCGGAAATTGAGATTCATCTGACCTGGCAGTATTTTTCCAAACTGTTACAGTCCCGTTTGGTGAGGCTGTGTAAACTGCGGCCTCGGTTTTCGGGTTTTAGCGCCCCTGGAGTGGCGTTCTGCTGCTGCAGCCCTGCTGCTTCAAGGTTTGATGTGTTGTGCATTCAGAGACGGTATTCTGCGAACCGTCTCTGTTTGCAACAAGCAGTTACTCACGGAGCTGCTGCCGCTCCATCATCTCAAACCAGTCAGCTCATTCTTCTCCGATCTCTGACATCAAAAAGGCATTTTTGTCCATACTAATGCCGCTCAACAGACACTTCTTCATTCTCTGCCCATTCTCTGTAAACCTAAGAGATGGTTCCACGTGAAACTCCCAGTAGATCGGCCGTTTCTAAAATAGACACCAGCAACCATGCCATGTTCGAAGTCCTTTAAATCTCCTTTTTATTCCTACTCCGATGCCCTGTTTGAGCTTTGGCAGGTCTTCTTCACTGGATATTTCTGCCCAATGCTCCGAGTTGTTCACATTTGACTGGCTATGGCTAAACTAAAGCAGTCTGAACCCAGCCTGCTATAATTATCAATTTTCTCTTTAGCAATCTTAGTTTGCATCTTTGTTAGCAACAGCTATTTTTCCGTTGTGTCTCAGGTCTTTCGTTTGACGTACAATAGCAATGCATCCAGTGCATCTTGAACTGAAGTCAGAGTGTTTTCCTGTAAGCAACGAGAGCGTGTCTCCATTAGTGAATCCAAGCACCTCTTCACACCATCTACTTTGAATGGATTTTTGCCTGCAGGTTTTGCATTTCCTGTTCTGTGTCAATTGTTAAAAGGTGTTTCTCTATGGTGGCAGCCATGGCGACCGCATTTGTGTTAAAGGCACAAGGCGTCTGCGTGCCTCTTTCTCTTTAAAAAAAATTAGATTTCTATAAGCGCATGCCGGCAGCTGTTTTGTCTTCATTTTATGGTGACGGGCTAGCCCCAAAAATTATGTTTTCGCTTTCTTTTTGTGAACTGGAACTCTGCGAAGCCATTTAGTGAGACGCCAAAGCATGCTATGAAATATTAATAAATTTGCTCAGTTCCTCTTCAGTGTTATCCAGCGACTACATGTCTGAAAATGGGGGGCTGGGGGTGAGAAAGTACGTGGTTGGAAGTCTGTCTTCTTCTCTTTTTCCTGTCATGATGATGAGTGAGCGTGAGGGCGAAGAACACACACCCTCCCTCCCCCCCTTTATCCGTCACCTTCCCAGAAACGAGGGAGAAAGAGAGAGAGAAAGAGAGAGAGAGATTCTCAAAGGACACCTCGGACGCCAAATAACCTCAGAGGAAGTCGCCGGTGTGAGAAGGGAAGTTTTTTTTTCTGCACTTCTTATTTCACTTCTGACCTTTTAGTGGGGGTAAAAAAAAAGTGTATATATATATATATATATATTTGAACAGTTTTTGTTACCAAGGATACCACAGCCAACTCCACTTTTTTAGCCCGCTCACTTTGCTTCAATTTGGCATCTAGACTGTGGCTAGTACAGCTGAAGTAGCTATACAGCCCATTATGTGTCATCATTTCATAGCTTGGCAAATGAAAAGGGACATCGAGGAGGATCCATAGCCAACTTCGTCCACAGCTGAAACTAACGTGCAACATAAAGGCAACTGTTTGGGGCGGGATGTGCTTTATTTTTGCTCTTGTTTTTTGTTTTTTATGTTTTTTTCCGACATCCCTCCTTTAAAGTGACCTTTTGTTTTTGGGGACATGTAAATATCAGATCTGTAAAAGCCCAGTTGAGCATGAGAGGATGCTGCTAATAATGCCACTGATATTCAGAAAGAAGAAAGAAACCAAACATTGTGAGAAAAGCCTTAACGTCCATGTTCAGGTCATCTGTGATGTCTGGGGAAAACGAGCGCAAATTATTTTGCATTACTTCGACAGAAGCCATGGATTCATAGTAACCTTCGCGATAGTAAATAGAAGTATGCAGCACTTTTGATTCCTCATTTGGGATGGAAAAATGTTGCTTTAAAAAAAGCTTCAAGAAATAAAAATCTCAAAAAAAGTGTGGCATACATTTGTACTTGTCCCCTTTTCCTCTGATACCCCTAAATAAAAGTCAGAGTGTTCGGAAGGTTAGCGAATGACGTCTACCTGAGTGAAATCCCATCTCAGTATGAAGCTGCGCTGTGACGATCGAGGAACACAACAAGGCGGGTCAGGGAGAAATATATGAATATGTTTAAGGCACAGTTAGGTTATTAAAAAAATATAGTCCTCGCAGAGCGTCGTTCAATCCATTATTCAATATGGCGCAGCTGTGAACCTAAAAACACAAGGCAATCCACCTAAGCATGGAGGCCGAGCAGGGAAGGAATTAATCAGAGAAGCAGCCCAGAAGCCAATGGTAAATCAGGAGGTCCTGCAGAGATCAATAGCTCGAGCGGGAGAAGCTGTTGACAGCACAACAGTTCTGTTTGTCAAGCGCGGTGCAGATCAGGACTTCATGGAAAAGTGGCAGGAAGAAAGCCACAGCTATTCTAGTTTGGAGTTTGCTGGAGGCCACGCAGGGGATTCAGCAAACGCATAGAAGAAGGCGCTCTGGTAAAACATCGAGACAACGGGGAATTGACGGCGTGCCCCGTCTCTCTCCCAACGATCCCTGGAGATGGGCACCAGCCCCTCTGTGACCCTGCGAGGATAAGCAGCCGATACAAGATGAATACTTAGAAAACATATTACTCCTACTTAGCAATCATGCGTCATTTGTGTTGGTTTATTATATTCAATCTCATTAAAACACATTCAAGTTTATTGCTGAAAGTTGATAGAATGTGGAAATATTAAAGGGTGCAAATACTCGGCAAGAAACTGCAAAAACACAATAATCGATTTTGATATATATTTTCCATCTGTTGACATCTTCCAAGCACTTTTTTCTACATTCGCATTGTATTTTGTTTTACATCTGATTGATAACCGATTAAAAATATTTTACTGACTCTTGTAAAGAGTTTCCTTTCCCAAACAGGATAATAAAAGCACTCTGACATCCACTGTACTTTGCTAGCTGGCGTTAATTGCCATGTTTTTCATAGTTGTTATAAAACCATGACATCGACGGAAATATTTGTGGATTTTTTACTGTGACGAGCGGTGCCAAACATGCGGCCGTGCATGCTAATAATAATAACAATCTGCCAGTGTAGGTCATTTATCCCGTTCCTCATCGTGTCTTTACCAGCAATGCACCGGAGATCTGGGAAAGATTGTGATCTGCTAAATGATTAATTGGATCTAAAGTATGCCTTCCACATCCTGTCCAGTTTGTCACTTTAATGGAAAATGTGCACTGAGGTATAAATCAGTCAGTATCCTGCAAAGGCACATTCTGATAAAAAAAAAACACAAATGAGAAAGTACGTGCAGCTAAGACCCGAAGTCTCCAACAAACGATGAGCGGATGGAGCAGCGTTCCCACATCTATCGGCCAGCGAGAGATTTCAGTTTTCTAGGTCAAGAAGAAGAAAGTTTATCTAACACGTGTATTTTTTCCCAGATGTCAAGCGTCTAAAGGAGATATACGTGGGTGGAATCGATGTTCAACGTCTGAACAGTGGATAATAGCCGCACTAAAAAAATATGAGTAACGGACAGAAAATCCACTATGGCTGTTTATCTTGTCTGTCGTCAGAGAGGGAGAGAAAATATTCCTTTGATGTGAAGCAACTTTGTGATGACGGAAGCATATGCAAATGTCTGGCATCACCAGTCTTCTTCAGGACATTTCCAGAACATATCTCTGCCAAGGTACACACGCAAAAAAAGAAAAAAAGTGCCATTAAAGCTGTGTAAACACAGCTGTGACGACAAAGTAATAGCCGTGATAATCAGATCGCACGACACTCTAAAGTACACAGGAGCCGTCAGAAACGTCACTATCGCATCAGATAACGTCAGACAGAAAGGAATTATTCTGCCATGTACTGCTTATGTACAGTTTGAAACATATTTACTCATATTATGTAAAAAAAAAAATACATCTTTCCTCATTGTCTGACACAACATCAGACTAAACACAAAATGTGACCAATGTGCAGTATTTCAATTGCATTTAGATTATTTCAAGATGAAATATCAACGACTGTGTATTTATTCAGACAATGAAGTTTAGTGTATTTCTTAAATGCATGTTGTTTATCTTCATATGTGGCCAATTTATCCTATATTTATTCTCTATTTTTGTTTTCAATTTTTACTATCCTTCAGTTAAAGAAACGCACAAAATTTCAATATGCCTGTCCCATAATGTGTCTGCAGAAATGGTAATGAATTATATTATCTTTTCGAAACATTTCCAGTTTTAGGTCAGCTAAGTTCAAATGCTAGAAAAATAAGGAAAATGTGTATATATTTTTTTATTTTCTGCACATTTAGAGGTCACATACATTGCTTCAGTATTTGTTATAATCTCCTTTTAAACTTTAAAACTTTGGGTTGCATCAGCTCAAAGGAGAAGTCTTCAAAAATGAAGACATTTGTCCTTGATTAGATTTGCAAACTAATATATCTGTTCCGATGTTGCTTTGGCCTGACTGCAACAGAAACAAACTTTGGAATGTAAAATGATCCGTCTTTATTGTGACATGTAGTGAATAATAAAACAAGAAACTCTAACAAAACCCCAAACAGAAAAAGTTGGTAAGGAAAAATAAAACAAAACTGTTGCCTTTTCAAAGGCTACTGTAGCTGCACTCAGCTGTATAATGCAAAATCACCTCAATCTGAGAATCTTTGCATTTCATTTGGTTTGAATAATATTCAAATTACCCATTTACACTGGGCTGGACATTATGCTTCATCAGTTAAACCACATTCAGGTGGTTACATGAGCAAACAAAAGAGACAAAAAAAAACTTTTGGTTCGCTGTAAGAGATATCTAAAATTTTCACTGACCCACCCACTGACCTACAGAGGAACAATAAATGCAAAACACACATCTCTTTTTCTCACAGGAGCCCTACCTTTGTATACCTTTCAAAGATACACCCACGCAATCCACCAACACATGCAAAAAAAAAAAAAAACTGAGCTCTTACAAAGTAATGAGTCATTTAGCAGCCAAAGTGTATTTTGTGTCCTCTTCTGATTATTATATTTTGGAGCTTTAATAAAACATCATATCTATTAGGAAAATGAATGATATGATATCAGACATTGTTTGACATGTTTCCAACCTGATATGGATGGTGTTGCATTTCAGTAAATAAAGAATTACCAACACTATTTTTAAAGTAAAGCTTACATCTGCATCTCAATGAAAGAGAACATCTGGTTCATGTCAGAAAGTCGATTCAAAAAGGGAAACACATATTATGCAGGTTCAGCACACACAATTATTTCATAAACGCAGGAAGAAGTTTCTAATGAAATCAGCTCAGTACTTGGTTGAAACAAACGACACCATTCCAGTGACTCTGGAAGGCCAGGTTGCTTCAATAGAGGCCTTCAGCTCAGGCTAACTGTAAAGAAAATGGATGGACGGACGTCATACAAATGTGTGCAAATCTTCATCGAAAAAGCTGAATTTTGCAATTGTCATGTTTCTATTAGCTAAGAAATTGAATTAAAATCACACATGGATATGCAGTGTCATTATAAATGATGCAGCGATGGATGGAAACCATTACATGAGATATATTCATTACGAGGAGCTGGCATCTTATTCAGGCGTCGGAGCCACAAACCCCTCATACTTGGGAGCGGCTACGTATGCAGCGTTTTGGAGAAATGGTAGCCAACAATTTTACAGAAGAGCTGTGGATTCAACACGTCCAAATGACACACAGCTTTTACTGACCTGTGTGATGCTGTCAGAGGTCTAATGGAGTCAGCTGCACATTGTCCAGAAAAAAAACATCATCATCCTCTTTGTCGTTTTCGCCAGTAGTAACATCCAACAGTTGATCACGTGACTCGTGTGATGCGATACAAGTGTTTCCATTGCAGTTTTGCAAAATACGGCAATTCCGATACAACTGAAAAACCACCTCATCCTATCGCAAAAACACAAGTTTTCGAAATTGCAGATTTTCCATTAAGCAAATTTATTTTCAGAATTTCATTTGTTGTCACTGGAAACGCAGTCATTGGCTGATTTTGAATGCACCCAAATGGCGTCACAGCAAAGTTGCTCCAAAAGCATGGAGACCATTTCACTTGAAAAGGATGAAATACTTTCAACATTGTCAAACAGTCGACCACACAGCATGCAACGGATCTGCTCGAATGTAAAGAGTTTGATACGTTGCGGAGAGCTTCGAGCACAGCATCTCAAATGCCACAAATGTCCTGGGTGAGATTACACTCCTTAACATTAGCGCCATAGTGTGTGAACAATCTCCATCTCATATAGACATCTACAGTCGCGTTCAGTAAATAAGGAAACGGGTTCTGGTGAGGCTCATTCGTCTGATTAAAAGCACCTTTTAAAAATACCTCATTGTCTTCTTCCTGACAGTAGATCCTCTGGTTTATTTCAGGCAGTTTGTTCACTAATCAAGCACAGTGACAGTGACAGCCTGGTCATTAAAGCAGGCGTTGGTACCTTTGCACTGCCACTTCTGACATTGTCTGTGGCTCAGAAGTGGCTCACCACAAGAAATGCAACTCTTGTAGCTCATGTCCTGGGTGCGTTTGTTTGTGGTGTCTGCAAAGATCTCTGTACTTTCCACTGATGTGGTTGAATTCAGCGCTCTGTGAACAGCCAGCCTTTTTAGCAACAGCCCTGTGTGGCTTACCCTCATTCTGCAGGGCGTCAACGGGGTTTCATTTGCTGCTGTAAGCAAATGTAGCTGTATGTATTAAGAATTAAAGGCTCCATCCGCGCAATAACTCAAAGACTTCTCAAATCGCAGTAGAAGGAACTGTCTGTTTGCCGATTAGGATAAAATCATCTGCATGGATCTTATGCTTAATAATGAACAGAATTCTTTTTTATGTTTTAAATCCTGCTTTGTGGGACTGTTATTAAAACTAGAGCTGTTACCAAGAAACACACATTAAGAAATTCATTACTTTATATAAACCTACTGGTGTCACATCTTTATATGCATCCCAGTGCTGTATCCTAAAAAAAAAAAAACCTGTCATGTCAATCTTAGTGGGTTGCCACAAGTGACAAATGTTTTGCTCTGCAGCAGTGAACGGCTGTGAACCAAATGCAGGAACGGATGCTGATCTAACTGATGGTTCAATTTAGTTGATGACTTGATTTTCACAAAACGAATGGCAGAGATGTTCAGGTTTTCCTAGATCTCCTCGCCATTGTACGGCAAGCGGGCCGCCATGAATTTTGTATGTTCAGCGTGGTGTCTGGCTTGATCCGCAGTGACAAGCTCTGATCTCTGAATGAAGGCAAAAGCTGGATACGAACACAAAGCACGGCGGAGAAGCTGTGGAGGAGGTGCATAACAGGTGAAGCGAGAGTTTAGCCCCCCCGGATTTGACAAACATGGCTAATACCGCGAGCACCTACAGTTTTTAATCCTAAAGTAATATTTTAAGCTGATCCCGTTCACATGAAATATTTGTTAGTAAAATCACAGCATGCTTTTGAGGCTGACTGATAATGGCATAAGAACTTTTCTGCTGGGTAAATTCTGGTGAACACTTCAGCATGTCATTATGTTTAGCATCATGCATGCAGTCTTAAATTTTTGCAGATTAGTCCAAACAAGGTCATAAAGCATAATAATATCAATTAATAGCTCAGTTTTTATAGCTTAATAGTGTGTGAGTTGTGTTTTTTTAAGACTTGAAAAGTATCTAAAGGATAACTGTTACAAAATCCCTCTATCTCTCTAAAGACTGTTTTTGTTATAGTGTGCTGTGCAGCTGTATTCACCCCGGTGACTGTGAGTCAGTCCTCTGCAGAACCATGTTCTGTACAAAATAGCTCAGGTTCAGTCAGATGGATGGTTGTGCCTGTTAGCATCAATTTTCAAGTTTTGCCACAGATTCTCTCTTGGATTTTAGGTCTGGACGTTAACTAGGCCAAGCGAACACTTGAATGTGCTTTGATCGAGATTGTCCCATTTCAGGGTTGCTGTCCTGCCACAGTCTCAGGTCTTTTGCGACCTTTGGCATGTTTTCATCCATGCCGGCCTCGTATTTAACGCAGCGACCACCATGTTTTATCAAAACGATGGTGTGTTCACGTTTACATTAAGGAAATAAACTTCTTAAGGCTTTTTTTTTTTTCAACAGTAGGCTGTCAGTTTAAGTAGACAGATGGTAATATGGAGGACCATGCCTTGGTAAGTTTACAGTTGTGCCAAAATCTCTCTACTGTCAGACAGTGGATTGAACAGTGTCCTGTGAAAGGTTAAAAAGTTGACATTTGTTTATAACCTAACTCCGTTTTAAATTTGTGAGAACTTTAACTGTAACCTGCCTGTCATGTTTTCTGTGGAACTCTGAGGCTTTCACAATGCAGCTGTATTCTCTTAGAGAAAATTAAATACAAGGGAAATCTGTCTACTGACTTGGGTAATTGGTGGTGCTGGATTTTGTTTACAGGTGTCAGAGTAAAGGGGGCTGAAAACAAATCAACGCTGTGCTTTGCAGATTCAAATTTATGAAGAATGGTTAAAAACCATGCGTCACTTTCCTCCCACTTCACAATTACGCACTGCTTTGTATGGATCTGTCGCACATCCCAATAAAATACACTGAAGTCAAAACGTAAGAAAAAGTTCATCAGGTGTGAATATTTTTGAAGGCATCGTTTTGGATTCAATGGGAGAAGGATGTCCCTTTTTTCTTTTTTTTTTCAAGGAACATAGCTATTCATAAGTTGTCCTGACCCAGTTAGAAGTCCGCTCTGGGGGTCTCTGTCTTGCTCAAGGGTAGTTTGGCAGTGATGGGTATACTGAAACTTAATAATAAGACATTGCCCCTCTGGATACTCCACTATATTTTCAGCACCTACCTGGTCTGAGCACAGGGATAAAAAAAAAAAAAAACATCTGGAAAGTCACATTGAACCACAATCAATAATTCATTTCCATCATACTGTATAGTCTTGGGCATTGCATGGAGAACTAATTGACAATTACAATAGAGTGATCCACATCAGTGAGCGTATATAAGGGGATACAGAACAGCTAATTAAAATATGCCTCTCTAAACAGGGTGCTTTTAGTCCCTGTTATCCGCTCTGACTTTGCAATCTTTTTGCCGATACAGACAAATTCTTCATTCACGCGTACGTTAGTCAAAAAGCATACAAATGTACACCAATGACCTGTAATTTTTTTGTGATTTGATTTTAATTTTTCTGTTTTCAAAGCACTTGTTTTGACAATCTTCCTAAATATTCAGTTCATGTGCAGATAAACTGGATGCCAGAGCTTAAGTTAAGTTGTATACTTTATCTTCATCTACTACGGCATCAAATTGCTAAATGTTTAGTATATATTATCTGTGGCCCACAACTTAATGTGTGTTTGTGCATGTCTGATTGTAGTCTATCAGCTCTGTCAACAGGAAACCCATTATCCTACTGCTTAGTAAATGCCTTTTGCAGCTTTGTTTAATCTTAATGAGTAATGGACCCTTCCCTTTGCCGTACCAAAAACAAAGCATGATTTATACTGCACTAAAGTCACCAAGTACTTTGCCCTTTTCTGCTTCCTGTCCCCTGAGATCGCCAGGTAAACAATGTCACGGACCAGGAATAGGAAAGCCAAACTGTGTTGAAATGCACATAAAATTACAGCACACCAGGTCGACTTCTGACGTCTTATTGTTTTCTCGCCCCAGTTCACAAAACTCCATCTGTAGATTATTACAGTAGCTTTAAAACTGAATCTTCAAACTGAGAGAACATATTATTACGTTAAAATGCTATTATTCCAACCTTTGAGTCAGTTTAATTCAGCTGCGGTCCAATATAATGCAGGGCTTGGTTTGGCTGGAAAGATCCCAACTTAATTTTAAATATTATTCATGCAAGTCATGGCAATCCTAGGTGTTTAAACAAAAAAAATAACCTGACTTTTCTTTCTTGGGCCTTGCAGGAATTCCCCCTTGTATAGGCTTTGATACTTAAGAATAACTTTGCACATGTTCACTTCAGCTACTTGTGCTGTAAGGAAGCTTTGTGTTTATTTTTGGCTCCATACGATCGGATGGTGGAGGTTTTTCTCCTTGTTGTCAGTGGCGACAATCTTTGATGACATGTGGTATGTAGCTTTTTGTCAAGCGACCCCCGTTGGCCAAGTTGGCAGAATGAGCACTCGCCGAATGGGGCCTGTTTGAATATGGAAGTAAGGTAACAAACCTGTTAGCGGAAAATGGGGAAAGCGTCGGTGCTTTCTCCGCTGACTATCTTCCTTCGGACAAGATGATGGGTAATTTATAGCAGCAGGCACATGTGCAGCAAAGACATCCAGCAAAGATAGTTTTTTTTTTTTTTTGTTGGACGGTCCCCATGGCAACACCTCTGAATCAACTGAATTATCTGGACGTCCTAGTGGGCTGAAAGCTCACGTCTTTTCATTCAGAAGTCAATGGAGTGGGACTACTCTGAGATGCCTGGTTTAAAACTCCATGAAGTAATAACATCATGGAGACTACCGCCGCTCATTAGCTAGTACAACTGGTTACCATGGAAACTGAATGCAAACTGGTGGATGGGTGTGATTGCAGACCAACGAGTTACACTGATTTGTTATTAGACAACTGCTCCTGCTTCTTGGGCATCAAAAGATGTAACGGGTGTCACTATCCTACCGACGACTGTCTAATCTTCTACAAGACAAACAAGACTTACAGGGCACAGAATATGACAGATGTTAAAGATGTGCCTAAACAATGATGGAAACTTCAAGGAAAGAACTAACAAAATGCAAAAAACTGACATCCTATCAACAACCATCCTTTCTGGAGCCAGAGGTCAATGGGTCAGAGGTGGGTTACACCGCATTCTGCTCACCAGACTGTTACAGACACACAGGAAAGACAGTCACTTGAACAATCACGCCCAAGGACATAATGTGTGTAGACATTTAAACAGTAAGGGCTGTGATTCAAACCTGAAGATCCCAACATAAGCTTTTTATTTTCCTTTTCCTGGAGGCCTCTGGTGTCCCTAAATTCTTGAGCTTCTCTGGCTACTGACAAAAATGCCAGGATGAGAAGATTTGTGATTGATTATTAGATGTGCCCCACATTGTCGCTGATTAAGGAGAACTTCTATAAAGTAAGAGTGTCTGCCTGGTAATCAGACAGTCCTGGGCCTGAATCCCAGCAGCGTCTAAGCTTGGTAATTTTCTGATAAAAATGTGAAGCCCTACTGCTACTTCGAAAGGTTTTAAAAGATTTGAATGTTTGCCTTACAGTTGAAAGTCCAGGGACTCTACCCAATCTTTAGTCTATTGACATTTTGAGACCTGGAATAATCCATCTTTATGTTCCATAACGCCTAAAGTGTATTTATTTTTTTTAAGGGAATCAATGTCAGGGCCATAGTTAATAGTGGCTTGCTCCAAAATAAACTGCTTCAAATTGCAGTCACCTAAAAATAGCAACTGCCAAAGGACAATCACTGTCACAACACTAACAACATACTACTGCTAATCATTTCATTTTCCTCCCATCGATTGTCTGCTCAGACATCTTAATAGGCTTCAGATCCATTTCCACATAAACCATAGAATCTAATCACACGATTCCTGAGCAGAATGTCTCACATTTTATGTGATTCTGTAGTAAAAGTCTAATAGGTTTCGTGGTTTCTAGCACAAGCAGCACATATCAGTGATTGACTTGTAAAATACGTACTCTGATCATATGAATTTTGATGGAACCGTGCACTGAAATATCTTATTTAATCCAGAGAGAACTGAAAGTCACCTTTTCCTATATGATGTTTAACATATTCTGTGGTTATTAATCGCCCATTTCCCTGGCCTTCGATCCCTGTCCTGATTAAACATTACTTTACAAGCATGAACTGCCTTTGGTCTGATCTCGCAGGTGTTCCAGGAGATGTCCGGTACCTCCGCATGACAGCGAGACGGCCGACAAGTGGGAAGTGAACAGTCCCTCAGAAAGTGGAGCTTAGGTGTCACATCACATCACCACAGGATGCGTCTCCTCAATCGGGTCATCTGTGTCCGCTGCTGCGGGTGGATGTTTCCCAGCTGCACTAAGCCAGGGATGGCTCTCCTGGGACAAATGCACACAATAGCCTCACAAAAATATTCTCTGACACGGAGGGGCAGGTCATTGCAGGAGCCGTGTGTGTGAAATCGGCTCATCAGTGACAGAGCTGCCGACGGAAAGGATGTGAAGGCAGCTAATCCCACTGCCGTCTACGTTAAGAGCCCAGGCTTGTAACGTTTCTTCCTCCAACCCCCCCAAACCCCACCTGCGGTTTCCTGACAGAGATTACAGGTGATTACGCCTCCACCGCATTTTGTTCAGTGTGGAAAAGTTTACTTTACCCAAGTTGTTTGAGATTTTTCACTTGCCCTACATCTCATCCACCTGCTCCCACCTCACAAAATGACTTTTGCTTAATAGGGTTGCCCATTCCACATCGAGCACCTCCGATCCGTCTTCAATACCCGTTCTCAGACCTCCAACGAACTGCGGGGAAGGAACTCCCATCACTTCCCTCTGTTGTGAATGAATCATTCATATTAGGCTTTGCATTATTCAACGTACAACATATTACTCTCAGCAAAGGTTAAAACTGACTTGAGCCAAAAAAGATGCAGGGGAATGGGAACTAAAACCACTAGGCTTTTGTTGAAAGTGCATGTGGGGATAAAGTGCCTAGTGAAAAACCGAATGTACATTAATCCAGAGAGGAAGCCTTAGAAATATAAGCGTCCTCTCTTTTATTCATTCTGCCTCACTTCGACTGGGCTTTTCTGCTGTGACTTGGTCAATGTTCTGGAGCGTTAACTTCAATCTCCAGCCGTAAGTAACCACTGAAAGAAGCCAGAGGTGAACAGGACATACATGACTTTAAAAGGATGAATTTCACAATTTCACTAGAAATAAGGTAATTTAGAACGGCGAGGGGCTAAAAATAGCAAACCTTTTTAAAACTTATACTAAATTTTTCCTGTGTCTGCAATAACTTACAGTTTCCAAAGTACACACGCAGAACTGTTGGGTAACAACCCAAAAGCTAGATTTGTGATGTTGTTACAGAAGCTGGATAGGCTCAATCAAACATTGACTCAACAACTGTAACTCAGTTTGTTGGGTAAGTAGCAAAGAAGCCACATCATTTTTCACTGACCACTATTTTGAATTAAACAATGACCTGATCAGGCTTTACTAAATCTTCTAGAAGTAGGATACAATTATAAGTGTTACAATCGTAAGATGATGCTAATGGTAACACTTTGACAAAGTAAGTAAGCTCAGTCTTACACAGTGTATACGTTTTGCTCCCCCAATCAAATGTATCACTTACATGCCAAATTAACCTGACAATAATACTAGATATTTGTCATTTCAGTCCAATTGTATAGGTGTAGGTAAGTGGGGATATAGTAAGTGGAAAATATAGTTGTTTTTAACTCAGCAGTTTTTAGATTGTAAAATATGTGGTTTTTCAATTGAGGTTATTAAAGCAAGCTGTAAAACAAATGCAGTACTTTGACTTTCTTCTATTGATAAAAAAAATCCTGTTTTGTTCTGAGGTTGAAAGGTTCATCTTGTATTATATTACAGTCTGTGTTTATGCATGTAAATGGCCTCCAAAGGCTCTCAACTGAATTGCTTCATCCTAAAACTATATTTAGTTACAGAAATGTCCTTTGCCTGATGCTGTAAAACGTACTAAACTCTCAGAATGTTTCACTCTTGGTATTTTAACTTTTGTTAACGGTGCGACTTAAAAATGTAAAAACTATCCATCCATCCATTTTCTTGCACCCTTGTCCCTTAATGGGGTCGGGAGGGTTGCTGGTGCCCATCTCCAGCTAACGTTTCGGGCAAGAGGCGGGGTCACCCTGGACAGGTCGCCAGTCTGTCGCAGGGCAACACAGAGACACACAGGACAAACAACCATGCACACACACACACTCACACCTAGGGGAAATTTGGACAGGCCAATTAACCTGGCGGTCATGTTTTTGGACTGTGGGACATGCAACATGCAAACTCCATGCAGAAAGACCGGGGCTGGGAATTGAACCCAGAACCTTCTTGCTGCAAGGCAACAGCTCTACCAACTGCTCCACTGTGCAGCCCAACTGTAAATACTACTCTAAGGTAAAAATGAAACTGCAATGTGCCTTTCCTGTTTATTCAGACTGAAATTAGTGCTCTGCTGCTGTGTTCAGAGGTCAAGAGTTTACAAGCTGTTTATAACTCTACTACATTTGTTTTAATAGCTGACGTCTACACAAAAGAGTGAGACTTTTCTTGTTGGCTGAAGCTGAACTAAGAAGGACAACAGAGTCCATATGGAAGGTTTTTTATACATCTAATTATTAAATTTCCCTCTAACTAGATAAAAAAAACAACTAATACTTAAGTCACAGTTTTAGACATTAAAGAAACCCTTTGGTGTTTTAAAAATTTACTTTGGTCCACAAGCCAAATCTGGGTATCTTTAGGCCTTAAAAGTTTGAAAGAAAGAGAAGTCTCTGAAGGATTGGAAGGATGTGGCCATTTATCAGGCTGTGAAGCTCCAACAAAGCTAGAGTGGCAGCCTGGAAACAGTAGCTTTCAGCGTTTACAGAGGCTTGACCTGTAATTAAGGAGGCCAGGAAAGCTTACCTTCAACTTTAAACCTATGCACTATATTAAAAAGAAAAAATATTAAGTTAAACAGGCAGACTGTCGAAAAGGACTGAACGTACACAAATACTATGGAGGCTGTCTCTGTTTTTCCTCCAGCAAATAC
The DNA here is from genome assembly GCF_904066995.2 of Poecilia reticulata. Classification (NCBI taxonomy): domain Eukaryota; kingdom Metazoa; phylum Chordata; class Actinopteri; order Cyprinodontiformes; family Poeciliidae; genus Poecilia; species Poecilia reticulata. The sequence continues at coordinate 8,706,011 of NC_088838.1, forward strand.
AAAATAGGTTAATGCTGGACTAACACAACATGTGCAGCTGTGTCTCAGACAAGCATCCGCGGCTGGTTTACTGTTGAGGTAAACACTTACGACCTTCAGGTACCGCCACATCTAATCAGACTTTGTCCCGCTATCTGTCTCTTTGAGCTCTTCAAATTCATTTGGCAAATGGTGCCCAATTTTTGTAATCCAAGATGACAATAACAGACCTTTAATTACACATAATCACATGTCTAATTGCAAATTGCAAATTGCAATTTTAATGAATTATCCCTACTATTCCCATTGCGAATCACATGCCAAACACACTTTGGATTGTTTAATTAAGACGACTCTGTTTCCATGGAGATCAGAAAAAAAATAGAAGAAGAAACGGTTTGCAGAACTGTCCGTTCCGCTTGGTGCGGAGATGAAAATAATCTCAAACTGACACCGCGTTATTACAGCATCACTGCGACCTATGTGTGGCCCCTAATCCTCAGCCTCTGTCTCGTTCTCTTTCGTTCTATCCGAGCGGCACAAAACACTTTCATACTCCAGTCAGCTTTAACACAGCTGACTGGAGCAAACTCCCTTTCCACAGCATGATAGTTGTGATCCAGTTCTTGCAGTAACATCATTAGCCCCTCAGGCAAGCCTCGGTCCCTCTCGCTCAGCTCGTCCAAACGTGCCCGATTCTGGGTAAGCCGAGATAATACCTGATAGGCAAGTGGATGGAAGTAATCTGATCATCAATACCACAATTAGCGTTTGTCTTCATTGTGGTATTTTGTCTTCTTTATTGAGTTTAATATTAGGCAGAACAGCTGAAGCAGCCATAACACATCTGTGTCCTTCCGGAGCAGATGTGTTATGTTTCACAAGGGCTTCAGCCTTACTCCTGATTTCATAAGAAATGCAGACCCCTTGCAAAAGAACTCACACCCCTCGAGATTTTCACATTTTGCAGTGTTACGACCATAAATGAACTTTGAATTTTTATGCGACAGCTCTGTACAGACCCGCCACAAAAGGAAAGGAGCAAGTGGCTTTCAAAAACTACAAAGAAAAATGTGGAGATTCAGGTAGGTACTTTGATACCCCTAAATAAATAATGATACAAAAATCACTTGACAAATCTTTCTCTGCAAGAAAAAATCCATTGTCAAAAGACAACCATAAGAAGTACCGTTTTCTGTTTGCCGCAAGCCATGCACGGGGTAGAGCAAACAAGTAGAAAAACCCTCTAGTGGGATGAGACCAAAAATAAACGGCACTGCATGAAAAATGCCATGTTTGGTGCCAAAGCTAACAGTGAAAATCAACCTGTACACATCGCTCCCGTGGTAAAACACGACGGCTGCAGAATCGTGCTGTGGGCATGCTCATCTTCAGTGACAAGTAACCTCTGCACAATCAAATGGTTAAGTTCAAAGCATATTAATTTGTAAGAATGCCCCAGCATAAAGTCCCACAGATAATTTGAGGAAAAGAACTGCAAAGATCTGAAAGAGTTTGAGCTATTTTACGAGTAATGGACAAAGATTTCAGATTCTGGATGTTCAGAACTGGTGGAATATTCTAGAAAACATGCACCTGTAACCACAGGTTACAGGTGCACCTGTAACCACAGGTGCATGTGGTTCAATAGGACTCAAGGAGGGTTGAGTACAGATATATGTTGCATTTTTTTGAAGTCGTCCTTTCATTCCAGAAAAACAAAAACAGAAGTGGATTTACATTTGTGGCTAAATGATGAGAAAATGTGAAGTAACTCGGGGGTGCGAATACTTTTGCAAGGCACTTTAAATCTAAATAGGTGTTAACGATGTCGATTCAAGCCCCAGGTGGGTCGGATTCAGGCTTCCTGTCGCTATTTTTTCACTTATAGGGGCTTAGCTTCATGAATAATCGTGGAGCGGAGTGTTGATGCGAAACGTCAGTGTGATGAATCTCATATTTATGTATGTTGTGCCGAACAGAAAAACAGGGCAATTTTCTGAAGTGAACTTCTCTCGCTGCACTTTTTCGTGTAAATCCCAGCAGCGTTTGCTCGGCTCCTACTTGTAGAAGGGTGTAAAAATAGAAAGCAAGAACAAACTGTGCAAATAACAGACATGTGGGATGATGGTAAATCATCTGTAAGAGCCAGAATAGCTGTGAGGTCAGTGGGTCAATGGTCATAGCTATAGCAAATTAATTTAGCCTGTTAAACATTATTGACAGGTAGCGTATTCATTTTCTAGTCCAATGGGTTCTATGGATAATTAAAAGATGCTAGATCTGCGGTTTGGGCTTTGAATGTCAATCTTTCTCACACATAGACACCCAGTGGTGTGATGTTATTCCTGCCTTACAGTTCATTGCCTCAAAAGGTATTTGATCTTTCAGTGAACGGAAGTGGTTTGGGGCTATTCAATAAATGCAACACACATGTTTGCATGGCTATCTTTGTGGCGACTTTCCATTGACTTCAATGCATTTCTACAGCCTAAACCTCACCCTTATCCTAACCCTAACTCTTACCAAAACTCAATTCACACCTTAGTCTTAAATCTAAGCCCCTGAATCAAAAACAGCGTTTCCCCTTGTGGGGACCAGACTTTGGTCCGTACAAGAGGCAGTGGGTACCCACAATGTAGTATGTGTGAGGAAAATGGTCCCCACAATGTATTACAAACAAACGCACGCACACACACACACACACACACACACACACACACACACACACACACACACACACACACACAGCACGCACACACACACACACACACGACATCTCTGTGTTTTCTGAATGCGTGGCATGGGTCATGCTCGTCCTTACTGAGGCAGCACCCCAAGTCCAAGGTTTTAGGGAGCCCAAGATATTTCTTTTCCATTTCTGTTCTTTTTTTTGTTGTTGTTTGCTTAGATGTGTTTCTTTATTGAGTTTAATATTAAGTGTGGTGTTTTATGCAGATATCCAGTACACAAATGATCATGTCATACTCCTGCCTCTCCAAGCTAACCCTACTCCCCAAGCACATCAGCAAGTTTTAAGAGCATGCATTACTCCTTCTGCTTTGTTTTGGCATCACATATAGTTCAGAAATAGTTAACATAAACATGTCAAAAAAAGCCTAAAAGCCCTAAACTTACCTAATTATTAATCTACCAATGAATTCCAAATAGTTGGAATGGTCAAGATTATTTCATTTAAAGAATGTAATTCTACATTGTATATTATTGAGAATGATTCCACACTTATTGAGAAGGTTCTAGTGTTTATTTCTGGGGGGGTGGTATTTATTGTGATCACTTAAAAAGAAAAAGTTGGTCTACTGAAAAGTGTGATCATGTGCAGTGAATGCACTCAATACTTGGTCTGGCCTCCTTTAGGATAGTTTACTGCTTCATGGAAGCATTCACCCTCTGCTAAGGTTTTAAAGACCCCAGGTTGATCCTGGTGTCTCTTATATTCCTCTGGACAATATCTCACAGATTCTCTATGGGGTTCATGCCATGCTGGTTTGCTGGTTGGTCAATCTCAGTAGCACCATGGTAACTGAAGCAGGTATTGGTACTTTTAGCAGGCTGCATAGTGGTAACATAGTTGGTAACACTATCCTGGGGATTGGACTCAGCTTGGGGTCTTTCTGTATGACATTTGCATGTTCTCCCTGTGGATGTGTGGATTCTCTCAGGTACTCTGGCTTCCCCCCACAGTCCAAAAGTTTAACTGTTAAGTTTACTCTTCTTTCCAAACTGTCCTTAGGTAGGAGTGTGAGTGTGTGTGGCTGTGTGTCTCTGTGTTGCCCTGCGATGGACTGGTGACCTGTCCAGGGTGTACCCCACCTCTCACCCAGTGATCGGTGGAAATAGACATTATTCCATCCCCCATGGTAGAACCCTGCAAGGACAAGCAGGTACAGATGGCTGGTACTTTTAGACATGTGGGTAGCTTTCAGCATGAAGTGATGTAAAACCTCCTGGTCGATGGCTGCACTAACGTTGGCCTTCAAACAGAATTATGGACCAACACCAGCAATGGCAGTGTGGAAACGTCACACTGTCCCTCAAACAACATGGATTATGTGTCTCTCTGGACTCTGTGAACTGGATTTCTGTAAAAGACTCCACATCCAAAATTTACTTAATCTGAAACAATGACTTCACACCAAACCAATTGTCCCCATAACTGAAGTGAGACAATATCTGTGGTTCAAGAGTGATTTAATGTCTTGTAGTTCTTTGGGGTGGTTGTTGAAACTTTGACTCCACAACTACATTCATTATAAATCTCCTTCAAGTTGGATTTACTCCCACATTTGGTGGCAAAGGTCAGATGATCAGAACACACAGCTGCAGCAGACAATGTTGCAACCTTTTTTATTCAACCTAAAAAAGGATCTAGTTGAGCTAATGGATTAATAAACGGCATTTACAGTTGGATCCATATATATTTGGATACTGATACAAGTAATTGTTTTTTTGTTTTTTTTTACCTGTTTACTGAAATATATTCCAATTATAATAATATAATAGACATGGACATAATGTGTAGACTCTTAGTTTAGGTCAAAGTAGCTCTCCATGCAGGTGAAACAAGTCATCATTAAGCGGTGGAAAATATAAAACAAAATCTATCCCCCCCCCAAAAAAAAAACAACATGAGGAGAGGCAAAATCTAGTTTGGCACATCCTGAAAAGAAAAAACGAAACAAAGAACTGGGTGAACTGAGCAACACAAAAACACCTGGATGTCCACAGAAGATAAGAGTGGTGGGTGAACGCAGAATCGTTTCCATGGTGAAGAAAAACCCCTTCACAACAGCCAACCCAGTGAACAACACTCTCCAGGGGGTAAGCTTGTATCGCAGGCTAACATGAAGAGAAGTCCACATGAAAGTACAAAGGGTTCACTGCAAGGTGCAAGCCACTCATAAGCCTCAAAAATAGAAAGGCTTGATAACATTTTTTTTTTTTTTAAGCCAGCATAGTTCAGGAAGAACATTCTTTGGACAGATTAAACAGAGATCAATCTCTACCAAATTGCACAAAAAAAAAAAGTATGAAAAAAGTATGAAACAACTCATGATCCAAAGTGTCATGATGTGACACAAGACAGAAGCAGACAAATTAATTCTGAGATGTTCAGAGACAAACTGTTCAAGTCCAGCTAAATGCAGCTTGAGTCAAAACATTTATCTGTAGATTATGGTGTCAAATATACTCAAGATAGGTGAAAAAGTGAAAAAGTTTCATCTTAAGTAGGTGATCTTTTCCAGTCTTTCAGTTTTTCCAGTGGTGGAATTTTTGTTTTTCTTAAAATTCACTTTGATTTTTGTAAACCAAAGTGAATTAAAAGTCGCTTTGGTTTGCAAAAACATCAGAAACCATCCATCCATCCATTTTCTTGCACCCTTGTCCCTCAGTCGGGTCGGGAGGGTTGCTGGTGCCTATCTCCAGCTAGCGAACCGGGCGAGAGGCGGGGTCACCCTGGACAGGTTGCCAGTCTGTCGCAACATCAGAAACATCTAATAAAGTTACTTAGTTCAGCTGCAATTTCAGAGAAATGTTGGAAAAGTTTATATTTAGCCTCAGATACTCTGCAGACTCTAATCGTCAGATGTTTTGAAGTGAAAACCTAAAATGGAACTCATGTAAAATAATTCTTTATCCACGGTATATTGAAGCAGCTGATTTTGGTGCATCAGTATGGAAAATACATTTTTGACTCACTTAATCGGCACCTGTGGAAGATCCATCGAAATAAGGAACAAAACTGCACTGAGGGTTGTTCTTTCTTTAATTTATTATTTTTTATTATTTTATTTTATTTTTTTACTTTAAATTCAGAGTATTGGCCGAGGGCACCAGTCACAACACATTGTCACTATTATTTACTGTTGTTTCTTGTTGTTGTTTGTCTATTTTTATAGATTAAATTACTGGAATAAAGTAACATTTTAATAATTTTACAACTTACTAACATGCAAGGACACTGTACGATGGCATATTAGGACCATTGCATATAGAAAAAAGGAGGCGGAGTAAATTATTGATAAAAAATTATGTTCAAGAAGACTTTTGTCTGAGCTCCAAAAGTTGAAAAATTCCACTCTCAAACTTTGAGATTAATCTCAAATTCAAGATTCGGCTCAGAAAGTTTTTTAGAAAAAACTTGGAAATTTCTATGTTTCAAAGGTGGAAAAATTTTGACTTTTGAAAAACAGAAAATTTCTCAATTTTCTTCTAGAGCATTTCTGAGGTTGATCTCGAAATTGCTCATTTCAGAGTCTACGATGGTCCTAATATGCCACCATACACTGTAATTGTCAAGTTTAAAAGAAATATTTACAAGTTGGGCACCAAAACCGGCTCTTGCCCAGGGCCCCCCACCACCACCTTCTCAATCCGGCCGTGCATTCAGCGCACCACATGCCTAAAATCTGATGTTGCTGAAAGTGACCAAACCTCTCTGACTCAGATCAGCCTAAACTTTACAAAACTTACCTGTCCACGCTGATCACGCACAGGGTCATGATAGAGGCGGTGCAGCACATCACATCCATGCCGATGAAGATGTTGCAGAACAAGTCCCCAAACAGCCACTTGCCGCCAGTCAGATCTGTCACAATGACGAACGGCATCACCACTATGGCCACTGACAGGTCCGCCACTGCGAGGGACACCAGAAGGTAGTTCGAAGGTTGCCGAAGTTTCTTCACCACGCACACGGCGATCACCACCAGCGTGTTCCCCATCACGGTGACCGCCGTGATCATCGCCAGCATGACCCCGATAATGATCTTCTCCGGGCGCCCGAAGTCCAGCAGCTGCTCCCCGCACGACTCGTTCCACTTGGCCGTGGGGCTGCTGCCGACCGTGGTGACGGACACGTTGCTGACCAGAAGCAGAGTGCCATTGATAACTTCGGCAATATCCTCTTTCTTTGCAAAAGTGGGCTCAATTACCGAGGTATTGAACATCACGACAATGACGTTTCCCGGACAGGAGAGCAAGGGACGCCTCGCCAGTGCGCTCCAATTACGCGCATATTTGGGTTTGTGTAACCGGATCCTGGACACTGCCCGACGGTGTTAGGTCGAACGCTTCTTCAGCCGCACCACATCACCCAGTGGTGGTGGTCAAATGATCCGTCCCTAGAGGTTCTGTAGCTTTCAAGGATACAACGACCATCAGTCGAGGAGGAGGAGGGGGGGGGGGGAAGCCCCTAAAATTATGGAGCTGCACACGACGGAAAAAAAAAAAAAAAAAAAAAAAGTTGAACCGTCTAAATCTGCCTGCTTCCAGAAAGGTTTTTAAGCTTCTCAGCGCGTCTCTTCTGCAAACATGGACAGTGTGGAGAGTTGCGCTGCGCAAACCGCACCTATCCGCGTGACGCATCAGTTGGAGCGCACAGACAGCCTGTCACAGCGGCGCTTTCGGTGTGATCCTCAGAGCTCAGAGTCTGCAAAAAATTACGGAACAGTTTCACAGCGCGTTTCAGCACACGGCTCTATCTGCGCGGGGAAATGGAGAATAGTGTTTCCACGAGGGTCCCAGAAAGGCAAAATTAAACCATGAGCGGTGGAATCATGAAAAGGTATTAAGCAATACGTTGAGGAAGTTTCTTCTTCGGTGTATGAGGAAGAAACTTGGATGGAGGATGTTTTTCAGTGTATGTTTCTTTTTGATAAAAAAAAAAACAAAAAACAAGATGCATTTTTTTTATTATAAAAAAACAGCTGTGATTAAATAAATAAATAAATAAATAAATAAATAAATAAATAAATAAATAAATCACACACTTGCCAAGCTGTTAATGGCTCCAAAGACACATATTTCTGTTATTTCGCTTTTTCGCTCTCAGCTGTTTCAAATCATCACATTTAAATACCAGAGAACGACACCCTGAGTTAACAACGCGTAAATATTTTAATCATTTATTAAGGGAGTATGCCATCCAAACCAAGTTGTCACAGTGTGGGTGGTTTTCCTTTTTTTTTTTTTTCAGTCCAGGAAAATTGGAGGATTTTTGATGACCATGTACATCTTTTTTTTCTTTTTTCTTTTTTTAAGATGATGCCGCAGCATTTTAATCGGATTTAAGTCCTGACTTGTCTAGGTCACTCTAAATACTTTATTTATTCATTCATTCATTTTTGAGCAAATCAGAGGAGGACTTTCTGATGTGCTTTGGATCATTGTCCAGCTGTATAAGCCGACTGTGGTTGCTGAGCTTAATGGTAGGAACTGATGAGACAACATCGTGTGTCACTACTCTTTTTTTCTGAAATGCTTTTGGATAGCATCAATATGTTTTTCGGGTAATATGTTAAATGAGCTCTTGTGCTCTTTTAGGAGTTTGAAGCTCTGTCTTTTAATGCCATTTTCTTACTGTTGCATCATAAACTCTGATCTTCCTGAGCTCTGCTGCGCTTTAGATGCTCTGGGTTCTTTTGTGACCTCCTAAATGAGTCCTAGATTTTGTTCTCGGAATGATTTCAGGAGTCACTCCTGGGAAGATTTATTACTATTCCTTGTCTTCTCCTGTGGATAAATGTATCTCACTGTGTTTTGCTGAAGTTTCAAAGCTTTAGAAATTGATTTGTAAACCCATCAGAGATTCGCAGATTTCATTGACTTTGTTTTGCTTCTTTTAGATCCCTTAGCCTACTTCATGTTGCCAGACGGGTCCTACTTGTGTGATTTCTTGAGTCTACAGATTTCTTTAGTCTCAGTTAACCAATCGCTCAATAAGGGGGCAATTACTTTTTACACAAGGGTTGTTTTTGGAGCATTATTCCCTTTTTGAATTAAATCCTCATTTGAAGTTGCAGTTTTTATTTTAGTACTCTAAAATAAAAAATTAAATAAACCTGTAGTTTTATTGAATAATTTGGTGACTTGAAATCTGTAAGTGGGAAAATACATTTTCACACCAATTTGTCATTGTCCTACCACTTTAGAACAATGTTCCACTTTGTAGTGGTCAACCACAAAACTCTTAAAATACAAATATAAGTGGTTGTAAATGACAAAATGTGAAAAAGTTCAAGTGTTGTCTTCTCAATGTTATGCTAAACAAACTCCAGGGTTTAGTATAGCTTTCTTTGTACAATGTGTAGGAATAATGTACATGAAAGTGTTTCACAAAACAATCCAGCTTTTCCCTCGTACAGTTTGTTTTCTGGAGGAGAGAAAATGAGTTAAGCTCTTGATATTTTGGCAAAAACTAAAAAAAAAAGCATAAAGCACTTGTTTATAAATAAATAATACAAAGTTAAACAGAAAACATATTTCCCTCAGGAGTTCAGTGGTTCTTCAACTTTGCGTGCGTTTGCTTTTCATGGTTGCCTCCTCGATTTCAAGCACTCAGAGCAAATCAAATTAGAAAACCCAGATCTAAACGGTGTGAGACACTCAGAACATGGGATAAATATCCTAAGCACCTTGGCAGCTCAGATCACAGTCTAAGCACCAGAAGCTGTGAAGGTTTTTTTTTTTTCCTCCTCTTCCCGACTACAAGGCAGCCTGTGCTGTATCCCACAAATTTCCCTTTAGCCCTGTCATGGTTGTCCATCCCCAGATCCCAAACACTGCAGCCTACATGCCTTTTACTCACCATTACCCTCTGTGACTGACAATTCAGTGATGATTGTCACATCAAATTAGCTCTGGTGGCCACTGGCAGTTTCAGCTAGGCCTGATGCTGGCAGGGAAATCCATCCCGTTCAAGCTAAACGCAGCAGCAAAATCTAGATGTCAGCAGAGATAGGTCAAGACTCCTGAAACCTCCCAGGCGAGCTCCCAGCGCTTATGTTAAACAACCTGTCACTGTGTCAGTGACTCTCTCAGGGAGCGCTGTAGGACTTATCCCAAAAGAGATTAGACGAGCATTGGTTGCACGTGATAATTAGAGATACGGAGAAAGCATTAAATGACACCGATATACATCTTGCTTCTCCTTCTCATCCTGCTAAGCTTTGGACGACAGTCCTGCTTTTGAGTTGCTGAACTGCTGTTTCTTTATCCTTTTTGGTGCAAAAAGTCGGATACGTTTTACCCAAAAACTGATGTTGTCGATTAAAAGTTGACAAAAGCCTCAAAATCTGACTTCTTGTCACAACATGAGAAATTGCAATGTTATACAACCATCAGATCTAAACTCCACCAAACTTTCTGGCTGTCATTCTAATCAGATTTGCAAATTAATTTGTAAATTTTATCTGGAAAGATAAAACAGTTAAAGAAAAATGTAAGGATTGGTCATTCATTTCAACCCAACTATTACTTGCTCATTAATAAAGATAATAACATCCTTTTTCAAAGTATTTTGTCACAGTTGTGAGGGTGGGGGTTCCATTTGTGTTTATATTTTGATTATTTAATTACTTCCTTATCTCATGTATCTCCTCCTTCCTCTGTAATTACTTCCAGCTGTTCCTCATCCTCTGATCACTCTTGTGTGCATATATTTTCTCACCTGTGTCATTGTTGGCTGCTGGATATTTACGTCAACCTCTGCTCTGTCCTTTCTTGTCTCAGTTATCCATCTTGTGGCACTTTGAGTCTTCCTCAACATAAGCAAATCATGACACATTCTCTGTAGTCTTAATGCAAGACATTAGTCACTTTACCCCATTTCTGGGTTGAAACCACAAGCCAGTATGCTGGATCGAACCCATAATCCAACCCTGATATGATAAATCAATCCAAGCCTGGAATAATTAGCCCAGGACAAAATTTGCATTTGGGGGCGTGAGGTTTTTTAGCACCTTCCCCCTTCGTCTTTCTTTTTCTATTTCATAACACTTGTTTAATCAGCTACTGTCTCTCCGATGGTCTTTATAATGTCTGTATAACCACAACCCTGCTCTCCATCGCCATCAGCAGCAGCAGCAGCAACCACTCAACATCAACATTGTACCCCATCAGGGAAAACAAAGGCTGCTTTTGCTTTGCATTGTCCTGACTTGACAAAGATATACTATGGTGTGATTCCATATTAGATTCTTGATGAATGTGGGTTATTGTTACTCCAGCTGGTTTAATTATGCTAAGTGTGTGAAAATCTTGTTCTATGTCCCCGTCTTTAACTTTGAGCACCTACCCCTCCAAAGGTTTCCGCATGGCCTTGTTGCCTGGTTGAGTCACCTCCTTCCAGATGTGAGCGCATGAATAAAACGGCTGTCTTTCTTGACATCAAATTGCAGAGCCTGTTTTTGTCCCCATACCTTTCAAAATTTCCCCAAATGTGTTTTTGGGTCAACCAGTACTGTCATGATGTTCCATGTGGGTCTATGTGACTTTTTCAGATTCTTTCTTAAGGGGTTACAAGAACATGTAATGTGAACATGTGATCAAATCAAAACCCTAGAATATCATGTTCTCTCACTGAGATAAATGGGGATAATATAGGGAGAGAATATTTTTAAAAATATACATATAATAACTCAAACATGCAGCATTAGACGTGGCAATCTGACACAGACGAGCATAATGTGAGCAGTCAGTGAGTTGCAGTTCAACGTCTGTTAATGTGGGTTATGGCTAAAGGCAGACAAGTGAGGATCTCCTCTCTTCATAGGCCAGGAGTGAGACAGACATGGGTTATTTTGTTTTCTTGGCAGCAAATTGCGGCTTTCCAAACATGACCTTAACAAAATGACACATTCAGGCACCAGGCCACAAGCTAGGGCACAACCAGGTAATTTCATCATGACAACAAAATCTAAGTGAGGAGCAGAAGAGAAAAACACATTTGTTTTAGAAGTGGCTGGCAACAGAAAGAGAGTCCTCTTCTGTTCATAGATTGTTTTTCTTTCAGGTGTTGTATGTAGGTGACCACAGCAGTCGTCTCATTCTCTGTCTTTTTAAACCATCCATCCCTTATCTAACACGGTTAACCTTGCAGGGTCGCCAGGGGACCTGGTGCCTATCTCCAGCGGTCATTGGACAACAGGCAGGGTACAGAGACAGACAGAAGAAACAACCATGCTCACACACACTCACAACTACAACTTTTTAGAGAGATCAATTAACCTTCCTGGACGTGTAGAAGGAGAACACACAACCTCCATGCAGAAAACCCACAGGCCAGGATACAAAACTAAGATTTTCTACTGCAAAGCAACAGTACCACCATATGCACCACTGTGCAGCCCAAACCCTGCTTGCCTCAACATCAACTCTACATCAAAGCAGCTCCTGGAAGTGGTAACGCTTGAAAATTAACTTAACACAAATTGTTTGCGGAGAAACTGACAGTATCACACTAAGGAGTTTGGGTATACACAAACTGAAAAAATAAGAGTGAACTTGTGAAATTCTGAGTAATCCTTGAAAACTTTATCGGTATCAAAGTAAGTGAAGAAAAAGAGATTTCCAGCACCTGTTCTTATCTGAACTGGTCACAAAAACATGCTAAAGTCAATCCCATGTTAAAAATCAGTTTGACTACAACAGCTGTCAAATGAAAATAACTTGAATATTCATATATTGCTGGTAAAATAGTATCATGGTGTGTATTTTAGTGGCTGTCAAGAGGTTTTTCAATCAGAGTTTGAATGGATCTATTTAATCTAAGTGCCAGAGATGAAGGTTATTTCCAAACTGTGGCTTGTATATTTATGAATAAACAGTGCAGAAGTAGATGAATAATAAAAGTATGCATGTGTGTATCAAACAAATTCTTTCACATGAAAATGCTGACATAATTACAATAAACAAGTGTAGAACTGTGTGAATGGTCACTTGCAGGCTCAGAAAAAGAACCAAGTTTCAGGAGCTAAAGCAAAACACCTTTCCTTGCAAGCAGCTGAAGACTTTGGGAATTTTTCAAAAATAACTTTTGATATGGAAAACTATAATGTTTCACAATTTACTCTATTTAATGTATTTACAATGAGGGAACTTTTCCAGAGGTTTACTATTTTCAAGCTACGCACATATATGAAACAATCTAAAAGTAGAATTACTGACATCTCTCTATTTGTAGGACCAGCTGGAGAACATTGTAAATCAGGGGTGTCCTCAAAATGTTTTTGTCAGGTGGGTCAAAAAAGGGGTGGGAGATAAAATCAAGCAATTAAAGTTGTCTGATTTTGTGTCCTCTCCTCAGGCTGCCACCTTATCGTGGTGGAGGGGTTTGAGTGTCCCAATGATCCTAGGAGCTATGCTGTCTGGGGCTTTATGCCCCTGGTAGGGTCATCCAAGGCAGACAGGTCCTAGGTGAGGAACCAGACAAAGCGCAGCCCGAAGACCCATTATGATGCACAACAACCTTGCATCTAGCGTTCCCTCGCCCGGACGTGGGTCACCGGAGCCCCACTCTGGAGCCAGGCCTGGAGGTGGGGCACGATGGTGAGCGCCTGGTGGCCGGGCTTTTACCCACAGAGCCCGGCCGGGCTCAGCCCGAAGAGGAGACATGGGTCCCTTCCAATGGGCCCACCACCTGTCGGAGGGGCCAAAGGGGTCGGGTGCAGTGTGTAATGGGCGGCAGCCGAGGGAGGGGACCCTGGCGGTCTGATCCTCGGCTGCAGAAGCTGGCTCTTGGGACGTGGAAAGTTTTCCGGGCACGTCCCACAGGGAGGAGGCCTCGGGGAAGACCCAGGACACGCTGGAGGGATTATGTCTCTCGGCTGGCCTGGGAACGCCTTGGGGTTCCCCCGGAGGAGCTGGAAGAAGTGGCTGGGGAGAAGGAAGTCTGGGCCTCCCTTCTGAAAGCTGCTGCCCCCGCGACCCGACCCCGGATAAGCGGAAGAAAATGGATGGATGGATGGATGGATGGATGGATGGATGGATGGATGGATGATTTGTTGTTTGTTGTTGAAAACAGATGTTATTCATTGTAGATCTAAAAATGTAAATGACTTTGCACATTTGGTTTATTAAAATGAAGGCAACAAGTTTTCAGTTTGTGATTGTACAGATTTATTCTGTTGATTTGAGTCACTTTCTTTAAAAACACTTGTTATATTCTGCCAAGTTGAATGAATTAAATAAAAGCTGATTTGGGTGTAGCAAAGTCAGCTTTTCAGTAAAGTCTCTAAATCTAAATACATGCGGTTCTACTTATATTAAAATCTTGGTTATAAAAAGACAAATACTTTGTATTATACTTTTAAAAAAATTGCTGGTAAAAATTTTACCCTGATTTAAAAATAAATAGTTTGGACAGGCCAGATTTATATCGTTCTTGAACTGCAGTTGGTGGGCCACACAAAATCACTCCACTGGCCAATAATGGCCGCACTTTGTACACCCCTGTTGTAGATGGAAAACTAATTTTGCATGTTCTCAAACCCACAAAAATAAATTCTATTCAGGTTGCGCCAGTGTTGTCCACTAGGGGGCAAAAGAGCACTTTATTCAAAAAATAGATTGACAGATGGCGTAGACCAATGCCTTACTGCAGAATGTTTGGGTGAACCAATAGGATATCAGGTAGGCGGATCCAACAAAAAGTGAGACGAACGAGTCTGACAGATTGAACAGGGCCTAATTGAACACCTGGTAAGAAGGAGCGGAAAATACACGGATTTCCCATATTACTGTAAGTTTTTGAAAGTAATTGTAATATCTAGTTGTGTTGAAATGCTTAAAGTGTAGCCCGAATCTCGTCTACATGTAATTTCAAGAGGTTAAGGGCGTGTTTAGACTTGTTCTTTTACACGTGGATAGGTTAGCTAGCGGATGTAAATTTTCTCTTTGTCGAAGTGGAAAATTCCAAGTTTTGGGGATTTTATTTGACTTTGCTGATTTAAAAAACTAGTTTGTTCCACACGACATTTGTCTCATTCACTAGATAATATGACTATAATTTGTGAAATCTGAATGTAAAGGTTTTTAACAGTTCAGGACTTCGGCGCCTTCCTGTCTGGCTAATTAATATTAAGCGTAGCAGAACAGATATTGTAGCTAAAATTGCTTTTAAAAAAAAACAGGCAAATATGAATCAATTTTTATCAAATTTTTCCCGTTTCGCAACACAAAAGTATTATAGATAAATTATTAAATGTTATTTAAATGAGAAAAACAAATTGATATGTGGCCCTGTTTAGACCGCTCTCCCTTTCCTGAGTTTACAGTTCTCCATGCGCTCAGGAAGCTCGCGCAACAAGGAAGGAACGCAAGCGCTAAAATCGAATTAAATAGTTTTGCGTTCATTACTGTTTGGAAAGTTTTGCATTAATTTTGCTGTAGGCACACTGTAATTCATGTACCACTTGCGACCTCATAATATTCCCCCGTTTTCCCTCCTTGCGTGGTTTACATTGCGGGCGCTTTCCACTCGTGGGATGTGGGGTTATAACTTGTGAGCTCGACTGTCAGACTCATAAATTTAATTGCTCACGTGACCCCATTTTTTAGGGGAAAGAGGCATCAAATGCCCCCATTTGCCTCCGTTTCTTCACTTTCCCTGCTGTCATCTTCATCTCTTTCTGGAATAATTGTTTCTGTAATAATTTTGCCAGTTTTTAGAAGTTGCTACATGCCTGTGGAAGACTGAACCTGCCAAAATCGGTAATAAAAAGAGAAATCGATAAATGGCTTGATAAAATAATTAATGAGGAAAACTGCATCCAAGAAATACAAAATGAGAACTTTCCTTACTTACAGCTTAGATCTTGATTATTACCAGTAGGCGAGAAGCTGGCTCTGAATGTGGACCCACCAGGCTGCCATCCAGTACGTTTACCCTTTTGTCACTTTACCTCAAAGAAAGAGCCAAAAAAGAACATGAGTAAAAAAGAAGAAATCTGTAAATAAATGGACAATGGAGTAAACAGGAAAGAAGAAAATGCCGAAGAAATAGAGAAAATAAATGTATGATGAAAAAAGTGACAGCAAATATTAAATTCATATAGAATATTGGGGGAAATTAGAAAATAAAAGAAACTAAAATAAGATTATAGAGAAAATATAAAACTTAATGAGTGTTAAATTATTTCTGTTAAAAATGTTAAATTCTGTTCATCACACTGTATAATCAATTAAGTAGAGAAAGTTTATTTTTTTTATTAAATATTTACCATATGAATTACTTTATCAAGACCACTGCTAAATATATTTGCACCAATCAGTTGGCCAGACATCTAAATCTGCCAAATTTTCCGTGTCTGGCTCTGACCTGGCATCAGCAATCAGCATTTGACCTGGCAGTCACTCATTCTGTTTATTAAATGCATCCACACAGAAAATATAATGTTCTTTGAACTGTTTGAGGTAAATATAAATAATTTTATTCATCATAGGTCATTGTTGCAGGTCATTGTTTACTTGAGACAAGGCTTACAAAAATCAATCTACATGCGTTGCAGTTGATGTTGTATAAATAAAATGCTTTTTGGACAAAAAAAAAAAGAAAAGCCCATTCTGCAGAGTAAAAATTGACCTCTGGCCACAATATTGGCTGTCAAAGAAACATGTCAAGCTGGTAAGAAGCTATAAAATATTATGAATCTGGCATAAAATCTACTTACTCAGTATTAGCCAGGGCAAACATAATATGCCATGTGGTTGGGACCTCCATGTTGGAAAATCAAAAAACTTTACATTTTACATTTTGTTGCTATTTAATTTATATATAGTAATTTATTTTTTGAGGGTTCTCCATTGTTTTAACACTAACAATAACAAGGTTTCCCCCTAAGACTTGCTAAGCCAGGTGGTTGGGTGCTCGGGCAGTCATTCATCAAGTTGCCCTCATGTTTTGAGTCAAAAAAAGGGCTAAAGTTGACAGGAAATTTGAAAATATCACTTGATAATCCTGTGTTATGAAAGATTGGAAGACTGATGTCTGAACACCAACTATAAAGTCTTAAAAAATGCAGACATTTTTTAAAAACTTAAATAAATAAGCAATGATTAGCCTGGTGGGGACAAAGGTTAAGCCTGGTGGCCCGCCAGGCTTATAATATACTGAGGGAAACTCTGAATAATAATTTTATCACAGTAAACATTAAATCCAATATTTGTCTATTCCAACCCTTTTGATGCATTATATTGAGACATATTTGGATTTAGCCTTTTTTTCTAAGGGATATATTTAGTTTGAATAAATTTCTCACCTTTCTTGACCACAAAATCTTTTTCGTTAAATAGATGGATCCAAGGAAACCCCCTGACCTCAGTGACAACGCAGGCTTCCAAATGCTGGGACGTGGACGAGGACTGCAGCCTGTGGAAATGGCTGTAGGACGTAGTAGAGGGCTGCTGCTTTCTGCAGAAGGGCTAGGGTTAGGACGAGCCAGGGGTTTCCTGCCCCCTGGCGATATCCCTGCAGGACGAGGAGTGCTGCCGTCCTCCACTGCGCCAGGCAGAGGGCTGCTGGTGCAGCCTGACGAGGTGGGAGTCGGCCGAGCCAGAGGCCTTCTGCTCCCATCAGCTGAACCCAGGGTCGGGGTGAGCCGAGGAGCAGTCCTGCCTAGACTGGAGCAACAACATGAACAGAAGCACATGTTAGAAACACCCCCAGCCTCAGCAGGAGACCCAGCTGCTCCACGAGGAGAAGAGGTTGGGAAATTTCTCAAGTGTTTTTCATAAAATCAGATTTGCTTCAATGGTAACTGAGGTTTCTGTTCTCTTACAGGTTAGCGCGCCGCCCTGTGGTCAAGGGTCAACGCTGGTGTCCATGTTTAGAGGAATGGGTGTGACTTCCTGGGGAAGAGGAACTCCAGCAGTGGGTCAGTACTACAAGACTTTGAAAAAAGAATACATTAGTACAAAAACCCTGATATACTGTATTTCCTTATGATGCATATTTAGCATTTTTATTGCCAGCTACATTTTAGGCATCTTAATATTTGACTCCCATACCTTGCTGACATTGATCCTGCTAAGAGGCCTGCAAAGTTGGCTGAAATCATTAAGAAATGTGAATGTCCATCTGAACTGGTAGGAGATTTGCCATAAAAATAAAAGTGCTTTATGCACTTAAAAGGCTTCTGGACTCCTTCAAACTCATGATCTAGTTTTTGTGTAAAACCTTAAGAATTGATGCTTCTGCAGGAAGAGGAGAATCTGGAGATGGTGGAGAGGTGAAAGTTCAAGGTTCCCTGGTAGGACTCACCACCGCCATGCAGGGTGCTGGTCACCGTGGAGACTCGATGGGGAGGGGAAGCAGGTAGTTTTCTTGATTCTATAGAGTACCTCAGATGTTAATTGTAAAAATGGCTAACATCCAGTAATAGCAGGATGCATTATTACTGCCACACTACCAAGTGTAGTTGGCCTGATGGTTAAATTTGACCTGAACCCTGAAACTATCCTGTGGATTATTTGGATATATTTATTTTTGCTATTTAGTCTTCTTGGTTGATTATAATTATATTCAGTCATATGAACATTGATATTATTAACCAACTTAAAAATAACCAAATAACTTCAACAGTGAATAAAATACAGTGATTTGTGGTGTAATCTGCAGCCATTTGTTTCAGAAAATCTGAAAGACATCTGCCGATATGGACATTTCAAAATTGTTTTTGTTAACTTGTGATTATTGGTGTAAGTTTTGATTATGCAGTCCAAAAATATATTCCATTGATCCTACATGAATATAAAGAATATGTTTGCTAAAATCTGCTTTACTTTTTCCATCATGAAACACATTAGCAGTCCTGGCTGCTATGGTAATTGATGGGTAATTGATGAGTATTATGCTTTCTCCATTGCTGAAGTTTGTGCCCTCAGATGGTTGTGGGACTTGGAAGGGCAGCTCTGCCACAACTTGGAGTGGGAAGAGGACAGGCTTTGCTTTCTGCTTTGCCTTCAGGTCAGATTAAGCCAGTTTCTCCAACATCTGATCCCCAAACAGCCCCGCTGTCTCCGCCTCATCCTGAAGGTACTGAAAGCTTCAGATAACTGACCGTCTGTCCATGCATTTTCTAAACCTCTTTACACTTTAATTTTCCTGAAGGTGTTTTAAAATGTATTAAGTTGTTTGTCTTGTTATATAAATAATCCAAAGGAGTTTTGAAAGTTGTTCCAATGACTCAGGACTTGCCTGTGCCTCTAAGTAGTGCACAACCAAAGAAGGAGATGACAATGGAGGCAGTACAGTAAGTATGCTTCTGTTGTGTGCTTTTATATCACAGTCATTAGACAATATCAGCACTTAGTCACCCACAACATTTTGTCCTGGTTTTATCTTATTTGGAGGCGGTTCCTTCATTCTTTCATCATTCAAAGGGTTTTGTTTTAGTGTCTGGTGTTGCAAAATAGTTTGATACAGTTACATGTTCTGTATCAGAAAGTAACGATGGCCATTTCAACCAAAGTAAGTGTTACCACCTCAGCTGTAAATAAATAGGTTATTTTGTTTAACATTTTTGCTAAAGTATTTTACAAATACAAAGCTTATCTTTCCTCTTTTTTTAGTTCATTTATATTTCTATTTTATTGTCTCTGCTTAGTACGCCAATTAATAAAACTGGAACAAAAGGAGCTCCCATAACAATTGGGTCAAACCACATCGTAGTTTCATGCAAGAATGAAGCTGTTTATCAGTACCATGTCACCTTCACGTAAGTACACAATTTCATGGCGTCACCCTTAATTCTCCTTCCAACAAAACATGATGAAAACCAAAGTTTGATTTCAGGGAATGTTTTGCACTATAAGAATTCATAATTTTTGTTAGAAGTTGCAAACAGGAAGTTTTTATCTTTTTTTATCTGCATTTTGAAATGTCTTGAATTTTTCATCAGTCCGAATGTTGAATCCATGGCGATGCGTTTTGGCATGATGAAGGATCATCGCTCAACCACAGGAGAAGTGGTGGCTTTTGATGGCTCCATCCTTTACCTGCCAGTTAAACTCAAAGATGTAAGTTTCATAGGAATTGTGTTACTTGGTATAGTTGAGAGCAAACCTGGACAAATCAAGTTTTTTTAAAATCTTTTTCTTTCAGTCTACTTAGTTGGTTTGATTTGTTATATCAACTAATCAAGATTTCCCCAGAAAACTCGCTAATTGCCCTAGCTGGGTGCTAGGGCAATCATTCACCCAACAGCCCCTCATTTTTTTAAGTAAAAAAAATAGTTAAAGTTGACAGGAAATGTTAAAATATCACTTTATAATCATGTGTTATTGAAAGATTGGAAGATTAATACCTGAACACCAACACCAAAGTCTTAAAAAATGGAAACATTTTACAAGGACTTTAAAAAAAGCAGTGCTTAGTCTGGTGGGGGCACAAGTAAAGCCTGGTGGCCCGCCAGGCTTAAAATACATTGGGGGAAACAGAGCATGTCTTGAATCAATTCCTTTGCAGATTGGAATGCTCTGCGGATAAATTTTACTAATTAATAGCTTTTTTACCTTGCAGATAAGTGAAAAATAAACCCAAACTGACAGTTTTCTTGTCTGCCTTTAACCTTTTGATGAGATGCAGGAGGTCCTTTTAAAGAGCTCAAGACGGACTGATAACCAAGAAATAGAAATCAAAATCCAGATGACAAAGATTTTGCCCCCGAACTGTGACCTTTGCATCCCGTTCTACAATGTGGTTTTCAGAAGGTATTTCACAAATTTGTTTAATCCTTATTTTTGACACTAAATGTAACTAATGAAATCTCATGGATACATTTGTCTGAAAGCAATCCAGACTATTTTAAGAAAATGATTGCTTTCTTTTATATCCCTTCAAAGCCTTCCTTCTGGGATGTAAATTTTTCCACAATTCTGTAGAATAGCGGTTCTCAACGTGGGCGGTACCACCCACCAGGGGGCGTTCAGAGGACGGCAGGGGGCGCTGGCGGACATTTTTTACAAAAGGGGGGCTCTGGGATGCCTTTGGGGGGCAATTGGTCGAAGGTAAACTTTATACCTTAAATCCACAACAATACCCGTTTAGACTTTGAGCAACTTGGTAAAACTGTATTGTGTAACATTAAACCATGCTTGGCTGCAACTGTATTGATGGCAGCTCTTCTTCTATTCAGTGTTTGTAGCTTCATGGCGCAGCTCCACTCCGCATCAGTTCAGCGATACACCGGCTGATGACGCTGCTGTGGTTCACTTTGTCTGATATTTATGTAGGCTACATATGTTTTGGCAGTTCTGTGATCATGTCAAAGCAGCAATTTATATTAAAATGTGTTTTATTTCTGTTTGAAAGCTGCCCGCTACCATGGAAGAACAGAAAATCGCACTTATAAACATGTAATTAGTAAAATCACGATCCCTCTGAAAAATGAACCCATTTAAATAAAGAAATCCCTCCATGTTTGATACCTCGATAGAGAGCGTTCATTTTATAGCGTTAACACGGTGCTGAAAGTGGTCCGGTATGAAACATGGGCGATAGAACAACATAGCACTTTTAAATTTCAATGATCAGAATATCGAAATTGTTTCTGTTGTTTTAAAAGGTTTATGTCAGTCTGCCTTTTCACCATCAATATGTTTCCCGACCGGCGGTCGGCGGTTGCACCTTGTGCAAAACTGAAACATGAGAAGCGGGCAAAACGGAGTGACGAATTAGATGTGAATTATGGAATAAAAACAGAGAATCCGATGCTGAACAGTGAAAAAATCAACACATGATGTGAAACACATGACGATTAGGAGGCACAACAGGTGATGAGTGAAGCGTCAATAAACGATTAAATAAATTTAGCAACAGGAAATAAACTAAAGTGGACATAGCAATAAACCAAGAGAGGACAATACTAATCAAAGGAAACTAAATGGAAATAAATGAAGAACAAAATGCAAGAATAATCTAAGAAACTAAAGTAAATACAGAGGAATAAACTGGTATGGCAAGACCTTTCGAACAATAATTAATACAGAGGACTGTATGGCAAGAATAAACAGACACTATTTCCAGATAAAAGGTAAAATGTTGAAGTGCCGTGGGCAGAAGCGCAACTACACATTATTCAGGTGGATGCGAAAACATAAATCGGCACCCCCCACGAAGGAGCGTAGAAACATACGCTCGCATCCCACTAACCCCCCTCCTCCAGACGGCGATACGTTTAGGGCAAAACTCGCTACATTTACCCCGTTATGTGCGCGAGATGAAGGAGCGTAAGACGCGCTGAAGTGTACGGGAAAACATAATCGGTGCACCGATTCAAAACATCTACAATAATGATAGTAACATTAATAATAAAATAATTGTCGGTGCAAAGTAGCCTATAAATTCTTTGGTGGGGGGCGGTGAGGGACCTGGAAAAAGGCTAGGGGGGCGCTGGCCCGAAAAAGGTTGAGAAACACTGCTGTAGAATAATGTGTAGCTGCACAGATAACAGGATATGACCATAGTTTTTCTCTTTCAAGGGTGATGAAAATCATTGGGCTGAAGCAGGTGGCCCGAAACCATTATGATCCCGAAAGCGCTGTTGTTCTTGAAAAACAACGGTTAGTATCAAGTTTACTTTCACCCTCAGAAAATTTGACTCGCTAATATTGAGCATTTTTCTGTTTGGCTTCGTAGGCTTCAAGTGTGGCCAGGCTATGCCACCGCTATTAAGCGCACAGATGGAGGTCTGTACCTGTCTGTGGAAGTGACTCACAAAGTTTTGCAGAACGACTCTGTGCTGGACTTGATGTGAGTTTACACTTCAAAATAAAGAGCCGTTTAGCCTTCTTAGCAGGAGCTCTCAGCTCCGAATAAATATTTTAGCAGCTTTTGTTTCGTCTTGATGAATTTCGCTAACCGTGCTAAAGTCTGTCAGAAATGTCAACCAATTTATACATTGCTTATTCCTACATGAACAGATGGTTTCTAAAGAATTGGAATATAAAAGGTTGATTTAGTTCAGTAATTCAAATTACAACATTACATATACAGTATGTAATAAACATTCAACATTCATTATTCAAGGGCAAATGTCTTTTTCTTTAAAAGAGTATATTAGATTACACCATTATGAAATAATTTTTAATATAGGTATATATTGATATATATTGAAGGTATGTCATGTACTATACAAGGCTTGTTTTGAATGAATTTCGCGTGTAGCATTGATCAGCCCATTGCTCTGCCGAAGTGTTACAAGAACCTAAAGCCCAGGGTTCCTCATCTTTCTCTTGGCAGAACTCTGTAGACTCTTATGGGCTTTAGATCTGCCCAGTTTGTTGGCAAGTCAAGCACAGTGATACCATGGCCATTAAAGCATGAAGTGCTGCAACATTCCCTGGTAGACGACATGATTTGTCTCCTCAGATCACCCACTATGGACATTTCACGCCAAACCTCAAACAAATTGAATCTTGTTTTCAAGAGAACATAAGATCACTGAACACAGCCGTTTCATCCAACACCTTAACCTGAGACACGGCTGACGTTTTCTCTCGTTCAATTTTTAATTGGTATTAAAGAATGTTTCAGTATTCTGAGTAGGCCTGTCACGATAACAAATTTTGTCTAAAAAATTATTGCGATAAACGATAATATTGTTTCAATACCTTTTGACACTGATTTAATGGAAATGACTAATAATGCACACGATTTCCTGCCAGGCCTCTTCAAATTGTCCCTAGGTGTGAGTGAGTGTGTGTGTGCATGGTTGTTTGTTCTGTGTGTCTCTGTGTTGCCCTGCGACAGACTGGCGACCTGTCCAGGGTGAACCCCGCCTCTCGCCTGAAACGTTAACTGGAGAAAGGCACCAGCAACCTTCCCGACCCCACTAAGGGACAAGGGTGTAAAGAAAATGGATGGATGGATGGATTTCCTGCCATAGATAGATACACTTTATTTTCAAAAGAACACATAACACTGGAACTGATGAACTAAATAAACAAAACAACCAAAAACAAAAATAAAATGTATTCTCACCCACCATTAACAAAAAACGTACTTGAATAAAAACTAAACAACATAAAACCAAAGTGGAAATAAATACTGCATTCAACCAAAAGAGTGCAGATTATGAAGTCCGTATATTATATTCCCCTTCAGTAATCACTAGATTTAAATAAAGAAGGTGGGCACATCCGACTACCTAATGCGATAGTTCAGACTGCATCATTTTTTGCCCCCTATTCTCCCCTTAAAACAATCTTAAATCGTTGACCGATCTAAGATTGTCGCTGGTGATTTTGTAACCGATCATCCTGCAGTGGTGTGGTGGGTTACGGTAGATCATCGTGGCCGCTCCGATCTAAATCAGAGGTTTTCCCTGATTCCCGTCACATTACGCTGAATGTGACAGGTAGCCAATCAGAAAGCGCGGATTCTCCTCCGTGCTTTTTGATTGGAAATTACGGAGGGGAATCCCAACTAGCTGACACGGCACAACCCGAAGTCCAGACATTGGAGATGATGTGTGGAAACAACATTAATATTTCAACATTTCGTGCAAAGAATATAGAAATGACAAGAGGAGGAGTTGGAGCCAAATTGCTATCGCAGATGATAAACCCGGTAACTTTTCAGCTATTCTTCGGTAATGACATAAATGGGTTACAATGATTTTCATTCAGTCAGGATTTTACGCTGACTCTAGCCACATGCATCACAGGTAGATTTTAGTAAAGCATTGATTAATGCCTGATTTTAAAATTAGTTAACTGGACTTGTAGCCATTATTTTGTGCCCATGTGGCTGGACACCACACGGCACAAGGAACCCGATCGAACTGTTATACCTAGGATTTCTGTCGGCTAAGGTGTGTCTGAGGTTTTGAAAATGCGCTGACAACTCGTGTAGTGTGCGCTGGACATTAATTAGACTAAGGAAATGAGGAAGGGAGGGTCAGTGGAGAGCACCGGAGCTGAGCCTTTTTTCATTCAGTGTCATCAACAGAAAAAAAAAAAGGTCAGAAGAGACCATAATTAAAATGAGGTCGATAGATTTAATTTATCGTGCGATTAATAGATTTATCGTTTATCGCGACAGGCCTAATTCTGAGAAACTGAATCTTGGGTCAATCCAGAATCCAGGTCAGAAAGTGTTTGGAATATATAATTCCTGGTGTAATGAATCTTTTAGTAAATAACATTTTGATATCGTTCTAAGTTGGATGTACAGTAGATGGACATCTATTGTCATTTTTTGTGAAAAAGCCTGTGAGCTCCATATGTTCTTCACAACACACTATGTAATATATCTTTCATGGCTCTGACTCTTTTCCAGAATGTAGCAGTTTAGTTTTTTCTTCTTGTGTTTATTTCATTTTTCACAATTTACCTGTAAGAATCAGGGACATTACACAAATGTCACCGTCTATTCTGGGCTCTTTGTATAGCTTGATGGGTTTAACACTGTAATATTCTTGTTTGTCTTCTGGGAGGGAACGGTGAATACTTTCTGCCCAAATAAGTATTTCCAGATATAATTGAGATGATTTGTTTCATAATCTCGCCCCAGCATCTAATTTTTGAGGAAAAGTACCACAAACCGAGGTGTGGGGCTACTTAAATAAAAAGAAAAGGCCTCAGCTGGTGTCCTGGTGTCTTGTAGGAACATGCTGTACAGACAGAGTAAAGAGAACTTCCAAGATGTGTGCACCAAAGAACTAGTGGGAGCCATAGTTATCACACGGTACAACAACCGCACGTACCGCATCGATTCCATTGAGTGGAATAAGTCTCCTAACGACACCTTCACTTTGATGGATGGCACTAAAACCACCTTCTTGGAATACTACAGGTGAGACTCCTCTGCTCCATCTTGAACTAATCAAATCTCAACAGGAAAAAGTGCAAGTTCATTAAATATTTTGAGCCAAATCAGAAATTTTGTTCAAGAACAAATGTCTTGCTTTTGATTTTGTTACAGTAAGAACTATGGAATCACAATCAAAGAGATGAACCAACCCTTACTCCTGCATCGACCAAAGGAAAGGTCCAGACCAGGAGGGAAGGTAAAATCTCCATTCACCATCAGTGATTTCACCATGAATTTAAAAGTTTAAAATGGCACATTCGTAGTAAAACAGTCACTGTCTTTCATGTGGACAGCTCAGTTGACATCCATTACTCTTGTCAGAGTATACTACCACCACCTACTGGTGGCAGCAAGTCTTGCTCAGCACTACCAAGTTTAAGGTTTTTTGGATTTTAGGTGAATACATGGTGGATTTTGGAATAAATGTTTTTTCCCTAAGAACGGATGTTACTTCTTACAAATCAAAGAGTCAAATCCACACAACAAATTTGACATCAGTGGTCAGCTACCCAAGAACGATTAAAACTTTTATCCTCAATAAGAAAATAAAACTTCAAAGTAAGATGCTCAGGGGTTCATCTTGTTGCTCTTTCAGTTTTGTTTCACGTCTGTTCCTTTCTTGCAGCAAATCATCACCGGTGAGATCCTTTTGGTGCCAGAGCTCTCCTTCTTGACAGGAATCCCAGAGAAAATGAGGAAAGACATGAGAGCCATGAAGGTAAGTATTGCTGGGCCATAACCTTGTCAGCATTTAGTCTACCAAAACGTTGACCTCAATACACAGATGAGACAGAATTTAAAATGTAATCTAATCTTTGTTGTGTTTTTTTAATTTAAAGAACATTCATTAATTATTTTTAAGTTTCTTTAATTCTGTATGTTAGGTACATGTCTGAACTTTTTAAATGATATATTGTTCACAGAATGCTACAAAGTTTTTCCTCACTAAAGACATGTTCTGTTTTTTCATGAGAAAGTGGGAGGACATATTTCTATGCTTTTATCATCTTATTTATTTTAATGATGTTCAGCACTTTGTCTCAGCTGTGTGTTGAAGTACTCTATTAATAAAGTTGATGATGATGATATTGCTAACGTGATTATTCATTTAACATCATGAGATTTGTCTTACACATTTTACCAGTGGCATTAAAGATGATAGGATTTCTGTTCTTGCATATTTTAACATATTTTATTATAGTGTGCTAAATACATCTGTTATATAAAGAGCTTAAGACAATTAGTAGATGAATTAAAGTGCTTTTAGGTAGCAATGATGGCAAAAAAACACTTGCGGTAAATGTTAATGTCTTAACTTTTTACAGGAGCTGACCAATCACATCAACGTGAGCAGTGAGCAGCACACCAACTCTATAAAGCAGCTTCTGAAGAACATCAGCTCCAATCCTGAAAGTGTGAAGGAGCTCAGCCGATGGGGGCTGGAGATCGGCTCAGAGATCCTCATAGTAGGAACCAGTCACTACAGAAAAAAGTTTTTAATTACTTTGTGTTTGGGGAAGACGGTAATGCAAAGTTCCTGAGACACTTTTTGCAGTACCGGGTCTAACAAGAGAAGTCTTGCTCGAAGTGCCTGATGCAAATCTGACAACAGTCAACTTTTTAAGTTCTTGTTTTAAGCATTGAAAATGTCATTCAAGTGAAATAATCATCAAAGCCAAAGTTCTTCAGTCCTTAAAATTTAGAGAAAAAATTATCCTGAATCTTTGATATTTTGGTGGTACAAACTAATGCGTATACGGCAATAAAACACTAACCACTGACACCATTTTTGTTGATTTGAGGAATGTGAGAAGTCAAATTCGCTCAGGTGTTGCACCAGCCGGTAAACGATGCATTCAATTGAAACAGGTGCATTGAAGCAGGCGGTTGTCTGAAACATGTAGAACAGGGATCCCTGAGGACCATAGCTGGAGACCACTGGGTTAGAAGACAAAATGTGGTGACAGTGGTGGTTTTATTTTTTATATTTGTCACCTGACCTAAATGTCATGTAAGTGGGCTTGCCCTTATTTAATCATCTAAAGACAAAGTGCTGCAGGTGTTTTTTATTCAGAGACCTATATGGACAACAACTGATTCTAAAAAAAAACATGTTGTAGCTCTGTGCAGAAGTTGGCCAAGATATGTTTTCATGGCTGATTAGTTTTCATTGTGTTTATTAGAGATGTGCCGATCAGGTTTTTTCCTGCCGATACCGATGACCCATGAGGGCCAATCACCTATACCGATCACATAATTATTTTTTTAAATCAAAAGCACTACCGGTTACATTATGTGGAAAAAGGAACCATGAATTCACCTTAATTTAGACAAAAATTTGTTTTTAATAACTTTTTCCAAGAAAAAAACAGGCATTGTGCAAATTGTACTGCTATCGGTAATACTATCTTTAACAGACTGAAAACATATAAAGGCTCTGAAGAGGCTAAATAATGCAAACAGTCAAAATAAAACCTCTCAACATTGCCAAAAAAATTCAAGTATAAAACTTAAAATTCAAAGGCAAATACAGGATCCATTACAATAAACAATCCTGAGTTACTGAATGAAAACTTCCTGATAGCATGGCAGCTAGCTGATTACTGCTAGTTCTGATTGGCTGTTTCTGACTGAGCAGAGTAATTATGCAGAAAAGGCCAGAGGAGATCGATTATTTTTTCAGAGATTATCTGTCTCATGTTAGGACAGTGAAAGTTTTAATACGTATGTAAAATGTATTTTTTTAAGTTAGATGCTGCAGCTTTAAGCAAAGGATCGGTGTGAGAGTCACTACCAGGTGGAGCAGAAGCGGCGCTCCGTCTGTGAAATATTACTACCTGTAGCGCGTAGCAGCGGTTCAACAGCGAGAGCAGAACCATATTGCAGCTCAAAGATTTAATTATTTTATCGAGTTATTTGTTTAGCTTTCTGACCGTCATGCTAATAATCCGGGTGAGTGTTTGTAGCTCTGCGCTGCTTTACCTGCCATCTGATCCTCCGTATGTCTTTTTTTCTGCAGTGAGCCTCGATATAGCCAAACTCCTCAAGTATGCCATTGTTTTTATGCCATATTAGATTCGTCGTGTTGATGCATTTTGACGTGCTTCAATTTTCCGCTGCAACACGCAAACTTCCCCATTCACTCAGTGCGTTATAGTTCCGCATCGCTTAGGATTTGTTGCTGCGCGTTTGCGCAGTGTGAAGGAAAGAGGAGACCAGCTGCACAGGCAGGCTGCGAAATGAGATGCAGGTGATCGGCAACAAGAGACAGTGATTGGCGATCACCGATCATACACTTTTTCACGGAAATCGGCCGATTATGATCGGTGGCCGATCGATCAGCACACCTCTAGTGTTTATACTTCGGCTGTTATTTAACCTGCTGTCTGAATTTTTGATCTGCCACTCCAAACTCTTGGCGTCTTACTTATTACAAATATTACGCTAAATCTCTGAAGATTGTTTACTACCAAACTCACAAAGTAGAAAGTTCCTCGGAAGGAAGGAAAGAAAATGTGGCAGCAGTTTTTGAAAGGTCTTGTGATTTTATTTAAACAATTTAACGCTGGATCAAATTATTTGGCTATACATTCAGCACAGCACATAATGTTCTGGATTCAGTCAAAAACAGCATTTTGCGGCTCTTCAATTTCCATCCTTTGTCATTACAATATGCCAACGTGTGATTATTTAAAAACTGACAAATATCATCTCATCTGGTGCTTCATTTAATGAGTGTTTTTATATTAAAAATATGATCTTTATGTTATTCAGTTAACAAGTCTGTGCTGGTTTTAGGACATGTTCTAGTTTTGACTGGTGCATCTGAATGATAACCCATTAAATGGTCAAAGAATCTCAAGCTTACTTTCCCCCTTTGCTGCAGGTTCAAGGAAGAACTTTGCCGCTTGAAACCATCTGTCTTCAGACGTCTTTAATTCCAACCGGAGCTGATGTTTCCTGGTCCAGAGAGGTTGTGAGAGACACTTCAATCAGCTCTGTAAGTGACAAATGATAGTTTTTATGTTTTTATAATACAGTTACTTGTTTGACTTTTGAGGTTGAGGTTGTTTGTGAAATAATGAATGGATCCATATTCTTCCCAGGTCCCTTTGAACATCTGGGCCATCTTCTACCCGTCTCGTTGTGCAGACCAAGCTGAAGAACTTGTTTCCACCTTTAAGAAGGTAGCCGGACCCATCGGGGTACGAATGGCTCGCCCCATTAGAGTGGAGCTGCGGGACGATCGAACTGAGACGTACGTCAAAAGTATTCACTCTCATCTCACCAGTGAGGTAAGGGATTCCCTCCCACTTTATATCAAATGTATTTCAATTTTATCCTATAATGTGATATAATTAGAACTGTGTAATTTAAGTTCTAGTTTTGTCGATGTATACTTGTTTATAGTTGCAGCTAAGATAAAAATGAATGCAAGTTGAACCCAACCTCCCTAGAAATGATCCTGATTTATATTTTGGGTATTTTCCCAAGTGTCCCATCTGTTAAATTAATGATTTAAACAAGAAATAAAAATTTTATTTTTTAGTTTAGTTTAGTTTTGTGGTGTGTAAAACCGTTGAACTGTCCTTGTTTGTTAATTTAATGTTAAGTCATGCAAGTTAGAAATGGATTTTGAACTCTGGCTGGTTTTCCTCTCTTCCAGCAATGTCTGTGTGCTTTGTGATGTAAATGAGTGTGAAAGCCTAACACAAAATTTCCATAGAAGCAAACAAAGGCTTCTGCAAATCTCAACTTCTCTGCCAGCACTTTTTATTGATCGTGTTTAATAAATGCATCATTTACATGTATAGCCTGAAGACCTCTGACATTTTGTACGTTGATGAATAGCAGGTCTTTCAGACTAAATGTAATACCAGCTCAGTTGTATTTCACAGTTTTCTACTGTTTCAAGAATAGCTTCAAAGTTTTTCATGCCTTGCACTGGACTGCAGTTAAAGTTAAATATGCTTAAACTTTGCTAACAGACACAAAATATGTGTACAAATATGTCAACACTAAGTTTTAGTTTCACACCTGTGTGTAGCCCAATTTGCAGCTGGTTGTGTGCATCATGGTCGGCAATAGAGATGACCTCTATAGCGCCATCAAGAAACTGTGCTGTGTTAAAAGCCCGATTCCTTCTCAGGTCAGTATTGTTTCTGGTTTTGATTTGTTTTATTGTGTTTCATCAACAACAATCTTGTGTTTAAACCCAGAGGGGTTTACATGTTTAAAAATATGTATATATTACAATCCAGATACTGAAAAGTAAATTTAATTCTAGGCCATCAATATCCGGACAATATCTCAGCAGATGAAGCTTAAGAGTGTTGCTCAGAAGATTCTGCTGCAGGTGAACAG
Source organism: Poecilia reticulata (assembly GCF_904066995.2). Classification (NCBI taxonomy): domain Eukaryota; kingdom Metazoa; phylum Chordata; class Actinopteri; order Cyprinodontiformes; family Poeciliidae; genus Poecilia; species Poecilia reticulata. The sequence continues at coordinate 8,736,969 of NC_088838.1, forward strand.
CAAGTTAGGAGGAGAACTTTGGACCGTCAACATCCCTCTGGTGGGTATCAAGTTGCAGAACAGTCACAGCTTGACTGATTTTTCAGTGCACAGGAGAAATCAAAGAACATGATGCTCACAGACACTGATATTCCTCATCCCTGACATCTGATTTTATTCTGTTGGAGCTTATTCTCCAGCTTCTTCCCGTACGCCTCCTTGATTCCTCTAATCTTGGCTTTAAGTTGCTTTATTATTCTCAATAATTACTTGTCTCCCTCCCCTGAAGACTATTTTTCTTTATTTAGCAATGGTTCTTTAAGTCACTAAATGCTATTGGGGAAGCATTTCACTGTTCTTGTGGGGATGAAGATGAAGTTCAGTCAGTCTCAACATTTAGTCATGGTATCGATGTCCTCTCTGTGTGGCTAGCACAGTGCATCTCAGTCTGTAACCTCAAAACAATACTTTAGGGCTTCTTCTGCTTCCTGTGACCATCTTCCTATAGTTGTATTCGTTACAGGCTATAGTCAGAGCACAGAAGAACAAGTCTGTGAACTGATTTTCCCACAGGTTGTCTTGCTTTGGAGACATATACGTCCCTGATGTTTGCAATAAAAAAATCTCTTTAGAGCAGCTTTCAGTGGAAACTTTGTATGTATAACAGAGTGGAGGCCTTATTAAAAGCACCAAATGTTTCCACAAATAAATGTGGAATTAAAGTTTTGAGTTCCTTTTTATTAAAGTGGCAGCTATTTTGAGCAGCGCAATTATAAAATGGAAAAAATACCTTTGTTTCAGATACCAAAATTATCTACCAGTAAGTTAGAATTTGTGGTGGATGTACAGCTATGCATGCTTGCAGCTCTTATGTCGGTGCAAGAAGGACGAGTCTGATTGTGTTTAAACCCAGAGATTTTAAAATCGGAGGTTTAAAACCAGTGGTCCCATAACATGTTCACAATGGGAACCATTGGTGCAGGTGTTTACAGCAAATTCTCTCCCACTCAAACAGAAAAACCTGATGGTAGTTGGAGTTGATGTTCACCATGACACCAGCAAATCACATCAGTCAGTCATGGGTTTTGTTGCCAGCGTGAACAGGTATCTTTCATGTTTTTATTCACTTTTCCTCCAAATGACTCAATCCATGTTTTGAGGTAACATCTCTAGTAGTTTCTGAAAAGTGTACCTTCGAGTCACAATTGTAATTTTTACTCTGCATTGTAGCTTAATTTGAAAAGAATCTGAATTGATTTGTCCTTCTCTCGAGTAGCTCCCTGACCCGTTGGTACTCCAGGGTTACCTTCCAGACGCCCTCAGAGGAACTGATTCATGGCTTCAGAGTTTGCTTGCTGGCTGCACTGCAGAAGTACCACGAGGTAACAATCTACATGTGTGCTTTACAACTCAATCTCCAGACGGTGGTCCAGATATAAATCACAATAAACTAATTAGCCAAAACACACTGTCTTCCGTTTGCTCTACAGATAAATCACAACCTGCCTGAGAAGATTGTGGTGTATCGGGACGGTGTGTCTGATGGCCAGCTGAAAATGGTCGAGCAATACGAGATACCACAGCTGATCAAATGCTTCGAGACGTTTCCCAGCTACGAGCCCAAACTGGTCTTCATTGTGGTCCAAAAGCGCATCAGCACCAATCTGTATGCCTGGGCTTCGAACAGTTTTGGCACGCCTCCACCTGGAACTGTTCTGGATCACACCCTCACTCAGAAGGACTGGTCAGTTTGATTAGGCTTGATTTGCTACTTAGGCAAAACAGCTGAGCAACTAATTTATGTTTTGTGTCTGATGTTTAGGGTGGACTTTTATCTGATGGCACATCACATTCGTCAGGGTTGTGGACTTCCTACACACTACATCTCCCTGTACAACACAGCTAACCTCAGCCCTGACCATTTACAAAGGTAAGTGCTCTACCCACATCGCTCTGAATACACTGTGTTTTACAGACACCTTGCTCATAACAAGGTGGCTGTATAGATCTTTGCTTGAAATATTTAATGAGGTAAACATTTTAAGAAGCAGATTTTTACCGTGACTTTATATGTAAACGTTTTACGTGCACGGCAACAATATCAAAGGACAGAATTGGCAAGAAACCTGACTCTTCCACTCAGAAGTCCAACTCCTCTGAGTAAAAATTAAAAATCTCATCAATTATAAACCCTCATAGACAATAAAATGATTTTTGTATTGCTTTCATACAACAACATGCTGAATGTCCAAGTCCGTTCCCAGTACATTTGGAAAGTATCTGTCAAGAAAGTGGTACTTGGAAAACTCTATTTGGTAGTGCTTGTTATAAATGTTTGAACTACTCATTTAGACTGTTTTTTTCTTTCCTGAACTTAACAGCTCCAGTTCTGTTAAGGTAACTCTTACTAATTTGGTCTCATGTCAGGCTGACGTTCAAGATGTGCCATCTGTACTGGAACTGGCCAGGGACCATTCGTGTCCCAGCACCATGCAAGTATGCCCACAAACTAGCTTTCCTGTCCGGCCAGTATCTGCACTCAGAACCGGCCATCCAGTTGTCCGACAAACTCTTCTTCCTTTGAGCTGACCCAGTTACTAACACAAGTCATTGAACATACAGCTTTGATGAAGACATGACGCTATAATAATATTGAAATCTCAGATTTTACGTTTCTATGTCAAAATGATCAAAATGACTTAACACATTGTGTGAAACGCATTATAGTTTTTGGGATTTTTTTAATGTTGGAAAAAATGTGAGAATGTGACATCCTGTTTATGATGCAAGGTTTTCAGTGTTGCAGAAGGTTTGTATTGTTACTGTTCTCTAAATTTGTTCCAGAGCTCTCAGTTTTACCATTTTTCCCCCCAAAAGATTTCAACAAGCCTTTTTATTTTGTTCCACATTTATGCTGCTGTATCAAAAAATCTGTAGTGTATTAATTTTGCTGAAAGTGTTGTAAAGCCTGCAATAAAACTGAGCATTTAGGATGTTATATTCTAAAGATTTCTGTTTTGGCTACATTTTATTTATTTAAGTTTAAGATTAATATATTATTGTATTTTGGCTACGTTTAATTTCAACCACAGGAGGTTGGGTAGGGAAATTATTTTACATCTCCACAAGCATACATATGTACATACATATCTTTAAACCTTGGATTTATAAAATGGTATTAAGGAAAACTGTTGCTCTCCTTCCCAACCTGGTAGTTTTGAACTCTACCTACAAACTACCTGAGCAGGGAGTGTTCACAGCAGAAGGTCTTGGTAATTAACACCTGAAGATGTTAAGAAATGTTAGCCCAGAATAATAAACATGCAAATGTAAACCACTGTTAAAATATTCAAAATTATTAGGTCCAAACCTAAATTGAGGCTTGATCCTTCTCCTTTTTTATCAATACCTTACATTTTCATGGATTAGGTTTTCTTCAATAATCTGTTTGATAAAGATCCCACAAATATACCTAATTAGACTTCAGTTTTCTTGTGCGTAGCAAGATTGAATAGTAATCTAATCATGAAATCCAACCTGTTGAATTTCTTTGACATACTTCAGATGTATCCATTAAAAATTAAATTGATACATCTACTTAATTTAATGAACAAAGATGGGAGCATGGAATTGTCCAAAATGGTGAAGCATTCAGCATTCCTTTCACTGGAACTTAAGGGCCAAGTCTAGCTCCTGCAAAACAACCCCACCTCCATCAGATTGCCAGATTGAGAAGCACGATTCATCACTCCAAAGAACGCGTCTCCACTGCTCTAGAGTCCAGTGGCGGCATGCTTTACACCACAGCATTCAACGCTTTGCATTACACTTGGTGAAGAATGGCTTGGATGCAGCTGCTCTACCATGGAAGCCCATTCCATGAAGCTCTCGGTGCACTATTTTTGGTCCAATCTGAAGGCCACATGAAGTTTGGAGGTCTGTAGTGATTGACTCTGCAGAAAGTTGGCGACCTCTTTGCGCTATACTATTCACCATCCACTGACCCCGCTCATTCGGTTTCTGTGGTATAGCACTTCATGGCTGAGTTGTCATCCCCAAATACTCCCATTTTCTTATAATACAACTGACTTTGGAATATTTAGATGCAAGGAAATTGCATGACTGTATTTGTTGCACAGGTGGCATCATATCAACAGTTGCACCCTGGAATTCACTGAGCTTCTGAGAACGACCCATTCTTTCACAAAAACAATCTGCATGTGTAGGTGCTTCATTTTATACACCTGTTGCCATGGAAGTGATTGAACACATAATTCCGATAATTTGGTTGGGTGAACAAATACTTTTGGTAATGTAGTGTATGTGGAAGGTCTCTTAGGTCAATAGAAGTTAACCAGTTGCCTTGGTGAACAGACATTAAGTGGGCAGAGTGTGTAAACATTGTGAACTTGTAAATTCTTAGATATTTGTTCCAAATAGGAGTTGACTCACCTGGAAAATCAGAATCCCCCTAAACCAAGATGATGTTATAGTAAACTGGAGCCTGTATCCTTTTGCTTTTGTTCTCACCACCCAGACTGCGGCCAGTCATGGATCTGTCCAAACAAACCATAAAATGTAAGAAATGGCAATGTCAGACTACTTGTTTTTAATTAGTTTGACAAGCTCTTGCACAAATATATCAAATACTTTCTGATTTTTAGTATATACAAATAAGCTAAGTCTTAAACTGACTGCAAAAGCTGCTGAATAAACGGTACCAATCAATGACATCAGTTTTGTTTTATATGAAACAAAACAAAACTGATTGTTTAAACTGTGTATGCAGTTTAAACAATTGCATACACATTTGTATAATCAAAAATACCTATGACATAAAAGAACAAACAAGGGAAGTTATCTGATTGACTGATGAATGACGCTGCTAGCCGAATTGACCAGCCTCTCCTTGGCCTTCTTTACAGGATCCATTTCGAAGGACTTCCATAGACGAATAGTTTCATCTCCAGCAACAGTTGCTACAGTTGCATTGTCTGGGCTCAAAACCAAACTGAGAACTCAACCGTCATGGCCATTAAGTTCCGAAACCTTGCAGAGTGAGGTTTCGGAACTTTTTTTCTTTAAAAAAAAAAATAGCAAAACAGACACTGCGTCCTGATCTGTTTTAAAGAAAGCTAGCAGTAAATAAAAACTTCATACAGGTCAAACAAACGACAACAGTCGCGCCATTAATTGCACTACTGACATCTTGTGGCTGTATCAGATATTGTTCAAGTGTTTAATACAAAACTTGTCAGTGATCATTGTGTGAATGAGAAACAGTTGAATATGTTTAGTATTTTTTGGGGCAAGCCTATATTAGTTTCACACTTTTAGGTCCTCGAAACAATAAAAATTCAAAAGATTCAAGAGAACATGAAAATATATACATATTTATAATTATAGAGTATCAATTTTAATTTCAGTGAACACTGTACGGAATATAATCCAATAGTTTGTGGCGTTTGTAAAGTAGTTTAGGCACAAGGGTCAGAAGGTGAACAGAAAATCAGCACCAGCCACCGGTTTCAGTTTCTTCATACTACTTTTTTTTATTCAGTCTTTTCACTGACTTCTCCCCTGAGTAGTGATGAGCTATCTGAATCCAGGCTTCGAGGCTTGTACCGAATAAAAAGGGGGCGTGTCCGATGAAGCCCCGCTTTGAGGCTTGTGTTGTCACGTGAAAATCACGTGACTGGCAACAAACTAGGCCTTGCATTAACTGGGTTTCCGCATCTCTATTTTTTGCTTGCTCTTTTTCTGCTGCATCGTTATGCTAATGGGGAAAGCTGCCCTGTATGTCCAGCTCCTCTACTATTGGCCAATAGAGCTTTGGAACCAACATCACTGCATGAGACGTGGGGGCATTTAAATCTCGCGCAGTCACCCGGTGCATTCTTTATTCGCCACAGACCAAAACAAACTTTATCCTGGCGGTTTTATTGTGTTACTGACTGCAGTGAAGTTAGTTTTGAGTTGAATATTGCAATATCTGCCGCGCAAGCGGCGTTTAGCTCAAGGTTGATCCGATTTATGAACGCTAATTTCAGCCAGCCTTTCTGTAGCTCCCTCCTCAGCGCTCGGAGGTTCTCTTCACTTCGGGACCGTCAATAAATTCACAAACCAAACACTCCTGTCAAACAAATGTTAATAAATGCCTTGCCTTATGACCAACTGATACAAAAAAGTGTTAATTCATGCTTTTACATGAGACACACTACCCTCTATTAAAATGTCATGTCATTTTCAATATTTTAAATAACTAATGTTAAAAATGTTTTCTTCAATAGCTTCCATATTGTGTGCCACATTGACTAGAAATCAGTGTGTAATTGTTGTACTAAACTATATATGAGGCACATGCATTTTTATTCCATTTTAACTATTTATTTTTGTTACCTTTTTTTAAGTTCAAATTTAGTATTTCTCTTCAATAACTTCTAGGTCATGTGACCTATTGAGTCAAAATCTGTGTGAAATTGTTTTAGATCTACAGGGGTGGAAATTGGAACCCGCCACTGGCCAAATGCGGAAGACATTTGGCAAGAAGACAGAATTCTAACTGTTTGAAGCAGTTAGTTTTTCTGAACAAAGCAGTCTGAACAGCTCTTTCCCGATCAGGATCTGTAAGAGCGATCCGAAAACCATTTGAAGCACATAAGAGTGCCATTTCCCGTCTCTGATGGTACCGTGATTTATATACACTCCTGATCAAAATCTTAAGACCAGTCAAAAAATTGCAAGAATTTGCATTTTGCACTATTGGATCCTAAGAAGGTTCTAAGTAGAGCTTCACAATGTTAAAGGAAAAAAATCAGTGCTGAAAACTGCATTTACACTCAAACATGATTTTTTCAGCTGATCAAAAGTTTAAGACCATAGTCTGCAAAAATCTGGATTCCATGTAATTTTCCGTCAAGTCTTTACACTGTCAAAACCTCCTGATGGCAAAAGCAAATAAGCTCACTGACTTTGAACGTGGTAGGATTGTTGAGCTGCATAAGCAAGGCCTCTCACAACGTGCCATCGCTGCTGAGGTTGGACGCAGTAAGACAGTCATTTGCATTTTTTAAATGATCCTGAGGGTTATGGAACAAAAAAGTCAAGTGGTAGACCCAAAAAAAATTCACCAGCTCTGAGCCGCAGTATCCGATTGGCTGTCCGTCAAGACACGGGACAATCCTCTACCCAAATTAAGGCCATTACTGGTGCTGACTGCAGCCCAATAACCATCAGACGGCATCTGCGAGAGAAGGGCTTCAGAAACAAAAAGCGTCGTCAAAGGCCACGTCTTCAACGCCACAAAATTGCCTGTTTGGATTTTGCAAGGGTGCACTAAACATGGGACATTGAAAGGTGGAAGAAAGTTGTCTTTGATGAGAAAAAATTTAACCTTGATGGTCCTAATGGCTTCCAACTTTACTGGCATGACAAGGAGAATCCCACCTGAGATGTTTTCTACACAGCACAGTGGTGGGGACGCCATCATGATTTGGGGTGCATTTTCCTTCAATGGAACAATGGATCTTCAGGTTGTGCAGGGGCGTCAAACAGCAGCTGGCTATGTGGAGATGTTGCAGCGGGCATCCCTCATGACTGAGGGCCCTCGTCTGTGTGATAATGATTGGGTTTTTCAACAGGACCACGCTGCAGTTCACAATGCCCGCCTGACAAAGGAGTTCTTCCAAGAGAATAACATCACTCTTTTAGACCATCCTGCATCTTCCCCGGATCTAAACCCAATTGCGAACATTTGGGGATGAATGGCAAGGGAAGTTTACAAAAATGGACACCAGTTCCAGACAGTGGATGCCCTTTTTGAAGCCATCTTCAACACTTGGAGCAACGTTCCCCACTAGCCTCCTGGAAACACTGGCATCAGGCATGCCTAAACAATTGTTTGAAGTCATCAACAAGAATGGTGGAGCTACTCATTACTGAGTCCTTCTTTTTGACACTTTGATTTCTATTTTGAGGGGTTTTCAGGGTTTTTTGAGCTATAGTCTTAAACTTTTGATCAGCTGAAAAAATCATGTTTGAGTGTAAATGCAGTTTTCAATTAATTCCCTGCTCAAAAGTTTTTGTCTCTTATGCTGATTTCTTCTTTTAACATTGTGAAGCTCTACTTAGAACCTTCTTAAGATTCAATAGTGCAAAATGCAAATTCTTGCAGTTTTTTAACCGGTCTTAAGATTTTGATCAGGAGTGTATGTAGTAGCTCTCTCCACACTAACCTGAGAGAAAAAGATAATAAAAGCCTGAGAGGAATAGTCAGGCTTTTATTTTTGAGATTTTCAGTAAGCTTTATTGTAAATGGCTAAACTAATCCTATGTGTAACAGTGGTTGGGTTAAACAAGTTATATAATGCCCAAAACATTCTGCTATGTCTGTAGTTGTAACATTCTGCTCAGCCTCCTTCTGTTAACTCTTAGGTCCACCATCATTGTAGTTCTTCACTGCCAACTCAACTCTCCTCTGTAATAATTGAGTGTTCCACCATGTCTGTAGTTCAGATGTTCTGCTCTGCCCTCTGTATTAACAAAGTGTTCCGCCATGGTTAGAACTGCAGAGATGGCGTCTTTGGGTGCGTTCACACTGCAGCCTGAAGTGACCCAGTTCCGATTTTTTTGACGTAATGAGACCTGTATCCGATCTTTTCATGGCAGTGTGAACAGCACAGATCGGATTCTTTTTCGAATGTGACCCATATCCGATACGTATCCGATTCAAATGCGACTTGACATCCGAACTGAACGTCACTGATTCTCAACAAATCTCACTATTCTGCGTCCTGATACAGGCAAGTGGGAAGAAAAACAACAACCATGACAGACTATAATGAGGATTAAGTTGTTAATATGTTTCTCCGGCCGGACAACAACTTCAAATATGTAAGCTATGCTCCACCGTTGGCTTCCATGTTTACTTCCTTAAACACTGAGCACTACTTCTTCTTTTCATGGCGGTTGGCAGAACACTGAAAACGCTGACGCTATTGCGTCCTCTAGTGCGCATGCGGGACACTTTCAGGTTGTTTGCCTGTTCACACTGCAGAACACATTCAGGTCGCATTTACTGGCAGTGTGAACGGCCCCAGCAAAAAAATCGGAATTGCCAAAATATCGGAATTGAGTCACTTCAGGCTGCAGTGTGAACTGCAGCCTGAAGTGTGTTCTGTTGCTATAGTGATTAATACTCTGCTAACTGGTGTGTGTGTGTGTGTGTGTGTGTGCGCGCGTGCGTGTGTGTGAGACAGAGAGGTGGAGAAAGAATTCTATCTTTGTGAGACACTCAGTCAGTTTTTCTAAAAAAAAAAAAGCAGTCCGAACAACTCCTTCCCATTCAGGAACCGTGAGACGTATTCGAAAACCGTTTGAAGCGTATGAGAGGGCTATTTGTCGTCTCCGATAGTACCACGATTCATATCTATACCTTACTCACAGTAATAGCAGCGCTGAGAGAGAGATAACTGAGCTCTGAAATTTTTGAGAAAAGTATGAAAATGAATGGCTGGGAGCCTGACCCTGTCACATGATTTCACTCTAATGCTTCTTTACAGAAAACCGTCAGCCCTAGAGAAATTTCAAAAACATTTTACGGGAGCAGTCATTCGGTGCAATGTCATGACCGACTTTCATACCAATACAGCAATTTGTGTAGGCATGAGGGCAATTTCAAAATTATTTTAAAGTAAAAAATCCACTCCATTTCTCACTCTAACGGAGCGGCAGTTGGTGTCAGTTACACTCTGCATTTTGGCAGTTGGAAATTTCGCTCGTTTTTCGCTTTTTACTCCGATCCCCAATAAAAATAGCACCGGGATCGAGCTGCACATTTTTGAAACTATTTTTTTAAATGCCTTGCTTTGCAAGGGATTTTAATGCTTCTCCTATGTAAATGCTATGGCAGGCCCTAATAACGTAAATTTATAAGCAGAATTTCTTGACTTTGTGGCCAGTACTGTGCAGTTCCGTGGTGAAACAAACTTCTAAACAACCAAGAAATATTTCCTTTGTAACTAAATTGGCCCAGTTAACTACTCTGATTATTTTCTTAGCTAACTTTTTTATACTGTGTAGTTTTTCTAAAGAGGGAGAGGCAATGAGAAACCTGTAATGGGCGCTTCACAAGACAAGTCGCTGTTTGTCTGTGGTCAAACATGGATACCGTTACATTAAGGTACGTCAGTTGTCTGTAAGATGTTTCTTATAATTTATGTAGATTAAAATAGTTTGATATAACAGCAAACCTGCAGTAGACTGAAAGTACATTAATCCAGAGAGCAGCGCGAAGACCGGGGGATTTCGTCAGGACAGGTCAATAAAGATCAGAGCTGCATGGAGTTGTTTTTCTTCAGACTTCTGTTTCGCAGCTCATCTCCACAATATCTGTGTTAGATACTAAGTCAATGCCCCGCTGAAGATGCTGAAGATATGTTTTTTTCCTGAATGTGAATGAATCGGGGATGTATTTTCTATTACACTGTTAGATAATGTTTATCATTCGCTTTAACCTGTGGCTACCTGGATATCTCAGAAGGCCCAGTCACCGAACTGCTCCTCCCAGCTTGACCAGCAGACTGCCTGTGCTCTGTGTTGCCAGTAAAATATAAATAAATTTGTAATGTACTGTACACTTTTTTCTTTCACTTTTTGTGTATTTAAGTAAAATATCTCAATTTGAAGTATTAGGGTATTATGACAGTTTATGTAAAGAAATTAAAAATAATTTAGTCTGTTAGATTTCGTTCACACTGCTGTCTATAGCACAGTTGACATATTACACTAATATTTTTAAAGTAAAGATTTTTTTAAAGCTAAAGTTTGACAACTATTGTCAAAGTTTGTCTTTACAATAAATACCTAAAAATTTTAATGAAGCAAATGCACATTGAATTATGGAATTGTGTTAATATGTTCATGAATACTCCACTGTAAAGTGTGTTTGTGTGTGTGTGTGTTAATCAAAACAATTTATCAGAATCAGTTGTATCAAATGTAATAATTGTGCCCCAAAACAATTAAATAATCACATCAAAAAGTTTGAAATGTTGTCCTTAGGGTTTTCTTTTTCATTCCTATACAGTATATAATAGTGTGTGAGAGATTGTTTCAGTGACATTCATTAACTTAAAAGGTTGCAGATTGCAGGTTTCCAACTGGGACATACCCTTTTCCGTTTTGTTAATGTTGTGTTTTTGAATTTGTAATTGTGATCCATTAATGTTGTTTTTGAATTTGTAATTGTGCTTCATTAATGTGTTTTTGAATTTGTAATTGTGCTTTCTTAATTTGTTTTTGAATTTGTTGAAGTGGTTTGCAGCTCAGGGCCATAGTGTATAATTGTTTATAAGTCTGTCTTCAAGCAGCTGTACAGTTTTTCCTCAGCAACTCAGCTGAATAAACAACCTCAGTCAGAATGAAAACCATCTGTGAACATCAATTTTCAAATCTGAACATTGAAATTTGATGAGGTCACGCTAACGCATGAATATACTGTCATTTGACCCTTTTGATGAAATCACCAAAAATACCTGAAAAGATGTATCCAAAGATGTATCAAGTTTGAAGCATGCACTTCAAACTTGAACAGTTTGAAGTGCATGCAAAAGCTTGGTCTCTTTATAAAGACGACAAGCTAAATGTTCTATTTCTTCAGTCAAAAATACTTTAACTGTAAGTAGTTTGTAGCTATTACATTTGTAACACAAAAGAAATTAAAACATTTAGCTTCATCCAGATTTTCATTTTTATTTCTATGTAAATAGACATTAAGTATTGAACGTATAGACTGGGAAATACAATAAATCTGTAGAATAAAATATGCTCGTGGATTTCAAGATTGATCAAAATAGCAAAAAGAAATGTCATTTTGGACATGTTTATTTATGAGGATGTACAGGTGTTGTCCAAGTGTCATTTGGAGTCTAACGTTTGGGCCTGCCAGGTCTGACCGGCATCCTCCCCCACCGCTGTATCCAACTCACCACCAGGTTGTGGTCAGTGGACAGCTCTCTTCACCCAAGTGTCCAAGACATACGGCCCCAGATCCGACAAAACGATGTCAAAGTCGATCATCAAACTGCGGCCTAGGCTGTCCTGGTGCCAAGTGCACATATGGACACCCTTGTGCCTGAACATGGTTAGTTATGGACAATCCGGGACGAGCACAGAAGTCCAACAACAGAACACCACTCGAGTTCAGATCGGGGGCGGGGGGGCTGTTCCTCCCAATCATCCCCCTTCAGGACTCGCTGTCATTGCCCATGTGAGCGTTGAAGTCCCCCAGCAAAACAAGGGAGTACCCAGCAGGGACACACTCCAGTACTCCCTCCAAGGACTCCAAGAAGGGTGGGTAATCTGAACTGTCGTTTGGCCCTTAACCACAAACAGTCAGAACCCGTCCCCCCATCCATAGGCGGAGGGAGACTACCCTCTCGTTCACCAGGATAAACCCCAAAGTACAGGCGCCGAGATGGCGCTCCTACCCGGTGCCTCTCACTGTGGGCAACTCCAGAGTGGCATTATGTCCAGCCTCTCTCAAGGAGACTGGTTCCAGAACCAGAGCTATGTGTCGAGGTGACACCGACTATTTCTAGCTGGAACCTCTCAACCTCACACACTAGCTCCGGCTCCTTCCCCACCAGAGAGGTGACATTCCACGTCCCAAGAGCCAGCTTCATTACCCATGGGTAAATGATCTCTAGGCTTTTGCAAAACGATTGTTTCCTTAAGGCATGGACTGTGTTGGAGTTTAAAATTTTGCCCAATTGCTACTTATGTGTGTTAGTTTCATGTTATGAAGCTTTCCAAATCAAAACACAAGAATTGTTGGATACTCATTCACTGGAGTGGTCTCTTCCTCAAAGAGTTCTGGAGATTCACTTTTGAATACGCCATCTAAAGTGTATGAAGAAAGCACACGGGAAATGGAGAAGACTTTGCGGAGAGCATCATATGCATGTCCTAGACAGACCGACAATATCCTGGTCGTAAAGGTTTGATAGATGGCTCCATATTTGCTCACCCAGTCCAATGTTGCAACTCTCGGCTGAAGCTTGTTGGTCTTTGTTACCTCTAACTTTTCCTTCACTGGAGGGTGGAATTACCTCCGGTTCTGGGTTTCTGGGCTTCACTACCTCAAGGTCTGGCAGTGGGAGTAAGGGTATACTGTCATATGAGAATTCGTTGTGTTGAGTTTGTGTGGAAGATGAGTTAACTTCATGTGGTAAATTTAGTGATTTCAAAAGTTCTAGGCCAGACAACAGCACTCCTGTGCAAAAACTTCTGGTTTTCTCCACCAGCCCCAGTCTGGAGCGTTCCCTTGAGTTGAGGAGGGAGGCAAGTTTTCTCCAGAGCTCTGTTATCCCTTAAGGTCTCTACATAGCTGAGTTTCAGTTTGGGTTGGTCCCAGTCAAGCTCCAATCCCGTTTGTAGCTTTGAGTAACAAACTCATTCTGTCCGATGTTTACTGGCTTAATTTCTCCTCAAAAATGTTCTTAAATATCCAATAATAGATGTACCAGAGGCTCTCACTTGAAGGAAGTTGAATACAAAAGCCAGATATCTTCGGTATATAAACAACTGCCTCTGTGACGCCACAGGACGCAGAAGGCAGCTCACGTCAGCAAAGTGAATCCCAAAGCGTATCGCGTGACAGGTTAAAGCTCGAACGCCATGTCACTTGAGTTTTATCTGCAGATAAGAGTAGGAGGCGGAAATGGGCGCTCTAACTACAGACATATTTACGTTTTTTTCATGTGTATGTTCCCAGACGGAGGGGCAATCCAATTAACCTCTCATCAATCACGTTAACCGTGTGCACAGCGTCAGTATGAAGCAGCGTATTATCCATTTGTTGTAAGAGAAGTAAATCTAATCCAGTTCAGATTCGTCTAATGTTGTATAATACAAAATGAAAGTTTCTAGTCCCGTTCTCATTGACTACCTGGGATTAAAGGTGTTACTGATTTGCTCAGATCCTGAGGCAGGTTTCTGGAGGGTTACCTCAGATCATCCTCATCCCATAAACATGCTAACCTAGCCTGATGGAAAATTAGCAGGTGAGCTGTCGAACATGAGCAGGTCCATGTTGGTTTGAGAACGTAGAGCGCCTCTTGGCGCCCAAACTGCAGAACGACATGAAGTGTTTGGGTTGCGTTGCCAAACTAAACTTCAAGAAAACTTTTTTTTAAATATAAGAACCAAGTTATTTTTCATAATTATTCAGAAAGTGTTCAGTTTGTAAGCTCCTACATATCTGCTGTTTTTTTGTCTTGAAGAGTTTCACTAATTTTCTAAAATAGGACAAAAAAATTGATAAAGCTAGGAAAAAAAGAGAAAACTGCATTTTGTGCAGTTGTTTCCTAATAGTTATAAGAATGTCAGAATTATTTTACAAATATCTTTCTGACGGAACATGCTTAAAATTTAGAAATTAATAGTCTGATGCGTATGTTACATATCACGTTTTTATACTTTAATGTTGATGCTTGCACTGAAGTGAAAGTAAGTGGCTCATTAAAATTTTATTTAAAGTAATTTTTCTGGCTGAATTTACTAGTTTTTTGTCGAGCATTTCTTCCTTCTGTGCCTTGGCTGGAAGTAAACAGCTGACAGGAAACTGAAGCACTTTCACCGGAAAGGAGGAGCAGTTTTTATTGTCGCCTCCGAGCTGCTGTAATGGCGGTGTCTCGTCGCTCTTCGCAGCAGCAACAACAACAGACTACGTTGCAATCTCCACCGAGAAACGGCTCCCTTTCGGGGGCTTCCCCGGCCTCGCCGCCCATGGCTCTGCTATCCCCGGCCGTCGGTTCCTCGGAGAGCGAGAGGGAGTGTAGCGGAGGGGTAGATATGGCTCCGGCCTCCCCGGACCTACCAGTCCAGGTCTTGGCGAGCAGTGCAAGCTCTACCTCGACTACATCAGGCGGAGGTAGCAGCAGCGTATCAAGCCCCGGCTCAGGAGCCACCAGCCCCATCGACGGTAGCAGCGGAGTCGTCGGGGCCTTCAGGGAGCTGTTCGAGGCCTGTCGAAACGGAGATGTGTCCCGTGTTAAGAGACTTGTGGATTCGGTGAATGTAAACGCAAAGGACATGGCTGGTCGAAAATCAACTCCGCTGCACTTCGCTGCGGGTAAGGATGAGCTAAGCTAATCAAACAGGGGAGACGGGCTATTCGCCAAGATGGGGTACTGCAGGCAGCTAGCAACGTTATGTTTATTGCAATATGATTACGGTTTGCCTGTTTGTCCTCAGGTCCCAAATATAACCTTTTATCACGCTTCATGTCGACCTTTTATTCTAACCCGTCTAAGTGTTTACTAGCTTGTTGTGTCGCTCTCCTCGTTTTGTTTATCAGACATTCAGTAGTAAGTAAAAATCATCTGAACAGGACAAAAAGTAACCGAAATTTAGCTCGTTAGCAAGTTGTTTATGCATCTACAGTAGTTTTTGCGCAAGTTTGTTTAATTCGTTTCCTGTAGCGAACGACTTCAGGGGGTGTTTTTTGTGACGTAAATGTTTTGGTTGAATTTTTACTTATTGGAAAATTATTACAGCTTCGCCTAACATGTATCTTTATTTTTGGAGTTTTTTGCTTTGCTCAATCTCGATGACAGATTTTCTTCCAGAATCAAAAACAGTTTTGTGAATGTGTTTCTTCCAAAGCCGAATGTGGCACTCATTACATACTTAAGACGCATTAAACCAGTCAAATAGTCAATTTCTGCATGAAAAAAGTACATATGTCTTCATTACTTACACATATAACATTAAATATTCTGGGTATTTTAAGTAGATGCATAATATAAAGAAGATAAAATAAAAAAAATATGGCTTATTTCAGTTATGAGTGTGACTATATGAGATCCCTTAAAAAGCAATCATGAAAAGTAACGTCATGCATTAACTGTCATATTTTCAAGTATGATTTAAATTTATCTATTTGTATACTGACATTTACACGATCAAATGTGATTAACATGGTCTGAAATAAATTGAAATGGTAGGCTCTACAAAGTCTGTGTTAACATATGCAGGCACAATTTTAGTGGGGAGGAGGGATTTCAAGATTGTCTACTCATGGACAAACATAGATCTTCAGATATTGTCGTTGAAAATGTCAAATATCCTCTTTTTCATTTGTAGTGTACAAATATTGTAGGTAGAATTATTAAAGTCACTGTCATTGAATATAGTCGCAGCGTCCCAGATATTTTAGCATCCTTCCTGTTTTCCATTTGTAATTTCTGCTGACTTTTTTTCGAATTTTAGGTTTTGGTAGAAAAGATGTGGTGGAGCATCTTCTACAGACAGGTGCCAATGTTCATGCCAGGGATGACGGTGGTCTCATCCCGCTTCACAATGCCTGCTCCTTCGGGCACGCAGAGGTCGTCAGCCTCCTCTTGTGTCAAGGTGCAGATCCCAATGCCAGAGACAACTGGAACTACACCCCACTGCATGAGGCTGCCATCAAGGGCAAGATAGATGTGTGCATCGGTAAGGGGCCCTGCCACTTTATATTTGAGCATTTGCGATTTTTGGAAATATGAAAGAACATCTTTGAGAATGTCTGAGCATAAAATCTTACCTTCATGTTTTAAAGTAAAAAGGTGCTGGTGCTGAATTAAAATAAAATTTGTTCTGTGTCCCTTAAATACAGCACTTGGTTGGTTGAGTGCCTCATCTATGAAATGCGCAGTAGTTAAATTATTGAAGTTGTATTGATCTCACCCTCTTTTAACACAGTATTACTCCAGCATGGAGCTGATCCAAACATCCGCAACACCGATGGAAAATCAGCTCTTGATCTTGCTGACCCTTCAGCTAAGGCTGTTCTTACAGGTCAGTACCTTGGAGTTTGTCAGCAGCACACTTCCTGATTATCCCTATGCCTTTTATTTTTGTGTCCCTTTAAATGCTCCAATTTGACTACAAGCACTACTGCTTATGTACTCATTCATAAATGCTACTTTTTTCATTTCTTCTTTGAGCTAAGGCATGTTTTTTGCCATATTTTTATAATTTTTTTTCTATATACTGACTATCTTGCATATTTTCTGTATCTTAGAACTAGTATTTTTGGTGCAAAACAAATCGGTCTTTTTCACAACATTATATATTATTGATATATATATATATATATGATTGACATAATTGCTGCTTGAAGACATTGGAAAACAATTGTTTTTCAATGCAGCAAATATTTTGAGTCCATAAAGAGGTTCTATTTAATAAGTTTTTTTCATTATTTTGCTCAGGATTTTCTGGTAACTTAAGAGAAAAGTGAGAATTTTTGAAAATATTGAAGGAGGTCTAATGGTTAAAGCTGAACAAAGCGGCAGTCATGAGGTCAACAAGTTCTTCAGAGCAATGCCGTGAGCAATCTAGAGGCAAATTCATAGTCTCTGCACTTACATGTACTGGGGTGAAATATTTGGAAGAAACTCTTGACTGAATTCTGTTGTTTCTTTGAAGACAAAAACGTTTTTTTCGCAGTAGAGTGCATGAGCTACATATGACCTTGTGTCAGTCGACCATTAAGTAAAACAAAAGTAGCTTACAGGAGCGATGTTATGCAAAATCAGCTTTTTTGAGGTTTGATATTATATTATGGTGTTCTTTCATCAAACACACACCTGGAGCGTTGCCTTGATTCTTTCATGCATGTTTGAGAAATCCTTGGATCTCCCATGGCAACCATTCGGGCATGCCCGATTAAACAATGTATTTATCTGAAAACTCTGCATTGTAGCTTCATTCCCCTCGACCAAATTTTTTGTAAACTGTATTTGATCAATTCAGCATTTTCATAACAACATAGTCACTTGATTGTGCTATAAATTGTCAAGGATGTGTGCCTGGAAAATACTTGATTCCCCTCTTTAAACGTAATGGAACACCGTAAATGTTCTGGCTCTGCAAAAGAATTGCAGCTCCTTAGCAATGATTCAAACAAAAACAATTTTTGTAACTTATTTAATGGCAGTGCATGGAAATTGTCGGCACATTTGAACCTAAGTGTAGTATGAGCAAATCTCACCATGTCTGAGTCCCAACTGGTTCCTCCCACCCCCACATGGACGCAGCATCCATAATCGGTCCTAAATCTTCTATCTCCACCGTAAAGAAACGTCAATCCACAGTGTTTAAAATGTCTCACTTTAACATTGTTTTTTTTTGTTTTGTTGTTCTTTTAGGTGAATACAAGAAGGATGAACTCCTGGAAGCAGCGAGGTGAGTGTGTTTCCAGCAGTATACGCAGCTGGAGGCAGAAATGTGAAATGACAAATTGGTTTCAGGTAGAAATTAAACTGCTGGGCGAGAGCTTTTCTAGTTGCATGTTGCTATTGGAAATGCAAAATAAGTAGCTGCACAGAAAGCATATGTTTTGCCTCCCTGAAGCCCAAAAGAGCGATGATGTCAGATGTCTATTGTCGGGTTGATGGCTGGTATGTTTTCAGGAGTGGGAATGAAGAAAAGCTGATGGCACTGCTGACTCCATTAAATGTCAACTGTCATGCCAGTGATGGCCGCAAGGTAAATTACCCAGCTGTGCTGCACATTATTAACGACTCCATTTACACTGTCCTGTCCGCTCAAAGTGCTGTTTTGGGTTTCCAAATGGACGTTTTGTCTCTGAATAGAGGAAGCAGCAGGAGCGCTAGCTAAACCGTTCATTACTGCAGCCTGATAATCGCTGTGTCAGTTTGTAAAGAGGATGTAGGCAAATGAATTTTTGAGAGTAAGCATATCAACTCTCACAAAAAGAAAAAAAAAAAAACACTGTTTTATATCATTTAAACTCCCTTTGTAATTATGAATGCTCGTCAGAACATTCTGGAAGGCCACCTGTGCCCGTCCCTTCAACCGTCTCTATCTTGGGATTTTATTCCTTGAAGGTGCACATGCTCATAATTTTAATTTCTGCTCTTTATGTCAAAGTCCAAACTGTTAGACCAGATGAGATAGCTACACGATGATTCTGTTTGTTCAGCAAAAAATAGCGCTGGCACAAATTCCCATTTTGGTCCCAGCTGAATTGTCTTCCATCACGTTTGGACCCTAGTGTCGTTTTGTTGGCAGCGTCGTCTCCTCTTTCCAGAGGTTGCTTTGAGTTCATTCAGAGACGTTGGGTCGCAACAAGAAACGTTTTAGTCTACTACATTCCACAAAGTTCCTTTTTCTTCCCAGAATTTATCCACGTTGTGGGAAAATACCGTTTCTTTTCCGTTTATAGTCCTGGTGGAAGATGTACACACTGAAACACTTGTGGTTAGAAATAATATTTCTAACCACAAGAAAATTGTAACACGGGGGAAAGAACCCGGATTGTGACTGAGGACGTGGCTCTAAAGCCAAGTGGTAGACCACTTTCTTTTTAACAAGTCTGGATTTCTTTTTTTGTTGTTGTTGTTGCCATCTTTCTTTAATTAAATTTTTAAAGATGTGAATATAATTTCTCTACATATGCTCGGGCCTTTTTTTTGTGAATAACTCATAAAGTGTAAAACAGCAACTTTTTTCTGATTTAAATCCCAACTGTATCGCACCGTGCTGCGCCGGCCACATTTATTGAATGGCAAAGATTCGAAAAGCCTTCAATTAGATTCATCTTTTATTGCAGTGGCATAATCCAACACAGAAAATAGAGGCAAAAACATACCTTTTAATTGGAGTACATTTATTCAGTGATGAGGGGAAAATGTTTGAATTAAGAAAGAGCGATTTTTAACTAAATTTGGGCAAAGCGTTGACACACTAAATTCACTCATCTCTTATTTTGGAACGTATCAGGCATTTGATTGAGATTTCCTGGAACAAAGGTGAATTCAAAAAGTTGTAAGATGGGCGCTCTCAAGGAGACCTTTATCGTTTTTATGTACCAATTATTATTTTTATTATTACTTACCATTGGATTTTCTTCCCGTTCCTAATACATGTGCTCAAATTAGAAGTTGGATTATTCAAACTTTGATTCAGCGTTTACACTTCTAGAATAAAAGATGGATTTATTATTTACATTTTTTTTTAGACATCTTTAAAAAATAAATGTGGTCGACCCAGTAGGGTCACGATCTTCAGTCATATCTAGATTTTTTTTTTTTCTTCTCTATGCTGTCTGGTTTGTTTTCGGGTCTTCGGGCACATTTCAGATTAGCGCCACCTCCCAGCTCTTTCTGGCGATGTCCTGCATTTATTCTGTCACATTTTACGATGAGTGTTGTTATTTTTTCCTTTTAATAAAAATAAATATTTGTTTTTCATTGACTTAGATTGAGAGAGGGAAATTTCTGTGACGAGATGCTGTCATTTTGTAATTTGTGTTTCGTTTTGTTTTCCGTGTGACTCTGGCAACATTTGTCGATCAGTCAACCTCACAAAAAATGCTGGTAAGTTGACCTTGATAATGGCCACTTGATTGATGCACTGTTGTGATCTTTAGTTTTGTTTTTGTTTCTTTTTAATCCATCATTTTTTTTGTTTGTTTGTTGACCAATAAGCTGCCTGTCACTTGTTAATTGCACATCATGGCCCTGGGTACGCGGGTCACTCATGTATCCTACCCTGACGCTCCTCTGGTGTGTGTGTGTGCGCGCGGAAGTGGCTGTGTGAGCGAGAGCGACGTACTGTTTGAATGAGCTGGGATGTTGTCATGGTGACGACGCGTCTCTTCGAAGCTGGAGAGGAGCTCAAAATGTCCACTGCCTGCTTGTCTTTTGGCGTCTGTCCTCTATCCTCTGCACACTCACCCACACTTCTGTGAATCACTCGGTCAGCCTGTATCTGGTTGGGTTTCTAATTTATTTATTTTTTTATTTATTTTTTGACAACTTCTCATGCATGCCTCAGGGCCCGCCTCTCTGCATCTTGTCGAGCGAATCATGGATTTGTCGTTGTGAAATTCGTGCCTCCTTCCTCACATCCCCTGTCCAATCATTTTGTTATGCAGTAAATGGACTTCATTTCACTCGTCATCATTCAGGAGCTGTGCTGCCCTTTTATTGTAAAAGCTTTTAATTGTTTGTTCCGTGCCACGCTGAATGATCCAAAATGCAAAACGCCTCATCAGTTTGACTCCACCACTCTGGCTTGAGATATTACACTTTGGCCTCGTTTGGGTTTGAGATTAACATCACTTGCATGAAACTTGAAACGATGTCCCTTTTTTGTTTTTGTAAGTTTAAGAGCTTGATTTTGGACAAATTGGAACCACAACTTTGCATTTACTAATGTTGATATTTCTTGACCTAAATGAATCCATATGATTTCGTTTTCCTCTACCCTTGCAGCAAGCTTTCTTTTTTCAATCTCGGCTTGCTTTTACTCCAGCTTTTCCGCGTCCTGTTACAGTTGGGATTTGATAGGATTAGAGAACTTGAATGTAACGTTTAGCATTAAAAGTCTTTCAGTTCACAAAAATAACCAAATTCAGCTCATTCCCACCCTCTCTGTCCCACTGCTAATAATGTAATTACAGAATTCATTCCCTTTGACCGTTGTCACATTTTGTCACCTTATAACTCCTTGTATTTTGTCTTCACGTAAAACGGTATGTAGTAGTAAAGTCAAATAAAACCAGATTTTTTTATTTTTTTTAAGTGTCCTGGTACCTCTATATAGAATTAAATGTACACTGTTGGCTTCAGAAATCATCTACTTAGCAAACGGTCAACTGGCGCGTAATCAAAAAATAGCAGCATCAAGCACTGAGCGGTGTGTTTCTACAGCAGAGACTGTTGATGTAAGAGGGATGGAGTCTAAACTTAGGGTAATTCTGGGTCATATTCCTGCTATTGGCTGCAAAAATGTTACATTTAGGTGGATTTTTTTTACTTTCCAGACGAGGATGATCCTAAACATTCTGGTAGCTTCAACTGAATGTGTCAAATCATATTCATAAGTTAAAATAAGCAAACCTAAAATCAGTTGAAAATTCATGGAAAAATGTTAAGAATAAAAAAAAGCTTTTTCTGCAAAGAAAACGTGCAGAATTTTTGTTTAGCCTTACTCTGCTGATATTTTTATTACATAAAATTCCATAAAGTTTTATTGAAAATTGGAGTTGCATTGTGACAACATGGGGAATACTTCAAGGAGTGGAAATACTTTGAAAATACATTTTATTTTATTTATTTATATATATATATATATATATATATATATATATATATATATGAGATATGTCTCATTTTAAGATTTGAAGTAAATGGAGCTGAATGAATACAAATTAGGCCACTGTTGCATCCCAACTGTAATGCATCCCAGCCATATTGCTCTACTCACTGCATAAAACAAACTTTTTAATCTCTCAGACCCAAAGTTGTCTTTTTTTCATTATTTATTTATTTCATTGAGAAATATTGAAGATGAGCAGTCAGGATGACGCTTTTTTTATTACCGACTTGGATGAGATCATATCTTGAGCAACAGAATAATCCTTATTTATTTGTGCTGGGCTTGCCCTCAAACTCTACTGAACTTGCATCATCAAATCTGCCATTCATCTGCAACTCACCCGGCACAGCCTGCAGTAGCAATTTTGCTTCTGGCTCTAATCAGCCACTTGTTGCCATTGGAGACAGCAGACACTAAGCCTGCCTGATCTGAGAGTGTGTGAGTGTGTGTCTGCGTGTGTATGGGCTAACAGACAGTCCTCTCTTTCAGTCCACGCCCCTCCACCTGGCTGCAGGCTACAACCGGGTCCGCATCGTTCAGCTCCTCCTTCAGCACGGCGCCGACGTTCACGCCAAGGACAAAGGGTGAGTGGCTCTCAAAAGAAGCGGACAAAACCACAGTGCCCAGTTTCCTTTAGTCATGTGTGCCTTGTCCTGCAGCGGCCTGGTGCCTCTTCACAACGCTTGCTCGTATGGTCACTACGAGGTCACTGAGCTTCTGCTTAAAGTAAGTCGAACTTTGTTGTATAGAAACAGGATTGAGAGCAACGTCTAGGAACAATGAGATTATCCAAGACGCGTTTTGTTTGGAAATGACTGTTTGAAACTCGGGCCTCAAAAAGCAATAATTTTAGTAGTAAATTATTTGATTGATTTTTATTCTGACAATTAATCGGATTTTTAAAAAAGTTGGCACACACTGCAGATTTTTTCAGTGAGCCACTTAACCTTATTTTATACAGTACTGGAAAGACAAAACACACAAATTAATTCCTTCTTAAATAAGAAATTACAATAACGGTATATAAAAACTTCTAACGTCACTATGTGAAAAACTGAAACCTTTTCTGCTTCACTTCACATCAATAGTCTGGGGATGATCTGCTTATTTGTTGGATTAACTGATTAATAATTGGATAGAAAAATGTGTTTCCTGGAATTATTTTAATTTTTTTACAAAATTTGAAACGCGTGAAGCTAAAACTGCCACTTGAGAAGCTTTTGGTAGAACATATTTACAGACAAAGATGTTTTTTTTTTTATCTTAAATGCAAAATGTGTATATTTTTTATACAGTTTTGGCTTAATTACTGATCTGAATGTATTGTTCTTTCAGCAAAATGGCCTTCTTTTGAGTCTCGGTTAACAATGAATTCATTACTGAATTAGTTGACGATTGTGTCAGAAATTAATTCATCTGATTAATCGTTACAGCCCTGCCTTAAGCAGGTTTTTAAACAGTAGGGCTCTCCTGAGTTGTGAAGTGCTCTGACGGGCTTTTCCTCCCGCAGCATGGAGCCTGTGTGAACGCCATGGACCTGTGGCAGTTCACCCCTCTGCACGAGGCTGCGTCTAAAAACAGAGTGGAGGTGTGTTCCCTGCTGCTGAGCCACGGCGCCGATCCCACTCTGCTAAACTGTCACAGCAAGAGCGCCGTGGACATGGCCCCGACCCCAGAGCTCAAAGAGAGGCTGACCTGTAAGTTTCTTCTCAGTTGGAGTCGACCTTTAGATTTAGGGTGGAGTAGAATGAATCTCAAATCTTTATATATATGTTTATTTGTCCATCTAAGCCAACTAAGCAGCAATGTTTATGCGTGGTAATTTTTTCACAGTGTCGAAAAGGTAGGAAAAATATAAGTAAGGTGGGAATATCAGTAATACTGATATTAGCCCAAATTTTCATTTTGATGCTTCAATAGGTTCCATGTTTTAATCCTGACTGCTGTAGAAAAGGTCATCTTTTGTGTTTAAAGCTTGAGTAAAAGTACTGGGAACACTAGAAATGTAAGCCAGGAAAACATCCATCATTGTTATGTGTCGGGTCCTTAAAGGCTGCAAGTTTTCAAACCAGCATCATTTTCCCATTTGCCTCTCTTTTTCAACATAGACGAGTTCAAAGGTCACTCGCTACTGCAGGCGGCCCGTGAAGCCGACATGGCCAAAGTGAAGAAGACTCTGGCTTTGGAGATTATTGGCTTCAAGCATCCTCAAAGCAACGAGACGGCTCTGGTGAGAAACAGAAGAGCTTTCCACTGCATTTTCAGCATCTTTTCACAGTTCAACATATGCCCAAGAATACTTTGTTGTTTTTTGTTTTAGTTTTTTCACCAGCATGGTTCTGTTGGATATTATGAAATGGTTTTTAGCAACAGATTTTAGTAGCACTGTGAGGTTTTAGTGGACTGATGTTAAAGGTGTGTATTCCAGCACTGCGCAGTGGCGTCTCCTCATCCGAAGAGAAAACAGGTGACAGAGCTGTTGCTTCGTAAAGGCGCCAACATCAACGAGAAGAACAAAGAGTAAGATGGCAATCTTATCGTATCTGTGTGGAATAAATAATACAATGAGTACGTAATGAAAACGTCACCAAACAAAATACTGAAGCTCCTCTCTTTAATGTTCTCCAGCTTCATGACTCCCCTGCATGTTGCTGCCGAGAGAGCTCACAACGACATCCTGGAGGTTCTGCAGAAACACGGAGCAAAGGTTTGTCACGTTTCTATCCCGCTCTGGTTGAAAAGTTAGAATTTGATGAGTTACTGGTTTGTGTTGCTGGTCCTGTAACTTCAGGTGAATGCAGCAGATACTCTGGGGCAGACGGCGCTCCACAGGGCGGCGCTGGCCGGTCACATCCAGACCTGCAAGCTGCTGCTCAGCTACGGAGCCGACCCGTCCATCGTGTCTCTACAGGGCTTCACCGCAGCCCAGATGGGAAACGAGGCTGTGCAGCAAATTCTGAACGGTAATCAGTGTCCCAGTTATTTCAGGGGATTTTTCATTTGTTTAGACTTTTATGGCAGTGTTGGGCAGATTTTATGGTGTCCAGATCTGAATTTTATTGCTTGGTTTTGGCTAATTGTCTTATTTATTGATCATTCTTTAATTATTTTTCCCAGAAAATGTTCCCACCAGGAATTCTGATGTGGACTACAGGTTCCTGGAAGCTGCCAAAGCAGGAGACCTGGACACAGTGCAGGTAAGTTCCCTGACTCAACAGAACATGCCATCAATTAGTTATTTTCACTAGATCGTAGAATTTTGTAACGGATTATAGATTTTTTTTTATTTTTATTTTTTATGTTGTAACCTGAAGAATTTGAATTTATATCAGTTACAACATCATTTAATTTCCCTTTGGGATCAATAAAGTATTTTTAAATTTGAATTTGAAAAATATCCACAGTTAAAGAGCTGTCTACAAATCCAAAAATGCATCAGAATTCTGCAAGTTGTAAGATGGAGTTATTTATACTAACTTTTTTTTTTCCACAAAAAAATTCACCCCAGTACTTTTTTTATTATCATATTTTCACACTCCAACATGTTGCTTACGTTCCTAATGCGTTTTTGCCTTTTGGCAGCAACTTTGCTCCCCTCAGAACGTAAACTGCCGGGACCTGGAGGGTCGCCACTCCACCCCCCTTCACTTTGCAGCCGGTTACAATCGAGTGGCCGTCGTGGAGTACCTGCTTCACCACGGAGCTGATGTCCATGCCAAAGACAAAGGGTTAGTGTTTTTAAACTTTTATCTTTTACTAGCAACACATCAGTTTTATTAGCTTGATTCTATACGTAAATGTTTTTTTTTATTTATTTATTTATTTTAGCGGCCTGGTTCCCCTCCACAACGCCTGCTCCTACGGTCACTACGAAGTGGCCGAGCTTCTGGTCAGACATGGAGCCTCCGTCAACGTGGCCGACCTTTGGAAGTTCACTCCACTTCATGAGGCTGCAGCCAAAGGAAAATATGAGATCTGCAAGTTGCTTCTCAAAGTGAGAGTCCATTGTGTTTCATGTACAATTTTCAAATGATGAATCTGAGGGGGCGGTGGGAATGAAGCCCTCTGCAAACTAAATATTCTGTGACGTGTTTTTCAGCACGGCGCTGACCCCACCAAGAAGAACCGCGACGGCAACATCCCTCTGGACATGGTGAAGGACGGGGACACGGACATCCAGGACCTGCTGCGTGGGGACGCCGCCCTGCTGGACGCTGCTAAGAAGGGCTGCCTCGCCAGAGTGCAGAAACTTTGCTCTCCTGAGAATATCAACTGTAGGGACGCACAGGGGCGCAACTCCACGCCTCTCCACCTAGCAGGTACAGAGCTGATTTAGGTTTAATGTTGCGCTTCTCCGAGTGTTATTGCTAAAACTATTCCTAGACTAGTATTTTTATTTATTTTTTTAAAGATTTTTACATTTCTTTTTTTTTCCCTCCTCAGCCGGTTACAACAACCTGGAGGTGGCAGAGTATCTCCTGGAGCATGGTGCCGACGTCAACGCCCAGGACAAAGGAGGATTGATCCCTCTTCATAATGCTGCTTCATATGGGGTCAGTCTCATGGGGGCGTTGATCATTTATAAACATGACTTTTGTTCCAATCCTGAGGTTAGATTTTGACTTTTTTATTTTTCATTACATAACTTGCATTTTCTGATTAATAATGATAATTAATCAATCTGTCCCTCCAGGATGTTGCAATGTTTTTTTTTTGTTTTTTTTTTTAGATTGTTGCAGCCTAAAATCACAGATTTTCGCAGCACCTTTTTCAAAACATTGCAAAGTTGCAAATTTTTTTTAAGCTTTTAAAAACATGATTTTAACGGAATTAATGTCTAAAGTGCAAATAACATGTTGAACTATTTACGCAGTACAAGCAAATCCTGCAGAACATCACAGCTGTTTTTAGAATTCAAATAAAAAAGGCAAATGTAATCGTTTAACGTCACATTTTCATCAGTTCAGCTTTCATGAGACGCCGTGGAACAGGAAGTTAAATTAGAAGGAGGTTGAGGGCATTGGTCAAAATTCAGCTGAGTTGCAGTGATTGGTCAGAAAAGAAGGAAATACAGACAACATTCAAGTTGATTGGTCAGATTTAGTGAAAAGTAAAAGTACTCGCAAAATTTACTACTTCAAGTTTTTCAGTTAAATTATCTGGGGTTTCTGCAAAAAAAACAAACTTTAATTTGAAAATTGATGCCTGTCCCACTTTTAAGAGCTGAAATCAATCTGTTGCTATGTTCCTGTTGTGCAGAATATCAGTTTGTTTTACTAAAACCGTTCCAGTGCTGTTGTGACGTAGATTTTGCTTTAGGAGTTAATGAACTCGAGCAACTTCTTCATCATTTTCCTCTTCTTTTTCTTCTTAACAGCACGTGGACATTGCAGCCCTGCTGATCAAATACAACACATGTGTAAACGCCACAGACAAATGGGCCTTCACACCTCTCCATGAGGCGGCCCAGAAAGGCCGCACGCAGCTCTGCGCTCTGCTGCTGGCCCACGGAGCTGACCCCACCATGAAGAACCAAGAGGGCCAGACGGCTCTGGACCTGGCCACGGTACGGCTCTCTGTAGGACAAACAGAGGTCATGTGTGGGGCAGGTGCAGCTTATTATTTTATTGAAATGACGGAAATGTTTTTTGGATTGTGTCTGAGTTTCTCCAGGCTGATGACATCAGAGCGCTCCTGATGGACGCCATGCCTCCGGACGCGTTACCCAGCTGCTTCAAGCCTCAGGCCACAGTGGTCAGTGCTTCAGTCATCTCGCCGGCTTCCACGCCGTCCTGTCTGTCAGCAGCCAGCAGCATAGACAACCTCGCTGGTCCGCTGACCGAGCTGGCCGCTGCCGCCGCTGTCGGAGCTTCTGGGGTGGCAGACGGAGCCTCAGGAACTGACCGCAAGGAAGGAGAAAGTAGGTTTACTGTGACGGTCACATGAAACACCAGGCAGTTTCATAAATGTACAGTGATTTCACAAAAAATATATGCATCCCCTTACAGATTTCTTCTATTTTTTATTTATTTTTTGTCACACTTCCAATCATTAAACAATTTCTTCTGTTGTCTTCTAATCCTAATAACTGGTTCTGCCAACTTTTGCAACAAAACTTGCAATCAAGTATTTGCAATAACTGTTGGTCTTTTTCTAAATGATCTACTTTAGAATTATACCACAGCATCTACATTTTATTCAGCTCTAATTAATGGATCCTGTTCATTAATGTCGAGTTAATGAACAGGATCCAGATGAGTTTGTTTCTCATCTGTTCTTGATTTTGTTTTAGATTCCAGGGTGATTCATTTCCTTTCTAGATCTTTCAGCTTTAGATTGTCACAGGTTTTTGATGCTGAAGATGGTTAAAATGGGTGGGGCCCATTTCTAGTAAACTCCAGGGCTTCCATAAAGCTGGATTAACGCTCAATCCGGGGTGCATTCAAGTCTAAAAATGTGTGGAAACCACTGGGGGGGCGCAGAAACCACTGCTCTAGGTTATATGTGTGTAAACAACTCCAAAAGAATATTTTCACATGGGGCCAAGTCTGTGTGGTTAGCTTTTCTCCCCTCAATAAACGAAATAATTTGAAGTGAAACATTTAAATTTGACTAATAAAAACAGAAAAACTATCTTTAAGGGAGTACATATCTTTCACAGTAGAAAGCTATGGAAAAAAAAATCTAAAGAATCAAATAGTTTTTAATGTCCTGTCTAAGGTCTTTCTGTTTGTTTCTTTGCAACATGCAACATAGTGACAATGTTGGACATGAACATAAGTCAGTTCCTGAAGAGCCTTGGCTTGGAGCACCTGAGGGACATATTCGAGAGGGAGCAGGTCAGTAAAAGCTTCATTATAAACAGAAACAATCCCTGTAACTCATAGGTACAACTCTGGTTACTCACCCAATCTTTTTTTGTGATGTTCATCGCCTCCAGATCACACTGGATGTGTTGGCCGACATGGGCCACGAGGAGCTGAAGGAGATCGGCATCAATGCTTACGGCCATCGACACAAGCTTATCAAGGGTGTCGAGAGGCTGCTGGGGGGGCAACAAGGTGGAGCATCCTGGGACATTGAACTGCCTGCAGCAGATGTTTTAGAAAAAAAATAAAACCCTTACTGGTTGTTTTCACTTTACAGGTGGCAACCCGTACCTGACATTCCACTGTGCCAGCCAGGGCACCATCCTGATCGACCTGTCTCCTGACGACAAAGAGTACCAGTCTGTAGAAGAAGAGGTATTGACCAGAAGTTTGCTTACCGTATAAATATATAGTGCTAAAAAGAATGATGTTATTTTGTTTGTGAGCTGATTGTCTTCAATTTAAAATTCTGTTTGTGTCTCAGATGCAAAGCACAATTAGGGAGCACAGAGACGGAGGCAATGCTGGTGGCGTCTTCAGCAGATACAACATAATCAAGGTAATTTTTTGGTTTTAATTCTGCAGATGAACCAAAGGAAAACAAAGTGTTTAACTAGTAGAGGCGGCCTTCTGACTAATGTGTGGTTTTTGTGCTGCACAGATTCAGAAGGTGGTAAATAAGAAGCTGAGGGAACGTTACACCCACCGGCAGAAGGAGATTGCAGACGAGAACCACAACCATCACAACGAGCGCATGTTGTTTCACGGTAACTTGCATTATGATCAGGATCCACTTCATAACTACGCACTGCTTATGGTTTGTCAGATAAAATGGTAATAAGATATACTGAACTTTTTAATTGTAACGGGACTAAATTAGGGGTGCATTGATAAATTGGCCCAGATTCCTTTACAAATAACGAGAATAAATGTTGCAAGGCACTGCACAAACTGTGTCCCATTTCCTTCAGGTTCTCCATTCATTAACGCCATCATCCACAAAGGCTTTGATGAGCGCCATGCATACATCGGAGGGATGTTTGGAGCAGGAATCTACTTTGCAGAAAACTCCTCCAAGAGCAATCAATATGTCTACGGCATCGGTGGCGGCACGGGATGCCCGACGCACAAAGACCGATCCTGCTACCTGTGCCACAGGTTGTTTTCTTCGCGTTTGGTTCTCTTGCTGCTTTTCTTCGACCAATAAGCCTGACCTCCCTGCTCTCATCCGTGTTTTTAGACAAATGCTGTTCTGTCGGGTAACTTTGGGGAAGTCCTTCCTGCAGTTCAGTGCCATGAAGATGGCCCACGCCCCTCCAGGTCATCACTCGGTAATCGGACGACCTAGCGTTAACGGTTTAGCGTACGCCGAGTACGTCATCTACAGAGGAGAGCAGGTAACAGAGAAATCAGGGCAAATTCTCTAATAGTTTCGTATGTCTTTTATGTCACTACTAACATGTTGCCATGTTTTCACTCAGGCCTACCCGGAGTACCTCATCACCTATCAGATCCTCAAACCAGAGAGCGCGGCCCAGTCTGCAGCGGCAGCAGAGCAGAAGTCCTAGTTACAGAACAACTGCTCGGCCGGACATAAGGACTCGATGCTTGATACTTTCACCTTTGTATTGAAATTATATGAAGACCTTTCTCACCACCAAACACATTTCCTTCCCAGCCTCCTGCCCAGTAGAAACCATGGTGACCAGTGCTTCATAAGGATATGCTGTATAATACTTTACTATTCTTGGTGATGACGTTATGTTTTTGCATCAACTGCATGTTATTACGGAAGCATGTAGGGCCGAGTAGCGTGCCTGGGTTAGTAGTTTGAATATCACTCCCCTCCATCCTCTTCACTCTTGACAGGAGGATGCTTGTTAAGACTTTGAAGTGTAAACATTTTGTCACCGTCGCTTTGTGACTGTGAAACCCACACCGCCTCGCCATGCCAACCAGAAACAGCGGGACTACTTCACCACCGAACAGGGGGTTTGTTCTCTTTAGGTGACTGTTTTTGAACGCTAAACAATAACACTACTGAAGAGATAACAATACAACATTACTTACTGATTTCCAAGAACCCTAAAACATAAACTAACATTTTTTTTGAGGTTTTATTCAGGGCAGCACACTCTTAACAGGGAAAGGGCTCAGTCAAATCACAGAATTTGAGACTATTATATTGCCAGTTCAATACGGATGTGCATGAGAGAGAATGCGTGTGCAAAGAAAGTCCTCATAGTCAAGCATGGTGAAACTGTTGTACATTTAAAAAAACATTTTGCGTTTCTGTGCTCCATACTTTAAAGTTGTAGATGTTGTAATGTGCTTGTGATGCCTTACAAGTGAAATACCCTGCAGCTGGTGAGCTCATCGAGGCACCCTCTGTCACCATGGTCTTACTCAGACATTCATGCAAAAGGATTTGCACTTTTACCTAGAAATCTATTTAAGTTATTTTGAATTAAAGTTGCAAATTACCAAGGGGGGGGGAGGGGATATTTGTACAGGTTGTGTAAATGGTTGTGTATAACTGTTGCTGTTTAACAGTTTCTTTGAGTTTAAATGTAAATGACATCTGAATCTTCCTCTCATGCCTTTGTTTCTCCCTTCTCTTTTTTTTTTTTTTTTTTAAATAAATGTCCTATTAATGACTCCTTGCTTTTCTGTTTGTAAGTTTTACGCTCTGATCCTGGACAGAAAAGACGGAAAAACAAGTGGTTTTTCTTTTTGTTTATTTTTAATTGTGGGGGGGGAAGAGGGTGCGTTCAAGGCAAAAATGTAAAACATTACTGTTGGCGTTAACTTCGTTTTCACCTTCACTGAAGACTACATTTACGTCGCGTTATATACGTCACCGTGTTCATGTGACCAGCTCACGATTATCTGCCTCCTGGTTGGTTGGTTGCATTTTAACTTGTTCTTCACCAGCACCAGCTCAGTATTTATAAGCTTGTACTACAAAAAACATGTTAAGAGGTTAGACCGATAGTTTTCTGTCACTTTGTGAGACATGTAAACGAACACGCCGGCGACAGTTAATTATGTGGAGGAGTTTGCCTTTTCTTGCTTTATTTTGGTGCTTCTGTGAAACTTCTGGCGCTTATATCATCACAGTTGACGCGAAACAACCAGAAAGAGAGCTCAGACCATTCTGGAGAAGCACTGGCTTCTGGTAGGTCGCTTTTGTCTTTCAAAGCGGTATTTTATTGAAGTTTCCGCTTATGCTAAAATCACCACCCTTGGTTCTGCTAGCCGCTGTGATGCGCATGCGCAAACATACCATACCTTACTTAGCAACTTTATTTATAAACCACTTTAAAACAAGCATCGCTGATACAAAGTGCTGTACATTAAAACACAACATAACAAAAAAATAAAAACTTGCAGTTTAAAAACAAACATGCAATTTAAAACTAGATCCTGCTGGAGTTGAAAGCCAAATAAAATAGATGGGTTTTAAGACGAACTTTAAAAGTGGACAGTGAAGGGGCCTCTCTAACCTGCAAAGGCAAGTCATTCCATAACTTAGGGCCCATGACAGAGAAAGTCCTGTCACCTCTGAGCTTCCTTCTGGATCTCGGTACCTCCAAGAATAGCTGATCTGCGAACCTGAGAGACCGATAGGGTATGTAGGGGTGAAGAAGCTCAGAGAGGTAAGCTGGGGCAAGATTATGCAGTGATTTAAAAACAAACATAATTTTAAAATGAATCCTAAAATATACAGGCAGCCAGTGAAGTGAGGCCAGGACAGGGGTCACATGTTCCGTCTTTCCCTTTTTCACTGTGTCACGTGTTTATAGTTTACAAACAATGTAAACTATCAACACGTGACACTGATTCAAGTTGGAAACAGGCTAAACCCTTGACAAGCTAAACATTTTTGTAAAAATTCAAAATGTAAGACATTTTGGCTTGAAATCATGTCACATGGGCCTATAATTTAAAACTACGTATTAGTGTCAGCCTCGTGTATTTAAAGCACAACTTCGGCTTTGTTACAACTTTATTCAGTTTGTGAAAATTGAATTGAAAAAAAATTATTGCTTTAAGCTTAATATTTGAAGGTAACCATCTTAAAGCTGATTCATTTGTGCGGCTCAAACATAGACATAATTATTTCACACTGAATTCAGAAACATCCTTCAAGATTGCAAAATATATTTATATATTTTTTTATTAGGCTTTTCTTGGGATTGAGTCCAGAGAGATGACGGCACGACACCACACTGAGAAGTCAAACCTGGACAGCATTAATCAAAACTCACAGATTCTTATAAAATATGTGATTAACAACAATTCAATTTGTTAAAACTAAAAAAAAAAATTCACCACTTTAGAAGAGTCCTATCTACTGTTGTTCAGTTCCAACCTGCATTCTACATTAATATTTTGTTTCCAATAAGCTAGACTTTTGTGTAATATTCTAAAGTGAAGTTATGTCTGCCAAGTGTGAATAAATGACTCAAGACTTCACCACAGAACTGTATAAATGTCAGAATTTTAAAACTGATAGAAGCTGCTAATTTTAAATATATTTTTCTTGTGCAGCCCTCCACTCCCTCACACCCAGGCTGACCAGTTTGACCTGAGCACCGACCAGCAGCTGAATTTGGCTTATGTGGGCTCGGTCCCTCACGGAGGGATCCGGCAAGTTAGGATCCACTGGATGCTGGAGCTGGTCACTTTACAGTAAGTACAAAATGTGGTTAATTATACGCTATAATTCATATTAGAGAAAGCATGCCTACTGCCATATTAAAACAAGTGGGATTTTTTTTTAAATTAATTTTTGTAGACATGTTGGAGGAAAACCTCAGTATAACTTCACTAAACTGGATGAGCTGATAGAACTGCTGTCAGATAATGGGCTCCAACCAGGTACTGTGCTCCAAACACACTGCCTTTGTTGTTGATAAATGTCGTCTTCATTGTGATGTTCTTCTGATAAATTCTTTTGATAAACTTCAGGTTTTGAATTGATGGGCAGCGTCTCAAACTACTTCACTGACCTGGAGGATAAAGCCCAAGTGGTTGAATGGAGAAATCTGGTTTATCTCATAGCCAAGAGATACATTGGTGAGTCTTTGTTTACTTAATAAGCTGCTTTACCTCAATCCTACCAGTCAAGTGTCCAATAAAATATTAAAATAGAAAAATAAAGGTTGAAACATGTAGGAGAATTTTTAAAAAGTCACTAGGTTTCACTGTTTGAAAGTGACATATTGAGGATCTCCAAGTCGCTGTAGCAACAATTGGATGCCATTTACATACCAGCTGATTGTTTGAGAGTGATCTCCTATTATTGTTAAACTAAACGTGTTGCTAAACGCTTGTGTGACTTTGGAACATTAATCTCAACTGGTTAGATAAGGATAAGATTCAGCTTTTTGGTAACAAACACTCCTCATAGGAGTCAAAGGAGAAATCTGAGGAAAAGAATCTCACGCACATTCACCCTCTGAATAAATGTCCTATAATTAAATGTTGAGTGTTTCCAAAATTTTATACTATTTGTTTTTTTGTTTCTTGTTTTTTTGTAAAATCATAAATTCTGTTTCTATTTAAAAAATATTGTTGCTCATTTTAAATTTCAGACAAATACGGCCTAGGAAGAGTTTTTCAGTGGAACTTTGAAACGTGGAACGAGCCCAATAATCATGACTTTGATAACGTCACCATGTCCATTCAAGGTAAACCCCAGAACACGTACATAACTGCATGCTGCATGTGTTGCACTAGAATTTAACTGCTCATAGCGGAGAAACATAGTCACCAACAGACATTAATGATGAAGGCCTCACTCCAGATCAGGCCTCACTGCAGATCTCTGTTGAACGCACATTTCTTTAGGGTTTCTAAATTACTACGATGCGTGTTCGGAGGGGCTGCGCGCTGCCAGCCCGCTCCTGAGGTTCGGCGGTCCCGGAGACTCTTGCCATTCTGCCCCCCGCTCTCCGTACTGCTGGGCCATGCTGCAGCACTGCTACAACGGCACCAATTACTTCACCGGAGAGACGGGCGTCAGGATCGACTACATCGCCCTGCACAAGAAGGCGGGTATATGCATAATATACTGTTAGATCACAGGTTAGCATCTAATCAAAATGTTTATCAAAGGGGGGCACTGTGGTCAGAGTGGGAACCCCCGTCCTTGGTTCCTTTGACGTATGTCTTTCTGATTGCTATCAAATAAAGGTCACTCGTACTGACAAAAACGTTTAAAGAAAAAACTTTATTGAAGTATTTTAAGTAGAACTCATGAAATGACTCATTGCACACACAGTGGTTTGTTTCCGCTGTTTGTTTCTGTTTATTTTGATGATCATGACTTGAAGCTCAGCACAAAGCGAAACTGTCCACAGTCAACAACCTGACTCTTCCTCAAACTCTTGAAAGGGTTTTGCTTCACCCAGGCTGCAGATGTCCCTGTTAACTTCTGCACCTTTTTCAGCCAAACTTGGTTCTTTTACTCAGTTTTCTATCAATATGATTCCATACAGCAGTTTTTGAACAGTACTTTTGTGCCTTAAAGACTTCACATGATTCTCCTTACAAACACTAAACTGTGTTTTCTTTCCCAGGGATGCCGGGTTCGACCCAGACTTTTTTTTCTTGTGTGGTGTTTGTCAAATATACAATATTTTTTTAGAATCGTCATTATTATGCACACCCTCACGTTATTATAAAGACCATAACAAAATATTGCACTTGTGTTTTTTAAAATGTTTTATTATTGGTGCTATGTGATATTTTTATTTTCTCATAAGCTGAATTTGGAAAAGTCATAAGATAAGAATTTAGATGAAAAGAATTAAACATTTGAAATCGATCAGTTTGTGTGTAATAAATCAGTGTAATTATGTAATAACAGTACTTTTTGAATCAAATCAGTGGAATAATTACATTTGTTAATGATATTTTTATGAATTGAGATGAAGCTGCCATATAGAAAAAGCTGACTCTCTGTTTCTGTCTCCCAGGGAGGGGGCTTCTCTTTGCCCATTCTCCAGCAGGAGCTCCAGACAGTAGGGGAGATCCAGGAGCGCTTCCCCAGCTTCCGCAGCGTCCCCGTCTACAACGATGAGGCCGACCCTCTGGTGGGATGGTCCAAACCTCAGGAATGGAGGGCTGACGTGACGTATGCTGCAATGGTGGTAAAAGTAAGGCAAAAAAACAATGTAAGTGCAGACAAAATAATTAATAATTCACCACTTACTCAGATTCCATCTCTTCTTCTCCAATCAGATAATAAAGCAGCACCAGGATCTGCTTCTGGCTAACCCCAATAACACCATCAACTACACCCTTCTGAGCAACGACAACGCCTTCATGAGTTACCACCCGCACCCCTTCACTCAGCGCACGCTGACCGCTCGTTTCCAGGTCAACAACACCCGGCCGCCTCATGTCCAGCTCGTCCGGAAGCCCGTCCTCACCGTCATGGGCCTGCTGGCTCTGCTAGGTGACGTTCTCAAGGGTCAGGGTGTCTCTACATCATTAAAAAGTCTTAGTTTTGTGTCTCTAAACTTAAAATGTTTTAAATTCATTAAAGAAGATGTAAGTTGACCTTAAATACGGTAATCACAGGTCTTAAATTTTGTTGTGATTGGACTATGTAATTTTCACAGGTTTTTTATTACAGGACTTTTCTATAGGCAAACGTTTCAGTCACACATAGACATCTTCTCACACTGCATCCAGAGTCTTGAGGCGGTTAATGCTGCCAGTAGCAAACTGCTAATACTTGTTAGCTAGCTTATTTGTGTCATCATGGGTAGTTGTAAATTTACTGGCAGTTTGCCACTGACTCGCTTCCCAACCCATACCACGTGCATTTTGTTCAAAAAAGCTTGACACTGTGTGGGTTAAGACTGTACAGCAGTGGTCCCCAAAGTCGGTCCTCGAGGGCCGGCATCCTGCATGTTTTAGTTCTCTCCCGTGGCAGTAACAACCTTTTCAGCATGTCAATGTTCTTCTTTGGCCTTCAAATGAGCCATCATTTGATCCAGGTGGCTAAACCAGGGAGAGAACTAAAACATGCAGGATGCCGGCCCTCGAGGACCGACTTTGGGGACCACTGCTGTACAGTGTGAGAAGCTCAAAACGGCTCCCAAGAGCTACAAAAAGACCCCAGACATTTCATAAATTTGGTACTCTTAAAAAAAAAAAAAAAGTCATTTTTTTGTACGTTTCTGTGGCAATTGTGACAAAGAGCTTAAATCTTATTCATGTCGGTCTTAAAATGGACTCATACAGTTTTCAATTTGAGTATGTGACACATGCAGAAACACCAAAACTATCAAATCTTATAAAATTTTTCCTCAGAAGAACAGTGTGATTCAGGAACGGTGATTTTTTAAAATGTTTTAATGTTATGTAATGATTTGTTTTAATGTTTTAATGTTAGCACGCCGCTAATATTGTACTCCTGCACGTCATCCCTCTTTAAGGAGAAACACAAGTCCTGGCTCAGGTTTTAAACTCTGGACATGAAGAAAACAGCACCGTGGGCGTTCTCGCCAGCACCCACAGACCCATGATCCATGGTGGGTCCGACAGCTGGCAGGCGGCCATCCTGGTCTACAACAGCGACGACAACAGCACTTCCCAACGCATCGATGACGTTACAGTCGAGCTGAAAGGACTAGCTGAGCAGAAGGGTGAGCTTTTAACAAAATCCTGCAGCTTAGATAAAACGTTTCAGTCCAGCTCAGTATCTGTTTGTTATGCAGGTCTGGTGTATGTCACCTACTACCTGGACAATAATGTTACCAACCCGCACCAGCTGTGGCAGAGCATGGGCAGCCCCGACTTCCCCACCGCGCAGCAGTTCAGATGCCTCAGGAGCGTGGAGGTAATTATTTCTAAATAGGACCATCTAAACAAGATTTTAATTCTGGATGCAAAAAAAAAAAAAAATTTAATCTGCAGCTTCTGACCCACTGATGATGTGATACTGTTAGGACCCCCGGATCGACGGACCTCAGATATTTCGTCCTGGCGACACACTGACTCTAAAAGCCAAACTGTCCGTTCCCTCCGTCCTCCTCGTCCATGTTTGTGCCCGGCCTGAGGTCGGACCAGACCAGGTTGGAAAAAATTTAAGTCTTTGTTCTGAACAGGCTGCAGTAATGACACACACTTATTCATTCTTATGTGCTTACAGTGCCTTGCAGTCATGTCCTTTTGAACTTTTTTCTTTTTTACGTTGTGTTACATTTACTAAAAACAATCTGATTGGTCACGATTTTGTGTGATAAATCAAAACAAAGTAAACGTTAATTATGACATTGATCGAGAAGGTTTCTAACATTTTTTTCCGAAAAGAAATCTGAAAAGTTTGACATAAATTTGTATTCAGAGGCTTTTATTCTGTCAGCTCTAAACAAAATCTAGTTCAACCACCTGCCTACAGAAGTGCCTTGATTAGAAATGGAGACCACCACCATTGAGTCTGTGTTTATACCATGACAATATGTGATATTAATATGAATATTTTAAGGCCCTGTAGCCAAATAAGTTTTAGTTAGCACTCTGTTTTTTACCACACGCTGTGTTTTGTCTTTGTCAGGTCAATGGTTTGCGCTTCATCCGGATCACCAAAGGCCAAGTCCTCGTTATCTGGTCAGATCACTGTGTTGGTTCAAAGTAAGTGCAATATTTAATATATTTCTCTTTCTTTGAATTTGACTGTTTTATTCAAGGAAAATGCATTAAATGAGTCCTTTCAAAGGTTAGGCGGTAACCTTCACTCCTGACTCCCTATTTTGTAGATGCATCAAGACGTTTGAAGTAGAATTTTCTACGGACCAGAAGGAATTCAGTCGGGTTAATGCTCAGGACACCATTTTTACGTCTTATGTCCACTCACCAGGTGACATACCTTTATTTTCCCTAGTCCTTTTTTTCTGTTGTTTTTGGGGGATGTGATATAAATTCTGACCTTCACTGCAGCCTAAGAGCTGGTAGTTTAGTCTGTCTATCATATTTGTGTTGCAGTGGACCAGACGGTTGGGGGTCTGTACCGAGTCCGAGCTGTGGACTACTGGGGGCGGCCCGGACCCTACTCTCTGCCGGAGAGGTTTTCAGATGGGGAGTAGAAGGTGTAAATGCAAACAGTAGCACATTTTAGAGACGTTTAGTCTGCTGATTTCCATTTGTGGCTTGTTGAGCGAAATCACACCTCAGAAGACGTTACAGACGCATCTGACTTCTTTACGAACATAAAAAAAACTCACATATTGAATTATTGCTATTTTATATGAACTTGTTCACATAAAGATTTTTACAAAAACAAAAGACTACTACTTTTTTTTAAATAAAATTTATTGTCAGCAGCACAGATCAGTTCACATCAGATGTTACCCGTCAGTGAGTTACGACAACATTCTTTGAGACATTCGTACTATTTGTTGGATTTTGCTTTGAACTACCGTGGAAGTGTGTTGTGGCGTTACATTGGAGTGCAGGATTCATCAGAAAACTAAGTTGAGAGTGTAGCATTGCACAATTCCCCTGTGAAGAGCTGCGTCTTCATCCTGGGCATTTCAGTCGGCCCAGATTAATAAAGTGCAGTCGCCCAGCCACCATCAGCCTTGAAGCTGTTTAACATGCCCCTGTTGAAGAGAAACAAACACCTTTTAAGTTTAAATTCTCTGTATAACCTTTATATTGCAAGTCA
The DNA here is from genome assembly GCF_904066995.2 of Poecilia reticulata. Lineage (NCBI taxonomy): Eukaryota > Metazoa > Chordata > Actinopteri > Cyprinodontiformes > Poeciliidae > Poecilia > Poecilia reticulata. The sequence goes on from NC_088838.1 coordinate 8,776,680, forward strand.
AATGTCTGCATGTTTGCATGTCTGCTTGTTGCATACCTGACTGCAGCACGGGCTGGAACTGTCCGGCCATGCAGATTTCCTCCTGCTTCTGCCGGACGACTCTCTGGATGGCTGGGGGAAGGCCGCGAGGGTTGCGGGAGAAGACCAGCGCGTAGCCGTCCTCGCAGCTTCCGTCCTCCTTCAGGGTGCGGCAGGCATATGTGATGGCATAGTTGTCGTAGTCTGTGTCGATGATCCAGTAGTTGTCCCCTGGCAAAGCAGAGGGAGATGTTAGTCTTGACTACACTGAGATAGAGGAGGATAAAACATGCAGCTCTCTTAGGCTTACCGCCGCTGGACAGGTAGCTGGCCAGCCCTTGGTAGTTCATGAACATCTTGCCTGGTGTGTTGGGGTCAGGGACTGAGTACTGAGCAGCCATGTCTGCACAGACAACCCAGAACCTGGACGTGGGATAGAGTAAGAACATTACAGCTGAAATGCTGGGAGTTGTGTATTGTACAGATTTCAGTCTAATAAGTTAAAAAAAAAAAACCAACCCAAAGAGAGTGACTCTGCCTCTGGAGGAGGCCACCATGGCACCGTCGTCCCCAACAGTGTACTCAGCAGAGATGTTGTCCTGCAGGAACAAACCCTCAGGGTCCTTCTTCTGCAGGGCGTACCATTTACCTGCATACTGCCAAGGAATAAAGATAAACAGATACATTAACAGAGATTTCATTAGATTAGTACAGCTGAATTAGCAAAATGCAAAAAGATGATCACACTCTATGCTGATGATATTGTTCGTTATAAGGAGAATGGTATTCTAGAAATGGGAATAGAAGTTATTATGTACTCACCCTTTGGGGATCAAAGTCTTGTTTAACTGTGAATCTGTCCACCACACAAGAGGCCAGGCTCTGTTCCACACAGGCCAGGAAAAGCATCACCAACCCAAAGAGCTGGAAGTCCATTCTAAGTCAAGCCAAGAAAGAAACCTGGTTGCCTTTCGCCTTTTGAAATCTCCGCATATGGCTTAAAAGTAAAACAAATCAGTTTCTCTAGCAATGGGAGTTTCTGTAAACCTCTTATTGGTCCCCGGAGGCATCATTTCCTTACCTGAGGTGTAGAGGAAATCCACGGAAAGCTTGCAGTTCAGAGATGTGTTGCCGTGTTTGAGCTGTGCCGAGCAGCCTGCGAGCGAGCCTTTTATACGGGAGCCACTGATTATTCTCACTTCTTCAGCCTAAATGTAGATTTTAAATCTTGCATTAATCCAGTTATAGAAATCCCTGCCTGTAAGCTGATGAGCCTTCACGTTCAGGAGCATGCAGGGTTTATGTAATTTTTTTTTTTTTTTTTTTTGCCAGGCTGCAGTTGATCATGGCGGATGCAAAGGAAGATTAAACTTGTCTGAACCCTGAGTCACGCGTACGCTGCAAAGGTGTTGTGGCATTTTATGTGTAATATAATGAAATTAACTATTGCTTTTGCAATTTTGGACATTTTGTAATGTTCTTAAAGTAAATATATTTTTCAGGAAATTATTTTCACGTTTTATATTTACAAGTTGCTACATTCGGCAACCTTAAAATTACGCTTGCAAATGTATGTTTTTGTATTTCTTTAGCCATAAAGGGTGAGAATGAGATGGCCACCATGGAAACCAGCTATGAGTAATGTGTTATATCAGTAGAGGTTCAGGTGTTTCCGTCTCCCGTCATCTTGTCTGTAAATACTGCCAGGTCTAATCCGGGGCAGAATGTCTGCTGCAAAGAACTGCCAAAATGCATTGAATAAGGTTAATGCCTGTGCATGAGCAAAGGATCTGTGAATTCAAAGATGTTGCTGTAAATTTAGCTTCAGACATGAAAGCATCTTCTTTTTGAAAATCTTGGGTTTTCTGATTTGTGTAGAACCACAAATTGTGAGCAGAATATCTTGGTATTAGTTTGTTTTACCCGTCAGTCAAAACATCTGTGCTTTGACTAGACGCACTAAATTTTGATCCGTCTAAATCTGAAACTGCAGCAGCTGCTTGGCTCAGTTAACTAATCTGAAAACTAGATTTATCAACAGTCTCTTGCACAGAGAGAGGTGACGCTGGGTTAAACTCTGTTTATGGGGGCATTGTGAGGTCAGGTCTGGTGTGTGGGAGCAGGACAAAGTTGTGCAACAACAAGATGTAAAAATACACATTGCGTATTTAAACAAACTCCTCACACCTCCATGGCAGATGAAGATTGACGTGATCTACGATAAAACCAAGGACTTGGTGACCTTATTACAGACTTGTAGTTTCTAAATTAGACATTCTGATCACTTAAACAGCGAAATATTAAATCATTTTTATGTTTTTGGTTCTTCATGTCAGGATTCAGAGTTTACTCGGGCTTTTAGAGAATATAAAGATTATAAGTTCTTTTAAAGAAATCAAAATATTTTAACCAATCATCTTGAAGTTATAAAATTCAAATAAAAACATCCTACAAATAAAAAACAAAAACACAGCTACTGTTAATTTGCATGTGTTTACAACAGGGAAGTCCGGATCAGCCAAATCTGGATAAACGTTTTAACACGAGCAGGTAAACATCTGAATATGCAACTGTGCGATACAATAAAAATACAGGCCAAAATTCTCTATTCTGCAGAGATGATTCATACACCTTTACCTGTTAGAAACCGTTTAGTAAAACTTACGCTTTTCTTTATCAGCAAGCATTTAGCTTGGTTAATTAAATAAAACCTGTTTAAATGTGCATAATATTAAAAACCATAATTTACCAGCTTTAATACATTAATAACTGATAATCTCTTCCTCTGAAAAAAAAAAAACAAGGAGCAATGCCATGTATTTATTTTTTAATACATTTAAAGAACAAAATTATTTATGATGCTGTACAAAGAGCCAGAGATCTGAAAGGTGTTTAAAGTAAATGTACCCGGTTCCTCTTTAACATTGTTGCACCAGCAATCAACTGAACAGTTATGGGGGAGAAAAAAAATATACATTTTATATTTTATGTCCTTCTGTATTTATGAAATTTCTTCAATTCAAATATCAACGTCAATTTCTGAGTGTAGCTGCATTTTAAGTTATTTCTTCTCATGTAACTAAATTACAGTTTCTGGGAAACCAGAGGAGGGGAGTTGTTTTCATTGTGACAGTGAACACTTCCATGAAACAGCAGTGAATTAGTGGGGCCTGACTTTGCCACCATTACTCCAGGAAGAGGAGGAAGAGGTTGGACAGTGCACGAGGAAGAGGACGTCTCCAAAGGACAGTCCAGAGCTTTACTTCAGGATGGTGTCTTCAGCTGTGAGACGGAGGGTAAGAATGTAAAGAATCATGCAACAATATTTGGATTATGGACTTGATTTGTATATGAATAAGAGTGAAGATGTTACCTTCTGCTAACTCCTTGGCAATCCTCTCCTGCTCCTGTCGAATTTTCTTCTCCTCCTCCTCAATCCTCCTGTCCTCGGCTGCAATAGGCTTCAGATAATCTGAGGAAGGTGAAGTCAGAGTTACAAACAAAGTCCAGTCAGAATTTCCTTTCTAACTTGCTCGGATTTGCGGAAATTAGTTGAAAACCGTCCACATACAAGATATAAATTATTCAAGGTGGATATAATTAAAAAGATAATACCCCTACATCTTAAAACTATATTTATTTCCGTTAATTTCATATTCTCATGTTCATGAACTTCTCATGAACTCAACGGGAGAAGAGTTCAGAATTTAAACATTTAAATAATTTGAGTGGCAAGTTACCGATCCTATACAAAGGATTTACATCTTCAAACTATCAGGTGACTCAATGTTATACATACTTGTTAAATTATAAAATTATTTACACTCTTTTTTAAAATACACAGAGAACGCTAGTTTACCAAATCTAACCTTATATTATCAAAAGCATGTTTATTAGCAACTCTCTCACATGTGATATGCAGCATGCACTGCTACTTACATAAACAGTTAAAAATAGCTGTATGATTACTTCTTTAATAACTTACCATATCGCCGTTTACCGTAGATAATGCCAGCAATTAAAGCTGAATACCTGGCAGTCTGTAACAAACAAAATCATTCATTAGAGAGCCAAATATAAACAGTTTGCTTGTCATACACACTATGAACACTAGGGGGACACAAGCGTTAAATGAATTGTAAAACATGTTAAAATTAAGCTAAATAACGTGAATAATACATGATATCACATGTACTAAATATAAACGATTAAACCTTTACAGTAGAAAAGTGGAAAAACGGAGCGCGTGCTTTGATTTTCAATTAGCAACAATTAACTATCGTTTCCTTGCAGGTAGCTCCAAAGTGTTAGCTTTAGCAACGTAAAATCTGACCCTCTGACACAAACATTTACTCTAGCATTAATCAGGGTGTTATTTAGACAGACTGCAACATGCATTTCTTTGCTAATTTGGACTGAATGAAAGCTTATACTGCGTTTTCATTTACCCATTCTCTTCGAGCTAATGTATCCTGATTATAGTTAGCATGTTGGTGACTTCGAACGAGTTGTCAACCAAGTGTGGAGAATTATTCCAGCAGTTTTACATTAAATTTCTTAATAAGCGTTTCGGTAACATATCTAACAGCACAAACCTTTATTAAAGGCGACACTGCGACAGGAGGAGGCATGGTTCAATAGCAGGCCAGCAGTTAGCAACAGAGGTCACTTTACCACTGTCGAGAGGAGAGTCGTCTTCTTCGGGGAAAGTTTTGCTTACCGCTTTAACTGTCACAATTGAACTGCTGCCATCTTCCGGACACAAATAAATGAAGCAACACGGAACTGTTGCTTCATTTAGCATGTCTAATCAAGCCTGGCTGCTAAAAAATTAAGCAGAATCAATTAAATTTAAACAAATACAATTCCCTTTGCCTTACAGGAAACGATCTTGAGAGAAAAATTAATATAAAATTCAACATTTATAGTAACACCAAATAAAAGACTACACGTGATTTATTGTATTGTTTCGATCCCTCTATGTGTGAAATGTGCAGCAGACGTTTTATAGGTTCACTCAGGTGAACAACATGGATTTAGGCTTTAAAATATGTATGTCACAAACAAATTAATTATATGAAAGTAAAAGCTTTAAAAATATTTCATGCAGTGGCCACCTATTTTACGAGTTTCTTTTCTTGTTCCCTCATGAAAAGATGAACTCCCCTGCTTTTTATTCCTAAATACACAAATTTCATTCCCTCTGTCATTTAACTCCTTATCCTCTCCTGAAACTATAAATTTCCCTTGATATAATTGTTTATTTTAACAAAGAGCATTTCTACACAAACAACAAAAAAGTTGTTTAATTCAGATATTTTGAGTTATCTGTGAACAAAGCGACAACTCGACCTAAACCAAACTCTGTCAAAACAAATAAGGTCAGAACCCTTCTGGGTTAATTGTTTATAGGACCACCTTTCACTGTGATTACAGCTACATCTTCTGAGTTATGTCTCCACACATTTGTCCATCTTCCCATCAACCATGACCAGCTTCTTTATCACCATTAAGAAAACAAAAGCATCCTCACAGCTTGATACTGCCAACATCGTGTTTTCTATGGGCATGGCATGTTCAGGTTGTTGATTCTTGATTCTTCTATTTCCATGCAATCTTAATTCTTTCAGCATAAAAATATTTTTCATTTAATGTTTTGTAAGCACAGTGTTTCTTTTCAAAATAATTAGAAATGTATATATTTTTCTTGATCTCCTCACTTTCATCTATGTTAATTTGTCATCTGTGTTTTTATATGTTGAGTCACAACAGAATTATTTCAGTATATGACTAATAGTATACAACGAAATTAGAGCATTTTTTCTGAGATCTGTAAAAGATTATAAAACAGATACAAATGAAATAAATAAAGAAAACACACAGTAATATAAAAATGTTTAATCTGCAGCAGTCTCATGCTTTCAGAATTATTCAAAAAGTTCTTGAACAAGGTTCACAGATTACTCTAATTCATCTTAATCTTTTTCAGATTTAAACGATAACAACATCCATGCACTCAGGGCTTAGTTAATACCAACGAGAGCACCCTTAACGTTCTGGATTGTAGAAAGTTGAAGATCTCAGTAGGAACATGTGTTCGCAATAACTGAAAGAAATCTCGGTGAGGTCAGAAGAAATGTGTTCACTCCAAAAAAATACTTTCTTTTACAGTCATTAAAGACACTGTAGTTAAAGCAAGAGTAGAGTTTATTCAAAAAGACTGCAGTCTGAGTTTGTTCCATACGCTGCAGGTTTTTTATCACACAAGCATCATTGGCGAAATCACTGGATATTGAACAGTTTTGAAAAGCGGCACCACTTTTTACAGGCAAGCGTTTAAAAACTCTGAGATCCAGAGAAGGAGCATAAAATGAAAGCACATCAGCTCCTCTTACAAAAACAACAAAACAAAAAAACAGTTTCCTCATTTATTTCCTGGTGCCTGTACAGAACCAGAAACATTCTCCATTTTCATATAAACAACAACATTGTAATGTAGAAAAGAGATGTTGCTTACATTTCATATCTTGGCCTTGCTTTATTACAGTATCACTTGTAAACATTTCCCTCTATATCCTCACCTGAGCTTCACTGAAGCCACATCTCACAGAAATATTAATCTCCAAGATACGTCTTGTAAGGTTGCAATGACGTTTCTTGACATTGCTAAGCATATGAGCTCAAATATATTCCATGTATTCAGTACGTTTTCAGATCAGTCATAAACTTTAATTCAAGACTTTGATTTTAAGAAAACAAGCAGATATACAGTGTTTTGCAAATTTATTCAAACCCCTGTGATGTTCCAGCTGAAGTTGGTGCTACAAAGTACTGGCTTAGATTGACTAAACACTAAACACAGAGTTTTCAAACTTTTATTTTTAATAACTTTTCATGCCCACAAGCTTAAGGGGGTTAAAAAACCTTCTTCAATGCAGTGTAATACTGTAAGAATATGGTGAATATTTTATGCGTCTTATACTTAATTAATTAAAAATTATTTCCAAATGTGCTTATTTTTTCAAGAATTCTCTGCTGACCTTCCCACTTCAAATACTTCTTTCTGCCACTAGGTGACCCTAGAGAGGCTGCAGAGTGTTTTCCCCACACAAATGCTGCAATTTCACTGGAGTGGATTGCCAGTTGTTTTCAAACACATTTCATGCAGTTTTCCCAAAAATCCTAATTCAAAAAGGAATCAGTGGTGGCTTCCAAAGCAGCTGCTGAGCGAATTAATTGTCCTCTTGGCAAATCGCACCTTCCCACGTTTCTTCAGGCAGGCTGTATACTGGTTGGATTTGAGTTTGGAGTAATAGTCAGAGAACTTGTTGAAGAGGATGGAAATAGGCAGGCCGTTGAGGATAATTCCAAACGCGATACAAATGAAGGCGAAGACACGACCCAGTACAGTCTCTGGGTACACGTCTCCGTAGCCCACAGTGGAGATGCTCACCTAAAGGAAGAGAGAGAGGAGGGGAGTCGGTACTGATAGACCAACAAAGATTGCAGATATTCATGAGAGACACTGAGATTACATTTTTAATAAATATACCATGACTGGCTTTGAGTACTGCTGATTTGTTTCTTTTCATTTGAGGGAGACAGCTTGGGTCAAATGATGGAAACATGGATACAGCTGGTTAATTAGGGCAATTATCCCAATAAATATTATAACTGGTGGTGAAATGGATGAAGCAGGATAACACTGAGCTTTTGGAAAAGCCGCGACCTCCTGCTGGATTTGCTCATGTCAGTGGGTAAATGACCTATCCTTTTTCTACATAACATAAATCAGATTGTATAATAAATTTGTTCCGTTTCAACAGTAAGTATCATTTTCTGCTTCTGCCCCATATCACTCTCACAGTAAGAACTGGTCTGTTGTGACAACTCCATATTAGTTAGAATATTTTTAATCCAAACTACCTTTCCACAGTATACCGACATACTTGAATGAGACACTGTAAACAAACTGCAGCAAAGGTGACTCAGAAGTGGTTGGTTGGTTGAGTGACTCATTTTTGTTGAAAAAAAAAAGAAAACAGGAGCTTGCAGCAGTGAGCTCTGCACACTCGTCCCTTCGTCGTATCCATTAGTATTGCTCTGAGGATTACCATTTACTTCTACCGGATTATAAGCAAGATTCCACCACCTGCTCAGAGAGTCGATGCATTGATCTGTTAATGGGTTTAATTGTGGCAGATGGGCAGGCTCTGTCACTAGGGTTGTGTGTAAACAGTCTGAGGCCATTGTTTAAACAAAAACCACCTTTCTGCAAATACAACAGTTTATAACCTGATTGTTCTGCACCATTTATGACAAACAATTCTGCTCCTGTGCACTGATGTAATAGCTGGTCTAACTAATTTGCACAAAGACGTACTTACAGCTGCCCACCACCATGCATGAGGAATGCTGGTGAAGTTAGTCTGCGGCATGTCATGCTCCACAGTGAAAACCATGGCAGAAAAGCTGAAGATGCCCATAGCGATAAACAGGAAGAGGCAGCCCACTTGTTGGTAGCACTGGCGCAGGGTGAAGCCAAACGCCCTCAGACCGGTGGAGTGGCGAGCCAGCTTCAGGATTCGAAAGATCCGCATCAGTCTCATGATCCTCAACACTTGCCCTAGCTTGCCCACCTGCCCCACCGCCTTTATGTCGGCCTCGTGCTTCATGTAGTTTTCTTCGCTGTCGAAGAACTCCAGGATGCCCTGCAGGTATTGCGGCAGAATGGCAATGAGGTCCACCGTGTTGAGGACACTCCTGCTGAAGGATCTGAGATCAGGTGTGGATATCAGACGCAGCACGTACTCCATGGTGAAGAAAGCAATGCAAATGGACTCTACATATTCACAATAAGTCTTGCCACTTAGGTGACCTGCATGGGTTTTGTACTGCATCTCCTCCACTGTGTTGAGGGTCATGGCCACCAGGGAGATCAAGACAAAAAGACTGGAGGCCACGGCCATTATCTTTGCCTTGACCGAAGAAAAAGGCTTCTCCATCAGGTTCCATATCGCTCGACGTGTCTGACCCATGAACATGTCGTGGAACAGCTCCTCATTCTCCTCGATCTCCACCTCGGCCTCCAGCTCCCTCTGGATCTTTAGCTGGTCGTTCAGCTCGTCCTGCCTCTCCTCAAAGGAGATGCGGCAGCAGCGGTTGGTGTTTTTGATCCTCACTCCCCAGTAGTTGATCTCCTCCAGGAAGTTGCGGGGACAAAGCTCGTCCTTGATCCACAACACACCTGTCCTGTAGAAGTTGAAGATGCTGTGGAAGACCTCAGGATCCCTGTCAAAGAAGTACTCATTGCTAGTCACTATGTAGTCATCGCACAAGTCCAACTTCATGTTGTGATCCGTGTACGTGGCCAGTCGTCCTATCCTGGTCTTGGGGTACTTTGCTGCCATCTTGTAGGCTATTTGATAGGGCTTCCCCCCGACGTTGATGTTGATCACGTAGTTCTTCTTGGATGGTGATATCTGCCTAGAGAAGCTGAATGGGACACCCTCCTCCTCTTCTTCCTCATACTCGGCGTAGATATCATAGATGTCTCTGCTCAGTTCTTGCATAGAGTTCCATGTCTTCACACAGCTCTCCTTGGCCAGAGGGTAAACAACCTCAGAAGGTCTTCGAGCGGCATCCGAGTCTGTGACTTTGTAGTTGGGGAAGAGACTCTGCCTCCTGTTCCACAAGTTTCCTACCTTCTTGGTGCTCCCCATGGTGATCACCAGTGCACTACACGCCAGAGAGAGGACACTGACCGACCGACCAGCATTACTGCTAATACCCACTTTACCTAAGCATGCAGGACATGAGCAGGATGCCTCATGTCCCCATTAATGTTGCTGACTGAGAGAATCCGCATACTTACAGGGCATCTAAATACCATTATCCTCTGCTGAGCTGCCCTGCTGACATGACGATGGTTGTGCTGCATATCCCAGCAAGGCATGTTTAGAAAGACTCCAACTTGTCTAAAGTATACTTTCATTGCCTCACTTTGGAGAGTGTAGAACAATTTTGGTAATTGTCAAACATAAACAGTCAAAGCTGCGCAGGGATTTTAATCTTTTATAATCCCCGTGAATTACACTGGTGAAACTGAACTGGTTTCATGTCTATTAATTTCATGTCTGCTTGAGAAAATCACAGCAAAAATAAGAATTTAATAATTACTTGAGATTAAAATAGATTGATTTTATGTCCCTTTTTAAAAAAATAAGACAGAAAATTATTTGCATGGTTTGCTCACTTTTTCTGAGCTTGTCTGATGTTTCCTAGGTGAAGGGAAATAAAGGAATCTGTTAAATTCATAGAAAACACCAAGCAATAGCCTACTTTCCCTACTTTCCCTACTTTCCGTCGTGAAGGTGTGGTGTGAGGTAGGGTACTTTGGGCATAAAATCTGATGTTTTATTGGCAGAAGTTATTCCTCTTTTTAAGACATTTACTATGTGGTGAAAATAATTAATTCAGAAAGGGTTTGCCTGGAAAGGTCCTTTGTGTAACATAACTTTACTGCCCCATTAATCCTGTCATTGGCTATCAGATTATCGCCTCACACACCTATCGCCAGCTTAAGGTGACCAGAGGTGGCACCCAACAAGGCTGATGTCAATAATAATGTGGTTTTCACTGAGCTTTCATTTATCATCATCGCTCCAGCTACTGATGATAGGTTAAAACAGGTACAGAATCATTTAAGGCTTTTGGGATACTTGGCTGCCATCTGGTTAGGCTATTATGTGTTAGTACAGCCAAGAGTCCCACAAGATAGTATTTATACAGTAGTGTGGGAAAAGACGGAGCTGATCAGGGGACATAAATGAAACCACAATAACTGCTGGGTCAGTGATAGACTGATTCAGAACCATGTTTACTTTGCAACAAGGTTTTTTTTTTTTTATAAAATTGGCCTAGCATGGTGGGCAAGATCAACGAGATTAATTTCTTATGTTAGAACTGTCAAATGTGGGTTGGTCAGTAGTGCGTCAGAAGGCAACATACAAACTGTGCATGGAAAATATGGCTGAAAAACATAACATGAATATAAGCGTCTTATATCAGTCTATCAATAATTGTTGATGTCGATAATTATTGGTTAGATTTTGGTTTTAAAAATCTGAAATACTGCCAAACTGGTGGTATGGCCTTTCCTGTTTCATCCACAGTTTATCACAGGTTGAGCAGCTAAAGCCTTTCTTCCGTCTGCATCTCCCAGAAAGCTGTGTGGTTCTGGATCAGAGTTCTGTGAATATTGAATATTCTATCAAATGTATTATCTATTAAAACTGATCACATGTATATTTTTACTGATTTATTGCCCAGCCATAATACAGACACGTGAGAGAAAAAATGATGCATTAAAACTTAACAGCATTATTTGACTGACAAAATAACCTGCTATGCTTGTCCTGGGATGGTGAAATGAACCTGGAGTTCCTGCAAAAACTCTTTGGATTATAGTAGATCTAGAGAAGCCCAAAACAGAAAATAATACTATTGTGTTACTGTCCCAATAAAATATTTGTCAGGCATGTCTATTAATCTGATAGGTCAATTTAAACATTTTCTCCTTGCTTATTTAAAACCTGGAAAATAGAACGTAGAAGGAAACATTGATGTGTATTCAACGTGCACAACGTAATGTCTTCCTCCTCCAGCAGATGGCGGCCTCACAGCTCTTTTAAAGAAAACAAACCCCTGCAGACTCTCTCTAGTGTTTACAGTAAATACTAATAGCTGTAGATGATGATCCACAGCTGTGTTGATGGGTTTCCTGTTATGAAACAACAATTATTTCAATCGTAATTCCTTTAGTTTTTCAAACAAATAGCAACGAGGCCATCTTAGTAATGATTAAAACATGTACTCATCGACTTCATTTGAGTTCATTCTACAACCAGCTACTTCTTGTATTTCACAATTTAATTTGGACAACGTTCATTTGGATTCATTGTATTAAAAAGTGCAATTACTCTAAAAAATAAATTTAAAAAATCCCTTTTGGTATTAATGAGTGTGTGTGTGTGTGTGGTTGCCCTGTGAGCCTTTGTGTTGGACTAAACTATCCAAGACATACCCTGCCTCACACAATGACTGCTGGAGATGAGCGGACATAAATGGATGGATGGATTCAGTTATGTTTGAATATTTTTGCTGCTGGACAAGAAAAACATGTCAATAGGTAAGTTTTAAAGAGGGTTACAGTTGGATGAGTGTATAAAATCTGCTGTAGGAATGAGTGTGTAACCTGAATAAAAAAATAATAATTAAAAAAATCATAACCCTAACTCGACCCCTGGCAGGAGCTTTCTTTGGGCAGCTGCTGCTCTGCATATTGCGAACATAAATACACACAGTATAGTTAAACTGTTTAATTAAAATATTTCATAGAGCAATTTTTTTTTTTTTAATTGCAAAATCGTTCCTTTCATTCTCTGATAGACATTGATGACAAAGATGCAGAGCAGGGCCTGAAAGCAGGGAGATCTCTGTAAAGTTACTTACTTGCATCAGATTATGGGATTGTGCTAAAATAAAAGCGTCACATATGTCAGGCTACTGCAACCAAAAGCATTAAGAATTGACACTTTGACCGAAAAAATGCAAAACTATGTGTAAAAAAATAGACTTAAAAACATTCGTTTTCATTTTGTTTCCTTTTCTTGTGTAAAAGTGAGAGGCATCCTGCCTCTTAATGTAAGTGATTAAACACTTTGTTACCAGGTGAAAACATTACAGAGCAAACAAATTTACATTTACACAAACGCAATAAAGTAAAAATAATATTTTAAAAATATCCAAATAGTGTTTCGCAGTATTATTTAAAAAAACAGAAACCCCGCGTTGACGCTTAATTTTGACAGGCGTAACAGGAAGTTAGTTCCACTGCTAGCTTCATTTGCTAAGAAAACGATGTTTTTAAAGGGAAACCAAGGTTGATGAGGTCTGTTGTGGGCACAGCAGGTGGAAGGTAGGCGCATATTCATTTTCTGGACAAGCCGTCCAAGTATTATTAGTGGTGTTATCCTCTGAACGAATCCTGTTTAGCGGCTTATCTTTTAGGTTAGCGGAAATCAAGATGCGGCCAAGTGTCAAGTCAAGACAACTGGGGAAGTGCAAGCTAACTAGCGAGCTAGATGTGAGCTAACTGGGCTAGCGGGTACCGTTAACTGTTCATAACAGGCTTCAGAGCTGAGAGACGCCGGACACTTTGCTTTGTTTAATTTGCTAAAAGTAAATAAGTGAACAAACGGGTTGAAGTACTTGGTGAACTGTATTGTCACTGGTGTTTCTATGCTTTTTTTTTTTTTTTTTTTTTTTAAATACAGTGGCGTATAATTGTTGAGTACAGCGCTGGGGTTGATGGTCTAACTGTGCCCCCTCTGCATTTACTAAGCAATGCAATCTTTTCACTGTGAATCCCAAAGTTTTGTCTGCTTCTGATGGGTATGTTAGCTTAATTATTAAGAGAGTTATGTAAAAAATAAGTCATGCTAACAGCTTGAACTAAACCTTAAAATGATTCAGAAGAGATGAATGTTGCTACATTTTATGAGGGGGTTAGAAAATGTGTGGACTTATTTAATCTGTTTTTAGATTTAATGTGAAAAGTATATAATTGCAGTGATTTTTAACCCTGGTCCTCGGGTTTCCACTGTCCTACTTGTCTGTTCAGCACACCTGATGCAAGCAATTGCATTTACTTTACATAGTACCTTTAATTTGAAAATATTAAACAGTTATCCTCAATGTGAAACCTATCGGTCACTCATAACAAACTTTAGCATTCTTTGTCATTTAAAACTGTATTTTTGTCTGATTTAAAATCGTTGGAAAAATGATCAAATGGAAAATAAAAATATGATACTGCGAAATATGTATTTATTCTCCCTTTTGTTAGTAAGAACAATAAATAAATGCATGTGGTTCAAGGAGAAATTATTAGCTATGCATAAAGAGACCGTCTTTAATTTCTGCCTGCTTGATCAGGCAGGCAGAAATTCAGAAATCAAATGTTTCTCCAATCAGTAAATTTTGCAAAGTGCTGACAGGTTGGGGGTAGCAACACTCTAGGGTGTGGATGTTGTTACTAAGGGAACACATCTCAAAGTTAGCAGCAGTCATTTGATTAAATGATTTTTCATAGAAACCATTTTCTCTCTCTATTAGAATAATGGTAAAATAATGTTCCAGTGCTGTTAATAACATTATGATTTTTGTTTGTTTTTGGTGTTGTAAAATGCACCTTTCTCTCCTCAAATCGGGCTACATTACTCATTTTCAAGGCTGTAAAAATTCTTGTTGCCGCCCTGCCGGGTTGTTGTCGCCAACGGTATTAAAATACATTCATAATGTTTGACTCGATCTTCCTCTCCTGCTCTGGGTAAGCAGGAACAGAGCTGCTTCTCGCAGATTGCATGTTTTTATTGTATGCTTTATGTATTCCCCCAGCTGTGCTTTGCGGGGTTCACAGTCTGGCCGTTGTGTTGTAAATCATCTGGAATTTGCAGCGAGTGTTCAGGCTTTTCCTCACAGCCGTATGTTTAAAAAATAAAAATGAATCGTTTTGGTGGCTCCAAGGAAAACCTTCACCAGCACGAACAACAAGGAACTGCTCTGACTGGAACACAAAAGATGCGATTGACATTTTTAACAGATCCTCAATGCGAAATCCAGCGGGTATGTGGGAAAGCGAGATTAAATCTGCCACGTGTTTTGAGTTGCCTCAGCAGTGATGTAACAACTAAACAGCCAAATAACCCTGAATACCTCCTGACTGCTACAATCTTCTGAGTTATGAAAACAACTTACAAGAACCACGCCATGCTTGTTCAGAATAAATATGTTTTATGAAAGCATCGTCTTCCAAACAGATTAGGAAAATCTTCTCCGCCGCTGTCTGATGCGGCCTCTGGAGTCGGTAACTCGAGGACTGTTTGTGTCCTTGCAGATGGAGGAGCTCATGTGGCAGATGGGCTGGGAGGTTGGGACAACTCACTCTTTGTCCTCTTCTGTTATTGGGCTTCATGTCAGGGAGCAATTAACCTCTCAACTTTTAACCAGGGCTGCATGATTATTGAAGAAACGGGACTAAAAAAAACTGATTTTTGGTATCCATCAAAATAAATCTGATCTCTGAGTACTTGTTGCATTACAGAACATTATTGAATGTTTTTCCCCCCTCTACTAAAACAATTTACATGTGCAGTAAGCAAGAAATCAATTAATCATATGATACATAAAAAAAAAAAATCATGCAATCATTTCAGTTTGCATGTTTTATTGTTTTTTTAAAGGACAATTTTGTTAACAAAAACCCATCCATCCATTTTCTTTACACCTTGTCCCTCAGTGGGGTCGGGAGGGTTGCTGGTGCCCATCTCCAGCTAATGTTCCGGGCAAGAGGTGGGGTCAACCTGGACAGGTCGCCAGTCTGTCGCAGGGCAACACAGAGACACACAGGACAAACAACCATGCACACACACACTCACACCTAGGGACAATTTGGAGACAGTCATGTTTTTGGACTGTGGGAGGAAACCAGAGTACCCGGAGAAAACCCACCAGGCAAAGGGAGAACATGCAAACTCCATGCAGAAAGATCGGGCCGGGAATCGAACCCAGAACCTTCTTGATGCAAGGCAACAGCTCTACCACCTGCACCACTGTGCAGCCCTGTTCACAGAAACGTCAAAATTAATTTTATTTGTTTTATTTATTTTGAATATTTAAAATAATGTTCCAGTGTTAATTGTTCATTAGAATTTAAAGAGTACTGATCTTTGATGTGGATGTGTTCTTGCATTATTATGCCATTACCATTATATTATATTACTGGAAAATGGTCAAAACAGCAGTATTATCGTTTATCGCAATAACTTCTTGGACAATTTTTATCGTCCAGCTAAATCTGTTATTGTGACGGGCCTGTGCATTCCTACAGTTAAACTGAAGGGATGTTGTGGTGCAGAAGAACACAACGTGTCTCTAAAGTTAAATGTTTAAAAATCTCCCTACCAGAAAAATAACATGAGATTAGAAGAAAAAAAATTGTAAATTCAAGGTGATAAGAGAGAGAATTCTTTCTATATTTCCTCAGTACTTTCTGGTCCACAACAGGATAATTTTGCGCCATACTGACTCATCAATAACTCTGCAGTCACTTTTATCTACTGGTATTTAGTCCCAGCAAAAAAAAGCATTTATGACTTTCTAAGAACACTTCACCAAAAAAATAAATCCGTTTATGATTCATTTCCAAAATGATTTAGCACATATGGTTTCAAAATGGCCAATAAACTCCCTCTTTGATTGAGGATCTTTGCATTAGGAGGTGTTAGCTCATCTTCTCTGTGTGTTTTAAATGACTCTGTCAATATAAGATTGAAACACTGAATGACCTACAGCACCTGGCCATGTCACTTATTAAAAAATCTGCATCAGCCAACAAAGGAATCGGCAGGTAAGGCTTCTTAAAAATCGGTCAGAAAACTTCACCCCTGAAAAAAATTATCTTATTACAGCAACATTTCAAACTTTAAGTTGGCATGCTCACTTGTTTAGTAACTTAAAACAAGTGACTGACACCGAGAACATATTTACCACGTCTGACTTTGCAGAAGTAAAACATTTCTCTTTTTTTTTTTTTTACGGCTCCAGTTTGATTTGCACACACTTTTAGGAAATGATTCCCCTCTGTAAAGTCGACAAGTTAATCTTTATTCACTCTATAGTCCCTCTGAGCCGAGGACACATTTGTAACTGTACACCCTGTAGAGTTAAGCAACCTCTGCTGTGCTGTTTGGCTCCGACTGTCAACACTAAACTGACTGCCCTTGACGAAACACTCATTCCCCACAGTTGTTGTACGCTGTCCTCTGAAAGCAACTTGTAGGTTGTTATTTGCACTTTACTGTCTCCTTAAATGTGTTTTCTAGTGATTTTGCTGGTTCTGTGCTTGTCAACAATACCAAGATTGTGTTGGGTTTACAGTGGAAGCGCAGTTCCACTCCAACACAGTGGAGTTGTCTAGCAGGATGTTTTAATTTACAGTAAGCAGCAAGGTCGTATCTCTGTAAACCGGCTTTGTGCTGATGTTCAGCACCGATAGGAGAAATCACAGGCTTTGAATGCCAACCAGAGAGACTTGGAAGAGGAATGTTTTTCAAAGTGTTTTTGCCGATGTCCGATTAGTTACTCTTTCTCCACTTTGTAGTTTTTCCCAGAAAGGAAAAACGCGCAAATTACAGACAATGATTGCAACAATAAAAAGTACGCCCGGTCGTAGAAAGCACCGCCTGAATAAAGCTGCCTAACGGAAAGTTTCCAATCATTCTTGTTTTTTAAGGTTGTTGCTGGTTGCTGGGTGCCGTGGAGCAGAGGAGCTGTGCCATACCCCCCCCGTTTGTCCTCTCATGCCCCCCCCCTGTGTGCGTCTCCCAGCCTATCAGTGACCCCACGCCCCCACCCAGCCCCTACCTGACCCATCCCGTCGTGTTGCCGCCCAAGCCCCGAGCCCCCTTCTCACCCCATGCTTGGGACAAAGCCAGCTCACTGCCAGCCCAATGACTGCCTGGATCGTCCTGCCTGTCAGCTTGGCTGCCTTCTCCATCACAGGAATATGGATAGTGTGAGTCACGGCTGAGGAGTGCCTGTCGCCTGCGCTTTAACTCATGTGAACCGTTCGTCCGGGAGAGAACGCTCCAAAAACACACAATCTGAAGTATTTGTAGTTTAGTTTCTCGTGAAAAACTAAATGAGACAAAACTAGCTTACAAGTAGCTTTTCAGCGAGATAGATGAGCTTGTTCTAGGTTAATAATTCCATAATTTTAATGAAAACAGCACTAATTCCACTGGTTGATTATTTAATTGTAACAATAAATTTTTCCCGTGTTATAAGTGAAATAATCTAACAGTTGAGCTATTGCTGCTTCATCAATATTAAGGAGTTATTGATTCAAAACAAGCTGCTATTTTGTGCTGAATAGTTGCATGTAAGTTAGTTTTGTCTTATTTTAAGTGTAGTAAGATATTTGCACTAGAAACTATAAGAAATACTTGGTAAGGTTTTATGTTTTTTAAAAGTCTAAGCTTGTTTTTTGTACTTTGAGCTTTATTGGGTCTGCCATGATGTGTTTCTCCCTTTAACACTTCTGACCTTTTGTTTCCTGCAGGTATGCGATGGCTGTGATGAATCACCATGTTTGTCCTGTAGAGAACTGGTGGGTGTTTCTTTTTTTTAAATTTGTTTTAAATATACTCCTGTTTAACATTTAGATGTATTCAAGAGCCCTACAAGAATTATTTATTGAACATTTTTCTTTTCACATTTTCTAAAATTAATGTTCCAAGTATTTTATTGGGAAATAGACCCACCAACATAAAGCTGTGCAGAACTGTGATGTGGTATTAGACTGGTGTGCGTAATGCGTGAGCCTCAATTTTCATGTCTTACCACAGATTCCCAGTCAGATTTTTGGCCCAGACTTTAACTAGGCCTTTCCGATAAAGGAACGTGCTTTAATTTAAACATTAGAGGTGCTTGTTATGCTAGAAAGTGAACCTCTCTAGTCGGTTTGCTTCCCTTTTTTTAGCTACATCAGTTTTCCTATCAAGTCTGACCAACTTCCCTGTCAAAGTGGAAGAAAGCTTCCCCACAGCACAATGTGCCACTACCGTATTTCATAATGGGGGTGGTGTGCTCAGTTTTGATCTCCTCTGACCAGTGTACCATCTTACAAGTTTGCTGTGTTTAGGGGCTGAAACGATTAATCAATCTATTATTGAAATAATTAACTAATTTAGTGAGTGATTAATTGTTAACTGGAGTTTTCAGATGCAAAAAAAAAGACCATTAGCTGAAATGACAACATATTCAGAGCAATAATTAAACTAAAACTGTACAAAAATATATACACATTTTGTAATAAAGATTGAAAAAACAATTTGTCTATAAAAATGATCTACCCACATGCCTAGTTTTAGCTTCATATGATGCAAATTCTGACAAAAAAAAATAAAAAAAATCTCAACTTTTGCTATCCAATTTTTAATCTGTGACAATGTTATGTTATTGCATCTTTGGCAATAAAACAAAAAAAATAAATGTAATTATTTGTTTGCGGTTTTTAATGTATTTTTAATATTGTATAAAAAAGGCTGAAGTGGTTAAATAAAAATAAAAATCTGCAGAATTTGTTATCCGTTTAATCGTCAGATTAATCAGTATAATAATCTATTACTGAGACAATCATTAGTTACATCCCCAGCTGTATCCTCTGCTTTCCTTGAGACAAACTTTAAAATAAAATGTTTGTGGCTTTTCTTCTCGTCGATCCTTTTTAAAACGCAGTGTTTCTGAAATAAACGCCTCATCTCTGGCTTTCACTTTGGAACTTCAGATGAATGCAAACTCACGCCACATGTTTCGCATTTTTAGTTTTTTATTAGCAAAAGAATCAAATACGCCTTAATCACAGCAAAGCACACTGAAGTTGGTGCAACTTGGAAAAAGTTAAAGAACATGATAAATTTGCGAGGCGCTGTACCTCCAGAGAGTGAGCTGACCTCATTGTGTCGCCGCTGCAGGTCTTACAACGTCACATGCACAGAGGAGTTGCCCCGACCAGGATTCCCCAAGACCTGCTGCACCATCCAGGACATCCCCCTCATCAGGTCGGCTCCTCCGCCTCTGCACTTCTCCTCTTTGTCTCAGAACACAAACAGCAGCTTGTGTCGGGAAGGGCCTTGGGCATGAATTAGCATCTGGTTGTGCTGCTGCTCTGTGTCAGCCATTAACCCACACTTTGCATAACTCCAGTTCGTGGAATCTGACTGTAGGCCTCCAACGATGGGCAAGTACAAAGGGAAAAACACAATGGGACCTGAAGCTCTTTTAAATAAAAATATTGATTCACAAGCACTCGTTAAAACTCAGCTTCATATTCAAATGAAATTAGCTAAACCGTTTTTGATCACTTAAGAGCTGTTCGGCAGGATAAGTGTGTGTGTGTGTGTGTGTGCGTGCGTGCGCGCGCATTTCTTTGGTTTTAAAATCTGAACTGTCGTCTTTTTTTGTCCTGCAGTAAATGTGGCTCATTCCCTCCTGAAAGCTGTTTGTTCAGCCTGATTGGCAACGTTGGAGCCTTTATGGGTACGTCCTCAACTAATCTTCAGTGCATGGATGCAAGTAATGGCCGTTTTTTTTTTTTTTTTTTTGTGGGTCATGCTGGTTCTGATTAGGAAAACAATGTTTTTTCTTTTTTTAACAGATTAAACTGAGACAAAAAATGGGACTATAGATAAGAGATTTAACTTGATGTGAACTTGAAGATTTATCATGATATTTTGTGCTACTATTATGACAACAATATAAGAGTGACAATAAGAGCTATTTACTACTTCTTTAGGTAACTGGCTGTGACTGTGTTGCAGCAGTCAAAGCCTCAATGTGATTTATGTCACCATCTTGCACACAGCAACTGCATTCAATCATATTTTCAAGTTTATTAATATTTATTGATTCTATCAATAAACAAGCAGTGGACAGAAATATGGAAATTAACATTTGGAAATGATATGGGCAGTTTTAGGGTGTTTTAAATATTTTGGAAATTATTAGTTTTTGACTTTAAAAAAAAAAGTTAATTCACTAAAAGGGAGTTTGAAACACATTTGCTGAATGAGTAGCAAACATTTATGTCCATTAAACTATAAGCTGTTTTTAAAATTGTCAGTCAAAAGTACAAGCAGGTCAAAAATATGTCTTAAACCACAAGAAATTACAGTATTTTTTCCACTGCTCAATGATAAACTAAACATACAGTCATTCTAATTAAATAAAGAAGTTAGGTTTTGTTGTTTTAAAAGGGATGTTAAAATTATTGTAGATCCAGAACCTTGAGTTTTTGAGTTCTTCATAAAACCAAGAAAATTCAGGACTGCTGCAAGAAGTCGCTCATGCCAAAGTGTTATTGTCGACATCTACAATGACTCTTTGAAGAATCTGAATTGAGATGAGTTGAGCAGAATTTAATTTGGGATCAATAAAGTATTTTTGAATTTGAATCGAAAGAAATCCTGTTTTTAAAATCTTTTGGACTCGGATGAAAAACAACATTCAGCCTATTTCAGCCAGAAGAACAGAATTTTGATGTGCTCTCTTTATAAATGCTTGCTATATTGAGCCAGGTTAAAAAATAAACAACAGGCTCTCTATGCATAAATAAGTCAGTTGATAAATGTGTTCCTATTCATCATGAAATTAAAGAAAAAGTACAAAACATGATTGCTAAAGGACAAATGCTTTGCGTTGAACTTAATATTTTCTCCTGTAGAAAATGTTAATTTCTGTAATAATTTTGCTCCATTAAAAAAAAAAAAAAAACACTTGTCCTGGCGGGCCACAGGGAATCAGTAAAGGGGCCCCAAATGGGCCCCGGGCCACACTTTGGACACTCCTGGTTCCGTCCACTCGTCCTTGTGTTTGTGTTCCTGGTCACATTTCTGCTGACGCAGCTGCCTTGTCTCCCTACATTCAGCCCTGTGAAAGGAGCTGCTGCCCAGGTTGTAAAACGCCGTATTGATCACAGACACACAAATTCAGTTTAAAGCTAAACGTGTTGGGAAAATGGAATGTGGTCGAGGAATAATTCATCAAGACCGACTGACTCTGATTGCTCTGGTTTACCGAGTCTGAGGATGGGGTTGGATGGCGGCGCATTAAAGATTTACTTAAGGAGACTCAGAGTGTTGGATTGACATCCTAAACATCGTCTACAGATTTATGTGGCAGGAAGTTAGCTTAGCATAACTGCAAATGGATGGTAATGCCTCGTCAGGTGTTTTCCTTGGCGGCGGCAGCTAGCTAATCGATAATTATGTGGTTTTACAGAGTCTTATGGGGTTAATCGTTTCTGAGCGCAGCCGCCTTGTTTCAATTTGTCACCCGCACAATCATTTTTGATCTGAGCCCAATTTTAAATAAGGCAAAAAAAGTGTGATTTAGATGTGCCGGTGCACAAATATGAAACTGTCCCAGTTGCCTCCATCATCTGAGCTGCGTCCTCTGGGGTAACCACAATCACTGCTGTGTAAAAAGAGAACTGTTCGCTCATTGCTAATCTGAAATAGGGCGATATATTTTGAGATGCAAAGTACTAAATATCTCCTCTGTTTGCAGTCATTCTGCCTGCTGCCTCCAGACTTCAGCCAATAGCCATGGGACTTCCAGATATGGCTGCTGCCTAATCAATAATGAATACAGCTTTCCTTCCACTTCCCCATGTCCTTTTTTTTTTTTTTTTTCCCCTGCCTGCACCTTTCGGGGCCTTCATCCATTACTCCTCCTCTCCCTCTTGTCTTGTTTAAACACCAGTCACTTCTGGCCCACTTTTCCCCCTCACTGGTCCTGATTGCCTCGCTCCAGCTGTTTTCATCATTCCAGTCACCTCTCCTTCCCAGCTGGTTTCTGTTTATCCGCCCTCCTTGTAGTCTGATGTCCTTTAATTAGCATTTCTCTCGCTGCTCCAAATTTCAGCGTGTTTTGGGTCAAGCTTCCGGTTCTCTTGTCTGTATGATTCAGGAAGCTGCAAGGTTATTGTTTTCAAACACAGACGGCACAGCTGAAAAGAAAGCTGCCGCTCCGTTCTGCTTTTAGATGGATCAATGGCTGGGAGAACACATCCTGCCCGCTCTGGAGAAACATATCAGATAGTCTTGCATCAGCAGAAGGATGGAAGCTACTACCTGGCAGCCATTCATTCATTTTTATTCCTTTACTAACTTGGTAGTAAAAAATGAAGTGAATACTACATGAATGCGTAATCGAACTCTGATGCGAACCTAAAAAACAAACTGCATATGTGAACGCCAAAAGCAGGAAGTGGGCTACAGCACAGGGCATTCTGGGTAAAAACAACCTAAACCAACACAGAGTGTCTAGACAAATGGCTCGTGGTCTTTTCAAAACAAAAGAGAAATCCTACAATAGCTAACATCCGACGCTACTCCATTTCCATTTCAAGAAGAAGGAAGTTGAGCTCAATGTTTTCTTCAGAAAGTTTTTGCGTCGTTTCCTTCAGTAGTTTTTGATGCAGCGCCACCATAGGCGAGGAGGTGAACGGATCTTTCAAACTGTTGCTTCACACAGAGCCGTGAGAAAGCAAACAGTACCGGCTAAAAACGTAACAAATGTTGCAGTTTTGTTCTCCAATCGAACCAAGTCTATTATATTGTCAATTGTGAAACCATAGGATTAATACAATCTTATTCAAATGTTTCGGGCTTGTTTTTAATGCACATCTCTTTCCCTCCCCTTTGCAGTGGTGATGGTGTGCTTCCTGCGCTACGCCCAGGTGATCGAACACAGCCACCAGTGTTGGATCAACACCAGCGCTCTGGTGTCTGGCTGCACCAACGCCGTCGGTCTGGTCATGGTTGGAAACTTCCAGGTAATCCTGAGCAATACGTAAAGTTTTATGTAGACTTTAAACCAGGGATGTTTGACTCTAGTCCTCAGAGGTTGGACATGATGCAGGAAGGTGTCCTGACCTAAGAAAACATTAAAGACATGCAGGACACTCGACTTAACTGGCTGAGATCCTCCAGTTGGTATGAAACGTTTGTTTTTCTGTCCGACAGGTTGATCACGCCAAATCTCTCCATTACGTGGGCGCCGGTGTGGCGTTTCCTGCAGGGCTGCTGTTTGTGTGCTTGCAGTGCGTCCTCACCTACCGAGTGGCTGTGACCACCCTGGACTACTGGATGGCTCACTTCCGGGTGGCTCTGGCGCTGGGAGCCATGGTCTCCCTGGTCCTCAGTATCCTCTGTAAATCGATTGGGATGTCAGAAATTATCGGGATTTGACCTTTAAAGACTCAGGAGTTGACCATTAATGCAAGTTTCACATATTCTGTGAAAGGGTGCGTTTGATTTATCAATCAGGGGTGTTTGTGGCCTTGATGGCTCGTTATTCTTCATGCTAGCTGTCACTAATGTGACCACCTCAGTCGTCTGTCAATATAAATTCTGTAGTTGAACCAATTAGTTTAGGAATCGTATAACTTTTCTCAACATGATCTCTTTCTCTCTCAGGACTTCTTGGACGGTTCTGTGTGTTACTCTGTCAGTCCATTTGCTGAGTTAACATTAGCGACTAACAGCCCTGCATTTCTACAACGTTTTTCTGGCTCTGCGTTAGTTTTCAGGAAGAGACCGTTCTAAAACTGCTGGAAGCAGCGACTTCATTCGACGTCTGCCGAGTTTCAAACCAGCAGAATAAGATCAAGAAATAAGATTAAAAAAAAAAAAAACAGGATAACACTTTATTGATCCCTTAATGGGGGGGAATTTTGTTACTCCCAGCATGGTACACGATAAAAATTAAAATAAAGTAGTAAGACTAAACAAAGAGCAATAATGAATAACAATGAGCAGTGATAGTCCTAAGGGGACGCACATGTTGCTCAGTGCATTACCAAATATATATTCAGCATTTAAAACGCACATCTCTAGAGATTGTGTGCATCATAAAGTCTGACAGCCTGGGGCAGACAGGACCTGCTGTAGCACGTCTGAGCTGCGGTCATCTTCAGCTGCTGTCTGCTGTCCACCACGCTGCAGAGGGGATATCAGCCTCATTTTCCCGTCGACTCTCCGCAAGAAAGCGTCTGTCCTCCTTAACCCGTCCTCCCTCCAGGCGGCATCTTCTTCATCCACGAGAGCTTCGTCCTGCAGCACGCCGCCGCCATCTGCGAGTGGGTCTTCACCGTGGACATCCTGGTCTTCTACGGCACCTTCACCTACGAGTTCGGCACCGTCACCACCGAGACCATGATGGCCGGCCTGCAGCAGAGCCAGCACGGCTCGGGGGTCATCATGGACCCCATGTCCAGGGCGTCGACGCTGGGTGGGGCCACCAAGGGCCTGAAGTCCCCCGGTGGCAGCAGCACGTCCACACACCTCAACTGCACCCCAGAGAGCATAGCTATGTTGTAGCTCCGTCTGGAAAAAAAATAAAACAAAAACTAAGTCACTGCAGAGGTGCTCCACTGGCAGCATGTGAAGCAAGAGAGCAAATTCATAAAACTGTAACCTCAGCGACACCAGGTATTTCTACCCATAATGCTCTACGGCCTTTATTTTTGTTTTGTTTCCGTTTTTCTCCTCCCTTCTCAGTTCTCATAGCAGATTTCGTTGAATGTTCGGAGCCGGCTCGAAAACTGGAACCGTGAATGTTTTCCAAGACGGCGGTTAAAGTTGACGACTCTGCATGGTGTTCGTCTCTACAAATGCGTCCCCCTGGATCCTTGCTTTCAAAAGACAAAAGTTCCTACCGCCTCATTTTCGTTCTTCCCCCCCCCCCCTCTCCCCTCCAACGCTTCGCTTTGCGCGGCCCGCCCACCTCTTTTGGCCTTTTGCTTATCTCTGCACGCCGCTGCTCCTGAATGGAACAAAACCAGTTCATGTTGGATTTTTTATTTTTATTTCTTTTCTCTTTTTTTTGCATCGTAAAAAACAAATTAGAAAATAATGAATGTTGAGAAGTGAATAGCTATAGTATATTTTACAGACTGTAAGCTTTACGGTCTAATTTAATCAATCATGCATTAATAACTTGAAAGGTATACGACCATTAAATTCATCTGCTTTTATTTGATTGCACTTATAATTTAATGTCTTTTTTTCTATATATATATATATATAAATATATATGTCTAGATTGGTCTCAATCATTATTCATGTCAGTGCAAAACTGGATGGTCTTTTCTGTTGTAATGACTCGCTTTAAGCTGAAAAGTGACATTTTTGTTTGCTTTTTTTCAATCCAAAGTTACATGAAATGTCAAACGCAACAATCATCCGATAATTTCCCCTCCTCTGGGGTGAGTAATGCCTTTCTCGGAGTGTTTGAGCTGCCAGGTGACACCGACGTTTCAAGTGGCCTACATGTGATGATAGACGTGAGTGACGGTAAAACTACAATCTGACTTTAGTATTTACTGTAGAGTTCTCGTCCTGACACTGGCTGCGTTCCAGGCTGGATTCCTGGAAGCCTTATACGAGTTTAAGAAATGTCTTTTTTGTTGTTATTCTTCTTTGTGAGCTCATTGTGAAGCCTTTCAGAAGATGTTCTTCACAACACTTGCAAAAGTAGTCACTCCCCTCAGACATTTGCACGTTTAGTGACGTTACAGCTACCAACTTCAATGGGATTTTATGGGACAGATTGACACAAAGTAGTTTAAAAAACATTCATTTTAAGCTCTTGATGATTTTGTGCGGCCGCCTGGCTGTGAACGGAGATCGGTACAAATTTGACCAGGACAGGCCATGATGTTGCCTTTGACAACTGACTGTAAAATTTCTGAAATTATTGACATTTTTTTATTTTATTTTTTTTCCAGATCTAACAAATTAATTCCAAATCTATTTTCTGGAGAAATTTGTTTCTTTGTCTGTGTTTAAGTGTGGGATATTAATGTTTAGCATGTAGAAACAACAACAAAGTCACAATCATATTTAGTTTTAGCTTTACAGTTTTGGCAACAAAAAAATAAATCAAGAGCTTAAAATTAATGGGGTTTTTTTTAAAACTACTTTGTGAATCTGTCCCATAAAATCCCAACACTTTTACTTTGTGTTGCTTTATCACAAAAAGTCCCAATAAAATCCATTTAAAGTTCTGGTTGTAACTTGACTATAGGTGAATTAGTTCTAGGATGTGAAAACTTGTTTGTTTTTTTTTGTTATAATTGGTGCTGTCACAACAGTGTTACAATGAGACACTGCCATACAGGTTGTCGACTGACTTCCAACCATACTGTACCTATGTTGTATCCCACCCCTCCCTTCTTTATTATCGGTTCCTGCAGCCGATTTGTTGTGAAGAAAACTAGCCGGACAGCAGACTGCCACGACGCTCTGAGTCACAACCTGCACAGGTTTTGCTCAGACGAAAGTTTTCACTGCTAGGTTTCATAAAGCACACATCATCTATAATCTGTTGGGGTTTTTTTTTTTTTGTCCTTCTGCTTGACGCGTTTTATTTCGTCAAACACACAGGATGCCAGCAATACACGTTTTCAAAAGGTCACGTCTCCTACCTCTTTTGTGGGTCTGATGTGAAAGATGGGAGATGCAGCTTTCCAACTTGTTGGAAGCATTTTTATTTTTATTTTTTTTGTTCTTTGGTCAAGGTTCAGTATTTTCCAGCTGCGTCCACAAGTGTCCGAATGTGACAGAGCTGGGGTTATGCTGTTACATAAGCTGAATGAGCACACGGCGCTCTCATCGCTTACTGTGCAAAAAAGTTTGAACTTGACATTTTTGTTGGACTGCAGAAAACCATGCCAAAAAAGACTGGAGTATACAGTTTTCTTTCCATTTATATGTGTGTGTGTGTGTGTGTGTGTGTGTGTCCGATGCGGCGGTATGAGTTAGTATGAAGTGCACTGTTTTCAGCCTTATCCCATGTACTCTGCCTAAGAAACTTTCTTTTTATTATATTTGACTTATGTTTAGCTGTAGCCTTTTTTTTTGCCATACTGTAACCAAGTCAACGTGCAACTCTAAACGGCAGCTTGTGAGCCCAAACAACGGGGCCCAAACAGCTTCTGTACCATTAAAACCATTCAACATGCCAAATAATCCAATGAAAGGTGGAGATTTTCTCCTTTTCTTTTTTGTTTTGTTCTTAGATCATTGTGTGCACCGTTTAAGGGTTTGTGTGGAGCCTTATGTTTTAGAAGGCCGCCTGACTTTTACGTCAACACTCGCAACACAGATCCAAATGTCTATGAAATGTACTCTCTTCCTACGTCCTGTAAATTTGAAAAAAAAAAAAAAGATATAGAATATTAACGAAGGCATCAGAGAAACCCCCTGTATAAAATAGTCAACAGAAATTGTTTCCTTTTATAAATTCTGTAAATATGTCTGATTTTTGTCTATCATTTAGGCCTTTTATTTTGACAGAGATTTATATTCAAATATGAAATAAAAATGAGAAGTTATTATCAAACTGGTTTTTGTTTAATTTTTTTACCCCCCATCAACTAAATTTAGTTTAGTGCGCTACGCAGTCTGCTAATGCACAGGAGGTCTGTGATGGGAAAAGGGACTCAAAGGTTTCTTTGGTAAATGATTTCATTTCACCTCATAAATACATAAAAATTATGTATCCATATATATACATACCTCATATTGCCAGCTTTAATAGCCAAAACAAATGCACATGAAAAAAAAACAAGCTTTCCAAGTATGACAAATAGTCACTGCTAATTTCCTCTTCCTAAACATTTCCATTTACTTGATAAGTACAGCTTTTATGCACATTAGAAGTTCATAAATTTAAATAAAAAAGGAATTTAAAGTCAGAGTGCTCAGAGCTGCTTTCTGCTCCATTTGGAAACATCGGGTTAAAAAAAAGCACATTTAAAATGTTCCATTATCATGTTCCCAAAGCTGGTGTCATTTAATATAAACTCTCATTTTAACACAATGGAGCATCTAGTGATGCCAGTCGCTGTTGAGGGGGTTCTGTGGAAAAGTTTTAGATTTGTTTGAGGTTTTTTTTTTTTTGTAGGTAGCAAAATGGTCTCAGTACATCAAACAGGGTTCCATCTTTGTGGAATTGGGCTGAATGCAGCTTGCTGTTCTTGCAGCATTCAGCACTTTCATCAGGTGTACATAGCTCCATGCAGGTCCTCAAGTCGGTGCTCCCTCTGTTTTCTTCTCTCCTGAAAGAGAAAAACCACAATCGCCTCAGGTCCTACTGAAAACACAGAAGTAACAACAGTTCCACTTCACAGATCCAGCACGCCGCAAAAGACGCAAACTCCAACACGGTGTAGCACAGAATTGTTGAAGCTTGAATTCTCTAAGATTCTCTGGTTTATTTATGTCTGGACTTTGACTGGACTGTTCTTTTTATTTTATTGTGTGGGTTTATTAGTCCTGGATGACTGCATCAATGCATAACAGCCACTGCAAAAAGGATTTCTTAAGTCATGTCTGTTTACATTTAGGACATAAAAACCCAGTGGAATACATCACGGTTATAATGTGTCAAAAAGTGAAACAGCTCATCATGCAGCTCACCTTGTCCTTTTTAAACTCCTCATACTCTGGATTGTCAGTCGGTAACTCAAGTCGGCAAAGTGGACAGGAGTTAGTCTAGGATTTATAAGTGGAAAATGTGAAAGTCTTAAAGGGATTTCATGCAAACCGCTGTTCAAATGTGTAAAAAAATATACATTTAATAAATTGCACATTTGTGAGCTTTACCTTGCCCAACCAGGGTAGTATACATCCTGAGTGGAAGAGGTGTTTGCAAGGCATTTCTCGAACCGTCTCTTGTTCCTCGAACTCCAGCAAACACACAGGACACTTCAAACCTTTGTCTGCCATGAACACAAAGAGTCAAATTAAATCTCCTCAAATACGCAAAAGATCATCTAGCTGACAGCTTTCAACACTATGATCCCTCAAACTTTCTCTCTACGGAGTCCCAACACACATTTAATGTCTGCATTCATCTCGTTTTTCAAAATTTCTGTCACCTGCTTGTTCTGCGGAAATGACGACCACAGTGAGGGTCTGAACAGCAGTTTTGGCAGCCGGGGGAGGAAGCCGCTGGTCCCAGTCTGACAGGTCGAATGCCCCGGAGTCAATCAGGTCCAAACCCTGCATTAAGGACCTGAGGACAAACACAAAATCCCAAAGCTAGAACCTGCAGGTCACAGTTACAGTACAACTTATGAGTCAGGTAGGTTGGATCTCACCTGGCCAGCTCCAGTAGTGCATTCTGACGATATTGCTCCTCAGGGTTGGTGGGCTCACAGTCATGTTCATCAAAGTATGAGGCCATTTTGATGTGTGCTGTGTGATCTGTGCATTAAGTAAACTACAAATATAAACAGAGTTATATTACATTATGAACTCATGTAAATAATGAATATAATTATTAACCATTCGGGTTCTTTTATTTTAGAGCGCATGAACAGAAATGCCATGCCACTTTTAAAAACAATAAAACATTAACCTTTTCTGTAACCTCTTTTCTGTCTATAAAGACTATACACTGAAGCTGAATTCATGTACTTCTCTTCCTTATATAAACATAATAATATGGTGTAGTACAGCAACCATAAACACACAAGGTAAACTGAGGAGTCACTCACACGAACAAAAACAGGACTAATGACTAAAATTAAAACAAACAAGTTCGGCTAACCTTCAGAGTTTGCTAACAGGAGCAGAGTTTGGTCTGTTTTCTCAGACAGCAATAATGACCACAAGACAGCGGTGAAAAAGTTAGCTTTTCTATTCCTGTAGAAGACTCGATAAAATATCAAGACTTACCCGAAACCTCAGCGATAAACATTTGTCATTCTTCCGGGTGCTACGTTGGTTGGTTACGTCACTCTTTGGTCCAATCACAGTAGAGAATGGATTTTCTTCGTCTGCTTGGGTAAAGGCTATGCTTCAGTGCTGCCATCAAGCGGTGTAATCGAGGCACGTCAGTAGAGAGGAGAAATCACTCATTTCAGTGTGTGACGTCTAGTCTTCTACACTTCTTTTTTCTGTAATACAAAATGCTTTCCAATACAGTATTTGAAATGTGTGCAGGTTGCAGAAATAAAACTGAATTTATTGCATGTGTTTTGGACAAATTATTTAATGCATATAATGTTCTCTATAATATAAAGTTTTGCTGGATTTTGTGCTTGTAATTCTAGAATCCATCCAGCAGATGGAGGTATTTCCCCAGTCAACACAACCCCACCTGCATGTGACCTCGTCACTTTCCACGTAGCTCTTCCTCGTGTTGTGGAACATTTTTTGTTCTATAAACTAATATCAATTTTTTTTTAATTGGAAATATTTCTTTTCAGAGCTTCACTGATCAAAACTAACGAAACCAAAAATTCTTAGGGATTATTTTGTATAGTTCCCCACCTAAACAAAATATAATAAATTATTTTACGGAAATTTTAATGCAAGTTATTTCAGAGATATTATCGTGTTAATTCTGTGTTTTAAGACACACAACCAAAGATAAATAAAGCAAAATGCATCAATAAATGTTGCTAGTAAAATGACCATTGTTACTTTAAGACCAAATATATATATATATATATATATATATATATATATATATATATATATATATATATATATATATAAAACACTCAGACAAATTGATAGCAAAACAGAATTTATTTGCATAATCAGAGTAACAATGATTAATCTCACTATTTGTACAGACTGACATTCTGAGTGAAAAGGAAAGAAAGACAAAAGAATTTATAGAAGGTATGGCTTTGGTTAAATAACATGCCACTACACTGATTTGAAAGGCTCCTGTAACATGATATCTTAAATAAAGAGAAGAAATAAGGCTCTAGAATTCCCTGAACAAGACAAAAGGGCAAATTATAATGAACAGACCCAACCTAGTGGTCATACAGTAGATGCCACTCATGCTGTGGGAAATGATTCGAATTAGTCCTGCCAATTGCTCCTCTCAGACCACCGCGTTCTCGTGTAACAGCCAACACATTTTAGTGGACTCTCAGACAACATGACAGACAGACTGTGGATTCTTACTGTGATCGGGCTGCGTGTCAAATCACAGGCACAAAAGCAAAGAGAGTCTGTTAACGCACGCTGGTAATCCACAGTTGCATAGTTGCAGGAACGTCACAAGCAAACGGAGTACTGTCCGCCGGCTTGTGCAATGCTCAACATTCATTCGTTTCCCAATACAGTAATCACAGCAAATATGTCAGAGTATCTGCGCCACGCCTTCGCCTCTTCATCCCCGAACAAGTGGTTAGGAAACACATTCGCCAAGCACATTCCAGACGATGTAGCTGCATTGAATATTTACAGAAACCCTCCCAGGAGTTAGTCTGAAACAGTAACGATAGTGAAAGAGATACAAACAACGTGGCTCCACCTGTGCGAGACGAGCTTAATTTTTTGCCCAGTGAAAAGACGAGGAATGATCGGACCGCGCAGAATGTCGGAACAGCCATTTGTGGACATTCTAGGTGAAAAATTATTATTTGATACACGTTTGGTTTTACAGACAAGGATACAGACAGTGTAAAGATAACTGTGGACACTGAAAGCGATTAGAGATTGGCTACTCCTTTAAAGAAAAAGTAGCTGTGTAACATGGTTTCCACACTTCTTAGAACTTCATAAACAAGTGTTTTTGATCAATGACTAAACGTGACTCCAGAGTGACTTCACATTTCCCATTCTCTAAATAACCACAAGTTATTTACTGAGTTACACATTTCCAAAGTCATGATGTTTTATAGCAATGTGGATTTATCCAAAACCCATTTTCTTCTACATAACAAGTGTTTAAAAAGTCTTTCTGACATCATATGTGGTAAAAAAATAAAAATAAAAAGCTGACCGCACATTTCCAAAGCTAAAAAAAAAAAACTAAAAAAACAATAGGTCATCTGTTCCCTGCTAAAATGACACACTCAGCCAGTGAGCAAAATTGTCACGCACACACACTTCAGTATCTCATCCAGTCTGAATTCACTACACTGTAAAACGATAGAAACTGTAAAAGTTGAAAAAAACAACGATTTTCGGCTAACCAAACGGAACGGCTGACATCTTACAAACATATAGAAACAGGGAAAAAGTAAAGTTTACTGCCTCCATAATTTGTGGGGAAAAATGGCACACTCCGACCTGGTATTTCTAAAGGTTTACGACACCATTTACATGCCAAACATGTCTTCATTAGATTTGCTGACCAAAAAAAGCCACTTCAAAAATGTTAAGTCAGCAGAAATGTTTTTTTTTTTTGTCTTTTTTTTTCAAAACTTGGCATGAAAACAGTATTCTGCTTCAACAACATGCACACAATCAGTCTAAAACATACTTCCATCATCACCAGAGGAAAACTCTTCTTTTCACTAACAGAAAATATTCACACCTCTTGAACTTTTTCAGTTTTGTCACAACCGCAAACTGCAATGCGTATGCTCAGATTCCATGCGACAGATCAAATTTGAAGTAGTGGGAAAATGTAAATGATGACAGTTTTAAACATTTTTTTGGACTTTTTAGCTGTTTGCTAAAAAGCCATTCCTGGGACAAAGCAAATTGGTGGTGGCAGCATCATACTCTGGGACAGGAAAGTTAATCAGTGTTAATAAGAAGGCAAAAGAACCTGGCTCACTTTGAAAAAGCATATGCTATTTTCCTTAAACTTTTCAATTTTAAACTACTTTGTGTTGATATTTCGCATAAAATCCATAAAGGTTGTCGAAGGTAAGAAAAGGTTCAGAGGGTAATAAATGTTTTCGCATCGCACTGTATTATAATCGGACCCTGCTCACAGCTCTAGCCTGCTGTAGATGTGGTTCTCTAGTTGAACAGTTTGATGAAGCAGCCCTGGCAGTAGGGTTTGTCGTTCTGCTCTTTGAACGTGCCTTTGTTGAGCTGCTTCAAGCAGAAGGCACAGACGAAGTGCTCCGGGTGGAACTTCTTGGACATAGCCGTGATGCAGCGGCCCGTGATGGGCTTCTGGCAGCCGGAGCAGAGAGAGCCGCGGCACTCGTGGTAGTGCACCTCGCAGTACGGCCGGCCGTCATGCTCGAAGAAGCTTCCGTTCACAAACGGGGTGAAGCACACCTGCGGACACACGAGAACGAGCCGTAATTTCGATCTCTCTTCTCGTGAGCGCGACAAAAATCAGCCGAGGGAGAAATTCTGGATTACGAACCCTGCAAACGAAACACTCGGGATGCCAGAGGCAGTTGAGAGCAGAGATGTAGTTCTCCAGGATGGCTCTGGCGCAGCCGCCACATTTCGGAGCAAACATGTCGAAGTAGTCCTTCCTGCAGTAAGCCTTCCCGTCCTTTTCGTGGAACCCTTTGCAGGAAACACAGGAGAGGAAAACGGGTTTTGCATGAGCCATAAAGCAAAAGCGAACATATTGCTAATTCAGAACTTAAACAACTAAAAAGGCTGCACCTTCTGGGCCAAAGAAGGATCCACACTGAGCACAGAAGAAGTGTTCAGGATGCCATGTCCGGTCCAACGCCGTCACGACTTTCTGTACAAAAGAACGGCAGCAAAGCTTACTACACATCAACACTTCTGCTAGAGACGCTCACGTTTTCACAGAATGATGACCCACATCCAGTATGGGCCCGTTGCAGTAGTAGCATCGCGGAGAGAACAGATTGTGGTAATCTTTCTCGCAGTACGGCTGTCCTTCCCGCTCGAAGAAGTTCCTGGAGCCGATCTCCTCCTGACAGTGTGTACACACAAAGTGCTCAGGGTGCCATGTACGGCCCATGGCAGTCACCACCTGAGTGAACAGGAGAGCAGATGGAGGATTGAAACATGTTTGGACCAATTATTTAAGGAGCTTCACAAACACTGCAGAAACACAATCTTCCCAAGTAATTTTTGGTGCAGGTTCTGGTGCAAAAAAGTTGGCATACTTGAAATAAGAGAAAACTTACTGACACATAACTTCAGCAAATTATAGGAGCTTGTTTTAAGTCAATTATTCCTTAATAGCGACAAAAAAGTACTAATTATAAGTCAAACAATCTGCCAGACATTTTTCCGATATTATACGATGAACTGTCTTGTTACCCTGGCAGACTATTTCATCTTGGGGGATTGTTTTTGTAACCTAATCCCACTTTGATCTGTATCCTTTGTTTCTTTGGTTTTCACAATATTGTTTGTTTTCTAGCTGTATTTGCAATTATGCACTATTTTGGGTAAATCTATCAAATAAAATTCCAATAAAATAGATTGAGGGTTATCCAGAGGGTATAAAGTTTTTGTAAGGCCCAGTGTATGAAAAGTTGATTATATCATCTCACCTGTCCCACAATGGGCTTACAGCAGGCACCACAGACTCCTTTAGCAACTGTCTGCACCCCCAGTTTGTTGAGGTCAGACTGCAGGCTCCCAAGCATGTTGTCCAGCTTGTTGACCTGCGTCGGCGGCCCACCTGGAACTCCGGCCTTCCCCTGGGCCATGATCTAGAACGGTTGCAAATAGTTATGTCTTTCTGCTCCACAGAGATGCAAATGAAACAATTAATCACTCGGAGGCTACCGAAATTAAAAAACAGACATCTCTAAGGACGGGTGAACAACAGAAGGGGTAAGAGACGGGGATTCGTGCCTGCATTGGAGGGAAGAATGGGTCATACTCTGTTTGGCAGCCAATAGACACCAGGAGTTTGGGTGCTGCTGGTTGTACTGGCTCCACCGGTGGTGGATGGTTTGGGGTGTGGACAACAGGAGGAGGGGGTTCTGGCTTAGGGATGGGAAGGTTCTGAACGGGTGCCGGCGGGGGTGTGGCTTTTGTAATTTGTCGAGAAGGGGGAAGTGGCTCCGGAGCACGGATGGCTTGTGAATTAAAGGAGGTAGGTGGAGGAAGAGGTGGTGGTGTTGGGACAAGGGGCTGCTGTACTGGGAGTGGTCTCTTAGGTTCTTCTATAACAGCGGGGTGACGAGGGTTAGGGGGAGACAGGGGTGGGAGGACCTTCCTGACAGGGACTGGTGACTCAGGAGGAATTATGATCTGAAGGGAGACAGAGAGGAGCGTGAAGGAAAAGCGAAAGAAGGTGAATTAGCTGAAAGATATTTTGGTTAGACGTCTGAGCACACAGCAGCCAACCTTGTCGACTTCACCGCCCCATCCGTCTGGACGGAAACGCTGGGGTTTGGACGTGACGACGACCCCCTCGGTCAGCCACTCGTCCGACTGTTTGCGGCGCCGCTCCGAGCGGCCGATCCCGAGCTTACCCTGAAGCTCCTCTATGAGGCGGTCCTGAGACGAGTTCTTGTTTACAATGATGGGGCCCATCTTCCTGCGCAGGTGACCGTCGCGGTACATAGGATGCACGTTGGGAGTCTCTTTAGTGCGCCTAATCACCGATTTAATCTAGGAGGGAACGGTGGAAACCTCATCTTACACCCAGATTCACCGTAAACCAGTTCAGGCAACATTCCAGCACACGTTGGGGGTCGTGCATCATGTCCTTTAAGCATGCTTGGGTCATATGACGGCAATGAGCTGAAACCCTCCAAATCCTCTTCAACATGACTGAAGCAAGCAAAATACTCACCAAGTCAGATGCGTTAGCTTCTTTTACACAACACAAGTCCAAGTGTAAGAAATTATTTTTATGATTATAGCAGCAAAAGTATTGAGTTAGCCATGGGTGCAATCTCAATCCAAAAACTGTTAGATGGATGGCTTCTTTTCTTTTGCTTGATAACCAAAATTTATTTATTTATAATGGTAACAAAAATACTGTAAGTAGGAATAGGACCAAACAAGAGATGTATCCAGCGGGAACTAGAACTGCCAGATGGTTGGTCGGGGAAAAAAAACAACTTTTCTCCAATTAGGGGATAGATACCAAACTGTTAACTTGTATCAACTCGCTTCTAGTTGTTGTATGCTAAGGAGTCTCAAACGTAGCGAGTTTTTAGTCTCAGTAGAGTGTCTACATCTATGTGCTTCCTCTGGCATAATCTTTAACCAGCTATTTTAAACACAAACTATTTTTTTGTCATTTAATCAAGAAATATTCAATATCTAAAAAGCCTATTGTGGCTGATACTGATTTTTTTTGTCCAGAAAGTCAGTAAGTATAGCAGATCTGTCAGCAAAAGGGGACAGTGACTGATCAGTTTCACATGTAAATACTGGCCAATTGCACATCTCCCAGAATTAAGGAAAATGGCACCAAATTATCAGCACACCCCTAATTGATAAATATATAGACCAAACAGTAGCTTACTAAATTTTAAAAACACATCATAGCATAGAATACGGCTTGCGACCAGCGTGGTTAATAAATATGCACCAGTTTTTAACTTCAGCCATTTTGAAGATGTTAACAACACAGCTGAAGCAGATGCTAGCATGTATCAGTCTCAGCAGCCAGAACCAAAACGAGCCTGTCGTGCAGATGCATACATGTCCCGTTGCAGAGACTCTGTCTATACTGGGAGCTTGGAGCAGGGGCATGTCCAAGGCAACCTCAGGGGTCCCAGGACACGAGGAGGGGGTCATGGACTCATCCATCCAGCTGGCTTCAGTCAGTGGAGTCATGCTGCCATCTGTGTACAGCCTCTCAGTGAACGGTGTCATGGTGCCGTCCAGTCCATCATGTAGGGACATCGACAGCTCCTCGTCAGCCCAGTCCAGGTCTCCGTTCCCGTCGGTTCCCATGTCTATGGAGTCGTCTGTGATGGTGTTGGTGGCGCTGGCGAACGTGTCGGGTTGCACACAGCTTCTGTCCATGGGCAGGATCAGGTCCTCTTGCACCTCCTGCAGTCCTTTCCCGAGAGAGTGAGCCTCCATCGTTTCTAGTGGTTCCTCTGTATGCGATGTATGACTTTGTGCGAAACTCAGCGCTAGAAGCTTATCTAGGGCCTCGTCAAGAGAGGGCTCCTCTGTAAACGGTTGCTGTAAAGCGAGGGAAGTGTCTCTCTGGGCTACCAGAGTCACCTCTGACAACTGTCTGCTGGTACTGGTGAAGATCAGAGGAGAGGGGATCATCAGCGGAGAGACTGCAGACGGCGGCGAATACGGTGCTGATGGGAGGTGCGGAGAAGATCGAGACGTAGATGCAGGCCGAGGCGAAGGAGTCGAGAGAGGGGGAGTGAGGCTTTTTGAAAGAGGTGGGGAGGTGAAATCTAAGTCCTGGTCAAGAAAACAAGCAGGCCGCTGGCTGATAGATTCAGAAGCGCAGAACGTTTTACTAACGGATGGTGAAAGCCGCTCCGCGGACGGACTGGGGGTTTTGGAGGTCTTGCGCTCCAGGACGGTGTTAACAGAGGTAAGGGAGGGAGTAGTGGCATTGGAAAGGCTCGGGCTATTTCCTAACAAGCTGGAACTAGACGGAACAGACTGACAGAGGACGAGCAGGGACTTTGTTTGGGAGGACAGCAAGGTGGCAGAGACATCTATGACAGAGTCCAGGTCGATGTCACTGGCAGCAGAAAGAGACGAAGTAGGACTGTGGGGTACAAGAAGGTTCGGATGAGGCATCACAGAGCCACTGTCCTTCCCTTCCTCATCTATGTGCAACTCTAGGGCAGCAGATAAAGGGAGGAAAGAAGAGGCAGGTGGGTTGGGTAGACTAAGAGAAGAAGAAGAAGAAGGAGCCGCTGGGGTGATGTAGGAAGGCGCTGGAAAATGGTGAGAGGTAGTTGGAGTCCCTGCTTGGTCTGGCAGAGAGCCCAAAGAGCTGGGCTAGAGGACAGAAGAAGTACAATAAGAGGAAGAG
Source organism: Poecilia reticulata (assembly GCF_904066995.2). NCBI lineage: Eukaryota > Metazoa > Chordata > Actinopteri > Cyprinodontiformes > Poeciliidae > Poecilia > Poecilia reticulata. The sequence goes on from NC_088838.1 coordinate 8,815,023, forward strand.
GACAGAGGTTATAAAAACTTCTTTAGGAGAGGCTTGTGAACAGAGGATGTAAAGTAGCCTCTACAACATTTACTCATGCTGACTTGTACCTTGAAGTCAGATAAAGAGGCCATCAGCTCATCCAACTCTCTGGTGGCACAGGAAGCCGACATTCTCGTTTGCTGCTGAGATGCATCCAAATCACTGTGACGTGTGGAAGAGCTGGAAAGCATGAAGGTGATTCTTTTTAACAACAATGAAGCTTAAATCCAAATGTAAATGGCATTAAAAGTAGGGGTGCACCGATAAATTGACCCAGATTTTCTTAATTTTGGGAGATTAGAGATTGCCCGATACTTACAAGACAAACAGATCTTAACCACGGATCTTATCCACATCTCAAAGGTCTGAAAATCACTTTTTACTGTCCTGTGAGAGAGGGCTGACTGACAGACCCAACCACCAGGTCACGTCTGTATGTGTGCAATTAACAATAGTTGCCCCACTGCTGACAAATTAACAACTTTGTCATGATGTTTAACGTTTAAATTGTCATCGGCCAAAATCGGAATTGACAGATCAGACTTTCTAGGAATTGCCAGAAAATCAGTCAAATCAATCAGTGCACCCTAATTAAAACCCCCTGGTTTTAGTCTGTTTTTACACAGAACAGTAAATGTATCCATGTAAAAATATTCTATAAATAAGGCTAAGCAGTTTAATATACTTACATTATCCTAATAAGGCATTTAAAAAAAACAAGAAAAATACAATTTCATTTTTTAAATCCTACAAGCACATAAAACATTGAAGGATTTGATAAACAAAGCTATATAGAGCACTAAAGTATTCACATTTCGACTTTTTCAAGTTGTCTCATTACAACAATGAACCTTCATGCATTTCATTGAGACTTTATTAACAGACCAATGCAAAGTAGTTAATAATTGCAACATAGAAGGATCCCCCCCCCCCCCCCCCAAAAGTCTTGACAAATAAATCTAAAGCGTATTTATTTTATACGAATTGATCTTTTTATTTTTTTGTCCAAAAATAAAATCCAGTGTAACCAGCTGGTAACTCCCAGAGGAGCTGCAGAGATTGACGTATGCGGTGGAAAAATTTGTTGCCACAACAATTAGTTGTCATATACTCTTTATGGAAGAGCAGTAATTAGAAAGCCATAAAAGGGAAAAAGCAAATATGTGAAAGATGGTGGTCAGATGAGACCAAAAGAAACTTTTGTGGGCTACATACAGAACGCTTTGCGTGCAGGAAAACAAGCAGATTGCATCACTCTGAAAACATCATTCACACTCTGACTCTGTTACTTTGTGTTGGCCAAGCAGATAGAAACTTAAATACGTTCAAGCTTGTGGCTGCACCATGACTAAATGAAACATTTTAATATTTTCATGTTTTGTGGATCTCACTATTCTGAAAGAGTACATCAAAATGTTATCCAAAGTGAACCTTGCTGAAATTCAGCTACACTTGAAAGTTGGTCTGCACAATATGCCGTAAACGTATGGTTTTCTGAGAATCACTGTTTGCAATTTGCATAAATGTGAAGAACCGCCTGGCGTGCAATAAGTGTTTGCTAATTATTGAAGCATCATGCATTCATGCTCTCTGCACTTCGGATACATTTGATATTTAATTAAATTTATTGTTTACTGAAGCATAAAAAGTTTAAAAAGGTGGTGAATGGAATAAAAAACTAGAGCTGAGCTTTATAATAAACTACTTTCTTATTTATTAGTTTTTTTTAGTTTTTTATTTGTGTGTTAAATTTCTTAATCCGGTCTTTGAGTCTGAATTTCGTACGACAAACAAGCAAAAATGGCAGGAAAATAAAAAATCTTGGATCTTTTTGTTGACAAAGCAATAGATTTGTCAACTGATCTCAAACCCATGTGTTTGAGATGGAAATTTTGCTTTTGTTTGTATTTTTAGTAGCTGGATTAATTATCTGCAGACTGTTTGCTATGAATCCAGAACAAAAGATAGTAAAATGTTTAAATATTTGGTTTATTTATCACAAACCATATTGCAATCACGACATACGCAAATATTATATCATGTTTTCCCCAATATCCCGCGCTCCTACTTAGAAAGATCACAATACATTTATTATTTCCTACTCTTCCCTCTATCACCTCTGAGAGTATTGATCTTTCTTCTTATTGTTAGCTTTTCTTTTAACTGCATGAATCAGAGTCGGTAAAAACAGAGGCTGTACCTGGGTGAAGGACTTGAACCCTCCAGCAGACCGTCCACCGGGGGTCGAGCTTCCTCCGGCCTCATCCCATTCCGTTTTGGTTTTTCCTGAGGCGGAGGGCTTACGAGGATGTCAGGAGCGCCTCCATTCTCATAGTGGGTGATACTGCAAGACGGTAAGGGTGGAGCTGCCTCCTCTAAGGAAACGTGACAGGGTGAGTAAATGCTGCTCAACACAAACAGAAGTGAGAAAGTGTCGAACTTCCCCCTTCCCCCGTTTTCCCATTTTCTACAAAGTGGATTCTTGTCCTCATGTCTTAAGATGACGCACCGCAAATACAAGCAGATTAGGGGGAGAAAAGACACAAGGAAAGTACAGACCAGATGCTTTTAATAAAACTTGAGGCGTGTTACTTGAATAGATGTCAAAGAATTATGACATCATCACCATGTTTGCTCGGCAGCCTGCCCCGCATCGTCATTCTTATCATATAAACGCAAAATATTTGTGACAATGCTGTTATTTAATACTAAAATCCCATTTAAATGTGTTAAAATTGTAGCTGTGACATATTTTCTCCAGCATGTCTCCACTTCTAACTTCTCTGTATTCGTTTTCGGAATTTAAATGTCTGTCAGTGTTTTCAGGTTAGACACAAAAGGAAGAAGAAGAAGGAGAAGAAGAAGAAGCAGAAGACACAGAGGTGCAATTTATTTATTATAATAGCAGCTTTCTCTACCTGTGGTAGGGAAGGAAGGGGAGCTCTGCTGCACGGCGTTGAGCTCCAACAGAAGCCGGTCCAGCTCCGAGAGGTTACTGCCCAGGGCAGAGGTGATGGCTGCTGGAGACGAGTCTGACGTCTTGTGTTTGTTAGGAAAACTGAAAAACACACAAAGTGCAACTTAAAGGTAAAAGAAAATGTTTACCTTTAAGTCTGCTTGACTCATAGGACATTCAGAGAGCGGGAGCAACACCTGTAAACATGGTCCTCCTCAATGTGCGACAGCGGAGAACTGCTGCTGTCTCTGGACCACGAGCTCTTATGGGCCGAACCTAAAGACTGGAGTAGATGAGTAAAGTCATTAACATTTTAGGTTTAAAGTCAGAGAGTGCCTCGTGCCCACATAAAGTAGAGACCCACCTGTTGGGAGGAGTGGTGGGAATCTGGCTGATCTGTCAGGGAGCCGTTCAGAGCGTCAGCTGAAGGCGGAGGTGGAACTGGAGGCGGTATGGACGCGTCTTGATAGGGGAGTCCGCCCGTTGGGATGGAGTAGGGCGTCTCATCGGGAAGAAAGACTGGCCGCTTCGAGATGTGGGATGTAGTAGATTCTAGGTCTGCAAGCAGTGCATCTGAAAAGGTGAAATACTTTCTTTAGGTTCCCAACACGAGATCTATTTGGGATATCAGTATCAAACAACAAACAAGTATCAGATTATATACAAACTCTCCATTTAGTTTGACCCAGCATTTTTCTCCAGAAGCGCTCGTTTCCTGAACAAAGAGTCACTGAATAATAATAAATGGGCCAGTTGTTCTCATACCTTTATATTAATATCACTTGATCAAGCCTTTTCTAACATTCAACAATAAGCAATGATGCTGATATTGTATTGGGTCAATATCAGTACAGGCCAAAACTCAAAGCTGTAATATCAATACAGTTTCGGTTAGTGAACACACCACAGTAAGCTCTAACAGCTCTACAGGTGTTTTCAGTAGATAAAGTCAGACGAAGCCCAGAGATGTAGAATCCGTTTTGGCATAAGATTTTGAGACATGTTTGTGTCTTAACCAGACTGCTAGAGTGAGATTTACAGCAGGTAACAGGAAGGCGCAATGCAGCATAGTAAAGCTACTTTGTTTAATCCTGTAACAGTTTAAAGGATAAAATTGTTAAGACTACCTTATATCAGAGGTAGTCTTTGTCTCTACCTCTGATATAACTAATGGTCCTGCATGGCAGGAAGGATAGAAATAAAAAATTTTAACGTCTTTCATAAACCTTATATCAGCTTACCTCTTAAAGTAAAACTGGAATAATCATCACATGAAGGTTAAAGCTTTACAAAGAGAAAAAAAAATCAGATCTAATTTGAATAACAAACCTTTAAACAGATGCCTCACAGCTGATTTATGTGAGGACATGCTGCATTGTGGGGTGGAGGCCAGTAAACTCCCTTATGTGAAGTGACGGCTCAGTGACACCGAGTCTGTCGTTCCAATGTGTTTACAACAAAATCAACACAGCAGTTTCCACAGCATCATGTCCAAAGCTGTCTAAGCCCTGAGCAGAATTTCCTTTGCAACATACAGTTAAGCCTTCTGCACACCTTTTAGAAATATATAACATAGAAAGTTTATACAAAACTTTGAGCTCAAGAAATAAAGTGAAAATGATCAGACAGGATACAGAATACAAAACCCCAATTTACTGCATAAATTTCAAACATGTTAAATGAGAGTTTCTCTAGGAGAATATAAATCATCCTGCTGTGTGTTAATTCATGCCTTCCTAGGAGTCCTGAGAAGCTGCACCGATTGCAGTTTTCTGTCCGATCACTGATTTTTAAAAAGCCGGTCCTGCAGATTCTGATTTTGGCCAATACTGATATTTTTTAAATAACCAACACTGTCAGGTGTTATAAGGCCACAAAACAGCTTCAATTTTCTAATCTTATTCTATTGGAAAACACTGAAAAATACCAATGAAACAATACGAACTTGTTTTAGTTGCACATGAAGTAGTGGTATTAAATATAAATGAAAAGTTTGGAGCATTGCCATCCAAACTACTGAATTAACTAAGCAAAAATAAACAAATCAGTTTCTTTATAGTTTTCACAGCCAGTCCGTTTGATGTGGCACTAGTACCTCTGGACCATTATTTACAACTAAATCCCCAGTCAACCTTCTAGATTTCTTAAAACCACACCCACTGCTACTTTCTCCACTTTTATTTGTACATTTATTCTATTGAAGTGTGGATTTCCATTTAGCTTTACGAGACAAACTTAACAAGACAGACTGATAACAAAGAGGCAGGCAGGCAGAAAGCATTTCTGAACGGCGTCCAGGGTTGAGAGGGTACAAAGTTATCCTCCTGAGAATTTGGTGCAACTCCAGAATAAAATAGACCCTTACATCACACCATCCGTCCGTCCATCCAGTCAGCCTCCGCCTGACCAGAATAGACTGCCGTCACCAGCTGCATGCCGTTATGCTACAATGCTTTTGACATGCCATCATCTGCTTTAGATGATCCAAAGCTCACAGCGGCTTTAAAAAGCAGCGTCGCTTCAATCCTAGAACATACAAACTTGTCTCGATTTAGAGTTTCTTTATGACTGCAAAGTTTTATTTCCCATTGATCTAGAAAGTGGTTCAAAGATTAGCAAAGATAATATTTCACACTTCTCTAGACAAGAACTTCCACATTTAATCCTCACTCTTCATCATCACCATCTGTGGTCCAAAGGGGAATCCTGCCCAGAAGCCAAACGTCCTCTGTCCTGCACTTTGACGTAAACCATGCGGGAGCTCAGGCCTATTTAAAGCGGTAAGCTCAGTGAGTAACCATGTCTGTGCAAATGTGCCGAAATATCCAGACCAGCTCGAAATAATCTGCACCTGGTGCTGACATGCTGAACAAGGCCCGACTTAAATTGACTTTGTCGCTCATAAAACAAAGCCCGCACATAGAAAAATGCCACAAGTGGTTTTAGGACAAAGGTGAGCCGTAAAATGCGCCGATCTAAATGTAGCTGTGGTATCATATTTCTCTTACCAGGGTTTTCAAATTAAACACGCTTTTGGACTTGCTATACTTGTTGTACTGAATTCCTAGAAAGTTCCTGTTGGCCTTGGCAGAAAGGACGGAAATCCTGCCCAAGGATTGCAGAGGCACTTGCAGACAAAGCAAAGTTCTCCAAACTCACCATCGGCTGCTGATATGACACAGCAGTGACTGGAAATATTCAAAGTTATTCTTAAAGAAAACTGTGATTAATTTTTTGGAAATATGAAAAGTTATTTTCTTACTTTATCATGGTTTTAATGTGATCTTCATATGAATCCGGTGCCATCAGAAAAGGTTTTCAAGGAGATTTCTGGGATAAAAATACACTTTATCCTTAATGAACATGTACTTTATTATTTTATTAAATTATATATTATAAATTAATTAAAATCAAGAGCATGTCTCATGCAGATCACTCACTATTTAGGTCATTATGCAAATTGTCAGAAACCAACAACAGACAATGCTGCTGTAACACATGAATAATTTCCCTTTGGGTACATAAAGTATTTTTGAATGAATTATTTTGCACATTGAACTTTCATACTTTGTATGACACCATGATAAGGATACTACCGCTATTCCTAAGGAAAATGATCCAAATATCCACCTGCCATGTTTTTGAAAATATTTTTTAAAAATAGTCTTTAGAAAAATGTTGTTAACAGTGCTCCACAGTGTCATAAAAACATCACAATGCCATATTACCATGGAATATTGCGATAACGACATAATAATAACCCACATTTCCCTCTACAGCATCACAGTGTCTGACCTTTCTCCTCAGGGTTGCTTAGATCTTAGAACATCAGATAAGAACATGAAGGATGAGGAAATCCCACCCAAATGGCTGAATATGTCACTGTAATGCAGAGTTTAATGCACTACAGCCTAACAAAAATTACATTCAAGCAGACCTGTGTGGTTCTAGCTTGAAATGAATATTTAAATAGAAAATTTAATAGATTATTTTCTGACGACTATTTTTGTTTAGCCTAGGCAGAATAGTTGGTGCTTATATTAAAAATAACAGCAACAGCATAAAACACAAGTTTTACACTATAGAAATTGCACACACCTATATGAAAGTGAATTATTTTTGTTGCTGGTTTGACATTTCTATTATTGTTGATGTAACATATCCTTGTTTAGTTTCATTTCATAGAAAAAAAATCGATATTCATCCGCAAGTATCGTAACATCCAACTGTTACCTTGCTCACTCACTGCTTGCTTCGCCTGGAGAGTGATTAGGTCATCAGGCTTAGAGTGATTCCTTCAGATGTTAAGTGTTGAGGTTAAAAAGGTATCAAACTATTCAGAGCAGGATACTTGGTGAACTTTATTTACTTTACAAATGCATGTAAGCTTCAGTTTGTACCGTTTCAATTAAAAGAAACAAGTTTTCTCACCACTTCTTTGATTCATTTTGTCCAGCTGTCGACTTTAAGTATGTGCCCCTCTCGTCCTCGCAGGACACGTCCTGGCAAAGATGCTACTTCTCCAACGCTTCCAACCCTGATATTTCCTGACAGAGCATTTCCAGAATCTCAAATTCTCTCAGACCATTCCACTCAATCTCATCCCTCAGTTTGTATTCCCGTTGATGCAGCACCAGGATCTCCTGCAGGAGTTCGTCCCATTCTTTCCTCAGCTCCATGTAGCTGTTGGACTTTTCTTCACCGATGTGGTCCAGAACCTCAGATGAAATCTCTATGTCAGCTTGAGTAAGGACCTCAGGGCCTTTGTGAGCTCTCAATTCTTTTTCTTTTTGAAGCTTCAGTTTCAGCTCCAGCAGTTCTCGACTGAGGTCATTCATTCCTCTTTTGTGATTTTCTTTGGGAATCTGGATTGGCACTGGACATTTGTGACAGACATTGCGGATTTCTTCCAGTTTCTGCATGAAATGGTCTGTGATTTGAGCAGCCTGTTCAGCTTTAGACTCCACATTCAGCTGCAGATTAGTTTCCACCTGGAGCTGGCGATTCAGTTCTGGAAACACATGAGTGAAAACTTCTTCTACTTTTAAGGTAAGGTACAAGCAGCAGACTGATCATCTTCTACACCATAAACAAATGCGCTTACAGCTGCCGTTTGAAACCAACTTACGACCAATGGCTTTGTTCGGATCTGCATCCTGAAGCTCTTTGAGCTTGTCAATTTCTTGACTCAGAGTCATGTTCTTCTTCCTCTCTGCTTCAAGCTTCTTCCTGAAGTGGTCTCTTATTTCTGCATTTTGATGGTGGAGTTCTTCGTTTTCACCAAAAAGAATGCTCAGCTCCTTCTCATACATTTCAAAGAGGTTAAGCGTATGCTCACGACTCCACAGGTTCTTCATGTTTGCATATTTCCACCCTGAAATGCTTGCTGTCCCAGCGCAGAGGGAAGTGTGTCAAAGGCCTGAGTTGATTCCCTGTAGTGAACTCTGAACTGCTGGAAGACCCGACTGCAGACATTTGCTGCGTCGTCATAAGGATCCACAGGACATTCTGGCGTTCTGTCCACCAATCACAGCAGAGACATTCCTCTCACTTGTTCCGTTCAGATTGGAAAGGACATTTCCATCATAAAATATCTGAACATTTTACATCTAGTTGGATGTAGGATTTCAGAAGAATATTTAATCACGATGCTGTTGCTGAAAATTAAAAGGTAGCTCACAGTTATCTTTCATTTTCCTTTTTTTATATTTCATATCGACTCAACCACTATTCATGAGCATTAGCATCTCAGCCAATAGAGAACGTAACATGCAACTGGCAAAATGTTATTGCAACCAAGCAATCCTTTGCAATTACAATATTGTGCGAACACACAAAAGAATTTATTAATTATTTATTAATTAACATTCATAATCAAACATTTTTCCCTATAGAAGTCTGAGCCAAAAGGTATGTTCATGTAATACACTGCAGTATAAAATTGCAGGAAAATTTTTTAAAAACAGACATCAACATGCAAAGTTCTTCACTTTTACTGAATCTTAGATTTTTTATCTCATATTTCAAACAAGTCGAAGCAATTCGAATGCAGTTTGTCCTACACTTGATTCAGGACAAACTGCAACTTGATTCAGCAAGATATGACCAATGACAAAGAGAGCAGAAGGATTAGTGAACTGAAACACTGATCGTGTGGGAATCATTAATTTGACCTTAGTTGTTTCAGCTAAACGACATCAGTTTGTAAGATAAGGCTTTGTTTTTGAACTCAGCACTGATCAGTCTTCTCATGCTCCTCTGGAAATGCAGAAGCAACAACAGCAAATGTATCTTATAAATTATGAATGAGTCCTTCGTAAAACAGCAAAGTAAAAATACGTCTCACTAAAGGAAAAAAATATTAAGCCTCGTGGAAATTATTTAAAATGACCCAAAGTGATTTTTGGACCCCCCCCAAAAAAAAAAAAAAAAAAAAAAAGATGATAATATATTTAAAAACTAGACTGGAGTATGAAGAGTATGCGACCTGAAATGCTTTCAATTTGTTTTGCTTTATGAAAGAAAACAAACTTATACAGAAAAGTCTCAAACTTACAGGAACTTAAAAGCATCAACAATCCAAACAGCAGTGTGGGCCAAGTATCGCTCTAATCTTTTCCATTCCAGACAGGGGGTGGTGGGGTGGGGGGTGTAGCAGCCACAATGGATAAAGTCCAATTCTGCTAACAGCATCCTGACTCAATGGCTGATTGTGCAGCGGTCTGAAGGAATAAAACTGTCGTCAAAAATGAAACGACTGGATCAAATTATTTCAAGCGACTTCATCTGACTCGAGTCAAACAATACACAGACTTGCAGTGGCGCTGTCAGTGGACATAACTGCGGTCACGCTGCGGTACTGTATTGTGTTGACATTATACACATTCTTGAGGCAGTGGGCACATGTATAGTCTTGACTTTGTGCACCCAGTGTCCACCCACTCACGGCTCTGCCACAGTCCTGCGATGTTTATCGGATGGGATGAAGGCACATGGGGAATTCCACACATTCCTCCGTCCACCCTGAGAAAGAAACCTCTCAGGTAGGGGCATGTGGAAAACAGCTCTATATGCAAACACACAAACTTAATCTAGTGAAAACTTTCATTAAGGTCCCATCTTTCTCCCCCCCATCTCCCCAAAAGCACCTGGAGTCAAGAAGACACTCAATACTCAAAGCTATCCACAGCATGCTTTGAATTCCACAATAAGGGAGATGCCTGTGTTTTTACTGCCCTTCACCAGACAGTGGGGAGTACACGAAACCAGAGCACTTAGATCTTTTTCATCAACATGTGGGCGACGGTGAAAGGTCATCAGGGTCCACAGCTCACCTGTTTATACCCAGGGAGCAAAAAAGAGCAGAACTGGCTCCGGTCCCAAACGGAAACCCTATCCTATCCCATCAGGCCAACCCAACGTGATATATTTATAACAAACAAGAAAAGCAGGGGCCGGAGTGAGGCGGCAGCATGGGAGATACCGAAGAGGGAAATGACATCAAAAAGGTGACGGAGTCGACAGAGAATCTAACTTTAAAGATTAAAGATGGCTAACTATTGTTTTTTACCGCGCAGTTTAAAAAAAGAGAATCCCAAAGAGACAATGGTTGAATGGATGAACGTTAGTAATGGCATACAATCAGTGAGACAGAGGCATCATTTAGCGATTGCTAGCTAAAAATACCCTGCCAAGCAGAGCCATGTAAGAAAGATGACACTCCCTTTGAAAGAGTGCTGGACCAAAATAAAAGTGCTTCCCCACAGGACAGTAAATCAGATCACAAGGGAAAGTCTAGCGACTGATGCAGCACTCGGTCACCGAGGACAGTCAGAGCCAAGGCGTGGATGAAAACCGTATGTCAACGAGGAACCATCTGGGCTGTCTGCAAACTGTCAAAGATCGGCCATCTTGTCATTTACGGCATGCGAGTGCTTGTTAAAAGCACATTCGTTCTTTCAATAATATTTGTTCCACGCATTTAAAAAATTTTTTATCTATGATTGCGTTGACAACTATTAAACATACGGGATATTTAGCGTATTCCAAATGTTCTGCTAACTGCTGCCAAAACGATTTAATATAGTGAGGATGAAAGATGTAGAAAAAGTAATTTGAAACTCCAACCTCCATGTGCTAGAAATTGTTCAATTAGATCAAATAAATGAATAAATCAGTCCCTCCAGTTTTTTTCACAATTTCAAGATAAAAGTCACACAAAAATTGTAATTTTGACTTTATTTCAAACGTTCCGCAAAAATTGTCAAAAACATTGGGTTTGACGGGCTGCACAGTGGCGCAGTTGGTAGAGCTGTTGCCTTGCAGCAAGACAGTTCTGGGTTCGATTCCCGGCCCAGGTCTTTCTGCATGGAGTTTGCATGTTCTCCCAGTGCATGCATGGGTTTTCTCCGGGTACTCCGGTTTCCTCCCACAGTCCAAAAACATGACTGTCAGGTTAATTGGTCTGTCTAAATTGCCTCTAGGTGTGAGTGTGTGTGTGCTATACTGATGAGCTATAGTCCGTGATGGCGAGTAGCTATTTAAATTCTTTAAAGAATAGAAATATTTGTGTCCGTTTGGTATTTTTTCCTTATACAGAACATCCTTATCGCTTTCCTCTATATGTCGATTTTTAAACAAAATTCCTTTCAAATATTTCCAAAGTAGTACCGCAAAATTTGTGATTTTGAAAGCAAAAAAGAATCATCATAAAAAACTGTGAAATCCTGGAGTGACTGATAAATATTCATCCATTCACTGTATATAGAATAACCAATTAATCTAACAGGGACACATAACCAGCTGACAAGTCCTCTGCAGATTCAGATTTCTTTTCCGACAGGTCAATAGGTCAGATAGGGCTACCGGGATTAACAAAATTTAAAAGAAACGAAACGAATGAAAGCAGAATCTTTTTACAACCTTTTAAGTTGTAAAATTAAAAAGTTTGTGTTTCGTTTTCCTGTCTTTGTACAGCGAGTGTTCCCAGCTGCATACTTCATGCAAGGCCAAAGAGCTAACAACTTTATACAAAACAAAAACCATTATTTCAATTAAAAAAAACATAAAAGTACAGTATCTTTATCTACAAGTGTTTATAGACTAAACATTTGAATCTCTAATTTAAACTGATGAAAGAAAACTGCACTAAAATTTCATAACGTACTGATAATTTGCAGAAAACCAGAATGATCAAAATTCAACAACATAAAAACTTTCCACTCACAAGAAAAAAAAAGACAAAGCCTGTTTATTAAGCGAAGATATTTTTTTCACACGCAAATCCAACCTTAAGGTGGCATGCATCGATAATTTGTAGAAATTCACAGATCTTGACGTTTTTAAGGTTTCAGAGTGACGTGCTGATTTATTTTGTGAAATAAAAGCATGAGGATTTACATCAGCCTTATTAACCTGATATCAGTCAGTGCTTGTCTTGAGCCAAGATCTGAGGTCATGTAACTGGAAGGGCATGGAAACAGCATGTGAGAAAGAAACAGGAAGCGACTGAACGGAGCTACAACTGGAACAACAGTATGGTACACCAGCAATTAACAGAGGAAAGGCTGTTCTGGCACCCGGCTCACAGACTGTAGGCCCGCCGCTGCCCCCTCCAACAGCCTTCGATGGCCTCCAGCACTGAGTCCGCTCATTGTTTTCCTTCACTGTTTCCTGAGGATGTGAGACAGGCTCTGTTGCCTAAGCGATGAGGTCAGTCACGCAGCTCTTTCTTCCCCAGACCTACAACAGGATGGGTGTGGATCAGGGACGAGCCTGATTTACAGTCGGGGTCTTCTTTCCAGCTTTGCAGGCGAGCCCACTGGTTAAGCATGGTATGCGCTAACCCTCCAGCCTTTCACAGGGTGATGACGGCTCGTTCGCCAACACAAACTCTGCACTGTTGACTCACAGTGAACCGCTAAAACACCTTTAAAGATTTTCAGCATGTAGTGCAAATGGTTTAAATAATGCCGCATCATGATCTACACACCCAACCAAGTCTTCTTAGGGTTTTGTAATAAATGTAAAAAAAGACTCCGTCTCTGCCAGGAGATCAACAGGTCCTCCAACAGCTAAGGTTACAGGCCTGCCGTGTGTTTACAGATGCATTAAGGTGTTGCTATGTGCTTCGGTTTACACACAGATCTATTCGTGCTTCAATAGGTCTGGAAAAGGTGTCTGAGGAATTCCCTCCGTTTCTAACTATAAACGGCATTTGTTACCTGCTGGGTTCCCAGAAAATCTCCCGAATCGGATTAGAGGAAAACTGTTTCTAAACACGGCGTCGGCTCCTCGGCTAAAAATTAAGACGGAAACAAAGGAATAAAACAGCAGGAATTTAGTGCTACCTGTTAGCTTAAGGGAGAAAAAACTTTACGGTTATAATCAGAGGTGGTACCGCACGACCTTTTCTCCCCCCAAAAAATGCATCAACTGACCCTTTCTTTGTGTTAAGTCGGTTTTGTCCTCTTGTCCATATTACTGACAAAAACCTGAAAACTTCATCCACCATTTCTTGTCGTTTTTCCACACCCTGTCCTGGCTCCCTTTCACACTAACCTGTGCTTCACGCTGAGGCAACAAACCTCCAGCAGAAAAAATAAAGTAAAACCCCCCACTGTGAAGTCTGGAGCACATTTCCAGCACATTCTCTAGAATGTCAACACTATGCCGGACCTGGAAAGGGGCACTAATGTAGGGAGACTGAACTCTCCCAGGCATTTCAATCATAGCTTGTATTAAGGTCACGATAACAAATTTTGCTGAGAAATAAATTGTCACAGAAGTTATTGCGATAAACGGCAATATTGTTGTTTTGAGACCATTTTTAAAGTAACTCAATGGTGATGGCATAATAATGCAAAAACACATTTTCAAAGATCATTAAACTCTAATGAACATTTAATACTGGAACTGGAAGATATTTTTAATATCCAAAATAAATAAATAAAGCTACAGAAACAATAAATAAAATGAATTATGAAGTCTCTGTAAACAAAATTGTCTTCCAGAAAAAGGGCTGGTTAAGACCAAAGCACCAGACAGGAGACTTTTGCCATCCAGTTTTTGTCAGAGAGAAAAAGAGAAAAACGATAAATTGTGCAAATGGACATTTTTGAGTTTGTTTCAATTTATCATGCAATTAGCCGATTTATTGCTTATTGCGACAGTCTACTTCTACTTTCTGATAATCCTGTGTAAAAGTTCAGCAGTTCACAGTATTAGAAAAAAAAAGAAACAGAAACCAAACTGATTTAGTTTAAAACAGGGCAACAGACAGAGCGCTCCGACACATGTTGCTCTGAGGTCCACATCTGGGCGAGGACTCGTTCCATAAGGCCACATGCGCGCCGAAAACGAAGCTGGGCCTGGTTGCCACCTGGCCCAGGTTGTAAAAAGGCTGATTGGAGAATTTCACTGGAAATTTCTGACTCAAGAGTCAGCAAGATCACATAAATCACACAAGAAAAACAACAAAAAAGATCAGCAAGATCACATAAATCGCACAAGGAAAACAACAAAAAAGGGTTAAAAGATGATCAGGTTTCTTTCTAGATTCACGTGAGCTTTTATCAACCAATCCTGTAGCTTTTTTGGCTAAAAGGTCAGTAATGAAGTGTGTTGTTCTTGCATACTCAAGGAGGGATAAGGAAACTACCACTGTGAGACACTTGGGAGTCATTTAATCTACAAGTTTTGACTTTTGCTCTAAAAAAATGTCAAAGCTCAATGTTTTTAACAAAGGGTTGGAAGATTTCAGGTGGGCAGACGGAGACTAACTGCGTCGCCGCCAGAGCAGGAGAGGTGCGGCGAGAGGTGAGTCATGACCTCGCGGGTATTTGACCTTGGACCCCGAAAGAGAATGATGCTTGAAATTCCTCAGCAGCCTCGCCCCCCCCCTCTGTCTTCAGCAAGCTGTTCAGAGGAGCTGTAAGCTCCCACTCAGTCAACAATACATCCTTTCAGCAGCAAGAGCATCTAATGTGGCCTGGAGGTATTCTCACAGCAGGCCAAATGCTAAAATGTGAGCCACCGTCTCTCCACTTAAACAATTACCAAATCCATTTAACTAAAGCTTCCTCTTTGAGAGGTCAGAAAAGGAAGGGAAAAAAACTTCACAGATTCAGAGGATTAGCATGAAGTGAATATATAGTTTTATACAGATACAGTTGACATATATGAAATTGTAAGTGGAAGGAGATAAGACAGTTTGTGGTGTACCTACCATGTCTTACTTTTGTCAGTTTTCAAAGCATGAGTTAAACGATGTTGGACGGATGGATGAATGTAAAAATGTAGAAATATTTCCAACACCAATGAGCGCAATTAAATTTATTTTCCAGCCTGTGTAATGAACGCATTGACAGGTCAGTGTTTGTACCAGTCACGTCACAGAAAACTAAAATTGCGGGTGTTTTCAATACCCAAATAATCAGACAAATTGGGGGGAAAAAAACACTAAAACTATTGTTTGGTTTTCCCCACAACCACAATGTCCAGATTTCTAATTTAAAAATCAAGTATTTTCGTGAGTCGCTGGTTGTGTTTGTTTTTTGTTTTTTTTCCCAGTAACATCTGCTCTATCCCAGTAGTTTTAAACAGCCAGAGTGAGGGCTGAACTCACATTGTGCTGCCTGAGCAGTCTAAATACGGAGGCCTGTTGACTCCACCACTTCAAAGTTGGAATGAGTAGCCTGGGGCAAGAGCGGAGGAGTTCGCGTTAAAGCTCGACAACAACATGACAACTGAACATCTCCTTCCTTTGGAGCGATATATTGGATCAAAAGGAGCTGCGTATCATTATCGGAGACATAACATGAGCGCGAGGGAGAGTTCAAACAGAGGTGGTAGTAAAAGGCTAGCGATGTCCAGTCGCTAACTCACTACGATGCTTTTAATAAACAAATAGGAGCGAATTATAAAATGTGTCAAACGACTACTTCTTTTTCTCGCAGGGCGCGGTAAGATTTCTGTCTACTATTAACCCACTTTTCCAGGGAGAAAGAATAACCTGAAGTTTACTAGAAATACTATTTTAGACACCAAATCTCGACGAAACGTAACTGACTCCTCCACCCTGCTGCCCGTTTCTCTTCATAGAAAAAAAACGCTCCGCTTTCCAAAAGCAAGCTTTGCAACTTACCCAGATCGTCCATGGTGACTGCCTGGTTGTGTCCGGCCTGAGTTTTCTTTCTAGCGACCTTATCGACGGTTTACAAAGTCTGAATCTGGCTCTTCAAACTTCTCCACTCCTGCTCCACAAGTTCAGTCAGGATAGGGACTCGTGAACGCGCAGCAGTGTGTTCACGTGTAGCTTACCCAGAGCGCCTGCATGCTGCGGTTGAAGCTAGGTAAAGAGCGACATCTGGCGTCCAATAGCCAAAACTACATGTTTAAAGCCAACCATGTAGTTTTGGTAACTCAAAATCCAAACTAAATAATTTCTCACAACAAAATATTTACCATACCAACTAAAATGTATAGTAAATATACTCAGCCCTGTGGGGATCCTGGGCTCATCTGAGGAGGAAGAGGAGGAGGACACCTCACACACACTTTTCCACTGCGCTTCTCTATTTTTGAGTCAGGAGACACGCGACTCAAAAATAAAAGAATGTCCTTGAAAAGTTCAGTAGTTCAAGTCAAAAAGTGAGACATATAGGACTTTTATAAACCTTCCATTTGTATTTCTACGCTAAGAAGCTTCAGTTTCAGTTTTTCTCTGAGAGATAAGAGATTTCAATATCTATTTTGGAAAGTATATGATATTTATACAGTAAATCAGTAGTACATGAAAAAGTTTTAAGAACTCAAAGAGAATATAATCCAATAGTGTATGTATGTAAACATAATAGATTTCTACATCTGCGGCTTCGATTTTTTCCAACATCAGTGGCAACTTTGGTGCTTTCCCACATCAGCAACGGATTCTGCGTTTTCCATCTTTATTGCCATCTGCACCTCTTGTTCAGTCATCTACATAATTGTTGCAGATAGGGCAGCTGGGAAAACATGTGATACGCGATACTATGGGTTAAAGTTACAGCTATATGACGTGCAAAAAATACACAAAGCAGCAACAGACTCATGATAACTAGTAGACTACTTGTAAAAATTACACATTTCCATCTTTAAGAGTTTTATTAAAAAACTTGTTCTTTTTGCATTGAAAGTGTAGTTGTAGTTTAAAAACATTGCCACCTTACTACTAATTTGTTTTCTGTAGGATGTTAACAGAAATAGAAGTTTAAAACATTCTATAAAATGCTTCAATACGTTTCAGATACAAAATTTTCAATGATTACCTGCGTCCAGCTGTTTTGTGCACTTTACCTCACCAACATGCATCAGTACACGTGAATCAATATGCCAGATTAAAATTAAAATTAAAACCCAGGGGGCTCTTTCGGATGCTTCCAAAATGGATAAGAGCAGAACAAATGAAGTTTTTCCATCTTTTTTAGCTTATTGAGGAACTTTATATGTAAATATGTATGCAGTCGTGAAGTGTAATGTTTACATGCATTGCAAATTACATGCATATTTTATTTTTGGTTTTCATGGAACATAAAAAATATTTTTAAAATCCCACACAAGCAGAATAAACCGTGTGGATCAAGAAAATCATTTATTATAGTTCATAAAACATCTCTGGATCAGTTTGTCCCATTCTTCCATTTTCGCTATGGTTAAGCTTTTCATAATTTCTCACGAGTCAGAACGCTCAAATTTCACAGATTATTTAAACTACCAGTTGTCAAAGCGAGTATGAAATGATGCACGGTCAGTAGAAAATATTCAGGGGTCCAAATATTCGAACACAAACCAGCAAATAGTGCAGAATAGTTCCGATCCACTTGAAGTACCCTCTAAGACGATGAGTCATCAAAAATATATAGAACGTAAAAAAAAAAAAACTAAAGCATTTTGATAAAGTGAAATTATAATGAAAAAAACTGTTTTAAAAGTTGTAAAGCTCACACAGACTTGAAAATTAATCTAATTTCTGAGAATTCTGGGAAAATATACCGATGACTTTAAAAAAATCCAAATAAAACCTCATTTCTGCAAGGAAAAATTATTTCAATTTCATAACTCTGGTAAAAGTACATTCAACACTCCAGTTGAAAGCTGTTTATGCTGAAATTATGCTTTTAAAAAATCATCTTAAATCTTTAGATAAATACATGGATACCATCAAAAATCTACTGATTTGAGCTTCCTCTCCTCTTGCTCTGTGAGAGGCTGCTGGGAGAGAATCTTCTCGTGCAGGCGGTGGTGCTTCCCTATGCCCAGCTTAGGCAGACCGCGATTCAGGCCCTCCAGCAGTACGCACGACTTGCAGAGTGCCTGGCTGGAGATGTAGCCGCAGCGGCTGCAGGTCCCCTGGACTGGCATCTTCACGCCCTCGCGAACAGACAGGTTCTCACCGGAGTGGATGATGTCCATTATTGAGCTGGGCCGTATGCTCTCCAGGTCCTTGAGGAAGGTCCTTGCGTAACCTCGGTAGGCGTTAGGGGAGTATATGCACTCTGTCGAAAAGTAGTCCAGTTTCTTAAAGTAGGCGTACAGGACGATCTCTTTCTCGTAGGCGTATTTGAGGGGTTTGCAGCGAGGCACGACCCCGTCGCCCTCGCTGGCCGTGGAAATGGCGGTGCAGCGACGTAGACGAGCTATGTCCCCGCGCAAGATGTTCATTAAAACCGTTTCTGCCACGTCATCGGCATTGTGACCTGAGAAGAAGAAGAAAGTACGTAGCGTCATTTAAAGACAAGATAAATAACTGCTTTAAATAACTGCTTACTGTCCTTTTTAGAAATTCAGGCAATTTATAATTGTTTACAAGGTATCAAGTTTCACCAAGATACTTTAAAGACCTTTTTAATGCCACCTTGAATTAAATACCTACAAATAAATGACCTACTATAAATGGATGGGCTATCCTGCTGTACTACAATCAAGAATAGCAAAAGCAGAAATTTCAAGTTTGTTTTTTTATATTATTGCACAGAATGCACCTAGCCACAAGGTAATAAAATTGCAAATACCTATGCAAAAAAGCTAACAAGCAAGGTTATATTAGAATGTACTTTTGTCTAACGGGCCTGCTAGGAAAAAAAAATTAAAAATTCATATGAGATTATATAGCCCTGCCACAAAAAAAATTTAAGACTTGTGATTAATGTATATACTTTTTTAAAAATACATTTAAGACATTTTAAGGCCTTCATTTTAGATATATCACTTTTTAAGGATGTACAGACATCCTGATTTAAGATTGTGTAGGAACTTTGAGAGCTACTCATAGTAACTCGCCCACTGATCCAGATTACCTGTACAAATCTTGTCCACTTTCAGCATGATGGCTCCTCGGTCCAGCGCCTGTCTCCTGAACACCCCGCAGAAGGTGCAGTTGTTTTTCAGTCCCACCTGCTTCACTATGGCGTCCATCGTCCAGCCGTACAGCTCCTCATACGAGACGATCTTCAGCGGCAGTTCGTACTGCTGCTGGTTTCTCTTCACCGTCTCCAAGGAGTCGTCTCGGTAACCGGTGATTCCTTCATCCACGGATATCAGCATGAGTTCGAGTCCGTAGCCGTGCCTCTCGTTCAGAAGCTTCATGACGTGTGCGAGCACCGTGGAGTCCTTTCCACCCGAGGCGGCAATGCCAACGGTCTCCCCGGGTCTGAAGAGCTTTGCTGCCACAATGGTCCGATGCACCTCCTCCTCAAAAGCCCAGAAGAAGCATGCCTTACACAGAGAGTGGCCGGTTTTTGGACGTTTCAGCACAGCGCGCTTCTCGGAGCAGCTGCTGCACAGGACAGGCATCTTGGCTGCGGAAAGATTGACAAATTTGGTTTAAGAGATGATAAAGGATGAAGCTTAACTTACGAGGACACAGAAAGTGGTTTCCCTCTTTCATTTATTTAAACTGGAAGAGCAGAATAGTTGATTTAAAAAGGGAGCAAAGGTAAAAATCCTTCTTTCAACCTATAAAAAAACATGTGTTGTCATTTTTGCTTTTCTTTTAAAGAAAGAATATAGCTGCCACTAAGATCACAAATAAATTATGTATTAAAATGTACAAGAACTTTGAGGAAGAAGTTGTTGTAAAGCAATTTTTTTCAATGCGCGAAAGAGGAGGATTGGACTAAGTGATTGGGGAGCCACCAGTGCAGAGCTCAGGAAGGGCAGCAGGCGGGCAAACACAGTGAGAAGACTCCTTAAAATCTCACATTAACTTGTTTCTCTGAAACTTGTAACAAGTTAATATAGATCTTCGGTATATTATAGAAACATCTGACAAAAACATGCCCCACTGGATTCAAATAGTTCGTAAAGAGCCTACATTCTGACATGAAAAACGTTTTCTTTATTGTATCACATTGTCAGTGGCAGAAGGCAGTGCATCTCATCTCATAATTTTTTTCACGTTTGGACTGGCAAATGTATCAAGATGTAAAATGGCCAAACTCAACCAGCAGCTTTAAGTTTTCGATGTGTAATGAATGGCAGAACCTCGCGGGTCTAAACTGCGGTGCTGTTCTGATGTTAGCTCATTAAACAAGATACAATTTACAGTAATAAAGACGGGAGGAAGAAACGTGTTCAGAGCAGGGCTAAAAATAATGGTTCTGTGTATTTTAAAGCCAAATCTAAAACCAAAACGTAAGAAAACGACCAATATGAATGCCAGAAAGACATTTAACAAACCTAGCTAGCTAAGGTAAAACACATTTACAGACGTAACTTTTGCATACCAGCGTTTCCTGTAAGACGAGATTTGAACAAGAGACGTGAAAACCAAGAACACCAGAAAAACGTCTTGAAACCTACGTTAATCTTATCAGAAACACTTTGTCTTAAACGAAAAGAGCCGCAAGTTGCAATGCAGCTACACCATGTTTTTCCTTACGTAGGTAAGCGGGGGAGAAAAGCCCTGCAGCACATCCAATCGGTCGGAGGTTATCATTGCACATCAGTGGGTAACTTCTCTTACGGACACACACAAAAAGACAACGTAAGCTACAAAAACACGCTCTTACAACCGTAACGTATCAACTAAAAATAACGTTCACAACTAAAAAAAAAAATTATCAACTTTAATTCAAAACTATGCCCTAGTGTTTGGAAACAATAAAACAAATTTACAATTCCGACCAATAAATAAAAGAAATGTTCTTATTTACAAAACAAAAAATCTTGTGCCTTTATCAAGGGGGCCGCTAATAACGAGATACATTTTACAACCTTGTTGCAACTTGTTTTCCGTTCCTGTTGTCGTTAAGCTGCCGTTCTATAACATAAACAGCGGAAGCTCTCTTATCAAAATAAAAGCAATACATCAAAAACCGGAAGTTTGTCATATATTATACAAAATAAAACGAAGTAAATGCAATACGTGCAAAAAGGGAATAAGTTGGGGTTATTTATACAACCATACCTCGAGTTGAAACCGGAAGCATACGTGAACTGCTGACAAAGGGACAACTTTCTGACTGCCTGACATTAAATGTCTAAAATTGCTGTCTTAGGTCAGTTAAGATTACTAAAAGTATTTCTAAGTGCTTTTATTTAGATTTTATTTTATTTTTTAGCAAAAGCCAGAGGTTTATATACAATGAGATTACAATGGCTTGTAAGAGAAAGTGAGAAAATATTATTATGCCTCTTTTTTTTACAGTGCATGTAAACTCACAGCTTCAGTTAAAAAAACAAAAACTTTATCGATCCCAAATGGAAATTAAATGTTGTTGTAATTTATGTTATCTTCAAAGAGTTGTAGATGGTAATGGCTTGTGGGCAGGAAGGATATCCTGTGGCAGTCTCTATTACAGCGTATCTAATGAAACCTCTGACTGAAGACACAAGGTTGTTATATAACAGTCTCATCAAATGAAGGCACTTTTCAGATTTATGTTTCTCCTTTATAATGGTCTTTCACATAAAATCTCAACAAACTAGATTGAAGTCTGTGGTTGAAAAGAGACACAATGTCAACAAGCTCAAAAGGCCTGAATACTCTTGCAAGGCGTTGTGCCTGTAGATGTTTCTATTCAAATTTACAGATGAAACTAACTCGTATGTTACAGAATGGGAATAAAACACATCACCAGGGGAAAATGTTAAGCAATGAGGATTTATTAATTTGCTCCAAAGAATGCCACTGCTACAACAGCTGCAGTAGGTAATAAATGTTGAATGGTGTAGCTGAAATTCAAAGATGCTGCGGCTAGATGAGGGTCAAGGCTTTCAGAGTCAGAAATCGTAACAGGGAAGAGTCACGAGCTTAGTTGACAGGGTGAAAAGCGCCCCTCTGATGCCACTGCATGTCTCTGATGCGCCGAACTGACTGGATCTGGGGAATCTGAGCTCCGAACTCGCCGCTGTCTTTATATTCCCCCTTTTCAAACAGGTACTGAAAGCCCCTGTAACCTGGATACTGATAGCCAACCCAGCTGGGGCATGAGGAGGAAAATAGCATGTCAGAGGTGAAACTATTCAGATTTTTTTGCTCATCATTATCATCATCGTCATCATCATCTGTCTGGAATACAAACTTACGTGCCACTCTGGACCCGAACAGAGGAGACCTTCTCCTGGTATCCATGAGCATGGAAGCTGGGAACATCATCATCTATGATTTCTATCTTCTTTCCTGCAAAGCTTGGGTTTTCGTAAAGGACAATCTTGTGCTCCTGGCTGTCCTGGGAGAGAGAGAAACAGAGAGAGAGAGAGAGAGAGAGAGAGAGAGAGAGAGAGAGAGAGAGAGAGAGAGAGAGAGAGAGAGAAAGCAAGAAATTAGCCAGTACAGTCTAGCATCACGTTAGGCAGTTGGCTGCTGCTGCTGCTGCTGATGATGATGATGATGATGGTGATGATGATGTGAACTAAAAGTGTGTTTTCTCACCACTTTAATTGGGCGGAATGCAACAATGGTGTCGCTGCGCCTGCTGTTGGTCCAGGAATCCCAGCGAGGATACTCCCCCTTCTCAAACACATACTGCTCCCCCTTACAGCTGGCCTGCTCGTATCCCACCCATCTGACAGGACAGAGGAAAGACACACAGCCACACATCAGTCCTCCATTTTGTCTGTTGCATTCTGAGTATTTTTTCTGCAGGCCTCTGAAACACACTCACGGTCCACACAGCACCAGTATGGAGCCCACTTTCTCCACGCCTGCTTCCTGGAGGTCGTTACAGGGCCCAGTCAGCTCATGGCAGCGGCCCTGGAAGTTTTCCTGCTCATAGATGACGAGCTGTGCATCGAATGCGCCAAAAAGAAAGTTGAACTTGTACTTTTCATCAACATTAAGGAATTATTGACTTAAAACAATCTCCTATATCTTGCTGAAAAGTTACTTGTTAGTTAGTTTTGCCACAATTTCAAGTGCACTA
This sequence comes from Poecilia reticulata, assembly GCF_904066995.2. Classification (NCBI taxonomy): domain Eukaryota; kingdom Metazoa; phylum Chordata; class Actinopteri; order Cyprinodontiformes; family Poeciliidae; genus Poecilia; species Poecilia reticulata. The sequence goes on from NC_088838.1 coordinate 8,838,402, forward strand.
AGATGTTTTCACTAGAAGATCAAAAATACTTGGTAAGACATTGGTAAGACATGCGTTCCTCTCACCTTAAATGCACTGCTTCCTGGCTGCTGCTGCTTGGATGCAGGGATCTGGTGATCTGTGGCCATAGTGAACAGATTGGCAAGGATAAACCTGAAAGGAAACACTATCAGTGTTATAATGCAACCGAGTCCATACTGATAGTTTTTCACATTTAAAATACAAACAAATCTTTATCATTTATTCTTTTAAGTCTATTTTGTATAAAATATGTTTAAAAAAAAAAACTGGACTTATAGCTATAGACAGTATGCAAGCAATCAATTGTAAACAGTTATGAGGAAGAAAAATGAGCGTGAATAAGAACAAACCCCTTACCAGTACCTGTTGGTGCCAGTGTGTTTGTGTCGGCACGAGGAGCTCAATATATACTGAACACCCAGGGGGGGAAACTCTGCCAACAGAACCTAACGCGACCAAGCCAGCCAGCAGATCGGCCTGCCATAGGCCAACCGGACTAAAACGAGGGGGTCACTGTATACCCCCCGCCTCCCCAGCCTCACACTGTAACTCCAACCCACCCCACCCAACCCCAGAGGGTCATCCTCCCACAAAGTTATTTCATTACTTGTCAGTTTTGTCCAGCCAGTCATTGTTTGATATCCACATGATTCAGCACAAACAGTGCCAAGAGTCCCACAGCCACAATGAGAGGGAGAAAGATAGGAAAAGACGGGTTTTACTGTGCTGTGGAGGTTCAAGCTCAGGGGGAACACAGTGGAAACAGATATCTGAAATTGTGCGCCTCTTATGGTTTGTTATCCAGGGGTAAAAAAATAAATAAACTGAAAAGAAAAAAAATGGATATCCAATTTTAATCTTGTCTGAAAATATGTGAGCAAGATGAATGTTCTCTCAGATTCCTTCATTGTTTAATTTTAACTACAAAAAAATAAAAACATGTCACCTGAGTGTTTGGTGTAACTCTCATGACAGCTTTATCTTATTTTTTTGTTATAATCTACTGTTAGTCCACTGTGATTTAAAGGGACTTTTCAAATATGCATTTTTATTTCACCAACAACCTAAGACAAAAACAAAAACACAGGCAGGTATGGTAGTATAGATTTCCACTCCAAGACTTCACAAAATGTGACGTTTTAAAAGCTGCCACATGGAAAACACTGGGAATTCTGCTGTGTGTTTATTGTGATCAGTGACATCACAAGAGGTACAAGAGTCAAGATGATCAGCTAGCATGAGGACTTTTGACAGGCTTTTGCATAGTCTGTTTAAACAATTCATTTGCATTCAGGTTGGAAAAGATTACAGCATGTTTGGTTCTGGTGACCACAAAGTCATGACAAAGATCAATGATGAAGCTGAAGAAAACCAAAATAAATCTTGAGAATTTTAGCAGTCACAATTTTTATTTCTGGTTGAATTTCTTTTGGCAATCAAGAAGTATATCTTGTTTGTATGATCTCAAGTTGTTATGTGATTTGCCACTACAGTGACATCTGAATTTAGACCACAGTAAAAACTTTACAGAATAAAAGGGAATACGTTTTAAAGAGAAATTTGACTAAAAATACAAAAAAGAGGATATAAACAAGAAAATTAAAAATTAACATACACAAAAGAGCTGATGAATTGCCCCGTACCTCTTTACGCATACACGGTCAGCACCGTCTGAATTTTGTTAATGTCTCTTTAAATATTGCCGTTCATCAAGGCAGAACTTTTAGAGTTCATTTAAACTGGTTTTGTTAGACAGAGCTTTAGGTGTAGTGCATTCATCTGTTTTCAGTGAGATGAAGGTCAGGGCACTGTGAAGCACATGACCTTTGCTTGGTTTGTCTATTGTAATGCCAATTTTTAATGGGCGTTAAGAACTACTGTCCAAACACAGAACACTCAGCTTTCACCAGTTTTCAACCATCTGTCACAAACATTGCCTTCAGGCGAAAGAAAATCTGTTGAGATGTTGACTGAGGCATAAATCTGTCATGAACTGCAGGCTGTTGACACACAGCCTCACAGGTTACTTCTGTTTTTGCTTCTTTGTTGCATTTAAATGTTATGAGAGAAAAAAAACCCTATACAAACCAACTATATAAAAAAGAAACCAATTGATTGTGCCATCATTGGTGGCAACAACTACCTCCAAGCGTTTGAGATAACTGGCAATGAGTTTTTTATATCACTTTACTCTACATTCTCTTCCTTGCAAAATTTACATCATATTTAAGTCCAGGCTGGGACTGGGCTACTTCAAAATATTCATATTTTCATTTTTGGGACATTGAAATGTAGACTTGCTAGAATCATTGTCCTGTAGAGAAACCTGAGTGTGCTGGAACAAATCATAAAAACCGGCCTGGACAGTTGTTGACAACGATGTGCAACAATTCAGTTTTCTATCCACTCTTGAATTTAGACTAGAGGATTATGGGATGCTTTTTGAGATGTTTTTTCATGTTGTTAGGAGTCAAAATCTGGTAGTAATTTAGTGTAAGTGGGACGAGTGAATGAGTTTAGACTTTTTAAAAATCAACCGCTTTTTAATTCCAGTTAATTTGTGATTTTAAAAGGAGGATCAACAAATGAAATCATCATCCATTATATTTACTCATCTATATTTAATTGAAAAATAGTTTGATGACCTGAAACATTTAAGTGTGACAATAAAGCAAAAGCCAAAACATGCTATGTAGGTGGAGGTGGATATTTATATTTGAGCCTGTATGTATAATTATGACCCATATGCATATTATACAAAAACCACAATAAATCCAAACTTGTGCATGCAAACCTTGAGGTTTTTTTTTTTAAATGAATCTCCAATTAATCAGACACTTACAAATTATTGACATCAAGATTTGGGTTTTCCAAAAAGGCATAGCAATTCTAGTTTATATAAACGTAAGAATAAAAATATTAGAAACGCTAATCATTCTGGCTTTTATAAAACATAAGTAAGTTTGGTCTTAAAACAATTAAGGGTTAGTCCGATTAATTGTCGACAGTGAGGAATAAAACGGTCGTGTCCTTTTGCATTGTCACGTGTTTTATGTAAATATCTAGTTTCTGCTGGGAGTCATTTACTTTAAAATGAACAATGATGACTATGGCAGGGAAATTGGTGCACTCTATTTTAATGGCAAGCATACATACAGCGTGACATCACTTCCATTGCTGCATATCCACATATTCACTGAATCAGTCATGTGCTTCTAAGACTGGATGAGATCTGATGCAGCAGACTAAAACAGGAAAACAGTCACCAAAAGTACCACCTGGGGCTAAAAAGCAAATATAGTTGAAGCATAACTGTGGTTTATTTCATGGAAAAAGAAAAAAAATCTCCTAATTTACAGTATAAATTACTTTTAAATAGATGCCAATTTTACATTTATGCTCTGGATTTCTTTTTTTTTGTTGCAAATCTTAGGAAAGAAAATGTCCAACGTGCAACACAATTATAACATCACCAACAGATTTCAGGTCAAACAACCTTTATTTGCCACTGAAACACACATGGTGCTCGTGACTGGCTACAAGTAGCGCTTGCCATGGTTAGGTGAGGGCAGAGGGCCGGCACTTTGGGGCAGAGCTGGAGTTTGAGAGGGCTGGTGTGGATCCCGCTCAGCTGGCCCCGGCTGTTGCGGGCGGGGCAGGAGGAACCGGAGCCGGAGCAGGAGCCGGATCAGGGTCCGGGCCGGGAGCAGGGGTGGGAGCGGGGTCGGGGTCAGGAATGATGAAACATCCTCTCTTGTGCCACTGCATGTCCCGCACACGTCGGACAGATTGGATCAGGGGGGAGGGGGCCTCCCAGTCGTTCCAGTGCTTGAAGTCTCCTCGTTCGAAGATGTACTGGCGGCCCCTGTAGCCTGGGTACATGTAGCCCACCCACCTGGACGAAGACAGAAGGAGTCACGCAGGGGTTCACTCCTGGAAACACCTCAGACAGGCATCTTTAAAATTCTTAAAAACTCATACATTTATTTATCTAAAATCAAGGACTTAACATGTCTTGAATTCTTTAAAGGTGGTGTAAGTTGGCCTCAAATACGTTAATCATAGGTCATAAATTTGGTTAGGGTCCTTTACTCTTATGTCAGAAAAATGCCATAATAAGTCCACCGACATGCCGGCACTTCCTCCCTCATATATTCTTCTTTCTATCAGGCAAAAGTTTGCCTGATAGGGCGCAGACATCTTCATTCACTGCACTCTACAACTCAAGGTGACTAAAACTAGTGGTAACAAGCTGCTAATTTCTTGCCATAGTTTGCTTGCTAGCTCCTTGCTTCCTATCAACATAATAAATGTAAATAAGCCAATAGCAGCTAGCATATAGCTCATTAGCAGCTAGCATAAGGCTCTTTGTCTAGTTGGCTAGCTAGAGAGCCATGTGTTATTTTCATTAAACAAGAAACACAAAGCTGCTGTGACAAGAGCCACAAAAAGACCCAAGAAAATTCAGTTTTTGTCCTCTGTCGTGATATAGGTCTTATATTTGATTCATAATAGTCTTAAAAAGGTCTTAAAATGTCTTAAATTGGAGTTGGTGAAACCTGCAGAAACCCTGTTTGGGTCCCACATAGGATTTGAAATGGGTACCTAACATGAACCAACACAGCCAATGGAAAATATTATTCATAAATGTACAACCTATACATTTAACAAAACCCTTATTATATTACTATTGTTTATGCTTCTGTAGCTTAGGATATTATACTTTAAATCCAGGGTGTTTGAAGTGGGGCCCAGGGCCACTTCAAGCAAACTGGAGTAAAAATTATTTGAACACTTTAATATACACATTTATCCATCCATCCATCCATCCATCCATTTTCTTGACACCCTTGTCCCTTAGTGGGGTCAGGAGGGTTGCTGGTGCCTATCTCCAGTTAACGTTCCGGGCGAGAGGCAGGGTCACCCTGGACAGGTCGCCAGTCTGTCGCAGTATACACATTTATACTGGGTCAAATAAATTTGGCCCATGTGGCACCCCTTCTTTAAATGGTGGAGTGAAAAACAGGCAGGCTGCTTCTGAGACTGTAACATTTTTAACAAGAAATACTGAGAAAAAACATCCTCACCCTTCGATGAGGCACTAAATTACAAACTGTAGAAACAAAATAGTTACAATCAGTGAGAAGAAAAAAGCCCCAAATACAATCAGTGAGAAGAAAAAAAAAACAAAAATAAAGCAATTATTATAAGATATTCTGGAAAAAACTCACGTTCCTTTGAGAGCCTTGACACTCGCTACCCGATCTTGAAAACCGTGGCCCCACAAGCTGGGCACGTCATCATCAACGATCTCCATCTTCCTGCCGGTGAAGCCAGGGCTTTCATAGAGGTGGAGCTTGTGTTCAGCACTATCCTAAACAGGCAGAAACAAATGTCTGCAGTCATTGTTAACTAATCGAAACAACAATAAAGCAGCACAACCACGGAAGGAACAATTGCGCAACAAACCCGATACGCTTCACTCACCACTTTAAGCGGCCTTAGCGACAGGAGGGAGAAGCTGCGCTGACTGTTGGTCCAGGTGTCCCAGCGTGGATACTCGCCTTTTTCCAGAATAAACTGCTCTCCTGTGAAGCCATGTCGGTCATACCCCACCCAGCTGAGCAAAAGAAACGAAACGGGTGGAGGGTGGGAAGGTGGGGTTTATCTTCAACTGGACTGCATGATACAGCAGAGAGGTTTTCAAGGGGACTGGATGGAGCATTACTCACGGCCCTGAGTCCACGATCAAAGAGCCGACCTTCTGCAGTCCCTTCTCCGTCACGTCTTTGCACTCTGAAGAAAACTCCGCCTTACAGCCCTGGAAATTCTCAAACTCAAACACCACCACCTGGACAGAAACGAGCATTCAGAGGTCTGTCTCACTGTGTCACATCCACTGCGTTTGTCTCCATCAAACTGAACAAACACAAAGTTCTCGCAAAGTATTTTTGGTCCAGTTTCTAGTACAAATATTCTAGTTCACTTGGAATTAGACAAAGTAACTTTTCAGCGATGTATAGATTGTTGTATTGATGAAGAAAAGCACTAGTTCCACTGGCAAATTATTTTCACTTATAACAAGAAATAATCTGCCAATGGAACAAAAACTTTTTCATCAATATTAAGGAATTATTGATTTAAAACAAGCTCCGATATCTTGTTAAAAAGTTACTACTAAGTTAGTTTTGTCTCATTTCAAGTGTACCAAGATATTTGTACTAGAAACTGGACCAAAAATACCTGGTAACAACTTTATGTTATTGCAGCGTACTTTTACTTTTATTCATAGATGTCAAAACACAACTGGAGATAATTTTGGACAAACAAGGTTTAACGTGTGTGCAGAAAGCTGCTGCAGTACCTTAAACGCGGCTCCGGCTCCACCCTGGCTCTTCCCAGCAGCAAGCTGCTCCGGGGCGCTCTGCTGCTCCGACATCCTCCTGATCCACTGCTCCTCCGCTGTTTGGGAGCAGCGCACACACAGACAAAGCAGCATCCATATAGCAGTCACACAGCGACAGATACAGACACATCAGGAGAGAAGTTTTCTGTCAGGAGCTGTTTTTATCATCTTGCTGATTGTCCTTTAAGAGCAGAGGTGGGTAGATTACTCAAAAGATTGTTCTCAGGTGAGTAGCACGACTTCAACATGTTTTTACTCCAGCAAAAGTAAAACGTATAGCCATCCAAGAAATTACTGAAGAGTAAAAAAGTATTTGATACTCAAGTACTGAAATCTCATAATCAGGCAGCCCAACATGTAAATTTGTGTGGGAAATTTTGGTATCTTACAGATCAAGAAGAAAATAGTCCATATAAATAACATAATTACAAAATAATAAAATCAGGCAAACAATACATTTTCCAAATCAGTTTCTTTAAGGATAAAAGAAACTGCAGGTGTGTGTATTGGTGAATTATACTTGATTAAAACCAGTTTGTTCTCCATTCAGTGAAGTTACTCACACTGGGCAGAGAATCCAGAAATGTTACTTCATAGAAGCGATACTTCATAATTAAAATCCTCAATCAAAAGTAAAAAAGTACAGCATGGTAAAAAAATTCTCCCAAACATATATTTTTTCAAAAAAAATAATTTGAGTAAATGTTGCTAGTCACCACCCAGCTCTATCCATAAACAAATCCAAAACTGGATTATTGTTGTAACACTGTCTAATTCCAATGCCCAGCAGATAGTAAACCAATATTATTGATCCCTGTTGACCAGAGCAACTTTTTTTTTTTTTTTACCTTGTATGCCTGAAAGGAAGTGGTCGCGTCCCTCTGCTTTTGTGCCACTCGGTGTTTGGAGGGGTCGAGCCATTAGAGGCCAGAGACGAAGAGGGGGGGGTATTTATGGCTTATTTCTGGCCACAACAGCAGAAAAGGGGGAGCTGTTGATACAGCAAGTCTGTCGCTCACATTGTGTCCGTAACGCTGCCTCTCAATAGGCAGCTGTGTTGGCACGGACTGCCCTGCCCGCCCTGCCAGCCGGCCGGCCGGCCGCCCGGGCTGCCAGCGAGCTCTGTGTGTGGGCTCACACAGAGAGAGCCAAGAGGATTCAGCAGACAGGCCTGCTCAGCACAAACACACACGCAGCAGGCTTCCCCACATCCCAGTTTTATCAACCCCACTTTTCATATTTTACCACGTTACAAACACATTTCAGAATGTTTTATGGCCAATATTGATGAAAAAAAGTACAAGTTTTTCATCAATATTAAAAACTAGTACTTTTTAAGTACTAGTTGTTTTCGTTTGTTTGACCAAAACAAAGGAGTCAGTAGTTGCGAAAAAGAAATACATAGATTTAACTTTTTTTTCTTTTTTTTTTACAAATGAGAATCTTACCAGCTCCGATGCCCCTAAATAAAACTGCTTGCCTGTAGAAGTCAACTGAGTAGTAAGAAAACCAATCTGTGTGTAATTCTGTTTTTGAAAGGTCGACTGATTTGTCAAACTAATCTGACCTTTAGGAGGAGTTACATGTATAGGCCTGATTCAATAGACAATAAATAATTGTCTATTGATTTTTTTGTTTTTCACTTTTCTGTCTGTTAAAGACTGGATGGCAAGTCTTCAGTCTTTTGCTTAGGTCTCAACTAGCCCCGTTTTTCAAGGACAGTTTTGTTTATGGTGACTTTATAATTCATTTTATATATTTTAAATGTCTTCCAGTACAAATGTTAAATGTTCATTAGAATTTAAAGTTTATTGATCTTTGAGTATGTGTTGAGATTAGAGGGGTGTCAATGCCTTTATTCAAGACACTATGAGCACTGCGTAGTGCATTCATCAGTTTTCATTAGGGATGCACAATATTTCAGCACTAACATCGGTATCGGCCAATGTTAGCGATTTAACTTATCGTATCAGTCCAATAAGTGAAACTGGGCCCATGTTAATGTTTGTGTAATACTGGTGAGTATCGGTTATCGGCCATAACAGAAATAATATCGGTTACCTGTATCTGCCAAAATTTCCAGATCAGTACATCTCTACTTTTATATGTAATCAACACACTTTCACTTTTCAAAAATATTTCCGGATTTTTCTGGGGGTAAAAACAAAACCTGCTGGAGATCTTGGGAAAACAAACATCCACAACATAATAAAGACGTGCTGGGGCTATAAATCAAGTCAAGTAAATGTTTTATTAAGAATTTATTTGCTTTAGGACACTGGCCAGTACAACTCAGAGTATAATAAACATACTTTCAAATAAAAAAAAAAGGAAAAAGATGAACGTAAAAAATAACACCCTCAAAATCCATAACAAAAGAATTTCACATACATCCAAAACCAGGTTCAATCACTCAGAAAGACTCCATCGACACGTTCACTTGCATTTACACCAGCGAGCCGCACAAAAACAGGGGACATGGCCGACAAGAAGGAGGGGGCAGCTGGGGGTCAGGTGGGCAGACGTCGAGTGCTGCAGTGCATCAAGTGACAAAAGTGCTTTGTGGAAGAGTAATAAGTGGGAGGCCGCTTAAAAAAAGTTCACATTTTATTGGAGTGAAGAAAAAAAGAAAAAAAAAATCACAGAAGGTAGCGTAGCGAGCGGTTTGAGCCAACGCCTTGATGAGACAGGAAAGATTGTGCATGCGAACCGAATGGGGACCAAACAGTGGGACGATCGCACATCTGTTGGAGACATGGCTGACAAAAGGTGCGAGAGAAACCAGGCGACGGTATGGCTTATATCGGATGCTTGTAGCCGGTACGCTTCAGTCCGTTAGAGGAGGAGAAACGGGCCGACTCACGACGCGTTTGTGCTGATTTGTTTTGTGCATGATTGACAGATGCAAGGCCGCTTGTCCAAAAGCCCCCAATCCCTCATCAACAACAAAAAACAGAAAAAAAAACATACACTATATACAATATGCAGCGACTCTCGAGGCTGTGGAGTGTATCAGAGTAAAAATCTGAAGAGCCTCTGACGTAGCGACGCATCTCACTGTTTACGTTCCTCAAAAACTAGCTCTCGAATACAAATATAACATCTTCTATTGACACGTTCCCGCTGGCGATTTGTTCTCTATGTTCAAAACCTCATTAGTTGTCTGAAATGTTTCCTTATGGCAATGATTGTGTGACCGTCGTGAACGCCCTGCCCGCGCGCAGACGCTTTTGTGAGCAACGGAGCCGCATCGTGGTCCCTCGAGTTTCAGTGTCTCCTGAAATGTGGCGCCTTTTATTCTCCGTCGTCCTCGTTTCTCCCGAGGAGAGAGTTCGTCAGCAGGACCTCCGTGGGTTTGAGCGTGAAGTCGTCCTTGCTTGTTTTCCTTTTTACCATAATAGATTTTCAATTTAAAAAAAGGCACCATGCACATTGAGCAACCCGGCAAGGGAGAAAAATAACAAATTTATGGGGAAAAAAAAAAAATGTAAATCAGCAGCTGTAGATCCACTTCTCCTCTCTGGATCCAAAGTTAAGGCTTTTTTTTCTTACAGATTCATCTGTTAAGGCAACCTTTCACAAAGAATAAGAAAATACAGTTAAATAAATATACCAATATTTCATATGAACTCAAAATAATAAGAGAAAATAATCAACAAACAATTTACCTCTTTGTTTACTTAGCTTTCATTCTCAAAGTGACTCAAGCGCTTCTTGGATTTGAGCTCCTTCAGCCACTGCGGGGACTCCTCCTGGCTGCAGGGGGCGCAATGATAAATCACCATAAATGATCAGGAGAGAAAAGCCATGGATGGGAACGAAAGACGACAACACAGAGAGGGGGTGCAGCTGGCGTTTCTTACCCGTTTTCCTTCCCACCAGGAGGGGGCAGCACACGCGCTGCGCAAGGGAGGAATGGAGACTTGGGAGAGCGAGACTGCTGGGAGGGAGAGGAAGCCTGACCGTCGGTTTGATTGTCCGAGTCAGCCCTTTTCTTAAGCTGGGCCTGAAGATGGGGGGAAAAATTCAGACGTTACGGCAAAAAGAGAGAAAAAAATTTGACGCCACATCAATAAAATGCATCCATATGCACAACCACAATCTTCACTTTACATCACGGGGGATTTTATGTACCTAATAAATGCAAGGAGGAAGGAAAATGACAGACATTATACAATATTTAAAAATAAAGAAAAAGTGTGACGGGTATTTGCATTAAACCTCGCTGTCTAACCACGCCGTGTCAAAGGTTTCCCTTCCAGCGCAACTAGAATCGCAAACATACAGCCACACCAAAAAAACACAAAATCTTACCAAGTGTGGTTTTTTTGGGACTACTTTCTAGTGCAAATATATGAATTCACTTGAAATGAGACAAAAGTAACTTACATGTAACTTTTCAACAAGATTTAGAAACTTGTTTTAAGTCAATATTATTGATGAAAAAGTATTAATTCCACTGGCAGATTATTTCAATCATAACAAGGGGAAAAATATCTTGTAATAAGTGAAATAATGATTCAAGTGTACCAAGATATTTGCACTAGAAACTAGACCAAAAATACTTGTGTTTTTGCAGTGTAGCATCAGAGTAGGACTATTTAGATAAAAAAAAAAAAACATTTACTGGTTAAAACTTCAGAAGTTCACAGGCTCTCTTCAGTCTGACAACTTTGTGTTTGTCTACCACTGAAAACATCCACTGGTGTTTGTCGTTGCAACATGACAACATATGAAAGAGAGCATGTGGTTTGAATGCTTTTCACAGACCAAAGAACACTGAGGCAGTCTATATCCACGCACGACAGACGCATCACAAAGTGCACCGCTCTGCTGGCTCACCTTTAAAGCAGAAGGGTCGACTCCTGGGAACAGAGCGACCCTCTGAGGCTGAGGCGGAGCGGTGGGCCCCGACTCGGCTCCCTTGGCCGGCTCCTCGGACTCGGAGTCGTTGTTTTTACTCTCCGCCTTCGCCTCTGCCGGAACCAAAGCACCAATCAGCAGATGGTCATCTACTAATAAGGCTCTGTCACTGGAGCAGGCCCAAAAAAAATCCCTTTCCACTAAATCAGAAGCTGCGTCGTCCCACTTTTGGTGTGCTAAACTTTGCTTTGTTTTTCTTTTTTCAAAAAAATTTTATAACACATATAATTTTTATGTTAGTCTTACAACAAATAAAATAAATAATATTGGTAGCAGTAAACCAGTGAAAGCTGTGAGCCCTGATTGCAGTTTCCTGACTGATCACTGATCTGAAAAGCTGTAGTGTCAGTATAACTTCTATAAAACATTTTTTTTGTTTTTTTTGTTTGTTGAAACTGTCACCATGTTGTGACAATATTGTATTATCTTCCCAGTCTAAAATCCCACTTCAGAGGACGCTCAGTTGATTTTTTTCCACAGTTGAGACTACAACAAAAATGCAGCATCATTTGCTTTTATTTATTTCCTAACCTGTTGAGTCTCTGTAAAGCCAGCTGTCTGCGTCTCCACCGTCTCCCTGAGCCGCCACTGCGCTCGGCCGGGTCGCCTTGGACGGCCGGACGCGCTGGGCTCGTTTCTTCCCCAGCTGGACTCGAGAGCGGAGGGCGCTGTTATCTAGCCGTGTTGTTGGAACCTGATTATCATTGTAGTAAGGGGAGGGGGAAAAAAAAAGAAAAGAGTTGAGAATCAAAGTGCTTTTGCAGTCGTGAAAAACATCAGACAGGCAGCTGTGACGCGAATCTTGCTATGATACGATCGTTCGCACTCACATCGGGGAAATCAAGTGGCTGGCTTTCAGAGGAGGAGGGAGACGGGCCATCCGTCGTGGTGGTCTCTGACTGAGACGTCTGTTCGCCTGGTGAGGGCAGAGGAGTGGGCTTCCTCGGTGAGGGGCTGAGATTGCTTTCTGAACTTGGAGTGGCAGGTGTGAGGCTACAAAAAAAATAAAAGCTTTGGGTTATAAAAACTAGTGGAAATAGCTGTTTTTTAATTTACCACAAAAAAAAATTACACAGGATAGTAGAGATGGAAACTAAGATTTTAACTCTGCTTGACAGCATGTTCCTATGACAACAGACACTGTTTCAAATGTTTCACAGCAGCAGATGCTCCCACTGAGCACAAATGAATTTGTGGGCAGAGTATATGAAGAGGTGAGAAAGACAGAAAAGTAGAAAATAGTTGGGGTTGCACCAATTGCAATTTTCTGTCCAATACCGATTTTTTTTTTTGTCTGAAAAGTGGCCAAACATAACAACAGAGTTGCCAAATATTGGCTGATCTCCAAAAATTAAGGAAATCGATTTATTGGTGCAACCCAAGAAAAGAGGAATATAAGGCTCCTGATTTTGACATCGCAGTAATACGGTGCAGTCATAGTACGAATGCACCCTTAGAGACGACAAAGGTTCACATTTCATCGAGAGAACATCCCATACAGCCAGAGCTACAATAAAATGAGATTAAAGCGTGTCCATGTGTCAGAATGGCCCAGTCAAAATCCAGACTTGACAACTGAGCCAATCTTACTGTCCATCTATAGATGTTCAAACCCATGTCAGGAAAAACGTACATGGGTTTGATTCTACCCAGCATTGTGTCAGGAGGACTGGATAAAAATGTATGCCAAACTTTTCAGGATTTTATTCCTAAAGATCTTGACCACAAAAAATAAATAAATAAATCACAACAAAATACATTAAAGTTTATGGTTGCAATGTGCAAAATGTGAATAACGGTTCTGTCTTAGAAGTGCTGATCAAGTAACTCTGCTGGGTTCTGATGAGGTCAGAGATTTATAATAAAAATATAACACTGCTATATTTTATTACGGTTAATAAAAGTAAAGTTTTATTTTCTGTCACTGAAATGTATTAACGTACATAAATTGTTCCCCTGAACATGACAACACTGATCCACATGGTGGCAGGCTTATACCACACATGAGGTACTTACTAATTATCCTGATGTTTACCAACAGAAACTGGTTTTATTTCTCATCTCCTGAACATTTACACATCCAAACACATTTTCACTGAGGGTTAATAGTTATACAGATGAAAACTATCATCTTAAACTGTTAACCTTCCTGTTGTCATGACAGAAAATAATTGCAAGAGCGCTAATAAGCATGCAAGCAGATTAAAGGGTAAAAGGTCTAAAGAGAACTGGGCTGAAAAACAAAAACATGCAGCAGATATTTATGTTTTAAGAGGCTGTATCACATCACTTCAATCATTTTGTATTTTGATTCAAACGTGTCTGAGCTGAGGTTTTGGGCTTTTTGTTACAACTTAACATTCTGTGTGTAAATTTCATTAATGGCATAATTAGGCTGCTCTAAATTATGCAGTACAGAACAAACATCATTCACAGAAACGGCTTGAAGTTTTCTAAAGCTGGACAGAACCACAGAATTGATTGGAGGCGGTTCATTACATTAAGTAGGAAATATAAAGAAATATAGACGTGTTTAAGTTCTATCTATCTAAAACAAAGAAAAACTGGGAAAATTACACAGCATACACATAATCCCAAATAAACCAATTTATTCATTAAAACAAACAAGGGCGTCAGTATTGAGTATAAAAGGAGGAGCATGAATTTACATCCAAAACTAGTCAAAATGAAACATATTTTAGCTGATGCTCCAAAATCTACATAAGGCAACCATAACAATATTTTTTTACAACATATTGAGACATTTTTGTGGTTCAGTTAGTCTGCAAAAGTATAAAATAGGTATAACATTTTATTACTACTTCGAGCTTTCAGCTTCTGTCTATTATGGAACATGCTGGATTTGAAAATGTCACATAACAACAGTCCATAATAATTTTATCTTTGCTTAAAAATATTAACAAAACCTTTTTATCCTCCGATCTTTCATTTCTGTTCTACTTCTGTCATAAAGGGTTTAAAAGTAATTGCTACTCCTCTCAGGACAACAGTTTGATAATAAATTGTCCCAGAAGTTATTGCAATAAACAAGATTATTGTTTTGAGACCATTTTCAAGTATTGATAACGTCATAATAATTCAAGTTTGCCCTCTGAAAGACCAATAAACTTTTAATTTTGCAAAGAATCCATAACACTGGAACTGGAAGATATTTTAAATAGCCAAAACAAAACAGAATAAAAACTACTTACAACAAAAACCACAAATAAAATGGATTAAGAAACCTCTGTTAAAAAAATATAATCCTCAAAAAAAGTATTAAAATCACCAGAATGGAAATAACAGAGCTCATTTTAATTCCTCATGTGATTAATTGATTAATTGCTTATGGTCACAGGCTTACCAATTACTCTATGACTCATATAGCTGAAACAGTTTGTTTTACCTGTCGTCGGTGCGCAGTCCTGTTTCCCAGGTCCCATACTGACTGTCTGTGTCGCGAACCGGAGTTCCTGAGTCCACTTCGCTGCTCTGCTTCTGCTGCACCTGGAGCCGAGAGACAGAAGAATGAGGTGAGAGGAGGAGGATGAGAGCTAGAGCCGGATGTTCTGATCCGAGGAAGTGGACTTTCAGAAACACACATCATGGCGTGTTGCTGCGATTCGGGAGCAGAACCAAGAATAATCGGAACGGGTTGGTTGTCTTGGTTACTGCTGGTGGCGCGGGTGCTGTTGTTGGCTAACGCAGCTTTGCTCTGTGGTGGGAAAAAGTTATACTTACAGACGGAGATCTGGGGTCTCTGCATTACAGTAATGCGCCAATATGGCCGCATACTCGCTTTGACACGATTTCTAAATGACACTGTCTTGTGTTTTACTTTATATTATGATACACTATTTAAAAGTAGTTCAACCTGTGTATATGTTCACACAAATGGACCTGCTAGCACCATGTTTATTTCCTGACAGGAAGTTGTTTTGAAGGACTGTGATTGGCTGACAGGTTTGAGCTTTGCGCTACACTGCCCCCTATGTTGAGCCAAGTGTATTTATGCTGCAAGCCAATAAAATGCTTAGAAATGTTCTTTTTGGGTTCCTAATGAGCAATAATAAGTGGGGAGGGGCAACACTGCATTACCTGATATACGATCCGATGTTGATACCGGTAATGGATTCGATATGAGCCATAAAATGAGCTTCAGCCTACATCTAAAATCTCCAACAGAAGCACTCTGCTCCAGCATTTCTATCCAGCAGAGCTTATATTGCTCTCAGTATGTGTAATACCACTTCATCAGGCCTTTTTTAGCGTAACATACTACAAGTAGGTCATAAAAGTATGTATGATTCCTGCTGATATTCATCGGGTCAGTGTCGGCATCTGCCGATACTCAAAGCCACAGTATCGGTATCGGAAGTGAAAAAGTTGTACCAGGACGCCCCTACCCAGCACTTTACTTACAATCTCAGTAAAACGGCTTAAAACTATAAGAACAGTAGGAAAACATTCAAGACTTTGAAACTAACTTTTTAAAACCTTAGCTTACCTCGTTGCGTGCCCTTGCACGGGGTACAGAAATGCTCTTTTATTTGACTCATTATGAACAATCTTTTACGCTGTGGTGCGCGAGACAAACCTGAACCAATACTTACAACCATCTGTAGAAACACAACTCGAAATTCCCGTTTCACAGTTAATAATCTAACTCTTGTGTGGCATTTACATTTTTGGTGCTAAACCAAGGTCAAACTTCTGTTTGTCTATCAAAAAAGGAAGCAACAACAGTTCTGAATAACGAAGTGTTTAGGTGTTAAAAGGAGGCGCTCTTGTAGTGGCCAGGATAAAGTTGATGTTGCTAACGCAGAGTTTGTGGAGGAAATGCAGATAGCGACAGATAGAGGGGCGAGTTAATGGAGACAGGCCAGAGAGGGGACAAAAAGACAGATGGGAGGGTGAGTGTTTGCTGCCTACTGAACCATGCCTCTTTTAATGAAGCTGGTACAGAGGACATACTGTCTCAAACCCAAAACAGAGCTCACGGAGCCACGCCCGTACAAGAACCAATAACCCCAGTCCACGTAAAGACAGAGGAAAGCAAGAAACAATAGCTAATCCCTCTGCTCTCAGATGCACCCAGAGGGTTGGGCAGAGAAAGGTGATACACCTGGATCTGCAGCCGCACACGGCCTCCTTGACCAGGAGGAGTAAATGGCTGCTGATTGCAGATCAGTGAGCTCCTTCTGACAGCCGCATGAATACATGCCCTGTTTTCTCTGCCAGCGTGCGAACAGACACAGGAAAACTGCAAAACAAGACCGAGAGAGATGGTAAAAAAGCAAACGGAATGTGTGAGGCGAAGCGTAACTGTGAGAAATGTTAATTTAGGGTGCATGAGCAGCTCAGAGATAGTGAGAAAAAGAGCACCGGCACAGGATGTTATTAAATCAGTGAAACCTTTCCTGGCAGGAAACGATAAAACTGCAAAACAGAGTGGCAATAAACAACCGACTCCTCCCCCTCTGAGAAAATATGTCCCAAAATTTTTTTTTTAGACATTATGAAACTAGAATAAAACAAAACATTTATAATAATTTTTTACACTTTTTTTTTTTTTTTTTTACCAGAGGTGTTAACAAACGTGTTAGGAACTCCTCTTCACAGATTTACACCGGCGTACGTACACCTGACAAAGTGAAATCACTTTACGCCACGAAGGCCAGAAATACTTCTTTGCACTCAATGTTTCACATTTACGCCTCTGAAACCGGCAGAGCTGCGCTACTGGGTGCGATTGGCTTGTTTTTAGAACATATTTTCGAGAATTTTAGTCTGTCATCAGTGGTGGAAAATAAACTTTAAACGAGAGCTCGTAAAAATGTAATGATAGAAAAATTCCACTGCTGTGTGTTCGTGTTACTCAACCTGAGCACTCCCAGCACACCCATACCTGATCAGCTTAGCGTTGGGGCTCTGCCTCTGCAGGAACATGTTGGAGAGAAGCTCCATTATACAACAGCTTATTTGTAATCTTTCACTTTTTGTCAGTCATTGTCAAAAGGGGCTTACAAAAGCCTTAGTGATGAACTTTAACTAAACGACGTTTCTGTGCAGTCAGTGTTAATCTACATGCACACAGCTCAGCCAAACTCCCCCAAAAACGAGATTTTTATTGCATTAACAATCCGCAAACACGCTGGGAGGCTGACGAACCGACGTGTCCAGCAGCAATGACTTACAGCTGTCAGTAGGAAGGCTTTTCCTTAATAACATTAGCAATGTTCAGCTTCCCCTGAACAGGAAGGGTGTGTCAAGGAAAACGGCTCGACAAAGAGCGGATGAATGGAAGGACGGAGGAGAGAAAGGGCCGATCACCGGGCAAGGTCTGACTGACAATCTGCAGAGGAAAGGGCAGGAACAAGGTCTTGGAAACTTCTGTTTGATAATAAAATGACTGCAAGGGCGGCCGATGAGAAAGTGAGAAAACAAGCAGCTGCTGATCTGAAAAGGAAGGGCGCTACCGCCGAGCACCCGACCGGTGATGTTCAATCTGAGAGCGGAGAGAGGCAGGGAGATGCGTGTGTCAACATGAAAACGGCACCAACAATACAAGCGCCTGGCCCAGTTTACGACACAGTCGAGGAATGTGTGTGCACCTGTTAGCAGTGTTAGCTTTAGATAAGAGTACTGTCTTTTAATCTGAGCTTGTAACACAAACTGTAAACATCTGCTGAGGTGTTTATATGTTTCAGTGAAGCAACCAAAGCTACTTTAAATGAGCAAACAAGCGAGTTTCTCCAGATTATAGCTCATCAGACCCTCATATACTGCAAGCCTATTAGAGGTAGTGAAAGGCCATTTAGCCACATCGCTGTATTTGTAGTGAGCCACCACCCCATTCCCTCTTCCTCTAAATCTGGAAAATATGCTCAGTGCAGTAATCAATATCCACATATTTAAGCAACCACTCCCTCTAAAGCTAATCTCACGTCAACAAATGGACATTCTAGCTGCATGACAGGAGAGGTTACATTAAGACACTGAACTGCGTTATACAAGGAAAGAACAGCACAAGTGGTGAGTGCAGCCAAAGACTGAGGGTTGAGCAAAGTATCTAGGAAGAACAGAGGGCAAGAATGTAAGAACCTGACCAGGCTTAAGCTTTTTGTTTTTTTGGTGACCTGAGCTACAGGATTAGCTTCAGGCTGAGATTTGTTCGTCATGTTTTTGCCAATAAAGCTGTTGTTTGAGATCAGATATTTGTCACTTGGAGGTTCTGAAGTCAGCAACTGATGTTATTGATTATGATGGGACAGAACAGGCGCAGGCAGAGCGCCCTGCGAGAAGGACTTGAAGCCCTTGAACTGCTTTTTTTTTTTCTTAAAATTTGTCACATTGTCAAACTTAATATTTTATTGGGACTTTATGTGGTAGACGTACATGAAGTAGAGAATGTTTGTGTAGTGAAAGACAAAGAAATGGCCTTTAAATTTTTTATTTTTATAATATCTTTAAAAGTAAGGCATGCTCGCCTTCTGAGCTTAGACAGACAATCATGTCTTCCCTGGTTTGCAGATGTACCAAACTCTTTCTGTTCTCAGATAATTTATCTGTGAGATACTTAAAGCACCAGATTTTATTGATGGGTATCACAGTAAAGGGAGGATGTATATAAATGGAAGCCACACTTTTCAGATTAGTTGTGAAATATTGAGAAACAAGGTATTATTTTTCTTCCACTTCTCAATTATGTGCTACTTTAAGGTCAGTGAATTAATGTGACTAAATGTGAGCAAGTTCAAGAAATACAAATACAACTGCAAGACCCGATGGTGAGATAGCTATGCTAACAGATGAGGTACCTAATAAACTTTAGTTAGTTGGTGTGCACCAATTGCCTGACCTGCAGATACCAAAGTTTTGGTCTTAAAAGTTGCTAAATATAGCGAGTCACAAAGTTGGCAAAAGTGAAGCGACTATCGATAATATCAGTCTATTAGATTGGTTTCTCATTTAAATATTGACCGATTACCAAATTTCCAAAATGAAGGGTATTGCGGCCAATGTATCTATGTACCCTTACTAACTATTATACATCACATCAGGGTTTCTGCAGATTTCACCAACTCAAATTTAAGACCTATAACGCCAAAGAAATGTACAAATGTCATCCAACCAACTGGAAAAAAATTTGCACTTACCCATGATATAGAAAGACATAAAAAAGCTAGCTAGCAAAGGTATGTTAGCATATGTTAAAGTTACAGAACACAATTAAGATGTCTGAGGGTGACCTTTAACCTTTAGCCTGGTAGCCCTGTGAGGAAAAAACAGCAGAATATTTACATAGTCCTGCCAAGACAAAGTTTAAGTCCTGTGATTACTATAGTAAAGACCAACTTACTTAAAAAAAAAGAAATTGAGACATTTTAAGACCATAACTTTTGATACATGACTTTAAAGACTTTTTAAGGATTGTGGATCAGGACTTACTGGACTTTCAGACAATCCTGAAAGTCCTGATGCTGCTCCCAAATTTAACAAGTGACATAGTCAGGATTAGCCTGAACAGCACACCATTCCCTTACATGCAGTCGCAGCCTTTAAATCCAACTATAATTAGTTGTTGCAAATTTCCAGTTGCACTTTGAGGTTAAACACTGTTTGTACTCTTTATACCCAGCTACTGCTACATTTCCTCTGCTCCATGACTTTAATTAGAGTTTTCCACAAGCTACCACTTGTACGGACATGCATCCTACTGCACAACATGCCAATCTGGTTATCTCATGTCAAAGTGATTTTATTTAATTTTATAGTGTGCTAACAAGACAGAAGTCACATCAATCATATACCAAAATCCTGGGGGTATGTTAGTGTAACTATGACAACCCAAGGGCCTTTCTTTGAATTAGTACCAAACAAAACGTCAGGATAAAACACAAGAAAAAGACTTCAAAGTCTTACAATTGGATCCATTCCAAACAGTAAGCAATTATTTTTTCTTTGCTTGAATCTCTGGCCCTGTCAAATTATCCACTTGCTGATGGGGAGCTCTGTTTTGGCCAGAGATAACAATAACAGCTGTTCATGACTAAAACCAACTAAGACACGGCAGACATAACTGAGAGCCACACTAAGCCACGGAAACACCACTTATCTTTAGGAACTGTGAGTCATACTGGGTTGTGCACCAGTTGAACAAATACAGTAGGTGCCAGCTTATACAGAGCAGTAGTTTCACTTAAATATACCACCGAATAGACCAGTCAAAGGAAATAGTTGAAATTAAACATTCTATGTTTCTGGGAACTTTAAGTAGACGCACCTGGAAATAGTCTGGTGAACAAAATTGGATGATATTTTAGCTTGACCAGCTCTAACAGGTGACCATTTGGTTATAAACTAAAAAAATAAAAATAAAAAAAATAAATCAAACATCCCATATATTAACACTACCACTGTTCTGTGAGGAAATTGTTACTAAGGAAGGAGGACTCGATGTAATGTATCAGCAAAATATTTAAAAATGAAGTCTAAAGACACGGAAGCTGTAAAAGACAATTTAAAATGAGAGAGCTGGACTTATTGTCCATTTCTTGTTATGGAACCAGCTTGTTTGTTATAAAAAGCGGTTTCCTGCCATTGGACGTCAATTTGTGGCTGCTATTGGGACGTTTCAGTGGCGAAGGAGCAAACTAACTTGACGCTTACGTAAATAACAGGAAGGTGTAAATATCATCAAAATTGCTTTCAATCTGGCAAAAGCATTCTTTTAGAAATCTTAGCTTAATTATGCTAAAAGCTTACATAAGACGCTAAAAGATGGTGTTAAAACCTTTAACTCCTGCGGGCAGAATGACTACAGTTCCTATTTTAAACAAAAACCACCACTGACTACATTTGGTATCGGCAGTTCAAAGCCTTACAAAAATCAGAGATCCGAAATCTGATTTCCTTAATTTTGAGAGATCGGTGATCGGCTGAGAGGCTTGATTGATAGACCAGCCCACTGGGTCATGTCTGCACATTCGCAGTTAAAAACAGTCACACCACTTAGTGACATTCTTGCTATATTTAGCAACATTTAGGACAAAAACATTGGTATTGGCCAAAATCGGAATCGGCAGATTGTTTTTTAAAAAAATCAATGATGGGTAAGTGACATGAAACCTGCACTCGGTGCATCCTTGTCTGTAAGTATGACAACAATCCAAGTAGTAAAAAAGAGATGAAGAGATGAAGGCAGTGAAAGCAGCAGATGCGAAGAAAATATGTGATGACAAGCAGACGGGTGGAGCAGATCACAGCAGATGTAAAAGTTCTTGGCATGCTCAGTGAAAGATCAAGAAGCCTGGGAAGGTGCAACTGCTGTCACATTGACAAAATGTCATTAATTTAAATAGCTGTGAGCCACATTGACGCATTCCATAGCATTTACTGTAAACAGGAATCAAAAGTTAACTTCTCTGTGTTTTAGCTGAGTGTGTGTGTGCGCGTGGGGTCTTACGGCGATTGGGGTGTTGGGCGCTGTGCGTCTGCGCAGGGACAGACGCTGCTGGCTGCGCAGCGAGAACCTGCGGATGGACTCCCTGCTACGCGAGGCCAGGGAGCGCAGGGAGTTGGTCCTCTTGAACCCCCCAGCTAAGTCCTCCCCTCTGCCTTCCCTCTCCGCTGAGCCGGAGAGGAAGCTGAGAGCTCCGTGAAAGGAGCGCCGCACGTTCCCCATCCATCCCGACACCTGAGAGTGAGCCACCGACAGCTTGTCCCCGAGATACTCCATCACGGCCCACGGTGTCCGAGCCGAACCCGTGAGCTGAACCGTACCTCTTGCTGCTGCCGCAGCAGCTGTGAGTCATCAGAGTCCGAAATGCGCTGAGGAGACGGCAGTCCGACGGTCGGTGTCCTCAGCGCTCACTGACGCATGTTGCAGGGTTGACACTGCAGCAGCGGGGAAGGTGACGGAACGACAAGAGGGCTCGTCTGGCGAGTGGGGATGCAGCGGAGATAGAGCGAGTCGGTCCGCGACCGTTGCAGGGTTGAGACACTCCCCTGTTTGACTTCTACGAGGCCTCTTCACAGTCTAGTCCCACCGGAGCCATCAGGACTCCAGTTTCAACTCATCGCTGTCCAGGCTCCAAGTCGTCTGCCCTGAGTGAATTTGCAGAGTTCTCTAACGTCTATTTCGACGCTCGGTATGATGTGATTGGCACAGCACCCAGATGAGTATTTAAAGGTTAGTCAGGGCCAGAACTTTGAAGTGGTTATGAAGGGCACCGCTCCGTGGGATCGCCCTGGAACAACTGCTTCAATGTCCTCCAACAGGTTTCTAAGACACGGCTTCAACGCGCAAAGTAAACTACCGAGGCATTGTCAGATAGATTCCTTTTCTTTGACTGAACTCTCTGTAACAACCGCGATGATCCTGCAGCTGCGACTGCTCTTAATTTTAACTGACCAAATGATTACCCAGAGGTGATACTGATCTATTTATCCTCCCCAAAAAGTCAAAGTTGAAAAATCTGTCCAATTGGCAAGGCTACATCCTCAAAGTGCTAATGTAAGCTGCGTAGAGAAACTGAGCAAGACAGCTGGTGGCGAAGGGAAAAGCTGCTGTAGTCATTCGTATTCCACAGGGGGAAAACCAGAGGGCATCCACTGCGGGTAAAGAACGAAAGAGTGCAAATGGAGTTGAAGTCCGATCGAAAAAAAAAAAAAGAACGGTTTCTTCTTTTAGCTCTCCTCTTGACTTACTCTGCAGGCAGGTACAGGCAGGTGAGAGGAAAAACGCATCAATGTTTCCTGCTCACTGTGCCGATTGTTGCAGGACTCACCGTCAAGGAGAAACTGGGTGGAGAGAGGGAGTGTGGATCGGATTCAGAGAGAGTGAGAGAGGGAGAGAATGGGAGGTCCTTGATTCAGAGCAGGAGGGGGAGGAGGAGGTGATATATGTTCTGCGGTGCTCAGCCACTCCACTTGGGTTCAGCAGCAGTCAAATGAAGGGAAACAGCCAGACATAGGACGAAACAGAGACAACGATCTACATGTGTCTTCATTATGGCAACGTTAGAAAGCAGAGGAAAAAGTAGATTAATAAAAAGAAAAAAAGAATGGTGGTAAAACCTGAATACTAAAAGAAAATATGAAGATTTACACAAATGAAGACAAGAGATTGAAAAGTGAAGAATGAAAAGGAGATTAGATTTTTTTTCTTTGTCTTTTTGCTCAACCAGTTCGACAGCACAACACAGACAAAAGGCAAGATCGCCAAGGGCAAGTAATGTTTGTTTAACTCGCAAGTCGGAGTCAAAACTCATGCAAACATTCGAACAAACCCTCCTGACAAGGAACATCTGCCAATGAGCAGCTGGCTTCTGCTGCTGCGGTGCATAAACCCAGAGAGGGCGAGTCCACCTAACAGAGTTAACCTCTGAACAAACGGGAGCAGCAGGGCTTCTAAAAGCTCAACATATGCCCTCTGCAGGAAATCGGATTTCTCTGAAGTGCTTTCCTTCAAGAAAGTGACCTGTAATGGTTCTCAGTTTACAAAAACATAAACTAACAGCTCTAAAAGCTGTATAGATGCTTTTATAACCAGAAATTTTTTATTGTCACAACTGTGAAGCAAAACACTACCAATAAATATAAAGATAATAAAATAATAATAATAATACAAATATTTGAAAATGGAAAAAAGGAAAAGGAAATACTATCTTATAACATGTTTGCGGTTTCTTTGGGGTGAGAGAAATCAAGACAAATCAGGTAACAGGAAGGCTGAATGCATAGCAGCAAAACTCTTCTGCTACGTCCTTTTGAACTTGAAAATCAGATATTCTCTAGGAGATATACACACAAAGACTGCATCCTCTAGTTAGCACTGCTATCTGTGCTAACCATCGTTAACATGGCAATTTAAAATGTCAACTCTAACTATTTTTGCAAAGCCCAAAAAAGTAGTAAAATAATGTTCATTGCCAAATGAGTGTGCATTTATTTCTGATTAACATGTTGGACAAAAAAGTTTCAATATCTAAATATAACTCTTTTTTTTAGGCCATACTTTTGGTATGTTTCTTTGAGACAATAGAAGAAGGGCAGAAGTATGGAAAATCTAATATTTTCAATTTAAACGTTCTTTTTTTTTTCACACATATCCATAGTGGAAAAAACAAAACAATACTTCTATAGCTTTCAAGACTGCATGGGAATCAAGCAATTATAAGCAGCATAAAACTTTACAGAATAAAAACAACAAAAAAACCATTGTGATCACTGCATCTCTGATCCATGTGTTAGAATTAAATGACATAAGAGCAAAGATTTCTAGCTTAAATATTAAACTTCTTTGGGTGTAACATCCCCACAGCAAACTTTGAATTTCAGTTTTTCTCGTCCTCCTGATGACATCATCCTCTTGGCGGTGACTCACAGCTGCTCTCACTGCTTTCAGTCTCCTGACCTCAACACTCAGCACAATCTCAGCCACAAACTCAAGCCAACAACGGCACCAGCAATGTGATGCGGCCGACGCACATTTAGGGTAGTTTCCAGTGTGTAGATGTGTTCAGTGAAGCCCCTTAGAGAAGAGAAAGCGATCAGCGACTTACCCAGAGGGAGCCCGGACTCAGACAGCAAGACCACACGTACAGGAGGACTCTCAGCACGGAGTCCATCTCTGCTCTGCCGCACTCCCAGCTTACACTTAAAGAGCTGATGTCACCGTACAACCCATCAACCCATCTGACTACATTATTTAAAAAAAAAAAATCATCTGACCTCATGGGTGATAATATTACTGGTACTGATAGTAAAAATAAGATTAATAAGAAATAGCAGGAGCTAATAAATATGCTAAATGTGGGGTTTGGAAAAAGTCAATAAGAGCTCGTCTTAAAAAAAGGAAAAAAAAAAAAAGAAAAAAGGAACTGTTCAGTCTTTCCTGGATGATACTTACGATGGAGGATTAAGGCCAGATTTTTTTTCTTTGTTTTATTGAAACTACGAGAATAAAGTCATAACATGACAATCAAGGTATAATATTTTCGGAATAAAGGCGGAAAAAAGTTGTAAAATGACTAGAAAACCAGTTGTGTTTTAGTAAGAGCAAAGCTTGGATATTGTTATCAAGTTCTGATGTACCAGTTTGTTTAGTTTTCTTCAAAATAAACTCCGTAGTTTGCGCAACCATTTCAAAGTCCTGATAATAATTTGATGCTGATGTGTTAACAGATTAAATATGTCCCGTTTGTAAAACCAATACTTAGGTATAACTTCACAAGACGATCAACATTCATTCATTTATTGTTTTTTGTGAAGGCGTTTTTAAAAAAATACGACTTCATTCTACTAATATATTACGACTTACCTGAATAATATCACTCAGGTAATATTATGAGTTTATTCTTGTATCATTACTACTTATAGTATTATGACTTTTTGCCGTATTATTGCAACTTTTACTCGTATTATGACATTTTTCTTGTATTGTAAAGACTTTTTTCTCAATATTATGTCTCTTTGTTGTAGTTCTATAGTCTTGGATTATTACAACTTTATTCTTGTATTACTATAACCTTTTTTCCTCATATTACTTAATGCAAGTTTATTCTCATGTTATTTCCAATCTTACAACTTTATTCTCGTAGTATTAAGACTTTATTCTTGTAATTAAATTTTTTTTGTAGTACTCTGATACATACTGACGTCGGGTATTGATTTAAAAAAAGAAAGAAAACAAAAGAGTAAAATTGCAGGTTCTTCAGTAGAGACGTTAGTGTTAAAACCAGCAAAACACAAAGGAAATACAGTTATTAAACACATCAAAGCATTTGTCCTTTGCCTTTATCTGCATTTTAATCTGATCTCATTCTTTAGTTTTTAAAAATCATATCTGATCATATCTATTTTCAGTATTTAACCTGCCAAACACCAACTGCAGCAGTTCAAGAGAAAATTTTGATTTTGGTCTGACTGACAAGAGCATCTCCAGAAATCCCTTTAACGCAGCTAAAATACACCAGATAAAAACAAATACTTTTTTTTTGTTTAACAATTACCAATATCCAAGCAACACACTTTGTCTAACTAAATTCCAGCATCTAACACTATTACAATAAACTTTTAATCCCATTCTTCAGCAGTCAGCTGCTAATCTCACCCACAACCACTAGATGGTGCTGTTGACTTGACCAGAGGTCTGGATCGCAGCTGTGTGTCATTGTGCAACTCAGTACATTAGAGGCCTTCATATTGGGCCTACAATTACAGTGTCGATATCAAAGAGCAAAACTTAACCCACCTATCTACAGCCAGTTACCACTTCAATCAACTGATACGTGTGCGGAGGTAATGAGAACAGCTCCAACTGAGCAGCTATTGTTTACTCATCCGAGACCTAAATGAGGAAAAAAGAAAAAGCAGCAGCTACAGGGTTTGATGTCAAACAGGTGGAACCAGAAGAGGAACACACTCACACCAAAGTGTTTAGGACACATGATCGTGACTGGCCGTTTCTCTTCAAAGGTTTGCAGGCAGCTTCCTGTTAAATTAGCGCTGATAAAATACGGCTAATAATCATTTGTCTGTTTCAGTCTGTAGGAACAGGCGGCTATGTGCGCCTGACCCGCTTTTGCCAAGAGCATAATGGCTCACAGGCGCGGCGATGCCTGCGACGTTAGTCATCGGTTCGGCAAATTTTAGCAGCAATTATCCTGCGTTGACTATTGTCTTTAGTGTTCAGACAACACAAAGGTACACTGTACTAAACCATCAAAAAAAGCATTGCTCACATCTGGCGAGCTAAAAATAGTGATCTTCGAGACGGTGCTAACATTCAAATACGTCCGTTTTTATATTCAGGCGTAACTCACCGAACCGTGATGGTCCAGCTCTCGGTGGGCGCTGCGACTCCTCATCCTGAGGAGACCTCCCTCTGCGGCGCTGCTGGAAGGAGCCGATCTCCTCGACATGCTCCGAGAGCGCATCCGACTCAGCTCCTGATGGCCAAACAAGGACTGCAGTTAAGGCCTGAAATCATCTTTGATGCTCGAAAGTTATGAACTATAAAGATAAATCAGCTTCTCAATTAGTTAAAATGAACATGTGGTCATATTTTCTATATCAAATGATAGTTTTATTAAAAAGCTGGTTTATTGGAGTAATTCAAAGTGTTTTAATTTAATAAATCTGAATCATTACACACACAAAGTGACATATTTCAAGTATTTATTCCTGTTAATATTGAAGATCATAGCTTACAGCTAATGAAAACCCAAATTTAAGAGTCTTGGGAAATAACATAAGAACAGGGATGTTACGTTATGATCTATTGGGTTGCAACAACAATTATTTTAGCAATTGTTTCATCAGTTATTCTGACGAGTAATTGAAAAATTAATAAATTAGCACATTTTGCAGATTTTTCACTTATGCACTTAAATGACACTACACTATTAGAAATACATTGAAATGTGGAAATAACAAATTTAATTCCTTTTTTAAGAAAACAAACATTTTATTGTCTAAAATGCAACAACAAAGCATTCCTTTAGTGAACACTTGATCATTAGTAGCAAAGGTCGCATATGCATTTGCAAAGCTCATCCCTTTCTGCTCGACTTAACACCAATTTGGCAGTAGGGGCTAATCTGGTGATTATTGATTTTTTTATATCTTAAATAAAAAAT
The DNA here is from genome assembly GCF_904066995.2 of Poecilia reticulata. Classification (NCBI taxonomy): domain Eukaryota; kingdom Metazoa; phylum Chordata; class Actinopteri; order Cyprinodontiformes; family Poeciliidae; genus Poecilia; species Poecilia reticulata. Next base: position 8,866,398 of record NC_088838.1, read on the forward strand.
ATACATTTGTTTTGTACAGTTTTGGCTTGATTGCTGCTGTAAATATGTTGTTCTTTCAGCAAATGGCCTTTTTTTAGGGTCTGTATATGGCAGTTAATTATTTTATTACTGAATTTGTTGCAGACTATTTCATTAATTGATTCATCATAATTAATCATTTCAGCTCCAACGGCCTACAGGACTGCTGACGTTGTCAAGCCAACGGTAACTAGTCCTTTCCACCAGGAGCTTCAGCTACAAAGGGGCATTGCCAAAAAAGTTGACCGCTCACCGAGTATAAATTAATGGAAAGTTGAGTGGAAGGAAAAAGTGCTAGAGAAAGGTCCAGTAGCAACAGAGTTAAACGTTTCCAATCAAAACCCGCTTTTTTGCTGCTATATTATTGAACAAATAGACATACGAGCTCAACAACAAATATCTTTATTGTTTTTAATCTTTTATTCAACCATCAGATTGGTGCAAAGTGCTGTTATACCTATTCAGCTTTCAAGTGCTTCAGAAACCCCTAATCATTCACGCAACTTCTTTAGAAATGTGGACTATACAGGCTGATTCTAGCATTGAGGACGTCTGTGCTGCTGCAGAACGTTTTGCATTGAAAAGCTATTTTAGGCTTGAATAGTTTCAGTGATAGCCTAAATAGTTTCAGACTATCACTGAATAGTGATAACAAGGTATACAACTTGTTATGTTCAAGTTGTGAAACTATTCAGACTATCACTGAAGAGTTATAGTCTGAGTAGTTTCACAACTTATGTTCAAGATGTGTGCACAACTTGAACACAACAATAATCTTTTCCAGAATCGCATCAGATAGTTTTTTTCCAAGCAAAAATGAACCCAAAGTGGGACAAGAGAGGCAGCTTCATGATCACTTGTGTGTCTGATTTACGGGTTTACCAGAAACGCACAAACGTTCCTTTGTACCTTTGTATGTAAATAAATGTGATTAATTCCGTTCAAATTTTTTGAAACATTAAAACCTATGTAATTAATTAATCAAAATTAATGTGATAAAGTTCTGGCCCTATTTTTTTTTTTTACCTGTTCAACAATAAACCAAATATGTAAAACTTTAAGGAAATGAATAGTCGTCTGCTTTTTGTAGAAAAAGGGATTTGTAAAGACGGGAAGATGCAAAAGATAAAACGCTTCAACCTGTCTTACCTTGTTGAAAGAAAGGTATACAACTCCCTAAATCTTTTGTTTTGGTAGATTGTTATGGTATAATTTTTTTTTAGTTTTCTCTCAGTAACAAGACAGATCACTCTTTAGTCTTCCTGTGTTTTATCAAGTTTAACAATCAGGTGCACCTAAATCTACTTTTAAAGAAAATGGAAATTGTTGTCCGATTTCTACACAGTAAAGAGGAAAGAAAAAAAAGAGGCAGATGACGATGAATGTGTTCCAGTTAATCTTCTTTTAAAGACGTTTCCAAATTGTCGGTGAATGATGATGGCATTTGACAAAATATTGCCTGTTTCACATTTGGTTACTGTACTATGTCTTTAGAGCATAAAACACTTTGAACTACCTTGGTGATCAATCAAATGTACGATACAGATCAACTAAGACATTGACTTAAATTTGAGTGAATTTCACCCCAAAAATTAGTCACAAAGTGTCCGTTTCAGGGTATTATAAGCCTGGCGGGCCACCAGGCTTTACTTGTGCCCCCCACAAGGCCATTCATTGCTTATTTAAGTCTTTTTAAAATGTTTGCATTTTTTAGGACTTTATAGTTGGTGTCCAGGTGTTAATCTTCCAATCTTTCAACAACATATGGATATCAAGTGATATTTTCAAATTTCCTGTCAACTTTAAACAATTTTAACTCAAAAACACGACGGGTCGCTGATTGAATGACTGCCCTAGCACCCAACCACCGGGTTTAGCGAGTTTTCTGGGGGAAACCTTGCATCTGCAGCCACTGAGTGATCAGATTAATCTCTCTCACCTGGGATCCCTGGGATCTCCTGTGGCCGTGGGCATCTCTCCTTTCTTTTGGAGGCTGGGGCACTCTTGGGATCCAGATCTGCTCTCCGAGGCTACTGTTGGAAAGTTCATGAAGAGAGTTCCTCGTTTGTGGCTCTTTCCCTGAAAGAGGAGACAAGAAGAGGGGTTCATCCAGGAAAGCAGGCCTGTGCCGTTGTGGGCTGGGATGCCTCTCCTCTTGTTTGAGGAGAAATTGTTCTGGGCTGAGCTTGTTGGACGCTCTCTTGGGTTCCATCACTGGTTTGTCCACCGACATCTCAACGGGCCGCAGCTCCCATGGATCCTGAGGGGACATTGTCCACACTGGACTCGAGAAACCTGCTGAAGTCTGTGACGGAGCTTTCCAGCTGACGTCTCTTTCGGGCGGGGACTGCAACCAAACCCCGAAATCAGCATCTAGTCCCAGAATACCAGAAGCAGGAAGCGAGTCTTTGCTTGGTGAGCCTTGAGCGTGAGACGTAAAGGAGTCGATGTCAAGAATCACAGGTTTATATGGCTCCCTCCATCGTGGTGAGACGTCACCGTGCTGGGGAGGCGCCAGAGACAGCGGCTCACTTCTGAGGACAGAGTCCAGGTCCAGAACTTTGGGTCTCAGAGCGGATGACTCCAACCATAGCCTCTCCTGCTCCTCCTTCTTCTGCTGCTGCTGCTTCTCCTTCAGTCGCTGTCTCTCAGACTCTTGTTGCTTGGCTATATGCCTCATTTTCTCCGCCTCCGCCTTTTCCAGCTTCTCCATCTCCAGCTCCTTCCTCTGCCGGTCCTTCTCCTGTTCTCGTCTCAGCCGCTCATTCTCAAACTGCTGTCTCTCGAAGTCCAGCTGCCTCTGCTTCTCCTTTTCCACCTCTCTCTGCCTCCGTTTCTCCCTCTCTCTCGTCTCAATCTCCAGCTGACGCTCGATCTCCAACTCCCTCTGTTTCGCTTTCTCTTTCTCCTCCTGCTCCAAAGCCATCTGTTTTAATTTTTCGGCCTCTTTCTCTTTCTCTTCCTTTTCTCTCAGTCTCTGCTTCTCTAGCTCAACTAGCTGCTGCTTCTCCATCTCTTTGAGCTTTTCCAACTGCTCCTTCCTCTTCCTTTCCTGCTCTCGTCTCAGCCTCTCATTCTCCAACTGCTCTCTCTCCATGTCCAGCTGTTTTTGCCTCTGTTTCTCCAGCTCCATCTCCTTTTCCATCTTAATCTCCAACTCACGCTGTCTTTCTTTCTCTTTTTTGAGCTCCCTTATTCTCAGACTTTCCTGCTCCACAGCCATCTGCCTTAATCTCTCTGCCTCTTTCTCTGCCTTCTCTCTTGATCTCTGCTTCTCTAGCTCAACTAGCTGCTGTCTCTCCATCTCTTTCAGTTTTTCTAACTCCTCTTTCCTCTTCCTTTCATTCTCCCGTTCTTTTCTAAGTCTCTCTTTCTCCCACTGCTGTCTCTCCAAGTCTTGCTGTCTCTTCTCCTTTTCCATCTCCCTTTGTCTCTCTTTTTCCAGCTCTCTCTTCCTTTCCATCTCTGTCTCCCTCTCCTTTTGTTTAGCTATTTTCTCAAGCTCTTTTATCTTCAGCATTTCCTGCTCTAATGCCATCTGTCTCAATTTTTCGGCCTCCTTCTCAGCCTTTTCTCTAAGACTCTGCCTCTCTAACTCAATGAGCTGTTGCATCTCCATTTCTTTCTGCCTCTCTTGTTCTTGTTTTTCTTTCTGGAGTTGCCGCTGTCGCTCCCTCTCCAGTTCTTGCCGTTTCTGTTTTTCCATCTCGAGTTTTTGTCTTTGCTGCTGCTCCTCAAGTTCTCTCTTCTCCTTTTCAAATGCTTTTTGCCTTTGTCGTTCAAACTCTCGTTGCTTCTCCAACTCCTTCATTCTTTCAAAGTCTACATGTATTTGCTTCTCGTGCTCATTCATCTTAGCCAGGTGTCTTTCTCTCTCCTGTTGCTCTTTTGTCTTTTTTAATTCCATTACATCCTCTTTGGTTTGTTCCTCCATCTGGGAGCTGACCTCCATGGACGGGACGGTGTTCCTCTGCATTAGTTCGTCAAACTTCTCTAAAGTGGGGGAGATTTGCCCTAATGCTTCTTCTAGAGAAGGGTTCCTCCTGGCTGAATAGATTTGTCCCTGTGAGCCCCCCAAAGCTGACCTCACAGATAGATCATTGAAGTGCAGATTGGCACCAGTGAGGCTTGATCCCACCCCTCCAGGAGATGCTGTATCTTGCATCTGTCCAGTCAAAGCGAAGTAGGTGGCCTTGGGTTTCTGCGGCTCTTCTCCCTGCAGCATTTTTAAACGTTTAGGGGCGGCTACATCCTGGTCTTTCTCCGAACCCGCTCGCCCCTTGCTTTCCGATTCCTGCGGGATCCCTTTATGCGAACCTTCCCCCTGATCGAAACTGGTGGTGGTCCACTTGTGCAAAGCCCCCACTCTGAGGTACCTCGGCGGTGGGTCGGCCACCTGTGCGGCAGGCCTGGCTCGTTCCGAGCGCCTGGTGCGGAGTGTCATGGCTTTGTCTTCCCACTGGGCTGCCGGGATGCTCTCGCTCACTGCTCGGTTCTCTTCAGCCGCCTGGACCGTGTCGAAGGCATGTGAGACCCGGAACGGATCCGATGGGGATGCGGGTTCCCTGTAGGTGGCTGTGACGAGGGATCCATCATCCTCCTCCTCCTCTTCCTCTTCTCTCGTGAAGAACACACCATCATCCTTGGGTGATTCGTCCTGCTCCATCATGAACACACTCTGCCTCTCCACAATGTTGTCAAACAAGGAAGCTCGCACTGTGTGCAACTCGCCACCAGAACCGCTTTCCTTGGGATGAGCCCACGGCAGTCCTGCTTCCGACCCTTCAGGCGTGAGGCCCTTTCTGGACTCTGATGGGGAATCCTTGAAATCCAGGAACGTCTTGTGGTCATTGGGAGTGGGTGTTGATTCCTCGGCCTGGAGATGAGGGAATATCCACACAAGTTAGATTATCCGTATTGCAAAAGACTTTAGAAAGGAAGAAGAGACCGTTTAAACACAACTCTGCACTAGAGCTTTAACAACCATTAAACCAGGAAATGAACACGACAAACAGAACAAGATGCAACATAGGAGGTCAAGTGTTTAACCCACTTTTATGTATGCAAACTTATGAACAGTGGATGAGTCACTGAAACTGCAACCAAGCCTTATTAAAATGAGCTTCCACCACTAACGTTTAAAGGGAAAATTTTAATTTAAATGACTAAGGTTTCACTTTTTTCCATCCATTTGTGACCTACATTTTCTGTCACAATGCTTGTTATCAGATATGAACATTGTTACTAGTATAAAAGTTATGGGGAATCTGTTGAACACATGAAGGAAAAAATGCACATAGAAAGTTAAGTTAATCTGTCAGATCTTAGAAGTCATTCCTGATCCTATGTGGAAATCAATATCAGCTGTAGGGTTTATTCAGACCTCAAAGGAGTTCCTTGGGCTTTCCAATTGTTCTGAATATGGGCTAATGCAATGGGTGTGGTCATGAGAACCTACAATAAATTCAAACTTGTGCAGCACATATTGTATGATTATTTACCCTGGGGTAAAGAGCAATCAAAATATTATGGCATTTGTGTCATTGCGAGTGCATATAAGCTCCTGACCTCAACTGCATGTCCAGATTTCAAATGGTAAACCCTTTATCCTGCCATTTCCTCCTTTTCTTTACATTCATCACACAATAGGCTCTAAAAGCGTTTCCTAAAACTAAGCTGTAAAAACACCTCTCACTGCTGTTGTCATTTGTCTGCTAAAAATACATCGAACCAAACAAGAACCCCGATACGGCAAAGCTTGACCCCTCTCTTACCCCTCTCTGAGACTCTTTGCTGACATCATGTCGATCCGCTGCCTCAAGGTCTGGTGAGCGCTCAGATGAAAACCTGATGAACATACATCATACGAGACAAAAGCATGCATGACAATGGAACTCATGCACACAAAAAAAAAAAAAAAAAAAAAAAAAACACTGAACAGAAACAAACAGATGAAAGAGAATAAGCGGAGCTCTTACTTTTTGGTGAGGTCCAGAGGCAACGGGCGGGGCTTCAGCACCAGCTTCGCGGCGGGGATCGGACTAGGCGTGGTATCCACGGTCAGCTGCTTGATGAGCTGCTTCACGCCCATGGACGATTCCGCCTCCGGAACCGGCTGCACTGGAGAGGGCGGATCGGCCGCCGCACCCGGAGAGGACGATGCATCGAGGAGGAGACTTATCCGAGACTTGATGCTCGTCACTGGCTTAACGTCCTCACTGTCCTTCGCAGCAGCTACATCCGCTTTTTGCTTGGAGAGAGTTTGATCAGCAACGCCGTCAGGACTGTCTGGTGTTGCGCTTGGAGGTGTTTTCTCTTGTTCTTGGTCCTGATCCGGTGGAGTGTTCGCTTTGGGGCTTTTCCGGTGCAGAGACAGACCGACAGACTCAAACTTAGATGTGAGATCGGCTGAAAGGGGTCGCCTCGCTACCCAGCGAGGAGCGGGGACGGGTGTCTCAGTTTTAGCCGGTGCAGCAGGAAAAATAGCCGAAACGGGTCTGGGTCTCCTGGGCTGCGTTCGCAGTTGCACGGCTGCTTCAGGAGGAGATTTGTTTTTTGCTTCTTCATCCTGCCCTGCTGCAGCAAGAAACTCCATCGATTTGGCTCTGGTCATAGATCCTTCCTTACTCTCACCGCTCTCATTTTTGACTGAAGTGGTTCCAGACCACTCAGCTGCCGAATATGTTTTAAGACTCTTGGAATAGGCCAAGTTCGACGCAGCAGGTTTTTGCCTCCCGGTCGGGATGGGGCGGCTTGATTTACTGGGTTCCACAGGATCAAGAGGAGGGACCGGTTTAAAAGGCTGGATCACAGGCTTGGCTGTCTGGCCAGTTTTCAATGAATTCGGTGTTCTGAAGGAAGTAGCAGCAGGACGGTAGGGGTTGGTGGACACTAGCCTCGCTGTTGGTTTCGGTGTGTTTGGCAGATCTGGCTTGGACCCAGAAATGCGAGTGGGTTCCGGGCGGGGTTTGGTTTGGGGTTTGGGGGCGAGTATGGGCTTAATGGTGGGGTTTTTCTCCACAGCGAACGGCTTGGGCGTGAGCCGAGGCTTAGGGTTTGGGGCAGGTTTGTTGGATTCCGACTCGATAGACGGCATCTCCACGGCGTTCTTTTTGCTGGAGTCAGTTAGGGGACTGAGGTGGAGTCGTCCTCCTGCCCCGGGCCCCCCGACCTCACTGGTCTGGACCTCCACCTGAGCAGCCATCCTTAACAACACATACACAAAAAGAAAAGGACTTTTTGAACTTCTTAATATCTCTAAATCGCACAATAATAAATCTTCAAATGCTATTATGCTTCCTGAGAACTGCTTTCCTGATGACTTGCATCAGAGTTGCCAATAGTCTACTACCTACCAGTAAACGCTACGCTAGCTGCCAAATGATTTGGTGTTGATGTCGCTACTGACTGGAAAACAACTATTTTTAGGGTCAATAAGGAATGTAAAATTACTAAAAAGGAGTTCGATTAAAAGGTGCTCTGTTTATTCTTTGGACAATTGTCTGTTCAGGAACATGCTTGATGAAGACATATATAAAGGTTTTTAAATAGAAGTTAGGAAAATTATTTAAACAATGTTCTCATATTGTCTAGTTTTGAAGATCTTGGTCTTCATAATAACCTCTTCTAATTTCACTGATCAGATGAATAACAGTGACATGCTGTCTGCTGTACAAATTATTGTACAAAACTCTTAAAATTATTGTCTGCTGTACAAATTATTGTACAGCAGACAATAATTTTAAGAGTTTTGTTGTTGTTTTACACATTTTTATCAGCAATAAAGTGGAGGGTGTTTTATTTAATATTTTTATAGCCAGGAGAGCTAATCTATGAAGTGGGAAAACGATCAGTTTATATTTGATTGAGCAGTAGATTTTAGATTACATTTTTAAAAAAAGAAAAAGAAGTGAATTTATCAAAAACTCCTTTAAATAACTCTAAACAGGCTGTACACGTATGCATTGTCTTAGATAATTACACAGTAAGACACACTAAAGCCTACAACAAGATTCAAACAATAGTTTGTTTTTTTTCTTTTTCCAAAACAAAGTCAACAATTATTACATTCCATGAACTGGATCATTGACCTGGTTGGCTACCCTGGAGTCTGCTGCTTGTTTTGCCGACTGTAGTCAAATAAACCATTACATTAATGAAAGCAGGAGGACACTCCTTTGGGCTTTTAAACAATTACTTTCCTTGCAAGTGAAAGATGAATAGAGGAGTGATGCTAGTGTGTGCAAAATTTGTAACCTTATAAAAAGGTTACAAATCTTACAAATGGTGTGACAGAAAATGTTCTAACTTTAAAAAAAAAAAAAGAAAACGAGACCAGAAAACAGTCAAAGGTTAATAATTACTTGTAACTTGTGCATTTTTATTTATTTTTTTTCTTGCCTGACTGCACATACCCTAAAGTGGGATCTGCACTTCCTTGTGCACCAATAAGTGTGCAGACACATCTCCAGAAAGTAAGTCCCTCTGTTTGTTTTTTCAAACATATTCTTATTGTTGTTTGACTAGAAAAGCAAAGCAAAACAAAACAAAAAAACAAAACCCACAGCACAAAGCTGGAATTACTGGTGTAGCAACAATCACGAGTAACGACCGCACGTCTCCGAGGTGAATCCCGGGACAGGCGGGGGGGTGGACAATGTCACTGTTTACCTTCCTTGTAACTCAGGCGTGTCGAGCCTTCTACGCTGAATGAGGGACTCCGCGGAAAACTTTCAGCAGGCTGCCGGGAACCTTCCAGCTCTACCATTTATTAACTTCCGCGCTCATTTTAGACCTTTGACCCTTATTTGAGGATAATGAAGCAATTAGATAACTGAAATGAATGATTACATACAATTCATCTACCATCGTTGCCATAGTGACAACGTGAGCCAAAACTGAAACGCAGACAATCGTTTCCTGGCCCTTTAAGAGGCTCTGACATCTGGTAACGCATTGCACATGTTCCTGCGCTCGTCGACTTTGTAGCACGGACTTGGTAGATTCTTTGAGTTGCGACAAACAATCCCACCACCACAGTGGCCTACCTTGGCAGATGTTAACCGTCTGCGGAAGAGCTTGAGCCTTTGTTGTAGCCAAGCCTCGATGTCATAGCACACAAGGGGGACCGGGTTGAAGATGCCTAAGAGAAATACACAGGCGCACAAAAGCTTTTCATTAGTCAAGACAACAAAGTAGGAACACAAAATAAAATCACTGCAGAGCCACAAAAGGATAAATCTGACTGTGGCGTCACTGTGGCGTTCTCACGCCTCCCTTACTGAAGCAAAGAGATGATAAAATGCACACTCACACAGACTTGAGTAAACACAGTCACGCCCATGCATTCGAGTCGACTGTGGCAAACTGTGTTGGGATGTAAAAATACGGCAGAGTGCTCCAGGAAATTCACAAACTCCGCACGGCTCTCCATTGACTCTCTGTAGTCAACGTATATTTGCATCAATGCCTGGATCGCTACTCCTAGTACCCCACGCTTTTTTTTTTTTTTTACTCCATGTTATGTCTATGCAAAATCAATCTGCGGATATCAGAATGTAATTAACATTCCCTTTTTTTGCTGAGTCAGTAGGACACGAGGAAGGAGGAAAAGAGCAGTGCTGAGAAGGCACCGTGGAAAGAAGACGTTACAAAGTTTTTTTTTAGTTTTCCTTTTTTGTTTAAAAAGTGACCTTTTCGTGTTGACAGGAAACGCCTCTGCCAGGATGGAATGCTAAACATTTACTCTGATGGTGGGGTCGGGCAGCCCAGCAGGGATTAGATCAGTCTCTGTCTTACATAGGCTGAGACAAGCTTTCTGCATACAAGTCATGACTGAAACCTGCAGATAACAAAATAAAAGTAACAAACTTGGTTGTTTTTTCTTTGTTTGTTTGCTTTTTAAAAAGTTAGTTTCATCTACAAATTTGGCCTTAAGTTTGAGGAAGACCACAAATGCATTTTTGTATTTAGCAGGCAGTTCCTGCAGGCCACAGGGTAAATCTGCAGGGAGTCTGTTTTGTTTTGACACCAAAGGATGACAAGTCAGTAACCTGGCTCAGCCGGTTTATTCAGAGGTTACACAAAGGAATTTCCCTCAGACGTTTATGTTGAAAGAGTTTCAGACGCTGACCAAGCATCAGGGTTAATAACGAAATATCCATAAGGACTAATAAAGATGGCAGCTGCCATTTGCCTGTACAGATTAGGGAGCAGGCGATTAGATTAGACCTGCACAATATGAGGAAAACGTGCAATTATGGTGGTGAATATAATCAAGGCTGAAATTATTAATCCGCTCAATCATGACTAATTGGGTTAAACTGATTAGTCGATTATTTAAATAGTTTTCAATTGACTGAGTAATCGATTAATCGCTACCAGGAGTGTGCAAACTTAATAAAGGCCATTTGATGAAAAGAAAAACCTATTCAGAGCAATCAACAAGCCAAAACTGTACAATAAAACCAATATGTCTTCTGAATTGAAGATTAAAACACCTTTCTCTATAAATATGTTTTAGCCAAAAATTAAAACAAAAGTTTTAGCTTCTAATTCACAAAAAGAATGCTGCCTGGTATTGCTTTTAGGCACACAAAAATAATAATAATAAAAATAAATTTAAAAAAAAAAATATATATATATATATGAAATAAAATACATTTGTCTGCAAATATGTTTTAGTCAAAATTCCTCAAGTGGTGTAGTTTTACTTCACCTGGTTCAAATGAAGGAAAGCTGATTTAGGCAATAAAATTTTTATTTTCTTATTTTAATAATGAATTGAATTATTTGTTTATTTGCATATTTTAATTTATTTTTTAATATTAACCTGCCGACACCATTTTTTTCACCCAAAGGAATATTATGCATAAATAATCATTAAGTAAGCTGTGTGAATTGTGTTTTATTTGAAAATTAAAGGCAAAAAAAAACATTACCTATATGAGTAAAAAACCAAACCAATTTCAACATCACTGCATACGACTCTCAACATCATCAGATTTTAATTGTGAGAATATCTTTGTACAGCATCACACGTGATTTTTGGGGGTGGGGGGGTGAATTAAAAGACTACTGTATATCAACTACCTGATATTTAATCTAAACAATACAAAAGTCAAACACAGCTGTCTTTTTTGTTTCAACTAAACTAATAAGTTAAAGTCAAGTTATTTTATCGCTCTCTGATTTATTTTAACTTGCAACGTTTGCTGACGTAAGAATTTATTCCACAGATTTCTCAGTATTTCAGCTTCCAATAGTCAGCCACCGATTCAGTAATCAGCATTGGCAAGGAGACGTCCCACTGGTACACAGCATATGTTTATAACTTTTATCTGATTTGCTTTAAAAAGGTTGTCTGTAGAGCCAAATATGTCTGGTGTAGTTTATTCTGATGCATTTGATGAACAAAAAAACATGAACAACAAAGACTTTTCGGTGTTTGTCCAACTGATTACCAATCAGAGGCCAATCAAGAAATAATTGGCCCATTTCAATCTCCAGATAATTATTGATTGGTGTACATAATTTTCGCAAAATTTCCGCAAATTAGTTAATATGTGGTATATTCTTTGTAAAAAAAAAAAAAAAAAAAGTAAATAAGTCAAATAAGCATGCAAAAGTATTCAGACTAACATTTTTGGTCTTGTTGATCAAAGAAAGAGTCAACTGAGGAAAAAGTTTTAACATAAATAAATGTAACTAAATAAGTCAAAGTCGTAAATAATCAGCAGCTAATTTTAAGTTAAGATGCTTGTTCACATACAAATACAGGTGTACAACCTGTTCATAATGGCAAGAGAAAGCAAAATCAATCTGTCAGACATTTGAATGGACTATTATTAAATATCAGAGAGGTTTAAGAACATAAGCTTTGGACAATAAATAACATTAATTCTACTTAAATCAAACAACAAAATCAAGCAAGAGACGTGGATTTTTTTTTTCACTTTAATGCGATTAATTCCAGAATTGGAACACATAAAAAGTTTGCCCAGATAAAACCCAAAGGAGGAAATAGGAAGAGGAAGAAAAAGGAAATTGGTATCGGTCGGGAAAAGTCCGACTGGTGCAGCTGTAAGTAAACGCCAGTCAATGCAGATTTTATGACACACGCGTTCAGAAACCGTGCCTGCTAATTCATATTTTGGTCAATAACAACGGCGTACAAGACAGCCAAAAGCTGTTTTAGTTTAAACATTTCAACAAGTGTCATCTCTTCCTTGTTTCCTCCCAGCTCATCCCAACTATCTGGATCAGTGGGGACAGTATCCGGTCGAATTTACCGAAACACAAATTTTGGCCGTGCACCGAACAGGACAGAATTTCACTGGGGGGGGAAAAAAACTTGTTCACACTTAATGAAGAGCTCGGACTTATGAGCAACCATGGAGACTTAAAACAGGAGGACCTATAAACCGCATCAACAGATTGCTCGCTAGCAACCGAAAGGCTAACAACTCAAGAAGCTGAACTTTCAAAATGGAAACACTGACTGAACCCGTCTTTCTTTCTCTGCCTGGTTTATCCATTCTGGAGACAACTTACCAAACGGAGAAGTGTTATTTTTTTTCCCTCTGCCACCGTCGAATCAACTCCAAACTGGGTTATATTCAGCCAATTTTGCACGGTTGTCCCAGAGCCTCGGTAGTTAGTTAATACAGAGGCTAGCAGTGTGGCTAATTTAGCTGGTTTACTCAGCTAGCCAAATGACTGGCTATCCCGTCTCAGGTTGCAGTGTTGTTGACAGGACCGACCAGACAGCGCTGAGCAGCCAACAAGCAGTCTGACTGGTTAGCTACAAAGATCCATCAAGCTGGACACACGGGCTACCGCCTTTTCCGGCCAATACTTTCAAAATAAAGGACCATGAAAGTAGAGCGTTTCTGCAAAACAGGTTATTGTGATTTCAAAACCCATCCATCCATCCATCCATCCATCCATTTTCTGTACACCCTTGTCCCTCATTGGGGTCGGGAGGGTTGCTGGTGCCGATCTCCAGCTAACATTACGGGTGAGAGGCGGGTTACACCCTGGACAGGTCGCCAGTCTGTCGCAGGGCAATACAGAGACAGAACAAACAACCAGACACACACACACACTCACACTCATTTCAAAACCCGTCTTCATCAAATCCATATGATTTTTAAAATAATTTGACTGTAAATGAAGTCTGAACATTTCTGGTAAGGAAATCTGTACATTCCTGTCTGCCCTGGTGGTCTAGACAAAGTTTTCATGCCTGTTTTTTATTGCTTCATTTTCATGAAAAGGTTTTGCTGCAGGAGATAAGAATTCAAATAACCACATGTGAAGGTGGAAGTTGAGTAGAAATATGCATATAAAGGGCAAACAAGAAATATACAGAAGTACTGGAAAAAGTTGTTCAAATAAGCCTTTTATGATGTCAGTTAAGCCAGGTGAGCTAAGAGGCTTATTTTGAGGGATGGTTATAATTTATCTTAACTTCTATCAAAATTAAAAACAAACCAAAAACACTATAATGTTCTATAGCTGACAAGCTATAGCTGTCAGCTGTGCTGTTTACAGAAAGGTATGGTTAGCAAATAAAAATTTTTTTAGTGTACCGCTGACCTTAAGTTTAGGAAACACAAAAATTATATTTGAAAGATTATATATTAGAACGATTACAATTTTAGTCATCAATTATCCAAGATAACTACCCATCTAACTTATACATACTGGAATCGTACTTTTTTGTGAGCCTAACGCTGAGAGCCGTTTTGACTGCGTTTCATTTCAGTTTCTTTTTTGGTCTGTGTGCGTGTGTAAAGGTGGGTTTTTTTTTATTTTTTTTATCCCCTTTACATAAATTCAAATTGGCACATTTACAGAACAGAGGAAAGTATCTTGAACCAATCTGAAAACGATAAAACATTAATACTATAATGGGGAGCAGAATTTTAAAAAATCATTTGCGATAACGTATTTCTAAAAGAACATGTATTTTGAATAATAGGCTGATTAAAGGCACAAAGAAAATCTTAAGTGACACAGATGCCTCTTTCTTCCAAACGCATACAAAAGACTGTGAAAAATGTTTAATTCCCCACTAAATGACGAACTTCGAAGTGATGCAAAATTAAAAACAGTAAGACTGCCCGAGAACCCAATTTAAAAGGTACGCGAATAAAACGTATCCAATAATCCCAAAGTGTGAAGTGTTTGCTTCTAACTTCCGGTTTCCAACGAACGGAAAATAAATAACTTTACATACATTTGGATTTGGATGATAAATTTGACACAGATTAACAATTTACTCTAGTAAAAAAAAAATCATCAATGGTACGCAAAAATTAAGTCTCAAAGAATAACTTGGATTTTAATTTACTACTTTGCAGCAGTTTTCCAGACTGGTGAACAGCCAGTCACAGCTTTGCCTGGTACACTGCGGGCGTTATCAGCACTGCCCTCTTGTGGAACAAGAAAAGTACTGCATCAATATGATTTCAGAAATTACAGTACACGGTTATAACTGTGCATAAATCTTTATTTGTTACAACATACTAAATATGCTGTCTGTCCCATAAACCTGCTCAAAAATATAGGTGAACTGAGGAATCCTCCAAAAAAATAAAAATAAAAATAATCCAATCCACTTCATCTTTAGCATGAGCCCACATCTCAGCAATCCTCCAGCTCTGCACATCCTCCGACACAAACAAACAAATTTCAACTGGGGATAATGAGAAAGTTAGGGTAAACATTCCCAATAAGAAAATGAAGCAGGACAAACTGAAGAAAAAAGAAAGCGCGTGTTTCAGCTTTCAACAAGCAGAGATGCCTTATAGAGCGAACAGAACTGATATTATTTTAGTTAACAATACTGTTTCCTTTCTTGTTCTAAAACATGTCCTTATGATAGAGCTAGAAAATGCAACAGCTCCACCTTTTATAAAACTATTTGGAAGGCAGGCGTCCAGGATGATATGGTGTAGGTGCAACATACCTGCAGCTGGCTGACTGCTACTCTAGTATGAAGCACCTCCACATGACCTGGCCTATATTATTAGTAATACGTCAGAGGTGCAATACTCAGGAAGCTGTGTCAAACTATGTACTTGGAAGATATGAAATGTCTGAAAGCTTGAACAAATATTAGAAGACAGCAACTTGTTATATTCGTTTACCCTGCGCGGTTACCCAGAAAGCTTTCAGTGTGATGGGTCCGGTTAGACAAAAAAAGACAAAACTTATTGGAAATGAAACAGATGGGAAGACAACTAAAGCAGCAGCAGCAGCAACGGGATCTGAAGTAATGTGAGCTTTGGCTACACGGTAAATCCTATTTTCATAGCTTAGATTTCCAACATGTCTGGGGAGGAAAATAAAACACAAGCAGCGGGAAGATCCGAAGAAACAAAATCATTAAATGAACTTTTTTTTTTCTTTCTACTTTGTGTGAACCATGGATGTGCTGAAGAGAAGTTTCTGTTTCTTCTTTTTCTTCTTCCCTCCCTTTTCATCTGAAACACAAGATTACGAGAGAGTGAGAGAGTGAGTCGACTGACAGCCAATCGGATCGTTGGGACGATGGCACGGTTGCTGACCTGGTTCTACCACAGGCTGCGGCGGGGCGGCGGGACCGCTGTCCAGCTGCAGAAGGGCCTTCTCGAAAGCCTGACTGAAGGAATTCTGAAAGCTGGGCACGGGAACGCGATCCGAGCCGTCGCTCTCACCGTCGCTGTCTGCCGCTGGGGGGGCAAGCAGCTTGTCTGCACGGGAGAAAACGCAATCCGTAGTCAGAAATTCTCCTGAAAGGATATGAACAAACAGCATATATACAAGTTCATGACGTTTTGCTTTCACCTCAAACTGTTTCAACTCAAACTCATCAAACCACCATTGTTGCATTTAACATAAGTTATTCCAACAACCCAGACCGACCATTCATAGATATTAGTGAAATCATTACAAAATGTTCGCTGGAAACAATCCTATCAGTCGAAACATGAATATCAGGTCCTTGACCGATTCACGTTTTGCCTTTTCTAACTGCAACCTTCAACGTATTTCCATTAGGATTCAATGTGATACAGTAACTATGTGAAGCAGTGCAACATTTCAAATTGGAAGAAAAATGATAACATTTTTATAAAAAAAAAAAGAAAAAAGAAAAGAAAACTTAAAAACTAACACAGATTTGCCTTAAATTTTCTCTAGTAAAATTTTAATTGCAACTGGAGTTGGAGTGTTTGCTTGGTTCTGCAAAGTTTGTTCAAAACCTTCACAGTTGTGCACTGGGTTATGTTAATCTAAACACAGGGAGGGCGCCTCCAGCTCCAGTCCTGCAACTTTTAATGCACATCTGCTCCAACAAACCTGAATCAAAATGGCTGAGTGGGAAATGTGTAAATATTAAAGGGCTATAACTACTCTTTTTTTAAACATCAATAATTAGTTAAATGATTCTTTGGTTTGTGTCACCTTTCTTTGGATTGACCCTGAGCCCAGCATCAACTCTGGCTTTCCCGTCTTTCAGCATCTACACAGAATTAACACATGGAGTTAATCACTTTGTCGTCATTGGTTGATCTACAAATGTCCGCTGAACACACACCTGTGCAAAGGACATGCAGTGGGAATCGTCCTCCACGCTACCCACAGTAGGCGAGGACACACTCAGGCTCGGGAATCTAATCCCATCTGAAACGAAGGAGGAAGAGGGGGAATTTAGAAGGAATTTTATAAATTTCCGACAAGGATAAAACCTAAATGGGAATCTTACCAGAGGAAGGGCTGGTGCTGAGGAGGGATGGGGGAGCTAAAGTAAAATCGGGCTGAATTGGCGGGCTGCTGTAGTGGAGCGGGGAGCCGAATGCTGGGAAATGATGAAGGTTCTCCAGTCCAATATGTACCTCGGGATCTGACAGGACAAAAAGAAACGTCAACCCGGAATAGCACAGCGAGTTCTACGAGTTTAAAGCGGCTTCTCTTACATTTCCCCTGCTTCTTGTTCTCCTCCATTTCAATGCGTTTCTCCCTGCGTTTTTCATCCCTCGCCTTCTTCTGCCTCAGGCGCTTTCTCTTCTCCAAGTCATCTAAAAGTTTGACGGATAACTTAGGTGTTAAAAAAAAAAAAAAGTCTTACAAGCTGAGGATGAAGACTGTTAAAACAGTAAATACATTTTTTATTTATTTTTTAATAAGTGTTCAAACCAGCAAACGTGTCCAGAGTCTCTTTGGACAGGATCGGCGGCTGCAGGGCCAACTCGCAGATGCTGAATTCGCAGGTGAGCGGCAGGTGAGCCAGATAGCGATGCCGACGACGGATCTCCTGAAATAAACCAACGAAACAGTTTTATTTGTAGACCTAAAGCCAACATGTTGACAAAGTAAATGCACAGAAGGTGCAAGAAGAGCTTTAAATCTATTTATTACTTTTTAATACTTATTTTCCACAAGTATTTCTTAAATTTTTTTTGCTGACCTCATTGACTGTGTGTCCTACTATCTCCACCACTGTGGCAGTGATGGAGTCGGGACAAGCCTCCAAGCTGCCGTATTCACGCAGAAGGCAGCGCACGTTGATGGGATGCAGGAACATCTGCTGGCAGTCGTCAGCTGGAAGAGACAGAAAAATAAATGGAATTACTTAAAACCAAACTCTAAAGCACTCAATCTAATTTCTTGTAATTTTTTTAAACAAAATTTTGAAAAACAATGATAACAAATGATGAAGATAATCTCTACACACATGATGTTGGACAGGGGAGGGAATTGCACACCTTGGTAGAAATAGTAGTACGGTCCGTGCACCACAGCAGCAGAGGGGCGAGCGGACTCCGTCTGATTGGCTGGGCTCTCTTCCTCCAGCTGGGGCTCCGGCTCAGCCTCGGGGGGCTCCTCCAGGACGCTCTCCAGGACAGCGTCGGGACTACCTGGCAGCTCTGCAGCTGTGTCCTCTGGGAACTCCGCCACCTCGTCGTCAAAAGCCGAGGAGTACTGCAGCACGGGCTGCAAGAGAAATGAGGGACGGAGTCTTAATGTAGAATTTACAAATGCAAACAATCAATCAACCTGTGATTAATTGTCAGTTAAAGGTTTATTAGATTAAAATTAGTTCCAGTCGATTAACTAATAAAGTCCTCTTTGGCCTTCTTTTAGAGTTGTAGTTTGGCCGACATCCAGCAGAGGGCGCTGTTGGTCATTCTTAAGCGTGTCAACTGAAAATTACAAAACTGAAACTTTAACACTGGGGTGCCCAAACTTTTTGAGAGCAAGATCTACTTTTTCTCTCACCGGCCGCCTGAGATCTACCTCATGACACAAAGACATAAAAATTGCAAATTAAACTCTATTGACTTATTTTATATTCAAATATACATCAGCTATATCAGAAATAATAAAGTGACAGAAAACCTAATCCAGTTTCTTCCTCAGTGAGATTCTGACACTGGGAGCAGGTTACTGGTTTCTCAGTCAGAAGCTGGTTGCAAACCTGATGCCAGCAGGTCAGTCAGTCATGGTAGATCTGAAATTTGGTTAGATGACCTCAATATGAGAAACAACAGACTGATAGGAGGAACCAAAGAGCCCAGTAAAGGTGAAAGCTGACGTCGGGAAATAATTAATTTAATTTCACATAATTATTGCGGTAGAATTTGTTAAAACTTAATTAGATATATTTTTGTCCTATTTGATGATGTATGCTCACAAACGATGATGTATGCTCACAAACGAACGAGGTAATTAGTCCAAGTTTGTCGTTTATTGAACGTTCAGAAACTACAGCAGGTGTAATGAGCCACAGAGAAGGTAAACAAAGGTAAAACAATCCGAAAAGACGATCAACTCAAAACCACTCTCTCTCTCTCTTTGTCGTTTAAGCACACCCGTTGCCGTGCCAAACGCCTGCGCCCCTCAAGCGAGCTAAGATTACATTAAAAACACAACATTCAGTTCGTTACGATGTCAGGTTTCCAGACTTGATATTTATTTCTCGATTATTAATCAGCCTCTCATGAACACAGCGGTGGTTGAGTAGTTAATTTTAAAGTCCTGCTCTGCTCATCAGTCGGTCTTTGAGTCGCCTTTTTTTCCTCTTTTTTTTGTTAATGGAACCGAAACGCACTGAAATGCGCGACGCTTTGTTGAAACAATAATTACTGAGATTAATTTTAACATGTTTCGTTGACTTTTTATAATTATTATTTTTTAATGAAGCTACAAACGTTTGGGATCTTAGTGAATATTTTTGATAAGCCTATCAGAAGAGGGAGTGCTGGTCTCAGCGTCCTGGCGGCGATCAGTTTGTCACCTGCCGAGTTCAACTCTAAACCTTTCCGCGATCGACCGGTCCATCGACGTATTGGGCACCGCTGCTTTAACACATTTTATAAATGTGAAAGTTTAATAATGTGAGAAAATATGAAAATCTTTTAGTATTTAATACAGCTGATACAAAATAATATTTTTTTTTAAATAAGCATATTAAGAAAAATTTAACCCCTTCTGTTGATACAAGACAAAACTCAGGTTTCATTTCGTCATTAGTCGATCAACTTTAGATTAACTCATTTATCGATAACTTGCAACCTTACTAAAAACTGTAGATAAAAGAAAATTAAAATGCAAGGCACGTATTCTGATCCATCACAAGACAGGCAGTTTTAGAGTTACCTTGGCGCTGACGGTAGTGGTCACCACCTCCTCCAGAGGGGAAGGAGGATCGTTAAGAGTCAGTGGGGACAGGTCAGGGGTTTCTGCATTAGCCACTTGATGCTTCAGCAGAGTTTCCTCCTGCTCCTATCATCAAGAACATTCAAACAGTTATGTGCTTGTGTGTTTATATAATTTTATATTCTTTAGTTGCTGCTCCTTGAAACACATCATCAGGAAAACGGTTCTACCTGTAAAAGACAGAGGGCGCTCTGGATGAAGCAGCCCTCAGGTTCCTCCTCCAGACTCAGCTGAGCCTGCAGGATTCCCTTCTCCTCTGTTACCAAATTCAGGACCTGCGATGGGGATGTCAGCAGCAGCTTGGAATACTGACTCAAAGAAGCATCTTCAAAAAAAAAAACATAAATAAAGAGAAGTCACCATCACTCTCTGATGACAAATAAGAAGCCTTCCAACCTGTTCAATCATCACAAGTATTGCTATGAAGTTAGTGACAATAGAAAAGTTTCCCTCAGTCCAGACTGCACAAAGAAGGAAATTTAAACTGTTTGTTTTTTTTAAGTCCAATTCGTCTGGGAAGGAGTGAATGTGTGATCGTGCTCTGACGCGGGTCAGAAAAGCGAACACGGGTCTTGGTTTGGTTGAAGTGAACTCCAGCGTGGTTAAAATGCATATGTGATCGCCAGGAGGACCGGAGCGCAGAGCATTCTGGGTAAATGCAACCGAAACAAACCCATGCTCTAGCATTAGCAAGAGAAATGTCTTGAGACCTTTTAACAAAAACAAAAGAGAAATCCTACAACTGCTAAAAATCTGACGCCACTTCATTTTTGTTTACATTTAATGAAGAAGGAAGTTGCACTTGTGAGGTTTTCATGTCGTTTCCTTCAGTAGTTCTTGGTGCAGCGCCACCACAGGTGAACAGACGAACACGTTTTTCAAAGGGTTTTGGTTCGTTTGACACAGAGCAGTGTGAAAGCGGATCACACCAGCTGAAAACGCAACAAATGTTGCAACTTTGTTCCCCGACTGAACCAAGTCTACCGGACTATCAAGTGTGAAAACACGCTAAGAAAAGCCACTTGCCTCCAAAGCGGACAGGTTCCTCCACCTTCACCCACTGGGAGCTTGGCATAGCCACCAGAGCCCCCTTTTCTCTCCGCATCAGACGCATGGTGATTTCGTCCCCAACCACATACTGCTTGGTTTCCATGGCAACCACACTGCAACAGCAACAACAACAAAAAACCCCAGTTTATATATTGACACTGTCTGAACATGCAAAGAAGCTAAGCTACTTCTGATTTAACAACTACTCAATTGTTTCAAAAGTAACATTAACTGCATCCCGTCTGCAGCCTCTCTCTCCTCGTTTACCTCTTCAGGTCAGCTGTGTGCACGGCCTCGTAGCAGATGGGGCACTTGGACCAGCTCTTGTCGCTAAGAGACAGGTAGTGGAGCATGCACGGCCAGCAGAAGATGTGTCCACACCGTGTGATGCGAGCCGCCACAGGAGCATAGAGGCAGATGGGGCAAGACGGCATCTCGTGGCTGTAGATGCGCTGCCGATGCACAGAAAACAGCCGTCGTTACGCAATTTAACCTCTTGTGGACATAAGCTCGGAATGGATCCATACTTACCACTTGCTGTACACAGTCCCAGTTGACCAGAGTGTCTGGGTCAGTGAAGTGAGCCTTGTAGTCCTGGTCATCAGTCACCACAAACTGGCAGCTGAAACACAAAAACATCACGAGTTCAACATGAGTTTTCTACTTCTAACCTCTTGACTGCAGGGCTGAAACGTTTAATCTGATTAATTGTGATTAATCGATAACTAAAATAATTTTCAACTCTACTCGACTACTTCAGGGTCTGCTTACTTGGCCTGGAGGAAAAGCTCCTTGTTGAAGGGCTTGTTCTTGTGGCCCCACTTGTTCCTGCGGCCCCAGTAGGAGTGGCCGCCGTCTCCGACGCCGTCGTTGCCTCCGCGAGGTTCGAAGGTGAAATTTAGCAGGTGATTCAGGCTGATTTTTTTGGGTCCAGCAAATTGAGCCGGGCTAAACTCGGCCCGGCGGGTCTCTGCTACCTGCAGATGCACAAATGAGAAAGTTAGTCTCAAAGAATCTGCCTCCCCCCGACCCCCCAACAAAGCGAAGATGATGATGGAGAATACGAACCTCCTCACGTCGTCCTCCGCCCGTGACTCCATACTGTCGCCCCCCGCCTCTCTGAGGAGGTCTCTTGTCGAAATTCTTGCTTTTCTGTGAATTGGTGCGGCGAGGGCCGGGGAAATTTTCAGCTTTGGGAAAGGAGGGCTCCCGCTTCCGGTTGTAGCGCTTAGAGCCCCCATTATTTTTACCTTCTGAGATAGAAATAATAAAATAGATTAGATGAGGCAATGTACATAGTTATTTTCATAACTACAGTGCATTTTAACTGTGGGGCGACTTAATGTATTAAGCTCCCTTTCTTGCAATTTAAACCCCAGGACTCCTGGTGGCATCATCGATTTAGAAGACCTCAAAGTCTGCAGAAATGAAAGAAAACTAAAAAAACTAAACTAAAATAAAATAAAATACTAATACTCTCGTCAATCTGCTCCTTCCCCACCTCTTGCTGCACACTGCTCAGCTGGTTCCTTAATTTACGACAAGAACAAATTCAACACAGTTCTAGCACTGAAATTAAATGAGCACCACCAATCAGTCTTATTAAGCTAATCTCTTTTTTAAACATTTTCTGACTGCAGGAAATCTTCAGAAGCAGATTGCCCAACTACTCACCCAGCAAAAGCAGGTCATTTTACAGCTATTACAAGCTAGTAGTAGCTTGTAATACAAGCTAGTAAAGAGCTGAATGGCAAACAAATTAAGAATCTAGAAAATTACTACAAAATTTATAACGACTTCACAAGATCTGCAAAATGTCCAAAATACAAAAATGTGGCTGAGCACTGTCATGACGATATGATCTGAGACAAACACTTAACAAAACTGTGTTAATATCTTTCTGTTCCGGGTTCGTTAAAACAACTGATCCAAAATGGTGAGTAAATTAAAATGAAAAAATTTAAATAAAATCATTACTTTTGTGTCAACAAAGAGGCTTTAATGAAAAAGTTTTACTTAAAAAAAAAGCTACTACAACTAAGCTGCAGTAACTTAATACATATTTGTATTGAATACAATAATACTGGTATAACAAACATGTAACATTTTAAAAAAAGTTAACTAATAATATTTTAGCATGAGCAACAGGAACTGTCCCTTTTCTACAATGAATTAAGACAGTCGTATCATTGTTGTTCAAATGCATTTATTTTTAATGTAGCTAATTAAGGAAGCTGCTGTCCTACAGTAGTTTGGATTTTCTTTCAGGTAACTGTAAGCTGCTAATCATTTAATGAAGCAAAGACTGGTTACAAAATGTTCAACTAAAATAAATAAATATTAATATACAAGGTAAAAATATAAATATCTTTCTCTCTTTTTTGTCTGTTTTATTCTAGGTGTTTGTGTTTTATTGGTTATGTCTAATTTTATGGACTTGTCCAGCCCTTTCAGGTCACTTTGGGTGTGTAAAGTGCACCGTGAATAAAGGTCAATTTATACTGGCTTCCATTCAAAATTAAATTAACTTTCAACGATTAAGAAGTTGAACTGGTGGAGTTTTAGCTGTCACGTATGGGAGAGTTGTGGTATATTAATCCGGGGTATATAATATTACATGTAAAAAAGCTGTATGCATGTGTCAGCTGCAGCTCTGACTGACTGCTGCTGGCTCAAATGTTTTGATGGCGACGTCAGTCGCTCCTGATAAACAAGCTGCTGCTAGGCCCCAACAGGCCACGGGGAGTTGGGGCAGTTTAGCTGCAAATATCCAACAGCTTTACAAACACAAGGAAGAATTTTTGAGTGTATTTGTACCTGTTTTGGGCTTAGATTCTCCAGGCGGTGGGCCTGTGGAGCTGGAACGGGGCGGAACCTTGTTGCTGGTGCTGCTGTTGGGGTTTTTCTCCATGTTTGTCTCCGTGCGGTGAGCGCTGTTCGGGTCGAGCTTCTGGCAGAGAGCCGCCGAGCTCTCTAGCATTAAACGGGGAAACGGAGGACAATAGCGGGTTGCAGTGAGTGCGGGTCAGGCGGCGAAGGCCCTGATTCATTTCTGTCAAACGCGGAGACCCCATCACGGCGACATCTTGACCATAAAACAAACCAGAGAAAAATAAAGAGACACGGTTATGGCGTCTCAAGTCGTGAAGCCTGGCAGAGGAGAGGACGAAAGCTCGCCAAACGGGGCCAAAACCCCCTCTGACTGTCGGTTTTTTGCTCGTTAAGGAAAACAACGTGCCCTTAACAAGGCGCTAAATGTTTTCCAGAAGCTGGAAAACAACCCAATATGGGAATTTTAGCCTAAAAACGAGATCCGTAGTAAAGAGCGTGCACTAATGGCGACGGGTCGCCAGACAGGAACCTGAGAGACCCGGATGTTTCTTGTAACGCTGCCAGCCTAGTTAGCAAAGATATGAGCGAGCAACTCTGGGAAATGTAGTAGAAATCCACTAACGATCTGAAAGCCCCCCAATCTTTGAGAAAATGTAGAAATTACAAATCTGTTGGACTTACAAACTTCCTAACCTGCCGGCCCCCCATAGGAATTATAATATTTGTATCCACCGCCTCCACCGTTATAACTGGTTAAATATGTATAAACAGATTTTGTCTGGAAATTTACATTTAAACCCCTAAAAACTCCTAATTCAGGGTCCATGTACTCAGTACAGGTAAAAATCTAAAAAAAAATTATGAATGTTTTTAACACAACCACAGTTGTCATAAGTTAAAGGCAACCATAAATATTCCTGTAAAATGAATAGTCTCGTAATTTCATTGTTACTTTTTAAAGGTGACTACCATCTGGAAACCTTATTTCACTAATGTATGACTTCCTGTTGCTTTAACAAATATAGTATGATGAAGGTCAGGTTTTTTTCTTCTTTTTTTTTGCCCCTATGCAAAATTTTAAGGACAAGAGAACATGCTTTTTAGGGCAGATGTTGATTAACCTGCCAGAAAATGGCCATTGGAAAATAGCTCATTCAGACAAGCCAGCATCTACTGTGTAATAATGAAAGAGTTCAAACAACTTAAACAAGGTTCTCCCAGATATAGGGTTAAGAATTACAGCAGTATGTGGAATTTCATGTAAAAAAATAAATTAAAAAAAGTGGAATTTTAAAAAGAAGTCATGGTAGTTTCTCAATAATTAAATGCACGTACACTGATTTTGTTCTTTTCCTTCATCTATCTACAATTAAATTATTTAAAATGACTAAATGCAAACAGTGGGAATGTCCAGCCATTATGCTGTTTTAGAAAGAAACCAGCTGTGTCTCAGAACTGAATGTGTACAAAGGCATAATAAATCTATTTTTTAAAAATCACGTTAAGACTTTTATAATTATTGTCCAGGAATGCCAAAATCTTATGTTGTTTTCTATTGCTACAACAAAATCTAGCCGTTTGCTTCTACTGCTGTATTTGAGAGTAAATGCCATTGAATCTACAGCTGGTTTTTGTGAGTTTGTGAAGAAAATAATGTAAAAAAATAAATAACTATATACTATGACAAACACTGCTAACATCCCTCTTCTTTAAAGGAAAAAAATGTCATAGACAAAACATAAATACCTTTATTACATAAAAATGTCAAACGTAAAATTAGATTACAATATTATTTTCAGCATGCCACGTAACTGATATTTTTATGCTGACATACTTTCTGGAGAAATTGTAGAATATTAGCCATGCTACTGTTAGGTTTCCTTAATTATTCAAAGTGCGATGTTTACATAGCCACTGAGAAACCCTATAAAACGAAATTAAAGAGAGATTCCCTTGGTTCCTTATTCGCCATCCTCCTCTTCACTCTCCAGCTCATCCTCCAATGCTTTGTTGCCTCCACCTGTTAGAGAAAAGCTTAGAATTGCTTTTTGAATCTGTCTTTTTTCCTCTGAAAAAAAAAGAAAGAAAGACATCGGATCAAACCAACGTTTTCCAGAAAGAATTGATCGATTTAATTAATTCATTACCTTCATTTTTACATTTAGGGAGCATTCGGTGGAGCTGCTGGGTGTTGTATCGAATCAAAAACTTCTGACATGTTCTGATTGTTCCTGTAGAAAAGTAGCCACTCTAAATTCGATGGTGATTTTAATGTATTTCAGTGTTATTTTGTGTTTTTTTTTTCTTTTTACACCTCACCTCCAACATGCAAACAGTTTAAGAAACATGGGATTATTTGTCCACGACACTCAATGCTTGTAATGAATGGCAGAGCAGACCAGAGGAGTTTGTAACATCCTTTGGGGAAACGGAGAAACACAATTCCAGTGTGGGCATTCAGATATTTCACTGAAGGAAAAAAAAAACAAGAGACAGAGAGAAATTATTAAAGTGTCAGTGAATCAAATTTCTGTACCAGGAAATTTAACTACCACCTCATTTTTAGTCCGATGACAATACATGAGCAATGTTTTGAGTTCAGGAGTACCTTCATAAATCAAAGGCGAACAGAGCATTAAGGCAAGTAAAAGTTCCACCTCTTCTGGATGAACAAGCTGTACCTCTTTTGTCAAAGTGTTTTGCGAAGTCTTTAAAAAAAAAAATCTCAAGGAAACTTAAATTCATCTGCAGATGTTTTTGTACATTTTCAGAAAAAATACAGTAAAAAAAACACTAGCACCCTTAAAAGAAAGCCGTTCTTCAGTTATATCAACTGTATGCCCCCTTTGATGACATTAAATCACAATTTGAAAGACAAATTAGTTCATTCTGATACTGGAAAAATATAATTCACCAGATGCTGGATCTTTTCACCAGTCAACCGGTTTTACTTTTGCTGTGATCCCTGTGCACAGTGGCGTAACTCATCAGACACAAAGCTTTATGTTTTCTTTAATACATCGGAAGTCCAATTATTGTCTATACCTCCATATGGAATGGTTTATCGTCGGTTGGACTTATTGCTGATTTGAACTTTTTGACCTTTTGCATGTCTTGTTTGCAAGGTCGCAACTACATATTATTCAGGTGGACGCGAAAGCATAAATCCCCTAATTATAATTTAAAATTTAATAATTTTGATGCTCTTTAGCTGAACAGCTCCTGTTTAGAGCATGATATGAATCCTGATTTCAATTGTATCAATTTTATCCCGTTGTACTTATCTACCAATTCCTACTGACGAGGATTTCGCATTTACATAAACGGTCAATGTTAAGTGCTATTTTACTGCCGTATGCGGTCTAATCAAGGAAATAGTCCGACCACTCTCCATGCACTGAGCTTACCGCAGAATCGGATGCTGCAAAGAGCTGCCCCGTAGTCACCGTGAGTGCGGGCCACTGCTGCCTTCACGGTCCCCGCTACAGCTCGATCGTCCAGCTTCAGCAGTTCGCGCCTGTCAGATACATTTATCTCACACAACAAATACCTGCCGATATAAACAGAGAACATCAGAGATGTATTTCAAACACACAAAGGTAACTAAAAGCACGTGTTTTACCTCGACTTCACCCGCACCATCGTTGCTTCTATTTTTTCGCAGGAACTTCCGTCAACAAAACTTGTGTCAAGCTGTCGCGCTAGCGCCACCATGCGGACATCATTGGGAAATATAGAATGCTTTTGAGACCATTCATAGGCGGCCAGGAGTCGAAAAACCGTCTGAGGTCATATTCAGACGAGAAGTGAACGCTAAACGTGTATCAAAACATATAGAATATGATTAGTTTTCTCAACTCTAGGTATACAGAGTCGAAATACAAACGGGGCGATCTGAACCTTATACCATTGACACCCCTTTTGGTAACCATGGCAGCCTCAATCGCTTCCAGCCAATCCCAGCCTCAGCTTTCCATCTCCCTCACTCTTTACGCCATCTTGAAATTATAGCTTCAGTTTGTAAAGTGCCTGAAACACAACAAAACTGCTCCTTTATCGCCTTCGTGGGCGATATGAACAGTTCTCGAAACAAACCGTCACAGGCAGCCGGGAAGGGGCAGAAGGACGCAGACAAGGCGGTGGAGAGCAGCAACCGGGACAGAAAGACCGGCGGAGGAATGCTGAGGAAGCTGAAGTCAAGGCGCAGCCACACGGATAAGTGGCCTTCGGTCACAGAGGATGAGCTCCGGGCTTTAGGACCAGATATTTCCCCGGACCATGTCCTGGGTCTGCGGGTTGTTACGGAAGGTATCCTATGAACCCAATAATCGTTATCTTTATAAGGTTTGATAATAGTAGGCTTAGGAAAAAAATTTGCTAATTTTTGCTAATGTTAAATGAACGCTTTTCTATCCACCTCTGGTCATCTTTGAAAGCGTAGAAATATTAAAAATTACTTTTTTCAGTACAATCTTTTATTCGCTTAAAATTGCCAGAAAGGAATGTAGTAATTATGGGTTTTATAATTACTGCCAGTGTGGGATTTGGACTGTTTTGCTGTTGTTGTTGTTTTGTTGGGGGGGGGGGTTCAATCTGAGTCTCTGACAAAACAGTCCCACAGCATCATAGATCCTCCACCATACTGAACACTGTGAATAAAGTGCTTATCTTTCACGTCAAACCCACTTGAAGAGTTTTTGTTTTTGGTGAAACTATTAATATTAGTTTCCAATAGTCTCCGCAGCATCAGTCTGAACGTCTCTGTGGTCAGAGTATTTGACAGGAAGTTAGAATAAAGTCTTTTTTTTCCCCCTGCATCATGTACATGCAGTCAGTTGATGTCTGGTGGTTGTTATGAAGACTTGCTGACCCAAATATGGCTTTTTCTATCAGCTTTAGGTTTATTTTACAATTTATTTTTGACAAGCCAGATAATTATAGGTCCTTGTCCAATTTAGAGTTCAGTGACCAGAAGAAGTGGTTCCTTAGGAGACAGAATTCTTTAGTTTTCTAAAACAAAGTTTAAAAAAAAAAAAAAATCTTCACCAAGGGACCCCATAAAACGCCTTTATTTATTTATTGTGCTCTATGTTGTCTATCCTGCATAATTCTATTTAGCATCTTATATGAATTACAGCTCATCTGCTTCAAATCTTTTAAAACATGGTTAAAATGAACTACAAAAATGGGAAAGATTTCTTTGGATTTATTCCAATCTCCCCTTCAAGCAGTGACCGCCATGTCGCATCATGAGTCTTTGTCAGAACCTTCCAAGTTACAGTAAAT
Source organism: Poecilia reticulata (assembly GCF_904066995.2). Taxonomy (NCBI): domain Eukaryota; kingdom Metazoa; phylum Chordata; class Actinopteri; order Cyprinodontiformes; family Poeciliidae; genus Poecilia; species Poecilia reticulata. The sequence goes on from NC_088838.1 coordinate 8,895,291, forward strand.
CCTTCCATTAGTCATCAGGCGCTCTTTGGACTGGATTTTAATCCAGCATTTCTTGTTATTTGGGTACTTTTCCCGGACCACACAAAGAGTTGCTTTCCTTCTCTCTTGCTGTTCTTTGAAGGTGTTCCATGGTCTCTCCGCCCTGCGGGAAAAGGTGCAGAGGTCCTTAACCACTACCTCAATATTCAAAGTAAAGACATGTTTGAACATTTTTGTTTGTGGGTTTCCCAAGAAAGGAAAAAAGTAAAGCTTATTGCTAAGGACAAAACAGGATTTCCCCATCTGTGGTCCTGATTCAGCTTTTCTCCGGTGTTTCAGACTACCTGTGCAGACCTGAGGATAATATCTACAGCGTCGACTTCACACGGTTCAAAATCAGAGACCTCGAAACCGGAACGGTTCTTTTTGAGATCGCCAAACCTCCAAACAGTGGTAAGTGGTGCATTCAATGGACCCACCATGGACATCTTGTTACTAATAAACGCTAGGTGCAAGTTACAACCAAACGTTTTGGAGTTGTTTTGAGGGGCTTTCATACAGAGTGAGCTGCATCTAGATGTGTCTCTGTGAGGACAACAAACAAAAAAACAGCAGTGTTCCCTGTTAAATACTGCATAAAAGTCTTTCAGTGTCTTATTTTTTTCCATCAATGAACTACAGACCCCTTTTGGTTTTTGTTTCTTTTTGGAGATGTACTTAGTTTTTGCACATAAAGTTTGTTATTTTCTTATGTTTTTTGGTCCATTATATGGTGAAATGTAGAACCTTAGATGAGAGAGTATACACCTTCCACAACTGTCCCTTAAATTCTAAGTGACAGCTTGACACCAATTAGTTCATAATTTTGAATCGGTTATTAAATAATTTCAGATTATTATTCAATCAGATAACAAAAAGATGGCATTCATTATTTGTGTGTATACTTTGTTGAACCACTTTTTGCTGCAGTTACACCAGATTTTTAAATACCTGCCGAATTTGGACATCTGGAGGTGCCCGTTTTTTATACGACAGCTAATTTTAATAAATTAATATGTTTTAATGTAATCAAGCTCTGGCTGAGTGTGTGGGGTTGTTGTCCTACTGGAAAGTGACCTCGTCCAGGTTGTCTCCCAGGGTTGCCCTGCATTTAACTCCGTCCTTCTTCCCCGTATACCTGACCAGTTCCACTCTGTGATGTGAACGATGTTTGCATGGCCTCAAGTGAATTCATTCTCTGCTTTAGGTCATGTGGAGAAAGACGAAGAGAGCGGGGATGCAGACTCCAGCACGGGGCGTTTCGTCAGATACCAGTTCACACCAGCCTTTCTAAAACTGCGCACTGTTGGGGCGACGTAAGTCCCTGGACTCTTGGCCTCCAACAGTCATCGTTACTCACCGCTTTCCGTACATGCTTAAATACGGGTCTCTGCTGTCTCTTTGTCCAACCACAGCGTTGAGTTTACAGTGGGCGACCGGCCCATCAACAGCTTCCGTATGATTGAGAGGCATTACTTCCAGGGACGGCTCCTCAAGAACTTCGACTTTGACTTCGGCTTCTGTATACCCAACAGCCGCAACACATGCGAACACATTTACGAGTTTCCACAGCTTCCCGAAGACCTGAGTGAGTTTACGTCCCATTGTCAGAAATACCAGATTGCCGCTCTTCCTCCAGTTACCCCCACGTTGACTCTCTTTGTGTTTCTTTTTCTCCTGTTTCAGTTTGCCAAATGGTGGAACACCCATATGAGACCAAATCAGACAGTTTTTATTTTGTGGATAACAAACTGATCATGCACAACAAGGCAGACTATGCCTACAACGGTGGGCTTTAAAACCTGAAAGAAGAAAGGGGTCCAGGATCTCTTAGTTGAGAAATGTCCTAGATTATACCCTTCTAAAACTTTTTCCAAAACAGGGTGTAGAAGTGTTTTTTTTTGTTGTTGTCGTTGTTGTTGTTGAAATTGTTAGAAACTGGACCAACTCTGCCTTACTACAAAAACACGGATCCATATGGAAGTACCTCGGGGAAGCTCAGCTTCGTGGACTCACAATAACTTTGCTCATGATTTCTGTATATCTGATAGAAGTGTTTGTTCTGTTGTGTGTTTTGGTTTGTCAGGCAGGTGTCACGTTACTGCTTGAACCCTTCGACCTTAAGAGTTCACACTGTCTCTGCTGGAAGGGGACGCTTCTGGTCGCAGATAGTTAGGAATGTAATTCAGTTAAACACTCATGTTTATTTAATTGACCCGTTTCTACTGACAATTGGATTTCCTGAGTGGGAAAAGCAAGCTTAATATGTCTCAAGCGTTTTTTATCCTACCGTTTGATGAAGAGATAGCATGAATTGTGTTGACTTTTTGTTATCAACTTGTGGTTTGAAATGCTCTGACTTATTTGAACTGTTTGTGTCTAATTAGGGATAATTTCTTTCTGACTCAGAGTAGATTAGAGTTTTTTTTTCTGGTAAGCTTTCATTCCATTTGAGAAAAAACATGAACTTCTCATGATTACGTTTCATGTCACCAAGTTTTCTTTTGTTCTATCAAAAACTGGCAGAATTGAAGAAGGTGAGATGGTGATAGACTACATTTCTGGTCACTCGCACATAATGCATCAATCACCGCTTAGTTTGCATGTTTAAATTCACTCTGATGTTTTTCTACCTATTTAGTTCCTTGAAATCCATCCTCCTGGTTCATTGAACAAGGAGGATACAAACCTTTCCATTAAAAACTCAAAGGGAACCGAGAAAGGACTGATGATGTACAGCTCAGTGCAGAAATGCTTAGACATCCCCTAAGTTTTTACTCAACATTTCTCCTCAGTTTGTACCTTAAAAGAGAAACATTTGTTTGTGCTTATTGTGAAACTAATGGTGGCCTTTTTAAAAATTAGGGTGCCTGTAAATCATTAGGGATGACAAACTAAACTCCCACCTGTAGAGCAGGGAAGTGCCTTAAAATTTGGTGTTAGTGCTTTTTAAGAAAAAAAAATTGTATAAGACTCGAACAATTCAGCAAGAATAATGGAAGTTACTTTCTTTTTATTATTTTCCACCAAAACCTTTTCTACTGCTGTCTTGTTCATGTAGTCGTCCATTTTTAGAATTTATTAAGGGATTATGAAGAAAGCCGCTAGTAGCTTCGTCCATGCGACGCCTTTAGCACCGTTTCATTCTCACACTTTGTGTCTGGCCCTTGGTGTGTGATGCGTTTAAGGTTTCTACACACAGAAGCGGCACTACTGTGGTTGCCGCGGAGACCTGTCCTGCTTTTTTTTGTCATCCAGTATGGGAGTTGTTGTTTTGCTCAAACGCATCAAGAAGTGCATGAGCACTCTCTGTTTTGATTGTGTTTCTGTAAACTGTTGCATAATATCCACTTTTTATATTCGATTAGTATTGTAATAAATAAAAGAAAGACAGACTGCAAGATGCATTCTCATTGGTGTCTAAATTCATAATTCTTAGACCGTAGTCAAAATTTCTTCTGTTTAGAAGACATTTTTAATCAATTCATAAGGTGCGTCTGCATATTTAGAATATTGGCAAAATGTTAATTTCATTCACAATGTGAAACTTATTTGGATTAATTACCCAAATAGTACTATATATTTTAAGCATATGCCACAGTTAATTTTGAGGAATATATTACAGCCAAAGACCATAGCTTAGTTTTTCAACAAATTGAAAATCATAAGTAAATAAATAGCATTTTTAGTACAGAAATCTCCATCTTCTAAAACACATTTCCTTGTATTAAACAGTACATTTGCTCATTACTTCGTCTGGCTCGTTTTGCATAAATGACTACATTAAAGGAGTACATCTACTATTGCTTATTTTTATCATTGAGAATGACACAAAACTCAATCACGTACCAGTTCCACATGGGAAAACTAGTTGAATTTACAAACTTGGATCTTTGGTGAGGTGGCTAACCACTTTAAGCAATTCAAGCTAATTAAAATGCATTTTTCTGCCTTTTGCGAATGGTTTGATAAGATTCACATCATCCGAAGCGTACTTCTGGTATCAACATGTTTCGGATCAAGCTTCCCATGTCGGATTTTAAAAATCATAGTTGGTATGAAACCTTCATCTATGCCATTTTAATGCAGACTTCATAGTGACGGTTCTGTTAATTCAATTAAAAGCAAAAAAAAGAAGTAAATTTAAGAGCGAAACTAAAATTCAAGTTTAAACACCATCAACTAATCGTGCAGTGTCAATTATTACAATTGAAAGAAATAGCAATATGGTGTTTAATTACTCTATTATTAGATAAACAATATCTTTTTGTTAGGGTTATACATTTCTCTTCTACATAAATCATAATAAAAGTGGCAGTCATTTCATTTTTGTGTGCAATGAAATAAGGGACTACATTACCCAGCATTCTCAGTTGAAAACAGAGAAACTCAAGCAGCACGTGGTGTTAACATGGCGTCCCGCGCCGAGAGGAGAGTTTCTAAGGACTCCAGCAGCAGTGACGACGAAGAGCTTAAAAAATGCCGGGAGGCCGTTTGGGAATGCCAAACATTTAAGGCAAAAGGTAAATGATGCTAGTATTTCGGTGCCATTTTTACATTTGCAACCGTTTTAGTAATTAATCCGGAATACACACACCTACAGAGCTAGGAGTTGTGTGTTCGTGTGAAATACGTTGGACGACTAATAATTTATAGTTCCCTAAATTTTCGTAAGTTTGACGGCCGCCGTGCACAGCAGGAGGCTGACTCTTCCGTTTCTCATTTCAGATGGGGTTGGCAGTGTTAAACAGGAGTCCAAGCGGTAAGTGTTGTCACATTTACTAATTTTACAGCAGTTAAACTTAATGGATTTTGTGCTGAGCTGAAGTGTTCCACATTAAATTAAAGAAAGTGTGAAAGTTAATTTTTTAACTTTACAGAGCCATATGGGAGGAAGTCTGAATCTGGGATGCATCATGCACCCGTCAGAGATATTGTGGTTGATCTCTGAATGTTGTAAAGCTCTGACCAACCGAGTAAAAAGAGACATCTTTATGATAAAAAATGTTTATTGCAAAACAACATTTCTTACTCCAAAACAGCCCAGGACGTGTGTCTAACACTTTAAACTGGTCAATTTCTAAATAATTTAAATGTAGATTAATGGTTTTTATACTATAATGTTATGGAGAAAATGGAAGTTTATGCATCTTGCAGCTACTTAATTAAAACTGAGGAGCAAAGTGTATAAATTTTGTTGTGCAACAGCGTTGTGGTTGCCGACCACGAGCATGACGGAAACGAGCTCCAGGTCACCCAAGGATTTCGGAAACATGTCGCTAGAAAGCTGGAGGATCTTCTGGATAGGTGGGGAAAGGTTGTAATTTATCGAAGAGGATCATTATTTCTTCAGGACTCCGATTTTTAAGCAGCATTTTTGTTCTTCAGTTGCATTTCAGAAACACAGCACATATCCTCAAAATGTCTGGAATCAAAATGTGATGATGGTCAAGATGAGGGTAAACGTCTGCTCTTTCATTAAGCAGATTCGCTATTAGAGGAACTGACTTCGCCTCTTTCAATGTTTTTTTTTGTTTTTTTGCAGGATTTCGTTTGTTTTCTACATCTGTCCCAGGACAGGAAGATGCTAAGCCTTCGTCACCAGCCAGGCGTCGACCTCCTCCCAGCTCAAGGTTTCTCTTTGTTTCCTGCTTCCCTTTTATTTCAAACACTTGATTTGGAGTTTTTCACCTTCCACAAAACATTCTACATTTCTCTGCTGCTTTGCAGTGACAGCGACAGCGAGATGGAAACCAGACTGAAAGAGGCAGCAGTGTCCATCAGTGACCTGTTACCTTCGTCCATGCGCTCATCTTCCTCAGCAGAGCCTGTCGGCCCAGAATCTGGAGCAAAAAAGAAGGTGCAAGAGGAAGAAGAGCATTGTGTCGTCAAGAAAAAGACAAAACGGAAAAAAGAAGAGAATAAGCAGGACTCTGTATCCTCTGCTCCTCACCAAGGCAATGGTGAGCAGGAACATTCTATAGTCAACACAAAACAAAAAAAGAAAAAGCGTAAAAGAAATACAGAAGAAACGGCTTTGAACTGAGTTTTTAATCTAGTGTTTACTCATTCGGGCTGTCTGTGTTTTGTGTTGAACTGATCAAGTGGTGTGGAGCACTCAATTACTTCTCAGATAACGCAAGGCATCTAGTCTGTTTATAAAATAACTTTACATCGGTTGTTGATGGTTATACATATTTTTTTAAAAACTTCATCAAAAGTGGAAAAAAAGCATTTAAGGAAAGCAAATTAAAAACAATGCAGGTAACATTTGTTTCATCTAAAGTTACAGTTTCTGAGAAAAAATATTTTAATAAAAATATACATTTTGGTGTTGATCTTGAGAGATATTTCTGCTATTTAAGATGTGATTTTTTTTTCTCTAATATCAGTTCTAGGTACTACTAAAAGCTGTGTCGAGTCAGTTTTTACTCTCAGACATCACTGGTTGCGGTCTCAAGGTTCTTCTCCCAGTGTTAGCTGTCCAGTGTTAGCTGTCCATCCCCACACCTCCTTAGTCCAGCTGACAGGGCAGAGCCACTACATAGCTAGGGAGGTGTTACTGGGCTGTGGACACCATTTGTGTAGGCATATAGGAGCCGATGTCTGTGGGTGAAGGTGAGAGGAGGTGAGACTGATGGCGTTCTGTCGTCTGGGAGGAAGGATACAGCTCAAGGCTCTCAGAAGAAGCTGTTCAGAAGAGTGATAAAGTCAGTTTAGACTCGGCTTAGAAGTTTCTGGCAAAATTAGTTTCTTCTACTCAGCCACCCATAGGAGCATCTGATTAGAAGACATGATTTGTTTTTATTTATACATTAAAAAAGAAGAAAAAAGCATGTCACAGATGATTTATATCATACTCAGTAATTAATGTGAAAAAAAAATCGGCAGTACAGAAATAAAACCCATTTTATAATGGTTTATTGCATCTTTCTGAAAAACAGAAGCAAGAGAAATGCTCTATGAGATTTAAATGGACATTAGTAGCTGATCATGAGTAAATATGACTGTGTGCATGAGCAGGATTTTAGGTAGTTTATTGGTCTGGAGCATGGAGGAGTATCCTTACACTGCCCAGAAGGATGGACGTCAACAATAGACTTGCTAACAATCACTTCTGCCAATAAGTCTGGAAAGAATTATGGGATAGTTTCCAAACAGTTCTGGTCAATTTTGTTTGAACCCTTCCTATTTCCAATTCATACCTGTGTGCGTCTTAATTTATTAAGACACACATATATAGTTAGCTATGTACCTAACACATACGTAGTTAGGTACTTTAATCAATTGTCACAGAGTAAACTTCTTTAAATTGTTGTCGAACGAAACCCCCTCCTGGGTGGGTAGGAATTTAGCATGGCCAACGGAAAACTTTCTTCAGCAAACCGTTCCCATTTTATATCCAAAAAAACGTGGTTACGACAAGACCAAAACTACAACAACATTTAAGAGAGCCTCACCCCAAGCTGATTTCCAAACACATTGGTGGCAGGGTGATGGTTTAGACTTGTATTGCACTATTAAGATCAGAGTTTTCCACTGCCAAATGAAACCATCTGTCTGACAACTAAAGCTTGGCAGAATTTGCGTTTACATTCATCTAACTGAATATCATTTCAGACCTAATCTTAGTCAGACTTGTAAGAGTTCGGCTTTCTGAACTGCTACTGTGGCCCCGCGAGCCAACAAATGATAAAATTGCCTTTTGTATTTTCAAAATCACTATTCATAGAGATTCTCTTAAATATATTTGGACAGTGAGTGGTGAGGCTTTGCTTGCTCTGGTGCTCTACCTGGTACAGGTGTGTGTGGCTGAAGGTGTAAAGAATCTTCCTGCAAAGGGGAATCCGTCTCTTCCTCAGGATCTGCTGTAAGGATCTATTCGAAACAAAGTTTAAGCTCGAGGTTTAAAATCTTACTGACGATCTACCAACCCAATAAAGTCATCAGAGGCGTACCTGTCGGACCGCAGCGAGGCTGGTCAGGGTCCCCAGACTGCTGCTGTCAGTGATGACCATGGCTTGAGACAGCAGGCTGGACGAATGGTACTGAGGCGACTCTGACTTGTTGTACACTGTCATGGGGAAGAGATGAATGAGTCTTTGCCTTCTGCATGACGTTAAACTGATATGCTGTTGAAGCCTTACTGTGACATGGCAGCTGTGTCATGGTTGCCATAAACGGACTGGCAGCCATGTGACCCTGAAGCTGCTGTTGTATTGCCTGCTGGTGGGGTGTGTGAAGCTGCTGCTGGAAGGAAATTGGCTGGAGAGTGGTGAAACCAGCCCCCATGTTGTTAATGACGGGGACAGTCTGCGACTGCGTAGGGGCCAAACCTGTGAAACATCGAGCATAGACCTCTTCGTATTGCTATATTTTCCATTCAAAAGTATGGAGAGTTAATCGAGGGACTGAGCTACCTATTAGAAGCGAGGACTCGCCCAGACTCATGACGCTGGGCACCGAGGCCATAATAAGGCTCTGTGAGGAGGCTGGAGACGCTGAAAGACTGTGCAGGGATGTCAGAGTGCTTACTGGGGGCAGTGGTCCACTGCCAGACACCTGCAGCCAGGGGGAAAGTATGGTCACAACAGTAGGGTTACTCAGAGTGGACTGGTGAAACACCAGGACAAACACTCACCAGCTTGGGGTTATGAGACTCAAGGAGTGTATGGCTGGGTTCTAGTTGCACAGGGCTGACCACGAGACGTCCCACACGGTCCCCTATGCTGCTTCTTGCTGTGTCACAGGAGATTTGGTGGCTGTACTTTACACCTGGGAAAGCAGTGCGAATCAGGTTTCAGGACAATATCCAGGCTGATTAGTTTACACGCATCAGTCTCAGAACCTGCACAGTCATGTCTACCAAAATCTGTGGTACTTGCAAGACCGCCTTAGTCGTAACCACTTAATTCCTAATCTCAGTTTACAGGAAATAGTCCTGGTTTTAACTTTATCTACAAAGAATAGAAACTGTAGGTTTGCTTAACCAATTGTGGCCTATTACCATGCTCAGGACTTGTTGGAAGGGTGGCATTAGAGGAGGAAGCTGACTGGCTGTTGAAAGATGTGTCAAGGGCCAACTTGTGACGAAAAGCCTCCTCTTTACGCCGGTTGGCAAACCAGTTGTACACCCTGACTTCAGTAACTAGGTTGGAACCCAGACCAGCAAGCTGGGAAGGGGACACCCCTCTCTGGAGGCACTCGGCTCTGAAAAATAAGAAATACACTTACAGATGAGTTAATAAATGAAAGATATGAACTGAAGTCATTGACTAAATAAACAAGAAGCAAATGCAACAATAACATCAGTGGTGCTTCATTTCCCAAAGAAATAGGATATTGTGAGATTCTCATATGTGGCATAACATCATGTGTGTTGGTCCCCTTTTGCTGCCAAAGCAGCTCTGACTTGTTGAGGTATGGCTTCCAGTAAACCCTTGAAGGTTTGCTTTCGTACTTAATACCAAGATCTTGACAGGCCATCTTAAGTCCTGAAAGTTGCAAAACTACATGGCTTGCACTTGTTTGTCCAGTACATCCTACTGATGATTGACTGGATTGAGAGGTGAAACATTTTTGAGGCGAACACAACAACTGAAGCTTCTCTAACTACTCCTGAAGGAATTTAGCTTTGTGGCGGCATGAGTTGTCTTGTTGAAAGACTGCACAGCCATCAGGTAATACTGTTCCAATTCAGATTAATATACAGTCAGTGCGCATAAATTATTTTTTTCCATCAGAAAGACCATTAAGTTATTTTGTTATGAGCAAGAGTGGCTCAGCTGTTGAATCCGATGAAAGGAACCAGCCTTTGCTGCCCACATGCATTTATGAGCCTGTTACCCCATGAGTCTGGTGAGCAAGCCAATATAGTTACTGCTTGTTCACTTATTTGACAATCTTTGATGGACACCAAGCCATATTTCTGGAGATACTCTGGCCCAATCTTCTATCCTTGACAATTCAACCCTTGTCAGACTCCCTCAAGTTCTTACTCATTCCCATTTTTATGTTAACATTTCAGCTTTGATGATAAAGTGTTCAGTTTTCTTCCTAACATACCCCATCCATTAAAAGGTGCCATGAAAAGGAATGAAGCAGTGTTATTCTCGTCATCCGTCTTTGACGATAATGTTTTGCCCTATCGCTGTATGTCTGCAAAAATAAAAAACGAATCATCTAAAATCTTGCCACACACACCTGTTGCATTCCTCTACCAGTCCCTCTCTTTCCTCCTTGCTGGGGTTCTTCTGACGTTCATAGGCATTGAAGAGGATCTGTAGGGATGCTGGGCCCCACTTGAACCTGTTCCTCCTTCCTTTCTTGGTGTCTTCTCCTTGTTCCTCCACCGGTGCCAGGCCATGTTTGGCGTTGGTAAATTCTAGATAAAAAAAAAAGTTTCTATTACCAATGTGTCTCCTTCTCCTAGGACTGCTGCTAGCTTTGGGTTAAAATCAAGCAGGGCTTGGTGCTTCTGTGCAGGTTTTGTACTCACGCTGGCTGATCTCGCACTGCTTCTTGACGTACCAGCTGTAGAGAGCAGCTCTCTTTTGGTTCTTCATGGGTGTGCCTTTGTTGAGGTGCTGGGAGAGATGGGACTGGTTGAGGCCTGTGGACTCTACCACCTCTCTCTGAGGTAGGTTGTGCTGCTGCATGTAGCTTTTCACCATTTTTGCAACCTGCCAGGGGTCCTCCCTGTTCAGTAGAGAGGGCAAAATACTTTACATCTCACCCAAACTCAAGTCCACACAGCTCCTGACTTTTGAAAGCATTTTGATTGCTGTAAATTATTGGGATTTTTTTGTCAATACCATTTGTATTCAGAAGTCATGACTTTTGGGTTCCAGGAAAAATCTGCTGGAATGTCTGCTGAAGTTGGAATCATATCATGTATGAGTTCGACTCCTGTGAGCAATCCAGTATAGCTGTAGAGCTACTAAAACTTGTGTTTACACATTTGTTGAATTGTGTCTTGTAAAATTAGTCACTTAGTTAAGAGGAGAAATCTATTGTTCAACGTGAATTTATGAGTTACACATAAAAAAACCCTGCTATCTGACAGCATTGCTAATGGTAATTGGTCTGGTCACAGAACATGACAAGCATGAAATCTAACTTCAACCATTTTATTTTTCTTTCCCAATGCTGTTTATTAAGTGGGAAGAGCTCCCACAAAATGACATTTAATATGAGATCTAACGTTTACCATTATTTTTTGGGCATTCCTCGTGTATTAGAAAGTTAGAGAATGCAGAAGGATATTTGAATGTTCCTCTTTGCTTATTTCTCTAGATCGTCCACTGATCTGGGCCCTCACTTTTTGTTTTTATATAATTCAGGTCTGAGATTGATTTGAGAATCAATTTTGGGCAGATTTTTCTGATGTGGGTACACAATTAGAAAAAAGAGAATTGATAACAAGACAGAGGGATGATGGAGGCTATATTTTGTAAAGTTGCATTTGAGGCTTCAACTCTTGGTTGTTAAAAATATCAGTTGTATCTAATGGAGTACAGAGATATGAATATTTCATGAAAATAAAACTTAACTAGTTACAGAGACTAATGTTTAAGTAGCTACCATACACAAGCTAATTCAATTGCTATAGTTTTACATTTTAATTCATTTCAACATTAACATTTCATAATAAAGCATTTCAACTTAGCAAGGGAACCTTTATTGCATTATCTCCCTACTCCTGTCCTATATTTTTGATTAAATATAAAATTCATTCCTTGTGCCTCAAAATATTTTCACAGTTCCAGTGAAAATATTGGCCCAGAGTTAGAAGAAATTGTCTTAACTTGCAGTTTGAAGCAACCAATCAGACGCCAGGCTCTCACTGACCCCGCCCACTGAGTTTGATAGGTGAAGTTGACAGTTTGGAACATGAAATTATTTATTAAATCATGAAATAACTGTTTTTACAGTAAAAATCATTACATTTAAATGATTTTGACTATAGTTAATTCTATATTCAATAAATTCTCTGTAGTTCCAGATTTATTAAATTAATTACACATTAAAAAAAATTCATGTTTTTTTTTGTAATTTGGCACTCTTCACTTCATGTTATTGTTAATGTTTGTAACTTTTACCTCCACAAATGCACATTTCTGTACAAATATACAGGTGATCAAAACGGGTTTGATTACATGCCCATGTGACCATCAGTACCAAACGCATATTGTTTCCATCGTTTTCTTAATTTGCTAAAAATTAGTTAGCCAAGTCCAAATAGTTTATTTACCTTTTTTTTTTTTCTTCTCCATAGAATGTGAGAATCACTACTAGTTTCTATAGAAGTGCTAAGCAGGTACAAGCAGTGAAAACATTGGACTTAATGTGTTTCCACACACAGGGAAGTTGCATAGAGGCCTATTGACAGAGAGAGATAAGAGAAAGCACACGGGAGCAAAGTCCACCCCTTTCGGATCACTGGAGGGGAAGAAACGTGTAAAAGGTTTATGAGGCCTAATTTAACGTTCGGACTCTGTCTGAAAGCTTGAAAATGCACGATACCTTAAAAGACTCCATTTGAAGCAGCAAATGTTCAAATACAAGTTCATTTAAATGAAGCATTAAATGAAAACCGTTTTAATGGCGGATGCTTTAACACGTTTTTATGTATGAAGTGTGTCTTTGAGGAATGCTTGTCTTTTTAATTTTCTAAATCTGCTCTTAAAGATGTGCTCCAAAATATTGCTTAAGCGTTATGCAAACACGGTCTCCTGTTACCAGCCCCACTCCATTAATCTTCACCTACCTGTATGCATGGAGCTTATTTATTAAGAAATGGCAAGGGAATAATGATGGGGGTGGGTAATTAGTAACTAGCAAAGGAGGAACCCTCTTTAAATTCGCCTCAGAAGCCAGATTGCAGAGAGAGAAACAGAGAAGCATGTGAAGGAGGGAGGATTTAGGAAAGAGAGGAGAACTGAAGTGAGGAATAATGTTTCAGACAGAAAAATAGTTTTGGCCAGAACATGAGGAAACAGACTCATTTGATGAGGTTCTAAATTTCCAAAATATTTAACCTAGTTTCTTTATGGCGGAAAAAATTGCTGTGTGCGCAAAGGCTTCAATGAGACATCAAGATGACCCTGCCGTTGCCATGGAATCTCCAGAAAACTTTGGGATGTACTCACTGCAGCAACCGGTCGACCTCGGCCCTCAGCTTGGACGCCTCTTCCGGAGGAAGCTTCTCCAGCTCTCGGAATATAGGCGGAGGGAAATCCATTTCTCCCTCCTCGGAGCTCTCTCCATCCACCTTGTCTCCGGCTCCAGCCCTGCTGCGCTCCAGCTCGCCCACGGCTTGGACTAGGACATCCCGGGACAGCCCGGATTCCAGCAGGGCCCAGATGAGCTGCTCCTGAAGGGCGGTCAGACGACTCGGCCTCGCCATGGCTGCCCTCGCCCTCTCCTCTCCCTCCATTGGTCTGGTGCCTTATCGTGCTGCTGCCTCACAAACAAACACTGCTCGCATGTGCTCTGTCGCATTCAAATAGCAGCCGGTCGGCCTGCGTTGGGCCTCATTCTTTTTTTTTCATACACGCTGCCCTTCGTCAAATGAAAACCCAGAGCGCTTTCATTTTTCTCCGCTGATTTTCCTCCCGATGCGTCCTCAGCTGCCTGGGTTTTGTTCTCCACCTGCTGTTTTCCTTTCAAAGGTCAATTTTTCTTTTTTTTTCTTTTTTTTTTTACCTACCTCCTTTTCACCCCCTCCTCCTTACGAGCGCCCTGTGAACTTTGTCCCCTCTCCCTCAGTCCCCAACAGTGACCAAAGTACAATTTAAGAACAATAATCAAACATGAGCAAAGTTGCATTTGCCGAGGCTTCTGACAAAAGCTGTCTGCCAAGTCAGGGAACTAGAACCAATAAATGAGAAGATGTGATTGCAGGTCACGTGAATTTCTTATTTTTAATGTAAAACTTGCTTTCAGGACAGATAATTTTTTTTATATTAGGGTTTTTTCCACAGTAAAGATTTTCCTCTTTTTATTTCAGAATGCCTGCATACCACACTTGATTATTTAGTGAACTTCTAGTGATTAAAAGTGCTGTAAGTTACTGTAGGTCAAGTACAGCTCGATGAGCAGCTTGTACCACTAGAGGGCGCTGTTGTGCCATATATGCAATGAATTGGCCCAGTTCTGTAGAAATGTATTTCAGTGACTCGGGTCTCTTCAAAACCAAACCAAAACAAAAACAAAACGTAAGATGTATATATCTGTTATTTTGGAATTATTTACTATAACATGTCTAAACTTGTATTGTTGAAAGAGGCACTCAAAACAAACTTTTCACTTCCAGGGACTGAAATCTTTGCCAATTCTTTTAAAAACAGCTCAATCTCAGTGAGATTTGGTGGAGAGTGCAAAACATCCATTTCAAAGCCTTGCTGCAGATTTTCTATTAGATTTCTGGACTATTCCAACACAATGTTTTTCCGGTTGCATGTTAAAATTAATCCTGCTGGGATTTTAAGCTTCTTTTGCAACCTCCAGCAGGTTTCCTTCTTGGATTCTCCTATATTTAGCTCTGTTTAGCTTCCCTGCGCCTGCTTGGGAAAAACATAGCCACAGCATGATGTTTCCACCACCATATTTCACCATTGGGAAGATGAGTTCAGGGTGAGGTGCGATGTAAAAAAAAAAAAAATCTACAGGTGATTTGTGAAGGCAAGGTTGTGTGAAATTTTAATTAGTGGTGTCAGAATAAGATGAGATTAAAACTGCATACCACACTTCAGATAGGCTCATACACTTTCTTTTAGAAGACCTATAAGTATTGGTCTTGGATGTATGCATCTAGCTTCCATTTTAAATAACAGCATAAAAAAAAGATCTGCTTCACAAACTATGTACACCACGGTATCTCAGAGTAGAGATGCATAAGACTTATACAGGTATTCATCAAGCACAGTGAGCAGGTTTGAACTTGCAGCATCAACAGGTGGTAGAAAACGCGTCGCTGTAACTAACCACAGATTTTTCCCTTTGCAGATTTGTTTCACCCCAATCCAGCTTGCCTTTGTCCTTAATCCATCTCTTGTTCTTTTTGTCAAAGAAAGTTGGCTGGAATTAGTTGTAGGGTAACTGTAAAGCAAACTAAATGGGCAAAATCCTTTGAGAGGTAATGTGCCCTCTTAGTTCCCCCCTCCTCTGCTCTCTTTTCAGTGTAAAACGCTCACTTTCTCCACCCCGATCGCATTATACCGTTCTCATGTTCAGCCTATCAGCACCTTTTTGTGTCCAGCTCTTGTTACCCCACCCCACCCTTGGGATGATGGCATTATACAGTATTTGGAAGGGTAACAGAGCTCCCTCTATCTCCCTGAGACATGCCACTGACCTGTAATTAAGACTCATTGTACTACCGAGAGGAAACTCCTCACGCAAACGGACAGAGGGCAGTGTGTGTGGACTTCCAACAGCTCAGATACTGCTGTGACTAATGCCACGCCACACAGCCAGGTTTTATCAAAAAGGAACACATGCGGCACACACTGGAGCGTGCTTTTTTTTTTTTGGTCCTCTCCGAAGAGAACTCAAAGCTGTGCTGATTGGTAATGAGACACAATCCGCACCCTGCCCATCTCTCATTAACAAACCATTGCTCACCACCTCTGTGTGTGTATGTGTGTGTTTCCATTGTGAACACCTCTCTCACTCCATCGCCGCTGGCCTGCCTTTTTTTTTTCTTTGCCCTCCCCTCTCTACCCCAACCCAACCTATTCAACCCCATTGATCATGCATGCAGAAACTTAACACACCCCTCAATTCCTGCCCAAATGGCCCCTTGTCCCACTTCCAGAGCTCCATCATCAGCTAGTAGACCTGCTTGCAGTCAGGACACTGACCGCGTCGTTCAATGAGGATGGAGCGCACTGTAAGTTACCATTGTGGGTGCACAATCTGTTCCTGTATTGTTCCTCTCTGTAATGAACGGCAGTGGTAACATACCCTTTAAAAAAAAAAAAAAAAAAAAAACACCTCCAAACTTCTTCGAACTCCAAGCCTCTTGTAAGGCAGCATTGAGTTTTACACCCACCTTAAGCCAAAGCTGTCATTCCCTTTGTCTGAGTTGGACGGGCTATTGATCGGCCTTAACATTAGTTACCAGGTCACATGTTGAGTCAGTGTTGAGAAGATTAGCGGGAGCTGGCTTTAGTAGCTACTAATTAAATGCTTAACCCTCAGCAATGAATGAGCACGCAGCACACAAGCCTTCTGTTGTCCCACACTGCGTAAACCAGTTTGCAATGTGGAGGCAGACAGCACAATAATGGACTCTGAAACACATCTACCCTTCTCAGAGCGTTAAACTGATGCAGCTAGACGGCCGTTAGAGCTTAAGCATCAGCTATTACACAAGTAAAAATCAAGGATATCATTGCATAAGTACATAATGAACTGTGAGGTGTATTTCAAGCTTTTCAGGTATGTTTCAAACTACGTGTTCATGCAGTCATGAGATTTTTCCTCTAAACTGTGAGCCGTTTCCCTTCCTGTTTCTGCAACATTAAAGACCACTTTCAAACAGGTGAGGACTCTATCATAAATCAGTTACTTTATCTCCAAATCATTTCTGATGACTCTTTATCTTAACTGAAGTGGATATTGGATCAAGGTGGTCAGCATTAGCAAGATAGTAACAGGAAGCCGTCTCTTCAAATTAATGGCCCAACTTACTTGATACAAGGCTTCCTGTAAAACATCAATGTTACGTTTATAGAGAGATAGATTTCTTTCATTTATTATCCACATGCAAATTTTGTATTATGTTTTTAGTTTACCTGCCCAATTGCACATTTTTTTGGACCAGAGTATACAAAGCAATAAAAATACTGCAGAATATATTTATGTTGAAATTTTGCTCTTATACTGCATTCTTTTTTTAAATACTTTTTATGTTGGTGTGATGCTACAGACTGGCGACCTGTCCAGGGTGACTCAGCCTCTCACCTGGAACGTTAGCTGGAGATAGGCACCAGCACAACCTCTCTACCCCACTAAGGGACAAGGGTGTATAGAAGATGGATGGATGGCTGGACGGATGTTGGTGTGAACACACTTTGATCGCCTTCCACTTTGTTGCTTTTGCACCTCTCTGTGACACAATAAAGACATGTCTATTATTTCAGCAGGAAAAGGAATAAGTGTGGCTTTTAAGTTTTTGTATAAATGCAAGTAGGTCATCGAATGTTTGTTTAAATTTTCTATCTCCTGGCAACATTTGACGAAAACGGGATGCTTGCCATTCTTTTTGTTTCCATGAGTGCAGACAGGGCGCAACTGAGGTTTATGCAGACACAGTATATGCGCACACAAACAGATGTAAAATATAGAAAATGTGGACAAAAATTTTTTCGCCATCACTTTGGCGCCCCCTCTAGTGTAGCGCCCCTTGTCGCATAATATTAGATTCCAGAGGTGGGTAGAATACCCCAAAATTGTACTGAAGTAAGACAAGCACTACTTTAACACATTTTTACTCAAATAAAAGTAAAAAGTAGCCATCCAAAAATTACTTGAGTAAGAATAAAAAAGTATTTGGTAAAAAGGCATACTCACGCACGTAACTAATCAAAATATCAATCATTTAATATTTAAAAATTACTTCCCTCAGACGGAACAAGATACAAAGTTATGTTAAACTTTGGTAGCTTAAGGATAAAAAAATAAAATAATTCGTATAAAATAACTAAATCATGGAATATATGTTATATTCCAAATCAATTTCTTTCATTATAAAAGTTTTGCAACTTTAACAAAAACTTCACGTGCATGTCTGTGTCAGGTGAATTTTGGTTTAAAATTAGCTAGTTTTTTTATTCAGTGAAGTTACTCACAGTGAGTAGAGCAGTGTTTCCCAACCCTGGTCCTCAAGGCACAAGGCACACTGACCTGCATGTTTTAGATGTTCCCCTGCTTCAGCACACATTATTTCAATTGATGGCTGATTAACAGGGGTTTGCTGAATTGCAGTCATCTGAATGGGGTGTGTTGAAGCAGGGGAACATCGAAAACATGCAGGTCAGTGTGCCTTGAGGACCAGGGTTGGGAAACACTGAGGTAGAGTATCCAGACATTTTACTCAAATAAGAGCGATACTTCATAACAAAATTATGCAAGTAAAAAGTACGGTGTAGTAAAACCTAAAGGTTTTTTTTTTTTTTTTTTTTTACCAACTGGAGGTATTATTGACATGTAGGTCTTGTGAGGAGTGACTAATTTTTTCATCTAAAGCTGTAAAATGTCATAATTCTCCATAAAATAAAGCAGCTGAGCTGAATAGAAACATTGTAAGTTGTAAGACTTTTCCAACTTTGCTTTTTCTTTGAAAAGGGTAACCGGAAGTGACATGGTTAGTTCCGTCTAACTTGACGCCGGAGCCTCGTACCTCGTCGGCAGCGGTGGTGGGATGAGAGAGGGACCGCAGCGGGGACTGAGTGAAGGAGGTGGAGTCTGTCCCAGCCTGCATCTGGCCCGCTCCCCTCTCTGTCACCCCGGGCCAAACCCGCCCAGCTCCTCTCACTCGCTCTCCGCCTGTCCTCCCGCACGGCTCGGCCCGGACACACACACACACACCCACCCACCCACCCACACAGGCAGGCTCACACACACCGAGAGGACTCGGAATGGACACGGAAGGGAGCCAGAGCAGCCTGTCCGCCGCGGACTCCCCCCACGACCCCTGGTAACGGAGAAAAAAACCCAACAACACAAAAACAAAACCCGACAACTTTGTTTTTCAAAGTTTCTGAAAACAAGCCGGGCTTTCTGTGAGAGCTCTGAGGTGCGGAGTTAGACTTGCACACCTCCACACAGAGAGGCTTCATGCTAAAATGAGATGTTTCTCTCTGAAAACCCATCTGCAGCCCTCTGAAAAAGCCCAGCAACAACTTTGTCAGCGCTGTGAAAGTAGCAGCAGCGCTCTGTGCTCTCTGAATGCTGCTTTGTTGATTCCGTTAATCTGCATATTTTCTCACTTTTTCCACAGCAAAATGTTCATAGGTGGACTCAGCTGGCAAACTACTCAAGGTAAATCTTTTTCCACCTCCATGTTTGCTCAAAAGTCACTGTGATTTCAGTTTTGTTTTTTGTTTTTTTTTGTTACTGCGCAGGTTTGATTAAATCAATGCAGTGTATTTTTGTTTTTGAAAGCGGGACGTGCTTATAGTTGCGTTTACAATGAATTTCATATTTTCTGTTGAATGAATGCTCCCATTCAGAGTTAGCAAAGGCTGCATGATTCATAAAGCTCATTGAAAAGTTTTATTTAAAGCAGAGATGCACCGATTACTCGGCTGGAAACTGGAATCAGCCATTGTTTCCTTGAACAGCTCTGACTGGTAATTATCGTATCAAATTCTAAAAATATATATAATTTATTTCCCTTTTTAATAAATGCACAAAAACTAAGCTCTCCCGCTATATTCAGTCTATAAATGCTTTAACCAAAAGCTTTGATAACATTTGGGGGTTTAATAAAATGTGGTTTTATTACTGGTGATTTTTAATTTAGTGTGTCAAAGTTAAGAAATTCTACTTTTTTTGGCCTATAAACTACAGGCACATTTTTGAGTTTATTTAAAAATCAAATGAGAGCTAAGGATGGATGCCTTGATTCATGAATGGAAATAACTTTAAAAATGCTACCATTTTCCATTGAAACGCATTTTCTCTTACATGTGTTGTATATAAAAAAATTGTAAGTAATCACTAATGAATTTGGCCGCTCAGATCTGGGAATAGGTGGAAAAATCAACAGTTGTTATTGGCCCAGGAAACTGTGATCGGTGCACCTCCTGCTGAGGAAATATGCTTTGATTCATAACTTAAGATAATCTAGTAACTTCTTTCATTTTCCGATGGATTCGAAACTGCTACATCTCTAAGGTCACATATATTTATGTGTTTTTGCTTTTATGAAAATAAGAGACTTGGCAGGTCAGACTTGAAAGAAAAAGAAACAAAACAAATCAGAAATTTGTATCAGCCGGATACCGGGGATTATTGCATCTGCAGCTCGAGAGCAATCCGATCAGGAAGCATACGAGGGCTCGAGAGATGTACGACTCTCTCTTCCGAATTCTCCAAACTTCTCCTCCTACTTGTTGACCTCATTCGCAGCATGTCTGCTCCTTCCCAAACTCGTCTCGTTTCTGTTTCTGTCTCAGAGGGCCTGAAGGAGTACTTCTGCAAGTACGGCGAGGTGAAAGAGTGTATGGTGATGCGAGATCCGGTTACTAAGCGTTCGAGGTGAGGGAGCCGCCGTGAGCCCCGGCTTCAACCCGCCAAAAGAGCTGAAAGTTTATCTGACCCACCCCCCCGCCGCTCGATTCCTCTCTGCTCATAAACGCACCATCAGACATCCACGTCGGGTCCCTGCGTCAGTAACGGCTTTCTTCCCTCCGTGATGTCTGCAGGGGTTTCGGATTTGTCACCTTCGTCGATCAGGCCGGCGTGGACAAAGTTTTGGCCCAAAGCAGACATGAGCTGGACTCCAAAACAGTGAGTTCTCTGTGTGTTTCCTTCCCAGCACTGGCTAATCCCATGGCTCAATGTTTGATTAGTGGATTTTTCCAGTAATCTTCCTGAAAGGTGCAACTTTTCCTACAATATTAGTGTGTTTACTGTGGGCTTCCAGTGTTCTGATGAGGGTTTTTTTGTTGTTTTTTTTCTCGTCCTCCTGTGCCATTAATACACAGTCCGGGTCCCATGCTTGCATCTGCTGCCGCACCTCAGATGGGAGCACTTTACATGATAAAGTCATTAGCCGACACATGGGAGAAAGTGCTCTCTCGTCTCTCTTCTGCCAAACAAGGCAAGAAAATGTCACCCAGTGTCAATTTCCATAGAAACGAGGGAACCGGGACAGGATTGCATTCTCTGCCAGTCTTTGATTTTGAGCCTCTCAGAACACTGTACCAAGACTTGTGTTTTTTTTTTTTTCTCCTTTCCTGTCCCCAAGGGGTGGAATTGGCCTAACAAAAAGTTTCTCAATGGAACAAGTGAATGCAACCTGAAACCATCAAGGTGTGAAAGCAGCGACAATCAAAACTCCTGCGAGCTTCCCGTTGATCTCAGCCGGAGTAAAGCTGCGAGTTTAGCAATGGAAGGGGGGGGAAAGTCACCACGGCTCATTCAGGGCTCTTTTCAACCCGCACAAACTGCAACTTAAAATGTATTAATGGACTGTGCTGCGGACTGATTGTGTGTGTGTGTGTGTGTGTGTGTGTGTGTGTGTGTGTGTGTGTGTGTGTGTCTTTTTTGTCAGTAATGAATGTGGGCTGGCCTGGGAACAATGTGGCCTGTTGGTCACCATAGGGACCACAGCCCCCGCCTCCCTGCCTGAGTTGGGAGTGGTGATTGGTGGTGGGTTGGTCACTGTATTGAAATGAGCGCAGGCTATTTTCTGCTTTTCCCTTTTGTGCTTTGGGCGACTCACCTTCACGAGTCTTTGGGAGATAAGTGCGAGCCACAAGAGAAGGCGACGGTGGCAAACTTAACAAAAGACGAGCGATTGTGTCTGTCGAGTTTAAAAGTGAGGGGAGCGGAAGCCGTTTGATTGAGAGCTCTGACTGATTCTAGCTGCTAAGTATTACTTTAGTGTCTCTTGTAGGCGCGACAGCTCTGACAAGTAGTGCCATCATGTTTGGACGCCACTAACTCACCACGGGGCTCATTACCATAGCGATGCCCCCACCTCCTCCTCTCGCTCCCACTTCCAGTTGAAGAACAGCTCTGTCACCAAAGACAAAAGATACCAATACGCATGATTTACAGTCGTTTCTTGGGAACTGGGAACTGAGTCCCTGAACACTGGAGGCCATGCTGCTGAAAGTTTATCCTCTCACCATGTTGAGTTAAATCACAAAGATGCAACAAAAACTTCCATCTCTGTGCCAGGACTTCTCCCACCTGTAGTGTTTTTATACTTCTTGTACTTTTCCACATTTTGGTGCATGACGATCACAAACTTCAGTGTAATTCATTGGAACTTTATATATTAGACGTCAAAGTGTGACCTAAAAGCGCATCTGCTAAGTTAGTAATTGATGTCAATGGGCAAGTTTTACTTTTTCTTTTTCTTTTTTTTTTTTTTTTTTTTTTCAGAGAAAAAGTGATTCTATATTCAGTTGTTGTTGCTGAAAATAAATTAAAAAAATTCTACAAAGAAAATAATCCACCCAAATAATTTGGGAACTTTCATTCAAGACATTGTTAAAATGTTGGATCAATTATTTATTGCTCCTTTTCCATAAAAAAATGATTTGTGGTTCAATACATTAGCATATTTCATGTTTAGTTTATTGTTGAGCAGGTAAAAATGAAACTTTTTTTTTTTTTTAAATTGGTTCTGTGTTTTTACAGTAAAGGCAGCAACACAAATGCATGTACCAAAACATTTGGACACCATTGTTTTGTCCCAACACATCATAGTGCATAAATGTGTAATTAAAGAAAAACGATGCATGTTATTTCATTTTTATGTGTGTGGAAAAACATTCCTATTTAAAATACGATGCCACATACTTAAAGAAGTGAGGTTTATGTCACTAACCTGCATATAGAGACTTCATTCAGTTACCGATATTAATTGATGCTCTGGTGGAAAAAGTAGTGGAGAAAATGCTAACAATAACATCTTGGTCTTTTTTTAAATTTATTTATTTTTTTTTACATTAGCTCGAATTTATCGTGACGACGATAAATCAAAAATCTCATCACGACAAGAAATTTATCACTATAAACGATAACTGCCCAATCGAGCTCCTAGTGAGGATGGCGAGATGGCGGAAAGTTTTAGTTTCATCTGAGCAGGACAACCTTTTTCACCCAAATAACTAGTTTTGTTTGGATGTATTGGAGCTACAGGGTCTTTATTTAGTTTTTATTTGTAAGGAAATGCATAAATTTACCGTGTGCGTTGGTCTGTTGCACACAATTCCAACAAAGTTTGTGGTTATAACCTGACAAAATGTGGGGAAAAAAAAAGTGTGAACGCTTTGTGTTTCAAGTGTGCCGGGAGGTCTGTAGTGGCCTCCGTTAGCAGGGCGAGGAGAAGGCTCAGTGATCAATCACAGGGGTTGGATGGTGAGTAGAGTAGGTCTTTTTAGACTGCTCGCCCTGCGCTGCCCCCCACCACACCGCCATGCAGGCAGGTTATCCTGTTAGGGAGGAGAGAGAGAAGTTCTCCAGTGGCAACAGAAAGAATGTGCCACGCTGTGACCGAGTGAACCACTCCGGCACTGGAATTAAAAGAGCTTTGCACAGCCGCGAGGCTAAAGCGCAAGTACAGTGCTGCACAGGAATTTATTGGGGCTTATTGTGTTGGAGGACAGATGCGGACCGGTTCTGACCAGTGTGCTATATGGCGGGCTAGGTCTGCTGTGATTTATGCAACTAATGCGCAGCTTGTTGCCCTTTCGGGAGGTTTGGTGAGGGGTGTCCTTGCAGCTTCCCGCTGTTTGTAAAGTCAGAGACGACCGTTGCAGAGTTAAACCTTTGTAGGACAAAGTTTCCTGCGCAGTTAAGAGTTTAGCACAAAGACGCATCAGTGTCTCTGTAACAACCAACCCCCCAGTCTGTTCCCATACCGAGCTGAGCAGGGAAAAAAAAAGTGCTGCTAGTGGGGGTGGATGAGTGGGATGACCCCATCTGTGATTACTATAGCTCTCCTCACTAATAGGATTGGAGTCATCAAGCTCGAGTTGTTCCTCCGAGATGTTGAGTGCTGTTGCCCAATCGGCAGGTTGCGCAGAGTGTGTTCCCAGCCCGGGCTGTGGCAGGCGACACCGTGGGCCAACTGTTGCGTATAGCCGGGATGTAGCCTGTCAGAGGGGATTGCCCTGATTTTATAAACCTCTCTTGGACTTAGCTTCAGCTCCTGCTCTGCTACCTTGCCACACAGGTTTAAACGCAGTGAGGTCTTTGTGACGTTATGCTGTAAACGTTTAATTTCGGTAAAACTTCTATTTACTTCAGGAACAAAACACTACTGAAAAAAATGGAGGGGAAATGATGCTGCTTCCCCCCATTCCCCAATTTCCTTTTAGCAAGTGTACTGCAACTGTTTTGTTATGCGTATCTGGAAAACAACGTTTCTTTTTTTTATTCTGCCCATTCTCGTATGTAAAATTATCATCTGTAAACACAAACTCTGAGTTGAATTTAGGTCTGGACTTTGACTAGGCCATTACAACCCTTTTATCTAAAACAGGGGTGTCCAAACTGTGGCTAGGGGGCCATTGGTGGCCCCTTGAAATAATTTTGATGATCGCTCCCCACCCAACCCTTCCCCTCAACCACAAATCAAGAACGGCAAAAATTTGGTCAACGAAATGAAAAACAACTTATGACCACCAAAGATTTTATTTTATTTTTTTTGCAAGGCCTTTATGTTTTGGATCTTCAAGGGTTAATGGATTTTAGGCCTGAGATGATTAATCAGATTGATTATTGAAATAACTTCATAATCGATGAATCATTAACTGAAGTGAACTAACTATGAAAAAGGACATTTCCTAAAGCGACAGACTCAGAGCAGTAATTAAACCAAAACTGTACAAAAATATGCAGTTTGCATTTCAGATGAAAAATCTATATGTAAAAATATTCATCCTTTGCTTCAAATGGTCAAGAGTTCACTCAATGCACACTGTTACTACAATTAGGCAATAAAATGTTTTTTTTTTTAAATTACATTTAATTTGTTTTATTTTCATTTCATGTGTTTTTAGTAGTTAATAAAAATAAGCTTAAATTGTTAAATGAATCATAAACTTAAAATTTTAAATGTACTGAATTTTGTGGTTTGATTTAACCGGTTTTGGCCACAGGGGCAAAACGTTTGGACACATCTGGCCTAACTCTTTCCGCCATAGCCTTTGTTGGAGGTTTACGTTCCTTGTAGAAGGCGAGTCTGAAGTCATTAGCAGCTTCTAACAGGTTTTCTTCCAGGATTAACCTGCATTTAGCTCCATCAACTCTGATCAGCATCCCTTTGCATGCTTGCATAATGCTACCGCCACATTTTCACTGTGGGAATAGTTCGTTCAAGGTTTTTTTATTTTTTTATTTTTTTCCAAACATAGCATTTTACTTGTGGGCCCAAAGAAAATTCTGTTTTGGGTCTTTGACCAAAACCTTGCTTTAAGCTTGTCCATAACCTTCTGCTGGGTTCCTTGGTCTTCATGATGCTTTTTGTTCTCCAACAAACCTTTGAGGCCTTCACAGAAAAGCCACATTTAATCTTATTACTCAGATTAACTCACTCACGGATGGATTCTGCTTCATAATAAGTGGCTTCTGAAGGCAATGATTTTCTTTTTGTAGTTGTATCAGCATAAAAGTTGTGAATATCAATGCATTCAACATGTTTTTATTTTATTCAGTGATTATTTATGTGCCATATATATAATCCCAATAAAATGTACAAACGATTGGCGACAGACGATACATTGTGGAAACTTTCAAGTATTCAAGTAGTTGAATATGTTTTGTTTATTTTTCTGAAGTAGCTATCTTTTGTAAAAATGTTTTCTACATATTAAAATGTTGATAATGTCACAGATGATTAATGAAAACAGTCAAGCACCTCTGCTGTGTGGTCCCACTGCAATCTGCAGAAATACACCACTCCCAGTCAGAAACAACAACTCGGAGCATTACTGACAAATCTTTGTGCTGTCAATCATGCTCTTGTACGTGCTGCTCACAATTTCCAGTTTACTGTAGCTGTTTATCCGACGTTATTCGTGACCATGCTAACCAGCCTTATCATTCCCAGTGTAGGGAAGGGTGTAGGGAAGGAGATCTAGAATAACAAAGAGCAACGGTGAGGGTGTGAGCAGGCCATTTATCAACATGATTGACAATGTTAGAACCCTCCTCCTTGCTCTGATTGGTTATTTCTGCAGATGGCAGTAGAAAAACGGGGAGGAAACGGGGTTGGTTACCTCAGTAATTTTCATATTATACTATCAGGACATAGTGACGGCTTTAACAAATACACAAAAACATATTTTCAAGAACAAAGCAAGTTGATGTTAATTGTTTGCATGCAAACATTGTTGGTAAGTACAAATGCAGATGATCATAAGGGTCAAATGTGGCTCTAAACTAGACAGATATGCAGACAGACATCTTTTTTTTTTTTTCCTCTACACAACAAACTGATATCCTTCAGGAGTTTATTGTATCTGTTTCATGTCCACCATTATCCCCAGCCCTCGGATGTGTTGTGCGCTGCCACCTGTTTGACTTCTGTTTGTGTGTGTGTGTGTGTGTGTGCAAACAGGATTGTTGGACATCAGGAAGGGTTGGTGACCGGAGGTGACTATCAGACTAGTCTAGACACCAATAGAGACTAAACAGTAGACTCTGCAACTGATCCTAAAGTAATTAGCATTTAGTGGTTTTCACTCTGCTGTCTAGAACAGAAGTAAGAAAAGAGAAAATCATTTGTTTTTCTTTGACAACTCGCGGTGTCGTCAGCTCTGGTTAGAAGCATCACCGATGCCCCTCACTCTGGTAAACGCATGCGGTTTACCATAGAGGCTCTAGCAGTCTGTTGTAGTTCAACTCTACCCTCTTCATGGTTAAGGACTAATCATAGCACTGTACTGTACCGTCTGTTAGTGTAACAGCAGTACAGTGTGGCGTAGTCTAGTTGTTCTCTAGCTCTATTAGACCAGCATAGACTAATATAGAGGTCTCAAATTTCAGTTTTACAGACTGTCTGTGATTGCATCTTCATGGCATGGTGTGGTTTTCTCTCCAATCAGTGGGCCTCTCCACTGCTTGTTGTGACTTTAAGATTGAAATGTTTAGATAAGTGACACAAAAACTAAAGCTGGAATATGCAACTTTTATAAAAAAAAAATAAAAAAAAACATTACATATTTACTAAAAATTTCCTTTTGTTTTGATGGTATAATATGAGACAGATGATCTCCTCCCAGTTCTACTAATGCCGTCTAAAGAAATGTGCCGCTCTCGGTCAGGAACAACCAATCGGAACCAGGAGGAAGATAGCGCTGTCAATCAATCTCGTGTACACTCTCTGTTAAAGGAGGATAAACAACTCGCTGTTACAGGAAAGCTGTTTATCTGCCATCATTGGTGGACATGCTAACTAGCCTTAGCATTTACGACAGGCTCTGCTGATGAGGAAAAATTGTAGCGTAGCAGGCAGCAAGGGGTAAGCTGGTTGACAGCGCTAAGTCCCTCCTCCTGGCTATGATTGGTTGTTTCTGACTGCGCTGTGTATTTCTGTAGTTAGCATTGGGAGAAGCCAGAGGAGCTTGATTCTTTCACAGATTATCTATCTCATACTATACTCTCACGACATGTTGACAGTTTTAACAAATATGTTAAAAAAAATATGTATTTTTATAAAAGTTGCATACTGCAGCTTTAATTGTCCACTCTTCTGGGAGTGACGAGTAGGAACTACAAGACAGAGGAGGATTCGGATCCCCTGGAAAAAGAGCAGAATGATCAACGATAATGTTTTGCGAAAAATCGAACAAACCCCAAAACTTGGTCGCTCTACCGTCGTCGTGGCGTGATTGGCAGCTCCTGTCTTTTCCTCCCAGCCCCCTCCCTCTGACACGCTTTGGGCCCTCCTCGCCGAGGAGGTGAGGCGCGTTTGTGTTTGTGGCGCCCATGTGAGATTCCATGAGATCACATGTCACACGGTGGCGATGAGAGAGGCCGACGTTCCCAGGCAATCCACCTGAGCGCCCGCATGTGTGCACAAATTCTCCTGAATTATGAAAAGGGAAAATTAACATGTGCAGACTTAATGAAACAAACAATCTCAGGTTTCATTATCCGTTTTGAATTATTTATAAAATAAATAAATAGAAACACATTCCAGGAATTTATAAACAAAAACTTTATTTCACGCATTTTATAATTTTCACAATAATTTAAGATGTCTCTTTTGAATTGAACTGCTTGGAAGTTTGCATTAAAAAAATCTTTACTAAGCCCTAAAATAAACTCTGTGCTAATTTTCTTATGTTATGGTGCATTTTACGATGATGGAGGGAGAAAAGATTAAAGACAAAAACAAAACAAATCACAAATGACTTCAGATCCATAATCACTTCAAATTAAGAAGAGGTTCGTACTATTCACATGTTTTCAGTCATTAACAATGTGCTTCAAAGGGGCATTAACCACATACATGTTTCTATTTATGTGTCAGAAAGCACTACTTTGACAGGAGTTACTCTCTTTAATATGTCGACAAAATGCTTCAGTCGTTTGCTTTGTTCTTGAGGTGAGAACTCAGAATTAACCAGACTTTTTTCAGAAAAGATTCCCAACAGCTTAATTTATTTAAATGAGCTTAAATGCTCTAAATCAAGATCCACTCAAGGTGTCGTTTTTAATGGCGTGCATTATGAGTCCAAAAAAATCAGGTGCTGTTCACCAAAGACGACGCGGGAGTTAAAACAAAGGGAAAAGACGGATTACAATTTTATTTCGAACCATTTAAAGAAGGGAATGTTCTGATGCCAGAGGTTTCTGTATCATGGGCCGTCGTTAAGCAGTTCCCTGTTTTTCTGTATCTTCTCCAACAGATCGACCCAAAGGTGGCGTTCCCTCGGAGAGCTCAGCCCAAGGTGAGTTGAAATGTCTCCTCCTGTTGCAAATTGTTTCCAGCTGGTTTGTGTGTGTTGAGTATTTCAAGTATCTTACGAGAGCTAATGCGGCATAATCTGACCAACACGAGCACCGCTGCCATCGCACAACAGTTTATCTGGGCAAAAACCTTCTCAACTCCGGTTTTAAATGCTCATCTGTAATCTTTTCTGTTCATGGCAACTATTTCTTCTTAATTGTAACTTGTAATTTTGTAATTTCGTAATCGAGCAGAAACTATGTCAGACGTGATCTTTTTGGTTATTTGACTGTTTTTGAGTTTACAGTGATGGAAACAGGAATGGAATCACAGCTCAACTTGAGTTATAAATTAGCTATAAAGTAAGCTGACATTTGTCAAAACTTTAAAACAGTAAAAATTTAACATTTTTGTTGTTCACTCTGTGGTTTTATTAACGTATAAAATGGTGGAAAGTTGCCACATCCAGCAATAAAAATGTTCAGTAACATTGTTATGAAGTCAAGAACATTTGAGGTGAACATTTAAAAAAAATATTTCAATAATGTTTGTCAGCAACTCGCCCTGTTAGCACAGTTAGCATTGCTAAACGCAACAGACTATTTTCTAGCATGTAAATATTTATACTTTGCGTCAAGTTGCCAACATTTCCAGATCCTATACACGGATTGACAGATGGAGATTTAAATATAATATAGTAACTTCCTTAGCCTTCCTGTTTCTGCTGAAGGTGAAACTCCTCGTTCATCTTCGGTAGAGTGTTGGGTGTATATATAGAGGGCTCTGTTCAGTTAATATTCCTGCAGCAATCATCCAAAAGTTTTGTTTACATAAAACTCATCTTTCATTAAACTATCCAACAGCAGGTGCCACTGAGTGGCAGACTCCTCTGTCTCTGTAGCCAACAGATCCACCAGCATGTTTCAACTTTATGTCACCTGGATTTTACTCATCAAATGTGCAACAATTTTTGGGCTTTAAATCAAAACATTCCAGATTAAAAAATCAGCCAAAAACTGACCTGCTAATGTTCAGTCCAACATGGGAATGTAGGTTGGTGTCTTACACGTAAAGCAACTCAAAGAAAAGTGACACTTTCAAAGTTGTTGCTGCAATGTTTGTCACATCTCTGGTTTCTATCTTATTAAAATGTTGTTGTTGTTTTTTAATCAAATAAGTGCAAACAACAATCTTGGCAATATAGTTTTCTCTTCTACATTTTTTGAATTGTTGGCTTGTTTAGTCAGTCTTTTATAAAAGAATACAGAACTCTTTGGTCTTGCTACCCGTAAGTTTTAATTTGATAAATTAAAGCAAAAGAGAGTTTATTTCTGAGATCCGTTCACATAGAAGGAACTCCATGTTGTCCCATTTCAGGCTGCATATTTTGCATGTTTTACAGACTACCAAAATATCCAAGTCCAGCACAGAGTCCAATAAAACATTCTTAGAAAGTGTTCCTATGCTGTCTGAAAAAGTTTATAATTTTGGAAGTCTTAATAAAAAAAATTGAAACCCAAATGTGGAAAAAGTTATGAGTTTTCCTATTCTATTGGTAAAATATACTTTTTTTCTGTTTTTATTTTTAAAGATTAAAAAAATATACTTTCAAGAGCTGAAACTTGGTTCAAAGAGGCGGAATAACTATTAAAAAAGCTGACAACTGTGAAAGTCTTGTCAAGTTTCTATTCAAATGTCTCGTATCATTCTGTCGCGGCACGGTGACAGCTTTAACAAATGTGGAACAAAACATTTTTGTTTAATGTTAGAAAAACTACCAGATGTATGGAAGTATATGCAGTCTCAAAATGAAATATGCAAATTTATGTAGAAATCCATGTACGTTTAACAAGCCTAACTTGTGATTTGTTCCTTTTCTTTTCAGCTGGTGACTCGAACCAAGAAGATCTTTGTGGGCGGCCTGTCAGTGAACACAACCATTGAAGACGTGAAGCAATACTTTGATCAGTTTGGCAAGGTGAGTGACATTTATTTATTTTTTTTAGAGATCTTGAAAGCCGTGGTTGTTTGAAATACAAAAAAAAAAAATTCCAAGTGTTTCTATGTGGCATCAGCACAGAAACAAATCAACAGCTTAGAAAGTCGAAGCACATCACAGCAATTTGGCAGTTCGCTCTGAGAAAAACTTCACTTCGAGTCAAGCAGGTGCCTGGAGAGGAAAGAGTTACTGCGAGGACGAGGAGGGCGCGAAAGGATGGGGAAAGGAAGAAATAATGAGGCGACGGGCAAACTTAGGGGTGGGCGGGGGGCAGAGGGGGCTGAAAGAGGTAGCAGCAGAGGGAGTTGGGTGGGGGGGGGGTGGGGGGCTTGGAAAGTTTTGTACAGAGCGTGTGGTGATGGTGAAGAAGAAGTGGGGGGATTATCAGAATCTGAATTAATCTGATGTAACAGCTGCTACTACCCACAACCCCCTTCTGGCCCGTTACCGTGGTGACCTGGCTCGCCCATTGTCCCCAAGTAATTCTGTGGGTAAGGGTCTTTTTGTTCTGAAGGAGAAGGGATGAGGTGGGTGTTAGGATCAGTCCGCTGGCTGAGTTAGGGGTGGGCTTTTAACATATTTATATAAATAATAATAAAACAAATGAACAACAAGTTGAATCGACCTCAACAAACTTCTCTCAAGATTCCAAATTTATGTTTGTGGAAATCTGGGTTTTTGTTGAACTTTTTCTGAACTTCACATCGAAATTCAGTTCAACTGTGCAAGGCGGAGAATGGATGATGGACTCACAAAGGCTCCGGGGAGGGAGGGCCTTACTTTGGAGAGGGAACTGGGGCAAAGATGGGGCGACTGTGGGTTGGTGTGGTTTGAGGGGGCGGGGGCAACCAGGGCTATTATACCTCTAAACAAAGCAATGCAAGTATTTTGCCAGTTTATTCAAAAGTTATCGGCATATGGGACGCCACTTTCCTAATCGTTCTCCTTCCCACATTGAGCATGAGCATCAACAGATTAGTCGATCGTGATGGGATTCTCTTCTACGCCGACGACACGCTACTAAACCCGACTGAAAAAGTCGTCCAAACTTTTTAAACGCTTAGACACAGGGGCCGCTTTTAGGCAGCATGCCGTGTTGCGCCACTTTATTTTCCCTGCCAGAAGCTATACGGCCCCGAGCTCCTCGCCGCTCCCTCCTCAATCATAACATCGAGATGAATTTTCGCCGAGAGGTATATCGAGGGATGGCCGGTGAAATGTGGGCTGCAGCCATCCATGGAAGTTCCTGATTAGACTGCCTCACTGGACCTTTTGTGTCCCGTCCTGGTGAGGACAAAGGAGCGCGGAGAGGGATGGGCAGGGAAGATGAGAGGTGGGGAGGGAAAAGAGAAAAGGGGATGAGAGGGAATATTGTTTGGCCGTGCGCCATTTGAAGAATAAAAGTATAGCCAGGGAGGTGGAATCGACTCTATTTGCGGCTGTTTAATGTTGTTGTTTACATCCTTCAGGGGGATTTGTGTGAGGCCTCAGCTCATGTTCTTACTTCACAGGAGACAGGAGAAACCTTGTTAGGCTGGGATTTATTCTAGCTATGTTATCGCACCCTATTAAGCAGCAAGTGTGCATTAGTCAGCACTCTCTGGGCCAGTTTTCATTGCTCCAAATTCTGATGATTTTTCTCCCCACTGAATCAAAACCAGACGAAACAGGCGAACCTGGACGTAATGAGCAACCGTCAGGATGGAAGCAAACATTGACTTGAGAAGCTGCTTGAAAGGTCCCCTTTCACAACCACACTCTTCACTCACCTTTGACCTTTCTGTGGGCAAAATGTCCTCAGGGGTTCACGCACGCACACACACACACACACACACACAGAGTGTCCTATCACTAACGCTCTTATGTGACTGTGACAGATTATTCTGGGGGAACTTATCCAGTAAACTTAATATAGAGCAGTAGCGCAGATGAATTTACCAAATGTTTACAAGTACCTCTGCGTCCAGCCTGAAGTTTGGACCTGTCAGCTGAAAGATTGGGTCAACTCTGACATAAGATTCTGTGTGTGTGTGTGTGTGTGTGTGTGTTGAATAGACACCTGTGTCTTTGCTCTATAAAGGGAGGCCGGGCCGAAGGGAGAGGTCAAAGGGAGAAGAGGAGGAGGACTTTTGGCTGACTGTGCCAACAAACAAAGCCTGCAGGCCTCTTTGTTCTCCCTCTGCCTTTGTTTCTTCG
The DNA here is from genome assembly GCF_904066995.2 of Poecilia reticulata. NCBI lineage: Eukaryota > Metazoa > Chordata > Actinopteri > Cyprinodontiformes > Poeciliidae > Poecilia > Poecilia reticulata. Next base: position 8,928,155 of record NC_088838.1, read on the forward strand.
CTCTTTTTTTCCCTCTTTGACCCAATCTTTCTCCCTCTTACAGGACTCTCTGTACTCTCTTTCACCGTATCTCCACCTGTTGCCATTCCTCTCGCTATCAGCTCTCTCCGCTCTCATCGAGTCTCCACCTGCTGGATTCACCTTTCCGTCTGTGACTGGCTTCTTGTTTGCATCGTTTCTCTCTCTCTCTCTCTCTCTCCCCGTTTCTCTCTGCGGCCCTCATCGTCTCTCTGGCTCTCTCCCCGACATTCATAAAAGCATATTTGATGTTGGTTGAAGGGGATTTATTTTTTTTATTTGTTTCTTCTCTACAGGACCTTGTTGTTACAGTTACTATGGAGATCTAAAACTTTAGCAGGGCGAAGAGAGGCACATGTAAGGGGTGGGGGGACATTCACAACGCCGCTTCCAACTTTTTTACCATACGTTTTGGGAACTGTTGTGAACATATTTTCCTGTCTTTTCCCTCCCACCCCGGACCACCACTTTGTAACCTGTCTCTCCTCCTCCTCCTCCCCCTCCCCAGTCTTCCTCCACTCTGTCCATCTGTTGCTGAGCCTCCCTGCAGAACTTGAGAAGGGCTGAGGTCAGGCAATATGCCGCGTGGCAGGACGGAGAGCCTTGCTAAAAAACCCTGTGTTGTTTGTGTCCCCCCCAGGTCGACGACGCCATGCTCATGTTCGACAAGACCACAAACAGGCACAGAGGTGAGACGAGGCCGACCTGATCCGCTCGCTCGTTTCTCCTGCGCTCCTCTCTTGCTCTCCATATTTACTGCTCTTCCTCCAAGCCCTTCCTGGGTGGCTATTGATCCCCCTCCCTCCCCCACAAGAGTCTCCTTCCTGTGGGCTGAGCTGGAGGAGACAAACGGGGCTAGTCTAATTAGCCAGTCTGTTAATCGGGATCAGGATAAAGCCTCCTTAAGCACCTCCTCCCCACCCTGGGATTGATCGATTATGACAACCTACCAGCTTTGCCCAGTCCTTCTGGCTCAAGAAGGAGGGGGTGGGGGCGGCTGGGGGTCAAGGATGAGTGCAAAATAGCAGCGTTGAAAGTGGGGGAGGGGGGCCAATGTGTTAAGCGGCTATTACAGCGCTAATTACTGCACGCTATTAGCTCTCCTACTGTACAGAAGAGGCCTAGTGTGTCTGTGCGTGTGAATGTGTGTTTTTACAAGTTCTTGTTTCTCCTCTCGTCAGGGTTCGGATTCGTGACATTCGAGAACGAGGATGTGGTCGAGAAGGTCTGCGAGATCCACTTCCACGAAATCAACAACAAAATGGTGAGCAGCTCGCCCCGCGGCAGTCAGAAAAACGAGCAGTGCCAATTTAATTCCTGGCCCCTCTCCCCCCGTTCCCATCAAAACAGGTGGAGTGTAAGAAAGCTCAGCCCAAGGAGGTGATGTCCCCCACCGGCTCGGCCAGGGGGCGCTCTCGGGTGATGCCCTACGGGATGGACGCCTTCATGCTAGGGATCGGTATGCTGGGTGAGTTGCTATCGATCGGGACAGGAAGGACGTGGCGGCTCACGTGAGGCTGACCGTTTCCGCCGCCTTAAAGGTCGCATGACGTCTCTGGGGGAGCTGAGCGATGATGTCCACCGCCACCTTCAGCAGCTTGTAGCTGTCTGCACTACATTTAATTGTGCCCACCAGTGGAAAAGAAATAAAAGCAACACAACCTTGCTGTATAAGTATTCACATTATAGCCACACCAGCAATCATCTTCAGCGTCATTTGTTTGAACTTCTATGAAATAAACCAAACTTAACAATCCAGAGTCCTGCTAAATAAAACTAGCTTAGAGCTACAAATGTTAAAATTAAGTTTAAAAAAACCCCCTCCACTTTCATGTTTGATATTTGCTGTTATTTTTAAAGAACATATGAAGGATATAACTGGTAATTTTAGCATCATTCCAATTGTAAGAGTTTTCTAAGTGGAAAAAATCTACTAAAACTTGCATGTATTAATATATCTACATTTAAAAATGTAGTTGGTTAGTATCGTTTTTAGCTAAAGGGCCATTGTGGAAAGTCCCAGGCTAGCAAGAAGATGATCTAATGATTTTCCAAATGTGGGAATTGTTACAGTGCAGGAAACTATCTGCTTTGAACGCACTGTCACTGCAGTACAACATGGTAGTAGCAGCATAATGTTGTGGGGATGTTTTTCTTCAGTAAGGCGATGGAAGCTGGTCACAGTTGATGGGGAAACTAAATGGCGGTAAATACAGGACGATCTTGAAATAAAACTTGGCAGAAGCCTAAAAAACTAGAAACAGGGGAACTAAACACACAACCAGAGCTAAGAAAGTATTAATGCAACTATATATCCTTGCAGTACTAAAAATAAATGTCAAAAGCTATATATTTTTTTCTTCCACTTGTATAGTAGTTATGTCACCTGCTTTTCACTTTACATGTTGAAAGGCCACTTAAGACCTTTGATTTAATGTTTTAATTCAACTTCAGACTGAAGGAGCTTTTCCTAAAACCTCTCTGTTTGTCTCTGTTGCTCTTAAAAACTTTTTGTCACTTCTTCATTCAAATATTTATTTCTAATCTTATAATTTTCTTCTTTTATAGTACAGCACCAGAAACTTAACTTACCATGCCAATGATACCACCTACTGTTCAGACTAAGAAGTGCTTTCTGTCCTTCAGTTCATTCATTAATTAGCAAGTGAACATTAAAAAAAGTTATGCTCACAGTTTTTCAGAAAAATAAATAACACCTTCTTGTGCCTACTGGTGTTTCCTGTAGCCGAGGCGTTGATCAGGTTGCATCCAGTGAAAATCTGCATTTTGTGAGTTCAGCTGAGAGTGAAACCGAAGCCTAAACCAGTGAGCTCCCCGTTCCAGTTCTTGTAAAGAAATCCGGAGCACAAGTGTGAAATTACATCCACAGACTCATGAAGGCGTCAGCGTTGAGTCAATACGTCCTCCACCGGTGCTAATGTTTCCGGTGCATTTCATTGTTTTTCGGAGGGATCTGGATATTTACGCAGATTTTTCTGCGCCCTGCAGGTTATCCCGGCTTCCAGACCGCCACTTACACCAGCCGGAGCTACGCTGGCATCACTCCTGGATACACCTATCAGTTCCCTGGTAATCACAGCATGCTCACACATGTTTTCATCTCTCGTAATAACTCAGGAATAAAATGGATAAAAGAAATGGCCGTATATAGTTTGGACAATCCAAGCCAAAAAAAAAAACGGTACTCAGAAAATTGGTTTACGTAAAAACTAAAAGAGAGAAAACAGTAAGACAGCTACGTTGTTGTGTATATGTGAATTTTTATGTAAGTTTCTGCTCAAAAACTCAGATTGTTGTGATTCATTGTGTATATATGACAATATAAACACCAGGTGCAGAACAAGAGCGTAACATTTCCCAGTGTCTACCACTACAAAGGAGAAATGCCGTCATTTGGACAAAAGTGAAAGAAGGGAAGAAATGTCAGCCAAATAATTAACTTTACTGTTTGAATATGTGAATGTGAGAGGCGTCATTTGTTTAATGCTACCAGACACCAGGCTGTGGTTTCACTGGGTTTCCTAGGTAATAAGTAAAAGTTGTAGACATTTAAAAGAATCCAGTGAAAATTGCCATATTTTGTCTATTTCAGCAGCTGTTTAAAACAGACAAATGTTTAGAGATGCACTGATCAGATTAGTGGTGTTTTTAACATTTTGTAATTATTTGACCTCTTTGAAGACTATAAGAACTGCATTTAAATCAGTTTTTATGGCCTTGCTGCTGTTGGCAGTCATTAATTATTCATGTTAGGGGTGGAGTAAAGCCGCGTGTGTGTGTGTGTGTGTGTGTGTGTGTGTGTGTGTGTGTGTGTGTGTGTGTGTGTGTGTGTGTGTGTGTGTGTCGCAGAGCAGTCACTGTAAATCTGTTTTATTAAAATTCAAACCAAAGGATCACAGATCTGATGCGTTAAACTGGAAGTGGCATCTTTTGTTAATAGTTGTGTTGTATAGGCTGCAGATTGTTACTTAATTTCCAAAAGGCTTCCGATATTTTTGACGTACCAGGATGAAAGGATGAACAGCAAACTGGTTGTAATATGTTCAACCTTCCTGTTATCTGCTTTAAATTGTAAACTCACTTTGTCACGGCCAGAATAAACCGCAACGTCATGTTTTTTGTTAATATATCTTTGTGCATTTGGATAACTTGAGTCGTCTTCTCTCATGAACAACGATGTTGACCTGTTAGCCCGGGGCGTTCACTGATCAGAAAAACATCTGCTCAGGATCAATCGAGTTGAAAATCACCCGATCCCAGCCACCAGCTGATTTCTCAGTGCATCTCTAAGGTCTAACTTATTCCCAGCAGTAGAGCGATTATAGTCCTGATTTATAAGTTTAAGACGACACAAACACACTTTGTTTTTTGGTAACATTGCTCCCAGAGTGCCTGTGTATTTAGATGTCCTGCATTATTACTACAACATGACTTCAGGACAGGAGTCTGCAACCTTAACAATCCAAAGGGCAATTTTTTTCACCCTCATTCCAACTAAATAAAACATCTTTAGTCACAAAAAGACAGCTTTCATTTGTGGTAAACAATCACTGCTGCCGGAAATGTGGTGTTCTTAAAGCATCACAATTTTATTTCCTATTTTTGGATTTTAAAACAAAAACTCTTTGCTAAAAGAGGATGGATGCATTTTCTTCTATGGGACGTTGATATAACTACATAAAAATAAAAGTATATAGCTTCCAAACTCATGACAAGAAAAATTATATAAAAAATCTTTATTTTGAATGACACTAGATGCCTTCAGTGTCATTCTGTTGTAGTTTAATGCACTTATTACATTTAAAAAATTGAAAAAAATACTAAAACCTGCACTTGCTAGTGTCTATATTCTAAAACAAAACATTAGCTGGATATTTATCATTTTTAACTTTTAAAGATCCATTGTACGAGGTCCAAAGAGACACTCTTGGCTCTGGAGCTGCAGGTTGCAGAGCCCTGCTGTAGGATCATGTTTTATTCACACACACTGCAAGATTAGCTTTTAAAATCATACATGAGGTAATTCCTAGTCCTTAATACCAGATGCTAAGAAAACAAATCAGCTTTTCGGATAATACTTTCTAGGGGTGCTCCGATAAGTCGACCGGTTGAGAAATTGATCCTGATTTCCTTCATTTTGAGAGATCGGCTGACATCTGACTCCTGTGATTAAGGGTTTACCACTGGGTCACTTCTGCACGATAGTCATTGTAATGTTGCTAACTTAGAAAAAATTAAATCAATCAAATTCAGAGTTAGCATTCTAGGCATTTAGAAGATCTGTGATCTATCGGCTGGAAAAACTGCAATCGGTGCACCCCTAATAATCGCAATACCTTTTGCATGTGATTCAGTAAGAGCAAGTTGAATGTTTTTTCACATCTCATCCCAGTTTTAGTGCTGCATGGTCACATTTTAAACTCTAAAGAGCAGCTTCATATCACAGCTGGCAGCAGACACACTGTCACAAATACAAACATGTCTTCACAGATGAAACACTGTGAGTGTAAATGGCTGCTTGTAAATATCAGGGAGTGGCGTTGCATAGCTTGAACCAGTGTGTGTGTGGGGATGTGTGTGTGTGTTAACGACGGCGTGGCTGTGTGCTACAGTAGAATGTGCTGATCATCTGGGAAATAACCCTAAAAATTAGATTTCCACCAAAGAAAATTAGAACTCTTGCGTTTTAAATATGAAATCACTCACTCCGATTGGAGTCTCTAGCTTTTGTGACTGTGTTTGACACTTATTTTATTTCCTGCCGTTTCAGAATAATTACTGGGAGAAATTTTATTTTCATTTTTTGGGTGGGGTTCAGTTCTGTCCTTCAGTGGCTTTGTGCGTTTATTCTTAACGTCCTGTTTATTCAGCTCCTCACCTCCGAGGCTTCTCCCTTGCCTTTAACGTGTGTGTGTGTGTTGTCCTTGCTGGCGTGTTGTTGACAGTGTGTGTCTCAACAGCACTCTGATGTTTCTGTTTTAGAGTTCCACTTAGAGAGGACTCCCCTTCTGACTTCACCCCACCCCCCTGAGCTCACAGGTCAGTCAGCCCCTCCTCTGGACTTTACAAGCAGCATCTTCTCAGTCTGCTACTCCACATGTCGGCACATCACCTCACCACTTCTGGTTTGCATGTTTGTGTTTGGCGATCCTCCTCGGTTTCCATCTGAAGGCAGGATTGCTGACAGTTTCTGAGATGGTTTCCATTGTTCTCTGCTAAAATGATCTGTTGTGTGGCTAAATGACATTTTGTGGTCACTGGAGTGAGATCCGTGGGCGACGCTGCAGTTGCATGTCAGGTTCTTCAGAACCAGGGATGTATAACCTTGATTTTTTTTTTTGTTTTGTTTTGTTTTTCCTTCCACCTCTGCCTTCTTAGCCATTCCTCTTACAGCATACGGACCAATGGCGGCGGCGGCAGCGGCGGCAGCAGTCGTTAGAGGTGCAACATTGTATTCCTAGAACACAGAAGTCCAAATAAAGTGCAGCGATTAGCGGGTCGTCCGTCAGTGAAGCTGCTTTCTTTCCCTTCCAGGTTCCACCCCTTCTCGCTCCGCAGGATTTCTAGGAACGAGCAGCCCGGGTCCGATGGCTGACCTCTACGGGACGGCCAGTCAGGAGTCGGCTGTGAGCAGCTACCTCAGCGCTGCGAGCCCGGCCCCCAGCACCGGCTTCAGCCACAGTTTGGGGGTGAGTTACCATGACTCACTGGTGAATTTCTGCTCAGCAGGCTGTGAAAGTGGCTCATAGGTAAAAAATATAACTTGATAAACTTCTGAAAATCCACACCGCTTACAGTTTCTTTGTTTCACAGTGCGACATCATTCTTGTGACATGTTTAATACGTCTAACCCAAAACCATTAAATACCAAAGTAAAGCCACAATAACTGGACACAGTTATGTTAAAAAGTAAAAAAAATATATATCCAAATGCCTGACTTGTGGTTTCAATTTTTTTTTCTTCTTTTTTTTTTGAATGGCCCATTGTGAGTTCAAACGTGTAATCGGAGGACAACACGTTGGACTTCTCCACATGGTATTGTTGGAAGGGTGTGGTGAGACAGCCTCAAGTGGCCGTTTTTTGAGAAGCCATAGTCCTTGGCTCTGAGGTTGCATCGCTTTTCAGCCCTGCAGGTTGCTGCTTCACTCGACAGACCAAACGGGTCGACTGTTGCCGAGCAAATTGTTTGCTGGCGAATGGATTGAAATTACAGAAGCACTGGTTGCTATGTTCTGCCATAAAAATAGATAGGTGTTTTTGGAGAAGGCTTGACGGAAATAGAAGCCCCTGCAGCGCATTCATGTCCTTTGAAATGTTTCATATTTTTTATTACAGCAAAATCACCAACATCAGTGTATTTTATTGGAATCTTACTTCAACCCCCAATAGAAAGTGGTGTGTGAAGGCGAAGTGGAAGGAAGTAGCACACGGTTTTCAATTTGAAAAGTAATAAAAATAAAAACGTGCGTCTCCTCTCCACCTTTCTCTGCCGGTCTTTCAGGGTAGGTCCCAAACTTTTTGCCAACTCTTCATTGCAAAAATAGCTCAAACTCAGTATCTGAAAACTGTGATAACCCAGAGTCTGGACTTGGAGTAGACCATTCCACATAAACATGCTTTGATTTGAGCATTTCTGATTTAAGTTGGTCTTGCTGAGAGATGAACTTTTCCAAGTCTAGCTGCTTCCATCTGACCGGAGTGAATAGTAAACATGTGGAAGCAAACATCACATTTTCTAGCTAGTAGTGCGGTCAACAGATTGTCGCACCTCAGCTTTGGACCTCTCCAGCTGTTGCAGGATCACCGTGGGCCTTTTGGCTGCTTCTCTGATTGATGCTCACTCAGTTTAGATGGATGTCCGTATCTTGGCAGGCTTGCAGTTGTGCCAAACCTTTTCCATTTCCAGTGCTCTGCGAGTTAGCTTAGGATATTGTTTGATAATATCTGGAGAAGTTTTAAACTTCTCCAGAACTTATCTCTTAGCGTAGATGTCGACTAATGTTCCGGCAGAGGATAAACTTTAGCTGCTCAACCTCTCGCGGCTAGCTAAGCAAGCTTGGTGGTATCAACTGAGTTGCTCTTTGGTTACCTAGCAACAGCTTGTAGAGTAACTTGCGCAGCAGCAGTTTAATATTTTGTTACTGTCCCTCAAAATTACCTAAAAATAAATAATGGTTTGGCAGTATTTTAGATATTTAAAACAACAAAATTAACCAATAATCATCTATCGATTGATATGAAACCCTTACATCGTGATAAGTTTCTCAGTCACGTCGTCCAGCCCTACTATATTCATGGTTAACAATTGTCACCTTACAGTTGACAACTTTACCAACGTTGTTGCTATATCTACGACTTTTCAGACAAATAAATTTGCCAAAATCTTAATCGGCAGGTGAGGCTTTTTAGAGATCGGTGATCGGCCTGATGGCTGCAATCGGTGCACCCCTGGTCTTCTGTTTAACACCACCACCTCTTCAACCAAACCGCACGGGTTGTTTTTTTGTTGTGGTGCAGCAGCTGTTTTAATAATTCTACACATTAAAAGAGATTAAAAACAAAGTGCTCATTTTGTCTAACGGCAAACTCTAACCTGGCGTGCTTGCTCCCACAGGGCCCTCTGATTGCCACCGCCTTCACTAACGGCTATCACTGAGAGCGTGAGTCGGTCCGCCGCACTAGCTCCCGCCTCTCGAGGCGCAGCACATTAGACGGCCGCGGTTCGGCCGACCCGTGAGTAATCCGGCTCTGCTTTGTGTGTCAGTGCAGAGCCGTAGACTGACGGCTGGAAGGAGTTGAAGCTACGTCGGAGCTGATCTGGTCCGTCTCTGTCCAGTCCACGTCTCCTCTGCTGCGTTCGGGCGGCCGGACATTCGCCCCACCTTGACCGGTGTCAGCCGCGTCCTGCCCACCTTACTGACACCTCACTAAACTCCACCTTTTTTGCAAATGAAGCAAACTTTAAAAAAAAAGAGAAAGAAACTTATCACATGTTATAGCAACACATTCGAATGCTGTATTTTTGTCATTGTTTTTGTCATGCTGTTTTTATGTTTTAACTGTATTTTATTTAGCTACTTGTCCTCTCCAAAAAATGATCTCTCTGAGAGAAGGCTAGTTTAGATCTCCAACATGCTTGTTTTGAAGCTGTAAAATGACTGTACATTTCTCTATTTTACACTGAATGTCAACACGTAATACTAATTCTTTTGAAATAATGCCAGGAATTGTATATCTTGGTAGGTTTTAACCATGAGTTGTTACACTACTTACCGTCGAACAGTGCGAACAGACTTATTGGGCCCCAGGAAAAGTATGTAAAAAGCTTTAAATTATAATAATCTTTTAACGCAGCGGTATCATCTCACACCGAAGAACGTAGAAAAATCCAACTTGTAATTTGAGTACATCTATTTGTTGGGTGGAGAAAAAGAAAAGTGCATCCACCAAATAAGTGTGGATATGTAAATAGCATCTAGTTCAGGATTAAGAAACAACTGAAGTTTTAAAAATATATGTAAACAAATGCAGGTTTTAGTGAGTTTTCATTTTCTCTTCATGGAATAATTACGTTTGATTCCCACGGCTCTGAAAGTTTTACTTATTTTTTAGATTTAATTTTTCTTGTTTTAGCTGGAAACTGCAAATATCAACAGTCCATATAATGTAGCCATTATCTTTTTGACAGTTTGATGTTTTTCTTTATATATATATATATATATATATATATATATATAAACAGGAATTAAATGGTTTCTTTTAAAAAAATTATGACAAATTTTCTTTAGTAGGTATTTTTCAAAGGTTGCAAGATGTTTTTATTTTTATTTTTTTAAAAAGGTCAGATAATATCTAAACCTGATGTATTCAACTGGACTGAGGGCAGAAATGGTTCCTGGGTAGATTTTAAAGGTTACAGACACCTGGTCTGGTGGTTGCTATGGTGACATGGTGATGCCAAGATGCTCTGACTTCAAGTCTTAAACAATAATTTCTGTTTAAACATTTTTTTATCCCTTTTTCCTGACTCGTATCGCCCCACATCCGCCCTACACCAAGTGTATTTTATCTTTTGTCTTTCCCATTTTGAAGAGTGGCATAGAGGAACAAAACTCACAAAATATTTACAGAAACAACAAAAAAGCACTGATCAACTTAAAAAAAAATTTAATTCAATTTTTCAGATTTATTAAATGGCATTTTCAGATTTAGCAGTAATTATGTTTGTCAGTTTCATTCAAAACTCTTTGTTTTTGGATATTTATCTGTTCTTCAGCGTGAGAATATTTTTCTGCCACAATAGATGAATTTATTTTAAGGATTTCTACACATTTTTACCTGGGTTGCCAAAAACATGGCTACATCTGTACTTCCTTATCCTTAGGAACTGTAATATTTTGTAAAATATTGTAAATACGACTGATTTCCAGGTGGCAGGGCTCTGCCGATTTTGGTGTCCGGGAGGTTGGAGGCTTTTGGAGAAAGTGTGTGTGTGTTTGGGGGGAGGGGCAAATCTTACCTGTTACGAGTTTAAAGCCCGCCTGGAGGTCAAGAACATTTCAGTTCGTCTGTCAGCATGAGACCAGCCACTACACGGCGTTTCTCTCCAGACATTTGTAAAATCATGTGTCAGGTTGACGACGGCTTCCTTGGAGATGAGACGCTTTTACTTTTGAGTTCAGCAGGAAAAGAGGCCTAGTCTGGAATGACACCTTCTGCTTTTGGGAGGTGAGGGTGTGAAAACACTCCTGTCAGGAAACATGCTGTTTTCTTACATTATCATGTTGTTTTACCTGATTTTTAATATCCAATGATATGTTTTGCGAAGGAAAATGTGAAGGACTTTGCATGCAGGAGCTGTCGTGAGTCGGGGACCGCTCCGTGATTTTCACGTGAATGTGTCATGTGGTTTGATGCACATTGGTCTCCAGTGTGCTATGTGCTGTATTTCTTGGGGGGGCATTTGCAAAATGTGAAATATTAATCAGATTTTTCTGTTCTTTTTTATTTTTTTATTATTAGTACATTAACATCTATATCAGGGTGCGGATAGTAAACCCCGCCGTCCGCACCTTCCAGCACTGCATATCCACTGGAGGTAAGTCTGTAGCAATGTGACATCTGTTTTTTTGGGGGGTTTTTTTGTAGACCAAAACGAGAGCTACTAGGATGCTGCACTGGCTGTTCACCATAAACTTACGTTTTCCTTTAAATGTTAGCTGAAGAAAAGAAAAAAGCACTCTTGATCTACAAAATAACCAGGTTTTACATTTTGATACACTCTCTGTACCTGCTGCGGGAATTTTAAATGTTTCATTGAAAAAAAATAACTTGTCAACACTGTAACTTTTTCTGTTTTTTTTTTTTTTTCCCTGTCATTTTATTCCTTTTGGGGGAAAAAAGAAGTTTTTAAAATTCCTAATAAATTATTTTAAAACATTCCACCATGGTGTCTAGTTCACTCTTTATCTTTTCTTTCTACTTCTTTTCCATGTATGTGTATTCATTTATTTCTTATGTACTTCAGGAATGTGGCTTACAGATGATAAAAACGCAGAATTCAGAGTCTCAGAAAATCACCATGACGGAGGTCACTGTGCTGAAGCTCATCGCTAGTATTCATCAGTTGATTTGACCTTCGGGTTGCTAATTTATGAAAAAAAAGTTCCACTAGAACATTTTTAGATGGAGTACTTTCTTTTTGAGTAAGACCAAAAATCAGAGTTACTAAAGGTTCATTCAACTTTCCAATGCCTATACAAATTACTCTTGTTTTGCTGTTTTATTACTTTTAAAAATGTATCAACAAAATGTGGCTTTTTGAGAAAAAACAACTTGATGTCAAAGTGAAAACTACACAAAAACAAAAGTAGTTGACGTATTGTGACTACCTAGATGTAAAAGCAGTACAAAGGTAAAAACAAGCCAAGGGGTGCGCAGTTTTTATAGGCACTGTATTTTAGAGTATGATTTCTTAAATGTTATTTCACAGTGGAATATATCCTCAGCTCAGGTGAATGTTAACTATGCACAAAACTGGCTTTTATGGAAAGATGGCAGCCAAGTGGGACACGGCAAATGTGGAAGAAGTTCTGGTCAGATGAAGCAAATGTTAACACTTTCCAGGTTTTGTTTTCATTTTCCTTCATGCACATAACTTCATGTTGGTCTATCACATTAAGTCCCAATAAAACCTATTCATGCTTGTAATAGTAGCCAAAATAAAGTATGAAAAAAATAGTTAATATAATACTTTTGCCAGGTCTTCCATTAGCTTTAACTTTTGTTCATCTCTCGGATGCTTTGTGCTTTTTTGACCACATTCTTTGTTTCTTTGTCATTGTTCTAATTATAATTTTCATTTAAAGTGTTACAGATCACTGACATAATAGTGAAGTAATTTTCACATGATGAAGCAGTGAAACAGGTTCTGTTCCATTTACACATTTATTTCCCGCGAACCCTCTGAGCCTCGGGTTAGTCTGCCTCCGCCTCCCTGTCGTATTCCTCCGCCGGCTGATTCCTCTCCTCCATCATCACTGCTCCGCTGCCTCCTTTCCCCTGCCTCCACCTTCACCGCCTCCCTGCATCTCAGTGCTGCGGCTTTGACTCTCTGCTCTTCCGGTCTGGTGGGATGTTCGCAGATAGACATGAAGGCCACGCCCTCCTCTTGAAGCACGAGGAGCTCAGGGGATCCCTCCTCGTGAGGACATTCCTCCATCTCGGTGTATTCGCCCCTTTCTGCCTCTGGGTCATTAGTACTGTGGCTCTGGCTATCAGTGTTCTCGTGAGTTACAACTCGGGGTTAAAAGCCGGTTTTTTCTTTATATTTTAGTTTAATGAACTCATTTTAAACAACAATTATATGATTTTTGCTGTCAACACAAATGGATTTATGAGTACAAAAGGTTGGACAAAATTGTTGCAATGTCACTTTTTTACGGAGTAATGTGGGCGATATGGATTTAAAGTTTCATCACGATATTTTGTGGTGCCATTGTAATAAAGTGATACGAAGTATTTATTACTACTTTTTATGTAATTGTATGGCGCTGTCTGCATGACATACTAATCATACCCCCACAAACAAGTAATGCTCTTGAAAAACATTCCCATTTGTAATATGCTTCTTTAGGATACTAGTTGACATAAAGCAGTGGGATTTGAGTCACTGAACTGCATTCAGTGGCATCATTTAATACATGTATTGATACTTAATAATGAACAAACTGTGGAGAAAATAATATGGACATTTTAGTTTTTTTCAAAATCATAATTGCAATTTCTCATGACAACGATGAATCAAAGAAATTATCACGATAAACGATAAACAATACAATAAATTCCCAGAAGATCATTTTAAAGTGCTGTCCTCAAATGAGGACAAATCCAAAATGTGTTTTCTTCTCACCGCTGTCCAACTGAATTTCCACAGCCATAGCATGGAAGCATATTTGATGGCGTATAATAGCATCAAATATGCTTCCAATTTATGAGCCACCCAAGAGTCCGGCCATGTCCACCGCGCAAAGGCAAGCGCTCCATCTCCTGTTACATCACAATACGTCCATAACTCCAGTAAATCCGGCTCCTTTCAGCCTCCTGGTTAGCGTTCACCGCCGCCAGGGTTTTAAGACCTCAAAGCATTAGTTATGATTTGACACATCGTATTCGTCTTTTGGCTGCCGGAGACGGTAGAGTTTGTGTGAAGTTGACATCCAAACAGCAGCTGTTGTTTTGAGTAACAAGATGAGGCATGCAGGCAGTCCACAGATATGATTTAGAGATAATAAGAAGGGCGAGCACAGGTGCAGGTGGAGCAAATGCAGCTGGATGCAAAAGTAGGGAGCAAATGATTTGTTTATTCTCTTGGCCTTGGCTGCCGCTCGCCGCTGCAGGAAGATATTGTTGCCTTATTGACGAGAATAGTTAAAGCTTTTACAGCAATTTCTCTCAAAAAGATGAAACTCTATCTATTTTTTCTAGGCCTTTGGTGGACAAGATGGTGGACGAAGGATTTTAAACTTGCAAAATTGGCCAACAAGAAATTTAGTCTGAGAAATCAGTTCAATGAAACACTGGGTAGCTCTGCCTTATGGAGATCCAAAAGTGCCACAATTTGATTAATAATTATGTGAAACGATTACTTGAATATGTGTATTCATTCAAATTTTAAATAAAAGCAAGTATTTATGACACTTGAGCTTTATTTAACCTGGGCGTTCAGTCCAATTATAATTTCACAATTCATAACTTATTGAAATGTGTGACTGATAATGTTTTCTTTATTTATATAAAACACGTAATTATTTCAGTTTTTAAGTTGTTTTATGAAGCATATTTCATTTTCTGTCAGGCATATCTTTTGAAGCCAGTGGGCGGAGCTAACGCTACTCTTGTCATTAAAATTGTCTAAAATTGACTTTTTGTTTTCCCAGGTTAAACAATTAGTGTGTGCAATTTATGAAGATCAAAACAATAAAATCTATTTATGTTTTAGTTGAAAAGAATTTAGATTTATTCATTACACTTAATTTACATTTCGTTTATTTATACCTTGAAGATTTACAACAAATGTGTCGCCCGTCAGTTCAGCTCAGGTGATTCAGAAAAAATAAAGTGTAATCACTATTATATCCATGGGATGTGTCAATTATCTGCTTGAGAACTTTCTCACAAAGGGTTATTCTCAAATAAACTACGTCAAATGTTTTTCTTTTCTGCTTCAAATGAGCTGAACATAAAGGTTTTGACCCTGGAAATCCATTTCCACTGAGAAGAACCGGAAATGTAAATACAAACCTGGCTGAGTCTGAGTGGAGGGAAACCTTCAGAGCTCATTGTTACAATTTAAACCAAGGTTCTGTGCAGCATTTTTAATAAAGGCTGCAAAAGACAGAAGCTACGCAAACATTTATAGTGAGATTAGGTCATTAACTGCTTTATGAGTCCTGACCCAACAAGACTCAATCATCAGAGGAGATTGTTTGGAGAGTGTCATGAGACATTTTTAGAATTTACTAAGAATGTACTCTTTTACCAGGACTAGCAAGCTCCAAAATTATTTTACAAAAATCAGTCTGCAGCAGAAACACAAACAATTGTACCTTGGTCTTGTATAAGTATCCGTACCCTTTGACCTTTTCCACATTTTGTCATGTTACGGTCACAAACTTCAATGTTAGTTTGTGTCCAAGCTGTTTGAGACACAAAGCTGTCAGCACAAACATGCGCAGAACAGGTAAACTCAAACAAGGTGAAATGACTTTGAGTTACTTTGCTGCCCTCTGCTGGAAGCAAACAGATCTTTTAGAAATACTGGTTTTGTACACTTAGTTTTACTCTAATTTTTTTATTTTATAATTTTCCCGTTTTTATTTGAAGCACTTGGTTTTATCCTTGCATATGAAATATAAATGAGCTTACTTTGGTGTCCTGTAACTTGTTCTATCCACTCAGATAGAAGAGGATAGAACTGTTTTTTATTAGCATGTAGATTAAGATGTTTTGCTGTTATGCTGCACTTTTACTGCCTCAAGTTTGCATTTTAACCTTAGTTTAGTTTTTAGTTTATGTTAACTTGTATTTTTAATTGATGTTATGATCTGTAACACCTCAGTCCAGAAGATTGCCGTTTTGTTCCACTACGTGTTGCGTATACTGTAGAAATCACAATAAATCTGACTTGATCTTGACCTTTATACAGGCGTAAATTAAAAGTGGAAGATTCATTGTCCTCAAGGTGAGATTTTATAAGATCTGAATGTCATTTCCTCACACTGGTAGGAAGTGTGCTGTGGAACCAAGCTGTAAATATAACAATCAACTAAAATGTAATGGTGGTGGCACAGCTTGAGGACAAAGACTTTGTTGACAGGCATTCTGCTTTCAGAATGGCGATGCACGCGACGCAGCAATAATTACAAACCCGGACAGGAAGGAAAGGGGTGACCAGGTCTGAGCCACTGACGACGCTGTTTATGGTTATTTGGAGTGTATACAGTCCCTCCCTGGAAACTGGAGAGCCGTGGGAAACACTGGAGTCAGACGTATTAAGATGTAGAGTTTGTTACGACAGCAAACTAAAGGAAAGAATCGTGAATATAACAAATGATTTGATTGTGTTTAAACTAACGCGTAATGTTTCAGCATTTGGGTCCTCTTTGTCATTCTGGACATAAAAAACTTCAATTTGTGCCTCAAAGTGGTGATGAGATAAATGTTTTAAAAACTGCCTTAAGGATCATGATCTTTGAGTGTTATTCTCATCTTCATGCATTTGAATTGATTGACAGTGATCATTTGAAAATAAACAACAGGAATGTAAAACCTTGTTTCATTAAGCCTTCCTCTGATTGTTAGTTAATAACGCTACACTAAACGCCTACCGACAAAAGCCTAAGTTGCTGTTCAGGCCCCCGAAACCACCAGCTGCCTCACATAAATGTTTTAAATTTTATCACAGAACATATAAACCTAAAGTTTTTTTTCCTTCTTTTTTTTTAATTGAAAATGAGAATACCAGTAAATTTGATTTGACAGTTTCAGCAAAGATAATCAAGATTTATTTATTTATTTATTTTGTAAAAGTTCAAAGTATAATCTTCATAGTTTGATATTTATGTTACCATGGTTACACTCTGACGCTACGAGTTATTTTTTTGTGTGTGTGTTTGAGCTTCGGGTTGTTCACATATCTGCTTTGCATGTTGTTTGCATGAAGAGGGGGCTCAAACATAGTGCTGCTTAAGGCCCCATTTTACCTTGGTCCGGCCCTGTATTGGACCACGTTTACAGGTCAGAACAATAAATTATAATAATAAAACTGTGTACCAAATTAAAAAACCATGTAGATTGAAATTTGTTTTGTACGATCCAGAATATACATTATATAATATAATACTATAATGAAATATTACACACACATTTTTTTTCCTGCGCATGACGTAAACCAACATCATGAGGAATTGAAAAAAATAAACGTGGCACTCAAACAGCTCAGGAAATTGTATAACGAAAAAAAATGGGCTCAATAAGTCCAAGTTGGCACATTTTCTTTTAAAAACTGACTACACAAGATAGTTGACAACACCCGGAAATGACAGGGTAAATGTCCGGAGAGGGGCGGAAGAGGCGTGTCCTCTTGCACAGACACGCTCAAGTTTCCTCCAAATGGCGAAAACAGCGAAAACAGAACCAGCACACAAATAGGGAGGAGAAGCAATTGTGGGAACAATTTGTAATACCGTGACGGTCCAGTCTTTATCTAGCCAGAGTGTTTTCAAGGAGTTTTTTAAAATTATTATTATTTTCTTTAGACAGAAACTTCTCCGCTCCATAGACGGAAACAGCGACCAAACAAGAGACTTTTGACCTGTGAAAGCCACACCAACACATGCAGGCTGCCCCTAAAGCAAAACCTCCTCCGTCCGACCAGACAGACCACAGCAGGCAAACCGGATATCACCCTGAGATCATACTGGTGGGCTTTTTCTCCCTCTGTGTGTTACGCGCAATCTCTTATCGCATTTCTTGTTGTTGTTTTTGTTTCTGAAAGCAGCAGCTTTTCGTGTGTTTCTGTGCGCGTTTCAGCGCTTGATGCGGGCAGCGTCAGGATGGGCAACAGCAGCAGCGATCGCTCCAGCAACGAGAGGTCATTCAGAGATGGACCGTCTGGAGGGAAGGAGGCTCGACCCAACATCATGATGGACAGCAACGACGACGCAGAGCTGTTCCACAGGGAAGATCCGAAGGTACGTTCAGCCACAGGTTTCCATTCAAGATCAGTCACCAGCGAAGACGGAGGGACGGCAGCGTCAGGGGTCATTTACATGAATTATGATGGTGACGATATATAGACAATGCTGTGAGCTGTCATTCCCAATAAATGTGGCTTTGTTTACAGCATATTAAGCACACCGATGTGTACCGCCCTCCTGTGGTCATCCTATAAATAATGTAGCATTCAAAAACTCGCCAAACAACAATATTTCTAACATTGTCTTAAAGTCCAACACCATGCAAAACAACGGTGTGTCATACTTTCAAATTTGGGTTCAGACTCACAGGAGTGGAAAAGTCAGCCACACACCAAAATCTGCTGGAAATCAAACGGTCTGGTGACTCTGTCGGGTTATTCACTTGTTGTATGAGTTTACCTCTGGAAAACTTGAGCTGCATGGTAAAAGTAACTTCAAATAGATGTCAAGAGAAGATGATTAGGAGCCCCTTTGTTCCCAGCTGTTAAGACAGGAAGTGCTTGGTGTCAGAGTAGTTGCCTCTGATTGATGCCGACCTTTGATGTCTTTCGGGCCCAGGCTACCCCAGACATACAGGAGTTTCTGGCCTGGCAGCAGGACCTCGACTGCGACAGTAAGGAGCCGGCGCAGGCCAGACCGACCGTTTTCAGATGGGCCGGGTCGGCCAAAGAAGTCTTTGTGTCTGGTTCTTTTAACAACTGGGCCACCAAAATCCCTCTTAACAAGAGGTACCCGAACTACGACTCAAGCTGTGTTAGTCGTTTTCTTCTGACCCAACTGGTGCTTTATCCTTTCAAATACATTTGACATGTTGCTTCTCAAACACAGTCAGAATAACTTCGTGGCCATTGTGGACCTGCCAGAGGGGGAGCACCAGTACAAGTTTTGCGTTGACGGACAGTGGACTTTAGATCCCACTGGGGTGAGTAAGAGTTTAAGGTTTCTGATGTCACCTCACCACGAAGGGCAACTCGATTTTCCTCATCATACGTCAGTCTCGTCTGTTCTCTTAAGTTCTTGTACCAAAGTTCTGATTGTGCTCCAACAGCCCGTGACAACAACCAAGACTGGCACAGTCAACAATGTCATTCAGGTGAATCAAACTGACTTCGAAGTCTTCGATGCCCTCAAGATCGATTCGCAGGATTCAACGGACTTGTCTGGTAAATGGCAGCTGCGTTACTGAAATGCTTTTAGCTACACTAAATGTCATTTGAAACTGAACATTTGAAGCAATGTGTGTTTAAACAAGAGATGTACGGAGTAACTAGCTACGTTTCTTGACTGGCCCTGTGCAGTCAGAAATGTCGCAACCCTCGGTGCTAGCAAGTTATAGTAACATCAAGACTGTCGTTTTTGAGTGGGGAAAAATTGTTTTAAAATGTTTTAAATCTGAAGTGAGGTGAATGACTGCCTTTTTTAAAGGAAACTGTATTTTACATGACGTATTGAGACATATCTGCTGTTGGCCAGGCTGCAGGAGATCAAGAGAGCAACACTTTCAGAGGATGACAAGTCGTTTCGATAAAAATCTTTTAACCTTTGTCTTACATATAAATGTCTGGTAACACTTTATTTGAAGGGTGTGCATAAGACTGACATGACACTGTCAAAAACATGACATAACATCTGTCATGAACATAAAGAAGTCTTTATGAATGTCTGACAGTTGTCATGAAATGTCATTCGGTAAATAATGACACTTTTAATGCAAAGTTGCTCTAAAAGTTGCATTGAAAGTCCATTAAAAATGCTAACTTTGCATTAAGTTATCATAATTTACAAAATCATGCAAAGTTGGCACTTTTAATGGACTTTTAATGCAACTTTGCATTAAAGTGTCATCATTTACTGAATGACACTTCATGACAGCTGTCATAGACATTCATAAAGATTTCTTTATGTTTATGTCATGTCAGTCTTATGCACACCCCTTCAAATAAAGTGTTACCAAATATCTTTTGGAAATCTCAGTTAAGGTGGGTATTAAAATGATGTAGTTCTGATGCATATTCTAACAGTGCTAATCACTGTTACAAGATGCTAATTACACTTTAAAAGTAGCTAAAATCCATAGTGTGAAGGCTTTACGACCAGGTTGCACAAGGTGCCATTTGCAGCTTTCAGAGGCACAAATATGTTTTGCTAGGTTAGGAGGATGTTTGGAAAAAAATCTTAGAATGAAATTTTCACTTAAGTGACGCCTCCCAAAATACACATACAAATTAAAGGTAGTCACAAAGTACTTAGTGTTTATCAACCATGTTTTGTTTTAATTCAGTTTAAGAGCTAATAGAACCACAAACAGCTTTTAGTCAAGATCAGTGCATTTCTAGGTAAAACTGAAACATTTTGGAAATAAATTGCTTTTTGCATTTTTCCTAAAAAGAAAAAAAAATCTCTCTTCAATTAACGTTCAGTTACCGTGGACACCAACACTCTACAAAAATCAGAAGCTGGTCGCCATACTCTCATCGGTGCATCTTTAGTTTAAACGAGTCTTCATAGTTGGAGACTCAGTCTTCAGCATGTGATTCCTTTTTAACTAAAGTGATCGTTGTGTGTCAGACCTGTCCAGTTCCCCACCCGGGCCCTACCAACAGAACGGATACCTCATCAAGCCAGACGACAAGATCAAGCAGCCTCCTATCTTGCCGCCCCACCTGCTCCAAGTGCTGCTCAACAAGGACACAGGTGTCTCTGTAAGTCCACGTCTCATGCCGGCGCAAGTTCAAGTCTGGAAGTTGCACCTTTTGTAAGAAATAACCTTAAAAGAAAAAATTATTTTGAATCGTCCTTCAGTGTGACCCGACACTACTTCCAGAGCCTAACCACGTCATGCTGAATCACCTGTACGCCCTCTCCATCAAGGTAACAGTCAGAAAGTAGTCCTGCATCCCGCACTAATCAACATTTATGTCTATGGTTATTTGACTAAATGGATTTTTAGAATCGCATAATCCTAACTTGCACTTTTTCTTGTTTTCCCTGTTTAAGCTAAATGATTAATAATTTTCAGTTTTAAGAGACTTGATAATATATTTTAATTATTATTGTTTTGTTTATTTATCTTGGATATTTAAAATTCTTCCCAGTTCTTTAAAAGTATTTTTTTTAATCTTTGAGATGATCTACTTACAATAACATGCCATTATTATTCTGATTATTTTATTAGTTGAAAATTGTCTCAAAATGACAATATTATCGTTTATCGCAATAGTTTCTGGGACAATTTATCGTCCAGAAAAATTAATCATGACAGGCCTAATGCTAACAGAAAACCTAGTATCGTGTAGACACAAGTTCACACCTGGATTATAATCCAGAAGAAATATTTCAGTGCAAATTGTAACGGAAATTTCTTTGTGTTTTAGGACGGGGTGATGGTTCTCAGCGCTACTCACCGATACAAAAAGAAATACGTGACCACTCTCCTCTACAAACCCATATAACCCAGAGAGCCAACCATCAACCTGATGTTCCACACAGCTGCTACTTCTAATGACAATTAATGATGAATCAGGACCAACATTTTTATAACAAAGTGTTCTGAACTTTTCTTTGATCTCTTGTTTTATCTACCTGTTAATACTAAGCTCTTTTTCTGTTAATATTTTTCACAATGTTTCATACTGTCAGTGTGTGAATAAATCTATATTGCCTTGCCACATAAGATTATGTGACTGCTTCGAATCATTTTATATTTTGACTCTGGGTTTGATGGTAAATTGCTGATGGGAGACGGTCTAGTTGGGAATCTGTAAAGCCACGAAGTTCCTACCCTGAGGAGAAGAAAATGGGATTCGATTGAAAGTATTTTCCGGGTTTGGGGTAAGTGTGGAAACATTATATAGAAACTGTGTCGCTTTCAGATTACTGCTTTCTCTATTTGTCTGAAAGTTGTGTCTTTGCTTTGTGCACCTGAAGAGTGGTCAGGAACCTTCCTGACCACTCTTCATATTTAACCAATATATTTATACTTAAATATGAGATAAGACAAAGAATTCACAAACTTTGAGTCTTTAGTGGACTTTTGACCTTGGATGTTTTACTCTTTTTATCCAAATCAATCACTATTAACAAAAGAAATGAAAACTGATGTCTACAAAATGATGATAAATAATGTGACATAAAATACGTGAACCCCCAGCATGCGAAGAGTCCAGCAGGTGAAAACAGGAAGTCAAAACTGCAGTGACAGAACGAGAGCAGATCAAACATCTTTTATTTTACGTTCACTAACCAGAAACACATCAGATTTGGAGGTCGGCTGTGTTGCGCGTGTCATACTCTTGTGTGTGCTGTGACTCAGCTGACACAAAGCTGAGGATCCAGGTGCTTGTTGTCAGGGTTGTATGTGTACCGAGCAAAGCAGTGAGCTGCCACACGGTCGCACTCGCAGACCGCAGCCTCACACTTATCATTGGCTGCTGCAAACAGAAAAAAAGTGGGGAAAATACGCATGAAATTTCCAAAATGTGAATATTT
Source organism: Poecilia reticulata (assembly GCF_904066995.2). Taxonomy (NCBI): domain Eukaryota; kingdom Metazoa; phylum Chordata; class Actinopteri; order Cyprinodontiformes; family Poeciliidae; genus Poecilia; species Poecilia reticulata. The sequence continues at coordinate 8,950,442 of NC_088838.1, forward strand.
CTTTCTTAATCTTCCAGGATGTTTTAGCTCCATCTTTCTCCCCATCAAACCTGATCAGCTCCACTGTCCCTGCTGGGAAAAAAAGGCTTCTTTTCTGGTCAGCACTCTTATTATCTGACTGGCTAGTTTAGCTTGTTCATGATGCCTTTTATTCACCAATTCAGATGTTGTTAGTAAAAAATGTTGAAAACATACACAAGATGCTATTTGTAAATAAAATGCATGTGAAAGGATCTTGTCCTGACTAGTAGAGATGTCAGAGTCTGCATATTTTAGTATCAATGCGATACCAAGTAAATAAAAACCCTGCATCGCCAATAACAATACCGGTACCAATACTTTTTGTTCGTATCAATACTTCAATATATTTTGATATATCATCAAACTAAGTCTGCAGGTCTCTACAAAAATACTTTAATAATGTAAACAAATCATGTTAACACACGTTAACATGATTTGTGTGCATATTTTCTAAATAAAGTACAAATAATTATAATTTGAGAGCAAATCAAACCAAAGTCTTTTTTGAGGTAGAGCTAAGAATTTATAACAAAAATCAAATCAAATTTCAAGACGGATGTTAAAACTGAAGCATCGATCTTGTATCGATCCGGTACTGGTACCAACTGACATTGATATTATCATTATTTTTGGATTGACCTCAACTGACTGGGTAATATCTTTTGTAACTATTCAAACACAAGTGTTTTTCCTAAGCATCTAAAAATACAGCTTTGTCCTTTTGTAATTACTGTAATGCTGCACAATGTCAGTGAAAACCCACAAGTCATATTATATAGCCAAAGTAACAGAACCAAAATAGACTCAATAAATATCAACAAATCACATCATCTATTGGAAATGTTTGTTGTTGCAGTTTTATGTTCTTTAATCCAGAAATTAGTTCCTTGAGGAACGTGAGTAACCAATGAGAGAGGAGTAGATTTACAAAAAATAAAATCTAAATCCTCACTCCCGGATGGTCTTACCTGAGCAGTACACCTGTCTGTTTGAGCAGCTGAAGCCATAAATGATAATGTAGGGAAGGTCAAAAACACCCTCGCATCCAGGAATCTTTCTGCTGTTTTGGTAGCATTTATCATGGGCTTCACAGCATCTTAAAATGCAGAGAAAGTGAGAGGGTATTGAGCGATTCATCCTCTTCTGTTGACAAGAAACCAACAGACTGCTTCCCACCGGTCCACGTCATCCACCGGCGTTCCAGATCCACCCAGTCCGCACCAGCAGCCGTATTCGTTGTAAGCCAGAGGATTAACACCTGGCTGGGCACAACTGATCATCTCCCCAAACTGCCAGACGGCAGTGGGAAGACGTCCTCCACTGACCACACATGCTGGAAAGACGAGAGAGATGAGAGAAACGGATGAGACAAATCCACATTTTATGGGACAAAATTAGAAGTTTCTGCAGGCTTACCGGTGAGAAACAGCAGAAGGGCTTTCATGCTCATGGCTACAGTCAAAAGGATGTGGAGTCCGTTTGCACAGCAGAGCTGAGAGAAGTCAGATAAGACTAATGCGAGCGAGGTGGGAGGTGTACATTGTTCGAGATTTTTCTTGCTTGGACCGGTCAGTCATAATATGTTCCTTTTTGGGTGGATTGCATATTTTTGGTCATAATGTCCCTGAGGAGATGGAGTCTATTTGGATGAAGCCTCTTCTTGGAAGGCAACAGGGCGACCAATAGTTGAAGCAAAGCAATCATGAACAAATGAAACAAGGACGATCGCCCCTCCAGATCTCTGAATCCAGGTGTTCCTAGCACTTCCTTAGCCACAGGTGTTTAAAATTCAGCATGAGAGACATTAGTGAGAAAAAGGAGAATTCCAGAGTGGTACCATGATAAGATGTCGTCTTTAGATCTTGGAGGCGGGTAGAGAGCTTTATGAAATGAGAAGTTTCATCTAAGTGTTACATTGCCAAGTTAAATGCAAAGCAAATGCTATGGTGTAAAGCAGACTGATCTAAAGCAATGGAGACGCGTTATCTGGAGTGGCAGATCATGTCTCTCTGATGGAGATCAAACCAGTGAGTTTGGATTTAGCGGTTGCCAAGAGAACAACACTTGCCTGACTGTATTGTGTCAACGTACAATGTGCGTTACTGTATGACGGATTTTCTTTAGTTGCAGTGAAAGGAACTCTGCATGCTCCAATAACCTTTTTTATAATTTGTCTTTATATCTTTATGCCACATAAATGTGGATCTTATCTGAAGACTTGTACATGATGCTGTTTGACTGGGCTGCACGTTGTCTTTGTGTTGTCCTTCCATCCCTGCAGCACCAAAGGTCTCCATTATCCCCACATATTCCTTAATAGGAACCTGTTTTCTCTTTGGTTCTGAAGTCTCTCAGTTTTGTGTTTTTCAGGCTCATTTATGTAACAATCTTTCAACCATCAGCACAGCTGTGTAAATAAATGACATCTGGGGAGTTCCCATGGCTTTCCTCTGCTCCTCAGTACTAAATGTTTTATAATTGAACACAAAAAAGCAATTTGTTAAGATAGTTTAGTATGCTGCATGCATACTATAAATGGATGCAGTACTTCTTTTATGTATACTCCCTTTCTAAATTTTTGTCCCATCATCATTGGAATTTTATGTGATACACTAACAAGAAGTAGAACAATTTAAAGGAATAAGTTATTCAAAAAAAGAAATCTTTTTGTGAAACCTGCTCTTGTTTTTAGTTCATATTCTGTTAGCTTATTTAATTGAGGTAAATTTATTAATTATATTTTTCTGTGTTTGTAATTGTTTTTGTATGATTAGAAACAGATCTCTATTGTAAACGAGAGCTAGTATCTCAACGACAACGTGCATAAAAAAAGGCGGGGGAAAAAAAAGTCATTAACTTTCCAAAAGTTCGCTCACATTGAATTAAGAATATTTGTCATTTTTGGAAGATGTTTATTATCTTAATGGGATTTATATCGCAGAATTTAGACAGGAAATGAAGTGAATGGGTAGCTGTAACTTTAAGAAACATCGACGGTGAAACAAATCTGGTACCGACAAGACCTGGAGTGACAGAACCTCAACACATGAGCAGAGTAGACGACCAGTTTATTAAACTTTTTTAAATTATTATCATTTTAAGAAAATCCACAATCTTTTATTTCATAATCACTAATGAGAAACAGATCCGATTTGGAGAAGAACTGTGACGCACACATCGAGCTCTGCGAGTCTTTAACAGTACTTGGAGTCCAGGTTCTTGTACTCCGAGTTGTATTCGTACCGAGCGAAGCAGTGCGCCGCCACGCGGTCACACTCACAAACTGCAGCCTGGCACTTATTGTTGGTCGCTGCAAACACAGAAAATATCAACCAGTCAGAGAATCTGGGCCTGGTAGAGAATAAATAGACTAATGACGCATGTTTTTTTATTGGGATTTAATGTGATAGACCAATAATGAAGTGAAAGAAAAACAATGCATGGATTTGAAAGATTTATCAAGAATGAAAATGGGGTATGCTTATTGATTTAGTCTAAAAATCTAATACTCCTAAATAAAATCCAGTGAATCAGGTGCTCAGGTCAGATGAGAAGTTTAACTGTTTGGTCTACATTCAAAGTGCTGTAGTTAAATTAAAAACTAACCCTGAACATCACATGTTTTTCTAACAGAACACCATGACTTTAGCAAAGAGTCGCCTTCCTTAAGGCAAACAAACCTAAACATTCAGCGAGAGCTACAATGGCTGAATGTTTAGATCAGGGTTGAGTAACTTTCTGTCCAAGAAAACATTTTCCCCTTACTGCTACAAAGCAAAACTTGTCTGAAACAGCAAAATCTATTTGACACATAGAAAAAGCTAGATCTTACAATATTTTATGTTTTATAAATAAATACAATGTAATGTTCTACAGAATTATGAAAAGAAATTTAATATTTAACTTTAATTATATCTATTTTTAGATCTCTAAACAAAGCAAAAACTCAAACTACTAAAGTAGCGGTAGGTGACTGTATAAAAAAAAAGAACAAGAAGCTTACACAAAAATAAAGCCATTTGATGCCATATTTTAAAAAAGAACTGAATAAAAAGTACCAGAATTGCAGTTATTCTGTTGAAATTCTATTTTTTTATATATAAAAAACAGAAGCATTGTTAGGTTCACTTTGTCTGTAAACTTAATGATTAAGAACAATCCTCATGTATTTATCTATCTTTTAAAAGTTATTAATAGCAGTTTTGTGAGCCCGATTACAACATTCTAATTTGTTAGAATGGCCTAGTTAAAGTCCAGACCTAAACACAAAGACTTGGTAATGGGTTTTTACAGATATTCTCCAGCCAATTTGAAGTTACAATATAAAAAAGAAAAGAAAAAAAGAAAGATGGACAAAAATGTTTGTTTCTGTAGATGAACAATAATAGCTGACGTGCCCTAAAATGCTTGCAGCTGAATTTGTTTCAGTTTTGATTTTTATGAAATATCTTTGAAAAATGTTCCCACTTCATCATGATGAACTACTTTATAAGTCTATCTCATAAAATCCCAGTAAGTTAAACATAAATCTGTGGTTGTACAAGTCTCAATATACAGAACATGAAGATTTAATTGGTGTTTCATAGTCTTACCTGAGCAATACACCTGTTTGTTTGAGCAGCTGAAATTATAATCGATAACATAGGGAAGGTCGAAAATACCCTCGCATTCGGGAATATTCATGCTTTGGCTATAGCAGTTGTCATGGACTTGGCAGCACCTAAACATGCAGCGGACGAGAGGTCATAGGTCGGAACATGATTAAAAAAACTAAAAAGTGGATTGCATCTCACCTGTCCACATCATCCACAGGAGTCCCAGAGCCCCCCAAGCCGCAGTAGCAGCCGTATTCGTTGTACGCCAGAGGATTAACACCCGGCTGGGCACAACTGATCATCTCCGCAAACTGCCAGACGGCCTGGGGGACGTGTCCCCCACTGACCGCGCATGCTGGAAGAGACAGGTGAGGTGGGACGAATCAACACAGGCAACAGAACGTCAAGTGTTGAGAGCTTTTAGAGGCTTACCGGCGAGAAGCAGCAGAAGAGCCTTCATGTTCATGACTGTGGATCTGAAGAAGGCTGCAGTCTGTGGTGGCGTCCTCTTAAAGGATGGCGAGGCCTGAGCAAATTTCAGATAAGAAGCAAAGAGGGGGGATGGGATGTATTCACTGTCCAGGGTTTGTCTTGATTGGTCCTTCCAATCCTAATGCGTGACTTCTGTGTGTGTGGGGTCAATCGCATTGAACTAATCAAGTCCCTCAAGCACTGCGATTGGTTCTGCAGGGAATCAAACCCGACTAAATCGGACCTCTACTGGAGACAGAGATCAGAGGTGGGAACAAACAACAAAAACAAGGAAAAACATCTCTTCACTTTCTGGCTTGTCATATTCAATATGACTAAAAGATTAAAATAAGCAGATATCAAACATACATTTTATTAAGCAAACATTTCTGTGTTAAAGCTGTCTTTCTTATTGGAATGTTCTAATTATTAATGTTGTGTTTTAGTTAGCTGCATGTCATTATTGACAAATTATAAAGGCCTGAAAACATCAGTCAGTAATAAATCATCTATAAAAGGCGATTTTCTATGTGAAATCAATTCACATATGTTTGCTCCTCTTCCTTGGTCCTTCATCCTCATTATCCCACGATGTTGCTGCTTGCATTCATATTAGTTAATTATTGCTTGATCAAGTGAGAGAATCTCACATTTACAAACATCCATTTCTAATAACTCCTTATATTCATAATCCACCTTCTTCTAGTCTGTTGTCAACTATTATAGATCGTCTAAAACATTTATAGATCTTTAAACTATCTGTGTTTAGCTGTATTTTTACAAAAAAGACTAAAATTATATGTTTGGATGCAAAAGTTGAAAGATTTAAAGAGTAGTTGTGAACGTAACTTTCAGGTGAATCGACTTATTGTCCCGATCCAACATCAACCTTTAATCTCTTAGGTTTGTATTTTTGAAACCTGTATCAATAAAAGTTTGCCTATACTCAGCTGTATAAATATGCGACATTTGCTAGAATTCCCACAACTTTGTGGTGAACTTCTTCCAAATTAGATTACTTTCTATAAATACACAAAACGTCAATATCTGACAGAGGTGTCAAGATTGTAAACATAAGTGCATGTGTTGATTTATATCTGGGTTTGGTTATGTGCTGCATGCATGGAATAGTTTTTTGCACAGTTGGTTATGTGATAGACTCCAGTACTGTAGAACTGCAAAGCTAAAGGACATTTTTTACAAGTAAAAATATGTAAATTTTGGATGCAATTCTTCACACTACCACTTTTTGTTGCGATTACAGCTGTGAATCTTTGTTGGATCTGGTCTATGTCTCTACCAGCTTTGCAAAGCTAGAAACTGACTTTTTTTTTGGCCAGTGTTGTTAGCTAAAGAGCTTGAGCTCAGTCACATTGATTGGTGAGAATCAATTTTCAAGTCTTGTCTTAGATTCTCAGTGACAGGACAGGGCCATTCTACCACACAAATCTATTTTTTCCAGGTTTCTGCAACCTTATCATGCAAAAGGAGCAATTGTTGGCCTCAGTCCAGCCGTTTAAACTCCTTTAGGGCCCTAAATGCTACATAATTAAGAAAAAAAAGGAACTGCTTCTTATTTCTATGGTTAGATTTTAAAATAATAATAACAAAGAACATGAAACTTTTGCCATGTAAAATCCATCAAAAGCTAAAAACACAGTTACCAGCCTAACAACAAGAAAAATAGAGCTAAAAAGCTAATACTGCTACTTTGGTGCAACTCTCTAGTGGAAATTAAATTCAATTAAATTAAAAACTTCCCATTGTTTTTTTTAACTACGTAGAAAAGTACATTTGCTTTATTTCTGTGCTGAGTGGACGAGTTGGTGTCTGTACTAAGGCTGAGCATGTGATGTTTGCCGGTTCCTGTCTCTACAAACCCAGAGTTGGAAACATAATATGGTTTGATGATCTCAGAAACACTGCTTTAAAACACAATACACTTTATTAAAATTCAAATAATTAACATGGTTATGATTCCCAAAAATTTTTTGCAGGGGCAGATTTAAGCTTAACAACTTCTCTAAAGAAATCTTTTAGAATTTCTTTTGGTAGGAGGTCAGTAAATTTACTAAATTCACAGGTTTTTTATTTTATTTTTATTAATACATTATCTGTACACTTGTTTATTATTATGTATTATCTTCTGATCATGACTGTTAAATTTATGTAGCAAATTTGTTTTAAAAGTTGCATTAGCAGTAAAAGGACGATGAGTACTACTGCCATCTAGTGGACAGTTGTGAACATTTTAATTTGTTTTCACGTTCTCGGTTTCCAACAAAGCCCCATAATTTAGGAACTCTGGAAATTATGGCCTTGTGTTCTCCGATGGAAACAAGTATATTCAGCTGTTCACCCTTCTAATCGAAGCTACTAAAGTCTCGGGACATTGTGTTAGAACCAGCCTTAGCTTTAAAAATATCAGAGCGGGGCTAACCTGGACACAGACCCTTGTTTTTCAAATTTTGTTTTATTTTGTTTTATTTTTTTGTAAAAAGTTTTGAAAACCATGAATCATTTTCCATTTGTCTAACAATTTTATTTACTACTTTCAGTTGGACATTGACATAAAATCCCAATAAATGACGGTAAAGTTGTGAATGTGGCATGACAAAATGTTGAAAGGTTCAAGGAGAGTGAATACTTTCGCTTTCAAATGAACTCTTATTGTGAGGAAGAGAAAACCATGGCGACCACCGGTTAACAGCTGTTTTAATAGGTCAAATAGTTTTACTTTTATCCATCCTCTCCCTCTCATCAATCTGGGCATATCAACAAAGCATGAGCTACGTATAATGCAGACTCATGCCTTGGCTTCACAGATGTACCTGTAGCCCAGGCTACAGTCTGCATCGTTCCACAGCTTGCGCTTGCGGTTCACAGAGGCATGCAGCTGCCCACAGTCCTCTCCGTTCACTCTGAAGTCCCAGTTGTCAGGTTGACCCTGGTCCCAGAATCTAAACACCAAACAGCACGAAGAGTTATTTCAGTTGTTTTATGTCTCCGTCTTGAGGCTTCACTTTCGACTCACGTTGGGGTCGAGCCAAAGTCGGTTCCATCCACCCAGCTCCAGTGGCCCTCATGCTGTCGCTCCACAAGTCCGATCCAGTAGGAATACTTGATGTCAACTATGCCTGAAATGTAGTCCTGGAATAAAAAATAAGGGCATGTTCAGAATCTTCAGCCACAATTTAGTTGATAGATTTATGTGTTTGTTTTGTTTAATTGCAAAGTATTTCATAACTATTGAACATGTCCACATTTCATCACAATACAATCAAGAACCTAGTGTACTATTGGGGTCTAAAGTCCTTGTCTTACTACAATTTCAATCCTCTTACAGCTTTTAATTTGGTGTTCCTCAACAACCTTTATTTGGCTCCCTCCATCTTCTCCTAAACTCTGACTGGTTTCCTTACTTCTGCTGACAAAAGGCATCCCCACAACATGATACTTCCTCCACTTTGTTTCATCATGGGTATTGTGTCTTCAAGGTGTCTGCTTTGCAGTTAGGTCAAACTGTTCAATTTTGGTTTTATTTAATCACACCACCTTCTTCCACATGTTTGTTGTGATGCCTTGCAGCAATCTGAAAATGGGACTCAGTTGCGCTGGCTTTTATTTGGGGGTGCTAGTATAAAGCGAGATGAATACAAACATCTCGCTTTATACTAGCACCAAAGTTTTGGGGAAAACATTTACCAGACTCCATCGACTTCCAATCAATGCACTAGTTTGTGTTGATCAGGAACACAAATCCCATTAAACTACACTAAGGTTTGCAGATTTGACATACCGATATGTAATAAATATCAATGGGGTATGAAGCTGAGTATTTATATATTTCATTATGTGTGCTTGCAGTTTTACGGAGCCAGGTTGGACCTCACCAGTTCCTCCGCATTGTTAAGAACTAGCAGGTGTCCTCCAGATGATCTACACTGATCTTCGGCTCGTTGCCAGACGGTGGTGGTGGTGGAAAGCAGGTAGCAGCTGCCCTGGAAACTCGCCCAGCCCTCCTTGCAAGTTCCTTACTCATAAGGATCATCACAGTCAAAATGGATCAAAAGCAAAGATTTTGTTTGCTCAAAGATACTTGAGTTTTACCTCTAACTGGAACAATTCTCTCCACCAGGACTTGTTTTGCATCTGTAGGACCTTTATTTTGAGAAACCACAGAAATGCATAAGTTGTTTTAAGAGACCAAATTTGTCTGCGTTTTTATTCTAAGAAATCAGGGATTTTTTTCCTTTTTTGATGCTTTATTTTATTTTTTACCTGAAGTACATAAGGACATTGGTCCTCTATTGTTGATGATCTGGAGTTGTAGTTTGACATCAGTCATTTCCTTCTTCATCTGAGAGACTGTAAAATAATATCAAAGTGTGATTTGTAGTAACATTACTCATCCACCTTGTTATGATGTGCTTAAAGTCCTACATATGACCCCTATGACCAAGAGCAGAATCAAAAGCAGCAGCAGCGGCACGCTGTAGAGGATATACGTCAATATTCTCTTCATCCCTGAAAACACACACAAATTTCACACTCTGATTTCTCGATGTCTGAAGTAACTCAGAAAGAAATTCAGACAACATGGAGGTTTTACCTGTTTGTTGGCTGATATTGGGATCTGCTTGATCCAAGCTGCTGTCCGTTGTGCTAAACGGTTGATACCGAGTTTCCATTATTAAAGGAGAACAAGATTTTCTTTTTGCCTTGGATGCAGTCAGTATTCAGTCCACAGAGTTCAGAATCAGATAAGAAATCAACCCAATATTTTTGTTCATCATGAGGCCAAATATGTTAGCTATTAACAGGTAAGTAAATACTGCTCTGGAGTTTTAACCCTCGTGTTTTCCTGGTGTCAACACACAGAAGCTGTAGGATGGATTCACCAAAGACCCTGGACTATTTTTGAAAAACCCATCCAGGTAGTTCAACCATTACAGTGGCCATTTCTTTGTGCAATTCCTTTCTTTCTAAGACCACAACCTAAATTGTTGGTGGCTGCACTTATAACGGCATCCAATCTGTTTACAGCGACAAACAATTTCTCACAGTCAGGGTAACAATAATTTATTTATTACTCTATGTGAATAAAAAAAAAAAGTCCAATAGTAATTAAGTCGATGAACAATTTTTTTTTCTCCATGATCAAGTAGTACACACAAATCAGGTTTTGCAGTATTAAACTGAGGCATGTACTTTGTCAGGGAAGTGTACTAGTGTTTCACTGAAGTGATGTTGGCCAGGTCTGTGAAATTGCTTCAGCTCATTCTTTCCAGCATTTATTTATGGTACTATGTTAACTTTTTTAACTGAAGCTGAGGTCTAGACTTCGTCCGCAGTGTTGTAACTACAGAAATTAACTGAATTTTACCTATCATTAAAAGAACGACCTTTTTGTGTGTTGTTTTTTTTTTGCGTGGCGGCGTAGTAGAGCTCTAGAAAAGTCCCACGTGACTGCATCTCTACAAATGACTGTTTCCGGTCACCGGTCTTTCAGAAAGCAAGATGGCGGCCTTCGGACGTTTCTCTCAGATGTTGTTGAGGTCTTCTTTGACTCAAACCCGGCGTCAGCTCTCAGCTGCCGCTGGACATGGCGGGGACTCGGGTAATTACGAGTGTTTGCCGAGTCTCAGTGAGCGGATGCGGACTAGCAGAGCTTCACAACAGCAGGTTACGGCTGGAGTGTGACCTTGCTGAGCTAGCGTTAGCTTCTTTAGCAACCCTGTTACAGCCTTGAGTTTTCCGGAGCGCCTCGTAAATTATTTTTTTTTACTCTAAAACACAAATGTTGGTGATTAAACTTAAAGTCGGTCGTCTAGGTTTTAGCTTGTATTACATTCAGGCGTCAGAGTGGAAGCGGCAAAATAGAAATGTTTATGCCATAAGGCAATATCAGGAGTCGTATCATTTGTGTGAGGAAGAAATAAAATAGCGCGGTGTAGTGATAAACTAGCTATAAAATGTTGACGTAAAACTAATTTGAATTTAGTGACGATTCGATTCCTCTACTGCTAAGGTTTTTGATCTGAATCCTTAGAAGCTTCAGTTCGACATGTTTTACTTCCTCCACACACATGACTTTAATAAATGGCTGATTAACAACCTTCTGCACCTGAGCAGCTAGATTCAGATTGATTCAGGTGTACTGGAGCAGGGACTCATCTAAAATGTGAAAAACAGTGAGTTTTGAGCTCCACTGTTGAAAGCCAGTAGAGTAAATTGTTGTGTGGAAAGGTGACCTGTGAGAGAACCTTGCTCTGAATCACAATGCAGTTTCTGATGTGTGTGTTTATAGATGCACATACACACATACTAAAAATAGATGCATACTCACTCTCTGCCAGCTGATATTTCTATACTGTATGCTCACACACACACACCAACAGATTTTCTCTAATTTGAACTTTGCATAATTCAAGGACAATCTGCATGAACGTCTGGGTAAAATTGCTGCAGCAAAAGCAGCACAAAAAAATCATCATTCCACAACAGGTTTGTTGAAACTGAATCCACTTTGTTCATTTGGGATAATTCTGTTGTTCTACTTAGTCCTAAAAAGTGTTGGTGTAGTTGTTGGCATTCGATGAACTCCTGATTTTGGTGCAGCTTTAATTAAACAGCTGATACTTTGAAAACTTTTCCAGTTCCACATATTTCCTTCAACACCATCTGACCTGAATTGTGTGCCTAAGCCTGTAAGTTCATCCTTTGTAGCTGCTAACCTGAAAATTGCTAAAATCTCCAACATGGCATATGCTACGAAAACTTCTTAACGACACGTAGTTTGTGTCCTGGTGTGTCGGTGAGGAGTAATGGCTCCAACAGCTCCTTCTGCTGTGATGGTGGCCATGGAGTCAGCTAGAATAACTCAGGTTGATGAAGAAAATCTCCACCAAGTACAAATCAAAATATTACTTGCTGATGAAACAATGAGTCAGAATTTTCACTGATATTCAGAAAAAGACTTAAAAAATGTAGACGTGAAGACAGAATTTGTGCCATTGTAGCTTTTTATTATCTCTAAATAACCTAAATATCTACATGGTTTGTTTACAAGGTGTGTAACGGTGCAAAACCCGGTGAATACAATTATTAGTTTCCTCTGCACTATTTTATGGTTTTGGTGATTTGTTAGAAGAACCAAACACGAAGTCTTCAGAAAACTCCGAACTACCAGGACACGTAAAGTCATGCTCTTAAATTTGTTTGTACAGAATGAAAATATGAAATGGTGTACAAATAGCGATGGCTTTCTGCTTCCTGCCTTTTTTTGTTTTTCCTCTCAGTCCTGTGAGCGCACGTTTTCATTGGTTCATGAAATAATTTCTCAACAGCTAAAACATGGAAGATCCTCAGCTTTGTGGTTGCGCTGCCTGGTGTCGCAGTGTGCATGCTGAACACCTTCTTGAAGGAGCAGGAGCACAGCCATGATGCACCACCAGAGTTTGTCCCATACACCCACCTTCGCATTCGCACCAAGGTCAGACGTCATTATTTAACAGTTTTACAGATTTGTCTCATTTTGCTGTTTTATTTTTGTTCTGATGTTTTTGTTTTCTTTTTTTCTCCCAAAATAGCGTTTCCCCTGGGGAGATGGCAACAAAACCCTCTTCCACAACTCTCATGTGAATGCACTTCCAGATGGCTATGAGGGCCATGACTAAACTATCCAGACGTCAGCGCTGGCTCTAGAGCCCCCTCTGCTATTGTTAACAGGACCACACTCCTATTTGCAGTCTACTTTTTTGGAGTTTTATTGTTTATACCTCTGTGCTCCCCACATTGGAGCACCTAAACCAACAATTCTTCTGTTCTGGACCATTAAACAAAAATATCAGCTTAAACTTACTTGACCTAAATAAAATGACTTAATTCCACTAGGTTGTGTTTTTGGTCTTTTGTTTTTCTTATTTCTGCTAGTTTTATACAGCAGACTCTTAAGTTGTTTTGTTCTTAGAAATGCATTGTCATAAAGCACATGTTTAGGTTGGGATGGTAAAGATTGCAGAATTTTGTTCCTCATATTATGCCCTTAAAATCAAATCGTATGAAATAATTTTAGTTTATTACCATTGCTCTTATTCCAGTAAATGACTAACGCTGGAATAGTTGTCAGTTTCTGCAGGGCACAGCCTGCTCATTATGTATTAAGACTTGGCATGAAAAGGGAAAATTAAATAGTGGTGTTAAATTTAGGGAACCACTGATTGAAAACAGCTAAAGGAAAGAAGTTGTATTTCAGTTTTTGTGTGGGTCAGACACAAAAACTGTATTTCCTAATCTGAGATAATTGTCACAGAAATTAATGTTGGTGAAATTTGCTGATGCTTTTGTAACCCGGTAATGCTATTCAGTGTCTGCGGTTTTATTATGGTTTAACATTTACTAATTATGTAACTTCGGCATTAATGGGATGCCTTGTACAGCTGAATTTTTTTTTTAATTTATCTTAATTCTGACATGGTCCTGTAGCATAAAGATGTTTTTTTTTTAAAATTATGACATAGTAGTTTCATATTACTTTGAGCGGGCTTCTTTAAAAAGTTCCCTGCATGCGCCCAGACTGAGTTGCACCAACAGGTTTCAAGTTGCAGAAACAGTATCCTGGCCATGTTGGAACCCAGCTGGCAGGCCGCCTCGTATCAATACACACCATTTTCACCTGAGAGCGGAAACGGCAGTGATGCACCAATGATTTGACGTCAAAGTCTGGCCCTTTAATAAGTTTCTCAGTCCGTTTCGTGTTTCCATTCATGCCTCCTAAGAGCGCAACAGCAGCTTAACGTCGTAAAATGACGCGACGCTGCGTTACGTGTGACTCGGTCTTTGTTACGGACTCCACCTCTTTCACGTGAACGCGCCTTAAACCGAATTAGAAAATCCTGGGTTAACAAAGCTTGTCGATATACCGACCCGGTGACAACGGTCATCATTCCTCGGTTCCGTCTCCTGGGCAACTGTTTGACAACGTGACGGATCCCGGATCGAACCGTGGCGCCGACCCGGCTCGGTTTCGCAGCGTTTTTCTGCAGCGGATTACGATTTGATTACTAAATCTAGCATTGAAACATCTCGGATAAGTGCGCGAGCTCGCTCCGCCACACAGGGGAGAGCAGTCGCACGTCGAGACCCGGATCACAATGATGATGATGATGATGAACGCAGACAGAGGTGAGGAGGCAGGAGTTTTAGACAGCATACGTAGGTCTAAAAAAAAAAAAAGTACATTCACTTGTTTTTTATGATCACAGATTACCAGATGAATAAAAAGCAGGAGAGGGCTCATTTCTTCAGCTCCAAGGAGCAAGAACTTATTTTGAAGTTGTATGAAGAAGAGCGAGAGATCCTAACAGCCAAGTCCAACACAACCAGCGCCTCCAAGCTGAGGGAGGAAGCCTGGCAGAGGATTGCTGATAAAATAAATGCGTAAGAGCACCAAATGCACTTCTTGTCATCCTAATTTGAAAATGTCCTGCAAACATTCTGCTCTTGCATCCTGCCTCTACTCGATGCATTACCCCTAGATCTCTAACCTATTTTGTCACATTACTCACATCACGGACTAACTTTGGACACTATTTGTAGTTGTAATGCGACAAAATGTCAAAAATATCTCTGGTGGCCCGCCAGGCTTATAATACACTGAGGGAAACCCTGATATAGTTTAAATATGTAAGCAGTACATGAAGTAATAGTTGTTTTTTCTGACTCAGGGTTTCAGACAGTGGCTACAAAAGAACATGGCAGCAAGTGAAAGTCAAACACAAGAACATCATCCAAACAGGTACTCTTGGAAAAAACAGACCCAAGTATTAGACGCCCTTCTTCCTGATACTTGTTTGCACTAATTGTCAGACCTTGCTAAGCGACCAACTTGTAAATTCATTACATTTCATAAGCCTGTGCTCAATTGTTTGCTCTGAAATTCGTACTTGCACAGCAAAAAGAAAAAGGGCCGAGGTGCTGAGGACCGAGGGCGGGTCGGGAAGCCCCTCTCTGACCTCAGCAGAGGAAGACGGGGTGCACAGCAGAGAAAGCACCATGAGGGTGGAGGTCCTACCAGGAGGCGCCTGCATCGGCCCCATCGGTGGATCCGATAGCTCCTTTATGAGTGGTAAGTTTAAGTCAAGTCTCTTTAAACTCTGTTGCTGTATTTGGAGACAACCGACTTTAACGTTGTCGACGTGTCAAGTGTCAGGCCATCCGGTCCTCCTCCTGCCCGTCACAAAGACGGAACCAGAGAGCCTGAGCGGCGATGAGACGGACATCAGTGAGGCTCATTTTGATGGGGTAGACACCTCCACACCTGCTTCATTGTCCAATTTATCCAAAAAAAATTTTCCACACTGAATTTTTGTGTTTTCTTTTAATGAAGGATGTGCAGAACAGCAGTTTTCAGGAGGTCGGCAACCCAGCAGGGGCTACAAGCAGGACCAGACGTGCTGAGGTGAGAGTTAGGATTCAGCGCCAGGCAGATTAAATAAGTGAAAAGAAACATAACAATTATACATGTGCTGTTTAGGAGACCTATATTCAGAGTTACATTTCCTCAGTTACATTTACTTGAGTAACTTTAAAAAAAAAAAAGTACTACGCTGTACTTTTTACTTTTCTTTGAGTAATTTTATTATGAGGTATTGCTGCTCGTATAGAGTAAACCTTCTGGATTCTCTACCCACCAGTGACTTAGTTACTTCACTGAATGAAAGACAAAATGTTTTAACCAAAAATTCACCACACAGACACACACCAGCAGTTTTTGTTAAAATTTCATAAGTTATTTAGTGAAAGAAACTGATTTGAGAAAATTTCATTTTGTTGTTTCTTTCATTACTAAAATTAATTATTTTCATTTTGGCCCTTAAATTACCAACATTTCCACTTATCTTTATATTTTTGTCCATCTGATGATGTATTTTTAAAATATTAAACGATTGATAGTTTGATTAGGTACACATTTCTTGAGTAGACTTTTTACCAAATACTTTTTTACTTGCGTCATTTCTTGGATGGCTACTTTTTACTTTTACTTAAGTAAAAATATGTTGAAGTAGTGCTACTCCTACTTGAGAACATCTTTGGGTATTTTACGTAGCTCTGCTTATATGTTTTCAGAAGCAGACTGATGAACTAAGGACCCTTTACTGCTGTTACCTCAAAAAGGAGATGGAGAATCGGGACCAGGAGATGGCCTACAGAGCACTGAAGATGAAGAAGCTGGAAAAGGAAATCCTGTTACTGGATAAACAGCTGATTTGATTGTGAGAAACAGAACTTTTAACACTATAATAGACTTACTATGTTATTGTCACCTGACAAAGGACAATATTAATGACAGGTTAGTGAACTGTTATAATGATTCAGTCTCGTCCAAGTCGAAGCATGAGCAATTTCAGCTGCTGATTTTGGTCAGCAGGTGGCATCCAATACCTCCAGTTCTCAGAGAATGTGGATCTCAAAAACCTTCACAGTTGTAGTTAGGTTTACATACAATAAGCTCAATTTCACATTTTTATAGTGTTTGAATGGTGAATTTAACAGGTTTTGAAATTCTTTTTTATTTATTTTTTTTAGTTATTTAAAAATGATCACTGTACTACTCAGACAAAGCAAAACCTCATCGGCTTGACACCACAGTTGACAGTCAAGTCAATGCCAGTGAAGTTTTACTTATTAGCTTTATGAGCTTCAGCATCTTCCTTGAGTCTTAATGAATTAGAATCTAATTGAAAAAATATATTTATTTCAGTAAATCAGTTTAAAAAAAATGAAACCACATATTTTCCAGATTTGCTATTCACAGAGGGAAATATATCAAGTATTCACTTTTGTTTGTTTTATTGATTATGGTTTACAGTTCATTTTAAACCAGAATTTTTTTACTTTTATCTAAATAAAAAAAAAAGGATGAACCATTGAGCCACAGTCCAGTCGTTTCTGTCTTTAGCTGAGATAAGACACCTATGACTTAGTTTCTGGCTCCTTTTTAAACTCTGACACCTTGGGAATCCTCCCCTCCACCTACATTTGCTATATTTTATACATTATGTTTTCTTTCCACTCAACTTTCCATTAATTTGCTTGGACATTACCATTCAAACAGCCAGCTAGCAACGCTTTATTTATTATTCCTAAGTAATACTCTAATTTATTCAGAAACTGAAAGTGAGTGTTTCATTATCTGTATGCCATGATCATTAAAATTAACAAAAACCAAACGCTTGAAATATATCACTCTGAGTTTCACTTTTCAAATTCAACCGATAAATTATTGAACTACATGTTACTGAAATGTGCCTGCAGGTATAATCTTTCTAAAAGATAATTGAATCCTGCGTTGGCAGCCTGCAGTAACTGTAGAAGTGGGCTGCCATAGTAGGCAGGTTTATAAGAATATTGTGCATTTGGAACCCTGCTTTGGGTTTTTCTGTATTTATCCTACTGTAGTGTAGCTAAAACAAAGGGAGTCGTGTCATTAACGACACAATCAGAGCTAGAGTAGGCTTTTAGAGTCACAGAAGATGCCACACTCAGACATATTTGTTAGTCTTGTCTCAGAGTCCTAGCAAATTGCTTTTAATATTTGTACAATATAGTTCTGCTGTAAGTTGGAGATCGTTTCTGAGTGTTTTTCTAGAGTTGATCAAACTGATCAAACTCCCACTTTCCCAATGCTGCACTTTTTCAATGACTTGATTTAACATTTATGACATCTGACTGTTCAGTTGGGTAATAGGAAACGCTAACGACGGCGCAAAATATTACGTTGTAAACATTAGAATTTTTTTTTTACCGTTTTGAAATTTTAGGAGACAGTATTATAAGCCAATAATAAGTTATGAAATGCTTTTACATTTACTATTTGGTTGCAGTTTACAAAGCATGTTGTCCTCAGATTACTTGACATGTTTTAATTTCTTGTTCAGTGTGGACATGTTGTAGTGACCTCACTAATATCTAGAATTATGTAAAAAAAAAAAAAAAAAGTGAGACATTTGGGCTTGTTTTAGTCTTTTTTAAACATTGTCATTCTGCTGTATTTTAATGTTGAATTCTTTCATTTTTATGCAATCATAGTCAGTAACAATGGAATTCTTCAAACATGTTCTATTTACAATTTTGTTTTTAATTATTTGTGTGTTTCTAAACTGCTGTAAGTACATTTGTATTTATTTCTCCTTTTTTATTTCATGATTTTTGTATGCAATTACTAAAACACTAGTTTGTCATAAAAATCTGTCTCCTGTTGTGAATGGGTTCTTAGCCATCAGGAGATTATTCTACAAAATCAGGTGTGTTAAGGAGTCCCAAATCCGTCAGTGCGCGGCTTGCGCGTCCGTGGCGCTCTGAGAGGCCTGGCCATTCTCCAGTGGATCCACAGCGAGGACCGCTCCGATTTTAAACACTCAGAGGCAGCATGAAACTCAGGGTGCGGAGAAAATACGGAGATTTCAAGTCAGAACATCGAAATCTGTCCAGCCGTGTCTTTTTCGGAGCATCTCCTAGCAACGGTGGTCGCTCTTTCAGGCAGCCGTTAGTTCCACAGATCCACAGGCTGCGCGCGGCGGCCACGCCATGGCGGCCATAGACATAATATAAGAGTAGACCCCGCATTGGCTGCTCCCGCGCAGGAAATACGGCGGCCATCTTGGAGCGGTACTAACCTACTTTGCTCAATCAAAACAGCAGAAGATGCCTCAGCACTGAGGGATATTGTTGTTAGGATCTATGAGGGCTCCACAGACAACATTTCACAAGTAAGATGGACATATTATGGTGTATATTTAGTGATTGGAATATTACTTTACTGTATTTATGTGAGATACCAGCTAATATTAGCTACAGTGCTTGGTGTAATACGGGGTTCAGCCCCGCTATGAAGGCTGTGATTCTGTAAATCTAAAAAAAAAAAATTATTCTCTAACATTGACTTTATCTGACACAAGAGCCGACATTAGAAATGAAACAATGTAACAAATATTATAAAACTTATATTATGTGTTATAACATTCACCAGCAAAGTTTACACAGGTGGTAAAGACTATTATTTATAATTCTTTCACTAGTAAGATACATCCCAAATTTTCCGTTTTTGTTTTGAAAGTTTCATAAAGACACGATGTGAGGAAGAAGAGGGAGATATCTATAAAGAGAGACGGATTCACTGCAGCACGGATGAATCTCACATCGGATTTTGGACTCGATCTCAGCTGCTCAATCTCTCTGAAGCTAGAAATCGTCAGCTGAAAAACATATATATATATATATATATATATATATATATATATATATATATATATATATATATATATATATATATACGTACATGTAAACATGTATCCAATATATATTATTCAGTATTAATCATTATTTATTTGTGCCATTATTAATCATTATTTATTTGTGTTTGTATAGTTATATAAATATGTATTGATATTTCTAAATAATTTATTAAATAAATTATGAACGGCTGTGTGCTTTTTAATATGCTCATCATACATCGATATCAGAATATTGCATTCCTATTCTATTGTTATAGCCACTAAGGATATTTAAATATGCTGAACTATGTATTAAAAACATACTTAAATAATACAATTGTTTATAAATGTAGCTTTGATAGATGTTTGAATAAGGTTTCCAGTAACAAAAAAGCGTGTTATGATCGATTAAATGAGCTGATACGTCATTGTGCCTGCTAAACACATAAAGCTGAGTGGAGTGGAGTACCGCTCCAAGATGGCCGCCCTAAATCTCGTCAGCGACAATAGGCGAGAGCGGTCCATGAGGCGTCTATGCTTATATTATGTCTATGATGGCGGCGGCTCATCTAGGCTTTTTAATCGGGCGCTGAAAACGGGATCTGAAGGGTTTTAAATGTCTGCTCAGAGGATGCTGCTTATTTACTCAAATACAAATAAAACAAAACTGCTAAAGGTGACATGATACTCGTGATTTCATTTAGTCACCTTTGACGGTTCTTTTTTATAAACAAAAGCTGTATTTATTTTTGCTCTTGTCAGTCCAGCATTGACCAGCGTTCACAGGCGAAATACCAGGCGCTGCAATTTTTTTTTTCAGAAACGTACTTCAAGCTTAATAAGATCGGCGTCATGATTTTCACTCATTTTTTTGGCGCTTTTCTGCTTCTAAAATTTTTTTTTTATTATTAAACGGTTGCCAAGTTTAAAAAATATTTATAAATTGGAATATTTTTCAAATTTAATTTCCAATAACGAATAGAATATTAGTAATAAAACGAATGAGTCTAGTAAAAATTCCACCTAAATATTTTGATTAGAATTGAACTGATGGTTCAGTTCAGGTTTTTATTTTAAGGGGAATTGGTTTGCTGGAGGCGTCGTAAGGACAAAAAACAGCAAAACCATCCACAAAAAGCATCACATTCACTCTGTTAGTACAACACAACTACAAATATTTAGAAGAAACTGGTTCAGCCAACTGTTTTTTTCATCTGTCATTCGTTTCCAGCATTGTCTCTGTTTACATTGATTGAATTATGATGAATGAATATAACACCTTGATAGAAGTTAAAAACTGCCACAAGACTTGTAGGTTAGAAAGTTTCTGTTTGTAATTAGTTTAGCAACATTGCTAATGCTAAAGGCAAACATGGCAACTAAGGCAATCCAAGTTAATGACAATTCCTGCTGTCTTTAAATTTGTAAAGATCAATTTCTAGAGTCACACTACAATAATGACAGAGTAATTTATACACAACAAATCAACTTATATAGGAGCAGTTTAAAACCAGCTCAGGATGTTATTTACATGTCAAACTACTGATATAAAATCAAGCTGTAATGAGAATAATCTCTGCTAAAACGCCGTCTGAATTCCGCATAAGTTTGTCCTTCTGTGCTTCCCATACTTTCACATGACTCCCACTGCGTGTGACTGCCCTGCATTCCTCAAGTGTCACTGTCAGCTTCACAAGTTAGTTTACGTTTACAGAAAGAGTCGCTAAGTGACATTTAAAGTTGAGAAAACTGCCCGCTCTTCTCTTTATTTTGTTTTGTTTGCGCAAACGACACCCGCGTAGAATCTGCGGGAGCGATTCTACGCATCGGATTCGCCGCTATAGCTTCTGTCAAAGTGCATCTTCAGCCTGCAGGAGGGAACCCATGATCGACCACTGAGGAAAAATTATGGCTGAGCTCAAGCCGCCAGACACAAGGAGGTAAGATCTGGTCGGATTCGTTCACGGTTTGGTTCTGATCGGACCCTTTCCAGGTCCATTTAATCTGTACAACCAACTCCGCACCTAATCTGTCCTACACATTCATCTGAACTGCTGTAACTTCCTGGCTTCGGAGCGACAGCTTACTTCTCTATGAACCCCCTCCTGCACCTTGAAAGGACTGTTTGCTGGTGTTGCAGGTGCAGATACTTCTTCCTCTATGACGGATCTAAGGTCAGAGGAGAGGGGGACCCCACCAGGGATGGCATCTGCTACTTCTACCCCGAGGAGGTGTGTCAGAAACCATAAAATACTAACAGGGTATCCGTAGGTTTCAGCAAGTCAAATTTAAGACTACTGTTTTTTTTTTTTAAATGCCACCTTGAATACATTTTAAGACGGAAAAACTACAAATTTAGTGGATGGTTAGGGGATTGTTTTGTTGCAATAAATATAAAGCATAGCAAAACCATAAAAGTTTCTGGGGTCTGTTTGTAGCTCTTGGCAGTGACTTTGTGCTTCTCATGGTTCTCTATAGCCTTAACCTCGTAGTGCCAATAACTTAAAAGTCTTCTTTTCTCTGTACAGAAATGCACCTAGTCTAGTAGGGGCTGGCAACAGCAGTAAATCAGTGGCGGAGACAGACGTCATCCAGCCAAATGGCGATAAACGTATCCACGATGGACGCAAAAAGCCAGCTAGCTAGCTAGGGTACATTAGCAGCTAGTTGGCGGTAGTTTCTACCCCGGAACGCTATGAAGATCCCTGCGCGCGACTCAGACTCTTGCCTGATACAAAAGTCTCATTAAAAATAAAACAAAACAAAAAACTATATGAGATGAAACAGTCCTGTCATGACACAATTTAAGACCTGTGATAAATGTATTTAAGGCCAACTCACTTAAGAGGTCTTAAGGTCCTCATTTTGGATGAATTTTCAGACTTTTTAAGGATGCGCAGACACTGTGATAAATAATCATCCCTTTCTAAAGGCCTTTTGTCCCTTTTGTCATCTCAGACTCCTGTGGACAAGCAGGACCTGCTGTGTGGTCAGCTTGCAGGAGTGGGCCGCTGTGTCTCTGAGCTTTCCTCCTCCGCTGTACGCATCCTGAGGCTGCGTCGCTGCAAGTTCGCCATCCGCATGAAGGATGACTTCTTCTGGGTAAGAGCTCTCCAAAGGCTGAGCTTAATCTACAGTTTTTGTTGTTTTTTTCCTTTATTGCATTACTTTTCAACCATGTATGTTTTTTTTTGTGTGTGTGTGTGTGTATGTATTCTCTCTAAGGCTCTTGGTTGTTCAATGGAAGTCCCTACTGTCAGTGTCTGTGAGCTCCTGGATCATCTCATCAACCTCTTCTGTTTCTACAACGGCTCTGTTCGCCAGAGCTATCAGGTGAGGCCGGTGTATATTAGATTTTTTTAGGAAGCATTGCAACAAAATAAATATCTAAAAAAGTGTAAAAGTTAAGGATGTGCTTATGTTTTGAAGAATAAATAAGAAATATCAGCCAGATATTTGAATCAGAAAATTTTCCCTCGACTGTCTCTCATCTGTGGAAAATGTGTTTTTTTCCAATTGATTAAATGCATTAAAAACAGAACCTGCTGTACATTTAAAAAATGTTTTATGTGAACGGAAGAGGTGAGACCTCCAGATCTTGCTGGGACATTAGTCCTTTAATCCTGGAAATGTTCATCAGGTGGTAGAAGGCCGACTTTGTAGCTGTCTTTATGCGTCTCTGGAGGTTCGGGTCTGAATCCATCACCACGCTCAGATTTTGGACCTGATCGCTTTGTTTCTAGCACAAATCTGTTTCCTTCCACTGCATGCTGTAAAGTGAAGTTGGTTTTCTCTGCAGCTCAACAGTAAGGAAACTCTGGCCGCTGAATGGGCGCGGTACCTTTCCCACGTTCTGTCTGGACCGTCCGAGTTGCACTACATCTTACAAAGCGTGAGGACCTTAGACCTGACAAACGTAAGCAAACATTGCCAGAGTTCTGCTTTCGGCTGCTTGCTTCTTATCTTGCACCGCTGATGATGAGACAGGATGTGACTCTGTGAAACAGCCCTGTGGTGTTGTCTCAACAAACTGTGCAAATCAAATATCTCCAGCTTGCATACTTACCTTGCTTACATCTTGATGCTTGTTAACATAAGCAGGATGCAGTGACTTGAAAATCATCTACATTTTCTATTGAATCAAAAATCCTTCACATTTCTTATAATGGACTTTAATGATTTAATAATTCTTAGTAAAACAAAAAAAAAAAAGAAAGAGGTTTCCATGAGACAGCACTGAAAACCAAACCAAAACCACAATCTACAATTCTCCATAAGCACTGAATTTACAAGTTTACAAGAGACATTTTAACACGGTGATATAGTTGAATTGTTTTTCAGAAAAAGTCAGATTACTTGGATTCATTACACTTTAAGTAAATGTTTTGTTTGTTTTTTTGTTTGCCATTTTGATTAATGTGGTTTGCAGATAGCGAAAACAAATTCTGTGTCTTATTTGAATGCTATACGTCACATGTGTCAAACTCAAGGCCCAGGGGCCAAATCTGGCCCGCCGTAGCTTTTTATGTGGCCCTCTAGGCTCTAAATTACATCAATAAGTCCTTCCGGTTTTTCACAAATCTGCAAAATTCACACAAAATCTACAAATCTCCACATTTCCCCACCTGATTTTTACTGCAAATTTTCTCAAAATTGGTCAAAAACATCGAGTTTAAGCGACTGCTGCCTCAGCCTTACTTGATGTCAAGTTATAATCCGTAATTGATATGGGGAGTAATAAGAAGTTACATTTATACATTAGCACAAATATCATAAAAATTTCTCACAAACATCTAAATTGGCACCATAAAATCTACTATTTTGATTGCAAAACCCCCACTAAAACAAGGACCACTTTAATTGGTTTTATCAATATATTCTGGCACAACAGGTCCTTCAAGAGCATCTGGTTTTGATATGGCCCAAAATTAAAATGAGTTTGACTCCTCTGCTGTATGTGATTGATTAAACAAAAAAAAAGTATATTTTAAAGAGAAATATCATTCTTCTGAAAAACATGTTCATTTCTGTACACTGAATAACTAGTTGCGGCTCCTTTTCATTCAGTTTGTATTCAGCCCCCATCTGGGTCAGTACTTTATAGAGCCATATTCAAGTCGTCTGTGGTGTGTCTCTGTCAGTTTTGTGTTTCTGAAAACAGACGCACCATGAACTCTTAGAAAAGAAAATATCATGCCGTTTTCCATACCATACTCTGTTTAAAAAATTTAAAATCGCTTTTCTTCCACTTCACAATGAGGTTTATTTTTGTAGCTGATCCCATCTGGGTAGTTTTCTTCCTGCAGGGCCTGAAATGTAACTATTTTCACGGTTTTCCTCAGGTTGACCCACTTCTTCTCCTCAAAGCTGCCCTCATTCTCCAGGCGTGCCAGCGCTGCCCCCTGGTGTTAGCAGGCTGTGTTCTTTTTAGAGGGAGGTGAGCTGACGTTTTAAGAGGGCAAACCTGATATTTGTTGTCTTTTTTACATATATCTAACTTTTTATTCATCTCTTCAAGAGTTGTCAGCACACAGATGCCTCCACAGCTAACAATCAAGGTCATGGTTCATGAGAGTGAAACGTACACCAAGGTAGGAAATATTGTGTTCAAATGTTGCCACAATCAAGTGACACTAAATACAGTATTAGAATAGTTGGAGAGCCTTTGGAAGAACAAAGAAACATACAGGTAGAACTTAGCATATTATTTCCCTCATTCATCTGTTAAGATACTAAATGTATGGTCCATCAAACATTACTAAGCCAGTGGAGCAATCCCAAACCAAAACATTTCTACCATCATGCTTAACAGCAGTTTCTCCCTCTGAAATCTATCAGTCTTTTTTCTTTATGTGGCCAAAACAAATCTGGATCTTCTGTTTACAGAACATGAATTTAAATATCCAGATCTTTGACTTTTGTGTCGTATTACATTGTAATATTCTAGGCTCTCTCCTAAAAGGTTTTTCTAACACTGGATTAGTGTACGTCAAAAATGTTTCACAATGTTTCTTACAGCAGAACATGTACAATAGCTGTTTCTATCCACTCTAAAGATTGAAAGACAGATAATTGTTGCTCATTTAGCAGAAGTTAGACATGTGAGGGCGTAGATGATCATGGTTTTTGGTAGTCCGTCTTAAAATCAATATTTCATGTTTTGCTTCGCAGTAACGAGGCTGTTTGGCTCTGTTGATTTGATGGCAGCCCCTTAGGGACAAGTAGATGGAAGGCAAAGTGCTAGATTTGTTTTTCGTAATGCTTTCTGCTGTCTTGGCGTCGAACAATTTCGGATTCTGACAGTAAAACAACCACGAGAAAGCAACTATTATTCCTATAACAGATTTTTAACATGCATTTACTATTTAAATTTTAGTAGTGTTGTATATTTATCTGATATCTTAACAGCATGTGGTTGCAAGGCATTTCTCCAATATTTTATTCTCTCGTTACTCTGGTACTTTGTTTTTAAGTTTTTAGAAAATAACTGTACAACATTTTGGTATCTTAATACGAGTAACTAGCCCATGTTTATTACTGTCCTTTGTATATTTTTGCTCTGTCATGGAAGCTGGTTTAGTACTAAACCTGGTTGGGTTTAGTATTTTGCCATAACTAAAGTTTTATTTTTAAAAATATGTTGTGACAATAATGTACAAATTAGATTTGGACAGACAGACATATTTTTGCTGATATTGGGTTCATTTGAATGTCTAAAGAATTGGCTTGGTTTTTGCCAGATCTTTAAAGAATAATTTAAAACATTAAATGTTAAAACTTATTTTAGTTGACAACATAGAAACTAAAAATCTCTTTACAGTTTGCAGTTTTTATTCATAAACGTTTTTTTTAAATAATTATTGTAGATTTAATCTGCTAGCATACCATGTGTCTAGCTAAGCTAGGCTAAACAGCTAGCTTAGTGGCTTTTAGCCTCTCAACAGATGCTCATTTTATCTGTGGTTATATTAAAGAATTCAGTTGAAAACCAAACTGTCATATTAGTAAGAAATCAAGCTACTGTTATTTACTTTATTTTATGAAGACACAGAGGTCGAGTGGAACGAGCAAGCCGCCATCAGACGGCGAGCCGGTTAGCTCCACTGCTGTGTTCCTGACGCCCTCTGAGCTTCAGTACCTGCAATCTGCTCCTGTCGACAAAATATCCAGGTAGTGTTTTCCTTTCTTGTCTCATGACATGTTTTCAAGAATCTCAGATTAGAGTAGAATTATCAATTTATGCCCTGTCAGTGTAATTTTAGATTCCAACTCAAATTCAGATTTGTTCATTGATCGTAATCAATGTCCGTGTTATCGAGGATTATGAGACTATTTTGTTTCTCTATCCACTAAATAAATATGATCTTGCTAATGCAAATTATAATTAGTTTTGAACTGATGATGGTAGGATTAATACAACCTTTAGAGAATAGCTCCATGTTTTTTCTCCCCAAAAATGACTTTTATATTAATAAAGATCTAAAATGATCATTACAGCTCATCTGATGTGGACCAATATATACATATCAAAAAACTGGTCACTCAGAGAAAATTGTTGCCCTGGGCTACTGCCCCATAAGCCGTTTCTAAAGTCTGGCTTGAAACTTGAAGCCATGTCGCTCATACCTCACCTTTGAACACATTAGATTTAGTCAGACGTCTTAAAAAGAGAGCTTTGATGGTTCGGTTTTCTTCCATCCAGTTCCCACTCTGCTCCGGAGAAAGAAGCTCCCCCAAAGAAGACCAGGCTTTCCAGAACGTTATCGGACACCCCGTCCTCAGAGTCGACACCGTCTCGTCCAGCATCCTGTCAGTCCCCTCAGAAGCCGTCCTTCAGCTCGCGCACGTCGGGTTCCGAAGACTCCGTGTTTAGTCTGGCTCCGTCACAGGGTTCTTCTGCAGATTCCCCCAACCCGTCTCCTCTGTCACCGATCCGCCATTTTTCTAATGGAGAGAACGCTGATCAAGCGGAGGAAAGAACACTGGACGAGTCGCACTATCACAGTCTTCACAGCGACGGAGGTGGAGTTAGCCAGATGCCCAGCGAAGGAGATGGCTCAGCCTTCGAGGGATCCCTCCATCTTAACAGCGGTGCCACCAGCAGGACAACTGATTGCGGGAACGTGGCGTCTCGTGACGAAAAAACAGCGGCGGGAGAGGGCGGAGTCTGCTGCAGGAAGGCCAAAGGTCACAAGGCGGAGACGAGGCAGCCTCCCTCTGGCTCCTGCTCTTTCAACAGCCTGGAGGAGAGTCCTCTGGTTCCCATGGCGCTGTACGTGCACCGGGTCAACAGCCTGGTGCTGGCTCTGCTGGTGGAGCCTCGTTTCATGGGCGACTCTGCCTCCATGGAGGAAGTGGTGAGGAAAACGACTTCTGTACGTAGACTGCATTCTCAAGCTTTTCCTGACATTACGCTGACCCTGTCTTTGTGGCCCGTGTCCAGAACCACAGCAGCCTGGCTTCGCTCAACGGACTGGAGGCCCACCTCAGGGCCATATCTCCGGTGGCCCCAGGTGCAGCGGGGCCGTACTTATTCGCCCATTACGACTCCGTCCAGAGCACTCTGACAAGTAAGACATGTGCTCCCATCTTCCCGGTTTGAACTTTTTCTGCCAGAGCGAGCACAAGCCAGGATCTGAGGAGGGACTCTTGTCTTTGAATGAGCTAATGGCTAATTAGTAAAACTGTGATCAGCATTCCTTTGTGCAGCAGACATGCTCAGGCCCGGTTAATGGTCCTGTGTCATTGTGTGTCTCTGCAGCCAACGTGTCTGGCCGACCAGGGGGAGTCCCGGAGCATCCCTTTGTCCGAGCCACATCGCTTCTCCACTCGCATTTCTTTGACACTGAGACTCTGCAGGAGGCTATTATCAGGTCAGCACGGCTGAGGACGGGGGAGGGGAGTTTTTTTTTTTTGTCAGGTTCTCCATGTTTAACATTCGTGATGATTAATGGGAGCATCATGTGAAATTGCCTTCTTTGAGCTTTACACTGTGTTATAATGTTCTTCCTTCATCAGCTGGAGTGTTACTTTGATTCATTAAGGCATGTTTGAGAAATCTTTTAATCTCCAGGGCAACCATTCAGTTGTGTAAAACGCCCGAGTGGATCTAGCGCCACCTTCCAGGTGCAGCTCCTCCTCAGAGCTGCAGTTTCCAAGCTGCCGTCTTACGGCACTCTCCCCCACTCAGCTCCTTCAGACTAGCCAGCAACAATTAGCAAACACCTGGTGAAACTCCAGCTGCTGAAGGAGTAGCTCATTATAGGAGCTACTAAGCAGTGAAACGCTGGTAGAAACGTTGTTAAAGGGTTAATAGAGGAGCCATGTTTTGATGACCTCCTGAAGGCTATTCTGAAAGAGCAGGAGTTTTTAAAGAGACGGAGGCCCAATTTCAAGGCGCTGAATTACAAAGTAACATTTCTTTTAAGTCATATTTGATATATGGAGCATTTTTATCACAACATAGCTGCTTAATTGTGCTATAAAATGGCACTTATGTGCCTGGAAAATACATAATACTGACCCTTTACATTTAAAGTTGCAAGCAGTTGCTTTTCTTCTATATGCCGAGGGTTTCATTGGTTCTTGTGCTCATCGTCGCCACAGGAGCGCCGGCACAGCTGTGTACGGCACCCGCAGCGTGGCGCAGGAGACCTACTTCCAGCAGCATTGGGGAACCATGAGGAACTCGGGCATTCCCAACCAGCAGGACAGCGCCTTCTCGCTGCCCAGCAAGGCCCGGCACAGACTCCTCAAACACGGGGTCAACCTGCTGTGACCCCATGGACGGCAGGATTCAGAACTCCATTTAACAAACAAATAAACTGGAAACAAAAAAACGCTTAAGGATTTTGATCAAGCTTTTGAACTTGATAAAAATTATACTTTTGTTCCTGCTGAATTTCACCCGAACACACTGACTGTTCTACGGTAAGACGTACTTTGTTTCGAAACGTTATTACTGCCTTAAATATTTAAACAGGTAAGCTAACAGTGCCTTTTTTCCACATGGCAATCTATAATGGTATCTAGATTGCTATGCAGGTTTACCGCTGCTGTTTAGATCAAAGCATAGTGGGGTTTTAAAATGGCCTAGTCAAAGTCTGGCCTGGAAGACGTCGTAAAATGTTCAGTCTTAAGATGTACAAAACTGGAAGAGACATTCCCCTTAATACCTGGAGCAAATGCTCTCCAGATTTTTGTTAAAATAATAATTTTTCTCCTACTTTGTAAACGTCTTATTGGTTCATTGTGACAAAACGTGACAAAGGTCAAGAGGTGTGAATACTTTTGCAAGTCGCTATCGACTTTTAGTCCCAGTTTGGATAATTCATACATCGTTGTACTGTAGTATAGTCTCATGTGGGCTTAGTACACGTAAGCTCTTGTAGAACTTGATTACACACTGTACACACTGTGCTCCATTGTTATGCTGGTGATACTTTCTGTTTTGCTCCTGTATTTTCTTTTTCTTCTCACAAGATAAAAAGCAACGGTATATTTATAGCCTCGACTCGATCGCGTTGCTTTAACGAATATCACACATTTGTGTTTACTGGTAATAAAAACATCAAATATTTCTCGCTGTTTTTATTTAAGTGACATACTGTGATCTGTCAATCCCCTGGAGGAGTTAGTTGCAGTAAATGACAGACTTCAGGCTTTGTGTGAGGAGCTTTTGTCTCTTCGTGTTGAAAGCTGCAGGGACTGGCATGTGACCCCCAAATTTTACCCCCATTTTTTTTCCCTCCTCGTTTATTGTCCCAAAGGACTCTTTAAAAAAAAAAAAAAAAAAAAAAAGCAGCAGCATGTGCAATAACCAAACACTGATGTGTGAATTTACTTTTTCCCCCCTGCTTTCAGTCCCAGTTCAGTGTCGGTGTTTTAATGTGCCGTAAATAAGCCTGCTCCAAGCGCGGACTGATTAGGGTCATTAGCTGATTGGCTGAATTTGAATGGACCCGGTCGACGCGCTTCGGGGCGCCTCATTATGCAGGCGCATTAGAAGAAAGCAGTGGGGGTCAAATGAGTAGTTAAGGCGCAGGGACAAAAAGAGAAAGAGAGAGAGAGAGGGGCAGGCATCGTGAGGAGGGTCGGGATTCAAATTCTAAGTAACGAGCTGCAGCCATTGTCAGTGGGGTATATAGCGCGGGGGAGAGAAGTCACGGTTCAAAATAAAAAAGCGCAGAGAATTTAGGGTGTCATCATGGCCGCTTTGAGCTGCATGTGGATTATTTCTGTTATTATCTTACTCACAAGCGATGCTGGAGCTTTAGGTCGCGCAGTGGACTCCTTCGGCTTTCTGCTACAGTCTCCGCGAGCCCGAGATGGACCATTTGGAGAGATTTTACGCACGGACGGAGTGAGGCGGTGGAGGCGCGGGGTGGCCGCTGAGGCGCACGGGGAGCGCTGTGCCGAGCTGGGAGCCGCCTGGCTGGAAAACACGCGGCCGGCTCCCGAGCGCGGAAGCACCGTGCTGCAGCTGCGCGTGCGGCCCTTTTCCCCTGGACCATCTCGAGGTTTGGTTTTTCCCGGGAAGTCGCTTTTCACCTTCATCCGGCGCGTTTACCGCTGCTGTCAGGAGAGAGTGGGCTGCAGGAGTGTCAAGGGGATTCAAGGCAGACTGAGAGGAGGTGAGGAAACACGGTCAGCGATCCTATAAATACTTCCGGTTCTTGCCTATAGTTGGACACAAACAATTTAGAGAGACGAGGTAATCTGGTTTAGACCGTTGAAGGAGTACCAGGAGAGAACCCAAGCATGCACAGGGAGAACATGCAAGCTCCGCTGGACCTTCCTCCTGCCAGGAAGCTGCTCCGCTGTGCAGTCCTGTCCGGAAATTTTATGTAAGACTAAATGATAAAAGAAATGGCAACGGTGAGGTGCCTCCACTAAAGTTTTTAATTTTCTTTTGACAGAACTTCAAATTAAGGTCTGTTGAGTAGCAATAGTAAAAAATAAAAAAAAAATCTTCCGGTCTATCCTAAAACAACAAACATTTAATTTGTTAGCACATGTTTTATTACATGTGATTTAGAAATGCTGCAGCTTTCCTCATTTTTGACCCAAGTTTGTGAACCTGGGTTCAGGCTGAGAGCGAGTGACATTTAGGAAGTTTAAAAATAAATAACAGATATTTAAATAAATGAAACACAATAACATGAACTGTACTTCCTGTAGTCTGTAACTGCAATGCAGGATTTAGTCAAGACTGACTGAAACAGGAATTTAGTTATTTTATTGCTTACTTTATGGAGTACACACACTCCAAAGTACATCTAATTTGCATATCCTACACTAATAAAAATGCAGCAATACCAAAACTCCACATTTCATATGAGCCTTTGAGTTTTATATAAGGTGTTGGAGTGTTTGTGCGACATGTGTTCATTGCAAAAGGATCCTAAATCTTTGGGCCTCCACCCCCCAAACCTTGCAGCCCTGGGCTAGTGCCATAAGATCTGACCCAGTTTTCAATCCTAACATTAGAAATGCAAATGTGGTCATTTTTAGGTCTAGCTGAGAACCACACTGACAGTGTTACAGTCAGGAGTTTTTTTTAATGCAAAATTGTAACGCATCATTTTATACCAAGCTTAAGTGCATGACAAGACTCCAGAGAGGCTTTTGTGAAAGAGGAAATGATGCGTAGGAAACACATGTGAGAAACACGCAGGCCGAACAATGGTGAGCTCATAAATGCCACAAGTTGTTTTTGAGAAAGAAGAATCAAACGTGAAGCGGCGTTCTGGACGTTGAGGCCGTGATCACTGCTGCTGAGACGACGACTATGTCATCGGCATACAGAGGAATCCAGCCGGGTCTAATGCTCTCCATAAATTATTCAGGTTTCCAGTAGATTAACAAGGACGTTAAAACATCAACACATGGTGCAGTCATTTTCCCTCTGCTTAATTAACATAATTAGAGAGATAATCAATTGTATATAATTTGAAAAGAATAGAAATTGTGATGAGTAAAAATTTGATGCGTAAATATGCATAATGTGAGACATATTTGGATTCTTTAACCTTTTATTTGCTCGAAATAAACATTTCATTTCAGACAGAATGAAGTTGATAGAAATATTTATTCCTGAGTTTCTTCTGCTTTTATTTTGTGGATCGGAAGCTGAAAATCGTGGGAATTCGTGGTTTGGGTTTTTGAAAATCCTTTCAACGTTGTGATTATTCCTGCTGCACATTTTCCTACCACACTTTTCCTTTGTAATGAAAATCCTGGACTGAATGCTCTGCTCCCTCCCCCTCCAGCTGCAGGTGTGGAGTTCGTCCTCACCAGGGAGATCTTGGCGACGACGGTCTCCAGAGCTGAACTTCATCTCCAACTCTCCAACCCGCTGGGTCTCGACATCAGCCCAGTCATCCCCTTCATGGCGAAGAGGAATTTACCGACGAGGTAAGAAAAGAAAAAAGAAAGACTTTTCCTGTTTTAGATGAGATGTCACACCTTTAGGAACAAACTGATCCTGGATGCAACGTTTCTTTGCGTTGCAGGTACAGCGTAGCGTCACGTGGTGATGCAGTGGAGCTGCGAGTGGAGCTCCTGTTCCTCCTCCGGCTCCTGCAGGAGGCGGCCGGCAACGGAGGCCGAAGTCGTAGCTTGGTAAACGCGCAGCTGGGGAGACTGCTGTCCAGCGAGGACAAAAAGACGTCTTTAGGAATTGTGCAGGACGCCGACGGAGAAGCGTGGCACGATAGGAACCATAGCAGAAGTTTGGCTTGGGACGTGGGCCTGGTTCTGGGCTGCAGCCGGGCCGGATCGGGGGTCCCCTGTGAAAGTGGGGGTGTTCATCTCTCAGACGCTCCTTTCATGGCTCTGTTTTACACATGAAGATGGGACTTTTCAGTGTGGAGGCATTTCATCCATCAGGAAAGCTAAAAACTTTAACAGTATTATGCACTTTGATGTCAAGTTTTATAATTTATATTGGTTTTGCATGCTAAATATATAACTATTTTATGTAAATATTTTGTTCTATAAGGTGATAAAAGGTTCTGGAAAAATGATGTGTGGTCTTCTTGGTTACCAGATGTGTTTCAGTCCACATTGTTCAGCTTATTCAAGATATCAGCTTCTGATTAAAGTCTTGTGGGAAAATGTGGTGAGGACACCTGAACAAACGCAGCGTGGGAACAGGAGCTGCGACCTCGACAACCTCAGCTAAATTCATGTTACTCTGAAGAAGAAAAAAGATCCAACGATAATATTTACACTTGAATCTCCATAAGTTGGTATATTATTGGAAAACCAAATTCATTTCAGTACTTGTTTAGCAAAAAAGTGAGACTATTACAATTTTGATTACACAATTGTATATTAGAATTATTTTGTAAACCATAAAAGTAGCATTTCACTTCTGAAATGACTATTCAAGGGTTTTTGAGGCTCCATACACACCGTTTTTCCAAAAAATAAAAGCACAAAATAATTGAGAATTTTTCCTCCTCCTCCATCTGCTCAGCAATTAAACTTACTATATTTTAATAAAACTAAGTTTTTTCTTAAAAGATGGACAACTTTTTGGGTTTTATTTAGTCTAGAAAATCTGAGTCTATCCCCAGCAACAAAAACGAGAACTTAAAAAAAACTATGGAAATAAAGTACATTAATAGCTGAATTAATGTGATCTTCTTACTCCTTGTCATTTTTAGTAAGAAGTTGAATGTTTATAGCCCTACTTATGAAATTAAATATTCATTGAATATTTAAATATTCGTTTAGGATACATTTCTAACTGAATTTTGGGTTTTCAGCCACAATTTGATCAGAAATGTTACAAATCAACACACAAAGTTACACTTCAATAAAAATTAATTACCAGAATACTTGGATATCATTTCATCTGCATCAGTACTAGATGGGGTTCAGTTCACTGTGTTCATACATGAGCTGCAGGTGGAAGAAAGGTGAGGTGAACACCTGAACAAACAGAAGAGATCCGATATGTACTCTGGTCCGAGCAGTTTCTCCGACACAAAGACACATTCAATCTCGCCGGAGACCCAAACAAAATGAAAACAGTTTGAGGCCAAATTCTGATAAAAATAGCACATTTATTAAAAAGATACAGCATAAATCAGCAATTTTCCCCCATCTTGCATCTTGAAATATGCCACATCTGCGTCACAAGATCAGAGGTCTTACAAATATTTTCAGTCCACCTGCTGCTGCCGCCTTCTCGGACGTTTCTCCGACATGTGTATCTACAGTATGTAGCAAAACAATCTCATTCTCTCACACAATCGCACCGCGTGACCGGCAGCAGACCTGGCTGATGGTACGACTGATGAGCGAGCCGTTCTGCTCTTCAGCCGCGTCTCACTGTGTATGAGTCCAATTCATTCAGCTAATCTGGGTGGATTGGAGGATGAAAGCAAAGACGCCAGTGAACATTTGTTATTACCAACATGAGTTCTGGATTTTTTTTTTTTTTTTAAGTCAAGGAGGAGAAACGAGGTTTTCAAAAAAAAAAAAAATCTGAGGACATTTTTCGATCAACTCATCAGGTGAGATGAAAGAAAAAAAACATTTGAAGTAGAGATGCACCGATTGGTTCATCAGGGAATCGGCTGATTTTTCCCTCCAATCAACAAATTTGGTTTTCCTCCCATTTATTAAATGCAGAAAAACTAGGAACTGAAACCAGTTTACAAATGGTAGACTAAATGGAGGCATCAAATAACATGCTGTTTTTGAGCTTAATAAAAAAAATAAAAATAGGAATCTGTCCTTTGATGCATAAATTATATTTTCCGTTGGAGTAATTTTTTTCTCCTTCCTGTGGTGCAGAAAACCCCCCAAAAAACAACCTATTAGGAAATGTTGAAATCAGCAAGTAAAATCCAGAGCGGTGCATCTCTAATTGAAATCAATCTTGCGTGACTGTATAAAAGAAATTAGATGGAATGATGACATTTCTTTGGTTCCTGTGTGGCAAGAAAAAGAAAAAGACAAAAACAAACTCCAGTCTAGTTCATTCAGCTGAGATAGACAAACAACAACAGGTCCTAGAAATCAAGAGTGGGATGGATTTTCTTTTTTCTTTTTTTTTTGACTGGCTTTGCTCCTTTGTAAAATTGAGGTCAGTGAGTCTTTAGGTGTAATAATTCTGCTGATCTGCTTCTTAACACGCGGAATGAGAAATCCCTGAAAACTGTTCGACGACAAAGCAGCCAGGATGTTCTTGCACAACGAACAAAAGAGCAATCTCAAGGCGAACGATGGTAAAGCACGATGTATTCAATAATTCAAGGCAACGAAAAGAAAAAAACAAACAAAAAAAAAAAACAATTACATGAGGCAGTGCAAAAATGTCACACCAATAAAATATGTTTCACAAACTCAAAACAGATCCTGAGGAAGAAAGAAAAAAAAAAAGAAAAAAAAAAAAAAATCGAACAAATCCAGGCATAATAAAAAAACATCTCCGAGTCAGCCCCGCTCCGATTTAAATTAGATCCCACATTATCCTGACATCTTAAATTTTCTAAACAGCCACTTAATGCGACTTTTTGTCATTTTATCCCTCCCTGTTACGCTATGTACCAACGAGCGCTCCTCCCCCCGCCCAGAATGAAAGGCCACAAATTTAAACACCCGAACGAACACCTCAGCTACAACGACGACAGGAGACCCCCAAAGACGACGACGAGACCAAAACCGGTTTCCGTACCGCATATTTACACACGCAACCGTGTAGACGAACAGGAGGACAATAGAGACTTTGGTGCTGAACTAATCGAACGCTTGGCCTCTTTACAGATGAAAGAAAAGCTGCTTCTGATTTCAATCAGGGAAGAGAAAAACAGCCGAGGCAGAACTGCAAAAACGACTGACCCAACAGTTTCTGGCACAAAACTTCTTTAAAACCGTATAACAAAATTAAAAAATAAAGGGAGAGGAGAATCAAAGATGGTGGAAGGATCCCCATCATCTGATTTTTGTTTTTCTTTCCCACCTGAAGTACCATTTACAGTAGGTTATCGTAAACGGTACTTTTACGTAAAAGTGAGTACTCCAGTATACAAAAGTACTTTGATATGCTGGAGAGGGAAAGGCTGAGGGAAGGAACGCTGAAGGGAGGAGGCAAAGTTTCAAAGTCATCCTTGGAGTAAGAGCAAAAGCACTTGAGAGAGGTAACTAGATCCATGAACAGGAGGGTTCACGAGGACTCGACCAAAATAAAAAAAAGAAAAAAGAAAAAAAAGAAAACGAGGAACAGCGCCGCATTTCACTCCACGTACGGGGCACAGCGCACAGTCATCCAAAAAACTAAGACTGATCAAACCAGACTTTCAGAACAAACTCATACAGGAAAGAAAAGAAAAATAAAAAAACGCTTAAGACAACACAGCTTGAAAAGGCCAAAAGGAAAACGAGTGTAGCAAGTTGGTAGACATCAGATACTTCTAATTGTTGTGCTTTCTCACTCTGCCGAACAGAGCTGTGGTGCAAACGAGGGAAACCTGCAGGACGCGTGGAACGTGCGCGCGCCGATTGGCACGGAAAACAAAACGCTTAAAACATGGAGATGGCCTCGTTGTAGACAGAGGAGCTGACAGGTCCATGGCACAGAGAGGAAACCCTCGATTTATAAAGATGAAATAAAATTCACTACCTGGAAGAGGTTGGAAAAATGTTAAACTTTAATCTGCCGTCTGATTAAGTTTAGATGAACGGCGCTCTCTGTGAGTATTGTTGGCAATTTGAAGAAAGCCGCTCATTGAGATTAGACGGGCCAGCTCCTCCGTCTGCTGAAGAGGAAAAAGCATAAAGTCTTTGGTGAAACAGAGGCATGCATGCCAAGTAAATAAATGTATGGATAAAACATTAAAAAAAGGCTGTACTGGTGCAACACAATAAACAAAAGGTTTTATTATTTAATAAATGTAATTTGGATCTAAAACTAAAAACCTCTATGTAGATCCACTATAGAGTGAAGTATTTCAAGCTTCCATTATAGCTTATAGCTAATGAAAACCGCATAACAAAATTTATTTATTATAGAAACATCATTTTGGCTTATACAATCATGAAGAAAGCTGGTCTGAGTTCACATTAATGAAAAATTGAGTGGAAGGAAAAAGTGTGGTAGGAAAGGATGAACTAATGACACGGACAGCTTCAGCTATAAGAGTTTGGAGAAGATTCAGGATGCTTCAGGAGTCCCGTTTTGATTTGGAAAGCCATTTCATCTGTTAGTGTCGTTCAGGTATTATCAGTATTATTATTATTTTCTTAAATCTAGTCTAACATCAGTATATCATCTGACAGCACATCGTCACCTTCCTGAAATAATGGTCAAAGCCTTTTGTCAAAAGTATAAATTTTTCTTTTGCCTACATTATCTTTAGTTAAAAAACTGACTTGGATCATTGTTTTAGGAAAGTGACAATATTTAAGATGCACATTTTATTTTCTAGAACAATAACATCTGCTTTATTGATCCTAGTTTCTGTACTCGATTGGCAAGATGTGGCGATGGAGATATTTTTCAACATTTCTGTATTAAATATGTTTTTTGAAATGTTGGGATATTAGCTGTAAGCCATAATATTTATTTATATATATATATATATATATATATTTTATTTTTATTTTATTTTTTTAAAGAATCTACAAGAGTTTCACTTTTAGAACCAAATTTCTGAACTACATGTTTTCCATGGTTATCTAATTTATTGAGCTGCACCTGTTTGACCTTTATGGATACTTCAGCATTTCACAGCATAAACTTTGTCTCTGAACAATGACAAAGTCCTGACGGATCCACGTTCGGAGCGGTAATCAACTTAAAATGCGTTGGGTATTTCTAACAACTACAAATCAGAATCTGGGTGAAAAAGACTCCAAAGACGGTTTTGTTTTAACGCACCGCAATAAAATGTGTTGTCGAGGAAAGGACAGCAAACAAAGTGCCAGCTACGGAGCTGGTTCAAGCGTAACTCCCTCCGTCTTTCAGCGACGTATGGCAGGTAGATGACAGAAGGCCAGCTAGATCTGAAAAAAAAAAAAAAAAAAAAAAAAAAAAAAAACACACACACACACCGTCTCACTCACACTTTCTATTCTAGATACCCAATTTCCAAGCAGCACCGTTTTCAATTTGAGCCGAACGCATCTTACCGGATGCTGAGCAGGAGTTGTGAGGGAGCGCGCGCTCCCGTGCCGCGCCCCGTACGAAAACTGGCCCAGACCCAAATCGCTCCTGAGCATCTCTGAGCTGCAGAGCTGTGGCTTCTTGCATGACGGGCAGGACTTCTGGAAATCCTGCCCAGCCGGTTTCTTGTTTTTTTTTTTTGTTTTGTTTTTTTTTTTTTTTTTTAATGGAAATGACTAAGATAGTTCAAAAAGAAAAAAAAAAGTGTCAGCAGAGGTGAATGCGAAACACATTCGAAGAAGCGAGCAGAATACACTTCCCACATGTTTTTTGTCATTTTCCTAATAAAGCAGCGCTTCGCTTCGTCTGGCAGTGGCTTTCCGATAACTTGTCTGTTTTTTTTTCTTTTTTCTCGTCCTCCGTCATGATTTTCCTCCGGCCTTTGGCTCCCTCTCCTGTGTGGATGCTTGTACCTGTGCTGCTGTTGTCACGGTGACCTCCTCTCCATCCTCCCCCCTCCTCTCTCTCTTCATGCTCTGCCTGCTGGCGTCTCTGCCCCCCCTCCCTCGGTTAGTTTCAGCTCACAGCCGGCAGAGGCAGAACAGCGTGGGGATGAAGACTCCGAACGCCACCAGGATGGGGAACATTAGGCTGCTGTTGTCGGCTGCGTAAGGGTTCGGCGTCCGGGGGCCCGACTGGACCCTGTACTTGGAGCCCGGCTGGACCTTTTTCTTCCCGCCTTCCTCGCCTGCTTCGCTTTCCTCCTCCTCTTCCTCGTCATCCTCGTGCTTCTCCAGGCCGGGGTGAGGTTGAAGCTTCGGTACATCTTGTAAGCACAAATCAGATTAAAAAGCACATGAAGCAGGTTTGTACTTATGTAACAAACTAAACGGCGTCTTGTGAAAGTATTCACACCTGCCGTTAAGAAAGTCGCAATGAGCAATTCACCAGTTAAAACACCCAAAACACTTTCAAGGGGCATGAATACTTTTCAAAGCCACAGAGTTGGAACACAGATCTAAAGGTGTTTAGGAGACTCACCTTCTAAAGTCCCCTTCATGACGTAGAGCGCGCAGACCTTGGGGTTGTCATAGTAACCCTGAATCACAGAGCAGAGTTTTAAAGATGAAAGGGTTAGAGAATCATGCTACAATGTTCAAGATTATAGAAATGATAAAACAGTTCCCCCCCCCCCCTCAGCCTTAATAACCAAATCTGAGTTTCCCCGTAGCGGAGTTTTAAGATTTGGAAGTAGGACAGTAAGAGTGCCTCGTTTCAGAGGGAGGGAATGAAAGTGTGTTCAATTATTCTCCAAGATGGGAAAAAAAAAAAAAAAGAAGAAGTAAAAACTGCTGTAAAAACTTTTTTAGAACACGTCACCTTTTACCACTTCAGCCTAAATTCATTTGCTTGCAAACCTTTTGGTTTTATTATTATTATTTTTAATCCCTGCATGCACCAATCTGTAAATAGCTCCTGAACTCCCTGCATCAAAGAGTGTAAATCAGGGGTGTGTATAATTTATATGGCAAGAAGCAAAGTTATCTTAAATCAAATGCTGGCTATGCATTTTCTATTTTAAAGTCAGCCTGGGCTAAAGCAGTGGTGTAGAACTGGTGAGCCGTTTTATTTGCAGGGTTTGAATTGGCTGGTTGTAAAGCTGGTTGTGCACCTCAACACATCTGATGTTGAGCCATCATCAGAGTTACATACAGACTCACTGTCAGCCCCACTTCATTATTACATTTATGTGATTATATAAACTTGTTTTTGATGAATTCTGAATAAAAATTCAGACTCTGCAGTCTTTGGTTCAGGTAGTCACATGACCTAAATGCTCTGAACGAAGAAAGATTGAAACGTCCTGAATGTTGATTCTGCTGTAGATCTGCTGTTATGGGTAGGATCGCTGACAAACACTCAGGCTGACCGGGTCACGCCTGTTCAGAAAACAGAGTTTAATCATGAAACTACAGGACAAGCCCAGATCATAACTCCTCCACCTCTAGTCGGTGCTAGTCTTTTTTCTTTTGTTTGTTTTTTTATCTTCTTAATTTCTCCTTGGGGATCAACAGAGTATGTTCAGATTTTTACCAAAGCAATTCATTTTACGTTTCTTAAAAAAAAAAATCTATGTCTGGGGTTTTTGATGGTACCAGTTGCTGTAAACATGAGGTGAATCAGATCTTTCACTTCACTTTAGGACACAAATCCAAGTTCACATCTTACAGTTAAACATTTTGGGTTAACTATTAATAAAGCTACAATTTTATTTAAAAAATGTGCAACAAACTAAGCAAATAGAAGTGAATATCAGGAAATTATACGAAACGAATGCAGCAAAAAAAAAAAAAACACTAAAATGAAGTGAAACAGAAAGCAAAAGTTCCTGTTGCAGTGAAAATAACCGTGGGTACTTTTCTCCGTTTTGATTTAAGGATTGCTAGAAAACAAAGTTGATGAAAACTAAATTAAAAACACCCCCAAAAAATCTAGCAAAACTCTGGAGTCTGAACGCTTATATAGTGCAACCATTTATCAGAGCATGAAATCAGATTTCAATGAATAACTTGTTAAGAGGTCAAACTAAGAAATTGCTGCCCAGAACGCCTGACTGTGAAAACAGATGTGATATGCAGAAGATAACCTGCACGTTTCCGACAGATCTGATATAACGGACAACTTTTATCACAGACACGTTTATGAAAAGTCAAAGGATACAAAAGCCTAAAGATTCAATTAAACGGTTGAAACCGGGGCTGCACCGGCTGCAGCTGTCTGGCCAATCACCGATCTTTAAAAAGTCTGACCTGCTGATTCTGATTTTGGCAACTAAGTTGCTAAGTTGGTAGCAGTGGAGTGACTATTGTTAACCACATGCATGCAGACTGAGGCTTTTACAGTAAACTAAAAACTAGCAAGTTAATGAAAACTGCATTTGAGAAAACATTATTGTTAACTGAAATAAAGAAAAATAGAAAATATAACGAAGTACTGTATATTGTGCGTTTATAAAACTAACTAAAACACATTGACATTATAGATAATATCCTTTGTTTTTGTGTTTATGAATATATTTATGAGCCTTTCAAACTTAGACACATCCACACTGATTAATTAAAACTGATTGAATGAAACAAACAAAAAGTCAGGGAATTGAGGCTGATTTGTGGGTGTTCCCCTCAGTAAATCAATCAAAGTTTGACCAACCGTGACATAAAAAAAATTAAAGAAATACGCCGTCTCCCCACATAACCTCCACTCACCTTTACGAACTCCACCGTGAGCTTGCCGTTGAAGGTGGACACCTCGCCTTGCACGCTTAGCTTGCCTTTTTTAATAGAGAATTGCACTATCTCATCGTGAGCGGTACTGTGGCCCACTCGGTCAAAGATGTCCAGGTCCTTAACCACTGTGTGGCCGTTTACGCGGACGTCAAACACCTGGGGGGACACATTGTCAAATCAGTCAACATGCATTAACTCCAGCCCCTCAACTGGAGGGGCTGGAGTTGCCCTCCAGTTGAGAGTCCGTTTGCTGGAGAGTTCCCCTCCAGCAAACACACACAAACGACCTGACGTCAGCATGTAACAAACCGCCATACCTTTTGCTGTGACTGTGCAAAGTAAACCTCTGCATATTTCATGACTAGTATATAGTCTCCGTCGTCACGAATGGGGACATCATACCCGAAA
Organism: Poecilia reticulata; assembly: GCF_904066995.2. NCBI lineage: Eukaryota > Metazoa > Chordata > Actinopteri > Cyprinodontiformes > Poeciliidae > Poecilia > Poecilia reticulata. Next base: position 8,992,620 of record NC_088838.1, read on the forward strand.
GTGTCTTCATTGTACCGCTCCGTCTGGTAGAGAATCTGGTCCTCGGGACTGGAGCGTAGGATTGGCAGACGCACCCCGTAATCAGATGCTACAGAAGAGGACAGCGTCAGGCTCACAGGACTTCTCGCATTCCAAAACCGGAAAATGTTTTATGTCAAGCAAGGAGTCCAAATTACATAACCAGTGACCCTTTTTCCAAAACACATCTGAATAATCTCATTCTGTCTGAAACAAGGTTATCACTCAGTGTTCCCTTATTGAGGCAGTCAGAAATAAACTGCTTCACTCTCAGCGAGGACTACAGGCGGAAAATAACCGTCTGAGTGAAGTTTGGACCAGGTTGGGAAGTGTTGGGCATCTATCTCATCCCATACTATCTGGTTTTATACATTATAATAAATGGAAGTTAAAAATAAATGTGGAAGAATCCTGTATTAAGATTTTTAGATGCCACTCCCTCTGTTCTTAAATCTGCTAAAAAAAAAATAAATAAACTGAACAAACTGAAGCTTAAAATGTACTCCTTTCCTCCTGAAAGGACTGAATGTAGCAGTTTTATAAGAGTTTAGCAGGTGAATGTTTGTCAATCAGTACCAACAAGGTCAACCTGTTAGCGCAAAAACAGATTAATAAAATTAATCTTCAAAATGCTCAAAGAACGCTTTTTACTTGAGTTCATGTTGATTAGTGTTTGAATGTTGTGGGATGTTGGTGCCATAACAACCAAAAGTTACTTTAATTATAACAATTAGTTCTTGTTGACTTGGTAGCTGAATACAGTGACTTTGTTTCTATGACAGCCATTTTTGTCTTCTGTGATTTTTGTATATAAAGAAAAAAGTAAAATTATGGATATAATCTTGACCGTTCAGATGCAGATTAAACATTTCAGATCTGATTATTTTGTATTAAGTACTTGAAAACAACAATCCACTATTTAGTTCAGTTTTTTTTTTATTTGCTCATCTTCAGTTGGGTCAAACATTGTTTTTTTGCAACAACTGAGACAAATGCACCACGTTTACATCTCTGTGTTTTACCCATCTTCATTAGACCATGTGTCCCGATAACAAAATGATCTTACAAAACACCAACCTAACCCTCGACCATCATCACATCACATGAAGACATTCTTCATGCATCCATCTTTGATTCTGGTGCTCATCACTTTTTAGAAAAGACTGAATTTCTCTTTCGCCAATGAAGCCTGGAACTTTTTACCCACTTTGGAAATTTCATTTCGTCTGGCCGTTATTAGGCAAACGCTTCCACTGTGGAGTCCAGAACAGAGCCGTCGCCGTCCCAGTGTAGGGACTGGTGACTCCCCGCACTGCAGAGGTGTTGACCAATATCTCATTTGACAGTTAAATGCGTGGTGGAGAGACTCTCCCGTTGTGAAAATAAAAGCAACGAAGTTACCGTCCATACTTCTGTCACAGCGACTACATTTTAAAACTTGTTCAAAGTCACTACGACTTTAAAGGCTGCAGGGCTGCAGGCCTTGAGGGCTGCAGACCCCTTCCCTAAGCCTAAGCTATTACTTTCACTGCAGGATTAACCAGGGATTTGATTAGTCTCAAGAGTCGGTGCTAGGAGCTGGGAAAGACATGACACCTGAGTTGAGAGTGCTCTGTTGCAAGTCGGACAGACTGTTATTTGTCTTGGTGCAACTATTATTAGTGACATAAGCAAAACACAGGAGACCCAACACTAAAAGAACATTTTCACAAGTGGATTTTTTTAAGCACTGTGTGTGCCATTGGTTTAATGGGATTTAAAAAATACATTACAACTGCTAATAAATCACTAATTTGGCTTTTTTTTTATTATTCTGTAGCCATATTAGATAAACTCAGGGTTGTTCACCAAGCTCTGACTTTTCCAGTAAAAAGTCCAATTTCAGAGGAAATAATGTCTTACTTTTCCAATTGCAAGCTTCTATGTCAACAATTTCAAATCTACTACAGTTTGTGCTAACAAACAATATGAGCTATAGACTTATTTGAATTGATGTGACTAGTACTGAAACAAATAAAACCAGTTTGAAATAGTTGGCTCTCTTTCTCTGAAAAACTCCATTCAAAAGTTCCTGGTAAGCTGCCATCAAGGTAAATTTCTACGCTGCTCATTTGTTCGTGCCCTTCTGGAAACACAGGGGTGAAGTAATAGTTCCCAGGAAACTAGCCTGGTTCCTGAGAAAGGACAAAATGCTCCCAAATATGGATTTCAAAATAAGGAAAGAACTAGCATCACCTTCAGAAAGCCTGAAAACCTTCGAGAAAGTTTCGTGGGAAGGGCACCGAACTTGCTCCAGCCCAGGGCCCCTCATGTTTGTAAATCTGGCCCTGACAGAATAATTCCCACCGTCTAATTGGACATATTATCACCTGCTTCCTCTCCATGTTGAGAGGGGCGGGGCTGCAGCGCTCTATGCTGACTCTTCATTAGTTTGTAGCTTCTTGCGGAAGCCACACCATGCAGATGATTTCTGCTGAGAACATAAGCGATTCAAAGAAGCTCCTTCATTTTAGCGATGTTCTATTAATCACCAGTGCCTGATAAATAAATCCCAAAAAGCGCTCATTTGCAGAGAATAAAATACAAAATAAAAATAAAAACCCGTTTTCTATCAAGCAGACTCACCTTTGCCAATTTTCCCTTCCAAAGGGTCCTTCTTGAAATGAATACCGTGCACATCCACATGCGAGTCTCCCCCGGCGTTCACAGCCCAGATAACCCGCTCTGCGAGGCTGGGGCCCCCGCCGTCTGCCCAGCACTGCTCGGACAGCAGAGACAGCACCGCTGCCAGCAGCCCGGCGACGAGCTGCGCCGTGACCCGCTGCATTGCTTCACACGCCGCGCAGTCTTCCCCCTGCTCCTTGGTCACAGAGACAGCCGGGGTCGGTTTCTTTCCGAACGAAGCCCAAACTGCTTCCACACCGAATGAAGGGAAGCTCTTCCAGCAAGAAACATTAAAAGCACGCAAGGTTAGCCAGCGAAAGCAGCTAGCCAGCGTGTCTTAGTGACATGGAACGTGATATCCGTAAGTTAGCTACTATGCTAATATTAACAGTACTGAGTAGCAGTGACACGGGGATGCGGGAAATGACAGTTATACACGTACAGTACGGACAAGTGCTCCAACTTAACCTGGACACGTATGCGACGCGTCAGCTCTTAATTAATGAGCAAAAAACCATACTTAATCAGCGAGTAACATTGATTAGTTAGCTTGACAGTGTAGCTAACCTACCTGTCTAACCAGAAATTCTTGGTGAATGAAAGCCTCTCTGGCTAACGTAAATGCAAATGTCCCTTACCTTTCCCTTCCACAACCGCCTTTAACCTCTTTCTGTCGGGGTGTACCAGTCGCACTAATGCTCGCACAGTGTCGCCAATCGTCCACAAGCCACCCTGTAAGAAAACCTTGGTATGTTTGCAGCAATTGGCCACAGCCTGCCCCTGACTTTCATTCAATGAGTGGATATTCAAAGTAACATTCGCCGTGCTGCTGCTAACTACAACGGCTTGCCAGTTTGAAGGAGGCGGAACAGCGGCGCTACCTAACCTGAGGTTTCCCATTAGCGGTGAGTGACAGGCACTGTGCCGAATCACAGCTTCCTGTTAAAGCTTCCTGATTCAACAAATACGATTTATATATCATAGACATGCGTGAGTGTGGCTAGTTAGAACAATAAATAGATAAATAAAATAATAACGAAATCAGTGTTACACTCATCTGAAACCTCTCTAAAGATGAACATCTACAGTGTCCATGTGCTGCCATCACTTTCTACTTAAAATTTATATTTGAATTAATTACTATTCTCTGTCAATTCAAGTTGTAAATATCACTTTTTATATTCTGCAAAAATAAAAATAAATCTGAAGGTAAATAACACAAGTGATGCTCCAAATGTCACGCCCCCCTCCTTTGTTTTCCAATATGGTATGGTCCAAGCGTTGTCCAATCAGGAGAGTCCAACGCAACGTGCTTCTTGTACTTATGAGATTTAATCAGAAAGACATGAATGAGAGTAGTTACTGTGGCAACAGCAAATATTTTTAAACCAGAAACGAGTCCTTGATTTATTATTATTATTAATTATTATTATACATTTAACACAAATGGGTGTAACTCTGTGTTTTGAACAGGTTAGAAACACACGACAAAGTGGGTAAAATGAAGAACAAAAAAAAAAAAAAAATGTCCCAGAAACTTTCAGCTGTTTTGAGGAAACAGAGGAAGACATGTACACACAAAAATTATTAAACTTATGTCATAAAAAGTGGAAGCAGATTGAGATTTAAAATCACAACAGTAGTAGTGGAATCTAAAATAACCAAGAAGAATACAATCAAATGATGTAAAAGATAATTAAATAGAAATAAAATCTAAGTAAACAACGACTGAATATTAAGGAAAACTTGACTGAAAGCCAGCCTAAATGGTTTTGAGTCAAACTTTTATAGTCCTTAAAAACGTCATGCGTAAAAATTTGGAGTCTGTCCTTCTATAGCTCTTCATGAGATACCGGAAATCTTTTTTTTTTCTCATGCATCTATAAATTATTCTCACTCAGAATGAATGAGAACTCTCCCTTGAACACAGCGGAGTTATAAAACCAAAACGTTTCATCTGGAGGCCTATGGAATGATATAACTGCAGCGCTGCTGCAAGTAATACGCACATGGATGGTTCCTAGCTTCATCAGTGACACACATGAATAATAGATGCTAAGTTTAGCTTTGTCCTCACTAACTGCAGTGACATCACTCACCAGCATTGTAATATTTTGACATAGTCCACATAATAAAACACACATACCAGTAGTAAAAAGGGATCAAATGTAAACACCTTTTATTTTTCTACGTTTAACTTGTCCAAATATCATGTTTCCTCTTTTTATAAACAAAATTGTGCATACTAAATGTAGTAAATGTTTCTCTTTGGCATGCATAAAAAATTGTTTGACAGCACAGATGTTTGGAACGTTACCACATATCGAGTCATGACGACAGTGACAGATACAACGTGATTGGATCCACTGTACATACAGTTCACATTTGTGTGACCTCATGCTGACCTAAACAGACTTTCCAAAACAGCCATTTCTACTTCACAGGCTTTTGTGAATTCAGACACGAACACAAAAAGACACAGTCTTAACATGTGCTGTATTGCTGCAGATCAACGCTGGTCAGTGTCGGTGAGCACTTTTTAAGCTTTTGAGAAAAGCCGTCCATCTTTTGCTGTCTTTTTCCTTTGTTCTTCTGCTGATCTCAGTGGATAACAAATATGGAGGCATTTCAGAGAGTTGAGTCTCATGAAGATCAGATTTCTTTCTTTGCTGCATGTCAGACAGTGATGCTTTTTCATTGGAACAGGTCTGGCACAGTGAAAAATTACACATGGTCACAAAGTTACATTACAGGTGTGGGTATTGCCACTTTGATTTCTTGGTGAAGCACCATTGCTGCACAAAGGTACCTTCAAGTACATTTCTAATACAACAGACGATGTGCGAATATATAAACATTCAACAGTGCTAATGTTCTGTCTTTCCTACATTCAGTCCCTCATTCTGATGCTGCTGAAAACATCGAAGGTGACATTTTGCAAGACACTTAATTACACCATGTAGAATCTGAGACAGGACACCGACAATCTATCCACACAGGAAGTTGTTGTTAAGTGACAATTAAAGTGCAAAAACATAAATTAGACAATCTTTAGCTATGCTACAGCAAACTCTGCCTCGGTTAAACTTTAAAAGTTTTTCAGGAAGAACACTTATTGATTGAAAGTGGGAGGGGAACCCTCGCTCTGTAACATTCGAAGAGTTTGAATTCCAGTGTCATTTAGATTTCGATGGCTCAGTAGATCTTGGCGTGTCCTTTAGTTGGACGTGGTTTTAGTGTGAAGAAGCTTCACATTCAGGACCGATGTCCGAACTTAGCGAGACATCATTCGTACAAACTCTGAAAGAGAAAAGAACGAGAGAGGAAATAATGACAAAATGCAACAATTAAGCCATGCCCTGTTATATAGCTTTAATACAAGTCCTTGCAAAAGTTTGCATACTTTAAAGAACGTCTAATTTAAAGTTTAACAAACAGAACAGAGATGTTGTGCCCTGGTCAGATGACACCAAACTACAACTTTTTGGCCTGCACACATAAAACGCATAATGCTAACACCCTGAACACACCATTTGCAATGTGAAACCTGGGGGGTGATAACATCATGCAGTAAGGATGATTTTCTTCGGCCATAACAGGAAAGCCACAAAGAGTTAATGGAAAGATGTATGGAGCTAAATTCCTGGAAGAAAGCCTGTTATGGGCATTTTCCATTAGCACCTAGAAGTGCATGTCGACTTGGCTCAACTCTACGGAGTTCGACTGGTTTTCCATTACAATAAACAACTTTAGTCAGAGAGGTTGGGTTGTCCCACAGTCTGAAAAGTACCGTAATGTGATCTGGACGTGACACAAACACAACGTATACAATACAGGGGAGTGATTTACCTGCTAGGCATTGCTGCCTGACGCACCTTCACCAGTGCCTTTGTGGAAATGTGCTCTCCTGAATACCCCTATGGGCATAAATGGGTCATCAGCTAGAGACCACTAGCTGCTAATGTTCTGCTCCTTTAACTCCAGTACATCTCCTGGGGGCAAGGCGATGACACAGATCTTTCCCTGACACCCCTTGTTGGTAACCTAAGTGTTACTTCCCCCCAAACTCCTATCCTTCCTCCTCAGCCACTACCCTTCTCTGCCTCTTCTGCCAGATCTTTAATGGCTTCCGGACGCTCTGTTCCTGACCATTCCAAGTAATGGAGCAGATGAAGACCCAACAAAGCCCTTACCTCCCACTTTGGAGGAGTACATGGTGACTTTCTATCCTTCCTGCAATCTTCTCACAGGTCCCCATACTTAGGATGCTTCCGTTCATTGACAGCCACCATGCTTTCCTCCTACAGGACGGTGAGCTCCACCAACAAGACGGTCCTCTGTGGCTCTGACAGAAGTCACAGACTGTGGTTAGGTCTGGCCAGAGCAGAACAATCTCCCTGGGGAGTCTGAGCTGCCTCCCCAGGTCTACTCCCAAGCCAAAGTCGCAACAATGGAGGGAAGCAATGTTGAAGATTCCGCTCAGTCTGTAGCTTTCTGTCAGATTCAGTCACTGCTGTGACTTTGTACAAATGTCAAGTCAGATTACTGCAAGGGAGTCACTATTATGATGGAAAAACTGACTCCACTCCCTGGCCAATCAGTGGCCAACAGTCTTCTGGTGTCACGTTTTCAGTGCAAGTCTTCATACTTGGAACCCCAGTGAAGTAAGTAGTAAAATATTGGGCTGGTACCACTTAACCGTAACTAGTGGAAAACTCTTACAACGGCGTAGAACCAAGTCAAGCCGCACTAAGAAGGTGCTAGAGAAAAAGGGCCACTTGAGGCCGCAAATGACTTGAGACTCTAGCTGCCCAGAACTCAACCCAACTATAAATCTACAGCAAGAATTGGAAATTGATGCTCCCAAGTGTTTTAACTCCAATCTTACTGAGCTTAGCTGCTTTGCACAGAACAATCTGCTTCAGTAGATGTCCAAAGCTGAGACAAACAAACCCCAAAAGCCTTGCACCTGCAGTTACAAAATCCCAGTACAAGTTTGGAAGTTTAGACTTGTGCCGTGATGAAATGTGAAAAAGTTCCAGCTGCATGAATACTTTTGAAGGCAGTGGAAAGTAGAGAAGAAACTCATTTTACCTTCAAAGTCAACAAGTCCGTCACCGTTTAAGTCCACATCCCTTAGGATATCTTCTACCTCTTTAAGGCCTACCTGAAAAAGAGGAAAATAGGTCAGGAAGAACAACTAGAGCCCCACACACAGGGGCTAAAAAATCAGTTCACCAGCTCGGCTTTCTTTGTGATCACTTACTTGTTGGCCCAATAACTTCCTCATTGCATCTCTTAGCTCAGTGGTGCTTATGGCACCGTCCCCATTCGTGTCAAACTGAGAATAACAAGCAGAGAAGTAACATTAATAACAATCAAAACGACACGACTTAAATGAATGTTAAAAGCTATGAAAGAGCATTAACTAGTAAAATGTCAGACCACCTTACCTCTCTGAATGCGTCTTTTAACTCCTTTATCCCAATCATGTCTGCCGTTTCGGCGAGGAGTTTTGGGCCCATTAGTTCCACAAAATCGTCAAAGTCCACATGACCTCCCACTGGTGTAAGACGGATAAAAACATCCCCAGATACAATTACACACAGTTCAGGGCACAAATTTAGAGACATAAATATGAATGCTGAGTTCATTTTGAGCTTTTGTTGATGCATTTCAACTTTTTTTTCTATTACTTTGACTAGGCCATTCTAAAAACCTTAATTTTGTTTTGTTTTTTCAGTCATTTAGAGGTGGACTTGCTGGGGGGCCTTTTGATCGTTACCCTCAGTTGTTGGTTTGAAAGTCTCACTTTGACTCTGCTAAACATATTTCTTGTCATTGTGGCCAAGTGGCTCAATGTTTACCTACTCTGACCGTAAAACTTTCCTTCTGGAAGGTTATTTACACGTTCAACGTGGGGAGCAACATATTTCTCTTGAGTTTGAGGTCGTAAGTCTTCAGATAAAAAAATCTTTCTTCATGGACGGTCATACTAATAGGATTGGGCTTTGGTACAATGAGTTGTTATCGAACATCCATCCTAACCCATTTTCTTAACAATCTGGGTCAGATGATTTATTGTTGGACACATCTAGGTGTTCCAACAGGACATTGTTTACACAGAAATAGTTTTGGAGTGAAAAAGCAGGCTATAACTTTTAGCCTTGTTAATGGTTCGGACCTCATCCGTACTGGGAACGCAATGACCATAATAAAAGCTGGATTTGTGACATTTAAACAGCCAATCTCAATTCATTTTAGACATTTTGCTAATAGAGCTGGTCCAATAGGCTAGTGGCTGTAAAAATTATGTGATCAAAGCGAAACTTTCCACGGGACATTGGCTCAGATTTTTTTTGATAATTGCCCCCATAGGTTTGCTTGTAGAGGAAAGTTTACAATCAGTTCAACGTTATGCATCCAGTTCCAGACGTTGTTGAAGTTACGGGGGTGTTTATGCTTATGATGACTGCACATTAACCTCTGATGGAATCTGTTGTACATACATTACATACACGAGTGAGACGGTTATGGGCTTACGGTTCATGTTTATCTGTTGACTCAGTTCTATCAGCTCCATTTCTGTCGGCATGTATCCCATGGTCCTCATGCAGTTCCCCAGGTCTTTGCAGCTAATGAAGCCGTCTTTGTCTTTGTCAAACTCCTTGAAAGCGTCTCGCAGCTCTGTTGTGAAGAAAACAGCATACGGCATAGTAATATGCTAACAGCGTGTCTCAAACATGAATGAATAGCTGTCCTTTGGAGAAACATAATCTTACCATCCATTTCTTCTGGCCGCAGCTCTCTGTCCTGTTGAGACGAGACATCTTATTATTGGATGGTAAAAATCAAATGGTCACACATAAATGAAAAACAACACACATAATTTTAGCAGTAAGATAAATTTCCTTTGTCAACACACTCCATGCAAGCATGCATCTGACAATAATGTGACGGAAGTGATGCCAAAATCTGATTTCCGAATCTTCCACAACATTCCCCAGTGTCCCTGCAGACGCTCCAGCTTAAATGGTAAGAAAATATTAACAGCTGAGTGGAACTGAGTCTCACGGGAAAAATAAAACTTTAGAGGAGAGAGTGCTGGACCAGGAACCTCAACGCTGCAGTTCAAAGAAGAATCCAACTATTTCAGTGAGGTTTTTTTTTTGTGTGTCTGTATACAATAAAAGCAACCTTTAAAGGGCAAGAGAGCGCAGCAGACATTTCCCAGAGCGCTGAGGGGTTAACAGCGGGAGAGGAGAGACGTCTAAACACAACACAAAGTGCTGATGTCAGGCCCCAAGTACATACTGACCAGAAACTCTGACACAGAAAACACAGGCACATGGACCCGAAAACAACGTGGCAACCCCACACCATCAGTACTTTCTGTGTCAACCCATCAATACCACCTCATCAGCCTTCACAGGTCAGGGCGACATGTCCTACAGGCTCAGCTAAAAGAGACTTTCACATCTACAAAGTATTTTTACTAGCTCAGCTGACAGATACATAAATATATTTTTTTTCTGTCTGCAAACCTCCATTACGATACAGAAACTTAAAACTGCTTAGGTATCATAACCAGCAACCCCTTCGACAACAGAACTGGACAAATGAGCTGGTCATTACCATAAATTTGGTGTTAAAGTGAATAGCTAACGTAAATTTGATAAGATTTGCCTCAAATGGGCTAAATTTAACAGCAACCCTGCTATAGATGTGTCATAAGTTTTTAAGAAATTTTCGTGGCATTGCATGGAGTCCCCCACATAAGGAGAATTGTGCTGACCGCAATCATTTCCTTTCCTCTTCTTTCTCTGCCTGTTGAAATAATCTCAAAATCTCACTTCTGAAGCAAAGAGTGATATTTTGGGGTCACCAGATCTTCATAGGCATAACCAATGGTTTGGAAGTGAGGTCAGAAAATAAAGCTAGATAGACTAATTTTTTTCAATCCATTGTGGGTAAGTACAAATTTATTACTAGCTGGCTGTTCGATGTTGATCTTAGCCATTGACTCATTTCTGGTTGCCAACTCATACAATTGATTTATTTGTGAAATTCCATTCATAATGGTTCTTTAAACGTCTTACATTTGTGTTGATGAAACCTGCAGAAACCCTGGTTTGGCATAGAAATGGATGCGTAGAAAAGCACCTCATTCCCACTGTTATCTATGGCAGAAGACGTTTGGAGGAGAAGCAGCCAGACTGCATCACAAATTCTCAACTACGATGCTCAATGGTGGAGAAAGATAATATTTAAGCTAAGATTATTTTTCCCACTCATTTTTTTTTACTTATCACAGTGTGTCTTCATGCTAAAGACACATTTATTTATGTAAGGGTTTTTGTACATCATCAGGGGTGCAAACAAATTCATTAAAGACAACAGAAAAATCATCGGGGAGTGAGCAAACTTTGCGCCTGCAGGAGGTGACAAAGTAAAGCATGGTGTTGGAGGGGTGATGCTGTGAGCTTGCTTGCTTGCAGAACCAGAGCTCCTTTCAGACAGAAAGTCTATCTTGTAAGAGATTCTTGTGTTTAAGGCCAGCAGTCAAGTCAGCAGCTACTTTGGCCAAAGCTGCGTCTAGTAAAAGCAACAAATCTTGTTGGGGAAAAGCTGAATTAACTTTTTCATCCATAACTCTACGATATCGCTCACAATAATACTTGTGTGCTACTGTAACTCCTTTCTTTTTAGAGAAATGCAAGTTTCACCAATGTGACGACAGCAGATGCAAGCGTGTTTTGAGAGACTTACGTACAGCCTGCCTGCACTTTGCCATGCCTTTACCCAGGAAGACAGAGGTTTGTCCCAGTATGTTGCTCACGAGAACGCAGTTTTGTGTCACGGAAACAATGGAGTCCTGATACGGCCCGAGATACCCTGATTCTTCACAAGACAGCACAAGCCTGAGCCTCCTCTCAGCGTCCTGGAGCATCTTTCCACAAGTGTGCAGAGACAAAGGAGAGTAGAATTAAGCGAGGAGTCGGGAAGAGCTGTAAAGATGTCTACGGTTCACATCCCTTGAGCATTTTTCACAATGCATTTTATTAAAGAGGCAGTATTATGTGGTACTCAGGCATATAGTGTCATTTTATAGCATAGTCAAGAAACCATGTTACCTTCAGTTGTTTTAAAAATGCTGCATATATTAAATATGACTTTAAAAAAATTTTACTTTCTGATTTAGCACCTTGAAATTGGGCCTCTGTCTCTTTAAAAACGCCCAACCTTTCTGAAACTCTGTCTTCAGGAAGTCATCACATCATCATCGATTAACCTTTTAACAATGCTTTTACCAACGTTGCACTGAGAATTAGCTCCTATAATGAGCTCAGCTGATGCGTAGTTTCACCGGGTGTTTGCTAATTGATCCTGGCTAGTCTGAAGGAGCTGAGTGGGGGAACGTAAGAAGAGGAGTGCTTTGAGAGGGGGAAGCTAGGAATATCAGAAACTGCAGCTCCGAGGAGGAGCTGTGCCTGAAAGGCGGAGCTAGATCCAAACAGGCGTTTTGCACAGCTGAATGGTTGCCACGGGAGACTACAGGATTTCTCAAACATGCATAAGAAAATCAAGGCAACACTCCAGGTGTGTTTTTGATGAGAAAATGACCTTACATGATGTAGAGCTCAAAAAAGTCAATTTAACATAACATTTTACTTTAACATTTTATGTTAGAACAACAAAGAACTGATTTTAAACAATAATAGTAATTAAAAAAAACGTAAAACAGTATGTGATGCATTTTGACTTGGGCATTCTATAAATATCAAGATGACTCCATTTTCAGTTTGTGGCTGTATTCATATATAAGTTCAGAAAGCGTGGCATGCATTTGCAATAAAGCCCTCTTTACTTTGATGCCCCTAAGAAAATCAAGTTCCATCAACATTTTTTAAGAGGTCGCCTACATAGCAAATAAACTTAATCTGAGTAAAACCCCAGCTGCTTTGAGAAGGCATCAGGAGTGTCAGTGAACATTAGGGAACAAACGGCATCAGGAAGACCAAGGAAGACAGCAGACGGAACAGAAATGAAGTTGTGGAAAATTCTACAGCAGAGTAAGAGTATAAAACAATATCTCAAGCTTTGGAGATCTCACAGAGCCCTTCCATACGACACCTGGAAACGGTCGGATGGCATGACTGTGTACCAGAGCATGGCTGTCTGTCTTAGCTGACAGGCCAGACGAGGATGGGATTAGTAAGAAAAACAGTCAGTGGTAACGCCGGAGAGCTGTAGAGATCCACAGCTCAAGAGATATTTTCCAAGGAAGATTTAGCAACATTTTAAGCGTCTCTCCAATCTTTTCATACCTGATTAAATGTTTAATTTTAAATGATTTCTTTCTTCTTTTTCTGTGGCTTTTATTTTAATCATCCCTCCAGTGAGTTGTATGACGGAATATTAGAACCTGGCAATGGGACTTTTTGTTTGATTATGCTGCTGAAGAGAAATGCATGCCACACTTTACAGATTTCCTTTCGTAAAGGCGCTGTAAGGAAGTAACTCTGGGCTGTTGTTACTCTGCCATATGAATATGGAGTGCAGCCTATTTGCTTGTGTTTCAGACATTAGAGTAAAGGCTGAGCTTTACTGTGTGTCAATACAAGTGAAACACTGTCAAATATATGAAGACATAGCAGAAAGCTAACCTAAACACATCCATAAAACAAACATGTTGCCAACTTTCCACTCATTATTCATAACGGTTTACTTGACACTTATACAGACTGGCACCTTACACCTATACACTGTCGCAGGAACAGTAAACATACTCAGAGGGAGAGAAAAGGCGAACCAAACAGCGTCACAAAATATATTGCATAAGGACCCTATGCAGCTATAGGGCATCATTAGAGCTTCATTAGGAAATACTGAATCCAAACCTTAATCAAATTATTCAACAGATGCTAAATTATAGTAATCTGAGCAGTTTACTTGCTGCCTGTTTCTAAATGTGCCACAAAACCCATCAAACAGTCCAAGAAACACGGATGACAGCGAGGACAACCACAAGCCTTACCGCTCTGAGAGGCCACACTAAGCAGTTTCCCATTCCAACCGAGAAAAGAGGCATTAAGTACGACCATGAGGACTTTCTCTGCTTCAGGTTTGCAGGACGGATTTTGGGAGGAATGCAAACTCTGCTTTCAGCAAGACCCATGAAGATCGGAGGGGTGCTAGCCTGTCCCTATGCAGCGCGAGAGACAATAAACACCAAACTACGCTGTACTTTACCGTCCGGAGCAGTGACAGCGACAGCATCAGGGGGAGAGGGAAGGTGAAGCGGAGGAGGGGTGGGCGGGGGGGATAGTACGAGGGAGGGCTGTGGAAGGAAAGATAATAATGCCTATTAAAGGAAAAGGGACCTCAGAAAGACATTTCATTCAGCTGTCACAACATCCAAACTGTTGATTATTCTGTAAACAGTGCTGGCACCTCGGCGCAGGCTTATGGGCTCTGAAAGCACGAGAATAAACAAGAGGAAGAAGGAGAAAATTGCTGCATAAGATTAACAGATGTGCACCTGACGCCTGATGATCGCTGCAAAGTGCAAAGTGTTTACAGTTTAACTGTGAAAATCCAGACAAGGCAAGTTCAAGAGAACATTCTGTTGCGACCTATTTCCAGCTTCCTGTCGTTCCTCCTCACCTGCACTCAGGGTGGGGGACACAATTAATCACTTCCAACCTCTAAATTACACACAAAGGTAAACCGTGTTTAGAATTTCTGCACACGCCTTTTTGTTTTTCCTGCCTCCACCGTCCCCTCCACCACAGCTGCTTTGATGCACGCCATCCTCTGCCCTCTGCAGGTGACAAGGTCACGCTGACCTCCAGTCCAGACGGCACGCGTAGCAGGACAAACAAACAAAGTGGGAGAAATACGGCTGCCGTTGTTTATCGGCGTGGCATTTGTGTCTAAACCGGCCCCCCAAATCCTGTGTGTACTTACGGCGTGACGTTCTTCTTTTTTTTTTTTTTTTTTTAACGCGTGCTGCAAACAATGACGAGCATCTGTTACGCTGTCAAACAGACTCGTCTTGCTCGAACTGCGGCGTGTGAAGCCGTGCGTCGCTGCAGACTCCTCACCGACCAACTGTAGGTTCCTCAGCTAAGACCGCCGTCGGGGTCATGCCAGTGTTTTCCACAGAATGCTCTCAGGCTGACTCATGGGGGAAGCTGCGCAAATGGATTTTCATACTATGAGCATCGGATGGCTTCCCTGGAGGGATGAGCAACAAGTTTGTCTTTATGACTGAGAGCTTTTCATTTCGCCAAATGTACAGGGCCTCGGGTTATTGGGATATAATGCGGCTCTAAGTAGTTTTTAATTGTGAAGTTGAAAGGAAATGATGCAAGAAGATTTTCAAAATCTTTGTAAAAACACCTTAAAAGTGTGGCATCTGTCTGCATTCAGCCCCCTTTTACTCTGGTAGCCCAAGTAAAATCTAGTGCTACTTTCAGTAGTTAGCCTATCAAAAAACCCGGAAAACAAATTTCTCAAACGTCGAGAAAACAAATAAACAAACAAACAAACAAACAAAAACACAATTTGCAGAGATCCACATCTTTTGAAAAGACAGTTCCGTTTTTTTTGTAGAGTTCAGTCATGAGCTCCACAAATCTGTAAGAAGTTAACCGCGCCACAAGCCTCGTAAGCAAACATGGCAAAATATGACCTGGTCAAAAATGATGTTTTACTCCAACATGGAGGATGCTGTGCAGCTAGCAAAAACTTCCCACTGGTGGTGGCTGCATCATGCTGTGGGAATCTTTAACAGGGACAGGGAAGCTGGTCAGAGCTGATCAAAAGACAGATGGAGAGAGTACGGGGCGATACTGGAGAACCAGAAAAACAGAAATTGTTGGGAGCTGTTATGTGGCTGAATCAAAGTCTGGACCTAAATGCAAATGAGAATGATCCTGAATCTATTTTGCAAAGAAACAATCGGAGCCTCTAAATGTGCAAAACTGGTAGAAAACATACCTTTAAAAAATGAGTCGTAGCTGCTGACTCAGGGGGGCTGAATATTAATGTACCACACTTTTTCAGTTTTGTATTTATAGGATTCATTTTTGTTTTCTAGAATTTCAGTAATGTGCACTGCTTGGTGTTGACCTATGATATCAAACACCAAGAAAATACATTGAGGTTTGTGGTTGCAGCATAAAGAAAAATGTGAAAAAGTGTAACTTTTCCAAAGCACTGTACAGAAATCCCTTTGGATAACATCTAATTGCCAAACATGGAGGCAAATGAACCCTGACATCTGCAGAGTGTGCCCAGTAAACAACATATTATCAGTGGTTTAAAGCTTGAGCTGGAGCCCTCTGATGCTTTTTTTTTCTTTTTCTTTTTTTTTTTTGGTGGAACTGGAAAGATGGTTGCTTTCAAAGCAGCCCCAATTTATGCAGAATGACAGCATAGATAAGAGAGCGGGCATATGAAGCCGCACTTCTCCTTCTTATTCTTTGTATAAATACATCTCAGAGCTGAAAATAGATGCTCCATCACCAGCGGGAACATCAGTGATTACCTTCAAACACAAAACAATCACCGCAGCCAGCGTCCCTGACTGAATGGTGTGTAGGAACACAAGTCCACACAAGCAATTTTCACCAGAGACATTAGCACATCAGAGATTTTCCACCTCTGTGGTCCTGGAACGTATTTTTGTCCTACTTCAATCAGAAAGAGCTGCTTGATTGAGGAAATCTGTAGGAGGTAGAACTGTATTTTCCAAATTACATAAGAAATGAATGCTACAAAAAAGGGAGCTCTCTCTCTCTCTCTCTCTCTCTCTCTCGCTCTCTGTCTCTCTCTCTCTCTCTCCAGTCTGCCCAGTAATGACACAGAACACATAGGAGGTGATGGAGGAGGCCAGAGAATATGAACCCAAACAGAATCGTCTCAGAGAAAATGGGGGTGTTTGTTTGTAGAGGATATGCGGTCAGATGCTGCAAACCCCAAACAGTCCCTTCACTGAAACTAAACGTGGATTTTGGGGGCATCGTCACTGTCACTTGTCAGGGAATTTTCCAAAAACACACAGATTCACACACAACGTGAATGTCCAATGAATCAAAGCCAAACGATCAAAACCAAACAAATAATAATAATAATAATAATAATAATAATAATAATAATAATAATAATAATAATAATAATAATAATAATAATAATAATAATAATAATAATAAATACCATACCTGCCCGAACAGTGAATTGAGGACGCTCCTTAAATTGATGTCAGATGCAGAGGAAGCGGTGCTGGACCTCCGGGAGCGGCGGGACGACCTGCTGGACGGCGGGACAGGGGAGCAGGAAGACGGGGACGGACTGCTGACCTGACCGCCGCCGCCGCCGCCGCTGGCCAAGCTGCCCCTCTTCCGGTCCCTCGGTTCACACAGCGGGGCCCTGTCGTCGGTGCTGTCCGAAAGCGAGGGCACCCTGTGGGCGTGCGGGTGACAGGACTGGGGATGCTCCGCGTCATCTGGATGGTCTTCCCGGTGGTGCTTCCTGCGGTGGTGGTGGTGGTGGTGATGGTGGCGGTGGGAGGGTTTGGGGTTAGTCCGGCTCCGCTCGGTCAACCCGCGGTCCGACTCGCAGTTTGGCCCCGGCTGAACGGGAACTTGGCTGTGCGGGACGTGGGGCTTGCACTTGCCCCGAGTGGCCGCGGCGGTACCCCCGTCCTGGCTGCCGACGAGGGAGGGATGACACAGGGGTCTCCGAGCGCTGACGTCGCCCTCGGCCGACCAGAAGGACTCGTCAGTTTTGCCGCTGCTGCCCTGGAGCGCGGCGGGACGGTGGCGGTGCTGGTGCTGATGCTGATGGTGATGCTGACCTCTCCGGATCTCTGATGTCTGATCAGGGAGGTGTGTCGATCTCCTCGATGATTTCAGTAACGAGGTTGTGGAATCAGATTTCGGGAAGGAGGCGCTCATCGCGGCGGATCCGATCTATTCCACCTCCGTGGGTCTTCCATCCACCTCATCGTCTTCTCTCCGTGCTATAATCATGTTTTTTTTCCCTTTTTTTTTTTTTTAGTGTGTGTCAGTGAAGGCTGTCCGCTTTAAGCTTGGGCTACATCTCCCCACCTGCTCGCGCGGTGCGGTAGACCAGCCGGAGCGCGCGCAGGCTGCGAACAGAGGCGGAACAGCGGCTGCGTCGCTGCAGAACGCGTCACCTGTTCATTAAGGTTCTCCGTGGCTCTGACGTGGAGAAGGACGGAGGTGTAGACGCTCAGCCGATCTGAAAAGTTTCAAGTTAAAAAAATCTATATGGAATTGATCTGATTTTTAATGAACAAGGAGGCCAGAACAAGAAGCAAAAAATAAAAAATAAATAAATAAAAAGTAATAATTGTATTCAGAAAGTGTTTCGTGCTGAATTTTCACTACGCGTTATATTTTGTCGGGATTTTGTGTAATATTCAAATACAAAGGAGGGTGTAATTGTGAAGTGTGATGAAATGGATACTATAAGCCCCCCACCCCCCGTACACAACTCACTCACTCAGGCCAAATAAAACGTGTTTAGAGCCGCAATTGTCGCAAGACTAGAAGAGCGACAGCTTATAATTTTAGGTAAACATACTCTCATTTTTAAGAAGCAACATTTCATCTATATTTTTGAAATGTGCAGTTAAAGAAAAGAGAAGATGATCTTTTTGTCTGTGGGATGGAAAATCCTGTTTTAAAAAAGACTGACATAGATTCCATATAATTTCCAACAAACGTATTTAAAAACACATTGCTGGTACTTTTAATGTCATTTTTTTTGGTAGAAATTCAATGTAAATACAACAGGAAAAAAAAACGGGAATAAAACTTGATTAAACATTTGTTTTTGTTTTGTTTTTTTGAAATAATTTTTAGTCAAAGTTACAAGTCACCGCAATATTTCGTTTAGTGGAATTGTGTGTGTGTTGTGTGCAAATATTTCCTTCATATTATGTTGTATAAAATGTTCAGTTTTTGTTTCATCTTACCAAAATGCCTTCTTTTTTTCTTTCTTTCCAAAGAGAACTTCACAGAACCGATGCATTTATGCAGAATAAAACATACAGATGTGGACTGTTCACTGCTTAAGCGACTTCTGAAGGTTATTTATTTCACTGCAATTTCTTTTAGAAGGAATAAGAAATGGAGCAAATACAAAAATGCACGCCATATTAGTTGTTTTTATTTGTTGATGACTTTTTAGCTTAATATCAGGTTATAATGTTATTCCCTCATGAAGAACATACCGATTCTTTCATGCATGTTTGAGAAATCCTGCATAGCAACCATTCAGCTGTGCAAAACGCCTGGCCCAGCTTCTAATCTTCAGAGCTTCCACCTCACAGAGCATCCCTCCCTCTGTCAGCCCCTTCAGACTAGCTAGCAGCAATTAGCAAACACCTGGTGGAACTGCACATCTGCTGAGCTCATCATAGGAGCTAGTCTCAGTGCAACGCTGGTAAAAATGTTGTCAAAGGGTTAATAGAGGAGTGATGTGGTGACTTCCTGGAGGCAGAGTGTTGAAAAGAACAGGACTTTCTTAGAGATAGAGATCCAATTTCAAGGTGTTAAATTACAAAAAGTCAGTTTGAAATTTGACTTTGATACGCAGCTTTTTTATAATAACTGAAAGTAACATCATTTCTTGACTGTGCTATAAAAGGAGAGTATCAATGAAATAACTGAAGGACTTTCCAACAAAGTATTAATTCACTACTATCTTCATTTTTACATTAATCACAGTCTCTTTTTTTAACATAAAAATCTGTCATTTCAACAGAAATCTATCTATCTATCTATCTATCTATCTATCTATCTATCTATCTATCCATCCATCCATCCATCCATCCAGGCCAGGCATTATAAATACATTTTCCCCTTTGTACTCTGTTGATGGGAGCTTTTCAGGGGGATCCAGTCCTCCCCAGAAAACCTTCTCAAGTATTGATTACACATTTACAACGACGCTTTTGTTAGGATTGTACAGGTGGCCCAATTCCCCAAACAGCTCTATTCAGTGAACTGAAAGACGTAACCGAAACTGTAAACTTAAAAAAAAGATTAGATTCAGATCTGCGACGTTTGTGTGAAAGTGAAGACCCCCTGACACAAGCTGGTTAAATAAGATACTCCACCATTTATTAAATGTACAGAAATACTGTTCAAAATCCACACAAGAAAGTGTTAAAGGACAAAATCCTTAATCCAAATGTAAACAAAATGGGCGCCCCATCAGACAGTGTGCACAAAGCCAGTGCTTTGGGGGAGGGTTTTTTTTCCTCTCCCCTTCACCAGTTTTCGCAGCACTGTTGATTTTCAAACCCAATTATGCACAGCTCAACGTAGTAGTCAATGTTGTTTGGTGTCGTTAGATGGCATGTAAATGGCCGCGGCTTTGTAAACATCAGAACTGAACACGGGTCGCTTGAGTTGCAGCGGACGAGTAAAGCCGAGGGGATTCATCTTCACTACCTGCGCACATTTATTCATGGAGGCTTGTCGAGTGAGTACGGCTTGGTGACTTCTTTTATACCGAGCTGCAAAAATTACAGTGATCTAAAGAAAACATCACAGAACAACAGAGTACTTCATAAACATTTCACAGAACGTACCGATCAAATCTATCGAAAACGTTTTTTTTTTTTGTTTTGTTTTGTTTTTCATGGTAGGCTTTTTCAGTCGGAGGATGACTTTAGCAATCACTTTAGCTATAAAATCAAGACAACACAATAGTTAAAGCATCGGGGGAAAGTCATTTCAGCACATGTCGGGGCATTCCGGGTTTTGGGTTTCTTTCCACTTCAAACGTATTTACAGAAATACAAACCTGGTATATCAAATACGACCAAATTAAGAGGAGCTTAGTAAATATTACCAAATAAATAAAATCCTTCATCTGTCCGGTTTCGCTGCGCAGGCCGATTTGCAACTTAAAATGTGCTTATGCAACCGTGTCCAGTGAAAACGGGACTGATTTTCAAAGGGGAGCACAATTACCCACCACACCGGCGGGCCTGGGGGACGGAGACAGCATCCGCAACTGTAAACATTCAAATCATCGCCGACATTGGACCTCAGTTATCAAATCCTATTCCTGATGTAAAAAGAGGGGGGAAAAAGATTGTAGTGTCTCTTTTGTCTGGATGCATGTATAAAAGAAAGAAAAAAAAAGCCAAAGATTCCCTGCTTTAATGTACCCAGCCCTTCATTAAAAATTTAAAGTCATCCCTTCCTGCTTATGCAACAGTTCTGTGCTGCTTAAATGTGGCTCAATGTGCTTTTTAGACAGGTCTTTTTTCTTTTTTTAAGTATAGGTTAATAAAAAACAATGCGTAATTGTGACTTTTTGCCAGTTGTGACGGGTAATACAATCACTGACAATGTGTCAGAAATCCAGTCATTCAGAGAAATGTAAACATTCTAAAGTGCTCGAATCCGGAAAATCTGAATGCAGATCCAACTGGAATTGTAGAGACACATAAAAGAAAAACACCAAATGATATATTTTTTAGCCCTTGTGGGAATGTAGGCAGGATTTCCATGTTGTCAATAGAGTCTTCATTAATAGTTGACCAAATTGGTTGGACCCATTATGTTCTAAGAAATGGCATGAATGGATTTGGTTAATTTAAAACCTTGTATGCGCTCCGCTCCTTATCTATACCTAAACTGTTCAACTCCTTTAGCTAGTGACCAAAACAAACAATCTCCATGTCCAAACACAGAACTGCCTTTTTTTCCTTCTGTAAAATCAGCCCAAAGTTAGAAAAATGCAATGTAGGGATTGATTAGTTAAAACACTAGAATATATGCAGATAAACATTCATCATTTGTCATCTAACAGTAAGAAAGGTCCGGCACGGTCCTGTGGTATGGTGTATAAATAACAGGTTACGTCAGATGTAAGGACTACACGTTTAGGTACTTAGGAAAAATGGCATCATAACCAGGAAGGCTTATGTACAGTAAATATAGTTAAATTATAGTCCAAACAATATGTTGTAAATAAATAAATATTAATAATTTCATGATTGTTGAATAATGGTGGGAATTTCAGTGTGTGGTTCCTTTAGAGTGCTCTAAGTGCATCTTAAGCATCGTTTATGAAAACAGTTTTAAGTTTCCCTCTTTTGTTCTCCTTTCAAGCTTAGAAAATACCCCCGGCTGAACTTCAGTGATCTACTCTGTCTTGGTATATCCTATTCACTTTGTGTTAAGCCTAAAAAAACCCAAACTGGCTGACCCTTACAAAAACAGAAATCTCAGATGCCATAAGCTGTCTCGGAGTTACCGTCAAAATGGGCTGTTTGACATAATTTTATCATTTCAAAATGTTTCCTTTGAGACACGTGTACCTTCTCGTTATCGGGCTTACTCTGCAGACACCTCTGTGGAAGTGCTTCAGTATTTCAAAGACAAATATCCCTTGAATTCAAATTTCATTTACAATTACATCCACTTTTCAATCCGTTCATACAGATCGAAAAGTGACCAATCTGTGTAAACAGGATAACACGTAACTTAAAGGAAACACGAAGCTTTGAAATAAACACCAATGATTCATCGGCGTATAGGACAACTTTAGGTACAACAAGACCTCGTTACCTAAATTATAAAATGTTTAAAACTGACAAGGTTTGGGTGAAGTGCTCTACACATAGATAATACAATAAGACTATGACGCTTTATGGCTCCACAGGTGAAAAGGCAGTTGATAAGAGAGGCCCAATGTCTGGTTATCTGCAGAGTAGAGTTATGAGTAATACTGTGAGAGCCGTAGAATATGTACACAGTGAACGTGAAAAGCTGATCTGGAGGCAGAGAAAGAGCCGCTCTCCAATCACACAGACGCTAAACTCCAACGGTCTTTCGCTCAAAAATAAAGGATTCTCACTCGCAACTATTTCCCTTCCCTGTCCTCTAAGCGGCCCGGGGTGAAAATGTAATCCAAAGCTTGTCTCTCAGCAGCAGCCACATTGGGATGCCACAGGTCCACCATGAACACCACCCTGGGGCCGTCCTCTGGGTTGCCTACGCAAACAACAACATTTCAAAAAAGAAAGAGAAAAAAAAAAAAATCAATGACTTTCTTTTTTGGGGGAAGATTTTCTATGTTTCTTACGTTGGACTGTGTCAGTTCTTACCATCATGGAAAGCCCTGTGGAGGAAAGAGTCGTCAAAAAGTAGACAGCTGCCCTCAGACCAGCACTGTGGCTCTCCACCAACCACCAGCTCACAGGACGGAGGCACTCTGAGACCTGGCAGAGAAGAAAAATATAACAGCTTTAGCCATGTGTCGGGTGTAAATTTAGAAAAATGCTTTTCATTGCCATCCAACTTCCATCCATTGTGTCTGTATCCTTACAGGGTGCTGTTTCCTTCAAGAGAATAAACATGTGCACCTATAGTCATTTCAGAGAGCACAGATGAAAATAAAACCAGAGCTCAGCTGCAGACAGAGAACAATAATGACGTTAGGCACATTTCACCCATCCACCCCCATTACTCAAGAGAACAGAGTCTAAAGAAGTAAAGCACACTTTAAGGATACAGACGCTAAGGATTGAAGTTAGATTTACAATGCTGACCCTTTTCTCTTTTCATATATGCTTATAAGTGCCGCACTGAGGTTAACACAGCGAGACTCTTCTGTTTCAGTTCACTTAACCCTCTTACCCAGGTGGCAGCGCAGCCTGACATTTGTTGGACCGTAATGTTCCGTAATGAGAGCTCCGGGCGTCAGCACGGAGAAGCAGGCATTTCCGAAGACATTGTTGGCGATGAAGGTGCGCAGCTGGCCCAGCACCCGCCACGCGCGTGGACATCTCCTGACGTTAAGGACCAAAGGGGTGCCTTGGTTCACCAGGTAGTAAGTCCACCACTGACCGCGAGGGGTGCTGTTAGCCTTCCAGCCAGGTGGGAGGGAAGAGCCGCTGCGGGCCGGGGGCTGGTGGTAGATGCTCTCAAACTCGGCCAGAAGGGCGGGGAAGCTCTGCTCCAGCAGCTCCACGTCGTGTCTCTGCACTTCTCTGGAGAAGAATGGCGCTGAGGGCAGGTCGGGGAGGAAGAAGACCTCCGGCCGCTGGATAGTTGGCCGGCTGTTGAGGTAGCGGCCTTGGTCGCGGACTCCTTTGTGCACGCGGCCCATGCCGGACCAGGTGTAGCGCTTGGCGTATTCCTGAAGGCTGTGGTAGAGCCTCTGGTTCAGGCTCTCGCCGGCGCTGGTGCATCGGAAGCACTCGGACGACTGGCAGAAGGCGAAGCCGTTCTGCTCTTCCAGGAGTGACCCGTGCTTCCCTTTGCCCCTGCCCCGACAGTCTGAGCTCATGAAACCCCCGACGACCCCTCCGATCCGGCTGGTCCCGCTCAGGTACCTCCCTCGCAAGGGGCTGGTGCCGTGCTCGCGGCCCACTCTGTAGCAGTACCACATGAACAGCAGCAGCACACACATGGCTATGGCGAACGCACAGATCTCGCATTCCCTCACAGACTGCATCCCGCCGGCCACCATCTCCCTCACGCTCTCCAGCGACCACTCCATCTCAGCTCGCCTCTGGGCTGCTGAACCCAACAGAAGTACAAAGTGCTGATGAAGGACCAGTTAATGTGTCTTTTCTTGATTGTGACTGAAGGGGGCCTTAAACCACACGCTTGCTGTTATGGAGTCTAGTGTCAAGCGGCTCTTCTGGCCGCCTCCGATGTAAACAGTCTGCTGATTGGATGTGACACTCTCGCTCTTCAGGTCTAGCATTTCAGCGCTTTGTGGTGAGGGTAGGTTTCTGCTTGCATGGCGTCGGGCCGTGAAGTGTTTGCGCTGCTCCCTCGCGCCTCTCTCTCCGACAAATGCAGACAGACACCTTGCCTAGGATTGTCTCTTCTCTGCAAGACAAAGACAGAAGGAAAGGAAGGGAGACAAAAGAGAACAGGATGTAATATTTCAGAGCGTTGGAGTGTGCTGAGCGGACAGGGATTGGTTGTCGGTGTGAAGGTATATGGATTTTGTTTGAGTTAGGGGTTCAAACCCGAAGGTTTTACTCTGTCCTACAGTTTATGAGAGGTTAGAGAAGATAGAGTTTTCTTTTGATGTACAAAACACAGAGTAGAGTAACGTTGCCCCTCCCGCACCTGCTGCTGCACACTGCAAATGATCTGAGAAGGCGTCTGCATTAGAAGTATTTCCTGGTATTAAAAACAAGACACACCACAGTGGAGAAACGGCTGACAAGCTGCAAGCTGCATGTTTGTTAAAACTGCAGTATGAAACTTTTATTAAAAAAATATGTTTTTCACTGTCACCATGTCTTGACGGTATGTTAGGAGACAGATAAACTGTGAAAAAATCAGTTTCCTCCATCTCCCTCCTGAGCTACTGCTGTCATCAGAAAGAATGCACCTCCTAACCAAAAACAACCAATCAGAGTCAGGAGGAAGGTCTTAGCGCTGTCACTCAACTCATGTACTCGCTCCTAAATGTGCTAATGACAGAGAAAACATTTACCATAACAGGAAAACATTTCATCCAGTGTTATTGGCAGATATGCTAACTAGCCTTAACATTCACAACAGGATCTGCTGACAGGGAAAAGCTGTAGAGGTAGCAGAGTGCAAGGGGGGGAGGTGAAAGGGGATGAGCAGCACCACACAAGATTGTGATTGGCAGCTGTAAAACCTGCCTCTGGGCTCTGATTGTTTTTTTCTAGTTATCACTGGGAGAAGATAGAGGAGCTTCATTTGTTTCACAGGTGGTGATGGACGATTCAAGAGATTGGAATCTGCTGACCACACTTGATTGGCTCTGACTGGTAATCGGCATATTAAATACTCAAAAAAATTATTATTTATTTTTTTTTGCCTTTTCATTACATGCATCGCCCTCCATTTTCAGTCAATCTTGCATGACTTTTGTTTTAGTTTAGTAACGATACGGATTAGGGTCAAGTGCTCTGATGCACAAGTGGATTTAATCTTTGAATTTATTAACTATTAGTTTGATTCAAAACTACTAACTCTGTCAAAGTAACTAAAACATATATATTTTTTGATTTTACAGTCCCTAGAGAAAAATTTTGAATAATCACAATCAGCAGGCAAGGCCTCAAAGATAACGGGAAATCAATATCGGCCAAGAAATGTCTGATAGTTGCATCTCTTAACTGATGTTTGTTTTTTTTATTTTTTGTCTAGATACTCTGAAAATGTGGTATTCATTTAACCTATAGGTTATCACATCATGAACATCTTACACTGACCCAGGCCCACAGCTAATCTCTCCTGAGACTAACAGGAGAAACCCATTATGCGTTGCTATGGTTTTGGCATAAGTACGCCATATGTAAGACATGTCTCTTTATACTAGCAAATTGCCATCTTGATTGACTGCATGTAATAAACACCTGCTGGACTTGAACATGACTGCGCACGCACACACACACACACAACATGAATGCACACACACACACACACACACACACACGCACGCACGCACGCACGCACGCACACACACACACACACACACACACACACACACACACACACACACGAGGAGTGAGCAGAAACGGGAATCCAGCCCTCCACACACACTCTCTCTGTACTGCACTTTATAAAGTCATGAGTCATGGGTACATTGCTGCATTTAAAACAAATCTCTCCCTTTCCTGAGATTGAGCACCACACACATACACACAAAACACACAATTATGTAAACATAAACATAGTTGAAACCCACCCACAGTTATAATTGGCATTCATAGGTTGCTCAGCAGGAGCTGAATGCCTCCTGGGGGAAGAGGAGGGTAGGAGTGTGTGTGTGTTAGGGGTGGGAGAGTCTTAGTATCAAAAGAAGGCTGCATTACATGAGTGTGATTATATAATGCTAATGGACCAGCAGCAGCAGCAGCAGCAGCAACCACAAGGCGAGGCGTGCAATGCGTCAGCTG
The DNA here is from genome assembly GCF_904066995.2 of Poecilia reticulata. Lineage (NCBI taxonomy): Eukaryota > Metazoa > Chordata > Actinopteri > Cyprinodontiformes > Poeciliidae > Poecilia > Poecilia reticulata. The sequence goes on from NC_088838.1 coordinate 9,019,258, forward strand.
TGATCACTCCACGGTGTGCTCTCACCAAAAATGGTCCGGTTCGGTTCTCTTGCTCCAGCAGATCCTCCCCTCCATCCTGCCTGACAGCATCAAGACGCCCCCACACCCCACACACACACCTCACCAGCAGATCCTGTTGTGATCCAAGGCAAGCGCGCGCGCGCGCACACACACACACACACACACACACACACACACACACACACACACACACACACACACACACACACACACACACACACACGCTCTTATTACCCCTTTTGTTTCCAAGCCATCAGAGTGGAAGAGTTGCAGCTATCAGCTGCCATTCAAACTAACGAGCAAAAGATACAACACGGGAGCGACCATTGGTAAACAAGCCGATCGCCACAACAGAGCCCCATGCTTTCCCGTGTCTGATGCTGCTGGCGCTGCTGCGTGGATGTCGTGGTGGTGCGCTGACTTTTTTTTTTTTTTGTGTGTGTGGATCCATACCTACTCAGCATGCGTGGCCGAGGCCGCCCAGCGGAGAGCGGAGGCGCACAGGTGTTTCTCCAGGCGACGCTGCGCACCACTGCAGTGCACACGGCAGACCGGGATCGCTCAGCAACATCACAGGAAACCGCTCCAAATCACACAAAGACGGACGGAGCTAGCCACCGTTGCATGGAGGGAGGGGAAAAAATGGAGAAGAAAAATAATAATAGTAATAATAATGATAATGTGTGTATCGGAAGCGGTCCTACCGACGGGCGGAATCCCTGTCCGAGGCGAACAGAGGATATCGGAAATGCCTTCAGAAAATATTGATGTAAATACTGACGTTTCTCTGGGGAAGACACCCAGAGTCAATCATGTTGGTGGAGTATCACCATCGGTTCCGCTAGTTCCTTTCAAAATAAAGCCCTGCAAAAAAAAAAAATTCATACCCCATTCAGTTTTTCACGTTTACAAACACACGTTTCAGGTTGTTTAATTATAATTTTATTTGACAGAGCAACACATAGCGGCACATAGCGTAAGAGGGAGAGTGTTGGAATAAAAGTATATAATTTATCTCATCTTTATAAGTGTGTGTGTATTTAGAACTTCTTGTGTAGACTATGCTGTTTTACAGAAACTGACTGCGCGTGACTTAAGGAAATAACTGACAGCAACAAACTGCTCGTGACTGGAGGAGACAACTGTCAGCATTGATCGCACCCTCAAGTGAATCTGCAACAGCGCTGAAAAGGAGAAATGCAGAGGGGGTCGTTTCCCCTCTGACCCCTCAGACCGTTTCCTATAGAATATTGTGTTAGGAGTTGATTGTGCGGTATGAAGCAAGCTTGAATAGGTTTCAGTTGGTGTGTTTCCCCCACCCCCTTTTAGTAACTGAACCTCATGTAACTAGGGTGTTCCCAAACTAAATAAAAAGCCTGGAGATCGGAGACTGCTTCAGAGTTGGTTTGGAGGATTGTAACTGAGCAGTCTCCGAGCAACTCTCCTTGCAAGTATACAACTCATATTTGTCTGTGTCTCTTTATTGGAGATTGGTGAACAAATGTAAGGTATTAGACCCAACAGAGAGTTTTACTAGTAAGTGTAATTTAATCTCAGTAAAATAGATGTTTTATGATAACAGATGTCAGGGAATACAGGCAAAGAAACAGCTTCATGAAGACAAACGAACATAGCCAATAGGTCAGAAACCAATGTGGAGAAATTTGCAGCACAATTATAAAACCAGATAGATGGTGCAAATTATCTCACTTTTTTGGCAGCAGTGGGCCCTAATGACCAGAGTTGGGCACAAACTGATGTAGGAGACACAGTTAAAACACAACGTCAACTGGATGCAAAATGCCATGTGGCGGGAAACGGACTCAGCACACCACCCCGAAAACACCGTCCCTATTGTGAAACATGGTGGTGGCACCATAATGCTGTGAGGAGGTTTTTCGTTTCATAGGGAAGCAGCTAGGATGTTAAGACGGATGGAGCTAATTTAATTTTTTATTTTTTATATATATACTGCACTGGTGAGTATCTTGGCAAGCTCTAAAACCTTGGCAAGAACAAAACTGGATAGATGCTGCAAAAAAACTTTTAGACTGGTGCAGAGATTCACCTGCCTGCAGAAAACCAGAGGCTACAGCGGAAAGGTTTAGATCAATTTTATTCATGAGTCAGATTGGCTCAGTCAAAGTCTAGACCTAAATCCAAATTACAATCTCTGGCAAGATTTGAGATTTCACACATGCTTTCTACCCAATCTGATTGAACTGGAGCAAATCTGTCAACAAGAATGAACAAAAATATTTGTGTCAAGATGTGAAAGCTGGAACAGACTTGCGCTGTAATTGGAGCAAAAGGTTTCCACGCATTGAGATGCACGCCACACCTTACAAGATTTTTTATTTTTTATTCTTTTGCAAGTAAATTGATTCCACTTCTATTTTCTATTGAGACATTTCCCAGCAAAAGCTATTGATCTGGATCTGACACGAGGAGGCGACAGATGTAAAAAAAAAAACAACCAAAATGTGCAGAACCCTTCATGCTTGATTTAGGATTGATTCAACCACTTGTTCTGCTGCTTACAGATACGTCACGTAGAGCTGTTTTGATGATAATTTATTTTCAATCGATCAAAGAGTCGTGTGATAATATCCAGCATGTTGATCCCAAATCTGCCTCACATGGTTTTACTTTGAAAGTAAACTTTGCCCACTTCCGATTATGCACTAGTTATGTCTTCCGCATATCGCCTTTCTATTTGTACTGCAGACAGCATTTCCCAGGATGCTTCGCGTCATCCCTGGTTTTCATCACAGTCGTTTGGGTGGGAGGGAGATGGTTCGTTGCAAAGCTGGACGTTTGAAGAACCCCGGCTGGTCTAAAGGTCCGTGGCTTTACGTGGAGGAGGGCAGAGAGAGCTAAAGGCTTTCCTACACTCAAATAACTTGTTGAATATAAAACTATGAAAAGAGTTTCCACGCAATTTCTTTTTTCAGTACTAAACTCTTAATTTGCTTACAGACTGGACAACATTTTATTACAGTGAATTATTAAGGTTTTTCCTTTAACATCCTATTCTGAATTTTACAAGGAGCCAATGAGAAGTAGCTGGAAGTCTAGAAATGTTATGTTATAACCACAAATGTTTGAATTTCAGTGGTAGTAGCAGTATTGTTTTGGTTGGAGTGTTTTTTACTTTGCTCGTCCTGTTCCTCTTGTGTTCCTCTGATGTTCTAGAAAGTCCCGTCTGTCTTCCCTCCTTGTTATTCGGCAACAACTATTCCATTCTAATTTCTGCTGTCGTATATTCAGCCTTGTTTGCCTCATTAAAAACCTGTTGAGATCTTAGTTATTTGTAGCTGGAGATTCTTCAGCCTCCTCCCCCCCAGGCAGTAGTTGTGTTAGTGCCTCCAACAAACGCAAGTTTTCCAATTAAATCCCTAACCTATTTTAGGATATTTTTGTCGACTGATTGAAACTAGATCTCGGATGACTTAACACTTAAAACAGGGTTTCATGTTTGACTGGAATACTTTGTCTGGTTTTCAACCCAAAAGTTAAATATGTGGAAAAAGTGGGTTAAGAAGAATAACTTACCATAGCTTAGGCCAGTGGTTCCCAAACTTTTTCTCCTGCCCCCCCCCCCAAATGGTTTCCAAACATTTTCTGCCCCCCCTATGGATTACAAATAGCTGTCTGGTTGAACGACGTTTGTGAGGGGGAGGGGGAGGAATCTTAGAGATTCCCTGTCTCTAACAATGAGCAGGGTGGGGGGAAATCGACTTTTTTGGGGGCAAAATGAATGTACGTAGCTGGACATAGACAACAACATCAGTAGCCTACAGGCTACTTGTTAAGCTTAAGGTGCTGTATTGATATTAGCTAGTCATCTTTTAGCTAACATTACCTGCATCCAACAGCTTTACTCAACTCAGTCGGTTAGTTTGGGGAAAAACTGTGAAAAGTTCTTTGCGTTTTGCTGGTTTGCTGCCATGATTCTAACACACCTGCGTAGCTCTGCCCAGCAGCAGCAGGTCTCCTTCACTGCCGCACAGGTGTAAACCCAGCGCGAGCGTCGTAGCGCTCATGTTGCGTTTAAAAAAAACAAAAAGGAAAAACAAGTTACCACATGTTAACAACGGATTAAACAGTTTTAACTGCTGATAAAAGTGACAGAGGACACAGATATGGGAAGTGTGGAAGCACCTATTCTATCAAATTGACATAGGAATAAAAGAGAGTTGGCCATTCTAAGGTAAAAACCGAACGCATACAGCAGGGGTGTCCAAAGTTGGTCCTCGAGGGCAGGCATCCTGCATGTTTTAGTTCTCTCCATGGTGATAGTATGTCAATGTTCTTCCTAGGCCTCTAATGAGCCATCATTTGAACCAGGTGTGTTAAACCAGGGAGAGAACTAAAGCATGCAGGATGCCGGCCCTCAGGACCGACTTTGGGCACCCCTGGCATACAGCATTCATGTTTTTTTTTTTTTTTCATCCATCCAGACGGCTTCCCGCCCCCCTCCCCTCCGCAATGTTACGGCACCCCCCCTAGCGGGCGCGCCCCACAGTTTGGGAACCCCTGGCTTAACTTTTCCCAGAAGTTAGAACAGTTTTCTTTTATGGTCAAACTTTAATTTAACCATAAAATCAACATTGACAATGCCCAGCCTACCGACGTTTTGCTATATTATTATTATTATTATTATTATTATTATATTTTATTTTGACATTTCAGGCAATGTTCAAATGATGTTGCGTTAAATCAAGCCGGGTCTGGGTCTGTTCACATTTGACTCACAGTTTGAGAAATAACCCAACTGGTTTTCTTCTACTTCTTTCAACCCGGTAGTTTTGTGTGTGTGTGTGTGTGTGTGTGTGTGTGTGTGTGTGTGTGTGTGTGTGTGTGTGTGTGTGTGTGTGTGTGTGTGTGTGTTAAACGGATTTTTGCCTCCAGTTACATTTCCGCATACTTGCACCAAACTAAAACAATAACTACAACTGAAACCTTAAGGAGGTGTAAACACATCGGCATGGATCCCTTGGGCTGTTGCGATAACCTTCCCTTTTTCTGCATCGTTTCCTTGTGCTGCGCACGGGAGGTGGAGAGGGGCGCCGCGGTGCCCGCCTCCACCGGTCCGACCAGGTGCGCAGCCCTTCACTCCCGCAGATCGCCGGATTCATCAGCCTGGTGCACAGTGAGTGCAGCGAGGCATGGCAAGATCCAAGGCCAGGGTGTACACTTGTTGCTTGCTGCTTGTTGCTGTTATGATCGCCATCATTGTGATAATTACTGTCACTACTACACGCACGTGCGTGGACGACACTTTCTCGAAAGCTGCAGTAGCCGCAGACACGAGGAAATGCTCAGAGATTGGAAGGTGAGTGATGATTAATACTTTTCTCTTCATTACTGATGGGGAAACTGTATATGTCTGCTTTATTTATCATCGCCTTCGAGGAAAAAGCGGTCAGAATGACGTCCTCATGTTCATCCTCATAGGTTATCTGAGCTCTGCTCCACCTACAAGGGCATTTGTGGTGTGTAAAAGTTTAAAACTCAGTCAGAATCGGAACAAACGTGTTTGAGAGGATTCTTTTTGTCGCGTGCAGTTAATTTACAATGGAGCTCGGTTCGGTTCGGCTCGGCTCGGCTCGGCATACACCTACGCATGTGGAAGGTAATAACATTTGGCACGCAGCAGTAACACCGGCGTGAATTTTTCAGGGACATGCTTCGACTAGGCGGCTCGGCGGTAGATGGCGCCATCGCTGCGCTTGTGTGCACGGGCATCATGAACCCGCAGAGCGCGGGCATCGGAGGGGGGGCCATTTTCACAGTGATGGACAAGTTTGGTGAGGAAATGTCTACATGCAGCCAAACGCGTGCAGCACCGGTGTTGTTGCTGTAATAACAATTACTGATTACTGTGAATGTGATGTTAAAGGTCAGGTGAAGATCATCAACTCCAGAGAGACCATGCCGTCAAAGGTGAACCCCGATCTGCTGAAGTCCTGCAAATCTAACCCGGCAGGTAGGCAGACAAACAAACTGTTGAATGTGCTTCCTTATCTGAGGAGGGCATTTTTCTTTTTTCTTTTCCACCTGTGTGTGTGTTATCAGCTCTCTTCCAGGCCTCGGTGCTCTTGAGGAATTTGGTGTGGTGTGAAAACATTTGCACAAAGGGAAAGCTTGTTTCTGTTTTTTATTTTATTTTTATTTTTTTTACTTTTATTTTTCTGGACCAGCAGTAATACTTCCTGCTTGGTGACTTGAAAAAGACTGTTGCGTATTTCATTTGAATTTCATGCGACACATAAACACCGAGTCGGTCTGTTAAGGAAATACACGATTATGTCATTTTCACTATTTTTTTCCAGAATCATCTTTTTTTTTTGTCTGTTTTTGTCAGCTTGGCACTTCTCAGAGGCAGAGTGATAAATTAAAATAATATCAAACACAACCAAAAAGAACTTATAAATACAAAACACCTTATAAAAGTCACTGGAGATTTAAATTTTAAGTGCACTCTGCTAAGTTCAAGAGCAGAGCTTATTATCGGTCTTTGGCTGCGTTAAAATGAAAGGTGTGATATGTATTTGTCATCAGAGACTCACTGCCTATCTCATTAGAATGGCCTATTCAAAGTCTAAATTGGATTGATCTGCCGGGACTTGGAGAATTAATGATCACAGACGCTCTGCTTGTAATCTGAGTGAGCTTGAGATATTTTGCAAAGAAGCAAGAGCAACAATATAAGTCTGTAGAAGATTACTCAACAAAGAATCGACTCAGGAGGGCTGGCTATAAACTTTCAACATAAAACAGACATATCATTTCAATGCTCTGTTACCTAACTTTTTCAGCAGCTTTCTCCAGGCGCAGATACCAAGAAACTTGTGTCGGTGGATGAAAACATAGTTGAGGGGGATCAAGAAAGCCATAATGAGAGTTTTTGATTGAAAGGCAGAAGATATCAATACTAGTAGTGTTTGAAAGCTATTTATGACTGACTCGACGTTAAATGCATAGTACAATTCAGAAAAAGAACCGAAGAAAAGTCTTGGAATTTCTGCTCTATGCCCAATAGCAGCACCACACTGCAGAAAAGCAGACATATTCAAACTCTGTCCCTTCCTCCTTCCATGCAGAAAGCAAATGGATTGGGGTGCCGGGGGAAATTCGAGGTTACCAATCGGCTCACAAACTTTATGGAAAACTGCCATGGGCCACGCTCTTCCAGCCGACCATCAAGCTGGCCAGAGAGGGATTCCCTATTAATCCGATCCAAGGCTTGTTCATCCCATTCATTAACAAGTCGCTGACCATAAGGTAGCCACTGCTTAAGAGAGACACAGTCTGGCTCAGAATGCAGATTTACGCATCTCTCTTCCTCTCCTCAGGCAACTGTATTCAGATGAAAATGGAAACCTGCTGAAGACCGGAGATGTGATCAAGTTTGAGAAACTGGCTGACACTTTGGAGCTGATTGCAAACAACGGAGCGGACGCCTTCTACACCGGAAGGGTAGCAGAGGATTTAGTCCATGATGTGCAGCAGGAAGGTATTGGCTTCAGAGTTTCCCACAGCTCTCTCTCTCTTTCTCTCTCTGTGTGACGCAGTGATCCAATTACAAACCAGTCTGATTAATGTAAGCGCTGCGGTAGACCGCCACAGATCAGTTAAATATCAGGATTTATGTGAGCTGCTCAGCAAAATCTGTTTGTCACTTTTTTTGTTCTTGGTGTTGTCCAGGAGGAAACCTCACAGTGGAAGATTTGGCATCATATAAGGCCACAGTGACCAAAGCGTGGGTTGTCCCAATGGGAGAGTACCAGATGTATATACCCCCGCCCCCGTCAGGAGGACCGCTCCTCAGCCTCGTCCTTAACGTCATGAAAGGTTCCTGCCGGACACAGACATCAGAGCTGCTGTTTCTTTTTACTCCCAAAATTGAAACGTGGTAGTAAGAAAATCAGGGAACGTTACCTTTCAGAACATTTATCCTAAATTTTTTGACCAGTCTTTGAAAGTAATTGCACAGTGACAATTCAGATTAAAGGGACGCATCATGCAAAGTTTATTGAGCTTTTCATCGTGTTATAAAGTTATTCCCTCTTCAAAAACATACCTGGAGTGTTGCCTTGATTCACTAATGCATGTTTGAGAAATCCTTGAATCTCCCGTGGCAACCATTCACCTTTGCAAAACACTTGGTGGGACGTAGCTCCGCCTACGAGGTCCTGCAACTCCCTCGCTCAGCTCCTTCAGACTAGCCAGTAGCAATTAGCAAACACCTGGTAGAACTGTGCGTCTGCTGAGCTCATTTTAGGAGCTACTGCTCAGAGCAACACTGGTAAAAAAAAGAGTTAATAGAGGAGCAATGTTATGATGGACTTTCAGAAAGAGCTGGAGTTTTTAAAGAGACAGAGACCCAATTTCAAGGCATTAAATCAGGACGTAAAGAAAAGTCACATTTGATATACATAGTAGTTTTATGACAACTGAAGGTAACATAGCTGCTTAATTGTGCTACAAAATGGAAAACACCTAATACTATCCCTTTAAGATACTATTATTTTGGTTTGCAGAGTACCAGATGAAGTCGGCCCCTCATTCTGTTGAGGAAAAGATTCGGTTTTATCACCGCTATGTTGAAGCTTTTAAATTTGCCAATGGACAAAGGAGGCACATTCGGGACCCACGCTTCAAATCAGAAGATGTAAGTATCAAGTTAAACATTCAATGTATGTGTTCATAGATTTAGAAATAATGTTGGAGATTGCACCAAGAAATCAGCTGCTGATCGGAATCGGATGTTTTCTGGTTTTTTCTTCTTTTTTTTTTTTTGTGCAATACTGGCCCTGACTGGATGGTCAAAAAGTTGTTAATCCAATCTTTTCTCAACCAGCAAACACATCATACCATCAATGCAATACATTTAATAATAATTGCATTTTGGTAACATGACTGCTTTAATAATTTGGTCGTAATATGGATAAGTGGATTGACATCAATTGGGTTTAATGCAAATTTTTCACATATGTAACTTACAAATTTGAAATGTTGTGAAGCTCAAATCAGCACTTTTTCCTTTCCTTTCTTCCAATGCTTTATTGTAATTAGTCCTCTTTATCCATCGTAACCGTTATACATGACCGAGTAGACAGAGTTAGTAACCCGGGGTTAACTTACCTGGTTTGTAGGTAGCTTGTAAACACTTTTTTAATGTGAGGGGATCTTGTCAAACTAAATCTAAAGATGCTGAACCTGCATTGCAGCAGTGGGACATGGTCAGCAGTACTTCAAGTGTTTATAGTCGATTACCTTTTAATGGAAGGAAAGCAGGAAGGACTTTTCTGGAACCCTTTTTACCGACAGACTAAAAAGGTTTGATGTAATATTATAGAAACCTGCCAAAAAATTTCTAATCGGTGCATCTCGGTTCTTAAGTAGAGCTTGGATATGGTTCAGTTCCTGGAAACACTGTAAAACAGTATCGTGATCTTTCACACTTAATTTGACTGACAAATTTAAATGACCTTTTGGGCTTTAGCCAGCTGAAGTGGCGTCAGTAGTGAGTTTGTTGGAGCAGCGTTTACATATGTTCAGTGTTCCAGAGTGTCCCGCATTCACAAACATGCTATAGAATGTCACTCCTGCTTTGATCCCGTTATCAAATGTCTTACACAGATCCTGTTGCCCTACATTTTGGTTTTGAGTAGTTGTGTTTTTAAGTCGGGATCAGTAATATTCTCTAGGTTTTACCTGGTGCATCTATGAAATTGGCCCCCCCAAAATAGTATCGAAAGCCAAATGAGTGAAAATAACCCATATGCAAATTTTTAAATTATTATTATTATTATTTCATTTTTCTGTGTGTTCTCCTTCACTTTTCACAGATGGCAAACAAAATAACAGCAGAAAGTTTTGCCAAATACATAGTGACCCTGATTAGCGACGACAGGACACACGATAACCAGTATTACAACCTCACCAATTATCTGGACAGTCTGGGCACCACGCATGTGTCTGTGCTGGCCGAAGACGGGTCAGCTGTCGCCGTCACCAGCACCATCAACCACATGTCAGTACCCGATCCCGCTCCTGCTTTATTTCCCTTTTTATTTTCAATCTGGCTTTAAAGTAAATAAACTGAGTGCTCTGACTTGCACACGTTCTTAACAGATTTGGCTCCAAGGTCTACTCTCCCAGGACTGGAATATTCCTCAACAACGAGCTGTTGGACTTTTGCGGAAGAGTCGATAACATCTTTCCCGGTAATCAGATTAACCTGACGCATTTTCATTGTTTACTGTAGTTGGTTGAGAACAATCCTCTCTTATGCAACAACTCGTTTCTACGACTACATGGTATGGTTCAGTATGGTAGCGCTGTGAGTGGAGCTGCCTGAATTGTGAGAAAGATGGATTATTTCCTCTCTTTTTTAATCAGCCTCATTCACTTCCTGTGTTTTGGGATGGCTTCTGCAAAAACACAAAATCTTACCAAGTATCTTTGGTCTAGTTACCAGTGCAAGCATCAAAGTTCACTTGAAATAAGAAACTTTTCAGCAAGATATAAGAGCTTGATTTAAGTAAATAATTCACTTATATTGATGAAAAAATGCTAGTTCCACTGGTATATTATTTCACTTTTAACATGAGAAAAATGTCTTGTTATAAAATTAATAGTCCACCAGTGAAACTTGTACTTTTTCATCAATATTAAGGGATTATTAACTAAAAACAAGCTCTAATATTTTGCTGAAAAATTTATTTTGTCTTATTTCAATGCATACAAAGACATTTGCTCAAAACTACTTGGTAAGAGTTTGTGTTTTTGCAGCGCAACTTCCACTGCTACTATCTATTTATGTCTAATGTTTCGCTTTGTGTGCAGTTTACATGGTGTTGATTTGCATGTAGCTCAAAGCCTTTCAGTATCAGGTTACAGACTCATGAAGCTGCTGGCTCTTCTTTTCCTTCTGTTTGTTCCAAATTAAACCTGAAAAGTGAACCCAAAGCAAAAGAGCCAAAATACTGTGATAGACAATGAATGGTCTATTAATGCGGTTTTAAAATGATTAAAACCTGCATGAGAGCGTTGAAAGCATGACTGTAATTGTGTTGAAAGGTGTTGACTCAGGTTGACTGAATATGAATGCATCTCACACTTGTCAATGTTTCATAAATAAAAAAATGTGAAAGCCAAGCATGCTTCACAACGGAAATCTGAATATTGAAGGGGTGGAATAATATTTGCACGGCATGTATGCTGGTATTTGCTACTTTTAATAGCTTAGTGTCTGAGTGTGGAAGAAGAGAAGTTGCTTAAATATTCCCCTTCTTAATAATAAACTAGAATTTGATGAGAGATGCTGAACCCAAGATGAGGCTCACCAAAATTAGCTCCATGTCTTTCTCTATCCGACTCACTTTTATTCACAGGCGCTCAGTTGAAGGTGTTTCCAATCACTCCTCTTGTTCTCCTGACAGTAATCACTCTGAACTGCAGTTGTCTATGTTGTCACTCATTGCTTTTGTTGTGTTTCCAGGGGAGCGGCCCCCCTCCTCCATGGCCCCCGTTGTGCTGAAGTCTAAATCCAGAACGCTGGTGATCGGAGCGAGTGGTGGGAACATGATCACGACGGGGCTGGCCTCTGTACGTAGCCATGGCAATCACACTAAGAGCATTTAGGATTATCTGACGCTTCTCACTGTTGTCATGTCATCATGATCACTATAGTCGGTATGTTTTCTTTCTCTTGCAGGCTCTCATCAACCATCTTTGGTTTGGGAAGAGCCTCCAGGATGCGATTGATACTCCTGTTGTCTATGTTGACTCTGAAAATAAAGTGAAGTTCGAACCCAAGTTTGACCAGGTAATTTGTTCGTGACAGTGTCAGGATCAGAGACATGCTGCATCGCTCTATCCTCATCCCATTTTGCTCCTTTCTCTTTAGGGTTTAATCGAGGCTCTCAGAGCGTTGGGGCACAAAAACGAAACGGCAAGCAGATTCTACAATGTGGTTAACGCTGTGGAGAAAAAAGATGGCTGCATCTGTGCTGTGTCTGACGACAGGAAGCTGGGTGAAGCAGCTGGGTATTGACACCACCAGTCAGTAATGCTGGTAATGGGATATTCTGAAAATGAGCGAGATCTTCCTATACCTGAAGGTGTCTGATGTTCTTGAACATTACTGAATCAAAAGCGGAGAAACGGGTTTAATTTGCAGAGCCTCTGCAGAGACATGCCTTCCTGACAGACTGTATACCATGTCGTTACAAGGGGAAAAAAAGAAAGAGGAAAAAAAGAGAGTTTTCTTTTGGCGCTGCAAGTTTGTGCGTGTTTTTACAAGTGCAAGTCTGGAATGTTTTTTTTCCATATATTGAATGCTTTTCATATGTACTTTATTGAAACTCATGAATGAAAACTGTAACTATGATCTTACACATTGTCACTGTACTTTTGGGTTTGTACTTGGGATGTAAACATCCAAGTAAACGGGGGGTTTACATTTTATTGAAACATTTCCTGATTTTCACTGCCGACCCTGATGAACCTGTGGTCTCTGTCGGCGTCGCTGGAGGACCACTGACCGCCTTTGCTCGATGTTGACATATTTTCTTCAAGTGACTGAAAAACATCTAATTTCTGTTAATAGTTCTGGGGAAAAAGTCACAGTGATATTGACCACTGGCCATACAATCCAGGTGACGTTTGTAGAATGACAGAAACACATATTTAGCAGATACCAAAGATGTATTTTTAAAAACAGTTTTGTACATACATGCATTGATAAACACTGGATTTTCAGAGCAATCACTGTCTGAAAGTACTTGTACCTGATCAGCAGGTCTCTGTGTAAATCTTAAAGTTTAAAGTGCAAAATAAAAATCTATTTCATTTAGAATGTGCATGTATAAATGTAATAAACATTACTTTTACATATTGGGATTTTGACCAGATTCCACTTTTTCATTGTTCCCTTTGACAAGTTCAAGATGAGCTCAGATTGAGTTCATGCCATGTAGCAGGTAACGTTCTACCTCATAACATAAAGGAAGAGACTGATCTTTAAGTTGATGTGATCTGTTTTTACAGATCTACTTGTATAAAGATATATACTATTGTCTTTCACACTAGTATATGTGTGAAAGAATATTTCACACATAGCTTGAAATGTTTCTGTAATTTCGGATGATGTACAGATAATGAAAACCTAGAATTCAGTCTCAGAGCATTAGAATGCTGTGAAAAAGGTCAGTCATAGAAATAGAAACGCAGCCTAATTAAGATGAGTGCATTGTCAGCCCGGCGGTCCTGTTGAGCTGCTTAATGTTTTTACAGCAGGTCCACTCCAGACTGCTGCTGAAATCTGCCTGACTGGAGTGGGAGACTTGCATGTATGTTTATTGATTTTACTGTGTCACCTCTAACCCTCCATAGAAACCGGTGTGAATTTTCCAGGGACATGCTGCAATGAGGCGGCTCGGCGGTAGATGGCGCCACTGCTGCGCTTCGGTGCCCGGGCATCATGAACCCGCAGAGCCCGAGGATCGGAGGGGAGGAGAGGTTCACTTTCCCCTTACTTGTCTTCATGCGGTGGACTGAGCGGAGCTGCCAAAGTTGTGAGGAAGAGTCAAATAAACCTTTTTTAAATGGATAGATTTTTCCCTCTTTTATTAATCAGACTTGCGCCTCATCCATTTCCTGTGTTTGGGATGGTTTCCAGACGGCTTCCCCTTGTCTGCTCTTGTTTAATGGTTTGTTAATGGTTAATGGTTTGGTATTAATTTGCCACATAGCTGGCAGCCTTTCAGTGTCAGATTGCAGGCTGACAGAACTGCTGGCTGAACTTTTCCTTCTAATTAAACATTAAAACGGAACCAATTAAAGAACCAAAATAGTCTTCTTCTGCAAATCACAAATATTTCTATTTATTTATGTGATTTAAAACTAATAGCCACAAACCTACGTGTGCTTTCAGAAATTATGCTCAAGTGATTCTGTATGTTTTTGACCTGAAATGTCAAATTAAAGAGTATATTTTAGACTTTAATCATAGAAAACTGTCACAAGGTATTTTAATAATTCTGGAGTAATGTTTACCTAACCAAGGATTATTTGGTTTTAAAATGTATTATGAACAAAAACCTACAAAGAAAGCATGCATTCGACTCCCAGCCCCTTAACTTTACAACCTTTTAATAAAATGCAGTCAGTTGTCTTCAGAAGTGGTAATCTGGATATCACACAGTTTGCTTGTCAGACTTTTATAAATAAGAAATGTAATTTTCCTTCCTCTTTGCAAATATGTTCAAATAAAACTACAATAAAGTACACTGAAAAATATTCAAAGTATGAATAATATTTGCGAGGCATGTATGCTGCAATCTGATACTTTTACTGGCCCAGTGTCTCCGGGTGGAAAAGGGAGGAAAACTGAAGAGAGCCTGGAGATACATTAGGGACAGGAAACTTCTCAAAAACAGTATAAAGGGAAATTTGCATAAATATTCTCCTTCTTAATAACAAAACAGAATTTGATGAGAGACATTGAACACAAGATGAGACACATAAAGATCAACTCCATGTCTTTCTTGATTTGGCGCTCCATTGAAAGCGTTTCCAATCATTCCTCTTGTTCTCCTGACAGTAATCGCTCTGAACTGCAGTTGTCTATGTTGTCACTCATTGCTTTTGTTGTGTTTCCAGGGGAGCGGCCGCCCTCCTCCATGGGCCCCATTGTAGTCTAAATCCAAGACGCTGGTGATCGGAGCGAGTGGTGGGAACATGATCACGATGGGGCTGGCCTCGGTACGTAGCCATGGCGATCACACTAAGCATTTAGGATTATCTGACGCTTGTCACTGTTGTCATGTCATCATGATCACTATAGTCAGTATGTTTTCTTTCTCTTTCAGGCTCTCATCAACCAAGTTTGACCCCAAGTTTGATGAGGTAATGCCTTTATGATCATGGGTTTAATCGAGGCTCTCAGAGCGTTGGGGCACAAAAACGAAACGGCAAGCAGATTCTACAATGTGGTTAACGCTGTGGAGAAAAAAGATGGCTGCATCTTTGCTGTGTCTGAAGCTGGGTGAAGCAGCTGGGTATTGACACCACCAGTCAGTAATGCTGGTTATGGAGGATGTTCTGAAAATGAGCGAGATCTTCCTGTAGCTGAAGGTGTCTGATGTTCTTGAACATCACTGAATCAAAAGCGGAGAAACGGGTTTAATTTGCAGAGCCTCTGCAGTGACATGCCTTCCTGTTACTATAACAAGAAAACAAGACTGTCTTTTTAGTCGCTGCCACTGTACATATTTTTATACGAGCAAGTGTTTTAAATTTTTTTCCCTTTATTAAATGTTTCACAAAAAATATTAAGACTGATAACCGCCATTGTCTCTCAATAATTTCTGATTTTTCACATGTAAATAGGTTTCATGAGGTTCCGTATTATTTTATAAGTTTGGACTAGGCACCTACCCACACTGACCAATTACAATAAATAACTGTTTGACATGTTCAACTCTGGGTAATAAATTTATACATTATATGTTTCCCTTTCTGAAATAAGTGACCAAAGACAAGTGCTACTTTTTCACGATATGTTTTTACATGTACCTGTGCTGTACTTGCCATGTTTGCAGAGTTTGAAGCAGCAGTTCTTGTTCTGGTTATCTGAGCAGCTGCAGGGACTGGAGGGGTTGAGTCTCTGTTGTTGCATTGCCAACGCTAGAAGAGCAGCAACTTGAATAAAGGTGAATGGATCAGATTTCATACATTTTGATGCATGCGGATAGTAATTTGAATAGTAATTTTTGTAGTACTGATTATATTGAAATATCGATTATTTTTGACAACGCTAAATGTGAAGATCTGCTGAAGTCCCGCCCCCAAAGGCCTTTAAACTGGTTCCAGGTTTGCCTGCTGCTTATCTAACACACATGAAACTGTTTGTCACTCCCACGACAGGTACTTCTTGTTTTTCCGGCTCTATCTTACAGACCATCTTGTGCTCTTGAGGATTTCAGTGTGATTCAGTAAACACTGAAATGTGGGTGCACATTGAACACAGGTTTCAATGTGCCAAAAGCTGCACATTGAAAGCTGTGCAGGTTTCAATTTGCAGCTTTTGGCACATTGAAACCTGCAGCAATGTTCTGCAGATTAAAGTGTGAAAGCATTGCTTTAGTTTTTTCTATCAAACATGCACGGTTGAATATGAAGAGAGAATATTCATCGCAAAATGTTACACAGACTTCAAGAAGTAGCACTGATGAGGTCAAACTTTTCAATTGGAGCTGCTTATTTGTCCACACCTGTGTCTGATTAAGAACCTTTGGGAGGACTTGAAGACGTTCAGCTGTGATGTGACTGGATAGAGACAGCGTCTGAGCCTCAGCTACTTTTCAAAGAAAAAACAGCAAACATTTACGTCTCTCGAAGCGGATTCACTCATGGGGGCTAAATGCAGTTGTTTCAGGTCTTTATGAATAAAAATGGTGGCCTGTAGTGAAATAGAAAAAACATGTGCATTATTTCCTGGTTAAGGCACACTTTTTTCATAGATTAGCTGGTCCTGTGACTTATATACGTTTTCACCTTCTTAATGATGCATTTTTTGACAAATGGAACTTATACACCAGAGCAACTTATTTCCATATTCTAGTTACGGCCTTCTTTGTTTGCTCTCTGACACAGAATCCTAATATGTATACAAATGTTTCTTAAAATCTGGTTAGTGTTTCTTTAACTTATCATAATCAATCAAAGCTGTAATTCAGACACATTAATTGAAAATCCACTTGTTTTTAAAAATATATGTGATAAACTGAAGTGTTGGTTGACTGATTTTGATCATGGAAGTTAAAAATACTCACTCCTGATGGTTAGCACGCGTTCTTTAGCTAAATTCATTTCAGTTATTTTTCAAAAAGTAAAACGTGCTGAGCATTTCAAACAAACAAACAAAAAAGTGTTACTATGTATTGCATCAGGCCATCATTCACAAGAACCAGTTCTGAATTCAATGTTCATTTCTCAAAATATGCTGTGAACAGATTAACAAAACAATATTTACGTTTTTGTGCATTTGTATCTCATTTGTTGTACTTTTGCCGACTCAAGCACTTTAACACCAAACTTGATGTGTTCCTTTCTAGTAGTTGACGTTTCCTCCTCCTCTCCAGCCTCTGATTCAGCCTTGCTGGTCATTCACCATGACCTCGTCATTTTCAGGAGGCAGTACACCATTTGTGCCAAACTGGGCTGATAGTTTCAAAGTACAGTCACAAATGCTGGCTACTAAGGAGGTAGAACCAAACTTTGAAAAACCGAAAAGATAAACTACCGCAATGAAAAATGGTTAGATATTAATGATTAAAACCAAATGCAATGCAGAAATAGCAACAGGGAGGCTGGTCAGGTACCTAACGTGTCTTAAAGATTTTATTAATGGTGACAAAGTTGGATGGACTTGGAAAGAAAGTGTTCAGACACATATGGTTACGTTAGCGAGGAAAAATATTGTATTTACCATTCTGAGACACAGTAAAGCTGTCAGTTTGGAAGCACAACATATTAGGAAGAAATTTAAAGAGATTAAGTATGAATACGGGTGTGCAGAAGAACTGGTTGAGATTTCGGTTTACACACATTTAGGCAGAGGTGCAAGCATCCAGAAACTATGCCAGGAATGACCCTGTTTGTTCCAGGAAGGCTTTAGTGCGCACATTCTCCAAATGACTGGTGTGAATTTGAAGGAGAAATTCATTATCAGCGTACAAATGTTTGTTAAACTTCCTCAAATATTGGTGTACAAAAACACCTACAAATCCTCTGCAGCTACCACCCTGTTCATTGTTTTTGTTTAATATTATGTTGCTTCTTACACTGATATTTTGGCTGCATTTAATGCTTATCTGCACCAAAACCACAACCAAACTCAGACTTCACATCATGTAACTAATTTATAAATATATCTGAAGCATTCCTCTCTCAGCTTTCCTGTTCTGCAGTTTATCAGTGCAGGGAGTGTAGGAAGTCCCGCCTTGTCTGGCCGATTTGCAGAGATGGTAACATTAGTATAGTCATGACCCACATGATGACATAACCCCCACTGTCAACCACTGTTTCAGTCCTGAGCTTTTGTTGTGTTTCCAGGGGAGCGGCCCACCTCCTCCACGGCTCCTGTTGTGCTGAAGTCACAACAGGACTTCAGCACAACAGTGCTGAAGTCCTGTTGTGTCGGAGCCACCACTCGCTGGTGATCGGAGCGAGTGGTGGCTCCGATCACCACCACTCACTGGTGATCGGAGCGAGTGGTGGCTCCGATCACCACCACTCACTGGTGATCGGAGCGAGTGGTGGGAGGTGGATCACGACGGGGCTGGCCTCTGTACGTGGCCATGGCGATCACACTAAGAGCATTTAGGATTATCTGACGCTCCTCACATGTCTTCATGATCATCAATATCTTCACATTCCCACCAGTGTGTTTTCTATCTCTTTCAGGCTCTCATCAACCACCTTTGGTTTGGGAAGAGCCTCAAGAAGGCGATTGATACTCCTGTTGTCTATGTTGACTCTACACAGGGAAGTTTGAACCCTTACACAGAGTAATGTGTTTGTGACTGTTTTCAGGGAACAGGGCACACCTTGCACAGCTTTTTACTCATCCTGTTTTTCCCATCGTGTGGAGAAAAACGACAACTACATCTGTGCTGTCTGATGACAGGAAACGTGGAGAAGCAGCTGGTTATTGATGCCTCTAGTCCGTAATTCTGGTTACACAGGATTTCTTGAAGCAGAATGTGTCTGTTGTTCTTAAAAATCACTGAACAAGACACAGAGAAACAAGTTTAATTTGCGATAACTCTGCAGTGACGTGCAGAGTTCCTGCTGATATGACTTTCCAGTTAGGAATTGGCACCTACTCACACTGCCATAGATACCAGAGGTGCATTGACGATGATGTTACTGTGCTTGACTGACCTGAACCAGGAGATAATGAGTTTTGGATTGTCGTTATCTGTAAACCATAATCATAAAAATGACATAAAAATGAATTTTTTGGCATGTTTAACTCTGGGATAAACCTATGTAATGTAATATATTGTATTTTCTGAAATGAGTAAATTTTACTTTTTTGTAGTATTTCAATTTTTCTTTAGATCTACCTGTACTTGTGCCATGTCAGCAAAGTTTCCAGTTTTCAGTCGCAGCTCATTGTTTTGGTTAGGGAAGCAGCAGGGGATGCTGCTAGTGCAGTAACATGAACAAAGGTAAATGGAGCAGTTTATGTAAATTTGACGCTTGCATCTTTGACTAGTAATTGGGGCCTGCCATAGCAAAGCAACTCATGGAAGGAAACTATTACTCTAAAGCTAAAAATAACCTTGTATATATCAAAACATGCAGCTGGATCTCGGCATGTGGGCATTTCGAGTAACCATGGCGACTTAATCTGAGTGAAGAAAAGTAGTAGTAAATAATTTGGTATTCAAAGATTATTGTTTT
Organism: Poecilia reticulata; assembly: GCF_904066995.2. Lineage (NCBI taxonomy): Eukaryota > Metazoa > Chordata > Actinopteri > Cyprinodontiformes > Poeciliidae > Poecilia > Poecilia reticulata. The sequence continues at coordinate 9,038,770 of NC_088838.1, forward strand.
TTTTCCGGTCACGAACTGTCATTTTTACTTTTGTGTTGAATGTCTGTTTTATAATATATAAACTCACAATGACAAAAAAAAAAAACAAAAAAACATTTGAACTTTTCTGAAAAATTCACCAACTACACATTTCTTGTTAAGTAGTACTTCAAAATTACAGAAGAAATCATGTTTTTTTTTTTTAACAATAACATTTGTTGTTAATCAGTTGCTAAGAGATGACCGAGTTTTCTGGTAACCAAGTGCAACAAACTAGAAATCTAAGGTTCTTTGAACAATAATATTTGTTGTTAATCAGTTGCTAAGAGATGACAGAGTTTTCTGGTAACCAAGTGCAACAAATTAGAAATCTTAGTTTTTGTGAACAACAACAATATTTGTTTTTAATCGGTTGCTAAGAGATGACCGAGTTTTTTGGTAACCAAGTGCAACAAACCAGAAATCTAAGGTTCTTTGAACAATAACATTTGTTGTTAATCAGTTGCTAAGAGATGACCGAGTTTTCTGGTAACCAAGTGCAACAAACTAGAAATCTAAGGTTTTTTGAACAATAATATTTGTTGTTAATCAGTTGCTACACTGTTAAAAGTCATGGCCTCCATTAGCTGACATAACGCTTTTACTTACAATTAACATAATGAGTTCATAATGAGAACTTCAACTACTTTCTTTTATAATTTACCTTCATATTTTTCTAGCTTAGTTCCTACAAACTATATATTTTTTAGCACATAATTTAATATATATGTGTGTTTGTCCTTTACTTGTAGATGCATTCATGTCTTAAGTGTGTGTGTGTCCCCATTCCCCCAAGTCTTTTTAATTTAATCTTATTTTTACATATATCTGACTTGTTATGCCAAGCCAAGCCACGTTTATTTATATAGCACTTTAAAACAGTTCCACTGACCAAAGTGCTGTACAGCCACAGAATTAAAACAAGTGACCACCCTGGCATAACAAGTGACTTGTTATGCCTCATTTTGCAAATAAGGTGTGCTGTCTTTCTTGGGTCAGCTCCTCCACTATTGGTCAACAGACAGGAAGGAGCAGAATCCATGTGCAGATCTGTTGACCAATAGTTGAACTTACCCAAGAAGGATAAGCTCCCCTTAAGATGGCCCACACAGCCAGCTGACATTAGAAAAATGTCACTGCCCACCTTATTTGCATAATAAAGCAGAAATGCATAAGGTAAAGAAAAAACATGAGACATATAAAAGCAACACCTGGAAAAATGTTTTTGGGGAAAAAATGATAAAAAAAAAATAAACATTTAAGAGTCATAAGTGAATCTACAAGTAAAGGGGAAAAACTATTTTTTTAAAACAAAACTAAATTGTGCTAAAATCTGTAATTTGTTGGAACTAATGTGGAAAATTTATATGGACATTATAGATGGTCAATTACATTTATAAAACATTAGGTAAAGTTCTTAATTGGTGCATTTTAAGAGCATTTATTTATTGAGATGCATATTAAAAAAATTATTTCTGTTATTTGCCCAAAATGTTTTTGGTTTTATTTGTCGGTTTCGGTCCTCCAGTAAATGTCAACACTTCTGCTTCTTGGACAAATGTTTTCTTTTACACTTGATTTAAGGCTTGTCTCATTTGTATTTGATAGAGAAAGATAAAAATAAATGTTTGATATTTGAAATGGAAGCATATTTGGTGTAATTATTTTTAGGAAACTGGTGAACTTGGCATTATTAGTGGAGAAAGTGAACAATATTTGGAAATGTTAGTTTACTTAAATTGCAATTTTAAGTTCAATTGCTGCCTTAAAATCTTGAGTTAACTTAACTCAAAAAGGGAATTGGTATGAATGAAGTTAGTCAGTTTAACTTTAAAATTAGAGTTGAAAGAATTTATAGTTGTTTGTTACTTTAACAAAAGAAAACAAGCTTTTTTGAATGGATAATGTAACTTTGCAAGTTGTTTAAACTCGGAGTATGAAGTTCATACAACAAGTAGTCATTAATTAGACAAGTGGTATAACTTAATTATTTGAGTTCAAATAGAACATGATTGTAATTATACTTGACAAGAGTACTCAAGTTTTTGAGAATGAATAATGTTCTATAGTTAGTCATTTCAACTTATGGTATCACATTTAAACAATAACTTATCATCAATTGCGCTACTTTTCTAGCTTGGCATCCTAAGTTGGAAAAGTACATTATTTTAAGTTGCGTTAACTTGTGTTTTTAAGGCAGCAATTGAAGTCAAGTTTTTAAGCTTAACCACCCTAATTATTTTTACAGTGTAAGAGATGACAGAGTTTTCTGGTAACCAAGTGCAACAAACTAGAAATCTAAGGTTCTTTGAACAATAACATTTGTTGTTAATCAGTTGCTACACTGTTAAAAGTCATGCCCTCCATTAGTTGACACAACGCTTTTACTTCCAATTAACATAATGAGTTATGTAATTTCAACTTAATTTCATGAGTTTTGGCATTTCAACTCAAGAATGTGAGTCAGTTCAATGAAACATACATTTAAATGTGTGAACATAACTTGACAATCTGAGTTTTAAAATGGTAACCGGATCTTATAAAAACTGATCACCACTGGCAATATTAATGCGAGATCCAAATAGTGCTGGAAATGTGCTCTTTATCTGATAAGGGGCTAAATATGATGTAAGATTTAGTAAGACTTTATAAAGTTCTCCATCTATGGAGGACTGAAACTGACCAATAAATAAATACACTTAAAATGCAACAATTAAATAAATATAAGAACTTCAACCCATTTTTTTTATAATTTACCTTCATATTTTTCCATTTTAGTTCCTACAAACTATTTTTTTAGCACATAATTTAATATATATGTGTGTTAGTCCTTTACTTGTAGATGCTTTCATGTCTTAAGTGTGTGTGTGTCCCCTTCCCCCAAGTCTTTTTAATTTCATGTTATTTTTACATATCTCTGTCTTGTTATGCCTCATTTTGCAAATAAGGTGTGCTGTCTTTCTTGGGTCAGCTCCTCCACTATTGGTCAACAGACAGGAAGGAGCAGAATCCATGTGCAGATCTGTTGACCAATAGTTGAACTTACCCAAGAAGGATAAGCTCCCCTTAAGATGGCCCACACAGCCAGCTGACATTAGAAAAATGTCACTGCCCACCTTATTTGCATAATAAAGCAGAAATGCATAAGGTAAAGTAAAAACATGAGACATATAAAAGCAACACCTGGAAAAATGTTTTTGGGGAAAAAATGATAAAAAATAAACATTTAAGAGTCATAAATGAATCTACAAGTAAAGGGGAAAAACTATTTTTTTAAAACAAAAACTAAATTTGCTAAAATCTATAATTTGTTGGAACTAAGGTGGAAAAATTTATATGGACATTATAGATGGTCAATTACATTTATAAAACATTAGGTAAAGTTCTTAATTGGTGCCTTTTAAGAGCATTTATTTTTTGAGATGCATATAAAAAAAAATTATTTCTGTTATTTGTCCAAAAACTTTTCTGTTTTTATTTGTCGGTTTCGGTCCTCCAGTAAATGTCAACACTTCTGCTTCTTGGACAAATGTTTTCTTTTACACTTGATTTAAGGCTTGTCTCATTTGTATTTGATAGAGAAAGATAAAAATAAATGTTTGATATTTGAAATGGAAGCATATTTGGTGTAATTATTTTTAGGAAACTGGTGAACTTGGCATTATTGGTGGAGAAAGTGAACAATATTTGGAAATGTTAGTTTACATAAATTACAATTTTAAGTTCAATTGCTGCCTTAAAATCTTGAGTTAACTTAACTCAAAAAGGGAATTGGTATGAATGAAGTTAGTCAGTTTAACTTTAAAATTAGAGTTGAAAGAATTTATAGTTGTTTGTTACTTTAACAAAAGAAAACAAGTTTTTATGAATGGATAATGTAACTTTGCAAGTTGTTTAAACTCGGAGTATGAAGTTCATACAACAAGTAGTCATTAATTAGACAAGTGGTATAACTTAATTATTTGAGTTCAAATAGATCATGATTGTAATTATACTTGACAAGAGTACTCAAGTTTTTGAGAATGAATAATGTTCTATAGTTAGTCATTTCAACTTATGGTATCACATTTAAACAATAACTTACCATCAATTGCGCTACTTTTCTAGCTTGGCATCCTAAGTTGGAAAAGTACATTATTTTAAGTTGCGTTAACTTGTGTCTTTAAGGCAGCAATTGAACTCAAGTTTTTAAGCTTAACCACCCTAATTATTTTTACAGTGTAAGAGATGATTGAGTTTTCTGGTAACCAAGTGCCACAAACTAGAAATCTTAGTTTTTGTGAACAACAACAATATTTGTTTTTAATCGGTTGCTAAGAGATGATCGAGATTTCTGGTAACCAAGTGCAACAAACTAAAAATCTAAGGTTCTTTGAACAATAATATTTGTTGTTAATCAGTTGCTAAGAGATGATCGAGATTTCTGGTAACCAAGTGCAACAATCTAGAAATCTTAGTTTTTGTGAATAACAACAATACTTGTTTTTAATCGGTTGCTAAGAGATCACCGAGTTTTCTGGTAACCAACTGCCACAAACTAGAAATCGTAGAGTTTGTGAACAACAACAATATTTGTTTTTAATCGGTTGCTAAGAGATGATGGTATCACATTTAAACAATAACTTATCATCAATTGGGCTACTTTTCTAGCTTGGCATCCTAAGTTGGAAAAGTACATTATTTTAAGTTGCGTTAACTTGTGTTTTTAAGGCAGCAATTGAACTCAAGTTTTTAAGCTTAACCACCCTAATTATTTTTACAGTGTAAGAGATGATTGAGTTTTCTGGTAACCAAGTGCCACAAACTAGAAATCTAAGGTTCTTTGAACAATAACATTTGTTGTTAATCAGTTGCTAAGTGATGTTCGAGTTTTCTGGTAACCAAGTGCCAAAAACTAGAAATCTAAGGTTCTTTGAATAATAACATTTGTTGTTAATCAGTTGCTAAGTGATGTTCGAGTTTTCTGGTAACCAAGTGCAACAAACTACAAATCTAAGGTTCTTTGAACAATAACATTTGTTGTTAATCAGTTGCTACACTATTAAAAGCCATGCCCTCCATTAGTTGTCAACGCTTTTACTTCCAATTAACATAATGAGTTATGTAATTTCAACTTAATTTCATGAGTTATTGGCATTTCAACTCAAGAATGTTAGTCAGTTCAATGAAACATAAATTTAAATGTGTGAACATAACTTGACATTCTGAGTTTTAAAATGGTAACAGGATCTTATAAAAACTGATCACCACGGGCAATATTAATGCGAGATCCAAATAGTGTCGAAAATTCGCTCTTTATCTGATTAGGGACTAAATATGATGTAAGATTTAGTAAGACTTTATAAAGTTCTCCATGTATGGATGACGGAAACTAACCAATAAATAAATACACTTAAAATGCAACAATTAAATAAATATAAGAACTTCAACCCATTTTTTTTATAATTACCCTTCATATTTTTCCAGCTTAGTTCCTACAAACTATATATTTTTGACACATAATTTAATATATATATGTGTTTTTCCTTTACTTGTAGATGCATTCATGTCTTAAGTGTGTGTGTGTCCCCATTCCCCCAAGTCTTTTTAATTTCATGTTTTTTTTACATATCTCTGTCTTGTTATGCCTCATTTTGCAAATAAGGTGTGCTGTCTTTCTTGGGTCAGCTCCTCCACTATTGGTCAACAGACAGGAAGGAGCAGAATCCATGTGCAGATCTGTTGACCAATAGTTGAACTTACCCAAGAAGGATAAGCTCCCCTTAAGATGGCCCACACAGCCAGCTGACATTAGAAAAATGTCACTGCCCACCTTATTTGCATAATAAAGCAGAAATGCATAAGGTAAAGTAAAAACATGAGACATATAAAAGCAACACCTGGAAAAATGTTTTTGGGGAAAAAATGATAAAAAATAAACATTTAAGAGTCATAAATGAATCTACAAGTAAAGGGGAAAAACTATTTTTTTAAAACAAAAACTAAATTCTGCTAAAATCTATAATTTTTTGGAACTAAGGTGGAAAAATTAATATGGACATTATAGATGGTCAATTACATTTATAAAACATTAGGTAAAGTTCTTAATTGGTGCCTTTTAAGTGCATTTATTTATTGAGATGTATATAAAATTATTTCTGTTATTTGTCCAAAAAAATTTCTGTTTTTATTTGTCGGTTTCGGTCCTCCAGTAAATGTCAACACTTCTGCTTCTTGGACAAATGTTTTCTTTTACACTTGATTTAAGGCTTGTCTCATCTGTATTTGATAGAGAAAGATAAAAATAAATGTTTGATATTTGAAATGGAAGCATATTTGGTGTAATTATTTTTAGGAAACTGGTGAACTTGGCATTATTAGTGGAGAAAGTGAACAATATTTGGAAATGTTAGTTTACTTAAATTGCAATTTTAAGTTCAATTGCTGCCTTAAAATCTTGAGTTAACTCAAGTCAAAAAGGGAATTGGTATGAATGAAGTTAGTCAGTTTAACTTTAAAATTAGAGTTGAAAGTATATATAATTGTTTGTTACTTTAACAAAAGAAAACAAGTTTTTATGAATGGATAATGTAACTTTGCAAGTTGTCTAAACTCGGAGTATGAAGTTCATACAACAAGTAGTCATTAATTAGACAAGTGGTATAACTTAATTATTTGAGTTCAAATAGAACATGATTGTAATTATACTTGACAAGAGTACTCAAGTTTTTGAGAATGAATAATGTTCTATAGTTAGTCATTTCAACTTATGGTATCACATTTAAACAATAACTTATCATCAATTGCGCTACTTTTCTAGCTTGGCATCCTAAGTTGGAAAAGTACATTATTTTAAGTTGCGTTAACTTGTGTTTTTAAGGCAGCAATTGAAGTCAAGTTTTTAAGTTTAACCACCCTAATTATTTTTACAGTGTAAGAGATGATTGAGATTTCTGGTAACCAACTGCCACAAATTCAAATCGTAGTTTTTGTGAACAACAATATTTGTTTTTAATCGGTTGCTAAGAGATGACAGAGTTTTCTTGTAACCAAGTGCAACAAACTAGAAATCTTAGTTTTTGTGAGCAACAACAATATTTGTTTTTAATCGGTTGCTAAGAGATGATGGTATCACATTTAAACAATAACTTATCATCAATTGCGCTACTTTTCTAGCTTGGCATCCTAAGTTCGAAAAGTACATTATTTTAAGTTGCGTTAACTTGTGTTTTTAAGGCAGCAATTGAACTCAAGTTTATAAGCTTAACCACCCTAATTATTTTTACAGTGTAAGAGATGAATGAGTTTTCTGGTAACCAAGTGCAACAAACTAGAAATCTAAGGTTCTTTGAACAATAACATTTGTTGTTAATCAGTTGCTACACTGATAAAAGTCATGCCCTCCATTAGTTGTCACAACGCTTTTACTTCCAATTAACATAATGAGTTATGTAATTTCAACTTAATTTCATGAGTTATTGGCATTTTAACTCAAGAATGTGAGTCAGTTCAATGAAACATAAATTTAAATGTGTGAACATAACTTGACAATCTGAGTTTTAAAATGGTAACTGGATCTTATAAAAACTGATCACCACTGGCAATATTAATGCGAGATCCAAATAGTGCCGGAAATTCGCTCTTTATCTGATTAGGGACTAAATATGATATAAGATTTAGTAAGACTTTATAAAGTTATCCATCAATGGAGGACGGAAACTGACCAATAAATAAATACACTTAAAATGCACCAATTAAATAAATATAAGAACTTCAACCCATTTTTTATATAATTTACCTTCATATTTTTCCAGCTTAGTTCATACAAACTATATATTTTTAGCACATAATTTAATATACATGTGTGTTTTTTTCCTTTACTTGTAGATGCATTCATGTCTTAAGTGTGTGTGTGTGTGTCCCCATTCCCCCAAGTCTTTTTCATTTCATGTTATTTTTACATATCTCTGTCTTGTTATGCCTCATTTTGCAAATAAGGTGTGCTGTCTTTCTTGGGTCAGCTCCTCCACTATTGGTCAACAGACAGGAAGGAGCAGAATCCATGTGCAGATCTGTTGACCAATAGTTGAACTTACCCAAGAAGGATAAGCTCCCGTTAAGATGGCCCACACAGCCAGCTGACATTAGAAAAATGTCACTGCCCACCTTATTTGCATAATAAAGCAGAAATGCATAAGGTAAAGTAAAAACATGAGACATATAAAAGCAACACCTGGAAAAAAGTTTTTGGAGGAAAAATGATTAAAAAAAAACATTTAAGAGTCATAAGTGAATCTACAAGTAAAGGGGAAAAACTATTTTTTTAAAACAAAACTAAATTGTGCTAAAATCTGTAATTTATTGGAACTAAGGTGGAAAATTAATATGGACATTATAGATGGTCAATTACATTTATAAAACATTAGGTAAAGTTCTTAATTGGTGCCTTTTAAGAGCATTTATTTATTGAGATGCATATTAAAAAAATTATTTCTGTTATTTGCCCAAAATGATTTTGGTTTTATTTGTCGGTTTCGGTCCTCCAGTAAATGTCAACACTTCTGCTTCTTGGACAAATGTTTTCTTTTACACTTGATTTAAGGCTTGTCTCATTTGTATTTGATAGAGAAAGATAAAAATAAATGTTTGATATTTGAAATGGAAGCATATTTGGTGTAATTATTTTTAGGAAACTGGTGAACTTGGCATTATTAGTGGAGAAAGTGAACAATATTTGGAAATGTTAGTTTACTTAAATTACAATTTTAAGTTCAATTGCTGCCGTAAAATCTTGAGTTAACTTAACTCAAAAAGGGAATTGGTATGAATGAAGTTAGTCAGTTTAACTTTAAAATTAGAGTTGAAAGTATATATAATTGTTTGTTACTTTAACAAAAGAAAACAAGTTTTTATGAATGGATAACATAACTTTGCAAGTTGTTTAAACTCGGAGTGTGAAGTTCATACAACAAGTAGTCATTAATTAGACAAGTGGTATAACTTAATTATTTGAGTTCAAATAGAACATGATTGTAATTATACTTGACAAGAGTACTCAAGTTTTTGAGAATGAATAATGTTCTATAGTTAGTCATTTCAACTTATGGTATCACATTTAAACAATAACTTATCATCAATTGCGCTACTTTTCTAGCTTGGCATCCTAAGTTGGAAAAGTACATTATTTTAAGTTGCGTTAACTTGATTTTTTAAGGCAGCAATTGAACTCAAGTTTTTAAGCTTAACCACCCTAATTATTTTTACAGTGTAAGAGATGAACGAGTTGTCTGGTAACCAAGTGCCACAAACTAGAAATCTTAGTTTTTGTGAGCAACAACAATATTTGTTTTTAATCGGTTGCTAAGAGATGATTGAGTTTTCTGGTAACCAAGTGCAACAAACTACAAATCTAAGGTTCTTTGAACAATAACATTTGTTGTTAATCAGTTGCTACACTGTTAAAAGTCATGCCCTCCATTAGTTGACACAACGCTTTTACTTCCAATTAACATAATGAGTTATGTAATTTCAACTTAATTTCATGAGTTATTGGCATTTCAACTCAAGAATGTGAGTCAGTACAATGAAACATAAATTTAAATGTGTGAACATAATTTTACAATCTGAGTTTTAAAATGGTAACCGGATCTTATAAAAACTGATCACCATTGGCAATATTAATGCGAGATCCAAATAGTGCCGGAAATTCGCTCTTTATCTGATTAGGGACTAAATATGATGTAAGATTTAGTAAGACTTTATAAAGTTCTCCATCTATATAAAGTTCTCCATCTATGGAGGACTGAAACTGACCAATAAATAAATACATTTAAATTGCACCAATTAAATAAATATAAGAACTTCAACCCATTTTTTTTTATAATTTACCTTCATATTTTTCCAGCTTAGTTCCTACAAACTATATTTTTTAGCACATAATTTTATATGTGTGTTTGTCCTTTACTTGTAGATGCTTTCATGTCTTAAGTGTGTGTGTGTGTCTCCATTCCCCCAAGTCTTTTTAATTTCATGTTATTTTTACATATCTCTGTCTTGTTATGCCTCATTTTGCAAATAAGGTGTGCTGTCTTTCTTGGGTCAGCTCCTCCACTATTGGTCAACAGACAGGAAGGAGCAGAATCCATGTGCAGATCTGTTGACCAATAGTTGAACTTACCCAAGAAGGATAAGCTCCCCTTAAGATGGCCCACACAGCCAGCTGACATTAGAAAAATGTCACTGCCCACCTTATTTGCATAATAAAGCAGAAATGCAGAAGGTAAAGTAAAAACATGAGACATATAAAAGCAACACCTGGAAAAATGTTTTTGGGGAAAAAATGATAAAAAATAAACATTTAAGAGTCATAAATGAATCTACAAGTAAAGGGGAAAAACTATTTTTTTAAAACAAAAACTAAATTTGCTAAAATCTATAATTTGTTGGAACTAAGGTGGAAAAATTAATATGGACATTATAGATGGTCAATTACATTTATAAAACATTAGGTAAAGTTCTTAATTGGTGCCTTTTAAGAGCATTTATTTATTGAGATGCATATAAAAAAAATTATTTCTGTTATTTGCCCAAAATGATTTTGTTTTTATTTGTCGGTTTCGGTCCTCCAGTAAATGTCAACACTTCTGCTTCTTGGACAAATGTTTTCTTTTACACTTGATTTAAGGCTTGTCTCATTTGTATTTGATAGAGAAAGATAAAAATAAATGTTTGATATTTGAAATGGAAGCATATTTGGTGTAATTATTTTTAGGAAACTGGTGAACTTGGCATTATTAGTGGAGAAAGTGAACAATATTTGGAAATGTTAGTTTACATAAATTACAATTTTAAGTTCAATTGCTGCCGTAAAATCTTGAGTTAACTTAACTCAAAAAGGGAATTGGTATGAATGAAGTTAGTCAGTTTAACTTTAAATGTAGAGTTGAAAGTATATATAGTTGTTTGTTACTTTAACAAAAGAAAACAAGTTTTTATGAATGGATAATGTAACTTTGCAAGTTGTTTAAACTCGGAGTGTGAAGTTCATACAACAAGTAGTCATTAATTAGACAAGTGGTATAACTTAATTATTTGAGTTCAAATAGAACATGATTGTAATTATACTTGACAAGAGTACTCAAGTTTTTGAGAATGAATAATGTTCTATAGTTAGTCATTTCAACTTATGGTATCACATTTAAACAATAACTTAACATCAATTGCGCTACTTTTCTAGCTTGGCATCCTAAGTTGGAAAAGTACATTATTTTAAGTTGCGTTAACTTGTGTTTTTAAGGCAGCAATTGAAGTCAAGTTTTTAAGCTTAACCACCCTAATTATTTTTACAGTGTAAGAGATGATTGAGTTTTCTGGTAACCAAGTGCCACAAACTAGAAATCTTAGTTTTTGTGAATAACAACAATATTTGTTTTTAATCAGTTGCTAAGTGATGTTCGAGTTTTCCGGTAACAAAGTGCAACAAACTAGAAATCTTAGTTTTTGTGAATAACAACAATATTTGTTTTTAATCAGTTGCTAAGTGATGTTCGAGTTTTCCGGTAACCAAGTGCCACAAACTAGAAATCTAAGGTTCTTTGAACAATAACATTTGTTGTTAATCAGTTGCTAAGTGAGGTTCGAGTTTTCTGGTAACCAAGTGCAACAAACTAGAAATCTAAGGTTCTTTGAACAATAACATTTGTTGTTAATCAGTTGCTACACTGTTAAAAGTCATGCCCTCCATTAGTTGACACAACGCTTTTACTTCCAATTAACATAATGATTTATGTAATTTCAACTTAATTTCATGAGTTATTGGCATTTCAACTCAAGAATGTGAGTCAGTTAAATTAAACATAAATTTAAATGTGTGAACATAACTTGACAATCTGAGTTTTAAAATGGTAACAGGATCTTATAAAAACTGATCACCACGGGCAATATTAATGCGAGATCCAAATAGTGCCGGAAATTTGCTCATTATCTTATTAGGGACTAAATATGATGTAAGATTTAGTAAGACTTTATAAAGTTCTCCATCTATGGAGGACGGAAACTGACCAATAAATAAATACACTTAAAATGCACCAATTAAATAAATATAAGAACTTCAACCCATTTTTTTTATAATTTACCTTCATATTTTTCCAGTTTAGTTCCTACAAACTATATATTTTTGACACATAATTTAATATATATGTGTGTTTGTCCTTTACTTGTAGATGCTTTCGTGTCTTAAGTGTGTGTGTGTCCCCATTCCCCCAAGTCTTTTTAATTTAATGTTATTTTTACATATCTCTGTCTTGTTATGCCTCATTTTGCAAATAAGGTGTGCTGTCTTTCTTGGGTCAGCTCCTCCACTATTGGTCAACAGACAGGAAGGAGCAGAATCCATGTGCAGATCTGTTGACCAATAGTTGAACTTACCCAAGAAGGATAAGCTCCCCTTAAGATGGCCCACACAGCCAGCTGACATTAGAAAAATGTCACCGCCCACCTTATTTGCATAATAAAGCAGAAATGCATAAGGTAAAGTAAAAACATGAGACATATAAAAGCAACACCTGGAAAAATGTTTTTGGAGGAAAAATATTTAAAAAAAACATTTAAGAGTCATAAATGAATCTACAAGTAAAGGGGAAAAACTATTTTTTTAAAACAAAAACTAAATTGTGCTAAAATCTGTAATTTGTTGGAACTAATGTGGAAAATTTATATGGACATTATAGATGGTCAATTACATTTACAAAACATTAGGTAAAGTTCTTAATTGGTGCCTTTTAAGAGCATTTATTTATTGAGATGCATATAAAAAAAATTATTTCTGTTAATTGCCCAAAATGATTTTGGTTTTATTTGTCGGTTTCGGTCCTCCAGTAAATGTCAACATTTCTGCTTCTTGGACAAATGTTTTCTTTTACACTTGATTTAAGGCTTGTCTCATTTGTATTTGATAGAGAAAGATAAAAATAAATGTTTGATATTTGAAATGGAAGCATATTTGGTGTAATTATTTTTAGGAAACTGGTGAACTTGGCATTATTAGTGGAGAAAGTGAACAATATTTGGAAATGTTAGTTTACTTAAATTACAATTTTAAGTTCAATTGCTGCCTTAAAATCTTGAGTTAACTTAACTCAAAAAGGGAATTGGTATGAATGAAGTTAGTCAGTTTAACTTTAAAATTAGAGTTGAAAGTATATATAATTGTTTGTTACTTTAACAAAAGAAAACAAGTTTTTATGAATGGATAATGTAACTTTGCAAGTTGTTTAAACTCGGAGTGTGAAGTTCATACAACAAGTAGTCATTAATTAGACAAGTGGTATAACTTAATTATTTGAGTTCAAATAGAACATGATTGTAATTATACTTGACAAGAGTACTCAAGTTTTTGAGAATGAATAATGTTCTATAGTTAGTCATTTCAACTTATGGTACCATATTTAAACAATAACTTATCATCAATTGCGCTACTTTTCTAGCTTGGCATCCTAAGTTGGAAAAGTACATTATTTTAAGTTGCGTTAACTTGTGTTTTTAAGGCAGCAATTGAAGTCAAGTTTTTAAGTTTAACCACCCTAATTATTTTTACAGTGTAAGAGATGATTGAGATTTCTGGTAACCAACTGCCACAAACTAGAAATCTTAGTTTTTGTGAGCAACAACAATATTTGTTTTTAATCGGTTGCTAAGAGATGACCGAGATTTCTGGTAACCAACTGCCACAAACTCAAATTGTAGTTTTTGTGAACAACAATATTTGTTTTTAATCGGTTGCTAAGAGATGACAGAGTTTTCTGGTAACCAAGTGCAACAAACTAGAAATCTTAGTTTTTGTGAGCAACAACAATATTTGTTTTTTATCGGTTGCTAAGAGATGATGGTATCACATTTAAACAATAACTTATCATCAATTGCGCTACTTTTCTAGCTTGGCATCCTAAGTTGGAAAAGTACATTATTTTAAGTTGCGTTAACTTGATTTTTTAAGGCAGCAATTGAACTCAAGTTTTTAAGCTTAACCACCCTAATTATTTTTACAGTGTAAGAGATGAATGAGTTTTCTGGTAACCAAGTGTAACAAACTAGAAATCTAAGGTTCTTTGAACAATAACATTTGTTGTTAATCAGTTGCTACACTGTTAAAAGTCATGCCCTCCATTAGTTGACACAACGCTTTCACTTCCAATTAACATAATGAGTTATGTACGTTCAACTTAATTTCATGAGTTATTGGCATTTCAACTCAAGAATGTGAGTCAGTTCAATGAAACATAATTTTAAATGTGTGAACATAATTTGACAATCTGAGTTTTAAAATGGTAACCGGATCTTATAAAAACTGATCACCACGGGCAATATTAATGCGAGATCCAAATAGTGCCGGAAATTTGCTCTTTATCTGATTAGGGACTAAATATGATGTAAGATTTAGTAAGACTTTATAAAGTTCTTCATAGGACGGAAACTGACCAATAAATAAATACACTTAAAATGCACCAATTAAATAAATATAAGAACTTCAACCCATTTTTTTTTATAATTTACCTTCATATTTTTCCAGTTTAGTTCCTACAAACTATATATTTTTGACACATAATTTAATATATATGTGTGTTTGTCCTTTACTTGTAGATGCATTCATGTCTTAAGTGTGTGTGTGTCCCCATTCCCCCAAGTCTTTTTAATTTCATGTTATTTTTACATATCTCTGTCTTGTTATGCCTCATTTTGCAAATAAGGTGTGCTGTCTTTCTTGGGTCAGCTCCTCCACTATTGGTCAACAGACAGGAAGGAGCAGAATCCATGTGCAGATCAGTTGACCAATAGTTGAACTTACCCAAGAAGGATAAGCTCCCCTTAAGATGGCCCACACAGCCAGCTGACATTAGAAAAATGTCACCGCCCACCTTATTTGCATAATAAAGCAGAAATGCATAAGGTAAAGTAAAAACATGAGACATATAAAAGCAACACCTGGAAAAAAGTTTTTGGAGGAAAAATGATTAAAAAAAACATTTAAGAGTCATAAATGAATCTACAAGTAAAGGGGAAAAACTATTTTTTTTAAAACAAAACTAAATTGTGCTAAAATCTGTAATTTGTTGGAACTAAGGTGGAAAATTAATATGGACATTATAGATGGTCAATTACATTTATAAAACATTAGGTAAAGTTCTTAATTGTTGCATTTTAAGAGCATTTATTTATTGAGATGCATATAAAAAAAATTATTTCTGTTATTTGCCCAAAATGTTTTTGGTTTTATTTGTCGGTTTCGGTCCTCCAATAAATGTCAACACTTCTGCTTCTTGGACAAATGTTTTCTTTTACACTTGATTTAAGGCTTGTCTCATTTGTATTTGATAGAGAAAGATAAAAATAAATGTTTGATATTTGAAATGGAAGCATATTTGGTGTAATTATTTTTAGGAAACTGGTGAACTTGGCATTATTAGTGGAGAAAGTGAACAATATTTGGAAATGTTAGTTTACTTAAATTGCAATTTTAAGTTCAATTGCTGCCTTAAAATCTTGAGTTAACTTAACTCAAAAAGGGAATTGGTATGAATGAAGTTAGTCAGTTTAACTTTAAAATTAGAGTTGAAAGTATATATAGTTGTTTGTTACTTTAACAAAAGAAAACAAGTTTTTATGAATGGATAATGTAACTTTGCAAGTTGTTTAAACTCGGAGTGTGAAGTTCATACAACAAGTAGTCATTAATTAGACAAGTGGTATAACTTAATTATTTGAGTTCAAATAGAACATGATTGTAATTATACTTGACAAGAGTACTCAAGTTTTTGAGAATGAATAATGTTCTATAGTTAGTCATTTCAACTTATGGTATCACATTTAAACAATAACTTATCATCAATTGCGCTACTTTTCTAGCTTGGCATCCTAAGTTGGAAAAGTACATTATTTTAAGTTGCGTTAACTTGTGTTTTTAAGGCAGCAATTGAAGTCAAGTTTTTAAGCTTAACCACCCTAATTATTTTTACAGTGTAAGAGATGATTGAGTTTTCTGGTAACCAAGTGCCACAAACTAGAAATCTTAGTTTTTGTGAGCAACAACAATATTTGTTTTTAATCGGTTGCTAAGAGATGATCGAGATTTCTGGTAACCAACTGCCACAAACTACAAATCGTAGTTTTTGTGAACAACAATATTTGTTTTTAATCAGTTGCTAAGAGATGACCGAGTTTTCTGGTAACCAACTGCCACAAACTACAAATCGTAGTTTTTGTGAACAACAATATTTGTTTTTAATCGGTTGCTAAGAGATGACAGAGTTTTCTTGTAACCAAGTGCAACAAACTAGAAATCTTAGTTTTTGTGAGCAACAACAATATTTGTTTTTAATCGGTTGCTAAGAGATGATTCAGTTTTCTGGTAAACATGTGTAACAAACTAGAAATCTAAGGTTCTTTGAACAATAACATTTGTTGTTAATCAGTTGCTACACTGTTAAAAGTCATGCCCTCCATTTGTTGACACAACGCTTTTACTTCCAATTAACATAATGAGTTATGTAATTTCAACTTAATTTCATGAGTTATTGGCATTTCAACTCAAGAATGTGAGTCAGTACAATGAAACATAAATTTAAATGTGTGAACATAACTTGACAATCTGAGTTTTAAAATGGTAACCGGATCTTATAAAAACTGATCACCACTGGCGATATTAATGCGAGATCCAAATAGTGTCGGAAATTTGCTCTTTATCTGATTAGGGACTAAATATGATGTAAGATTTAGTAAGACTTTATAAAGTTCTCCATCTATGGAGGACTGAAACTGACCAATAAATAAATACACTTAAAATGCACCAATTAAATAAATATAAGAACTTCAACCCATTTTTTTTATAATTAACCTTCATATTTTTCCAGCTTAGTTCCTACAAACTATATTTTTTTAGCACATAATTTAATATACATGTGTGTTTGTCCTTTACTTGTAGATGCATTCATGTCTTAAGTGTGTGTGTGTGTGTGTGTGTGTGTGTGTGTGTGTGTCCCCATTCCCCCAAGTCTTTTTCATTTCATGTTATTTTTACATATCTCTGTCTTGTTATGCCTCATTTTGCAAATAAGGTGTGCTGTCTTTCTTGGGTCAGCTACTCCACTATTGGTCAACAGACAGGAAGGAGCAGAATCCATGTGCAGATCTGTTGACCAATAGTTGAACTTACCCAAGAAGGATAAGCTCCCCTTAAGATGGCCCACACAGCCAGCTGATATTAGAAAAATGTCACTGCCCACCTTATTTGCATAATAAAGCAGAAATGCATAAGGTAAAGTAAAAACATGAGACATATAAAAGCAACACCTGGAAAAATGTTTTTTGGGAAAAAATGATAAAAAAAACAAACATTTAAGAGTCATAAATGAATCTACAAGTAAAGGGGAAAAACTTTTTTTTAAACAAAAACTAAATTTACTAAAATCTATAATTTGTTGGAACTAAGGTGGAAAAATTAATATGGACATTTTAGATGGTCAATTAAATTTATAAAACATTAGGTAAAGTTCTTAATTGTTGCCTTTTAAGAGCATTTATTTATTGAGATGCATATAAAAAAAATTATTTCTGTTATTTTTCCAAAAACTTTTCTGTTTTTATTTGTCGGTTTCGGTCCTCCAGTAAATGTCAACACTTCTGCTTCTTGGACAAATGTTTTCTTTTACACCTGATTTATGGCTTGTCTCATTTGTATTTGATAGAGAAAGATAAAAATAAATGTTTGATATTTGAAATGGAAGCATATTTGGTGTAATTATTTTTAGGAAACTGGTGAACTTGGCATTATTGGTGGAGAAAGTGAACAATATTTGGAAATGTTAGTTTACTTAAATTGCAATTTTAAGTTCAATTGCTGCCTTAAAATCTTGAGTTAACTTAACTCAAAAAGGGAATTGGTATGAATGAAGTTAGTCAGTTTAACTTTGAAATTAGAGTTGAAAGTATATATAGTTGTTTGTTACTTTAACAAAAGAAAACAAGTTTTTATGAATGGATAATGTAACTTTGCAAGTTGTTTAAACTCGGAGTGTGAAGTTCATACAACAAGTAGTCATTAATTAGACAAGTGGTATAACTTTATTATTTGAGTTCAAATAGAACATGATTGTAATTATACTTGACAAGAGTACTCAAGTTTTTGAGAATGAATAATGTTCTATAGTTAGTCATTTCAACTTATGGTATCACATTTAAACAATAACTTATCATCAATTGCGCTACTTTTCTAGCTTGGCATCCTAAGTTGGAAAAGTACATTATTTTAAGTTGCGTTAACTTGTGTTTTTAAGGCAGCAATTGAAGTCAAGTTTTTAAGCTTAACCACCCTAATTATTTTTACAGTGTAAGAGATGATTGAGTTTTCTGGTAACCAAGTGCCACAAACTAGAAATCTTAGTTTTTGTGAACAACAACAATATTTGTTTTTAATCGGTTGCTAAGAGATGATCGAGATTTCTGGTAACCAAGTGCAACTAACTAGAAATCTAAGGATCTTTGAACAATAATATTTGTTTTTAATCGGTTGCTAAGAGATGACCGAGTTTTCTGGTAACCAAGTGCAACAAACTAGAAATCTTAGTTTTTGTGAGCAACAACAATATTTGTTTTTAATCGGTTGCTAAGAGATGATGGTATCACATTTAAACAATAACTTATCATCAATTGGGCTACTTTTCTAGCTTGGCATCCTAAGTTGGAAAAGTACATTATTTTAAGTTGCGTTAACTTGTGTTTTTAAGGCAGCAATTGAACTCAAGTTTTTAAGCTTAACCACCCTAATTATTTTTACAGTGTAAGAGATGACAGAGTTTTCTGGTAACCAAGTGCAACAAACTAGAAATCTTAGTTTTTGTGAACAACAACAATATTTGTTTTTAATCAGTTGCTAAGAGATGACCGAGTTTTCTGGTAACCAAGTGCAACAAACTAGAAATCTAAGGTTCTTTGAACAATAACATTTGTTGTTAATCAGTTGCTACACTGTTAAAAGTCATGCCCTCCATTAGTTGACACAACGCTTTTACTTCCAATTAACATAATGATTTATGTAATTTCAACTTTATTTCATGAGTTATTGGCATTTCAACTCAAGAATGTGAGTCAGTTCAATGAAACATAAATTTAAATGTGTGAACATAACTTGACAATCTGAGTTTTAAAATGGTAACCGGATCTTATAAAAACTGATCACCACTGGCAATATTAATGCGAGATCCAAATAGTGCCGGAAATTCGCTTTTTATCTGATAAGGGACTAAATATGATGTAAGATTTAGTAAGACTTTATAAAGTTCTCCATCTATGGAGGACTGAAACTGACCAATAAATAAATACACTTAAAATGCACCAATTAAATAATTATAAGAACTTCAACCCATTTTTTAAATAATTTACCTTCATATTTTTCCAGCTTAGATCCTACAAACTATATTTTTTAGCACATAATTTTATATGTGTGTTTGTCCTTTACTTGTAGATGCTTTCATGTCTTAAGTGTGTGTGTGTGTCCCCATTCCCCCAAGTCTTTTTAATTTCATGTTATTTTTACATATCTCTGTCTTGTTATGCCTCATTTTGCAAATAAGGTGTGCCGTCTTTCTTGGGTCAGCTCCTCCACTATTGGTCAACAGACAGGAAGGAGCAGAATCTATGTGCAGATCTGTTGACCAATAGTTGAACTTACCCAAGAAGGATAAGCTCCCCTTAAGATGGCCCACACAGCCAGCTGACATTAGAAAAATGTCACTGCCCACCTTATTTGCATAATAAAGCAGAAATGCGTAAGCTAAAGTAAAAACATGAGACATATAAAAGCAACACCTGGAAAAATGTTTTTGGGGAAAAAATGATAAAAAAAAATATTTAAGAGTCATAAGTGAATCTACAAGTAATATTTACAAGTAATATACAAGTAATATAATATTTGTTGTTAATCAGTTGGTAAGATATAATTGAGGTTTCTGGTAACCAAGTGCAACAAATTAGAAATCTTAGTTTTTGTGAACAACAACAATATTTGATTTTAATCGGTTGCTAAGAGATCACCGAGTTTTCTGGTAACCAAGTGCAACAAACTAGAAATCTAAGGTTTTTTGAACAATAATATTTGTTGTTAATCAGTTGCTACACTGTTAAAAGTCATGGCCTCCATTAGTTGACATAACGCTTTTACTTCCAATTAACATAATGAGTTCATAATGAGAACTTCAACCACTTTCTTTTATAATTTACCTTCATATTTTTCTAGCTTAGTTCCTACAAACAATATATTTTTTAGCACATAATTTAATATATATGTGTGTTTGTCCTTTACTTGTAGATGCATTCATGTCTTAAGTGTGTGTGTGTCCCCAATCCCCCAAGTCTTTTTAATTTCATCTTATTTTTACATATATCTGACTTGTTATGCCTCATTTTGCAAATAAGGTGTGCTGTCTTTCTTGGGTCAGCTCCTCCACTATTGGTCAACAGACAGGAAGGAGCAGAATCCATGTGCAGATCTGTTGACCAATAGTTGAACTTACCCAAGAAGGATAAGCTCCCCTTAAGATGGCCCACACAGCCAGCTGACATTAGAAAAATGTTACTGCCCACCTTATTTGCATAATAAAGCAGAAATGCATAAGGTAAAGTAAAAACATGAGACATAAAAAAGCAACACCTGGAAATAAGTTTTTGGGGAAAAAATGCTAAAAAAAAACAACAAAAAAAAAACATTTAAGAGTCATAAATGAATCTACAAGTAAAGGGGAAAAACTATTTTTTTAAAACAAAAACTAAATTGTGCTAAAATCTATAATTTGTTGGAACTAAGGTGGAAAAATTAATATGGACATTATAGATGGTCAATTAAATTTATAAAACATTAAGTAAAGTTCTTAATTGGTGCCTTTTAAGAGCATTTATTTATTGAGATGCATATAAAAAAAATTATTTCTGTTATTTGCCCAAAATGTTTTTGGTTTTATTTGTCGGTTTCGGTCCTCCATGTCAACACTTCTGCTTCTTGGACAAATGTTTTCTTTTACACTTGATTTAAGGCTTGTCTCATTTGTATTTGATAGAGAAAGATAAAAATAAATGTTTGATATTTGAAATGGAAGCATATTTGGTGTAATTATTTTTAGGAAACTGGTGAACTTGGCATTATTAGCGGAGAAAGTGAACAATATTTGGAAATGTTAGTTTACTTAAATTACAATTTTAAGTTCAATTGCTGCCTTAAAATCTTGAGTTAACTTAACTCAAAAAGGGAATTGGTATGAATGAAGTTAGTCAGTTTAACATTAAAATTAGAGTTGAAAGTATATATAGTTGTTTGTTACTCAAAAGAAAACAAGTTTTTATGAATGGATAATGTAACTTTGCAAGTTGTTTAAACTCGGAGTGTGAAGTTCATACAACAAGTAGTCATTAATTAGACAAGTGGTATAACTTAATTATTTGAGTTCAAATAGAACATGATTGTAATTTTACTTGACAAGAGTACTCAAGTTTTTGAGAATGAATAATGTTCTATAGTTAGTCATTTCAACTTATGGTATCACATTTAAACAATAACTTATCATCAATTGGGCTACTTTTCTAGCTTGGCATCCTAAGTTGGAAAAGTACATTATTTTAAGTTGCGTTAACTTGTGTTTTTAAGGCAGCAATTGAACTCAAGTTTTTAAGTTTAACCACCCTAATTATTTTTACAGTGTAAGAGATGATTGAGTTTTCTGGTAACCAAGTGCCACAAACTAGAAATCTTAGTTTTTGTGAACAACAACAATATTTGTTTTTAATCGGTTGCTAAGAGATGATCGAGATTTCTGGTAACCAAGTGCAACAAACTAGAAATCTAAGGTTCTTTGAACAATAATATTTGTTGTTACCCAGTTGCTAAGAGATCACCGAGTTTTCTGGTAACCAACTGCCACAAACTAGAAATCGTAGATTTTGTGAACAACAACAATATTTGTTTTTAATCGGTTGCTAAGAGATGATTGAGTTTTCTGGTAACCAAGTGCAACAAACTAGAAATCTTAGTTTTTGTGAACAACAACAATATTTGTTTTTAATCAGTTGCTAAGAGATGACCGAGTTTTCTGGTAACCAAGTGCAACAAACTAGAAATCTAAGGTTCTTTGAACAATAACATTTGTTGTTAATCAGTTGCTACACTGTTAAAAGCCATGCCCTCCATTAGTTGACATAACGCTTTTACTTCCAATTAACATAATGATTTATGTAATTTCACCTTTATTTCATGAGTTACTGGCATTTCAACTCAAGAATGTGAGTCAGTTCAATGAAACATAAATTTAAATGTGTGAACATAACTTGACAATCTGAGTTTTAAAATGGTAACCGGATCTTATAAAAACTGATCACCACTGGCAATATTAATGCGAGATCCAAATAATGCCGGAAATTCGCTCTTTATCTGATAAGGGACTAAATATGATGTAAGATTTAGTAAGACTTTATAAAGTTCTCCATCTATGGATGACGGAAACTGACCAATAAATAAGTACACTTAAAATGCAACAATTAAATAAAAATAAGAACTTCAACCCCTTTCTTTTACAATTTACCTTCATATTTTTCCAGCTTACTTCCTACAAACTATATATTTTTGGCACATAATTTAATATATATGTGTGTTTGTCCTTTACTTGTAGATGCATTCATGTCTTAAGTGTGTGTGTGTCTCCATTCCCCCAAGTCTTTTTAATTTCATGTTATTTTTACATATCTCTGTCTTGTTATGCCTCATTTTGCAAATAAGGTGTGCTGTCTTTCTTGGGTCAGCTCCTCCACTATTGGTCAACAGACGGGAAGGAGCAGAATCCATGTGCAGATCTGTTGACCAATAGTTGAACTTACCCAAGAAGGATAAGCTCCCCTTAAGATGGCCCACACAGCCAGCTGACATTAGAAAAATGTCACTGCCCACCTTATTTGCATAATAAATCAGAAATGCATAAGGTAAAGTAAAAACATGAGACATATAAAAGCAACACCTGGAAAAATGTTTTTGGGGAAAAATGATAAAAAAATAAACATTTAAGAGTCATAAATGAATCTACAAGTAAAGGGGAAAAACTATTTTTTTAAAACAAAACTAAATTGTGCTAAAATCTGTAATTTGTTGGAACTACGGTGGAAAATTTATATGGACATTATAGATGGTCAATTACATTTATAAAACATTAGGTAAAGTTCTTAATTGGTGCCTTTTAAGAGCATTTATTTATTGAGATGCATATAAAAAAAATTATTTCTGTTATTTGCCCAAAATGATTTTGGTTTTATTTGTCGGTTCGGTCCTCCAGTAAATGTCAACACTTCTGCTTCTTGGACAAATGTTTTCTTTTACACTTGATTTAAGGCTTGTCTCATTTGTATTTGATAGAGAAAGATTAGTGGATTTTCAACTTATGGTATTTCAACTTATGGTATCACATTTAAACAATAACTTATCATCAATTGGGCTACTTTTCTAGCTTGGCATCCTAAGTTGGAAAAGTACATTATTTTAAGTTGCGTTAACTTGTGTTTTTAAGGCAGCAATTGAACTCAAGTTTTTAAGCTTAACCACCCTAATTATTTTTAAAGTGTAAGAGATGATTGAGTTTTCTGGTAACCAAGTGCAACAAACTAGAAATCTTAGTTTTTGTGAACAACAACAATATTTGTTTTTAATCGGTTGCTAAGAGATGATCGAGATTTCTGGTAACCAAGTGCAACTAACTAGAAATCTAAGGATCTTTGAACAATAATATTTGTTTTTAATCGGTTGCTAAGAGATGACCGAGTTTTCTGGTAACCAAGTGCAACAATCTAGAAATCGTAGATTTTGTGAACAACAACATTTGTTTTTAATCAGTTGCTAAGAGATGATTGAGGTTTCTGGTAACCAAGTGCAACAATCTAGAAATCGTAGATTTTGTGAACAACAACAATATTTGTTTTTAATCGGTTGCTAAGAGATGACCGAGTTTTCTGGTAACCAAGTGCAACAAACTAGAAATCTTAGTTTTTGTGAGCAACAACAAAATTTGTTTTTAATCGGTTGCTAAGAGATGATGGTATCACATTTAAGCAATAACTTATCATCAATTGCGCTACTTTTCTAGCTTGGCATCCTAAGTTGGAAAAGTACATTATTTTAAGTTGCGTTAACTTGTGTTTTTAAGGCAGCAATTGAAGTCAAGTTTTTAAGCTTAACCACCCTAATTATTTTTACAGTGTAAGAGATGACAGAGTTTTCTGGTAACCAAGTGCAACAAACTAGAAATCTTAGTTTTTGTGAGCAACAACAATATTTGTTTTTAATCGGTTGCTAAGAGATGATTCAGTTTTCTGGTAACCAAGTGCAACAAACTAGAAATCTAAGGTTCTTTGAACAATAACATTTGTTGTTAATCAGT
Organism: Poecilia reticulata; assembly: GCF_904066995.2. Lineage (NCBI taxonomy): Eukaryota > Metazoa > Chordata > Actinopteri > Cyprinodontiformes > Poeciliidae > Poecilia > Poecilia reticulata. The sequence goes on from NC_088838.1 coordinate 9,063,222, forward strand.
TGCTACACTGTTAAAAGTCATGCCCTCCATTAGTTGACACAACGCTTTTACTTCCAATTAACATAATGATTTATGTAATTTCAACTTTATTTCATGAGTTATTGGCATTTCAACTCAAGAATGTGAGTCAGTTCAATGAAACATAAATTTAAATGTGTGAACATAACTTGACAATCTGAGTTTTAAAACCGGATCTTATAAAAACTGATCACCACTGGCAATATTAATGCGAGATCCAAATAGTGCCGGAAATTCGCTTTTTATCTGATAAGGGACTAAATATGATGTAAGATTTAGTAAGACTTTATAAAGTTCTCCATCTATGGAGGACTGAAACTGACCAATAAATAAATACACTTAAAATGCACCAATTAAATAATTATAAGAACTTCAACCCATTTTTTAAATAATTTACCTTCATATTTTTCCAGCTTAGATCCTACAAACTATATTTTTTAGCACATAATTTTATATGTGTGTTTGTCCTTTACTTGTAGATGCTTTCATGTCTTAAGTGTGTGTGTGTCCCCATTCCCCCAAGTCTTTTTAATTTCATGTTATTTTTACATATCTCTGTCTTGTTATGCCTCATTTTGCAAATAAGGTGTGCTGTCTTTCTTGGGTCAGCTCCTCCACTATTGGTCAACAGACAGGAAGGAGCAGAATCTATGTGCAGATCTGTTGACCAATAGTTGAACTTACCCAAGAAGGATAAGCTCCCCTTAAGATGGCCCACACAGCCAGCTGACATTAGAAAAATGTCACTGCCCACCTTATTTGCATAATAAAGCAGAAATGCGTAAGCTAAAGTAAAAACATGAGACATATAAAAGCAACACCTGGAAAAATGTTTTTGGGGAAAAAATGATAAAAAAAAATATTTAAGAGTCATAAGTGAATCTACAAGTAATATTTACAAGTAATATACAAGTAACATAATATTTGTTGTGATGTTCGAGTTTTCTGGTAACCAAGTGCAACAAACTAGAAATCTAAGGTTCTTTGAACAATAATATTTGTTGTTAATCAGTTGGTAAGATATAATTGAGGTTTCTGGTAACCAAGTGCAACAAATTAGAAATCTTAGTTTTTGTGAACAACAACAATATTTGATTTTAATCGGTTGCTAAGAGATCACCGAGTTTTCTGGTAACCAAGTGCAACAAACTAGAAATCTAAGGTTCTTTGAACAATAACATTTGTTGTTAATCAGTTGCTACACTGTTAAAAGTCATGCCCTCCATTAGTTGACATAACGCTTTTACTTCCAATTAACATAATGAGATATGTAATTTCAACTTAATTTCATGAGTTATTGGCATTTCAACTCAAGAATGTGAGTCAGTTCAATGAAACATAAATTTAAATGTGTGAACATAACTTGACAATCTGAGTTTTAAAATGGTAACTGGACCTGAGTTTCGAGAGACGGAGATTGTTTTTTACTTCTCTGCTTTTGAGCGAATAGCACAGGCTTTACAGTGGCCCCCTGACGTTTGGTCTCTGCTCCTACAGTGCAAAATTCATGGTAAAGCTCAAGAGGTTGTAGCCGCCCTTCCTCTTTCAGACACCCTAAAGTATGATGTGGTTAAAGCTGCCATTTTGAAAGCTTATGAGCTTGTTCCTGAGGCTTACCGGCAAAAATTTAGGTCTTTTAGGAAAAGCCCCTCTCAGACCTATGTAGAGTTTGCCAGAGAAAAGGGAAGTCTCTTTGATCGTTGGTGTGCTTCAAGTAAGGTGACAAATGTTGACACTCTGAGGGAACTTGTTCTATTGGAAGAGTTCAAAAATTGTCTACCTGAACGTGTTGTTGTTCACTTGAATGAGCAAAAGGTAAACTCATTGTCTTCTGCTGCTGTGTTAGCTGATGAGTATGTGCTTACACATAAGTCTACCTTTCAGTCTGTGCTCAATAAAAGTGTGTCTATAAAATCAGCTGCTGAGCAACCCAAATCAGCTCCTCAAAAGAATGACAAGGAGTGTTTCTATTGTCACAAAACAGGTCATCTCATCTCTAAGAGATGATTGAGTTTTCTGGTAACCAAGTGCAACAAACTAGAAATCTAAGGTTCTTTGAACAATAATATTTGTTGTTAATCAGTTGCTAAAGGATGATCGAGTTTTTGGTAACCAAGTGCCACAAAGTAGAAATCTTAGTTTTTGTGAACAACAACAATATTTGTTTTTAATCGGTTGCTAAGTGATGATCGAGTTTTCTGGTAACCAAGTGCCACAAACTAGAAATCTAAGTTTCTTTGAACAATGACATTTGTTGTTAATCAGTTGCTAAGAGATGATCGAATTTTTTGGTAACCAAGTGCAACAAACTAGAAATATCAGGTTCTTTGAACAATAACATTTGTTGTTAATCAGTTGCTAAGAGATGATCGAGTTTTCCGGTAACCAAGTGCAACAAACTAGAAATCTAAGGTTCTTTGAACAACAACCTTTGTTGTTAATCAGATCCCACAAAAACCCAAGAAGAAGAATAAGCTGACGTAATCATCACTTACACTCCGGTGAGTAGAAACCTGCACCTGTCAAAATGTTTTTGTACTCTAAACCCAAAAATAACTCCAAAGTGTCACGTTATAAAGTTATTGATGGTAGTTTTAGGACTTCATGGCAGTAGGACTGTGATGCGAATGGTTGAAGACACGTTTGTAACATTTTTTTCGCCGGAAAATTTGCGGTGGAAGATAGCTAAATAAGCCTCTTGGAGGCTATTTGTACCTGTACATTGTACCTGTTCTTAATACGTTTAATTAGCCATGATTGAGTCACAAAATAGTTTTCATATTAATGCTTGCTGTTGCCACTTTGTAAAATTGGAGGGTTGCTAAAAACATCAGTGCCCCTAGGCTGTGATGATCTTTAAAGTGTTATTTATGAACCATGTCTGAATACACTGATTGCAGCTAGGTCATTTACTTGAATTAAAAACGAACTTGCATCAGTACAGGCACATTTCTTTCCTCCTGTCTATGCTATTTATTGCTGCTGCAAGCCAGATGAAGAGAAGTAAAGAGCTGAGAACCTGACATTTGAACAGAAAGAGACCATAGGTCAGGAGCAGCCTGGGATGCTTACTGAGGAGCATCCAATAATGATACCAGAGAACCAGGAAGATACTGTGATAGTGCTTGATCTGGTTCCTGTTTCTCCTCCTGTTGTCCCATCCTCTCAGTCTTTTCAGAAGAAGAATAGACCGAGAAGCTGCCTCTCCTCCCACTTCGTCATCAGCATTCATGTCACCTGCTGACCATGCCGTCTCCTTAAGTCAGGGTGGCGTAAGTTTTGTTTTCTTTACATTCATCCATTTTCTTACACCCGTGCCCCTAGTGTGGTCGGGAGGGTTGCTGGCAACAGACTGGCAATCCAGGACAGGTTGCCAGTCTGTCGCAGGGCAACACATTAACAGCCAGGACACACACACACACGCACACACACGCACACGCATACACACACAAACCAATTAACCTGATAGCCATGTTTCTGGACTGTGGGAGGAACCCGGAGAACTCGGAAAGAACCCACCATGCACAGGGAGAACATGCAAACTCCATGCAGAAAGACCCTGGGCCAGGAATCGAACCCAGAAGAAAACTGAACTCGCGTCTAGCCCTAAAATGTCAACATTCTCACAGAAACAGAAAACCTATAGAGACCGTTTATAAGCAAAGACAACTTGTTTTGGACTTAGTTTCCATTTCTGTGGCCATTGTAAAGTGGTTAAAATGAATGTTAAACTAATTTGAGAAAATCTGTAAAGTTTAGAAGGATTATAAAATATGACAGTCACCACACTAGTTTTCATTTCTCAAGTGTACTTTATTTCTTTTTTTTTTTTGTTTCTTTTTTTTCCTTTTCTTGTTATTTAGGTTGGTGGAAATATAGTACACAAAATCAATTCCTGGGCGTAGAACTAATGCGGTAAGTCAAAAAATTTAACTAATCCATCCTGTGACAGTATATCCCCACTCCAGTCAAACATGCCAAGGTACACTGAGAGACATTGCCACGCGTGAAGATGAGTAGGTGGGGGTTGGAGCGGTGATAAGTGGGGCGGTGGTCTGCAAAAAATAAGCACAATTAAAGCCATAAAGTTTACTCATAAACTTTGTGGCTTTAATTACTGACCACAATTAGAAAGCCACAATTGTGGTCAGGAGGCCACAAAGCCACAATTAGAAACTTGGAGAAGATTACCAAGTTTCTCCGATAGTATTTTTTCACCTTTTTTTTGCAAATACATTAGGACAAACAATATCCAGTTCCCTTTCTGAGGAGTACCACCAAATGCAGTTTGAACAATAAAAACCTTTTTTTTCCCCTTGGGAACAAGAAAAAAATATATATTTGTCTTTATTTTTTTATGAGGACAAAAATGGGCATTACAACAGGAATCAGTAGTACTTATACCACATAAGTCACAACATCTTTGGGTGAAACAAATTCATACAAAAAAGTCAGCATTTGCACAGAAACATAGAAATATAGAGATAGAACTCCAAATATCGTAATTAGGCCGCTTATCGGCAAAGGAATGCTGATTTTGATATTTGGACTTTTTAAAGGTGATTCAACACTTATTATTTAACACTGTGCCTTTTATAATTCACATAAGCTGGAAATTAAATCTGAAACTGTCACTTTTTTTCTGTTTTGATTTTTAGACTTTTCTAAGAAACTGAAGCACTACGAGATATTTTTATTGTTTGTGTAGTGGTAAAAATTACTGTGCAGTCAGTTTATCATTTAACACTTAATAAGTAAAGATAATATTGTATCTTTGGGACAAAAGATGTAAGTACTTGCTGACATTTGGGTGGATGGAGGCAGAGAAAATACTTTAGCTACATTATCTCCTTTTAAAGTCAGGTACACAACCTATAAAGAGAGATTTGTGAACTTTACAGCACAAAAAAAATCCACATCCTGATTTTATTGTTGTTCTTTTCTAGCGGAAAAATCTGGGATGATACCTGGGAACCTGCAAGTAAATCCTCTCATGTTGCTGTCCCCCTACTGCCACTTCCTTCAGACAGCGAACAAGTCCTTCGATGATGTTACTTTTTCTTTTTTGTATTACACAGTATTATTTTCTTTTCATTTTTTGTTACTGCAGTTTGACCATTTTACGAAGTTTTATGTGTAATATTGTTTTCTATGGAGAGCCATTTCAGCCAAAATTAAATAAATAAATGGGTGAAATAAATAAAAAATGAGTAAAATAAATCAAAAAATGAAGAAAATGAGTGAAATAAATAAATAATTTGTTAAATAAATAATTTAGCTTTTTCATTAACCCATTTTTTCATTTATTTATTTTTCATATTATCAATTTCTCAATTTCCCTTTTTTCATTAATCTATTTTTCATTTACCCACTTTTCATTAATCTATTTTTCATTTAACCATTTTTTAATTTAGCTTTTTCATTAACCCCATTTTTCATTTCTTTATTTTTCATATTATCAATTTCCCAATTTCTCTTTTTCATTTATCTATTTTTTATTTATCCCTTTATCCATTTACCCATTTTTCATTAATTTATTTTTCAATTAACCACTTTTCAATTTCCCTTTTTTATTAACCCAATTTTTTCATTTATTTATTTTTCAGATTATCAATTTCTCTATTTCTCTTTTTCATTAATCTATTTTTCATTTGTCCCTTTTTCATTTATCCCTTTATCTATTTACCCATTTTTCATTAATCTATTTTTTAATTTAAACATTTTTTGATTTCCTTTTTCCATTAACCCGATTTTCTATTTCACAGTTTCATTAATCAATTAATCAAACAAACAAACGATCATTTTATTGTCTCTGGGACGTGAAAACATGAGATTTGATTAAATTAGAACTTCACATATTAGAAGGAACACAGATTTCATAATAATCAAACAGTTTGTTTATTCAAAACGGTAAAATACAGACGGTTAATGCATATCAATGGTATAAGAACAGACACATTTTTTTAAATGAATGTGTCACCAGTGCATTTGTCCGAGTGTTCCTGCTCCAGAAAGCTGAAGGTCTCTGGTCATCCTGAAGCTGTGAGCCCACTGGGAGTCTGAAGGGAAACACTGAGACCAGAGGCCTGCAGGATGGTCTGCATCTGAAAACATACATGATGGAAACATTAATGAATGTGCTGCGCCAAAAAGCTGTACTTTTGACCTGGTGGCGATGGTACCAGTTATGGTAGATCTGAACTTTGGTTTGATGACCTAAATATGAGAAGCTTCAGACTGACAGGAGTTGGGTTAAAGCCACATCTTGTGAAGTTGGGATATTTTTCCTCCAACAGGAACCAGAGGAATCGCAACAAACCAGAAGTTGGACTAGAATTTATTTCAACGTCATTTGTGAATGTCAGCTTCTCATTTTCAACAGTGCATATGCATGTGGGCCACACTTGGCACACCTCAGGGATGTAACCAAGAGAGGCAAAGATTGTAGCAGGAGTTCAGCTTTTATCCATTCTCCATTCTGTACCCTCACTAAAGGTCACTGTATTCAGGTTTTCTGTTGACAAAGGTAAAACAAGGCGATCGACTCGAAACCACTCCTACCTTTTTACTGTCTTTAATCAACCTGTTGGGCCATTAATTTGAAGACGTTTTGTTGATTTTATCCTTAATAAGATGTATTGGATCAGAGGATGTGCTGGTCTCAACATCCTGGAGACGTTCAGTTTGTCACCTATTGCTGAGATCAACTCAAACCCTTCCACGATCGTAATTGAGCTCTAATGATTAAATATGACTGTAGTTGGAAAACAAACATCAACGTTAGTAGCTTACCGTGCAACGTCTGGGCAACCGGAGGATCCTGGACGGACAGCAGCGGTGCATGTCTGAAAGATGGCCTCCGATGCAGATCTCCAAGGCTCTCCACTCTCATTCTTTCAGCTCGATGCTCCGTAGAGCTGCCTCTGGATATTGCAGTTCACTTACGACCATAACTGGTACCATCGCCACCAGGTCAAAAGTACAGCTTTTTGGCGCAGCACATTCATTAATGTTTCCATCATGTATGTTTTCAGATGCAGACCATCCTGCAGGCCTCTGGTCTCAGTGTTTCCCTTCAGACTCCCAGTGGGCTCACAGCTTCAGGATGACCAGAGACCTTCAGCTTTCTGGAGCAGGAACACTCGGACAAATGCACTGGTGACACATTCATTTAAAAAAATGTGTCTGTTCTTATACCATTGATATGCATTAACCGTCTGTATTTTACCGTTTTGAATAAACAAACTGTTTGATTATTATGAAATCTGTGTTCCTTCTAATATGTGAAGTTCTAATTTAATCAAATCTCATGTTTTCACGTCCCAGAGACAATAAAATGATCGTTTGTTTGTTTGATTAATTGATTAATGAAACTGTGAAATAGAAAATCGGGTTAATGGAAAAAGGAAATCAAAAAATGTTTAAATTAAAAAATAGATTAATGAAAAATGGGTAAATAGATAAAGGGATAAATGAAAAATGGACAAATGAAAAATAGATTAATGAAAAATAGATAAATGAAAAAGAGAAATAGAGAAATTGATAATCTGAAAAATAAATAAATGAAAAAATTGGGTTAATAAAAAAGGGAAATTGAAAAGTGGTTAATTGAAAAATAAATTAATGAAAAATGGGTAAATGGATAAAGGGATAAATAAAAAATAGATAAATGAAAAAGAGAAATTGGGAAATTGATAATATGAAAAATAAAGAAATGAAAAATGGGGTTAATGAAAAAGCTAAATTAAAAAATGGTTAAATGAAAAATAGATTAATGAAAAGTGGGTAAATGAAAAATAGATTAATGAAAAAAGGGAAATTGAGAAATTGATAATATGAAAAATAAATAAATGAAAAAATGGGTTAATGAAAAAGCTAAATTATTTATTTAACAAATTATTTATTTATTTCACTCATTTTCTTCATTTTTTGATTTATTTTACTCATTTTTTATTTATTTCACCCATTTATTTATTTAATTTTGGCTGAAATGGCTCTCCATAGTTTTCGGCCATTCACTGAAATGAATGTTATGGTTGTAATATAGTAGTTATGTAAGCTTATGTTGGGGTGTTTACTGACACATTTTTGTCAAGTTCTATAAAAGAGTAAGTGAGGCTGATTGAGTCACTGAATCAGTCAGGTATTGTACCTGTATTAAGTCTTGAAATTTAGAACAGAATTGTTTGTAGATTTTGTTCAGTAAATATGACCTAAAGTCTTAAAAACTTAAAACATGGTATTGCACACATTTCTTTTTGAGTGTTTTTAATGTTGATGTGGATGTACAAAGTAAAGTCTGTAACAAGGGTGTCCAAAGTCGGCCCTCATCCTGCATGTTTTAGTTCTCTCCCTGGTTTGACACACCTGCATCAAATGATGGCTCATTAGAGGCATAAGGAGAACATTGACTTGCTGAGGAGGTTGTTACAACCACTGGGGAGAGAACTAAAACATGCAGGATGCCGGCCCTCGAGGACCGACTTTGGACATCCCTGGTCTATAATAACAAAATAAGCACAACTTGATTTTAATATAACTAATTGGAAGTGTTTTTTTTATCTCAAAGCTATAACTTTAATATCTTTTTTGTGTCATGGATTTTGTCAACCAAGACTGTATTTGCAAAATGGTATAATAAAATTGCTTTCAAATGCAGTACACTTATTTTTAAACACAGCAACTTTAAGTGAAGTTATTGATGAAGAGCATGATAAAAATACATTGTAATGTCCAGATCAACTGACTGTATTAGAACAACACATTTTAATAAGCCTATGCCACAAAACTACCATCAATAACTTTATAACGTGACACTTTGGAGTTATTTTTGGTTTTAGAGTACAAAAACATTTTGACAGGTGCAGGTTTCTACTCACCGGAGTGTAAGTGTCGCATATGATTACGTCAGCTTATTCTTCTTCTTGGGTTTTTGTGGGATCCGTCCTTATTTTCATTATTTCAATCAAAAATATTAAACGTTTACAGAACAGTTTGCATGCAATTACTAAAGAAAATACATCTTAATTTTTCTTACATTTATTTGGTGTAAATCATTGATATCATTCTCAAAAATAGTTGGTAAATAAAAAAAAAAAAGGCTTTTAAATCAAGTTACAACCACAACAAGAACCCTCCGGTTTTATATTTTACTGAGTTATTTTTAAATTCCGAATTAAAGTCCTTTGACCGATACGTCTGACATGTATTTGTAGTAAATATTCTTAATATCCTGTTCAAACTAGCACATAAATTGTAAATAAAGGTTTTTTAAAAAAATAGAATAGACTCGTCATCTTATTCGTTCCCAGGTTGTCAGTATCGGACGCTTTAAAGTCCTTTGACCGATACGTCTGACATGTATTTGTAGTAAATATTCTTAATATCCTGTTCAAACTAGCACATAAATTGTAAATAAAGGTTTTAAAAAAAATAGAATAGACTCGTCATCTTATTCGTTCCCAGGTCGTCAGTATCGGACGCTTAGGGAGCGGCCCAAGCGTCAATATGTGACGAGCTGGGATATTTTCTTTTGGTGTTTAGACAAAGTATTACAATGTCTTTAGTTTTTCTGGGTAAAACCCCTTTGGGGGGGACTCAGGTTTGGTATTAAAACCTTAAGACTAATAGTAATAATACTTTGTTGGTGTGAAATGTCCCACTGTCATACAGTGAAATTCTGGTAACCACAGATGGCTATTCAAAACAACTGTTGTTTTTTTTTATGATGCTTCATTTCTTATTTCATCCTGTTGAACAGGTTCTGCAAAGTCTGGTCATTGTTGGAGGCTATATATAGTTCAAATTGGTGACCTGTGAAGAACATTGTAAGTCAACAAACTTTGCTGTATCAGGGGAAAAAATATTGCCAGTCGAAAATTCTTACGAGACTGCCCTTTAAAAGCAGCAATAGCTACAGCATTACAATATGTTTTTACTAAAAAAAACAATTTGTCTTTTTTTTAACAATTTGTATTTTTTAAGATTGTTGCTTAACGTACCTGCATTTACTATTTGATTACTATTAATATTACTACCCAGTAATTACTATTTGATGCCTAAAAACAATATAGACTTCTAAAAAGTATTTCATATTTCAACCAAATCTCTCCCAGTTTTAGTTCAGATGTCAACTAATAATTTAATTGTAAAAGGTTAAAATGCTTACTGGACCAGTAGACTGGGACAAGCACATAAACTCTGTTGTATTAAATCAAGTCAAGTCTGGATCATTACATATTAGTGAATAAAATAACTCAAATTGGTTCTGTTTTTTATGTGGCAGTTTTTACATTTTGGTATGAGTAGCATACAGCATTCCAGAGTTTGGCACACAGATACATTTTCCACATATCTGCACTAAATAAAACTAAAGCCATAATCAATTCCACAACACAAAAATACATTTGAAGCACTCCTCCCCTTGACTGTGACATTTACCTTCTTTTTTTGCTGTTTACAGTGTGGGAGGTGGAGAAGGGCCCCGCCTCATCGGATCCAACCAGGTACACTGTCCTTCACTCAGTCAGTTTTATTCTTAACCCTGGTTACAGTGAGAGAAGAGAAGCATGGCGATATTTAATAGGAAGGTGTATGCTGTTATTTTTTGCACACTGGTGGTGGTGGTGGTGGTGGTGGTAACTGTCAGTGTGATGATATACAGGGCCTCTTTGTATAAGAGGCCCAATTGCCCAGAAGGGACTTTCGAGCATGCTGCTGTAGCTGCGGACAACGTCAACTGCTCCAAGATAGCAACGTGAGTGCTGATTAACACTTTTCTTCAATAGTCAGAAAAAATAACAGCCAGACTTGTCTCCGATTTAATAAACAGCATATACATGTTTCCATGGTGACAGGACGATGGACACATCATCCTCAACTACCTACAGTTCACATCCAGCTTTTGCCATTTTGGCCTTGTGGGTCAGATTATGCTTAGGCATTTGTATGTAATGAAATTTGAATTTTGCAGACAAACTATTTGAATTTTAATATGCTATTTGGAAAATGTAAATAATGACAGCTGCAGTCTTTGTTCTTTGTATAAATTTTATTTACCATTCATCAATCAATTTTATTTCATAACATTTAATATGCTATCCGACGTTTGTGAGATGATTATTAAAAAAGGAAATAGTTTGTTTTCTAAATTGGAGTGCTTTGGAAAAGGCCAGATATTTGGAAAAACTGTAACAAACAGAAACTTAGAATCCATTCGAAAGTCAAGGCTCACATTGCTTCTGTTTCTAGTCTAGCCATTTTATTGGCACAGTGAAAATGTACTGGCAGATGACAGATGTGACAAAAGTGTCTGAAGCAAAAGAACTGATGAAACAGATAAAATTAATTTATTTCCAAGAAATTAGTCAAAAATGTGAGTTTTTGTAAATTGGATGTTTTTTCAATGAATTCTGAACCTGAACATAGTTTTATTGGCATTTTCTAACTATTAAAAGGTTTATCATTTTGTGGAAGTACATATTGCTTCTTTATTAAAAAAAAACAAAAATGATAGAACATAGTTAATTTTCTTGACACAAAAGGTAAAAAAAAAAAAACATTACACACAGCAGTAATAAGTATAAATTTTACAGCAACATTCTTAAAAAAGGCGGCTCAGCAGTAGATGCCACCATCGCTGCACTTCTGTGCACCAGCATCATGAACCCGCAGAGCGCGGGGATCGGAGGAGGGGCCATTTTCACCATAATGAACAGCTCTGGTAAGAAAAATGCTTCCACGCAGCTAATCCTCATAAAGTAGAACTGCTTTAATAATAGTTACTGATAATAACTGCATTTTTTTTAAAGGTAATGTGATGATTATCAACTCAAGGGAGACCGCACCGTCTAGTGTGGACCGTACTCTGCTGAAGTCCTGTCCGGAGAAACCTTCACAGGCTAATGGTAGGTATAGCTTGCTGCAGTATGTCAACTGTCTCTTGACTTTGGCCTCTAGGAGGTTACACATATGTGTGTGTTTGTGTGTCTTTAACAGTTTCACATGGGAACAATTTTGACTAAGGTTTTGTGCCTTTTCATATACATTTAGGCCTCCAAAATGGCTTTTCTTTTCAGAGGAGGATCATAATAATACAATTACTCTGGTGGTGCTGAGTGGGGGCGGCTTGGGGAAGAACTGCTCCGTCTGCTAAAAGCTTGGTCTGCACAACACTGTAAACAAACCATCCCCACAGTGAAACATGATGAACATCTTGCTATAGGGATCCTTTTTCCCAGTGGGGACAGGGAAGCTGGTCAGAGTTCATGAGAAGATGGATGAAGCTAAATACTGGGGGAATCATCCAGGAAAACATGTTAGAGAACCAAAAAGAATTCAGGCCTAAAACTTGTTGAGAATCTGTGGGAGAACTTGAAAACTGATGTTCACAGATTCTCTCCAACTCATCTCACTGAAATTTAGCTATAAGACATGAACAACATTCATGTCTCTTAAAGGTCATTCAACCAACAATTTACTTAGAATGGCTGAATGCAAACTTTTGAGTTTGTTTTCACTTATGGCTTACTTTATTTGTTCTATTGCATACAATTCTAATAACATAAAATGTTAGTTTTTATGTCAAACATTATTTTTTCTGTCCTATATCCAATAACACTAAACAGTAAAAATATTCAAACTCTGTCCCGCCATCCATCTGTGCAGGAAGCAAATGGATTGGAGTTCCAGGGGAAATTCGAGGCTACGAATTGGCTCACAAACTTTATGGAAAACTGAATTGGACAGATCTGTTCAATGAGACTATCAAGCTGGCCAGAGAGGGATTCCATATTCCTCCAGTTCTTGGCTCCTACATTGCAACAATTAATGAAACTAAATCCTTGAAGTATGGAAGACAACAACAACAGTCTGGCTCTGAGGTATAATGGACAAAAATTTACATCTTCCTCTTCTCAGGAAACTATATTCAGATAAAAATGGAAACCTGCTGAAGACTGGAGATGTGATTAAGTTTGAGAAACTGGCCGACACTTTGGAGCTGATTGCAAACAAAGGAACTGACGCCTTCTACACCGGAAGGGTAGCAAAGGATTTAGTCGATATTTCAGGTACTGTCATTATAGTTTTCTACAACTCTCTCTCTCTGACTGCATGGCCCACTTGTCTAGTTACAAATAAACAAATTGATTTGATCTGTTAATACCATCATGTGCTACATATCTTTTAAACTTCAGGATTTGTGAGAGCTGGTATGGGTTTTCATTATGTTTTTTCTCCCGCTCAGCAGAAATAGTTTAATTTACTGTTTTTTGACCAGGAGGAGATCTGACAGTGAAGGATTTAGAGTCATATAACGCCACAGTGACTGAGGCATGGGATGTCCCTGTGGGAAAGGAGTACCGCATGTATATGCCCCCACCCCCATCAGGAGGACCGCTCCTCAGCTTCATCCTCAACTTCATGATGACGAAAATGACAGGTTCCTGCTGGATGCAGACAATAGAGATGTTGTTTCTCTATACTTTCAACTTATAACCATTTAGAAGATTTACTCTAATAATTCATGTAGAAAGAGCTTTGATCAATCTTAGAAGATGTACCATGACAACTAACTAAATTTTAAATATCTAATTAAACTATTATTTTTATTTACAGATTATGAAAACAAACCAGCCCCTCAGTCTTTTGAAGACAAGACTATGTTTTATGATTACTATATTCAAGCTCTTAAACGGGCCAATAAACTAAAGAAGTGCATTCGGGATCCAAACTTCACTCCACCTGAAGTAAGTGATGTATATTAAACATTGTCATAAAATGTATGCATGCAAAGATTCGCACATGGCACTTGATGTTAGATATCGCACAGAGAAATCAGCTGGAAACCAGAATTAGATGGTTTTATGTTGGTAAAATTAAAAGATGGTTTTATGTTGGTAAAATTAAAAGATAGTTTTATGTTGGTAAAATTAAAAGATTAAAATGGCTTACGGGTTTGAATCATTTTGGGCTTAGCTGTAAGTTGCTTTTTAAGCAGAAATTATTCCAAACAATGGAATGTTTACTGTTTATTCTTGGTATGGACACAGAAAGCTTGACTGTTTTATAGGCATTTTTCCATCTTGGAAACATTTTGGTGGCCTTAGGATCGCATCTCTGCTTTTTGCGGATGATGTGGTCCTGTTGGCTTCATCGGAAGGTGATCTGCGGCTCTCACTGGAACGGTTCGCAGCCGAGTGTGAAGCGGCCGGGATGAGGCTCAGTGCCTCCAAATCCGAGGCCATGGTCTTGAGCCGGAAAAGGGTAGAGTGCCTTCTCCGGGTCAGGGGGGTCGTCCTGCCTCAAGTGGAGGAGTTTAAGTATCTGGGGATCTTGTTCACGAATGAGGGAAGAGGGGAGCGGGAGATCGACAGGCGGATTGGGGTAGCGTCTACTGTGAAGCGGGCGCTGTACCGGTCCGTCGTGGTGAAGAGAGAGCTGAGCCAAAAAGCGAAGCTCTCGATTTACCGGTCGATCTACGTTCCCACCCTCATCTATGGTCATGAGCTTTGGGTCATGACCGAAAGAACAAGATCACGGGTACAAGCGGCCGAAATGGGTTTCCTCCGCAGGGTGGCTGGGCTCTCCCTTAGAGATAGGGTGAGAAGCTCGGTCATCCGGGAGGGACTCAGAGTAGAGCCGCTGCTCCTCCACGTCGAGAGGAGCCAGTTGAGGTGGCTCGGGCCTCTGGTAAGGATGCCTCCTGAACGCCTCCCTGGTAAGGTGTTCCGGGCACGTCCCACCGGGAGGAGGCCTCGGGGAAGACCCAAGACACACTGGAGGGACTATGTCTCTCGGCTGGCCTGGGAACGCCTTGGGATTCCCCCGGAGGAGCTGGAAGAAGTGGCTGGGGAGAGGGAAGTCTGGGCCTCCCTTCTGAAGCTGCTGCCCCCGCGACCCGACCCCGGATAAGCGGAAGAAAATGGATGGATGGATGGATGGATGGAAACATTTTGTCTGGTAGATGACTTGATAAGACAACAAGCTGAATGCATTTACAGCAGAGTTTTCCATTTCTGTCTGTCATGGAACAAATTGGACTTGGAAATGTTAGCAATCTTCTGGGAAACGTAAATCTAAGATAATGGTCTCTTGGTAAAACACAGAGACTGCAGTTTGTACTCAATGCTAAGAAAGTCTATAATGTTAATCGGTGTAATCATTTTTTAAAACAAATATGTAAAACATTTTTGAATCAACAACTCTCTGTCTGAAGCCACTTAAAGGAACATCATAATTCTGTGAAGTTATCCATAGGTCTAGATATCACAGCCATCACTGAATGCATTAATGCCAGGCATATCATTGTTAACACAACCAGTCAGATTTCCCTACACTGTGGGAGAACAGGCCAACTGTAAAAGGAGGTTTGCAGCAATGTCTGATTTTTCTGATGTGATTGGTGTAAATGCTGGCACCCTTATTGTTATAAATAAGTTGTCCACATAACAATGAAGTTGTCTATATAAATAGAAAGCTTGTGCATTCTATTAATGTGCAAATCATGTGACCCAAATGACAAATTTAGTGGTAGGCTCTTCTGGCTACAATCCTCCTTTATCCTGGCGCAAAGCAGTTTTTACTGAAGAGACTAGGAAGGCGCTAAAGGTGACGACTGGCTTCTTGGTGAGTCCACTAATTTGTGGAATTCCAACTGTTACGGAGAAAGATCTGATGCACTTTTTCACTATAACCTGCAGGGGACAGTGGCTGTAACCCCTCACATGCTAATGCCTAAACAAATTTGTCTGCCCCAGAACACAGAGGCGTTTCAATAATACTCAGCTGTGAGCGCTCAACTGAGGAGCATACCATAGGTCTCCTAAAATGCCAGTGCCATTGTGTGAACTGTACTTCACTGTAGCTAACAAAAATATTTTCAACTCTCCACCTTGCTCACATCACTTTTCTACGGAACCCTCCAGGGGACATGGGGAATTTTTTTTCGTTTGCGTTCCCTCGCAATAATCTACTGATCAGTTCATGCGGCATAATTTAATACTGTAAGCCTTTTTTACAGTGGCCGCCGTACTTTCTGCTTAAATACAAGCTTATGTACGTTTTTTCAATGGACTATTGAGTTAATATCGCGGGGTAATAAGTCATCTGATTGTGTCTATTGTGTTCGTCTGACTGGTTTATAGGGCTGCTTTCTGTGCCGTTCTTAGCCTTAACAGACATAAGTAAATAAATAAATTTTCAATCAGTTTTCTGCACCAAAGAGTTCATAATAATAAACAAGTTTTCACTGAGGCTCTATAAGAGCCATATGAATGAAATAAGTAATTATTGATATGACAGAAGCAGTGGCTTTGACACATGGTGGTGTGTCGATGTGAGCGTGACTGTCATCAAGTATGAATGGGAAGGTTACTGGCTGCTGGCTCTGTGTGCATGAGGAAGTGGGTGATCGGGGTGGTCAATCCTCACAAAGTTTGGAGCATGATAATCAAAATTAAATAAATCGATAATTGTGACAGAACAAAGAAGAGGTTTGGAGTTGACTGATACACGGACAGATGAGATTCCCCGACTTAACCCAGTGCGGCCCTCTACCACCATTAGTTTGCTGTGTTTTATAATAATAAAACGTGTTTATTATTATTAACGCTTTGGTGCAAAAAACTGATTGAAAATCGATTTATTTACTGCATGTTTATGTCTGTTAAGGCTTAGATGGAACGGCACTGAAAGCAACCCTTTAAACCATTCAGACACGAACACAACAGAGACACAATCAGATGACTTATTACCCTGCGATAATAACTCAGAAATAGTCCATGGAAAAACCTTAGAAGCTTGTATTAAAGCACAAAATACGGCGGCCACCGTAAAAAAAGGCTTGCAGTATTAAATTATGTCGCATGAACTGATCAGTAGATTATTGCGAGGAAACGCAAACGTTTTGCGAGGGAACGCATAAGAAAAAAATTCCCCATGTTCCATGGAGGGTTCCGTACTTTTCTACCGCTGTGAAATTGTGTTTTCCCCTATTTTCCTCATGGTTACCATTTTAATTATGAAAGGACATAGATGAGCTGGCTCTTTTAAAGAAACACTGACATTCACGAGGTGCTTCGCACTGACCAATTATGGTCCAGCTCTGATTTATAAAGGAAAATTGCATGCTGGTGTGAATAAACATAGTTATATACACTTGGGATTTTTGGAGTGTTTTCTTTAATCACAGGTTGTTAAAGAACAATCCAAAATTGACTAGTATAAGAAACTTATAAAAGCCAAGAACTGGGAGTAACATTCAAGAACAGACAGTGAAGTTCTAGAAGGTTAAGCATGTCTAAACAAATGAATCATTCTAGGCTATCACACAACAAATTTGTGGCAGCCCAATGCTGCTATTGTTTTTAAGTAAATAAAATAAGAAAATAATAGAAATAGTAAATAAATAAGCTAGCAACACCATCTGTAGTTGAACTAGGAATAAAATAGGCAAGCAATCAAAGGGGCAGCAGTGTGTTTTAAGAATCAGCAAGGTAAAGTTTACAATTACATTTATTTAAACACATTTATAAAAGATGTGGTAGAACAGTGTCTAAATGTTAAAACCAGTAGGTTGAGCAGTCGATAGAACAAAATGATTCCACAATCAAGGGCAGCACGGTCAGTGAAAGGTTTTCATGATAGAAAGAAGCAAAGTCTAATGGGGGTGTGGTGCTGTCGCCGTCTGCACAGCGTTCCTTGACGATCTCAACCTCCAGCGAACCCCGTCACTCGGTCTTCCACCCTCGACACCAGGACAACATTACAACTTCCCACCTTGTACTGTCCTCCGGAGCAGAGTGCTTGGCCCCAGCTGCGCCTCTGTGATTACGGGCCTCACTGGTCTCAGTGTGCATCTTTGCTCCTGTTTTGTCAGTGGGTATCTATGGCCTTGTCGTGGGCAACAGTTCAGGGTTCAAATATGAACAAAAGGAATTAATCAGCAAAGTAACATGGATGTAAACCGAAATCAATCTAAAATAAATAAACCAAAACAGCAAAGATAAATCCAAAACACCACAGCAAAGTTAAATAAATTCAAAGTAACAAACAGAAAATGGGTGAATGTGATCTAGGATACCTTCAAAATACCTGACTGAAAGTAAACAAGGACTGTACTGACCCAGAGCACATCAGAACCTTCTCTAAGATCTTAGCAGCAAATAGGGGATTGGAGATTGGTCTGTAGCTGCCAAGGAGAAAAGAATGTCTTTTTTTTTTTTTCAAAATGGGATGGGTGACAGTATTATGAAATTGGTTTTAGAAAACTGGTTGCAAACTCCCTTTTAAAAAAAAACCCCATACTGGCAAACTTTCTTATTCATTATTTCTTTTTTTGTGTTCCCCTTCAGTTTTTGCAGAAGGCAGAGGAAATGACAGATATTAACTCTGCTAACAACATACAGGACAACTGTACACGCACCAAAAACAACATCACCTGTCATGAGAGTGTGGGTACCACACACGTGTCTGCGGTGGACAAAAATGGAATGTTTGTTGCCGTCACCAGCAGCATCAATGCCGTGTGAGTATCTGACTTGTTCTGCTTCAACAAGGGCATCTACAGACAGTTTTCAAAGAAATCACCAAGACAGACTCACTGATACCTCAGCATAAATAGCAGAGAGAGAGAGAAAGAGAGAGAGAAAAAAAGTTGCGCCTCTGTAAAAGTAGTGATGCAATAGGAAATTAGAAAAAGGATGATTGGTTTATTTTTCTTGACTGGCAATGAGCCATACTAAACACTACAGAAGGGTTGTGGATGATAGAAGAAGACTTAACCTGCAATAAAGTGTTTCAAATTAAATCTAAGTAACCACAGTGGTGGACACCTTCGGTGAGGGATGCTGTCAAGCTGAAGAAGGAGTCCTACCGGGCCTTTTTGGCCTGTGGGACTCCAGAAGCAGCTGATGGGTACCGGCGGGCGAAACGGCATGCGGCTCGGGTTGTCGCTGAGGCAAAAACTCGGGCGTGGGAGGAGTTTGGAGAGGCCATGGAGACAGACTTCCGTACGGCTTCGAGGCGATTCTGGTCCACCATCCGGCGTCTCAGGAGGGGGAAGCAGTGCAGCACCAACACTGTTTATAGTGGGGATGGTGTGCTGCTGACCTCAACTCGGGACGTTGTGGGCCGGTGGGCGGAATACTTCGAAGACCTCCTCAATCCCACCAACATCCCTTCTGTTGAGGAAGCTGAGCATGGGGACTCTGGGTTGGGCTCTCCAATCTCTGGGGTCGAGGTCGGCAAGGTGGTCAAAAAGCTCCTTGGTGGCAGGGCCCCGGGGGTGGATGAGATCCGCCCGGAGTTCCTTAAGGCTCTGGATGTTGCGGGGTTGTGTTGGCTTACGCGACTCTGCAATATTGCATGGACATCGGGGGAAGTTCCCCTGGACTGGCAGACTGGGGTGGTGGTCCCCCTGTTTAAAAAGGGGGACCGGAGGGTGGGCTCCAATTACAGGGGGATCACACTCTTAAGCCTCCCTGGGAAGGTCTATTCAGGGGTCCTGGAGAGGAGGGTCCGTCGGATAGTCGAACCTCGGATTCAGGAAGAGCAGTGTGGTTTTTGTCCTGGTCGTGGAACACTGGACCAGCTCTACACCCTCAGCAGGGTCCTGGAGGGTGCATGGGAGTTCGCCCAACCAGTCTACATGGGTTTTGTGGACTTGGAGAAGGCATTCGACCGTGTCCCTCGGGGGGCCCTGTGGGGGGTACTCCGGGAGTATGGGGTACCGGGCCCTTTGATACGGGCTGTCAGGTCCCTGTATGACCGCTGTCAGAGTTTGGTCCGCATTGCCGGCAGTAAGTCGTACTCGTTTCCGGTGAGAGTTGGACTCCGCCAAGGCTGCCCTTTGTCACCGATTCTGTTCATTACTTTTATGGACAGAATTTCTAGGCACAGCCGAGGTGTTGAGGGGATCCGTTTTGGTGGCCTTGGGATCGCATCTCTGCTTTTTGCGGATGATGTGGTCCTGTTGGCTTCATCGGAACGGGATCTGCAGCTCTCACTGGAGCGGTTCGCAGCCGAGTGTGAAGCGGCCGGGATGAGGCTCAGTGCCTCCAAATCCGAGGCCATGGTCTTGAGCCGGAAAAGGGTAGAGTGCCTTCTCCGGGTCAGGGGGGTCATCCTGCCTCAAGTGGAGGAGTTTAAGTATCTGGGGATCTTGTTCACGAATGAGGGAAGAAGGGAGCGGGAGATCGATAGGCGGATTGGGGCAGCGTCTACTGTGAAGCGGGCGCTGTACTGGTCCGTCGTGGTGAAGAGAGAGCTGAGCCAAAAAGCAAAGCTCTCGATTTACCGGTCGATCTACGTTCCCACCCTCATCTATGGTCATGAGCTTTGGGTCATGACCGAAAGAACAAGATCACGGGTACAAGCGGCCGAAATGGGTTTCCTCTGCAGGGTGGCTGGGCTCTCCCTTAGAGATAGGGTGAGAAGCTCGGTCATCCGGGAGGGACTCAGAGTAGAGCCGCTGCTCCTCCACGTCGAGAGGAGCCAGTTGAGGTGGCTCGGGCATCTGGTAAGGATGCCTCCTGGACGCCTCCGTGGTGAGGTGTTCCGGGCACGTCCCACCGGGAGGAGGCCTCTGGGAAGACCAGGACACGCTGGAGGGATTACGTCTCTCGGCTGGCCTGGGAACGCCTTGGGATTCCCCCGGAGGAGCTGGAAGAAGTGGCTGGGGAGAGGGAAGTCTGGGCCTCCCTTCTGAAGCTGCTGCCCCCGCGACCCGACCCCGGATAAGCGGAAGAAAATGGATGGATGGATGGATGGATGGATGGATGGATGGATGGATGGATGGATGGATGGATGGATGGATGGATGGATGGATGGATGGATGGATGGATGGATGGATGGATGGATGGATGGATGGATGGATGGATGGATGGATGGATGGATGGATGGATGGATGGATGGATGGATGGATAACCACAGTGATGTATTTAATTCTCACTCACACTTTCAGGAAACAGCAGGAAGACTAAACAGAGCAAATTTCAAACTTTTCTCATTGAAAACATGGCTGGGATGAGAATCAGTGCCTCCAAATCTGAGGCCATGGTCTTGAGCCGGAAAAGGGTAGAATGCCTTCTCCGGGTGGGATCTTGTTCACAAATGAGGGAAGAAGGAAGCAGAAGATCGACAGACGGATTGGTGCAGTGTCTGCAGTGAAGTGGGTGCTGTACCGGTCCGTCGTGGTGAAGAGAGAGCTGAGTCAAAAAGCAAAGCTCTCGATTTACTGGTTGATCTCCGTTCCCACCCTCATCTATGGCCATGAGTTTTGGGTCATGACCAAAAGAACGAGATCCCAGATACAAGCGGCCGAAATGAGTTTCCTCTGTAGGGTGGCTGGGCTCTCCCTTAGAGAGAAAAGTGGCCCGGGCATCTGGTCAGGATGCCTCCTGGACGCCTCTTTGGTGAGGTGTTCTGGGCACGTCCCACTGGGAGGAGGCCTCGGGGAAGACCCAGGACACGCTGGAGGGACTATGTCTCTCGGCTGGCCTGGGAACGCCTTGGGATTCCCCCGGAGGAGCTGGAAGAAGTGGCTGGGGAGAGGGAAGTCTGGGCCTCCCTTCTGAAGCTGCTGCCCCCGCGAAAGAAAATGGATGGATGGACTTTCAGCAGATAGCAGGAAGGCTCAATAGAGCAAATTTCAAACTTTTGTCATGGAACGTGTTGAATTTGTAAAGATCGGGGGGCTTTTAAAACTCTCAACGTTAAATGTTTAACGCTTTTTTGAAGAAAGGTTCTGTGAAGTTATAATCAATAATACCTCCCTTATCACAATGATTAAATAAATCCTCAGAGTGGTGGAGGCTAGCCTAATCAGATTTACACCACCTGTTTTAGCTAACCTGAACTATTTGAAACAACTCAAACTAACAATGCTGTCAGTGGGGTAAAATGCTTTGTTAGTTGATATTGACGGTCTGCAGATTCATAACAGACTGCTAAGTGTGGAGCTGGTGTTTTGTTCACCAGCTCCACACTGTCACCAGCTCCACACTGACAGTGACAGTGTGGAGCTGATAGGAAAGCTCAACTTTCCTTTCAGTTGTTTCTAATTAAACATGAAAACATTGATGTTTCTATGTTTCACATAGAAACATCAATGTTCCTATGTGAAGTTATGTTGAGCCCACTGACTGCATCGATTGCATTTTGGGTCACTTGTGTAGCAGCATCAAAGTTGGTATGTCCTCGTGCTTTCCAGATTTTTTACTTGTTTATAATATTACTCGGGCAGAATTAGGATCAGCAAATCACAGTAGTTGATACAGTAGTTGATACAGTCATCTGCCATTTCAATTGCATATTTATTTTTGCAATAAACTGACAGTGATATGACTATTTCCTACTTTAGGTAAGTGGATTATTATTAATTACAACTTACCAGAACCTTACATTAAGAATCCAAACTAACCCTATAAGGTTAGCATCCACTTTCTCTGGGATGCTAACCTGGGAGGCTGCAGTTTTAGTATTGCTAGCCATGCTAATCCCAAGATATGATACTAAAGTGATATGATACTAAAGTGAGTGAAACATCTTTTGACAGATTTGGCTCCAAAGTCTACTCTCCAAACACAGGAATCCTCCTCAACAACCATCTGTGGGACTTTTGTGGGAGGGTCAATAAAAGCATTGAGGAAATCTCTCCAGGTAATCACATTAATATGATGTCTTTTTATCACATTTAGTTAAGCTAAATTGATAATAATCCCAATAAGGTTTTTTTTGTTTTTGCAACAACTTCCAACCCTGGGTCTTTATAACTTTATAAATGGTAAAGTGAACTTTCTGACCCATGTGACAATGTCATATTAACTTTTTTTATTATGTAGTATCAGGACTTTAATCAATTTCCAGTGTTTTGGGATGGTTTCTACCCATGTTTTGCTTCTGTTACCTACTCAGGTTTAATGGTTTGTTTCATATGTGGCAGACATGATTTACATGATATTGATACATGATATGATGCTGCATTTAGCTGAAAGCCTTTCAGTATCAGATTACATACTCAGAGGTACTAGCTCAACTTTCCTTTCAGTTGTTTCTAATTAAACATGAAAACAGAGCTATTCGCTTAGCTAAATCCAGAAGGCAACTTTTTTTTGGCCAGACATCACCTCATTTCTTGAAGGTGATGGAGATGGAAAAATCCATTTGTGTTGATTTTGACATTTGAGTATTAAGTTCTTTTCAGCTCTGTGGTTCACCCTGCTGGCTCATTTGTTTTTTGTTTTCTAAGCTTTCATAAAGAGATGTTTTTAAAACGAAGGTGAGTTAGGCCGCTGAATGGCTTTGTCATTTTAATTTTCACAAAGCTTTAGAAGATTCTCTTGTACAAACAGATAACTCAAAGGTTCATTTAAACATTTAAACAAACTCCTCCTTAGCAGTATGACAATTGTTTCCTTGGTGAGAAGACCTTTAGCGCTGTCTCAGAAAAGTCTGCTCACACATAAAATCCTTTCACTGAGGAAAGAAAATGGAGAACGGTTGGTTCTGAGTCACTCTGAAGAAAACAGTCATCCTCATTTTCTTATATCCACTTAGAGGAACTATGTGGGAAAATCTGCATCCCTGAAGAGGAGTAGTAAATCTGTACCCAAGATTTGTGCAGAGAGAAATGGAGGAAACAGAGGGAGGATTGGACCAGTGACAGTCACTGGGTTCTGACAATCTGAAAGAGGAAAGAAAATAAAACAAAACAAAACAAAACAAGAGAAGAGTCTGGAAATACATTTGACACATAAAGTGTAGACCTAAATTTGCATAAAAATAAAATAGATTTTGATGAAACATCAAGATTAACTCCTAGTTGTTTTCTATTTGTCTCACTTTTATTAACTTCTGCTTTGTTGAAAGCGTTTCCAATCATTCCTCTTGTTCTCCTGACAGTAATCGCTCTGAACTGCAGTTGTCTATGTTGTCACTCATTGCTTTTGTTGTGTTTCCAGGGGAGCGGCCCCCCTCCTCTATGGCCCCTGTTGTGCTGAAGTCTAATTCTAAACCTGAGTCAAAGATGCTGGCGATTGGTGGGAGTGGTGGGAGCATGATTACGACAGGGATAGCCTCTGTACGTTTCCATGGCGATCACACTATGAGCATTTAGGATTAGCTACCACTCATAGATGTTCCTTATTGTTATGATAGCTAGTGCTGTCATCATGATTATCTGTACTGTAATCTATATTCCCATCAGTGCGTTTTCTTTCTCTTTCAGGCTCTCATCAACGATCTTTGGTTTAGGAAGAGCCTCAAGGAGGCGATTGATACTCGTGTTGTCTATGTTGACTGTGACAACAAAGTGAATTTAGAACCCAGCTTTGACAATGTAATGTATTTGTGACTCTTTCAGGATCAGACAGCAAACTGCATAGCTTTAAACTCATCCCATTTTTCCTTCTTTCTCCCTAGAATGTAATTAAAGAACTTGAGGAACGTGGACATGAACTAGGAAACAGATTCTACAATGTGGTTAACGCTGTGGAGAAAAAAGACGGCTGCATCAGTGCTGTGTCTGACGACAGGAAGCTGGGTGAAGCAGATGGTTATTGACAAAACCAGTTAGTAAAGCTGGTTATGGAGGATGTCCTGAAAATTGGTGAGATCTTCCTGCAGCTGAAGGTGTCTGTTGTTCTTAAACATCATTGAACAACACGCGGTGAAATGGTTTTAGTTTGCTGGATGTTTTCTGTAACATGGCTTCCTGTTACTGGAATGAGCCGACCGACTGTACCCAGATGTTATCAAGGAAAAAAAAAAGTTTTTTGTGTAGAAATAAGTCTTAAATATTTTTGCCCTTTCATTAATGGTTTTTGAATAAGGTGAAGAAAATATATTAATCATCCACATAATTTCCACTTCATATTTTTTTACCTGTAAAAGGGGTTTATGAATAAAACTTGAGTTTTGGACCCCATATGGAGCAGTTGGTCCTTACATAATATTTATTGGAAAAACCGGCCTTACAAGGTGAGAAATGCTAAAATACACACACAGTTTGTCTGTTCTCCCTGTGCATGATAGGTCTTCTATGCACTGGCCACCGGTGTTAGTGTGGAATTACTCATCAGTTGAAAAGGATGTAGTACTGTATTCTAAAGAGAGTTAAGGAGAACAAGAAGCCACTACTTCAACATTTTACTCTCTTTACACCAACAAGCTTTAACAACGAACATGTGGAGAGTGATAAGCTTTCTCAAAAATAAAGAGAACAATTAAGTTAATCTGGGAGCAAATGCTTTATTGGAATTGTGTTGTAAAATGAGTTTTCCACTACATATCGGAGGCTTTTTCTACAGTATGGGGTCTTAGACTAAACTCTGAATTTGTAATTCTGGACGTCCAGCAGTGGAGAAGTTTCCTCAGTGAAGCTCCTTCAGCTTAAAGGTCTACAGCTCTGCTTAAACAGTAGCACTGAGGAAATTGATATTTCACCAGTAACACAGAAATAAACCAATCCTGCAAAGGAAAGGTCAAATAACACAAACCTGGTGATTTCTTTGGGTGGGCTGTGTTGCCTTGTCACGCGATATTTGGACCTCAGGAAGAGTGTGTGACAGTCACACTGTGCCCTGACCTTATAGGAGCCACCTGTTGCAAATGCCACATTACCATGTCTGGCAGCATGAACAAAAGGAGGTTGCCAGGAGAGGATCACGGTCTGGGCCTCACGCAGAGATCGCCGTGCCTTTGCCTGGCGAACGGCTGCAAGCTGAGGCGTTTCCTCGACAGCACAAACATGTACAGCTTCCTGGCTACCGGTCTGAAACACAAAGCCGGCTCCTTTAACAGGCTAATCTGGAGAAATCAGTCAGCTGCTTGTTATGCTTTTGTCTGCGACCCAGCTGGTAAAAACAGATCAGTAAATAATTTTAACCTCACCAGAAAAAAACTCACAAAAAGACTTCACTTTTGGGTTTGGACAGGTTCTTTTATTGGCAGTCATTGAATGGCATGAGACATATACACAGACCACAGCTAGGAAAAGGTTTAACACTTACTGACACATGAACATAAACTGCAGAGCGTTGCAAAATCATTCATATACCTTGAACCTTTTCGCACAATGTTACAACCACAAATTTTAATGCATCTTACAGGAGCATTAAAGTAATAAATGGAAGGAAAATTAGACATTTTTTATATTATAAAATGAAAATCTGACAAATGTGATGTGTGTTTGTATGTAGCTGCCGGTTCTCAATGAGCGATGAAGGGAATGTAGCAAACATGTTGAGAATGGACAAAAAATGGATGTAGATGGTCTTGAACACCTCCCTTTCACTGTGAAACATGGCAGTGGCAGTATCATGATGTGGGAATTGTTTTCTTCTGCAGGAAAAGTGAAAAGAAGGACTTGAAACTGGTGGCAGTGGCTCATCTCTCTGCAGCACTACGTAGGTAGTCAGAGCTACAATCGAATGGTTCAGATCAAAGAATTTTCATGTGAAGTGGCTCAGTGAAAGTCCAGATCTAAATCTAATTCAGAGTCAGTGGGAAAAGTTTAAAATTGATGCTCATGGTCACTCTTCTTCCAGTCTGACTGAGCTTGCGCTATTTTGTAGAGAAAAACAGGTAGACGATAAAAGCTGGTGGAGACTTGCACAAACTCTTCTTGCACATCACATCTTCATAAATATGTTCTTGCCACGTTTCTGTTGTTCTGACTCACAAACTGAAACAAAATCTAATATAGTTTGTGAATTTAAAGTGACAATATGTGAAAAAGGACAAGGAGTATAAACACTTTTGCAAGGCGCTGCACGAACCAAGAGGAAACAAGAGTTTAGTCTGGGAGGATTTAATATCCCACATAAATATCCTCTGCTGGATAACATAAAGCAACTCTCTGTTTTATTGCATTATCCCATAAAACATCATCCGTTCAGTCCAACAGCAGGACTTCTTTGGGCTAAATTTTATTGTTCTTTGTCATTACGTACAATTAAATATGACTGCTGAATCAGACGAGAGACAAAACAACAGCATTTAGACATTTAACGGACACAAAATACACAAATAACACATATTGAACATTTATTATATATCTGGTGAGCTTGTTTTGATCCTGCTAACAATCATCAGCTGCGTAGCTCGTACTGTCTGAATGTGGGATACTTTCAGCTTCTGCCTTGTAAATACTCAGGTACGAACTATGTGCACAGAGTATATACGCTATGGAGGAAGTGTAACGTCGAAACGACAGGGCCTTAAAGTGCGTCGCAGTGTTCTGGTCAGCCTAGGTGATCATATAATGCTACTGCAGAAAGACTGGAGCTGATAGATAACAGTCAAGAAAGTGCCTCACAACACAGGGCCACTGATATACGGCGACGTTAAGTGGAAAAGGACGACACCTGTGGAGACGGACGGCAGTAGGAGGAGCGGCTTGGCCCCCCTTGCTCTGACTCAGAAGCCTTTTAGGCTTCAGGAGCCATAAAAGTGTCAAAATACTGTGGCTATGACCCTAAAGAGTGCAGTGATGTCAGCTTTAATGCGAGTAAAAAAACAACCGTAGACACCTCTCCATTGTCGAGTCCTACCCTGTTGTCTTCTGAGACCACTTTGTCCGCTAAGGTGCACAAAGAAAAATAAAAATAACCCGTCGAAACACAACAGCTGTTTTGTCTTCTGTTCTCGTTTCCATCTGCACATGGGTATTCACGGGTGGACACTGGGAAAGGACGGGGAGAAAAAAAAAAAAACGTAAAAAGTCGACCAAGCAGTTTTGCCAGCGCCACGTGACGGGTCGCTGGCTGTTTAGTCTGTTGAACTTGTTCATAGCTTTTGTTGAGAGATTAACAGAGAACACAGAATGTGGAGCTAGGCCTTGTCGGACAGAGAGAGTCTCAGTCCTGGTAGAGAACCCACAGTGGGCCGACGTTTTCCAGACCTCACTCCAGGTGACCCCCACTCTCTCCATCGGGATGCGGCCCCTTCGTCCAACCAACTGATTTAAGTCTCCTGGGGATTGGCTCTCGACAGAGACCGAGATGGAGCGATAGACGTGGATAAAAGGA
Organism: Poecilia reticulata; assembly: GCF_904066995.2. NCBI lineage: Eukaryota > Metazoa > Chordata > Actinopteri > Cyprinodontiformes > Poeciliidae > Poecilia > Poecilia reticulata. The sequence goes on from NC_088838.1 coordinate 9,091,268, forward strand.
CAGAGAGAGAGACAGAGAGAGAGAGAACTGGCACCTTGACTCCTCCAGCCACCCTCCAATGAAACCGCACCTTTTACCCAAGAGCGCCATCCACCAACACAGTAAGTCTGCCGTCCAGGCCGTTGGTTTCTTCGTCGCCGTCTTACGTGGGTTAACTCAGAGATGGTAAAGATTAGCTTTAGTAGCTGTGTTGGGACAATTAGTTCGCAATGTGGGCACCGGGCTCCCTCATCGCCTGTAAAGGGTGACGTTGTCTCGTGGTGTGAGGGCAAGAGGGTGAAAGAAGTAACAGAGTGCTGCGGGACGTCATTTCAACCGTAGCCGAAAGCTCTCTGGATGGGAAGCGGCCCATCACCTCTCACAGTAGTGAAGGGTAAAATGTTTAGAGAGCTGTTTCTCCCCCAAGCCCCACGACTCCAGCTCAAACCTATCCCCCATGTCTTCCTCCTCTTCTTCGACCTCCTCCTCCTCCTCGTAGTGGCTGGGCTCCTCGATGGAGGTCTCCAGGCGGTAGGAGTACGGCTGGCCCTCTGTGTACTCGTAGATGGTGGGCAGGCTGCTCTTCAGGCTGCAGCGGCGGCGCAGCGCCACCAGCAGCGGCTGGGGCATGGTGAAAATGTCCACGTTGTTGCCCAGGTCGATCCAGGCCAGGCTGGAGAACATCTTGGGGTCCTTGAGCAGTTCGGTGAGGTCTTTTATGATGGACAGCGTGAGGCGGTTGCCGTTGAGAGCCAGGGTGCTGAGTTTGGGCAGCAGGGCGAGGAGAGGCAGCAGCAGCCTCAGGTTGTCGTCCGTGAGCTCGGTGAAGCTGATGTCCACGGCCACCACGCTGTCCCTGTTGCTCTGGAGGTAGAAAGCCACCTGTCGGACATCGCGGGTGGACAGGGGGATTCCAGATAGGTCCACGCTGTCGCTGGACAGCTTCTTCTGTAGAGTCGTCTTGAGACTGTAGAGAAGGAAACAAAAGGGACCCTTAAAATCTTTGAACTTGCAGAGCGAACACGAACCAATCAAAATAGGTTTGGAAATAGAAAGGAAAGGGATGTTTAGCTTTTATTTAAAAAGTTGTGATTTTATTGCATATTGTGTTTATTAGTAGTGCTATTTTTACTTTAGAGAAAAGAAATAATGAAGAAAACCAAAGATGTGATCGTTCTTAATGGATGAGCAGATCTGTGAGGGACTGTATGCATTAGTGAGCTAGTATTTATAGTTATAATTTTTAGTATGTTGGCTTAATGTGTCAGGAAATTTATAAAATCTGGAATTTGCAAGGTTGTTTATGAACATGTACAGAGGAAAACATGTATTTTTATAGCATCTTCATTTATGAATTGTACATATTTTAATGTATAGTTTTTGAATTTGGAGGCAGCCAGGCTGTCTACATGAATATAAAGGTGCACAAACATGTGTATTATTAATGTCTTCTGATTCATAAATTTTATGTATTTTAATACATAGAAATGCCAAACCACTGAAGTTGCGAATTACTTGTAGCTATATACTCTTGGCATATACTCACAGATTTGTTCTCTTCTATGTCTTATCTAATAAATGAAATGAAACAATAATGGAGGTTTTGGCGACACCAGTTCTTAGTGAAATCTGGTAAAGGGTAAAGCAAAGTTACACTGACTTTGTTTGTTTAACAAAATAGTAATAATTTTGCTGAAGTTTAGGGAGCATTATTGTAATTTGAAGACAACTTCTGACAAATGACTGACTCACACTTCTAAGATCTTTTCCAAAACACTGCATTAGTGGATTAGGGATGGTAGAGACGTATGGTCGAGCCTTGAAGAAATTTCTATAGAGCTGTGTGGAAAGCCGCATTTACTGGCTGTTATATTCCAAGTGCCATGAACTCATGATTTGCATGCCTGTTATAAATCTGGCCTGGTGGATGGAGTCTTAATACGGTAAAAGGTCACAGTGAGCGTTGGGAGCATCATAATGACCGATGGGAAATGTTGAATTATCTAAACTGATATCAACATCGACACAATATTACCACAATTACATGACTTTCTAGACTTTGTGACCCTGATATGCCATTCTATTAATCTCTAAAAATGGAGAATATGGATGTAGAGTAAAGATGCAATGATCCGATATTAATATCTGTATCGGTCCAGATATTCAATAAAAATCTAAACAGGGTATCAGTGACTATGTGCCAGATCCATAAGGGCAGATCTATTCAGTCTAATTCTATGTTTTTTGCTGTCAGTTTCTTTACTATTTATTTTACATTGGCTGTTCAACTCCTAATTGACCTGACTGAATAAATCAGAGCTGTGTTGTTTTTACAACATGTTTGACCAAGCGTGTGAAGCTATTGTTGTAGCCAAGTGTGCTGTACTGGTGCATAGCTATCAAATACATTTTTCATTCAGTAAAGTTAAGTCTGTGTTTTAAAGAAAGAAACATTTTAAGTCAACTCAGCACTGTTTCTCAGTATTGGATCGGTATCGACTCATTCTAAATCTCAGATATTGGTATCAGAAGTGAAAAAAAATGGATTGTGGATCAATGAGGCAGCGACTGAATCAGGAAGCACAAATATTTCTCCACTCACTCACTTATTCAGACCTGGAAAACACTCAAATACATTTCAGCCTGGAAAGGAACCCTGGGTGAAGCTGTTTTACTTCTACCTTGGTGATTTTAAGAAAAACATCTTCATCTGTCACCTGAGAAGTATGTTGCGCTGCTGCTTCCTTCGCTGCAGGCTGAGGATTTCCAGCAGTGGTGTAACACAATAGTTATTGATTAACATTACAGATGAAATCATATCCATTATTCATAACTGCACCCGGCTCAGCCCTTTGTTCTCCATCAGCTTCATTTTGCCGGAGCCCGTCTCGGCCCGCAGCGGACGATGCGGCGTGTCGAACTCAAGCTCTTCCTGAAGTGGGCTGTGATTCTGGTGCAGTGTCAGAGTGAATTAGAGCATCCTCCGATGCCTGGTGACTTACAGTTTCATCCCTCAGCGGTACCTGTCACTTCTGATGCTTTGAAGTGGGGTTTTTTTCCCCGTCATACTGAAAATAGTCACGCCCTCAGCAGCTCTTGCTGTGCGGCATAAGGAGCAGGTATGGGTTTACTAAGATGGAGGAAAACCTGGATGTAGAGCCAAGGTGAGAGGGATCCCAACAGCTGTCCATGGTGACATATTAGTCAGGTTGGCCATATCTTTTATTAGAGTCTTGATTTGGCCCTTGTTACCTTTTATGTGACAGAGGTGTAAAACCCTAATAGCCGTGGAGACGGGTTTCTCCTCAGGTGTTAATAGCTTGGATCACACAGCTCTCAGATTGATTCCTCTTTCTGCACCCAGGAAGCAAAGAAATGGTTTTCTGAGGCGATCTGTCCAGAAACTTCCATCACCTGCTTTCATAGATTCATTTGACACCAGAGAACCAGGGCGACACTACCGCTGGTTACCAGGATCTGTCATGTGTTGCATACTTTTCAGCTTTATTTTGGTTTGTTTTTGGCATTTTTACTAAAGATGATTATACCAGAAATCAGGCAAATCCTAGCTAACCCTAATACCAGACAGGATGTTTGTTTTTAAGTTATCTTTAAACCTTGTGAACTTTGAGGGCAAGTTTAGAGAGATCCAGAGCAAAGTGCACAAACAAAACAACTAAACCTACAAGGTATCAGCACTGAGATAACGTTCATAATTAAAATCCAACACTATAGTCTAGTAACAGATGTCTGATAAAACGATTAAAATAAATGTACATTTTAAAAGGTTTTTCTTTGCGAACAGACTGCGAGCCTCCGGTGGGTCATCAGTCTCCATAAGTTTGAATTCTCTATGAAATTGCTGCAATGAATTATTAAAATATTAATTTTCAAATTGTTTCTGGAAGCAAAGTCAGTATAACTTTATGTGAAAAAGAATTTCAATAAGATCGAATTTCCCAAGAGTTTATTTTCTTTCCCTTCGGCTCAAAAAGCTTATTAGGATTCCAAATAATAGAAATGTGAGAGTGAATGTACCCTATTGCTATGTTACAAATGATTAATAACCCATGAAGTCTTTCATATTTTGTCACATTACAAAGACAGACCTCAGCCTGACCTAAGTTTACAGGTCAGGCTGAGAGATTATTACTGAGATTATTAATGAGTGATTAAGAGGCCCATAGTAACTCTGGAGGAGCTGCAGAGATCCACAGCTCAGAATCTGTCAACACGAAAACTGTTCGCACAACAAATCTATCCTTCAAGGAAGAATGGCAAGAAGAAAACCAAAAATCTGAATTGCCTGCATGAAAACTGCAATGTGTGGTGAAAAACCAACACTTTTTACTACAACATCTGCACTGACGCGGAAACAGACAACTGGAAGACTGCGAAGTGGAAAAATGTGAGGAAACCATCTTGTTATGCTCTCATTTTAATTTCACAGTAAACACAAACACTCAGTGACGTCTTCAACACATGACCTGGGGAAACTCATTAATTAAGCTCAGCTGAATACAGCAAGGGCTTCGGAAGAGAGAGAGAAAAATGCTTCATAACATATCTGTTATTGTTGCAAAGAATAATTCTAGAAAGACAGTTAGTGTCTTATATGAACCGAATAATAAATATTTATCAACGTACCAAGAAAAGCATGTCACATCTTTTATTTTTGTTGGAGAAACACTAAACTGCTTTAGCATCTTGCTGTCACCATCAGCTGTGCCAGCCTGGTGACGTTCCTCTCTGTATGCAGAGGACAGGCAAACGGCTCGGCTCTTTGTGGCGCCTCTGGATGGTTCATCATCCCGCCATCGTCCAGCAGTAGCTCTGAACATTAGTCGCTCCAAATGCTCAGAATGAACAGAATCCTGTTAATCTATCTAATTAGTTTGTTTGAGTTTGGATTTCCTGTTTTTCCTTTTCTCGATTAGTCAAATAGCTTGATGAGAGCAAAGACCCAGAGCTGAAGCCAAGTCGCTCTGATTCACTTCTTCAGATATTAAAGATGGCAGCTCTAATATTAACAGAGCTTCCAGTGAGACACCAACACAGAATAGAGGATGTTGTGTTTTAACAAATCATAGTTATGAAATTATGTCAGCCTTTCTGTACAAAACAGCCCAGGTTTGTCTGAGTCATCCTCACACATGGATTTGATCTGAACTATTGTTGTTCCATCTGGACGTTTTGGATCGTTTTCCCCTCTGAAAGGTGAAACTCCAGATCAGTCTCAACTCTTTTAGGCTAAGAGTTTTTTTCTCTCTCAGCGTCTAATTAGCTCCATCCATCTTCTAATAAGATCTCTGACTATTTAGTCCCTGCTAAAGAAAAGCATCCCCACGGCATGATGCTGCCATCACCGTGCTTCACAGTGTTGATGATGTGTTCAGAGTAATGTAAGGCTGAAACGATTAATCATGTTTTTATCCGTGATGAATCTAATTTAATAATCGATCAATTGTTAACTGGAGTTCACAGATAAAGAAAGGCCATTTGCTAAAAGAACAACCCAATCAGATCAGAAATTAAATCAAAACTGTACAAATATATATAGCAATGAAGATTAAAAAACACTTCTATACAGAACAAACATACACTAAAAATGTTATGTTGTATTTTAAGCAATAACATATTCATTTTCTTATTCAAAAAGAAATTTAAATAATCAAACAGAAGAATCGATCACCTCGAAAAGTGTGAGAGTGATGTGCAGTGTTAGTTTTACACCCCATGATGTTTTCCATGGACACCAGTGAGTTTAATTTAGCCAAAATCTGACCAGAAAGCAGCTGGAGACCCATTTGTTCAGATTGGCTTTTAATCAGTTTTATTTTGTTTTATGCCACATGTATGTTGTTTTATCTCTCCTTCAGTTTTACCTTCTCTGATTTTATATTTCGTACAGAAATCTGTCGTTTCTGACTTGCAAAAAGTGCTACATAAATAAAGTTTACTTACTTCTTTTGAACTGGTAAACTACATGGCTTTTGTCGACTTCACATTTTATCACACAGCATACAGTCATGAACTTTGCGGTTGCTGTGTGACGGACCGAATACGTGTTTCCTCTCAGTAATAACGAACACGGATGTGCAACCCTCACTCAGGGGGGAGTTGGGGACAAAGCGAACAGCAGGCTGGCCTCGTCTCGTCTCTTCAGCTCTGACAGATTTTTGTTCTCGAATGCAGCAGCAGGTGAAGCTGTCAGACCTCCACCCCAGCATCCTCTCTATTAGTATTCTGTTTTAGGGTGGATTTCAGTGTTAATGATTCATGTTGCTGCTGCTGCTGCTGCTGCTGTCTCCGCCAGCATCAGCCCATGCCCCTGCAGATTTATGAAGCTCCCGATATGACTAAGTGGAAAAAAAAAGCTGTCAGCCGAAGAATAGTTGCCATCTAATGTATTTACAGTCTCAAAGACGCTGTGGGTGTCAGATTAATCTTTGATCCTTTTCATTTTTTTCAGGATGAATTAAAACTTCGGCGAGTGCAACAAAACACGGCTCACGCAGATCGACAGCTAGCTCTATGATCCTGTTGATGCTCAACTGACTCATAATGAACCTGTCGGATATCACAAAGCTCACATTGTCTTCGTTTTCTTTCTTATGATATGAACGCCTACTTTTAGTGTCTGCAAAAGCATCTACAAAAGAATTCTGAAGGCTTTTGTTCCAAATGGGATTGGGAATCTTATTTTCAGAAAGCTAATTCCGCATTAAGCAGCTCGCTCTGTGACAAAAATCTACATTTTGTGGAATAACTTAGGTTTGTGTGAACAGAAGGGGACAGATTCGAAGAGATATCAGCGGCGGCTGAGGGCACCGAGCGCCACTCTCTGTTGTGCAGATCTGCAGATTAGTTACAGACTGGATGTCTGGACACGAGGGCTTACCAGGCCTGGGATTTTCGCCTGGACATGCTCTGCCTCAGCCACTTTGAGTGCGGTGTCAGGTGGTAGATCAGCTGCCTGCAAATCTTATCAGAAGACTTTATGGTGTCCGCATCCTGCGAAAAGGAGAGTGAGAAATTAAAAAACAAAACAAAAAAAAAGGGGAGAAGGTTGAAGCAGTGAGAGGAGAAACAATCGTTGGAGCTATCGATGCAAAACTTCAATTCATTTCCAAAAACGCGTCGCGCGTTATCTTCCACATGAAAAAGAAGGGGGACAAAATAAGGTCCAGCGTTATCCTCGACGCCTTGAGCGAGTGCACAACAAAACCCAATTTAGCCGCCTCGTTGGAGCAGGAAAATCTAATCACATGCAGGGGAGAGAAACACAGGAAGCGCGGCGAGGAGGAGAAATTAAACACAGCTGCGGGTGAAAGCTGCAGAATTTAGGTTAAGATCAGAGCAAGAGACACTGGAGGCCACATCTATAGGCACACCTGGGGAGAAAGATGAGAAACAAACTGTGAAATAGATTCATCTTTTATTGCAGAAGCATAATCTCATGCTGCAAAACTTTGAACAATACAACCTTTAATTTCAGTGCAATTATCGAGTCAGGAAAAAGAAAAAAAACATTCCGTGTTGAGGAACCAATTTTAAAATGTCTGGCCCAATAATTGGTAGCTTTAAAATAAATTTAACAAAAACGTCTTTTATTTATGTCTTACGCTTTGATGTTGATAATTTTTTTAGGAATTGTGAATAAAAAAACACTCCATAAAAAACACTCGACTTTTTGTTTCTGTTGGATTAACTGCCTGACATATTGGGGTCACCTTGTCTCCATGACAACCATTAGACTCTATTTACAAGCCAACTGGTTGTTTTGGAGTGATGTCAGAAACGAGCCTTTCCTGTCCAACCATCAGAAAGGAAAACATGTGGTCATCTGCTTGAGACTTAATCAGCTCAGATGAGACAAAGGCTCAGATGGGAACACACACTGGGTGGGTTTGGTGTGAGACGAGTGGAAACTGTTAGGTATGGTGGAGGATCTGTGGTGCTGTGGGCCTGTTTGTTAGAGTGCATTACTATTACACAAGTGCATCTGATTTTAATCCATTGAAGAGTTCTTATTTTAAAACATAACCTCTTTAACCTAATTCAATAGAGATGGTCTATTTATCTACGTTCATGCAGAGAACAATACAGAAACGGTTCGTCAGACATAAAATGCGCCACTAGTTTTGTTTAAAACTAACTCCTTGTCAGGATTTTTTTTTTATTTTAAATAAGAGCAGATGTGAGGGAGTGGCATCTACTGTGGACTCACTGGAGTTTGGATGTTATGAAAAATAAAATCCAGGTTATGAATAATGACGTAGGATTGTGTTTTAAGGTTGCAGTATGAAACTTTTATACAAAATACATTATAAAACATATTTTTATTAGGATTGACTATGTTGTGACAGCATAATATGAATCGGCCAATCTATGAAAAGATTAGCCGGTTCTCGCTGTGCTACTATTGCCATCTGAAGAAATGCACTGCTGCCTAACACAAACATCCAATCAGAGCCAGGAGGCGGGTCTTAGCGCTTAATCAATCAACCTCGTGAATATGCCGCTAAACGTATTTAGCGGCATATTGAGAAACGACTCACTGTTAAAGAAAACCATGTGGATGCTAACTAGTCTTAGCATCCATGACAGGCTTTGCTGACAGGGAGAAGCTGTGTTGGGCATGATTGACAGCGCTAAGACCCGCCTTTGAACTCTTATTGGTTGTTTCTAAACTGCACTGGGAGTTTAGTGCAGTTTAAACTGCACTATGCACTAGTATGAGACAGTATATGTCTCATACTATACTGTCACAACACAATGGCATTTCCAAAAACTATGTAGAATTTTTTTTCTATATAGGTCACATACACTGAATCGGTGGAAATTAGCACCAGACCTACAGCCTGGTACAGTGCATCTTTCCTTTTAATGTATGTTACTCATTGTCCCTGTTTTAAATAAATTAAATCTTAAATCGTGAGCAACCTTCGTCCATGGCTGCCCCAGACATCAGACCAAATATGGACCACTTATTGCTCTCTAGACTAGCTTGATCTAGAGAGACTGTTCAAAGTTACTCCTCTGTCTCTAATCCAACCCTGTAAAATATTAAAGCAGATGACTAAGCGCTGTCCTACTGTTAAAATAAGTTTGTACAAACACAGCCAGCAGGGATATTTTTCATCGCTGAGTAAATGCACTCAAATTAAAATGCTGCATTTTTCAAATTGATTAACTGTGAGTTTCATTTTCTTTCCTTGCGGCTTGATGCTTTCAACTTTTCCTGTGTTCATGGATCGCTCTATTTTTGGGTTTGGAAAAAAACACATACACATCAAAGAGAGTAACCCGTGGTGCACAGCGAGCAGAAATGCAACATCCGTCTGCAGGAAAGAAAAAAAACAGCCTCAGATTGGATTGTTTCTCCAGCCGTAGAACCGATCATTAATAAAAGTAAATGTCTCATGTCGCGGCGCACACGGGGCATACTGACCTTCTTGGGACACTGCATCTCTCGAGCCAAGCTGAGCAGCAGTTCGTGTGAGATGGGGTCCACCAGATTGAGGAAGGCGGCATTTTTGTACAAGATGTCGTTGAGCGAGGTGCCCTCCAAACCCAGGTCCTAGCGAAGCAGGCGAGACAAGAGAAATGAGGAACAACACAGCCACAGCGAAAACGCGACCGGACCAAAGCAGGTCATGACTAACACTCTCAACGCTTGGCCTGGGTACAGGGTGAAAGGAGCGGGACGGAAATAGGCGGCTTCAGGGTCGGGAAGGGGAGAGAAAAAAAGGAGTGCTTTCCTTTAAATATTCATTAAAAGAGACAAAGAGTTTTTCATCTACAGTGGACAGTGAGATCTGCGGCGGCGTGTCAGCGGGAATGTTACCCAAATACAGCGCTAAAAATACCACTAGATAGGGCGTTTATCGCATCGTTTATTATTTATTGTGATAAGCTTCTTATCAGGATAAGATTTTGATTTATCGTTGTCACAATAAAATCACAGTAATGATGTTTTAAAACCCCTAAAACTGTCTGTATTGTCAGGATTTTTACAGTTTTTCTCCACTGCTTGCTTAATAAAAGTATATCAATGAAATCACACTTCTTTATGTGAGTGCTGACTAAGGCTGGACAATAAATCAATAACAATATATATTGAGACAGACACATGATCAATATCAATAGATAATACGTCAGATAGAATTTCCAGTAAGTTTACTGAATATCCAGAAGCGCTCTGCATTCTGGGAGATGTAGGCAGAGGAGATTATTTAGCTGCTCAGTCTCTCATAGCGAGCTAAACAAGGTGAAAGCCATCAACTTTTTGCTCTTTGGTTACCTAGCAACAATCTGTTGCTAATGTGAGCAGCAGCAGTTTCAGGTTTCACCATTGTGCCTCATAACTTCTTAAAAACACAAAATGGTGTGGAGTGAAAAGTTTGGCGTTATCTCAGATATTTAAAACAAAAAAATGGATCAATAATTATTGATATCGACCAATATGAAACGCTGATATGGCAATACATTTTTCAGCCAGTGTGGTACAGCAGTGCTGGTGTTCTAAAGAACCGTAATGTTTTTTAAGAGAAATATTTGCTCTTGTAGGAATATAAGTGAGTCATAGACTTACAGTTACCTAATAAAGAACTAATAAAGAAGTAATAAGCAGTTCTTATTGCCACTTTTATGGTACCACAAAATGCTGTGATAAAACTTTAAGTCCATGTCGCCCACCCCTAATCAGAATGTAAAGCTCACTCATAACTCGCACTAACTCATAATAATTTGAGTATTTCAATAACGAATTTGAACAATTCTTTTTCCAGGTTGGATTTTTTTAAAAACCAATAATGCAACCACCATAAATCTGACTTTATATCCGACCAAATCCTCCTCTTTCACGGTTTTATCAACATGTCCACGTCATTGTGCTGCTTTAATGAGAGAATAAAGCCTTCGAGATCATCCATGCAGCACGCACATACGTGCACAAAAGCATCTGCATAGATTTTCTGCCCAGCGCATTTGGCGTGGATTATAACAGACAGTCTGAGTGGGCGGCTGGCAAGCTCCCCTTTTTTAACAAGGGCAACAGTAAACACAGACTGAATCCAAAGCGGAGGAGAAGAAGAAGCTGCTGCCCGTCTGAGAAGGAAGGTATAAAAATATTACCCCCCCCCCACCCCCCTCCTCCATCTGTCCGTGTTTAGACACGATCAATTGTCATTTGCAAAGCGTGACATGACGGAACAAATCCTTTTCGCATCTGCAGGCAACACTCAAATCTCTGTTTCCTTCCTGGAGCAGAGCGAACACTTCTGAGAGCAAAATCTGTCATAAATCCACTGAAAAGCATCATAATGTAGAGATAAATAATAAAAAAAGGAAAAGATTATTAAGAGAGAACGAGGCTGCATGTGTGTCCCATATGTCGCATGGAGCCCAGCCAGTTTCTCTTCTTCTTGTCTTAATTAAGGAGGTGCCATTTTTTTTCCCTCCCCTGTATGGAGACTTCAGAGTAATTAACACAGTACTGAGCGGCTAAAACGCAGACCCAAACAAATGAGATCCCCATGGAGATGCTGCTAGATCTGGATGCACCTACTTACATTTTAATGCAACATGTCATAGCAGGTGAGAAAAGCCTTTAAAAACAAACGTCTAATTAAGATCTTCTCTGTGTTACTGGATGCTGCCTATTCCATGTCACAAGTGAAATGGCTGGAATATGCAGCAGCAACTAACATCAAATGTAAAAAGAATTATTCATAAAAAGAGTGGGGTTGTTTATAAATTACGTGTATTTTACAGGTTTGCATTAAGTGAAAAGGCTGCTTGTTTTCTTTCAAAATAAAAGAGTGTGCTGTGGATTTGAAGCCTGAAAAGCCAGAAAATCAAATGTCAAGAAGAATATCTGAGAATATTAGTGAACAAAGAGAATCACAAAGACCAAGAAACACAGCAGACAGTGCATGGGGGAAGCTGTGGAGATGTTTAGAGGCAGCATTATTTCATAGAACAACGTCCTTAACTTTGGAGATTTCACAGGAGGTGGAAATCAGAAAGCAGAGAGAGAACAGCACAACGGGAAAGTAAAAAACAAGTAATATAGACGTAAAATTGTGTTATGAAGACTTTCTGGCATATATTATGATAAATGTTGTGATACATCAGCTCTAGAGCAACAACATGTGCTGCTCTAAAAATGACCCTATCGTCAAATAGACTACTTCAGTACACCAATTACACTAAGTGGTGCACTTGTATCTTTAAATAATAAATAATAACTGAATTCAATCATGTGTTTCAAATATATTGACAATTAAAGATGATGGTAAAAAAGACAAAGTTCAAACAGCAAAAATACCAAAAAGTAGTGTCAGATTTTGGGGGTTGCAAACACCATTAGCTCAGTGTTATCACTCTTACGGTTTATATTTTTATAATTTTCTGCCAATGATCGTAAACGATAACATAAATGCCTACTTATACTTCAAAACCTGCCACCTGAGCAGACAGGCTGGTGTAGGAGAGCATTAATCAGAGACGCAAAGGCCCATGGTAACTTTGGAGGAGCTGCAGTGACCCACTGGCTGCATCATGCTGTGGGGATGCTTTTTGCAACAATTTTGGGGGAAAAAAATGTTTCTAAATGCGCAAAGCAGGGAGAGCCATGCAACACAAGACCTACAGCTTACACAAATCCACACCACACTTTTCAGACTTGTATTTGCAAAAACCTCTTTCCACTCACCGATTAAGTGCTAATCTCTCAAATAAAATACACTTATGTTTGTATTTGAAACGTCACAAAATGTGGAAAAAGTCCAAGAGGCATAAAGGCAAAAGTACTTTGTAAAAAAAAAAAGACTCACACACAGAACAAAGAAAAAGTCTATGCTGCAGAGGCAAGGACAGCACTTAATGTTTTGTTTTTGTAATATTACTTCTGTGACCTTATTCCTTGTAGTAAAGAGTAAATATAACCTTTAAAGAAGCATTTGTTTTTCTGTTGAGGTAAACAAAGCCACGGGCAGGGTTTAAATTGTCGCAGTGGAGGGAGATAGCCATTAAATGTGGGGAAGCGATAAAGAGGGCATGTAGCTGTAATGGCAGCATTAGAACAGCCCGAGGAGAGACACGAGTCTGTCTATAGAGGAGGAAACAAAGGCGCGGACGCACAGGGGTCGGCGTGCGCTTGGAAATATCCAGAGCCCATCAGCCAGGGAGAGAAAATAAAATTAGAGGAAACGCAACGACACACACACACAAACACGGCGCACGGCTTGACCGACTATCCTTTCGAATCTCGTGTCAACGCGCTGCACATCTTACCGCGCTGAGTCACGAGAAACGGTGTGTCACAGGTACGCTGCTGGAAGAGCGGCCTACTTTACATGCAAACTAAACAGAGAGGCGTGAGGGGGGGGGGGGGGGCAGAGTGACGGTCAATGCCACACAAAAAAAGAAGCCAGGGTGGAGGTGAGTTAGGGTCAAAGGTCAAAGGGATCAGGAATTGAAGCCCAGCTCGGATGACAGCCTCATATGTACTTCAAACAAAATATAAAACATGGTTTAATAGCTTTTACAACAGAAAAAAAAGATGACATATTCCCACTGCATATTGATTGTGATACTACTTTAAGTTCTCATATTTTTTTACGCAACAGAGACATGTGGCAAAATATCGACTAAACACCAGTTAAATTTAGTCTTGGATGCACAGAAGGTCTTAGTTTTTTGCCATTCTACTGTTTATGGTGTAACACTAGGAGTAAATAAAGCTGGCCTAATTGGTTGGCTGTTTCCTCTGGTAACTAGCCTGCAGTCTGCTGCTTTACCAACATGTAGTTTGAGAACATTTGTGTTAAAACAGCATTATCACAACTAGATGGGTGAATGGCTTCCATATCATGACTGTCAATATTTATCCTCACTGGGAACGTTTCCAAACAGCCAAATACATGTTTCATCCAGCCGACCAGCAGCAAGGAAAATACAGGAAATGACGACTAAAAATAGTTTAATCTAAAGCAAGACAAGGAAAAAGAAAACAACAAATGAACAAAACTACAAATCCAGGAAAAACCAAAACCACCCAAGACCCTGGCAAAAGTAGATCCCACATTACTAACGCAACCAAATCTGGCACCACATTTTCATTGGATTGTTATCTGAATTATTGACCCAGATTTCCTGATACCTGAAACCGATCTTATCCACGGATCTTATCTGCCTCCATACAGCTCTGAACATCAGTCCCCGTCCTCTTTTGCTCTAAAGAGCACTGACTGACAGACCCGCCCATCAGGTCCCCTGGTTGACAATAGTCGCCCCAAAGTTACCAACTTATCAACTCCGTCACTTTATTACAGACCAAAGGTTAGCACTGGTCAAAACTGTACCGCAATCGGCATGTCGTGCTTTTTAAAAATGGGTGATGGGACAGAAAACTGCAATCGGTGAGCTCCTTGATCGGACTCTTTAAGAGTAGTGGAAACTTTTAAAAACTTTTACTTATATTTTAAATTAGGACATTAATTAATTAATGCATCTGTAATTTTTTTGTTGTCTTCCATAGTTAAATGTCCTTCATCTACTCCCACTCTCTAACATGAGTGCAGCCTAATAATAATCAATCAGACCAAATCCGTGCCCCTCCAACTGCCCACCCCTTTAAAAAGTTTCTGGAAGCGGCCCTGGCATGCACGAGCCTAAAAGTGTTTAAACATGCTAACATCAGCCCCTCAGCTGTTGCTCCTTAAAGAGAAAAGGACGCGTGGTGGTGAGGGCACCTGACCTCTCCGTCCCCTCCTTTACCTTCCTCAGCAGCTTGAGCACGTCGGTCGCCTGCTCGATCCTGCGCTCGCGCAGCAGCTTCTGGATCTCCTTGATCCACGCCACCCTCCTCATGTAGGGGCTGTGGTTGGCCCTGCGCAGCATCCCGGGCAGCTTGTCCGACTTCAGCATCAGAGCAAACAGAAAGTCCCCGCCGCCGCCGCGGCCGCCCCCGTCACCCTCCCCGGCGCCGTCCTGCAGCCTGCGCCGCTTTTTGGAAAAATTCTCGTTGTCAAGGCTGCTCTGTCTGCTCAGTCTGGAACCCATGGTGAGCCGCGCGAGGTCGTTGTGCGCGCGCAGACGGCGTCTTTCTTTTTTCGAGGAAGGGATGCAGCTGCGACAGTGTTACCAGAAGGACAAACACATGACACCGACGCTCCTCGTTGTGTTCCGGGTAAACAGCGCCGAGCCGTCTGGAGCTGCGTGGAGGAGGCCGGCTGGCAGCTGCTGCTTGTCCGGGGCAGAGCTTCGACAAACAAAATAAATACAGAGCGGCGTTTTACGCATCCGGCCCAGAGATGCTCGCTGGGCTACGTGCGGTACGTGTGATGCCTGGGATGATGAGGAGCTACGACTGCTTCATCCTCCGCTGTTTAGGTTCGTGTAACGTGGGGCGTCTGACCAATCACAGCGTCTGCAGCCCGCTGAGCGTCTCTTTAAACCCCCTCGGTGCTTCACGGCAGAATACCATTGTTGGACTTGTCAACATTCAGTTTGTTAACGCGAGAAACACAACAGTCAGTAACGAGCAAAAGTTGTACTTGATTTTAAGATTTAAAACTGTTTTCTTAAATGTTGGAAGCAGAATCTGGGGAAAAAGAGATTTTAAAAACGTAACGAAAGATACAAAACAACAAAAAAAGTAAAACGATGACATTCAACAATTAAAAAACATTTTTGAAGAAATTTTGATGGTATATATATATATATATATATATATATATATATATATATATATATATATATATATATATCTGAAGAAAAACAAAAATGCAATTTTAAACATTTTGTTTCAAATCTTCATTTTCAGTTTCAAAATAATTTTTCTGTTTCGATTTTTTTCTTCTTTTGAACAAACTTCATGGCCCCAATTTATCTTCTTATGAATGCTATTATTGCTGCATGGTGCATACATCACTTTGGGCTTTTAAACTGATCACAGGACTGGCCTTTGCATTAACTGGTTTATTAAAAACAATTTTATTTTTTAAAAACGTCTGAGCTTTATTTAAAAATAATTAACAATCATTTTATGCTAGTTTTAGTTGTATTAGAACTGTATTCTTCTTTGCATTAATTCAACCTGGGAACTATGTTTGCTTTTATTTTGAAAAGCATTTGTAAACTTTATTTTGAAAAAAATGTTTGTTGATGCTAATTGAGCGCAATTGAACTGACACTTGTAACATAATAATTCCTATATTCATGTTCTTTTTATAGAACAACAGCAGCTTTTGTTTAAGACCTTTGGAATTTTTTATTGTTTTTTTTTTTTAGCTACAATATCTTTAAAACAGGAGGACTCTTATTTTGAAGAAAATCTGTGAGCTTTGAAAGCTTTAAGTTTTAACTTCTCCTGTCAGGGACACACCTGGCACATTTCTGGTCATCGCTGTGTTTCCTGATTTATTTATTTATTTATTTATTTATTTATTTATTTATTTATTTATTTATTTATTTATGGCAGCAGGTTAAAGAGGGATAACACATTAGCTCATCACTTTCTGTCAAAGTAAACTTATAAAAATACTGGGGCTTTTATTTTGAAGAATTTCTGCGCGCCTTATTCCTGTTCGCTTAGAACTGTTAAGGCTACATTTCCAACAATTTAGCCCATAAAATACTGAAGGTTATATTTTGAAGAGTTCCCCTGAATCTTATTTGGTAATGATTTATCTCCATCAGGCAATAAAAACCTGCTCTTTTCTGTTTTGTACTTAACCTTTATTTCACCAGAAAAATCCCACTGAGATTAAAAATCTCTTTTTGTGAGAGAATCCTGCCCAAGACTGGCAGCGGGACACTGAGGTTATTGAACACTCACAGCAGAAAGCAGGAAACATTAACGCCGTCATTAATAAATCCATTCATAGATTCCTCAGATGACTCCTTCTCAAAATTAGTCAGAACAGCCTTAAAAACATTCAGTGACAACAGCATCTTTAGGTTCACGTCTTTCTGCAACTGGTTCCAAGAAGATGGATTTATTTCTACGTTCATTTCGGACGTTACAGCCAAAAGTGAGAATATCCTCTGGTTGACTTACTACAAACATCTTGTCTCTTTTTTTTTTGGTTTTGAGGTGTGGTTGCTACGGTGATTCCAATTTTTTTTTTCAGACGCAGGTTTAAAATCACACAAAATACAAAGACCTACACCAACAGCTGCTGCTAACCGTAGATGGTTTTGAGAAAAGTTTGAAACCATTGACTGGCAGAAAAATCTGGTGCTTATCTATTATGTGTGTGTTTTTTTTATAGTACTATTGATTTTTATTAAAATACGATGCAAATACATTTCCAATTCCAGGTCAAATAACACTACAGTCTATGGGTGGAGTTCTCTCACCAGGGTAGGCTTTTCTCACCTTTCAGTTCTGTTAGGCACCAACATCGCAACTTGTTCAGACTTTTTCAATTTTCAGTTCAGATGAATAACAGGCATGACACCTGTGTGTGGCCGCTGAGCTTCCCCCTCGATGGTGTCACTGATCCAGCCTTCAAAAGGGCTAAAAGTACATCTTATTACCAGCTGTTGAAACAAGCTCTGCGCTCTCCCACCGGCCATTAGATAAGTAGAAATTTCTCTTTTGGGCAGTCCAGCTGTCACTTTGCTTTTATACAAGCTGTCAGATCCAATTTGCTTCTGTCAGTGCTCTTTCTTTGAGGAACTTCCATGGCCCAGTTTTTCACAGTCACTCTCTGGATCACTATCTGTTACCATGGGCCCACACTGAGAGGGGGGAGGAGGGGAGGATCGGTGCCCCAGGGGGGGCTTCAAACTACAAAGTAGACGGCTATCAGTAATTTCTCCAGCCTCTCCAGCCTGGTTCTATTTGTAGCTCCAATCCTTGTGGCTTAAAGCACTTTGATCCTGATTTGACCTTATTCTCTTCTATGATTCAAGCTTACCATTTTTGGTGTGGGATATACACGATCTGCTCTCCAACACCTGTTTCTCCTCCCTAAATATCCCCCGTTGCTCACTTTCCTCAAAGCTGTATTTCTACAATGACTTCCTTTCTACAATGCTACTAATTAGCACCAACAGATCTACAATTCTGCAATATTTATCAGACATTTCTGTCCTTTTTCTTCATGTACTATCATTGCTTTTTCTCATGTGTTCAGGTTGTTTTGCTTCTTCAATAAACCAGTCCAGATGTGGATCACCAGGATATGAGTGTTAAAATGATTTTAATCACAACGCAGTCAGTAAAAACTGTATAGTTTTTTCTCGTCTTCCAGTGGGAAAACCCTCTAGTGGCAGAACGAAGTATTACAAAAACAATCGACTTGATAAAGAAGTCTCTTAAAGAAACTCGTTTTCCTTCTGTCTACAGTTAGAGAATTTCTCTCCTTGTGCAAAAATACTTGAATAATTCATATTACAGTGAAATTGTAATATATGTAATGTAAACATAATCTAACTGCTTTAGTTTAAAACGTAAAGACAGCAACATTCTAATGAAATTAATAACAATACATTGATTAATGCACTGATAGTTAGACCGCTTGCAGTTTCTATTTATTGTTGATTGCTAATTTAAGAATGTAGGTAGGCAAACAGCTACATTCACACAATTTAATAAAAAATTAAAAGCAATTTTCAAGAGAGAAATTACACATTTGACCGTCCTGAAGTTTAAAAAGCTGAAATGAGCTGGATATTTTTAGTTGAGCTATATGATGATATTTGCATAACTTCTGTCAGAGTGATGATATTTAAAAAGACCTGAATTTATCTTACAAGCAAACAGAATATGAGACTTCATTCAGCCTGCTGACTGGCAGTGATCAGCAGCTGGTAGGAAAAGGAGAGCGCTGTGTCATTCTGCTCAGTCCAACACTTTCTCTATCATTAAGAACAGGAGCAAGAACATATTAACAATTTTTAAGTAGAGCTTTGTAAACATTTCTAATCTTGAGACTAAGAACCATAATGCGTATTCTCCAACACATTTACACAAAATCAATACCTGACTAACGTTTTTAATCAGACAAGTCCATCTGAAAATGCAAATTGCACAGCATTTTGTCAAAAACAGCTTTGAAGTATGTCACTTGCGTTACATCGGTTGGAGTTGAACATAAATCTTGCATCGCTGCAGAAACGACACACAGTTCTCTCAACAGAGACGAGTTTGTGTGTCCTGGCTAACATGTGGCCCCGTTTCCAGCGGTTCTCCTTTGGCTTCATTATCTAAACCCATTAGGTTGTCGGGTGGAAAACATGAGCATGCGGTAATGACATTTCGAAAGGACAACAGAAGAAATCAGGTTTGTGAAGAGAGCACACAGCTCATGCAGAATAACGGGACAACTGGAGGCAGCAAATCATTCATGCCTCAGTTGCTTATATGGATTTGGATGCTGATTATGAGCATGATGACCTCAATTTGACTCATATGAGTTCTGCACACTCAGCCCGAGCAAACATATTACAGTAAAGCAATATCACAAAGAAAAAAAGACCATATTTCTGTAAGTCACATCTGTGCTACTGGATTTATGTGTAATTTTTTATCCTCTTACAGTCAAAGGTAACAACATCTCTGAGTCTGGAAAGAGTTACAGATTCAGGGACTGGGATTCTAGTAAAACATAGTTTGGAGTTCTTGCCCACAAACGGAGAAAACTTAAAATGTAGGTTGGCCTACCTAAACTATTCCAGGAGCATATCGAAACACCTCAGGGCTCATCTGCCACGGATAAGGCCAGTGGCCATGATTTCATGACTCGCTTGCTGATGACGCATGGCTGACGCTTTTATGACCAATAGCTCATGAATGCGTGGGATAACCAGCAGTAAATCCACCATTGAATGGTTCAGGCAACACAAAATAAAGGTTTTGGGGTGGCCTATTCAAAGTCGGAAGCATGAATCTGATTGAGATGTGGTAGCATGATATTAAACTGGCTGTTCATTCTCAAAAACAAGCCAGTGTTGCTGGACTAAAACAATTTTGCATTCAGGAATGAGCCAAACTTTCTCCACAGCAAGGTGAAAGACTTATTCATTGGTTTTACTCTAATGCCTGATGGGAGTTTTGGCCATGAAGGGCAACCTGTTATTAACTGCAGGAGGCGTTTGCTTTCTCACACAAGACCTGGTTGGTTTGGACAGCTTTTTAAATAAAAATAAATCATAATTTGAAAACTGCATTCAGTGTTTTACTCTGGTTCTCTTTGTCTAATCTTTGGTTTAATGATCTGAAACATTTAAGACAGACAAAAAAAAAAATGGAAGAAAACTGTAACACCTCCTTCACAGCAGTATCTGTACATATGTTGCCATCTATATCCTGACGTGATAATGAGGTTTCAAAACCCAGCCCCTCATCACTGCTGGTACATAAAACACAGCCGAGATAACAACAGAGATCCTGTCATTAACAGCCCAGCAGCTGACCATGAAAACACGTGACATCACCTCCTTCCTCCGCCGCCGCCGAGTCCCAGCTGTTCATGTTGCTGCGGCCAGCTTGTGATTCAATTTTGCTGCTACACGTACAGGAATAGAAGAGCCAAACCCACCCACACACACCCTTTTTTGTTGTTGTACATAAACAAACTGGGGCAAATCATGGCGGGAAAAGAGAGAGAGAGAAAGAGAGAGAGGGAGGGAGAGAGAGGGAGAGAGAGAGAGGGAGCGCATCCTTCCCAGTTAATCCCAAAGAAAACCTACAGCTGTAAGCATCTAGATCTGATAAAAACATGTAGATGTTCAATCATCCAGAGACAATCACGTGCAAGAATAGTTAAGGAAAGCTTCTGTGGCCTGCTGCAGCAGCGCTCAGTAATGTGATTGTCCTCTTTCGTAATAATTCAGCTGTGACTGCTGAATAAACATCGCTGCTTTGAACCGGAGAGACGCAGAACAAGATAGAAGTGATTCGATTTAGAGCCGATCCGCAGCTGGACATTAATGCAGGTCAGCAACAGGGCCGTGCACCGGGACAGCTGACGGAAACAGGGTGTGGTGACAGCATTCACACCCCTCGTATGTTGTTTTACAGTCAAGCCTTAAACTCTATGACTCTTCAGCACATGGTTGTAAAGGGCTGTGAGAATTTTGAGAAAGAGGATACAGGGTTCCCCCCAAACTCTTTACAAATAAAAACTTGAGAAGGGTGGAAAGCATTTTCACTCATCCCCGTTGAATCAGTACTATGTAGCACTATGCTATTGGTTTTCAATTGGATTTAGTTCTGGACTTTGACTGGGCTTTGGCTACATGTCTTGACAAGAGATTCTCTCAACTGGGAGAATTCAGATTTTTGTAAAAAAAATAAATAAATAAAAGAAACACAAACACAAAGACAATATGACATAAAATCCCAGTGAAACACATTGAAGAGTGTGGTTGTAGCATCACAAAGTGCAAACAGCTCAGGTTTTTGCTTTTGTAAGACACAGAGTTAGCTCCTGAACGAACACATGAAGATCACCAATCACAGACTGCAGAGTCAGGACTTTAAATAGATCACTCTCACCTTCACGCTGACAGGCCGTGGCAGACTAATAGCGAAGTGAAATGGAAGGTTGTGGATGATTTGGGGGACAAACCCCAAAAGTTTCACTCTAAAGAAATGAGAGGAAGGCATCCATCATTTGGAAAACTCCCATCATTATCTGAGAAATGATGGATTAAACAGTAACTACCTCTGATTTTTGTGAAGATTTGATTCAGCAGTTTAGCTTTTGGAGCCCATCTTTAATAACAGGGTCGTATCGAGACAGAAGACAATTGCAATAACTGTTATTTTTCTGTATTTTGTTATCCGTAATCTTTCCTCTTGAAGCACCCAGAGGGAACGCAGCACATGTTTAACAAACACAGTATGACAGTGAGCTAACACCTGAAAAACATAGATGACACACCCAGTGGCTTAAGCCAGACATCTTTAACACCTTAGAATTACAGCTGATGCTCATTCAGGCTCTGGTCGGCTCC
The DNA here is from genome assembly GCF_904066995.2 of Poecilia reticulata. Lineage (NCBI taxonomy): Eukaryota > Metazoa > Chordata > Actinopteri > Cyprinodontiformes > Poeciliidae > Poecilia > Poecilia reticulata. Next base: position 9,113,228 of record NC_088838.1, read on the forward strand.
CGTTGTTTCTCTTAGGCTTGATGTTTTTTTTTTCTTTTTACCGGCCTGTGAAACATAACAACATATCAAAGGTGAGCAAACTTAAAAATTATGGGGAAAAAAAAAATCTGTGGGTGAAACTTTACCCACCTGAGCTGCAGGTCTGATGAAGACGGTCTGATGATTTTCTCAAACAGGAAAATGGTCGGGAAGTCCCTGATTGCTGGTGTGGTGGTCCTTCTGGTGGCCACCGTGAGCCTGTTCTTGGGGGTCTTCATGGGCTTAGGGAGGAAAAACGCGCCTCCCCCCTCAGACTACTTCTACTCAAAGGCCGCCGTGGCTGCTGATGCAGGAAAGTGCTCAGAAGTGGGGAGGTAAGAGCAAAGCCCGAGCGCATATGTTGAGCTACGTGTGTGTGTGTGTGTGTGTGCGTGTGTGTGATTCTCATCCGGTAAGTGCATTCTTGTGTTTCCAGGGACATTTTGAAGAGAAATGGCTCAGCTGTGGACGCTTCCATCGCCGCCCTGCTATGTGTCGGCCTTTTGAATGCCCACAGCATGGGCATCGGGGGAGGGCTCTACTTTATAATATATAATGCTTCCACAGGTGAGTGCGCACCGCAGGTCAAGAGGTCACAACTAAAGAAAAAGTAAGAGCGCTTTCCCATCACTCCCCGCTCTCTGCCGAACAGGGATGGTGGAAACAATAGATGCGAGGGAGACAGCGCCCATGAACGCCACTGAAGACATGTTTGGCAACAACACCAAACTCTCTCGCACAGGTAACGACTAGCTGTGTGCTCGCAGAGTGTTTTCCAGCGACAGATTGCATTTTGCTTCTGTCTAATCTCTAACAGCAAGAGACGGATTTAGGGTGGACATATTCTAGTCTTAAAGTTATCCATCCATCCAGCTTCTGAGGAGTACTCTGTTTTCTGTCACATCTCTTGCTCTATTTATAATAGGATCGTTCAAATAAAGCAGCAAAAGGTGTTAAATACAGGCAAGAAACAATGCCTTGTGTGCTTTTACTTTAATCAGCAATGTTTGACAAAGACACGGCTTGTTTTTGCATGACAGGTGGATTATCTGTAGCGATACCAGGAGAGATCCGAGGTTACGAGATGGCACACAAACGGCATGGCAGGCTTCCCTGGAAGGAGCTGTTTGAGCCCAGCATTGCTCTGGCCCGTGACGGTTTCCCCATCGGGAAGGCTCTGGCTCACGCCATCTTTAAGAGCAAAGAATCCATTCAAGGAGACGCCAACATGTGGTGAGGGGAACAGAAAGAGTTGGCTTTGACATTGTCTTAATAAGAAAAAGGAACAACTGCTGCATTGTGCTGTTAACGTGAATGCTGGGTTCATGCTGGGTTCATGCTGTTAGAGAAGGAGTTGATTAGTTTTAAACATTGGTTCAAAACCCCAGTTAGAGAAGATAGTAGAAATTAGCCTCATCATTGTTCACCGACTGCAAATTTGAATTATGCAACAATCTGGTCAGAACCTTTTCCAACAGGAAAAATAAGATGGCCAAATGATTTTGTATAACAATGTACTTGAAAAACTGGAGAGTAAATTTGAACATTTACATTAGCCTTTTAGCTGTTAAATGATTAGCTCAAGTTAGCTGTGTTCCCACTTGCACCAAAGAATTGCTCATAAAGTCAATAGACGCTTAACTATACTGTGCAACATGAATTTTCATACCCAAACTGTTTATCAATAAAAGTAATTATTATGAAGTTGTTGAGTTGAGCTACACAGTGCCACGGTAGTTAGCGATCTCACCTCAAACAGTATAAAGTCCTGCTTTCCATCTCAGGTGAGGTGAACCGTCCAGTGTGAAGTTTACTTGTTCTGTCTCTACAGAGCAGGTTTTCTACCTAAACATTTGTGACTTCTCATTGGGTATCCAGCTTCCTCCCACGGCTCAAAAACATGCATGTTAGGTTAGCTAGACAGGTCACCAGTCCACACTGACTTCATTCAAAGTCTGAATGCTGAAAATCATTAGCTATGATGTTAGCTAACAGTTAGCTAGTTAGAAAATAGTTAGCATTTTGTAGCTTAATCGAACAAATGTAATGTGTGGTGTGAAGCAAAGTCTTCAACCCAACCCACTACCCTTAACAGCATCATTTTCTCATCTTGCCATTACTTAAATAGGTTCAGTGAAGTCGTTTCAAGTTTTGTTTAAAATGGCGGTCAGTAATGATGAGGCTCTTTCTACTCTACAAACCAGGTCACAATGTTTGAACTAATGTGTTTGTTTGGAATGATCCACCATACTGAACCCAGCATTTGAGATAAAGAAATAATAACCCAGCAGGATTTATGGGTAATAATCTGCACACACAGGAGCTTTTTCTCTACTGAGGCTTTGTGAGCTCAGGGTTCCACATTTTCAGTCATGTCTTGCTGTCTTTCATTTTCTGTCTTCAGACACTTGTAACAGCTTTATTTTGTTGCTTTGTCATTTTCACAGTGAGGTGTTCTGTGATTCTGAAAAGAGAATCCTGAAAGAAAATGATATTGTTAAATTCCCAAAGCTGGCTGAGACGTATCAGAGGATAGCGGACGAGGGACCTGATGTATTTTATAACGGGACCATGGCACAAAGCATCGTCGAGGACATCCAGGCGGCAGGTGCTTTGCTCAGTGTGTTTACTTTTAAAGTGAAAGGAAGAGGGAATTAATCAAAACAGACATAGAGGAGCCCCGATGAAGTTGCACAAAGTCTTAAAAATAGACCTTTTATTTGAGTAGAATTAATTACATGTAGGAGGCAGAGTCTCATTTTGTGTTCAGGGCAGCACTTGGTCTTTTCCTATAAGATTTCACAAAGTTGGTGCATCTTTCATTTGATTACAAACATTGTCCGGTGGTCTAACTTCTCTCTTGCATTTTCCTCTGCAAATTTTCTAAAGGTTTCTAGTGTGGAGATTAAGACACCAGCAGAAGATGGCTGATTTAATGTCTGTTGAACCATTTCTTTGTTGATTTGGTCATGTTTAGTGAACTTCCCAATTTTGACTAATTTTCAGCTTAAATGTAGAGCCCACCTTTATTTTTATTATTCAAAACATGTTAGCGTTTCATAGCATTTATGATGCCATGCTCTCCAAGATCTGGGGCTTTTGAAGAGAAACAGATCTCCAAAGTCACAAACCTTCAACCGTTTTCCACATATTCCTCTTTGGTTTCATCCCAAGTCCTTCTTGAGGGGTTTGTTATAAAAAGAAAAAACAATCTTAATGTTTGACCAAAGCACACTGTTCCACTTAAAATCCCAGTGCAGCTTAGACAACTCCACACTCTTAAATTTACAATGAACACTATTTGATTGGCAGTTCTGTAGCATGTCATGGCTGTTGCAAAGATTTGTTGAACCCAACATATTAACTCTGCTGCAATTCTCTAAACAGCAAACTTGACTTCTACCATCTTAATTTATACCCCAAAAGAACAGAAGGCGAAGGTTTGCTAACTCTGTGTCCTCAGGAACTCTGATGAACTTAAATTGTATTTATTTCTAAGAGATGACAAAATGTACTAATATGAGATTTAAAAAATAAATAAATGTACTCAGAAAAAGGGTGGAATTTTCAACATTAGTCAAGCAAACAATTTGCACAACACATACATCAAGAAGTAGAGTAAAAAAAAAAACAACTTGAAGTGCATCCTCAGCGTTTTCATCTGCGTTCCAGGTGGCATCATCACGCTCGATGACTTGCTGGAGTACCAGCCTGTGCTGAACGAGAACCCTCTGAAGCTGAACGTCGGGGAATACACCATCCATGTTCCAGACGCCCCCTCCAGCGGGCCAGTGCTGGCGCTCATTCTCAACATAGTGGATGGTGAGCAGGCCGGCTGAGTGCTCGGGCAGCCATGCGGAAGAAAGGATGTCAGGTTTCCCTAGGTCATCCCGGGAATGTTTCCCCGCCTGCTGTGGAGGCAGAAAACACTTGCGCTTGCCAGATAGAAACACACCCTCACCGCTCCATCTGTTGTAGCAGGGAAGCTGCGTTCCCAACAACAAAGCCTCGAAGCATTAATGTTGCATAAGGGAAAACTAGGACATACCTATAGATTCGCAACCATTGCAAGTTATGAAACAATTTCAGTAAAATGTAAATATTGAATGATATTTATGTAGAACACAAAGCTAGGATGACGCGTTAAAAATTGTGTTTGTTGCTAGGAAATGTTCACAAGTTGATAACTAGACTGATTTCCTACTTATCCCTCAAAATGAAAGTGATTCAATCTGGTTTAGAAAATCTATTCATTTTACTCGTAAACTTAAAATGCTTTTTCCAGTGAGGGAAAAAGTTAGGACACCCCGACCTTCCAGTAACTAGTGTTGACACCTTTGGATGCAACACCTTCAGTGAGACTCTCCTTGTAGCTACCTACCAGTCTTTGACTTTGGAAAGTTTGTCCCACTCTTTACTTTGAGCTGTTTGAGGGGTTTCTTGCATGTTCAGATTTTATGTTACTCTCAAAAACATCAGGGTTTAAACTTTGACTAGACAAAGAGCTGTCAAATCCTTTGTTTTAATCCAATTCTTGGTGGGTTTACCAGTGGGTTTTGGGCGTCGTGTCTCCAAATCAAGACACTTCAAAATTAGTGTTAGGACCTTTTCCTGGAATGTTGGGTTTAGTCTATACCAAACATGTCCTCCGTTCTGGTGTCCAACAATTTTTTCTTTAAACTCATTTGTCCAAGAAAAAAACAACAACAACCAAAGTCCTGGTTCTAGTCTATGTTTTCTCCTGCAAGCTGCAGTCTGAACTTTATGTCTTAATTGGAGAGCAAAAGTTTTCTCTTCACACATCTCCCATAAAACTTATACTTCTAAAGTTTCCACTTTGATCAAACTGGCACCCACTCGCACATGAACGAGTCGTCATCTCTAGATTCTGTAATAACATTTTAGGATTTTTTTAGTCTTCCTTTAGCATCTTGTCTGCTTTTATGGTGAAGTTTTTCCTCTATATGGCCAGGGCTCAAGGATTTCTGACCATTTAACCTCATTTAGAGCAGCAATCTTCTGATCATGTGTACCTGATGTGACATTAGTGTCAGGATTCATCTTTTGGTGTCCTATTTGAACAAATAGGGGTTTGCAAAAGAAGGTTTTCAAATGTCTTTTCTTCAGTTTGTCTGATAATAACTGAATTTGTCAGCATTGTCAAAACTGATCAAACAATTGTTTGTGTCAAAATATGTTAGAAAACATATAGTTTGATAGGATTTTCTATGTATATATTTCATTTTCCCATAATTGCATAACTGTATGTTTCTGTTTTTGCAGGGTACAACTTCACGGACACAAGTGTCTCAACAGCCGAGAAAAAAACTCTGACCTACCATCGCATCGTCGAGGCTTTTCGCTTCGCCTACGCCAAGAGAAGCAGACTGGGCGACCCGCGGTACCTCAACATTACTGACGTAAGCTCGCCCAATTCATGCTTTTCATTCACGCATTTCCAATTTAACTGGAACATCTGCGGCCACAAGTGTTTGAGATCTTCTCATCATCACTTCCGTCTATTTTCCTCTCCAACACTGACTTTTTTTTTCTCAGCTGATAAACAACATGACCTCAGACTACTTTGCTGACGGCATACGGAGTAAAATTACGGATGACACAACCCACCCGGATAACTACTATGAGCCTGAGTATTTTGTTCCAGAAAACCACGGCACAGCTCACCTGTCTGTCATAGCCGAGGACGGGAGTGCCGTCGCTGCCACCAGCACCATTAATCTATAGTGAGAGTCCTAAATGTTCAGCTTTTTAAGACACTTGATTTAGACAGATAAACAAAACCTTTCTAAGAGTTGCTTTTGCTTCGCAGCTTTGGGTCTAAAGTCATGTCTCGGTCCACGGGAATCATTTTCAACGATGAAATGGACGACTTCAGCTCTCCGTACATGACCAATGGATTTGGGATCCCGCCGTCGCCCAACAACTTCATACAGCCAGGTTTTACCAAATCAACCAATCACATTACGACAAACCTCATTGTGTGCATTGTGTGTGACATACCAACAGTGCAGTGGATGATTGTGAGCTAGAAGAGAAAACAATTTTTTCAAGAAAATTCTAACAGTCTGGCTTGAATTTGTGTATGGCCCCCTCTACCATAGCACCCTTAAATCAAATCCAGTGAAAACAAAAGTCGCCTGATCTCAAACGGAGTCCACCTGTGTGAAATGTAATTTCACTGTAAATACAGTGATTCTGTGAAGGCGACAGAGAAAACAATAGAGAGTCAACAGACTCACATAGACTCAGGAACACAGCAGCAGGTCAGGGATGAACTGGTGCAGAATGTGAAAGCACGGTTTGATGATAAAACAATTTCCCAGGCATCTGGAGACATCTAAAAGATGCAGTTTCTTACTTTGAAAACTGCAGTTGGACACCCCGGGTATTTGGACAAAATCCAAATAAAATAGATAAATGCTTGTCATTGCAACATGACCAAAAATGCCAATTTTGCGAGGCACTTCAGAAGAACTTTCTGTTTCTCTGTTGCAGGTAAAAGACCTCTGTCCTCAATGTGCCCAACAATCATCTTTGACAAAGACAACAGAGTGAAGATGGTTGTAGGAGCATCTGGAGGCACAAAAATCACCACGGCTACTGCTCTGGTGAGTACGACTCAGCCGCTCTCGTCTCCTGTAGATTCCCACTCTGCGTCCTGCAAAACTTATGTAACGTGTTGTGGTGGCAACAGGTTATCCTCAACTCCCTTTTCTTCAACTATGACCTAAAGAAAGCAGTGATGGAGCCGCGAGTTCATAATCAGCTCAACCCCAACATGACGGTGGTGGAGCAGGGCTTCGAAAAGGTGAGCCAGGCGTGGATGCAGCGTGCAAAACGACAGGAAAGAAAGGAAAAGTTAGCAGTAATGATACATGGTCAAATGACCTTTTGGTAACTTATATAAGGTAAATCTAAAACTTGCAAAATGTCATAGCGAGTTTGGCAAATCTTGTAAAAAGGCAGAAGCCTAAAATGAACTTTCTCCAAAAGTAAATATAACTTTATTTCTTGCATTTATGCAGCGCAACAACAAGTATCATATATTATATTTAAGCATTTTTAGATGCTAAGACTGGTACTTTAGCTTAAGATCCCCTCTTGAAATTTGAACTCCACTCTACCTCAAGAAAGATTTTGGTTGGATTTGCTCTCAACTCATTGATTTTATTTTGTACTTCTGTTTTTATATTGTTTCGGTTCATCAATTTTTGTTTTCAATAATCCTATGTAACTCATTATTCGGCATCTGTGCAGAGCGTCCTGGAGGGGCTGGAACAGAAGAACCATGTGACCCAAACACTGAGAACTCCAGACTCCGTGGTCCAAGCCGTGGTTCGGCAGGGAGAGCGTCTCTGCGCGGAGTCCGACCCCCGGAAAGGAGGCTATCCAGCCGGATACTGAGCCTGTCCGGTTTCCCTCAGTGATCAGTTTCCACATAAACTCTGACAGAAACAGAAAACTTACGGAAACTGCACCGAGGATTGAAGCTATGTCTACACTAGAGACGCCTCTCCTCCGCTGCCGAAACATGGGAACTGACTCAATCCTACCACCTGATTTTCGGCAAAACTTCTTATATAAATTATTATTTTTTTGTGTTTTAAAGTAAGATGTCGTGGCTAGCATAACTCTAGGATGCTGGTCAGGAAAATAAATTTTAGGGATTTAAGCAGAAGCCAAAGGTTCCAACTGGATCTATTTTCAGCCGGACAATCACTCATGTAACAACGCAGCTATATTTCCAACGAACGCCTGACGAAACCATGTCAACTTTTGGTAAGTTGTCATTGCGGCGTTTTGACCTGTTTTGTAATAATAATAATAAAAAGTAATTATACTGTAACTTATGACACATTGTCTGGAAAAGAGGACTACAGGTAAACTCTGCAGCGCTAGCAGGTCTGATAAGTCCAGCGCGAGGACGTCTCAGGTGGTTCCGCCTTGAACCAAACCGGAAGCTCCACGTGTTGTTTTAACTCGACAGTGAAGCTGTTATTTCTTCATGTTTAATATCGTTAAGAGGTTAAGTGAATGTATAGCATCTTCCGAAATAAGAAAACATTTGCAGATATATTTTTCTAAACATGCATTGTTCCTATGCTATGTTTTGTTGCCATGCTTGTTATTAAAACATTGAGAAACAGAAATATGTATCTCCTGTGAGAACTGAAGGAAAACGGAAACTGCATTTCACACTGAAGGCATCATTATGGGACAGAGAGGTTTGAGACATTAACGTTTCCAAAAAGGTTTACAGGGCCTCCATGAAGTTTCCATACAAAATTTCTATGCTCTTCAGTTTTAATGTTATTATAGACATTTTCCAAATTGGGTTTTATATTTATTTAAACTCCAAGTCAAATAATACAGTGCTGAAGTTGGCTTCCGGTTCATTGTTGTTGTAAAAGGTTATTTCAGGTTTTGGCATAGGGAAAAGCAGCAAAGTTTTATATATATAAAAAAATACCAATCGGGAATTTCAAATCGCAGTTTGAAATCTGTAATATCTTCATTTCACAAAAAAAAAACCTAAGAAAACTTGTAAATTGCAGCTAAATACCCAACTCAGAAACTGGGAATCTGGTTTAAAAGGAAGGAATTAAAGGTCGGGAGGCAAACAAACACAAAAAAAACACAAACAACAGCAACGCAATGTTCGTTGTTTGATTTTTTAATTAGTGTGTTTCTCTATCAGTGAGTTGGGAAGAAAACTCGAGTTGTGGCGAACCGTTAATAGTTATCCAGCAGAAATAATAACAGAAAATATTTTGTTTTTATCAGTTTTTTGAAACTAGAATTAATTTTGTCTTGGAAACCCATTCTTTTTACTAGCATTTTCTAGTTATTCAGACTTAGAAAATACTAAAAATTACCTTCCAGACTGTTCCAACACTGTGTTGGAACAATAGGAGTGGTATTTGCCTTTGCATTTATTATTATTATTATTATTATTATTATTATTATTATTAGAGATGTGCCGATCAGGTTTTTTCCTGCCGATACCGATACCGATCACATTTTTTTTTTTTTTTTTTTAATCATAAACACTACCGGTTACATTATGTGGAAAAAAGAACCATGAATTCACCTTAATTTAGACAAAAAACTTGTTTTTAATAACTTTTTCCAAGAAGAAAACTAAATAAAACAGGCATTCTGCAAATTGTACTGCTATCGGTAATACTATCTTTAACAGACTGATAACATAGGAAGGCTCTGAAGAGGCTAAATAATGCAAAGAACCAAAATAAAACCTCTTAACATTGCCAAAAAAATTCAAGTATAAAACTTAACATTCAAAGGCAAATAAATACAGGTTCCATTACAATAAACAATCCAGAGTTACTGAATGAAAACTTCCTGATAGCATGGCGGCTAGCTGATTACTGCTAGTTCTGATTGGTTGTTTCTGACTGAGCTGAGTAATTTTGCAGAACAGGGAGGAGATCAATTATTTTTTTAGAGATTATCTGTCTCATGTTAGGGCAGCGAAAGTTTTAATATGTATGTAAAAAAATTTTTTTTTAAGTTAGATGGTGCAGCTTTAAGCAGAGTTTTTGGTGTGAGAGTCACTACCACGTGGAGCAGAAGCGGCGCTCCGTCTGTGAAATATTACTACCTGCAGCGCGTTGCAGCGGTTCAACGGTGAGAACAGAACCACATCGCAGCTTGAAGACTTAAATAATTTTGCGGGTTATTTGTTTAGCTTTTCTGACCATCATGCTAATCCTGTGAGTGTGAGTGTAGCTGTGCGCTGCTTTACCTGCTCTCTGATTCTCCATATGTCTTTTTTACTGCAGTGAGTCTCGATGTAGCCAAACTCCGTCAAGTATGGCATTGTTTATATGCCATATTAGATTCGTCGTGTTGATGCATTTTGACGTGCTTCAATTTTCCGCCACAACACGCAAACTTCCCCATTCACTCAGTACGTTGTAGTTCCACATCGATTAGGATTTGTTACTGCGCGTTTGCGCAGTCTGAAGGAAAGAGGAGACCAGATGCACAGGCAGGCTGCGAAATGAGAAGCAGGTGATCGGTTTGTGTGATTGGCAACAAGAGACCGTGATCGGCGATCACCGATCATACACTTTTTCACGGAAATCGGCCGATTATGATCGGTGGCAGATCGATAGGCACACCTCTATTAAATACAGTTTGTGTGCAGTTTAGTGAGATTTAGTTAACAGCCAGTGACTCAAGAACTGCCAGCCATTCAGGACCAGCCAGCCTCTCAGGACGAGCCAACATTTCAGGACCAGCCAGCGACTCAGGACCAGCCAGCCAATCATGACCAGCCAGGTATTCAGGACCAGCCAGCCATTCTGGACCAGCCAACGACTCAGGAACAGCCAGCCATTCAGGTCCAGCCAGCCATTCAGGAACAGCCAGCGCCTCAGGACCAGCCAGCCATTCAGGACGAGCCAGCGACTCAGGAACAGCCAGCCCATTCAGGACCAGCCAGCGACTCAGGACCAGCCAGCAATTCCGGACCAACCAACGACTCAGGAACAGCCAGCCATTCAGGTCCAGCCAGCCATTCAGGAACAGCCAGTGCCTCAGGACCAGCCAGCCATTCAGGAACAGCCAGTGACTCAGGAACAGCCAGCCATTCAGGAACAGCCAGCAACTCAGGACCAGCCAGCGACTCAGGACCAGCCAGCCAATCATGACCAGCCAGGGATTCAGGACCAGCCAGCCATTCAGGAACAGCCAGCGCCTCAGGACCAGCCAGTCATTCAGGAACAGCCAGCCATTCAGGACCAGCCAGCGACTCAGGACCAGCCAATTAATCATGACTAGCCAGCTATTCAGGAACAGCCAGCCATTCAGGAACTGCCAGAGACTCAGGACAGCCAGCTATGCAGGACCAGCCAGCGACTCAGGACGAGCCAGCCATTCAGGAACAGCCAGCGACTCAGGAACAGCCAGCGACTCAGGACCAGCCAGCCATTCAGGAACTGCCAGAGACTCAGGACGAACCTGTGACTCAGGGCCAGCCAATCATGACCAGCCAGCCAGCCAGTCAGGACCAGCCAGCCATTCAGGAACTGCCAGCAATTCAGGACCAGGCAGCGACTCAGGACCAGGCAGCGACTCAGGACGAGCCAGCGACTCAGGAACAGCCAGCCATTCAGGAACAGCGAGCCATTCAGGAACAGCCAACGACTCAGGACCAGCCAGTCATTACGGACCAGCCAGCCATTCAGGAACTGCCAGCAAATCAGGACAAGCCAGTGACTCAGGACCAGCCAGCCATTCCGGACCAGCCAACGACTCAGGAACAGCCAGCCATTCAGGTCCAACCAGCCATTCAGGAACAGCCAGTGCCTCAGGACCAGCCAGCCAGTTCCTGTCCATGCGACTCATGGAAAGGAACATGAGTCGTATGTTCCTGTCCATGCGACTCAGGAACAGCCAGCGACTCACGACCAGCCAGCCATTCAGGACCAGCCAGCCATTCAGGAACTGCCAGAGACTCAGGGCGAACCTGTGACTCAGGGCCAGCCAGCCAATCATGACCAGCCAGCCATTCAGGAACTGCCAGCAATTCAGGACGAGCCAGCGGCTCAGGACCAGCCAGCCAATCATGACCAGCCAGGTATTCAGGACCAGCCAGCCATTCCGGACCAGCCAACGACTCAGGAACAGCCAGCCATTCAGGAACAGCCAGCGCCTCAGGACCAGCCAGCCATTCAGGACCAGCCAGCCATTCAGGACGAGCCAGCCATTCAGGAACAGCCAGCGACTCAGGACCAGCCAGCCATTCAGGAACAGCCAGCGACTCAGGACCAGCCAGCCAATCATGACCAGCCAGCCATTCAGGACCAGCCAGCCATTCAGGAACTGCCAGAGACTCAGGACCAGCCAGCTACTCAGGACCAGCCAGCTACTCAGGACCAGCCAGCGACTCAGGAACAGCCAGCAACTCAGGAACAGCCAGCGACTCAGGACCAGCCAGCCATTCAGGAACTGCCAGAGACTCAGGACGAACCTGTGACTCAGGACCAGCCAGCCAATCATGACCAGCCAGCCAGTCAGGACCAGCCAGCCATTCAGGAACTGCCAGCAATTCAGGACGAGCCAGCGACTCAGGACCAGCCAGCCAATCATGACCAGCCAGCCATTCAGGACCAGCCAACAACTCAGGAACAGCCAGCCATTCAGGTCCAGCCAGCCATTCAGGAACAGCCAGCGCCTCAGGACCAGCCAGCCATTCAGGAACAGCCAGCGACTCAGGAACAGCCAGCGACTCAGGAACAGCCAGCCAATCATGACCAGCCAGCCATTCAGGACCAGCCAGCCATTCAGGAACAGCCAGCCACTCACGAACAGCCAGCGACTCAGGACCAGCCAGCCATTCAGGAACAGCCAGACAATCATGACCAGCCAGCCATTCAGGAACTGCCACAGACTCAGGACCAGCCAGCTACTCAGGACGAGCCAGCGACTCAGCAACAGCTAGCGACTCAGGACCAGCCCGCCATTCAGGACCAGCCAACCATTCAGGAACAGCCAGTGACTCAGGAACAGCCAGCAACTCAGGACCAGCCCGCCATTCAGGACCAGCCAGCCATTCAGGAACTGCCAGAAACTCAGGACGAACCTGTGACTCAGGAACAGCCAGCCATTCAGGAACAGCCAGCGCCTCAGGACCAGCCAGCGACTCAGGAACAGCCAGCGACTCAGGACCAGCCAGGGATTCAGGAACAGCCAGGGATTCAGGAACAGCCAGCGACTCAGGACCAGCCAGCCAATCATGACCAGCCAGGGATTCAGGACCAGCCAGCCATTCAGGACGAGCCAGCGACTCAGGACCAGCCCGCCAATCATGACCAGCCAGGGATTCAGGACCAGCCAGTGACTCAGGAACAGCCATTCAGGAACAGCCAGCGACTCAGGAACAGCCAGCGACTCAGGAACAGCCAGCCAATCATGACCAGCCAGCCATTCAGGACCAGCCAGCCATTCAGGAACAGCCAGCCACTCACGAACAGCCAGCGACTCAGGACCAGCCAGCCATTCAGGAACAGCCAGACAATCATGACCAGCCAGCCATTCAGGAACTGCCACAGACTCAGGACCAGCCAGCTACTCAGGACGAGCCAGCGACTCAGCAACAGCTAGCGACTCAGGACCAGCCCGCCATTCAGGACCAGCCAACCATTCAGGAACAGCCAGTGACTCAGGAACAGCCAGCAACTCAGGACCAGCCCGCCATTCAGGACCAGCCAGCCATTCAGGAACTGCCAGAAACTCAGGACGAACCTGTGACTCAGGAACAGCCAGCCATTCAGGAACAGCCAGCGCCTCAGGACCAGCCAGCGACTCAGGAACAGCCAGCGACTCAGGACCAGCCAGGGATTCAGGAACAGCCAGGGATTCAGGAACAGCCAGCGACTCAGGACCAGCCAGCCAATCATGACCAGCCAGGGATTCAGGACCAGCCAGCCATTCAGGACGAGCCAGCGACTCAGGACCAGCCCGCCAATCATGACCAGCCAGGGATTCAGGACCAGCCAGTGACTCAGGAACAGCCATTCAGGACCAGCCAGTGACTCAGGAACAGCCATTCAGGACCATCCAGCAACTCAAGAAAAAACCAGTAAGATCAAGACAGCAGTTTTCCAGACTAACCAGAGGAATTATACGAGCCACGGTGGGACCCAGTACCTCAGTGTTCCCGACTGGTACATAGGCTTTAAAGTGGTACATACCCAGTTACCTAGTTTTCTCAGTGCTGAACCTCGTCCCCGGTTGCCCTCCTCTCCTTGTTCTCTTTATCTTTGACTTAAGCAGAGCATTTTTCTGCCACAAAACCATGTTCTGCCTGTTTAATGTCTCGAGATCTTCACAAAATAAGTAATTCAAGCTCCTGAGAACGTTCAGTTATGAAGATGTTCCTGCTCTCCACATTTCTCATCCATGATTCTCTGTGCCGTCTTCAAATCTACCAGAATCTCCTGGAGTTTTCTTCTGAGAGGTTGTTGAGCGGTTTCTAAAAGACGTCCCTCATTTCTTGTATTTTCGTATTCGCGCTACATGTCATCAAGTTCTGCACGAACCGACACGTACTCCGCACGGAGTTCTCTGTTTCGACTTGCTGCCATATCATATTTTGCTTGCAGGTTTGTTTCCCAGCAAGCATTTTCCCTCGACTTGGAGCGCTCGAGCTTACATCGAAGACATTCCACAATATGTTTTAATTCGCGATTTTCCTTCTCCAGTCTGTCCATGCTGTCATCAACAAATGTTTCTTTAAAAATGCTGGCAAGCTCACCCATCACATCTTTGTCTCTACCTTCAGACATTTTTTCCCGTTGGTTGCTCTAAAGTCCAAGGTATTTGGGATGTGAAATTGATTTTTGGTCTTCTGACATGTAGATCAAATGAGTTGCTCTGGGGAACTTGGTATTAAAGGGTGATGTATCACAGTCATCAGTGATGTCATAGTGCATGAGTGACATCACTGGCTCATCAAAGCCATTAAAAGACTGTTGTGTGTGGGTGTGTGTAGGTGTGTATTCTGTATTTGATGCATTGTGGAAACCATTTTCCTGGCACATACTACATTGTGGGAACTCACTGCTCCCAAAGAAGAAATGCTGTTTTGGGATTAGGGGTAAGGGTTAGGTCCAAGGTGTGAATCAAGTTTTGGTTGGGGTTAGGCTGTAGAAATGAATGGAAGTCAATGGAGACAAAGACAGCGAAACAAACGTATGTGTGTGTGTGTACCAGGTTTTCATATCCTTATGGGAACCTATTTCTGTCTATAATGTGGGATTATGGGGATCATTGCACCTTGTGGGGACATTTTCTTGGTCCCCAAGAGGGAAATTGTTGTTTTTGGGTTAGTGGTTAGGTCTGTGATGGTTAGGTATGTAATGGTTAGGGATAGGATTATGATTATGATTCAAGGGTTAGGCTGTAGTTAATGGAAGTCAATGCGAAGTCCCCACAAGTGATGAAAACACGACTGTGTGTGTGTGTGCATGTGTGTATCCTGTTGTGAAAGTTGTAGAGATGTTTAAAGCATCTGGAAACACTGTAATTTGACCAAAACAACTGACTACACATGGGTATGAATACGTTAGGAAGATGCTGTATGTCTGTAATTCACATATTAAATACTAGAGATGTGCCGATCAGGTTTTTTTCCTGCCGATTCCGATCACATAATTTTTTTATCATAAGCACTAGGTTACATTATATGGAAAAAGGAACCATAAATTCACATAGACAAAAACCTTTTAATTACTTTTTCCAAGAAAAAAACAAAACAGGCATTGTGCAAATTGTAGTGCTATTGATATTATCTTTAACAGGCTGAAAACATATGGAGGCTCTGAAGAGGCTAAATAAAACCTCTCAACATTGCCAAAAAATTCAAGTATAAAACTTTACATTCAAAGGCAAATACAGGATCCATTACAGTAAACAATCCTGAGTTACTGAATGAAAACATCCTGATAGCATGGCGGCTAGCTGATTACTGCTAGTTCTGATTGACTGTTTCAGACTGAGCGGAGTAATTATGCAGAACAAACAATCTTACAGATCAATTATTTTTTTCAGAGATTATCTGTCTCATGTTTAGGACAGTGAAAGTTTTAATACGTATGTAAAATGTATGTTTTAAGTTAGATACTGTAGCTTTAAGCAGAGGTTTGGTGTGAGAGTCACTACCAGGTGGAGTGGAAGCGGCGCTCCGTCTGTGAAATATTACTACCTGTAGCGCATAGCAGCGGTTCAACAGCAAGAGCAGAACCAGCGTCTTACATCGCACCTCGAAGGCTAATTTTGCGGGTTATTTGTTTAGCTTTCTGACCGTCATGCTAATCCGGGTGAGTGTTTGTAGCTCTGCGCTGCTTTACCTGCTATCTGATCCTCCATATGTCTTTTTTACTGCAGTGAGCCTCGATGTAGCCAAACTCCGTCAAGTATGGCATTGTTTATATGCCATATTAGATTTGTCGTGTTGATGCATTTTGACGTGCTTCACCCCGAGGTAATTTTCACAGACATCGCTTAGGATTTGTTTCTGCGCGTTTGCGCAGTGTGAAGGAAAGAGACCAGCTGCACAGGCAGGTTGAGATGCAGGTGATTGGTTTGTGTGATCGGCAACAAGAGACTGTGATCGGCGATCACCGATCATACACTTTTTCACGGAAATCAGTCAATTATCGGTGGCCGATCGATCAGCACACCTCTAATTATTATAGTAATTTGCAATTGTGTTTTGCATGTTATGATTTTAGGAGCCATAGGAAGCCTGCAGATAAAGCCTTGAATCATAAATTTGAGGTGCTTTCTTTTTTTAGAAAGTAAATTTTTTTACACATTCTCAGGTAAATTGCTTAGTTATAAAGTGGAAGGCTCGTTTCTATAAATCTTTTTGACAAACGCCCCGAGTAAAAAAAAACAAAGCAAAAACAATTTCTGCAAACTAAATGAGAGGTGACGTAATTTCCCCGTCAGTGAACACACACTCCTTTCCCTCCTGTACACCTGAAGCACCGGCAGTGAAATTCATGTTAAAACATGTAAATCCAGGCACTATAAGGACACATGCCCGGAGCAACCTCGTTATCCAGCGTTTCCACTGTTAAAGGCAGCTCTGTCCTATATCTCCCTGGGATTTGCATGCTAAACGAAGCTCATTCTGCAGCAATGTTATACAATTCAACTGTTTATCCATAGGAAGAGAAGCGAAGTCAACATATTTGAGACAATTCAAGAGAATGAATCAGAGCGTTGAAGATGTAGATTAAGAAACTTCAGCTGAAACATCCATAACAAAACAGTCAAACTAAAGATTAATACAGATCCGAGCTGCAGCAGCACATCATGGCTTCCTCCTTCAACTTTATCGGTATTCTGGAGACAAAAATAAATCAGCTAGGCCCCTGAAACACATTCGCCCTGCACCCCTCGTTCATCAAAACATGGAGGAGGATTCAGAGTCCCGATGAACTTCAAACACCTTCTTCCTCCAGGTAGCAACCCGACCAGCTGCACGATTCATCACTCAAACCTGAACCATGCCACACAAATCAAGACACAATGTACAGACTTATGCTTACTTCTCTTTATTCATGACTCCTGTCACTGTTTAGTTGACATGTAACTAACATTTTGTGCTGCAAGTTCCTCGACGACCACCTATTCAAATTGAAAAGATTAAGAAATGAGATGTTCACTCCAAACACAAAATCTTACACAATATTTTTGGTTTAGTTTCAGACGGTAATATCTTCGTACACCTGGAAAAAGACAAAGCTAACTAGTAAAGATTTGGCAAGATGTAGGAGCTTGTTTTAAGTCAATAAATCCTTATTAATAAAAACATACTCGTTTAACTTGTATTATTTTGCTTATGTGGATAAAATGTCATGTTAAGTGAAATCTGCCAGTTAAAATAGTACTTTTTTTTTCTTTTACCAATATTTAGGGATTACCGACTTAAAACAAGTTGCTCTTTCTAAAAGTTACTTGTAATTTAGTTCTCAGTTCAAGTGAACTAATATATTTATACTAGAAACTAGACTAAAAATACTTGGTGAGACTAGTCTTTCTGCTGTGTTTTAGTGCTGAGACAAATCAGGACAGGGCTTCACCCCCACCTAGTGGTGAGCCGTGGTACTGTATGTGCCGTGTTGTGAGGTAATGCAACCAGTCTGATGATGCTGTGAGGGGAGCGCTCTGTCAGAGCTGCATGAAGACCGACGGGGCTGGGGACTGCAGCTCCTGGTCCAGCAGCCTGAAGTTCATGGCGCTTTTGTTGCTCTGTGCCGTCTGTCCCAGCGAGCGGTGGAGCTGCGCCTGGAGGTAGTGGACGTCCCGAAGGCGCTCCTTACAGTTCAGCCTGGTGAAATAAGACTCGGCCTCGTTGAGACCGTCGACAGCCAAAGCTGCCGAATGCTGACCTGCCAGGAGACGAGAAGCAGAAGCAAAGAGTCAGATGTAAGATCTTCCACGTGGCTTGATCAGATTCAGGGGGTTAAAGGTCACCTAGATGGCCCTGTCCTTTCAGCCTGAAGCCAGCAACAGCTATGTGACAACGAGCTGCCAGCAGCATGGAGCGGCCTTTGTCGATGACGGCTCCGTGGGCGAGGATGGGCTCCATGGCTTCATGGAGAACGGTCAGAGCCTGCTCAGGGATGCCCAGCATCAGCTGAGGAGGAAGAAACAGAATCACCTGATAAAGTTGTGGGATTAGAGGAGTCAGATTATTTCAGTTGTACATTATCGTTAGTCCAGTTGATGTTTTCTTTTAGAGTGGGCACACTTCCGCTAACCTGCTAACAGCTGAGCTATTTTTTCGCTCAGCGCTTTAGCTATCTGAAAATGTTTAGCTCGGCTTCCCCTTTATTCCCTTTTCTGAGTAAATTCTAAACTTTCATTTAGTTAAATGTTTTGTAAACTTTCAGTCGAATCTGTGCTGACGTTTTACTTATCAAATTTGATATCCATGCTCTTATTTTGAAATAGATGAGCAGTTCTGCTAACTCTCCTTTATTTCCCCCATAACTTTACTTAAAACATGAGACGTACAGGAACAAAATAAATAGTAGAAAACAAGATGTAAACACAAACACAATATCAAAGGGCATTACAGAAAATGTAAATTATAATATTAAAATGAAATTGGTGCTTGAGTGTTGTAGTCTTTCATGGGCAGATATCATTTGAAGTGAAGTTAGCTCTTTAGAATTAGCTTCTTACAATTACCGTGATTTGCTAAAAATGCACTTTAGCAAATCTTTTATCATCCAAGCTCTTTATTTAACAGTTTAAAGCACAAAAAGGTGCTGAACTTATCTTAATGATTAGAGCCTTATGGTTAGTACAACTAACGTTTTAGCTAGTGATGCCCACCTCCGGTTCTTGAATACCAAGATATTATCTATGGATAATTTTTAGCTTTTCTGCTTGTGTAGATTTTATTTACTCTTACAGGTTTATTTTAGTAAATGCCCAATCGGCTATCAAGTCTGTAAACTAAATACAGAATGGCGGAAAAGTCTCCCTATTTATTTTATACATCAACTTGACAAACACTTTTATGTATTTTCCAAGCAGATTTATTCTACATGCGAATAAAGCCTGTAATCATGCCAGTGAGTTCTGGAAACATTTGAAAACATTTACTCTAGAGCTTAAAATCTTGTAAACCAATCTGCTTCGGACAAGAGCCAATGCATGGCAGCTTTCATCCATCAGTAACACCTCCCACGCTGCGTGGAAGCTGCCGATGGACGGACACAGCAACAGGCTTTCTTGTTGTGGCTGACCTGAGTGAAGGCCAGATGAAGGATGGCCTCCGAGGCCAGGGACTGTAGGTGGTGCTGCCTGGCCAGAGCCAAGGCCTGCAGGAGGAGAGGAAGAGCCGTGGAGAAGCTGGATGACTCCCAGTGGAGCTCGGCGGTGGACAGCATCACTCTGCGGGAGGCAGGCGACAGTTAAAATCAGACTTGCCGGAGTAAGTTTGGTGCTTTTTCTTCTTCACGCTGCAGATTATCACAACGAGAAGGTGTGCGAGAACAACGCAAGAGCCAAACCTGATGATGATCTCCGTGCACTTGGTCTTCTCACAGTGAACCTGCAGCTGCTGCAGGATGCTGTAGGCCTCGGTGCTGCGGTTCAAGGCCTTCAGAACTTGGGCTTTCCTGCCAATAAACAAACTTTAAACACTGCAGCAAAGATAACGGCCCCTCCAGGGTGGTGTGGTGGTTTGTTGTGACAATAACAGCCTACAATTACTAGCTACGTTTCCATAACAAATGTGCGCAAATCTTTACCTATATTCTGTTTGTCGAAAAAATACAAGGTAGCAATGCTACCGTTAAATAAAAATAAATTAAAATCCTGTTTGGATAAAGGTTGTTCATGTGGTAACTCATGGATGTAAACAGTTACATGAAATTACATTCATAATTATAGTTCAGTAACTGCACTCATCTATCATTTGATTTATTTTTAACTGGAGTTTAACCCTTTAACTTTTTTTTTTAATATACATTAATTAATTTTTTTCCAATTTCTAAAAACTTTTGTCCTTGTCTATGCTTTGACCATCACTGTGGTCTTGCAAAAAAAGTTACAATTGCGACACATAACCTGTTAAAAAACAATAGGATTTTAACATAGCCCGTATTTAAAGAGAAAAGAAAATATTCAAGCACCTTCATGCATAATGTCCTGAGAAGTGCAAAACAAGAACGCCATTCAAGTTAGCATGAACTTGAATAAGCAAATCCTACAGAGAATCTCAGAAATGATTCTAAGGAAAAAAAATCTCTTAAAAGATTGACATCCAAGAAACACTGTGAAACAAGAGGTCGACAGGGATTGGTCAGAAAATAAGGAAGTACAGAAAAAATGGAAATGACTTGTGAAAATGTCAAGTCAGCACAAAATTTGCAATTGGTGTATTTGTAGTAATAGCTTAATAACACCAGAACTTCCTAGAGGGACTGAAGTAGTGCTGCTGTGTGTGGTTTGGCATTACCTGTACAGTCCCTCTGTTTTGTTTAAAGCAGACATGGCCTTTACAAGCGGCTCCGCTAAATGATACTTCCTGTTGTTCATGTGTCTCTCAAACTGGATTTTCAGATCGCAAAGCATCCAGAGCTGAAGGAGGAGAAATACTAGAGTTAAAGGATGGTAGATTGGACATTTAAACATATAATATTTAAGTACCTAATACCTTTGAATGTTGTGTATGAGGAGGAAACTGTTCCTTCAGATGCTGAAAAATCTCTGAAGTTGCACTGTACAACCCCTGCATCAAAAACAAGACAGACGGGAGACGCAGTACAGTGTTTACAGTCCAGCCACAAGCTGCAAAGCTGTTCAACATTCACCACCTGTGTTTACAGCGAGATAAAAACGCAGCTTCCCAGTGAGAGTCGGGACAGAGAGCAGCAGCGTTACCTGTTCAGCGTGCAGCTCGGCCAGGTGGCACAGAGCCACAGCGAACGCCTCCGTGTTGTTCTGATGGACCCCGAAGTTCACCGGTTCCAGGCTGCTCATGTTGAGAAGGAGCTGGGCCTGCTGCAGAGCCATGGTGCTGCAGGGCATAACGCAAGCAGCATGTAGCGCTTATAAAAAGCATGTTTTTTTAACGTATTTGTTCAAACTGTCACAGTGGCAGTAAGGCGAGATGAGAGCATGAAAACCAGAACTGCAAACACTTTTATTTTAGAAAACACTGAAGAGCGTGTGTGTGTGGAACTGAAAACCGCCCGTTAGTGGCGCCGCATAGCGAAGATCCTCACCTCTTGCCATACATCCTCCATATGGACGTGGTCTGAGCCAGGCTGATCTCGATCAGCTCCGACAGGCTGTGCTTCCAGTGCAGGATCTCTGTGTCCTTCAGAGCGTCCATCAGCTTGTGCGCAGCCTTACCCTGCATCGCCCCCTGCTGGACCAGCGACTGAATGTCCAGAGATCCCAGGTACTGCAGCGGAGAGGAGAACAAGTCGGACATGTTGGCGACAGATGTCGACCTCGGCTGGGGGAAGTGACCTGGACATAAACAACTGGAACTGATTGTTACTCAAAATAAATACTTAATACAAACAAAGGAAGAACTGAGTCTTCTGGATGTTTACAGAACGGTCATGGATTACAGAGCCGCTCCTCTGCACTTGAAAGGTTTTCAATGGCTTTGGTTCAGTTATATAAGAGACTGTCAGATGGGAAACTTAAAAGGAAATTATTTATCGTTTTAGGCTATGTAAAAAGCTTCAGATCCGACCAAAACAACACAAATGTGGAGAAACATTATTTATTTGTTGGTACTTTCCTGCTAAAAGAAAGTCTCTGACATGTCTGAACTGCATGTGATTACAACAGTAAAAAAGCAGCGTGGAAACGTTAATCTATCTTCTGACTGCAGAGAAAGTCTTCAGACGCACAAAGCAATCTGCAAGTTGGAACATGGATCATTTTTCTAGAATTCCTCACAACTGTTAGAAAATCTCAGCTCTAACTTGTACTAATGTCAGAAGATACACATGTACCTGTACTGAGTATTTTATCAAATGGATGCAACCCTGTTTTATTACAGCGATATATAAATTCATCCTGACTTCATTCAGGATAAATTTGATTTACTTTTTTTCTACTGACGTCAGAACAAACTCAAATCGCTTTGTGTTCTGTTGCTGATTTGACTTTCATTTTGAGTAAATTTCCTGCATTTTCAGCCTGGAATTCCCATAAAAAAGGTAGAGAAATAAAAACGTTTACCATTAAAGTGAAGAATAACTAAACTGTTTTATTTTGCATTGGACCAAATTTTTAAGAAGGGAATTAGAGGGACAGTAAGCCCAGGGTGCAAAGGTTTTTTTTTTTTTTTTTTTTTTTTTTTTGGTGGGAGCGCAGAGGTCACCACCACTGATGTACACACAGCGTGTCCGACACTAAAACTGGCTCCTGACCAGAAGCCCACATCCTTCTAAATCCAGTTCTGCTGTTTATTGTCCAAAATGTGAAGTTTGAAAAACAGAATAAATCAACTCAACTTTATCAATATTGTACACATTCAAAATATATTTTGTCGAAAATCATTAAAAACAAGTTTTATTTATGTTTTGTTTTTTTTACTTTCCTAGTTCTAGATCAAGTCTAGTCTCTCAAGGTCAGAGCTTTATCGCCTTTCTGATAGAAATAAATTAGCCGCTGGAGCTTCTCCAGACATTCATTATACATATAATCAATCTACTGAATTCAGATGGCCTCATTAATCCAGATAC
This sequence comes from Poecilia reticulata, assembly GCF_904066995.2. Classification (NCBI taxonomy): domain Eukaryota; kingdom Metazoa; phylum Chordata; class Actinopteri; order Cyprinodontiformes; family Poeciliidae; genus Poecilia; species Poecilia reticulata. Next base: position 9,136,033 of record NC_088838.1, read on the forward strand.
AGTGAAGGCACCACCGATGGAAGCAGCTGGCGGCAGAGCTCAATTATAGCAAATAAAATGTCTCCATGCCTTTCTTAAGGTGTTTTTAAGGTACACAGAGATATAAGAGGGTGATTGAATTTGAGCAATTTTTTAGTTCAAACACACTCTGACTGAGAGAAATACCAAAATGGACCTTTTTTCTGTCCATACATAACGGTTTCACTGAAACTGAAGATTTTCTGCTGGAGGTGAAATTTGCAGGTAAAAGAAACAATAAAGGGTATCCAAATAAGGACCATAAATAAAAATAAACAGTAAGAGTCAGAAAACGTTCAGGGTTTGTACACTTTTCCCATCGTAGAATTCAAGCACTTTTCAAGTGTTTTCAAGGTCAGTTTTCAAACTTTTAAAGCACCAAACTATGGAGATAAAAACAACACAAATTAACTAAAAAAAAGATTCACTATTGTATAATATAATTTATCACTTATTATGCATTGTGATAATAATCTGCATTCTACAGCAGGGACAAGGTAAACTAAAATATAACAAAACTTCATGACTCATAAAATAATTCTGGTGATTCCAGCTGACCTAAAACAAGAAAAGTTCAGTCTGATTTAATTTTAGACAGCGAGAAAAAACAAACAAACTTGCATGTGGTTTTACTAAGGTAACACGGTAGACATTTCCTCAGAGCGGAGTTCAAAATCATAAAAATTAATCTGCAGCACGTACAACAGCTGATGCCAAACTAGCGAGCAGATTCTCCGCTGAAAGGTCATGTTGCACTCACCGGCAGGCAGAAATGAGCGGCCATTTTCACCGAGTCCTGAGTCAACACCGTGCTTTCCGATCCCTTCATGTGCTCCAGTGTGTAGAGCCAGCTCTGGGAGAGAAATCTGTATGAGGATCAAAACGTTCATGACAACGTTACTGTGGAGTCAGAGCACAAGGCTGTTTGTTTTACCAGACAATGCTGCAAGCACACGTGGTCGTTGGACTCCTGGGCAATGCGGATGGCCTCCTGCAGAGCCAGGTCGGCCTGCTGACTGAAAGAACCAAAAAACAAGCAGGAAAATATTTCTTCATTCTGTCTGAACAAGCTCAAACTGCGGCCCTCCAGCTCTGCACTCACTAGTGGCCGAAGCGGCAGTGCAGGCTGGCCAGGTTCAGCGCGGCGTAGCGGAGGCTTCGGCCGTAGCCCTCGTCTCCGTTGCTCTTTCCCTCGTTGCCGGACAGGATGAGGCGGTCGAAGTAGTGCAGGAGGCTGTGAGCAGAGAGGAAGATGTCCTGGACTCTCATGCTGTTCAGGTAGTTCAGGTAATGCTGTAGATGGGAGGAGGAGCAGAGAGCTGCAGTAGGATACACACCGTCACTCAGGCAGCATAAAACCGCTACGCTGCGGCGACTCACAGGATAAATGACAGCTTTTCAAAGCATGCACGCACAACTCTTTCACAAAACTATCCAACACAATCCAATTTAAAACAATAATGTGGCAACAACTCCATGCACAGTAAATCTGGAGCAAACTGCAAAACAGAAACACTGAGTTCCTTTAACTCTGGACTAAAACCTCTCCAGTGTAGAGCAGTTTTGGACCCATAATCACTGGAACACTGAACATTTATTTTTAAGACGTAGAGCACTTTAAACTGCCCCGCTGCTGAAATGTGCAACACAAATAAACCTGGTTGATTGCAGACTGATATTTACTTTCTGATAAATATAATTAGGCATATTTGTTATGAGTTATAGTAATAATCCTATCTGCAACATTTCTTGTTTTTATTTTGATTTACAGACACTGTAAGGAGAACGAGAGATTTATGACAATGCATCAATTACACGCATTCACAACAATGAATCACAAATTCAATTTAATTCAAAAACACTTCATCTCAAAGGGAAATTAAATGTCACTGTAGCTCTTATCGTCTAAATATCTTGAGTCACGATGGATGGTGATGTGGGAAGGGATGATATCAAATTTAATGTTAACTAAAACACAGGATGAAGAGGTTTGTCTTCATCCTCCAGACTGCAGAATAAACAGCGGCTACATTTAGCTGCAGTTTTTAAGGGAATGTCCTCTCAGTGCAGAACAGCTTGGCCTGCGCTGGGAGAAGAGCAAGGTCATCAGAGCTGGTTAATTAGCTGGACTATTTCCTCATGTAGTGAGTCTACAGCTGGCAGCGCTGCTTGTTGCTTGCCAAGTGTCTCTTTTAAAATGGCGTGACACAACGACCCGCCATGAGTTTTTAAAGCTGCGTTTCTTCTAAGCAAAGGAAAAGTGTAGCTGTATTTGTTCAGTCAGCTGACTGGCAGTGCGCAGCATAAGGTCAGGGAGGGGCAGAGCTGCATTACTCCAAGTTCACACTTTCTACTGTATCTAATTAAAACGGCTTTAATTCGCATGTTAATATTTTTACTAAACCTTGAGATACCGTGGAAACTAAACCTTGAGATACCGTGGAAACGGTGAGATGCGTGATTGGGGATGCAGTTAAAAGTTCTGCCGGGCCTCACCGCTTCTGCAAAGTCCGGGTTAAACTTCAGCATGTTGTTGAGCTCCTCCTGCAGCGCCGCCGGCCTCAGGGCTTTGTTCTCGTCGTTCTTCAGAAGGTAAGCCTGCGGAGGGATATTCCCAGAGTCAGAGGGGGGCCGCTTCAACGCCGCAAATACACATCCGTGTCCGACGGATCCCTCTGAGCAAAGTTACCAACAATATTTCATTTAGACTTCATCCAGACTCACCTGCCTAGCAAGAAAATATTCGGCTTGTTTTTGAGAGAGGGGGCCCCGGCTCGGCGTGTTGCCACATCTGAAACAGAGACACATCTGATGTCAACTTTTAAAAACGTCAAAGTACGGCTGAACTGATTAATTAACTGTCAACTAATTTAGTAATCGATTAACTGAAGTATACAAACTCAGAAAAAGGCCATCTGTGGAAACATTTTATGTAGTAATTGAGCCAAAACTCTACAAAATATATATACCAAGGTTTCCCCCAGAAAACTTGCTAAGCCCTGTGGTTGGGCACTAGGTCAGTCATTCATCCAGTTGTGTTTTTGAGTTAAAAATGTTTAAAGTTGACAAGAAGTTTGAAAATATCACTTGATAATCATGTGTTACTGAAAGACTGGAAGATTAACACCTGAACACCAATTATAAAGTCTTAGAAATGAAAACATTTTAAAAAGACTTAAATAAATAAGCAATAATTAGCCTGGTGGCCCGCCAGGCTTAAAACACACTGGGGGAAACCCTGTATGCATTTTACATTTCAGATAAAAACTCCCCTGCCTGTAAATACGTCTTACGCAAAATTCCTCAAGTATTACAGTTTTAGCTTCACTAAAGGAATGCTGTTATTGCATTTTAGGCTATAAAATGTTTATTTTCTTATTTAAAAAGGTAATGATTATTTGTTTATTTCCATCTTTTAATGCTTTTTTTAATATTGCAAAACAAAAAAATCTATTTTTTTTTAAATATATATCTGATTAACCATTCATAAAATAATCAAAGTGATGCCAAACTGCACAAAGTTCAAGAATTTATTTTTGGCTTGACGGCGATCGCTAGTGGTTAAAGTCAGATTTTAAAAATGAAACACGCGTCCGGCTGAAAAGAGCAGCATCACTAACCGAAGTTCGGACTCGTGCAGTGGGGTGTCCAGCTCTTCTTTGTCCGCTCTGTCCCCCACGGTGTCCTCTGTGCTGGTGAGGTCCATCTCCGAGTCATCTGCAGCCAGCGTGGGCACACACACCTGCCCGTCCGTGGGCTTGGCGTAGTGGCTGTGGTAGTAGTGCTGCAGGGACTTGTACAGCTTGTACACCTGACTGAAAGACAGCTTGTTGTACGCCAGCAGCATGTGCCTCATGAAAAGACCTGTGGAGCAGACAGATTACTGGGAAACGGAGGACTTCCAGAGAAAAACAAAGCACCTGCCACATGAGGTTTGACGTACCTACGACGCTGGTTTTGTAAGCCTCAGAATCGAAAGCGGTGAACGGAGTGGGCAGAGTGGAGAAGAAGTACTCCATGTCTTTCAGCTCTCCGTCTGCCATCTCATGCAGCCTTTAAGGATTAGAAGAGACAAGCTCAGCGACTTCCTGCAAACCCCTTTTCCACGCCACAGAGGATCAACACAAACTATGTCTGCAGGTTTATAATTAACAATTGTGAACCCACTGTTGCCAAGTCAACAACTTGTTTGCTAAATTGAGTAACATTTCAGACAAAAAGAAAAATTGGTATCGGGCCAAATCGGAATTGGCAGGCTAAGCTTTTAAAAGATTGGTAATCGGCCAGAAAACTGTGATCGGTGCACCCCTAGTTTTTATGGCATGTTAAATAGTGGCCAGTACATAAGTGACTTATTTGGTTAACTACAGAGTTTGGCAGACCTGAGTTTGACTGCATAGGCGGTCTGAGGACAACACTCCTCCACAGTCTTCAAGAACTGACCAAGAGTCAGGTCTGGACCCTGGAAACGACATAAAAAAACACAGTGAGCAACACATATGACACTACGGTAAATACAAGGAAGGTTGCATAGACTAAGCATGAAAAATTGAACCTGCTGGAGGGGCAGGATGAGCTTGTTCAGCCGCCTTCTCTCAGGCAGGGTGATCTTTGAAGAGGTCATCTCATACAGCAGCGCCAGCACGGAGATTTTATATGGACTCACCCAGTCTTTAATGCCGAACACATTAGCGTGGACCACCCCGTTAGTCATCATGGGGTTAAAATACAAACTTTCATGCACACTCGCCATCCTTAAACGGGCTAAGCACTAAGCTAAAGACAGCTCGGTGTCCAACATGCAGCAGACAGAGTAAGCTAACTACCTTACCGAGTCCCGTTAGCGTTAGGAAAGTCGTCTAAAAAGAGCAAGAATAACTCTGCATTCATCTTAGAAACCTCTGACATAAAGGTTTTAGCTCAAAATGCGGGTATAGTTCAACCTCGTAATAAAGTATGGGCTAATGTGTGCTATCTTCTGAATATTGACACAAGTTGGCTGTTTTACTTTCAAACCGCCCTCCTTCTGTCGCCTCAAAGAGACGTCATCAAAACGACAGGAGTAGACAAGCGCGTCCGCCATATTGTAAGTGGCAAAGCCACTTTGGAAAGTCCGTAGCCCAGACTAGGTAACATGGTTTTCATAATTAAATACCTTCTAAGTTTGGCGTTGTATATATATATATATATATATATATATATATATATATATATATATATATATATATATATATATATATATATATATATATATATATATATATATATATATATACTCTTATTTTATGTACAGAAATGTTGACAAAAATAAAGTCAGTTTGCTCAACATGTCTCTTAAACTGACCTATTTAATCTCCAAAAGTATCAGAAATATTTAGCTTCACAAATGATAGCTAGACCAGGTTTAGTTCTGCTAATTTGTTTTACTAAAAAAATATTAAGTGTAATACTACTACTACTACTAGTAGTAGTGATAATCATCATCATCTTACAATTATCATATTCTGCCTATCTACTTACCTGCCAACTCACACTTTATAAAGAAACAGAACATTGGTAGCTATAAATCTAACTAAACCTTTCCTATTAGGTTAGGATTCATTTGGTAAACATCAGAACAGAACTAAAAACACAAAAGTAACAAAATATTTTAAAATGAGCTGCTATTACGCTACCATTTAGCATTTAGAAACAATTTGAGTACTCCTGAATTATATAAAACTGAAAAAAAAACATAGCTTTGGGTAGCCTTTTGCCTTTGTTTCCTCAAACTTGCCACTCACAGTATGGTGCCATCTGGACGCCAATGCGCCTCTTTTATGTATATGAATATCTTAAGCAGACAGACATCAGTAAGAAATAATAACTATAAGACTCATGAATATTCTGTTCCGTTTATAGCTCCTAAGTTTACTTTATCTGAGCAACTCAGTTTTCATTAGGATTATACACTTATGGATTTATTTTACTCATTTTTTATTTATTTCACCCATTTATTTATTTATTTAATTTTGGCTGAAATGGCTCTCCATATACACTGTCCTCCAGTGGTTAAAATAAAGATTCACCAATTTGAGATAAATACAAACTGTAACCACTGGAGGGCAGTGTGGAGTCGACATAGGATTTCCCTTCAGATCACCTGAAACACCCTCAAACAGCGGGCTTTGAATTTTCATCTTCTGGGCTGTACATTCAGCAGACAACAATAATGTATCTTCTATTAGTTGTTAATTGTTACATTTTCCTATTATCAAGAGTGACACATGACCGATCTAAGCGGAAATTTATGTGATGTGATATGTCTCTTTGAACAAAAGTGAATCTAGGCCAAAGGAGACATCTGAAGGTATATCAAATTTTAATTGCATTCTTCATCTTTATGGTGGATCTGTCACTTTGAGGAGAAAAAATGTTCTTTCTCTGCACATATTCATGGGATGCATATCACAGAACATAACTTATTTAAAAAGACACATACATTTGAAATGACTTTCAGAAACTGAACAGGGTTGCACTGACAATGTTAAACTTTATCTGATCAGGCTTCAAGATTTGTACTTAAAAAGGAAAAAAAAAGTCTAAATACTCGTGCAGTTGTGTATGACAGACTCTCTGTCTAGCTTGGGCAGATTTAAGTGATTCAAAAGAGCCCTGTTTATACCACAGTGTTGATGTTTTCTCATTTGACAGATGGCTTCGGCAGTCCTGGGAACACTGGAGCGGGCTATTGGCTCAATAGCCATGCAGCAGGCTTCTGTGCCTGTTGCTTCACACATGCTCCAACAATATGTTGGTCCTCGAGTACCGCTGGACTTGTTGGTAATTAAAAAGGACTCCGACTTCCATCAATGTAAACGAGCATTTTTAATGTTGTCTTAATATATATATATATATATATATATTTTAAGAGAATAAATGTGTATTTTATGGGCTGAGAACCATGTAATTAAACAGATGTATGTTCGGCCTCAATTGCACATATGTTCCCATCAGCTGCATCCTGTGTTCTGCTTTTAGTCATTCTTTATGTTTCATATTGCATCCATTCTCATTTGCATACCGACTTGTTATTCTCTTTCATTATATGTTTCACGGTTAGACTCTCTCTTCCTTTTCCAAAGTCTTACATAAATCCACCTCATGCAGAAAAAAAATTATGATAAATTGACATTTGAGTTAGTTAGGGGGAAGAAGAAAAACAAAAAAAGGAAAAAAAAAAAGGTGACGTGACTTTACCCAGAAGATGGCACTATTTGATTTTCATACATTGCAGTCAGGTTCCAGTTGCCCCTCGTGAGGAGGCAGCACCAGGAATCCTCTCATCTCTCTCTGTCACGTTCTTGTTGGTGTGAAGTCAGCAGACAGACAGACAATAATTCCCATCTTAGCTGATATTTTTCAGAAAAGCTTCAATAAATTTACCATGAATGCCTCTGTCAAGACATGAGTCATCATGAGCTAACATTACCAGCTGAATGACTTTGGAGTTTTTCGGGGGGATGTTTGATGTTCGGGGAAAGCACAAACCCAGCAGCCATTTTTCACATCGACTTTTGCATAAATCTGCCGATCTGTTACTCTACCTAAAAAAGGAAAAACGTGTTTGTGCGTTCCGTTTATAATTGCATTTAATACATGCAAAGCTATACAGTGGTTGTGTCTTCACGACAAAAACAGATGACCCCGTTTCGAGCCTTTACACAGCAACAGCAAGTTTTTGACGGTGATTCTTATTCAAATCTAATGGTGATGAAGATGAATGCAGCCAATGGCTCTGAAATGTGAAGGTCACAAGGGAGTGCTCTGGTGTGCAGTCCCACTGATGGCCTCCAAAATGGCTCCAACACTCACTCAAAAACCCACATTTCTCACGGAACAGTCTATAGCTTTGCAGTATATCACTCTGTTGGACATTTAAATATGTGTACATACACAGTTTTGATGTTCTACCAATAAAAAGTCAAGCTGGAAGAAGAATCTGTTTTTGCTGCCTTTACTGTGTGCGCATTCAGTTTTTGTTTGCAGTCTCTGAAGCACATAAACGGTGTAGAGTTTAATGGTTTTCCCGTAATTGACACATATTCCACATTTAATCCTTATTAGTCTTATATATCCATCAGTCCCAGCTGAAAACGAAATTGGTCAATCAAGAATTTAGTTTTTACACTCGGGGTTTATTATTTTATTTAGGGATACTTTTCTGTTTTGTTCGTGAAATTATACAATTACTGTATATTGTTGCATATAAACATAACTATATATATATATATATATATATATATATATATATGTCTCAAAATATGAGACGTATATATATGCAGATACGTCTCTAAATATGTCATCCAAAAGATAATCTTTTTTTTTTTTTACCAATCAACAGCTGATACCAAAGCATTTTCCAGCTTTACTGTTGAAACATTGTCATGACGACAATGTTTCTCCATAATGCCGTCACTGAGAAGTAGCTTGTGCGATGAGCTCAGATCTGCGGTTCCACCAGCTGTTTACTCGTTGCTGGGAGGGAATACCATTATAAAACATAAAATAAAGCTAAAACAAAAGCTTAATTTTATATGACACATCTTTAACAGATTCTAACAGAGATCCTCTTCAGTTTTTTTGTTGAATCAAACTGTATGGGGGGAGTTTTTTCCAAATGTTGTCTGTTTCTCAGTCTTAAAAGTCTGTGGAATATGGATTGCCAAAGATAAACTTATTGCACCCGAGAAATGACAGACCTCTGTGTACGCTGACCCTGAGTCAGCCTCCTGCTGCTTACTTAGTGACTCTAAATGGATTAAGTTGTCAGCTGGACGGCTCATCCGAGATTTTTTAATATCCAGGCTGAGGTATATCAAGCAACCGTCTGCCAAGTGGTATCAGAGGGATTTACTTTGGCTTTATTGCTACTTTCTCCCTCCACCTTCCTTATCGGCAGTAAGGTATGGTCGTGCCCTCTGCGATTCCTTCAGGATGTTTCCACTGTACGTCAATAAGACTCTGAGAGAGAATAAAATCCTGAAACTCTAGAGGGAGGATGATGTGTTTTAATTTCAGCTCATAAGTGCAGAAAGTAAAAAAAACAAACAAAAAAAAGCCACTTCTGGATTTATTACATTCTAATCCAGACAATCCGGTTTTCCGTGAGGTGGACCACCATCTCCTCCACTGAAGATCCCAACCCAGAACAAATTCTGCAGTCTTACAGAAAATGATCCAGATACCAAGACATTGATGTTTTTTTTTTTTTCTTACCTGTTCTCCTCTTCTCCGGCGGGTTTCTCGAGGTTTGCCTCGGGACGGCTGTGTATTCAACAAACAGACAAACAAACAAACCGTTGGATCTCTGATCTCCCAGCTTGCTCCCGTCTTGGCCGAGCCAGGAAGGCAAACACAAACACAGAGGAATCAAGACGGTTTAATGGATTTCCGAAGAGCAACAATACCGATCAGAATATTTCTAACCTTATGTGAGAGAACTTATTACACTATAAATGACCCACACATCTCTGTGTAGCCATTCATTTCAACCTCAGATTTCCAGATTTCGGGGCCATTCTTCTCTCATTTTGTTCAAGAATCGAAGGGAAGAATTGAAACGTGGGAGGATTGTGTGTGTGTGTGTGTGTGTGTGTTCTCCACAGAGCGAAACATGTCTGTATGTGCTTGTGCATTATTGCTCTCGAGCCAAATGTGTTTGGTTTGTTCAGCCTGTTTTGTTTGTGCCTGTTTCTGTATGTGTGTGTGTGTGTGTGTGTGTGTGTGTGTGTGTGCATGTGTGGGTGTGTGTCTGGGACGCCGCGTACCGCTGAAATATCTTCTTTTTCCTTTGGAAGCATAAAAATATAATTAGGGTTTTAATAGCCAGTTATTAGTTTCTTTTTTACACCGTTTTTTTTTTTTTTTGTAAATGAAGAGAAACAGACCACACATTCCCAAAACACTTTATCACCAGGGACAGGGGAGGAGGATTCCTGATGGTGAGTAGAAACGCATGAATTAATCTGAGGTTTAATGTTGAGAGAAATCTGTAAATCCACACTGTCATGGTTTTAACGTGCCTTCAGAAAGTGTTCACACCCCTTGAACTCTATCAAAGCTTGGACAGATTTAAACCTACAAATTTCAAATGTGTGTTTTTCTTTTAGGTGTGATAGATCAACACGGAATAAAAATAATAAATTCACGCGCTGGCAGATTTAGGGTTAAAGTAATGTTTTGATTTAACCAACATTGTTCTTCTTACTGAAGGTCATATTCACTTTTCTGAGTGAGTCCCAACCTGAATCTGAAAGATTCTGACTCAATAGTTTGTAAAACAATCTTTTGCTGCAATTACAGCTTTAAGTCTTCACCTCCATAGTGACATTTTTGTCTTTTCTTCTTTGCACAATGGCTGAAGCTCAGTCAGATTCAATGGGATCTCTCTGAGACCATCAATTTACAAGTTTTACCACAGATTACAAAATATTTCAGGGCTTTGACTGGGCCATTCAAGTACATAACTATGCTTTTATCTGAAACGGGGGCCTCCAGCCGTTGCCCTTTAACCTTTAAACATGTTTTAATCTCCTGTTGGAAGGAAAACCTGCGCTTCAGTCTGAAGTTGCTTGGAGCCTCTAACAGATTTTCTGTTTTTATTTATTGCCCAATAAATTAATGCATCACAATAGCATGATGCTGCCACCACCGTATTTCACTGTGTGTTCCACTGATGTTTAGTCTTTAGGGGTGTGAATACTTTTTCAAAGCACTCTATAAGCTTTGTATGCATACTAATTTATCCATGTCATAAAATACATCTCAAAATATGTCATCCAAAAGATAATCTTTTTTTTTTTTTGACCAATCAGCAGCTGATACCAAAGCATTTTCCAGCTTTACTGTTGAAATTGATTCAACAAGGCGTGTCAGTTTTAACTACACACACGTGGTGTGAAGACGCAGCAGGCAACCGATCCAGATCAACGTCATTTCAACGGATCCATCTCCGTTTTTGTGAACATTTTCTCTCCTGAAAAATCTCAAGGATATCTGTTTCCGGCTCCCACGCACAGATCTTCTCTCTCCCTGTCTCACAGAACTCAAGGTAATTCATTTCATACATCACAAAGTCATTTATCACCTTAAAAGAGTGACAGGAACAAGGCAGCAGCAGGAGCTCAGGCTGCAGGATTCTATGCTGGCCGGGGGAAAAAAAAACAAAGATTGGTCTGATTAGTTTCCGTCTTGCCACTTTATACCGGGGCAAGTAAGCAGTAGGGCTGCTTGTTATGCAACGCCCGTCATCCCAGGCCTTGATGAAACACGTACGACTGTTTTCAAGGCAACTGTTAAAGGTACAGTCTGTCAAAGTTTAACAAGCAGCGATACGGAGTTGTAAAGATGGTGGCTACCATCTTAAAACGCCGTCCACCCACAGCGTAGAATCAACAGAGCATGTCGTGAGACATGATTCATCTGTGCTGACCGAAGATGCTGACTGCTCCGCATGGACACCTTGTAGAACAAATAAGCCACCTGCTAATGGTCAGGACCCAAACCCAGAAGGGCTGACACGAGGCTAATCAGTCCGGCTCAGAGCAGGGGGCGGGACGGTCTCATCCAACTGGGCTGGAGCTCAGCCTCATAGCAATGTTGCACAACAGGAGAGATATTCTGTGTAATTTAAAAACCTGAAAAATAAATGGCCGCCACGGAGAAAGTAAGATGCCCCACTGTGAGCGTTTGGGCTTTTTACCTCCCCTGCTCATCCTCCTCAGTATGTCTGCTGGATTAAATTTAACGTCCTTGTCCTCGTTTGTCACACTTAAAAAAAATAAATAAAAAATTAATTATAGTCAAGTCAAGCTATTTCTTTTAAAAACTAATGTCAATCCTGACTAAAGGAGATCAGATGTGCTGTACTTCAATGACATGTCCTTTATCTTTGAAGGCTGGCTAACAGAAATAGGCCTCAGTGTGACATCATGGTCACATTCAAGGACCACCAGAATGGATCGCTAATTAAAAGTTCACAAACAAACTTCAAATAAAAAAAAAAAAAATATCTGTTTCTGTACATTTTATGAAGTGCCAATAAGTAAAACAATTCTCTTTTTGACATGGATGATGATTTTTTTCCCCCTTCACTCTATAAATGCACCAAAATTAGAGGCTTTGTATTTTCAGTGTCAGTCATGCTCCTTTAACAAACACTCAATTATTGAAGGCTTTAAATTAAAACATTATGAATGTTATTAAATGGGCAGCGTTGTGCTTTTTCCAGACACATAGTACCTATTTTATAGCAAAATCAAACAACTGTGTCACATTCGGTTGCTATAAAAAGGCAGTACATGTCAAAAACGACTTAAACGAAATTCAACTTGGCAATTTTACGCCTTGAAATTGGTCCCTGTCTCTTTAAGAAGCTCCTGTACTTTCCGACACTCTGCCTTCAGCTCAACAAAGCCTTTCCATTTTACAAACATCCTGAGGAACGCTCGAGTGATAAAATAGTTCACATGATGAACTCAGCAGATGTGCAGCTCAATCAGCTGTTTGCTGCTGCTAGTCTGGAGGAACTGAGTGAGGAATGGTTGCCACGGGAGATTCAAAAGTTTCTCAACACGCATGAAAGAAAGAGAGCAACACTCCAGGTCTGTTTTTGATGTAACATTACTGCACGGTGTAAAGCTAAAAAAAAGCCAATTTTACGTAACACTGCCCCTTTAAATAACAGCTTTTAACGGATGTTACTTAATTTTGTTTCCAAAGTGATTACTCTTTCTTGTTCAAAAATATCTAGGCTCTTGGTTAAAAATGTTCACATATGTTTCCTCCATATGAACGCACAGAAACGTGTTTCTTTCATCAGACTAGTTTTCTTTCTTTTTTTTTCTTCTTCTGTTCAAAATGTTGGTAAAAAAAAGCCCCATAAATATAGTTTCTTATCCGAACAGCATTTCCATTGTCCTTATGTCAAGATGACATACCGTCTCACCTGTCCAATTTCAGCTTGACCCATCAGATATCATTACTTGTGGCCCGACAACCGTGAAAGTGTCAAAGAGTAAATGATGTCGCAGGATGGGTGTTGCTGAAGCTATACATCACAGGATCTCGACCACCTCGCCCTGCGGTAAAACTACATTGTTACGCATTACAATGAAGCAGCAGAAATGCTGGAAACCAAGAGGAGCTTGCTGGTAAAAGCAAAAAGAAATCCAGACGAGAGAACGTCTGAAGTACATTTTCTTTAAATTGATAAAACAGAAAACGAACGGACCAATTGATTTTTACATTTGAATGTTTTCATACATCAGGCTTTGTTTTTTTCCTTATAGATGGATTGCTCAGTGAAGGGGTTTTATGTAAATTACACATCCACATCTTATTAGGAGCTGTTTATGGTTTTAAATGTCACCAGTCCGCCGGTACACGCTCTTATTCTGCTGCGCCAGCATCCCAGGGACGGTCATTAAACCGGGCCGAGCCGCTGGAAATGATCTCCTCTTTCTGCTGATGAACTGATTGTACTCGTACACAGTAATAACACCATTAAAACGTAATACCCCCGGGGTCATTGCTTCAGATTTCGTACAGTTGCGTGTTGCTGGACAAAAGGAGGAAAACAACTGCTTTGGCTACAGCGGCGTTAACGCTCATGATTAATGATTAATCCTCTTGACCAAAGAGAAAAACTCTCAGAAGTCCAAGTGATAGTGACAGTGAAAGGAGGGCTGTTTTATTCCTGTGTTTACTTGTAATTGTGCTCAAAGGGCACACTAAATAATTAAATTAGGTTCAAAGAAAAAAAAAAAAAAGAAAACCTTGCCCCCCAAGTTGTAATGGCTCACTCTACAAGCTCCATCCGAAGCAACACTCAGGTATTTATTGTTACCGTTTATTCAGAGCGGATAGAGAGCGGTTAAATTATTGGGAAGCATCATGTGAAGATAACATCAACAGAGACTGGTGAAACGACAAAATTGACTGGGTTGAGAACTGCATTTAAAACTGTTAGTGGAGAATATCTACCTTGACAAAATGTGGCTGGGAGACGTTTTTTGAAAGATCGTGATTGCCGATCAAAACATGAAAAAGGAGCAGAAACAGGCTCAATGATCAATAAACGATCTCTTTTGATGTTATCTTTGTGTAACACTTCCCAATAATTTAACCGTTCTGAATAAACGGTAACAATAAACGTCACAATAGTTTGTCTACTCTGTGTATGTTCATACAGTGTATGTTAATAACTGAGTGCTGCTTTGGACAGAGGTTGTAGAGTCAGCCACTACAACCTGGGGCAGGTTTTTTTTTAACCTAATTTAATTATTTAGTGTGCATTTCCACAAGCACAATGTAAAGAAGAAATACGGGGTTGGGACTGAACAGCTATGTAGCCTCAAGCAAACCAATGACCAGTGAGGCTAATCAGGGAAAAATATTTCAATTGCCTGTAATCCTTGACCTGCTCTGTTCTGTAAAGTTTCTGCTGCAGGTTTTCATTATTTTATCAAAGTATTCAGTTTTACCACAATCTGTCTTTGCACTTGGGTTCTCTTCACACCTCAATCATGACAGGCCTAGTCTTCTTTAAATGCACAAAGTAGTGATGAGATTCAGCCAGGCAGATCACATTCTGTCCAGTTGTCTCAAATATAGCATAAAGCTTTTCTCACCACATCCACCACAACATCTGATTTTCCTATTACACCAATAAAACAATTTTGAATTTGTATTGAACTGAATGTGAAAGTGCTGCTGGCAAATCATCATCATATACGAAACTAGTCGTACGTAGAGATAATCCCAGTGCAGATCTTCACCCTCAGACTGCAGCTTCTATAATGCAGAGGAGGAAAGTGATGAAGAGCCTGTTGTTGTCTTCAGACGGCCTCATGGAACCAGTTTCCAGATATTATTATTAAGGTAGACATCTACAAAAACTAAGCGCATTACAGAGTGCTAGGGGGGCTTCCAAATACAAAGAGCTCCTTTCTTAACTCCTCTCTGTTCATTGGCTGGATTGTATCCTTACATTTTCTTCTTGCATCCCAGGCCATCTGTGCTGTGGATGTGTGCCTCTTCTCTCCTGTCCTCACACTCCCGGCAGACGCGGCAGATGGTTGACCTTCAAAAGTCTGGTTGTGCTGGAGGTCTCCTCCTGTTAAAGGGGACTTCTCCTCTCCCCTGCCACCGGCGGCCCTGCACCTGGCAGAAGGACAGAAGAGTTCATTGGTGTTGTTAGTATAGGCCGTCTGCGATCGCGCGCTCTCGATGTATGGAACAAGAACGTCTGGTTTTCTTTAACGGGGTAGCTCTGTATTGACCTCTACCTGAGCTGTATATCATGTCATGATGTTCCTTCATTAAAAGCGTTCCTGGAGTGTTGATTCTCCCTCGGCAACCATTCAGCTGTGCAGGACACTTGGTGGGACTGAGCAGTGCCATTGACGACGTAGCTTCTCCTCATAGCTGCAGTTTCCAAGCTCCTGCCTCACAGCGACTCCCCCACTCTGCTCCTTCAGACTAGCAGCAGCAATTAGCAAGCATCTGGTGTGACTGCGCTTCTGCTGTACTCATTATACGAGCTACTCCTCAGTGGTAAAAGCGCAGTTGAAGGGTTAACAGAGGAGCGATGTCGTGAAGACGTCCTGAAGGCAGAGTTTCAGAAAGAGCTGGAGTTTTAAAGAGACATCACTTCATCTGTTGTCATGAGTTGGAATCCTGCAGAAACTCCATCAACTTAGGGGCATTTTGCTGTTTTATACAATTGTTATCATCCCTCTGCCTACACCGGATCGTCTCTGACAGAAGTAGATCCTTGTGCTTTTGTCTATCAGGTGAAAATATAAGCTAGTTGGCTGGTTTCCATAGTTTGACCAGTTAAATCCTATGACTGCAGAAATATAGAATTTTATTCTGCAACTAAATTGGGGGAATGAATTAAAGTTGTATGGATTTGTTTAATAGGTGACTTAATTTGATTCACTGCATTGTAAAGCTATATACATTAAGTCTACGTCTTTAGGTAACTTGCAGCAAATTGAGTTTGTGATATTATTTGTTTTTCAAAGTAATTTAACTTTTACAGCCAAGTTGCAATTGTCTATATAGACACAAAGCATTAGCTGTAATCAAATAGTAAAATCTATGCCGTAGCCTGTTGCCCACATACTGGTAAATATCAGGGTTCTAGATTCATAAAGTTAAACCACGGGGAGTAATTGTTGGTCCCAGTTAACAGGGTTACACTAGATTTGTTTAAAACAGCGTTTTGCTACTTCATTTAATTTTTCCTAACCGAGTTTGTATGCAAAGACCACTAAATTACAGATTTTAAAGCGGAGGGAGGAAAAAACTAAAAAAGAGGAAGAAATAGACCCATTCTAATCAAATGCAATTTTGGTGCAATTTATTTAGAGGCTCTTATCAGTTAAATTATACAATTTTTATGTTTAGGGAATCCAGGTGCAGTCACTGAGGGGGGCTGGAAGTGAATCTGTTTCCTAATTCATTTATGTAAGCTTGGCCTCTCTCCAGTTGCAGCAGATGATTTCATTTGTCTGAGCAGAGTGCTTGATATAATAGGATTACAATCTGGCTGTTGGAAAATCGTCTGTGGACCTCTGTGTCTGAAGGCCTGAGCAGGTCTATTAGCCCATGATGGCATCCTGCTTTTTTCTTCCTCGGCTTCATCTGACAATACAGCAAATAAATAAATGATATCGTTCAAGTTTAGTATTTACTTTCATGGTGAGGGATGCAGAATGTAAGGGAACGTTTTTATACTTTTGCAGGAGAAAAAGTTTTTTTTTTTTGGCTCTAGGCAGATAAATCCTCTTAAATCTCTTGTGTTTTCTCAAACTAGACTCTCATACTCCTCCTGTCACATTACTGCTTATCTACCTTGAGCTTATTGTCTTCCTATGCAGTTGTCCTACATAAGCCAGATGAACACGTGTTTCGTAGCACTGGATTCACAACTTTGAGAAGAGCACATTAGGTCAAAGGGGGAAAAACTTAGGACATCTGATGAAAACCTTTAGATTATTTTAATAATAACTGCAAATTCAAGTAATATGCACAAACTAGTGCAAACGAAAATATTAAAAACGCACCATCTCTTACATTTTTGTCTGAAACAGAGAGAAAGAAAGTGCATTTTCTTATGAGGAATAAATTATAACAACAGCAGTGTGCCGTTACTGGTGCATGTCTGATGCAAAGGCTTTCTAACACCTTTCTCATGTCACGACTCTGAAGACCGAATGACGTTGTCAGCAGGTTTAATGACAATTAAAAGGGTAAAACTGAAATCAAGACAAAAAATACAGTAAATATGCGATCATATGCAGCATAAAATACACTACATTCAATTTCTACCGATCATCAAATCTATATGCGTACTTCTAGGCTACCAATTGCGCACCTGATAATCTCGCGATAACCTCGCATCTAATTAACATAACAAACATACTCTACCTTAAAACAACACATTAGAGCGCTATCGCTAGACAGAAACAATGTTACAAAGTTACAAACTTAATACATACCGGCAATGCAACCATACATGAAAGATTTCAACAGTAACTTACACTAACGGACACTAACGGTGCCTATTTCTACCGTTTAATAAAGTTTTGTTTTGAACAACAAAAAACTTACTACGTTGTAGTATCTGAAAACAACATGAAAGGACAGGCTCTCTCCCCTTTTTCTTGTACACGTACTAAAACAACATTTATAACTTCAAAACGGAACACTCCCCGTCTGGCGTGAATAAACGCCACAAATTGGGTTTTTGCAAAAAAATATCTTATGAAGGAACCAAAACTACAATTTCTGAGATAGGTCTTACAAACTTTTTTAAACCATCTGCTTTGGCTACCTTAACTTCTACTTTACGTACTCTATCATCTTTACTTGGAAACACCTGAGTTATAAGTCCAAGAGGCCATTCATTTCTTGGTACTTGACTGTCTTTGAGTACGACGACACTTCCTAAAATCACATTAAGTTGGTTGGATTGCCACTTGCGACGTGGCTGGAGAGTAGGAAGAAATTCTTTCTTCCACTTGTCCCAGAAGACATTTGACAGGTGCTGCACTTGACGCCACTGGTGTCTGTAAATGTCCGAAGCTGTAAAGTTGCCAGCTGGAGCCTGAAGAGGGATAACTTTCTGCGTAAGAAGAGTAGCTGGAGTCAAGATGAAAGGGTCACTTGAATCTGAAGAGACTGGGACAAGAGGTCTTGCATTTATAATAGCTGACACCTCTGCCATGAAGGTGATGAGAACGTCATCAGTGAGTTTTGTGGTCTTGAGTTTGAAAAACATAGAGTCTAAAATTCTCCGGGCCAGGCCTATCATTCTTTCCCATGACCCGCCAAAATGGGAAGCATGCGGTGGATTGAAAGTCCAAGTACATCCATTTTCCTTTAAATAGGTCTGTAGAGCTACATTATCCAAGTTTGAGGGGATTTTCAGTTCCTTACATGCACTGACAAAATTAGTACCCCGATCAGAACGAATAGTTTTTACAGGTCCTCTTATAGCCAGAAACCGTCTAAATGCATTAATAAAGCTAGATGTGTCGAGTGAGTCTATCACCTCGATGTGAACTGCCCTAATGCTCAGGCATGTAAAAATGACAGCCCACCTTTTGTTTTGGTTCACACTTCCTCTGGTACGTCGGTAAGACACAAACCATGGGCCGAACACATCTAAGCCAACATTGGTAAATGGAGGGTCCGTTGCAAGACGGTCTGGAGGGAGGTTTGACATTTTTTGTGTGCTCAAGGGAGCCCTAAGTCTTTTGCAGGTTACACAATTGTAAATGATTGTGCTCACCTTTCTTTTGCCACCCACTATCCACCATCCTGCAGAGCGTATAGCTCCTTCTGTGAACAAGCGACCTTGATGATGAACTTGACTGTGATAGTGCTTTATGAGAAGAACTGCAACATGGTGGTGGCCTGGAACTAGAAGTGGGTTCTTTTCACCATGAGTCAAGTTTGAGTCAGTGATACGACCACCTACTCTGAGGAGTTCATTTTCATCCAGGTAAGGGTCTAAGTTCTTAAGAAGACTGTTTTTGGGTAAGTTCTCATGCTTTTGTACACACTTGATCTCTTCAGAGTACACATCCTGTTGTACTGCTCGAATCACAATATTTTGAGCTTGTTTAAACTCATCCACAGTGAGTCCTATCTCACAGTAATGCCAACCACTGCAGTGATTGTTTGTATTTGGTGGTGATTTGAAGTTGTGGACGACATGTAGTAGTCTTGAAAGAGCACGGGTAAGTGATCTCCAAGTAGAAAACTTACTGAATCTTTCAGAACCAAGTTGCCTGGTTGAAGTTGTAGTTTGGAGAGTAGTTACATGAGGTCTAACATCTGAGTCCATGTTAGGGTCCACAAGATCGTAGGAGTCATTTGGAAACTCTTGGAGTTGGAGTAAGAAGCTGGGGCCAGTGAACCAGTTACAAAAGGGCAACTGGTATGTAGGAACAGAACGAGTGGCGTGATCCGCTGGGTTCTGACTACTAGCTACATAATGCCACTGGCTTGGTTGAGAAGATTTGCGGATCCTAGTTATACGGTTACTGACATAGACATAAAATCTCCTAGTTTCATTGTAGATATAACCTAAGACTACTTTACTGTCTGTGTAGAATATAGTGCAGTCTAGTTCGAGGTCAAGTTCATCTGTGATTAGATCTGCAAGCTGTACTGCCAATACTGCAGCGCTAAGCTCTAGTCTTGGTATGGTGTGATCTGGGCGTGGTGCAAGCTTCGCCTTGCCCATAATAAACCCTACTTCACAGTTTTTCTCTGCATCTGTCACTCTTAGATAAGCCACTGCTGCTATTGCTTTAGTAGAGGCGTCCGAAAAAACGCACAACTCTTTTTTGTGGCTGTTGAGGGAGAAATGTCTGTGTATGTTCTAGGAATAATCAGGTTAGATAGTTGTTTAAGCGAGTCCTTCCAGAGAGTCCAGGACTCTTCCTTTTCTGGAGGTAATGGAGCATCCCAGTCTCCATTTTCAACTGTGAGTTCACGTAGAATAGACTTTCCCTGTATAGTGATAGGCGCTACAAAACCTAATGGATCATAAAGGGTGTTAATTGTTGATAACACACCTCTTCTTGTGAAGGGCTTTTTCTCATCTGGTATTTGAAAGGTGAAGCAGTCTCTACCTAGGTCCCAAAGGAGGCCCAGGCTGCGTTGCATTGGGAATGAATCAGCTTCAAAATCCAGGTTTTTTAGATCTTTAGCATGATCTGGTGTAGGGAATGCCTCTAACACTTCCTTTCTGTTGGCTGCTATTTTATGCAGTCTGAGATTTGACTTTGCAAGTGTGTCACGGGTTCTTTGGAGTAGGGACACAGCCATTTCAATGGTGGGAAGAGATTTGAGTCCGTCGTCGACGTAAAAGTCCCGTGTGACAAACTGTATCACCTCTGGATCACTGTCCGAATCGCTGTGTAGAACGGACTGATGCAAGCCATATATTGCCACTGCTGGTGATGGGCTATTTCCAAAGACATGGACTCTCATCCTATACTCCACAATATCTTTGGAAATGTCATTGTCGCGAAACCACAGAAAGCGCAAGTAGTTCCTGTCTTGCTCATGAACGTTGAAACAGTAAAACATCTGTTCAATGTCTGCTGTAAAGGCTACAGCTTCTTTTCTGAAGCGCATTAAAACACCTAGCAGAGAGTTGTTAAGATCAGGTCCTGTTAACAACACATCATTCAGTGATACATTCTCGTATTTGGCGCTGCTGTCAAAGACGACCCTGATCTGTTTGGGTTTACGGGGGTGGTAAACACCGAATAGTGGCAGATACCAGCATTCCTCTCCATCTTTTAGTGGAGGGGCAATTTCTGCATGTTTGTTTTTGAATACTTTGTCCATGAAAGTCACAAAGTGTTCCTTCATTTCCTCATTTTTTTTAAAATTACGAACAAGTGACATCAGTCGCTTCAGGGCCTGCGGTCTGTTGTTAGGGAGCTTTTGGCGCGGTAGTTTGAAAGGTAAAGGTGCTGTCCAGCTATTGTCATTGTCTTTTGTTAGTCCTTCTTTCATTATCTTCAAGAAGACTTTGTCTTGAATGGAAGGTGAGATGTAATTGTCATGCCTGGTTTGTTTGAATACATTACATCCTAAGTGGTCTGGTTCACAAGCGCTGTCCACAAACTGGGTGCTGAAGTTGAATGGAACTTGAATCTCACAATGTCTCTCTTTTATATTGAAAACATTGGGGCACGGTTCAAACATTGTAGGACGACCCTTCTCAGTGGCATTTGTGAACAGAGTCTTTACTGCAAGGGTTTTGTGAACATCACCAACACACACGTTTCCTACTATGACCCATCCGAGGTCCAATTTTTGTGCATAGGGTGCGTTGTTAGGTCCACTTATCTGTTTACGGACTTTGTGAACTCTAATAATGTCCCGTCCAAGGAGAATTAAGATAGGGGCTTTAGAGTCCAGTTCAGGGATGAGGTGAGCTACTGACTTCAGATGTCTGTGATGCATAGCTGCACTGGGTGTGGGTATCTCATCTCTGTCATTTGGGATGCCTTTGCATTCAATAAGAGTAGGCAGTGGAATGTGGACTGAGCCATCCAAGGCTTCCACTACATAACCTGTAGCTCTCCTTCCCATTGTACTTTTAGTTCCAGCACATGTCCTAAGTGAGTAAGGGGAACTGGGTCCACAGTCATTAAATACTTCAAAGAATTCAGGACGTGCTAAAGATCTGTTACTTTGTTCGTCATGGATAGCATAGAGCCTTACTGCTTGTTGTGGGTTGCCTGCTGGATACACTTTAACAAGACAGATTTTAGAGCATGATCTTCTTGCTTTATTCATGCCACAAACCTGTGTGCAGTTGGAAGTTATCTCTTCTAGTTCTGTGGAGTCAAGCTCCCCGCCATGCTCTACTGCAGGTTCAGTTTCTCTTAGCCAGGGAGCTGGCCCTGGGTGGAGAGCAGTGCAGTGTTTCTCATTGCTGCACTCAGAACACTGTACCTTGACTTTACAGTCTTTTGCGATGTGTGAAGATGAGGCACAGCATTTGAAACAAAAATTGTTCTCCTTTAAGAACATTTTCCTATCGTCCAGTGTTTTCATACGAAATGTCCTGCATTTTGAGAGAGAGTGAGGTTTTTTGTGAATGGGGCAAATCCTGTCACTATCCACAGCTTTGTTCTCAGATCTATGCTTATCTGCATTTGAGTAAGAGACAACATCAGTTTTGTGCACTGAAATCTCTTTTTGTCTGTTTGTTCTCCAAGGTGGCTTGTCTGATTTGGAAACATCAAGCAATGACACGAAGTTAAAGCTGGGATCATTTTTAGCATCCGCTTCTTGTGTGACAAAGTTCACGAACACATTAAATGGTGGAAACGGCACACCTCTTGTGCGTTTGTAGTTAGTTCCTACTGTAATCCATTTTTCCTGCAAGTAGAAAGGAAGTTTTTGGACAATAGGATTTACTCCTCTTGCTGTATCCAGAAAAGCCAAACCAGGGAGGTCTCCTTCTTCTTTAGCACACTGCATTTCCATGAGCAGGTCACTAAACTTCCTCAGTTTTGTGTAATCTTTGGGCGTGATTTTTGGAAATGCATCAATTCTTTTAAAAAGTGCATCTTGAATCACTTCACCCGAACCATAACATTGTTCAAGTCTGCTCCAGATCATGTTGAGGCCATTGACTGGGTTATTGATGTGTATATCCCTAATTTGCTCCACCTGCTCAGCAGATTCTTTTCCGAGCCACTTTAACATCAAGTCCATCTCCTCACTTGCTGTTAGATCCAAACCCCTTATGGCATTTTCAAAGGAGCGTTTCCAAGCTCTGAAGTTTTGAGGCTTGTCATTGAACTGGAGAAGCCCTGTTGTTACTATTTCACGACGAGCAAAATATCTAATAAAATCACTTACATTAGAGTCTCGAGACTCTTGGCGTGGGGGTCTAGCATTGTAGAAGTTAGATTCTTCTATGTGATTTGACCAGTTGGGTCTGAAATCTTTATTAGTATGTGGAGACCTGGTAATGACTGGGGGGTTTTGGGAGTTGTCGAGATAACAGGAAGGACAGAATGGAACTTGCCGTGAATCATCTTTTTCAGAGTGTAATAACTCTTTGTTAGTGAACTCTGGTTTATTTTGAAGTGCATTTTCCTCTTCTGCTTGCTGAAAATCAGTATTTTCCTCTTCTTTTACAAATTTAGTTTGGCTGATGACATATTGCTCAGTACGGTCATCTGTTAATGAAGAACATGAGTTGCTGCGTGCTTCTATCTGTGTGGCAACAGCTGCTTCTAATGCCTCCGCTTCTGCAATAGCTGAAGCTACATCCTTTTCTTGTAGAAATTCAATAGATGCCTCAATTTTGGCTTTTTCTGCTTTTAAGTTAATTTCTTTAGCTGCAAAACTGAGACGGGCTTTGGCTGCCTCCGCCTTTGCTCTTGCCTTGGCTGCTGCAGAGCTACCCCAACATGGCCGGCCCCCACAGTACCCTGCTCAACCAGGATCTGCTGGAGGAGTATTCAGTCTACCAGGATGACGATCCCAATGCTCCACCTTATCAGCCCCCACCCCCTTTCACCGTTCCGATTGAGGGAAAAGGCTCACGCCCCAAGAACATGACATCCTACAGGTCACCACCTCCCTACGTACCTCCCTAACGCACACATCTGAGCTTTCAGTTTGAAAAGCTGGTCCGATTTAGGGATGCTTCTCAGAAACTACAACAGGAGTACATTTACTTGTGTTCAATGAACTGGCTTTGACTTTATAGAAGAGCAAGCAACAGCATATATCTGACTATCATGAATAAAACATTCTGCTACTGTCCCTGGACAAACGGATAGAGGACAGTTGGTATTTCTTTTTCCTTCCTGTAATTCAGATCTGCTTTTGACTTTTTGCACTGGAAGCCTCGGACCGGGTCTTAAGGGATGACGTCTTGTTAGACATGGCGACGTTGACTAGGTGACGTTCGCAGAATCACTGCTGTATGCCGTGCTGCGTTAAGGCGTAGTAGTGGTCTGCTTCATAACAACTGCGTTATCTTCTTCGGCGAGGACGCTGCCGTTTTACTGTGCCGTTACTGGTGCATGTCTGATGCAAAGGCTTTCTAACGCCTTTCTCATGTCACGACTCTGAAGACCGAAGGACGTTGTCAGCAGGTTTAATGACAATTAAAAGGGTAAAACTGAAATCAAGACAAAAAATACAGTAAATATGCGATCATATGCAGCATAAAATACACTACATTCAATTTCTACCGATCATCACATCTATATGCGTACTTCTAGGCTACCAATTGCGCACCTGATAACCTCGCGATAACCTCGCATCTAATTAACATAACAAACATACTCTACCTTAAAACAACACATTAGAGCGCTATCGCTAGACAGAAACAATGTTACAAAGTTACAAACTTAATACATACCGGCAATGCAACCATACATGAAAGATTTCAACAGTAATTTACACTAACGGACACTAACGGTGTCTATTTCTACCGTTTAATAAAGTTTTGTTTTGAACAACAAAAAACTTACTACGTTGTAGTATCTGAAAACAACATGAAAGGACAGGCTCTCTCCCCTTTTTCTTGTACACGTACTAAAACAACATTTATAACTTCAAAACGGAACAGCAGATTTATTTCTGCTCAAAATGGCTAAAATCCCACATACTGTAGATGTATTATATCAGTGTTGCATGATTAGAAGATCAATAGTCATAAAGCATTTATGAGTATGCCTTGATGTTTATTTCTAAACCTCAAGCACTTAGTTTGGTTGAAATTCAACCCAGGGGAGGATTTAACTCATCATTTTCTTACTGAGTTTTGACAACAAGCTTCTCCGTTACGGGAGCCATCGTGTAAGTTTGTTTTTAAATTGATAATTATACGAATGGAAATAATTTTTACATTGTCCTGAAGTAAAATGGTAGTTGGTTTTAAAATGGTCTTTAATTACTTGCAGAAACCCTTATGTGAGACGCGAACGTCTGCAACCATCATCCCAGTGAACCTGAACTATGAGAAAGGTGAGAACGCCAAAAAGCGAAGCAAAACTTCAAAGAGTTTACATCCACAAAATATGCATGTTTTCTTTCATTTAATACACATTTTTTGATTCACTAAAATTAATGCCATTAAGGGAGGCCGCATGCCAGAAGCTCTAACTTTCTCCTCATCAAAGGTTTATGGGTAATTGATGTGTGTGTGCGTGTGTGTTTCTTCTTCATCTTGTGTCAGATGAGTCCATGTGTTGAGTCTATATGTGATAATGATGATGATGCATGTCTGATGTGCATGAAGAGTGTTCTTAATTAGTCTAGTTTGGGACTTTATACATGCCTTGATGTTTATTTCTAATCGTTGTCATTTATAGTTGATTCATTCTTTTCATGGCAATTTATTTAAAAATTCATTATTCAGTTTACAGAACGTTGAGTTTATGGATAATGAAATATGCAAACAAGCTGTCATTTTCCGCCGGGTAAACTGCACTTTTTTTTTTTTTTTTGCTTTAAACAAATGCCTGCTGCTCCTGGACTAACAAATACCGTTGATGATTCCTGATGAGGTATCAATAAAACATTTGGAAACATGTTTTAGAATTTTTAAAATATTTAACAGAAAATACTTCTGTTTTAGCATTCAGCGACAGCTTAATCATTTTAAACCATGCAGGATAATCTGTGAAACCAACATTAAAATCTTTAATCACTTAATTAACATTTGAATAAGAACTTATATCCAAATAAAACAAATATTTATATAGAACTGACAACATGTTTTTTTCATCTGTGACTTGTTTACCACCCTCACTTCGGTAGCCTTAATAAATTAGACCATGCTCTCTTTAACCCTGTTTTTGGGATTGAAATCAGCCGTGTGTTTAGTGAATATTTAAAGGGGTGGTATTATTTTCCAGGCACACAGTGTCATTTTAAAACACAGTCAAACTGTGTTACCTTTGTTTGTTCTAAAAATGCTGCACATTATCAAACATAACTTGAAAGAAATTTGACTTTGAAATTTGGTCTCCGTCTCTTTAAGAAGCTCCTCCTCTTTCCGACCACAAGATATCACAACGATGCTCCTCCATTAAGCCGGGCTCAGAAGTAGTTTGTATTTTGAGCTCAGCAGTTCCACCAGGTGTTTTGTTAAGTGCTGCTGCCGCTAGTCTGGAGGAGCCGCACATGGAAGGGAGGGGCGCTCTGAGAGGCTGGAGGCTGCAAAACAGTGCACACAGTTACTCTGATGCACATTTCTCCTGGTACAATTTAAAAATGCCATTTGTTAAAGTAACTCTGTGCTCCAAAAAGCTTCCTGAAAGTAGTTCTATTTTATTACATTAGCCACCGATAAATATGGATCCTTGTTGTTCTGCTTCGTCTCCTAATTTATGCCTTTTATTCATGAAAGCTGCTAGATTCCTTCAGTCTTTTTAAAGAAACACAGGGAGAGATATGCAGATCCCTTTAAGGCATCACTTTTCTGAACTGTTTAGTAGTTATTTTGTTAACATTATTCTTGTTTTTCTTCTAATTCAAAAAGGCCTCTCTTTCATTTTACTTCTTTGCAGTAAGAAAAAAAATTACAAAAAGAAATGTTGTTTGAAGCCTAATTAATAAACACTTTCATTAGTTCAGTAAGTTGAGACTGGATTGTTACTTAGACGTCTTAAACTAAAGCATGTGGGACTCTTTAACTTAAATGTTTTCATAGTACAAACCAGAAAACGTCCTTCCAGCTTCACCAAGCTGTCTGAAAACAGACCACGATTATTTCCAGTCTCTTACAAACTTCCTGATGCATTTTAATTAGGATTTCATCCTGACTTCCTTACATCTGCAACAGGGTGAAGATGCACCAGCATGCCCAGTTTTCACCACATCATCACCGTCTGGCTTCCAGCCTGTTTAAATCCACCGTCACCAGTGAAGTGAACTCAGCAGAGGGAATGTAATGAAGCTCAAACTCGTGTCTCTGAGGCGTATTCAGACGAAGGCTTCCCTCGAGACATGCAGCTGCTTCAGGGATGCCCTTAAGGTGGGATTTAGTAAAAAAAAAAAAAAAAAAAAAGATTTTCTCTTTTTACACCAGGGAGCCATCTACAGTACAGAGGGAGCCACGAGTTCTGCTGTGACAATGACTGACACTCTTTTATTACTAAATATTTGACTGGATTTTCTTACATACAGTATTATAGTATTAGCTGTCTTAATGCCCATATGAGGAAAGTGCTGTGTTTTTATTCATTAAGGGTGCCTGGACTAAACACCAGGCCTGTTAATCTGCTTTAATCGAACTGTTGGACTAGAAAGTCCGTGTGAATGTGCAATCGAACTCTGAGCTGTTTTTTTTTTTTTGCCCAGTAGTCTTAGTGCGATTAGGGACCAAAGTTGCAACATTTGTCATACTTTCAACTCGTGCGGTTCGCATCAAGTGAACCGAACCCTTTGGAAAACCTGCTCAACCCTCACCTCTGGTGGCGCTGCATCGAGAGCCACAGAAGGAAGCAACATGAAAACCTCTGAGGAAGAAACAAGTGCAGCTTCCCTCTTCAAAAGGTACATGAAGAATTTGTTCATTCAAAGGGAAGTGATTCTGCCATGTGCAGCTGAAATATTAAACTGTTTTAGATAGAAAATGTGTTGTCTTCCTCTGGCAGTAAAGAAAAAAAATTATTCATGTATGTCATTGTTCTCTCCATTTTTAGCTCTTAAATGAACAAAAATAATCTTTTTCACATGATGCAAAATCATAAAATATCCACAAAATGAAATTTGTTTAATTTTGTTTTGGCTTTTCTGGGGGATTTAATATTGATGTTGTCCTTATTCATTCATAGTTGAATGTGAATGTTATGTAAATGAACCAAATGTGACCCAGTTGTTGTTTTGTTTGTTGAAAACACGTGAACAATTTGTAAATCGTCCACAGACATTCAGATGACACTTAAAATTGGCGGCTCTCGATCGTAAACATGCATTTCCTCCCCTTTCCTTTAATAACTGAGATGTTAATCAGCACATTTAATTATGAGCAAAAAAGGGGATTAATTAAAGGGTAAAAACAAAAACACAAAGAAAGAAAATAATGATATGCAAATGATATGTAAGGCCAGGATGCGTTCTGTCATATTTATATGGTTTCTACTCTAAAATTAATGCTTTTTAAAACGCTAATTAAATCCGTGTTCCTCACCTGCATTGGATAAAAAATGGATTCTGTCTCCATCCATTGCAGTTAAAATATGAGAACATCGGTTTATTTTTTACCCCCATCCCATTGCGCTTTAGCTATAAAACAAACAAAAGAAGAAGTTTTTAGCAAATAGATATATCTGCTGCATTAACATAACCCACAAAGGGGTGAAATTTATTCATTTTGCTTTCAGAATTTGTTGCCTTATTCTTGGACCTTCTAGACTTTTGTTTCCATCTCGTACCTAAGACCACTTTGAGGCTTTGCTCAGTCTGCAGGGTAAGCGTCCGGCCACGTCCAGCCAGGTTTTGATGTCTCTCCTCCGATGAGGACGAGTAAAAAGGTCCATCTACCTTCTCAGTTTGTCATGCAGTTCTGCAGAGGCCTGCTAAAGAACTAGCATTTGACTCAGGTGCATTAAGCCAGAGAAAGAAGAACTAAAATCTAAAAACTAAAGTTGATCTAGACACAATACGTCTAAATCAGCGCAGCGTGTAGAGGTCTATATAAGGTGTATTGCTGAGAGGCGCACCTGAAAAAATCTGAACTATCCCTTTAATGTGACACAGACGGGTAGTTAATTTATTACTCATTGCTATTCCAAAGTTAATTGGCTATTGTAATGGTGAACGTGTCGATTCGTTTCCAAGAATTGCCTCCGGATTTTTGTCAGTAAAATTGCTTTCGATTGGTCAGAGCAGGAGAGTCAAACTCATTTTCATTTTGGGAAACTTCAAGACTGTCCACAAGGGGCCGGATGTGGCAGAATCTATGAATAAAGCTGCATATTAAACTATTAAATTATTACAGCTTTCTCTGTATTTGATGAATATTTACTAAAATTAAATAATATTTAACATCTTTTGACATTAATGTAGTTTGGCATTATACAGATAATACATTGATTTTATTTGACTGCTAGAACAATAAGCATAATAACAATACAGACAAGACAAAGCTCCTCCTCGGCGCTGCAGTTTTTCGCCTCAGTTCTCCTCTTCCCCGTGTCTCCTTCACTCAGCTCCTGCAGACTAGCCAGTAGCAATTAGCAAACACCTTGTGAAACTGCACATCTGCTGAGCTCATTATAGGAGCCACTGACAAGTGGTAAAAGGAGCCACTGACAAGTGGTAAAAACGTTGTTGAAAGGTTAATAGAGGAGCCATGATGTGATGACCTCCTGAAGGTGGAGTTTCAAAAAGAGCAGGAGATTTTAAAGAGACAGAGGCCCAGTTTCAAGCCGTCAAACTACAAAGTCACATTTCTTTTAAGTTGATACAGTATATACATCACTTTTAAAGCAACTTAAGTTAACATAGGTATACGATTGCGCTATAAAATAGCACTTTGTACCTGGAAAGCGCACAACACTGCCCCTTTTAATAGATTTCTCCCTCCAGATCATGTCATGTAGCACAACGACAAATATTCTATGAGCAGCAGCAAAAGCCAGAGAGCTTCTGGAGGGATCTGGCACATACCTGTATGAACAAAATGAACCACTGATGTCATCTTACACAGACCAGGCTCCGGCGCGGAGTCGTGCATGAGTGAGCGCGCCGAGAACTGAAGGAGACAGGGATCTGCGTTTTATTCCCCAGGCTACCTGCTCTGAAACACGAGCCGGGATGCTCAAACAGGGCGAGACCTGAGAAGCGACGAGGCTAAGGATGTCTTGCAGGCGGAAGATATGACATGACAGATGCACCACAAACAGGGATGAGGTGAAAATAGAGGTAAACAGCTTGTAAGCTCCCGTCTCTAAATAGACCGAGGAGCTCGTTTCCTATTTTCTGTTTTGTTGCCACGCGAACTGACGCAAAAGGCATGGAAGTTTGTTCTGTTCTCATGCCAGCCGACAGAAATCCAGGACGGCGCAGAAAGACGCCACGTTGCACCGTGGCTTCAGACCCGGCCAACCCCCCCCGCCCCCCACC
This sequence comes from Poecilia reticulata, assembly GCF_904066995.2. Taxonomy (NCBI): domain Eukaryota; kingdom Metazoa; phylum Chordata; class Actinopteri; order Cyprinodontiformes; family Poeciliidae; genus Poecilia; species Poecilia reticulata. The sequence continues at coordinate 9,166,240 of NC_088838.1, forward strand.
CCCCGGAAGCGGCTCTGCATTTCTGAAAGAGCTCCCCAAGCACTACTTCATCTGCGAGGATGTCGACGGTTAATGTGGTCATTTGGTGCATGGCTGGAAGTGATGGCTTTTCAATTAATACAATCCAAATGGCAAACACGCTCAATTAGCTTTAATGCGTTCCACTTTCTGACAAATGCTGCGTAAGTGGGCGAGGGCGAAATAATTCATTCAGTTGCATTGTGCATAACAACTTTACTTAAAGCTGCGTGTGTTCGGCAATGCGAAAAGACCAAGATTTGTCTTCTTCTTTTTTTCGTTGCCGGTTTTGTGTCAACCTAAGCATGATGTGCGCCGGTTGTCTGGGAGACTTAATGCCTCCCCTGTGGGCAGCGGAATGGACAGCGCAGATATGAAAGACATGTCGGCAAGAGGCGGTTAGAGGGAAAAGTGAATTTTGAGCCGCTGCATGAAATCATCCAATGCCGGCACAGGGAAGTGGAGCAGATGTAAACATTGGGGGTAAGAATCAGACTGTCTGCAGGAGCCACGCGAGACTGCAGGCCCCCAGAGTGTTGACGACAATAGGACGGTACGTGTTGCTAGTGCCGCTCCGAGTTCATTGAGAGGCTGTTTTTCTTCACCCTTTCATCATTTTCAGCTCTGAGTGTGTCTCAGTGTTTTTTCTGTGTGTGCGTGTGTGTGTGTGTGTGTGGTGAGAACAAGAGAGACAATACAGTTTGACAATGCCACTGACCGCAGCTGGTTTTCTTTCATGTTCAGACTGACATGTTTTTCCTTCCCTCCGTGTGAAATTCTCCGTCAAGCCATGGCAACCGTAGAGTCTGGTGCCTATAAACTGGGTAATCCTCAGACTGCCTCTGAGACGACTCTGCCAATCTGAGTGGGATTAGACAGCGCTAAAAGGATTGCCTTGGAAACATAATATTAATTTCAGGCCTCACAAACAGGACAGCTATAGCAAGCAGCGCTGCACACCCGGTCAGTGGGTTCCTTCCCCCCATTGCTTTTATTCATTTTTTTTTTAAAGTATTCTCTGAATCGAGTTCTTCTCAAAAAGGTGAATAATTCAATAAAATGTGTGTGTGTGGGGGGGGGAAATACCCTCTCCTAGAGCATTAGTTCCAGTTGTTTGGGCTCAGATGCTGGGATTTACGCTGACAGTTTGTCTGCGCGCGTAAGTGAGTGTCTGCGCGCCCGGATTTGGGTGCTGGTCCGTGAGATTTATCTGCCAGCGCGCCTGAGCGAAAGCAACAGCAGGTGTGAGATTATAGTTTATTCTTATTCTTGAGTTGAGCAGATGTGATGCCGTTTAAGCTTTTCCGGATACAAAGCTGCTTTTTTATTTTTTACTTTTGTATCCTTCTTATCGTCCTTTGATAGGGCTTCATCATAAAACCAGTCAGCTGGTTTGATGGCTTTTTAGATAGATCGTAAAATGGGAGCATTCACAGGTGGGCTGGTATTTAGGGGAATTCTTTTAAAGTGTGCGAAAGTTATTTGGGGAGGGCAGTAAAATCTGTGGCATTCACAGCGGGAAGAGTTTAAAGTTTTAGGACATTTTTATTGCATTTTTACTCTTCTCGTTTGCATGCTTTTAATTTGAAATATTTGTGTTTCCTTTGTTTTTCTTCACTTGGTGTGAATTAACGCAGATGAAATGCACATGAGGGGGTGAAGGAGTTGGATTGGGCCAAAAGGGTGACAGCAGATTTACAGAAAAGACCAGTGAGTGGCTGGCAGGAAGTGGAGAAAAAACAAGATGGCAGGGTAAACCATTTTTGAGGTTTGTGTGTTCTGTTGTGAAAGTCGATCAAATATATCCACAGAAAAATACAGCCAAATACAGAAAATAAATTGCAAAATGTTACAAAAACAAAACAAAAAATGTTTGAAGGCAACATTGTAATAGTCAAATTGTGCATTTGGAGTTGTATACAAGTTGCTGAATGCAGATTTTATCTACAGCGACCTCTACTGTTTAAAAGCAGAACTGCAATAAGCGTAAGCACAGTGGCTCCTGAAGCAGCAGAAGTGCAACAACGTTCATGCTGATTCCTGGACTCGCTAAACTAGCTAATCTGACCCAGAATATGTCCAAACTTTAATACCACATTCATAGTACTGCTTTAAGTAAATAACTCCCCAGCATGCATTCTGCTTCCTGAGCATCACAACTCTGAGAAGGCGTATCACAAACAAGTACTGCTGCTTTACAACTGGGACATGTGCTGCAACAGTGAGCCGATAACAAGATGATTTAATGTCAGGCTACGCTATGCAGACGCTCTGTCTACACAGGTGAAAAATTATTCAGGTTGGCGCAATGAATCCTCTGAGAAATTTCAAGTTACAGTCTGACCTAATTTCTGATTATTTCAGGTATAATAAGTTGTGACGGCTTACGGATAAAACATTAATTCCTGAATTCTCAGTTGATCCTAAAATATTAAACTTAACCAGCAGAAGCATAACCGCCCGCCTTCCTACAGCAATAGACCAAGAGTTTGACGTAAACAAAACAGGCACTAATACTTTATACGCTTGACAAGATTTGATGTTCGACAAAAACCGCTTTATTTTCACACATTTTCATTTATGCAATGCCTGTTTTTCAATATGCCACTATATGTGGGACTATGGGAAGCAGCATGACAGCAGCTTTATACGCAGAACCTCCAGCAGCAGTAAAAATGCTAATTCAGTGGGCCGACCTCAGAAGAGCAGCAGCAGCAAAAGAAGAAGAAGAAGAAGCATCTGAGCAGAATCTGGAGCAGAGGCACCAGCAGGAGGGCAAAAAAAAAAAAAAAAAGTGACTTTCTGGGAGAGGGTAGAGTTTAGCACTCTGCCCTCAAAGGTAGGCCTGCTGCAGCTGGATGTCTGAGGCTTGATGAGAAGCAGAAAGACCCCGAGGGCCTCGCTGATTGCCTCTAACCTGGTCTTGATTTTAGTTTTACCTTGGACTTTCAGAGGAACGAATTTTAACTTGGGTTTTTCTGACCTGTTTGGAGCTCTGTGCTCGTTTAACTCGGGTTGTAATTTAGTTCTGAGCAGAGGTGCGTAGAGTGGTCAGAAACTGAACTCAAGTAAGAACCGTCAACGTATTTTTACTCGAGGAGAAAAAGCAGCTATGTGGTAAAAATGCTACTTATGCTCAGAGTAACCGTTCATAGCTTCTGAATTTATTTGCAAACAAAAAATATTTAATCAGACAGATGAAATAAGAGTAAAATAAGATAAAATTATGACAAAGCAACAGATTAAGGCAGAAGGAACAGATTTCCAAATTGATGTTTTTTCACGACACAAAACAGCGAATGCAGCATTTATAGATGTTGGATCAAATGACTTTTCGTCAGCAATATATATTCCTTGCTTCACATTAACTTGACCTAGAAATGGTGCAGCCATTGCAACAGATAGAAATCAACATTAAAACATTAAATGTGGTGAGCAAGTCTCACTTTAACCCAAACTGTAGATGTGTTTCAGTGTCTGGCGCATTTTGGTTAAAACATGTTTGTTCTTCATTCAGTGGAGCAACTGGAGGTGGGTAGAAAATGTAGTCAAACAGAGCTACTTCAATAACATTATTCATTAAAAAAATACCCCTGGAAGTGCTTTTTTTAATCCAAATTCTTACTTATTTAAATGTTACTTTGTAAATGTAATTAGTTAAACTGCAAACGCGCAAAACATAACCATCTATTTTTGTTTACTTTCTAGTGCAATTATCTTAGTAAACTTGAAATAAGACAAAACTCACTCATTAGTACATTTTCAGCAAGTTAAGACAGATGGTTTTAAGTAAATAACTGCTTACAATTGATAAAACGTACTAGTTCAACTGGCACATTATTTCACTTAAAACATGGGGAAGATATCTTGCTATAAGTGACATAATCTGCCAATGGAACTAATAATGAAAAAAAAATCAATATTAAGGAATTATTGACTAAAACAAGCTGTAACAACTTGCTGAACCATTTCTTGAGGGTTATTTTTGTCTGATTTCAAGTGTACTAAGATATTTGCACTTAAACCAAAGATTATTGGTAAGATCTTGCACTTTTGCCATCATTACTGTCCACACCTGGCTCTTATTTTATACATTTTCGATCCCATTTCATCTTATTTTCTCTTAGTCACCACAATGATTCAACAGTGCATTATGTGAATCACTTATCCATACTATGTAGTGATTTCCTTGAGTGTGCAGCTGCACAGTGAGGCGTGGGTTAGCATGGCTAGCTGTGCATGCATGGCCTCCTGAGCAATGCATGCATGTTTTTAGCTCACTGCACATTGTAATGAACGCCTCGCTGCGATCGCATGTGTGCATGCTAATTTCATTCATGTGCCTGTTGAACCTGTGATGGATCGGCGACCTGTCCCAGTCCCAGCCTCGCTGAACACCAGTAGAGGCTTCAGCTCACCATGAACAGGGTTAAACGGGCAGGAGAGGCAGATCTGCAGATAATTACCCTCAGCTTCAGAAAGGCAAAGTCAGAAGCATGTCCCACATAAACCGTTGATTGATCTTTACTTGAAGACTGGAGCTTAACAGCTAATTTGTATGCTCCAGTGGGGAACCAAGGAAATGAGCGCTAGCCAGCCAGAGGAGATATCGATACAGGCTAAGTAGAAGACAAAGTAGGATCTTTGTTCTCTGCTGTTAGGAGTCATAAACTGGAGACTATCAGATGAACAAATGATAACCGAGCTAAAAACGCCAAACTGAGCCAGAAAACTGACAGCCGTGTGCTCAGGTGAATCTGCCCCACTTCTGAAGATCAAAAGTGTCTCGATTCTGTTGGAATTTGTGGTGTTTTATTGGAGCGTAATGGAAGCAGGCAGGTGACAGCTGCCGGTGAATGGAGATGTGGACCGGATTAAACCTTTGCATGATCACCACCAGGCTGGTCTATAAAAACAAAGACACCAATATGATATTTCCAAAACCATTTTAAAGAAATTATGAATTTAAAAGCGTGAAATACAAAGTTCCTAGGTGATTAGTGACCCCTGGAGCGGGACTTTAAAAGACAGAAATGCTGATAAGTGGGAATTTGTTATTTTATGTCTTAAGAGTATTGAGATTAAATCTACATTTTTGGAATTTTTTCCACAACTTTGGCAGATAAAATGTTATAGAAACAGATTTTCAGCACATTTTTCTATTTTATAACCTGTAACATGTTATGAGTAGAAAATGCACTTTAAAATGTTGGGTTTGATCTTCATCATTGGTTTCTTCAAATACCTTGTTTTTGCCTGTTGTGTACTTTATATCTAGAGCAGATATTGCTTTTGTACTTAGTTGTTTTTGGGTCCGGTCCGGCTAAGGGGCTATAGCAGTAAATAAATATTTACCAGCTAGAGGTCGCCTAGGATTATTTTGGTTTAATCAAAAGTCATAATTGCTCAGATTTCACAAGAAGTGACCAAATAAAAGTGGATTAAAACTGGTGTAATATAAAACTGTCAGGAACCAGAATGCAGGTAATTTAAACTGAGTGTAAGGGCTGAGTAGTTTTATGAGTATTAGTACATGTGTATGAAATGGAAGTAGGTTATCATGAAATGGAGGTAGAGATCGGCAAATTAACAGAGGCCAGCACATCCGCTTGTTTACTTTTTTTTCTTTTTTTTTTTGCTCCATCACAAAGTATTAAAGTACTTATCATAATTTGATTGTCTACAGTGTGAGCTGGATGAAACTGCAAAGTGATGTGATTATTCATTTACAACAAGCAGGAGAAACAATGTGGGGGTTTTTTTCTGGGTTTTAATGGCGTTAAATATCAAGAAAGAATCAGAAAGAATAGAAATCAGCTGACATTTAGCACTTATTACAGCTGCTGTTTACAATGCAAATCTTTCTCGAGCAAATCAAGGTGGAACTTTGAATCGTTTTTACCAATAGGACGCGACCTTTTACCTTCTGCTATTTTAAATACCGCTCATTTATTTCCAGTCAGAGTGGTGGAGGACGGGCTCTCCGTGGCAGACAGACACTTCCTGCAGAGCAGCCTGCCGGGGTCTGGGCTCCATGTTCTGGTCATTAGTTCAAGATCATTGACTTGATAATCTCACCTGGGAAGGACAGGTAATAGTTCCTATCGGTGCAATTATGGCTGCTCTCGCAAACAGCAATCTGTACTTGTCAGCTTCCTACCTGCTCAATTTCTCTGAGCCGGGGCGCTAAGTGATGGAGCCTGACGTGAGGCACAGACCGGCTGCCCAGAGCCACAAACTTCAGCTAAATCCAGACTACAAGCAAACCTTGCACCTTGGAAATAATAACCTACTTTAATTAAATAGAAATTAAAGCCTAATGGTGCTTGCTACGTGACAGTGTTAATTTTTATATATATATATATATATATATATATATATATATATATATATATATATATAGATTTTTTTTTTTTTTTTTGACATCTTGTCAAAATAAGAATACAAACCTGCTTTGTGTTCCAGGTTGTACCGTAGAGTGAAGCGTGGCTTTTTGGACACAAAATGATTTGAAGGGTAAAGAGACATCAAGTAAACTTTATTGATAAAACATCAAAGATCCCCTCCCTGTTTGATGTAAAAAAAAAAAGGACAAAAAACAATATCCCACCATTAAATGAAGTATTTTAAGCTGTATTTAAGGCATCAATTTTTTTTTATTTATTCTATAATAATAATAAAAAATTGTGAGAATCCTCGTAAAAAAGCAAAACAAAAGCACAACCCGACTGATCACAGAACAAAGTGTCTCTTAAAGAAGTCTAGCGGTGAGAAAAGGCCCAGAAACATCCTATTTATTTACAATAGAGCGATCGTACATATGGGAAACAATCAGTATCTTCTGTTAGGACAAAAAGCGAAATAGGCGTTGAGCCCTGTGAGTGGTGGGGGGCCGGGCCCTCGTGAATCACATTCACTTCCTAAAGATTTACTCAGATTATATCATATCAGATTGATATCAGAGGATTTGGGAGGATGGATGGACGCTCTGAGCCCATTTGAAGGGGTTCTGAAAGCGACTCACGGGTCTCCGACAGAGAACGGTCTTCACAATCATCCAGGATCAAAGATAGGAGGAGTTTAGCCATGCTGGCAAAACGAGGTTTGTGCCGAGAATCGACTCAGGGATCGAGCCGCCTGTGATGTGGTCAAGAGTAATTATGGGATTTCTTTCAAATGAATAAAGGAACATGGATTGATTTTCATTGCTTATTGTATTGCAATAATAAAAAAATAATAATAATCTGCTCCAGGGATGCCAATAAACACAGCTGGCATTGAACTTCAGGGAGGGGGAAAAATGCTCCAAGTAAACCCAGAAACAAGTCCAATGAGAATTTTTTTTTTTCAGTGTGCCTTGCTTTATTATCTCCAGCTGTCCTGTGTGTGTTTCTATCCTCCCCAGATGTAATTATAAACATATCCAGGAAGGTTCCGTGACTTTTCACAAGTAAGCATTGGTGTTTTTCCCCAAACAACCAAAAGGTCACGCCGAGCGATGACGGAAAGCAACGTATTATTCTTTGTTAAGGAAAAAAAAAACAAACCAACAAAACAAAAAGGGAGAAAAGCAGTCTGGCTTTACTCTTAAAGATAAAAGACAAAAAATAAAACTTTCCAAAATACATCTTAATGCAAAATGTGTCTATAACCACATTACTTTATGCGAAGAGTGACATTATTCTTAAAAGCTTTTCTTCTGCTCTGAAGAGGCGACAGGAAGGTCGGACGTCAGGAGCCGAGCAGAACCTCTGAAATCTACTCCTGCTCACTTGGCCGCCCTACATTTCCCGCCTTTCAGATGAAATGTTTCAAATTTGATTGATCTCCGACGTGATCCGTCTCTGCACCTGAGCTCAGCCACCTCCATCAGCCTGGCAGGAATGCAACCGGAGAGCCATCGATTTCTGTGGCCCCGAAATCACTCGGACGGAGGATATACATTTTGCTTTCACTGTTCTGAAATACTTTTAGCTTTCAAAAACGGTTTCCTATATTCTCCATTTCAGGGGGGGGGGAGAAACAAAAAAACATTAATTCAGGGGGACATTACTGTCAAAGGGAAATTGAACAAGGGGTTGCCCGCTCCAAAGTCAATGAAATCTTAAGATATAGAGCCGGCGTTTACGGTGTGCGGCGCAGTCCGCTGACATCAGCGGCTCTTCTGAAGTATAGCAGGTATTACGGGCTCCAGTGTTCATTTAGCAAAGCTCCACAGATAAAAGAAACGAGGTTTAAAACATTGAACTCTAATAATCTGCGTAATAGGACCAACTTGGTGTTGGTTTCAGAGTTAAAGGTTACATTAAAGGATTCGAAAACGGTAATTAATCCACCGAATCAACGACAAACATCGCGGTTTGAGTTTATCATGCCCCCCCTGCCCCTTCACAATATCCCAGTGAAAGCGTCTGCAGGTGTTTAGAAAAAGTCCCCCGTCGCTGCGCTGCATTCGGAAAAGAAAAAGACTCGCACTGACATGACAGCGTGTCATCTGAAGCGCCGGCTCTTCGTGTCAAGGTCACCTCTGGTGTCACAGGCTTCATGGAAAGCTGTTCGACGACGGGCTGCCAGGTATTAAGCATTTTAAATCTCACTTAATCTCCCCCTCCGAGTTTCATCCAACCTTTCGCTTTCAAGAAATTGAAACTTTTATCGTTTGGAATTTGTTTCCACTCTGCTCTGTTGGCGTCTTTCTCTCATGGACGGACCACTTTGTGACACAAAAGCCAAACGGACAAAAGGTACATTCTTGGTTATTGGATTTTGGTTCTTATGCGACACTTTTGTGCAAAAAAAAAAAAAAAATGGATTAGAGAAAATTAGGCTGAGAAAAATCCCTTCTTTATAGGATGTTATTGTGTCTTTTGTTGCTGCTAATTCTTGCGTTTCCAGTTCCACGACCTTTTCCTCCAGACCGTGTTTCTCGTCCGGGGGAGTGGGCGTCGCTGCTTCTGTGGGAGTTTGTTTTTATGACCCTGAAGATGTTTGCTAGACGCAATACTGAGAGGCAATGTTGTCCTGTGTTTTATTCTCTTCTAAGTGATTTCATGTGTTTCAGAGATGCCAACTTTGGGTTTTCCTTTTACTCAAGAGAAAACTCCAAGAATACAAATCGTTCACATTTCTAAAACCGGCTCAGATTTGTTTCTTTTTCATTCTAGCTTCTTCCCAACTCACCTGACCGTCTCTTTCTCCATGTCTCCAACTTCCAAAAATATGTACTTGTCACCTCCGTTAAAGAACTGGAAATGTCTCGGAACTTTAGTTCTCCTCCCAGTCAAATCCTCCTGGACCTGCGTAGTAAGAAATGGATTATAATACTCACCTTAAACCAACCAGTACAGAACATTTTAACACCCATCCCTTCATTGCTAGCGCACCTCTTGAATTGTTGCTCAGATTTGGTTCTTTTCTGTAAATTAAACCGACCTGTTGTTTCCTCAGAGTGATTCTGGGTTTGTGTCAAAACAAAACTAAAACCGTGACGCATGTCACACATTCTCGTTTGCATTTGAGCCTGAGTTTTGGGATATTTCAGCACATGCTTTGATCTAACTCAGCTTCTTTATAGACTTTGTTGTGGGTTCAGCATCACATCCCTGCTAGAGAGGTGAAAGTCTGCACGGTTCTCAAGGAACAACTTTTAATTCTGCAGAGTCTCGTCACGTATTCCCAACAGGACTGAGATCTGGGCTTTGATTTGGCCACTCCAGAACTTTTACCTTGTTGTCTTGGAACCATTTCTGTCGCTTTTTCTGATAAATCCCCACCCAACTCCATTGTTGCTTGACTTACCGATCATTATTTATCATCCTCCAGGATTTGGCATTAACTTTTTGCTTTAATCTTTCTCTGCTGAGAGGCCTCCCCAGAGAATGATGCTGTCACCACCGCGCCTCTTGGTGGAGGTGGCGTGTCTCTGCTGATGTGCAGCGCTTGCTGTTCACCTGGCATAGCACTAGTCTGTAAATAGCAATATTTTTATCTCAATAGACTGAAGAACTTTCTTCTTACAGTTCCCCACATTTGGCTTTCAGTCAAGATCTCATATGAGTTTTGTTTTTTTCCCCACTCCACTCTCTTGTACAACACTGGTGAGGAACAAAGTGAGCAGCTGTAGAACGAACAGCGCCTCTGATCTGAGCCACTGCAGAGTGGTTGTGGGTGTCTGAGCCTCACCGGTCTTCTTCCTGCCCGGTTGCTCACTTTGGCCAGTTCTACACAGATACATTAAAGAATGTGTTTTTAAATTCACGCCAGAAATGTCTAATTTTATCAAACATAACCTGATTTATAAAAGAACGAAAAGTTAGAGGTGGGCAGATCGATACAAAATATCGACAGCATTGTTAGCGAGCTGGTATCTGTATCGGATCGATACCAGTGTGGTAAGATCGATACTTTAGTTTCAAATTCCCTCTTGAAATGTATTTTTAAATCACCTATAACAAAGATTTTGTCTTGATTTGCTCTCAAATTACAATTTTTTTGCTTTGTTTTAGGAAAAAAAACACATAAATGTGTTTTCCTATTTTACCTGTTTATTATATTAATATGCTGTTAAAGTATTTGGTTGACACCTATAGACTTTGTTCAAATTTTGTCCCAGTTTTTAACAAAATAATTCAAAGAAAAAACACACAAAAAACACCTCCAAGTCACAAGTTTGATCATATATTAAACCTAAATCATGAAAAGTATCGGTATCAATATATCAGTGATACTGACGCTGTATTTACTTGGTTTCGTATCTGGATGAAACAAAACAACAACAAAAATTCATTCACACTCAACCAGCAGCACAAATTTAAGAGGCTCTCAAAACAGCCGGGTAAGACGAAGCTGTGAAGCTTGTAAATCAAATCATTTGTTTGTTTTCAGTTCAAACAATATTACAAGAGGATATAATTAAGTAAATGGACCAATGAAAAGGAGGCTTGCAGGGAGAGCCGAGGCTGTTTTTTTCCTTCTGCACAGCAATGCTGGATCACGATTGACTTTTTTCCCTTTATCTGTGGTTTCTTTGTTTCTTACCTCTAACCTGTGTTACATCCTCCCTCTGTGAGCCCACACAAACCTGCGTGGCACCGATAGAGATTTATGTATACAGCCCACAGGTCATCTCGGTCCCAGATGTAATTGAGAGAGGGGGATGTGATGCTAGCAGGGAAGCACAGCTCACAGCTGCTGTGCATACAAGGGAAAATTGTCACGAAAAAAAAAAAAAAGAAAGAAAAAAACAAACCGGTTTATCCCACTCACGACACACTGGAGTCCTCTGTAAACAATCACAGCAGCCAGAAACACATCCGATACCTTCCGAGTCCAGCAAACATTGCTTTGAGAACAGACCTCGTCAACAAGGACAACCAAAGCAGATTTTTAACTTCTCCGTTTTTGTTTGTTGAATTGGCAGAAAATTGTCTCCTCGGCTCTGAACTCACAAGCGCAGCTTTAAGCTCCTTCCTGCTGCGCATAAGTGTGATGGATTTGCACGCGGCTGAGTGGCGGTGGGGGCGGCGAGTCCTCGTGCGGTTTGAGGTGTAGTAGCTCGTCCACGGAGGCCGGCAGTCGATGAGCTGTTTCTAGGGTCAGACAGGCAAACACTGACATGGCGTGTGGGCGATCTCTGAAGCTGACAGGTATGCCGGGTGTCTGTGCGCGGCCGAACAGAGAGCCAATGCTCACAGACATTTATTTATTTATTTTTTTTTTGGGTTGTCTGGCACATAAAAGGGGGGGAAACGACTATCTTACCAGACATACATTCTAATAGCTTGAAATCTGATTGTGTTTTACGAGGCATGCAGCCCCGCTGTGTGAGTGAGTCATACGAACATGGCTTTGCTTTTTGATTTAACGTGTTGTGATATTTCATTTGACACCGAAGTCGTTCCAGGAAAGCAGTTAAGTCAGGAGGCTTTAATTGGATTTTTGGTAAAAAAAAATAAAATAAAATAAAATAAAGAAAAAAAAAAGGTAATAAATTTTGTTGAATTTGTTACAGTAGATTGACTACAGGATCGGACTAAGTTTTTTAAAATCATCTGTTTGTGCAGAGCCGATAGAAGATGATGAATGCAGGAATAGTACTCGTCCCCATCTGAACCACTAAGTTTAGTGTGTTTTATTGATGTTTTAGGTGATAGATGTGTTTTCGACCACACAATATTTGTCTTTACAATTACATTTTTGAAAAGTGCAATGCAGTTCCTCTCATTGTATGACAGGAACTCTTGGTGCATCTTTTTCCTGCTTTGCACATCTCGAGGCCGTTTTCATCCACTCTTCTTTCCAAAGATGTTCCAAGTTCGGTAGAGAAGAGCATCTCTAAACAATACGACGTCCTGCTCACTGATTCTGAACGGGATTTAGGTCTGGACTTTGACTGGGCCACTCTAAAACATTAATTTGCTTGGATCTATTCCATTGGGTCTCTATCTGTATGTCTGAAATGACGCTGAGAAGTACACCAACAGCATGATAGTGCCAGCAGCATCCCAGAGGAGAGGGTTTAATTTTCTTAGGATGGACTTTGTTTAAAGGTATCATAGTAAATAGAACTGAATGCATGTCTTCTTTTCAGTTTTTTATTTGTTTCTCACAAATATATATAGACATACATTTAAAAAAAAAGCTTGTGTTGATTTTCTTTTATGTCACAAGTGTGAACTTTGTTATTGGATCATCACTTCAACTCCCAATAAAATACACAGACGTTAGCATTTGAAACAAAAACACTTTCATAAGGTATCATATCAAGAAAAGCGAACAACACTGCTGAAAATGTGTGCGTAACATTACGTACAATCTTTTTAGTAACGATTGTAAAGTATGTGGCCACAAGATGAACCCGCACAGCGTAATGGTGCATGGGCTCGTTATCCGCAGCCACGGCAACCTGGACGCCGCCTCACAGTCGCCGAATAAGCCGTGAACTTCGGTGCGTACCAAAGTAGTCGAGATCCAAATGTGCGGCCATCTGTCCAGCTTTGGCTGAAATTGGGTCGTGCAGCAGGACAAAGATCCCAAGCACAGGAAGTTAAAGGTCCGTGTGATGAAATGGTCTGGCGGACGCCAAGACAGCTGCAATAAGTCAGAGCTGAAAAGATGAGACAGTGGAAAAAACGTTCTCTCACAAACAATGAGAGAAGTTGATACTGCTAAAAATATAAATATCTTTGTGTTGAATTTAGTCAGAGGGTTTAATTTATTTCAATTTAATATTTAAAGCTCCAGATAATGAAACGTTGGGACTGAAACTCACTTCTACCGTTTATCCACTTGCGCATCAAAACAAAATGCATTCAGTGAACTTTTCTATTTAGTCACTGCAGCTTCATTACAGTTAAATGAGACGTCTTACAAAAAAACAACAAAAAAAACCCAACTAGAAATGTGAGGAGAGAAATGTGAGGCTGTAGTGAGGTTACAGCCCAGCTTGTGGTCGGCTGAATCTTCCGGATTTCTCTCCTCTATCAACACTACAAAGGATTCCACCGTTACTTCCTGAGCCGCTGCTAAATTGGCTCAAAGGAGATTTAGAAGATAATGAACCTGTGTATCCAGCCTTACAATCTAAAAGCAAAAATGATTGTCCTCCAGTTTTTGTTCAATCAAAACGAGTATAAAGAAATGTAGCAATCTGAGTCTGAAATCTCTTGAGAATATGTAAATTATTGGGACGCTTTAAAAAAGCAGATCCAGGTGGATTAAGATGAAACTGAAAAGCTTTTTCAACCTGAAAGTAAAAGGGACTGTGAGTCTGTCGAGGTGACTTTTAATTTCCAGCAGATTGAAATTATACTCAGCCAACGTTAACACAGTGACAAGATGAGCCTACCTAACAATATCACCTAACGCCGCATTCATATGGACACTATCAGACGATTTCAACAAGAAATGTTAATTTAAGATAATAAGGTATTAATATATTGATCTCGATGTTGAACAAAGATTCTAGATCACAAATCAGTGAGAATGTTCCTGATCCATAGGTGCAGATCTATTCAGACTGATTCTATGCTCTCAGCATAAAACCATACTTTATTTTTTATTTTACATTATATCTAGGATGCCTAATTGCACTTCTTGAACCATTTGAAAAAAGTTTTGTTCCAGTTTAAGTTTTTCCATGTTTGATCAAGGTATTCAACCTGTTGTTTTTGAGTTTCAGTTGATTCATTTTTACATTGGCTGTTATACTACTAATTGCACAAACTGAACAAAATTAAAATTGTGTTTGGATGTTTAACCAAGCTTGTGAATCCATTGGTGCATTTAAGTGGTGCATAGTTATCACATACATTTGTAATTCAGGACATTTTTGTCTGGGTTTAAAAACAAGTAAGAAATGTTTCAGCTCAGTTCAGTTCTTCTGTATCGGATCGGTATCAGCCTATACTAAACATCAGATATCGGTATCGGAAGTGAAAAAAGTGGATTGATCCGTCCGTAACTGAACTGCTTATATGTAGAGTGTATTTAGGGTTTCTTTATTTTTCCATATTATAAGAATGGCAGTATAATGCAGAACTGCAATTGAAAAAATCCAAACTTAATTCAAATTTGAAGCCTCCCAGACAACCAAACCAGACTAAAACATATAACTGATCATTTATAGAACAAAATAAATCTGTTTTTTAATTTGTTGCAAGTATTTTGAGTTCAGTTTATAGTCAAAGTCTCTGATACCAACAGTTTAAAAATGCCCAGATTACTAAAATAAACTAAAACATTCACTGAAAACAGAAAACAGGTGATCCAACTTGAAAAAAAATTAAAAATTAATTTGTTACAAGTGATTAAATTAAGTTTATCCGTATAAATATATGAAGTATAAATATATTAAGTTGTCATGTTAAACATTTTTTAAACGCTGGCTCTCCATTCTTTTTTTCCAGAGTTACAAAGAACATTAACAACCTTCAAAGGAATAATTTCACTTGATCTGATGGTCGTATTCGTCATTCGTTGGACACGTTTTGAAGCTTTCAGACTTACTGGCACTGACTTATTGCATCACATCGCCTGCAAGCCCTGACCGATCCCCTATGTTTACACTCTGTGGATCTTTGCGCGCTGCGGCCGCCTGACACATCTGATACTCTATGATGCGACGACTTCTGCATCCGTCTCCGTCTGCAGCGACGCAGAGCCGGGTGCCGGTTCAGCCCTAAGCATCTGGAGACACATGACCCGCCCAGACAGGCTAGCAAATGTTTAAATTACGCTCATAAGATGAATTAAAAATGAAACATGAAAACGTGCGTGCTCTGTTGATGGAGATGAGTCAACGACATGAAAACGGTTGGTTTTTTTTTCCCCCTGTGGACGGTCCAATGTTTTTCTGTAGGATCTCGATGTAATCCTCTTTTCCTAAGACGCCATATGACACACTTCTCTGGTCAACAGGCTGATGGGGGAAAAATGCAGCAACATAAAGAAAGCAGTGGCTCCTCCAACCTGAAAGACCTTTTAATGGTTGTAAAACATAAACTTGTCAAATTCAAGGAGAAATGCAGGATAAGCGATTAAAAAAATCCAAACTTATTAAGGACTTATTCAAGGGCAAATAAATGCAGCCTCTTGAAGTATGAATAGAGCAAGAAAACATGAGTACAGGGTACATTCAGCCTAAAAAAATAGATTGACTTGTTCACTTACAAAATGCTGTTTTTCTATTTTTTTTTTTTATGTTTAAATTTAGTTTCTTTTTAATGCTTAAGATAAATAAGTTGAAAGACGCAGCAGATATAAAGAAAACCCCAAAACAAACAGCTTCAGTTTAAGTGTGAATTTAGCAGCTGATGACAAACTGAGAGTGGGCTTCCAGCAATTCATCATTTTTAGCCTTCAGACGCAGAAGCGACGGCTCCACATATGGGACGAGGAAACGCATGGAGACGTTGCATCTGGTCGCTCGCCGAGGTCACTCAACCAGCGTTTATTCTAATATCGCGTTTGCCACGTTATTTAGCCCCTCGCTAGAATTTGAATTCATTTTTTCTTCTTCTTCTAAATAATAAATCTCTCTTTAGCCAAACTCTCCAGCAGTCTTTAGCTGCCACAACCTGCATACAGAACGGATATAATTTTCACGTAATATACAGCAACAATGTAATGCCATGCACAGTATAAATTGTTCTAAATAGTTCTTTACAATACTAGAAGAAAAGGTGGGTGGTTTAACTACATCAAGAAACTACTGTCTTCATCAAAATCATTAAAAAAAAGCATAAAAATCTTTCTATGAGGTAATTTTCTTTATGCCCAAGGTGCATATTTATCAGAGAAATACATTATGAATATATATTTATTCTCAGAATCACAACAGCAACACTTCACCTGTAAACCGGATGATCTTATTAGATTTAGTCACTAAAATAATGAAGGAAACAGTAATCACTCTAATAATTAATAATTACTCATCAGAGCTGGCCCAGGGTTGTGTAGGGCCCTGAGCAGAGCTAGTTGTGGGGCCCCTCTTTCTGTTAGGACCATCAGCACCACTAACAGTGTTTCTGGGTGGGTTAGGGCTTAATTAATTGAGCATAAATACAATCATTTATCATTTCTACTTGTCAGTTTGTTAATATTTATTAACTTTATCATCGGTAAATGAAAATTGCCATCATCCCTTATTATAATAAACTTAAACGTTAGTTTTTCATTGTTCCTCTCATTAACTCTTTTCTGAGTTCTATTGCTGAGCAACATTAGACATTTATAATAATAGATTGTAACATTCATTAAGCCAGACTGTTATTTAAAAGTTCATTCATCTCATTAACTCAATTCACTAAGTAAAACTTCTATATATTAATTGCACACAGTCAGATGTCTTCAAAAATATGTCCACATTTTCTATCTTGCAGCGAATGAAAACATACAATTTAATATTAGAATATTACAAAACACTACTAAAAAAACTTTTTATTTCAGAAATGTAGGCTTAAGGAAAAAAAAGTCTGCTTCATCTCTGCTTAGAGAACGTTATTTTCAAGTGTTTTTCCCAAATCCCGTTGCAGAAGTTTTCAGGGAGAGAGCGAGTTCCAAAACAAAAAACTGTCATGATCTGTTTCTGTGTGTTTATTTTTGAGTTTTTCTGTGTGATCCTGTTCCCTGTGAGTCCTGTCTCTGCATCTTCCCCTTTGATTGTCTCCCAGGTGTGTCTCGTTCCCTTAATTACCCCATGTGTATTTAGTCTCACCTGTTGTCTGTGTTCTTCATTGGATCCTTGTCAATTGTCTGACGTTGTCTTTACGTGCCAGTAGAACTGTTAAGTCCTGGTTTGTGTTCGCTCATATGATGTCCTTCAAGTCAGTTGCTACCGGCATTTAGCTGTGTGCCTGTTTCCTGCCGTGCTGCCTGTTCTGGACAATTGCCGAGCATTATATCATTAAATCATATTCATCATCTTACCTGGGTCTCAGCGTCATTCTCCTCACCACTTCCACCCACCATTCCTGACAAAAACGTCTTTCTGGCTTAAAGCTGTTAACTCAAGGCCGAAATGTCCTCAGCAGAAACAAAACCAGGATGCGTTCATTTCAAAAGAAGTTCAGAGTGAACCGAGAGAGATCGTCACCTGACATGCACAGACATGGATGGAAACAAAAACCTGGTCAGTGGTCGAGTCTCATACACAGAAATAACAGGAGTGCAGAGATGTCTGATCGTTAAGGCTTTGCCAAAAAAAAACAAAAAAACTCCTTATGGTGCCCATATCTACAAATATCTAACTTGTTAATTCACACAACAGATTAAAAAACAATCCAATTAATAGGTAATATTATCACTACTGTACTATGTGATATATTTTCATTAGCTTTACAAGAAAATTCAGATACTCTGTCCCATATCATAACCTCAAATTATTAAGCACCAAAAAAAAACACGACCAATGCCTAATCATAACTGACACATTATTGCGTCATCTGATTTGTTTCTTCATCACTGTGAATCAGAACAATTAGTAGAGATGCCAAACTAAATCCCCAGTGCAAGCTGCCCCCAGAGCTGCAGCTCAGTCTACAACACGTGTGTTTCTCACTAACAGATGAAAAAGATGCAGGAAGGCAGTTCTGAAGCTATTTTATACAAAATGTGTGTGTTTTTTAAAGTTCTATATGTGCTGCTATGTCAAACTTTCCTTTTTGCCTGATGCTCATACGAATGCTGTGAACATCTCTGGTAACTTCAGTCTTCTTTCAGAACTTTAAATAGCCCAAAGGAAGGCTTTGTGACAAGTGACTCTTTTTCTGCAATAAAAAGTGAGAGATGCTTTCTTGTTTTTTTCCAGACCTGCATCCAGCTGTTGCAGTCGGCCACTCTGTGCTTTTACAGCTTGTTGGTTTGTAGAGGTTTGCTTCAAAAATGTAAAAACCTTCTTACTTCTGTCGGTGCAAAATCCATTCAGACGTCTTACCATCTAAACTAGCTGCAAGATACGATGGTCATCAAAAAGAAAATTCAGTGAATTCCTACCATATTTAGGAGTTAATATTTTAGGAGATAAAGAGAATCGGAGTATAAAACAATCTTCAATAGTTTTTCCAATGTTTTTATTTCCATCACATTTTATTTATGTTCTGTAAACAGCCTTCAAATCTGAACAGGCCAACTTTGTTGTAAACTGGATTTTGGTAACAGAAGTTGGTTGAAAACATCAACAGAAAATAGTTTCCAAACTCCCAAGAAATTGAGTAATTTTAACACTTAGACTTAGTTATAACTACTCAAACTATTGTTGAAATAACGCTGCAGGAGTTAAATTAATACCAGTTCTGAAAAGGACCAAACAGACTCGGCATAGTGTTGATTTAACTCTGCAGAGTTTGTTGTGTACAACAAACTGTGTTTTTATTCCTATGGAAATTTGTTAAAATTGCGCACAGATGTAACTGCTTGTGAAGCTGGCGAAGGGTTTAAAGAGAGCTATAAATTAAAAAAAATTTAATCAAGAGTTTCACTACAAGTGCAAGTCTGCAAGTCAAGGACAGTCAAAATGACTGACAGTATGTTCTACAGGTCTGGCCTGCAAGATACGCGTTTCCAAAGACCCTTAAATGTTACCACAGGATCTACAATAGGTTGTTGCCACTAATTTTTCATAGATGTACAATGAGAAAGAGATTGAATTCATGGGATATGTGCGAAGAGGAAGCCTGTGACAGGCAGCCGGCACGGTTTGGGGATGTTTTGCTTCATCTGGATCTGGAGGGCTCAACATCATACAATCCACCATGAAATGTGCAGGATATCAGACACTTCATTAAAATATGTCACTATATGAAAACAAAATTAAAGCTGAACATGGGTTCTGAAACATGTCAATGAACATGACAGCGACAAAAAACGTACCAGTAGATCCACCAAGGCCTTGTGGAGAGAGTTAGGAAATGGAAAACCCAGGGCGTCCTAATTTGTTGCTTAGAATGTAAATGTTCAGCTTTGAATTAATTGAAAGCTAATTTTGGTTAATTATCTGCAATTAAACTTCTTTTTTCCTGAGATAAAATAAACAGACATCAATGTTTCTTAAAGAACTGAACCTTAAATGGGATTTGACTGTAGTAATATAAAGTTATGCATCTCAAATTTGTTCTAAAGTGTAATGTTGCTCAATTTAACCAAATACATGAATTTGCTGGGAAACAATTTCAGTTTGCGTCTCAGCTTTATATCAAACTGTGAACAGATGATTCATATCTAGATTTTCATCAAGCTGTCTCTGCAGGTCTTTATATGGAGGGAATATTTCTATACATACACGCTTTACTGCAAAACTAAAGAATCAGCCAAGTACGTCAGAAACGAGGTCATTCGTTTAGTCTTGTTTGACCAGTTTTACTGTTCAGCAGTGAGAGATGAAATGACAGAGAAAGCTCCATTCAAAAGACTTACGAAAGTATAGATTTATTATAAACATTTATGAATACCATCCACACTTTTCAGCTCTGAAAGATTTCATTGATCTGTTTCATTGCTACAGTTGGAATAATCTAACATCTTCAGTGATTGAAAAACACAAAGTACAATGATCTGGCTCCACAATGTGTAAACATTTGTCAGTAATATTTAATTCAGTGGTTGAGTTAATAGTCCAAGTCTGCAACAGAGAGAGGCAAAGAATTGTGCAAATTGAAAAATGTCAATTTCAAATCAAACTCGCACTTTATTTGTTAAGCAGTTTTGGCAGGTTTTTTTTTTTAGCTTTACTGAAATATATGTATTTGGCAAAACTATAATGGAAACACTTCTTTCGCATCATATTAGTCACATGATCAACAGCTGGATGTTACTACTGGCCAAAACATCAATAAAGACGACAGAAAGTGGTAGGAGGATGATGGTTTGTTTTTGTTTTGTGCAGCCGGTTCCCCCAGAGTCTCACAGCTTCACACAGTTCATAAAAAGTTGTGTGTCATTCCATCATGTCGAATCCATAGCTCTTCTGTAAAATCGGCAAGTACAATTTCTCCAATGTGTATGTAGGCTTAAGCTCCCAAGAGGCTTGTTGCTCCAGCCCCTGAATACGTCTCTGATGTCTCTTCTGTTGGCTAACAGATGATGAGCGCTAGCGTCATGGCTGCATTATCAATATATTATGTAACTGTTTTCTCGACGTCATGATTTTTAATGACTTATCGCGTGAACAAGCTCATTAACGAGTGATTTTTATTTCATTTCTTATTTAATGGAAACACTACAATCGTAAAATAATGATTTTTTTTTTATATAAGCAAAGTTTCACGTACATTTGTAATGGAAACTCAACTAGCAACATGTATAATGGCTCCCATCTCATCACTGCTGAAAACATATAAACTGCATTTAAAAGTTGCTGAAATGATTGGAAAAGGACTTGTTCCACCGATTCAGATAAGAACAGCGATCAAATATCCAAACACGATTGTGATCGAAGCTTTTTTTGTTACTACAAAAAAAAAAAAAGCTATCCAGCTATCAAGATAGCTGGCATTTAACCAAATAACTGGGATGTATGTGATCTAATGTGGATTAGAAAAAAATCCACGGTAAGTGAAACTCGTACACCCAGCTGTTGTAGGCTGTTATTATTCCACAAAGTGAAACGCACCAGTCATAAATCATCAGAACCCCCCATATCGTAATGACATTCATGCCCATAATGGGGGAACGTGAACTCCTGACCGCGACTGTAAGTACAGGTGTAGCGAACAAAGCGGCTCCTGTGCCAGATGTGCGAGGCCTCTCTCTTTCTTGGCCGCTCTTGAAGCGATTTGTCATTGTGTGGCACTGATGTACCATCAACAGTCTCCTGCTCCCGTGTATTACAGGAGGGGGGGTGGGGGGGAGGGGATATTGTGGCTGCTGTGAAGCAAACAATTTAATAAATCAGTTCATTGCAGCATATACACGATGCCCCCCGGGCTTTACGAGCAACAAACATGCTACGATATCTAAAGGCCCTGAAAAGACAGACGAGAAAACGACGTCTGTTTAAGAAACGGTGAGTTAGCCGTTATTAAAGAGGCTCTGTCGCGCTTGTTCTCTCAACACGGAAAGCGCCGTGTTCCTGGAAGACTGCTGAAGATATAATAAGCAATGGATGTAATGACACGTTTCCTGGAGATTAAAGAGTAATTTCACCAACAGCTGCTGGTTCCCAGTCCGCTTTGTGAGCGATTCTGAAACAAGGTAACAAAACAGAAATGGGAGACATGTTTAGATTATTTAATCAGCATAACAAATGGAGAATGGTGAAAAATGTACCCAATTAATGAAATATTTAATCTTCTATAGTATTAGAAGATTAAATATTCTACAATTGCTACAATTAATAGCAATTCAGGGATCAAAATGAAACTTTTTTAAATAAGATTTTCATAAAGCAACTATGTTTTCATTCTAACTTGCCGCTTTTTGAGATACCTCTGTCCATGTCAGAGGAAAATGGGGAGACAGGCTTGAGACGATGAGAAAAGGTTAAAGCAGCTAAAAATTGAAACCCTGTTACCAAGACAATATGTCGAATATGATCACAGTGTATCTAACTTCTGACGGCTTCTTCAACGAGGACAGCAAACCATGTCTCAAAGCTGAAATAATCTCAGCCTGGAGTTTGCCTCCACAGTCACCAGATCTCGGTCCAGCAGAGCATCTTTGATTCTTAGTGGGACGGAAGATTTGCGTCACAGATGTGCAGCCAACTTATCAGCAGCAACCGTGTGACACCGTCCCGTCAGTGCAGACTGAAATCTCTGACGAATGTCTCTGACACCTTGGTAAAATCTAAGCCATGAATAATTAAGGCTCTTCTGAAGGCAAAAGGGAGTCCAAACTGGAACTAGCAAGGTATATCTAATAAGTAGGTCAGTGGGTGTGTGTGTGCGTGCGCGACAGCTTGGATTATGAAAGATACCGTAAATATAATACATTTTCCATATTTGACAGTTTATTCGTCTGTAGAAGGCTTAGGAAATGTGCTATTGCCCCTTTGTAAATACACAATGAGCTTAAAAATGGATGTCATTTCTCCGGATTAAGCAGACTGGGATAAAACGACTGTGTCCTCAGAGACCCTTTAATGGATTTCCCTCCTGCGAGGTGTTTGAGTCCATTCCAGGCAGACAAAATAACCCAAAAGGCTTCTAAAGTGAAGACCTCCCGATCGCAAACCCACCACGGCAGACGTTACGACTTCCAAACAAAGTCAAACTGATACAACCTCGCTAATTAAAAATTTCAATCAAAAATGAATCCTTGCATCCGTTTCGGGTTGTTGATTGGAGCTGCTGTGATAGATGCCCAGTCATGTGGGGCAGTGAAAAAAAAAAAAGGAAAACGGAAAAAGGAAAATTTCAGAAGCCATGAATTGCCTTCTGCTGGTGAGATGTAAATCAGCGAGGCGCTCTAAAATTGATGGAGCATCCTCCGGTTTTCTTCCTGACTCCCGAGATCACTCTGAATGCCCTGCCCTGTACGTACATACCAGGCACTGTAAGATGGATTGCAGGCAAAACAGGGGAGGTGCGAAACAAAGAATTTCAATATCAAAGTTATCAATCACATCCAGTCCATACTGCTTTTCTTGGCACTCAAAATGTAATTATGGAGTATGCTGAGTATGAGGCTTGTATCCGTTTTCATCCCAAATGACAGTGCTTATGTTAAGTTAATTGAGCTCATATCCCAGGATACATGGCGAAGGAGGCTGTAACATTAGCCATTTCCTGCATGCAGCTCATTGGGATGCAAGGCTGATGCTGGCAGAGTAAACTGCGCCTTGGCAGAGATGCTGAGCAGTGGTGGTTGGTGCTGCTGCGGGGACATGACAGCTACAGTCTTCCCAGCCATAAATCCCCGCACACTCCACAGGGCGTACAGCCACACCTGTGTATTAAGATGAAAGACATCTAAACTCCAGATGCCCCTCTGAGCCGTGTCACCGGGTGAACTTATCCGGCTGGGAGACTTTCCACCAATGGCCCGTTATTTTATTCTTGGTGGAATTTTTATTTATTTATTTTTTTTTCCTTTTCAGATGCTTATGAGACAGGAGAAGAAGGGCGAGAGGAGTTGGGAATCACTCCGTCTCCACAGAGCGTGAACCTATTTATGCCACCTCCTTCACTTGTCCCACTCAGAATCAAAGCGGTTTGCTCAGAGCCACATCCAAAGCTTTTCTGACTGTGTCACTCTTGAACACGAGCATGTAATATCATGAATAGGGCGTGATAACCGTTGAGCCTTTCCTCCTCATTTGTAGACAAAATGATCACCCACAGACTAATTTATGAAGTGCACTTAATTGTTCATGTTGCCGATGACTTCGGGCGTCTGCCTGCGGCACGTTGTGAGGAAGGGGGAGAGAATAGGGGGGACGGCATTGTTGCTCCTCTCGTTCTGCACCCGAGCTCAGTGTGATATGACTTTGATTGTCTACTTGTAATTTACCCGGCAACTGCCAGCCCCTCTGTCTTCGCCACATCTCATACAGACCTTTCCTTAGATCTCGGAGGATTGCCTAGCAACCTTTTTCCTCCGTACAAATACCAATCTGTGCCCTGAGCGGCTGATGTTGACCGGCATAATTACTACGTATTGGAGAGCAGCCAGAAATGGAACGGATTTAGGAACAATATAGGTCTGAAAGTCAGCCTAATGAAGCGCTGACTAAACCTTAGCACAGTGTGTGCGTCAGATTAAACACGACGATGCAGCTGGCAGCGTTGTAAAGGGTGAAAGTACAAAGGAGCAGCTTCTGACAGGAGTTAGCATCCGGCTCGCAGACTGTGACAAGTTTTTTGTGTTTCTTGGCGACTGCACTATCAAGAAAATAAATTAATTAATAAATAAATGTGCCAGACTCTTCACTGCATCTGGTTAAAACAGACATTACTGATACTTCCTTTTTATATTTTTCCACAGGGAAGGAGTCTGTTATTTCATGTTCCTCCTCCCTGTGCAGAGCTATAAGTTGAATCAAATTGTTTGAGGTTCCAACTCTATTTGCCTTAAAAAACTCTTGATGCTTCATGTTTTATAGATAGATAGATACTCTAGCTATCCATGGTATTTAGGTAGCTGTGTAGTTACCTAGCAAGCTAACAAAGGTAGCTAGAAACTAGTCTAGCTACCAAGCTACCCTAGTTATCTAGGTTTGTATCTTGTTTGCTACTCAGCTAACTAGATGCAGGGTTATCTACCTAGTTAGTTACCACACTACAATAGTTATCTAGGTTTGTATCTAGTGTACCTAGCTAACCCTAGGGAGTGTTATCTACCAAGTTAGCTAGCTCTAACTAGACTAGCTACCTAGTTAGTTAGCTACTATGTTTTAAGTAGCTATGTTTTATGTCTGATTCAGTGAGAAGATGCCTTTTAGATCAAAGCATGTTCTTGTCTAGTATGGCTCAGTCTGTGTACTGGTATCCAAATGAAAATCTGGGAAGTTTTAATTAAGTCAGAGATCAGGGACATTCAAACTGCATGAGCTATTGCGCAAAGAAGAATGGGCAAAATGTCCACTCTTTAGACATAAAGGTATTAGAGTCATACCCCAAAAGACTATAAAGTATTGGAGCTAAATCTAAAGCCACACCTCACTTTTCAGATCTATTTTATTGTCAAGAAAGTTTGAAAACTATTTAATTTTTCTTTAACTTCACAATCTTTCACTAATTTGTGTTGGTTTATCACAAAAGATAACATTTTATCTTAATTTCAAACTGTAGTGGGATGAAAGGCATTTATTTAATGCCCAGGATTACTTGTGCGAGGCCCTCCGTACCCTGTGAGGAACTTTAAGCACACCGCCGACTCTCGCAAACACCAGGGAAGCTTTAACTTTTGGATGTAAGATCTATAGCTGCCTCTTCTTACTTTACTGCTTCAAAAAGGTTACTCAATAACTGAAGACCTACTTTTTCTACCTTTGAGCCAGCATTAACGTCATCATTAAAAAATGCATTCAGGAGAAATCTTTAAAAAAAGGAATAAAAAGATGACCCAATTGCCTCTTGGCTAAATGTGAAAGTGGATTTCCTACATTTATAAGCTTTTATATGACGCATTCAACGTGTAACCCTGAAGGAAGCACGTATCTTGTAAATGAGCCTTTAATGCCATGCATCTAGTGCAGGCTGGAGTATGTTTTCAGCACAGTTGATGTTTTTATTTATTTATTTATTCATATCAAGTGCAGCACTGATCAGGAGTGATCCTGCACATCAGTGAAATCAAGTGACATTCAATTATCCCGGCTTTCTGTGGCTCCAACAGCTGTGGCACCAGCTTGAGATTTTAAATCTAACTTCGGTGTTTAACTGCTTTTAATTCAAACAGTTCGATCACCGCTGCCGCCAAATGTGTGCGCTTTCAGACCAGCGTCAGCCCCCGTCTTTAGGACGCCACAGTCGTTTTCCCAGCTGGGCTTGCTGAAGCTCTGTTCAGCGTGGCACAGGAAATCTGTGGAATCAAGAAGAAGCCTGTGCCTTCATATTGGATTTAGATATTAAACCTAAAAAATAAAAAAATAACATCATCCTCGTGGGAATTGCTTATTTTTTATTATTTTGAGTGAAGAAAAAGCTTTTTTCCAGGGATTTTGTTTCTCATCTATGCACAACAAAATCATTTGGGCAGAAGAATCTTAGTTTGTTTAAAACCACAGAATTGGTTTAAATCTGTTTTTCCTCCTCTTTCCACTGTAGATAATGCACACAGGTTGTTGAGAGTTGGTTGGTTTTACCTCTTTTATTTTTATGATTTCATCCAACGGGGATCCATTTTAGAAATAAAAAAGAGTTTTTTTTGTGTGTGTTTTTGCTTTTTTGGCCACACTTTACATGTTTCAGATAATCAAAGAGACATTAAAACCTGTCAAACATAACCTGAGCAAATTCAAAATGCAGTTTGTCTTCCCTTTTTGGGATCTTTTTGCCTCCAGTGACAGACAGACTCTCCACCTCAAGGGATTTTCTGGCTTCTACCGGTCTGGCAGCAATCAAGCCTGATTGAATTGAAGTAAGCTCTCGTTAAAATGGATTTAATCCCAGTTAATTGTTAATTTAACAGTATTCAAATCAAAATTTTGAAATGGTTCCACATTATTTCCACTAATCTGCTATCTACTAATATTTGTCAGATGACCTGAAATGCCATAAAGGACGTCTACAACGGGTGAAATACTTTTCCACAACACTGCGTATTGCGCGTTTTTCCAAATGCTGCATTTCGAAAGCCTGTCTGCCAGCCTGTTGCGAACGTTCACTCCAATTTATGAGTTGACAGAACAGCAAAAGGTTCTGTTTTACTTCTAAAGCAGCACGCTGCAGTTGCTTAATCCTTTCAGAGCGGCTGGGTCTGACTCGGAGGTCTCTGTTAGGGAAGTGGCACATCCAAATCTTTTTATTGTCTGAGTGGTCCTGGCTGCATTTCCTCCCAGTCTTCTCTCCTTTCCACCAGAGACGTCTCTCAGATGACTCAGGCCGCCAGCTTCACAAAGGATAACATCATTTCACTTGTTTCCTCTTCCTCCTGTTAACCAATTTGAACATCTGGATTAAATCAGATACAACTTATGTATGTATATATATATATATATATATAAAAAATCCCAAAGCTCTTTGAGGCTCTTTTTGTCTGTTTTCTTACTACTGGGCCAAACAATCCATCAGTCAGAGACAATGAAACTAGTAGATCCATGCAGTGCATTAGTACTCATGCAGACACAACGTTTGATGTATTGTACAGTGATAGGTCAATGCAAAAATACATAATATTAAACTCATTTTCTGCTCAGGCGTCAAATTCTTGGAATACACTACGATTAGGACAAAGAAATATTAAATTAAACTGAACTATTTGAACCAGACGATTGACAACTGTACTCATGTCTTGAATAATTAAGTTAGCAGATTCTTCTACATGCTTTTTCCCCTTACAGATGTGACTTGTTTTTTTTTTAAATTATGAATGTTTACACTACTTTTGGCCATACATTGAAATCTGTCATTAATAACAGGTCTTGCCTGTTGTTGTCGATTGTAATTTCTCTTAAACCCTTCCATCGACCTGCAAGGGAATTACAGATGAAAACCAGCCTGTCTGGCTAAATCTGCCATATTTATGTGACATTTTTCACGTCGGTTAATATTCGTCGCCCCCCCTACCTTTATGAAGTACAGAAAAAATAAAATTCACAAACATCTCGTGAAACACGACTCAACACAGCCTCTCAAAAATGAAAATCAAATAATATTTTATTTGTGTTGCACATTTCAGCAGCAAGACATCATAAAAACACAAAAATCAACAATTTAAATATTATATTGTCATTGACACATCAAAAAAAATATGTTATGTTAGCAAATCTACACAGACGCTACTGTTCGGGTCAAGGGTCGCTCTGGAGGAGCTGCAGCGATAAGGAGCCCAGGTGAGAGAGAGTCTGTTGACGAGCTAAATGTTAGTTGTAAACCTGGTCTTTATGGAAAAGTGGCAAGAAAACAAAAGTCAGTCGCGAGAAGTTTTGTTTGCAGGAGAAACGTGTTAAAAGAAGGAGCTCCCAACAAGCGAGAACAAAATGGACGTTCTTCACTTCAGATCACGGTGGCGATGGCAGAAAACCACCGGGACGCTGATCTTCAGTAGGAACTGGGAAGCTGGTGAGAGCTGATGAAAGGTTGGATGGCGCTAAATGCAGAGCAACCAGAGTAAACCACAAAAGGCTGTAAAACACTGGAGGCTGGAGCAGAGGCTCGACTCTAAAACAGGCAGAGCTGCAGAGGAGCCGCTTAGATCAGGGACCTGCAACCTTTACAGCTCAAAGGGCCATTTCTACCCCCAGCACAGCCAAAACAACAACAAAAAAAACAAACCTTGTTTGGAGCCAAAAATGCTACATGACCTTTAAAAAAAAAAGAAAACTTCTCAATTTTTGATGAATGTCTTCTGTAGGAAATTGTGTTGTGATTTTTAAAGAGCCAACATTTTATTTCATCAAATAAAATCTTGTATCCAAGATACAAGATACAAAATGTATCCAAAAAGTGGACGGATACATTTTGTGCCACGGGATGTTAATATTTTTGTGGAAAATGGTGTTTAAAAAACACCCCAAAAACATATTGTTTCAAACCTGTTGAGGAAACATAAGTTTTAGCAAATGCAAAACCTGAATTTCATTGCTATTTTAATGAAGAGGAGAACGACATGAAAGGGTTTTGACGAGGATCGCTGAAACGTTTCCCATTTCCACTGCATGGGAATATCCAGCTGCTGGACAATAGCTTTGTCTTCACACTGTTTCAGTGACCAACCAGGAAGTAACTTGCTCTAAAAGACAAATAAATAAATTCACATTCAGTCCTTCGTTCTTGTCTGAATCCTGCCGCTGGTGGAATCTGGGGAACTAGACGGTTAAAAGTGAATGTTTTTATTTTTATTTTTTAAAGCGTGATCATACTTCTGACCCTCAAACTGATCAGGGTAGCAGTCTATTGCCCTGCGATTTGAGAGGCAGTCATATAATCAACAAGCAGCACCGCTGTCGTGTTGGGCCTGTGAGATGGTGAAGGTAATCTCACAGTGTGGCCATAGCTGCTGTGGAAGTCCCCGGGGAAATCAAGAGCCTTCACAGCTGCCCTGCCCGGCAGCAGCTCGCAGCGCAACTTTAAAATGACAGACCGGCGGGCGCACGGACGGCCAGGAGGAGGAACAGAAAGTTCAGTTTGACCTTAAAAGTAAAATACTTCACAAACACCAGCAGACTCAAAGGAGGAAGCAGCAGCAGTGAGACAAAACGCGGGTTTTCCGCGCCAACGCACAGACAGTCGGCAGATTCCACCTCGCAAATTTGAGGTGAACCGTACATCTGTTCAGTTTACCAGTTTAGCTTCCTCGTAATTGTTTTGGGGGTTTTTTTCCCTTCTTTTTCTTTTAATCCACTTTTTCTGCATCTGGAGGGGAAAACGTGGGCCTCAAGATGCGATTATCACAAACATCTGGACCGAACGGATTTCGATCATTTTCCCCCTAAACGCCAATTATCAATCATTTTCCGCAGGTGAGAGACGGCGAAGCTCGGCGTCCCCGCAGGAGTGAGACGTCGGCGCGAGATCGATGCGACCGGATGAGGAACGAGCGCGTTTGGAGCCGTCGCACGGCGAGACCGCGGCATTGTCCAGCTTCCTCTCTGACAGCTCCGCGGAGAAAGGAAAATGACTTGGCTCGTGCTTTCCAAGAAAATGCCAGCACGCTCGCCATGACAGACCCAATATGTTGTCCAAATAAATAAAATGTCAAGTGAATAACAAACCAAGAAGCATCTGTTGCCATTACCTCGACACTTTTCATTTCTGCAAATTAAGCCTGTGACAGAATAGGATATGAGTAACAGTCAGTCAGCCTCTGGAAGAAGCCGTGAGCACGGCGCGCTGCAGATAGGAGACTTTTTCTTATTAAGCCGTTGGCATGAAATTCATTCCAGTTAGTTTTTGTTTTTTTCTATCAGGTTTAATTGGTTGAATAAATGTTAATTGGGTGCTGCATTGCAAATGTTTTCCTGTTTCCCAGAAGTGCTTTCATGACCTGTTGAAATCATCTATCAACAGCCTCCAGAGTGCAAGAAAAAAATTAAATAAAATTTTTTAAAAAACATGTTGTACTTCAGTTTGTATGAGTCACTCGCTGGATTTTGAAAACAAAATGTGGGTGATCGTTTTCCCAGTTTGCGGGTAGATTTGAAAGAAAAAGGAGCGCTTTCAGAAGAAGGCATTAATTGAAAAGTAAATAAGAAAAAAAAAAGACATGAATCATCCGCCTTTTAGAGCAAAACCAATGCAAAAACGTGTAGATTGAACCCCTTTCTGTCACCATGTTGTTCTGAGTCCCTGAATGCCTTTCTGAGTACTGGAGGTGTTTGCACTGTACAATCTATCAGTGTCGTTAAAACTGTTTTATGTGTGCGGCTACGGAGCAGTAAATCCTGCAGCGTGAATCTGTCATGTGTCAGAACGTGTTGTCATTAGCAGATTTATCTCGCATTGCGGCCGATTTTTCTTTTTTAAAGTGGAACACGTGGCGGAGCGTTTACGAAGCGCCTCACATGAAGGACAATTTCAATTCTGGCACACAGGAGAGAGCCAGTGTAGTTAAGCGGTGCTTCATGTGAGCGGGACTTATATAAGACTTTTAGGCATGGTACATTCTGAATAATGCATGAGATCTGCATCAGTGATGCACCCATCCATCTTCCCATCAACTCTGACCAGTTTGACCCCCGCTGATAGATTTCCCGCCTCCATTCGTTGCATTCTAAGGTTCAGGTTTGGAGTCAGAAAACCTTCTTCCGTGTGTTTGCGGTTTCCCCCACATGGCTTACAACAGACTGTATGTGGGATTTTTTTGGGGGGGTTTTCTTCAGGGATGCACCAATCCACTTTATTTTTTTATACTTCCGATACAGATATCTGAGATTCCATATCGGCCGATACCGATCCGATACAGAAGAACAGAGCTGAATTGACTTAAAATGTTTAATCTTTTTAAACACAGACACAAAATGTACTGAAATACAAATGTATGTGATAACTCTGCACTAGTACAGCACACTTAAATACACCAACAGCTTCACACGTGCTACACGTTGCAAATGGATAGAAACAATTGCGACAAATAATGTTTGATTGACATCTCCGCTTCACCTTTCCTATGGATGAAACATCTGGAAACGTGAATAAATTGCCTCAGCGAATGAAGGAGCAGCTGACTGACGTCTTCTTCCCCAAAATCTGTCGGAGGACCGAGGGGGCGGGGCTCCTCACTTTAGGCGTCCTGGTGAAACACGGTCTGTATTTTGGTTCCGCCTTTTCACCGTTTGATTTTACATGGTATTTCGGTCAGTTTCAGTCTAAAAATATATATAAAACATTGGTATTGTGTTTGCCTCTTGTTACTAGTACTAATAACATTTATGCGGTGACTTATACTCTTTTATGCAGATTTTCTTTACTGTATCAACAAGCAATCATTAAAGTCTCACACAAGCTTGGTCAAACACGTAAAAACAACTTCAATTTGTTCAGTCAGTGCAATTTGGAATAAAGAAAGTAAAAGTAAACAATAGATTGATTACTTTGGTCAAACATGTAAAAAATAAACTGCAACAAACCTTTGTTCAAATGGTTCAGAAAGTGCAATCAGGAATTCTAAATATGATGTAAAATAAACAATAAAGCATGACATCTGCTGTTATTGTCACTGACACCCGATGCAGAATTTCTTTTAAATGTCAGGATCGATACAGATATTAATATCAGATCGGTGCATCTCTGCTTTTCTTTGGCAATGTTCACCACTCTCACCATAAATAGTAAGTAGATTTACACACGTGAGTGTGCAACTAATTCCAGTTCTCTTGACATATTTTACAATCTGAAAATATCTCTGCTGCTGAGTTTGCATAAGCTTTGAGGTCGGGTGACATTTTTCCATCTTTAGAGGATGAACTGAACAAAGTTTTGTCAGATCTTTGCATATTGTTTTATAAACCAATCCTGCTTGAAACATCTCCACATATATATTTTTTCTCCTGCAAATACCATGCACATACCCCTAAGTATTTGATTTAGGGGTATCAGAGTAAATGCCCTTTACACTTTTTAGATTTATAGTTGCAAAAACCTGACATAAATCTTGACATAAAAATATTGATAATGTTGTTACTTCCCCCTCAAATTCCGAATTAAACAGTAAAACTTTGTGATTGTTTATTATGTTTCAATAAAATACATTCATGTAATACATTGCAGATGTTTTAGCATAATTCTCTGAACACATAAATAAAGATCCTCAAACCAAGACAGGCCATTCAGAAACGAGCAAAACAACCATCTGGAGATTTCAGATCACATTTCTTATTGTTGCGTTTTTTTTTTGTTTTTTTTGTTTTGTTTTGTGATGCGTCAGTGTTAAAACTCTTGGGTTTTGCATTCTTGATTTCAGACAAAAGCACATGAAAGAAGCTTATCCTTTCTGCAGGGCTTATCCCCTGGAAATGAGCTAATTAAGAGAGGAAAACATAAAGGCCTGATCAATGAAGTGGTTGAGTCAGCTGAAAGCACAAAGGAGAAGCATCCAAAAGACGAATGCTTTGGCCAGAACCTGGTAAAGAGGAGAGACACTAAAAGTATAAGCCCCAAACTAACTCTGGTAGCTGCAGCAGCAGCAGCAGCAGAGGCTGATGAATGAGGGAGAAATAAAGAGCAGCGAGGCTTGTGGTGTTCAGTGTGATGTAACACAGTGCTGGCCGCAGCTATTGACACTCCTGGTTAAGCAGTGGGGAAAAAAAACTTTAACCTAAAATAATCTGCTGTTGCAGTTGCAAAGAACATTTTCACAAAGATCCAACCTTTCATTCAATCAATGTTTTTCAGGGGTGATGAAGACCCACATAATTGCTTAAATAATATTTAAATATTGGTGCCAATCATGTAATTAAGAGTAATTTTTTTTTTACTGTTCTTCTCTTTCCTTGTTCATTTCTTTGTTTCTTTCTTACATAAAGCCCAAGATGATTCATGTTTATCTTAGACCTTATCTAGGTTTAAGATAAATCTTTGGGCGTTAATGTTTACGGAACAATCCTGACTTTAACTTGATGGAGGATGTTTGGGTGGAGAACAAGCCTTCCAGCCTCAAAGACTTTAGACTGAATTATCTTAATGCCAGGAGAAACATGCACAAATCTGGTCAGCAACTGCAAGATTATAAGAAGTTTATGATTGCTGTAAAACTGGACTCTCTTTGCTCCAACCTTGCAGAGACTAAGAGCTTTTATTGGCAAAAGGTATTTATAATAGCAGATGCACCAATTTTTATTTTTTACATGGGATGTCTTTTCTAACTGAATAAGAAGTTTTCTCACATTCAAAGCCTCTGTAAAATGGCTGATTGAGACCCCCTTCTTTAGGATTAGAAGTTGCTGAATCTCTGTGGAAGTAAATTAAGGAGGAATTAAGCGTGGATTAAGCTTACGGCACTGCAAAATGTTTCCCAGTATTTCATGATGGTATTTATTTATTTATTTATTTTAGCTAGAATAACATATTTAAACCAATGTCTCTAGTGACACACACACAAAAAAATCAATTTATGTCACAAAACAATGAGTCAAAGCTATTCTAGTCCATCTGTAGTCTAAAGTTTGGAGGATGTTATGCAGGAAGTCATCAAGAATTACAAAGTTCACATGGTTTGCTTTAAATGCACCACTGGGCTCCCTGGCATATTGAGCCACAGTTTCAACATATTTGAAAAGCAGAAGTACAAAGGAAGTCGCCTCCTCAGAATAAACTGGAATGTTTTGCTCTCTTTCTCTCAGAGACGGGACGACACTGGGGACTGACTGTGAGTGTGGAGAAATGTGAAAGTGACAAATCTTCACAGAGGTCCCAGGTTATCTGTGACACAACCTTCAGCTGTATGTGTGTAAAAAAATGCAATTGAAAATGTGCTTTGTAAACGATGGTAGAGCTAAAAAAAAAAAAAAAAAAGTTTGGCTATCTGCTTGTACTCCCAGCAAAGCAAAGAGCCTTCAGCCTGATCTGGCCCACTCATCGTATCGGTGTAAACCCTCTGAGATGGCTGATAATTAAAATCTTTGGAACATTTTCTTTCATAAACTGACTGATTAACCCTGGATAAATACCGTAACTATAACAACCAACGCTGTAGTCTCTGTGATGACTCCAAATGTCCCTCTCAATAAGTGTTTGTTCCATGGATTAAGCGTTCTGCTCGTTTACCTGGAACTCTGCCCAAAGCGTTTCTGGACATCAATGGGAAACGCGTCAAAAGTTCTCAAAAATTACATTCATTTTGTATTGCAGTTAAAAAAAAAAAAATTACTATCAATAAAATGACACAAAAATCCAACCACTAACGCATTTAGTCGGCACAAAAAGAAATGTTTTTTTTTCTATCATACTCAAAGTTGTTGTAGTCGTTTGTTTTCTTCTCACCATTACTTCACCTTGATCCTTTCTATGCCATGTTTTCCTCCCTTTCCCATTTTGAAGAGAAACTAAGTGAAATGGGCCAGTAAAACAGGAAGTAATGGATTTCTAATTAAAAGTGCTCAGCTGCTCTGTGCAACTTAAACATCTGAAACTTAAACGTATCCGTTACATTTGCTGTAAAGGAAATTGTAGGAATGCCAATAATTGTGGCTCTGCTAAATTGTGTTTTAAAAAAAAAAATTTCTTAACATCTCGACATTACAGATTGGGTTTAAAAATAAAAACCTGTGTTGGATTATGCTACTGCAGCAAAAGAAGGAAATCATTTCTGAATAGTCTTTACCGGCGACCCTTATAGTAGCCGAGGCTGCCGGATTCAACAGTTTACTTAAAACACGGCTGTCCCTGGCATATCAAACTGCTTTTGTTGCCTCCCACACAGCAGGCGGTCCTCTGTTGGTGTTTTTGTTCGTTTTGTTTGATTATTTCACAAGGCGTCACTCACACACTTCCCTATTTATATACGTGACAATTCTACACCACGGATGTTCTGGCGTTGGCATGCTCCGCATCCACTTACTCTATTCAAATATCACATATGGCAGATTACGAAAAACAAACAGCAGCAACAAGCAAAAATGAAAACGGGACTTTCTCACAGATTAATTAGTTTAGATCCAGCAAAACCACAACTTACCTGGAGCAGCACATCCAACATCAGATGAAGACGCAATTCAACACAACACTCAAATATTTACTCTTGTGGGGGTTGACACAGATTACATCTACGTAACAATTAAACTGACATCATTTTTACAGAGCGTAATGTGAAAATGTGACGAGCATGGAGCTGCTACGGCGCCTGGCAAGAATGTTCTCCCTCCTTGAACTTCTCCACGTTTCGTCACAAACATGAAGATACATTTGATGGGATTTCAGGTGATGGATGTGCCACAAAAAAAAAGCATATTTGTGAAGAGGAAGGAATTCGATACATTGTTTCCAAACGCTTTCCCAAAGAAATGTGAAAATGTGGCGTCTATTTGCACCCAACCCTATTTACTCTGATATCCCTAAAAAAAAAACCAGTTCAGTCAGCCATCTTAAAAAGTCACCTAATTAGAACGCATCCATCCATTGTTGTTTCTTCCTTCTTATTTTGTAACATTAAGTTGTTTCTTTCACAGCGCCTACACAAGTTTGATTGACAGCACTAAGAGCCTCCTCCTGGCTCTGATTGGTTGTTTTCCACCAGTGGAGGAGCATTAATGCAAATATCTGCCTCATATATTTTACTGACAGTTTTAATAAATACGCAAACATCATATTTTTTTGTAAAAGTTACATTTCTAGCTCTAAAAAAGAATGAAACTATTAAGATATAAATGAAATAAATATCCAGTTTGATGTTTGCCACAAGACAGATGGGACACAAAACTAACACATAAAACTTTGCGTGAGAACGAAAACGCACGGCGCACCTTACCCTGAACACATTATCCACAATGTGAAACATGGTGGTGGCAGTGTCATGCTGTGGGGATTCTATTGTAAGAATGCGGACGGAGTTGACGGGAAGACGTATGGAGCTACACGAGAGACAAGAAAACATGAAAACAAATCCATGCCACAGTTTTAATTTATAAAAAGGAAAAAAAAGTTGATGATTGTTTTCTTTCCACTTCACAGATATGTTCTGTTGGTTTATCATAAAACCCTAATTAAGACGTTCGTGGTCGTAAGGTGACAAAAACGTACAAATACGTCATCATTTGACAGAAAAGCCTTGAAGCTCGGAGAGTCCCAGTTTACTTTATTACATCAGAAAACGGTCACAGAGTCACAGGAGAAGAAAAGCAAGAAAGAGTTACCATTTGGGGCTTGGGGAAGGTCAGTTACTAATGCAAAAAAAACAAAAACAAAAAAAAAACAAGACGTTTTGTAGTTCGACAGCCTTGCCTCCAGCGCGCCGCTCCTTTTGTGTCATCCGCCTCCGCAGCCGTCTAAATACAGCAGACAGTTGTTTGGGTCGAAGCCACCGATCTTGATGAACGACACCGTTACCGATCATTTACCACAGTTTTATTTACCACATATTATATTGCAACATCTTGTAAGGAAAAAAAAAAAAAGAAAGCACACATGTAGCTTTATGAGCGCACAGTCAGATAATTGGTTTAATAATGCATTATGAAATCAGAAACCATTAACCACAAGAGTGATTCCAATGAGGGATGAAAAGTAAAAATCTGAGTGTCGCAGTGCTGCTTCCTGGTGGGTACTTTCTCTCCGCTGTGATAAACTAATGTGAAAGGGATCAACATCACACATCATAAGTCACCATAAAAATTAGACTTGGTGCCAACAAATCAGTGGAGGCTGTACAATTTATATGGCACTTACTGTCTGCTATATTCAGACTTGTTTTTGTTGATTTCTTTGCCTTAAACTAAAAAGAAAATACTGTCAGTCAGTCGGAGAGGGAGCGAGAGAGAGACAGCAGAAAAAAAACTTTGTTTGGACTCTTTCATTTGTTCTGCGACTCATCTTCCCTTGTAGCGTTAATCACTTGATTACTCGCACAGCAGAGAGGGTCCCAGATCACGACAAGTCGAGGAAATGTGTTTAATAAGATTAGCAAATCATTAAAAATGCTATCCTTATTACTCCTGGCGGGGGACGAAGGACACGCGGGGAGTCGTGTTACTCGTTAGCCTCTTTCGCTTAATTGAGGACATGTGGGGCCGTGGAGGTCAGACTCTCACCGATCGATACTGCTGCACCCCTTTTATACTACTGCTGGGGACAAAAAAAAAAAAAGAAAAAAACTTTCATTCCCATTTACCCTGGATCCTGGATGCTCCGCGGTAGATTAGCTGTCTCCTTTGCTCCGTTAGCAGTCCCAGTTTCCTCCCACGCAACCTTTTTTTTTTTATTTTTATTTTTTTATTTCCTCTGAGCAGTTCGCTGACTCTGTGTTGCACAAATACGGGGAGTTCAGGGGCCTGTCGGTGCGCGCAGCTCACCGGCGGTGGGAGCGAGTCCGGGGGCGAGGCGGCGCCGGCTCGGAGGGGAGGGCGGCCATCAGGCCCGGGTGGTACGGGGCCGGCCCCGGACCTCCCGGCGCCCGGGCCGAGGGCTCCATGCCCACGTTGTGGTGCAGCGACAGGTGGGCATGGCAGTGATCCAGCACCGACTGCTCACACCTGTACAGAGCCAGGGGGTTCAGCTGCCGTGGTATCTGGACAGAAAAAGAACAGAACAGAAAGGGTAGGAGAGATAAAAAAAAAAAAAAAAACATGGCGTCATATATACGGCTTCCAAAAAGAGTCAGAGAAGCCTTCATGCCAACATTTATCAGCTCTCAGAATATTAAGAATTGGCTTAATTTACATCATGCTGTCAAGGCACAGCTCTGTCATTAATGGAGACTTGGCCGGTGATGCAGCGTTGAGCCCCAAGACCTGAAATCTGTGCCGCTCAAACACCCACTTTGAGCTGGAATGATTTATATGCAAGATGAAAGCCTTAAGCAAGAGTGCACACATATTTTCTGCCCTCTTTTAAATGGAGTCAAGGCTCCATTTAGAAGAGACCGCTTATTACATTACAAGCTCTTCGCCGATTCAAAGCGCCATGTTCATTTCATATGCTAGTGTGGTCCGAATTATGTCAATTAAGGAGAACAAAGCTGCATCATGGCTTGTGGAATACAGATATTAATAGATTGATGCATATTAATGGGTTCGCGCAGTGTACGAATGCGCCCATACATTCTGGAGTGAACAAAGGCAACAAGATGCAAAAATATTCAAGATGCAATTGTTCAACTTGGATTTTTTTTTTTACTGAACCCAGCAGGAGACGGTGAAGGAAAAATAGGAATGAAGAAGTTCAGCAGCAATCCTTTCTCAGATCTCACAAAAGTTTTTTTGAGAAAACCCTCCGTGTTACTTTTGGGAGTTACCCCATTAAAAATAATTTTGTGTCGCATCCAAATGACATTTTGAGAAAATTCACAAAAGCTTTGCAAGATCCCAGGTTACTTTTGTTCAGACACTGGAAATGTTTTGCAATAACAGCTTAAAGCTAAAATTGTGCAACCTTGTTCTCAACAAACCAAAGACAATTAAGTTCCATCAGTGGAGGTTTTCTGTAAAGTTCTAGGATTGATATTTAATATTATTTGTCACTGTACACATGTACAATGAGATAAAGTATAAGTGTTGGTAATATCTCGTTGCCATTGCCTTTCCGGTGCAACTCCATTCAATTCTCATCTCCCTTCACTGCCCATTCCAGGCATTCTCCCATTGACTCGGATTCTCTCCACATTTGGCCCACTACCAGGCCAATCAGTGAACAGATGGAGAAGTTGTGAATGATGACGTCAGTTTTCTCAGCTGCTTTAGAGTTGTAGTCTGCCTCTAGTTTTAGAAAATGGCAGCAGTGGAAGTGAATGAAGCCGTTCAGTCCTTGTTGGACACGCTTCCAAGTTTTCTGTGAAATTTAAAACTTCAACAGAGTCCACACATCCAGGAAACAATCATTTTTCAATAACTTAGGGTCCAGACTGTTTGTACCAAGCAAAGCGTAGAACAAGGGACTGTGTTTTTACTGGACTATGTCAGAACTCACAAACGATTCAAAATTACTTTTTCTCAGCAGACATTTTCTCTTCACCTTCACGTCCCAAAAGAAACCTATGGTTTCTCGCAAAGCTAACTAGGATCTCACACAACCTTTGCTGATTTTTTTGTGTTTCGTGAGACAACGGACATCTTCATTCCGTCAAAAAAACTCACAAAGGGCTAAGTCTTTTTCCAGTCCGTATCCCTATAGGAAAAAGACTAAGTATGTACTCTGAAGTGATTGTGAGTAAAAGCAACAAGTCACAGACATAACACTTATTATAAAACACTGCATGTTGCAGATGTTCAATCAACTGGATTCCAAAGGCTTCGGACAAAACCGAATCCATCCGAAACGCGCTTCGTGTCGACTCTTCGCCCGACATTGTTGAGAAGAACTCGCAGTCCTGTCCCTTTTCCAGAGCTCTGAATTTCGAGCCCACCTCGTTTTAAAGGTTACATTCTAGTCTTTCGATAACGGCGCCGCTCAGTTTATTCTCCCCTCTAATAAGAAGATTAGTGGAAAACACCATTGTCTAATTCAACGGCTGAACTTTGCACACTACTTGAGAGGACTTCATAAAAATTCATGAGCAACAATCCCTTGGAATGCACAATGAGCCGGCTGAAGGAGGGGCGCTCTGCATGTGGGGGTTCTTGGTGCAGATTGCCGATGGGGGGAAAAGGGTTCACAGAGGACTTGTTTCTCCAATTATTGCTACAGACGGAGTCAAACACGGAAACAGAAGAGTCGACTTGAATTTAGGCCTCGCTTTTTTCCCCCTCCCGTCTATATGCGGCAGTAGCTGGCGGGGCATCACCAACCTTTGCCTCCTCGACACTTTCTTCCTCCTCTTAACGTCTCTAATCACGCTACAGAATAAGCCGAGTTGCTCAGGCAATAAAGGGCTGTGTTTGCCCATCAATGCTAAGCTTTATAGACTAACTCAGATCTTTAAAAGTAATAAGATAAAAAAAAAAAACATCCTCAGAGAGGCGTAGACGTGTTGGTGTATGGATCTTCAAGCTAAACAATATTCAGTCCAGACTGTAAAAAAAAAAAAAAAAACAGTTTTAAACTCTACAGTCTTGAACGGATGTTATATGGTAAAAAGCCTGCGAGTTCATTTCTGCAGAGCTTTTATTCAAATGAATTTCAGATTCCCTCGGGATTCATTTAAACCGTACAGAGACACTACAGGAGCTGCTTCCCATTTATTATCGTATCTTCAGTCTTGGGTGGCAACATCAGCATTTAAGATTGTGTCTGCTATCTTGAGTTTACACTCACAACAATTCTTTATATATGTATAAATACAAATGAATGCAGGTATTGCTTTTATTTGACACGCACGCTTCTAATTCAGAAATGATAAAAGCATGAAGATAGACAAGCTGTAGATGTAGGAAACAATTTTTTTTAGCTGCAAGATTTGCTGAAAAGCAGCTGCTCTGCATCACCACCTCACTCCCTCCCTCCCTCTCTCTCTCTCTCTCTCTCTCTCTCTCTCCTCAACCACTTTTGTCAGGTTTCTGCTTTTTTTCCCAGCTCCTGGCTTGAACCGTCACCTACTTCAGTTTCCATAAAGTGCACCCTCAGCCCACATCTCCCCCAACTTCCCCCCCACTCCTCCCCAACCGTCACGTGGAGCTGCTGCTTACCATGAAATAAAATGTAATTTCCGTTTTGCGGGGGTCTCTAATTTTTTGCAAGTTGCTGCACGGTATTCCCCCCCCTCCCCCCCTTTGACAGCTGCAGGTGGATTACGTGCAGAGCTTCTCTCATAGCTGTTGTAAAGCGGAGCTAAAACAGAAACACTGAAGCTCTTCTTCCGAGCTTTCAGACCGGCTCTGGAGAGTCTCTCCTCGTAATTCGTTGTGCGATTTTGTTGAAGCGCGGGAGAGGAAGACAGAACTATTTGTTCATTTAAAAGTGTTGCTAAGGGAGTGAGGTGTGACACAACATGGGGTGGAAAGTTGGATTTCACACTTAGGGCAGGAGTTATTCTAATGACCCTCTGCTTAATAATTTGCACTCTTCTGAGTGTTTAGGCACCACTAAAGAGCCAAACGAGACAGCGGGGAATATCAACACACACAGCGCCCAACGTGACTGTTTCTACCTGTAGATCTGTGAGAACATCTACAGTGATGTGCCATAACCAAACACTGCAAACCCTAGAAAAAGCATCAGATCTGCGATTAAATATTGTTTTTTTTTTTTACCAGATTTATAAATAGTAGCAATTAAATGCAACTTTATCTGATTTGAACGCATACCTCACGTTTTTAAATCGATTGCAGCGTTAATGGATTCACAACTTCCTGTTTCCCAAGATCACATGACGACTAAAGTTTAACCTGTCACCACAAACTGTAAGCAAGAGGACGAAGGGAAGTAAATAACAAACCTACTAGCAGCCGTTTCTTTTAAAGCTTTTCTTCATATAGCGCCAGTTTATTCAATGCTACTTTTAAAATGTGCTTCATTTTGTGCCGGATTGATGTTTTAGCATTTATGGGAGTTATGGGAGTTAAACATGAGTAGCTAAAATCTGAATAGTTATGAAAACACTTAATAGTTCAAATGTCAAATATTAAACTGCTTTAAAACACATAGTGGAAACTGTCTTAGCACGACAGTAGATACTAATATGTACAATCTGCCTTATTTCCACAATTGGGGATTCAGCCAATCAGCGACGAGGAAAATAAACGCTGCTCCTGCTGTTGCATCGTTAATAAATGAATAAATCTGACGTCACCCATATTTGTCAGTCTGCACACTTTTAGGTTTGATATGGTTCAATCCTACTGAAAATGTTTAGACTGTGTTACAGCAGAGTCAGTGACAGGAAACCAACTCATTTAAAGGAACTCTAATGATTCCCCCACCAGAAACCTGTCAAATATCCAGCCAAACTTATGACAAACAAAACGTATCAAACATTATTTTGCGTGTGAATGTATTAATATATTAAAGTCTGTTCAGCCTTGACCCCTGTGGATGTGGAATAACTTTCGAAACTTGCACACCTGGATCTCGCTTTTGAGGCTCATTAAGGCTGACGTAATTAGTCTATACTGAAAATAAAACTAAATGCGACAAATCATTAAAAGCTAAAAACGAATATGGGCGAAGACGTGAGCAGTGTGTCCATCCCTTCAAGCACAAACAGAATAAAACCAGTAAGTCAG
Source organism: Poecilia reticulata (assembly GCF_904066995.2). Classification (NCBI taxonomy): domain Eukaryota; kingdom Metazoa; phylum Chordata; class Actinopteri; order Cyprinodontiformes; family Poeciliidae; genus Poecilia; species Poecilia reticulata. The sequence continues at coordinate 9,208,601 of NC_088838.1, forward strand.
AAAGTCCTACTTTTGAAAAATCTTGAATCCCTGAAGGGATGTCAGACACAAAAACGCCGACTGCTTGTTTATGTTTATTTAATCAATCGCGACTGATTACTGATTGATCAGCCAGTTTAGTGTTCAGCCAGATGATCTGCAACGGAGTCAGAAAACAGACATGTTTACTACCTTTGATTGGCTTAAACTAAAAGGTAATATGAAGTTGAATATAGATAAATTCTGACCACTTCATGTTCGACTGAAGGCCTCGAAAGTTTGTGACAAACTCTACGAGGTCAAAGTTCAAGACTAGATTAAGCTTCGGACGGCTGCGAGGTTACTAAGCTGTCGCTGAGCTTTGTTCGACGCGGCGACAAAGTACCAGGACACGGCAGCAGAAATAATGGGTATGAGGACACAGCGGGCCGGTTGTTATGTCAGCCTTCTGCTCGTCTCTATGACGATTCTGCTCGTCTCTATGACGATTCACTGGAGCCAATGAGCCTGGCAGAGGAAAAGCAAATGAGGAGATGCAATAAAACTTTCCGCAAGACTCCGTCACATTATTACTGAACCAAAAGTCCCGTCACATCATGCGCCTTGCAATCCTTTGGACCATTTTATACATTGTACACACTGTAAAAAAAAAAAAAAGAAATAAAATACCAGCAGCTGTCGTTGCCAGGTAAAATCCAGCAACCACAACTGTTGGTATTTTACCATTAATTAAAGAAATAGTTTTTTTTTTAAGAAAGTGTAGCTTATTGGTGGTATAGGTCAACAAAAAAGTATTTCATAATTGCTAGATGGAAATAAAAAAAATAATTTTTTACAAATAAAATCTGCTGTTGCATTCAGCCTAGCCACCTTTCTATTGCCTTATTAAAATAATATCTTTATAAAACGCATTCAAGTTTTTATTTGACAAAAGAAAAAAATTCTAAAAGATGTAAGTACTTTTGTATATTCTAACTATACCGGGCTGTTTTTCTAATTTAAAAACGTAACTATTTGAAATCAGTCTGGCAGGACGGTTCCGCCTGGCTGTGAACTGAATTTAGTTTAGAAAGGTGTCAAAAACTTCTGGCCCTTCTTACTCATCAGTGGGCATCAGCATCCACCGATGACTAAATAACGAAATGTCAAAGCAATTACTTTATGTCGTCTTCCCCTATAAGTGTGACAAACTCTTAACACAGATAAACCGTTGCATTTAAAACCTGCTACATTAAAAATGCGTCCTTCGCATTATTGTAAAAAAAAAAAAAAGAGAGAAAGAAAAAATCTTTAAATTGAACGGGATTACTAACCCCGTTCCCCTCCGCCTCCCGTCTGCAGTGCAGAAGCAGTAAACTTGAAACAGGATCGGTTTCATGTCTCAGCTTAGAGGAGAGGAGGAATAAAAGCCTTTTTGGCATACAAAACTGAGCAAGCGTTCAAGTTTAATCAGGAATATTGGGGAGAAGCCGGCTGTTATGCTTGGAGCTCTTAAAGAGGTGACTCACTGCCTCGTTCGGATTGGCCGACTGCCAGCAGATTTACTCCGAACTGGATGCTCCACGGAGTCCAGATACTGCAGGTATAGCGTCGCCGCCGCCCTCCCTCGGCTCTAGCGGCTCAGGAAATCTCCCACCAATCTGGTCTCGAAACACGAGATTGGATAAATACAAAACAAATCTGTCGATGGCGGAAGCTGCTTGAGAATAAGTCTCGCTCGCTCCTGATAGGCGTCAGTTCTTGTTCAGCGAGTCGCTGGACGCCGTCCAGAGTAAAAGAGGAGGCATCTGGCATCAGCCTGATCTCGTCTTCACTCTGTTAACTGTTAGCTTGACCTATTTACACTGCACTGAATTTTAAGAGAGGGGAAACCAAAAAACACACACACAGCAGGCCCTGAACAAAACATGCTACCCGTTGATGTTGCTGAACTAATAAACCCAAACTGGGTTTTCATTCTCTTTCTCACTTCTCTCTCTTGAACATAACTTCTCATCATCGCTGTAACCATCCACATTACTCAATAAACTTTCTGTTCAACAGGTTCTGGAACTGGTTGGGAGTTTAAACAGAACAACAAGTCTAATTTAATCCTGTTTTATTTGATTCAGAGCTAAAAGCTGTTGTTTTGTAAGGTATAAATGTTTAAGCATTGAAGCCTCACTTGCAATTATCTTGCTTGCAGTTGTTAAGTTACTGATTTTATTACTACTTATAAAGGTCAGAAATGGGAGCACAATGTCAGTTCATTTCAACTATTTACATTTTAATATTCCTCAAACCAGAAGCCGAAGAAGAAAGTGCACCAGTGACCATCTGTCTGTCTGGTTCAATAACTTGTCCGGGGGAAATTATTAGTCACATTTTTTATTTTTTGGAATAAATAATATGAATACTCATTTTTCACATTTTAATTGCAAAGAATAAAAAAAACTCTTCTGTTTAGTGTTTTAGACCTGACTCTGAATTATTATTTTTTGATCATTTGTGATTTCTAGTCTGATTTAGTCTTTCATATGGATAAAGTTACATCATAAACTCTAAATGTTGACAGACTTACTCTTTTTGATCTCTTGTATCAATTATGGCAATGAGCGTCCACAAATTACTTCCTCATAACTCTACCCTGTTACTTTAATCTATTGATTATTGAATGGTTTATGCTTATTTGAGCTGCATGTGTCCCAGCAGGTCTGTTTGTAGTCTTGAGATATTTGAAACAAAGAAAAACTTGAATTCAACTATTGTCAACTGACTAAAGTAGCTGAGTCATGAGAGGGGTGGCAAGCATCAACACTGTTATGTGGTTCATTTTGCATTTTTTTAATGGAAAATGAGCATTGCTTTATTGTCAGATTTTTTAATTTTTTTTGTAGGAGAAATGATAAGACATCCACAGCACTTCTTTTTGCAGCTGCAGCTGAAAACGGCGCGCGCCTCCTTGACACGCGGCGCGCAGCAATTAATTTTAATTTTCTAGCGGTTAGCTTCCGATTGCTAATGAAAGCGTTCACGTGGGTGGTCCAACCCCCCCCCCCCGTCGCAATGTTGAGAATGTCGGTCAAGCCGCCGCCGCTAAACGATTCCCAATTAGGTGACAGGCGGCCGCGTCGAGCCTCAGACTCGCACAGAAGATGTGAGCTCTCATTGGCATATTAACAGCATCCTCCGCCTGAGCTGCGCGGCTGCTCCCTGTCAGCTGGATAATTCACTCAGTGGTCAACGTTGCAGCACAGACAGGCCTCTATTATCATGGCTGTGTGCTAGGCAACACACCCGTGGATGCAGAACGGCCACATGACCCTCCTCTTCGAGATTGTTGCCTGGCACAGAGAGACTGAAGAATGGGGGTCTGGGAGGGCGACACCAGAGCCAAGCTGATAACAAGTGGGCATAGAGCTTAATTAAGTAGAGTAAGTAAGATTCGCTGTAGAGGCGCCACTTGGTATCAGTTTGGAGCAGAATTTCTGGAAGTTAAATCATTCATCAAGATAGAGGAAAAAAATTAATGAATAAAGGCTACAAACCACCTCTTCCATTGTTCACACGAGAAAGTTAATTAATTTTCGCTTAAGTGAAAGCGCACCTTAAATCACATGAAATCTCTAGTCAGAGCAGACATCATCGCTGAGGAGCAGCTCTCCCTCAATTCCTGTCAAACATATCCGTTTCACGTCTGACCACAACAGAAACCTCTTCAAGGTTTCAAATGCAGCTCGCATCGAAAACACAAACCGCCTCGGCGTGAGGAGCGATAACGCCAGGTGCAGCTGAATATTGATTAAACAATATATGACAGACATCTATGAATCACTCTCCTCTCTCTGGCCTGCCTCTTAGCCTGTGGGAGGCGCAGACTGGAAGAGATGCAGATCAGGAGATTAGTCCTCGCATAGCAAACAAACACCTAGAAAACTAAGAGTCAACTTCGCAACCTTGGATTTATTCATGCCTTTTTTTATTTATTTTTTTTTATTTTCAGTGACATTCCATTGCAACTTTAATGTGTTTGTTTTTGCAAAGTGACATGTAGCTGTAGTCGTTTTAAAGACGTACTGTCATCTCAATATGCGGGAATTAAGTGTATCTCCTCTTTACAGAGAGCATTTTCTTTCTTAGCGATGTCTGAGTGGTGCATAAATGTCTAGGTTACATTTGGTGGATATTTGAGCGTTTTTATCCAACATCCGAATCGTAATGTGGATCGGTTTTAGCCAAGCCTGACACACAGCAAAGCAACAAGAAACAACAAAAACGTGTGACTCTGACTACCACTTCTCTCAGTTTCTACTTGTGGAAGCAACTATATAAAACTAACTTTACCTTCTTTTTTATTTAGACGTGTTATTCATATGCTACATACGTTCATCTCTCGACACACACATATTGCATCCTAATCCTATAGCCAAGTATTTTATTTCCTGGACTTTACCAATCTGGTTGGAGCTGCGACCACATGTCCCAGATAAAGCAAAGAGAGAAGCGTATTTCCTGGTGGAGCTGATCTGGGTCAGTCAGCTGAATGCACGTTAGACACTTTTAACACCTCAGCTTACCCCGTAACACGACTTCAATTGAAGGTAAATGGCCCCGGCTTGTGATCCCACAGGTAGTGTGTGCTCGTCTGGGACTGTGAAAAAGGCTTAAGGTTTTCGTTATTGCCATCTTTGGCATCAAATTGTGTCCATGGGAGATTGCAAGAAAGTGCCGGAAAATCCAATTTAAAGTCGATTCCTTTCCTAAGGCCTTCAAGACACAAAACTGGTTTGTCCGTTGAGTTTGGAGACCTTTCTGCGCCGACTGACTTATCGACCTGAATTACACCAGTGGGCTAAATGTTGATAATAATACAGAAAGAAATCATTGGAAAAAGCTAGAAAACATTTTAATCTCTGCTATTTTTAAAACTATCTTAAATCCTGATAAATCTTTTTATTCGTAATGTTTAATAGATTCAAGTTTAAAGTAACATATTGATGTTTTAATTAAATCATCAACAAAGAAAAATCATTAGAATAGGGAAACATTCCAATTGGTGGTTAGAAGTTACAGGCAGGGTAGTATTAATTTTTATATGTGTTATTTTTCTTCAATTGTGATAAAAAATATATATTTTGTTAATGTATACTCATTTGATATCTGAAACACACTTCTAGATTGAATCAAAACAATAAAAAAAAATGTAAGCCAATTTTGAGCACAACTATTAAAATCAAAATCAGCTACAACGAATAAAGCATTAAAAACAGCATTGAAATGTTTAGACTTTTGCCTCCCTGCAGTGACGAATCATTATTTATTTTAGAAGCAGAATCCAATCAACAAGTTTGGCTTCTTGAGATTCTTTAAGAGAAAAAATAAATAAATACCAGTAGGGTAAAGCATATTCATGCTATAAATGTTTTTATTTTTTATTTTTTTAAAAAGCATAAACAGTAGCTACAAATAGATAAAATTGTTTTCATCCTGGGGTTTTCCAAAGCACCAAAATAAACAACCAAACGGACAACCTGATCAATAATCAAATACATCACCGTCAATATCGAGCAATCCAGTGAAGTGAACGGGGCAAACGGGCAATCCTTTCTCAAGATAATATTCAATAACTCACACAGCGTGAGCCACATGTGACGGCAGCATGTTTTCCCTCTTCTTAGAGGTTTTTGGTTCAGTGAGGAAAAAACACTGCACAAATTAATACGGTGTGCGGTAAAATTTCCGAAAGATCATCTTTTGCTGACTTTAATATTCGCCGTGTAATTACATTTCTATGTGAAAAGCATTCCAGATTTGTCAAAATAACCATAATCCTTCAGATGTGGGGGATTTATCTCCTCCTAATGCTGCTCATCCCATTTTCTGCTCATCAATGTTGGCGATGCAGGCTGGGATTTGCTGTTATTTACTAGATGGACAGCGTGTGAGTCACTGCGTGGTCTTTTCTGATCTGTGCAGATGCAGGTAACCCAAATATGGAGGCCAGGAAATGTAGACGCTGCACTCGACGTTGACGCGCGATTTATTGTTTGGTTCATTCTCTCTCTCGCCGACTGCTTTCCTCTCCCTTTCCACTCCCACACACCTTTTCCCAGCACGCATCTGTCCTCACACGCTACGTGCTGCTGCCTGTCAAACGCAGCCATTAAATAAAGCCTCTGTTCCAGGAAAGTGAAAAATAAAAAATGAAATAAAATATGCTGCCCATAAGGTCAGGGGTGTTTACTTGGAAACTACATGTTGGACACAGTGGGACGGCCTTTAAAATTTATGCACAGGTTCATTGCTAATTAATGCATAACAGACAGACACCCACAAACACGAAGCTGCTTTCATTCTGCAACATGCATTCTACTAGGGTCTAATTACTGCTGCTGTTCAGGCCCAAAATAATACATTTCAATTCTGAATCACTGACAAAACCGATTAGACGCATGGATGTGTTCGCCCGCTCCTCGTCATTATTGAGGTTTTATTGTTGCTGTTGTTTTTATTATTGTCATTAATGTTACTGTTATGGATTTAATAATTCTTAATGCTCTAGGGACGCCATCTGCCTTGACCCAGGAGGATGATCCAGGCATTTTAGGATGACCCTTGGGTCTTTCTTAAAATGGCATGTGGTTCAAGGAAGGGTCAGCGCTTAATCCACTGGTTTCCCTGTAATTTTCTTCTTCTTCTTTTTTTTACTATTATTATTATTATTTTTTTTATTAATATTATTTTTATGCAGATTGCAGTCAAGAGTCATTTGGTTGGTTTGTATTCCAGATTATTGTTCCAGAGCAAACATGGTACGGTTACTATAGCGACGCACAATTCGTGCTGCCTCCAGAGAGCGTTTACTGTCTTCTCCGCTTCAGCTTGAATTTATAATCTGGCTAAAATGAACCTTTAGTTTGAGCTGAGCTCTTAAATAATATAATGGTTTCTTAAAATAAGCATTGTTTTTGTGAAGTTCAACACTGTGGTAAGCCTTTGTTTAGGTAAAAAATGCTAACATTTTAGCTAAGGTAGCTGCCAGGTCACTCACATGCTGTAAAAGAAGCCTACATTTGATTGGTCGTAATTGACTCCAAATCACCAAAATGCCTCTCCAATTGACTATTTGTTCTTGTCATATCGGTTGATGTAAAAAATACAATAGATTTTTTTTTAAAGGGGCAATGTTATATATATTCCATCCACACAATGCCATTTCATAGCACAATCAACTGAATATTTTATCTCCAGCTGCATCAAACCTCTGCAGCAACTTGATGCCTTGAAATTGGGCTGCTGTATCTTTAAGAAGCTCCTGATCTTTCCAACATTGGAATGTACAAGAAATGTAATTTGATAGAATAACATTGCGCTTCTGAAGATCTTTCAGTCTAAACATTTCAATATGGCGGAGATGCAGGAATGACAAACGGTTTGAGTTCTCTTCTCCTCTGCTGCGATAGTTGAGTTGTTAGTTCAGCTCCTAACATGTAACTGCAGTTTTTCTCCAGCATGATGTTCAATACTTTGCTCCCTCCTACACAGCTGCTGGACTAAGACACAGAAGATCTCTGTCCAGCGGTTCATGTCCGTTACTGCTCCCTATAGGTCACTAAACATTCTTCCTCTGTTCAAATTGAAAACCTATCCCTTAAGTTCATTAAATTTACCCCCATTTAACCAGCGATGAGTGCTAATTTCCACCTCTGGTGATATGTGGTTAGCTAGGTTGTCTCTGTTTGACTGAAGTGGATCGGTGATCATGTAAAACAGAATGATAAAACCTCATTTTCCTCCAATCACGTCTTGTCTTTATATCGACTGGTGCTGTTTACGTGGACGGTTCTCAGAAAACACTTTCAGTACTAAGAGAGGGGAAAAGGTCGGCTGTCAGACACGTTAAAACGCCACACAAAAAACAGAACCAAAAAAGCATGTACCGTAGGAAATCAGGTGAATTAGAGCGTTACTCCATGCAACTTTAATGTGAAAGGTTGACTACTGTTTGTAAACAGTGTAGCCCTATCCTTCACAAACGATGGCGGTGTTAAATTCGTAGCCGCTGTCACCAAAGTACGCAACAGATGAAAGTAACCGAGAGATGCCTTCAGGCGACTGACGAACATTTTGCATTCTGTAAGAAAGAAAGAAAGAAAATAATATTTCTCAAGGTATGTGCAGTGCTGTGCAAAAGAGCTAAGCCACTTCAGTTTATTATTTTATTTTCATTTTACTATCATGCAATCTTTCTTTGTATTTTTTTTTTTTGCCGTCAGTATTTACCCATCTCCATTTCCATGGCATCTACTGGATAAAAATAGTAGACATGGTGGTAGTTTTGCTTTTTGACCTGATACTTCACTTATTTCAGTGTGAGCTCATCATTCGATCTTGTAATAACAACTGCAATTGATTCAGCATCACAGACTTTATGAAGGACTGAATTCTTCAAGCAAGTTTTTTACCTTTAGTGATTTTGGTAACAGACATTTAAGGTTAAAATAAGTTTGAACAGATGCAAAAATAAAAGCTTTGTCAACACCTGGCTCTGGCGTTAAGAACAGCTTTCCTGGTTCTTCTTAATTTGGACGCTCACTACTTTTTCAGCCTAGTCCTGTCCTGGAAATAATGTTTGAGTATTAAAAGGTTTCCTTTGATCTCCATCTGTAGATCTACTCAAAAGTGGAACAAACTTTGTGTTTATTAAGGGCCTGATGTGCAGATGGACACAACATCGGCTCACCACTTGAGGCAGGATCTTGACCAACAAGCAAACAACTTGAAACAATTCTCAAGAAAATGGAGATAATTAAAATGACTGAAATGAACATAGGACTGGAAAAACTTTATATCTTCAGAAAGACTCAAAAATTCAGGGTTAAAACCGTGTTAATGGTTATGAAAGAGATTTTGCCTTGACAAGCAAAATATCAAGAGGGAGTAGAGAAAGATTTATTTTTTATCTTTTCTGCACAGCAGTGTGGTGTGCTGTCAGTTCGACTGAAAAAAAAAAGATTTAAAAGGAATCAGTACAGCATGTCCGAGCTATTTCATTGTTTAACGGAACCCTGCAGTTTATCAGCCTTGTTTGGTCCAGATGAGACGCCGACCTAATGTTCCAAATCGCAGATAAATCATTCAATTCAGAAAAACAGTATGAAAGTCAACACCGACAGAGGTGCGTGTGTGTGTGTGTGTGCGTATGCGTGTGTTCAGTAGAACGAGGCCAAAATATATAATCACCTTTTGTTAAAGGGAATCGCAGACGGCTGCTCCACGGGCGATGGACAAAACAGAACATCTTACGACCACTCAAGGCATCCGACTCTGCGGCCCGCTCACGCCGGAAACACCTGAACTCCGCGGGAAACTTGCTGAAGTGCAGCTGGACGCTTTCAGAGAAGCGAGAGTTATTTGACAGTTTGCCATTACGGACGCTCACGGTTAATGGTAAAAGTAACATGGAAGGATAAGGCAAACAGCTCTGGCTAGAGGTTAATTTGGGGATTACTGCTGCAGCCCGTACAAACACAAAGGAGATAAAAGTTGGGGTTTAGTAAAAAAAAAAAAAAATTGTTGAGTGAGGTGAACTAAAACTGATTTGTGGAGGCCGCTGCATCTATCCAACTCACGTTGCCCAGCGGTTTCATTTTTTTCACGAAAACATTGCTTCCTCCCTCTGCTCCCTCTTGCCATTGTTAGTGAGAAGCAGCTTGAGGAATCTGAGCAAAATAAGCAAACTGCTTATCATGGAAAACCCTGACAAACACCAAACCTGCGCATCAGGCAGGTAATTAGTCCTCCACAAACTGTTTCTGTTACTTTTATCCTCCGGTGCTATATTTAGAAAAGAAGTGCTGCACAGAAAGTTCTGCATCGGTGCATTCTGATCTTCTGAGAGTCGTCTCCCGACGTGACATTGTGTATATAACTAGTTGGTTTTGGTTAGACTATAAGAACAGCTTGACGCCGAGACGTGTGTGTGTCAAACAGTACGCTTGCTTCAAAACCTAATTAACGAATTTCTGTTGCTGCCTCACAACTGCAGCAAAAAAGAAACTAATTTGCCAAAGTGTTTGCTTGATTTTTGACTTCCAAGCTTCCACTTTGGCTTATTTTGCTAACCTGCCCATTGAATAGTAAAAAGTTACTTGGCACGCTTCACCACGATTCAATAATCTGAAAAGACAGCTTTCTGCCTTATAACCTTCGTTGCCCCTGGATTATGTAAACGGAAATTGCGAGGTCTTATATTTAAATTGATTTGAAATGTATAATTTACTTTTATAATTTTACTTCTGCATGAATTCTCTTTCGCCTCTGCAGCTCTTTTGCCGCCGGTGCTCAAAACCCCCTGCAGGGTTTCTGGGTTTTTCCCAGCGGCGTCAGAGATTTTGAAGTGAAACCTGCCTTTCCCAGGCTGCAGAGACGGCGGAGGAAGCGAACATGCGAAGAGCGAGAGCCTCACATCCAGAAAGGAGTCAGGTGAGGGCGCGCATTTGTCTCTGCGAGGGAAATTATTCACCAGGCATTTAAGAGTTTGTTTAAATGGGTTAAACAAACTGTGCTAATGACAGAGAAACAACTTGTTGTTACAGGAATACCGCCATTTATGCTAGCTAGCCTGAGCATTTCTGGCAGGAGAGTGATTGACAGCGCTAAGACTCTCCTTCCGGATCTGATTGGTTGTTTCTTAGCGAGTGGTGTGTTTCTGTAGTTAGTACTGGGAGAACTGGGAGAAGGCAAAGCAGAGAGAACGTCACAGGAGATCCATCTTTTTTTCAAGGAAATATGTTCCTTCCAAATTGCTTTTCTTTTATCTATGATTATGCTTTAGACATTTCATAAAGATGGCATTATGATGATTAGAATAATTGCAAACATTAAATTATTGTCTTTTGCTTGCAAGCAAAAGAAATGTGTAGGAGTCAGTGGGAGGGCACGAAAACCAGAAAAATGGAGGGGCAGAAGTCCAATTCTGAAACATAAAGCCAGAGCATGTTATTCTCCCTTCAAAGCTTTCTCTGGCATCTTACTAAACTGACTTTAAACTGTAAAAACGGTCTGACAGAAAACGCGAGTGGTTTGAAGCCGTACCCTTTTAAAATCGTGTTAGGGTAACCCAACACGAGCCCAGCGCTCGCTGGTGCAGCACAGAGGAACTCGGATGTGGGTGATACCGAGAGGAGCACAAGTGTAAATGCGGGACCATGTAACAACAACTGCATGTCACCCTTGAAAACACACATATTACATTTAGTTTATTTAGTTTGTTCAACCAAAGGACAAAGTATAAACCTCTGTGACAGAAAACAGAACCATTAGCGGCTTCTCTGATCTGGTGCTACGCAGAAAATAAAACAACAGCATTGCAGATTACTCTGACAAAAAGTTAAATGTTTGTCTATATTTGTCAGGTCAATACACTAAAACATAAAATATTAGTTCCACCTCTTTAATTATTGAGGAATAAAAAATCCAAATGCTTTTAGACATTTGGATCTGGCATAGATGGCTTGCTGAAGTTCAAACCAAGAATTCAAAATGAAGAAAATAAAAAATGATTTTGAACGCGTCGCGCTTGGCGAGGTATGCTTAGATCCACGGAAACTACCGATTGGCTGGATTTTCACACGCAATAATTTCTGGGGTTTACAGAGAACGGTCCAAAAATGACAAAAATATCCAGTGAATAACATCTGCGAGGAAAGAAATGCCCTGTGGATTCGACAAGTCAGAGGAGAATGGGCAAACTGGACGGAGGAGATGAAACGGTAACAGTGGCTGAATTAACCACCAAGTATTCACAATGCAATAATCTCTGACTTCTCAACTTGAAGAGGACGGACCACCGCAGGAAAAGACCACACTGGGTACCAGTCCCGTCACCTAAGAACTGGAAACTGAGGCTTGGTGTAAACACCATGAAAGCATGGATGCGTTGTTCAGCAGTTCAGGTTGGTGGAGCAACAACAGTGCAGGGAAGATTTTCTCGGCACGATTTGGGGCCCTTAGCGCCAATAGAGACTCCACAGCTTGATTATTATGGCTGATTATGTCCATCCCTTTACGACCGTAGTATTTCCATCTTCTTCTAGCAGGATAATAAGGCTGCTCGATTATGGAATAAACCATTGTAATTGTTTTTGGTCAGCACTGAAATGACTATAATTTAAAATGATGATTCATTCAGTTTGGAAAAGCAAAAATAACTAATGCAGCAGAAGAACCGCGAACTGCCTTCGAACATGTTCCAGTTGAATATTTCCAAAAAGTAATAGAAGTATTCACCCAAATGTCGGCTACTCGGTACAAAATAAAGGCAAATCAAATCCGCGATTAAGTCCCCTGTAACATTCTGGGGGGAAAACACAGCCTGTTGCTTTATGTGAACTTTAGTAACTACATTAAAAGCATTAGCAAATGATAAATCTTATAAGAACATAAAGAATAATTTTCACATAAATTTTCACAGCTGATAATAAATAAGTTATTTCAACTGAACCGGTTTGTTCACAGTTTAGTGCTGCCACTGAAACACGTTCCATACATTTCAGTCACTTTGTAATTAGCAACTCAAAGGTCAATCCAGGTGACCTGAACAGTGGAGACACCATTATCTTCCAAATCCTGTGTGGAAAAAAAAAAGGATAGTGATAAAAATAACTATGTAAAAAAAAATCTAATCTAATATTTTGATAATTATGTTGTTAAGAGCTGAAATTGATTATAGGATAATGTGCCATGTCATGAGGTCCGAACTGCCTCCAGCTGGTCTCTCCAGGAAGGTCACTGAGTTCACTGTCCTCAGTTGGGATGCGGTCATGGCGTACGATGTGAAAATGTGGTTCAAAAGTAAATGTCGAAAAGTTGTTGAGCATAAAGACGTTGATGTCTAACTGTGGTTTCTGGTTACTATAAATAACTCACTAACCAAGCTACAGTTTCAATATTCTCCTTAAAACCTAGATTTAAACAGGAAACATGGGCTAAACAAATTACAACATCCTTCAGGTTTAATAACCAAAATACTGACTGACCGAGCCGTTGGCTTCCTACACACTAGACTCTTTAGTTCTCCATCTGGGATTCGTCCCATTGAGCTCGATTTCTCTGATTGCATTACATCCAGGCCAAGCAGTGAACAGGAAGAGGAGTTGTGAACAATAATGTTCAGTTGTTTCTGCGTCATTTTAGAATTACAGTCTGCAGGTTTGGCAATGTCTGCCGAGGGTGTGAACAAAGCCACTCAGTTCTTCCAAATATTGAGCAAAGGTTTTCTAGTAAGAGGAACGTGCAATACATTTTATTATTGCTAACAAAGATATACTTCTGTCTTCATCATGGGAGATGGTTGTTTACAGCAAACATGATTTTTAATAAGCTTCATCGAATAGCTTCCTTCATAATCGAGCTGGCGCATCATTTACATCACGGCCAAACATTGACAAATGGGTAAATCAAAATCCAATCGTTTAAAACTTCAACAGAGTCCACGCCTCTAGCAATCCGTTGTTTCTCAATAGACAAGGATCCAGAGTCTCTGGACGAAGCAAAGCGGAGGACAAGAGGCCGGTTTTTACCAGCTGAAATAGCTGTAAACAAGATGGCCGCTGATGTCCAGTGTTTGACTGAAAGGCTTCGTAGCCTGCATGGCTCAAAAGCAAAGTGGTTTGATTTTCAACAGCAGTTTTCCATTAGCCAACACAAGGTTCCAATAATTTGAGAATGCCAAACACTTAGAAAGCTGACCATGAAACACTGATTATGCAACGACCTGACTCAAGGCAAACAGAGAGCCGGTTGAGAGCTGGTAAACGCATTTTCTTTGAAAATCCCTGTCAGGTTTGCCTTTATTGTACTGCTGTTCTTCCTGCTTCTCCCAACTCCAGTTGAGCTGCACTGACTCAGCCTTGATGAAAGTGCTGCACATGAATGAAGATGGGCAACTGTTGCACGTTTATGCTTTGCAGACAAGTTTACACAGTGTTTATGGAGCGTGGTAACACATTTTAGAGAAATGTCACGATCTGCTGTAGGACCTGAGATGTTGTGTTGCCATTGTTCCATCCGCCATCGTACAGGCTTTTCACTCCTGTCCAGTTTCCATGGTGATAACTCTACAGAATGGGCTGTACGTCTAACTCTTAATACAGTGGAACACTGTGTACGTGTGTGTGTGTGTGTGCGCGTGTGCGCGTGCTGTTACACATGCGTGTGTGCGTCTGTGTACAGCAGCCGATAGTTTATGTACTGCGTCATTTCGTGAACACCCACTGACATTAAATCTTTACAGACACTGAAACAGGAGCGCACACGCCAAAACCTGAGCAGAATTTACAGCCCGGTTCTGACTTCTCTACTTCTCTCTATGTGTGCAAATTCTTCAACACAACGAGAATTTTTTTTTTTTTTAAAAAAGCAAACCAATTTTAGTTCAGTTTTGTTTGTTCCTTTCCTCAAAGAAGCCCAGAGGACAGCCATCTGTCTAAGATCCTGAACAGACTTGTCCGGTACTGATGTGAGCGAAACAGGGAGGCGACAAGAGATTAACCGCAGCCAGCTGTTGGCCTCGTGTGATATTTCCACAGAGGGAACAATCTTCACTGTGGAAGGATAGGGGAGGGGTGCGGGGGGGGCACAGGATATGTGGAGGTTGAGTTTTGCGGGCGAGGCACGCCGGCCAAGACTCATCGACGGTGATGAGATGTGAGAATTGCAGAAGGATATTAATGCAACTCAAGCGAAATGGCGTGAAGCCGGTGCTCTGACACAGTAGCTGCGGCGCTGAATCGCATTATCTTGTCATTCTTCTCCTTGTCAAACAGAGGGACTGTGTTGCTCCACTCTCACCGGTCCCAAGCTGGCATCTTCAAGATCAATTGTTTTGGTTTCATTTCACAGTCACTGGTCCCGAGCATGTCGCTTCCCTTCAAGGCCGAGTATACAAGCAGCAGCTTTAATCATGCTGTCCTTACATGAAGCTTCACCCCCATAACAGTGGATAATTGCACTGTCATTAAACTGTCTTCACCTGCTCAGCGTGTGTGACTGTGCACTGAAGGAGCGAAAAAACATTTTAGAGGGATATCGCACGGCCTTGGATGTTCGCAGCGGCGTCCGTCGTATTCAGCTCGTGTACTCCCAGTCTTGCTTTTAGCTGAAGGAAGACATCCACTGACACATTTTACACATCAAAGTGAGTATCCTGGTCTTTGGACGGACTAAGCCACATGTGAGACGGAAAGAAAAGGAGAAAGTTTAGAGAGCCTTTTGTGGCTGCGGAGGATTTTTGACCAGAAGCGAATAAATCCCAAGTGATGTGACTTGCATTGCTGTCAGTTTGGGGTTTCAAGTTTGGAAATTCAAAAGAAAAGAGGTGTGAAGGTACATTCAGAAAGAATAATAATAATAAAAAAAAACTTTGTGTTTCTTCTAAATCTTTCCATTAGCTTCTATATGCATAATATATTTTCTAATAATACTAATGGGAATTCTGGACGATGTACTGACGCCACAATCTTATCCAGGGGTTTAATGGTGCAAGAGTTCATGCTGAATATTTTCAGTAGAGACCTTTGGTTTCACCAGTGTGGGTATTGACGAATGCAGTGTTGTTATAAACCTGCACTGACGCAGAGTGTTTACGTGCAGAACCAAAGTGCACCACTCCAGATTCCTCTGTGGAGTTTTTAGGAGGTTGCGCATGATGAAACGCTGAAACAAAACAGCACCGAGAGCCCATGTAGCAGTATGATTAAAGTCTGCAGTTTGGGAACATTATGGCTTCCAATGCTCCATTTGATTTGTCTCAGAAGTTGGAGCTCAGATCTGGAAATGATGTCACACCCGAGTTGAGTTCATTGCATTTTCCAAGCTGGAAAACCAGAGTGAACTGCTATTAACTACACAAGTCGACGACACTTTAGTTCTCTTCTTTTTATGCATTCAAAAGCTAAAATGTTTTTTGTTTTTTTTCCCCAAACAATGGTTGCGCAGCACTATGCCTGCTGCTTGCTTAAAAGACAGACACGCAGTTTACAACATTTTTGCTTTGTTGCCAAGTCTGTGCTCGGCAACAAGAAAAGGTAGCAACCATTTTTAATTTGAAAAAGATTTTATTTTGCTTGAGACTGTATAATAGTGAACTTTCTTAATTTTTTCAGCATTTTCTGGCCACGCAAAATCATTCCTTAATCTCCAAGTGGCCCCTTTAGCCAAAACCTGTAAATCATTTAGTTTCATTGCTATTACCATTAAATATCATATACTATTAATGAAGATGTATTATCTAAACATCTGTTAACACTTATTTCTTTAGCTAAAATTTGAAGCTGAAGAGTTTTTTGTTTATCTCCATGTCGAATTATTATTATTTTTTTTATAAAACACAAACATTCAACATGAATCATAACAGTTTTTGAGGATCATGTTTTTAAGCCACCGCTGCTGCACATGGTGGTTATCTCACCAATGGGAGGACGAACATTGTGGGCGTCTCTTATTATGCACTTCACATCCAGTCATGCTGAAAAAAAATCTGAATATTATTGGCAAGTTTATTGAATTCAGTAACTCAGTTTGCTGAGTGGAGCACATCATGTTGGAAATTACTCAGAGGCTGACGTCTTCAAGCATTTATTTCTATGATAATGTGAGCATGTATATACAGTTCCTTCTCAAAAAAAAAAAAAATATATATGTATGTATGTATGTATGTATGTATGTATGTATGTATGTATGTATGTATGTATGTATGTATGTATGTATACATATGTATACATACAAATATGTATGTATATATATGACAGCCAAATACGGGACGGTTCCATATTTTAAGGGAATACTTCCACCTCTCTAATGTCTCTTTCCAGCATTACCACACAGCAAATTCAAAAGTGTTAAATGTTTGGGTGTTAGTAGACTTTGTGCAAAAGCAGAGTTAATTTTACTCTATTAGAGTCACATTCTGTTTATGTAACTCTGGGGTGTAAATTATTAGTAGTTAAAATCCAGTGTTAAAACGAAGTGTTTCCGTATCAAATCTAGAGCTGTTAAAATAGAATCAATAACTCTTTACTTCTTAACTCTGAACTCCACCAGCGGCTCTAACACTGAAGGAGTTAAATTCACTGACTCTGTCCCAGAATCACAGATCCCCACCGAAGCCAGGCGGCAGAAGCAAAGTCATTTCAGGACTATTTACTTTCTACATGTCTGAGTTATTTACTCTGCTTGGTAAGTCATTTTTTTTCTGAGATGGTTTATAACTATTATTTTGAGTTGAGCTCAACCTGTATGATAGACGTCACGTTCGACACACGGCTCGGTGTTATCATATTTAGCTTAGCATGCTGAATGTTAGCGGAGTATAAATGTTGGAAAAAATCAAGCCGGTGAACATTTAATCAAATTATTGGCTAACTTGAACAGATCCGTAATAATCTGGAGTATGTTTTTTCATGATGTTGAACGTTTACATGCATATTGGTCAGATTTATTAACCTTTCTGATCGATTTTTTTTTCCTTTGAAAAAATTTAAAAGGCTTTTTCACGTTGAGAGCATTATTCCCGCTGTTGTGTCTTCTTATATAGCATGATTTAATCCTTTTATTGCCTTTTTGTATATTAGAACCAGTCTGGTTGAGGATGAATCGCCAGTCGTCAGCCTAACCTCCCCCTCCCGATCCCTCCATGGATTCTTCGAAGATTCAAAAAATGATTATGTAAGTGTTAATATCTCTGAAACTCTACATTTCTGTAATGGAGGCTTGTTGTTAGAGTTGTAGTAAAATGTATTTCTTCGCTCCACTTCTCATTGTTATGTTTTTGTTTGTTATGACCCAGAGACCGACACTGGCTGTCCTACTCAGAGACTGAAGACTGTCTGATGCAGTAGAGGAGCATGTTGGTGTCTCCGGCCAAACGTCACGAACAGAACAACAACCTGAAGACAATCTGCTAGTGAGTGGACATCTCTCTGGTGGAGTGCGGAGAGGAACTGACTCTTATCAACACAAACTGGATAAGAAATGATGGATCTGAATATCAGGTTGGTCTGTTATGTACTGTAATATCCAGTAATCTACCTGTTAAAAGAAAATGTACTCTATCATATTACATGAACTGCTTGCTTTACTTTCTCCACCTTGTACTTTGAACAATTTCATGCATATGGTATTGAAGAAAAAAGTATTAAGCATACTGCATTTTGTGTTGCACAGCTGATATGTCAGACCTTTTAATAAGCAATATGTGAATGAAAGTTACATGTGAAACATGCACATTATTCCACGTTGTAATGTTTTGTAATTATGGTGCTCATTTTGAAATAAATGCATTTGAGAAAATCATAGCCTCTTTATTGAATGTTTATTTTCCAAAGAATTTTTAAAAGTTCAAACAATAAAATACCATTTAATATTAATTACAAATAACTCTTAAGAAGTTAAAGAAGTACTCTGTGAGAGTTAATATTAAGATCTAACACTGAATTAGTGTTAGTAAGTGTTAAATAATTAACTCCAGCAGATTTGATATCTGAGTTAAGGTACTAACTCTCCAAAAAGAGTTAAATTAACACTTTCTGGTGTGGACCCATATAGACACTTTAAAAGTGTTGAAATCAAATCTGACAGTGTTAATCTGGGCCTGCTGGATTTGCTATGCATGTTAGTATTTGTATGGGGCTGCACAGTGGCGCAGTTGGTAGAGCTGATGCCTTGCAGCAAGAAGGTTCTGGGTTCGATTCCCGGCCCAGGTCTTTCTGCATGGAGTTTGCATGTTCTCCCTGTGCATGCGTGGGTTTTCTCCGGGTTCTCCGGTTTCCTCCCACAGTCCAAAAACATGACTGTCAGGTTAATTGGCCTCTCCAAATAGTCCCTAGGTGTGTGTGTGTGTGTGTGCGTGTACATTATGTATGTATTCTCTCAACAGCTGTGTGTGCGGCCCGAGGGTCTACAAAGCGGCTCTCGCCCTGCGGATCTCCTAAGCGAAAACATTCATGGTACTTCGCCGCCGTTTCTAACAGAAGGTGTGGAAAAGTCTCTGGTGTCTTTCCATGTTTTTACTCAGGTTACCTTCCCTGTATTTACTGAAAACAGAACATCTGACAAACGCTTGCTCCCTGCGAGAACGACCAGGTTTGGAAGATGTGGCTCTGATGCGACTGCTCATTGAATCGTTGTGTTAAAGTGTGTCAACTCACGATATGTTGAGTCGCAAAACCATTCATCTGTGTGAAACCGAGGCTGATTTTTTTTATTTTTTTATTTTTTTCGCTTGAAAGATTTACTGTTCTGCCAGGTGGGGAATTTCTTTTTTCCCTTACTGTTTTTAATTAAAATATGTTTTGCAACACTCGTATGAATTGTTGCACACAGACAGACAGACAGACCGACAGACAGACAGAGAGGTAGTGTTCTGTTCAAAGGAATGACTAATGCTGGGAAAAAACAGACTTGGTTTTCAGCTGGAAAACCTATCCCACGTTTGCTTGTCTCTCTCTTTCTCTCTGTCTCTGTATCTTCCAGGATCTCTTTCCCTGCCTAACTAGCAGCTCTGCAGCCACATCACTTTGATGGTCCACTTTATTAAGACGAATGAGTCTCGTCCACGCGATGCCCTCCTTGATTTCGCTGCGTTCAGCTGAGCGCCTCAGGTGCTCAGCTGTCACCTTGGCTAGCCTGACAGGTTCCCCTCCTGAAAGTCACCTTGGCGACTGCGAGTTCACAGCCCCACTGCAAACATTTACTTTCTCTGACAAAAAAAAAACAACAAAAAAAACTGCTGCAGCATGACTCAGTTAGACTGTGGGCTCTTTTGAACGAGCTGCAGAGCACGGTAAAAAAAAAAAAAAAAATCACACAAGGAAAGCGAGCGCTGGAGCCGGGGAGCAGAGGTCACTGACCTCCATGTTTTCTGAGCTGCATGCATTTAAATGCACTGATAAGCTGAAGGACCGGGGTTTGTTAAGAATGTTAGCGCAGTTTGGCTTCTCTTTTTTTTTTTTCTCTTTCCACTATAACACTGTATACGGTGCAGCCCTGCATCTGTTCTTTCTGCCCCAGAGGATCGGAGGCAGTAAAATGTAATTAATTACATGATCAAGTAGTTCAGTAAGGTCTCGGTTGCTCTAACACTGGGAAGTAAACAACAAGCAAGTTAAAGGATTGCTGTTAATTCACTAAGCTAAGTGATCAGTGTAACACTGAAATGTCCCGCACTCCGGTGGGATCCCCCGAGGTTTATCCACACCACTGACCAGACGGCAGGGAGGCAGAACTGGAGACAGATTGGTTGGTATGGCTTTAAGCCTTTAAATCACAACTGGAGTTTCTGCTGCACATATATATATATCAGTGACGTGCGGTGAGGTTCATAGCTGGTGAGGCACCGACTTAATTATAATCGGATTTACAAATCTAGACCTCTGTATGTTATTGTTTACATAAGAAATTTTGCGCATGCGTACAATGCTGGAGGGCAAAAAGACTATTCCTTAACAGGTGATGCTTAGCCGCGCCGCCGCTGCAGAATAATTCCATTATCTCAATCAAACTTAGACATGTAGATAGTATTAATTTGGTGCTGTGCTTAACAGCAAAGGGAGAAACCGTTAAAGTTTGTTCATACATTCATACAAATCTGTTCATACATAAAATTTTTTTAACCATTTTATTGGCGACGTACAGACAGGAGGAGCATGCTCTCATAGAATAGCAGCCGGTGCAGTTAGCGAGAGGTTGCGCAATCCCAGGTGAGGCTCAGCTCACTGCTGCCTCACCAGCTTCGCTTCTAATCATTTGAATGGGAAAATGCGAAAATTCAGCGATTTTGAAGAAAAAAACCATCAGATGTGGTTAAATTAAATGAAAAATATGTACTGTATAGTACAAACCACAAGGTGAAAATATTTTTATAAATTATTTTATTATTATATATTATTTTTCCATGATGACACCCCTGCCTCCCCTGACCGCACGTCACTGATATATATATATATATATATATATATATATATATTTCTGTTATGGTGTTGGTAGGGATGGTGTTGGTAGGGATGGTAATGGCGAACCAACCGGACATTGTGGTGGTGGATAAAGAACAGAGGAAAGCCGTTGTGGTGGATGTAGCAATACCAAGTGACTACATCAGGAAAAAGGAGCATGAGAAATTGGAGAAATACCAGGGCCTCAGGGAGGAACTGGAAAAGACCTGGAAGGTGAAGACCACAGTGGTGCCTGTGGTCATCGGGGCCCTTGGGGCAGTCACCCCCAAACTGGAGCAGTGGCTCAAACAGATCCCAGGAACAACATCAGACATCTCAGTCCAGAAATGTGCAGTTCTAGGCACAGCCAAGATACTGCGCAGAACCCTCAAACTCCCAGGCCTCTGGTAGAGGACCCGAGCTCAGAGGATGAAACAGACCACCCGCGGAGGGTGAGAAGGGATTTTTTTTATTTTTTTTTTTATATATGTTTTTTTTTTTTTCCTTTTAATTCAACTGTAAATCAATAGACTGAATAACGACACAAATAAATTATTCATGTTAGAAAAAGTACTATAAGTCATAGGTGTTCTCGTAATGAACAGCTGATGTCTCGAGTCTCCCTGCGGGTTCAGTTTAATGAATTTATTAGTTTATTTTAGGGCTACCGGCCAATTTCAATTAGACGGGTTTTAAAATACATGGGCAGACATTCAGTCAAACAGAACTTAGTTATTTCAGTAACTGAGTTCAATGAGGGAATTGTTTTAAAGATGAAATATGCACAGATGTTTTTAAGCCCTTAATTCTGTTAATGATGATTTTCTACTTGCAGTTAATGAACGCATACATTTAAGATTAGAACATAACATCAGGCTAGTAAAAAAATAATAATTTATTAAACGGTAATGTGAGTTTATTAAAACTTGACTGCATATGATTATTTACAGAGAATATCATGGCCGTCTTACACTGTTGTGTGAAACATGAACAGCACAAGAAGGGGTGAGCGATTCTGACATAGTCACCAAAAGGATCACTGGATTGGATTATAATCAATAGATTAGAATAGGTCTATTACAAATTAAATATATTTTTAAAAGAATCACAGTAGAACAGCTCAACACACCTATACACTGTAATTCACATTTGTCTCACTCCAAAGTGGTATAAATGTGGAGTGTTAAATTCCTCAATATAAGAGAGGATTTATACATTTTAAACTTTGCTTTGAAGAATATCTCTTCAGCATAAAACAAGGCATCGACCACTTCTCAACAGCCAGAGTCACGCATGTCTAAGATTTGTCTTTGCCCCAGCAGAAGCTGCTCACATGGCTGAAATACCTCCTCGCCATGGCAACAAGCCCTGAAGAAGCCTGCTAGCGAACCATTCCTTCGTTTCACATGTGTTGGATCAGGAAAACATTTAAAACTTGCACCTCTTGAGCTTCAGAGTTTGTCACTACTGACAAATGCAGTCCAAATAACTTAGAAACACTGCTAAACTGTTTATCACACAGAGGAGAACCCACCACCCACTGCACAAAAGCAGGGAGTGGGTACCTAAAAAAAACAACATTTTTTTTGTTTTTTTAAGATGCCCTCTGATGTTACGGTGCCCTGGTTGGTGAGCCACATCCTCTACTCTGAAATCCACCACTAACATTTGGACTGTTTGGACTACATGTTTCAAAAGGAACGGTCACTGTTGCAGATCACAAACTGATGCAAACATGGCAGCAGCTTAGAGGTTTATAAATTACTGTCTGCATGAGCCACAGATACGTTTTTAAGGTTGGAGTTGATTTACCGTGGCAGACACCCACTTTGAGTTTGGCCCTGTTCTGACCAGCTGTTATGATTAACACTAATCTGTTTTAATAAAGTGACAATAAGAGTTATCTAGCGCAGGTAAAGGAGTTGGCTGCTCAAAACATCTTAGGGAAACCACAACTGTTCCTTTAAGGTGCCGCTCCAAATGCAGCCGAGTTGGATCAATTTAAGACGCTTTAAACAGAAACCCATCAAATTTTTTTTGTCCCAGCCTTTCTGATGACCTGAACCCTGCAGGCCTTAAACAGCTGAAAATGCTCATTAACATAAAAATAATACTCGCTGGTTATTAATTTGGTTGGCATTAGTTTGTGGAGGCATAGGACGGTGGGAGGCGTGTGTTTGGAACTCAGTTAGCAAAATACAGCGCAAGTCAAGGCCTCATTTATTCCCATCTCCTTATACTAATAAAGATGGAGAGGTTTGAGTGGAGACTATCAATCCTCTGCTCTCATAACCCTCAGCACATCTCTGCGGTTTCTCTCTCATCCTGCCCGGAGAGAAATGTCCGCAGTGACCGGGGGAGAAGACGCAACCTCTGTTTCACTCCGGATTTCAAGTCCAACAACGGGAAGACGAGCTTGACTAGACCAGCGACGCCACCCGGTTCAAATGACAGTTTTAGAAAATGATGTGGCATTTCATGCGGCGTGAGCCTGGCTCCACCGGCGTGAGGAAAATGACAGCAGGAAAATGTTAGGAGCATCTCAGCCTGACGACACGGCCGTCGGGTCCCGCGCAGAGATTTTCAGCCCGATGAAAACAGGCACATGAGGGCGACCGCCGTTTAGCCAGCGTCTAAACTCTCTGTGAATGCGCCATTAATCACAGATGCACAACGCCTGTCACTGTGCACAAAGATCTGAGAAAAATGTAACATGACAGAGATTGTCCAAACGGATGTAGCCAAACATGCGGCTTGATGTGTGTTATGTCCTAAAATAACGAGCAATTCATCTTAAGAAGATACTCCGGCATCACTGTGCCGGAACGGACAAGCGGAGAAGGCCTGAATTGCTCTCACTCCAAAGCGAGGAGAGATGAATCCTATATATATATATATATATATATATATATTTATATATATATATATATATATAGGCCTGGAAAAGAAACTGTCATTTGTTTTTCCATTTCCACAACTCCTGGCTTCGCCTGTGTCTTTGTCCACTGTCAGACACAGCTGACATTAGTATTCTGATACAGCCTCCTTCAAGCAGTGTTCGGTGGCAGCCACTTAATTTGTCATTTATTGCTCCATGACAACTGAAGTAATTGAACCCCTAGCCCATGGATGTGATCCGCCAGCCTTTCGACCATTTTCTCTCATCGTAGCGGGGAAAGAGCTATAGGAACCTGGGTGCAAAATGGGACACGGATCTCATTTTATGGAGCAATGAGATGGTCGGTGAAAACCTTTTCCACAAGGGCTTCTGAAATGTTTGCTGCGTGGCTCAGAAATGGACTGGAGGTTGAAAATAAAAAAAAAAAAGAAAGAAAAAGAAAATCAATGTAAAAGTATGAGGAACCATACTAAACCAGAGAAGGAGCACCGACGTAAGGGTACAAAAGGAAATCGACACACGCTTTTTAGTTAATAAATATCTAATTATTTACAAGACCTCTATGATAATTATTTGTAAGAAAATTTCAGTCACACTGTTTTGTGTCTCGTCGTCTACACTTGTGCTTTGAAACATGTGTTACGTGGATCTAAGCTTGAGGTTGTCTTTAAAGTCTGTGTGCTGATTTTGACCCAGTTTGAATAGAGCATGTACCCTGAGATCAGAGGTGTGGACTTCACAGATGCCACTGTGTTGTTTTATACATTTCTTTTTCATATTAAACCATGAACTCGTCTGAGAATGACGTCTGAGGTTCCACACATGCCCTCAAGTACACCAATAATTATTGATCACAAAGATCAAACGGCATAAGTTTCACATTTGGTTCTGGGCAACGTGAGATTAAGTAATATTATTTCGTCATTGCTTTAATGCTTCAGTTTCAGCACAATTTGTGTGACATATTATGTGTGAAATTTGTCCCCCCACCCAAAAAAAAAAAAAAAAAAATTAGTGGTAGGTTGATTAATGCAGTGATGAAAATGTGAATAATACAATGTTAAATGCAAAGAAAGTTATGTTTTCTTTTTCCTAACACCATTGGGACAAATGTTTATATGCTACAGTGTGATGGTAGTAGGAGAGAGAATCACACATTTAAAAAAAACACAATTAAAAACCTGCATGGGTATCAAATAAAGGTAAAACAAGGAAAGACCGTACCTAGCAGAGTAACTGTGTATGTACCAAAAATATCAGTTCTGTCACAGATGTGTCCAGTAAACACAGTGTTACTCCTAAAAACGCAAAATGTCCATGTGCTGAACAAAGTGCACAAAACACACCTCTGATCATTTCAGATCTGCTCATTTGCATACACCAGGCTAGAGCGCTAATAAGTCAAGCTAGCCACCGCGCTGTAGGGCTGCTCAAAGACGTCTCGGTGTTAGCCATTTTCAGTGTCAGTCCGGTGTTTAAAAATGAAGCCAAAGGAACCGCGAGACGTTTTGGAGGCATTTTAACATGTTTTTTAGTTTGCCACTTCAAGCTAAACAGGAAGTTAGACGCCAGCAGACAACTGAACGTGTCACAGCCAGGTTGCATCTTAAACACACACAAGAACTTTACACTGACACCAATGCTGTTAGCATACTAAGAGCTAGAATAAAATGTAATACCTACAATCATAGTTGCTTTCAGCAAACTGTAAACCCTGTTTAACTGCAGAGCTGTGTACACACACACATACCTGCTTTGCATCGCCTGCTCTCCACAACGTGCCACTGATCATAAATAATCACTGAATCACAGGAAGAGTCCCCAACATTCCCCCATTGTTACAATAAGTGCTCTAAAAATTGAACGTGCCTGACAGTAAGACAAATGTTTTTCTTCTTAAATAACTTTCGTTCCGAGCGAATCTTGTAGAAGGGGAGAATATATTGCGATATAAAGTTCGTTCATTTTAAGGTGTGCACAAAAGAAGTTATTGCAAGGACTATAACCTGCATTGTAAAAGAGTAAATGAGATACGCTGTGATTCTTTTTAGTCGGGTTATATTGGTACAGACACTACTATCCCATAACCAGGACGGTTTTACTGCACCAATCGATTTTCGCTGATGCAGAGGAAGCTCAGCAACCTGAACAAAGACCCAAGAAATCCCGCCTTGTTTATTTTACAATAAAGATTTTATGATGAAACCTAACCAGAAAACAGAAAAACATTACCTCAACGTTGTTTTCACGGAAATCAGAAAAGACGAGAAAACCTGATGAGCACAACATCTCCGTAATTTATCAGTGTTTCATCAATATTTTGGTAAAACAATATTTCACGAAAAGAAGAGTGGCTTGGGAGTGGATCCGAAATGATCGGTTTGCTTATCCATCAAACGGCGTTAGAAACTACCTGACATTTTATCGAGCAACAACTCATACTGACGCACGCACATAAAGTCCAGACCCATCTAAATCATCAGAGATTGCCAGAGCAGCCAGCAAATTGTCTTGCGAGCAAATAGACTCACTTTAAAGTGAACATCTTTAACAGAGGTGAAGCATGTGGATGAAATCACTGTAGTTTGTTGTTCTTTTATTATTTTCCAGGCACAAAGTGCCATTTTACACCACAATCAAGTAACTATTTGGCTTTCAGTTGTTATGAACATACCATATATATCAAATATGTCTTAAAAGAAGATTGACTTTGTAATTTAATGTCTTAAAATTGGGCTTCTGTCCCTTTAAAAACTCCTGTTCATTCTGAAACTCCGCCTTCAAGAAGTCATCACAATATGGCTCCTCTATTAACCTACTGACAACATTTTTACCAGCGTTGCACTGAGAAGCAACTCCTATAATCAACTCAGCTGAGGCGCAATTATGCCCAGTGTTTGCTAATTGCTGCTTGCTAGTCTGAAGGAGCTGAGTGGGTGAGGGCTGCTCTGTGAGGCAAAAGCTTTGAAGCTCAGAAAGCTGCAGGTGCTAGGTCCACCCAGGCATTTTACACAGCTGAATGGTTGCCACGGGAGACTAAAGGAATCAAGAAACAATCAAAGCAACTCTCCAGGTATGTCTATGATGAGGGGATAACATTAAAACTTGACGTTAAATGTTTAAATAGCAGTAACATGCGTCGAGCTTTTCTCCCCTGGTGAGTTATAATCGAAGCACCTTCGGTGAGAAATTCCACCAGCAAACGGCTCCATCTAAGACATTACCAAAAGCATAAAAAGGTATGAGACAGTAAAAAGGTGAAATGACCGGAATCTCCCCTCCTCTCCTTTTTGTCTCAGTTGGCTCGTGAAAGGATGCAGTCGGTACGGATAATAGTAAAACGAGCAGTGCGGAAGAAAACATGACGTCCTTCACGTTTCGCCGTCGACTCAGAGGATGATACTCAAGAATTTTGTCTGAAAACAATTTGGTGTCTTGTTTTTGCAGACGCACATTAAAGCTGGCAGATCAACCAGATCCCGTCCCACTGCCTGTGGCGGCCCATGCTGCTAACTCCACTTGATCACCACAGAAATGTGAGATTGAACAGGGCTGCTGCTGAATACATTTACATTGACCAGAACCTCGCTTTGCAATCACTTTTCCAGCCGAGTCCAAGGTCCAGACATTGTAACACTGCTACCCTGTCTGCTTTACTTTGCGAATTTCAATGTTTTTTTTTTATGACTGCTCAGTTGTCCACTACTTTTTAGTTCTGCCCTAATTGAGACAAAGAGAAGATTGTCACAGAGTTTTTATGTTTTTTTTAGCTCTTTATTTGAAATAAACCTATGATTTCTAAAAAAAACAAAAAAAAGAAAAAAAAAATTCCTGTTTTCAGAAATCAAAAATGGACGTATTGGTTTTATTCATTTTTGTCTCATGCATTTGGCAGCGGCGCAGCATGAAGGTGGACAACTGACACTGATGTTTACAGTTATTAAATGTCCTCACTGCTAATAGAGCAAAGATAAATAGTGAAACATTAGTTTCTGACAGCAAAAAGCATGTTATTAAAAACTATTGAGCGGAAAGGTGACAGTTAAACTCCCTCTAGTGTTCTTTTTTTGCATTTTTTAAATATAAAACAATCAATATTCCCATTTCAGTTTGACCCAACAGGCACAAACTGCTTTCGAAGCGCGGACCAAATTAGAGGCAAGACGGAGCAATCTTTTGGCATTATCTTTCATCCCGCGATTTCTATCAACTCTGTTTGATGTCTGAGATTCAGATTGCGACAACAGGAATGAAAGAGCCAGGAACTTGTCAACACCTCTTAAACGCGAGATTTACAGGGAGGAGAGGCGACTCTTCAAACAAGCCTTTGGAGATTGCACTTTCTGCTTCGGCGAACGCGGATAATAAACGCATGAATAATTTGACACACTTTTCAGGTATAAAAGATCCATAACAAAAGGAGCATGACGAGATTAGTCGCTGAGATTTCTCTTTCTTTTTCTTTTTTTTTTAAGGTTGGGAAAAGTTATTTAATTAGGACTTTGTGTTGCTCCGGCTTGTTTAACTCACTTTAAAATGTGAAGAAGGAGAATTTCCCCAGGGAAATTGTATATATGAAGAAAGAGTTTCACAGCTACATGAACTATAACTCCAACTTGTTGATCTATTATAGTTGGAATATTACCTGCTTTCCAGGACATTTCAGAGAGTGTCATCAAAAGTTGGGGTTTGTTTTTATAGCCGTTATATTTTACACGGTTTTAATGTCAATTGATTTAAATGTTGATGTAATCGATTCGTCTCTGGTGTTTAGACGCGTAATACAGGATATTTGTTTCACAAGGCAACATTTTAGCAGTATTTGTAAGGAAAAACGGAGAAAACGTGTCATAAATTTCCAAGTGTGGAATAGCCTTAATAAAACGCTTCTCAAAATCTAAAGTGGTCATTAATACTTAAGAAAAAAGAACTGAAACAATCCCTTTTTTTCAATTTTGCTTTCACAAAATCTTTTATAAATTTCAAACAGTGTTTTTAACGCATCTTCACTGCAGAACAAGGTCATTAAAAATAATCTCCAAGGAGGAAACGACGACGACTTCGGCGCTGCTTTGGGCTAATAATTACCCAGCGCTGGTGTTCTCTCAGCGTTCTTCACTCTTTATTTCTGTTTTTCATCCAGAAAGCTGCCAGACAAACGCTGCCGAAGTCATGGATCCTGGTTCAGAGCTTTGTAGCCGAGCATTCAAATGGACAGTCTTTATTAGTCTGCTCTGACAACACAGCAGACTGACTCAAGTCAAGAGCCACTTTTCCTCTTTAACTTCAAAATAAGTCTGAAACACGGCTGCCCAGTGTCGAGCTTGAAGCTGACCTGGTAATATCCAGCGCTTCAAATGATGTCACTTATTTCACAAGAAGAAGCCACAAGCAGACAGGAAGTGGATGGTGCTGTGCGCCTTTCACTCTGATGAGCTTTTAGTACGACTAGACGCTGCACCAGAAGACTTGAGGCTGGTTACCGAGGTTTAAACCAAACGGGTTTTAATGAAATGTTGCCAGAGAAGTGCTCCAATCAGCTGTCTCGCTTTTCCATGACTAATAAGACAAACAACCTGCAATCTGGAAATATGTCTGGTCGCATGCATAAAGTTGAAACTACTAATTCCACTGATGGATTATTTCACTTATAACAAGATATTTTCATGCAAGTGAAATAATCTGCCAGTGGAACTAGTACTTTTTATGAATAATGAATTATTGTCTTAAAACGAGCTCCCATATATTGCTGAAAAGTTACTTCTAAGTTAGTTTTATATTATTTCGACTAAGATATTTTCATTAGAAACCATACCAAAATTACTAGGTAAGATGTGTGTATTTAGAGCCACTAGCACGTTTAATAGAGAGAGAGAGAGAGAGAGAGAGAGAGAGAGAGACAGAGAGAGAGAGAGAGAGAGAGAGAGAGAGAGAGAGAGAGAGATAGAAAACATTCCAGAAAGCAACAGCAGGAACTTGAATTATCCCACGATTTGCTTCCATACAGAGTATTTTTCCGACTGGAGACGATGCTTACTATTTCAGGAACTACAGGCTGCACATGAGAATTGATAAAGACGATGCAAACAGCTCACTTCAGAAACCTACCCTTGAGCAAACTGCTGCCTCTTTTGAACCAGCATGCAACTTTATAGAAATTCATCAAACCACCTGACACATCTGCCAAATCCTTAATATGCAAATGTATATCTTTCTTTCTTTTTTATTACTCAAA
Organism: Poecilia reticulata; assembly: GCF_904066995.2. Taxonomy (NCBI): domain Eukaryota; kingdom Metazoa; phylum Chordata; class Actinopteri; order Cyprinodontiformes; family Poeciliidae; genus Poecilia; species Poecilia reticulata. The sequence goes on from NC_088838.1 coordinate 9,238,683, forward strand.
AATAAACAAGTCAAACTCAGACATTTGGAGTAGAATAGCTCCCACTTAGTATTAGCAAGTTTCTGTCCAAAACACACAAATCATGTGCTCAGTTAAAAGCCCTTTCATCTTTCGGGGGAGCTTTGTCATGACAGCAGCTCTGTGCAACGAGCGATTGTGCATGTCCAAAGGAATATAAGCTGAAGCTAAAATACACGACTGAAACAAAACCTTTGATGTTTTCTTTCACAATAAAAGCAACTGCACACGCTCAAGCACAATATAGCGCAGGTAACAATAGGGTGACAAAAGAAGCCCTTGCTTTCATTTGCCAAAGTGAGGAGGAAAAAAAAGAAGAAATATTCTGTTTACACCTTTGTGTCTCAACGACAGCTATTTCCAATGTTAGCAAAAACTGTCCTGAGATGTTATTCTGGTTTTTTTTTCCCATTTTTGAGACCCAATCCCTTTTCAACTCTTGCCACTACCACTTATCTATCCCCCACTTTTGCGCATTTATGACAAAGGCTGAGTGGCTTCTTGATTCTTTTCGTGACAAATACAGAAGGAAACTCGCTGAAGCTGTTTGGTACGATAAGAGATTTTCTTAGAAGTACAAACTTTTTACGAAGGTTTCAATTGAATACTTACGCACTCAATAAATGTCTCCTAATGTGACTAACTCCAGCGGTCCATTATAACCCACTGAACAGAATTAGCTAAATATCCAATATATCTATAGAGTCAATTATTTACTTATAGACATCTAGGCGAAAATAAGGCTAAAAGTAGTTAAAACACTTTACATTCTATAGACATCAAATAGACAACTAAAACTGAGTTTGCTCAAATGAATGTCATCAGGTTTCTCACCTTGTTTTGTTAAAATCGGACCAGCCCTTCCTAGGACTTAATCATACTGTTTTTTTCCCCTAAAATAAAAAATACAAAATCTGACATCTCTGTTCCGCACAAACAATACTGAGGCTTCAAAGCTCGGCACTAACACATGAGTCATCGCGAGGCTTTACTCATTTGGCAAGTGCCCACATCTCTGATATCAGTCATTTCACAACTGCAAATTATCGCTGTGGTCTCGGCTCTTGCTCTCAGCAGACAGTGGCAAAATCAGCAAAGGTGAAAGGCACAAACGATGCCAACTCATTTTGTCTTTCCCCAAGTCGTGGCGCGGGAAATCAAGGTTCGAGTCGTCGCTGTCATTAGCTGCGATGAAATCAAAGTGACTGGAGTTGGTGCGGCTTTTGTCAAATTAATTACCTGTGTGTGTGCGTGTGTGTATATGTGTGCGTGAGGGGGAGTCTGAAAGTAATTCCTGCAGAAGTGGAGACAGCGGCACCCAGATAACTATCGACAATGCAATATGTCTTGGATGTACTTTGCTAAGTGCTAATGAGGAAGCAGGAAGTCAGGCTACATCGTTTGACTCTCCTAATATACACACACGGCAACTCATGGTGGTGAAGATTACCTGGGACCTAGTCACACACTTGATTCCAACAAATCCACCTTCTGTGCTCGAAGGAGAGCCTCAGTTAATGAAGAGATGCAGTGTGTGTGTGAGCGTGTGTGTGCGCGCGCGTGTGTGTGTGCTCTTTTTAAAGATTACTGCCCTGTGTGTGTGAGTCACTTTCATGACTGCGCTTTGAGACGAAGTGTGGGCTCAACAGGAGGTGACGGACACGGCACACTGCTGCCAACTTCTAATCCAGATATTACTTAGACAGCCCAGACATCGTCACCAGAAGAAAGAGAAATCCATGTACAAAACAAAAGGCCTCAGCAACACATTATGATGCATTTTGTTTTTGGCTTTGGTAGGTAATTTATAAAGATTCATTTCTATGCCTTCCTAACCTGCCTGAGCTTTATTTCCCCGACATTTATCTGCATTTGGGCGCAGCTCCCTCTCTAAGAGGGACAGTAATTATCCGTTTCGCTGTCCTGAAATGTAATTCTCATCTCCAACCGAAGTCTGGACCCAGTCCCAGGCAGACTGTTATAATGGTGAGGCCTGCAGTCTACCACAAACACACTTGAACACAGAAAATTACATTTCACCTCACATTTGAAGCATGTGCTTCATTATTCAGGAGTGCGTTTGACTCTGGTTTAATGTCTGAATGAATCCAGTTAGTACTTGCGACAGCTTTTTATCTAGGTGTTACAGCTAAAGTCAAAAGCATTACATATCTGTGGCGAGCGTGAATATCATATTTATTAGCTGCGTCGTATATATGACTTAATTGAACCATAATTTTTCCAGGGTGCGTGGGGGTTGATGTGCTACCTTCTGCCGGATTGTCATGACCTTCTTCTGACACACAGGCGATGAATCTGGTCTCAGAAGGAACATGTCTGAGAAACAAAGTGTAAGGACCTGGTTGATGGGTAAAGCAGCTAATCCCCCAGTGGACTGGCTGCTCCTCAAATGCCAGCCAACAGCATATCGAGGCATTTCAGCTTCCCCAAGCAGTATTTTATTTACAGGGAAATAAAATTCTCAACATATTCATGTTCAGAATTTGCACATAATATGCAAGTGTTGTTTATTCAAGAAAAAAAAAGTAATCATAAAAAATTTACAAAGACACCAAAGTTAAATATAAACATACTCACAAAAATTTTAGATATGCAATACGAAAAAAATCGTTGAACTGTCCTCAAATTATCTGGAGTTTTGTTCCACAGAAAAATCTTCAATTAGGTGAATCCGTTTTAAATAAATACTGAACCACCAATATGTTGGGTCCAGAGTATAGAAATTTGAATTTAGCCAATTATATAAACCAGTGGTTCCCAAACTTTTTCTCCTGGGCCCCCCCAATGGTTTCCAAACACTTTCTAGGCACCCCTGTGGATTACATTAGGGAAAGTTTGGTCTTCTAATTGAAATGATGTGTTTGAGGGGGGGAAGATAGAGAGACTCTTAGAGAGTCCCTGTTATATTCTTCCACCCACATTCCCTCTCCCCCAGCACACAGCGTTTATCGTTGTTTTTTTCATTCAGCCATCCAGGGCCACCCCTGCAATGGCACGGCACCCCCCCCAAGGGGGCGTGCCCCACAGTTTGGGAACCTTTGATATAAACAACAATTTGGTGAACAAATTTTTAATTTGTCAATTTTCTTTTGTCTACATAAAGTCACACTTGTTGCCACTCTTCATAAAGACGTGTGAAAATCACGTGTCTAAAGTGATTCAAGTGACCTGCTGAAGAAAAACAGGCCCCACAGCATGACAGATTTTCCACCATAATTAACCCTCCCACGGTCTTAAGAGATGGGGGGTCATTTGGACCCAATGAGATTTTTACTCTGTGCGCGGTTAACGTGCTGAAAGTGAAAAGGTTTTTCCAAAACTACTTGCTGGCATATAAATTTAGTGCACTAAAATCTTAGTCTATTTTTAAAGTTGTGTTTTCTACACAGCTGCCAACAAGTTTTACCCACGTCTGTTCATACGCCCCCAGAAAAATTTGGTTTAATTGGCCTTCCTGAGCTGCACCTCAACCACACACTGCTTTGCAGCCATCAACAAGTTTATGGCATAATTTTGGCCGGATATTTGACCACTCTTCTTGGCAGAATTGGAACATTTTCATAAATAGAAACTAGTTTGTTTTCTGGCATGAATTCAGTTTTTTTGGCATGGTGTGCAGATTTTAACAGGGTGAAGGTCAGGGATCTATGAAGGCGCGTCTTCTCAGTAAGAGGGATAGGTGCATTAGTAAGGCTTGATGTTGCATACTGTATATGTGAGACAACATTTCACTAATAAGTATTTCATTAACTGAAACTAATGCAGCAGGCGAATGCTAACTCTGGTTACACCTGTGGATCTAATCACAGAGGGAAGACTGACGTTGAGCTACACGGTCTGTGTCATGTCCAGCAACTAGCCAGAGCCAAAAGGCAAAAAACTTTCCAGCTTTCCTTCAAACAAGCCGAGGAAGTTGAGTAATGATGCTGCATCCAGATAATGTTAGCTAAATGGTGGTAATTCATACTAGTTTATCACATGAAGCTTGTTAACAAGAACACTAATGTCTTTGTTTCCTGTTTTAGATCATGGCTAGTTAGTTAATGCCAGGAATAAACCCAAGCCTCTTTAATTTCTGTTCACAAGTTGTACTCATTATTGTCTTCCATATATTTAAAATAAATCTTTATTGTCACAACAGAAATAGCAAAAAGCCAGAGAGGAGACATTGGAGCTCTAGGTCAGCCCTGTCCACACAGTCGAGTTTCATGACTCTTTGCTCCAAAGTGGCAGGGAGGACTGAATCTGGACAGCGTCCCCAGACGCCGGCCGCCTCCAGCCTTGTTGGCCTCCATCACTCTCTAAACACAGTATTTGTGATTCTAGCTGCATTGTGGTCCTGCTGTTCTTTCTGTTCCTCTGTTGTCTTGTTTTAATTGGCTTTGAAGTTACTTTTAAGCATTCCCTTTCAATTCGTCATATTTCATTCATTAATCCGATTTGATCCCCATGTTATCATTAAATATATATGTATTTCTTTTATCTTTTCTATCAGTAGCTAGATTGCGTGTCAATTGTTAGAGAAAGAGGATAATTCAGCTGTAAATTTGGACTATTTTGTTTATAAATTCTCATACTTTCATACAAAATAAGCCAGTCAGTGATGGTGTTGTGATGGTGTTTGACTTATGATTTCAGAGATGCTGGAATTATAAGTAAAACTAGAAAACCTTAACCTTGATCCTGAACATCATCAATAATTTCTTAAGGACTTGGGCCTTGTCCAGCCCAATGTGGATAAATATCTGAATAACAAAGGTACAGACATGGAACTGATTATCTTGGGAATTATATATATATATATATATATATATATATATATATATATATATATATATATATATATATATATATATATATATATATATAAAAAATTCCCTTCTCACCCTCCGCGGGTGGTCTGTTTCATCCTCTGTGCTTGGATCAGAGGCCTGGGAGTTTGAGGGTTCTGCGCAGTATCTTGGCTGTGCCTAGAACTGCACATTTCTGGACTGAGATGTCTGATGTTGGTCCTGGGATCTGTTTGAGCCACTGCTCCAGTTTAGAGGTGACTGCCCCGATGACTACAGGCACCACTGTGGTCTTCACCTTCCAGGCCTTTTCCAGTTCCTCCCTGAGGCCCTTGTATTTCTCCAGTTTCTCGTGCTCCTTTTTCCTGATGTAGTCACTTGGTATTGCTACATCCACCACAACGGCTTTCCTCTGTTGTTTATCCACCACCACAATGTCCGGTTGGTTCGCCATTACCATCTTGTCTGTCTGGATCTGGAAGTCCCACAGGATCTTAGCTCGGTCATTCTTCGCCACCTTTGGGGGTGTTCCCCACTTTGATCTCGGGTCTTCGAGTCCATATTCTGCACAGATGTTCCTGTACACTATGCCCGCCACTTGGTTATGTCGTTCCATGTACGCTTTCCCTGCCAGCATCTTGCACCCTGCTGTTATGTGCTGGACTGTCTCAGGGGCCTCCTTGCACAACCTACACCTTGGGTCTTGTCTGGTGTGGTAGATCTGAGCCTCTATTGCTCTGGTGTTTAGGGCCTGTTCCTGTGCAACCAGGATGAGAGCCTCTGTGCTGTCCTTGAGTCCAGCTTTTTCCAGCCATTGGTAGGATTTCCTGATATCAGCCACTTCAGTTATTTGTCGGTGGTACATCTCATGTAGGGGCTTGTCCTCCTATGATGGTACCTCCAGCACCTCATCCTCTGTTTCCCATTGTCTGAGACATTCGCTGAGCACATCGTCTGTTGAGGCTTTGTCCTTGATGTATTTATGGATCTTGGATGTTTCATCTTGGACAGTGGCTCTCACACTCACTAGTCCTCTGCCTCCTTCCTTACGGCTTGTGTACAGTCTCAGGGTGCTGGATTTGGGGTGGAACCCTCCATGCATGGTTAGTAGCTTCCGAGTCTTAACATCCGTGGTCTTTATCTCCTCCATTGGCCATCTAATTATTCCTGCAGGGTATCTGATTACTGGTAAGGCATAGCTGTTTATTGCACAGATCTTGTTCTTGCCATTGAGCTGGCTTCTCAGGACTTGCCTTATTCGTTGGAGGTATTTGGCTGTGGCTCTTTTCCTTGTGACCTCATCGAGGTTGCCATTTGCTTGTGGTATTCCCAGGTACTTGTAGCTGTGCTCTATGTCTGCTATGGTTCCTTCTGGGAGTGAGACCCCTTCTGTGTGGATGACCTTCCCTTTCTTTGTAACCATCCGACCACACTTCTCTAGTCCGAACGACATCCCAATGTCAGTGCTGTAGATCCTGGTGGTGTGGATCAGTGAGTCAATGTCTTGATGTCATCCATGTAGAGGAGGTGACTGATGGTGGCCCCATTCTTGAGTCGGTATCCGTAGCCAGTCATGTTGATGATTTGGCTGAGGGGGTTCAGGCCTATGCAGAACAGCAGTGGGGACAGAGCATCTCCTTGGTATATGCCACATTTGATGGACACTTGTGCAAGTGGTTTGCAGTTGGCTTCCAGGGTGGTTTTCCATAGAACCATTGAGTTTGCAATGAAGGCTCTTAGAGTCCTATTGATGTTGTACATCTCTAAGCATTCAATGATCCAAGTGTGTGGCATTGAGTCATAGGCTTTCTTGTAATCAATCCAAGCCGTGCACAGGTTGGTGTGTCGGGTTTTGCAGTCTCGGGCGACTGTGTGGTCTACAAGGAGTTGGTGTTTGGCTCCTGGCTATTTATGCCGATGCCCTTCTGTGCTGTGGTCATGTATTTATCCATGTGCCTGCTTATCTTAGCCGCTATGATGCCTGACATGAGCTTCCATGTTGTAGAGAGACAGGTTATTGGCCGATAGTTGGATGGGACTGAACCCTTTGAGGAAACCTTCTGGATCAGGATTGTCCGCCTTTCCACAGTGATGGTTACCGGGGATTGTTCAGGGAGGTTGCTGTGGTCCTCTCGAAGAGAGGTTAGCCACTGTGCATATGCCTTTCCAGTTTTGTTCAGTCTCCAACCTTGGTGGATCTGCTCTGTTGTTATTACCCTGCCATTGGGAGTACACTTTAGCTGGTTGGGTGGAGAAGAGCCAGTTAATCCTCCTGGCTTCATTCTCTCTTGTGTATCTCTTTAGGCGGCTGGCCAAGGCTTGGAGCCTTTGTTTGGCAGTTTCAAGTGCTTCAGGTATGGGTATCTGGCAGTACTTCTTAGGTACTGATCTTTTCATTGCACCCCTTTGGAGTTCTCACAGTTTGCTCACTTCCATCCTTGTTATCTTGATTTTAGCCTCTAACCGTCTTTTCCATGGTGGGTATTGGGTCTCATGGTTGCTCTTATAGCCAAGCATCTCAAGGATCCCTGATGCTGAGACTTACCCATTAAGCTATACAGTCAGATATATATATATATATATATATATATATATATATATATATATATATATCTGACTATATCTGACTTAACATATATAAACCAACAAATCCAACCTTAGATTATTGTAGTTGAATGTTGCATTTTCAATCCAGCCCTCAATGTTCCGAATAACAATTTAAACCTCAGAAACTTTGACAGCATCCATGTCCATGACTATTTAATATGTAAATCTTTATAAACAGCTCTGTCATATGCTGTGATATATGCTGATCACATATTATGATTTATGTGTGGAGATTTTAATTTTGAAAATAAAAAAAGAGGTTGTGTTGTTGCTATTTATACTGTCACACGACTGAATGTTAAAGCCTGAATAAAAACAGAAAAAAAGCACATCACATGGATGTGAATTTAAAATCTTTGTTTTCACATTTACTCTAAACATCCAACATGTAAGACAGCTGCAGATTCACTGGGTCGCACAAATGGGAGGCCTAAAATACCCCGGCGCTCTTGCTGTGCCAATACAATGTGAACATTTAAACTCTAATTAAATCTTAGGATCCAAAACAGGATGTTATTTGTTGCAGCGCCGCATGAGTCACTCCTTTTTTTAACCATTCAGAAGAGCTTGTTTCGAGTTAACCACTCCGTTTTTTTTATTTTTTTTATTTTATTTCAGGTCAAGTAGATTAACAACGTTCTGTGTTTCGGGAGCAGAAAGAAAGCTTTTTGGCATCGTGCTTCAACCTTGCTGTAGTCGGTCTCATTGTGCGCTTTTTTTGTGCATGTATTTTGAAAAGAAAAAAAAGGGGGTCAGAATGACCTAAAAATCACACAAGGGTTAATAAGTTGAGCTGTGGCTCAGCTGGTGGAGTGTGCTGTCCACTAATCACTACTGAAACCCAAATTGCTCCTGATGGCAGGCCAGAGCTTTACAGCCCCACAACCATGGTGACTGTGTGTGTGTGTGTGTGTGTGTGTGTGTGCGTGTGTGTGTGTGTGTGTGTGTGTGTGTGTGTGTGTGTGTGTGTGTGTGTGTGTGTGTGTGTGTGTGCGTGAGAAAGAAAGAAAGAGAGATAAATTTAAACACATAATAAGACTCTGCAAAAAAAAGAGAGAATTTCACAAGTTTAAATTAGGCGATGGGAACCCTTGTTTAAACAAATATGCTTGTTACCTCTAACAAGCATATTACCAATTAGCTACTGATATTATGTTAAGCTATTTTTGACTTACTGATTGAACTTACTTGTTATTATTAAACATCCCTCTTCCTGGATGCTCGCTTGGTCTCATTTCTGCCTTCATACGTGACTAAACAACAGCAACAGGGTAAAATATTACAAAACAATGCAAGCAGAAGCAGCGGAGACTCAGCTTTCACTGAGTGGGCTCAGGGTTTGGAGCCTACTCGGGCTTGGAAAAGGGCCATACGTATCTCTAACATCCCAGCACCCTCTCAAGGGTCCGACTTGATGCCCCAAAGCAGATTACTCATGAATGATTTTATCACTGGCAAGCCCAAGCTAGCTGACCTCTGCCTGAGACCGAGCCTCATGGTGCCACCAATGTGTTGTGTTATGTAAAAATTAATAATCTATGAGAAAACAAGAGAATCATTTTGGGATGGGGGATGCTGTTCTTTTTTTATGGTTTTTCTGCAGTTTAGAAAAATATTTCAAATTATAAAACATCACAAAAAGTAAAATATTGAGCTTTTTTTGTCTTTTTTTTTTTTACGAGATGTGAGAAAGATAAAACTTGTCAAAACCGGTCCACATTACTGCTCCATTTTATGACTAACAGTGCAAGAAAGGCAAATGTATGTAAATATGAACGTATCTCTCACTCACTGACTGCTAGAGATGGGCCCCGACAAACCAAGTGACCCTGCGAGGCACAGAAAACGGATGGACGGACATTACCATAAAGGTAATTTACATAAAAATGAAGTCGAAAAAGCGTCGAGTCACAGTTGCAATACGATCCACAAACAGAGCTCAGACTTCAGTGTTTGCTCTTTACTCTGGCTCTTAGCTATGAAGGACTTAAAGCTCGTCTTTACTGACACAAGCAGCCAAATGGAATTTCACTGCAGAGCAACTGGCTCGCTTTGCATAATAGGGTGAGGAGTTCAATGATGTGAGCACAGCTCAGTGTCCTGCTGCTGCTCTAAGAGAACCAGTTGAGTTTTTTTTTTCTATAAATATAAAGGAACCTGATAAACTGCACCATTGATTCTTGTAAATAGAGCCCATAGTCGTTGGCTTATGATAAATGGAAGTAATTTAGAAATGTCAGGAAGTTCAACTTTAGGATTTTCTTCCCCCCTCAGTCATACTGGCGTAGTTAGATTTCCCATTTCTGGAAAATGCAGGATGCTGTAAGCTGAAAATGACACAACAGAATGACTGAATGAGAGTCGGCGGGGGAAATAAATTGTATTCACGGTTTCCAAAAAGAAAAAAAAACAAAAACGTAAAATGTCCCCAGACGCTTCATTACCTCCTGAAAGCGGCAGAAGAAGAAAGAAGATGCGGCTAAGCTGAAATAATTACGGTTTCAATCACGATTGATCTTTGTGAATAAAATATGTTAGCTTAAAAGTGCCTCATCATATTCAGAATATTATTCTTTTGTTGACAGTATATGTTTTGGAATGGACAGTATTTCATATCTTTTGAAGCTGCAGTTTGTAACTTTTATAAAAATTGTTTGTTTTTTTTCACATATTTGTTGAAACTGTCACCATGTTGTGAGAGTATGGTATGAGACAAATAATCTGAAAAATTTAGCTCCTCTTCCTTCTCCCAATGCTAACTAGAGACAACGAAACAGAGCTCGGAGGCGGGTCTTAGCGCTGTTAATCACAACCTACTGTTAATCACAACCTACTGTTAATCACCTTTGCTCTCTGCTACAGTGCAGCTAGCACAGTCTGTCGAGAATGCTGAAGGTGAGTAGTTTCTCTGTCATTAGCATATTTAGCAGCGAGTACATGGGATTGATTGACAGTGCTAAGACCCTCCTCCTGGCTCTGATTGGTTGTTTTTGCATTTCTTTAGATGGCAGCTGCTCAGGGAGGAGGTGGAGGAAATCCATCTTTACACAGATCATCTGTCTGCTAACATACTGTCACAACATGGTGACAGTTTTATCAAATATGTAAAAAAAAGAACATATTGTAAGTAAAAGTTGCATACTGCAATTTTAATTCTCATACCAAAAACTTGAGTGACTGACATAAAAAAAAGCTTTAATTTCTAAGAATAACATTTGAAAGTGTGACTTTTTAAAGCCCCAGCCTACACTGAATGAAACAAAAAATATACTGAGTGACTCGGAAGTAGCAACTGATGAAGGTTTTGATTCATAAAACACATAATTTCCTCCCTCTACGGTTGGATGCTACTGCCACCAGTTTACTGGTGAAATGATGTCACCCTGAATGATGTAGGTGTGTTGTGTTGTGTAGGCGTGTGTGTGTGTGCCTACGCTCCTGAGGGAAGCAAAGGCATGCATGACTCCAGCAATATCTGTAGTGTTGCAGCTCGGTGCCTTGTAGGTTGTAGAGAAGCAGCAGGTTGGAGTGAAAGCTGCAGCTCACGACAAATTCATATCGCCAAACGCGTTTGGATCCCAGGCTGAACAGTTCGAAGCGAGTCGAGGCACCGAAATGTCAAAGCAAAGGCTCGTGGATGTTTTATGGAACGCAATGCCGCGTGCGTCTAACAGATTAGATGTGGCCGGAAAACATTACGGCAGCGACATATTGCAGGCAATAAAAATGCTTCTGTGGGATAATAGTTTCCATCGCTCCAGGATATCCCGAGAAGACATTACGGTTTGAATGAAGCTGACTTAATATGGAGAGGAACATATTCTGTTTAAAAGTGTCCCGTTTTCTCCCATTAGGAGTGACAGCTTATTCAATTTAGCTTGAAAAGAAGAAACCATAAGTTTGTCAAAATCCAAAGTATTCTTCATGTTATGTGTTTGAGGCGGGGGGCAAAACAAGGGTAACAGAAGCTGCAGGAGTTTAAAAGCATTCACGAGTGACCGACCCCTCACTTCTCCCCAGCCCTCCTCAGTTCTGTCCCTGATGGTAAACCGAACACTCTGTGCCTTTTAGAAACAGGGATTGACTCAAAGTGGCATAAAACAGTGACGCTGGGCACGCATGGGCCCCGAAATCTATGCAAATTCTCGCTCTCAAATTGATGAAAAGCCTTTTCCGCGTGGCGGCACGGAAAATCTCGCTCGCTGATTTATCTCAGGCAAGAAAGCTCTGGCGGGTACATGTACATACTTCTTTCGACGTCCTTTCCTTTACCGAGGTGTTTCAAATCCATTTGTCGGAATAAAATCAAATTAGGGGGGCAAAAAAAAAAAAAAACTGAAATCCGGAAGGCTCTCCTTCGCGGGAATAGCAGCCACATCGGTTGCTAAAAAAATCCAACAAGCAGACTTGTGTGCTGCCTCTCTTGTTTCATATGAGCAAACACAGTCCTTCCTTAATTAACCACGAAGGTAGTTTTCTTACTAGAGCACTGAGTGGTTATTTTAACACACATAGGTTCTCTCTCTCGCTCTCAGACTGGACATGCCTCATGCCCAGCAGCTCCGGTTTTTGAATAACCTCAAAAAAACATGTCACAATGAACAGCCATCCCATAATAAGAGAGACATCCAGCTCTGGTAATACAGTAGCTACACCCAGCAACCATCATTGCTCACGTTGCTCTCAGACACATTTATAACCGAGATACCATTTTAAAGATATCATTCAGTTCTCAATTCTCATTACCACAGTAAAAAAAAAACTGGAAATTAAGTGTTGGTTTCCTTTCCTAGAGCTCAAAGAGCCAATTCTCCATTGGGAGTATTTGGGTTGATGACAACACAAGAGCTGCAAGAATGGAGCCAATCATCTGGCATTGGTGAACACAATGACGGGCGAGAAACTTTTGACAGATTTCGACGTTGATTCTGAAGCATCCGAGTTAGAAAAGGTTCAAATTTACATGTTTGACACAGTTTGACTCCAATAACCCCCAACTCTGCAAAGCAAACAGTGTTGATGATGCTCATCCTCAGAACTTTAATTAGCACAAATCTCTTTCCGTTCTTCTGTTGGATTTTTTTTAATTTTTTGTACTCTGTAATTATAGAACTTCAGCTTACCTAAACAGCTTCTCTTCTTCTTTTTTTGACAGCAGATTAGTGAGAGTTGCCTGAACTGATTTACTGCAGAGGCATGTGGTAGCTTACTGGAAGGACTGGACTCATTATATTAGGTGATGTAGTTGGTGTGCCAATTATGCAGAAGTATAACTGGTGTTTCAAAAATATTTTAAAAAAATGCATCAACTCAATCATATAGAGTCATAGCAATTTGGACTTAAATGATCACTGAAGATCTTCGATAAAGGAATATGTCTATCAAAAAGTGATTAGGTTGGTTTTATTTAGGATTGCGCAATATTGGGAAAAGATACAATTGCAATATTATTGTTAAATGTTGCAGTGACAATATTAGATTTTTAAGAAAATGTGTTTTCTTCTCATTTCTTTTCCATCATCAAAACATTTCCACCACTCAGGGAACATCACAGAGTTATTGTCAGCCAATAACTAATATCCACAAATACTGGAGACTTCTTCTTAAAATGCTCACAACTGCCTATTTTAATGGTTCATACACTAAATATACTCTACTGTGCATTAATGCACGCAGTGAAAACTGTCTTGGCACTACTGCAGATGTTAACATCCACAGGAATATAACAGCTGCAACTGGTTTGGCTGTTTTGCAAACACCCAGGAAGAGCATGTCAAGGAGCATTTCTCATATGTTTCAACTTCCCAAGCTGCATTTTCTTCTTTCGGACATTTTAGACATGCACCTAAAAAAATAGGCAAATTTGTGCAAATAATATGGAGCTATGTTCCACAGAAAAACCTGCAAATACTTCACCAAATATGGAATTCAAGTTATGCTTTTGCTATTTTGAGATGGCTGACATTACTTTTACAGTGATTGGATATTTTTACCAACTCTAGCTTTGTTGAAGCCAAATTTCCCTTCAATCCATGCAATGATACGATTACATTCTCTTGCTACAGCCATAAAAAATACATGCAAATCCCCTTAGCATGCTAATTTGATAAGAAAGTAATATTTTCTGGAAGCTTGTTTTTCACTTATTTTGTTTTGACAAAATAAGTTTACAACTAAATTGCAAAATGTACGGATAAACAGACCATTACAGATGACAAACTATATGCAAAGTGAGTTTGACGACTTTGGCAGAAAAGTCCGGCTGGCAGCTTCACACTTTGCCGAACTGACTCGAGGTTTTGCAGGAGTTGCTTCCAAGGTGGAACTTATGTTCTCTGTAAGACTAAGACATCCGTAAAGATGGTTTTCACACTGAGAGGCAGAGCAAAGCACAAACCACCAAGTGTTTCTGGCATGGACATGAATCCTTCACTATTACCAGCCCTGTTCGCAGTCTGGTTCACAGTGTTCATCGCATTCATGTTCCACTGAGTCAGACTTCTGTACTCGGAGTCCAAACACAAGAGATTTGAAAAAAGTTTCGGGATCGCAGCGCACGTGTGAAAACACATTTTTCGGTGAGAAGAAGGCTCCTCGGAACGCTTCATAATGAGGACGCTAATGTAGAGTTTGCATTCACTCCCAAACCTTAAGTCGTCTTATTTAAAGGCGCTGACTTCCAACAGAAGCCAATGGGAAGCTCACTAACTAATGTGCTTTCCACAATAAAACCACATCTAACTGGTTTTATGTTTTGTTTTTTTGGAGGGGGTTTATGGCTCTAGGAACGGTGACATATCTGCATGTAATAGACTATGCAGTTCAACATGCCTCATTTGACTAAAGTGAATTTACTCCCCCTATTTCATCATTGTGTTGACTGCCTCGTATGACAGATGGAAAAAAAAAGCTTCAGATTTTCAACGTTTAACATATTTTCTTCTGAACTCGCCAACATCGCATCCAAAATTAAATTTTATGTAAAAGAAAAACAAAACAAAACAAAAAAACAGGCAATTCTGTCACTCTGACTCTGTTTTGGTCCCTCATTAAGATTTCATGCGAATCGCCTCGCACTTTTAAGCTCTTCCTTTCTGACAGACACAAGATCAAATTCACAAACAGCCCAATCAATAGTGTTCCAAAAAATATAAAATTCTGCTGGAAGCTACACCTCTGCCAGCGTGTCTACGCTGCACGTTGGCCCTGTTTGTTTTCTCACTGTCTGAGGAAATGCAGCCAGGGGAAGAAGCTGCTGAGGAGACGCGGCATTGAAAAAACACGGCGCTGCGTACCTGGGGGAAACGGGAGGAACGAATAGAAAGAAAGTCCAAAATCAGCTGAGGCCCGTTTAAATTCTGCTAAGACAGAGCAAAGGATAATCCTAAGAGGATGACGCGCCCCACATACTGTTTTGTGCAGATAGTGTTGTTTTTCTTTCTCGTGAATGGCCAAATTAGGTGTAATTTTTCCCAACGCGAGGTGATTTGTTTTCCGGTGGATAATTGCTTGCAGTATAGTCACGGGGAATCCAGAAAGCATTTTAAATGTGGTTGCTAAAAAAACACCCCGTGCTGATCACAGTGTATTATATGCCACTTAGGTAGGGCAGGTTTAAAAAAAAAAAAATATATATATATATATATATATCTGCCACAACAAAGAGCTGACCCACTTGTTTGATTTGAAAATATGAAATGGCACCGAGAGTGAAAACAAAGAGATGAATTCCTCCTCTTCCTCCCATCTGTGCCTGATGCACCCTGGAAATTATACAGCAGCGTATGTTTAAACATTTCACACAGAAACGAGGATGTGGTCAAATCCCATCCCTCGTGTCAATTTGTTGAGAGTAGCTGCGTTTCCATTGACCATATAATTGCGCAATTTGGAATTATGAAAATAAACTTGCTTAATGGCAACACACCTACATAGAAAAACTTACTTTGTGTTAAAATAAAATGTTGCGCTAGGATGAGGTGGTTTTTGGGCCATAACAAAATTAGTGTTTCGCAAAACTGCAATAGAAACACTTTTTTGGCATCACACGAGTCACATGATGAACAACCGGATGTTACTACTGATGGAAAGGAGGAAGAAGATGACAGGAAGTGGTAAGAGGATGTTGGTGCAGCTTGTTCTTTAATGGCTTATCAGGTGAACAAATTTATTTATGCGATTTCCATCCATCCATCCATCCATCCATCCATCCATCCATCCATCCATCCATCCATCCATCCATCCATCCATCCATCCATCCATCCATCCATCCATCCATCCATCCATCCATTTTCTTTACACCCTTGTCCCTCAGTCGGGTCGGGAGGGTTGCTGGTCTCCAGCTAACGTTCCGGGCGAGAGGCAGGGTCACCCTGGACGGGTCGCCAGTGTGTCGCAGGGCAACACAGAGACAGACAACTATGCACACACACTCACACCTAGGGGCAATTTGGAGAGGCCAATTAACCTGACAGTCATGTTTTTGGACTGTGAGAGGAAACCGGAGTACCCGGAGAAAACCCACACATGCACAGGGAGAACATGCAAACTCCATACAGAAAGACCTGGGCCGGGAATCGAAACCAGAACCTTCTTGCTGCAAGGCAACGGCTCTACCACCTGCGCCACTGTGCAGCCGTGATTTTAATTTATTTTCTTATTTAATGGAAACAGAGCATTTGCGAAATTGTGTTTCTTTTTCAATGTTAGTGGAATAACGACACATTTGTAACGGACAGTTGCTACTGTGAAGTCAATTAGGTATTAGTCAAAATCTGCTGATAGAATTCAGATCAAATATTTGATTGATAAGAACTGTGACACCCATACAAACCCCAAATCAGGGTCAGTAGAGAACAACACAACACTGACTATACATTAAAATATGAATGGAAGTTAAGGAGATGTGAATATTAACAAAATTTCCTGTGGAACCAATTTAATCAGTCAAAATGACACTTTTCTCTGGTTTACAATGATAAATTTAAAATGTAAAACTGTCAGTGTGATTAACGGTCCATACACAGTGAAATCCAGTTAAAGGTTTAACAACTTATTTCTCATTTAAAAAAGACATTGGCACCTCGGTTGGTTAGCAGATACGACTAGTCTCTGTGAGAACCGGGCCCTGATGGCAGCAAGTCTCAAGAAGTCGACATGTTTTTTGCAGTCAGCTCTGACTGGGCTCCATCTGAATCCATCCATTTTAATAGATCCAGACTTTTGCACTCCATCCCCAGAGGTAGCATTAATGTACTGGTCTGTCAACTGTTTATTCAAAAGAGAGGGAGAAGGTTGAAAAATAGCTGAAATGATTTCTCGCCACCTATTCGGTGTAATATTTCTGTCCTTGTTGTCTCTGAATGATAAATTGTCCAAATGTGGAATAACAGCAATCCCATCTCACAGTCTTTCTCTAAAACAAGCATCCTTGCTGTTTGCCTCCCTACACTGGTGGTTTGACCTTGTTGTCTTTTTTCTTTGCTGTTTATTGAACTCACCTTTTTAAATCGGTGGTATAATTGGGGAGGAAAAGAGGCCTACTTACTTTAGAAAATGTTGAAAAAATAATGATACAAGTATAACAAGATCCATAGCTTCAATTTGAGCCACTGCGCTGCTGTCACTTCACCTCTTCTTTGAAATACCGCCATTGCTGCGTCACATATAAAATCTAAGAAGTGAATGTAAACAGTCTGCGTTTTACTAGCAAGTCAGGGGTTTGTTTTTAAGCTCTCGATCATAGTTGTCTGTCGTTTGCTGCTCTCTAAGGCATGTATTCATATTTGTTTATAAAGTTTTTTATTTTAGTCCCTAAGAAGTACACGTCATTAGAACCCATCATTCACCAATTATCACAATGAGGTCAAAGATTCGGTTTTTTGCACCCTAACTTTCCAAACCTGCACCCTGATCAAAGCGAGTTGGTCGGGTCCCATCCACATAAAATGTCTGTTGCTAGTTGGAAAATTAGGATTCAAAATCTAAAACACAGATCAAGTCTGAACTGGATAAGGAAATACTAAACACTGTAAAATAAGCTTTAGATATGCCAAATGTTAATTCTATTTTTTTTTAACCCCACAGACTGCTTTAGAGTGATTTTCACAGCAACCGCCTAAGAATTAGACGTGTCAGATATGAGAGCTGGTGGCATCACTACATCCCCACTGTCTATGTATAACTTGAATAAAAAAAATAGTTGTACAAGTGTTTTCTCTGTGAAGTCCCAGTTGAAAAACAAATAATTAGATCTTCTGATACAAAACTTATATCCACCTGTTGCACTGTTGCACATCCATACTGACTACACAGTTAATCATGGAGCAGCATCAAAAAACAGATTTTTAAAAATTCACGTGAAGTCATTAATATTGGACAATGAATTAGGATCCAACCTTAGACAACTGTTTGTTTATCTGATAATCAAATTAAGTTTTAATCCCCAAAATGTTACATGTTTATTAGGACGGTAAGTAGTTGTGGTCGCTGGGGATTTTGTGAATACAATTTAATATTTACCCAGGATTCATTAAGCTGTTAATTGGCAAGTTTGAAACTAATTGGGACTTGACTTGGAGTCCTGGTTTGAGACTTGAGTCTCATCAGTGGTTCTAATCTCTTGTAATGTAGAGCGAATGGAGGCCGAATGTTAGCTCTGGTTAGGCAGGCAGCTGTTGCTCATGTTTCACAGTGAAAGGATGATTATGAGCCTGTGCTGTTGGTGGATTATGGGAAGTTAATGTCTCATAACAATCTGTTTGTTAGCCGTTGCTTCATTATTACCACATGGGCATCTCTTCAAATTAACGCTGTATTTCATGACTTTGGATCATTTCAGAACAAAGTCAATGTAATTTACCTCTCACCCTTAAGCTAATTGTGTTATTACAAGGATACTTCTGGTTAACAATACCAAAATACAAGCACTTACTACACAGTGTGTTGTTCATTGTGTTATTTATACCTTAAATTTGAACATTTGAACTATTTAGAATTGACAACAAAGGCTTTAAATGTGGGTTTAGAAAATGATTTCCTAATGTTACTAAAATATTCATTCCCAACTCAAAGTGAAGAGAAGAAAACCTTCCAAGCCACATTCGGTGCAAAATATAATGGAGTTAACAACAGAAAGATAGTGATAAGAGTTGTTAACTTATTCATTATAAAGGCACAAAAGCACTTCGATTTATTCAGAAATTCAATTTTAGGAGGTATTAATTTCTTTCTATAATCTTTTTCCTAGAGCTTTAACGCCTATTTACATTTCGAATGGGTAAAATATCACATTTGATCTATTTTCAAAATAATATAAAACAGCATTTAGCAGATATTTGGATGATCAATTAAATTTTATCTGATTAAAATATAACTATATATAAATATGGCTATAAAATATATAAATATATTAATATAAAATATAAATATAACTAAATCAATTAATCACATAATACATTAAAAGAAACTCAATCATTTTCATTTGTTTGATTTATCTTTTTTACTAAAAACTGAATGATAAAAGTCTTCAGTCTGGTGCTTTGCTTTCAACTATCCAATTTTATTTTATGAAAAATTTGTTTACAGACATTTCATAATTCACTTTACTTGTTGTTTCTGTTTATTTATTTTGGATATTTTAAATGTCTTTCAGATGCAGTGTTTCAATGTTCACTAGAATTTAAAGTTTATTGCCCTTTAGAAAGTGTTCTTGCAACAATATGCCATTGTTACTTGAAAATGGTCTCAAAACAACAATATTATCACACATCGCAATAAGTTCTGGAATATTTTAGCGTCCAGCAAAATATGTTATTGTGACATGCCTAGAAATAATTATTAAAAATATGAATCTGGTAATTTAAGGACAAACAGTAGATGTGCAGTAGACGTCATTCAGGCCCCGTCCCTTTGCATGTTCTAGATGTTTCCCTTTCTGGACCAGGGTTAGGAACTCTACAGGCCAGACAAAAACTAAACTGCACTTGTGACATATTACCTGAAAATGTCATGCAAAGATGGTGGGCATGGGGGAACCCTGGTGACAGATTAGCATTTTCCCTAGGAGCAACTCTGTGCTTTGACGCTTATATTTTACATTAACTCATAGTGACGGTGGCAGAGAAGCAACATCATTCTTGTTTCTGCTGACTGACTCAACCATTTCATCTCCTCACAGTGACCGAGGTGTTTTGCTAAATGATAAAGGACTTCTTCTTTTTCTCCGCTGGTGAGACACTAGTCTGCAGGTAGACAGGAAAGCAAAAAAGAAATATCACCGTCTCGCTAAACACGCCGACGTTCTGAGACGTAGAAACAGGTCTGGTCGACGTTTCGTTCTAATTTAAGCATCGCTTTCCAGCTCTTGTTCAAATTCAGCCGACATAGCCTGATTAACTGAATTACGATATAATGAAAGGCTAAATAGACAGTAACTGCTTCCAGCTTAGTCAGACTGCTGCAGCCAGAAAACAGAATAAATTGTTGTGTCTAATATTTTCATGTGCTATCATTCATTCTGTCTGCAGTGCCTGGATTTTATTTTTTTTTCTAAAGTGCTAGATAAGCTGTCAAATCCCATTAAAGCAGAAGTGTCGCTGACGGAGAGAACAGAAGCTTAAAAGGAGGAAATCCGGGGCATGTGATTACTGATTGATATGCTATAGTAATAGGGCACTCAAGATGGGATTTCAGATTTTTGT
This sequence comes from Poecilia reticulata, assembly GCF_904066995.2. Taxonomy (NCBI): domain Eukaryota; kingdom Metazoa; phylum Chordata; class Actinopteri; order Cyprinodontiformes; family Poeciliidae; genus Poecilia; species Poecilia reticulata. Next base: position 9,258,820 of record NC_088838.1, read on the forward strand.
CAAGTTATTACAAATTCATTGATATCTGCAATACTTTTTAAAGAAGAAGCAATTCTGGACTCTGGACAACTTTAATTATTTTCCCTTTTTTTATCTACAAGTTTAAGTCAGGCTGAAGATTTAATGGAAAAAAATTCCACCCAAAGATAAACTTATACTATAATTTATTATTAATCTGGGGTGTGTATGCCAGGTCTGGTTTAGCTGTGATGTTTTTCTTTAGAGATATAACTTTCCTTTAACTTGCCACATTTGCTTAGGGTTCACTTAGGGATTCCCTAAATGCCTTTCAACACCGAGCCAGAACGTTTAGGTCGGAGCGCTCCTGCTTTCATCTGCCTGAGTTACCAATTCAGCTGCACCGCCGGCGCAACAGCGAGTATGAAAGTCAAAAAAGTCGTATCCCTCACTCAAACCACCACATATCAAGAGGCTGCATTGGACTGTGGTCTATTGAGGCTGCTGTCAGCGCAGAAATTGGTTTCTGCGCCTCTTCTAAAATGCATTCCTCCTCTATGATGGATTGTTGAATGCCTGTGTGAAATTGTGGGCCAATTTGTCAGGACGTCTGAGAGCGAGGCTTGATGTTCCCCCACACCCCGGAGTTACAGTGGAGAGGAAATGTTGCAGCACGTGACAAATTACTTCTTCAAACAATAAAATCAATCCACCCCAAAAACAAAAATAAAAAAAATCAAAGAACATCAGTCAATCGTCGCCCAATAAAACAGCTCAAAGACATTCTTGGGAATCTTGAAACTGGATTGAAATTTAATGAAAGCTCATGTTTGTTTGCTTGTCTGTTTGTTTTTTCCTGTCCTTCAGCAGAAATCAGAGTAAATGATACACTGTGGTAACCAAAAAGTTGTGAATGTAGGAAAGTATCTAGAGTCACCACATAATCTGAAGTGTAGACGCTCCATTTATCTACCTGCTAACCAAGGCATCTGCAGGATAAAGCTAGAGGGACTGGAGCCTCGTTTGCAGTAAAGTGGGAGCTGAGGTGAAGACAGAGCTGCCCCGAAGCGTCAACGTTCCCACCGTCACCTCAGGTCATGAGATACGGACCATGACCGACTGGACAAGAGTCTGGACACAAGCCATTAAAACGAGCTTCCTTCCATGTGTGGCTCAATCTTTTGAGATTTCCCTGGCAAGTGAGACAAACAACCCCCCTGAGGGCTTATATATCCTTTCTAGCCAGTGAATCCCATGGGATTCTCTGAAAGCAGAGAGGAAGGAAGGAAGGCCTGATGAATAATTCCTCTGGACCCCATTACCCAGACAGCTGGATCTCAGACGGACCGGCGCGTGTTCGGGTTCCACTTTTACACGAGCGATATTTACAGTATTAACGTCTATTTGCTCTCATGCAGAGACGAGTCAGGGAATGTCAGATATTTATTATCTGGAGCCTGAAATGTTATTGACCAAATTAACCTGGCCACTGAAACGTTCACAATCCTTTATAAAGATCTACTTTGCTTTCAGCAATCAATTAGCTTTGGTACACTTGGACGAATTCTAGCGGACAGAACATCCCCATACACATAAGAGTTTTTTATTTGTCTTCCGTCACAATCAATAATCAATGTTTGGGACCCAGAACTCATTGGAAACCATGTGTGTCCATGTCATCAGAGTCAGATCGAGCCTCGCTATGCTTAAAGGGGCAGCATTACGTGTTTTCTAGGCACATAGTGCCCTTTTACAGCACATCCAAGTAACTATGTTACCTTCAGTTGTTATAAAAATGCTGCATGTGTAAAATATAACTTAAAAGAAATTTGACTTTCTCATGTAATGCCTTAAAATTGAGCCTTTGTCTCTTTAAAAACACCTACTCTTTCTGAAACTCCACCTTCAGGAAGTCGTCACAACATGGCTCCTCTATTAACCCTTCAACAGCATTTCTACCGATGCTGCACTCAGAAATAGCTCGTATAATGAGCTCAGCAGATGCATGGCTCCACCAGGTGTTTGCTAATTGCTCCTGGGTAGTCTGAAGGAGTTAAGTGGGGGAGGGCTGCTCTGTGAGGCAAAAGCCTGGAAAATGCAGCTCTGAGGAAAAGCGTTGTCTGTGAAGGCGGCGCTAGCTCCAACAAGGCGTTTTCAACGGCTAAATGGTTGCCATGGAGATTAAAGGATTTCTCAAACATGCATGAAAGAATCGAGGCAACACTCCAGGTGTGTTTTTGATGAAGAAATTACATTACAACATGATGTAAAGCTCACAAACATCAACTTCACATGATACTGCCTGCCCCTTTAAGAATGTTCTTCACCTCATTATCCATTAGCTCTTCAGCTTCCTCTTTGCAATATTTGTTTCCCCTGCCTGAGGATAACCATTTTCACTTGAAATAAATGCACAAATGAAAGAATAATGAAGGCCATCTCATTTCTGTCCATAAAGAAACAACTGAATGATTTGGCCACTTATATTTAATCACCTAAAAATTAGGATTTAGCATATTAAAGAGCTCTGGTTGTTAGTGTGGGAGTCTGCTGTTCAGGCATATGTACAGTTATTGTCAGAAACCGCAGTGAGTCCCAGGATATATGCTCAACTTTGAACTTATTCTGGATTTTCACCAGCTTTCAAAAGTAGTGCGACTTATTTTTAACATGGTTAAGGTTGTTACTTTTGTTCATCTGATTCCAGTCTGTTTGGGATTATTGTCCTGTTCAAACAACCAAGTTTCCATCATGTAGCTGGCATGAGTTAAAGAATGTGAAAGTAGCCATTTTTCTTCCACCCACTTTACGTAACCCAGCAGTACAAATGGAAACTAAACAGCTCCTAGTATGATGCTGCCAATACCATGCAATGTTCTTAGGTTTTAAAGAATCTCCCAGACTCCTTGTCACTGCTGTCTAACATCTCACCTGTTTGAAACTCTCTCTTTCTGTTTGTCATGTGGGACCTTTTTCTTTTCCTCCAGAAAGCGTTTGGCTTCACCATGAGGGCAGCAAAAAGTTTCAGCTGAACCTGAATGCATCACATTTGAAGCAGGGGCTGAAACTCTCTCTCTCTCTCTCTCTCTGTGTTCATAGTGATGTAAAACTTGTTTCACTCTGACCCATCTAAACAACGTTTCCTTATGCTCAGTTGTTTGAACTGTTGATCGTAGGCTCTACGATTGTTTAGAAGTGACTCTGAAAGACTTTCCCAACTTGTGTAAATCTACAATTTTCCTTTTGAGTTCCTTTGACTTCCTTAGTGTTCTCTGTATCTGTCAAATGTCAAAAAAAATAATAATAAATTTTATGCAGTAAAAAAAAAAAGAGAGACCAGAGATGTTCTAGAAGCATCAGCCTCAAGTATTAAAAGATTTAGGCAAATGAATAAATCTGTTTGGACTTATGTGTGTAAAATTCATCCTGTGTGAATTTGGAAAAAGACCCAAAATAAATTCAAACACAGGGTTACGATCCGCTGAGTTTTACTCTCTACAAGAATTGCACCATGGGAAAAATGGTTCAGATCAATCAGGAAGCAGGGAATCAATCAATCAATCAATCTATCTATCTATCTATCTATCTATCTATCTATCTATCTATCTATCTATCTATCTATCTATCTATCTATCTATCTATCTATCTATCTATCTATCTATCTATCTATCTATCTATCTATCTATCTATCTATCTATCTATCTATCTATCTATCTATCTATCTATCTATCTATCTATCTATCTATCTATCTATCTATCTATCTATCTATCTATCTATCTATCTATCTATCTCTAAATTAATAATAAATAAGACCAAATCATTTAAACCAAATTACTTTGCTCCAAATTTAGTGCAGCTACTGACTATATTTTATAAACTTCAGGCTGTTTCCTGTAAACAAATTTTTTTTTTCCAATCAGTGACTGGAGTGGTAACTGATTTAATTAGGCTTAAAGGGTACACAAAGTACACAAAAGCTTTTAAAAAGTTAAAGTTAATGCTGTTTAAAGCCGTTTTAATGAGACACAGAGCAAAGTGCAAAAGTCACTGCATTTTTTCTCAGCTGTACGAAGCATAAAGTAATTCCAGCTGCCGCTGCACATTGCCAGTCAGCTGCCTGAAAGAAGGTTACTATGTCTCTCTCATTACCTTAGATCATGTCATTTATTTCAGTTTGGAGTCGCTGTGTTAACTCTGTGATTCAACACCAATCATGTCCTTCATTTAAGAACCGTTGTGCGGCTTCGATTTATCTTCGCACAAACAGAACACCTCCTCCATCTTTCATTTCTTTTCACTCCCAACTTTTCAGATCACACTGTAAGCTAATACGTCCGAAACGCTAAAAAGTAAACTTTCCGCTCATTGCTATCGACACGTACTTCAAATAAACTGCTTTTAGTCAATCCAAAAATCAGCTGATAAAACAGTCCTGAGGTAAAAGCGGAGGATAGTTTTCAAACACCATTAAATATTCTCTCCTTGCTGGTTTACAGGATGCTGGAGTCTCAGTGGTGATAATAAAGATCCATTAGCCTTACTTGTCTTTGGGGTCTTTTTCCCCACCCGTAATATAGTAAGCATATAGGACACAATAAGTGAGACAAAATAAAAAGTATTTTATAACTTCTTCTTTGTTCCAGAACATCTTCCAAAATCACTGCACAACATCACGTCTATATCAAAACTAATTATGCTGTAAATCAATGCCGACCTCAATTTAAAGCTGATGTCTGGAGGTCAACGAAGCCTTGACTTTTACCGATTTTCCCCTCAGCAGCGCGGCGCTCCTGCCGCGATGCCCCCTCCTCGGCTGGCTCTTCAACAATCTGCAAGCTAATGATCAGTGATCAGAGACCCAAACAGCACTTCATCACATGTGCTCTGTAAATAAGCACTTGTAACCTCGAGTGAAATTCAATATTGTCTTTGCTGGAGCTTGGAGGAACAACATCATATTTTCCGCCTGTGCCAGATTAAGCTATTAGCTGGCCGCAACGTGTGCTATTAGCACATCATAATGAGAATAATGAAATCACGGAAACATCAGCCGGGCTGAGGAAGAGATGCCAAGAATGCTCACTGCGAAAACAAAGGAATTGTCACATTCCTTTTAACAGGCAATGCAAGACTACAGGCCATTATTAAAAAGATACCCTGTTGCCTCTTTTGCTGTTAAGTTTTTTATTTTTTTATTTTATGGTTCCCACCTCCTCACTAGAACCGACATCACATTCCCCGAGAGATACATCTGTCAAAAGTCTGAATCATACACACTGCTGAATATGTTTTTGGAGGAGATCTCACCCCACGCACACAGCAGCCAGAGAGGTGCTTAACTAAAGATAGGTCTGCAGTCTGATTATGTGCATTTGTGCAAATGAATCCCACTGGAGCCTTTTAACGCAGTGTGAAATCGCTGCATTTTCTGAAGCGCGCTGAAACATATACGGTACGGGTTAGGGGCGGCGCATACTTTCCATAACCCAGCAACGTTTGGAAACTAATATGATGCGGTCTTAAAGTATTCGATTTGTAGAATACCCGCACGTAAGTTACTGTCGTTTTGCTTATGCATTCAAACGGCGGACGCAATTTGCTGTGAATGACAACCAACTGGATTTAAACCGTTAGATGTCCAAGAATTGTCCGTATAAGTGACAAATTATTTTCACATTTTGCAATGTGAAAACCACAAAGTTGAATCTTTCTGTTGGGGTTTTATGTAACAGGCTCTAATGAGGATTCTCGAAGGCACCCAGGAGACTAGCAGTAGACACCAGGCTTTGTTTGAGGGGCTGTTAAATTGAATTCGTGTTGAACAATCAGGCCAAGCCGAGCTATCTGTTCTAGTTTCAGCTGCTTTACACCATGCATGACGGAAGCTATTTCTACATTTATGTGTTGCAACCAATACCGATGCAGAGCCATTGATTATCATCTTCAGTATTTGAAGACGTAAGAGTTTTCTAAGGGTTCAAATACTTTCTAGATTCCTTTAGTTGTATATAAAGTAGAAACAACCGGAAAGGGACAGGAGAATGATAGATGGAGCTATGGTTAAAACTGTCATCGAAAATGGAAAGTGGATAAAACCAATGCAAAGAAAGTCCTAGATGTGGACTTTCTTTGCAAAGAGACTCTTAGTCTGAGTATCTTCCTCTTTTAATGGCGGTTAGCAAGCAATGTTTTGTAGCATTACCACCACATACATGAATGGAGTGTGAAAGGGGATGCTAAATATGTACAAAACAGGTTTATAAACTAAACTAAACTAAATAATTACATGAAAATAATGAAAATGTTACATTCATTTTGTCTTCTTAAGGCAGCTCAACAAAAACAATAAGATTCAGAACTAGAAACCTACAGGTCTTGTATATTCAGCTGAGATTTGTCGTCCTGTAAATTGTGTACTAATTCCCCTCTTTCAACTGCATGCTTGGGGAAGAACAACAAAACATGATTATCTTCTTCACATCAGAAGCTTCTTTAGATCTGCTGTCAAAACGCTACAGTTTATAATCTAAAATCAGCATCTGGAGTCAGTCTTTGCAGAAGAAGTTAAATGGTGAAACTTATTGCTACATATAATTACTCTGGGAATAATAAAAGACTGCTTGGATTGAATAGAATATAAATTTGTGTAAACAACCACCGTCAATCAGAAGATTAAGCAAAGTTAGCCAGAAAACCACCGTCTATTGATTTCTACAGGCAAAAATACAACACAGTCAAATTGCTGAAGTGGGAAAAACCTGCTCCTATTTAGAAACCTGGCGGACTACAGAGCTCCGCTCATTGTTTTTGGAGAAACTTATCAGTATGACTATGTCTAAATACTCTGATTTAATATAGACATATTGGGTTGTTTAAGAAATGAAAAGAGACGGGTGATGATCAATGACCATAACTGTACTGATATGTCATATTAAGTCGGAAATGTTTGTGGCATGTTATGAGAAATACAAAACAATCTACATGCATTTAAATCATGACTCGTGTTAAAAAAGAAATGGGTAATGTTGATCCCCTCTATGGCATGACTTTTTATTTTTTGGGGGGGGGGATATTTTCCTGAATTCTTTGGGAACTTGTTGGTCCTTAATTACAAAATTGGACCCTGACACCTCCCGGAACCGGATTTGGGTTTGTTTCCTCAGGGCAACATTGCGCTACAAGGGGTCTAAAACGCCAAGTTTTCTACAGTGATTATGAGAACTAAATACAAATCAAACAAAAACTATATTCATAAAAAAAACTTTTTTTTGTCAAAAATAAATCAGACATGGTTCCAACTCACCAAATATAAAATAAACAACTAACTTTCATTAATGAATGGTGCATTTGCACAAATTACTAAAACAAGCATTTGTGTGTGTTTGTACGTGTGTAATGTTTGGCGGAGTTAGAATCACTAAGGATGTTGAAATCAGTCTTTTTCCCTATTATATGTTAAACATCAGGAAGGAATTGCTTGCTGATGTGAAAAAGAGTGTATATCACATTTTTGGCACGTGATTATTGACGTACCTGGGAATCACCATCTGTTTACCTGATTATCTATGGGTTGTAGCGACCAGATTCACATTAGTGACAGGAGTTAGGGCTGCAGGTTCTTTTTATAAGAGTTTGTAGTTCTGATTCTTTGTTAGAATTTGAGCCAAGCAAAGGACAACATTTCCACCAGCTCCCACATCTGGTAGATATGGTGGTTGCACGGCTCGCCCTGTATAGGTTGTAAGGAACACCATCTGCACCAGCCATACAAAGTATCCTGTAGACCCATATATTTGGTTTTGGCAGGTGATGCTTCAGTGGGGCCATTTGTTCATTGATGACCAGCTCATCACTCTTTGGGACTGAAGTCAGTTTTAAGGATAAACAAACAATGAAATAATGGTTGTACAGTGGATCCTCGTGTTTTCATCAGGAATGACCCCAACGTATGAACCATGCACATTTTGTCCATGAAATGACCTTGCATCCATCTATTGTTGCTGTTAGACAATAATAAAGTACAAAAATTGGCTGTGATAATTATTTTGTAATCAACTGAATGTCATTGCATTAGAATAATATTGCCTGAGCCAAAGGGCCCTAACTGCGCAATGTTGCCCTGAGGCAACTAACAAAAAAAACACAGTTTTAGCATATAAATTATTTTAATTATTTTAAAAAATTGTCTTGAAATGATCTACATTGCTTCTTTACATACTCACAGATATGAAAATATTTTTAGTTAGAGTGACCCAAATTTAAACATGAAGAAAAGTGATGTATAACTTACAAGTAGGAGGCAAGGTGTAACATGCACCTCTGCTTCTAAAAAAGACTGCTCCTCTTCTAAGTAAAAGGTCACATGAACCTCAATACCTCTTTTATTTGGACAAAAATATGTCTGGAGTTATTTTAAATCATCAACCCCCAAGAATAAAATAAAGGAGCAACGTGAGGTACAGATATATGGTTTGATGCCTGAGGGCAACGCCACGCCATAGAGGGTTAAGTCGGAAATGTTTGTGGCATGTTATGAGAAATACAAAAGAATCTACATGCATTTAAATCATGACTCATGTTAAAAAAGAAATGGGTAATGTTGATCTTAAGCCACAAAAGAGTAAATTATTTTTAATGCCTCTGATGGACTTTGTGATTTGAACCTTTGGACTAGAATTCAACCTGCTGTTCTACTGTAACTAAATGAAAATGTATGGGGTTTTTTTTGGTATAGTTTTTTGTCTGTGTTTATTCTGCATAAAAAGCTTTTTGGAAGAAGCCTTGACCTTCGAACACTCATATTTCAATACACATTCCAATGATGAAACAAGGCAATTGCAGAATTCTTGCAACAAACACAGGGACGTTGTAAGTTGATTGAAAGGTAAATGGATCTAAATACAAGGCAATCCTTGAAGAGGGGACTTGAGAATAGCACTAAGGTCCTAAATATACATCCAACAGCTACTAGAAGGGTTTGGACCAGAGCAATCAAACTTAAGATCTACATCCAAATGCATATCATGTATAGCTGTTCTTTTGTTGCCCATTCATTATTTTCTTTCTCCTTCATGACTATGCCCTACTTTGTGTTCACCCATTTGCAAAAAATCTACATAAATCAGTTTAAAAATGTGAACAATTTTAACTGAACACTTTTCGAAGATTGTGTGTGCCGCTGGGGCGCCGAAGCCTCGCGGCTTCGGCCGCAGCGCTATCCCCAAAATCTCGTTGTAAATTGGGCTGCCACTCAGTGGTCTGATAGAGACTGAGAGGAATAAAACGTCTTCATGTGCTTGTTAAGCTGATGGCTCCGAGCGCAGCAAAACAACTGAAGGTGACTTGGACGTACGTGCCAGCACTTTATCAGCTCAGACCCGCTCCGTTATGTACTCTGGCGAGAGAAAAGCGTCGGAACTTGTAAAGCCGAACTGAAATGTCATTCGTGGCGGCGGTGGTTTTACGGGTTGGACGCAGGGCTCGACGTAAAAAGCGTGTCACTGAATCCCAGCCCCGGAGATCCGCTGTCCTGGATGTTTGAGTTGCGTTTCTGCTCCAGCAAACCCGCTGCCACTGAATGAATTACATCCTCAGCAGGTTGTCAAGTTCAGCAGAAGTCTGTTAATGACCCTCCATTAACAGTTATACCAAGTGTTAAAGAAGGAAACATCTGAAACACGCAGTTCCCATGGAGCAAGACTCAGAAACACTCTATTTTATTTTATATAAAGTTAATCATAAACTTAGCTTACAAGACAAAGTAAAAAGCAAACAGGATCACCAAGATGAGTGTAAGGGTTGAAGACGTACCTACAGATTCGACCACTTATGGTCTTACGTCTGGCTTAGAGACACAGCTGGAAAAACCTACTGATGGCTTAAGTTTAAACCTGAAATGAGAAAAACAAAAGTCTAAGAGAGCCTTATTCAAAAGACAAACCATACAAACGCTTATCACAACCACAGCGACAAAGACTGGCCCGGTTCTGTAGGTTCACTTGCACCAGAATCACTCAGCCAATCAAAAACTGACTTTAGAGCATCATGATAGCCGAGTCATATTGTTTATCCAATGAGTTTAAAGGGGTTGAAATTAGCCAGACCAGAAGAGTTTTGTCCTGTATGACACTTTAACAGATAAGGTGGCAAAGTGAAAATCTAACATAAATTTACAGAATGGCCGGTATATTTTTGTACATATAATGTATCACTTTTCACTGACGATTTTAATAGTTCAAACACCAATAACAACCTTACTATGCATTAATGCACAGAGCGATTCAAAGTTCAAAGGTCGCAAAAATATCAAAGTTCATTCTTTAAACATGTCAGCTCTCTGTACATTTTCATGCATCTGGGTTAGCGGAGAGTTGACCAGAGCTCCTTCTACACAGAGCCATCAGGTGACCAGTCTTCTTCTGTGTCACCATGGGTCACCAACAGCCAGTCTCGCACTAATGGCAATTTTCAATCCCTCTAAACAAGAAGACAAGTGATCAAAATGGGAATTAATAGCAGGGGTTAGAGCTTTTTTCAGGTACAAGAACAAAGATGCCTCATTTGTCAGTCTGGGAGCTTATTATGTTCATCACTCACTTCATGTTACTGAATGGCACATTTTAATAATCATGTCAGCATTTCATCAATGAACGCTGTCCCATATGACATGTCCAAAGTGAAGTTAAGAAAAAAAAAACCTAAAAACGTCCCTTTCTTACAAGCTCTTCCACTTAAGTGGCGAGCATTAATTTGGCAACAAATATTGCAACCTGTCAAAACTCCCCGCGCTTGATGGCAGCCTCCCTTCTGTGAATTTACGCACAGCTGAAGTGCAAGCTGTCATTTTGGCAGGCGAAGACAGCGTGGTTTGATCATCCATCATCTTTCTTATTCCTGACACTTTAAAATCAGGGCTCATTTCCTAGTGCTTCCAAATTAGACAAATGTTTGGTAAATAAAAAAAGAGCCCCCGCCGTGTTTTCAGGGTCCGTCCAAGGCGACGCGGTGAAGTTTTTTTCTGTTTAATAAGACCTGCCGGAGGGACAGATTGCAGCATCCTGCACGCAAATCGAAAGGGAAAGTGGAAACTTTATGAACATGCCTCATCCTGGCCTAAACTCATCCGAACATGGAGAGAGAAAGAAAACACGCACACACATACACACACACACACACACACACACTAACGCTTTTCGCACAATTCCAGCCTGAAAATTGGTCGAGTTTGAATGTAATTATTTTAGACAGGATTTGTGCAGCTATGTGCACGCAGCGGCGGCATGACTTTCTCCTCACATCATCCGTGTTCACACGGCCCACTTTAATTATCTGTGAGCAGGAACTCCTCACCTTATTAATGCCTGCACATTTTGTCCGGGCACAAAGCTTTCGCCTGTGGCTTCGACGCTGGGATTTTCACCTTTTTACATTTTCTGAAGTTACTTCACAGGAAGCGGCTTGTGGGTGGACAGAAACCACCCAGGCTGCCCCTTTATGAGCACAGTAGTGGCGAGAATATATGTTTTTTTCTTTCTTTTTCTTCTATCCCCCCCTTCAAATAACGCGCTCTAGGAAGACCTCGCAAAAGAAGAGTTCAAAGTGTTCATCAAAATTCACATCCCGAGAGTTTCAGTCTCCGGCATCGAAACCGACCTGCTGAGCTGTGCTGGAGGAAATCTATAGAAACAAATTAACTCCACGTCTGTTGGTCTGGGCATGTGCACAAGATAACGGGCTTCAATTACAAAGCTCTCTCTCCTAATTGAAAATGCAGCTAATAGCTTAAGTGCTTTCTATCTTGGAAAGCTAAAAAGATGTGTGCGTGTGCATGTGTGTGTGTGTGTGCGTGTGTGTGTGTGCATGTTGAGGGGGCGCGTTGGATTCCAGCGTTTACTGAACGCCCTCCTGAGTGTGGCTTTTGGCCCCGGAGCCGCTCTTTTCAATGCAGCGTCTCTCCCACTTTCATCTTTCTGCAGACTGTGTTTACCAGTCATTGCGATCAGAAAAGGCTTTCTCGCATGTCAAAAGAGACAGCGCGCAGCGCTGCTTATGCGGCGACTCTCAGGACTCTGAAGGAAAAGAAGTAATTAAAGGCATGCTGGGTGCAGAAATTAATCCAACACTTTTTTTTTGGTGGGCATAACATGTTTATTAAATTTTTTTGTAAATTCTGGAGGTGAAGTCTCCCTTATTTTGAGGAGTTGGATTATGCCAACTGTTATGAAACAGAGCTAATGAATACAACTGAAAATAAATGCTTATTTAAATGGATTTCAGACATGATGGTGTGAGGTATGGCCGCAGTGCTGCACTCATCATGGGGAAGAACGCCATGGAAATTTGGAGTTTAAAATGAATTACTTTACCTGTTCTTTTTTCCATGGCATATTGATTGACATTCAATTGCATGGATTTTTAAAATCGACATTTCAAAAATCCATCCATACATCCATCCATCCATCCATTTTCTTGCACCCTTGTCCCTTAGTGGGGTCGGGAGGGTTGCTGGTGCCCATCTCCAGCTAACGTTCCGGGTGAAAGGCGGGGTCACCCTGGACAGGTCGCCAGTCTGTCGCAGGGCAAATTTAAAAAATCCCACAGGATGAAATTTAAACAAATAAACCTAAATAAATGCAATTTTTTTTTCCATTTAGTGTCCTTTACCAAGTTGCTCCTCCACCCAAATGTCTTTTGTACGCACCAACAGAATCCATTTCTTCTCAGAAATGGCGGCGCTCACATCGTAATGTTGGTGTCTTAGACCTAGTTCAAACGTTTTCAGTAGGGCTGAGGATATTAACTTCATTTCAGCCCGTTTTATTAATTTCAATATCAGTTTTGATGTGTTTTGGATCATCTTCTTGTTAGAATACCCAAATCTGGCCATCTGACCCAAACTAACAACAATATTTGACAAGAAATTAGTTTAAATGTTCAAGATCTGAGCTAAGATTGGCTCAAGTCAGACTTAAAGGGACAGCATTATGTAAAATCAACGTTTTTGAGCTCTACATCATGTTATGATGTTATTCCCTCATTAAAAATGTACCTAGTGCTATAGGCCTGTCACAATAATCAATAAATCAATTAATCGCATGATAAATCAAAACAAACTCAATAATTTCTATTGGCATGATTTAAACTATTTTCAACAAATACACCAAACCAAGAAGACAGCTAAGCCTCAACTCTATGGAAAATTTATGGACCATGCTTAAGCGCTATATAAATACCAGTGAATTTATATGTTTAACCAATCTCTTGTGTTTCTGCTGGGAGTAGTTGTCAAATATCCAAAGAGAATCATTAAAGAAGTTTGTTAATGACTACAGAACACATGTGGTTTGCTGTCCAACTTATAACCAAATGCTAGTTAGGAAGCATGTATGTATATGATCGTATGCATACATTTTTAATAGTGCACAGGATAGAGAAACTCAAACATGTGCACCGTATTCTTTTCAAAACTTTTTCAGTTGTGTAATCCTTCCACTGTGTACAAAAAAAAAGAACAAGTTCCCATTAAACATTAACGGTCCTGATGAATGTATGTACATTTCTAATGGCAGCACAAAATGTTCCAACTTCACTTCAATATGAACAAAAATAAATAAATAAAAAATGAAAACGGTTTAAAAGTTCTCCTTTTTGAATCTTGGAGATTGGCATGAAATGCAAAAAAAAAAAAATCCCATTACATTTTTTAACAGCCCAAGCCGCTCCCCTGAGCTGCAGAGGGCACGGAATAACAAAGCTGAGGGACGACTCGGCTCCTTACCTCTGATGGGCTATTAGTTATTCTAGCTAGCAATAGCCCCATTAGGTCTGCCGTTTAATGCTCCCACGCCACATTCTCACATGAAAGCCACTAGATTGATAAGGTGAGCATCTCACCTCAAGCCTTCCCTTTGCTTGAGAAACGTTCTGCCACAGACAATCTGACAAGAGCTGATTTACCTGAGCGTGCTTCTTGTAGAACCTAATAGGAAACAAGCAAATGTTTTTCTCTTTTCTTTTATTTTTTTTTGTACGTGTGCCAACATCTCTCTGGTGACTTTAGTTGAAAACTCAAGATCCAAAGCAGAGACCTCTGAATATTCTACAATTGTTTATAGGCTGCGTGTAGAATATAGGGGATGAGCTGTGTGGCAAAGAAGGGAGATTAAAGTTTGTCTTTTGAGCTGCACAGATAGATACAGTTGAAAAGAGAGATGGCTTTTTTATGTGCGGCAGCATGTCTGTTTTGTAAAACAGAAGGGTCCAGTGACATTACGGCTTTCCCTCCACAACATGTCCTGTTAATCAGACTGAACCAGAGAGCACGAGGCAGGAAACAGGAGACAGATCAGGAACACTGGGGTTACAAGGCCATAAAAGTGTCCAATTAAGCATTAGCAAATTGATGCTTTTCTTTTTTCTTTTTTTTTTTTTTTACAACGAATGAGAACTTGATGTTCAAAAATGACCAGAGGCTTCACATTCACTTGAAACCAGACATATACACACAATGTACAGAAAGACACAACCTTTTTTTCTCTCTGTCTGACATTAAATCAGACTAAAACCTTTCCTGTATCAAGTCAGGATTACCAAAACCATATCTGTTCAAGACATACCAGAGACGACTTTTGCTGTCATTGCTTTTCTTCAAATTCAAAGGCTCGATAAGATCGACACTTTAGTTTCAGATTCCCTCTTGAAATGTTATTTTATTCTTTTGTTGCAGTTTCTCGAACGTATCACAGAAAAAAAAAGTTGTTTTGATTTGCTCTGAAATACAATTTTTTTGCACTTTTTAAGAAAAGAAATGCATACGAATTTGTTTTGTTTCTTCTGTTGTTTCAGTTTATCATGTAGAAATAATATTTAAGCATTTTGTAGACATCTGTACACTTTGTCACAAATCTGTGTAACAAAAGAGTTCATAGAACAAATCACAAAACACCTAAAGGTCAGAAGTTTGATTGTATATCAAATATAAATAACAAAAAGTATTGGTATTGGTATCAGCAATACTGGCCCTGTATTTACTTGGAATCTGATCGATACCAAAATATGTAGGATCGCACACCTCTAGCTTGAGCCAGCATTTTCACAAGATCTTTTGCTTTGTTCTTGCATAAATCCATTCATTTTGTATTAAGATACATTTATCTCTTGCCAGACAGAACCCATATCCTTCCTGAAGAGATGGCTTGACAATCCCTGGTGCTTACATGTGCTAATAATTGTTTGAACAGATGAATATATTACCTTCAGGCATCTGGAAATTGTACTCCAAGATAAACCAGACTGCCAGAATGCCATGACATCATCATCTGAGGTTTCCCAGACTATCAAAAATTCATAGTAAGCTTAACATATGCAATTAGCTGACTTTAAAGGAAGTATTTTAATAAACTTTCTCTAACTGTTTTTGGCTTTTAGCAAACAGAAGTAATTCCTAACTGACCTAGAACAAAATAGTTTAGTCTGATTTAATTTCAAAAAGTGTGGGGGGAAAAGAAGAGGCACCAGCTGTGTGTGTGTGTCTCATGTTTATGAACTTAAACAAAAGCAGCATAATGCAGTTTCCCACTGCAGCAGCACGCCACAGCCAAGCCCAAATGCATAATTTATCTTTTATTTGGCTACAGGCCGTTATGGTGTTCTCCAGCGCACAACGACTGTTTGAACTTTGTAAATGGAACCAATGAGGAAAATGCTAAACACACAATCGCTGGAGGCAGAGAGAAGGGGGTGAGATATGTGATCATCGGCAGGTAGGTTTGCAAAGATTTACACACTTTATACAACAGAAAACAAATATCAAAACTCACACAGCTCGCGTGCGTTTGCTACCGCGGCTCTTGTAGCAAACACATGGGATAGGAGAGAAACACCTGCACAGTGACTCGAGCTAATACATTGTTTTTATTCTAAAAGGCTGGCCGCTAATGCACAGATTAATCAAACAGGGAGTATTTTCGTGTAAGTAATGAAAAATAGACCTGCTTTATGCGTAATGCATTGCAGTTCACTCCAAAATAAGACTCACATTTGAGCATTTATCATTACATGATTGGGGCCGAACAGCAGGTTGGTCATATGGAACTGAGACAATCAGCATATTGGAAATCAAGTCACTGTGCACTGACCTTTGTTTCCTCATCCCAAAGCAGACAAGAGCAGAGAAGAAAACAGCTTGTTTTTTTTATATATATATATCCAACAGAGTGTTAAGAAAATTTACCTCGCATGCCTCGCACTGGAAATGGATTTTTGGAGGGCAACGGTCATACCTCGCATTCCCTGGAGCCTGAGATGGTGTACGTGTAAGGTCCCGTCCCATTAACCAGCATATCCATAGTCTCTGAATGGGAGGGCTTGTAGTCCACATAGTACTCTTGCAGGGGGGAATTAAAGGAGCGCTCAGTCTGTCGTGCCTGTTTCTGGCGCTTTTTGACTGCCGAGCGCTGCTGGAGCTGTTTGAGACTGCTGGGATAGTGCTTCCATGACACATAGATAACCAGCAGAATTATAGCCACAGATAAGAAAAGTGCCACGCTGCCGGCTATGATCTTGTGGAAGGACACATAGTCGGTGTCGGGCAACGGCGCGGTGGTGGGGGCCTCGGAAGGAGTTGGCGAGGCCGTCGTATTCCAGGTCAGCTTTTTATCTGCCACCAGCTGCGTGGGAAGAGGCGGGAAATCGGGCTGGAAAGGGGAAGTGAGGGGCAAAGTCGTCGAGGGGATTGGGGTTGGGGTTGCTGTACAGATGTTATAAGTCTCCACCACATCTGTCACTTTCTCTCCTTGAGCCTCCTTAGGGCTAGCACAAATCATAGTAGTCTCTTTGTTGCCCTTGAAGGCTTTGAGCCAGGACACCAGCGGGCATATGTTGGGGTTACAGTGCCACAAATTCCCGGCCAGACTGATGCTGGTTAGGGAAATCCAAGTCTCCGCCGTCCGCTGGGAGACGTTGCTGAGTTTGTTGGAGTCCAGATTCAGAGTTTGAAGGTTGGGCAGGCACTGAAATGTGCTGGCGTCCAGCACCTCCAACTCGTTTCCTGAGAGGTCCAGCTTTTGCAAGGAGGTCCACATCCATGGCAGCCCTTGCGTTAGCAGCCTGATACGGTTCCACTGCAGGTAGAGCGCCCTCAGGTTAGTCAGGCGGGGGAAGTGAGCAAAGTTTATCTTTGAAAACTGGTTGTGCTCCAAGTGAAGCTCGACCAGCTTTAAGAGTCCCGCAAAAGCGTTGCGTGTCAGGCTCCTGAGCCTGTTGTAGCCGATGTCAAGGAACTCCAGGTTGCGACAGTCGAGGAAAACCCGCATGGGGATCGTCTTTAAGGAGTTCGACCTCAAGTGCAAACTGAGCAGCTTCCGCAAACCCAAGAACTGATTGGGTTTCAGAACCTGCAGCTTGTTGTAGGACAAGTCGAGGTTTCGTAGATTTGGGACGTCGTGAAACGTGTTGTTCTTCAGCTGCGTGACCTTGTTGGAGCTGAGGATCAGCTCCTTGAGCCTCCGGATCCCATGAAACGCCTGGCCATCCACCGCAGTGATGTAATTGTGGTCGAGGTAGAGCCACACCAGTTGACTGAGACCTGCGAATTGCCGGGCTCTGAGGTTCACCAGGCTGTTGTAACGGAGGGAGAGGCCCTGCGTGCTCACAGACACGTTGTTCGGCACGTCGCGGAAGGCGTTGGATTCACAGTATATTATTTTCCCATCGCATCTGCAGCTCGAGGGGCAGCGGCGCTCCCGGATGCCGCTCGGCGCTGCAAGCAGCCAGGTGGGTATCGCCACAGTGAACATTAGCCATCTGAAAAGCACAGAAAGACCTAGAGACAGAGAAAATGACAAGGATAAAACAAAAGCAGGATTCAGATCAGAAGCAACAAATGCTCTGGAATAGTGGTGCTGAAAGTTTGTGTAATCAGAAGCATCTCAGTAAATACTAAGGTTTTTCCAAGTAACACTGCACTAAAGGATCCTTTAAAAGGACAGTATTGTGTATTTTTCAAGCACATAGTGCCCTTTTATAGCAGAATCAAGAAACTATGTTAAGTTCAGTTGTAAAAAAAAATAGTGTACATGTCAAATATGACTTATAAGAAATTTTACTTTGTAATTTAACATCTTTAAATTGGGCCTCTGTCTATTTAAAAACTCCAGTTCTTTCTGAAACTCCACCTTCAGGAAGCCATCACAACATGGCTCCTCTATTAACCCTTTAACACCCTTTTTAATCAGCGTTGTAATCAGAAATAGCTCCTAAGAGCTCAGTAGACGCACAGCTCCAACAGGAGTTTGCTAATTGCTGCTGCTAGTCTGAAGGAGCTGAGTGGGGGAGTCATGCAGGAGGGATGCTCTGTGAGGCAAAAGCTCAAAGATGAGGAGCTGCATCATGAAGGAGGACCGAGGTCCACCAAGGCGTTTTGCACAGCTGAGCGGTTGCCATGGAAGACTAAAGGATTACTCAAACATGCATGAGAGAATCAAGGCAACTCTCCAGGTGTGCTTTTGACGAGGAAATAACATTATAACATGGTGAAAAGCTCAAAAAGGGCAATTTTACATTATACTGCTCTAATAAAATAAAAACCACAGGACTGGGACTTTTCCAGTTTGATGTTTGTTTCATTAACAACAAGATGTTCTTTCCCACTGGAACAGTGTGTTCAAAAGAAGCGTTGGCAGTTGTGCATTATTTGTAAAAGCCCTAATGAGATAATTTTCCAAATGCGGATTAGTTAACATAAGGTTTGACTGGCTTAATATGAGAGAAACTGTTAAAGCTGCTAACTAATAATTTGACATTTCACTACATTTTCAATCCCTGGCAGCTTTCTCAGTTTGATTTCTGACTTCAGGGCGGTTCCTGTTGTGTTTCTGACCAGGGAAAGAAATCTTCTGGGTATCAATAGAAAACACCATTACCATACCTCACATGTTTGTTGCCATGCCACTGAAACAAGTTGGATTTAATGTTATTCCCGGATCCATCACATGATGTAAGTAGCCACATGTGCTTGTTCAGCCTTGGTTTTCTGTTAAGTTTAAACTCAACTTTAAGTTCATAAATATTTTCAGCAGTACTTCTCTTTTCCTTAGTTTCTGTTTGAAACAAAAAATGGTTTTTGGAGTGGCGGGGGGTTTGCTTTAGCAGCTTTTTTTCTTTTTTTTTAAGCTCTACAACACATTGTATTTTCTCTGAAAATAGTTATCAGAATGTATTTAGAGTACTGCTAAACGCAATAAAAGTACCACCAGTTGTACTTGGATCAAGTGGAGATTTTTTTTTTCTTTAACAAGGGCATTCTGGCTCTTCGCTCAGGATGCCATTGTGCTGGAGGGCGGCACAAGAGCTTGATAAGAAAAAATAAATAAAGGATTTTGTAATTTGCGCCTTGAACATGTTCTGTTTATTTGCAAATTAAGCCTGACTGTCTTGTATTCAGTTTAAGCACTGTGGGAAAATATGGCAGAGGCCCACTAACAACACTGAAGTTAGTATCTGATTCAAGATCCCAATTTAGCAACAGCTTAAAGGAGTAGTTCACAATTTGTAAGGACTTTGAATTGCATTTGATTCACTCAAAATTAAAAAATTCTTAGCTTAGATAAACTCGTACATATTGTTCTACTGAAAGGAGGCTATTTAAACACAGTTCAGACTTTATGAAACCATCATATACTTGAGGGGGGGGGGACAACATGGCAATTCTAGGGTATCTAGGCCCCTGTCAGATATAGTCAAGCATGAAAACCACGATTCACAGACCGATCAATCCTTTTCAGAATGATTTTACATTGATTACAGGTTCTTTAAATCAAACTTTATCAGTGAAGCACAAAATGGGGAGTTGGGAGCATAGGAGGATCTCTCCCCAAGGCACCATTAATGCACAGTTTGGGATCCTTAATGGCTCCAGAATATGCATTACAGTGTTCTTCACTTATTTCCACACTCAGAGGTGATTGATAACCACATTCATCAGGTATAATCTGACAGTTTGTTTATTCCACCCCCCCAAAGAGAAAAGCCTCCTTGAAATTACCCCAGCCTGCAGTGATCATTCAGACACCGCATGATGTTAAGGGCACCACCAATAACACCTTTAATTAAAACTGTACTCAGACACACAGCGCAAGGCTCGGGAAGAGTGAACATACCCATACTTGTACGACGTCTGCCTTTCCTCATGCCCAGGGATGTCTTCCGGATGCGTTCCGGCTCCACATGTTAGACGCACTCGGCGTTTTGCCCAAATAGTTTGCACATGCGAGCACGGGAAACGCACGCACTTTGCGCCGAAGTCAAACCTCCCCCTCCCGCTGCGCTCACAGCCGCGCACCTGTCGGAGAGGACCGCGGCTCCCTCAAGGTGCACATCAACCTCTCTGGTCCGTGTAGTTTACCGCACCACATCAGCTCGGTCCCGCATTCTTGTCTTCCGCCTGCCGCCTCAACCAAGGATGGGAAGGAAAGCGCTCAAGCTCGTAGAGCCATGATGATGATGATGATGATGATGATGATGCTGGCACTCTCCAGCGCACGCTGTGGGAGGCTGGAGGATGCTCTCCAATCACAGAGTCACCAATTGTTGATTCTAAGTTGCGTAAAAGACAGTAGGAAGAGAGCGAGCGAGCGAGCGAGCGGAGCAGTTTGGAGAGGAACTGAACTGCGCGGTCCGAAGACGACAAGTTGCGGTATCCTGCTTCAGGCGTGGGGGAGGCGGGGAGGAAGGGGAGGTGAAGAGAGAGGAAGGTGCAGGCGGCTTTGTGGATTAGACGCGTTGGCCGTGACACCGAGAATAAATCAGTTATATAGCAACAGGAATGATGCTCCTGCGTGTGGAAGAGGAGGACGGAGGCTGCTGGTTGGCTGGTGCTCCGTTTTCAGGACTTGAGATGCCCTCTCCTGGCCACCGAGTGACACTCCGCAGCCCACACCGAACTGGTCCTCATTGTTCCCACGAGCACAGCCTGCATATTAATTAAAGCCGGGGAATGGGAACACTGTTGGCTCTGCATTTAGATCGTCGGGAAGCTTCGCCTCAGAACAGACACATCTCCAGAAAGATCTCAAATCACAACCTCATTTATATATAGATGGATAGATAAAAGCAAATGTTTCAGGAGATGCAAGGAATAGTTTATAACTTCTAGATTTTAAATGGAGGCCCACAAGAATACTTAAATGTCAGACATTACGCAGACAAGACAAAATCTTTAATTAAGGCTTTTAAAAGAAAATATATGTATGACAAGATATGCATATTTTTATTTGAACAGATTTTTAAACTCAGTGTTTTAAATAATAATCAAATTGTAAGTTGAAATACAAATGAGTTAAATCAGAACAAATTTTTAAATGTTAATACAATAGTTTTACTATAAATAATTTGTAACCCAATTTTAATGAAGTAGTCAAAATAATTAGTTACACTATTCTGTTTTTACACAGGCAATATTTGTCAGCTCAGGGTTTTTTTTTAGTAATAAAACAGATTAATGTAGCCTACTGAACACCACCAGCAACCAACACTTTATAAACAGAATACGAGCATATATTTAATATTCATAAAGTCAGATTGTTTTTTCTCAATATACATTTAAGCCCTTAAACGTTAGAGCTGTGGCTATACAAGCCCAAACACAACATGTTACGGAAATTGGAATAACGTTTTTAAATCTATATTAAAAAGGTTTAGTGTAAACCTTTTTTAAAGCCAACAGCAGCTAAGATGTGCTGTTAATCAGTAACAGCTGCCTCAGGGTTGACGAGTTCAGCCTACTAGCAAGTTTTAGCTTAGCATTAGCACCGTCACAAAACAGTTAGACCTGGGGGAAAAAAAACTTTATTTTTGCTTTAACCCCAGAAATTTACTAACAACACGTCTCATATTCCTAACTTTTACTAAGTTCATAAGTTCGTTGATAAATGAACTTCCAGATAAATGAGTCTTACTGTTCTTTGCTTGACACATTGAGGACATCTTCAGGTAAATTCCATTATATTGATTTGTTCCCCAAAGAAAGCGGCTAGTATGGAGAGCCATTTCAGCCAAAATTAAATAAATAAATGGGTAAAATAAATAAAAAATGAGTAAAATAAATCAAAAAATGAAGAAAATGAGTGAAATAAATAAATAATTTGTTAAATAAATAATTTAGCTTTTTCATTAACCCAATTTTTCATTTATTTATTTTTCATATTATCAATTTCTCAATTTCCCTTTTTTCATTTATCTATTTTTCATTTACCCACTTTTCATTAATCTATTTTTCATTTAACCATTTTTTAATTTAGCTTTTTCATTAACCCAATTTTTCATTTCTTTATGTTTCATATTATCAATTTCCCAATTTCTCTTTTTCATTTATCTATTTCTTATTTATCCCTTTATCCATTTACCCACTTTTCATTAATCTATTTTTCATTTAACCATTTTTTAATTTAGCTTTTTCATTAACCCAACTTTTTCATTTATTTATTTTTCAGATTATCAATTTCTCTATTTCTCTTTTTCATTTATCTCTTTTTCATTAATCTATTTTTCATTTGTCCATTTTTCATTTATCCCTTTATCTATTTACCCATTTTTCATTAATCTATTTTTTAATTTAACATTTTTTGATTTCCTTTTTCCATTAACCCGATTTTCTATTTCCCAGTTTCATTAATCAATTTCTCATATATCCCTTTTTTATTTACCCAATTTTCTTTTATCTATTTTTCATTCAACATTTGTTTGAAAAATCTTTACTTTTCCCATTTTCCAATTCCCCTTATTCATTTAGTATTTCCTTATTTTCTTATTTATCACATTCTATTTCCCCGCAAAACTTAGGAAAAAAAATAAATGCAAATCAGGAGAGGCACGTCATCAGGCTACAACTTCCCCAATTGGTTGGTTAGTGCGTCACACCCATACTTTGCTTCAAGAAAGATGGCGACCTACTAACGGGTTATCAATAAGCTGAAGCTCGTTAACTTCATTAGAAAATAGTGTTATTACTCCTGACTTTAGTTCTCGTGTGGCCGCTCAGACAGAACGTGTTTCAGTTGGCGGCTCTCATGGACTCAGAGCTTCACCGTCGGGAGTTTTTATAGTTTGAACGAAGTTGGCTTACGATTGAATGTTCGGGACACCTTCGTAGCTACCAGCTGTGATCCAACTATAATAGCGGTTCTCAACGTGGGCGGTATCGCCCCCAGGGGCGTTCAGAGGACGGCAGGGGGCGCTGGCGGACATTTTTACAAAAGGGGGGCCTGGGATGCCTTTGGGGGGCGTTTGGTCGAAGGTAAACTTTACACCTTAAATGCACAACAATGCCAGTTTAGACTTTGAGCAACTTGGTAAAACTGTATTGTGTAACAATAAACCATGCTTGTATCGATAGCAGCTCTTCTTCTATTCAGTGTTTGTAGCTTCTGTTAGCTTCTTGGCGCAGCTCCGTTCTCCTGCTACTGTTAGCTAAAATCATGATACCCTCACTGTGTATCCCTCTGAAAAATGAACCCATTTAAATAAAGAAATAAAGAAATCCCTCCATGGGTGAAACCTTCATTTTATAGCGTTAACACGGTGCTGTAAGTGGTCCGGTATGAAACAGGGGTGATAGAACAACATAGCACTTTTAAATTTCAATAATCAGAATGCAGAAATTGTTTCCGTTGTTTTAAAAGGTTTATGTCAGTCTGCCTTTTCCCCATCGATTCTCTTCCCGACCGCTCTGCACCTTAGGGGCTTAAAAAAAGACGCGCACATTGCGCAAAACTCTGAAACAGGAGAAGCGGGACATAAAACGGAGCCACGAACTAGATGTGAATTATGGCATAAAAACAGAGAATCCGACACTGAACAGTGAAAAAATCAACACATGATGTGAAACACATGACGATTAGGCGGCGCAGCAGGTGATGAGATTACTGATGGTGAGCGTCAATAAACGATAAAATAAATGTAGCAACAGGAAAGAAACTAAAGTGGACATAGCAATAAACCAAGAGAGGATAATACTAATAAAATGAAACTAAATGGAAATGAATGAAGAACAAAATGCAAGAATAAACTAAGAAACAAAATTAAATACAGAGGAATAAGCTGGTATGGCAAGACCTTTCGAGCAATAATTAATACAGAGACTGTATGGCAAGAATAAACAGATACTATTTCCACATAAAAGGTAAAATAATATTGTTGAAATGCTATGGGTTTGTTGAGACCATATCTAGAACTGAGAATAAATATATCTTACAGACCATAACAGTAAAGAACTGATCACTTATTTATGTTTTTAATTAGATTTGATATGTTTATTTGTTCAATATTATTTTTCATGTTAATGTCATGAGGCTGTTGACTCCATGACACTTTCAATTTGACTCATTAGAATTTTATTAAGAACCAGATTTGTTCTTTGTAATTTCTGTCCAGTAAAACTATTAATCTATAAATCAATAGTTTATATAAAGATATAATCCATGTTTCTGTCTCATATTTGTATGGCATTAAAAGGACCTGGAACTTTAGTTTTTCCACTGAAAGCTTTGGTTTGCACAATAAATGCCATGTGGGTGAAGTTTTATGGATGATACTCTGATGTCCCATTCTCCTGAAGGCCGCACAGAGCTGCTGCACCATCAGAAACTGACAAACACTGAAGAGAAGAGCTATGATTAATGTAGTTAAGGTTCTATCCATGTTTTAATGTTGCAGAGCTCAGTCGTTTTGCAAATAGATCAAAGTTTAAACTGGCATGTTGTACATCTTTTATCTGGTCATTTTGTGCAAGATTTAATAACATCTTATTAAGGATAAAATCAACAAAACGTCTTCAAATTAATGGCCCAACAGTTTGATTAAAGACAGTAAAAAGGTAGGAGAGGTTTAGAGTCGATCGCCTTCTTTTACCTTTGTAAAAAAAAGCTAAATGAAAAAATGAAAAAGCTAAATTAAAAAATGGTTAAATGAAAAATAGATTAATGAAAAGTGGGTAAATGAAAAATAGATAAATGAAAAAAGGGAAATTAAGAAATTGATAATATGAAAAATAAATAAATGAAAAATTGGGTTAATGAAAAAGCTAAATTATTTATTTAACAAATTATTTATTTATTTCACTCATTTTCTTCATTTTTTGATTTATTTTACTCATTTTTTATTTATTTTACCCATTTATTTATTTATTTATTTAATTTTGGCTGAAATGGCTCTCCATAGGCTAGTGTTAGAACTTAAGCACATTGTGGACAACTTGCTTTATAAATTTGAGGGAAAGGGATTTATACTAGTATTAATCAAGGAGACCGCTTGTAATATTTCAGAAAATTAAACTGTGGAATAATTTGAAAAATCCCACTTAATGCTGTTCTTTAATTACTGGCAAGGTGAGTTTATGATGGAAAGGTCAGGTTGTTAAGACTGATTATGCATAATGGAAATTTCAAATATGCCTTCATCTGCACACTGTGTTGGTAGATAAATCAGAAAAGCTTACAATAGCATATGTGATCCATTCAGTGTGGAATAATTTACAGCAAGTATTTTCAGTGAATTAAGAACAGAAACTGGTGCACAAGTTTGAATCAATAATGTAATACTCACTTGGTGAAAATTATAGACACAAGCTCAAGTGCTTTCATCTCCAATAATGTTTACATTGTTATTTGAGAGAAAAAAACAGACTTTTATTGTCCTTAGCTTCTGGCATAGTTCATTTGACAACTTTTCTAATCAGAAATGATAGAATTAATTTACATTGTTTACTTGTATGTCTCCATCTCAACAAACCAGAATAAAATAATTAGGTCATTGGCAGGACTCTGTAGAACTTGATTGTGTATTGAGGAAGCAATTGAAGTATTTGAGTCAGGTGTGTTGGACCGAGGACTCATTTAGGGTTGCCTTAGTGACTGAAGCGCAAGAGCTCTGTTTAAGATAAAGTCCATAAAAATTGAAACAGAGATGAGATCAGGGCCATTCCAGATTGTTTATATTAGCCCATTTTACTAGTTTTTATGTTTGTTAGGGGATTACTATTGTCTTGTTGTGTTTCGGATTCAACATTCTAGCTATTGATTTGATGTCACACTTTAAAATTTGGAGGTATTCCTCACTTTTCATTACTGTACCCACTTTGTACCCACCATTACCACTGCTACCACATCGACCTTCAACATGATGCTACCATAGCTGTGCTTGGCAACTGGGGGTTTTTAGGCTTGAAAGCCTCTTCTCGATTTCTCCAAACATCATTCTTGTCACTCTGGTCAAATAGCTCAATCTTTACCTCCTCTGACCATACATGTTACATTTTTTGCCTCTTTTTGAGTAGCCAGATATTATTCCCTTCGCTGAGGATAGTGGCAGAAGTGTCTCTGCTTCCCTTTTAAGACAGACTTGAGCTTCTAAGATTCCTAGCTTGTTTAGAAAAACCTAATTAGTTTTATTTTACGGAGGTGGCAGTTTGGATAAGATGGCTGAGAATTTGACATATCTGAGTGCTCCAACAAGAAAATGATGCTAAACACATGAAAAGTGTTTTCGGGAAGGATAAAGCAGGTAATCATTAAGCTTCTAAAGAGAGCTAAAAGCTTTAAACAGCCGTGTTTGTATTGATCATGATTATGCTTAGGATTTAGGCAAAATGTGACAATGTTTTTTTTTTCTCTTTTTCACACTTTAATGTCTGTGGGTTTATCTTGTAGATGAATGGCCAGCCTTTTGCTGCTTCATTTCTCTGTTAGTTCGTTTTGTTGTACACCGAGGGTGAGATGTATCACACGTAAACAAAGAGTTCCTCTAAAGGCTTCATAATGGGAGTCTGGGACGGGGTCAAAATCATCATTTCTAAACTGTCCCTTACCCCCTTGTACTTAATGAGTAGCATTAATTACCAGTAATGAACTTTAATGAACATCTGAGCTCAAATCACAGATAGCGTGTTGCAGAGAAATTGCAGGAAACCAGACCAAAAGCGGATGCATCCATCACTTCAGCTCCAATCTCTGATTTAATTTCCATTGTTAGATCAATCAACTAACTGAGGCTGAAGGGCAGGTCAGGAATCTACACGCACACATACACACACACACACACACACACACGCACACACACACACACACACACACACACACACACACACACACACACACACACACACACAAAATGTTCTCGCACACAAAAACACACACCAACACACAAAAAATCCACATCAAGGTGACTGTGAGCATGTCAGCGACATTAACTCGGCTCCGAATCTAGCATCCTGCAGCACTCTAATCTGTTCCATCAAAAGGTCTGGTGACGCTTGCGATTGATTAGTCATGCATGTTTTCGTAAACTGAAATGTGACACGGTGGAAGAGTGGGAGGGTGAAATGAAACTGCTGCAAATGCCACCGGGGTTAGCGCAAAGCTAAATCTACGGGAGTGACTTTATCTGGAGATCTCTGGCGTCTGTGGGGTGAACTTGTTTAGATTGAATCCTTGTCATCCACTCATCTCCCAGTGAACAGAATAAAAGTCAGTGGGTTAAAGATAACGTCACGGTTATTAAGTACTTATTTTTCAAAAAAGGACAAACAGTTTCCTTCGACATCTCATCATTTTGACTCTGCAGGTCACAGCGTTGTGTCTATTGGTCGGTGTCCCCGTCACCCGATAATTAATACAAGGTTGTATAAAGAAAAAAAGAATGGATGCAAATTGATTCTTATGTAGGAAAAAGGTTTCCCGTCCCTCTCTATCCCTGCTTCGTCCTTGCACCGTCACGAGGCCGGTGCCACTAAGTGAGAGATGAGGTAGACCTTGAACAGATCACTAGTCCATCACAAGGTAACACAAAATAGAAATCACGCTCAGGCACACACTCACACCTAAGGGCAATCTAGTCCAATTAACATAAGGCTCGTGTTTTTGGATGGCAGGAGGAAACGAGGATGCTTGGAGAGAAGCCAAGCATGCACAGGAAAAACACAGAGATATTCCTGGCTGGGATTCAAACCCAGGACCTTCTTCGTGTGAGACAGCAGAGGTAACAACTCCTCAGTTGTGCAGCTATGGTAAGTTTCTGACTTGTTGTGGATCACTTTCTATTTATGTTGTTGAACAAATCTGGTGTGACCCATTTTTCATGTTTCGTTTAGCTTTTCTGGTTATCAGGCATTCACAAGCCACCACGCAGGATTGAGTCTGGCGCGTTCTTTTCACACTATGCTATTTTTTAAAATATATATATATATATATATATATATATATATATATATATATATCAGTCCTGGCTTGAATTGCCTGAATTCACCCAGTTAATTCTTGAAATCCTATTTCTTGCGACGTAAATAAATACTTGCGTTACAGATTTTGGAAATAAGCAACTTCACAAGCGTCATCAGAAGCAAGTCAGCAGAGACTCGGATGACACGTTCACCTTCAAATAAAACTGAACGGCTTACTATCAAACTTTAATTATGGTGTGGGACTGACTGAGGGAGGGATCAGCTTTTTCCCATGTCTAATGAATCACATGAAAACAGATTTTACAGATGAATATATCATAAAAAAAATAATTTGCGCGAGGAGAAAACTGAGGCAACTTTGAACTAATGCTGACCTCAACTTCTAAATCTGTAGCTTTAATGAGTTTCTGAACATTTGCCCCCTGCAGGCAGGCATTTCCCGAAACATCTGGCTTTAATTCACCCCCGATGTTTCCTCTGTGAATTAAATTGTACACCTTGTTTTGTTGTTTGGCGCGTCCTGTTGATTTAACGTGGATCATTGCTCTCACTGGTTCTTCGAAATGTGTCTTTACGATGCCTTTTGGCAGACGGCTCCTTGGCTGGTCCTGTGCAAAAAGAAAAAAGTAACTGGCCTTTAATCCTATAATTGCGTGCGCTACCCTTGGCATCAACAACTGCAATCAAGCATTTGGGATATTCCCCATCGCTCAGATTTATAACAGTTACATTTTCGTCTCGTGGGTTCACAGAATATTTTCCCAAATCGTGGGAATCGTCAAGATGCTTTTATGTGGAAATGTGGGATTATCTTTTTAATCTCTGTTGGTCAGCAATGGGTTTGATCTTTGAACCATCTCATGGATGCCATGTTTGCCCAGTCTCTCCTTCATCTTTTAGCTGATTGATAAACACTGACCTGAACCGAGGCAAGTTAGTTCTGCTGTTCCGGTTTCTTTTTGTGACCTCCTGTCAGAGTCCCTGATGGAGTAATCGTGGTGCGACCATCACTTCTGGGAATGTTCATCAGTGTTTTCTCCGTTTCATTGAGGTTTACTGAAGTCCCAAAGCTTTAGAGATAACTTTGTAACCCTTTCCAGAATGAGAAACATATTTTTAGATCTGCTTGCCTGCTTCATGGTGTCCTATTTAAGGAACTTTTTTGATTATTTGGATCTGACTGTTACCGGCTGTGTCTAATATGATGTTAATATGTGCTTAATAATAGTTAATTCAGGATTAAAAGTTGGTTTGGAAAACATTTGTCTTGCACTAAATGTAATCATGAAGAAATGACCTTCTGACCTTTGCCGTTTCTGCTTCAAAAAAGTCCAACACAGTTCACGAAGCATCATTCTGTATGTAAACTTCTGATTTTGCAGACATTAATAAATTTCCCACATTTTCTCCCTCTCTCTTATTTTGGTTGAAATTAGCAAATAGAGAGCGCTTTGGTCATTTACACAAGACAAGCTTGGTGTGATTTAAAAACTTCAGACAGAAAATTGTTTTACGTGGGTTTTTTATTTTTTGGTGTATGCAAACTTCTCATTTCAACTGTAACAGAAACATTAAACAAACATTAAAGTACGGCAAAAAGTAAAAAACAGAAGAGAGATTTTTTTTTCCACAGACATTCTAGCAGTGGTTAAAAACGTCAAAACACAATTTAGAGATTTTTCTCTAAAAAAAACGACTAATTGTTAATTGTCTTCACCGTCCTTCAGAAGAAGATGAAGTTTCACGGAGTTCCATCTTTTCATTTCGTGTTCATGCATAAGCAAACATGCATCTGTTAGGAAAGCCGTGACAAAGTGTTGGAGATACATTATCGTGATGATGCCAATATATTTCTGGGTTTACATCAAACAGCTACAACGTAATATTTTCCATCAGAAAGGTTTTTCTTTGGCAGCTGCTTATTTCCTCTTTCATTTGCAGTTGTGTGTGCGTGTGTGTCTTTTTTTATTCCCAGACAAATAATGAATTGCAAAATTGAAAATGTCTGTATACACAAGGTGTAGGTAAACCTTTCTCTACTTTTCTCTTCAGCAGGGAGAGATTTAAACCAGCTGAAAGCAGCATCCTTTTTGGTTTGGGAATGTATTGATACATCTTGTTGTTCCTATAGCGGTAGGAAAATAACGCGTGGGAGCTTCTCTCTGTTTATAATTTCCGCAGTTACCTTGGAAGGGATGAGCTGACCCTCACCTGC
This sequence comes from Poecilia reticulata, assembly GCF_904066995.2. Taxonomy (NCBI): domain Eukaryota; kingdom Metazoa; phylum Chordata; class Actinopteri; order Cyprinodontiformes; family Poeciliidae; genus Poecilia; species Poecilia reticulata. Next base: position 9,289,222 of record NC_088838.1, read on the forward strand.
ACAGCATGCCAGCTTCTAACTCTGCAAAAATAGGCACATTTACTAATGCCGCTTCCGAGAAGTGTTAATCCGGCATCAGCTTGTCAGCCTGGTTGCAGGTATTTGACCTGTGTTAAAAAAAAAAAAAAAAGAAGCACGAATTTAACAGTGAGTGGTTCATACAACATAAGCATGTACCTCTGTAATCGCAGTGCGTAGGTTTTCCAGACTTCTTGTTTTGACTTAGTGCTATTATGAAATCTATCTAGTTCAGCAGTTCACTGAGTAAAAACCACACGTTAATCTCTGTAGTCAAAGATCACCTGCAAACCGTTCTGGAGCCAAACTGACAGAAAAATGCATCACTCAGCATAAACATCCCAGCAAAGAGGGAGCTCTGCTGTAGTAATTAAATTTTTTAATCACATTTCTGTTATCTTAATGACAGCAAGAAGGTTCTTTTATTAAATAATCTAATTGTTTTGCGAACTAAAAATGGTGAAAAGTTCATTTCAGTGTTGAAAGGCCACTCAGGAAGGAAGCAGCCATTTTTCCAAACGCAACACAGAAAACTCAAAGTTGGCACGTGCAAATATTTTATTTTTTTTCCACCACTCATACATTTATGGTATTGTAATAAAATATTGCTTTATTTACGGAGGTAAATTGTCTTCATGTCTCTAATTTTGCAGGCCACAAAACCACAAAGTGCTTCGTAGTAAAAACACAGATGGTAGAAACGTAAAAGAACAAATAAAAACAGAATGCATTCAAGTCCGAACTAGCTAAAACCAGTCTGAATAAACGAGTCTTCAACTGCTTCTTAAAAGAATCAACAGACTTTTCGCATATTTGTAAAATAGGCACCAATAAGTATCACCAGCACCATCGTACACACAGCTTGTAAGTTAGAAACAAATCAGCCCATATGAAATGAGTGAATTAAAGCAGAAATGACACATTCCAGGATTGTGGAAACTGGTTCAGGCTTCCATTAACCTGAATGTTTGTTTTTAATACGCCACACACTTTTCTATTTCACCGCTATCTGTAATCAAGTTCTTTTAATGCCTCTCATGCCTTGTTTGCACTTTAGTTCCAAATAAAATTTTAATGAAGCTCCACAGATTGAGAGACGGGGGAGCCGTGCGGTGGCATGAGCAGTGAGAGGGAGGTGAATTAATGAGAATGATTGAAATGAAATACCCCTCGTAACATCCTCATGAAAAGTTCCCAATTACCAGGAGAAAGTCCGTAACGTGCAAATGGACAGATTTTACCGTCTGTGACTCTGATGCAATTTTTTTTTCATTAGTTTCCTTACTTGTGTTTGTGGTATTAAAATTGTATTATTTCGTAAACAAAAGGCAACAACTAAAAAGAAGTCCACATTCAAGATTTGATTTTTTTTGTTGTGGTTTTATGATAATTTTTAGAAATAAAAGCAGCTAAATATTTTGAGAGTGATCGCCCTGTATCTCAAATTTCTCTAATATCATGAATAAAAATACCCTGTAAGTTTGCAGGATGACCTCTGGACCTCGTAAGCGTCATTGTTCCCCAGCTTTCCTCAGACAATAAAATCGACGAACAATTTTTTACATTTTAAATTTGTAAACGAACAGCCTGGAATGCAACTAAAAAAGATGAACAGATCAGTTTAGTCCCCTTCAAAACTCATGTAATTTTAATCAAAAATTTTCATTTTTGCAGTTTTTGACCACCTATATGTCAGTAAACCTTTTGAATCCACCGAATGGCTGGGAAAACTAAATCACCAGTATTGGGGTTCATCGTGATTCACTTCTTTTAAACACACTTTTATTTCACTGATGGGAACGTCCAGGCAACATGCGTTGGTAATCGGATTCTCCTCTTCGCGTTGCGCCGTATATTCTCTATAAGAGACGGGTCAGAGGGCTCTTTCACAAAGCACAGACAGCAGATTAAGGCGGGATTTCCACGGCTGAATCCATCCTTCATTGAGTTTCCCAGAAGCTGCAGCATAGTTTCTCTCGGCAGCTTCTCTGCTCCAGACTTACAGAGAGGCTCTGTTCATCTTTGAGTCTCTTTAATCACAAACAATTACGTTTTACCGCTATCTAAAAAACACCTAATCCTTTTCATCATTCAGAATAATACACCTTGCTCTTAACAGATGGCTTTGCAATAAAATATCACCTAAGAGTCACAAATTCTTACTTTTAGTAATGTAACTGAGATCGCTATTAATAATTGAATCAAAGTTATAAGAGGCAAAGCTGATGTGGTTACATTACAAAGACTGCTGCTCACTCAGTACCCAATACTGAGTGAGCAGCAGTTGACTTCTCTGCAAGTACAGTCATGCGGAAAGATGAGGAAACCCCAATACATGTTGGGGTTTTATGGTTTTGCTGTAAAACTGCGCATGTGGGAAAAAGGCAAGTTAAATGTCACTTACTGACTACTATTGACTCTTAGAGGCTACTAAACTCCTCTCTTTCGGCTATCGATGACTAATTTTCTTTGGGAAAATATTCTGAGGACTGACTAGAATATTTCATCCAGGCTGTTACGACAGAGAGTTAGGGCCACGCTAAGAAAATGGAAATAGTGCAGTTGCAAGAATAAAGTCGTGAAATTGAGAGAGTAAAGCCGTAACATTACGAGAACACAGTCAGAATAGTACAAGAATAAATTCGTATGGTCAATTAAAATGAGCTGCATACTTCTCATTCTGGTGATTAATATTTTTTGTTTACAGAGACATAGTGTTCTATCTTAATCATGGTTTTGGCTGTATGTAGGTTTTTATCTCCAATTTATTTACTGTTTTTGGTTGTTGTGTTATATTTTAGACATTTTAGATATCTCCCAGTTTCAGTTTTAAAAGTTCTTTACAAAGTTAAAGTTTGACAGGCCAGACTAGTGTCATTATATCATTATCAGTATTTGACATGAAAATGATCTCAAAACAGCAATATTATTGTTTATCTCAATAGTTACTTGGACAAGTCATCTCCAGCAAAGTTTGTTATGTTTGCATCCTGTGATACATTTTAGTAAAGAACGTCACACCAACAGTCAAACATGGAGATGTGACGGTTTACTGCTGCTGTGCTTCAAGATGACCTGTTGTGATTGACGACAGGCCAATAAATTCTGCTCTCTACCAGAAAATCTTGAAAGTGGCACCAATAACTAGCTAAAGACAACATGCAAAACTAAGGAGGTAGCTAGTCAAAGTGAGGACAGAAAAACGACCTTAAACGAAACGCTCGTCCCTGAAAACCACGTTTAAAACAATTCAACAAATAGTGGGCTAAAAACCCCCCCACTGCAAATAGAGCTCAAAAGATTCGACTACTTGGATATAAAAGGCTTAGTACCAATTTTCTTGCGCACCTGAGGGCAAGTGTTACTGCACCAAGGGCAAATACTTTTTCACATGGGGTGAGGTTGATTTGGATGATTTTCTTGCTTTATAAAGAGCCAAAAACTACAGTTGTTTTTAGTTTTGTTTTTTATTAGTTACTGATGTAATCTTTGCCTGATATATAAATAAGTTTGATGATCTGACACATTTAGGTGTGAAAAGAAAAAAAAACTAAAAGAGAAGAAGTCTGTAAACAGGTGAACACTTTTTGGCAGCACTGCAGATCTCTCCCTCCAACAGGGGTCATAATAAAGATATAATCAGTATCACTCGCTTCACCCGTCAGTAGACATAATGTTATGCCTGGTAGGTGTACATTTTAGGCCCGAAGTGGATTTAAACTGAACAAGAAATAGACATTGGCTTTTTTTTTTGTTTGTTTTTTTTTAAGGTAAGCACACATTATGCCTTCCTAGGATAAGCTGATAGGCTTGTCACCTGCGTTTGACAGCAAATGATAATAGTTGTCACCCATGAAAATGATCACTTTGTCTGTTTTTGACAGCCTGTGGACACGAGGCGTCACGTTTCCAGTTTTCATATTCAACACGATATCCAGCTGATAATGTGTTTGTTAGAGCCGACACCTGATCAGACGGTAAACGCGACGCACTCCCTCCCGTTCTCTGAGCAGTGACTACCACGGATCCTCTGTTCGCAGCACCGATTTCAAGCAACGCCTCCACCCCACTCCTCTCTTCCACTCTTGAACGCGTAGAAGTTGAATGGCATGTGAGCTCCTCAAACACGTGTGAGCCTGCTTCCCCCCTCTTTGAAGAGCGGATTTTATTTGACATTCAATTACGGGCGGGCGCGTCTATACGTCTGGGAGGCACTGAATGAACAAAACGGCTCATCTCGCATCTCTCACATCCTCTCCCGCTGAGATGCTCCTGGAGCAGAGGCAAACTCACCTTTTCATTACGCAACCCCACATACTACAGCTACGTTTTTGTTTATCAGAGAGCGACCACCGCCTCTCTCTTCCTCTCTCTCTCTCCACCACAAACCCAAGTAAATCCAACATGATTAAATCCTCAAGCCAAAACAAACCTGGATGCTTTCTGCTTTGACATTTCTGAGGTCACAGAGTTGTGGCTCAGTGTCACCAGTTTAAAAAAAAAAAACCCAACAAAAAACAAGTAATTTCACATTATGAGCACAGGGGGTCGCTGTTACCACATTATTAGACTTGGAAAGCTGTCCAGAAACGTTCCCAGAGAGTCTGTTATAAAGCAGGGTGAACAAAGTGTGAAGAATGAGGATGGAACGGGCTCATAATGAGAACTATCTCTGTCTGCTGGTAGACTCCGAGGGCGGTAGAGTCTGATGCGTTCTGTTAATTCAGGCTGTTGGTTTAAATACTGTTTAGTGCATGATCTCATGGCATCGCATCACAGACAGGCAGAGGTGCGAACTGCTCGTCTCCATCACACGTAGGCTGTTTGCGTAATTAGGCTTTGACACCACTCTAATAGGTGCAACAAGTGTTAATTATCAGTGCCGAATGACTGGTAACGGAGAAATGAGCCGTAAATTTAGAGTCTGCTACCACCTATTTTAGCTGTCGTCATCATCATCATCATCATCATCATCATCATCATCATCATCATCATCATCATCATCATCGTCATCATTAGTGTGTTGACTCTAAAAACTGCTGAGGTTTCAAAAGACCTAAGTTGTGACAACCTGCTAACCTTTGGTCAAGGTCGGATGATTGGTCTGATCCAGGGCTCAGGGTTAGGCTTTAAAAATAAGTAAATAATAGACTTACTGTGACTAATATTTTAATGTTAGGACCTAATTGATACTTCCCAGTCCAATGCACTGCGTGGCATAAATATTATTTGTGGCAGCCAGGAATGTGAATGCTCCCTGCAGACAGACATCTGTAGCTTATTCTCACACTAAGAGTGAGAATAATTTTCTCTGTCCAAGAATGGCACCAAACACACAGCAAATAAAGAAAATGATGGTTGAAGGAAAAAAAAAAAGCAACAAAATTGTGCTATTCATGTTTTTGTTGTTGTTTTTTTGGGGAGGGGGGTAGAAATACAGTCAGAAAAGATCTACTACCACTTCGCCCCTCCAGTTGAATCATATATCTTTTGGGAACAAGAACATAAAACAGCATTGGTTTTCTGTTGAAAAATCACTTTATGCTTTCTTTTCAGGGCTTTTCTTCTTCTTCTTCTGTTCTAAAGAGACAGGGAATGAAGTTCTATGTTTTGGCCCCCAGGAGGCTGGAGTCTCGGAGTGGAACGCTGTGGATCATCACAGTCCGAGGCCTTAACCTTAAAGTGAAGGTTGAAGAGTAATACATAATTTAGATTACCAAACAAATAATATACAGATAATTCAAATTTTAACATATACCTACGCATGTATTGTAAATGACAGGCAGAATAATAAACTTTGTAGCTTCATGCTCTGTTTTCACTGTATTTTTTTTATTTTTTTTTAACCAAAATATTAAATGGAAATTTATTGAAGAATACCATTTATTTTATTTGGAAACTGAAAGCAGCAATTATCCCTTCTGCTGCTGAAAACATTACAGTGTGTTTCTTATTATGATTACAATGGCTTTTAAAGCCTTTGTTTATTGTTATTTTAATGCGTGACTCAAAGCAAAAACAAGGAATTGGAGCGCTGCACCTTTTAGAACCGCACAAGTATAACAAGATCACATTATTTGGGTAATTAGTCAGGCTATTTGTTCTAGTAGAAAGCCAGACATACTGCTTGTAGCTTTCTCACTGTTGAAACAGTCTTAAATTAATAAGAGGGCTGGCTGGTGCTCATTTAGTTTCAAAGCAATGAGTATCTATTTTTGCCATCAGAAATATTTCCAAACAGCCAAATTTGTCCTTTTTGCAATCAGGGAGCAAAAGAAACCCACATACACACACGCACACACACACACACACAGCACATGGAAACAAGCACAACTCTATGCTCCATATACTCCAGCACTTTCTCTGGCATTTCTCTAAAAGGACTTTACACAGAGAGAACAGTGTGACAGAAATTATAAGGGGTTTTAAAAGCATCTCTTATATATATATATATATATATATATATAGCTTCTTTTATGTTGCTTGGTTCTCAGAAGGTCACAGAGGGTCAACACTGCATTGATAGTTGAAGACTTTCTGCCCTGTCAATGGACAGAAAAGACAAGCATGTTTCCACTCCTAAGGGACATGTTGAAGCTAACATGTTGTTGTTATGGGAGTACGCAGAGATAACCCACAAACACAGGAAAAGTGTAACTTTTCACCAAGTTTGACTAGAATTAGCATTAGAGCTGTTGCTAAACTGAGACGGAGTTTAACTATGTCGATTCATTCACAGCACAAACATACCAGCTTTGCTCTACCAGGCTAGACAAGCGTGTGTAATGGCTGACTCAACCAGCATCCTCAGTTGTACCCAGATTAAGATGTAGAGAGGGAAGCTAACGTTTGTGCTAACTGAAATAATTTCAATAGCTAATATGTCATGTCCTCTAAAAATGTTGGTTCCTCCACCTGACGCTGCCCCCAGGAAACACATAAATACATTTAATTTTACTGTCAACAGATGTTTCTTGCACAAATTTCTGCATTCTTGTCCATTCTTGATTTCTGCTTGACTGTTAGGTTAGCTAAATACGCTAAGCTGCTCTAACACATATGAGAGTGTGTGTGTGCGTGGTCCTCCTATTCCATTCTATACCTCTTTACAAAATACATTTGCTTCATAGCTGGTTTATATTCAACCAGTTGTGTTTATTTTGTACAGTTGAAAATGGCAATCTGTGAAGAATGATGAGGCCCTTTTCAGTCTGGTCAATCAATCTGGGCCACATATTTTAAAGGGGCAGTAGTACGTGTTTTCCAGCCACATTTTGTGGCACAATAAAGTAACTATGTTGCCTTGAGTTTTTTATTAAATTGCGGTATACATCAAATGTATTAAAATGAATTTAACTTTGTAATTTGACGCCTTGAAATTGTTGTCTGTCTCTTTAAGACCCTCCTGCTCTTTCTGAAACTCCGCCTACAGGAAGTTATTACAACATCGCTCCTCTACTAACCCTTTCACAATATTTCTATCAGCTTTGCACTGAGAAGTAGCTTGTATAATGAGCTCAACAGACGCACAGTTCTATCAGATGTTTGCCAATTGCTGCTGGCTAGTCTGAAGGAGCTGAGTGGGGGAGTAGAAGGTGTGGGCTGCTCTGTGAGGTGGAAGCTTGGAAACTGCTGTAAATGCGAACATTTACAGCTGTCTTTAGAATGTGTACGTAAATTAGGATCAAATATGTTTGTTTCGTCTTTGCTGTGCAAAACATCTGTGCAAAACCCAGATGTTTTGCACAGCTGAATGGTTGCTATGGTAGATTAAAGGATTTCTACAACATGCATTAAAGAATCAAGGCAACACTCCAGGTATGTTTATGATGAGGGAATAATATTATCGCATGATATAAAGCTAAAAAGAAAAAAGTCAATTTCACATAATACTGCTCCTTTAATCAGAGCCAATCACAGCAGATCAACACGCCTTCTGGCAAACATCAGAAAAATGAACTAAATCTATTGAAATTCACAAGAAAATCCCTGGAAAACTGTTTTATTTCACCCATCATACCAAAAGGACATGGTCCACATTTAAATTAAGCATCCCTAAAAACACCAGCAGCAATCAAAGGAAACTGATAAACAATTATTAGCAATTATTAGTTAATGGCAAGATTTTCCATGGCAGAAACCCATCATTTGTAAGCTTAGGTTCTTGAGGACGCCTACGCCTCTGAGAAAGGAGTGAGGTAAAGAGAGGCAGGAGGGAAAGAGAGCGCAGAGAGGAGAAGGAGGGGGTGATGTGCATCAGTCCACTGGCGCTCAAATGGGTAACTGCGAGCACAGCAGACTGAAGTGGAGCGGCAGGTCCAACTACGAGCCAAGTGAGACAGCGTCCCCCTTTCCGAAGCGTCACCCGTAGGACCCGGCGCGGCTCTGACCGCTGCAGAGAAACTTGCGTCTGCTCCCGCAAGTGCAAGCGCTCAGTATGCGGACCAACCCCTGCAGCTGCGCAGGCTGACTGACTGAGACCAGTTTAAAAAACGCTCCTAATCCATTTTTTTCCCTCTCCTTCCCCCTGAGGATTACTCCTTTATTCAGTGATAATGGGTAAGTCATTCAGTTCTTCACTGTTTTAGTGACACAGTTTCTGTCTCTTCAGTCTCCTTGTAGTCAGGACGACAGCTGTGATCAGCTTAAACTGAAAGATTTCTACTATAATGAGTCTGTCTCTATTCGTTGCCAGTATTTCTGCTACAAAAATAGTTGTTTTTTTTTAATATACCTGTTCGCTTAATCAAAACTACATTCGTCTCTAACTTGTCTTCATATGCATCTGTAAATAGTAAAAGTCCCTGTGAACATTTCTTAATGAAGCAGGTCTCAAAAACAGACGTCAAGCTGTTACCCAGAGCATAGCCACTGTTTGAGAAAACGAAAGTCTTACCTTTACTCATTCAATCCATGTTGTTGCATGCATTTTCAGAAACTGAGTCATCCCTTTGATTGCCTGTGCCCCACTCTACCCCCAACAGGTTCTGTGATGTTGGACTGGAGGTTATCTTGTCTTCTTCTGCAGGCAGCTGTTCTGCTGCTGCTCAGCAAGGGGGAGAGGATGTGCCCTGCGAGTTGTCGCTGTGAAGGAAAGATTGTTTATTGCGAGTCCGGCATCTTCCAAGACATTCCAATAAACATCACGACGGGGTGTCAGGGTTTGTCTCTGCGCTATAACAACCTGCTGGTTCTGCTGCCGTACCAGTTTGCCCAGCTCAATCAGCTCATCTGGCTTTACTTGGACCACAACTCCATCCACAGCATCGACGCCTTAGCCTTCCACGGCGTGCGCAGGCTGAAGGAGCTTATTCTGAGCTCCAACAGGCTGAGCTTTCTGCACAACAACACATTCAGTGCCATACCGAACCTGAGAAATCTGGACCTTTCCTATAATCAGCTGCAGTCTCTGCAGCCAGGCTATTTCTACGGGCTGCGCAAGCTGCAGAATCTGCACCTCAGATCTAACGGGCTGAAACAGATCCTCATTCGCACGTTTCTGGAATGCCGCGGCTTGGAGTTTTTGGACTTGGGTTACAACCGCTTGCGCAGCCTCACTCGCACCACGTTTTTGGGGCTCTTCAAGCTGAGAGAGCTACATTTGGAACACAATCAATTCTCCCGGATTAATTTCTACATTTTCCCACGCCTTACCAATCTCCAGGCGCTCTATCTGGCATGGAACCGCATCCGGTCGATAAGCCAAGGGGTTCCTTGGACCTGGCCGAAACTGCAGAAGCTGGATCTTTCTGGGAACGAAATCCAAACGCTGGAGCCGGACGTTTTCCGCTGTATGCCGAGCTTGCAGACGCTTAACCTGGAAACTAACAAGCTGAGCAGCGTTCCTGTGGAGGTGGTGGAGGCGTGGACTGCCCTGACCACAATCAGCCTGGCGGGCAACGCCTGGGACTGCAGCCCCAGCATCTGCCCCCTCATGGGCTGGCTCCGGACTTTCAGGGACCCCAAAGACATCAACATGATTTGCAGCGGTCCCAAGGCCACGCAGGGCGAAAGGGTGGTGGACGTGGTGAGGAATCGCTCGATATGTGCGGACGCTGCAAACATGTTCTCGACCACAACTGTGGTCATTCTGACCTCCACCCAAGCTGTGAGTGTCACGGTTTGGCCGGCAGCCACCGGAGTCCCGGCCCTGACTCGTCCATCACCGCCGCCACAGAAATTTACCCCATCTCCTCTGAGTCCTGGCGGGACACACATAAAGATGGCGGATCCCAAAGCCGCCTCCACCACCACCACCCTGAGCTCTACGCCCCCCTTCTCTCCACAGACCTCCACGCCATTTATCCCAGAGCTGCAGTTTGAACATATGGCTTTCCATAAAATCATTGCAGGCAGTGTAGCCCTGTTCCTGTCAGTGGCATTGATCCTGCTGGTTATTTACGTCTCGTGGAGGCGCTACCCCAACACCATGAGGCAGCTGCAGGAGCACTCAGTCAACCATAAGCGCAGGAAAAAGGCCCGCAAGCAGGAACAGGACCTGAATTCTCAGCTGCAGGAGTACTACCTGACTTACCACTCCAACTCGGAGGCGCTGGACTCGTTGGTGAATGAAAACAGGCCGTGCACATGCACCATTTCAGGATCCATAGAGTGCGAGGTGTGAGTGCTCCGCCTTCAGGAGACATGCGGTCTCGTTTTTCGAGCGGAGATAAATGGATTTTTATTTTTTCTCTGTTGGAAGATAAGGAGGCTTTATCTCTGATGCAAGCAGATAGTCTGCAGCGCTGAAGGAAATACTTGGGGCTTTTGGCACGACGATGTGCACAGAAAGGATGAATTGAATGGGAAGATATATTTGGAGCTAATTATCGCCCCGACTGACATGGGAGGAGTGGTGGGATTAGCTGTGTACGGTCCAAACCCACGACGGGACATCTGCTGCGGCACAAATGGGCTCTGCAGAGAGACTGACCTTGTTCTTAGTCAGAGCATACTCTCATGAACCTACAAAGCCACTGTTTTTACTTACTCATTCGGTTCCAATCATGTAGCTCGTAAAGCATTTAGGACATATGCGCTCTCTGTGAGTTTGTACGTGTGCGAGTGCGTCCCGTTGCCATCTGGTCAGACGACTAACAGCTCTGCACCTTCTTCTCACAGATAGCATTAGTCCGGTTGAGTTATTCCACAGTTGGCAGACGGGCTCAGCCGTAGCAGCCGTACCCAGTGTGTGTGTGTGCGCGCGCATGTGTGTGTGTGTGTATGATGGGGGTGGGGGGCAATCACAAAGAGAGCATCATTTGCATGAAGCCACTCTCCTTATTAAAGATGCTTCTCTTCCATGGGAGATGATCTGTCTGAACGGATAAAAGAAAATATGTACGTTTTCCGTTTGTATCGTCACAATCGACCCAAATGAGGGATATTTAAAGCTCATGAGACTAACCTCAGGACTGAGATGTACAAATGTGTCAGGTCCAGTTAAGGCCTTGGATGACTGTGTGTGCGTGTGTGAGAGTGTGTGCGAGTGAGTGTGAGAGGAGTAACAGCGTTAATTTTCATATCAAGTTTTGTATTCATTATTGCTGTCATTATATTTATGCATTGTTTGTGTAAAGATATATTAATATGTGTGTTTTTGACTGTACAAATTAAAAGAAACACTGATGGTTGATGGGAGGAAAACAAAAAAAAAAAGAAATCACAAGACAGAAAAAAAGTCTGTACTTTACCCATTCATGACAGGAGCAGTGGCAAAAGTGTACACACTCTGGTTAAAACGCCATTTCATGAGGTAAAACCTTTAATTTGATAAATGTCAGTTCAACTGAAGAAACAGAGGGAAAATAGAACAAAGAGAAAAGTGCAATAGCCCGGTTGCATAAATTTGCACACCATCAAATTAACACGCACCTTTTGGTTTCATCTCAGCGTGAAGATTCACACCAACTTCATGTTGTTGGGAATCAGATTAAATCGAGATGATGCTCATCTGTCCTGATGTTTGCTCGTTTGCCTCTGTTAGCTAAAGCCCTCGTTTCCAGAGAGAGAGGTCACAAAGGATCAAATGGATCTCGTTGTGTGAAGGTACCAAAAAATTACACTGCAACGTTTGTATGCCATGGTCCATTGAATAAACTCATCAACAACTGAGGAGATTAATTGCAAAATAAGTGACACATTTAATAAAACAAGAGCCGGGGGGCTGCCAAGAGGATTACAGCAACACTTGGAAGAGTTATAGGATTCCTGTTGCTTTCTGGTTGTACTGCAGTAAAGCCTTACCCCTCCCCCCCTTATAAAACCTAATTGTTTTGTTGTCTAGAAGCCTCTTATAGCCTTCAAATTTAATTGTAATTTGTAAAAATAAATAAAATCATAAGACCTTAGGTCTCTGAAAAACGTCTCTAACCTGGTCATCTGCCTCCGGTTCTGCTCTCTCTCCACATGTAAACACAGTGTCCTGTGTTTACATGTGACTGTTGTGTTCTGCATTTCTCTGTCAACTTTGTGGCTGAAAATCACTTATGAATATTTTTCTGGGAAAACCCCCCCCCAAAAAAAACACGAGGAATGACAAGAACTAAATAACACAGAAGAAATGTTCACTAGAATGAAAATGAGGTAAAATATTTAAGGTAATCTATATCCAGTCAGATCAAATTTAAGTTATGTGGAAAGGAGAAATGGCCACTGTGACCTCTTTACCGAGGTCATGTGTGTTGAAACAGCAAACAGTATTGTTTCTCGTGTGATGACGAGCTAAAGTTTCATTTTCTAACGTGTGGTTCAACAATACCATGCACAACAAAACCTTGTGTTAAAAGTTTTTTCAACTAACATGAAAGAAATAAAACTTTTAATATCACCTTGTTGTTGGAACTGAAATACTCAGTTCATTTTTCTCCAGTAGCGAAACAGTTTATTGAGGTTTTACGCTTGTTAGAACCAGAATCAGGAAGACATTGATGCTGTTTGGTTAAGCCTGTGTTTACTTATTGCACTTTGTATCGCTATGACATCATTCACCAACTTTACACAACACCGCAGCAGATGACCAAACTGCAAACAAAGCTGCACTAAATATTCCAAAGAGTAAAAGTAAGTTAAAGCGTTTCAGTCAAAACTAACATTTCTATTTGTGTGATTAAGTATGGCTGATAAACAGAAGAAAATATGTTGGTTTGGTTAAATATTCTGGTAAAACGACTAATGTTGGAGTGAAGTCAAACTCGAACTTTTCACTGTGCATCACCAAAAAAAATAAAATAAAATCCTCCCCACAATGAAGCATGGTGGTGGCAGCATCATGCATTACTGTTCTCCTTATGAAACTGGGTTTTTTTTGTCAAGACTGATTAAGAAGTTCTGGAGGTTTTGGGTCCATTTTGACTCAAAACTAAAGGTGAAGAGAGATCTCATGTTTTCCCATCAAAATAAGCCCAAACAAAAACAACGGCTTCACCAGAAGAAGATTAATGGTTCAGAATGGCAGAGGCAGATCGCCGGACTAAATATAACTGAGCATCTGGGCAAATATTAGCAGCAGAAGATGTAGAGTGCAGATAGAGCAATCTGCAAGCTGAAATTGAATAAAAAGGTGCTTCAACAAAGCGTTAGTTTAAGGGATTCATACTTATGTAACCAGGCTCCTCCTGCTTTTTAAAAGTTTTATGTACCCCACCCCGCCATAACAGATTGCTTCGTTTTTATGATTAAGTGTACTAAGCTAATGTCACATTAAAGGTGAGAATAGTTTTAAAACTATTTATCATGGTGTCTTTTTATTTTATTATTTTTTTTTACATAAAAACAAAACTTAACAAGGGGTATGCACACTTATAACAGCCACTGTGTGGAAAGAAAGAAATGCCTTTTAATCCGTGTGTTTTTGCCTGAAAGTGACACATTTCGGTTGCGTTTCGAAGGCGGCTGTCGTGGTTCCAGATGCCTCCTTTTGCTACTTTTTTTCTGCGAGCTCCTCTGGTATTCCCAAATCCCTGACGGAAATGTTCATTCAACCCGCCACAAGTGGATTACACGCTCCACCTTGGGCTCGGGAGAGGAGAGCCTGGAAATGAGCGGGTTTAAACTTTTAGGTTCTGCTTTCAGAGCCAGAGGAGCTTAAGTAGCAGATGTCTTTGTTTTGTTTTTTTCCGTGGGACGACATGAAACCGATTTGGATGCAGAAACGTGCAGGAAAAGCCTCGGTTCGACGGTGTTCTACCTCTCGGGGCGGGAAGAATCGCTCTGGCGCGGGAAAATGAAGGAGAGAGTGGAGGCGGTGCGGCCGAGGTCGAGACGGGTTAGCTGTAATTTAGTTATCATCCACCTTGCTGCGACCTTTTCTCCCCGCTTCAATTACGTGTTCATTTAGAGAGGGGAACATTATGTGAACGTGTTGGGGCTGATTCTACTCTATACACTTGGATGTTTCTGTTGGCAGCCTTGGTAAAGATGTGTTAAGGCCCAACAGATAAACGTATACATTTCATTGTAGATGTATAAACTTGGAAAAAAATGTGACGTTTACCTCGAAGCCATTTATTGATTAGTAATATTCTATAACGTCAGTGTTTAGTTGTTAGAGCTACAGATGTCACACTGGCTGCTACCCTTAACAATCCCTGGAAAATTAATTAAGAAAAGCATTTTTATAATGAATTCTTACTTTCCCTGTTGCATAAATATGACATGGAAAAAGCATCAATTTCTTGAAAAGGAAAGCATAGTTTTCTTCCTCAGTAGAGAAAATGATGGTATGAAGGTGGAAAAAAATGCCCACTGCTCACTGATGGAGAATGACGAAGGGTGGCCACCACATCTCCATGACAACCATTAGTCACTATCTAAATGGAAAAGGGTCTTCTAGGAAAATTTTTTTTTAAAAACACCAGAGTGAGCAGGTGGAGTCTGCAGATCTCCAAGGAGTTTAGCTTAACTTTTGTCGGATGAAGGACGACAACGAACGCTCTGTGCAGGTTATGAAACCAACCCAAGATGAAACATATGGTAGAAAATCTATGGCGCCGTCGGCTTCTTTTCCTCTTCCAAAGACGTCTTCTCAAATTGCATGAAATTAATTTGCTGAAATAGTGGAGGATTTTAAATAAAAACCTGATGAACTCTAACAGAAAATGTACTGGGACTTCAGATAACAATGGCTGCGCAGTTAGTAGCACCGTTGTCATGCAGCAAGAAGGTCGTGGGTTTGAATCCCGGCCTGGTGTCTCTCTGCATGACTTTTGCATGTTCTCCCTGTGCATTGGTGGGTTCTCTCCAGGTACTCCAGCTTCCTCCCAAAGTCCAAAAACATGACTGTTAGGTTAGTTTGTCTCTCCAAATTGTCCTCAGATGGATAATGATCCAAAACGTTCATCTCCTGCCGTCTCAGCCCCCAGTTGTTAATCCTACAGAGAACAAGTGGAGTAAGCTGAAGAGAACATAAGAAAAAGTCCAGGATGATCTAGAGAGATCGCAGAATAATCCTTCTGGTTAACCTTGTGAAATGTTGTAAGGAAGACTGAATGACCCCTTATTGCCAAAAGCTCTTCCACCATGAAAAATAACAATTTCTAACATACATTTCTCAGAGTAAGTTTATGCTGATATAATAAAACACTTTTTTATTTTTATTTTTAAAACCCGTCTTTCCCAGGGGTGGAAATAAATTTGTCTGGAGCTGCGGAGAGGGAAAAAAAAGCGTGTCGTCGTGAGCGTCTTTTACGGTTCTCAGCCATAAACAAGCGTTCGATTCCTCCAGCTCCTTATCGGCTACGTCAACGGCTCACAGGCCTCCTGCGCCGTACGTATGGAGTTTCTGAGTGGTCAAAGGTTGTTCCGATAAGGATTTATGACCTCCCACTGTCCATATTTAAACATGACTCAGGCTTTCTTTATGCTCCGAGCTGGCAGGGAGAGAGGCATGCTGCCAACAGAATTTATATCCATAAATTCAGTCCATAGCTCTTGCATAAATGATGAATTTCTTTCAGGGTCCACTGGGGAAACCTTCAGGCCAAACAGGGGTGGGGGGGGGGAAATGTAATAAGACGGGCAAAAATGATTTGTTGATATAATTTTGGCAGATATTGTAATTAGTGTTTGACTTGTCATATTGTGGCTGGCGAAAAAGCAATTCCTTATGCTTTGAAACCTTTTGGTGTTGTGTAGCTGGGAGAGGAATGCTGATTAGAGCGCTGTAGTCCCGCATGCCGCTGATCATTACGCAGGGTATTTGTTTTAGGATGAAATATTGTGGGAGTGTTGCAGGTATCGACCGAGCCAAAAACAATGCACAAATAGAACTCCGAGGGCAAAAATATTGCAAAAACTCACTCCGAGACACGGGAGAGATCGTTATACCATGAGGCATATAGAACCAAGTATTCTAATCAGACGAGCATGGAGGGAGGCCAAATGTAGAATCAATAAACGCATGGCAGGAAATACAGCAGGAGAACGGTGCGTTTCCTGGCCAGCTCGCTCTGTGACCAAAGAGTCTTAACATTCTTTAAAAATAAATAAACAACACATGGTGCTCTAGGAAATGTACTGGGTATTTTTGGAAAGTGTGCAAGTCTTTGCTAGCAGTTGCGATTGGTTATTTAACGAGAGAATAACATTTTTGTAAAGCAAATGCGGCATTTCATCATCAGCAGACTGTGTTTATTGGACTTCCTGATGAGCAGAATCTGGTTCCGAGACGAACCTCAGCAGCTTTCCAAAAATGATCGTACTCTCTCAACTTTTTTTTTTTTTTTTTTTTTCCCTTTCCAGCCACAGACCTAAATGGTAAGATCACAATCTAATATCCCTTATTGGGATTTCATACAATAAACCAATAAAATATGGTTAATAATTGTATAGTAGCATTAAGTGATACAGGTTTTCAGTTTTTTTAACTATGATCCACATTTGTATTCAGCCTCCCTAACTCAGTACTTTGTAGAACCACCTTTCTCTGCAGGTGCTTTTTGAGTATCAGCTTTAACATTTTTAACACTTTTCAAGCCTTGTCGCTGATTTTCAATTAGACTCAGGTGTGAACTTTGACTGGGCCACTTTAGCACATGTCTGAGCTCTGATCTAAAACAATCCACTTCAGCTCTGGCTTGGAAGATCAAAGTCGTCGTCTGAGTCAGCCTCTAGCAGGTATTTATCTCTGATCCACTCTGACCAGCTTCTTTGCCTCCTGCTGATGAACAGCCTTCCCATAGTTCGATCATCCCTACTCCATGTTTCCCCCATTGGGGTTTATGGCGTGTTCTGGTGAATGTGCATTGTTGGTTTATAACCCCGGATTATAACAAACTGCAAGTGGGATCTCTTGTGGGACTCTTTAAGGAGCAGATGTGTTCTTGCCCCTCTTCCACGAAGCACAGATCTGCGGCGTGCACAAATGGTAGTTGACAGATTCTTTCATCTGAGCTGTGGATCACTGCAGAAAGCCACAGTTACCATCTGGAACCTTCTTCCACAGGTTTTTCCATCTCCCCTGTGTGACTCGATGCAAACTGCCAAAGGGGGCTTGCAGTGGCTCTCTTTGAACATTTCAACAACCTTCCCTATCCGCCATAAGCAGCAGATTTGTGGAGAGTTCAACTTATCGTTGTACCGTTGACAGATTCTCCAAACTATGGTAGTTGATTGCTGCAGCAATCACCTTCTGGATGCTTCTGTGATTAATACCGTTTTGACTCGTCTTCTCCATTTAGGTAGACAGTCGATTGTTGGTAGGTTTGAAGTTGCATCATACTCTTTCCATTTCAGCTGATGGACTGAACCCCCAGTGAGAGATTTTAGAATACTGTTTTCTAGCATAGTCATGCTTTAAACTGGTGTGTTCTTTGGGTCTTCATGATGATGTTTATTCGCTGAAGTGATCAGTAAAAACAAACTTATGCAGCACATTGACTCACTTGCACTACAGACACAACAATCTGTAGGCAACTAAGGGTGCAACTTGGGGTCAAGGTCCTTGTCCAAGGACATGACGATGTCCGGAAGGGCAGGAAGCTGGAATCTAACTCGCAGTCTTACGATTAAAAGATGGAATTATTAAGTTACACACAGGAAAACTATTTACTAATTAAATGGCTTGTGAAGGCAATCGGTTGTCCTGGATTTCCTTTAAAGGAATCAGAATAATTGGGGTTGGATGCATGTCTCACTTTTTTACATAAAGAATTACAGAATGTGTTAATGCACCATATGGAATGCAAATAAAATAGAGGAATATTTTAACGTGATAAAAAAAGGCACAGTAACTTAGACGAATGAATCTTATGAATCTTGGTTGATTGGTGGTTGACAGGATGGTGTCTTCTTCTCATGTATTTATTGGTTTCCTCCAGTTTCCTGTCATAAACTTACATGTTGGGGTATTTTAAATTTATCTGCAGGACTGACAGTGATTTCGTTGTCTGTCACGTGTTCTGTGACCCTTAATGAATTTGGACAGTGACCACTCACCTGGCCCTTTGATCACTGGGATTAGCTCCAGGGTTCTTGTGACCCCGAACAGAACTGAGCGGTATAAAAAAGTTGAGCGAATAAGCAAAACCAAACCTTTCAGAGTAAATAATGAAACCACCTTGGGAATTTTTGTGCGGCATATTCAAAGATGATGAAATTGATTATGTGAACTGGCTGGCGGGACTCCAGCTAAATCAGGCAGGCTTCTCAGCAGCACTATGAATTTGACTCACGTTAGAATGTAATGGCACACAGCTTCTCAATAATCCTGACGACTCTAAAGTTCCACAAATTCTCGCAGCTCCTGTCCTTGAGCATATTTCACAATTCTATGGCCTACTGCTTCCGTGGAGGGGCCGCCGTCCAATCTCTTCAAGGATGATTGAGCCGTCGAGCCTTACATTGGACAAAATGAGCCCCAGGGACCGGGCGAGTTTCCTCCTTTCTCTCTTGATGAATTTAAGGATCCAACGTGCATTACCCTTAAGCTGGCACATTGAAGTAATGAGTTCCAGGCTGTTAAATCCAAACGATTAATGAAAATAGAATCAATGAAGAATAAAAGTACTCAAAGGGAAGTTGTCACAGTTTAGGAAGAAAAGTTGTTCTGTGCTCCGCGCTGCACAACAAGATCTCTTTGTTACGCTCCCTTTTGTGCAGAGCACGTCACCTGTAAAATCCATTCAAATACCGAGGCGTTGCAGCCTTTTGTCGCATGTCCTGGGAGACACTCAAGGCAGGGACGGAAAAAAAAACTTCCTTATCCTTCTGTTCCTGTGAAACCAGAGGGCGGCAGAAGACCCATGAAGAGCTCACCATAAGGAACTTTTTCCACATATAAGAAACATACCCGCGCCAACAAAAGGACCTCAAGAGAAAAGGACTGCACTGCAATTTGTTCCTTCCGACATCTTTTCAAGGTATTATTTGATCAAAAGTTGAATAGGGAGACAAAGTTTGTAGATGGAAATAACATTAAAATGAAACAGAGAACTGAAGTGTTCAACTGCGGTTTAAAGGACGTGGCCGTTCTTTGGCAGGAATTGTGTTACAATGAAGGTGTTTTGGTTTTTACATGCACTTAGAATGAATGTCTGGGGCTTTTACTTATACATTTTTTGTTTTATCAGGGATGTATAAAATACTCTTCATATTAGAAATAAAGGAGCTACTTGAATTGGTTGCCCAGGGCAACCTGATTTTCAGGTATGGTCCGTAAATGTTCAACAATGCTAAAGTCAGGGTTATTCTAGAGGGCTTTTATTAGCCTACCTTACCCATTTCAAATAAAGTGCACTAATCTCTTCTGTCTCATGCACACTTACACCCGACTCATCCAACTAAGTGGCGAGAAATTATGTGTCAGTGGGTTAACTTCAACCCTCGCCTCAACACTTCGGTCCTTTCACCAGTTTCAAGAGACGGTGAAGAGGCCTCTAAGTGTTTGTCAAACATGCTTTTGTTTCCTGTGTCCACAGAAATTTTTCCAAGCGGTCATTTGGCTTCTTCAAGTAGCCAGTCAGAAACTTTCATCAAAGTTGACTGTACTGACTTCTTGAGAAGGGGATTCTGTTCTCAGACCGAGACAGACTAAGAGGGTGCCAATACCAACACAACAACCGTATCACTATGGATTGTAATCCTGATCTTCCAGGATCAACCAGTTTATTATAGGATTGATCATTACTGTTTTCCCCCCCTGTTTCTGTGTTACTAGGTAATGATTCCAAGCGCACACACATCAAAACTCAAAACTGGATTTGGAACAGATATGGAATGCTAAAATGAACCTTTTGAAATACGTCTGACCGTACTCCTTTGAATATATACTGAACTGGGCTCCACATCCAGGCCCCAGCCAGAAAAGAAGCAAACAATCTTAATGAGCTTTATCATTTTTAATCGGAAAACTGATCAATATCCACCCAGAATTGTGTCAAAAGTAAGATGAAGATTGCGAAAACACGAGATTCTTCCGCACGATGTAATGAAAATTCACAATATGGTCATGCATAGGCATTCAATTCTTGTTTTCAAACTACATTTAAATTGGAGTACTTTCATCATTCCATCCTATAATATACATCATTCAAAGTCCCCAAAATTAATATGACGTTAATGCTGAAGATAAGTGAATGTGGATTACTGCCTGTCACTGTACATATGGCTGCGTTTCCAAGATAAAAGCACAGCTAGCAGTCAAATCTCGCTTTTACACATTTATAGACAGAGAAGGTAAAAATGTCCTGTAGAATACGTTACATTCTAGGAGTTATTTTCTCATTCATAAAGAGCGATCCCAGAGCTACTTTCGTTTACTTAACGTCAGGAAAACCATTTCAAGCAGAAACTCGGCTGACAGCTTGACCTTTCTGGCTGCATTTTTACTTGCCTTTGAGAAAATGTCTACCGTATAATAGTGCCTGAAGTCATGTTCATAAATTTATATCTGACCCAAATGAAATGATCTTGTAACCAATACACGTTGTGGGACGGAGCCTGTGTGACGTACCGGTTTTGCGCTGCATTCTTCTGAGATGTCGCTGTGGAGTTTCACCTGTTTTATTCCATCTGATTCTGCAGCCGCTCTGCTGCCCACACCTGGGAAATCACCCAAAGCTAACAACAGTTAAATGTATAAGATTTATGAGCAGAGGGCACAGTCGTGCTCTTGGTTCTTCAGTTATTAAGCATCAGCATCAGACGTAGCGTTACCCCAAGAACTTGCTAATGTGTTGCAATGTTCCAACTACATTTTTTTTTAGTGTACTTTAATTGGATTTAATATGATGGATCAACATAAACGTACAATTTAATTTGCAAAGTTGCCGGAAAATGATACTGTACAAAACAAACAAAAATGTCTGAAAAATATTCTAAGCTTTAAGCACTAGGAGGATCTAAATACGAGACAAGAGATCCTGAAACAAGCTTCACACTCGGGGAGAGGTTCACGTTACTGCAGAATGATTGGAAATATACTGCCAGGAATACAAGAGAAAAGTTTAGATTAGTACAAAATATTACACTGGGCCTAGTCAGACCTAAAGTGCAGACCTAGGTCCAAATGAAAATCTGAGATCAGACATGAACATTTGCTGATAGAACCTGACGGTGCAGTCTGACTCGGTTTGTGGTGTTTTGCTAAAACGTATTCTGCAAAAAGTTTTTTTGTATAAACTATTTATAATTTTCTTTCCACTTCACAATTATCCACTATTTATGGAAGTCTTTCACATACATCCCAATTAAATACTTTGAAGTTTGTGTTTGGAGCCAGTGGTGGTTTTTGATTATTGCTGTATGGGCTGTTGCTCAGGGTGGCATGAGAAAGGAGGTTACAAGGGTGCACAAGAACCAAAATCAAATATTTCTTTTTTGTTGAAATTGTCAATCTGTCATAACAGTATAGTATAAAACAAATAATCTGAAAACAAATTGAGCTCCTCTGCCTTCTCCCAGTGCTAATTAAAAGCAACCAATTAGAGCCGGGAGGAGGGTCTTAACACTGACAATCACCACTCCATGCGGCGCTGCTCATCCCTCACAGTCTCACCACTCTTACTCTCTGTTATGCTGCAGCTAGCACTGCCCGTCATGAATGCTAAAGCTAGTTAGAACGGCCAAAAATAAATTGTTTTCCTGCAACGGAAAGTTGTTTCTCCACCGTTGGCACGTTTAGCAGTGAGTACATGAAGTTGATTGACAGCGCTAATACCCTCCTCCTGGCTGTGATTGGTTACTTTCGGTCGGGACGACTTGGGAGCGGTGCCTTATTTCAGAGACGGAGTATCCGTCTCACAGCATACTGTCAGTATTTACACTTGAACCATCAGTTCAACCTCATAAACGGTAAAAAGTTCATGGGATGTGAATATTTTTGCACGGCACTGCAACGACACCCTGGCAGTTTTCATAGAGGAGAAACTACATTAAGTACTGAGAAAGGCGTTTTTACCCTGTCTAGATTGTTTTAATGTCACTGCAGTATAAAGTAATGAGAATTAAATCTAGTTTGACATATTACAAAGCAGCAGCAAAAAACGCTTTGTGGTAACTGCACTTAGCCTCCTTTGAAGCACAAGCAACATTAGATCATTCAAATATGAATGTTTATAACATTTTTGCTCTCGTTTTGTTTCTGATGGACGTGGTATGTTTGAGTAAAGTACCTGTGGCTCAATGCAACGGTCGTCTTCATGAAAGCAGCATCAGTCCTGGACATGGCGCTCTCTAAGATAAAAAAATAAAAAATAGTATCAAACTCGTCTCAATAAAGACAGAGAAGGCTCCACGATGAAGGTTGTTAAAGGGCAGAATGGGGGGAAAAATGAAGCTTTGCAGGAATGAATAGACTGTTACATTAATGAGCTTTGACTGCCTTTAACGATTTGATCCTTATGGCAGCTGAAATTTACCCCACGGGGTCCTATCTGATTGCATGGCAGCTGATTCTTTTCCACCCGTCTGTGGAAGTTCGCTGTGGAAATCGGTGGCATTTATTGACCTCTTCCGTGAGACACTGCGGCGGCAATCAACATCAGCCTGGCATGTCTGACGCAAGTGTAAATATTAAAACCCAAGAAAGAAAGAAAGAAAAAAAACATCTGTGAGCAAACGTGAATGACGGACAAAAGAGGCATCAAAAAGCAACTAAATCAGAAATCCATTTTGTTGTGTTTTGCTGGTTTGAAAACCAGAGCATTCGGCCGAAGCTCCATTCTCCGCAAATCTGTCAACAATATATGCCTGATTGTAGCTGGCGAGGCAGTGAAACTTTCTCTTGTTGAGTTCAAATTTCTGCTGTCAAGTAGTGCAATTTGGTTTTTATGTGATTGAAGGTCTGACTCTACCAATCATCATTCATCACAACTATTGTTGACACAAACCTGCCTCTTCAGGGCTGATTTAAATGGTTTGCTCTTGATTGTTTTACACTGGGCTTTCCATAAAAAAAAAGAGTTGAATTTGGCATGGAACTGCACCCAAGAGAAAACAAAATACATAGATTTGGAAATGAGTTTACCTTTACACCAAATGTTTCCTGAAGATTAGAACTATGCTTCTTTCCTTTAAACACAATGTTCCACCCTTACAAATTTCTTTACTCCAAGTAGTTTCCCAAAGATGACTTTCTTTTTTTACAAGGTCAAAGCTTTCCCAAAGACACCTCTGCCTACGTGAGAGCATAACTCCCCCTAAAACTGAAATATAATTATGCCACAGATGGCGGCACAGGAGCACAACTATCACTAATCGCTTACTGTAACTGGCAGTGAGCCTTTTACATCGCTGTGCAGAAATTTTGATCCACTTTGTCTTTGCAGAATAGTTCCAAATTAGCCACATTAAACAGGTTTTTGGGCATGAATGGTTCTGTTTAGGTCAAACTTTAAGGTTGTGTCTTGGATTGTTAATGTTCTGCTTCTTAACTGATTCTGGAATTGCACTGCTCACTGCGGTTCTGTGTTTTAGTTAAAGTGTTTGGACAATTATCCTGGAAGGATTTTTTGTTTTTATCTTACTTCTCTCACTTTTTTGTACAGTGCTATGATGCGCAACCATGGCAACAAGGTATAGTTTTTAACTGGTAGCAGTTGATTAGCATCTCAAAAGCTCAAACAATACCTAAACTATGACCCCAAATTTAAGGAGGCTAGGCTGCAAAGCGTGACCAGAGAGTAGAGAGAGAAGGAGGAAGTTCAAACTGTCTCTTCCATTCATCACGATAGGCAAGGATCAAAACCCCGATTCCAACGTCGCTCTGCCTGGTTTGGAGCTAAATGACCAGACAGAGATTTAGGGTGTGTTCACACTGCAGCCTGAAGTGACCCAATTCCGATTTTTTTTGACGTAATGCGACCTGTATCCGATCTTTTCATGGCAGTGTGAACAGCACAGGTCAGATTCTTTTTCGAATGTGACCCATATCCAATACGTATCTGATTCAAATGCGACCTAACATCCTGGCCGCATTCATCCGTACTGAACGTCACGGATTCTCAACAAATCTCACTATTCTGCGTCCTGATACACACAAGCGGGAAGAAAAACAACAGCTATGACGAACTATATGAGGATTAAGTTGTTAATATGTTTCTCCGGTGGGACAACAACTTCAAATGTGCAAGCTAAGCTCCACCGTTAGCCTCCATGTTTACTTCCTTAAACACTGAGCACTTCTTCTTTTTATGGCGGTTGGCAGAACACTGAGAACGCTGACGCTATTGCGCCCACTAGTGCGCATGCGGGACACTTTCAGGTCATTTGCCCGTTCAACCTGCAGAACACATACAGGTCGCATTTACTGGCAGTGTGAACGGCCCGGCAAAAAAATAATCGGAATTGCCAAAAAATCTGAATTGGGTCACTTCAGGCTGCAGTGTGAACGCATCTGTAAAGAGGAGCAGCAAAAGTAAATGAGGTGGTTTAGCAACTGCTGCCTGGAAATTAACCTGTTAGCATTTCTTCATATTCGCTTTAAGACCGAGTGCCCACAGCATCGCCGTGCACAACAGCTCTGTGAAAATACTTTTTTACAATAATATTAAATTTCCCTTCTGGATAAATAAAGTATTTGTAATTGAATTGAAATATTTAGTATGCTCTGATCTGGAAAAATGCAGGCCAATTTTTTACTTATTTCTTTTCTATACTTGCTCTGACCCTGCTGTGGATGCATGATGGATATTTTCTACTGTTAGCTTCAATGTTAGCAAAACAAGCTATCTTGGGTAACCTTACCCTCGTCTTGGCTAAACATTTAATAAGCACCCAATACCAAAGAACTGTGTCACTTTGAGTTATTTGTAGTTTTATGAAATGGTTTAAGGATGACAAACTCCTCTGTAGTTGATTTTTGCTGCTTAATTTTTCTAATAAATTGCATTGCTTGTAAGAGCGTTGAAATGCTGCATTCACTGCCACGTTCACTGTAAATGCCACTGCTGCACACCAAACAGGAAGATAAAGGGGTCTGTAACTTCCCTATATGTCAGGCGTCTACATTGTACTGCTGTCAAATGTACAGTAAAAGTTTCCTTTCTGAAGGAAGTGATGTCGTCCTTCCTTTTGTTTGATTACATTTGCGACTGACTTGCAGCAACAGCAGCAGAGAGGGTGGAGTCGCTGGAAGAACTAGATGTTCTTTTAATTTCTGCCCTAATTTAACGAAAACTAAACTTTCCCAAAAACGACCCACTGAGGCATCGTTCTGCTAGAGCGGCGGTTTGAAATCAAAACTCCACATTTCATGTTATGCCTAAGTTTTGCCAGCCCTTCAACTAAATGCAAATTGTACCACCTACTGAGAGGCTTAGTTTTGCTCCTATACCAACCCAGTTGAAAGCTTTTTACACACAGCTGCTTATTCCCCGTCTGTGCTGAGTTTCCATGTTTTTCCCTTTAACTCAATGGGGCGCAAAGTCAGTCTTGAAGAGCCGGTGTCCCGCATGTTTCCCTGGGTCAACACACCTGAATCAAATGA
Organism: Poecilia reticulata; assembly: GCF_904066995.2. Lineage (NCBI taxonomy): Eukaryota > Metazoa > Chordata > Actinopteri > Cyprinodontiformes > Poeciliidae > Poecilia > Poecilia reticulata. The sequence goes on from NC_088838.1 coordinate 9,315,164, forward strand.
TGGGTTATTGGTCGGCCTAGACAGGAGAGACAAACCCTTAGACTCCAGTCGGTGAAGACCAGCAACTTTTAAATGTGTCTCTGTGTACAATTATTTTATTCATAGGACTATACTGAAGAAAGGCAAGGATGTTTGTTTAAAAATGTTTTGCACCTATTCAGGGAATGCAGAAAAAGTATGGAAGAAGATGTGCTTTTCAGATTAGGCCTAAAATAAACTCTGACATGCAAAAACATTATGCATGGCGGGAAACTAACACTATCCACATTATGTGACCTGCTTGGAGGCTTTTCGTCAACAGAGACAAGGAAACTGGCCGATTTACACGGGAAGCTGGATGAACTTAAATATAGAACTACAGAGGAATGGTTTTTATTGGAGCATATTTGTGTTAGAGTGAAGGGATTCAGACAATGATTATAAATCATTTCAAATTCTCAGTCTAAGAAAATGCAGAAAAGAAAACATTCCATGACAGGATTAAATAATATCTCAGACTTTGAGTTTGTGGTGAATTAGATTACACAGAGAACAAGCAATTCAGTGAACATTTATCTAATATTTAATAAGAATAACAATAAAAATGGAATCATAATTAACTTCCCTGTTTCTTCCCTGAAATTCTTCAGTTTTATCAAAAGTGTTAAACTGTTGCATGTTTTTACCGCAGAAAACAATGACTGAAGTTAAACAATGAATTAATGCCTTACTTCTCATATTTGAAAATCATAATGTGTCGTGTCATAAAAAAATGTATTGAAAGTTTGTGGTTGTAAAGCGGCAGCATTTGAAAGTGTTCACGCTGTATGAATATTTTTGCAAAGCACTTAAAAAAATTATTATTTTTTCCTTACTTCACAAACTGTTTTCAGTTTTTTGTAAACAAGTTGGTCAAAGTAAATCAAAAAACATTAGCGGTGCTCGGTACCGCTTTGTGTTGCTAAGCTAACGCCTTTAGTTTTTTTTTTTTCTGCTGTGAATCGTTTTAATAGCATTCAATGCGTGTCACTCTGGTTTCTGATGAAACACCAATCTTTTTTGAGGGACTGACTGTCTCCTCTGCGCTGGAACACAACGCGTCAGGCTGCTTTCTGTAACGCTAACGGGTACGCGGTGAATAGCTGACGTTTAGACGGACAAGCTTTGTTTAAAGGCCTTGTTTTCCCTCGCTTCTAAAAGGAGCTGAGGTTTGCTGCGGGACATGATAAAGCTCTATAATTCAGCGTAGTGTTTTCTTTCACTTCCACAACGCACTAATCACACGAAGTGAACGCTGTGTAAATCACCGCATGTCTGAACGGCCGTGGCTATAAAAGGCATTCAGGTCTGCACTCCTCAGGGACGCAAGAGAGATTTTCTAGTTCGACACAAGTTCAGCAATTTCCGGATGTAAAACAATGAATTGCTCTGTTAGCGGCCGTATACAGCGAGTTACTTTTTATTTGACGTTGACTGTCATGTTCAGTTTTGAAATAATGTTACGTTACTGTAAAGACCTTGAAAAGACACACACACACACACGCACGCACACACACACACACACACACACACACACAATTGTATGATTAGCACATTTTCATATCTTACATAACACATAATATGTTTTTTTATTAGAACGCACTGCTGTTATAAACTCTGTTGTGGGTGCAGTAAAACTGATAATGTGATGATCATCTGTATAGCCATGTGCTGTCAGAGATAGATGCTTTGGTCTGTTGAACCACAAAGAGATCTCACCATTTTAAAAAGGTTTTATGCATTCAGTTATTGTAATGCATGTAAAAAGGCACGCGTACATGCCAGAACGGCTAGTAAGCTGCTGCCACTCAGGGACAGTGGGGTTTTATTACTTGCTCTCGGTTAATGCGACTGTTTGACATGTCTGCGGCCCCAACCTTTAAAGGATTACAGAGCGGAGTAGCTGCCGGGCGTTTTAAACACATCCACATGACATGTAGAACATCTATTTGAATTGTAAAGCTTGTGCTCCAATCAAAAGAAGAAAAAAAAAGTTGACTTAGCAAATCTTTACAGAAGCAGAACATCAATCCTGAACTTTACAGTAAGTATTTCCCCCATTGGTTTTGTTTTTTTTCTTCTTCCTCTTTTCTCGTTCCCTCTGGGTTTTCCTGTAACATTCAGGGCTTCGGTTAAATAAAAACTAAGCACAGTTTGGTAGAGTGAAGTTTAGCAGAGCGCAGCGACTCCCGACTTACAGGACACTGCAAATTTTCGGACGATATTTTCAAAGAGAGCAAAATATTTCAGGAAAATAAAAGTAAAAATACGACATCTTAGAAATTATAAAAAATTCTCATGCTTTGCTTCCAGCTTTATTTGAATGGTTGGTGTGTATTCCACTGAAAAATCATCTGCCAATTTCAACTTTTATTTTATATCCAAGGACTTAGAATTTAACTGAATGTTATTTTCTAGAGTACTTCCACTTGTTGGAATAAGAGGGACATTTGGGCCAGAAAATTACCCAAACAACCTCCTGCTGGTAGATATTTAATACTTTTAGTCAAACATTTTCAGCTACATGTCACTAAAGCCATGAAAATAATAATAATCCTCCATTATCTAAACTCAGAAACACTTTGGAGATAATCAACAGAAGCAGCTATGACAGACCTTCAGCAAAACTGAAATGATTGTTGCCCTTCACTTCCTCCTGTTGCTGTTTCATAGCATGATCCAATCATGTGATGCTCTGAAGTGCTATATGTAAAAGAAAACGGACAGTAAACTCGTACACATGACCATCACAGGGTCCTGGGTAATTGGTTCCCCCACATCAAACTTAAACAAAAGGGTTTTTACCACCTGAACAGAACAATACATGGATTCCTTAACTCACTAAATTCTAGAAAAAAGTGATTTTTCTTAAACTGTCGATCTGAGGATTTCTTTCTAAGTTTTTGGTTCCCAAAAGTGGACATTGAACGTCCCCAAGGTTGTTGAATTTATGGTATTCAAGAAACGTCCAGGAACGGCAACTCCTCTTCACACCCCCAAAAGTCTTTACAAAGGATACATTTTTGTCAAATAGCCACATTGTTTCCATGGCAGATTAACCTTAGATTACAGAAAATTACTTTAAATTATAAATAGTCAAAGGGAGAACAAAGAGCTCATTATACAAAAGCAAACTCCCATGACTCATTGTCCTTTATGTAAATAAACTACAAATGTATGAAATTGGAGTCACATTTCCCTGTTTGGATTATTTTGTAGAGTTTTGGCAGTTTGTAGAAAATGACAGTGGTTCATAACTTGTCATAGTGGGAATGAAACACCCCAACAACTTGTTCAAATTTACACACGGCAGAACCAAATATCCTGCGGTGGACTGAAAAATATCAAAACCGCACAGGAATGAAACTGGAGTCACATAATTACTTTTTCAACAGCACGCTATCTGGGGAGTGTACAAACCTTTCTATAAATCCTAACCAAACATCACAAATATGCACATAATTGGTGCAAAGCATCTCGTGGAATGAGGATCAATTTTGTTCTAAAAAGTCGAGTGTGAAAAAAACCCAAACTGCAAAATTACAGAAACAGGGCCATGTAACGTACATTTTCTGTACATGATGAAGAATAATGTTAAGTCATCGAATATCAAACTCACTACCAAAAGTCCTATGGCGTACAGCGCCTGAAAGATGTTTCAATAAAACTGGAAACATGCTTGTTGTTGGAAAAAAATCCAACATGTGACTGTGACTGAAACTGAGAATTTTAATAAAAGTCAACAAGCTACAGGAACAATGTGGAGTCATTAGGACATGAACAATGAGAACCAAAGAGCTTAAATACTGAAGCAGAGGGGAAATGACTGAGCAACCAGAGGAACTAATCAGAGGCAAGAGGGGAACAAATAAAACCTAACATTCAAAAATCCCTCCCTGAAGAACATGCAACCACAATTAAAATAACCATTTAATTTGATAAAACAAAAGTTAATTAGAAGTTTCACTTGGATTAATGCTTTTCAACCAATATCATTTATCCGTTTTCTGTTATTGGGAGGCTTCCCTGTAACATCCAAAGCCTTATCAGATCCTCTCCGCTGATTTATGCAGCCAATCATTAAATTCTCATTAAACCATCTTGATGAAGACTGACCTGCGTGACTGCTTCACTATCAGGGGCTTGTCACACATCAGCAGTCTGAAAATTGAATTTTGCTTCAACAAAGTTGAATTTATGAAACCTTGAGACATGACAGCTTGCTCTGATTATTTTGTCTCAGGACCAAATCCATGACGGGGATGTTTTTAATCGCCACATCTGCTTCCCTGGACTTAAGACGAGCAATAAGGAGCAGAAAGGACAGAAAAATAGATTAATATAAACGGAGTAAATGTATGATATTTACTTTATAAATGTGACATTTTTTGTTATAGTTATGGTGCGAAATGCAACAAAAACCCTGGTCTTTATGGACATTTTCCTCCAATGTCATACTTTCTGTTTGCATAAACCCTTTCAAAGGTTACAACATGTTTCAAGTTAAACACTGCAAGTTTGTTTGGGTCGTCTCTCTTGAACCTTTTCTGTTGTTTCTTTTTTTTTTTTTAACGAGACGGTTCACAGGAAAACTGCTCTGACTGGATGGTTCAGCCTTTGTAATCCCTACTGAACCGGGTAATATTTGCCATCCGTGTGTTTTCAGTTGAGCCAGTCTGGTGTCAAAACTCTTCCTTTTTTTTCCCTCTCCAACGAGAATGGGCAGCTCAGTTTAGCGCTGGCCCATCCGCCCACATCGCTCATTCATATGAATAACCTTGTGGGTGTATGTTTTCATACCAGCAGCAACAGCAGTTTATAAAAGAAGAAGAAGAAAACAACAGAAAAACAAAACTAGAGGTAGGACTTCATGTGTCTTGGTGAGTGTTAGTTCCAGCCATATTTTTTTAATGTTATAACCGTCAAGTCGTCGATGGAGGGGAAAATAAAGTCTGGTGGTCGACATGTTTAAGCTGCAGTGTGAAGGGTTTGTGCTGTGGTCCAGATGCACTCAGAACTGGGAAATTCTGACTTCCAAGCTGGAAAAAAATCACCTGGAACGCTGGGAAACTGGGAGCAACTCCGTTTAGGACATTTAAGGTGGACTTTGCATTTCACGCTTCGCACCAACACACTGAAAGACACAAAATCATACAGAATATTTTTATCAAGTTTCTAGTGCAAATATCTCAGTACACTGGAAATGAGGCAAAACTAACTTTTCAGAAAGATTTAGGAGCTTTCTTTCTTTCTCAGTCAATAATTCCTTAATATTGATGAAAAAGTACTTGTTCCATTGGCAGATTGTTTCACTTGTAACATGAGAAAATATAAGTGTGAAATAATTAAACTAGTTCTTTTTATCAATATTAAGGAATTATTGACTTAAAATTAGGACTTAACTTGTAAGTTAGTTTTGTCTTATTTCAAGTGCACTAAGATAATTGCGCTGGAAGATGGGCCAAATTACTTGATGAGATTTTGTGTTTTTGTAATGTGGTAAAGCTGTGGTGAAAGTATGTTTCCGTTACAAGACACTTAAAAAAAGTGCATCTGAAAACCATTGTTACATGAAACAACTGCAACTCTAAACTGAACAAACTAAAAGTGGTGTTTGCCTATGGAGAGTAAAACTTAAAATCATGTTTGTAAGAGCTATTGCAAACAATGTTTATGGGCGTCGCCATGTTGAAATTCAGACTTCGTAACTGGAACGCAGCATCCGATCCCAATTCAGGAACTTCAGTTGCATTTTCTATGCCCTCATTTCTCACCTCTTTATTAAAGTACCACAGATGTATAACAGGCATAGCACTTAAGAAGCATTTGCTTTCTCTGACACTTGAACAGTCCAACACCGGATGAGAAGGTTAATGGCATTATGGAGGTGTAGCTGTTTTTTAGTGAGTATTAGAAATAAAAGAGTGAGAATTGATGTGGACCGTTTCCTCCAGTGTGGAGACGGATCCGGTCTGTCGCGTGAAGAAAGACCAGAGTAAGAAAAGGGCAGGTCGCGATTTACTGCTCTGCTCTGCTCTGACCCACCTTTGGAAATCCGATACATGGATCACAGCTGAGCTTCCCCTGCAGGGGGGGATGGGGGAAGGGGCAGGGTGCCTCCGTCAAAGTTAAGGCGCTGCTTAACTGCTCAAAAAAGCTATAAAGACATTAACCACTGGACTAATTCAAAACCAAACAACACACAACTCAAATGTGACGAGGCCGTATTCAGAGTTTTGCTGATGACGCCTACGTGATGAGTTTACAGCAGTTACATCAGGTTATTTTCTGTCGTTGGTTTCCTGATTTGATTTCCTCCTAAAATGATCACAGATCAATCTCTATTTTAATGAAACCAAAAGCGGTATGGCCTCTTATAGCAGTGTGACCTTCAACAAATTCAAATCAAATGTTTCAATTTAGCCTCCTTTCTTCTGTCATTGTTGTTTTGTCAATTTGCAACTGGGAAAGTTCTTTGGCTCAACACTAAGCATATTTTGGAGTTACTAAGTAATCCCCTGAACAACTATTTGTGGGATATATATAGAAAAGGTGACACTCTCCAATCAAGCGATGTAAATATGAAGAGAAATTTGCATAAAGACGCTGGTGGATATCTTTTAAAAGGTGGTTTGAGTTGATCGAATGAGCTAATCAAGCTCGACCTTCAACTTCTCTGTTTGCTCTAAATTTCTACCAGAACCTGTGGGGCTGAATACGTCACATTTCCAACATATTTTCTCAGACAGCCATGAAGAAGAAGACCAGTACTTTCAGCTTTTGGTTTTGCCTGTTTCTCTATTTTTTATTCATTTATTTTGAAGGCGTATATGTTATCTGATTTCACATGCGCCTCTGGGTAACACCTCAGTGTCAGGTTGTAAGGACTTCTTGCCCTTTTGTAATCTTTGTGTCAAACTGCTACCTGAGCAAATCAATGGAAACAAAAAATGCTTCAGCTAAGCAGGTTTTGCACTGCTCACAGTCATGAGAGACTATTTCTGTGTGTGGTGAACCAGAGGAAAATTGTAAATACAATTTAAAGCACTTTAAAAAAAGAAAAAGTAGAACAATGGCCTAGATTTATGGTCACAACCAGTTTGCAGTTAGAATTGAGCTTGGCCACATTTTAAATAACGAGATCAGACAGCAGCAGCATGCAAATGAAGAGCGAGCGTCACTTCCAAACCGTGTGAGACGCAAGGTTTTTTTTTTTAAAGCTTTTATTAAGACCGAGGAGGGAACAAAGTCACACTCGCCAATTTGCAGCTCTGACGGAGAATAAATAGCATCAATAGACTGAAAATTAATTTCCACATACAAGTGTGTGGAGGAAAATTGCCATTACTGCACGAATTCTTCTGTCGGTTTCAAGTTAAGAGTGTAGGCGAATCCATTCGGAGGAGCTTCAGCTCTTCAGAAATAATTTCCCTTCCAAATGAATGCCTGCCTCCTATTGACTGATGATACGACGAACAGCGAGGCAGAACGTCTTCCGTCCAATCTCATCCTCATCACCAGTTATTCTCCACCGCGCGGTTGGTGGCCGAGTCCGGCGCGCCTCTCTCTTAATTTGTGTTTTCTGAAAAAGACGACAAAGAAATAGAAAAAATAAATAAAAAATGAGCTCGGAATGGCATCGTTAAATAATAATTCCCTGATGTTTATGGGAAAATAAGAGCAGTCATTACGGCAAAGACTGCGGCTGAGATTTTACTATTTTTCTTTGATCGCAGAATACAGTTTTCCATCCCACTCCTTGCAAGCCAGGCTTAGAGGACCAAACTCTCCACAGTCTCCCTCTGTGTGCCAGACTTCACTGGGTTTAGCACAAGAAGCACAACTTATTGGATTATGGAGTCCACCGTCTATTCTCATATCGCTGCGGGCTGAGTGTTTGTGTATGTGTGTGGGATAAGTGGCCGGCTTGAGAACACAGGAAGAAGAAAAAACAAAAAGCATGGATGGTAAATTCCTCCTTACCTTCTTGTCTTAGATGCCTTTTCATGTCTAGAAGTTGGTATTTTAACGCTTCAAGGCTCATTAGGGCTTCTTGTTTCACATGGATTTAACTGCTGCACTCTAATTTCAGTCCTCGGGAAGTGTTGTGTCTGCACAGACAGGATAAGTTTTTGGCACTCTCTCTCTGTTAGTTGGACTTCCCGCTGATGATATAATGCTGCATAATTGAGCACAACGAGACTGAGATTTGCAGCAAAAGTGATTTACTGGCATGCCTTCTATTTGTGGTCTCAGTCTCTTGTTCAAAGTATTAACCTCTTAACTTTTCACAGATTTGTCTCTAGGTAAAGCGAAAAGTTCATTCCCCCAACCCTTATCCTCCACTGTCTTACTATCATCTCAGTTTTTTTTCCTAACACACAAGATTAAAACATTACAGTGCCCTCTAAGGGACAAGGGGAAAAAAATAATTTCTTTTGCGTACCCTCACAATATTTTTGCATTCCCTCACATTAAGTTTGGCGTTCCCTCTAACTGTGTTTATTTTGTATAAAGTCATGAATGTCAAACATTTCAAATATATACACATATAAAAGCGTTAGTGAAAACATGTTTATTATTAACTTTTTAGTGTAAAAAACTGATTGAAAATTTATTTAATAAATGTATTTATTCACTACGTGTTTATGTCCGTTTGTGTAAGGTTGAGATGGAAACGTCCCTTTAAACCATTCAGGCCACCAACACAATAGACACAATCAAAACTGTCAGATGACTTTATTACCCTGTGATAATAACTCAGAAATAGTCCAAGTTTGAATGTATTTTTTTCTTCTTTTCTACTTATGGAAAGTTTCTGTTTGCCTCATAGGTTTGTGGTGCATTTCTATCCTAAAGAAAACGATATAATACTTCGGATATTTCTCAGCGAGATATTAACATTCATGGAAAAACTTCACGGAAATCTTATATCACAGCAGAAAGTACGATGGCCACTGTAAGAAAGGCTTGCAGTATTCAATTATGACCTATGGACTGATCAGTACATTAGTGCGACGGAACGCAAAAGAAAAGAAAAATCTCCATTCCCTTCAGAGGGCTCCGTAAAACATGATAGCTGATCATTGTGTAGTGAGGAAAACGTGTTGCAGTGCATTTCAGGGCAGCTGAAGACATGAGAAAGTTCTTCCAAAATCACCCAAGTTGGTTGTTCTATAAATAAATATGTGACAATTTGTGGTGGTGACATCCACCAGTAAAAAGCTTTAAATGGGACAAGATGTTCCCGAGACATATGCAATGTATTTTAGCTTTAATCATGGATCATACCCTGAAAAATAACTATTTTATTCATCCTCCTAACCTTGCAGCTGCCAAAGAAAATTATCTTGCTGACGTGCAACCAGTTTATACCATAACTGTGATTATTTTGGGAGGGCGTTGGGGGGTTTAAGGTTTTTGTGGCACTATTAGCCTTTATTCATCAGTAACATGACAGGGAAAAGTACAAAAGGAGAAGGAGACGGCATGCAGGAATCAAACCTGAGAGCGCCTCTGTTGCTGCGGCGCACTACCACTGAGCTACCTGGAGAGTCACCACAAGAGTGGCTTTATCTAAATCTAATATTCTCCTAACTATAAAGATGCACCTAGAAGAGATTTGTGGCTGACTTCCAACCTGTGGTTTTTTTGGAAAGTTATGAGCTGCCAATACTGATATCAGCTGACACTGTGTTTTGCTCAGAATGTTTCAGAATTGCTTTTTCTGCTGTCAGCGGTTTTAATTTTTTCATATTAGGAGCAGAGACAACGTTGTAGCTTGCGAGTGAGAGAGCAGTCACTGTGAAGCAAGGTTTTTACTAATTTAAAACAAAGACAAAAAAAGGTTTGGAGCTGACATTTTAGCATATTTTGATAGCAGTTAGCACAGTTAGCAGTAGGCCACGAGCAGTAAAGCCTCAGTTTTTCCGTGCGTCTTTCATGGGAAATGTAGCTCTTTACTATAGTAGAGATTTCCAAAAGGCTGAAAACATTTTAAAGTACACCTTTCTCCGTGACAAACACAAAAGACTGCAAGGGAGCAAATATGCTGCAACATATTCAGGCTTCGGGTTATCAGACGAAGTTAACTCTGGGTGAGTTTGATCCATCCTAAATAATAATTATGTCAAAATTCTCAATCTACAATGTTCCAGCTAATTCTTTCAAACCATATATTTAAACTTTTGGTTTCAACTGAAGATGAAAACTAGCACTTTTTTTTGACTCAAGAATATTAGAAATGTAGTACAGACTGACATGCGACAAACCAAAAGAAAAATGTCAGGTCTTTGTGTATTTTTTTGTTTGTTATTGTTTTGGACAAACTGTTCCAGCTTTGGAAAAGGCGTGTTTTTAAAAAAAATAGACAGGAAAAAGATTAGAACTATGAGTTTTGCTACTGTGGTCTGGTGAGACTAAAAATCATTTGATTCCAGTAAAAAGCCAATAAAGAAACTTAGCATAGCAGTACTTCTTAAAACTAGCTCAAGGGTAACAAAAATATTCATGCTTCATTGTTTTATTGTATAAAAAGGTAACCGAGAATTTATAAAATAATGAATTCATTACACTTTAATTTTAATGTCAAGGTTAGAAGATGACGGCACCAGATGCAGTTCATCTTTTCTCTGTTAAAAGGACAGTATGGATGTTCTGTGAGACGATACTTGCTCAGCTCTGACTAGCTGAACACCTCAGTGGAAACTTGTAGCTGGTTCTCCAATCTGACTCAGTTTCCTGGAGGATGGACCCCGACTGAGGCCAACTCCACAGAAACCACTTCAGAACTATCCAAACCGTCCCTTTTGGGAGTTCTGAAGTGGTTTTGTTTTTGGGAGAACAAAAAAAGAACTTATTTAGTTCTGATGTTTCCTGCTGTCTTTGTCTTTCGAGGTGGGTGTTATACTCAAAGTGGTACAAGAAAAAAAAAGAAAAGCTCCTTCTGGATGGTGACTCAATTTAAAGATGGTGATTCTCCTTTGTGCAAAAGCTTACTTGTTCCAGCAACAAACAGACTGCAGAGTGGGCGCGTACGGGCAGAACAACTGAACTCTGATTGTCGTACAGATATACAAAGTGAAGAGAAGCAGTAATTGTTCAAATCAAAGAACATGGTGTCTGGCTGTACTTGACTTACGTCTCTTTTCCAGGATCTGACTGAATGCCCTCCTTCCTGCCAGAGGCGACATCCTCATCTTAGAGACTTTCCACCTTTAGAAGACAAATACATCCGTCTAACAGGCTCTCTGACATTGACGCACACGGTGATTCATGACGCTGTGCTATCAGAGCACGGCTGCCGGCAAAAGCCACGATTTCCCCCCAGCCTCTCCTGTCCGTGTGTTGGTCATTTGTTTCCTCCCCTGCTCCGCTGTTTACATGTAATTTGGAGATCCGTCAAGGTGGGTGCGCTCGCCACCCCGTCGTCTGATTAGGTCGCCTTTTGCCAATTCGGCAAAGATGAATGCGAACGGAAGCAGGCCTTGGCTGTGAAGGCTGCCAAAGTCTGGCTGCTTTTCATCCACCGGGATAATTAAGAAGACGCCGGGTGACGGGGGGGAAAAAAACAACAGCAACAAAAAAAACCGCAGGGCTGCTGGGATGCAACAAGTTCAGAGCATTTTCATATCCGCCTGTCTGAATCCCCACCTGTGTTGTGTGTTGTCGTTTTGTTGTTCTGTGATGTCTGTGTGATCCGATCCCGCCTTGTTTTTGTCACGCGGTTCGGTCCCACGCGCCAGCAGGATCACCACCTTTGGGCAGGAAGAAGAGCAATTAGCCACACCTGCTTGTGAGGCAGCCATACTTCGCAGGAACTGCGTTTCCATTAACTATATACAATTACGCAAATTGAAATGAGCATAAATTCACTTAAAGGAAATGTATCAAAAAATACTTACATTTTTCCATAAAAGTTGTTACGCGGGGATGAGCCGCATTCGACTCAATGTATGTCACAGAGCCGTAATGGAAACACTTTTTTCCCCCCCATTACAGGAGTCACGTGATCAACAGCCGGATGTTAACGCTGGCGAAAACCACGAAGAAGACAACAGGAAGTAGTCTTCTTCTGCGTTATGTTCTTTCTCATAAGTTAGCTACTCAACAGAACCTCAGTGGAACGTGACTTACTTTATTAGGCATTTTGCTGAAGAACATAGGGAGAACAATGCGCTCATACACCACACTTGCTGTTCTTCCACAAAGAACACAAAATAGTACCACTGAATAATGTATCGTTTTTACCAAATACATAACATTCTGGTTTGTAGTTACTCCTTTTTTTCAGACAATGTTTAGCTGACTCCAACAGAGCTTGTGTAGCGCAGGTAATAAAAACTGGTGTGTCATTCGAACATGTTGAATCCAGTAACTCTTCTGTAAAATTCCGGACGACCATTTCTCCAAAACGCTGCATAAGTAGTCATTCCCTTAAAAGCGAGGAGCTTTTAACTCCTCCAAAGCCTGAATAAGACTCTGGCGTCTCCTCTGATGGTTGATGGATAATGAGCGATAGCGCCATTGCTGAATTATGAATATAATCTCATGTAACTGTTTACATCTGTCGCTGCCATGGTTTTTAATGACTTATCGCTTGAACAAGCTTATTCACCCCTGATTTCAATCTCATTTCTTACTTAATGGGAACACCGCAATTGCGAAATTGTGTGTGTGTGGGGGGGGGGAAGTTTCCCCCTATATTGGCAGAAAATAGACAAAGATTTGCTGACACTTGTAATGGAAACGCGGGCTACTGTCAAACAAACTCTGGAACACCATGCAACGCAGACCTGTCAGGTCCTGGCGCCACTCAGCCACTCAGCACAGAGAGCCGGAGGTCATGGCATGAAAATACGCAGCTCAGAGCAAGAGAGGAGGGCGGATCGGGAATTTGCATTCTGATCATGTTTCATACTGAGCGCTACTAATTTGCTCATGTCCTTAATGAACATTATTGGCAGCATCGCATTAAACCAGCGCATAACTTTCCTAATGGCCAACGACACACCCTGTGCTCCCATCACATTGTACGCTCTCCTGTAATCGATGCTCAGCTATTCCACCAAAACCTTCCAACCTTTATGTTCGTTGTCGGATTTTGTGATTCAGATCCTTCAAGTTCAATACAAAATTCAAGCCATCTGCGGCTCTTGTGATAATCTCAATCATTTAACAAGAAATCTAAAAAAAAAAACAAAAAAAAGACAACAACAACTTGTACTCCAAGCACAAACAGCAGCAGCAGCAGCTGTCACGCTGCGGTTTACATCCCCGAATTTGCAGCCGTCAATTCCTCACGGCTGCCATTGTCTGCCGTCTGTCAGTCAGCGAGGAACAACAACCGTGAATGTGTTTTTGTGGGTCTGTCAAAAAAAAAGAAGAAAAAAAAAAGAGGGAGAATTAGGGGAAAACAACTTTTGGGGCCTGTCAGACTTAGTTACTTCTGTTATGCTGCTTTAAAAAAAAACCATAAAGCGAGACAGTCATTATTTTAGACTAGTGCACTTCTGCCAAACCAAATTTACAGCATTCAGAACCCTATCAGCGAGAGGTGAGCCTGCACGGAGGAAGTTGAGATATGCACAGCTTCCCAATAACAAATCACGGTGGACGAATGGCGAAGAAAAAAAAAAACATGAACGGCAACATAGTTACTGAGCTACTCAAGAGCGAACAATATTTAATCTCTGTCATCAGCCGCTTCACACACACACGCACACACACACCTCAGTGCATATTGAGCAGTATCAGTCAGATAAGCACGGCCCTCTTAGGTAGTCCAATGTCTGAAATAGTTGTGGTTTTTTAAAACCAGGAGAAAAACAAAAACATTCCTGTCATGCATTTCCCACGGTGTAAGTCTTTGAGCTGTACTTCTTGAGTTTTCTCTGGCGTAGAACGCATCACTAGCACTTCACGTCTATTTATTGCTGCCAGTAAGCTATATTTCTTCACTATTTGTTTGTTTTATTTATTTACTTCGCTCTCATAGAGCTCATGCCGCCTCCTAAGGTTGAGGCACCCTGTGTGGAGAGCCATATCTCCCATATTAAGAACTGCTACAAACTGGCATGTCTGTCAAGCAGCTGAAGGCAGGCTTTACCGGAGCAGATAGCCTGACCAATATAGATAAATATCTGCTTGATTTTTCTTTTCTGTTTGTTATTTTATTTTAAAAAAGCAGAACAACAAACCATATAACATGCAATAAAGTCTTGAAAACTACTTCTAAAATTAGCAGGTATTTAAATTCCATGACTTAATAATACAAAAAAAAAGTTTTATCATATCGTTTTTAAGTTTTTAATAAAAAATTGAAAGAAGAAAGTGCTGCTATTTGTGATTATTTCTCCTAATTTCCCCTTTTGAATCACAACATGGAGGCGCTGAGTTCCAGTAAATGGAACTTTAAACCCATAAAAGCAGGTTGAAGGAAGTCAGTCTTGTTCTGTAGCTCTGGGAGGGGCCAGGCGCATGAACTGTGATCAGTGAAGGTGTGGCCATAGTTTACAGCTGCTGAGTTTCACCTGAGAGCAAAACAAGCAAGCCTTCTTCCTTCTTTCCCCGGCAGGGACGCAGTGACGGGCCTCGGAGGATTCATTTAAATTGGACTCTTTCCTTCCCACGTCTCTTTAAGGTACATCAGAGCTTCCAGTGTTTTTCTTTCTTCTCATTGATCAACAGATCTTGATATTCTCGTCCAGACAGGACCCTGTTTGTCAGGCTTTTGGTAAATCATTGATTTATTCCAGACCTTACTGTGTGCATTGAAAAGCTAAGGAAAACTGCATCTTGTTTTTGTTTTGTTTTTTCTTTTATTTGTTTCTTGTTCAGCTTCACGTTGAAGGACAAAGCGTTCAGGGATAACAAGCTGTGACTGAAGCGACTTTCAGAATATTTATTTATCTTCTTCTTCCTCTGCTCATAACGTCATGTTTGCTCTCAGGGTTGCGATGGATCCTGTGTGGATGTGGCCGAAGGTGGCTGTGCTGCTGCTGCTTCTCACAGCAATGCAGCCGAGAACAGGTGAGCCTCATTTCCACATCTACATAGACTGCTTTGTGTTTTTCAGATGAGCCCCCCCCCAGCCCCACCTGCTGCTGCTGATGATGATATTTGTTTCAGTCTTGATCTGACTGGTGGATTGCATTCCAGACACTCAGAAACGAAACAAAACCCACATACATAAATGCAGGTGTCTGATGAGCACCTTGAGTAACATTCTTCCCTCTCTTTTTTTTTTTTTCTTCCTGTTGCTAAGGATCAGAGCAATGTGTGCATGAGCAGCGTATAACCCTGAGAGACGGGGGTTTTTCTTTCTTCTATCCCTGAGAGAAAAAATATTAGTTCTTGGGCTCCTTCCAAGCTTTCTATTTCAATTTACAACCCTCACAATGACAGAAGTAAAATGCAGTGAGTGAGCCGCATGCAAGCAGGTATGCGGGTTGAAACGAAGACTAGAACGAAAGCATCCGCACCTCAACATTTTCAAGCTGCTTGATTGTGCTAGAGAAGAAGGCTGGATTGATTAAGTTGTGATGCTCCCTGTGTGGAGCAGTGAAGAAGCGTGTTATCCACGTCAGTGAGGGGAGAGAGTGAGAAGGATTTAAATATGTTCAGCTCTTTGTATCAAGCTTAGTGACTGGGCTCACTGGCAAGAATCCTAAAATAGAGGGGGGGGGGGGGGACCACATTGTTGTGCCCAGGGGGGCTGTTTCACTGTGTAAACATCTGATTGACTAGTTTGGGCTGCTTTCCTGCCTCCTCTCATCACGTCTGACATTTCCATGCCTTCGTAAATACCTGCGACACGCTTTTTTTTGGTCTGTTTTCCTGCAGTCTGAAGTGGTGGTTTTATTTTTTGGTTGTTTTTTTTAATGCTGGGTTAAAGACGGAGCGTCAACACAGGAGCGAATGACTTAAACTCAATTTTAATCATTTAGTGAAGGTTGAAGATCTAAATTGTGAGAGATGTATTTTCTCGCAGCTGGGTGTGTCGCCACTTATTTCTGCACCATCACAACTTGTAGGTATTTTATTATTATAATTTTTTTACGCGGCGTGATAATCAAGTCGTTGCTGTAAACGGTGAGTCACCGGGGCGTGTCTGATCAGACGGTGAAACTGCAACCTGTCAAGTGTGTTTTCAATTTTAGTTCTGCTTTTTTTTTTTTTTTTTTTTTCCCCACTGAGTTTATCATCGTCGTTTACCATTGTGTGTATTTCTTCCGGTTAATGAGCCTCCAGAATTATATTAGGATGTAGCTCATTTCAGAGAATATATTTAACTTCAACTATTTTTTTCTATTTTTTTATTTTATTTTATTATTTTTATTTTATTTTGTATTCCAGCTCTAAACCCTCAATCTTCCATTGACTTAAGAGGCCAATTAGTCTCACATCGGTACTCCTTTCCCACCCGGAGCATGCTCGGGAGCGCTGGCCCAGAGCTTGAATATCATTAAGCTGAAATACTTGTTAATGCACTTCTGAGTGAAATTAGTTTTATTCTTTTTTTTTTATTTGTATCTTTTACCCCTCTTATGTGTATGTGGTTTTGATGGAATTCAAATTTTGGAGGGAGGGGGAGGAAATAAAAGTGGATTTGATGAGTTGATAAAGAGATATTTTGGACCTCCTTTCCGTCACAGAGGCGATGGTGATAACATCGTCAGGGTCACAGACTATTCAGAAAGCGGAAAAGGAATCGGTCAACCTGGGCTGCACCTACACACCGGCTGCAGAGGACAAAGGGGAGCTGGACATAGAGTGGTCCAACGTCAGCCCGGACATGACGCAGAAGGACAAGCTGGTGAGCTACAGATGGGGAGGAGGAGGGGGGTGAAAAAAAACCTCAGTTTGGACGTTAAAGGATTTATCTGAGAACTTTAAAAACAACCTGCTAACAGTAAAACTTTGTATCTCAGCTCTTGTCTTACGCAGCCGGCCAGACGCACAACTACTACACGGAGTTTAAAGACAGGTTGAAATTTTCGACGGAACCGAACCAGGGAGACGCGTCCATCACCATCTCAGCTCTGAGGGCCTCTGACACGGGCACTTACCAGTGTAAAGTGAAAAAGGCTCCGGGTGTGGACATGAGAAAAGTCACTCTGGTTGTGCTGGGTAAGGAGGAACTAATGTTTTTTTTTTATTTTTTATTTTTTAGCCGGTTTGACCTGTTTATTATCTCTCCATTTGTCGCCGTCATTCACCTGGAATGTCCAAGCTCTTACGTCACAGTTTTTTTTTTTAAATTAGCTGTAGGTGTGGGCCTCACACTTCTCAACACATCCCCAATGGATTCAGGGAATTACAGTCAACATGTTCTTGCATCACAACTACAAACTTCAGTATGTCTGGGGATTTTATGCGATTAAACAAACACAAAATTGCGAAGTGAAGGTGGCTTCAAGTTTGAGTTTTTCCAACATTTGCCGTACAAATTGGAAAAATGTAATGCATTCAGCCACCTTAACCCTGACAACCCTAAAGGAAAATCCAGTGGAACCAGTTGCTCTCAAATCAAGCAATTGAAGACCTGAGAGGTTCTTTTAAACAACATTGGTAAACGTACAACTTTATGAAGACAAAGGAACTCATCAGACGGGTCTGGAAGAAACTCTTAAGAGACATTTAAAGCAGAGTTGAGTTATAAAGCATCCCAACAACTGCAAACCTGGACTGGGCAAGAGTCACTAATCAAGTTAAAAAGTGTTGCAAAAATCCTTTGTGAGGCAGAAAACCTCTGGACATTACCGTGGTTACCATCCCAAATGTGAAACACAGTGATGGTGATGTGCAGTGTGGCTATACTTATTATTCAATGACTGGAACAGTGGTTAATACAGAATATGGATTGAGCTAAATACAGACTATCTACTCTGTGAGGACTACGACCCGAAACAGCCTGAGCTACAATGAAATGATTTAGATCAAAGTCTGTTCAGTCAGACATAAACCCTGTTTAAGATGCCCGGCAGACTCCGTCCAGTCTGCCGGGCTTTGAGTTATTTTACAAAGAAGAATTGACAAAATGTTCAGTCTCGTTTAAGACTCAGAAATACTTTATTCATCCTGAAAGAAAATTAAATGTCGTAATTCATATGGTTCAAGCGTCTTCACAGAGTCGTCGTGCGCAGGATGGATTTCCAAGACCTGTCGGTATCCTTAAAAAAATAAGTTTAAAAAAACCCGATGAAGCTCAGTTTCTGGCAGCAGAGATGATATTCCACCGTAGCGCTGCTCATCCACCTCATTTGCTTTTGCCACTCCCCTTTAAACCTCTGTTTTGTTCAACTCCTGCGACGTATTCGCCCGTAGCTCAGGTATTACTTGAGCTTTTGATATGCTAATAAGCTGCTCCCAGTTGTAAAAATAACACCTTGTTGCGAAAAAACAGAAGAGCAAAAATCATTCCAGTGGCACAGCATCCAAAACGACCTAAACAATAATGAACAAAACTCTACAGAAAGAGCAAATGTGACACTCCCTGCGTGCTTCTAGCATCATAGTCTACGCAATGGTATGGCGGAGACGTACTCCAAAAGATCTGGAGCTTTAAATGCTGCAACAGGTTAATCAGGAAAGTATAGACTCAGGGCAGCAACACACTTAAACAATACTTTCTGTTGTCCAGTCACATAAAACCCCAATGAAATGCTTGGCGGTCAGTGGCTCTGACCTGTGGAAATGTGTTAAAGAAGTTCTGTGTCTAGTGATACTTCTGGAAGACCTTGCGTGTGCTGAATTTGTTTTGTCTCATCATTAGTGCCGCCCTCCGTGCCAAAGTGTTGGGTTGAAGGTGGTGAGGAAAAAGGAGCCACGGTGACCCTCCGCTGTAAATCCTCCAAGGGATCCATTCCTCTCACTTACGTGTGGACACGAGAGACCGGTGGTGCGATGCCGGCCGCTGCGACGCAAGGTATGCAGACCTACAGGTAACGGCAGACGTTGTTGTTTCTCGGTTTAGGTGTGTCCTAAAACATCTTGCCTTTCATTTAGACGTAGGTGGAGAGCTTGTGATAAAGAACCACACGGACAGCTACACCGGGACGTATGTGTGCGAGGCGAAAAATTCAGTCGGACAAGCACAGTGCAAATACAACCTGCATGCATACAACCGTACGTCAATGAAATCATTGTGCAAATTTTACTCGGAACATGTGAATATCCCGAAGCTACTTTTTAATTTTGATGCTGTTTTTTGTCAGAGTACTCATGTGAAATAATTTTTTTTTTAAATTCCATGTAACCCTCTTGTGAGAGAGGCTTCACAGACGTTTGATGTCTCTGCTCTGTGTCCTCTCTTCCAGCTACCGATAAAGTGGGTAAAATAGTTGGTGGGGTGATAGGTGGTCTGCTGCTGTTGATCCTCCTCCTGATTCTCATCTGGCTCCTGATCGTCTGCTGTCAGAAGAAGCGCTACCAGAAGGAGGCTGCAAATGAAATTAGGTATTACATTACAGCCGGTGAGAGTTTTGGGCCCAGATCGGAGCGGAATCTAATGGAGATGCGCCTTTTTGTTCCCTTGTTCTCACAGGGAGGATGCCCCTGCTCCAGAGAGCAGACCCGCCAGCAGGCAGTCAAGCAGGCACTCCAGTTTCCAATCGATGGCGGGATACCGTACTCACCAGGGGGTGCAGTACAGTTCTGTAAGGGGTCATATGCCCAGTATCCACGAATCGGGTCCCATGTACACCGGCAGCAGCAACTCGCCAAGCATAGCAGGGGACAAAGCAACTTCTCTGAAATATGATGAGCGATACGGATATGCGGTTTAGCTGCAAGCGTGTTTTTTAGCAAGGCCAAAACTGTACAAAATGTAAAATATGAAAAGCCAGGTAAAGGAAAGATGCCATGTGTAATATGCTAGTTACTCAAAGTGCAATCCCAGTGGGAGTGCCACACTGTGACTCTTCTCTGCGTTCATATGAAGGACAGGTTCTTGTTGTTTAAGTCGCTACTGCACACATTTTAGCTGAAACTTTATGTAAAATATATGTAACAAGCATTTGAATAATTCATTAAGGTGTTTTTACCTCTTTCACACAAAAGTACTGTATGTAATACTTTTTTAAATCTGTACATATATAAAAAAAAAAAAATTATCTTTGCACATTGGTTGGAGCTCACATTGTCTCAGATGACTATAAACCAGAGAAACCAAAACCTAGCAAGTTGAGATGCTTACATTTTTCAGTGGGAGGTTCAGACTGGAGGCTACAGATGTATAATCTTGATGTCAGCTGCTGAAGAAAATCTACATTGTTACAATTCTACATTTTCCACTTTCACCGATGGAAGCGATTTTTGGAATGGCAAAGTGGTGGTCAACCTAAAATAACAGAGTTCGGTCAGTAAAAGAAGTTGCTGCAGCCCTCCAAACTTCTTTTATCCTTCAGATCAGCTCTGGAAGTGCATAGAAATATTTACTGAACATGTATGAAGGAAAACATTCGACCACCATGTGCGATACAAATCGTAAGAGTGATGCTAGACTCTGGAGAGCAGTGGAGATGTATGGACAGACTAATCATGTCTTTTCTTCTGCAAAACAGTGGATGAGTCTGGATTTGAAACATCTTAAGACGGGAGTGCCCACTCGGTCCTCAAGGGCCGGCATCCTGCACGTCTTAGTTCTCTCCCTGGTGCTAGTAACAACCTTTTCAGCTTGTCGATGTTCCTCTTAGGCCCTCTAACGAGCCATCATTTGATCCAGGTGCGTTAAACCAGGGAGAGAACTAAAACAGGCAGGATGCCGGCCCTCGAGGACCGACTTTGGGCACCCCTGATCCAAGAGAACAGACGCCTGACCTCACTGTGTCAAGTCTCTATATTGATGTTTTTTGCGATTTTTCAGGAATCTCTTAAGTCTTTTGGATATTTCATCAGAAGTGTCGAAATCGGCTCTCGTTGGCTTAGTTGCATGATGAAAATTGTCATCCTGTTGGGAGGCGTCGTCCTCCGCTTCCTGACACCAGGCTCGTGTCGAACAATTTCGATAGAGGTCTGTGCAAAGCGTTGTGTGCTTCGTCACAGGTTTGTGGATATGTTGTATGTCTTGCTTCAACCAGTCCGCGTCCACTAATCGGTTTTTAGTATCTGCAGCTGATGTGAATACTCATGAGGAATGCTTTCATCGGACGGGGTGACAAATTATGTACATTTATACCAAGATTGCCTACTGGCATCTTTCATGCTCAGCGCCAGCATTATCTCCATGCCATGGACTATACCACCATGTTTTCGTCTGCCAGTGACAAAAACATGGCAGCAGGATATGTCCCCAGGCTAATGCGAGGTGTGTGAGAATACGAACTTCCTGCAATCACGTGACCGTTTGTCAAATAATGAAATGAGTGCTGCAGCTCATTGATGCACACTAAATTCATAAATGTTTATGAATGAAAACTGCTTGTAACATAAGACTGTGCAGAAGAGTCAAGACTTTGTAAATACAGAGGCCATTAGTCCATAGTTGTCCGGGATCCAATTCTTGACCTTTGGACCTTTTGCGACATGTCATGTCTTCTTCTCTCAATGTCCATTTCCTGCCTGATTTCTTCTGCTGCAGGTCACTAGTGCCATAAAATCTTAAACCAAAGTGTAAATCGGTCACAATTACTATCATTCTTTGGAAGAACCAGAGAAACCAAAAATAAGTTTAAAATCCTGACCTCTGAGATTCAGCAAGGGTAAAAGACAAAAAAAAAATGCTTTCAAACTCAAAGTGAGAAAACAGACAGCTCTCAAGTGTGTTTGTGGATCAATGTGAAATTGAACTTTGAGCTACTCGTGAGTCAGAGCGTAAGGATGAAGAGGTGACTGTGGTGCCCAGAATCCTCCTCCCTGTGTTTCCCTCTGAATTTTTTTTTAAGCAAAAGAAAGAGCTGCAAAATTGCTTTCTTGTGTTGTGCTTTTCCTCCAGCATCCCCCCCTAAAACAGCCACTAAACTGGTTATTAGTTGACTGCAAACAGTTGCAGCCCTAACCTGCAGCTGACATCTCAGCAGGCAGAGTCAGCACTCTGCCCGCGGTCCAACCTCTTCTAAAACACCCTGCGATCCCATCTTCAGAAAGTCTGTTGAATTAATAACAGCACCTAGAATGGAGCTGGAAGCTGGTGGGACGTCAGCAAAAAAAAAAAAAAAAACACCTCTTTTCCTGCTCCTCTCAAGGGCACAAGCCATCATGTGCTAATATTGCAGGTTTTATTTGTACTCGTTCAACCTTAGCTGCACCTCTGCTGTGTTTGACTTTGTCAACTTTTGTGCTTCTCTTAAAGGCAAATTGACACTTGCGGCGTAAAAAGATATTTTCCACCATTGGCTGAAATAAAATGTTTTAATAGGAGATAATTACTTTTTGTGTGCTAATACGAAGAAACAAGAACTGATGACAAATATGGCTGCGTCGTTTACTGATGCATACTTCGATACTTTTAATGCATCCCGTCTGGTTGCACACATCACTGATTCAACATGACACTCACTCCTCACTCTTAAGGCTAACTTAAGAGTTATCAGTGAGCCTGTCATACATGCTTTTGGATTATGGGAGGAAGGAAGACACCTAATGAAATCCCATATATGGCAAAAATATATGGAGAGGTTAGAAGCACAGATGATCATCATGCTGTGATGCAAAGGAGAAAAAAGGCAAATTAAAAAGCAAAAAAGATGATTTTACAAAAACAAAAGTGATTAACTTATAAAACCAGAAAATACATAAAAATGACAAAACAATTACAATTTATAAAAGTTAGAAAAAGGTTGTTTTTTTTATCCTGTTTACTTAAAATCAGAAAAGTTTTTTTTTTTTTTTTTTTTTTACAGCACTTCAGTTTTCTAGTCTTGGAAACTATTTCTGCATGAGAACAATTTTCAAATGAAAAATATAGTTATGCTGATTTGTGCCAACCTTGATAGACGGCACTCTCAACAAGAGTCATTATCTCTACATGATAACACTTTTAGAAGTATAGCAAAGTGAAATTAAAAATAAATGAAGACAACAAACACACAGGTTCACAGTGGAGCTCATTTAGATGAAGGTTTTTTTTTATTTTGTAATTGGAAACTTCACTAAAGTCCTCAGAGGACCTCTCCCTCTAAAACTATTTGGCACTGGGGCAATCACCCAACATGATACCCATAAACTTGGTAGCTCTGGCATCCCATACTTCATTGTCAACTGACGACCTGCCAAGACTTCAACTAAGATAATAATCAAACAGGCTCTTTGATGAGCTTCTAATATTTAGGAAATATATCTTCAGGGTTTTAGAAGTGAGGCCCTTCAGCTTTCCAACCTGCACAAAAAAAAAAACCTGGGAAGAAATGTGAGCCCACTGAAAAAAAAAAAACAAGCTGGAGTTAAGAGAAGTTCTCAGCTCAGCAGGCCGGCTCCTACTCTCTGGACATTCATGAACCATAATCAATAAAAATGAGTGTCCATATGAAATTTGAACTAAAATAAAATGACCTACAGAACGAATTTTAATAAAGCTGTGATGTAAAGGTTTGTAAAATACTGTTGGCAGGAGCTACGGTTGCATTTTTAATTGAAGATATTTCAACATGGCACAAATCCATTTTTTATTTTCAAACTAGTCATTAACTGTCAGAACAATCTCAGTGTATTCAAAGTTAGAATAAAGAGAAACAGCGGCGCCTACTGCAGGTAACAATTACAAACCATTTATAAATCTGTTACCACTGCTACAAAACATACAAGATTCTTTAAGTAAATTTTGCGGAAATATCATTATATTGAAAGTTTTTTTAAAAATGCTAAAAAAAACAAAAAAAACATACGTCTTACCGCAGTCGTTTATTCAAGAATAAGGGGATTTTCAGTATTCTAGGAGTCACTTGATAGAAACTGACCATCTTCATCTTGGCCCAAAGTTGTTCGTACTTTGGCAGATTTGAGTTTAAAGTAATCTTAATTTCACTAACATTTTTCTGCTGACTGAAAGTAGCGTCAGCGGACCTGGCCAGAACCCCAACTTTAATCTGACAGAGAATCTATGGAGGGAGGTACAGATCAGTGTGATGGCAGCCTCAGAAATCTGGAACTCATCACCAGAGACAAAATAATCCAAACTCTGGTGGAAACATGCAAAAAGCTTCACACATGCTGAAAGACACCAACACAAAAATATAAATCTACCAAAGGTATAAATAATTAACGAATTTGCACAATGACAATGTGATGTCACTAGAAACTACGCCTTTATCTATGGGATGCAAACAAGCGAGCGCTGCAGGACGTCCCCGGTGAAACAGCACCCGTCTTTAATTTGAAAATGAACAATTTCTCATCCCTGTTTGATACAGAAGCTGTTTTCGTACATCCTTGGACATCATTGCAAGTTAAAAAAAAATAATAATAATAAATAAATAAATAAAAATCATCCAAAGAGATAAAATTACCTTCCATTTAAAGAGCTCAGACTTGTTGAGAGTCTGTCCACAAACCTCACCTCCTCCACCGCACGGCGTACAGTGATAAGGCGCCTGCACAAGGACGCCTCCCAAAGGTAATTTTGTGATTATTCGCTTCCCTTATCAGGTAAACAGGTGTGCAGCTGGTCTGTGGTTTGTAAATGTGCGGCGCCGCTGCAGGAACAACCATTTGCATGTGGTAGACGGCGGTCTGCGGGCTGACTGAGCCGTCACGCAGCGCTGATGGACGTACAGTAAGGTAGCCGGACACCCACAACAAGGAAAAATCCAGCCCAGCCAGAGTCCATGCAAATTGGGCCTCACCACTTACCTGAGGTCAGAAGGCATGCAAATTAGATGCTTTGATATAAATCCTTGAGGGCATTTCTGACTCAAAGGGCTTCACCTTTGACAGGAGAATGCTTCACTTGCAGATAAAACTACTAATTTAAAAACTTTTAGAGTTAAAAGAAGTGGGAAATAATTCATCTGGAGCTTCATTTCAGGTAAGAAATTTTTTTTTGCAAACATTCGTTGCCTTATTTACGCTCGATTTGCACGTTACTGTCTAAATTTCTGATTAAACCGTAATGGAAGACTTTATCTAAACCTATTTGGGTCTGTTTTCTGTATTTCAAAAGCCAAAGATGAGGTTTTTGTCCCGAGGCGCCCTCTCTGACAGTGACTGTGGCCAATTTTATTCTGTCACACCAGTGATGAATCGTCTGGTTTGAAGTGTGGGAACCTAATTTTTTATTTTTTTTTTTGCCTCCTTGTCATCTCTCTGAACGCAGCGAAATCGAGCCGCCGCAGAGTTTTCCCTCCTCCCCCTAAACCCAACAAAGACGCCTGACGCGCCGTTATTGAATTACTCTGCGCAGTTTAAGGCTCCTATGCGTTCGGTGCCGAGAGTCCCGATACGTTCGGAATGAGCAAATTGGGCCTGTGGGTGCTGACGGGCTTCACGGCCGTCACCACCGTCTTCTTTAACGTCTACATCTTTCTGATGACTCTGTGGAACCAGACGGGGAAGAAGGACAGGAGTCCCAGCGAAATCATCATCATGGCTCTGGCGGCGGCCAACGTCACCTACCAGCTAATGTGCTACGTCTGGATGACCATGGACGAGGTGGACAGCGACTGCCACATCATGAGGATGTTCTACACCGTCCTGCTGGTGCTCATCACCAGCTTCAAGTTCACCATCATCTGGGACACGAGCTTCCTCACGTTCTACTACAGCACCAAGCTGGTCAGCACGCCCAACCACTGCTACACCCAGATCCAAGCCGCCATCCTCAAGCACGCCACCCTGGCGGTTTTCGTCATCCCGCTGCTTGGCCTGGCCACCTGCATGCCGATCCTGGTGGTGTTCCACATGGACAACCAAACGGAAGAGGCCACCAGCAAGATGGACTGCGGACTTCTGCTGCCGGAGTCCACCGTCGGTCAGGTCTACGACGTGATCTTCCTGCTCCTCTCGGACGTGTTGCCCGGGATGGTCATGCTGAAGTGCTGCATCTCGATCTCCGTCCACCTGGCCATCCACCTGCGCCACATGAAGGCCAGCACCAACGGCGCCCACCCGCCGAAGCTCGGCTCGGAGATGCGGGTGGTCCAGATGTCCTTGGCCCTGGTGGGGAACTTCCTGATCTTCCTTGCCGTCGACCTGTACGTCAACTACGAGGTCGTGGTGAAACACAAGAACTCCCTGGCCATCACGCTCTTCATCACGTCCGTCTACGCGACTGTCACAGCCATGCTCCTCATCTACGGCAAGAAGACTCTGTGGAAGACGATGATACACGACATCAACACCTGCCTGGAAGCGTATCCGTGTTTGTCCTGCCTGAAGCTGCCCGAGCAAAAAGCTCCACCCAGCAGTCCTCCAAAGGTTAAAAACTGAACATGCAGATGTTACGCCACCTGTCTTGTATTTCTGTCATGTTACAAAATCGTGAATAACTACAATTGTAGACAGCAAAAAAACACAAGTTAATTTGGTAAACTCTGAAATTTGCTAAAAAAATAAAAATAAAAAAAAAGGTTGAAAATTGGTAAGAAAAATTCAAATTTTGAGACTAATCTCAGAAATGTTCTAGAAAAAAAAACTGGACAATTTTAGACTTTTCAAATTCAGAAATGTCCATTATTTTTTTTCCTAAAAAACATTTATGATATTAATCTCAAACCCTTGAGTTGTTTCTAGCAATGCTTTAACTTTTCAATTTCTGAAATGGTCACACTTGTAGGTTAATCTCAAAATGTCTTATTTCTTCTTAGCAAATTTTATACTTTTAAACTTAAAATTTTTCTTGTTTTTTTTTCTAGAAAACCTTTGAGATTAATCTTTTTTTCTAGCTACAACGAGTTTGCCGTCGTGCATGACTGTAAATCAGAAGGCTATGGTAAGAAAACTGTAAAAGTCTTAAAGCGTTTCTGTTCTGACCCTTTAATTTTAATCCCCTCGAATAAAATCCAGTTCAACCAAGCTGTCTGTAGGATATATTTTGTAGATAATCCATCTCCACAGCAACTCTATAAGGGCCTTAGAAGAACATCAGTCAGTTCTGCCCAAAATTTTAAGAAAGGTCAAAAATCCACATCATGAACAATCAATCATCATGAAAACCAAAGAGAAGCAGAAGACACTGCAACCGTGTGGAAGAAGGTGCTCTAGTCATTTGAAAACCATTTTTAAATTATTTTTTTGGCCTACATGAAAACAAAGCAACAAAAAAAAAAACAATATATATGGTTGAAAACTAATGTTGAAAATGACTGTGATGGTCAGAGTTAATGAACTCCATAAATCTAACCAAATGTTTACCTGCTGGTACAGTGGGTGAATAAACTTTTGTAGATTTCTATGTGTATGTTAAAAAGAAGAAAAAAAACATGCATCATTTTAATCCCACGCTACAAAACAAAAAAATGCATTTCTTTGTGTTGTTCAAGTTCGCGGTCGTATAATGTGACAAAATGTGGAAAATGTCAAGCTCCATGAAAGGCAGAGCAGCTTTGTGCTGAAGGTCTTTTCTCCTAACTGCTTCAGTAATGACTGATGTCCTGCTGCGCCGCAGGTTCCCGAGAGAGAGAGAGAGAGAGAGAGAGAGAGAGAGAGAGAGAGAGAGTTTGCTTGTTAGGGAAGGAACAAACGCCGACCTTTTTTTTTCTTTTGAGCAGACAGGTAACAGCGCCACGCCACGCAAATCACAACCTTATCTACCTCGGCGCGATAAGTGTTAATATTTCAGTGGGACAAATAATAGGCAGGCCCCGGGAAGTCTATCTGCGAGCATGGTTGGCTGGACATGATGCAAGTCGGTGCCCATCTAACATGTTAAAAAATACATGTGGCCGCGGTGAGAGCACAGAGCATATTAATAAAACAAGACCGCACACACAACCTGATTTTTTTCCTCCTTCTTCTTCCAGGACAGAGTGTTTTCCTCAGCCAGGTCCCCTCTACCTCAGTCGGACCGCTTGTAAGCTGGAAGTGTTCCAGGCCGAACACACTCCGAGTGAGAAAACGGAAAAGTTGATGAAGAAAAGCAGGTCCTCATCCTCCTCTGCATGTTGATTGGCTCCCCTTACTGTGTAGCTTTAAATTTGTGTGTGTGTGCGTGTGCGTGTGTGTGGGTGTGTGTGTTTGTGTGTGTGTGGTGAGAAAACAGAGCGTCAAAGTGCACTCAAAAAACTTTGAGTAAACAGAAGTTTCTTAAGAAAAGAAAAGGCGCGCGCGGCGGACTTGTTTGCGATGCTACATTAGCTCACAGGCTTTGGCACCACCTAGTGAAGTTCAAAGCCGGGAGACAATAATGCGGTTAATCCGGCTACACACAGAGGGACGGGGTGCCTCCAGCAGTCAAGTGGACAGTAAGAAAGGGCATATTTTCCTTTGATGCAGAGGGATTGAGTTGTGCAGAGGCCTCTGCTTTTATAACCAGTCTATGTAGGCGTTCAGGAAGGAGCTGGGCCCAACACGACAGAGGCGAGAGAGCGGGTCAAATGGAATAAAAATGCTGACCAACATGGCTGCACTTCACACAAGTAAAACAAATCCAATCTTTCACTAAATAATAAATAAAAAAAGCATCTGTAAGATCAACTTATAAAATGAATTTTTATCTACATTGTAAAATAAAAATGTACTAAATATTACAGTTACATACAAATAATTTATGGTTGAATTATTCATCCACATTCATTTTTACCAGTGAGCATGACAGATTGATCATTTTAGCATAAATCATTGAGCCATTTTACATTTTCGGAAAGGGACACTTCTAAATGTTGGATGTGTCACATTTTTCTTATGGAGATTCCTCAACCTTGAGTCATTCATTTGGATCCCTGACCAACAGGAAACTCAAGAAGGAGCTGATATTATACAAATATAAGCTTGTTAAAAAAAGGTATTTTAGGATATCCAAGCAATTCATGTTCCAATAATTTACCGTGTGATCCAGAGTTCTACAGATCATCACCAACTTTAGCTCTTATATACTTCAGCTGCAATAACTTCTATTTACAGCCGCTCACCTCCAGCCCAGAACCCGTCAGCAGCGGCTTTAACCCGCCTAGAAATGTTAAGGAGCAGAGCAAACAGTCAGCAGGTGGTACCAGGTGGTACCAGGTGGTACCGGGACTTTGAGCTGCGTCGCGACTCGCGGTGACAGTCGCAGTACCTTGTCTTATATCAGGATATCTGATATAAAGAGAGACATTGTTTATATCTGTCGATGGGACCGACTCTGACTGCCTGTAGCGAACCGGGCATTTAGCAGCCTGATTAAGTTAAAGTCAGAAGTTTTCTCTGCAGCTGAAGTGTTTCTGTGTTTAGGGGCGAATTAAGCGAAATTTGCAGCTATTGTATGTTTCATTGATCTCAATCCAGGTTGGTTCATAAACAGCAGCTTATGGACCTACAGAACCAGGACCAGACTGTACCCCAAACTGCATTAGCTTCTGACCAGGAACCTCCTTCAGAAACCAAGAGACGATGCTACAAAATACTTAAAGAAACAACAACTCTAGGCATGTTTTTTTTTTTTTTTTTTATTCACTATTCAATAATTTTTACTTTTATATTGCATAAATGCTGTCATATGATTCATTTTTGTAATGCAGTTTTCTCCAAGGCAGGCCTGCTGGATGCTTCTGTCGTTAGTGTCAGAAACGTTTCCATTTCGCTCTGCCTCGTTAGCTGGAGGAGCAAATGAGCTTGATGAATTTGAAAATAAATTGTGAAAGATGAGACTTCAGCAAATTATTTCAACTTTCAAGATTAAATTTTTTATTTATTTTTTTGAAAATCTTTCCTCCGGCCCCCCTAGCGCTCCCTGGTGGCCCCCGCTTTGAAAACCACCGCTACTAGAAAACCAACGTTTCAGTTCAACCCTCAGGGTTCTGGTCGGGTTGGACGGAAAATACTGTAATAAGGTAACTTCAACAGAATCTGATGATCATCTCTCAGGACACTAACGGCTAGTCGCCACTCTCTCTCTTTCTTTCTGGACGTTAGCGGTTAGCACATAAGTACCAAGCGCTCCGTTTCCACTGCTGGACGGGGTTCTGCTGACTGGAGGATGAGAGGTCACGACCTTTTTCAGAAAACACTAAAAGATCACAAAACCGCAGAAAACAGAAAAAATACAACCACATTTACACTACCTAAACATATAGTGG
The DNA here is from genome assembly GCF_904066995.2 of Poecilia reticulata. NCBI lineage: Eukaryota > Metazoa > Chordata > Actinopteri > Cyprinodontiformes > Poeciliidae > Poecilia > Poecilia reticulata. Next base: position 9,345,328 of record NC_088838.1, read on the forward strand.
ACGTGATAAGTCAACAGTTTTGGTGCGTTGATCATAAACTTTGGTTTTTACTGGGTGGGTAAAGGTTGGGGTTGAAGTTGGCGAACTTAGCTTTCATGTCTTTTGTTCCAATCATAAAATGAGGATTGGTCTAATGAAGAACAAACTTTGCATGTTCTTCCCATGCGTGTGTGGATTCTCTCTGGGTGTTGTTGCTTCCTCCCACAGAATATGCATGTTAGCTTCATCGGTCACTCTTCATAGTGACAACGTGTGTGTGTGTGTGTGTGTGTGTGTGTGTGTGTTTCTATGTTCCCCTGCATTACACTGGCATCCTATCCAAGATGTACTCTGCCTCTTACCCATTGAAGAGACGGATTTGGATAGAAATAACAAAATTGGAATTAAAAATACTTAAAGGGAAATGAGGTCGAACATTCAGAGTATCATTGCGTGATTAAAGGTCTAATCAAGAGTTCGATCAATGTCTCTCTCCAGTGTTTCTTAGTCTGGACAGATTCTTCCCCGACTTCTCCTAGAAAGTGCAACTTTGTGACATCAGGCACCCATCTGAGAATATGAATTAAGGATTGCATTTCCACTTGACATAAAAGAAAAATACAAGAAAATTCCTTTTTTTTTTTTTTTTTTTACCTTTTTGTTAAGGTTTTCAGGAGGGGATGGTTTCAAAACAAAACTAGATGAGATGATGTTTCTGACTGCAAGCTGTTTTTGCGCTCAAGGTTACCGATATGTAATATTCTAAGGAGAGTTCATTTCAAGTATGTAATCCATGTTATAAAGGAATAGCCACTCAGAAATTAGCGGAGTTATTTAGAAAGCTTACCGAGGTCTGAACAAGGAGAATAAAATCGTTTAAGTAACAACTGTATAGAGATGAATCCAAATAAAAGGTTTTTAACATTACAGTTTTGACGTTGCCAGAAACATCTAGAAAAGGATAAAGAAATATATATATGACATATATATATTTTCCCCTGCAAAAGGATTGCTGGGGAAAAAAGTCTGATTTCCAGGGTTTACAGCCAGTGCAAGTGAGGAAATTTTATACCAAGTGCTGACTAAGAGATTACACATTAATGAATTCCATTCATCTCGAGATTAAATAATACATTTTCAGATCTGAAAAAAATAAAATTAAAATGTTTCAAACTTTCCTACGTGACAAACGTGCTCACGTGGTTCATTCCTCTCTAAGTAAAGCGTCCTGCTCGTTTTTCCCTAAAACGCATCACAGCAGCGCGTTTCTCCATGCAACACACGAAGAAGCTGTGTTGATTTAAAAAAAAAGAAAAAAAGAAAAGAAAACAAAAAAACATGCTGCTTCAGGGAGACAGCTCTGTGTGTTCCTTGGACAGACACAGCACCAAGCTGTGCCTACAGTTTACGAGTAAACACACACACACACACACACACACACACACACACACACACACACACACACACACACACGCACACGCACGCACACATGAACAGAAACAAGGGAAACAGAGCAGAAACAGCACTGAAAGGCTGTGGTTGAAACCATTACCCTGACCTGAACGAATTTTTACAGAGATGATTTTCTTATTCTGCACACAGGTACCACAAAACCTCCAGCAGAGCGCACATCCAAGATGAGACCGCTGGAGGAAACTGCTGCCCGATAATGAACATTTTTATATATAGGTTCCAGACCAGATTTAATTGGAGACGCTTTTGTTCCCTTTAAAAAAAACAAAATAAAATTTTGGGCTGCTTGATGAGCTTTTTAATCCAGTTTGAATACCTCAATGTGTCGAGAATCTGATGAAATGAGTTGAATGCACATCAGACGATGTAAAAAAAGGACGTAAACGCTACATTTTGTCATGTCACGTTTAAAACAATTTTTTTTAAATCATTTGTCAAATTAAAGGTGTGGTGTGCATCTGTATTCAGGACCTCGAGTCGATGCTCTGCAGAACCACTTTCTGCTGCAATTACAGCTGCAAGTCTTGGGGGTTTTCTTTTTTTCTTTTTCTTTTTTTTTTAACCAGCCTTGCACATCTAGAGACTGAAATTTTTGTCCATTTTCTCTTTCCAGTGATCAGTATCATCCTTGTGCTGCTGTGGCTGTATGAATGATGGGAATACAACGGCTCTGCGAGATGGAAAATAAGGACATACGCATGGAGATAAGGAACTTTAATACCAAATATTTTAGCTTGTTCAATTTGTGTAAAATTCAGCCACAGCCGTTTCTTTACTCACCCGGATGATGCGGCCACGTCTATAACAGTCCCCGCTCACCTGGGAGCGTGTTTGTGGGAAATGTTTGACAGTCATGTCGGAACAGGAAGCGACCATCTCCAAAAGTTTCCTGCAACGGAAGATGCAGTCGTCCAATAGGTGGTGCTGCTTCTGCTGAAGTATTAGAACGTCCCTTTCAGTGGAGCCAATACTGTGACTGTACTAAATGTAAAATAAAAATGATTTTTTTTTTCTCAACTTCTCAGAAAAGTTTGCAACAGTGTTTAAACAAAACACATGTCCGATCTTTAGACGGCGAAGGAACTCAAAGGCACACAACCCGAGCTGTCAAAGAAGCTGGAAAGACACGAAAAGGAATAAAAAGAACGATACTGTTACAAATAACATGCTTTTTTTTTTTTTTGATCAATTTAGCATGAAGCTGTAAGCACGTTGCATTATGCAGGCCCATTTCCACAGAGGAGTTCCTGAGCATCTAGTTAAAGCTGGCAGCTACAACACTGCTCTGTTTGCATGAGCGAACATCAGTACAAGTGTTCATTGCTCCTGAGGTTTCCTGGCAGAGTTATCTCCCTTACCTCACAATCTGACAGGAGGGGTACAGGCCATTAAAAATCCTGATTAGCCAGACCCAAGCCCCACCACACACACACACACACACGCACACACACAAACGCATGCATCCTCCATAAACATCTTATAAACCCCACCCCAGTCGATAACGAACCGCGTGTGAATCACCGTGAGCTACAGCGGCATCATTTACCTTCATCTGACCCGTGGTATTTGAAAAGCATAAATCACCTGGGTTGTTTCTTTTATTTATTTTCCTTTATGCCGGCTTGTTGGATGTGTTGAAACTGAATGTGTAATTTGTCACGCTATCAGCATCCAAAGCACTATCCGAGTGCCCACAGAGAATAACCTGTGTTCTCTGTGATTACACATCTGCACTTAAGCAACGGAGAGGAAACACTTTTCAAACAAAAGGAGACATACTAAAGCTTTTTTTATTTTTTTATCTTTATTTTATTTCAGTCAACAGCTTGTTCATTATAAAAAATATCACTATATGTCTGTGGAATCATTGTTCATAAACATTTCTGCTTTTTAAAGAAATCTGCTCTATACAACGACATTAATCCCTTGTAAAACATCAGACTAAAAATAGAAAATTAACAGCAATGACATGATTATTCAGTTCCATTTGATCTCTCTCAAAACAGCATGCACTCACAGATTCAGCACCCTGAAGGCACATCATTTGTATTGCTTATTTAAAAATAATAACAATAATAATAAAAAAAAAGATTTACAGTGTTCGGTAAAATGACTTTGCTTCCAACATAATGTAAACACCCGCTGTGCAAATCTCTGAGAAGTTTTTTTAATTTTTTTAACAGAAACAACACCTGAATTTTCGAGCTAAAGTGACCTCCAGAGACATTTTGTATTTATGGCTCCGTTAAAAGTCCCAGCAAAAAAAAAAAACACACACACATTTGGAAACTTTGCTCATTTACTTTCCTGACAAGAAACTTTTATGCCCCTGCAATAAATATTTACCGGGAGCCTGAAGCAGACATGCTCAGCACGGCGACTGAGGACCCAAACCCTCATAAATGTGCTCATTAACAAGATCTAATTTGGGTTTTATATCATTTTTAAAGGCCGTGCCTCTCAAGCTGTGCCATCTTGGTTTGCCTTTAGCGTGACTGTTAGGAAAGTTTGGTATCAATTACTGTACTTGCACCGAGTTTGTGAACACACCAAGTAATGTAGATGCAAGAGGCGATGAGAGCCAAACAAAAAAAAAAAAAGACTTACGTTCATTTTTGTTCTACATAGAAAGTAGTGGAGAAGAGTACTAGAGCTAACTGATAAGCAGGAAGTAGCTCTGGTAGCTAGCATGTTATTTACCTTTTGTGTCGTACCTTGGCTCTAACTCAACTGTTCTCCTTTGCCGAGTTGGAACACCAGTAAGAGTTGCAGTACAGTTAAGAAGAAAAATAAAATAATAAAGGAATTGCTAATCAATGAATCGGAAATTCAGGCTAACCGTAGTTAGCAAGGGACGCTAAAAGAAATGCATTTCATTTGGACTTTCAAATACTTTAGCAGTATGTTCATCAACAGAGGTCGCATAATGTTTGTGCAAACAGTTTAACAAGATACATCTGAACTATCAGTCATGCATGTGAGGCAGCCATATTTTATGTTGGAACCTGTGATTTTTTTCCCCGACTCAGAATTTCAGCATCTGGAAATCGACTATGGAACTATAAACTTGCAAATTCCTGAACTAAGAAGGTTTTAAAAATAAATTCTCTTATTTCGAGGGTCAAACGGGCTGCGATAAAGTGAGAGAGAGCAAGTCTTTCAGCAGAAACAAGAGGGTCTAACAGAAAAAGCCAAAGTTGCTATGTTTGATTCTTTAAAGCAGTCAACCTGTCCGTCATGGGAAAGGGTGGATTTGGACATTTCGGCAGCTTTTTGGAAGTAGAGACCTGCATTCTCTAACTGCAGATTTTCTGATGCTAACCATGCTAACTGCTCTAACTGTGAGTAGAAGTTGCGAAGTCGATTTAAAATGTTGATTTGTAATCATTGTGCTTGTTTGCAAATCTTAAAAAAAGCAGAATGTTGCTGCTTTGGCTTCAAATATAAATAATGACTGGTCACTTTGTCCCTCTTTCTTGCGACCACTTACCCATAAACAGCCAATTTCAAAACGCTGTATGTGGTGCATTATCCACTTGCCAACATTTTTTATACATGCCATGTTTTGCACAAGGACATAGAGTATATTTCTATTTATTTGGTTTCGCCATAGTGGTGAATTATTGGGATGAAGATTCATCAGAATAAAAAATAAAAGTGCCAAGTTGAAACCACATTTGTGTGCTTTTCCTGAATAAACAAGGTCCATATATAGAGGTGAAATGACAAAGTTCCAGAAAAGTTAGAAATGTATATATTTGTGGTTTGTTACAATGCAACATTGTTTATTAAGAGAAATAGCTAATAGGAAAAATGGACCCAGAAAACTCTGTTTTTCTTTCATGACACAATAAATGGAAAAAAAAATCCAAATCCTGTTAAGAGACTATCAACATGTTTGTGAAGAGGATGGTGTGAGAAAGCTAGGGATTTAGCAAGATGGTGGATGTTCTAAAAAGTTGGAGAACCATTGTCTAAAGGCGTATTTAGGGAGCTTCAACACAACTATACATGCCACTTAGAAAAAAGTCCGTCAGGTTTTCAACGTCAGGTTTCGCACCAAGCAGACTAAAAGCATCCGACGTGGACGAATCGCAGTCACAAAAACCAGTTTAGTTTTGTTTGCTTTTTTTTGGCTCCGGCTCTGTATTTAAGCAGGTTTGACAGTGGTATCAAGTGTTTCTTTTTTTTAAATTATTTTCCTCTTTCTTTTTCTGACAACACTTCCCAATAAACACCAGCAGCTACTGCAGCGTAGTGCATCATCAACAGGTTGGGTTTGACATAAGCAACAAGCGCAGAATCTGCAGCACATTCAATAATGCCATCCAGTGTCTCTGAAACCTCGGCGGGTCGGAATGAAAGGCTGCGCTAACAACAAATAAAACAGGAACACAATCAACAGACGCAGACCAACTCCGCTTCAGACCAACAGTTACCTTCTGTACATGGTAATCCCTGCATATTAGTCAAGTTTGACATTTATCTAATGCAGTTCTTTGTATAGGGAACGCTGTTAAACAGCTAGAGGGAGAGTGAGTCATCCAGTGTCGCTCCATACACAAACATAAAAATAAAAACATGACGCTGTACCATTATTCATTCCATTTGTTTGCCACTGATTAAACAGAAAATGCACTGCTGTGACCCATCTTGAGGGAATGAGTCTTTCATTACCTTAATAAGCCCACAGAGCCTAAGATTGTACCTTAAATCACATCCCAAATCATGCATCGGGTTCTGCTGTTTTGACGACGGATCCTTCCCGTCCCAGCTTAACGCTACGATAATTACTCAAATTTAAGAGCGGAGGACAGCTTGGAAGTAAAAGTGAACTGAAAAGAAGCAAATTACTCAAACAAAACAAACAGAAATAAAGAAATCAAGCCAGCCCTGCCTCTCCCCTCAACGTTCCGGTTCTCTTCTGTGACCCCCACTGTGGCGTCTCCGTGACGTCCAAAACGAGACGTCTGCGCTTTCATTACAACCAAATCAGGGAATTAATAAAACTCCCAAGGTCGGTGCGTAGGTGTTGCCTTACTGGGGTGTTGCTCTTTACGAGGGGAACATTGACTTTCGAATCTTCGGAGGAGGCGGGGGAGGCTTGTTCTCAATTTTCACGGGTAGCGGAGGGACGAACTGGTTGTGGGGAAAAAACACAGAAGAAGGTTCGTGTTAAGACTTTAAATATAAATAAAATACAATTCACAAAAAAAAACTCCCCAAAAAAACGGAGTATATTCACGTTTACTAGCCATTAAATATGCATCAGGGAGGGGCTGTTATTTCCTCTAAGCAGATGTACCTCTGAAGAGCCGGCGAGGTTGTCAATCTCGTGCGGATGTTTCTTCGGAGGCATGGGTGGGGGAGTCCCTGGGGTGTCGATGGTATTGGCATCGTTGTCGCTGAGGAGCGATGAATAACCTAGCGAACGGAGGGGGGGAGGGGGGAGGAATAAAAACTCTTCAGACCACATCCGTCTGTGAATGTGTGTGTGACCTGATTAGCTCTGCAGACCAGAATGTGCTTTACACACCCCAGAAAAAAAAAAAAAAGAAAAGTCTGTCAGGTTCCCCCCCCCCTTTATTGTGTGGAAAAGCAGAACTTTAAGAGGGGGAGAAGTGCAGTGTGGTGCTTCTCAGAAGAGGAAGGAGCTGTTCGCTACGTACTGGAGCTGCGTGGCGTGTTTGGAGTGTGCGGGGAGGCGGCGAGCGGGCTGAGTTGGTTAGACAGGCTGAGCTGGGATGAAACGCCCTGGAAAAGGGAGAGGGTGAGCCGTCTGTCACCGAGCTGCAAACTTTTGGGTCTCTGCTGCTTGTCTGGTGAAACCTGGGTGGTGATGGTGGGGGAGAGAAGAAAAGAAGAAAAAAAAAAGGAGTGAAAAAATAAGAACTCCAAGAAAAGTACAGAAAACCATAAAGAAGTGCTCAGTTTTTCACAATTACACTTAGAATAACTTCAAAGGAGCAAAAGTGCTCACACTTCACCAAACGTATTGGTATTTTATGTGACAAATCAAGACCAAGAGCCAAACGGATGGCAGATGAAAAGCGAAGGGATACATGGTTCTGAAAATGAACAACACAAAAGTGCAGCATTGCACTTGAGCCCTGTTTCCTTCTGGACCCCTAAATAAAATCCACTGAAACCAGCTGCCATCAGAAGTTAGGGTAACACTTTATTTGAAGGGGTGTGAATAAGACTGTCATAAACATGACATAAAACTGACATAAATTTGTTATACAAGTATTACTGATTGCACTTTAAAAATTAGGTAACTTTATGTTAGTAAAGGTAAAGTTTAAACAGTAATGATTTATTGGTTAATGTCAAATTGTCATAAAGACATTTTGAATAATGTCAACTTTGTATTAAAAGTGTCATAATTTACCGAATGATGCTTTATGACAACAGTCATAAATATTCATGAAGACTTATTCATGTTCATGACAGTGTTATGTCAGTCTTATTCACCCCCCTTCAATTAAAGTGTTACTGAAGTTAGTTAAACGTGTGTAGCTTCATCTCATAATAAAAGACCCAGATTCAGCTAGAGGGACTATTTGGGCGTTCCAGAATGAAATGGAGAGATGTAGAGATATTTATAGCAGGGTAAAGTTATAACAGGGTTTCTATTCCTCAAATTTAAAACTTTAAAGACCATTATGAGCACAACTTAAGAGCTATATAAATGCACCAACTTTGTCCAACCGACTGGCGATAAATGTGTATTTGCCCAAGACAGTCGCAAACAAAAAAGCTAGCTAGTTAGCTTTTTATTACTAGCAAGGGTATGTTAGCAGTGAGTTACCGTCTCGAATCACAGAACGCAATGAATAAGTCTGAGCGCGACTCAAACTTTTGCCTGACAGAAATGTTCCACAAGAAAGAAACAGATGTATATGTAATGTGAAATATTAAAATATTTAAGATCTGTGATGAACTTGTTAAAGGCCAACTTACTTTTTGAAAGAATTTAAGACATTTTCAGGCCTTGAAAATTCCTTAAGACTTTTTAAGGATGGGCGGAAACCCTGGCTCTATAAACCCGCCACATAACTCTGAACACAACACTCCCTTGGTGAAACTTGATTGTTACTAAAGCTAATGGGGTTTGGGTTTTTTTGTCAAAACTTGCCATAAACTAAACACATAATTCCCCTAAGCATTGTGGGACATTGTGGATTACAAGAAATAAAAAGAAAAAAAGAAAACTCATACTCAAGCGGCACCATATGGACGAACAAATCCCAATCTCAGTCGTGTAAATACAGACGTTTGAAAAACGACCTCACCGGTCTCAGTCTCTTCTCCGTCATTATGGTTGTATTGTCTGAGTTGCTGAATTTTGAAGCCTAACTTTATAATTAATGTTGTCGTGTTCTGCTCCTCAGTATAATAGTTCAGTGGCACCAGTTCAAATCCAAATAACATTAAAGTGTTATGAAGGCCCGGTCAGACTGCAGATCTAAATCCAACTGAAAGTCTGAGGCAAAACTCGAAAAGTGGATCTTATGAGGCATTTAATCTGACTGAGATTGAGCAGGCAGATTACAGGAGGAGGTGGAGGAGAAGGCAGTATTTTAGTCTCTAGACATGCTAGTTGGCAGATGCCCACCCCAAATGACTTACAGCTGGAATGTAGACAAAATGTTGAAAAACAAGTAAGATCTTCTTTTTAAGCTTTTTTTTTTTTTTAGCTATTCGCTACTTTCTGTTGGTCTGTCACATAAAATACACAAATGTATGCAGTTATCACACAAAGTGTAAAATATCCGGAGGTTTGGATAATTCTGTAGGGAACCAGAGCTCAACATGCAGCAACCATAAAAATGTATTCATCCCCTTGGATCTTTCACCCCTTTTTTTGCTTTAACAAGTCAATCATGAGCAAAACAATTTGGCATTTTTAACAACAAAAAAAAAAGTACCAAAAGCAAAGATGAAAACTGATTTCTACACAGTAATGACAAGTAAAAATATTTCACATTAAATAAGTGACTGCATAAATATTCACCCCTTCAAGACAGTATTTAGTAAACATGCTGCCAATCAATGTGTCTCCATTCCTCTGTGCAGAACTGCTCACTCTGCCATGTTTCGTGGTCCTGCCACAAATTCTCTACATGATTGAAATCTGGGCTTTGACTAGACCAGAACATCCGCCTCGCTGTCGTCATTCATTTCTATGCTTTGGGTTTTTGTCTCACTGGAAAACAAACATTCTCTGAAGCTGTAGTTTTTTTTGCTGCATTCATTTTACCCTCTACCTTTACGAACCTTCCAGGGACTGCTGCCAGGACACGTCCCCACAGCATGATGCTGACACCGCCGTGCTTCACAGAGGAGATGATGCGTTTGTGGTGACGTGTTTAGTGTCTGTCAAACATAGCGTCTTGTCTGATAGCCTTGGAGACTTTTTTTGTGTCCAGCCCCTGACTTCTACGTTCCAGTAAGCTATTCTCCGATTTGCTCGGAGCGTTCCTTTGACTTCATGCTGGGGATTCCGATTAATCGGAGATCGGACCTTCCAGTCATGGGTGTTTTTATAATACAGTGTCTGCACTCAGGTGATTTCCATCCACACATTGTGAGAATATTTCTACCAATTGGCTGGACCTACGTTCAATTAGGTCAGTCACTTTAAAGGGGGTTGAATATTTATGCACTTACCTCGTGTTAAATCTTTTCATTTAAATGCTACTTTGTAGATTTGTTTTAGTCAAAAAAGCCGAGTTTTGCCGCCTGCGATTGATATGTAAAAGCAAAACGAAGGGTAAAACATCCAAGTGGGCGAGGACTATTTATAGACACCGTGCAACTGTATACAGCACAGTAGCGCAGACATAAGGCCTCACCTCATCTGCATCCGACTTCTTCTCCAGCAGCACTTGAGACTTGCTCACGCTCCACTCCTTTCTGTTCTTCCGAGCGATCCTGTTGTCTTCCTCGGAGCGCGACAGAACAGAAGCCCTGCGATCACTGGGACAAGCCGACGAGGAGCAGTTAGCGAAACCACCCCGGGCACGGAAACAGACGCAGGAAAATGTGAAACAAAGGGGACAGATGACTGTTTTATGCGAGAACAATAAAAGAACACGTCTGATTATCAGTCGGGGCGATGTGAGGAAGTGGCGGCACTGACTCTTGGGAGGAGGGCCCGTCCGAGGAGCCGCTGGAGAGGCCCGAGGACGTGCTCGACAAGGTGGATGCGGTGGACATGCGGCGCAGGGTGGAAGACATGATGTAGGGCAGGACGACCGAGCCCACGCGGCTCTTCTTCTTCTCAGTCAGAGAGCAGGGCTGGGACACACAAATGGGATTAAGCGTCACCGGGGTGCGGGTGGAGAAGGGAGAGAGAGAGGGGGGATCTTGGCAGGAAGATTCAGAATGACAGGCGAGGCACAGGTTGCAAAAGCCTGGCTAAAGGAAGATTTATGGTCCTGTGCTAATATAATGTACACTATCCCTTTGAATGAGAAGCGCTTGATAGGAAGGCAAGAGAGCCAATGGTGAAAGTTGGCACCCCGCTGCACGAAATCGAGTTTGCAGCTGGCAACGCACCAAGGTTATGACGCCGTACAGCTTCTCCACTTTCTCCCGCAGATCTTGGAAGCAAGTGACTAAACGATTGTGTAAGGGCTTCAGCTGCTCCGTCGCCTTCTCCCCGTGGATGCGAATCCCATCTTCCAGGAGCGGGATCTGTTGGGAGCGAGGGAGGACATAAGTAGAGCACAGGTGTCTGGCAAAAAAGAGGAGAGGGAAAAAAAAGGGTTCTTGACAAAGATGACGGAAAAATGTACCTGCAGGGCGATGACCTGCTTAAGGACCCCGATGCGTTCGCGGTCACCTGGGTGCTTTTGGATGTAGGTGTCGGTGAAGAACGCCTGAAGAAGAAGATGGAAACTGGGTGATGACTGGGCGGCGTGTTGAGCGCGCTCATTAGAAAATGTGGCTGCGAGCAACAGAGAGCCGGCTGCTACGGCGACACAAAGAGGCTCCAGTGTGAACGGGACTCCACAACTCAGTACGGAAACCAGAAACTGAGTCAAACGGAAGTGGGCAGCCATTGTTAAATGTCAGCTAGATGACGATAACTGTCATAGAAATCGTCAGTCTTATGCACACCCCGTCAAATAAAGTGTTACCACAAATCTCATTTTTTATTTCCCTGCCTGAGATGAAAAACTAAACTTTTTGTATTTTAGGGTTAGTTTTAATGACCAAAATTATTTCCATTTGCTGAATGTCTGAATAGTGACAGAGAGTAGGGCTGAGCAACATGGCTTAAAAATTAAATCTCTAATCCCCCCATATGAGATCTAATGTTAATTAATAAAAATAAAAAAAACGGAAAGATATTACAAATGACAAGAAACATTCTCAAAATGTGGCTTTTATATCAGTCGTCCCCCTTCTGTGTGTTGTATGACCGAGTATTAGAGCCAGGCTATTTAATTACGACAACACAGTTGTAATATTAGCAACAAAAGACGCACCGTTACCAGGAGAAAATCTTAAAACTGTGAGGAAAAAAAAGGGAGAAATGAAGAAAAATCTTAGATAATTTTTTGTGTGTATGTTGGAGTTCTCATAAGGTTGTTATTCTCCAAATATTCCGACTGTATTATTTTAATATTGTAACCTTATCTTCACATTGAAGAAAGAAAAAAATGGATTGATCCTTATATTTTGTCGTAGAGTTGGCCTGAATTCAGTTGAAACGGTTAAACAAGATGGTCGCCGTGGAAGTTGGAACTATAGAAACCCAAAGAGAGAATTAGTAGGGAAAAAAAATGAAATCTTCAAAAACCAAAAAAATATTAATTAATAAAATATAATCAATCCTAATAGAATAATTTTTTAAGACATTTAATTAAATTTTCCTCTTGTAAAACAGTCTGGATATCCTTCTGCAAGCGTCTGACGACCGTGTGCTGGAACACCGACCCGTTCCTCCCGACTGAACCGGAGTCAGGTGCTCACACACACCTTCACACCTCCCACCACATTTTGTTTTACAAACAACAGGATTTTGTGACGGCCACTAGAAAAAAACGACTAATTTAATGGTAAACATGCGGTCATTGTCCATTAGGAAGCTCCATTTGTGCCGGATCTTTAACTTCCTGGCTGAAAGTCTTCAGTATTTCCACTTAATGTTTTTTTCTTCATGGTGCCATCAAGTTTTTTTGCCTCCAGCAGGAAAACACCCAACATTATCAGGGCGGAAAGGTTCCTCTTTTCCCCTCCAAACATAATGCTGGTCATTATGGACAAACGGTTCAATTTTAGTTTTATCACACCAGATATTAATGCCTTTGTCTCCGAGTTCATTTGCAAACTGCAGCTCGTCTTTCTGCAAGCTTCTGTTGCTTTTTGAACTAATGACTTCTTCCTCTCTGACTGGCTCTCCAGGCACTTCTCTTATTTTTCTTTTTTACTGAGGATAAAAACTTTTATTGTACTTTTATTGTACTGCCGGCGTCTTTATAAGGCCTTCTGCTTTCGTTCTGGAGTTGATGCTCACTTGTCTCATCGTGATACTTTCACCTCTGGGAAACAAAACTCGTTTCCTTCCTAAACCGTATGAAGGCTGGATATTCATATGTGGTCTACAGCTGCATATTATTATTATTAGAACCGTTTAAGCAGATGTGGCGTCTTCGGCCAACAGGAAGTAGCCAAGAAGCCAAGAATGAAGTAGTCTTCTGCGCAACTGTCGTCTCAATATCTCGACTTAAGTTTCTTTAGATTTTTTTTCATGTCACTTAAAAAAATTGTATATTTAAAGTGTTAAAAAGTACATAAATTGTTCCTATTTATATCTAAATTTATCATTCAGGAACTTACAAAAGTCGTGATTTCGCTATCTGGGCTTTCGTAGAATATTTCCAGTCATAATAGTCTTACTATATGAATACTTCAGGATTAAAAAGAAATCCCTGCAAATATGGTCATTACTCAAAGATTAAGGAAATAAACTGTGAATCCTAACAAACCAAAAACCAGAAAAGTTTGGGCTGATTTACAGTCAGTAACAAAAAAAAAAAAAAAAAAGTTATATCTTTTTATACATTAAAAATAAATACCTGGTTTCAACCGTATGCTTGGTCGAAAAAAAACAAAAAACCCCCACAAGAAATCTAGGTTTCAGTCTTCTTGTTCTTCATCCAGAAATCTTCTCCTTCACTTATTATTCAGCAGAGTAAGAAGGAGAAAGTGTTCACTGGAGTAAAAGCTTCTGGCATCGAGCGGTGGTTCGATATTGTTGTGGACATAAAAACATTTATTATAAAGGGAAGCGGAGGATGTGAAGCTGGAGGAGTTGGAGAGGACGTTACTGTCTGCTACTGTAGCGGCAGAGTGACGCAGCGGCAGCTACGAGATCAGTTCAGAGAAATAGTTTTGTCTCAGTCGATACATTTCTATCAGGAAACAAAAGATAAAAATATAATTCTGCCAAAGCAGATCTTAAGAGACTCAATAATCCTCTCCAGTTATTCACTACTGAGTACCTTTTTACTTTACTCCCTTAGCAGAAAAATATTAATCTAAAAACATGCAAGGATTTTACAAAAGAACAAGCTGACAGGAAAGTTCAAATACAGGATGGTGTAAGGAAAGACTGAGGGCCCAGATTAAACATCTGAGTGATCAATTCGTGTGTTTGCTTATGTCTGAGCAAATATGAAATAAAATTGGATCGAGTCTAGTCACCAAGCTAGATTTAGAATTGGAAATATACGTTTTTTTTTAATGGTTTGTTTTCTTCACCACGATTAAAAAAAAAGAGTAGAGGAGCTACTCAGAGTTAAAGTAAAAGCCTAAATTATCTAGAGAATACACACCGAGCTGCTATTTGCAGGCAGTAACGCTAATCATGCTAATTGATAAAACAATAGGCAAAAGACGGTTTGAAATGTCTCTAGTATGAACCGGTAATTGTTTTAAAAATAAACGACATCTGTCAAAATGTTTTTTTTTATTGCGTAACAGACTAGCAGAGTCTGCTTATGTAAAGCATTGAGGATCCATCACCGCAGGCAGATTCCTGTTCAGGTGTAAATAAATTAATCCTTTCTCCGTGTTACGCATTTGAGTAAATTTTAGTCTTGTGAAAGGGAATGCAATTCTTTTTTAATCATTTTGTATTTGCATAGATAAAGCACCTGGAAGAGTTTATTATGTTTGCAAAACTGTAACCTAGGCCTGTTTTTGAGAATAAAAATAAATAAATTATATGTTTAATTTGCACATTGCAATGCAAAGAAAAGTGTTTTTGATTGACAGAAAAAAGGAGTTAAAATCTGAGAAGTTCACAAAGCCAAAGATCAGAAAATGGACACCAAATCTCTAATGTAATTATATCTAATTGTTAGAAAAATTGACAAAAATTGAGGAAATTGAGAATCAGCAGAATAGGATGAAGAACATGACATTGAAAATATTGTTAAAACCTCGAAATTAGGCAACAACATTTCCCCCCTTTGAATGAAAAAAATGAATTGTGATGATGTTGCATTGATTTAGTTCTTAAAAGTTAGTTGGTTATACGACACCCGTAATATTTATTTTGGAAAATATTGAAAATCATGCAACTTTTGCATTAAAATCTGAATATTTCATAGCTAATTTAAGCCTGTGATGATCTTAAAATATTAAAATTGTATCAAGTCCACCAGTCCCCATGGAGGCCAGAAACTATTTTTGATTAAATCTGCTGTTGTTAGTAGGCTCACGCGTCATAACGTACATTTAATTATTGTTCATTAATGACACAGAAAGGCACTTAATAGCAACAAAACATATAATGGGAGCGGATTTCACCGCTCAAAATGCTTAAGGCCCATCTGTTTGTTGGCTAAACACTGAGAAATTACTCATTTTGTTACATGGCACCTATTTTCTTTTTGGAAAAAAAAAAGAAAGAAAAGTGTTTTGAGTCAAAACTGGGCTACAGGATGACTCAATTAAGTTACGCATTTGGTTTGATGCAGTCCAAATTAAAATTAGCACCTTGCGGCGGCAGCGGCATGCCTCTCCAGTTCACACTCGGTGCCACTCAGTCTGACCTTTTGATTGCTAAATGTCAGCGCATTATGATTCTACCCAGGCAGACATCCGCGTGAGATCGTGTTATTACTACCTCACGACTGTTTAAGACTCAACCAAAAAGATGTTTGGAAAGGTCAAAGTGGCAGTGCCCTTTGACCACCAAAGTCAAGTGTGTGGAGTCTGAAGACAAAAAAAATAAAAATAAATAAAGAATCAATTAATAAAAAGTCACTCGTGTTTGTTCTGTAGATATTGAATAAAAGAAAGGATATGTGCATAGATGACATGAAATATTTAAGAATCCAGTCGCTGGAGGCAGAAAAAGTGCACTCTGCAGCAAATCTGTCAAAATAAATCACAAAGCCAGACCTTCTCGTAGTTGGAGAAGCCGCCCATGACGGCGGGGTCGACGATGCCGCTAAGCATCATGGACAGCGGGTTGATGGACAGTGACCGGTCGCAGGCCTGCTGCTGCACCAGGTTGCTGAGCTTCTCGTTGGCCGTCTCCATTGTTTCTATGGCGTTCGTCAACGGACTGATCTCCTCCTGACACGCGGATGAGCATTCATCATTAATAACTTAAGAAACGACAATACAACAAAACAACATAATTTAGGAATGAGGGCTGCTTCTCACCACTGAGACGGATTTGACTTCAAACCATTTGAGGATCCCAGGGAAGCAGTAGGCGGTGATGTAAGTGGTTCTCTCAATCCACATGGTCTGTGGGGCGGAATATTAATACAATGCTCAAGGGGTAAAACGTTCATTGCTTTATTCATTTAAAGATTGTTTTTGTTTTTTTGCTGCTAGAAATTTGTGCTTTTCCATCGTCTTAGGGTGTTTTCACACCTGATAGTCCGGTTGACTTGGTTCAATTGGGAACCAAGATTGCAACGTTTGTTACATTTTCAGCTGCGCTGTGTCAAACGGACCAAATGAATCGACAACATTGTTCTCCTCCCAGTCTGTGGGGGCGCTGCACCAAAAACTAACTAAGGAAACAACATGAAAATCTCTGAAGAAGACATGAATGCATCATCACAAAATGTAAAGAAAAATGGAGTAGCATGGTTGCTCAGTTAAATAGTTATAGGGAAAGAAAAAAAACATTTGATTCAGACTCATTAAGAGAATTTTAGGAAAGAAAAAGTAGTATAAAAGTAAAAAGGTGGTAGTAGTGAGACAGTGATGGATGCAAGCTGCCGTTAAAAACTAAAAGAAGAAGAAGCAGTGTCGGATTTTAGCGGCGGTTGGGTTTCTTTTTGCCTTTGGTAAAGACACAAGCAATTTCTCCCGCTGGCTTTAGACTCTCACTTTTGTTTTGATCGTATTTACCCAGAATACCCTGCAATATAGTTCACTTCCTGCTTCTGGAGTGGTCTCCAGTGCTATGGCATCCAAACATACGCATGCAAACCGGGACCAAGGTTTTTAGGCGGAACACGGTTCGCTTTTTTTGGTCTGCATCAGAGTTGAGTTTCATTGTTCACGCTTCCCAAAGCGAAGTCTAGTAAAACAAACTGCAGTTCAATTGAAAGGGACCAACCAGGGCCTCAAAAATAAATGTAAAAAGTGCTCACAGCAAACTCGTTGTCCGGGTCCTTTTCACCTTTCCTGAAGGGCCTGGAGTACTGGAACTGGTCCACTTCATTGTGTCTATAATAGCTGCAGGGGAACGAGAGAGGACAGTGATGAGTTAGCACTTTGTCCACAGGACTACACCCCCACCTGCGCCCCCACCCTGGGATTGAATAGGAAATAAATCAGCCTTTAAATGTTGTGTCACGCACTTTAATATCTGCTCTGGAACCCCCTTGTCTTTGAACCGTTGTGGCACCGTGAGAACAGGCTTCACAGTGAAGCACTGGATGTCTGTCCAGTTCAGTTAAGGATAAAAACCAGAAACAACGGGCGAGACGAGACAAATTGCTCTGAATCATTCTGTGTGTTTTTTTGTCCTTTTTCTTTCTCGTTGGAAGTTGCGAGGCTGCAATTAGATAGAGTGGTACTCGAAGCTGAATGCTTACAAGGGAAGCTTAACAAACGTCGTACCGAGCTGGTACAGTTTATTCTGAGCACAAAGCCTCGTCAGGATTCATCCCTGTTCGGATTTTTCATATTTTGTCACGTTACAACCACAAACTTCAACTTATCTTTTTAGGATTTTATTGTTTTTGGGACATCGTTTGTCTGTCAGGGTTTTGCTAGAACTGCTTTGTACATTCAGATGAGATTTTTTTCCCCTCATTCTTCTTCGCAAAGCGGCTCAAACTTTGAGGTTTCACCACAAATTCTCATTCTCATTTGGGTCTGGGCTTTGACTGGGCCATTCTATCACATGAATATAGAAATTCCATAGCAGCTGTAGGTGTTTTTATTATTATTATTATTATTATTATAAAAACAGAAAATATTGTGATTTTTAGGGAGAAAAAGGCTGGATAACTTTTAAGTGCTTGACTTCTGAAGGATACGCTGCCCAGGCGAGTTGCAGATGTTGTCCCCAGGGGGCGCTGTGCTCGTCATCCGGACTGCGTTTGGGAACTGAGAGAGCAGCTTTAAGCTGAAATCTTCCAGCCACTCGAACTCTTTGCCTCGGTAGATGAACATTTTGTTCTGCAGGATATATGGAAAAAAGGAAAAAACAGACATTGTGTAACCCATCAAATCAAAGCTTATAAATAAAAAGAATTGTCATCAAGGTTAATTTACATACTTAATGAGGTTGTGTGTGTGGGGGCGGGGGGAAATGATTAAACCTTCAGCGAGACTGCATTCATTCTGACATTCTCTTGTGGCATCAAGAAGCCAATAACCTTTATTGGAATTATTGCACGTTGCCCCAAGAAATATTTCAAAATGCCAGCCCGTTGCATAAGCCCAGCAATATGAGGTTGTCTCTAAGTCTCCATTTATTGAAACAGGTAATCATTTTCTTACCCTGAGGAAAGAAGGGAATCCAAGGCCATAATATCCAACAGCAAAGTACTCCGGCTGCGGCCGCATGGCGTGCATTATTTGCTCGTAGAACTTGGCTTGTTTTTTCTGTGACGACGAAAGGCATTGAGACGGCATGATGTAATCAAGTGTGTTGCAAATATGTCAGCGGTTACAAATTGAAAAAGAGGAAGAAGAAGCAATTACAATACAGCTGAAAAGAAGAACGCTCTTTGTCCTTGTAGGCGGTTTTAGGTAAATGTCTTTAGTGGCGTTTTTTTTTTTTTTTTGCAAAAGAATCACTTTTACATCAGAATTTACATTTTTTATTTAATTTTTTTACTTTAAATCTCGGACGCCTTAATTGCCGAGCTCTTACCAGCAGCTCGCTCAGCTCCATGAAGTCAAACATGTGGATCTCGTGCATCTTGGCCAGCTGCTTGCCCAGCTCGATGGCCTTCTCCCACATCTGACAAGACAGGGGGTGCGCTCAATTAACGGAGGGGGAGGAACCATAAAACACCAGCTTAGAAAACCGGAGCACAACCCAGACCGGGTTGGGTTGTGCTCCGGTCTGCCTCAAGCTGCACGGTTAATAAATGGTCGGCCGTTACGACACAGCGTCTTGCGGCGGGAGTCTGGGCTGACGCAAGCTTCCTTGTGGGTTTCGCCATGCGAACACAGACTAAGCTAAAGATGAGGCTGTTTTGTCATGCTAAGCAGTTACCTTCCCCTTGTCCAGGTAGCATATGATCTCCTGGAAGAGCTTCTCCTTGAGCTCCTGTTGGGTGCAAACGTGCTCCCCGTCCCGAGGGATCAGATGAGGGGCGCAAGCTTTGTCTGACCACTGCAGGAGCCAAAACACAGAAAAACTGGTTGAGCTTAGAGACCGAAAGGAAGATAAATATATATATATATAAAAAAAAAACAATTCATTTCTACGAGCCTCTCGAGTAACAGACCTCCAGTAGTTCAGCATGCAGCAGCAGCGTGTATGCGGCCTCCGTGTAGTTTTCGCAATCCAGATGCAAATCTCGCAGCTTGTACAGATAGCTGGTTGAGAGAATGGAGAAGTTAGAGGCAGACGAGGGCAAAAACGAACGTCCTCACCGATTCCCTCCGACTCACCGGATATAAATGTCCTCCCTCTTCTTTTCTTTGTAGAAATTCTACAGGCAAAAGAACAATTTCATTAGAAACACTCTCTTAACCTCTTGGAAATAATTAAATGAGTAGTGTCAAAGGGGATTGTTTGAGATTTTTTGACATAAGAGGGTTGTGATGGAAAATCTCTTAGGGAATGTGATGGATTATTTCACAACGGAAGCCATTAGTTTTAAGTAAGAAGAAAGAATTGGGCTTTACAATGTAATTAAAATGTTTCCATAACTTTTTTTTTTTTTTACTTTAATGTTCTGTGGCATCAGGAAAAGACGCTACTACTAATAAATTCCTTATTATTCTGCAAACAAAATCTTAAAAAAAGAAAAAAAAAGTCATTTCATTCACCTTTAACAGTAAAATACTGCCAACACAAAATTCACAGATAATGCACAACAGGATGTTCAGTGAAAAGTTCCTAAGCGGTCAGCATCTTACACCAACATATTACCAACTACCTGGGAATTCAATCTCTTTCCGAACATGGTCACCCCGCTAATGAATACATTCAGTTTCAAACAGGAAAATGCCCGATACCTCTTTCTTCCTCCAATTTTCCATACCAACGTTTTTGATAATCTGTGGAATTAGCATCTAATGCAAACATGGGGAACGGTTTAAAAATTCACTAAATTCCGTTTCCTTTTTAAGACAGGGGTTGTTTTAAAGTGGCAGACTCCTCCTGAAGAAGCAGCCATTAGCATCGGCCTCCGGGACCATCCGACCTGGATTTGTAATAAAAGAAGCTGCCAAGAGAGCAATCTACAGACAGTTTCTGGCAAAACCTGACAGTGACCAG
Source organism: Poecilia reticulata (assembly GCF_904066995.2). NCBI lineage: Eukaryota > Metazoa > Chordata > Actinopteri > Cyprinodontiformes > Poeciliidae > Poecilia > Poecilia reticulata. The sequence continues at coordinate 9,365,738 of NC_088838.1, forward strand.
CCCTTCACTCCCTTCCAGCGGGAGCGGGCTGCAGGCCTGCGGCTCACCAGCACGTTGACGGTGCAGCTCATGCGGTGCTCGGGACTCTCGTCGTGCGTGATGGTGCGGTACGCCAGCAGGTTCTCCAGCAGGCTGCTCAGCAGCAGAGCCAGCTCCTCTCCGGAATGGTACAGGTATCTGTGGCGTCTGCAGTGCTCCAACAATCTTAACAAGCAAACACCGTGAAACTCAGGAAGCTGTGTGGCAATCGACTCAAAATCACATTGCTGTGTAGTTCGCTATAAATTTAACGAAGCTGCTTTAGCTTTGCATCGACACGGTGTACTTCAAAGAGAGAAATACTCTCTATTTTGCTCTCATCCTCTGCCTTACATTTTCTCCAACAGGACTTTGTACTGCTCATCTCCTCGACCTCCTTCGACTTCTTGATCCAATTTTGTTATGAGTTCATTCTCAAACTGCAAAGAAAACAGGGAAACCAGAGGGAAACGTTTGTACAAATAAAATGATGCACTTCTTTCTTGTACTTGGATCCCTGGTAGTTGCAATTCCCTGCATCTACTCCTCCTGGGGTTCAACATAAACAACTAGAAACACATAAAAAATTCAAAATAAAACTACGAAAATAAAAAAATACAGAACAGAGGGCATAGATTTTAAAAAAAATGAATAGAGAACTATAATGAAAAATGTTGTACAAAAGGATATTCGCTTCAGTATGTCAAGCAACTCCTACACACAATCAATAACACAATAGGAATAATTAAGTATGGTTGTTTTTCTTGTAAATGCCTTTGAAATTAATTCTTCTGATGCATCTCTAATATAATCTCATGCAAGGTGAACATAACTCTATATGAGCTCGGCATCTTCAAAGAATTAGTATGAACCTCTGGAAGCATAAATCTACCTTCGATCGCACGTCTAGTTTGATAATCATGAACATTAGTATTAAGGCTGGACAATAAACCAATAGTATATATCGTGATAGACACATGATCAATATCAATATTGACCAATCTTAATATTATTGATAGAATATTCTATATTCAAAATATAGAATATTCACTGAACTTTGATTCTGAACCGCACAGCATTCTGGGAGATGTAGGCAGAGAAAAGGATTTAGAAGCACGCAACCTCAGTGAGCTAAGCTAGGTTGGTAGCATCTACTAACTCATTCTCTCTCTTTGGTTACTTAGCAACAGTCTGTTGAGTAACTTGCGCAGCAGCAGTTTCAGGTTTCGCCACTGTGCCTCATAACCGTTTAAAAATGTTTTAAAAACCAATGACGTGGCAAAAACCTATGGACACAATACAGTTCTTACTCCAAAACAAAAAAACCTAGTCAGTAATTATCAATGTCGACTGATATGAAATTATTGTATCGTGACACATTTTTCGGCCACATCGTCCAACCTTAATACTTAAAAAAAAAGAAAAAAAAAACAAAACGATTTAGAGAATATAATCTCTGGTTGTTTTGAACTTGTGTTTCTTCTAATATCATTTTAAATATAAACCTGAATCCAACCCTGAACCAGAGCAATTTAATATGCATCATATATGTTGCATTTATCCCCCCCCGCCACCTCAAAAAAAAAAAAAGTCAGATTCATGCACAGAGCTCCGTTCCGAAGGCAGAGTCTTACCGTTTCAAAAGTGCGCGCCGAGCTGAAGTTGTGCTCGCATTGCATCATATCGAAGAAGATGGGAATGGTATCCTTCCTGAGCTCCGGCTCTGGCACTAGCGTGACCTCCAGGATGGGGCCGACCATGGAGGGGATAAACTTCATTTTGTGCGGGCCTGAGGGACGGCAAATATTATCGTGCAGAAATATTACAGCGTGACTTGAGAAGGCAATATGCTGCCTCTTCTCGTCTCAACAAACAGAGGAGGAATCTAATAATGTCCCCCAGAAAAAACCACCACCAACAATGACAACAACAGCGGCGGCACACTTTCTGAAACTGGACAATAAAAAAAATATTGTCTCGTTATTCCCCTCGCGTCGCAGGCGGCCCCCTGATAAACAGCGTAGACGTTTTCGGATGGACAAAAAGCTCACCGATGTTGTACCACATGTCTCTGATTCTGAATCCCATGTCCTTCCTCATGTCTCCGTATCTGAAACACATTCAGATCAAGCAGCTTGATAAACCTCCTGTCTTCTAAAGTAATAAAAAGCCTTAAAAATCTACCTAATGAGCCACTTCTCTGTAGATTTGGCCATCGGTTTTGGAACACTGTCTTGTTTAAACGCCCAGCGACGCCCCGTGTGACGTTTGCTTGTAGAGATAACCAGATTTTTATTTAACATTTCTCCCATTAAAGAAAAGGGCCCACAGCATCACAGATCCTTCACTGTGCTTCAGAGCAGCATACGTTGATCATTATCCACAATGTGAAAGAAAAAAAAAAAAAAAAAAAGTTTCAAACCACTGTCAGACACACACGCGCACACACACACACACACGCACGCACGCACGCACATATCCATGACAGTATGCTAAAATCTCACGGGCAATGGTTTTTCTGAAGTATAATTTCTGAGGCAACAAGAGCAATCTCTGGGATGGATTATTGTTATTATTATTACTGAGTGAAAAGTGCAAAACCTTTGCTCTGTACTCTTTATTCTTTTTTTTTTTCCATCTTTGCTGCTCATCTTGTACTGCTCACTTCCTTCTATAACAGAAATTTCCCACTTGTAATTAAGGATATTTAGCACCAAGAGTGAACTAGCCCAAAAACAAATCATAATAAAAATGGATATTGAATTTAGTGCAAAGTTTTGAGACAACAATTAGCAATAAATTATCCCCGAGATTCATCTCCATAATCCATAAAAAACACTTATGGATTATTTAAACCCTGAGCCACAGTGAAAACCTTTCTCTTCTGCTTCGAGCGCAGAGCCTTGTTTACAGGTAGGAGGTGAAGTGAGAGGAGATCAAACGGCGAGGCACCATTATAAAATAGGGGGTACAAATTGGCGAAGAAGCAAACTAACCCGCAGCTGTTGATAGCATCTCATTGTTGCCATGGAGACTTCAAGATGCCACTTTTTGCTACGGTCCCCAGAGAGTGAACTTTTCTCAGATTTTTCCATCACGCTGCACATGGTAGCAAGATAAACACGGGCCCTCGTCTGGCTCCGTTTGTCACAGTTCCAGGTTTGTCTTATTTATAGTTCTGACTTTAGATACATAAGTAAGTTTAAGCTCGAGTCTATCATCTTGTCGCTGTTTGAATATCGGATCAGAGCTGCGTTACTTGGATGGCATGTTCTCTTGTCTCTCCCGTTTAGAAGAGTGGCTAAGAGAAAACCTGTGGTTTTTATCAGGGAATGAGTGACTAATGGATCACTGATCAACACTCTAATGAACTTAATGTAAAAATGCTTCAGCTACATTTACTGAAGGTGGAATTAGTTAATAAAAAATGTATTTTCCTATTAACTTTTACACTCAAATTATAGGTTTGACTCGTCCATATTTTTATATGCAACATCAAATAAAATAATCTATTTATCTTTAAGGCTTTTTCCATATTTTTACCAAGAGTCATGATCAGCACTGAAACTTTTAAAGATTAAGTGTAAAAGATCTCACTTGTTCAGGATCTTAGTTCGTTTTTCCAGGGAGAACGATTCCAGCTGCAGTGTCTTGTGAGTGAGGAAGGCCACGGTCAAATGAAAGTAATTATTCCAGAGCTGCAATAAAAAAAACAAAACAAAAAAAACACACACACACACAAGCTTTTAAAATATTGATACAACCGAGCACCAAACCCTGATCTGTGTTTAATAAGCAGTTCGTTCCGCTAAAGGGAAGCGGCGCGGACCTGCAGCTCAAAGTGCACCGGGTCCAGGAAAAGCTTGTTGAGCACGTCCGAGTACTGGTTGATGGCCCTCAGGAAGACCTGCATCTGCACCAGGTTCATCACCATCCAGTCAGCAGGGAACACGTTCCCCATGAGGTCCTTAAACATGATGAACGTCTCCATCAGGAAGTCCTAAAAGGAAAGAAAAAACAAAAACGAGGGTTCAGGGAGGGGGGGATAAAATCTTTACTGCAAGCGCATCAGTTCTGTCTCTTAAAAGAAACGCATTGAGTAACAGCGGAGAGATCAAAAACCAAACACACACACGAGGTAAATCAGCTGCACCGCTCCTGAACGTCACTCACACACACTCCACCCCCCACCCCCCACCTCCACTTTTGAGTTTAATAGAGGTCCAGGAACATCCTGATTCTGTCAGTTTAATCAAGTGCATGAAATGTCTGTAATCAATATTCCCTTAAGGAGCAGTAAGTGGCCGGGTTGCTTTATTGCCCGTTATTGATGGGATGCTCCGGGACATGATGCAGCCGACGGCGGAGGAGCCGAGACACTTACAATGATATCCTGTCTCGTTTTGAAGGTGCTGATGTAGTGGGTGTAATGCGTGTCATCCATTTGCTTCAGGATGGCCGTCATGCAGGCGAGATAGTGGCCCTGCCAAAACAAGTGACAGCTATTACTCAGCGGATCTCTGCAGAAAATCCCCTCCTCAAAAGGCAGCGTTTGCACAACAAAAGGCCCGCGTCGCGCTAATTCGCCGCATTGCTCGTTTTCTTTTGTCCCCCCCACCATTTGGAGGAGTGTGGCGCGCCTTACGATGAGCGGCGAGGCTCGGTCCATGCTGATGACGGTCCGGTTGACCCTGCGAAGGAGACGCTCCATTATCTGCTGGATGTGGACTCGGGTCGGACCCTGCGCAGAGAGAGAGAGATGGAGAGAGAAAGGAAAACGGTTATCAGCTGAAACATGTCAGTGTTAAAAGGGCCACTGCAAACCAAACATCAGCGTGTTTTATTGGGATTGTTGTGTGATAAGCCCATCTAAATTAGATCAAAACTGGGAGGTAAAGCGACAGAGGCGTTGTTTGTTACAAATTCAAAACAGCAAACCTCGGTGGGCGTTAAGAGTTCAGCCTCCCTGGTCAACATTTGCAGAGCCACAATTTGCTTAAATTACAGCTTGAAGAGCTTTTGGGATTCGTCTCTGCCACACAAGTAAGAGACGGATTTCTTTGCTCGATCTCTGCTACAAAGCTCAAGCTCAGTTAAACTGTGAACAGCATTTTTATACCTCACTTGGATTCAGGTCTGAACTTTGACATGTTTGTTATAACACATTAATATATCAGCTCTCAACCTTTAGGGTCCAAATAAGGCCAATTATTTTATTAATCAATTATTCTATCCATCTTTCTGATGATTAATCGGATAATAAAGCTGGCAAATTGTGTGCATTTTTCATTTCATCACTTAAGCCTTTCTTATGCAATATTAGAAATACATCAATAGATGTAAATAAATACCTAATTATATTTAGTTTGGTTTTATTGCCTAAACTGCAATGCTATACTCGTGTAGTGTATGCTTAGTCATTTGTAGCAAAGAATGCAGCTGCAGCTAAAAAACACTTCTACTAATCTGTTGACTATATTTTGGATTAACAAATTAATAATTAAATGGCAATAAGATGCTTAGTAAGAGGTTTTATTTGTGTGTTTTATTTTTTCTACAGAAGCTAAAACTTTGCCATTTGATGAGTTCTCAGTTTTTTTATACAGTTTTGGCTTAATTACTGCTCTGACTGTTGTTCTTACAGAAAATGGCCTTTTTTTTTGAGTCTACACTCGAGTTAACGATTAACTGACTGATAAATTTGTTGACAGTTATTTCAATGATTAATCACGATTAATTGTTTCAAATCTAGTTTCAGGCCTTCTTCTAGGATTGCTCTGTGTTTTATCTCCATTCATCTTTCCACCAACTCAGGCAGATGCCAAAGAAGGCAGCCCCCACAGAATGATGCTGCCTCTACCATGTAGATGCATGCTTGTTCTGTTTTTGGATCATGCATTGAGTGCTGACGTTTAAAGCTGAGGACATCGTTTTATAACCTCTATCTGCTGTGTTTCTTGGCCTACATAATGGTAACTAATGTTCTATAAAAAACCTCTTAAGCCATCTGCTGTACTGTTTTCTATTTAAGGGAATCAGAGGAAAAGTGGGCTGAATGTACATGGTTGCCATGTTTTTTCAGATTTTTATTTGTGAATAAGTTTGATAACGGAGCATTACCATCTGCTTTATAATTTACACAACTTTGTGTTGGTTTATCATGAAACAAAGAATCAAAATTTCAGCATTTGGATCAAACTAAAGCTCACTCTGCACCCACAAGGATTAAAATAAACGAGCCACAAATAGAGGGCACCGATTAAACGGTCATTAGATTTATAAAACAATGTAGAAATGAATCTACATTAATATTTTGGCAGTGGCTTGCAGAGCAACTTGATGCAGAAGTTCTCTAAAACGCCCCCCTTTTTTTTCTTTAAGCGCGTTTTCATTTCTCATGCTCAGACAACATTTCAATCAGGTCTTAGTCTGGACTTTGAGGTTACGGCGACGCTGTGACTCTTGTTTTTTTCCCCAGCCATTCTTTTGTAGATTCCCTGCTGCACTTTTGGGATCACTGTCCTGTCCCCTGACACAGTTTCAGAAAAGCCTCCGCTGTCGCACAGATGGCCTCACACATTTCGCTCCAGAAAACTTTGTTCCACTGGACTGTGTCTTTGTCTGCAAGGTGCCCGGGTCCTGCGGCGGGAAATCGGGTCCAAATCATTAGCTCTCCGTCACCTTCACAGCCGAGGAGCTCACTGCCGATACGCTGTTTGTTTTCAGACGGACGTGGCCCTCGTTTCATGTTCATGTGCAGAATGTTGTTGTTTTTTTTCCCCAGAAGTGTTGTCGATTGGTTCAGATTCGACTTCACAAACGTACACTTTCAGCTTTATTTACAGGGAAAAGAGGCTTTTCTTCTGGCAGCTGCTATACATGTTCCATCTTCTTTTTCCCCACATTTGATATGTCGAGTCTTGAAGGAATTCATTTGCAGCTCTTTGGTTTTTTTCCTGGGAATTTTCACTGAGTATTGCACAATCATGGGGTAAAAATTACCTGCTGTAGTAGGATGGACCGTCACATTGATTCAAAATGGACCAAGCATTTCCCAGATAGACCAGCGGCCAACATATACTTTTTTTTTTTTCTTAAACCATCTTTCCTCTTTAACCTTGGGTTCTCACAAACCTAAATGTTGTGAAACGGGGAAGTACCAGTCTCATTAAAAGTCTGTTTGATCAGCCTCCTCTGCTCTGAATGCAGACATAAGCCAAATCCTCCACAGCATTTTAAGCAGTTATTTTATTTTTGTTTACTTTAAATGCCGGTATTACGTATTTTTGTGGCACATACGGTCATTTTATAGCACAATCAAGTAACTACGTTACCTTCAGTAGTTATAAACATGCTGTATAAAACAAAATGTACTTTTAATTTGACTTTGCATCATAGCTGTCTCTGATGCCTTGAAATTGGCCTCTGTCTCTTTAAGAACCTCCAGCCCTTTTTGACACGAGTCATCACAACAACGCTTCTCCATGTTGTCCGCTGATGTCGTACACAAGCGCTCTTTGGAGCTTAGCAGACGTGCAGGTCCACCAGGTTTTACCTAACTGCTGCTGCCGTTAGTCTAGTGGAGCAGTGTGAGGCGGGCTGAGGAGAGGGGTGCTCTGTGAGGCTGGGGGCTCGACTAAGGACCGAAGCTCCAAGGCGAAGCTTTGGGTAAATGAGCGACGCGTTGATTGCCACGGGAGATTCAAGGATTCCCCTTTAAAAGATAATTCAAAAGAATTCATTGATTTCATTTCTGATCTCATTTCATGTTTGAACTTGGTCAGGTTGCTTGTAATGACCCGTGTGTTTGTCTTGTGTCCTATAGTATTCTAATTATCGTTTTTTTTTTTTAATGTTATCTTAACTGCTACTGTAAATCAAATTTCCCTCTGTGGGACATTAAAGGTCTGAACTGTATTAGAGCAGAATGGAACAGAACAGAATATATTATTTACACATAGAAACAATACAGAAACCATAAGGCTGATAAAACAGCAGCATCTCCAAAGTCATGTTACAAAATTAATAGTAAGCCAGTGTTAATTTTTTTTTTTTAAAGTCAAAAACGAGAGAATTTATAAGAAGCAATCAAAATCACATGTCATTTGAAATTAGCATTATTTTTAAGGGTTTTCTAAAAGAATGAATATTACTAGTGGGTTCAAGAGCTGGTGGCAGGTTATTCCAATGAGAGGAGCCTCTATAATTAAGTGTCCTTCGCTTAATTACTGTTCAGATGCAACAGTGTATTTTTGAATAATCAGAGTAATGAGAGGGGAAAAAGGAATAATTAGGAAAAACATTTTTTTCCTAATAGTTTTTTGTCTATGTGGCAAAAAACTTCCACATAGACATATTAAAAGGTCGCATTAAGTACAGTCCAGACCTTGTGTTTTATAAAAATAAGAGCAGATGAAGGCAGTCTATTTGAAAAGTTAATTTAAAAAAATCATTTTGAATTATTGTAATCTTAGAGATATGATCGACATGCAGCTCCCCAAATACTGAAATATATTAGACTTTTATATATCAAGCTATGATGTAATGCCAACATACAAGACGGTTAATAACAGCCATCGATTTTACCGTCTTTCTTTTTACAAGTTCATTATGTCGTCTCCAAGTTAGTTCCTCGTCATCCACAAAAACTCCTCAGAATTTGGTTGGAGGCTCTTGGTTAGTTAAGAGGATCAACAGATGCTTCACTTCTTTAAAAGTTTCAAGGTTGAATTTAGTTTTTCTCAAAAAAAAAAAAAATCAACTTTTTCTTTTATATAGATAAATACATATATTTTAAATTTTAATGAATAAAACATGTTGTGTTTTTATGAAAACATGTTTATTTGAAATTCTATGAGGGCTTCCTGCTCTGATTGCTCACCCCCTTGTTCAAATATATCTCAAATCCCCTTGAAGACAAAACCTCTCTTATGTGTAACGTTCAAAGTGTTGCAAACCGCAGCCTAAATGAATAGTGGCTCTGCATCATCGGCTTTTCCCTTCAATAAAGCATGCTTCAACTCATGCTATGTGCAGATAAGCAAGAACCAAATAAATGTTCCTTTGCATTTAGACGATTCGAGGGCCTCTTATCGTGTTTGTCTCTTTGATACTTCTGGTTCATTTCACTCTGCGGCAAAAAACATAAAATTACTATTCAGCTGCGACTCCGGATTCTTGCCGGGCAGCTGGGATATCTAATCCCTCCCAGCATGCTCGGGGTTTGCCTACAGGCCTCCTTCCCAGCGGAACTTTTTCTGGGTAACCTCTGAAGAGAAGATGAATCATCTCCGTGGGATCCGCAAAACAACAGGTTTTCCTCTCGGGTCCCCGTGGATGTCTGAGTGCCTTGGCCCCGGCTCGTGCGGCGCAGGCAGACGCCAGGAGGATTAAACCCACTTTGGCCACCGATATCCAGCACAACAATCCCGCTTCGTGCCGTGCCGGGCATTTTTATCTGCACCCAGATGGGTGAGGAGCCTTAAGAATGAATTGGGTTTTTATTGCCGTAACATAAGCTCGCAGTTAATCAATTTTTAATCCGAGTCCAATTATTTAGCATTTATTTTTAACTAAAATCACAGGTGTCATAACTATTCGTACCTCTTTTTTTATTTATTTTTTTTTTCTCTTCAGCTTAAAAGCAGGTGTTTTTATTTGGACTTATTTTGAGGACTGAGACCTAAATCTGACAAGAATTTGATTTTGTTGATTTAGCCTTATGTTTTGGTTTAATATACACTTGATGGATCTTTTTTTTTTTTTTTTTTTAAAGTTTTCTGTCAGATTTCAATTCAAAATGTTGGTGTTTCAAAGAATTTGCGACGCCAAGTTCATCACAGATCCTCCACCGTTCTGAACTTTGAACAGGAAATGTCCAAAGTTCATCCTTTGTTTTATTTGAGTTCATTTGTTCTGGTCTGCTTTGGATCCCCAGAACCAGAAAACAAACATGGAGAAAAAAAAAAAAAAAAGATGCATTCAACTTCTATGCACCACAAATCTGGAATGACCTTCCAGGAAACTACAAAACAGCCGAAACACTGACTTCCTTTAAATCAGGACTGAAAACCCTCCCGTTTAGAGCTGCTTTTCAACCATAACAAATGGCACAGAAATATCTGATGATGACGATTTTAATAATGGTGCCGGACAAAATGTAACGTCTGTTACTCGTTTCACAATTGGTTTCTGAATGATGAGTTTATGATGTTTTTTTTATGTAAAGCACTTTGAACGTCCCTGCTGCTGAAATGTGCTATGCCAATAAATTTGACTGAATGCTGATGAAAGCCTTGATCTTAATTTCATCCGACTAAAAACACACAGTTCCAGTCGAAGTTGAGACTTTTGCATATTTACGTTTTCGATGGAAGAACTGACAAGTTTTGTAGGGCTTGGCATGATGGTCAAATAACCAGAGTGACGTATAGACAGCGTCTAAAGATTGTTACAGAGCTCATGATGCTGCAGGTCATCCTGCTTACCATGGTTAGTGAGGAGACGAGCAACAAGTAGCTAAAAGAAAAGGCCTTGTGCCTTTCTGCTCTGCTGTGAGAGAGGCCCGAACGACAGACCTGCCCACAAATGCGGCTGGCAGAAGTAATCCCACTGTTGCCAACTTTGCCACTACGATTAGTAATGTTTCAGAAAAACAAAAAAAAAAAGTTGGTATCAGTTGGAAACAGGTCAGACCTTTTAAAAAGCAGCTATTGACCAGAAAACTGCAATGTTTTTTTCAATTATCCACACCAGGAGAACTACAAAAAAAAAAAAAAAACTAAAAAGCATATCCTCTCTCCAATTCACACACTTAAAGCGTCTTCCATAATTTATGCTTTTATCCGTGGCTTTTTAAACTCCTTACCACATCTTTGCGGTCCAAGGTGTCCAGCACGGTGCTGAGCAGCTGGACGCAGGCCTCATAGTCGGGTTTACTCGAGTGGTCATCCAGTTGCCCGCTCAGCTGGTCGTTAACAAGTGGCAGCAGTACATCGCGACAATCTGGAGCCAAAAAGAAAAGACAACAACGGCATTTTTAAAATCAAATACTTGAGCTTTTCTTTCCCCCCCCCCCACCTCATTCATTCTGTTTGAAATGCCTATATGTGCTTTTGGAGTTTCAAAAAAAAAAAAAACTTTACCTGGTTGCTTGAAAAGGTCGCTCTCAATGATTTTACACATGCAGCCCAGTTTCTGACGCACAAACTGCGAGTCGGGGATGCTCTCGATGAACTTTGAAAGGAGAACGCTGCAAAGAAGAAGAAGAAGAAAACGGAGGAACGAGGTTGCTGTGACAATCACAATGCAAATCACTTTCACAAGTTGTGATTATAGTCGCTGCTGAGAGCTAATGAGGAGCACACACAGGACACCCCTGATTTTACAGTGCCGAGAATTAGAATAACACCTTTACTCTGAAGTAAGCATAATCAATTGCGCTGAGACAGGCAATTACCATTTCCTGTCGCGCAAAAACCTCTGGAGAGTTACCTGAGCTCCACGGGATCAAACACAGTCTGGATGTCATTAATGATGGTGGGGAGGTATTTCAATATTGCCCCCTGCAACAACAACAACAAAAAAAAAGAAAAGCATCAGACTGGAGCTTGGGGAGGTTTACTCTTTTTTTTTTTTTTTTGTTCTTTAGTAAAACAAACAGCGCTTTCCCTCGATTTACTGAAAGCGCCCACAGGGAGTTCTCTTCACAGTGCTGTCAGTTGCACAACTTTTCAATAACAGCCATAATGGCATGAGGTGCTTTCAGCTCGTGCCATTTATTGATTACCGACTTCTTCATGCAGAAGTCAAAAACAGACAGAAAATAAGCATAAACTGCACACTTTACCTTTATCTTCACTCCCTCGTCCAGAGGTCTGTCCATAAGCGTGTTGAAAGACAAGAAGAGCAAACGTATGGAGTTGGAGAAAGCGCCTGGATCTTCACTGTTCTCGGGAAATCTTTAAAAAATAAATAAATAAATGAAAAGGAAACCAGACTTTTCTTTCAGAAACCAGACCACATTTCAGACAGCCCTCCTTCATAAAATATTTCAATGCAAAATGAATTCATGCCCCACATACCTGAAGGAGAGGACTCTGGACTGTACAATGAACCTGAACAGATACTTGAGGGCTTTGAGGGCTGTGTAGAGCCGTTCTGTCAGGGAGCGCTCCTCTGGATGGCCCACATAGTAGTTTAGCACTTTGGTGAGCTTCCTGAGAAAAAGGGAGAAGCCTGCTGTTAGGGATGGGGGGTGCGGGGGGGGGGGGTTCCCTGCTAATTTGAAGGAGTGAAGCAAAAAAGAAAACCTTGTGCAGGTGAACTCACCTGTAAGCCAAAGTGGCGCTGAAGTGCTTGCTGATGTACGTTTCCAGGACGGGATTAAAATGCTGGAATTTGATGTCCCCAATAAGTGTGATTATGAATACCTGGTGATAAACAGAAAGACGGTAAAAAATAAATGAATAAAAATCTGTCTTTTATGTACACCATCCTCCACAGTTACGGCCAACTTGTGTAAAAATGTCTACAGAGTCCTAAATTTATCTTTTATCACTTTCGCACAATTTTACACAAAAAATATACTGCAGTTCTTTTACCAGGGTCGGGGTTAATCACAAAAAGCCAAATTGATGGCTCATTTTCAGCTTTCTGGCAAGATGCTCACTGTTTTTATTTAATAACAGGTCTGCAGCATCACAGATCCTCCACCGTAAAAAATAAAAACACTGGGCATTAGGCTGCGTTGCACATCATTTCAGTTTTTTTTTGGTGAATATGTAAAAGTAGAATTATGCAAACTTTCAAGCTTCCAAATTCCAAGCAGCAACCAATAATGTAATAACAAGCAAAAATGTAATACCTGCCAATTAAGTAATTTGAACCGTTTTACATAACAAAATCAATAACAGTGACTTTGCAAAATATGCTGTGCTTTTTGAGCCAATGAAATGACATTTAGTCATTTTGAAAATAACTGTATAATAAATTTAGGTCACATGACTAGGCATGTGACATGTCAATCTAGATTTTGTTCAACAAATAATTCTTAATTTGGCCCCAGAACTTTTAATGAGTGCAGCATATTACAAAATAAATGAAAATACGACTATGTCAAAAAATATAAATAGTATGTTTTCAAGGGGCACAGTCCTATTTATGATATATTTGACTTTATACATTTTTAAAGAACTTTACTGATTAACTTATATTATTGGCTAAATGTTACTGCCTGAAAAACAAACATCTAACTAGGTGAAGTGAGATTTATTAGTACTTAAGTTACTGCATGTATTACATTTAAAAGTACCAAAGCCATTATAATGTTGGCATTACGGACTCATGTTATCGGTACAACTGTTAGCATAGCAACGATTGTTTCTTTTGCTGCCCAAACTGTTTTACCACTGCTGGCTCCATGAGAAGATCAATAAAATCATCATCACCTGTGGCTATGTTTCAGAGGTTTGTTTTGAAGTAAGAAAGTAAGTAGGTGTTTAGTCGCTTAGTTGTTTAGACAGCGTTGGCTAATGAAGTCTGCTACTTGGGCTAGCGGAAAACACTTTGTTACAGAAGCAACAATGTAGTCTCCACAACTTTTACATTTTTTCTGTATCTGTGTATTTTTCTCCATTTTGAGAAAAATAATAAACAATGACAGCGTGACTGGCAAGATAAAAATGATTTGTAAGAATCCCGGAACTGGCTGTTAGCCGCTACTGATGCTAAAGCTAGCATAAGCTTCAAAGCCTCCCATCAGGCACTAACTAAAGGTGTGCTTCACAAGATTTTCTATCAAACGCATTCTTAGAGATGCATTTGATCACCTCTAAGAGTCTAAAATACCAAACATGAACTGCATAATTCTCTTCAAAAACAAATGCATTTTAGCATTAGTAAGATTGGCACAGGTGATTTTGTAAAAAAAAAAAAAAAGAGGCAATTTTAACAAAATAGTTTTTAATAAATGTGTGTACTTTAAAGCTTGTGTTTTCAACCATTTTTAGTTTAAAATCATGTTACATTTATAAAAGATGTTAAGGTGTCAATAAGTCTGGAGGTTGGCTTTACGTGTTCACACCTCTTCTGATATGAAAGAGGGGAACTAATTCAAACAGCGTCTTTCTTTCTTCTGCTTTACACTAAGGGTAAGGGTTCACCAGAGAAGTGGCATGTAATGTGATTAAGCAAACGCGCTCTCTGCTTTTCTTTGAATCGCCAAATTTGCAGCTGCAGCCAAAAGGCAGCCTTCACCACGAGAGGGGGGAGGGCATGATATCATTTAAATATGGAGCTGACAACAACCATTTTCTGGCTTTTTCTTCTTGGAGGCATTCAGCTGTTTACATGAAAAATGCAGGAAACTTGCTATGCAAGATTTAGGGGGGGAAAAAGGCTGAAAGAGAAGTTTAAATCCACATCGCTTTGTAGAAACAAGACAACTGCTTTCTGAGGTCATAGGAAGAATCTATTTTTGATGCCTTACACTTTAGCCTTAAATCTTCGTAAGGAGCGGAAGGAAAACATCTAAGAGAAAATCTGCATACTTTATCTAACAGCTGGAACTTTTTTCCTCCCCCTGACTTATCCTGCATCTTCATTAAGGACTAACCAGGGCATCAAACACCAAAGTGTCATAGGTGTCTTTTTCTGAAGTCTCCATCATGATGTTGAACAGAGCGTCAAGAGTGTCCTGGAGAAACTGCGGACAAAACAGGAACATGTTACACACATGCCATTCAACAGAGCAGGAAACTGCTTTTATTTAAGCACATGCAAGAAATTACTTTAACAATCTCCCCTCCTTCCACTTCCATGAGCCTTTGCAAGATTTGGTCCAGATCCTGGGAATTGGACCTCCAGTTCAACAGACCCAGCAGATCCACTACAGAAAAAAACAAAATCAAAAGACATCAATAGTCAAGTAGAGGCACTGATAGGATCTTGAAATAGTTGAGTTTTTATAATACAGCAGCATAACCAAGGGATATGTGAACTAAATATAAAATGTGTTCAAGTTAAGTTTCTGTTGAATGTAGTTGAAATGACAATCTAAGAAAAACTTTGGGGTAGGAATAATGGAAAAAAAGTCACTTTGTTTAAATAGCAAATGACTTAGGATTAATATGAATATTTAAAGTATCCTTTGTATCTCACAAAGGATGATTGTAAACAAAAGTGCATATCTATAAATTAATACCGAATACATGCACTGTGCAGTATAGCTAATTAAATGTTTGTTGTTGCTCATTTTGCATGATTTACAGCATCAATATTATCGTTTTCAAAGTCACGTTTTCCTTCCACTCAACCTTCCATTATTATACCTAAATGTAAGATTCTTTAGTGGCTTACTTACCCTATAACTA
Source organism: Poecilia reticulata (assembly GCF_904066995.2). Classification (NCBI taxonomy): domain Eukaryota; kingdom Metazoa; phylum Chordata; class Actinopteri; order Cyprinodontiformes; family Poeciliidae; genus Poecilia; species Poecilia reticulata. Next base: position 9,381,127 of record NC_088838.1, read on the forward strand.
TGGAAACAGACAATGACTGCTGAACAAGTGTTACGACTGCAGTCTTTCATGATTGCACAGGTTTTAACATTTCTGCATTAATAATCACTTTTATTGATCTTATATTGTTTGTTTGTTGGAGAAAAGTGTGTTTTCATTGGTTGTAAGCCAATATAATCAAAACTAACAGAAATAATCACCAGAAAAATGTCATATAGTTTCACTTATTGAATTTGATTATAAAAAATGATATTCTAATTTACTGAGATGCACCTGCATGCTCACACCGTCATAGAACCGCGATTTTCTCCTCATTTCCACAAATGACCTTTTTAGATCTGGAAGCGTGGCGCTCCTCTGCCTCCATGTTTCTCTTTTCTTCATTTAAACAAGGAGCTGCAAAGTTACAACGCTTTGGTTTTCGTGGATGTTGCTAAATTGCAAAAACACACTGCATTTGTTTTTTTATTCAATCTATGCTGAGATTTTATATAAATCACTACAAACGAGCGTCTTGACGTGTTTCTTCACCGATAAAACGCAGTTCTGACGTCTCTCAACTTCTGCTGCTGCACCGTGTGAAGTTCAGAATATGCTATGCAGAAGTTTTCCTGTCATAATTATTTAACTAAGGAATCCTGCTTCATTGTGATCATTAAAGTAAAAGTTTGGTTGGATATAATATTTAATAATTTATCCAATTATTATTTTTTTATACAGATTTTTTGGAGTTTTCTTTTTTGCTTCTTCAGCCACCTGGCACTAATTTATGAATTATTCAAGCACAAAGTTTCTAATCGACTAAAGTATGATGCTTTTCTCACACCTTCTGTCAGGATTTTTGGATGATTTTTTCCTCCCTTATTTAATCTTTTTTTTCTAGACTTATCACCCCTTCTGTGCTCCAGTTGTCAGCTCTGCTAATTTTTAAAGTCTATAACTGCTGCACAATATGACCTGGTGTAAAAGGTCATGACAGAACAAAATCTAAAGGAAAACTTTGAGAGATTATCATAATGAAGAACTGCGAGTGAGAAAGTCTCCTTATTTACATTTTTTCTCATGTGCTCTAATAGAAAATAATAATTTATTTTTATAAGTTATTTCAAAAACATGAAAAATATCTGCTATTCCAGCAGCAGCAGGATTAAGCTTTCTCTCCTCCACCAGACTCAGTCACATTTCCCTGGAAACCTTCTAAGAACGGTGAGTTACCTTCTGCTAAATCTTGTAATACCTGATCTAAGTCACATTGAGGAAAAAAAAATAAAAATCCCCTGCTGTGGATGTTCACGCTGTAAAAATGGCAACATGCGTCTTTAGCACAGAATCGTTAGCGGGCGGTTTTTCTAAAGAATGACTATAAAATACAGGAGAAATGCAACAAATGTGTTTCTTAAACACATTTCAAGACCTTTAATGGTACTTTCAGAGAACAAATGCAGGTTTCAAAAGATACGCTGAACGTTTTAGAAAGACTCTTTCCTTTAAAGCAGTCGACAAAAAGGATCATTTAATTTATTAATTAACTGCTTTCTATAATTGTGACAAACCATCCAAAACAGAAGAAATCAGTAGGAGGGCACACAACGTTTCCCAGCACTGTATGTTTAACATTTTTCTCTTCCTGAGATTCACCGCTGCTTGGGGAAAAAAAAGAAGCATTTTGAGCTTCAACCATTTACGTCCAGGTCCAACTTCTCCTGTCCTCCTTCAATCCTGCGTAGCTGAAGGTCGCCTGTTACAAATTCAATTACGCTAACTCTGTTAAACGTCGGAAATTTAAATACAAATTTAATTAAACCTGCAGCCGGTAACATTGTCGCGTCAGCGTATTATTAGCAACTCACATCGTTTTGCCAGCATTTTAAAGAGATCTGCATGGCGGTCGCAGCTTCTCTTGCCGTCCTTCACAGAATGTCTGAAGGTCATTTGAGCTGGTTACTGGTTGCTGCTTTTGTGAAGTAAATGAGGTTTGAAAAAAAAAAAAGAGTCTAAAGCACTCAAACTTTCCTCTATGCTGTTGCTATGGCTTTTATTAAAAGTACATTCATGTTTTCTCTAATTATATAGAGCACAGAGTCATAAAAAAGAGACTCTCCTCAAACATGTCTAAAAAAAAGGCTACAAATGTGTCTCCTACTTTATCAAAGTGACATAGATCCAACATTTTTCAGCGAGAACATGAAAAATTCATGCAAAGTATTGCTCAAATATAAAAAGTAAATGGAAAATTAATAAAAGCAAATCTAAGACCTAACTAAATATTGACGTGATTAAAAGTTTAAGACCTTGCAGAAACCTTGTCCAAATTATCCCACCATAAATTAAAAAAAAGAAAAAAAATCCTAAGCCCACATTTGGTATTTCTGACAGAACGCCTGTCGATCACCACCGAGCCACTTCAGCACAGGTAAAATTAGAGATGAGTCCGGCCGTACCATTCTGGGTGAGTTTAGTGGAGCAGGTGAGCGTCGCGATCTGGAAGCTGTCTTTAGTCACTGGAATAACCCCTGAATGGTGGAACGGCTTCCCGGTTTGCCTCTGAATCTGCTCCACTTCGGCCGAGGTGGCCGGCAGGCTGAGATAAACCTTTGCATCGTCTGCCTTTTTCACATCAACCTAAAAAAAATAAAAATAAATTCACAACAAGGTGAAGGATGAATAATGAAGCACATTGATCGATGGAGATGTAATCTCATATTTATTGACCAAAAGAGAGGCCCGCGCATAATCCACCTGCCAACGGGCAGCTATTCATGACACCCCGTTGCATAATTAGGATAATCACGCTCATCTTTTACGCTCTGTGAATTTATGATGCGAACACTCGAGTGCCGTCCTGGAATGCTACCTTGTAGACGAAAAGCTCATGCCTGCCGTCTTTCAGCGTGGTCCCGTCTCCTCTCATTAGCTTGACGTACGCCATGCCAAAGGGCTTCTCTGATTTGTCCCTGGCTGAAGGATACACAGGAGCGTGAGACAGGAAGGAGCGGATTCACCCAAAGCTATGCTTAACATGGTGGCAGGATCTGCCATAGGAAAAAAACAAACAAAACAAAAAAACACACACACAAGAGTAACTTACAGTCCTGGGAGGATCTGTGTCGGAACATCACCCTCAGGTGGCAGCGGCACACATCTTCAATGGGAATTGTCACCTTGCAACAACGTGGGGGGAAAACAATAGACGAAAAGGTGTCAGATTGGTATGACGGGAACATTAAACACATGTTTTCTCTCGAGAATTATTTGGCTACACGGAGGTATCCCAAAAAATTAATAAAAGCAAGAAAAAGCAAACAGGATAAGGGAACATGAAGTGCAGTACCAGCTGTATCTGTTGCCACATGTGCTAAAGATTTGGGAAAATTCAATGTTTTATTGTGGTACTATAATATCACACTGAAAAAGAAATCTTTAATATTTGAGTTATTCACATGGTGGGGAAAAAAAAAAATCCTATGCCAAGGAATCAGTTTTTTGCCGCAATTATTAGTAGTCTGAAAAACTCCCATCAAAAATCAAATTTAGATATATTTTTAAATTCATACTTTAACATGATCAGAGTTCCTGAGAAATACCAAAGAGTAATCCATGTCTTTCCGTTCCTGTTGCACATAAATATCACATCACACTGAGGCTAATTTCTTTGGCCCCTGGCTACTCCGCTGACCCATATGTACGCTGCGACCATGGATCACAGTGAGGATGGCGAGAGATATAAGAAAAATCTCCTGAAGCTCATCAAAACCTACTGCTAAGCAGGAAGGAATGGCATCTGAATTTAATTTTTTGTTGTCGCTTCATACGTGTATAATAAGATTTCGTCTTGGGGTCACTATTCCGATTCAATTAAAAAATATGTTATTCATCCCAAAAGGAAAATGAAATGTTCCCACAACTCCTAACATCCGAGAATCTTCAAAGAGACACTGAGGATGTCAGGTAGCAGTCAGTTTTCCAACAAATCTGAAAAGGCCTCTGACTGAAGACACTGCTGCTGCATGAAAAGTCACATGACTTTCGTGACACGCCAGCAGCTCAATATCCACAGAGATGATATTTAACACATCCTGGACAACACCGTCAGTTTTTGACCAGCACTGCTAATCCACCTCGTTTGCTTTTGCCGCTCCCATTTAAACCGACTGGATATGATCCACTCGGTTTCCCAGCAACACTCCATGTGGATTTGCTCCGAAACGAAGATGATATTGTGGAAAAGGTCTTCAAGTGAGGACAGGGGAGGACGTGTGATTCTTCTCTAAAGGCTCTGGGTCAGTTTTTAGAGTGCAAAACATCAGGAACTCCTTAAAATATTAGGACGTTTTTTTTAAAAAAATCTAGATAACTACCAGCAGTTATGAAGATTAATTTGATTTCGAGGCTTATTGAACCTCTTTAATGGGAGAGCTGATAAAGCTGATCTGCGTTTATTAGCAGCTAGTCTGTGTGATGAGTGCAGCGCCGTTCCTGACAGATGAGCTTACCTTCACCGTTTCGTTCCAACATGGCTGCTTCACCTGGTAGTAAATGACAGACTTGTACTCCGTTATGCCGTCGTAGCCGGCCCCGGGAAATATCGCTTTCTGCCGAAAATTGAAAAGAGGAGTTTTACATGACGGGAACGCCATGAGAGCTTTCGCTAGTGCTGCGTTTGATATCTATCTGCTTTGACCAAAAAAAAGGAAATATATATATGACAGAAATATATGCACATAATATTAAAAAATCTGAATCATAGCCAGGGACATAAACCTGTTGGGGAGGGGAAAAAATATTAGCACAGAAAAGTGCATATGCTAGCAGTTCATTCAGACTGAAATATTGGGTTATTCATTCCTCCTTTCCATCGTCTGGTGAAATACAAACTTACCGTCACTAAAGTAACAGAAGATATCTGAAGTAGGAGCCCTGAGTCATTAATTTTGGAACTATGAGGTCATGAAAATAAAATAAATGAAGCTTCTCACATAATGACGCATCCATATTAAACATTAACCAGCAGACGCACCAACTATTAACCAGATATAACAGGTACTCCTTTACAGCCATTACGATTGTAGAGAAAAAGCATAAAAGTATATTGAACACAAATTTATTGTGCAATGAAAAACACTGACACAGAGCACAGCAGAAGTATTCGACTCCTGTGAAAATGTTCTCCTCTTACATCTATGAACTTCAGTGTATTTTATTGGGGTTTATGTGATAAACAGAGGCAAAGTAATGCATTGTTTTAAAATGTAAGGGAAAGGAGACATGGTTTCAGTTTTTCACAAATAAAAATCTGAAAAGTGAGGCCTTTGTGCTTCCCTGAGTTAACAGCTGGCAGAGCCACCATTTGCTGAAGTCGCTGGACATCCAGAAACAGACATTTTTGCAGAGTCTGCTTTGCAAAACACTTCGAAATCTCAATCAGACTGGACGGGAAATCCAATTTTCAAGTGCCACCATTTATTCTCAATTGGTTTTTAAGGTTTGGACCTGGATCAGGACATGCTGAACCTCCATCACAGTATTTTACAGCCTCTAACAGGATTTCCCCCCGGGATTATCTAATATGTAGCGTCAGCTTCCATGCCTCTGCAAATACGAATGCTGTGGTTCACCACATGGATGACGTTTTCAGGGTGGGCACATTAAAACTGCTATATGAAATATTTTATAAAAAATGCTTCTTTCTTTCTTTTACATATTTTAACATAAACAAATATGCCATGACAGTGTAACATGAGAAAGATGATGTGAAGAGGTTGAGATCGTCTGGTTTCACCCAGTGATACTGTTGCTGTAACGCTCCTGATCAAAAACGATCAGAGCCAGGAGGAGGGTCTTAGAGCTGTCAATCAATCGTACACGCTGCTAAATGTGCTAACGGCAGAGAAACGACTTAACATTTCAGGAAACTGTTTATCTGCTGTCAGCAGCGGCCATGCTAACTAGCTAGACCAGTGGTGACAGGCTCTGCTTTCAGGAAGAAGCTGCAGGACATCAGAGGGTGTGAGCAGCGCACACATGTGCATGATTGACAGTGCCATGACCCTTTTCCTGTTTCTGATCGAGTGGTGTAGTTAGAGGCAAAGGAGGTCGATTTTTATTTATTTATTTATTTTTTATACAGATTATCTGTAAAACTGTCACGGCAAAGTGACAGTTTTAACAAATATGTAAAAAACATTTTTTTAGCTACATACTGCAGCTGTAATTTGCATACCTGGTTGCAAGCCTTTTCTCACCTACATGCATATATAATGTACCAGGAACTCCCTAATAGAAATGTTCAACACACTTTTTAGACTTTGAAGATACGGTTTTGAAAAACCGAATGTCCCTACTAATGAACTACTTTGGCCTACTAAAAAAAACGCACAGTAATTTCTTGTAACAGGAGGGTTGAATAAAAGCACGCAAAAAAAGGCCTCACTTCAAATAAAAACAGAAGAGTGACTCAGACGTTTTTACCTCCATCGGATTGCCTTCATCGTCATGCACACTGAGGATGACCTCCACGTTTTTCGGGGTCTTCTTTTTGCCTCGGTCAAACTCTCCCTGAAGCAAGGTTACATAAATATCATTCCTAACGTTTCCTGGAGAAGGAACAAGAGGAGATCATTAGGTTGACGGGCCAGGTATTCGCAGCACGCCCACACACCTCTCTGATCAGAGCGAGCGTTAGATCAATGCCCAGCAACAAAAGCTTTAAATCCCACCTGGGAGGATGATCTCTGGGAAGCCCATTTTCCTGACGATGGCCGTGCTGCGGTCCACTAAGTGGGGGAAGTCCTTCCTGACTTGAGCGAGGTCTCCCGGGAGGAGCTTCAGGGTCACGAACAGGCCTGGCGGACGGCATGTAAGGAAATTCAATGAGGCAGACACCAAAAGGGTACGATTCGCAGATCCCTCACACTGATGTCAACTTTACTCCAAAACAAAAGGGTTCATTTAGAGTGACCCTCGAGAAAGAAAGAAAGGGAAAAAAAAAAACCACAGGGGAGAGCCCTGGTCTGTGATCGCTCCGCCTCACCCTGGCCTTTATGATTGACCTCCCGCGTGGCGATGACTTTGTTGAAGACAGCCGTGAGCGGCTCATTCTCCCCTATGACTCTGGACGGGATGAGCGGAGACATGATGATCTGCCTCTGGCGGATGTACGTCTCCATGGCTATCCTGGGGGAGACATTTCGGAATGAGGAAAACAACTAAATCAGCCGCCGCCGACTCCGACAGGTGACAAAGAAATGGACGGCAGAGACTCGCAGAAGACGAGAGGCTCCCTCTTCCCGCTGACAAGGTGTGCCGTTATGCTTCCAAACATGCAGTTTACCGCGGCTGAATGCAAGAGAGAAATGCTAAACAACTCAAAAGCCACTGAAGAGACGTGAAACTGCTTATGACAAAAATAAACAATTTGCTGCATCTCGTTAAAAATCATTCAGTTGCATTTGTGATAATAAGAAAAGCTGCAAAATGTATTCATCTGGATCAAGTGCCAACTCTGAACACAAACATTTAAATGTATAATCCACACCAATCCAATCTTACTTATCCATTTGGATTTAACCACCTGTCAAATTAGCGAAGTACTTCAGTGAACTTTGAGTGAGAACCTTAGTTCAGGATTTCTAAAGTGAGGTCACTGCTTATAAACACCTTCTTTGCAAAAGATAATTCTGTTGACATTCTTTCATTTGCGTTAATTCGGATTAATCGTCTGAAGCTAACGGCTAATCCACGCTTCCTAAATCAAGTCCAGTCATAAAAACGTCACAGCGGTTTATGCTAACGCTGTGCTATGAATTTTTTTGTCACATTTGCAGTGACCAGGTATTTACAATATAGAAATGGATAATTATTTACACAAGAAATTGAGCTTGGTGTCGGTGTCCCACCAAAAAACGTCCTGAGAGAAACATGCACTGACAACACATAATGTATCAATGTATTGCATTCAGTAGAGAAACTGGAAGATAGGAAGCAAAAGATGTTTAAAGGGGAAAAAAACAGCATTTGCAGAAGGTTACTATAATATTTATGCTTTTTAAAATGTTTTATTTTTGTAACGTGCAGATAAATTGTTCCATTCTCCATGCATTCTTCACTCAGGAAGATTGTTGGTGGCGTAACGCCTCCAGTCTTCAATTCACTTCACTTTGTTTTTGGCACTTTTCTTCCTACGCCACAAACATATATGCTCTATGAAGACAGAGATATTAATAATGACAAGTTATTAATTATGGCTGCTGTTAATCTAATTTCACTACCTAAAATCATCAGATGGCATCTGTGTTCATTAAAACCGCCGTGACTCCCCACAATCTGCAGTCAAACTCAAACTCTTGAGCACAGACATCCCGTACCGTACCAGCTAATCTTGGTTATCAACTTGGATTTGGCCATTTGTCTAATTAGCTATGTACTCAATGTCATTTTGAACGAGAAGCTTAGGGGTAAGTCATCGAATGTTGGATATTTGGCTTACTCCAATTATCAAAATGAAATGTTTTATGAACTGTGAAATGAAGAGGCCACATATTCGCTTGCCGTCGTCACCGTCTGTGAACAAGATCAAAGAACCGTCCGATGATATATTCACCGCTCACTTCGTCGTGGTTCACTGGTTAGTGTGTCTGTTGTGTCAATGAATGCGTCTGTTACGTTTTAGATTGCATGTGAAATAAATGAATGTAATCCAACTAATGTTAGGCAATGCTTACTGTGTTCCTGTTTGTGACCCAGACAAATTAAACAAAACGAAAAAACCAAGCAGCTATCCATACGCAGGGGAAAAGGCGGAAAGCACTGTACTGAATTAACGAAATGAAAACAGGAAAGGAAAAAACATGCAGGACGGGCATTTACGTGCTAAGAGGTTTTTATGTACTGCAAGAGCTGTCAGATTCAGGTTGGATAAAATCCTGTGTGCTTACAGATCTTTCCTCATTACTGTACAATCCCCCATTGTGTGTGTGTGTGTGTTTTGTTTTATTTCTTACACCGTGTGCATAAATATTTAGCAGGTGAGTAGTTCACCTCTTCATTATGTCTGAGGAAATTTTACAAGCTACACTGAATCCGATTCTCGTGGGATTGTTGTTCGGGTGACGTGTGTTTGTGCAACAAGAATGGTGCGACGTAGAATAATCAACACCTAAAAACCTTCCGGCAAGGAGAAATGGGATTCAATAAGCACGGAAAACTTAAATTTAAAAAAGTATTTTTAGAAGGTTGAAGCATTCTTAACATGACTAAGCTCTTAAGCCATGATTATCAAAAGAAAAAAAAGAAAGCCCAAAAACCAAAGGTTCGGTTGTAAATCCTCAACAAGGCCGTACAAATATGTTTGGAGAAGAAAAAGAACTAAGAAGAAGTCGACATAAAACTACAATGAACACCTTACGCTGAAAAGTTGTTCAGAAATGCAAACGACTTGTAATGTGTAGAAGTTGGAAAGGCTGGATAGACCAGAAGGATGGACTCATGTTTGGATCAAAACCACTAAAACTAAGACTGCATCAAGTTTGAAGATTAACTAGTTGGACCTTTTTAGGTTAGAAATCAAGACTTATAGAGAAGTCTGCAGCACTTTTGTTGTTTTGTTTTTTTTTAAGCAAGACAGCGCAACACCGATTCCGCGAAGGCACTCGACCAATCAGCCAGCTGGGTAAGAGCCTCAAAAAACAACAGAACTATCTATGGAGTCAGTGAACTTCTTCAGAAGCATACGATTTAAAAAAGGGGAAAAGTTCACCTTTTAGAGGAGGACAGCTGAACAAAAATACGACTATGGAAGAAATCCAGTTAGTGGAGAAAAGAGAAAGAGGCTACATTGAGTACTTCACATTCTTTAGATGTCTAAAGTGTTCATTAGTTAACCCTGAGGAGTTCATTTGTTCGATTTTCTCTAATTAAATTAGCAAGAAGGAATTTCTTAAGTCTTGTATTTATTTGAGAGAAATGATGCATCCTGAAAGTTTCCAAAGAATTGTGAACTCACATATCCTCCCTCCGAGAATGTTAATGGTCACATTTCCTTTGCTAACCATTTAATCTTCGAGTGTATTAACGCTTAGCACTGAAATAAAACTTCCCTAATGGTTGTGCACACAGCGCATTTGTTACACTGCAGATATAACGCTTTGTTGAAATATTCATACCCATCGAGCGTCATAGTTTGTCACATTACAAACACAAATTTAAAATTATTTTATAGTGATTTTACCTTATAGACCAACACAAAGAAATGCAAATTTGTGACCTGGATGGAAGACCACAGCTTTCAAATGTTTCTACAAATAAAAATCTGTGGGATGTTTCATGTTTCAGACCCAATGCAGAACCTCCTCGACTTACAGCTGCAAGACTTTTGGGGGAAAACTTCTTCCAATATTGTGAATCTAAAAACTGAAATGTTTGCTCATTCTTCTTGCATGCGGACTTGAAACAGGTTCTCAGTTGAATTTTGGTCAGGAATTAATAAATGAATACGCTTTGATGCTAAACCATCCCAGTGCATCCCTGAGTGTCTGCTTCCATCTCTTTGGCGATAAAACGCATCCCCGCATCATGATGCTGCCACCGCTATACGTTGCAGAGGTGATGCTGTTTTCAGGATGAAGTTTTTATCGTGAGGGTGGCGTGCATGTCGATTAAACCGGTACACTCTGGCCTTTCCTTACAGGAGCGGCTCTGAGTTTTTACGCTCGCTTGTGGTGGTTTTTGGCTTTTCCAAAATAGAGTTAATGCACTACAGCGGAGATGGGAACACATTTGCAGAATAATTTATAACATCACACATTTTCCGGTTCACTGATGGGTTCTGTCAAAGTCCAAACGTCTAAAACAGAAGAGCGGACTCTTCATTGGTCTGAGATGTTTGGTTCATCTTACGGGTATCGTTTTATAGAGCCACACCTACCATCAACATCTGGTCAGACTATGCTTTTCATTCCCTTGTTGAGTCGTTGGAATGTGGCAAATTCTCATTTTGTTTGTTTTTTCCTTTTTGGCTACATTTTAAAAGTTTGCTCAAAAATTGGAAGGCAATTGGATGGAATTATAGCTACTGTGTTCCCGAAATCTGCATAAATCTCACCAGAGTTTTCTGCATGACCCAAGTGTTTTTGGTCTAGTTTTTGAGGAAAATATCCTAGTACACTTGAAATAAGACAAAAACTGACTTACTAGTAACTTTTCAGCAAGATAAAGGAGCATGTTTTAAGTCAATAATTCTTTAATATTGATGAAAAAGTTCTAGATCCACTGCCAGATTATTTCACTTACAAAAGAAAATATTTTTCCCATGTTAAAAGTGAAATTATCTGCAAATGGAACAAGCACTTTTCTTTTCATCAATAGTAAGAAAGTATTGACTTAAAACATCCCCTTTTATCTTGCTGTCAAGTTACTTTTAGTTTTACTTCAAGTGTGTACTATGATGTTTGCACTAGAAACTAGACCAAAAGCACTTGGTACGATTTTGTGGTTTTGCAGCGTATTGTACTCAACCCAACCTCTGAGGTTTTTGCGGTACATCTAAATTTATGCTTTGATTAAATGAGACGCAGGTGGACTCTACAGACCAATCAGGTAAATACCGAAGGCAGTCGGTTGCACCGGATTTTATTTAAGGGATGCAGAGCAGAACACAATATATGTTCTCAGATTTTAATTTCAAAATGTATTTGTGTGGTCTTTCCAGTTTATTAATATGTTTAAAAGAAGTTAAAAATTTTGTGTGCTGAACAGATGTTAAACAATAATCTATCCATCCATCCATCCATCCATTTTCTTTCACCCTTGTCCCTCAGTGGGGTCGGGAGGGTTGCTGGTGTCTATCTCCAGCTAACGTTCCGGGCGATAGGCGGGGTCACCCTGGACAGTTCGCCAGTCTGTCACAGGGCAACACAGAAACACACAGGACACACAACCATGCACACACACTCTCACACCTAGGGACAATTTAGAGAGGCCAATTAACCTGACAGTCATGTTTTTGGACTGAGGGAGGAAACCGGAGTACCCGGAGAAAACCCACGCATGCACAGGGAGAACATGCAAACTCCATGCAGAAAGACCCCAGGCCGGGAATCGAATCCAGAACCTTCTTGCTGCAAGGCAACAGCTCTACCAACTGCGCCACTGTGCAGCCTTTTGAACAATAATACAAACTCTAAATAATAATAATTTTTTTAAAAATCCTTCAACAACACAATAATGCACTAATGTGTAGTAATGCACTATGTGTACTGGTCACATATGTTGTTTAATGTTAGAAATGTTACCAACTCAAACGGGTTGAATACTTTTTCCAAATCCCTGTACATGTGAAACTAGTTTTAATTTTAAAGCTTCTCTTCTGTGCGACGAGTCGTGATGAGGACATACGAAAACCAGAGGGAGCCTCATGCGGTTAAAATCAGGAAGTGAGTGCGCACACATAACACACAGGAGGCGGCGTAAATTCAAAACAGAGCTCAGCATTGTGGCTCGTTTGTGACACATTTTCTCACAAAAGCTGGCAGCACAGCTGACCCGGCGGTCGATAATGACTTTGATGGGTTTTGGAGACGTTTTCAGAAGCACGGCGGCGTTTCAGAACCACCCAATCAAGTAGATATCGGTGCTCCCAGTTATCCCACTCTTTAGCTTTTCAAAAATTTCATTTTGCGTGACCTTTTGCTGGAATCATTTTCGAACCATCCAATTTGCTGTTAGGACAGCAAAATAAGTCGCCGGCTGTTAATGAAAGAGAAATTCATTTGTCACGGCAGGAGAAGACCAACAAAGGATCCGGCGGCTTCAATTCATCCTCTGCGCAAGAGATAAAATGTACCAAACGGTCTTTGTTTGCATGCAACCCTCCAAAGACCGCTTCAGTTCGACGGCGGAGGAAAATTACACACATGTAATATTTAAAACAATTACCCAAGCAGTTGATAGAGCCAGAGTTATAGTCTTGGCTAATAAAACATGTTTGTTTGTCTGGAGGTTCTCAGGGCGGAATGCAGCCCGTTTACGAAGCAGTGAAGAGAAACAAACCGCAGTTCAATGCAGTCGAAATTTGGTTTACATAACGAGAATCAACCAGGCTGTGTTTATGACTCTTCCATCTAAGATCTCTGTGAAAACACCATCCTGATCCCTCCTGCTGTGCACGAGCCAAGAAAGCCCGGTCGGCCTATGACGAGCCGCAACACTCGGGAAGCTCTTTCTTTCTTTAAAAACAGCATGATTGGAAAAAAAAAAAGATGGAAACAAAGGGGGAACACCAGTCTGACTTCTATGTACAAGTTTCTTTCATTGAGGTGGCATCACATAAATGAAGCATGACAACATGAGAAGACTCACTGCTGAAACGGGATGAAGTGCTGCTTGTCCTCATCGTCTATCTTGCCATGGGCGACGTCTGTTATGTCCATCACTGCAACGATAAACACATCGGAGGGATCACAGCGGGGTTTGGACACTTTTCAAGTAGAAACACACACAAAAACAAAAAAAACAAAAGAAAACTCAATTTTCTTGCTTTTATTAGCTCAGAAGCTCCATCCCCCCCAAAAAAAATCTAGGAACACTTTTCTGGATTTTTACAAGAGGAACTTTCCCAGCTTACAGTGCCAGCTGCATTTATTGGCATCCATCATACAGATGTGTAAAAAGTCTTAAAAATAACTTGTCTTTTATTGCACTGGTGGAATCTCACAATGAAAATAGTTAGAAGAAGTCCACTTTTATTTTACCAAACAATTTTTTTTATCCTGTGTTAAAAAAAAAAGAAGCAATTTTTAACAAAATCACCAGTGATACAACACCCATCTAACAATTCATTTGAACTAAATGCATAACTAACAACTAATGCATGACTTTTATAAGATTATTTCCATGGAATATTAATATAATGTGCTTTAGCCACTAAAAATGGGGAAAACAAACATGTCATTCCAGTAAGGCAGATCTTTATATGTAAGGAAATGTAAAAAATAAAATAAAATAAAAAAAGAAAGTTCACCCCAAGTTTCCAGAGTTATTAAGTTAAAATGTTGTATAATGCTTACTTTGATTAAGCTAATAATTTAGCTTTAAGTTGCCAAGTTTAACAAATTAAGAGGATTTTAGGTGCATCAAAGTCACATTTTTCACTAGAAATCAGTGAATTGATGTGGTCCTATTTAATATTAAAGCTTGGTTACAAAATAGATTAATATATTGTGCTGGACTTAGCATTTTTCATTATAAAAAGATTTTAATTAGTCATTAATAATTTTGCTCTAATGAAAAAATAAAAAAAGTTTCCATGCACATGAATCACCTAGATTGAGGGGTAAGATTACATCGTTCTTGGATTAAAGTCAATCAATATATATGTATTTTTTTTAAATCACTCCGGGGGCCACAAACAGCCACCAGGTTGAACTTTGTTCACCTCTGATTTAGAGAAGTGATTTAAAGATTAATGGTTGAAGATGCATCTCTCTAAACGTTCCGATTTTGTGAAATGCTGCATAAGAAGACCAAGTTCTTCCCTTTTAGCAAAAACAAAGGCTGGGGAATCTGTTAACAGCAGGGGGGTACTCTGCTGCATCACTGGCAACTTTGCCAAGAACCTTAAACAAAATTAAAGATGAGACTTCTCAGTATGAGATTTTGCTGCTGTAGGACAAAAAAAAAGGTGAACACCACAGAGTTACTTGGCACATGTAGCTAAACAGATTGAGGAGTTCTCGATCTCCTGAGCTGATAAATTCGTCTAAATTCCTCCCGGTTCTGCTGCCAGTGTGGCTGCGTTTTTATTTTTTTGTTGTTGTTTCTTTCCTTTTTCCTGGCTACGACTAACACTCAGATTTTTATTCCATTTGCTTAAGAGCTGGAGGAAACCATTTCTCATTCAACTCACTAACCATCTGGCCGGAGCCTAAAAGCCAGTTTCCACCAACTCTCTTGCCAGGGCAGAGCAAAAGCCTTTTCTGGGTCAGGAAACAGGTGTTCCCCTTTTTCTTTCTTTCTTTTTGTTTTTGCTCCATCTTTCATTCGTGCGTCTTAAAAGAACCAACCTCTGCAGCTGCGTGACAACAAAAACAAAGGGGGCTTTTATTACCGGTGATTATGAAGAAATATTAGCTGCTCACCAGCGACGCCGAACGGCCTCCGTAAGCCACCTGTTTGTTTTTTGCCCTCTTTGAGCTCCATGCTGCCCACTCTGATGATCTGACACACCAGGAAGAGCCGCTGCCTCATCAGATCGCTGCTGCTCAGGTCCTGGACGTGAGGAAGGCAAACAGAGCTGATTGGCGGTGACATACGAGGTACATTAGATACAAAGGCAGTGACCTTCTCCTGTCATCGATAGTTTATTATGAACGATGACATGGTCAGAGATGCAGACATGACGGTAAAGGTTACAGGACAAAAGCACGGCGTAATTGCTGGGAGAAGGTAAGTCTGTGTTTTAGTATCTCAGCCTTTGTTTATATATGGCTGCATCTCAATAAATTAGAAAATAATAGAAATCTATACTTTAGTAATATGGTACAAAAAGTAAAACATTCAGTGCATCCGGGAAGTAGTCACAGCGCTTCACTTTTTCCACATTTTGTTAGATCCTTGTTCCAAATTGTATCACATTAACCTCTTTGACAATATGGAAAATATTTCTTGAATATATGTGATTTCTTGTTTTTTTTATTGTTAATAAATGTGTAAAAACACACCATTTAAAAAATGTTTTCAACAGTAGAGTACTTGTACAGATCTGACACTGTTCAGTGTACAACTGGCCGCTTCAGGTTTGGTGGACGCTAACTTTAGCATAATTAGCGGCTAACAGTTAGCTAGTTATGATGGCCAGCTAATCCAGAAATGGTGTTTATTTCACCGACTGTCACATAAGCTAACAAATCCAGAACTATTTCCTTTCTTGCAACTATAAATGAAGACCTGAGGGAAGACATTAATTTACCTCAGTTTGGCAAAAGGCTGCAATATCACAAAATGTGAAAAAAGTGAAGCGCAGTGAATACTTTCTGGATGCAGTGCAGGTAGCTGATTTATTACATACAGGGTGACACATCTTAAGCATTGGTTTCTAATTTAGACATTTACAGCTGGCAGCTAACTGAAATGTGAAATTCTGTCACAGAGAAAGGAGACTAGAGTCCTCAATTTTGTCCACGTGGTGCTGAAATGTGTTGGCAGAAAGTGACACAGGCCAATAGAAGGCGCCATCTTGGAAAATAAACTTTGTCCATTCGAAAGACATTCTCCACAAGAAAGGCAAATCGTTGATGAGCTATGATGAAAAGCTGGCTGCTCACAAAGTATTGAATCTAACGGAAAGTTGAATGGAAGAAAAAATGATGGCTGAAAATAATGCTACACATGCAAGTCTTGAGAAGATCATCCATATAATTGTTAGGGAGAAATTCACTATCTGGACTGAATCTGGAATGAGGGCTTCAACAGGAACTACACACACACAGACGTATCAGGATGTGAGCTACAACCGCTGAGTTTCTTGTGTTCATAAAAAAAGACGGTTAGAAGCGTCTCAACTGGACCGAGGAGAAAAACGACAACTTTTTCTCTGTGCTTCAAAACCCTCTTTTTAGATGAAACGGCATTTCATTTGGAAATCACGGTCCCAGCATCTGGAGGAAGGATGGAGATTAATCTAAACTGCTTGATGTCCAACGTGACGTTTTTTTACAAACGGTGATGCTTTGAGAAGCCGTGTCATCAGTGGATGTCGGCCCACTGGGCTTTATGGAGTCCAACATCTCAGCAGTAGCGCACAAAGACATTTGACAGCACTTCTTCATGCTTCCCCCGTGCCGACGAGCCGTAAGGAGGTGCTGGTTTCATTTTAGAGCGGGAACTAAAACGACTGCCACACTGAATTTGTTTCATTGTCAAGAAACAAATTCTTGACAATTTGTCAAGAATTGTCAAGAATTTGACAATTGGCTGAGGTTGATCATGGAGGTGATCAACCTCAGCAGAAGGTTGATCACCTCCATGCCACACCGCATTGATGCTTAATTCATGCAAAAGGAACTCCAACCAAGTATTGAGTGTAAATCCTGTGGAGTAATTATTTCAGAAACTGAATTTTGCGGGTTTTGTTAGCTGTACGTTGAAGTAAATACTGAAAACATTCCACTTTGTGTCTGGAGAGTCTGCAAGTGTCTCGCTTTTTAATTCGAAGGACAGAAATAATTAACCGTCATGTGCCTTTGATGGAAAGGGTTTGATTTTGCTCCAAAACTCCAGTTCCTGGTAGCTCCGCTGCTCGTTTTCCCAGAACTGCCGGCTCTCTGAATACAACAAAATGGCAGCAGCACAACTCATTGACCAAGCCATCCATGAAAGTGAGTAATTTACAAAAACTGTCATTAAATTTCGAGCGATCCAGAAACAAATAGTCTTTCAGATGAGGTTCCGACTGTTTACATCTTTAAAACCAAGGGAACACAGTCAGCAGATTGAGACTCAGTTACCGTGAATAAGGCCGGCAGGTTGTTGAGTTTTTCAATTTCCTTAGGCATTCCCGTACTGTCCCAGCGCACCAGGAAGTTCTCGCTGCATGAATTCAAATAGGAATCACAGTTAGACAGCGCATTATCTGAGCCATCGGAAGAAGTGGAAAAATGGAAGCAGGCCATGCAGCAATTCTTCATAATTTCCTTCCCGTCACCTGATAAACAGAAAACATGCATCACATAAATCTTAAAACTACTTGCGCTGTTTGATTAGTAACCATGTCATCTCGTAGATCCCAACAGAGCTTTCCGAAAATCTCGACTCTTAAAAATTAATGAGTCGAGCTTATTGTCTTAATTGGTGTCTAATGCTCCCTCAGTCGAGCCGTGTTCATACTCTTGCTTTTATTTTTAGTTTTGCAATATTAAAATTCATAGAAATCCATGCCGTTTATAATCAGTGCTGTCACTTCCCAAGACCTGGCACGGCAGCGGCTTAGCTGCAAAACAAACCTGCCCTCCATTTTAAAGAAAATTTTTAAAAAAGCACATAATATCCTGCTTGAGGTTTCAGTGGCATTTCTGTGACGTGCAGGGCTGCAGAATGTGGGCCCCTGGGCTAGAGCCAGTTTTGGTGCCCAAATTACCATATTTTAATAGCTACATACGTACAGCTAAAAACTGATTTTTGCATACTCTATGTGAAAAAAATATTTTTTTTGCCTAATTTTAATCAGATTAAATGCTTCCTGTCAAATATCTCCCAAATGCCAGAATAATGAAGATTTTTTTTATGCAGATCTACAAAATCAGAAGTTTATATAGTCAACTTCCTAAAAGAATGGCTTTTCTGCCAAAAGTAAATGTTTTTTTTCCCCTAAATCATCTTTTGGCAACAAAAAGGTGGTGACTTTTTTGTGCCAAATCACATTTCAGCAAAATTGTGGACTTCTGCAAATTTGGTTCATCCTTGGACAAGATTGCAGAATCCCAAAGAATGCCAAAAGTGATTTTGGAAAAAAATAAAAAATAAAATAATCACCACCTCTTTCTTTCCAAAAGATGTTTTAGGCATACATATATATACACAAAAGAATCACTTTTGGCAACAAAAAAAATGACTTAGGCCATGATTCTAGGCGGGTTACAACATACGAGTCCAGAAAGGGTCCTGACAGGAGAGAGATGTGAAGTAAATCCTGAAAGGCCACTCAAAGAGGAAGAACCCATTACTTCAAAAGGATCATAAGAGAAACTAGTTTCAGTTTGCAGATGCTCTCTGGTACAAAAACCTTCTTTTTTTTTTAGGCTTGCCCTGTGGCTTGATGGAGCTAAAACTGTTTAACCATGTTGCCCATTGTTATATTTGGAGGGCAATAAAAGCAGAGCGTGAGAACTTCGCGACTATGAAGTACAGGGTCGGCAGTATCATGTCGTATGGGGGTTTAGCTGCTTCTTCGTAAAAATTATGAAGATAGGGGTGCTGTGGTGGCGCTGCGGCAAAGCATGACCCGCGTATTGAGGCCTTAAATATTTTCACCCTGGCCCCAGGGCGGTACGTCACCACTAACACCTGGCTGCTTCGCTTTGCACCTTTGTTGTGCATTTGCATCATGTAGCAGCAAAAACAGAGGCAAAACTGATTAAGAATATTCCTCTTAAAGAGACAGATTTTTCCTCTATTAGCTGAAAAGAAAACCCATTTCACCCTGCAAATCTGAAGTGCTCACTGAATAATACATCTTTAAATTCAAGGCTTCCCCCCAAAAAAGAGACACTGTAGTGTTTTCTTTTTTTTTTTTGCCTTTTCCTATTTCTCCAAAAATTTATGTTGCAACAACAGAAAGTCCAAAACATGCTTTTAAGCTCCTAAACAATGCATTTCATTATATTATTCCACCCTCCGCATATTTATTTAATGTACTGCTGGAGCTACAACATCAAGCACAGTTACAGGACAGTAATGAACAATCTTTATAGGTTTATATTATTCATAGCTGAAAGAAATTCTTCATTTATCATGTTGTAACTTTTCCCGAGAAGTGACAGACCGGGGGAAGTGGTAACATAGTGTGGCTTTAAAATCGAAAGACCATTTTATAGTGGCTTTACAACCAATTAGAGGTGAATTATCGACTCCGGGTAACAAGAATTAATATCACACAAGCGACATTTACGCCGACTGACCTGATAAATTCCGACTGGTCGGGATCGTAGAGAGACATAAGCAGCTCGGCGTCCTCCCCGATGTTGCACACAAAGTTCTTCAGGTTCATGAGGAGGCTGTAGGTGTGCACGGAGCTGAACAGCGTCTGCCGCCGCATCTCCAGGTTCTGCAGTCTCGTCTGGGGAAAAACGAGTCGGCGTGAACGAGTGTGAAGACCTTAACCGGAGCCGGCAGCCGCGGCGGACCGAAGCAACGGCGAGCGTCAAGACCAAACGGGATTCGTGCCTTCTCTTCCTGTATCCTGTCGTCCACGCTGCGGGACGCCGTCTCATGGGCCTGGAACAGGCTGACGGTGCTGGTCCGGTCAGGATCCAGCGTGTTGCCCGCCTCGTCTCGGACCACCAGGTCCAACCCGAGGATCCTGAGTGGCAGAGGGTAAGTCAGCTGTGGCTCAGGCAGGAACACGGCGTTGAAAACATTTTGGAGTGATATAGAGACAGTTTCGCACCTTCTTTTGAGATTATTTCGAAAACGTTTTGCACACATTTGTAATGAAAATGCATGTAAAGAGGCTGAGATTAAAATACTAATGACTGTATTCAGTAATTACTAAAGGAATTAGTTGCCCTGAATTTTGTTTAGGGGCATCAGAGTAAAGAAGTGCAAATAGAAATGCATGCCACACTTTTCAGATTCCTATTTGGGAAAAATATAACTGTTCATTTTTCTTCCATTTTATTTAATCCTGCTCTTACTAAATTATGTGCTGATTTGTGTCCATCTGTCACATAAAACACCATTTCAATACGTTGAAGCCTGTGGTTATTACGATGAAACTGTAAATGTACTCAACTCAGATTTGTAAGACTTTTCAGAGCAGGATTTTGTTGCTGCATAAAAAGACGCGATAAATTTAAGATTTTTTTTTACACAACTTTACCAAGAGTGCCCCAAAAAAAAAAATGTGCCCAGCACTGTAAACTTCACAATTCTTCCTGCAGAATATAATATGTTTCTTTGAGGTCCATTGAAAGAACGGGAGCCGTACCGGTTTCCATAATCAATCTTTGCTGTGACTTTCTTCTTGAGCTCCACAAGGTCATCCTTGGGCAGCGTTCCTGACACAATCTGAGATCGATACTCAATGAGGCTGTAGGCCATCTGCTGCACACTCCTGAACAGGGTTATCTTGTTTGTCTGTCAGAAAAACATGTGTTGTATATACACGCCACAGTTCAGAGGAAGAAGCAGCAGTGAACTTTTCTTTTTCTCAGAAAAAAATAATAAAAATAATTAAAAGATGAAAACGTATCCCAGCAGTGAGGGAACTGAGTGTACTGGAAACGGAGAGATCTACACGTACCACGAAGAGCTTTTGCCATATCTGCACCCATTCCCTGAGGGTAGCCCCTATCTCTTGCACCAAGGGTAAATCTGCAGGAATAATTATTTCCTGTTGGCTATAAGCCACAAGGAAAGAAAAAAAAGTAATGAGATATCAGAAGAGCAGCTGGTCGCTCACAGATCATGTCTTATAATCTGGAATGACTCGAGTGCATTTTTTTTTTTTACACATCGAAAACAGTCGGGACAGTTGGTCTGCACAGCCAAGAGAAGCATTACTTAATTCTTACTTATGATAATTACAAGTGTAGTGCTTATGCTACTGGCACACAGAAAGGCAATACTGCAAACTCGGAGCAAAGTGGATTATCGTCAAAATGAAGTGCTTGCTGATTTGTGATCTCACCCTGTTCCCTCGACTGTGGCCTCTTTTAAGTGGATGTAGGAAGCCGGGAAAATGCCCTGAGGAAACAATCGGGAAGTAATAGTATATACATCCGCATCACAGAATGAGCTCCAGCACAATATAGCTCCTGTGATGTCCATACCTTCTGAGCCTTCTTTCTGAGTGTGTAGCCTCGATACCAGCCTGGGGATCAGAAATTGACAAAAGCAGATTGGACAAAACAGAAGTGGCATGGCGTAGAGGAAGAAAAGCACAACACAGAGTCACATACACACTGCACAGGACGTCGCTCTAAGATCATGTTTCTAGAGCGGTGAACAGGGAGACGTCATGGCTGCCACTCACCTTCCAGCTTCTCAAGTATATGCACCGTGTCCCCCACCTGCAGACGCAGCTCCTGTTTGCCATGGGGGTCATAATTGTAGATCGCTAAGGGGAAAAAAAATAACCGTTTCATTATTGAGGGGGGAAAAAAAAAAGGAAGCGCTGCTTACAAAAAAAAAAACGTGGTTTCAGCCGACTCTTTTTCTGGGATTAAAGAAAAATCCTCGCCCTCAATCAATGCCGGCACAGAGAGTGAAGCAAAAAATAAATAAATTCTGCCTGAGTGGTCCTGAGTTTCTCACCAACAAATCAAGCCAGTTCACTCATTGTTGCTCTACAGAGGATCTAAAGCTAAGATTTATTTCTCATCCGGCTGCCGTTTCTAACAGCAGCCCGAGTTTTAGAGCAGAAAGCCAGCTTGAGTTACTCAGACGTCCGAGGCCTTTTGACTGTTTTCAATTGAAAATAGTCAAAAGGGGCTGCTGCACTGTGAAGCTGCAAGTAGGTATAAGACAGGCAAGTAATTTTTAATACAAATGTCAGTTTTATGCTATTTAGACATTGTGTAGCTACCTACTTGTTTGTTTTTTCAAAGAAAAGAAAATCAACATGAATAGTTACTGCTGCTAAAACAATGCAACATATCGAGTATTGCAGTTAGAGCTTTATATTTATTTTTGTTTCTACTGTCAGACACAGGCCCAAGCAAAACTTAATTGTTCTTTGGGATTAATAAAGTATTGCATTGCAAAATCATTGAAAAATACAAAGAGGACACCAGATTTCATGTCAGATTGGAGTTTTCTTTGTAAGCGCACAATGCATCCAGAAAGTATTCACAGCGATTCACTTTTTCCATCCACATTTTGTTACGTTACGGCCTTTTTCCATAACTGTTTAAATAAAGCTCGCTCCTCAAGACATATTTTTGAAGAAAGAAAGGAAATAGTTCTCCAGTTGTTCGCTTGCATGACAGATTCAATAAACTAGTAAACACTCCCGAAGTTTACTATGGCAGGCCACTCCCGAAGTGGCCTGCCATAGTAAACGGTTAACTGTTAGCCGCTAACGACGCTAAAGTTAGAGTCTTAACTGTATTGTTGCAGTGAACAGAGATTCTTTAAAAGAGTGAGACCAGTAAAAGTATTGTAATATTTTTTAAAAAACGTTTTCATTTTTTAGGTGGAAAAATATTGGGATCACCTTACAATGACACAAGTCAAACTTGGACATAAATTATAGAAATGATAGAAAATAGAGTCTTCTCTATCTTCTCTTCTCTAAACCCTGTAACTTCTTTGTGAAAACAAAAAACATATACCTTAAATTTTGCAAAGAATACTAGTAAAGTGTATTTTTGTTCTAATGAGCCCAATATCATGCATCTGGTCTCCTTCCCCGAGTGTATTGTTGCACCACTATTAAATAGTACATGTGTAAACTTGCTTATTTCAGAGAACATTATAGGCTTTTGCCCTTAGCAAAATGATGACTACAAGTTAATTAGTCAGGATCTATAAACTCCTTGCTTCAGCAGAGTTAGTAAAACCTCAATTCAAACCTATCAGAGGATTTTGCCACAGGAAATAGTTCCTAATTTTACAAATTCACTGTAGTTTTTTGTTTGTTTGCTTGTTTGTTTTCCAAAGCAGCTTTCTAACCAACTTCAAGTTTGTCAACTATCGTTAAAAACTTCACCATCATGAAAGTCATGGGTGGCCCATCTTCAGTTTTCAAAATATATTTACTTTTTCCCCAGGAAAAGTGGGAATATTACCAGAACAGATAAATATGTCTTTCCTGTCAGAGGACAAGCATAGAAGCCAATTTTCAGCCAGCAGGTTAGCAATGTGCAGCAACAAGTGGAAAAGAGTCGAGCAGTTTTACTCTAAAATCCAGAAAAATTACCCCACGTTATTTTCTGATGTCCTTTAGGAACAGTATGAGGAAAGACAAAAAAAATTATGGCAGTCTTAAAACTGTACGCCTTTTTAACCTCAGTGTTCTCTGACGCAGGTGAGCAGCCAATGAGCTGATAGCTTTTGATCATCCGCCTTCATGCAGGTCTTTGATAAATAGGGTCACCGGTTCAGTTCGCGCCAAATGGCACTGCCTGCAGACGCCGTCCTCCTGCACGTTCTCGCTTCCGCCTACCGGCGCTGCTGAAGGCAACACCTTCCCTTCTCACCTGCAGCCTGCACATTTGTGGCAGGGATCGCTCACCCAGGCATGTGCTTGCAAACCAACCAAAGTGGCATTGCGAAAGAGAAGCCCTTTTAAAACAATGCTGCAGGTTGAGGTCTTTGTCTTGACTTGAGGGAGCCGCGGCCGCGCGCACAGCTGCTTAATCTCGCAAGGAGGCGCAGGAAGTATGAGCAGAGCCGTGCCCCGACTTGCACGGCGATAATGCTCGTTACTGGAGGCCAGATTTCTCAGCACGCTTCGACTGGCTCAGCTCATCACACCTCAGACTAAGTGCGAACATTTGACAGATCAGTGAATGTGTGTATATGCGTCCTCTCTGTGACTTCCTTCACAGAGGAAGAGTTTCCACTAGCTTGTCTTGAAACGGACATTCATCCCAAACCGTTCCCATTATACCAAAGTCAGCTTTTAGACTCCTTTTTGGATCATTTCCCCCCATAAACTATAACATTTTAGGTTTTGGCCTGCTCCCATTTATGCCGTTTTGATGGATATTGTATTGCTCTGACCTAATTACATTAATCTACGATGCCGGCAGTCTTCTGCATGCATGTCCGCAAGTGAGAATAATCAGGCTGTAATTGTGAGATGCCTTATTGAGTCATCAAGAAATAGAGTGAAGACAAAAAAATACACCAAAATCATGCAAATCAAATTAAACGAATAACCTTTTTTTAATATAATTTAAAGAGATAACTGTCTGAAGGGATTCCTTCACAATGCAGACAATCACATGAATCACCGTGAAAATTACAGTGAAGAAATGACATCTGCCTCCAACCATGCCAGGAGAGACAATGGTCCATTCACCAACTTGACACAGCGTCTGGGGCCTGGCAACGGCATGGCAGCGCGCCCAGGGTGGGAGTCCAAGCAGAGCGAGATGGGACGCCACGCTGTTTAAAGCGAAGGCATCACGGCTCATCTGTGCAGCTCTGGTCCACTCAAACTTCAAATGCGGAGCCCCCCACCGCTCCTCCTGTGCGCTCTAATAAAGCCTTGCTGGCACAAGTTCAGCTTTGTGTGCATACTGATGTTACATCAAAGTCAGCCTGATTCACTCTAAATCATTTA
The DNA here is from genome assembly GCF_904066995.2 of Poecilia reticulata. NCBI lineage: Eukaryota > Metazoa > Chordata > Actinopteri > Cyprinodontiformes > Poeciliidae > Poecilia > Poecilia reticulata. Next base: position 9,406,106 of record NC_088838.1, read on the forward strand.
GCATTGAAGTAGATTAGACAACAATTAAGGAACAACAGCGCGGCTGAAGCAGTCTGAGCAGCAGCTGGCAGCCAATCAGCGTCAAGGCAACACGATGACCAGAATCCGTTGTTCTCGTTGAGGGAGAAAGAGAAATGTATAAATCGGCGTGCTATGATAGAGACTTTATCAAATTTGATGGTGCGCCCTGACACAGGCTTTCATGTAATCCTTGAAAATGCAAGTTGGAAAACAAGTACAGCTTTCGGCACACAACTTGGAAGCGAATACTAAAGGCACTAATGAGGAAGGCATGCACCGCTGCAACAAAAATAACAACCACCCGTTTCATCTCGACGCAGGCAAATTAAGTTTCTACAGAGAAATATTTTTAAGATTTATCGAGAAAACAGCTAAATTTATCCCAGGGTGTTGAAAATAGGCAGTATATTGCTTCGAACTAAGAGAAATGTCAGCTAAAAGAAAATTATCCAGTAATGTATCAAGCACAGCACACAATGTCTGTAAATATGTTAGGGTTCGACAAAATATCGAGACAAAGAAGCGATTCCTTGCGATTGTGCAGATGATTTTCAATCTCCAGAGACTCGTCTCTCTTAACTCTCCAATACAGGATTTTAGATAAAACCAAGGTGTTACAGCAATGAATTTTTTCTCCTCTTCTTCTTGTCATAAGAGGTAGTTAATAATAATAATAAAAAAATATGACAGCACAAAATTGGTGAAAAAGGATTTTATTGATTTCTAAAGCAAAGAGATTAAATTTTGTCATCTTTAATATCTTATATTAGCATTTTAGCGCAAAGCTAGCATTACCAAAACAGCACACAATGCCTCCATTTCTAAAGGATATGTATTGGTGCCTTAACTTTTGCAAAAGGCTGCCAACATTTCAAAATCCATTCGTTGACAAAAAGTTGAAAGGTCAAAGGGTCAAGCAGAGTAACTGCACCACTCTGTTCAACCTTCCTGTCATATGTGGGAAGTGCAACTTTCTCTTGCAAGAATCAGTGTGTCATAAAAAACACACTTTCCTTTTTGATGCCTCTTATACGTCTCTTTGCTTTGTTTGAAATTATTTTAAATACAACTCAGAATGAAATTGGCAAACTTTGCTTGTTTTTCCTGGAATTACATCAAAAAATTGTCGGATGGCAATCAAGCTAAAAAAATCATCTGAATCCAGCCAAAAACAGAGTTTCAATAAACTCAAACGCTTACAAACAGAAACAACTGTTTTCAGCTGTGATGCAGCTAGCCACACAAAAAAAGAAGAATATAACAACATGCAGACTTTTCAGCATCCAGCCTGCCAATCACCTTCCAGAGCCAATCATGGGGAAAATGGCTGATATAGATCAATTCTAACAGATTGTTGCAATCAAATACTTACACTTTCAACAGACCTCTTCTCTACGGCATTATTTGATGACTCCTTGTTAGAGCACTTTTCATACAGGAAACTATTCAGCCAAGGAAGAGACAGTTTACTGTAACAGTGGGATAGTGACAGATGGTGGTGGGAGAAAAAAAAAAAAATGACTATAATATAACTAGATTGGTCCAATCACATTTACGGCCAGTCTAAACTTTTCATTACTCAGCAGGGGACGTAAACAATCCAAATTTAAGCTTCACTGGAAGTTGAAGAACCAAGCAGAAAAGAAAATGATATGATAGTACATTAATGTGCCAAAGTAACGGTGCTAATCTGAACTGCATGTATTCACAGTTTCACCTGAGGTAGCGAGGCTCGGTTTTAGCTTTTTAAAAGCGATGTTATGATCCACAAGAGGCTTACCAGCCTACTTTAGGGGCTACAAAAGCATTCCTACAAAGGTATGCCTTCTGTTCATGATACTGCACAGTAACATTTATGCTTTACCAAGTGCCACTTAAACAAGCGATAAAACAGCGGCTTACTTTAGATGAAATACACCGAGGGCTGATTCCCAGCACTACGGCATTTTTAAAGTTTTAAGCATTAAATACGTTCAACCTTGCTAAAAATGTAATATCATCCCATTCCAGTGATTTAAAGTCCTCTTGGGTTGGAAATAATTTGCTGTCCCTCCCGCTAGCTAAAAGAAGGATGCTAACTGCACCTCTCTTGCAAAATGCGAATTTTTACAAATTTCTGGATCGTCCAGGTATGCAAACAAGAGGAGCACCAATTATGACTCTTATTATGGTAATAGTGTTTAAAACCATTATTGATAAGATCAGCTGAATGCAATCAGGCTACCTGAGCATGAAGCTAAGCTAATTATCAAGCTAATCTCGGCTAGTTTCTGGTCAGTTGATTTTTAACACAGACATAGCTCTTAAGATACTATTTGCACAAATACTTCTTTCCAGTGACATGCAATTATTAAGTTTTAGATTTATCTCAAATGAGAACGAGTTAAAACTTGTGAACAATGCTATTTAGGATTTTTTTTAAAAAGCATTTTTGTAAAATACAAGCATCCAAATATTACAATTTTGCAAAGATCACAAAACATGTTCAGCCAAGGGGTGAAAAAAGTTAAAACGTGATTGCCATCTAAGCTTATAAGAATACAGTGTCTGCATATTTGACCATATTTACAGGTATTCTGTTATTGCATCCCCCCAGAAAAAGAGTAGCGATATTAGCAGCCACTAAAGCATTCAGAGGTACAATTTCCCACCAGGTAAACACCAGTTTGTACTCGAGCCAATTCTGCTCAGGCAGGCAGGATGTCTCGGGGGGGAAAAAAAGTAAAAGGCTCAATTGAAAAGCCTTGTGCCTCACACTTACTGTCTAGACAGCCAAAGATGATCTGTGGCTCCTAAAACTGTTCTCTAGCTAATCAGACCGTATAGGGCTACCCATAAATCAGAGAGTTAACTTTAAAGTTCAGAGCTAATAGTGCAAAAAGGAACAAAATTAGATCACTGTGAAGCTTCATCTCTTAATTCAGCTTTTAAAAAAATCCTGCCTCAACATTTAGCCCAGAGTAGATTATGTAAGGCTTATCTAAATTAGGGGGGGGGAGTATAGCGCAGTTTGCTGAATATTAAAATACTTCACAATTTTTTTTCAGGCTTTAAACACCATGACTGGCTCTCCATCTTTGTTAGCCTATTAAAGCTGGGAACAAGGTCAGCAGTAATCTCCGAATTGCAACCTGCAATCAGATCTGACACTGCAAGGTGAGCCTTCAGATTTAATCACCGTGATTCATGGATGAGATGGAAATCCGGATCGCAAAAGAGAAAGAAAATAATTCGTTTTCTTACGCTGAAGGAGGAGGGAGCATCTGAAAGAAAACACATTTTACGTACTTGACACGCTTTCAATACGTTCAAGTCAGAGTGCTGCTTAAAATATTTCTCGGCGGACCAAAGCCAGTGTGGCCCGTGATTCAGCCTCTTTGTGACGTTATTGGCTGCTCCCTGCAGAAATCTCAGCATAGTAACAGACCACAGTGGACCTGCAAATATGGAGGTGTAAAGGCATCATTATCACGGTATGTTCACCAAACAGAAATATAATGCACACGCCGCAGGAGTCGTCGATATACGTTTTGATCACAACTTGCCTACCAATTATTTTTACTTGAAGAGGCCCTTCGCTGGGGGTGGTCTAGTAATACATTCAGGGAGCACCACTGCTAATGTAGGTATAAACACTACCTGTAAACCTGAAAGACGGCTGCTGTGAAGGAATTCATTGAAAGAAACATTTTTCACTTTCCTGTTACCTGCATGATATTCTCAAGAGTTTGGTGCGAATCTTGAACTTGAGTTTGAGGAGAAATGTCTTGTTTTTAGTTTGAAAAGCCAAATTGGATTTTTCAAGAATTCAATTCAAAAGTACTTTATTAATCCCAAAGAACAATTAAATTAAAATTTCCTCTTACAAATCATTGTTTACCCCTTGACTGTAACGCAGACACAGAACCCATTGACTTGCATGTAAATGTTTTGAGGGTGACAGTTAAGGGATTAAAGTAAAACTCTTGCAAGTCGCACATAATTCTATTTAAAAAAAACAATAAATTTAGCAATAAATTTGTAAGCGTCCTTAAGAAAATCTTTGCTTAACCGTTGTTGATAGCTGCAGGTCTACCAGCTGATGTGCAACACCAGGAGAAAAGGAAACAGGGCTGGTGGATCCCTGACTCAAACGGTCAAGCTTCGTAGTAAAAATCCAGTTTATTCATGTACCTAATAATATCTTGGTACTGTATTAACATACCAAAGAGCACAGTGCTCTAGTCATTTTTGGCTGGTTAGGATTAACAAATGATTTCCATATGACTTCCGTAATAAAGAAATAAAAAATATTTTTCATTTTTAATTTCTTGAGTCAGAAGAATCTTACATACACTAAGATTACGATGCTTTTAAACAATTAGAGAAAAGCCCAGATGATGAGTTTGGGCTTTTCCAAATGGACAATGACGCCAAACAGTGCCACATTAGCTACAAAGTGGCTGAAGGACAACAAAGCTAATGTTAAAAAAAAAAAAACAATCTAAATGCTCTGATCTCAGTCCAGTAAGCCAATTCTACCAGATACTAAGGAAATGGAAACTTTTGAAATTCAAAAAAGCTTTTAAAAATTATAAAACCAGATCTAAAACAGGAAAGGTCGGGATGGATTTAATGTCAGACAGCATTACTCTCATCTCTTTTTTGCACAGTGTGTGTGTAAACGTATGGTTTCAACTGTATGTGTGCGCGTATCGAAGACAGGCAGAGCTACTTTATACTGGAAGCGCCGAACGCTTTTTTTGACTGGTGACCAGAATCATTAAATTTTCAGCTTGACCTGCTTTTACGGATGACCAGCAGATCATTAGGCTAAAAGAAATCTAATTTAGTGATCAGCACAGAAGACACGTTCTCAAAGTGACACAATAAGCCACACTTGCACGTAAGCATGTTAATGGTGAGTAAGATTTCTGCAGAATCAGGAAGGAATTGAACAAACCTTGTCAAACAGGTCCAAAAAAAACAATAAAAAGGTGCAAAGTGAGAAGGAACCGGCAACTTCATATTTATTGCTAATAATATCCATTAATCTGTAGTACTTTTACTAGTTTACCACTAAACAATGGTCTTAAATTCTTCTATTTTTTTCCCCCAAAGGAAATATAAAATAAACAAAAGTTTGAACGTGAACATTTTCAGTTCTAAATTTATATGACCTTATTTCACGCCGCACTTGGAACCATGTTGAAAGCTAGCGGAAAAGCTGCACCCAGAGTCACGGTTTCCAGTTTTTTAACTCTTGAGCTGGATTGTAATTTTACCCTCATCCAGTCACCTGGAGACAACCCAATTTTTTGATTTCAAGATAAGAGAGCCGTGTAACTCGGCGAGTTTGAAGCAAATCTGGAAAAGCTGCAATGAAAATCATTCTGATCAAACTTTGGAAAAGTAAAGGATAATTCTCACATAAAAAAAGAATTGCAGTTTTGGCCAAATTTTTGTATATCTTGGCATTTCCAACCATCTGAAACAAACAGTTCTCAAACTGTGGTACAAGTATCAATTGTGGTACTCGGGCTGAGCTTTACTGGTGCCCAGAAGACATTTTGACACATTATCTGCATGGATAAACTAGCTGGGATGTCACACTAATGAGCGCAGCAAAAAAGAGGAGTTGCTGAAGCACATGAAAAACTTCTCAAAAGTGCACTGGAGAAAATGTTAAGAACTCCCAGTATGAACTAAAGTAGGCCATGATGAACCAGGAACAAGTGCTACTTATTTGGTCAAATCCAAGAACGGTATCATACACAATAGGATAGTTTACTTTTTTCAACTTTTTTTTTAAGTGAAGTTATCAGTACATGCCCCTAGCCCGTAGCACATAAATGTAATTTCACACAGAGTCAAGAAATCGTCAAAGAAGCTGATTTCACTTTGGTTCATTTTGTCAAATTCAAGCAGCACAAACTGAAAATGCTTATATCCCGGGAATAGAAAGTCATATTATTGTCACACAGCGGGGAAATTCATGTGTCGCAACAGGAAGCTAAGGTAATTGAGAGCGTGCAGAGTTGCAGACTATACGTTAAGGGCAAAGTTACAAAATAAGGAAAATAATAATACAGCAGTTGTTAAAAATAGCACACTCAGATTAAAAGAAATGTGCAGCTGGAATCCACAATGTAATAAATGTGCAAAAAACAGGCTATTTACAAAAAGTGTGCAAATAACAGGAATTTTATATGAAATGAGAAAACTGCAAATACCAGCAGAATTGTAAAGACGTATTGAGTCGGCCAAGAGCAGTGATGGTTACAAAGACAGCTGATGAGAGGAAGTCATAATACTTTGTGAATCAAGAATGCAGAAATCTGTCTTAAAGTCAGCTAACAGAAAAAAAAAAAAGATGTTGACCTTTTTCTGCTCTTCTTCACTTTTCTAAAACACTAAGTGATAACATCAGGCTTCTGCAGGTAAGAGAACTATAATAATCTCACACAGCTTCTCTTCATGAAAGTTTAATTATCCCCTCAACTGTGTTCTAGTTCCAAGTTTGAATGCTGTTCAGTGACCAGGCTGATCTGCTATTAGCAAGTCAATGTATTTCTCTGCAAATAGAAAGAGCCTTTATATAAATAACGTCTCCCTTTAGCTCTACATCGGTAATAACATTGGTGTCGGCCGATGATAGTGGTTTATTTAACATATTGGTGCAATAAGTAAAACCGGGCTGGTGATGAGAACCGATGTTTATTTCCATCTTGTTGCCATTTCTTTATGCGTTTCAGAAGAACTGAGGGCTGATCAGGTGGCGTTTGGTCATGTCACAGCAATTGAGATGCAGCACAGGATTATGGGGCGTTTAATTGAAGCATAAAAGCAATGTCAGTGGTGTGGCCATTTTTTTTTTATTAATGGTATTAAAGCTTGGTGTTGGCTTTTATATGTGACCACATTGGATTTTGTAGCGGGTTTGGTATGAAGCGTCTGACTTTCACCTTGTGAATTCACACATCAGAGACGGGGAGCGTTCTTTTAGATGATCCGTTTTATGACTTTTTCTTCAAATTCTGAGTAAAAGTATAACATAAATGAAGTACATCTTTCAGAAACATGGTGTAGCGCAAATGAGATGTTTTCTTATTTTTTTTAATTGCAGTTCTTTATCATGATTGTTTGAAAATGTTAACCACCAGTAGAGTGATCCTTGGAAAAGCTTTAATGAAGTAGACTTCAAAATGCAAAACCGTGTCACATAACAGGGTGTGCTGTAATTATGAAGTCTGGAAAACATTTGCAACATGTTTCACTGGGATGTATGCAACTGGCTATACGGTTACGAGATGTGTGCATTACTGGGTGTGCCGCGCTTGTAATAGTTGAAGCAGTCACAAACGCCTCGTCTCAGGCAGATATCAGCAACAGCAGTAATAGAGGCCAGCTGAAATCACATCATTCCCCCCACGCACACACACACACACAGCAGCAGATTTATTTGTTTTTCAGGCAAAGTCAACTAAAGTGGCATCAACTGAGGTGATTCATCCAAAGCCCCTTCTGGAGGCATCATCTCGTTCCAAGACCTGCCGGATTCAGCACTTCATCTGAGTCTCAACAGGGTTTTTGCTCCTCCTCTCAATGTAAAATTAGGAAGCTCTTCCATTATGACTTTGTCACAGATTCGCTGTAAAAGATAAGCCGTCTATTATCAACATTTTCCTGTTAGCAATCATGATCTGATAGTGCTGAAAAACTTTTTTTTTTCCTTTTTCTTTTTAAAACAGCCTCTTCTTCCACCCAAAGATGCTGCCGTCTGTGTTTGAGCGCAGTCGAGGTTCACTAATAGGATTAAAAATGTAAGCCTTCATACAGGGTCCGATGGCATTTTGAAGATTAAGAACAATGTCAGTGACTTCTGCCCCGTTTCTGGGAAGAATGGCTGCACACTCAGACACGCCGGCCGTTTCTGAACACCTACGGACGATCGTAAAAGATTGTCCTGAACATCAGCTGTTTACACAAGGTCATATATAACCAGGAGGTGGGACTGTTATTATGGGTTGAAATATTTTCAGTGACAACAGCAGCAGCAGCTCAAGCTCAAAAGACTTTGCTCAAGCCTTTTATATCGTCAGGAGGAGAGATTAGTCAGGTCAGAGTACAGAGTATACCTGCTGCAAAAACTATCTGAGCTGGATGTTTTCACTGCTGTCACATACTGGCTTTTTTTCTTTCCCCTCGAGAAGGACATTTGCTTCTAGACCAGGGAGTGTTGATAAAGTTCTGTGTAACTTCAATCTAAGATTTATTGATTCACAACCCAACAAAACCAATAACCAGCTTTACCTGTGCTGGTCATAAAACAATAACGGTTAACCTGATAGAGAGCACGACTGCAGCTTCTCACACCATATACCGTCAGGTTTCAAGCGGGGTCAGTTTCTGAAGCAATATCCAAAGCTTTAGAGAGCCAATTCAGTTCTGTTCGATCCGTTATGCCGATATGCATATAGTATGGCACGACTGCAAACGAGGGATGCACCGATCCACTTTTTTCACTTCTGATACCGATACAAGTATCTGAGGCTTACTTACAGAAAAAAAATGTTAAATTGACTTAAAACGTTTTCTTTTAAAACACAGACATAAATGTACTGAATTACAAATGTATTTGATAACTCTGCCCCAGTACAGCACACTTAAATACACCAATAGCTTCACAAGCTTGGTGAAACACGTAAAAACAACGCGGATTTAAGTTGTTCAATCAGTGCAATTAAGAGTAGAACAGCCGATGTAAAATAAATAAGAAACTGACAAAAACAACAGGTTGACTACTTTGGTCAAACATGCAAAAATAAAGTGTAACAAAACTTCTTTCAAATGGTTCAGAGAGGGAAATTAGGAATTCTAAACATAACGTAAAACAAAAATGAATCATGACGTCCCTCAGAACACAAGCAATAGAATTACACTGAACAGATTGGGCACATTGTCACCGGTACCTGATTTAGAATTTTTTTCAATATCGGAACCAAAACAGATATTAATATCGGACCGGTGCATCTCTACTGCAAACCCAACAAGAAATGGTCTACCATCTAAACTGGCCTATATGCAAGAGTGGCAAGAAGTGCACCCCGTAGACAGACCCATAACACATCCTTCCAGTGAAACATAGTGCTGACAGCATCATGCTGTGGGAATGTCGTTCATTAAAAAGGGAAGCTTGTCAAAGTTGATGGTAAAAACGAACGGAGTGAAATACAAGGTGACCTTGAACAAAAACCTCCCTAAAACACAGTGAAAGCTAATTTGAAATGGTTTGTATCAAAGCTTATTCATTTACAAGAATGGCACAGTCAAAGTCCAGATCTAAATCCAGTTATGAATCTGTGGCGAGGCTTACAAAAATGTTGCTTTCAGATCTTCTCCATCCAATCTGAATAGGCTCAAGCATTTTTGCCAAAAGATTCTAGGTCTGAATGTGCAAAATTGGCGACTGCAGCAATATATGGGTTCACAACGTATTGATTCAGGAGCGTTCGATGCGAATCCCCATCACAATGTTCTGATTTTCATTCGCAAAACATGTATGCTTGTCCTGCAACTTTGAATTTATGAGCCACTTTGCGTTTGTTTTTCACATAAAAGCCCAATAAAATCCAATGAAGTATGTGATTAAATGCGGGGAAGTTCAAAGTGTCCGTACAAACACATAAAGACACCAACACACAGCATTTATGTGGAAGCAGTTGTACACACAATTGCATTTACACAAGGAACAAGACATTTCGAATCACATTTAGAGACAGAAGCTTGCTCAGGATTGTTTTATTTTCCCTCTTTTATTTTCTCAGAAAATAGTGGGAGTTTTTTATTTATGAAGCACTGAAGTCAAAATGTAACAAGACGAAAATCTCGTTGCTCCCTCTTTTTGTGAAGCGAATCTGAACCGACACTCAAAGGCAACCAGACCCACATTACTGAATGCTTAATCGGCCAGTTCAGGACACACACACCAAAAAAAAAAACAGGTTGGGATTACTCATAAAGTGAACTGTGCAGATTATTACCTAGTGGGCATGAATAGCTTCCTGATATCTTGCACATTCATGCACACTGTAGATACAATTGTAGGTGAAAGAGCCACACCTTGTTGCAAAACCCTGTGGAAACTACCTTTTCTTGAAGTAACACAAAACTGTGGTGCATTGTAAAGTTGACTGTGTTGTTGCAAGTAAAGCCCAGCGTAAATGCAACTAAATAAGACTTCTGTACTCTGAGTCTACATACAATACAATACAGTACAGACAGCCTCAGGCGCTTCCATGGGGAGTCCCTAAAGGAAACCTTGAGTGTGGGGGGGGGGGCAATAAAATACTTTAAGGCAAAGAGAGGACTCATTTATGTTCATTGGTACTTCAACCGGTTCTCTTCAGTGAGATTAGGCTCAGGAATGACTGGTATGCTCTCTGAACTCCTGGCTCTTTTCCATGTTTCCATAACACCTATTGCGGATCATTGTTCAGCTTTGGTATTTTCTTCTCTCTTTTTTTTTTTTTCTTGAAAAACTAAGTTACAAACAACCAGGAAGGTGAGCTTCCTTGTATTTAAGAAAATAAATAAATAAACGCTATACCTTTGTTTTAATTCCTAGTACGCGGACAGAAAACATCAAGTGAAAACACACAGTTCCCTAACTTTTTCCCCGAGTCCTGTTTGTTTTGAAGTTGGAGAAGTTGCTGCTGGGAGTTAAGAGTCGGCTGAGCGCAAAACACGCCAAGTTAAATACGAGCACTTACCGACGCCGTACTTCTCTTTCTTAGTGGGAATCCAGCGGGTCATAGCGGGAGGGGTGGGGGAGCATGTAAAAAATTGGCCGAATAAATAAATTACTATGTACACTTGCTCAACGAGGACGGGTGGTGCGCTCCAGCTCGTCCCGAAGCCTTACAGTTCCGCCATCATGACTCGTAAACGGGGAGGGGAGAGGAGGGCGCAGCCCGGCGGGGAGAGGGGGGGATACAGGCGGGAGTCACTCACACAGACACCCGCTCTACCAGCTCGGGTTGTGTGTCTCATTCAGCTCCTGACAAAATTCCTCCTATTTCTCGAACTGTTGCTCATAAATCCCCAAATGAGCTCAAATTGAATTAGTCATATTAGATTTAGACAACTGTGCCTTGCTTTTGCTTCAAGGACTGTTTCTCTCAGTGTCAGTTGTTTTGTTTTAAGCTGAATCCAATTTGCCAGAGTTATCTCAATCACTAGCAGTCATTTCATCCCTTGTCGCATAATTAAGGTAGTGGTTAAAATGTCCCACTGAGAAAAGTTCTTAAAGGGACAGGCACAAACCACTCTTATCTGATAGTATGCGGGTTGGTTATGGCTCGCTGCCCAGGGCATCACAACCTTGAAGGCAGCCTAATTTTCTTGTGTTAATTTTCATATCATGCTAATGTCAAGTGGACAGCCGTCAATGTTGTGCAGGGTAAGTGTGCATAATTGTGTATACTGCTGCTGACTACATAAATCAGCATTCAGTCTAAAAAGCTGCATTGGTGTGCCTCATCAATTGATTTAATGAAATACAGTTTGATATTTATGGCACCTTTATCCTGTTCCAGCCTGCTTATTCCAAATTAGTCTGATTCCGTTTTTGTTTTAATTTCATTTTAAGGACTACATAACATAAAACAAAAAAATTGTTCTTCTGCATATGCTTTGACTGAGATCACAGTTTAAAATCCCATAGACCTCGAAGTGGCCATCCCGTGTTCAATTTAACATCTTCTGTTCCTTTGCTGCATGTCTTTTCTCTCTGCCCCCTTCCTGTCAGACTACTGTCAAATAAAGGCCAGAGCCAAAAAAAAAGCATACATGCAGTAGCCGTCTGTCTTGTTGCGTGTTGACATATTTGCAAATGGCAGACTTTGAAAAAGTTTTGTACCCTTTAAATGCTGTATTTCATCTGGTAAATTGGGCAACAAGTTATTGTATGAATTTTAAAAAAATCTTGTTTTGATGCAATATTGTTTTTTAGTCATACGAATATGTCATTCCTCTTACTTCTGAATTCACAAATCACCATTCTGTTAAGTGATGACCTTAGCCTACAGTTTATTTACATCCCTTATCTCATGTAGCTCTGGTGATCTGCTTTCTATGATCTAAATGTTAAAGCTGGCTTACTCCTACATTACGGCCCCTGAATTCACCCTAACAGCTCCTCATTAGTTCCCAAATGAGCTTCATATGTCAAGTTAGATTGAAAAAGCTGCCGTTTGCTCTGCTTGAAGGAATCTCTCTTTTAGTGTGAGTAGTTCATTTTTAGCAGGAAACTGTACACAACTTGACATTCAGAGAGGACTTGGGGTAATTAATCGAAACTGAGCTATAAATCACTGATGCGTCATAAATAAATGATTGCCCGGTTATTGTTTTTAATTAAAGCTCGATGGATTGCATTGCAGGAAGCCACTCTGGCCGTTTCCAACAAGCACCTTCTGCGTGAACGGACCAGACATTCTCACACAGGCTTGATTTGCTTTGACTGCACGTAATACTTCATACAAGCCCCACAAATTAATTGATGCATCTGGTGGCTTGTCCATCAATGAGATGAGACTTCCCAGCCCTGGGAAGCAATTTACAGCTGTTGGCTCAGAGATTTTGGTAGTCTGCTCAGCCTTTTGTTTGCCCGTCATGTGTGTTTATGTTTGTGCAGCCCCACCGGTCAACCAAATGGCGCTGTGTGTACAGTGCTTAACCGTCAACAGCTTTTTGTCATTCAGGAAGGCTGCCAATCATGCATCCTTCGCCATCTATCGCGGAAATGGCCGCGTTAAAAACAGCGCCTGGTGATTTACGGCTGACGCCATCTGATTGGAAGATTTCATTGAAGGCTTTTAGTTTTGCAAATTGCAGAGCAGCGCCGTTGAAAAATGTATCGTATAGCAGCAGCAGCTTCGCTATACAGGCTTTCTATGGGTGAAAAGACAATCTGGTTACTCAGAGCTGGCCCCCTGCTGGCATAGGGGGGCCCCTGAGAACACATAAAATAACACAGAACAGATTAACAAATGTGCTAGGTTTAAAGATGTAAAGGAAAATGTTCAAAGTGTTTTACATAAGGCTTGAGAAGGGTTTGAAGACGTCCTGCGGGGAGCCCTCAACACCTCAAACCCCATAGATGAATCGATAGATCTGTCTATGTGAACAGACATGGTTTATGTTCCATTTATCACAGATGTCTTAATTTAAATTAGTCCTAATATTTAAAACAGTCTTGAGAATGACTTTTCTTGTGTTTTTACCAATAAAACTAACATTTTATGTATCTCAAACTGGGCTTACAAGTCCAGATGATCAATTGCAGAGCAGACTCTATTAGAACAACAGTGAAGCAGCTCCTGTAATATTGCCCTTCAAATATGATGGCAGATTCAGGATTGTTTACCAGTGCCTGCACTGTCCACAACACTGAATCCCTTTCTTCTTTGATTGATTAAGTAAGTCATAAGTCAGCTCAGTGTTCACTGGACGTTGTTTTGCTGAACTGATGCCCCTTTTTCCCCACAGAATGATGTCAAGTTACACAGAGATGTTGCCAGGGGTATCACTTGTACTTACTTGTGTGATTGTCTTTATCTGCTCTGTGGTTTTATCCATTGGGCCTATAGTAAGTAATAGGGGGGCTATACATGTACTTTATGTTGTATCTTCCTCGGTTATGACTTGAGCTTTTCACAAGATTACTGTGACCTATTTCTGGCTGAGCTGTAGGTGCTTGCAGAGAATTCAGATTTATTACATGGCGGGGAGAACGAAGGGGGGGGAGGTCTTCTTATCTCCTCATGCCAATTTCACCTTTGATTTTTATAATAAGTTTAGCAAAACCAGCTGAATCAAAGAGAAAGAACAGCTTTTAGGCTTTCAAAATGTAAAAAAAAAAACAGAAAAAAAACATTTTCAAAAACAACTGCAACATTGCCATCACATGTCTGCCCTGCGTTATTGCATCTTGTGAAATGTTCATTCCTGATCAAATCTACACACATGCAGAGCTTTGCGTTTCACTTGGAGATGAATGCACCACAACCAACAAATAAAAAGAGAGAGAGAGAGAGATAGACAAGCCGAGCCTTTACAGGACATTCTGTCTGCTCTCATCTTCAACATTAGATCACCCTGTGAAACGTCTCAGATGTGCTGGAGAAGCCTCAAACTCATGCAGCGCCATGTTTAAGTAATAAGGTTAAAAAAAAAATTAAAAGCAGTGGGGGGGTTCTGTATATATCTAAATATATAATCAAGCCATGAGCAGATGTGTGTGGTAAATGGAAACAGGTGTACATGTCAACAGAGATCCCGAACAGCTGGGACATAAAAAGGGCTGCGTGCCTCGTTTTCAGCATGAAAGGCTGGAGGAAGTCTTTTTGAGCGCCGGCTTAGTCATTGTAGATTAAAACGCAGCCATGGAAGTACCGTTGTTGTCCTCATATGGGGATATACTGCCTGTTTACTCTGCCTACGGGCTTCTCAGTGTGTTGCCAAACAGATGAATGAACATCGAGGATGACAGACAGACTAATAAATATGCTCCCCACCTAACACTCTTTCTCTCTCCTACCATGAACAGCTTTGTTTTTTTTTTCTGCTTGTGTACGTCCGCGCTTTAGTGCCTGTGCATGTGCGACAGTTTTATTCATTCAAGATGAAGCACATCCAGCATCCATATGTATGAAATTCTCTCTCTCTCTCTCTCTCTCTATATATATATATATATATATATATACACATACATACATACATACATAAAACCTGACCTGAATTGTCTTCATCAGTAGCTGGCATAACTAAACTCTGAAGTGTAATTCTTTTTATGGGGTGCGAAGCTACAACGCCTCAGAGGAAGGAAGGGGATGCGATCAGAGTGATGTGAACATACAGGCGGACGGCCCCCGGGAGGGGTCCTATTCCTCAGATACAGGCAGACCAAACACGGGCCTAATGGATTTATGGGTCCACAGCCAGTACCGCGTGACGCCAGAAGCAAATAGGGGTCAGGCATCCACCTGCTTGTCTGCCTACAGGTCCCAGTAATTGGTGGGTCTAGCAGCTCTTTGAGGATAGGTCAGCGCACTGTCTGTGAACAAGTACTCAACATCCCGCGGCCGAGGTTACGTCTCAGGGTGGAAGGATTGTGGAAGGATGCCGTGTTCACACTTCACAACTTTCACGGCTGGGGATGATTTTTTTTATTTTCTTTTTGAGATACAGTGCCTTGTACAGCTCCTTAAACTTGAATTTTGGGATTTTATGTGCTAGACCAGCACAAGATAGTGCATGATTTTCAGTAATGTTTATTACAAACAAGAATGTGTTGCATATTCAGTCGCCTTGACTCTGATAGCTCAAAATATAATCCAGTGATATTTATTCTACTGAGAGATCAATTAATAAATAAAATCCACCAGCATGTAATTTATGCTCAGCATAAATACAGTGGTTCTGCGAACGCCTTGTGAAACAAGCTTCATCACAAAGACCAAGAAACACACGAGTTGCAGAAAAATCTTTAGCATTGCCAGACTGTAAAGAATTCAATTCAATAAAACTTTATTTGTCCCCAAGGGGAAATTTAAAGACAAGGTGGAGCAGCACCAATATATCTTATATATCTTATATCTACATATATAAGATATATATATAAGATATCTTATATTATGTCTATCTTGCTCCAATTCTCCAATAACCTTCGACATTCAGTCAAAGCTACAGTGGAATAGTAGATCATAGCCTTGAATTATAGGCGATATTTAAACATGTAAGTTTACAGGCACTCTCCCTCCATTCTCACTGAGCAGCTTGAGTCGTTTTGCGAAAGAAAAATCACTCCCTAAAAGAGCAAAGCTGCTATGACATAGGCTACCTCAAAAGATTTACTGGTGTCATTGCAGTGAAAAGTGGCTCCACAAACACACATTTAAGATTTTTCTTTACAAAAACATATCAGATGTGTGTATTATTTTCCTTCTGCTTTGTGGTCATGCACTAAGTTGTGCTGGTAACCATGAACACTGAAGATTAACTTCGTGGCCAAGTTAAAGAAGTGTGAATAATACTTTCTCAACAGACTGCAACTGCATAAGGTCAGATTTGTGATTACTATAACTTTATGTCTTCCTGGAAAATAGTGTAGGTTTTGCACAGCCACTTTCCTTTTTCTTTTTTTTGTCACCTACTTTAAAGTAAAACTAACCTGACTGCTGGAAGCGCACAGTTAAATGCAGGCAATCTCAGAATTTGATTCTGTACAGAGAAAAAAAGAAAAAGACCTTTTGCACAGCTTTATTCACGTCTTATTTCCAGATTGCTTCACAAGACAAGATTGTACCCCGAGGCCATACTTCTCAGTGCGGTGAGCACATGAAACCATCTGACATTTGAAGCTGTAATCCTTATGTACATCAAGAAAGAAATGTCTAGTTTTAAAATTGAAGTGAGATGCCTTTGCATGAAACGGCTCTTGTGCGGTGTCCTCCAGGAGATCGGAAAGTCTCTCTCTGGGACGCTTTTTAATTAGGCGATTGCCTTAGATCAGCAGAGGGAGCCCCAGCTCTTATCTAGATTTCCTTTTTCTGTGGGTAGCGTCAGCGTAGCTGTGTGAGATCTGAAACGACAGACCGCAGTATGACGGCCTGCGAAGGCTGCGTGTGGCCACCAGGAATTTAAAACCCATTATCCTGATGAAAAATTGGCTTTTTCATGAGGAGAAATATCATCAATCTTAGAGGGGGAGGGGAAAAAGAGCCACTAATTTGAATTTTTAGTAACATATCTTCTTAAGAGCTCTCTTCATTTCATATTTTGCTGAAGTTTCGACAGTCAGTTTTGCTGGTTGCCTATGTGGATGCAAGCAGTAACTTCATTGTATTTATTTTCTTGTAACAAGAAAAAAAAAAGAAATCTGAAATTGTAAAGTGAAAGAAAAATTATTCATAATCTTAACCATTTTTTTAAATCTGAAAAGTGTTGCATGCATTTGTATGAAGACTTTAACTACATTTTACTACAATCACAGTTACATGAATGTTTCCAACAGCTTTGCACTTCTAGGGAACAATTTTTTTTTTTACCCACTCTTTGCAAAATAACAAATTAAGTTCAAATTCAAAAGTACTTTATTGAACCCAGCTGCTCTACCGGAGAAAACAGGACGTTAAATATATTTCACACTAATGTTAAGGATTCATAACCCAAGCTCAATCAGAGGATAGAAATCACCTGTAAATTTTCAAGTTAGGTCTGGATTTAAACTGGAATATTGTAATTAATTAATGTTTTTTTTTGTATTGTTATTTTAAACCATTCCATTGTTGCTCTGACTGTATGTTTAGTTTGAGTAAGGTGTGTACAGCATCATTAACTAAATATTAATGAGTGTTTAAAATGTCTCCACAACCACTCACCAATTCATACCAACTGATTGATTGTCCTCCTGGAAGGTGAACCTCACTCTGACCTTTTGCAATTATGAACAAGTTTTCTGTCAGGATTTTTCCAGGTATTTAGCTTTAAACATCTATCAATCCTGTGCAGCTTCTCAGTTCCTGCTGATGAAACGCCTTCTCACGGCATGATGTTGCCGCCACCATGGTTTATAGTGACGTGCTGTTTTAGCTTTCCTCCACAAGCCGTGTTTTCCATGTAGCCCAAAAAAGTTCTAATTTTACCAGAGCATCTTTTCCCACACCAACTCATGCTGTACAAAGTGCTTTACAAAGAAGAAGAAAAACCGAAACTTTCACAACATTCAGAACAGTTCTTTCTTCTTCTATTTTTTTGTGTTAGCAAGCTGTACAATCATTTCATCTCCCTTTTCCACCAGAAACTGGAGTTGTTGACGCCTCCTTCTTCTCCTTTAAACTATTCCAAGTCTCCCCTCCCTTTGACATAGTGTGCCCCCGGAGGAAGCAAAGAGTCGTAGTATGTGGAGGATGAAACGCGGATGGAGACTCAATGTGTGAAAGATAAAGTGTGATAAAAATAATACAGCAGTGCTTTGATATGCTACATTTACAGGGGATCTGTGCCCCACTGTGCCCTCAGATGCACTAAGACACACTAACGGAGCTGTTTAGGCGAGGCAAGTGGGAGAAGGATTTACGGTGTCTGTTGTAAGAGACATTATCACTATCACTGCAGCTTTTTTGTAATCCAGTGAGGAAGCATTTGCAGTATTGCTGTCTCTTGTAGTGATGAAATGAGAACTCAAAAGAAAGCATCTTTTACAAAGTATGACGTCTAACAATTAATTTGACTGCTTATTTGGTTGGATGGAGTTTGTAGCAAGGGAAGACGATAGATGCTGGTAGACTGTGGCTTGTTTTATTTACAAATGCAATGATGTGATGAGTTGGTATCAAGGGTATTTCAAATGAATCAAACATAAACCAGTCTTTATGGTCACAATCAGTGCCTTGTAAAAGTATTTATACTGCCTGAACAGCCACGAGGTTCAATGTCTTCAACTCGAAGAAGTGCATAATTGTGTAGAGGAAAGAAAAGGATCCATCCATTCATTCATCCATTGTGTTCTACTTGCTTGAGTTTGCTTAGCCAGACATACTTGTCATGGTTGAATCTCTTCACTTGTCCTTAGGAGCCTTTATACATTTCTTTGCAAGAAGGGGTTCACCAGCGAGTTTTGTGTGAGCCAGGGTCTTCTCTTTTAAGAGAAGACCAGGAGACATCCTGATTGGATGCCCCAAACACCTTGATTGTCTTTTTTGGATGGAAAAGAGGACCGGTTGTACTCAGAGCAAGGGTCAGACAGTGGAGCTTTCCATCCTATCTCTAAGGGGAGGCTCTTAAACCTATGAAGGAAGCTCCTTTAGTTCATGTCTTACAACCAGAGATGAGGGTCCATATGCAGACAAATTGGTCAACTGATCACTTCCCATTTTTGCTTCACAGCATTGGGCCCAATACTGCAGACAAGTTCCCATCTATCCATCTCCCTCTGCACCCAACCATCGCTTCTGAAAACATCAGACTGGGTAAGGTGTGTACATGTCACAATCTGGTTTTGGAAACGTGGAATGTACTTTCACTGGCAGAGAAGAAGCTTGAGTGTACGGTTGAGTGATACCAGCTATAAATACAGTAGATAACCTCATCACAAAGCTTTGGTTCTCCTTGTCGACAATTGTAAAGAAAGAGAAGCACTGGCCTGGATGTACTGTCTAGAGATGGCTCCTAGGACTTGCTGACAATGTTTAAGCACTAGATGTTTCATACCTGTACCTGGTACCAGATAGCCTTGTCCTTCCAATTGGTCTGTCCAGACAACATACATCGAAGATTTCAATTTACGTTTTGTGCTTAAGTGCTTTTAGAAGACTCTGGATGTGGTTATGTTAGAGAGATAAAGTGGTATCCAGGGCAACTTCCGACACATCAGTCAGAAGCTCAAACCCATGCTCAGGATATGTGTATTTATCTAAATCAGAGAGAAGAGGAAGTAAAATAGTCCAAATGTGAATTTACGTCCTGGGTTTACTTGGGAAATATCAAGTGATCTTTATGTTTGACAAGTGGGATGTGAAAATCTCTGCAAATGCCTTAGAGATGCCCTCATCTCCACCACCTTGCTGCCAAAGAATAAACAGTCTGTCCTCTGTCAAGGTTTTAGTGCAGGGAGATATGTCTCTCTTCCTCTCTTCATCCTCTTCCACCTCTCTCTCTCTCTTCCTAATGAAATAATGGCATTCCTCTCTTCCCCCCAAAGCTCCCCCACTCTTCTTGCCACTCTGCTTAAATCGACACTTGGCTAGATTCTCCAGTGCAGCAGAAGCTGAGTCATAAAGGTTTCAGTGGCCTGATTTATGGACAGTGATGTGGATGAGGGGCTGGTGTGTTGCAGGTTGGGGGGAAGGGGAGAGGGTGGGCGGAGCGGTGGGTGAAGCATCGGAAAAAAACACTGGCATCAGCTCGCTGATCACAAAGACATATGTCAGCACAGAAACCATCTGCTGATTTCAGACGAAGACGGAAGGAATGCAGCTGCAGATTGAAACATGATAAAATGTTGATTGTGCAAGTTACCAGGAATCTGTTGCTTTGCTTTGTTTCATATTTAAATCTGGAATTGGTGTCTGATCAACCTGTATTTTTTATTTTATTTTTTTTATTTTTTTACTGCATCAATTGACTTGCTGACTATGCTGGTCTGCTCCAACACACACCCCCACTCCTCTTTCAGCCGTGGGCCAATATATCAATGCGGATACCAGCTATGGACTTCTGCCCATCATTTACGTTCCTTTTTTCTCCCTCCATTAACCTCCATTAACATTCAGTTGAAAATTAGGTGTGTTGTTTTAAGCTCTGAATAAACAGGCAGCTCCAGGCTAAAAAAAAAAAACATGCATGCAAAATCCTTTTTTCTTGTTTGTGAGTCACACAGCTTGGGTATTGAGTCTAATTTTGTGAATATGCATTTTCTGTGTGTGGCGGAGATGATTTGAATTGACTCCTTACTGCACCCGCCTGTTTATGTAAGTGTAAAATGAGAGGCGTGGAGGCAGCTTCAGGTTGACAAGGCTTCAAGGCTTTATTGGGGTTCAATGCACATTTTGAGACTCAAAGCACTCGGTGGGGAGTTGAGGTAAGGCATTTTTAAACCGCGCGTTGCACCCAGAGACAGTTGGATAAGCACATTTTTGGTGACAGTTAAAGCACCTGCGAATAGATCCACACACAGCAGAGTCTATTCCTGACATCTCCTGTCTTTATTATTTCCCTTTGTTGTTGCCATGTAAACATGTGCATACATGCTGTTAGTGTTTCAAGTAAAACATACAGAGGCCTCAGTGACCGAATATTCCGAGTTCAAGAGGTTTGTATCTTTTGTTTTTCTTCTTCTTTTTTTTTTCTTAGATGAGGCTTCTCTGCATATTGAGCACCAGAAAATTGATTTGTCAGTCTAAACTTTCTTGTCAGTTATTTTTGCTGATTTCTCTTTGGTTTCCACCTCTTCTTCGGCTTCTTTTTCACCTTCTTCCTCCTCCTTTACACCCTCTTCATCGCCTTCTTTTTGCTCACTGTCACCTTCCTCTTGGGGTTGGCTTTCTTCTCCCCCTTCTTCCTCCTCTTTTTCGTCTTTACCCTCCTCGTGATCCTCTTCATCTGTAAGGAAACATTTGAGCACAATGGAAATGTTCTATTCATTGTCAGAAAGGTAAAATGGCAACACTAACCTTCACCCTTTCCTTCCTCTTTTCCCTCTTCTTTTTTCTCTACTGCTTCCGCCCCCTCTTCTCCCTCTTCTCCTTCTTCCTCCTCAGCCTTTTCTTCATCCTCTTTCTCCTCTGCTACTTCTTCCTCTTCACCCTCTTCTCCCTCCTTCTCCTCCTCTTCCACCTGCTCTCCCTCCTCCTCCTCCTCTTCCTCTTGAGGAGGGCTGGACTCTGCCTGCTGGGCTTGGCTTGCGGTTATCACGTCTTCAGTGAAAAGCGACGGAGAGTACAAGCGGGAGCTGAGCAGGTACGGAGCCGCAGAGCTCAACAGGGACTGGGTGGAGACCTGCGCTCTTCCGTAGGCTGGGGCAGGGCCCATGGCCTGAGAATAAATGCTGAAGGATCCTTGTTTTGGCACGTTCAAGCGATTCTCCTCCCCTTCAAGGAGCTTCCTAGTGAGACGAGACAGCAAGCGAAGGTCTCATGATTACAATGTGCTGCATAAAACTCTGCAGTGAGTGTGACTTGAGCACTTACCTATATGCTGCAATCTCAATATCCAGGGCCATCTTTACGTTTAAGAGGTCTTGATAGTCTTTTAGGTAGCGAGCCATGTCATTCTTGTTTGCCCTCAGTTCCTCCTCCAGTTGACCTATTGTGTCCTGCAAAAGGAGAAAGCACGGTAAAGTTCAAGTTGATCTGACAGCTAAGATGAGTTTACCCATTGCTCTTCTCCCCTACTTTCCAAAGTTGTGTTTGCGTACCTGCATTGCAGAGATCTCGCAGCTCTGTTTCTCCTCCACCTCCTGCAGCTGGTTTTCCAGAGCCTGGATCATCTCCCGGCAGGCGTCAATCTCCAGGGTTCTGTCTTTGAGCAGTCGGCGGTACTCTCCTGCCTCGTCCTTGGCACTGCGTGCACTCTCGGTGCTGCGCGTGGAGCCTACTGTCATCACGCTCATCTTGTTGCAGAACCAATCCTCTGCTGCTTGCAGGTTGCGTTGTGCCATCGTCTCGTACTGGCCCCGAATGTCACGGAGAGCGGCGGAGAGGTCTGGCTTGGAGACCTCCATCTCCACAGCCACCTCGACGCTGTACTGAATTTGGGCCTGCAGCTCGGCGATCTCACTCTCACAGAGACGCTTCAGGAAGGCCAGCTCGTCCAGAAGGGTACCGACCCTTTTCTCAAGCTCAGCCTGGCCCAGCACGGCTTCATCCGCTCCCTTCCTGGCGTCCATGAGCCGTCCTTCTGCCTCCTCTCTGCCAAGGACTTCGTCCTCGTAGCGCTTCTGGAGGTTTTTCAGCACATCCTCCATCTCATCTCTGTGGTCCTGGGCCGCTTGCTTCTCGTGGCGGGCCTCTTCCACAGCGGCACGAAGCTGGCGGATCTCGTGTTCGTACAGGGCCCGAAGATTGGAGGGCTCTGCCTGCCTCTGCCTGAGCAGCAGCAGCTCCGTGTCCAGCAGCTTGTTCTGCTGCTCCAGCTCATGGACTCTCTCAATAAAGCTCGCAAAGCGATCATTGAGGTCCTGGAGCTCAGCCTTCTCCTGGGTCCTCAGCTGTTTGAACTCGGAGCTAACTTGGACCGCTTGCTCAAGACGGAGCTCGGTGGCAGCTGCAGCAGGAAGGATGTGGGAGTAGCTCGAAGGAGCTCTGGTGGATGTTGTATAACTTCTGCGTGAAGATACATAAGACGGCATTGGGGCTGAATGCGTGGAGTAAGCAGACCTGGATCCAATTCCTCCTCCAGCTCCATAGCCTGCATTGCGCACAACTACTCTCCGCTTGTAAGTGGAAGGTAGATAAGGGTCAAAGCCAGTTGAAGTCATGATTTCGGTGATCTGCCGCTTCGTGCCAGGGTATGTAGCTGTGTTGTCTGCACAGTGAGTCTGCATTACTCTGGCTTTTATAGAGCCCGTAATGACTGTGACTGTGACGTAAGCTTTTTTTTTTTTTTCTCCATCCACAATGCTGACGGAAAGAATCGATTATGGTCCTTGCCAGCCAGCAGAGATGGGGAGGAGTGTGTGTGTGGGTAGATGAGGCGGGGATAAGTAACGATGGAGCAAAATGGGCTGCAACACACAGGGTCACCGAGGACATTAACAGTCTACTGTTACTCCTGAAAACTGCAGAGGAAGCTACAGTTTTACCGCATAAATCCTTAGGAAGATATCAGACTATTGATATCAGTCTATGTAGCATTTTTTGAGTTTTGCATCATTATTTTATATTTCACGTGACAGGAAAAGCTTAGGGATCAAACAATTGGGTGGTCCTGTAAAAGAAAGGGAAAAGGAAGGAATGCAGGTAGGAGGGTCGGACAGAAAAAAGGACAGAAGCAAGGAAAGAAAAAAGACAGAAAAATGGAAGAAGGAAAGAAAAAAGAAATAAAGTTAATTGAAGCACTTCATGAACACGATTGCCCTCTAGCGGCCATGTGTTTAGTATGCAGCTCGAACATTACTGAGACATTTAAGTTTAAAAACATGTTAGTTTAAAAACGAATGATACAAATTCATATTTGTACGTTACTTGCAGTTTTTATATTATACCTTTCGTACGGAATAAAAAAGATCATAAAAAAAATCATAGTGTCCTAAATGTATTTATTGCAATGGTCAGAAAACAACACCTTATTCACCCCCAGATATGCTACATTGTTGTAAATTCTCTAACAGCCAGGACGTACAGTTCAGTTCTCATAAACTCTTTGTATAATTGGTAATACATGTCAAACATTGTCAAAAATACATCGAATGTGATAAAGCGGAGGTACTGATCATTTTTAAATAAGCTAACAATTTATTTCTTCACCCCACTTTATCACAAAACATTTTTTTCTACAAATAAATTCACTGTTCTATGGTCATGAATTGGTTGGGTACGCTTTTTAACACTCGGGCGAGGGAGGACCTGGAGAGAACTGCTGACAAAGTGGAGTGGGAGGAGTTCTCATTTTAAACGGAGACAAAGCATTTTTCTGACAAGAGAAGGTCAGAGACATCTTACCCATATTAAAAACCACAAGGCGTAATCATTTGCACAATTAGCAAATGATCAAGATGATTATCTGGTTTTAACTTTAAAGAACACCTGCTGAAAATATGGGCAAACCAATCCGGCGTAACGATTTGCTTTCCCGGATGACGAATAGTGCGTACCCACTTTCCACATTTCTCTGTTGTTTATGAAATTCTACTTGTATCGAAGCATTTCATTGGCTACATCTATACACTCACAGAGTTTTGACCAATGACCGAGGATTTTACTAATTGGCGGGTAGCAAACGTCTTCTGCTGCAAACGTCCCGGGGTCCATGACTTCCAGCAACAAAGGATGATGAATAAAGTTGATTTCCTCATTTATCACTGAAATATAACCACTTCCGCATGGGTTTAATGTCCCGCTGATGTGTCAGGAAACTAAAGCAGGCACCTCGACGATGGACGGTAAGTTACAGAGGTTAGGAAACGACGATTTGCTCTGTGAGACACAAGCTAATGTTAGCTCCCTGAATTTGCTTTTGCACAATTAGCAAAGCACTATATAAATATAATTTAACATAATGTAAAGCATTGCTCTATATTATGTGAATTATAGTTATAGTCCAAACTAAAGAGCAACCATTGTGTTCGGGGTTGTAGTTCTGTTATTCAAATACTGAAATAAGTCCTGTGCTGTCATTATGCTAACCAGGCTATTTGAAGGGACAATTCGGTAAAGTTAGCTTAGCTGATACGGCTTGTCCTTTTATTTTAATTCTGTGTTTGATGTGTCTTCTGGGGCTATTATTATCCAGTAAATAGAATGAATAACTCACTAGTGAGCTTGCATTGGATTATGGCTGTTTTATTTAATGTTACAAATCTATTAGGTCTACTACAATTAATGAATTTATCTATAACTACAGTACCCGGTTAATGTCAGAAAAAACAGACATAATATTTCTTTTTTTAAAGAATAAAACTGACCTGAGTGGGATCATTGTGCTGTTACAACAGCGAGCGGGTGTTCAGAAGTTGCAGAAGTTGGAAACAGTTCCCAATTTAATATTCAAATACGTTCTTACAGCACTCCAAACCATAGCATTATGCTCCCACTACCATGCTTGAGAGTTGGCACAGTGTTACTGAATCTGAAAACCTTGGCATTTCTAAGAGTCTTTTTTTTTGTCTGTTTTTATGGCAGAATAATTAAATCTTTGTCTTTAAACGAGTTAATATTCATTTGACGGTGACAGTTGGGGCAAGATGGTGGAAACTTCCCAAACAAACTTCAGAACCGGTTTTGAAAATTTCACATTAGAATTCTCCTAAGCCCCAACTTCAATGCTATTGAAAGTTTAGGAATTACATGACTAAAAGCGGGAGAAACCAAACAATTTAAATGAGCCCTAAGACAATGGGTAAGAAGAAACTTTAAATATCCACATAGAAAAATGATAGAAAACTGAAAGAGTGTGGTTTCTTTGCAACAATTAAACCAAATATTAGTTGAGGTGCATGTATATGTATCAGCCAGCATGTATTACCATTATATTGAGTAGATTAGAGAAGATTGATATTAAATTTAAAGTTGTATTTTTGGTTGTATGGTCATGTCATTTCCGCCTTGATGAGTGTATGTAAATTTCTGACTCGCATCGTATCATTTTTTCAAACCTTCAGAACCGGTCGAACATTAGCCGTAACAGCAGAGGGGCTGCTTTAAAGATATTAAAATGGTAAGCTGCCATTCCGTTTTGCCTCGCCCACCATGTCATGTGATTTGTTGCTGCTAATGAGTTTGTTGCCGTTGACCTTTGCAGATTCGAATTGCGGCTCTAAATGCTGCTTCGACAGCCGCCGATGAGTGTCAGGACCCGCTGAGGAGCAGCAAGAGTCAGACGAAAGAGGCTCAGGTACAGACTGAATGACGCTGAGCAGCATCTACGCCGATCTTTGGGTAGAAATGAATGACCTCTTCTGACCTTTAATTGACTTCTGCAGGAAGCCGAAGCTTTTGCTTTGTATCACAAAGCTTTGGATCTCCAGAAACATGACAAGTTTGAGGAGTCCGCCAAGGCCTACCATGAGCTGCTTAAAACGCCGCTGCTCAAAGAGGTAAACTCATCATTTAAGTTGCCATATATGGTTGTAACCTGATGCTTCTAAGCTGGTGATTTAACGCTGCTGAATTGCCGTTTCTGTGCTTTGCCCTCGTCGTTAAATCTTATACACTGTTTAATATTTCAGGCCATGCCCTCAGAGGATCAAAGAGTGGGTCTCAAGCATCCTGGACTGATGCTGAAATATTCCACCTTTAAAAACCTTGCCAGTATGGCTGCATCCCGGGATGACTTGGAGAAAGCAATGGAGTTTTATTTGGAGGTAAACGCTCCATTCTTATGGTTAATTCTGAATATTTTTGTTCATGTCCCTGCTTTGCTTAAATGTTTAATTGATGTGAATAGTACTGATAAATATATATTACTACGGTACTTTGTTTTTTTCTTCAGGCTGTCATGTTGGACTCAACTGATGTGAACATGTGGTATAAAATCGGTCAGGTGGCTGTGCGACTTGTTCGCATACCTCTGGCGCGCCACGCGTTTGAGGAGGGCCTGCACTGCAACCCGGACCACTGGCCGTGCTTGGACAACCTCATCACTATTCTGTACACCCTCAGTGACTATACCTGTAAGTAATGCACATCAACACAAGCTTAATTCCCAAAGTGGATGTTTGATCCCCGACACCGACTTTTAAGGTTAGGCATTTGATACCGAGTCACAAGTCCTATTGTCCTCCGACCGCTTCCTGTCGTCGTCTTCGTCTTTTCTACCAGTAGTGGTTGTTAATGACTCAACTCGTGAGATATGAAAAGAGTATTTCCATTGCAGTTTTGCAAACCACACTAATTTCAATATAGCCGAAAACCAACCTCATCCTAGCACAAAAACCTCTTGTCAAAATATGTGAATGTTTTTCAAAGTTGTGTTTGTATTAAGCAAATTTGTTTTCATAATTCTAATTTGTTTAAATATATGGTCAATGGAAACACAACAACAGTTTAGATCCATTAACTTGATTTTAATGTGTCTAAAGGCCTGTAAAGTGAAATTTTGTCTCAAATTTTGGGTAACCTATTAAAAGCTACTGTAATGTTCATCAACTGAAACCAACACAGATTTCTACTTTTTCTAAAGACGCCTGTGTCTGTCTGTCTGTCTTTCTCTGTTTCTTTTTTTCTTTCTTGACCCATTCAGCTGCAGTCTTAACCTCTTGAGCTGCTCCTGTTGCTGATCTTTTAAAGCTGAGTGGTTTGCTTTAGTGTTAGGCTAACGTTCAGCATTAGTTTTTGTTCTAACTCTTTATAAATCTCATAGCTGATTTATGAGGCTGGAAATTTTTTTGTTTTCCAGCCTCATAAGTTTACTGCTTTTTGAACATTATAAAATTTAACGGCTTTGCTCCATCTACTCTCTGTTATATCTCCGATAATCTCAGCTGGTGACATGAACACGTGATCTCTCTTTTACGCTGAATGTCAATGTGAAGGGTTAAAAACACTTTAATTCGGAGAGAATAGCCCAGATTTGATTATCTTTAATCCAGTTTGGCTCACCATGCAAGGAGGAAAGGAGTCTGTTTTTTCGCTATTAGAGGTACAAATCATGTTATTAGTTTTGTCGAGGACTCCAGATAGTGTTTGTTAAAAAATGTATGTGATCAGCTTAAAGGGAACGAAGCGAGACATTTTTCCCTCTATAGTGTAAAATATTAAATATGCCAAGAAATTTGCATTTTTGCAGATTGTTTATACTTCATTGCCAAAGCCCTGGAGAAGGACCACTGCTACAATAAAGGCCTTGTGCTGAAAGAGAAAATCTTTAAGGAGCAGCCCTGCTTGAGGAGGGATACGATGCAGATGTTTACAAAATGGTAAAAAAATCTTTGATATAAGCTACATACCGTTAGTCTAAATCTGCACAGCACTGAAGGTTTTCATGCATTTTTCTGTTGAATTATTGCAGTGATATGTCCATTCACTATGTGGAAGTGGAAGAGGAAGAGCGCAGATCCATCATTGAAGAGGCTCTGGAGATAAGGAGGCGCAGACAGACCCTCTCTCACTATGAACCGAAACCAGACCTCGTCCTGGTTCAGCCACTGCACTGCCTCTCGTTAGTTCCTGTTTTGAATTACTCGAACTAGAAAAAGTAGTCCCAGTGGAATTAAGAATTTAAAATGGCGATCTTTTAAACCATGAGCAGACATATTTGTTTCTCCAATGAGTATATATTTTTTATGTTTAAATTTGAAGTCTCTTCTGTTTAACCTCAGGTGGAAGCAGGTCGGCGAAAGCTTTCTCGCAATGTACAAACATCAGACGACCTGCGAACCTCCACGACCGAGTTTGGGCTGCAGAATCGACCTGTCGGCGTACCACGATCCCAACTTTCCCCAGAACCTTCCCCAGCCAAGTAGCCCCGTGAGCACGGGCTTGGCCACGGTGCTCAGCAGCCCCAGCTCGTCCCTGCCGCCGGTCGCCTTCAGTGAGCCCGCCGTCCTGCCCCAGCCGGGTTCTCAGCCTCAAATCACCCTCGGTCAGACGACTGTGGAGATCACAACTACAGCTCCCCCTGCTGGTTAGCGTTGCTGGTTTACGTAATCTCTTTTGGGGAAAAACAATGCTGATTTACACTAACATTCTGTAATTCTTCATTTTCACACTTCTTGATCCTGTTTTATTTACCGCACTGTAAGGCGCACCTTCAATGAATGTCCTATTTTAAAACTTTTTTCATTATAAGGCGCATCGAATAGGCACTACAGTTACGGTTGCCACCTGCCCCGTATTGAACCTATACGGGACGCGATTTGTTCCTTACTCTACAAATGTGGATGTGTAATAATAAAGAAATGGTTCCCGAGTACTTTATATAGTAGTCTGCCCCAGTCATTGTTTCACTCACGGTGTGGGTGTTGCGATATTGTGCCCAACTGCTTTCTGGGTAACACAGAACAACCGACACGCTGCTGCCGCAGTCTCTGTCTCTTCCCCCGCCCCTCTGCCCCCCCGGGCTTTAAATGTATAGGGGCTGGTCCCTTGGTAACCCAGGTCGAAGCACCCCGGATGAATGTCTAAAGCCACTTTGTTGACATAAAGAAGGTTAAAAAAACAGTCCGACTCGGGTCGGCGAGAAGAGCCTTCGGCGACTGGGCCGGGGCGTGGCCGGACGATGGTCACCCTTCTCCGTTCACGCACAGCATGTTCGTGGAGAATGTGGTGCTAAATGACCTGCAGACGACCTGATTATCAGGTCGGGAGGTAGATAGGTGAGTCAAACTTTATTAACAAACCAGCGTTCTGACAGCTATCCCAGCATGCACCGCGCGCTGCTTCTTCTACGAGGGAAAATGAAGTCGGCGGCTGCTTACCGTAGTTGCTAGACCTGTTGTGGCTCAATATTGGTGCATATATAAGGCGCAGCGGATTATAAGGCGCACTGTCGGCTTTTGAGGAAATTGAAGGTTTTTAGGTGCGCATTATAGTGCGGAAAATACAGTATATTTTGTCTTGCTACAATTACAAACTGCTGCGTCTTTGTTGAAGTTTGTAGGTAGACCAACACAAGGTAGTTCATTACAAGTGGAAGGAAAACGATGTATGATTTCAAACAAATTTCTGAGAAGTATACAGTGCTGTTGGATTAGTATGCTCTTGATGCACGTTTTGCTGCAATTACAGCAGCATGTCTGCAGGGGGCATGTCGGTGCCAACTTTACGCATTTGGGAAATTTTTTTTCCCCATTTAGGTTTTTTGAGAATATCTCCAGGTCAGTCAGATTTAATGACTGAACACACATTTATGAATAGGGTTGCAACTAATAATTATTTTAGCAATTGATTATTCTGTCAATTATTCTGACATTTGATGGATTAATCAATTAGTCAGATTAAAAAGTTGGCACATCCTACAAATTGTTAATTTGATCTCTTAAGCTTTTTTTATACAATATTAAATATAAATTAAAAGATGCAAATAAAAATTTGATTCTTTTTTAAAAATAATTTAAATTTACTATTTTCATGAATTTGAACTGGATAAAGCTAAAACGTGAAGTGTTTTGGGTGTTTTTGTCTTAAATGCAAAGTATATATTTATTTTGTACAGTTTTGGTTTTATCACAGCTCTGACAGTGGTGTTGTTTCAGCAAATAACTTTTTTTATTAGCCTGTATACGCTTTTTTTTTTTTTTTGCGATTATTCGATGACCAATTTACTTGACAATTATTTCAATTATTAATCATGATTAAGCTGATTAATCGTTTCAACCGTTTAGAATATACCTAAATACAAATGCCGGTTACACTTCTCATTTAGATGTTTCCTTGAAAAAATTATTTGACACTGTGCATCCTTTTTATTTACTTCACTAATTTGTGCTACTTGTGTTGGTTGATCACACAAAAGCCCAACGAAATGCATTCAAAATTGTTTGTAATGTGCCAAAATCTCAGAATGTTGAAGTACTATGAGGACTTTAGCAAGCCAGTGTGAGTTTCTGTTTTATAATATTCTGTTATGTGTACAGCTGCAGGCATGGACATTTCCCTGGTAGATAAAGTGAAGAAGGCTCCAAAGAGAAAACGTGTGGTGGAGGACAGCGGCGAGACGGCCAAGCGTCGCTCGGCACGTGTTCGAAACACAAAATGCAAGAAGGAGGAGAAGATTGATTTCCAGGAGCTGCTTTTTAAATACTTACCTTCCAGGTAGGTTGAGCTAAAATGTCAAACCCTAAATATAAAAAAAAATATGTTGTTACATTATTTTCTTGTCTGTTTCAGGCTAAAGAAGTTTGATCCCGACAACGACGACGAGAGCCTGGGGAATCTTGAGACGCAGTGCGAAGGGAAGGATGACGTTCAGCCTGTTCACTGCTTACCAGCCGACTCTGTTGAACTCTTGGAGTCTGGTACGTTGTCCATGCACATCTTTAAAGTGGAGGCAGGCTATGCATCGAAACACGCTGATAAGTGAAACAGCTTTTCGTTTCTCTTTGTCAGAGCAACAAGATGTTCACAACTTCTTGCTCAATAATTTGAGCAACGGTGGCATCCTGGATCTGATGATGCGCTACCTGAAAGCGGTTGGTCAGAAGTTCATGGAGGAGTGGCCGCGGGGGCTGACCGCTGTGGTGCTGGAGGTTTATCAGACCTGGAGGAAGCACAGCATGGGCCTCCCCAACCCTCTTCTCAGGGACTGCAGCAACCAGCACATCCAGGTAAACAAAATAAGTAAACAAAGCAACCAAAAAAAAGACTTGTTAAATTCCTATCTCGGCCAAAACTATCAAGATGGCACAAACTTCAGGTATCAGTTACGGAGAGCTTTTCCATGCTGTCTTGCAACAAAATGGTTAATGTTTAGCAAAATTAGTGATAGGCCAAAACCTCATATAAGGAATATATACAGAAAAATTACAATTATGATTACTTCTGTCAAAACAGCCCTCAATAAAGAATCTGAAATGGAGATTTTGAACTGATTTTTATATATTTGTTAAATGAGTCAAGTACATCTAGTACATGTTATTTAAGTCATGTACTAGATGTACATGACTAGTGAACCAAATTCAATAATTTCCAGATCTACTGACTCAAACTTAAAATGTTTTTTCTTCTAGCAGTCAATGAATGCATCGTACGTAGGCAATATCAGGTTATGCTGATGATACTCTTCAGTGTGGATGTTGTTACAGTGGGAAGACAACTCAGAGTAGCTATTTTCAGTGTCAGCGAAAGAGCAGTAGCTGCTCAGAGCTAAAGGGAGCCATTTTCTATGGAGCAGTTTGGATGGTAATTCAGTGGTCTGGTTACTCTTTGACACCTTTCTTTTGTTTTGTTCTTTCATTACTTTAGATATTATTTTTTGTTCTGTACAGGAAATGCTGACAATGAACTTGGCCTGTATGGAGTTGCAGCTGGAGCAGTGGTTGCACAACAAAGGGAAGATTGGTAAGTTAGTGATTTCACTCACTTGGTGTCAGGTTGTTTTTTGTTTTATTTATTGATAAAATTTGCCAAAAAAACCCAAAACAAGTTGACAAATTAAGTTTAACTTGCTTAGGAGCGGGTCTGAAATTAAAATGATAATATTCCTAAAGTCTCAAATGTAGCTTACTAAAGTTTGCATAAACCCTGTAATTGATGTTCTTTTGGATTGCTGCTAAATCTAAATATGTTTTCGTATATTTGGTATTAGGGGTGTAACAATAAACACATGTATCAGAACTTTTCAGAAAAGACCTTTCAGATTGGCCTCCATGTGTACCAAATGAATATAGCTTTGTTTTAAGGCTGAACACAAGCTGTTGAAGTGTGGAGCTAAGTTATGATTTGTAGTGCAACTTGTAAAACAGAACAACAAAACAAAACAGCGTCAATATAGAAGGAAATGAGGCCTAAACTAAAGGGTTGTCAGCATTATTCAACAAATAACGTAATTATTCAGCAGAAGGAACTTCAACCCCAAATGTAAGTAAAGCTGGTGCTGTAGGAAAGCTTGACTAAGGTTTAAATCCTGCCATCTAGCAGCATTCAACCAGCCTTAAAGTGCTGCACAGCAGCAGACATGTTGGCTGGATTTTCTGACAGCCAAACTTTTATGGTACATTTAGGGACTTCTGTCCACTGGATTGTCTACATATTGAAATGACTCCAAAGTGATGGGAACATGTTTTATTCTGCAATATCATCACAGTCTTATTTAGAAATTCCTAAGCAACAACCTTCATAATTTTCAGGTGGTTTTGTTGTTATATAATTTATCCAGGCCTTGGATTTACCTGATTATCCTTTCTTAATTGAAAACAATAAAACGAAATTGTCAGTTCTTCGGTAGCCACCCTCTTTAAATTTCTAAAACATCATAGGCTCAGACTATTTTAAAGCAGAGGAGTAAAATTTGTTTCTCATTATCAAAGTGTAACAAAAACCTTATGAACTGTTCCTTTAAAGCATACTGAAACAGGTGAACTTTTGTCCCACACTAGCTGTTCGTTATGGTTGGTTTTCAGTCATGTTGTTCTGTCTTGGCCAGTTATCCCAAGAAGAAATTGCGGCGGTCCCAGCAGTGAGACGGGTGACTCCGAGTTTCCCGGGCAACACTTCCAGGGTGACTTATTAATCCTGGCCCTCGGCTCGTCCCAAAGAGATCTGTTTGGGAGCAGCTGGTTGGACGTCATGGTGCGGGTCTACTGGCTGAAAGCACGATTCTTGGCCCTGCAGGTAAAAATCCAAGGTTCCTGGTTTTGTCTTTTTCACACAGTCTAGCCAGAGCTGATGTGTAATGCTGAATTTTTTTCATTTTCTTGACAGGGAGATATGGATTTGGCCCTCGAGAGCTATGATGTTTGCATAGGGCTGTTGCAGAGCAAACCAAAAACCGCTGATGGGAAACATTACACAATCAACCTGCCAAACCTACGTGTAGATGCAGCCATATCCGTGGAGGAGGTTGGTAAACGCTGAAAAGACATGGTCTCAAATCGTCTATATTCCATTACTCAAAGTCTTAATGGATTCAATAGATGCAATGTTGCAAAGTTCATATGAGGACTTCCTGCTCTGAATGATTTTTTTTCCCCTGATCCCATGTACAGATCGACAAGAGGCTGAAGTCGCTGGAGCGTTGTCAGTCTTTAGAGGAGATCCAGCGACTCTTTGAGTCGGCAGACTTTGAGTCTGTTGTGCGCCTGCTGCAGCCAACTCTTAATTATGAGAACAGGAGCAAATCTCTGGAGTTTGTCAGCTCGGCGCCAGAGCGTCCCGCCCAGCTGATGCTACTGCAGGTTGGAAGTGCTACAAAGCTCTTCACTCAGCGCAGAAATTGTGGGTTTAGTTACCACATAACAACATGGCAGCAGATTATTTATTAGTGGATCTCAAATGCATTGAGAAATATATATATTGTAGACTTCATTCTAGGAGTGCACAGATAAATTGGTTCCACTTTCCTTAATTTTTTGTAGGTTGATTGATACTTGCATGAGAAACCAATCTTTTCCACTTATCTTATCTGCATCCACTGAATGTCAGCCAGTCTCCCTTCTGTCTGCTGTGAGAGAGGACTGACTGACAGACCTGCCCACATGTCTACACACAGCAGTCACTGCTCTGTTGCCAACTTGGTAACTGTTGTTACATTTACCTCCTTTTCATACAAAAAACTCAGCAGATCAGGCTTTTTAAAGATCGTGATAGACCAGAAAACTGCACTCAGTTCATTCCTACTGGATCCTTTTCCCCCTTTGTCTGTATCAGTCAGTCTGTCCATCCATCCATTTATGCAGTCAGGTTATTCATCCTTCTATCAATCTATCGATCCTGCAGGCGATTTATCCTCCCTATGACTCTAGCTGGCTCCATATTGAATCCTTCAAAGTTATAAGAAAGACCACCATAAATTAACGGGGAAGTTTTACATTTAATTTTGACTATTCTTAGTTAAATCTTTAAGATTAGCTCTAGAAATATGGATCAACAGGAAAAAATGCATCTGAACCCAGCCTGTAGCTGTTACTTTGCTGTCCTTACAATTGACATAGTAGGGAAAGTAAAATCCAACACATCTGTCTAGATTAACTTTTGAGGTATTAGAAAAGCCGATATTTCATATCGTATCGTGCTTGAGTTTTGGTAAACTCTTTGACTTTTTGTCGCTCCTCCACCAGAACTCCTTGCTGAAGCTGCAGGACTACCGGCAGTGCTTGGAGTGCAGCGAGCTGGCTTTGAACGAAGCCCTGCAGCAGCTCAACTCTGCTCCAGGCGGTTCTGCTCCGAGCAAGGAGGAGTGGGTCAGCACCATCAGGAAGCTGCTGGATGGCGTCGAGATCTGCTTCACAAAAGAACCGGAGCTTCTGAACAAAATCCCTCACTTCTCAAGCATGGCCCGACTGGCAAACAATCTGATTCAGGTTCGAACGACGTGAAAGGAATAATGCATTAAAAACGCGTAACCTCAATAATTACGTTTTTATTGCTTTATTCTGATCTATTGCATGTTTTTTTTTTTTTTTTTTTGTCTTCCTCCAGCTGATTGATCTTAGCATGAGTACATCAGATGATCCAAAGGAGCCTTATTTTTTCTCAGTTCTGCCTTGGATTATCTTGTATCGGATTATCAAACACGAGGAGGCTGCTTTTGACTGTATGCTTCGGCAGCATATATCTTTAGATGACGACGAAGGTGTGTTAAAGTCATTGATTTCCCTCACTGTCTTTGTTTTTTTTTTTCTTGTATCATTAACGCTGCGACGTCTGATTTTCAGATGAACCAGAAACTCCTCTGCTTCCCTCGTCTCTGATGCTTTTGAGTACAGCTCACGAGTATCTGGGTCGTCGGTCCTTATGCTGCAGCTCAGACGGAGCCCTCCTAAAGTTCTTTGTAAGACTCTACAAGGCCCTTAGTTGGCAAGCATTCGCAGAGAATTGAGAAAGTATTGATACTTTAAAGTGAAAATCTATGAAAATTCAAATGTTATCAATCTACTATCACAAATTGGCATGTGTTTTAAAAGTTCTTTAATTACATTTGAAACTTGGAGAAACCTTGTTTTTTTGTTTGTTTTTTTTTTAGTTCTTTCTTGTTTGCAAAGTAGCTCAAGCTCATCCAGATTGGGGCTTCCGTTTTTCAGTCTTAATGCAGATTAATTGGATTTTGTTTTATAACCTAACTGTGCATTGAATTTCAGGATTTAACTTAGAGGTGTTCCAGCAAAGGGAGCTGAAAAAATAAAAATCTAAAAACTGAGACATTTATTTGTGAACATTTTAAAAACGATGTTTGTTCCTCCCACTTCACATTGAGAACTGTTTCGTATTTATGTTAGTCCGTCACATGGAATCCCAATAAGATTCAAGGAAATTTGTGGTTTGCGACAAAATCTGGAGGAGTTCAAGAGGTTGAAATACTTTCTCGAAAGTTTAATTTAAGAATGTTCTAAGCTGTTTTAATGGTTGTTGGGTTTTATTTTGCAACTTATTTGTTGCAGATAAGGGTACTGGAGAAAGAATTTGCTGCTTCCAGCAACAATGACTCCCATCCCTATAAGGAAGAGCTGGAAATGGCCTTGGAGCAATGCTTTTTCTGCTTATACGCATATCCCAGTAAGAAGAGCAAGGCACGCTACCTGGAGGACCACTCATCTCCACAGGTCAGGCCTGTAATTTCTACTTATTATAACTGTCTTTGCAGAATCAAATAAACTAGTGTCTCATTTCAATATTTATGTGTAAGTTTGCGCATCAGAGTTCCACAAACTAAAAGTCTGCAGCAGCAGCAACAAATGTGGCTGAGCCGTTAGGAAGATAATGGGCAAAGGGTGATGAAGAGGTGGTGCAATAGTGAAGAGGTGGCTCAAGGCTTTTGACTAATTGCTATTTCTCAGTTGTATTGCCAAACTTATGTAAGCGCAGGCCATGAAAAGGAACAGACTGCCGATGACGCAAACGAGCGCCCTCAATGAACCTCTCGATGCTGAAACGGTCAGATATATCAATTAACATTGTTTGCTGCTGAGCCACACAAAACAGGTGTCAGTGAAGTAAATTGAGGCCTTGAAGCGGCATTGTTAGAGGACTGTTTTTCTCTTCTGAAAGAGCCATGACAAAATATTTGCAAAATTCTGTTGTTTTTTGTCACTTGATGAGCAAGCAGTTCGGGCTTCATTGTGCTTAGTAGTTTATTTGCAATGAATTTATCTTATTTTAATCTATAACTGCTATAAGAACTAAATAAATGATGACACCAACAGGCTTTTGTATTTGTGCATAGCCCCTGAGTTTATCACAGCTGCAAAAAATCTGTTGAATTAAATTCAAGGTTTGGAATGGCAAGAGGAAACAAAACATAGCATGGAATGAGGGGTCCACCAATAAATGGGCCCCAATTTTCTTAAAGCCGCAGCAGGTACCTTTTTTATATGAAAAAAACAACAAAATGTTTTTTATATATTTGTTAAAACTGTCATAACATAATAAAATTAAGTTGCTCTGTTCTCCCTGTGGTATTACATCCATCTGCAAAAATGCACCTCTCTTGGTCAAAAACAACCAATCACAACCTGGAAGAGGGTCTCACTGCTGTCAGTCACACTCATGTACGCGCTGCTCAATGTATTAATGGTAGAGAAACGATGTATCATTAGGAAAACAGTTTGTCCGATCACTAGTGTGATTTACAGCGCTAAGACCCTCCTCCTGGCTCTGATTGGCTGTTTCTGACCGAGAGCGATGCATTTCTGCAGATGGCAGTGGGAAAACAGGGAGAAGATAGAGCACTATAGTTTTTACAGATTATCTGTTTCATATTTCGCTGTGAAGACATGGCGACATTTTTAACAGATGTATAAAAAATTATATGTTTTATAAAAAATTGCATACTGCCGCTTTGATTTTGGGAGATCTGCGATTGGCAGACATTTACATGTGATCTTATCTGCTTTTATCTACCTTCACAAATGTCTAAAAATCATCCACTTACCCCTTTTGCTCTGTCATGTGAGAGGGCTGAATGACAGACCTGCCCACCAGGTTATGTCTGCACATTAGGGCTGAAACGATTCCTCGAGTGATTCGAGTACCTCGATTATTAAAATTCCTCGAGGAAAATTGACCTGCCTCGAAGCTTCGTTAATTTATGTTTTATCATTTAGTGCACCGTGTTTCAGCCGGAACATTATTTGCGTTGCGCGGAGCTCTGACTTCCGCCTCTGAGTTGTTGACGGAAGCTACGTTTTAGCGGCATAACGTCCAATCTTCAAGTTCGGCCTGCGGGGATTTTACTGATTGGTGATAATTCCGGGTTTTCATCGTTTTTGTGGGACCAATAAACATCCTTAAAATGACCGGCGCGATGCCGGGAGTTCGGCAGCCTTTCTGCTCTGGAGCTGCTGGTTGAACGGCGGGAAGAAGCTGAGGAGGATTTATACAGGTGAGCGGAGAGACTGAACACGGCGGGCGGCTGAGGGTTGATGCTTACAGGGTAAGAGCAGCTTTACGGACGAACCGCACAATAAACTTGTATCATCCCGGTCTGAACAAACGGGAGGCGGAACATGGCTGGTAGATGAGTTTCTGAACGGAGGAGCCGTAAATATCCCATATTGCTCCCCCGGTCTACAAAAAAGTAACTGGTAGGGAAGCACAAATGTGGAAAAAATAGACTGATGTTGATATCCGATAGTAACACTGGTGTTATGGAAGATTTACCAATATTTTATTTCATAATTGTTTTTATCCGATTACTCGATTAATCGTAAGAAAAATCTATAGATTACTCGATTACTAAAATAATCGTTTACAACAGCCCTACTGCACATGCTCAGTCAACAATAGTCACCCCACTGTGTTCAACTCAGCAACTTTGCTGCTATGTTTAGCAACTTTTCAGACAAAAGAAATGGTCCAAAATTGGAATTGGTCAGACTTTTTAGAGATTGGTGATTGGCCAGA
Source organism: Poecilia reticulata (assembly GCF_904066995.2). Taxonomy (NCBI): domain Eukaryota; kingdom Metazoa; phylum Chordata; class Actinopteri; order Cyprinodontiformes; family Poeciliidae; genus Poecilia; species Poecilia reticulata. Next base: position 9,444,823 of record NC_088838.1, read on the forward strand.
AAACTGCAGTTAGAGCATCGCTACATGAAATAATATAGATATTGCTAAACTTTATTCCCTGTTCCGTTGCTAACATCTGTCCATATGTTTTTATCTGTCTGTCCATTCACCTATTTATGTGTTCATGCATTTGTCCACCTTTTTATCTACCTAATTTTGTATTTAAATCCCGACCATCAGATAAAAGACTCCAGATCTACAGTATATTGTGTACTTTTAAAAATAATTGCATATCTAATAAACGGTATAGAATGAACAGACAGAAAACGGATGTGGAAAAGTATGAATTTATGACGGAATCAAACTGGAAGAACCCAGGTATTCACTTTGTTTTTAAATGGTGAGTTTTGCAATTCCTGCTTCCAGCCACAAGTGGGAGTCGGTGCATTTAGTTTGCAAGCCCTCCGAGTGTAACTATGTACATACCACAGTTGTAGAGAAGATTTGCCCACTGATCTGTTGCTAATCGCTTGACCTTGGAGCCAGTTTTGTGTTTGTTTTTTTTCACAGGTTGAGCTTCAGTGGAGCGACGCTCTCTTCATGTTCCAGTATTTCAAACCAAAGTCGCTGCCCGAGTTCGACAGCTATAAGACCAGTACGGTGTCTGCAGAGCTGGCCAATCTACTGAGGAGATTTGCAAGCATAGCTCCCCCAAGCGAGACCCCCACCTTCACCATGGATGAAGTGGCAGCCTACATCGAGGACATGACTGAAAAGGTCAGTTTGGGTGGGTTACACTGAACGTAAGCGGAAGTTACAAGTTATTTAAGTCTTCATTTGCTCTTTCAGGTCCCATCCCTTCCAGCAGGCAGCCCTCCAGCTCCACCAATCATCAATGAGATCTACTACCTGTTGGCTGACTATCACTTCAAGAACAAAGAGCAGTCCAAAGCAATCAAGTTTTATATGCATGACATTTGCGTTTGTCCCAACAGGTACAGCATTTCTTCACATCTTCAGTAATTAGATCCATCTTCAAAATACCTTTCTCTGCTGCTCAGGCTCATAATAATCTTCTCGGTTACATCTAACACTTTCAAAGAAATGTTTTTAGAAGTGGCTTTAACAACAAAACCGTCTTCACCTTGCAGATTTGATTCCTGGGCTGGCATGGCTTTAGCCCGAGCCAGCCGGATCCAAGAGAAGCTCAATTCAAACGAGCTGAAAAGCGACGTTCCCATATGGAAGCACTCCCAGGCGGTGCTGAACTGCTTCAAGCGGGCCCTGGAGATAGACAGCTCCAACCTGTCCCTGTGGATTGAGTACGGCACCATCTCCTACGCGCTGCACTCTTTCGCTTCTCGGCAGCTCAAACAGTGGCGAAACGAGCTCCCTCCAGATGTCGTTAAACAGGTGAGGCCTAGACGGTTTATAGTGCAGTCCCTCTAGGATGTTGCCATGTTTCGATTCGCTCATCATTGGCAATTTTTTGGTTGTCGAAATTATCGCAACTTTTCTGCAAATTTGATCAACCAGCTTAACGTTTTCTGCATTTCCTTCTTTTCTTTGCCAATCACTGCAAAGAAATTTTGAATTTTGACCAATACTGTTAACCTCCTAATTTCACTTCTTGTTTCACAACATCTCTTGAAACCTGAAATCGCAAGATAAAAGCGAACTCTAATGTATTAATTTTTTGTTGGAAAAAAAATATTTTGATAAGTTTTGTAGGATTTGCTTCCACTGCGTAAACAGTTCAATGTTATTTTCACTTTAAATATGAAATTTCTTAAAATGCTGTTTTTTACTGGAAGCAGTTTTAACTGTTTTTGTAAGACCATGTTAGAACAAATAAAGTAAAAAAAATTATCAACTCTAATCACAACTTTTTGAAAAAAATTGTCACAAAAATAGTAATTTTAGCCTGCAACAATTACAAAAAGGCAACATCCTGGAGGAATTGATCATTTTCCCCATGAGAGTCTACTTCATTGCCCGATGTTTGGTGTCATCAGTTGCATTGTGCTACTTTTGTATTTCCTCCCCACCTCCCCCCCACAGTAGATCTTATTGATATGCCGCCTTGAGAGAAAACCCTAAGTGTTTGTTTATGTGTTTGTTTTTATTTCAGATGGAGGAAAGAAGAGACTCAATGCTGGAGACGGCTTTTCAGTGTTTCCAGGGGGCCTCCCGCTGTGAGGGCGACAGTGATGAAGAGGAGTGGCTCATCCATTACATGCTGGGGAAGATAGCCGAGAAGCGCAGGAAGCCCCCCGATGAATTCCTGCAGCTTTACAAGAAGGTAAACCTGCTCATCTCTCTTCTAGCGCTGACAAAACTGTAGAAATAAATGTTTTAAGCATCAGCTTTGTGATCAACTGGGAATCAAATCTGTATTCTATGTTTTGTCTTTTGTTTTCTGGGTTTACAGGCGGCTCAATATCTACACGAAGAAGCTGCTCGGTACCCGAGGAAAATTCATTATCACAATCCTCCTGACCTGGCTATGGAGGCCCTGGAAGTAAGCGAAGTTTGGCTTGCTGCTCAGAATGTGTCCAGAGAGGCTCCTTCTGTGCATTTTTATTATATTCAATAATGGTTTCTGAAAGAATTTGTGTTTGGAGCTATTAGCTGCATCTTTACAACATTAAATTTCTGTTTTCTTTCTTTTTTTCTAGTTGCATTTCCGCTTGAGTGCATCCATACTTAAATTGCTACAAGCTTCCGAGTCAGAGCTGGATCACGAGTTTTTATTTAACTTACTGGTGGAAGCAGCGACCGGGCCGTTTGCAAAGGGGGAAGAGAAGAGCATGCCAAGCTTGCCGAGGTCCAATGAAAAGTAAGCTTTGCTATTTATCCATCAAAACAACAGCTGATCCCACAGTGTGTGACTTTTTTTTTGTTGTTGTTTTTTTTTCCCCATTTATCTCCAGAGAGAAACCCCCTATGATGATGGAAGAAGAATTTAACTGTTCCTCTGTTTGCATGGGGAACGTGCTCAGCTCCTCCCTCCCCTCTGCCGTCACCCCAGGTGTGACATCCCCTCCTTACGTGGCCACGCCATTTGACCACGATTACGCCAAACGCAAAACACTCCGAAGGCAGCAGTGGCAGCAGCAACGGCATGAGGAGCAGCAGGCTGATGGTACAGTCCCAGTCCTAGACAGTGCTTCTGGGGTTGGGCTCTTTTGCCGTTTCTGCACTGGGACAGAGAAGGGCTCCCACTGGGGAGCAGCGCTCAGATTGCTAATCACCATTCTCAATGGCTTTGTTTTCAGTCACTATGGTCCCCATGCACTGGGTGATTGGGATGTGGTGAAATGGGCAATATGGCTACTGATTATTTGGCTAATACGCTTTGCATGGGAACAAAAAAAAAAAAAAGACTGACGTCTTGGTTGGTATGTGCTGAGAACATTTGGGCTTATGTGTTTGCATATTTGTGAGCATGTGGGGATGTAACATCAGTCTCTTGTTGCTTCTTACTCTCTACACAATCACCTTGCCTCTCTCTGAGAATTTAAATGTGTTTCTCTCAAAGCATCTTCAGCTTTTTGTGTCACATTTGCACATGTTTGGTGTTGTTTCGGCATCCATTGGCTGCTGTTGTTTGGCAACACACAAGAAAAAGCTGCAGACTTGCTGTGACCCTGATTATAGATCATGTTTAACTCATTTGCCTAAATATTACACTATTTATCAGGCTGAATATATAACTGACTTTGAACACAATTTTAATCAGCCTTCTTTGGAAAAAAAAGAGAGATTCTTAAATAATCTCATTTATTTAGTTTTGTGTTCAATGTTGCAAAAACTTTGTAGAAATTGACTACAGAACCATTCAATAAATTATATTATTGAAAAGTTAATTTATTTCAGGAACTTTATCACTAAGTGAAACAGATTAATGACACACAGATGGATGTTTGAAAACCTCATTTGTGTTATGATGATTTTCTGTTTACAGCTAATGAAAATATAACATTTTAATATGAGAATATTACATCAGACCATTAAAAAAAACATATTTAATACAAAAAAGAAGCCGTTATGAAAAGTATGCTTAGACTGTCAACTTTCAAAAGGTATTTTTCATCTAAAAAATTGACCTCATTGGAACTTATATTCTAATTGATTGATTGTGACTGTAATGCCCAATTTTTTCCGTTTTTATGAACTATAATATAAAAAAGTATGAGAATAGCTTCATAAATATTTTATTTCTGAGCCTTGCTACCATCTCTTATAATTGATAGTAGCAAGGCTTTTAAGGAACAGAAGCAACGTCAGAATGCATGTAAGAGATACCAGACATTTTAGAAGTGTTTTTTTTTTTTATTAATCCAAACCTATTACAATTTCCACATTTAAAACAATGCTCAGAATCATACAGTAGCAATTGGTTGTGTGTATTGCTAAAAAGCTTTGTGTTTACATATTTGAAAATTTTAATTCTTACCTCAACTCTGACCCTTCCAACATATCAAATCCCAACATATTTCATCACAGACAGGAGTTGAAAGCTGTTGTCTTGTCAGCCTTTCTGTTATTTGATGAAAACTCCAAACTCTCTCCCTCTTTGGCTGCATGGATCAATTCCAGGAATATCACAACAGTAGAAAACATGGTTTTGTTTAAAATGGCTCCCTACATTTTTGTTCTTTCGCTAACTTTAAGCACTAAAAATATCAGTCTTTGAGTAATTTTCGCTCAGTAACAACATCCATACCAAAGATTGTTGCTGTGAAAAAAGCGTGTAAAATTATATTTACTCGTTCATTAGACGGAAATTGCTCCAAGCAAAAACAATACTACTAATACTGCTTTTTTTTATTTTGAGTACATTTTCTATTTTTATTTATGCTTGGAACTGTTGTAAAGTTTATTTGAGCGCAAGAAATATATTTAAGAAGAAAATTATTATTATTTTTTTCAGAATAAGAATAATAAAAATGTAAGCATTTACTATTAAATTAAATATACACAAAAGTTATTTTCAGGATATGAAACTGCACAAAATATTGAAACATTAAAGCTCACAGTCGAAAAAAAGCAGCAGCCATTCTCCATTTGATTTAAAAAAAAAAAAGTGCATTTACTCACTCAACCCATTCATGTAAGTTCAACTTAAACGCTCAAATAATGGAGCCATATTGCCCACGTTGCCAGTTTTGTCACCCTTTCCAGATTCCTTCTTACCTACCTACCTACCTACCCACCTGCCTACCTGCCTGCTACCTCTTTGCCTGCTTGCTTTTACCACCTGCTTCGCCATTTATGTGCATGTAGTTCTAATGAAGTGATTGTTTTTAGCAGCCGGACGAGTTCAGTCCCCGAATCACAGTCCACCAAACTGTCTGGTGTCGTATAATCACATTTCATCGGGAGTGCAGTGTGTGGGTTAATTACGCAGAAAACGAAAATAGGAGATATTCCAGCATCTTACATGGCTCATGTTTGCTCTCTTACTAATTGGGTACAATTTCTAATTATGGCCAATTAGTGTGAAAATGTCAAGTTGGAAAGAACGTGGCTTCCATTTATTGGCTGGAATTAGAAAATACCTCTCCATGCACATTGCTACGGGTAGGTGTCCAACCTTTGACTTGATTCCTGCTGAAAGTGCTCTGAGGTGAATGTAGAATCTGATTCAGACATGCTATTTTCAAGTCATAACCAACAATAAAAATAAATTAAATTTGGAGGTCATAGCATCTGATTTATTTTTTTCCTTTGAGATATTTAGCAGCCTTTCAATGTTTAGCTACATGCATGGAGTGCCTTGTGGACATTTTCATAGTAGTGGTGGGCATTTATCGTATCATTTTATGAATTATCGTGATAAATTTCTTGTGATACAATTTTTTATGTATTGTCTTGATAAATTCCAATTAATGTTTAAAACCCCCAAAATCGACCATATTGTTGAGATTGTTAGTTTTACTATCTTCCCCACTGTTTGTTTGATGAAAGTGTCAATGAATATCAAAATATTTGGAAATATATTTAAATACAGTAACTGTGTGCAGCTTTGAGATTCAAATCACACTTCAGTGTTGGCAAAACTAAAGTTTAAGATTAGCGCAACTACCTTTTTAGTTATCATTGCCCACTCCTGCTGAAACTAAGTTACTCACTTATTTACTATTTAGGTGACGCCTTAAAATAATTGGTTGCACTGAAATTAATTTAGGGCTATCTGAGTAAAATGGGAGGCGGGGAATAAAAATGCACAACTTAATTTTCATGTAATGTATAACACTCCCCCTAAAAAAATTAAAGTTTGAGCCTGACAAGTTGTGGGGAGGAAAGTTGTAAGTGGCATCAATACAAGTATTACTATAATACATGCACTGTGTATTTTGTATCATTTCAAGCGAGGAAATGCTTGTCTGAATCAGGTTCTGCATGTTCGAGGGGATTTTTAAAAAAAAATTTTCCAATCATTTAAGGCTATTGCTGATTTTTTTTTTCTTTTTTTTTTTTTTTTTCCGAAGTCAATTTAGAGCTGCAAAAGTGCTTTCTCACTATTTTTTTTCAAACCAGCTTCCTCATATCTTCAACAGCCTCACCAGGGTTTGACCATGAATACTGCCTGCCCAGGTCTGCAATATGGCTGGCTTCCTTCAATGGTACTCTCCTTCCAAACACCAAAATAAAAGTGCTTTCTAGTAGCAAGCATTGAATACACAACTCTTCAGTTAACACAAACTTTTACAGTACCACAGTAACTTTGCTATTGACTCATGACTGTAAATCTTTTTTAAAAGTCCCCTGTGTGCATTTGTTTTGAGTAGCAAAGGTCTCTTGTTTCCTAATTAACAGTTTCCTGTCAAAGATTTTTTGTTGAGGCTGCAGAACATGGTAATTAAGAGGAATGCTGGCATTTTGTTTTTGAACCTTTACTAAAACAAACCATCTCTCTTAACAATATGTAATTAGTTATGCACTAATAAAGATCTGTGACTCAGAAGTTATTTCAGTTGAATGATTATATAATTTTCTCTCCTCTTTGTAGAGCAGGTAGTGTTTGGTATTTAGAGACAGCAACTACCATAAAAACAGTGGTACACACGTCATTCATTAAATTTTTAACAGCATAATCATTTTGTTCACATTGTTTCATTTGTGAAGGCAATCCCACATTCTTTAGTCTGAGGCCATGGAAATGGCAGAGTAACCCGTGTTTTTGTTTGTTCACTCAGAGCGGAGCCAGGACAGCGAGGTGGTGTTGCTTTCTGATTCCAACTCCACTCAGGATGCCTTCACAGATCCCGCCAGCTCCCAGGACACCAGTCACAGACCCGCCTCGGTCAAAGCCAGTCCATCGTCATCGGAGAGCACGACCCCCGTGAAAGACGGCCAGCCCGCCTCTGAGGACACAGGTAGTCGAGACTAATCTTAGAAACGTGATCAGATTTGAGAGTCTTGTTAACGCTATCCATAACGTTAACTCTTCTTATTTCATTTGTAAAATAATGACCTGAAATCACCAATCCTATATTACTTTGCAAAGATTTAAAATTCAGCTCTCAGAGCCAACTTCCAGACTCGTCCTCCACGTCACATCTGCAGTTGAAGACTATTTAGCAAGTTTAGCAACTTTTCTGACTAAAAAATGAGTGTCGGTCAAAATCAGAATTATAAAGATTGGTGATTGGCCAGTAAACTGCAATCAGTGCACCCATACTTTGTATTTTTGGCCATAGGATACCATTTTTACACTTGTTAAACAGTTTACAGCTTAGCGTAACAAAGGGGCAGCAGGCAACCCTGGAACCAAAGAGCCGAGACTAAAGGTGTCCCGATACAACCTTTTCACTTCCAATACAATACCGATATTGCAGCTTAGAGTATATGCCTATACCGATATTGACCCGATGCGATATTAGCAGGAATTATACATATTGCTTTTACTGCTTATTTTGCAGTGTGGAATGTTAGAAAATGGTTGATCATGTTATCTTACTCACGCAGAGTACAATAGTCAACAACAAACACCATGAGATCAACTGACCCATTTATTATTAACCAAAGGGTCTGTGTGTAGGATACAAGCGCTGCTGGATAGAAATGCTGTGGTGTACTAAATTCTGGAGGCGAGTGCTTCTATTGGAGATTTTAGTTCTGGCCTGATAGCCGATATAATCAGATACAAATTTTTTTGTCTGGTATCAAACCAATTTCCGATACAGATATCTGAATAAGTCAGATATCTGTATCGTATTGTACTGTATTTATTTGACTTCTGTCTTCAGTTTTACATAGAGACCAAACCGGCGTCCAGACGGAAGAGAAAGTTATTCAGGAGAAAATTGTCGGCATGGTGGTGGAAATTCCAGAGGGACCGGTCCCTAAGCTCCCTGCCGACCCCTGCCCTCTTCCTCTCATCATCGTGGCCACGCCGCCGAAGCCAGCAGCCCCCCAGCAGGGCGCCGGCCAGAACCCGGCCAGCGAGGGCAAGAAGAAGCCCGAGCCCCCCGCTGAGGCGATTGAAGTGCCCAAAGCTCTGCCGGCAGAACGAGCCGAGCAGAGACGGACGCTGGTGGAGATGTGTGTCCGCGTTCTGGTTCTCTGCCTTAGCCGCTTCCCTCAGCACTACAAGTCTCTCTACCGCCTGGCCTACTTCTACACCAACAGCAAGACTCATCAGGTCGGTTTTACTATTACACCTTTCTGCTGCATCTCTGACAGTATTAAGGGTAAATATTTGGGTGTAAACACGCTAAGATGTGTTGCGAATTTATCATTGACTTTATTTATTTATTTATTTATTTATTTATTTATTTATTTATTTATATTATTGGACCTGTGAGCACTGCAGTGATGCACCGACTTTGTTGGCTGTAAGCCTCTGTGGGCAGAGGTGTGGGTGGTGGCGCAGTCCTCCATCAGCCAATTTGGCATAGGAAGACTGCATTGAGCTTTACTGAGATAGCGACCTTCTGTCAGCACCGTGTTCAGTATATTGCAGCTCCAGCTAGGCATGTCGCAATAAATCAATTAATCGAAATAAATTCAAACAAGGGCTCGATAATTTAAATTTGCGTGATTGTTTCTCTCGTGTGTCTTCCAGTTCCAGTGTGAAATGTTTGCTAGATATTACAGTTTATTGATCTTTTGAGAAGGTGTTCTTGCATTATTATGCCATGACATTACTTGAAAAGCATCATCGTTTATCACAATAACTTACCATCCAGGGAAATGTATCATGACAGGCATCGCTGCGGCTCAAAGACTCAAGTTTGGCCATGTTTCACAGTCAGCTCGTTTGACCTTTCTGCTTCTGTGGCCTCCAGTATTGTTGTTCAATAATTACAATTATCCTCATTGTGAGCTGCAAAAGGAAGTTTGATAAATTTGTGTTTTCTAAGCTGAAAGGGAAAGGTTTGCCGTTTATGTAACTCTTTGTAACACTTCCTTTTGGTTCTTCTTTTTTATAGTCAGTGGAGTTTTCAGCAGTTTGGTTGAAAGCGAATGTAGCCTGGCAGGGACATGATGACAGTCACTTGATGCGTGGCTGTTTACACAGGTTGCTTAGCCGCCCTCACAGCGCCGACACGTCCAGCGTTAAAAGCCTCTTTGCCACTTGTGCTCTCGGAAACTCTTCTGCTCGTTTTCACTGACCGTTTTTAATCCTCATTCGGAAAAAAACGGCAGCGAGGGGCGTCTTTGGTTTTCTGTGCCGTTGTGTTTGGGGGGGTTGGGGTAGCAGATAACACCAAGGGGCTTTGGGTTGGTATCTTTTCAACCACGTCTCTCGTATCCACACTGATTTGTGAGTCACTGTGCTGCGAAGAGGTCTGCTTTTTCCTGATTGCAAATGAGCAGTCCTCTCCTCTTCTCATTTAGATTTATTGGGTATTCATTTTTTGTGTTTGTGTCTCTTGGTGTGTGTGCGTGACTGCGTGTGTGTTTATTCAAAGTATACATGCAAATAGATGTTTCTGTTTTTTCTTTCATTTATTTTCCATCACAGAACCTACAGTGGGCCAGAGATGTGTTGCTAGGAAGCAGTGTCCCATGGCAACAGCTGAAGCACATGCCAGCACAAGGACTTTTCTGTGAAAGAAACAAGACAAACCTGTTCAACGTAAGTCTCATGTATGGCTCATGTTATTCGAATTCGTTTCAGGTCACTATACTTTGTTGTTACATTTGAGCCTTAAAACAATTCAACACTTCAAGATTTGAAAATCCTAATTTCCAAGTATGAAAAGCTGATATTAAAGCTGGAGTATTAAGTTCTGAAAAAACATGGACTTAGCCTGAAAATTTGAGCAAACGCGCCGTACAGGTCCCTCCTCCCGTGCTCTGTTCTCCCTCCACAGCGAAGCCTGGAGAGAACACCATAAATTAATTGTCCTGTAAAGTTGTTTCTCCTCCATTAGCACAGCTGTAGCACGACGATAAACTTGAACAACACTGCTTGCTGTACAGGAGAGAGGTGTGAGCATTGCGTACAAGAGCATGATTGACAGTGCTAAGACATCTCTCTTGGCTCTGATTATCTATCCATCCATCCATCCATCCATCCATCCATTTTCTTCCGCTTATCCGGGGTCGGGTCGCGGGGGCAGCTTCAGAAGGGAGGCCCAGACTTCCCTCTCCCCAGCCACTTTTTCCAACTCCTCCGGGGAAATCCCAAGGCGTTCCCAGGCCAGCCGAGAGACATAGTCCCTCCAGCGTGTCCTGGGTCTTCCCCGAGGCCTCCTCCCCGTGGGACGTGCCCGGAACACCTCACCAGGGAGGTGTCCAGGAGGCATCCTGACCAGATGCCCGAGCCACCTCAACTGGCTCCTCTCGACATGGGGGAGCAGCGGCTCTACTTTGAGTCCCTCCCGGATGACCGAGCTTCTCACTCTATCTCTAAGGGAGAGCCCAGCCACCTTGCCGAGGAAACCCATAAAGCTCATGGCCATAGATGAGGGTGGGAACGTAGATCGACCGGTAAATCGAGAGCTTCGCTTTTTGACTCAGCTCTCTTTTCACCACGACGGACCGGTACAAAGCCCGCTACACGACAGACGCTGCCTCAATCCGCCTGTCGATCTCCCGCTCCCTTCTTCCACCATTCGTGAACAAGATCCCCAGATACTTAAACTCCTCCACTTGAGGCAGATTAGTTATGACTCTGATTAGTTATTACTCTGATTAGTTATTTCTAAACAATGCAAATGTCAGTAGGACAACTGGGAGCATCCAGAGGGACTGCCTTCAGTTGTTATAAAAATGCTGTATATGTCAAACATGACTTAAAAGAAATTTGACTGCGTAATTTAATGCCTTGAAATTTGGCCTCTGTCTTTTTAAGAACCTTCTGCTCTTTCTGACACTTCCCCTTCAGCACGTCATCACAAAATCCCTTCTCTTTCAAGTCGTTATCATGGTTCTTACCAGCGTTACATTGAGAAGTAGCTCGTGTAATGAGCCCAGCTGATGTGCAGTTCCACCAGATGTTTGCTAATTCCTGCTGGCTAGTCTGAAGGAGCTGAGTGAGGAAGTCGCGGGGCAGGAGTGCTCTGTAATTTTGAAGCTCGGCTTGGAAACTGCGTCTCGAAGGTGGCGCTCGGTTGCACTACTCGTTTTGCGCAGGTGAATAGTTGCCATGGGAGATTAAAGGAGTTTTGCATGCATGAAAGAATTAAAGGCAACACTCCACATATGTTTTTGATGAGGAAATAACATAACACGATGTGAAAACTGCCCTTTTAAATCGACTTTAATCCATAGAAGCAGTATGATGCAAACGTCTAAGAAATTTAAGTTGTCTTGCTTTAAAAAACTCTACAGATGATGAACCAAGGTTCTGTGATGCCTCGTGTCGAGGCTAGCATTTGTCTACCAAGGCCCTTGTTTGTGGAGTTTTCCTCCACAATGTAACGTGTGTGTGAGATCAGTTGGTAACTATGTTGTCCGTAGGGGTGTGGTTGTCATTTGTTTCTGACGTTATGACAGACGGGACCTGTCCAGGTTATTTAATCCACTTCTATGTCTCTGAACTGCTGGGATAAGTGCCAGCTCTTACCAGAAAGATTCCCAAACAGTTGACTCGTTTGTTTCTGTTGGGCTTTCATTTCAGTGAGAGCAAAAATGCTCTGGGGATTTCCTTTCGATCAGTCGTCACGTACTGCTGACAGACAGCTCAACCCAACCAGTGGGGAGATGGGGTTGTTTCTTCATGCTAAATGGGACTAAAAATATTTGTGCACAGTCTCTTACAGAGAATTAAAAAAATTGTTTGAACAATTAGAGATTTTAACCACTAGAGCAGAGAGAGACGGGGGAACTTCAAACTCTCTTCTCCATCGATCATAACACAACATTTCTTTAAGGACGAGTGGCAAAAGTAGTTGAGGTGGATTAGCAGAGCTTGCCAACAGCTAAAGATGTCATCCAGGACATTTTATAGTGAGACATTGTCTCTATGAATTTGTTGTTGGCATGCCATGGCTGTTAAGAGAACAACAGTCTTCAGTCAGAGGCTTCTTTTTCAGATTCGTTGCATAACTGACTGCTACTGGAGATCCTTCTTGCCCACAGCATCATCATCCACGACGCCTCTTTGATATGAGTTGCGACATTTAATTTCCCTTTCAAGTAAATAAATGTTGAGTTTAATCGAATGATGGAAAAGTCTCCAGAACTCTAATATACCTTCAAACCGGAACTTGACCTCTTCTTTTTCTTGTTAGAGTTGAATTAAACCATGCGACCTATTAGTTGTATTTTCCCCTCACATGTAATCATCCCCTTGAAGTAACCCCCACCCCCTCCCCTCCTCCCAAAGGGTTAGTGGAAACAGACACTTCTTTATTTGTTGTAACACAATAGGAGATTGTTGAAATATCTGCCTCTCAGAATAACAAAACCAATGTCGAGTCACTAGAGCTGCAGTTTAAATTATTAAATCATTGCTCTGCATGTCAGTTTATTTACGTTTTCCACTTGACATGGACACTTGACATGCATTTTTCATCTGCTCCCCGTGTTAACCATCAGAGCCTAAAGACCTCATTCAGTCACTCTCTTCGGTAGCGAACATTCGGTTTGACGTAGTTGAATCTTTGGGCTGTTGAGTGAAATGCTGATTTCGTGGAAAGCTCCCGGTAACAGACTGTGGATTTGATGTGGGCCGGGTCTGAGCTGGAGAAGAACTCTGCCATGCTCTGGCTCCCACTGGGTTCTCACGGAGCCCCTTCTGGATGCAAACCTGCCACCGCGGCTCACCAACTGTTTGAGCTTTACAGTCCTCTTTGAACCAAACCCGCGGCACCAGACATATTAACGTTTAACTGTGATCCAACACACACAGGCACACATTTTCCTTTATTCTAATATCTAGTAGATATTACAGAATCAGAGTTTCTGTAAAATGCATCTCTACACATGAAAACGGAACTAAAACTAATCAAAGTAAGTTATAATGGCAAATACCTATTGAAAATATTTGTTATTTCTGTTGACAATAAAATTAGCTTCTGATTTTACTAGTCAGATCAATCAATTAGATCTGACTACTATCGAATATAACTGTAGTTATGTGAAATGGGACTAGAAGTTATGAATCATTTTCTATTCTAGGATGAATATTAATTTAAGAAACATAAAATCTTATATGATCTGGGTTTTTTAAGTTACTGGAATTGACAACTAAAGTAAAAGTAAAAATACATTTTAAAAGTTAGAAGATTGACTGAAACTAAATCAAAATGTTTGGACAAAATCCTAAATCAGATTTTTTCTTTCTTCTTCCTTTCCGTTTTTGTTTTGCCCATATGCAACCATGTCCAACTATTTTAGGGCATTTTGAACAGTCTAATTTTGATCTTTTCACCCAAAGAAATTTTTTTTTAATGCGTCGCTTCCTAGTACTCAGTTGGATATGTATTTGATAGTTTTCAAAGCGCCTGCACTCTGAACAGTCGCGTTGCATTTTATGTCATTAACGTGAGACATGCGTCATAATTCTGTGCCACCAGAAGCCAGACGCGATAAGTCAGGGCGTAAACAAAGCTGACAATTTTAACTGTAAACTTATGAAAAAAGTCTGTCAGCAAAGCGCATCACGTCACAATCCCACCACTCCCAACTGTGACTACACGTCCAAACGGACTTCTCTACAGAAGTTTCAGTCAATTCTCCAACAAAGGACATTGCTGTTATTTATATATCTTTATTAGCTTCTCTCTTCTTATGATCTTGAGACATTACTGTCGGCTCCAGTTGCTGAATAACTTTAAAATCGATCCATAGACATCTCCATCCTTTATTACTCCCGTAAACAGTGGCTTCTATGTGACATTTACATTCTTCTACGCATTTGGGTCGCCTTGGAGCCATAATCCTTTCACATGGATCTGATTGCGGTCAGATCATTCAGTAGTATGAACGACTACCCAAAATAGAAAAAAAAAAAAAACACTGTTTTGCAAATAAGAAATGCATTCTAGGCACCCAGTAAAATGTGATTCTACAAAGTGTTGAATCGCTTTTTGTATTTGTATTTCTTTAAAAAAAATAGAAAAACCATAATATAGGTAATTTCGATGAGTAGGATCTTGTCGGCTAAAGAGACTCTTAGAGCTCCTCACAAGAGTGTGAAAGCTGCGTTGTGTGGGATCCCATCACACATTGTGTCATCATACTCAAAATACTGTGGCTGCAAAAATGCAAACGACTCTCTTTGATGTGGTTTGCTTGTCCCCTTTGGGCTACGGTACTGACATGGTGTTACAGTGAGAAGGAAGCCTCAATCCGCTGACAGGTCACTTTTGAGCATCAGAAACTCTTGAACGCTAACAAAAACAATCTATTTCCTATTTCCACGGGATTTACTCTGCCTATAGATTACTCTGAAAATGCCTCACTGTAGCTTTACTTCTACATCCCCAAATGTAGGTTACGGTGCCCCACATTGGCCTCATGGTTTGGCTGAGTTACATTTACTGGGGCCTCCATAAAGTAACCTACATACTGCTGTAACAAAATGAGCCAAACTTGGCTGTGTTGCATTATTTATAAAGGATTTCTAGGACTAGCCCAGGTTTATCTAACCAATAAACATGTGGGTGATTTATGCTTGACCAAAAAAAATAATGCCTCATATAAAGGTGTGGTAATATCAATATTGTGATATCTGGAGCCTTTGGTTGCTGTTCTTTTCTGTACATTTACACGAGCAGTTTTTTATTATTTATTTATTTTTGCCTTTCACCCTTAACAGATGTTTGTTTTTGGAGTTGAATTGTGCAGAGTAAATGACACGTAAAATGTGCAACAAGTTTTGAAATGATATTACTTTCTTTTATTTTCTTAACAAAAGAAAATGTTAGCATTTTGACAGGACAGCGTAGAGGTTTTCCACATCCTTAAAAGTCTTGAATTCATGTATCAGAAATTAAGACCTGAAAATGTCTTAAATTCTTCTTTTTTTTTCACACAAATGAAGGTAAAGTTAAATACCGTATTTTCTGCACTATAAGGCGCACCGGATTATAAGGCACACCTTAAATGAATGGCCTATTTTAAAACTTTTTTCATATATAAGGCGCACCTCATTATAAGGCGCATAGAATAGACACTACAGTTACGGTTGCCACCTGCGCCGTATTGAACCTATTCGGGACGCGATTTGTTCCGTACTCTACAAATGTGGATATGTAATAATAAAGAAATGGTCCCCGAGTACTTTATATAGTAGTCTGCCCCAGTCATTGTTTCACTCACGGTGTTGGTGTTGCGATATTGTGGCCAACTGCTTTCTGGGTAACACAGACCAACCGACACGCTGCCGCCGCAGTCTCTGTCTCTCTTCCCTCGCCCCTCCCCCCGGGCTTTAAATGTATAGTATGGGGGCTGGTCCCTTGGTTACCCCAGCCGAAGCACCCCGGATGAATATCTAAAGCCACTTTGTCGACATAAAGAATGTCAACAACACAGTCTGACTCGGGTCGGCAAGGAGAGCCTTCCGCGACTGGGCCGAGCGTGGCCAGTCGCTCGGCCCAGGGTGCGAACAGAACCCTTCTCCGTTCGCACACAGCATGTTCGTGGAGAATGTGGTGCTAAATGACCTGCAGACGACCTGATTATCAGGTCGGTAGGTAGATACATAGACATAATATAAGAGTAGATGCCTCATGGACTGCTCTCGCCTATTGTCGCTGACGAGATTTAGGACGGCCATCTTGGAGCCGTCCACCACTCCACTCAGTGTTATGTGTTTAGCAGGCACAATGACGTATCAGCGCATTTAATCGATCATAACACGCTTTTTTGTTAGTGGAAACCATATTCAAACATCTATCAAAGCTACATTTATAAACAATTGTATGTTTTTAATACATAGTTCAGCATATTTAAATATGCTTAGTGGCTATAACAATAGAATAGGAATGGAATATTCTGATATTGATGTATGATGAGCATATTACAAAGCACACAGCCGTTCATAATTTATTTAGTAAGATCAATACATATTTATATAACTATACAAACACAAATAAATAATGATTAATACTGAATAATATAGGGCTGCACAGTGGCGCAGTTGGTAGAGCTGTTGCCTTGCAGCAAGAAGGCTCTGGGTTCGATTCCCGGCCCCTCTGCATGGAGTTTGCATGTTCTCCCTGTGCATGCGTGAGCCCTCTCCGGGTACTCCGGTTTCCCCCCACAGTCCAAAAACATGACTGTCAGGTTAATTGGTCTCTCTAAATTGCCCCTAGGTGTGTGAGTGTGTGTGCATATGTGTGAAAGAATTACATATAAATAATAGTCTTTACCACCTGTGTAAACTTTGCTGGTGAATGTTATAACACGTAATATAAGATTTATAATGTGTGTTACATTGTTTCGTTTCTAATGCAGGCTCTTGTGTCAGATAATCTAAGTCAATGTTAGAGAATAATTAATTTTTTTAGATTTACAGAATCTCAGTTAGCCTTCATAGCGGGGCTGAACCCCGTATTACACCAAGCACTGTAGCTAATATTAGCTGGTATCTCGCCGGTGGACATAAATACAGTAAAGTAATATTCCAGTCACAGAATATACACAATAATATGTCCATCTAACTTGTGAAATGTTGTCTGTGGAGCCCTCACATCAATAGTCCATCGATCCGAACAACAATATCCCTCAGTGCTGAGGCATCTTCTGCTGTTTTGATTGAGCAAAGTAGAAGGGACGACCGCTCCAAGATGGCCGCCGTATTTCCTGCGCCGGAGCAGCCAATGCGGGGTCTACTCTTATATTATGTCTATGGGTAGATAGGTCAGTCAAACTTTATTAACAAACCAGCGTTCTGACAACTATCCCAGCATGCACCGCACGCTTCTTCTTCTACGAGCGAAAATGAAGTCGGCGGCTGCTTACCGTAGTTGCTAGACCTGTTGTGGCTCAATATTGGTCCACATATAAGGCGCAGCGGATTATAAGGCGCACTGTCGGCTTTTGAGGAAATTTAAGGTTTTTAGGTGTGCCTTATAGTGCGGAAAATACGGTACATTCTGTGACTTGAGCCGATTGAGGCTAACACCTTTGCTAGTTGCTGTTTTTGCTTCTGTTATGAGTAATTATAAATTTTCCACTGCTTACAGCCACAAACAAACCCCAAAAATTTCAGTTTTTGCCAGCCTTGATTGTAATACAGCAAAATCTCCAAACCATCCATCTATATTTAGTTTTTTGTCTTAAATTTCATTCAAGGTGGCATTACAAAGCTCTTTAAAAGTCTTACATTTGACTTGCTAAAACCTACAGTTACTCTATTCACTTGTAGTGTTGAGTTTATTTGCAGAGATTAAAAAAAAAAAAAAGCATCGAAGATATTATTTTTTAGTATGTAATCCCAATACTCTTATTGTATCATAGTTATTCCTAGAAAGGGATGAGGCTTACTGAATATGATGCGTGTCTCTCGAGCCATTTACGACTACATTGGAGTCGTCCGTGCTCTTTCACTTTTACGTCGTGCTTCCTTTCCGCACACCACGCACATACTTGCATCTTGCGTATTCTTCCTCCCACCGGTGTTCACTCTGAGAAAATGGATGTCCGTGTTTTTTTTCTTTCTTTCTTTTTTTGATCAGAATAAGAATAAGCCTTCCTAGACAATTTACCTGCGTCTAGCAAGACCCCCTGAGTCTTGTTACATTAACTGAACCCCCCACCCCTCTGGGGAGTGTGTGGGGGAGGAGGAGGAGGGGGTGGGAGGCAGTTACTCTTGCATTACTCGCTGCAGTTTGACGTGTGACTCAAACATTTGTGTGTGTTCAGCTGTGCAATGTTCTGTAGGTGGAGCCTTGCTAAGGAGAACATTGTTTTGGTTAGATTTTTTTCTATGAGGAGGAGTAATGGTTCAGTGAGTCTATGTTTTGGAAGTTGATATTTGGATTTGCATGTTAGAGGGTTTTTCCTGGCTGCTGGCATGCATTCCTTTGCCGCCGTTTTACTCCGTTTAGCTGGTGGAGACTTGTTCTTTCACTGACACAACAGGAAGCAGGAAAAACAAGGTGTGTTTACCCCGTGTGTGCGTAGGCGTGCGTGTGTGTGTGTGTGTTTGCCGGCCAGCTGGAGAGGCACGAACACAGTTGAGAGGAAAAGGTGAGGGCTGGTGTCCTGCACAGCTACTGCTGCTAAATGTAGGATTTAATTTTCAGAACATTTTGATTGTAATGTTTGTTTTTTTCCCCTCTTGTTATACTGATTAAGCAGCTCAGAATAGATTTTCCTTTAGGTCTGTTCATGTTCTTTTACTGTTGCTCAGTCTACAGGTTGATCACGCTCTCAACCCCACCCCTAGTTTGTTTTTTTCCCCTCCACTCTTCTCCTCTCTGTTTCGTTCTTTCTCCTCATTACTCTCTCTTTCTGTCACTCCCCTGTTGGTGTGTGTTTGCGTGTGTGCGCGCATATAATGTGGGTGTACACTAATGGGAGGGCTTTTCTCCTCCAGGCTCCGATTGGCTGGCAAAGGCCCACAGTGATTGGCCCTTCTGCTCTATATAGTGGGAGAGAAAGAAATCGAGGAGGAGGGGGGGAGAAGGAGAGAACTCCAGCAAGCTGGGGTCAGAGTAGAGCGCAGCTAAAGTGCGTGGGCGTTTTTGTTTTGAGATGGCAGGGTTTGAAACCAGGAGAGGATCGAGTCAGCTCGTCTGTCAGCGGCATCCCGAGCTCATTGCCCCTGACTCCGCTGCTGTTTCTCGTCTTGCCAAGGCAGCTGCCATTCTCTCTTTTTTTCTGTTCTTCTTCTGCCATGTGCAGCTGTGCTTCCCTCCTCTTCTTCTTCCCCTCCTCCTCAGCGGCTCCCGCCACCTCAGCACCCGAACACAACCCGCCACTTGCTCTTAGAGCGTGAGCCTCTTGGGGTTTTTTTTTTTTTTTTTTCTCAGGGTGGAGGAGCTGCCAGGGCTGCTGGTGCTAGCAGGAAACTGTCCAAAAGAGTACTAGCACAAGCGCTGTGGAGTAGCTTTCTTTGGTGATGGTGAGTTGCTTTGTTGCTTTTTCTTGTGACTTGCGCAATATAATTCCTGTTTCTAAGCATGCAGAGCTGCTGAAGAACAGGTTTTTTGTTTTTTTGTTTTTTTCTGGAGGAACCGGACACTTCCCCAGGAATCTCGCTGTGCTTTAAAGTTGCAACTCTAAACAGCTTTTGTGAAATTCTCGTGACTGACTGAGCTGCAGTTGTTGGCTGCTGTGTAGGTGACTCTTCTGCTCCAAGGCGAATGTACTGAACAGTTTGTGCAACTTTCTCTCTGTTCGTCTTTGGACTTCTCCTGTCATCAGTGGCGTCTTAAAACTCGACCAGAACAAGTAGATTTGGGTCAGTTGGGTTTTGGATGTGGCTCCAGATGTTTGTTCGTTTTAAGGCTTGTAAATGACCAAGTTTAACTTTTATGTTGTTCATCTTCAAGGAAGAAAATATATGTGATGGTTGCATTTTGTGATGAATTCTTTTGCCAGATACATAAAGGTGTCAGAGTTTTGCTGCCAGTTTTTCATTTCCCAGTTTTTGTAAACTGATACAGATTGGAGTCAAAACGGTTTTCCTTATAAGAACATCTAAAAACAGTGTTGTTGTTTTTCTCATTCCATTTCTTCCACAAATAATCATTAATTTATTCAAATTCACAGCAGAGGCAGCATCACACCCCATGAGTGAGAAAGCATTTGCTTTAAAAACTATCTCTAGCATCTTAGCTGTTAGCACAGTTAGTGCTGATGGAGTGGCTTACATTACTAAAGCATCAGTCTCTGCAGCTATTGATTAGAGAGTAGAGATACATAATATCAGAACAATATTAATAAAATTGCAGTGGTGATACTAATTACAATTAATGCACTTTTTACTCAATTAGGAGCAGCTGATCTCCATTCAATAGCCCAACTGTATTATTGCAATGAAGTGTAAACTTGTGATAACTTCAAAGATAATGTCCTGCCAAAAATCTCTTTGGCTTTGTTTGCACACACTGTCATTGCAATAACAATTGAGATTTATGATCTTACAGATGTAGATTTTTATCATCGGATTTATAAATTCAACATGAGTCTTTGCACGAAAGACTAAAATTGAGCAATTAGCTGCATTAGCCTACTTGCTATCCACTTAGTCTTGCTCTCTCTCTATTAACATGGAATCAGCGCGTCTCGACATGTTGTAGAAAATACTTCTCTTTACTACCTCCTTACATCTTACTGACAGTGAAAGTGAAAAAATGACTTCATTCATCAGTAACAACTTCCACACCAAAGTGAGCAGCTTTTACAAATAGACAATTTCCTAACTGAAAATCAATTTGGTGTTTTCTCGTTGGCCAACATCGCAGCACGTTCACGTTTAAATGTTTGACTTTATAGTCTTTTAAAAAAAAACAGATTTCTTTCTTGAAAAGATTCTGACACTGTTTCCTCTTGTTCGCTTTGCTTCTTGATCCCAGTCTGACGGATTCGTGATGTGTCGTTATATCCGTGCCAAAGCTGGCACCGTTTTTCAAGCAGCCATGATTTATTTTTTTTCCATCCCTGATTGAAAACAAGTGGAGGGGGGGGAAAAAAAAGAGAGATGCTTAAAATTATTGCAGTAAAAGTCTTACAAATCTGCTTTAGCTGGTGGGTTGCAGAATAATCTGGGTAAAGCCACGGCTCTGCTTTCCCTAAAGAGATTTGTTGTCATTGGATGGTTCTCTGATGAAGAGCAACTCTTCCGCATTAGATATGTCTTTTTAAGTGCGCGTGCCCCCACCACCACCCACCGAGCTTGTTCCTCTCTTGTTAGAGGCTTTTCATAATCTGTACATTGAAAGGGTAAACCCTTTCTAAAGCTCTGCTTGATTCCATCATGTAACAATAACAAATCTTCTAATCAGAGAGACATTAGTCCCATATTCTCCTTACGTCTGTTTTTGTAGACATCTGTCAAAAAAAAAGCAGCTCAGACCGTATCATAACATAGCTTTTTAAAGAGCAACAGCTTATTGAGAATTCACTTAAAATTTTTCAAAGAGCAAATGAAAACTAAAAGTTTAGTTACTTTTTTTTTTTTGTTTGTTTGTTTTTACCCCTCCCGCCCCTCAGAAGACTTTCTGTGTTTTGTTCAGATAACCCGATCTGACGCCTTCTTGCTTCGAAGGCTGTGAGTCCGTCCCAAGGATTTGTCTTTGTCGTGTTCCTCTAAACTGGCTTTGAAAATGTCATCTGACAATCTGGAGTTGTCTGTTAGGGGCGCTCAGCTCCCTCTTGCCTCCAGCAGGAGCGGATGGCGCCATCTCATTTGTTTAGCTCCATCCTGATACTGTCATCTCTCTTTTTCTTTTTTTTTTTTTTTTGTTTCACACACATTTCTCTGTGTGCGGCCTGAGCTCTGGGACACGTGCTTTCTCTGACTGTAGCTTGTTCCTCCGCCCGAGCACCATCTGCACTGGAGTCAGTAACTTCAGAGGACCTCGGCCCGCCTCGGCTTTACCTGCTGAGAGGACATGTGCTCTCTGCAACAGGACGCTTCCATCAACAAAGAAAATCCCTCATCAGTTCTTGGCAGCTCGTCTGCTGGTTTGTTACAAGTGTTGGACAGAACTGGACACTAATGAGGCTGCCTATCATGTGTACCTAGAGAGAAAGTTTCCCCCAATTCTTTTCTTTCCACCTGGTGCAGGGACCAGATTGTCCACATTGTCTCTCCGGAGGCCTTTCTGTCTCCTCATTAGGGCTTCTTTGAATGGTGTGAACTTCACTTCCACTAGTTCTCCCTCCTTTCAGCACTACTTTTTTTCTTTCT
Source organism: Poecilia reticulata (assembly GCF_904066995.2). Taxonomy (NCBI): domain Eukaryota; kingdom Metazoa; phylum Chordata; class Actinopteri; order Cyprinodontiformes; family Poeciliidae; genus Poecilia; species Poecilia reticulata. The sequence goes on from NC_088838.1 coordinate 9,467,036, forward strand.
CTCTGTCTTGTTGCTAATTGTTTCCACGTGTCAGAAACTCCATTTGTCTTAAAGGCAAAGAGGGGGGCATGCAAAACCAGGCTTAGATTAAGAAACATGACTGCTTTTTAAAGTATTTACATAACTGGTTGATTTTATAATCAGCATTGGCTTGATAAAATCATTAACGCCCACATTCATGGCGATAAGGAATGAGGACGTCCCGATTGGGTTTTCTTTTTTATTTTTTGGCCCTGATTTCAATCAAAGATGTTTAGCAATGGGGAACACAGAGTAAAATACTAGACACTGTGTATTCAGTAAAACATCACATTACAAACTATCCGGTATTACATGGTCTACATTGTGATTTTTAAAGCTCTCACCCATGACATTGTAGATAACGCAGTCACTCTTTGTTTTCTTGATAGTATCAGAGTTTCTGCAGATCAGCCTGAACTTTTCCTAGTTTTAATAAAAAGATCATTTTTCCTAAATCACCAAAGACTTTCATTACTTTAAGTAATATCTGGTTTGTTATCATATTTTAGATGCAGCTTGTTGAATGCGCTACTTGACAATAGTATAATTTAGCCAGTTGGATAGACTTGCACTGCCTTTGATGCCCACAACACGCATTGATCGATAACCAAGATGCTAAGATTCAAGAAAGGGGAGAGGACATTATCTTACACCCAACGTCCAAGAGCAAATGTGTTTTGAATGAAGTAGTTTTAGTTTGGGCATCGCAATGCATCGTGAATGTATCATCATCGCATCAGTATGTGCAATATTTATATTGCAAAAGCCTGTTTGGAGTGCAGGTTTTGTTGACTATATTCAAAGAGTTATGAACTTGTACTTTACATATTAATCAAAGTCCGACGGCAGGCGCTCATGTCAGACAGAAATAGCTTTGGCCAACATGCTAATGATTGCAGAGTCATGGAAACGCAGTTTCCATGAAAGTACATCACATCTGTTACTTTTATTACAATACTTAAAGATATAGCTGCCATTACAAGATTGTCTAATATCGTACAGTCTTCCATAAAGACAGTGATGTTTTCACCTATTGACCCTTCGCGACTACGTCTTCTTCTGCTTGCTCAAAGTCGGGCTAATTTGTCTGTGAAAGTAGCATACCTAGTTGAGGTTCATAGATGGCAGTATTTGCAAAAGGTGGAAATTGCTAGCTTAGAAACCAACTCGTACCTTCTCCCTCCTAATGTGTTTAATAAAATCTGAGATTTTGCCTGAATTTATTCCACATGATATATACCGCCATCAGCAACAGCGTTTCCCATTACACTGGAACAGATTTAAGTGTACAAAACTTTAGATGTTTACCTTTTTTTTTTTCATACACAATAGGCTACATCAGAGGTTCAAACTGTGGGGCACGCCCCGTAGGGGGGGCGGCGCGCCATTGCAGAGGGGGGGCGCGGGAAGCAGTCTGGATGAAAAAAAACAAAACATGAACGCTGGATTTTTACCTTAGAATGGCCAACTCTCTGTTATTCCTCTGTCAATTTGATAGAATAGGTGCTTCCACACTTCCCATATCTGTGTCCTCTGTCACTTTTATCAGCAGTTAAAACTGTTTAATCTGTTGTTAACATGTGGTAACCTGTTTTTCCGAGACGCCTTTAAACGCAACATGAGCGCCACGACGCTCCTGCTGGGTTTACACCTGTGCGGCAGTGAAGGAGACCTGCTGCTGCTGGGCAGAGCTACGCAGGTGTGTTAGAATCGCGGCAGCAAACCAGCAAAACGCAAAGAACTTTTCACAGTTTTTCCCCCAAACTAACTGACTGGGTTGAGTAAAGCTGTTGGATACAGGGAATGTTAGCTAAAAGATGACTAGCTAATATCAATACAGCACCTTAAGCTTAACAAATAGCCTGTAGGCTACTGATGTTGTTGTCTGTGTCCAGCTACGTACATTCATTTTGCCCCCAAAAAAGTCGAATCCCTCCCCCGTTCTTAGAGACAGAGAGTCTCTAAGAATACATGATGGTGGGATCAGACGTGTATCTGCTCCATAATTCAATGTTTGATTGTATTCCAGACAGATATTACTCATGAAGTATATGAACCTTAATCTTCCTATTTGTGACAAGTGTTTGCTGCAAATTTGCAAATACACCAAGGATTATAGCACTGTGACCATTTTTACAAGGAAATAAACTAAATAAAAGCAATATTATTAGGACTTAAGTTTTACATTTTACAGGTGTTAATGTGCGTATCGGTTGTTTTAGCGAAGTCGTTTTTCCGCTTTCAGAAGACCATAACATTGCAGTAGTCTGGAATGCTATGCTAACATTAGCATGTATCCTTTCTTTTTTATATCACTTGTTGATCATTAGGCTTTTTAAACTGCAGGTAGGATTTCAGAAGAAATGTTTTTTCTCCTTGCTTCGTAAATGTATTCCTTTGTTTTCTTACAAAATATCAGATGGCAAAGTCATAAAATGAAGTGACTGCTGTTTCAGTTGTCCTAAAGAAGTTGGTACACCTTGAACCATGTGATCTGAGCAAAGTGTAAAGACCAGGTCACATGACATAGGTCTTGCCTGTCCTGCTGATTATTTTAAAAAAAGTCCTTATCTAGGGCAATGAGCCCATACCTGGAATTAGATCAGGGCATCCATAGTAAGAAATTTGAAGTGGAAATGTTTGTAGCAATAATGATGATGACGGTAAAACGGTAAAACCTGACATTCTGCTTTGCTTTGTGTCTCCCCTTTCTCCCTCCTCAGGGCATCTGGCGTATTCCAGTGGATGAGATTGATCGCCCAGGAAGTTTTGCATCTCATATGAACCGCTCTGTCGTCCTCTTGTTGGAGGTGCTCTCTCAGCTTAAGGATCACAACACTCTGCTAAAAGTCTCTTTCATGCTACACAAAAACCCCGACCAGGGAAAGTAAGGACGCCACTTGTGCGATCACACCAGTTTTATGTGATGTTTTGTCTTTTGGCTTCACGACGTCTCTTCTCGTTTTCCCACGAAGGAAATATTTACGGGATGTCGATCGCCAGGTTTTGGCCAAGAGTGCATTTTTCCTAACTGTAAAAGTTCTGGAGGACAACCTGAGCAGTCTCACGGGGGTAAGAAGGAAGGAACAAGTTGCAAAACGAACCAACAGCCACGGCTGGTTTGTGGTCGCAGACGTCCGGCACACTCCTACTTCGTGTTTTCTCAGCTTCTGCTTTCTTTCAGGTGTCTGAGCAGCTGCACAAAGCGCCCGCGCCCTCCATGGGGGAGATGACCACAACGGACGCATCCAGCAGGCCCGGCCCCGACGACGGCAAACATGTGCTGCCTAAGAAGCCCGGGCTTACAGAGGGAGCCTGTGTCTCTGACACTGGACCCAGGGAAGCCACGCAGGCTCAGCTGACCGCGCCGCCAGCAGCAGCAGCAGCAGCAGCAGATAAAGGGAGTATAACTCAAGAGGGCTTTCCTGGGAAGCCAGAGACCGCCAGGAACGACGGGAGCAAAGTGGGGCCAGACGAGCCGATGGAGATGGAAACCTGCCTCTGGAGGCAGCCCTCTACCACCACAGACTCTCAGGGCAACCAAGCAGAGACCGAGGCCCCCCTGAGCGGCTCGGAAGCCCAGCAGAAAGCGACTGAAACCAGCCGGGCGCCGCCAGAGCTGTCTCTGGAGGAGCTGAGCATCAGCTCGAGACAGCAGCCGACGCTGGCAGCCGCACCAAAAGTCACGGCGGCTGCAGGTGCGACCGATCAGGCCTTACTACGAAAGCCAAACAGGAAAAGGAAACTCATAGAGGATGTGGAGTCCGGAAAAACCCTGCTGCTCGATGCCTACAGAGTTTGGCAGCAAGGGCAGAAAATCATGACCTATGACCTGGGGCGCATTGAGAAGATCATGTCCGAGACGTACATGCTCATAAAACAGGTAAACCTCTCAAAAATGTCTCCTGTGCATGCATGAACACACTCTCCTCTGGTATTTTCTTGTTTGTGCGAAGTCATTCGTTCTGAACATGAACCCTCTTTACTCGACTTCAGTTTGTCGGGAAACCCCTCTACTAACAGAATTAGTGACAAAAGAAGAGGGACTTTCCCCGATCTGCGTTTTCAGGGACTGCTACAAAGAGCCACGTGTGTTTTTTTTACTCTCTATAACCTAAATTCAGCCTTTGTGATTACTATCACTCTGTTCTTATTCCTTCAGCAGGAAACTGAGTCTAAGCATAGCTGTTTATGTATTCATATCATGAAATGGCATTTTTATGCAGAAATAACTGGGTCACACTTGTGCCAGACATGGGCGGGTTTCTGATATCAAGGCAAAGCGAGGTTTTAGCTAGAGCTGCAAATATTTAGTCATCACAACAACAGTGTAAGCAACATGCATGTCATGAAGACTTCAGTAATTATTCACTAATTATGCCATAAATGCAAAATCTCTGCTTGTAAAATATTTGTTGTTTGTGCATCATTATAAACTTTGATTAGATAAAGACGTGGTGTGGCGGGAATGTCCTCGACCAGTGGCAAACGTTCAATAAGATGCTGCTGGTGAAATGTAAATAATTCTCCTCCATTTTCTGAACGGACCACTCGTCGTCTGCGGTTTTTTGTTTGCTACAATCTCAAAGCAGAAAGTTTGCAAATAAGAAAATTAATTATTTCTTATTTATTGCAAGTCCTGCCAAAAAAAAAAAAAATGGAGTTCTTAAACAGTGTTACGGGTAAGTTGTGTTTCTGTCAAATCTGGGCGGTTCGTCTATAATTAAGTCCAGTTGAAACCAGATGTTTTCTGTTACACATGCACACTATAACAGACTGCAACTACAACATTTCCTTCAACAAACAAAATCATGTCTCCTAAAAGCACCTCCGTTCTATTCTGCTGCCTTCTATTCCTTTTTTTTATTATTCTACACATTGGTTACATTATTGTTTTATTTTGATTCACTCCTAACGTGACGATCTAAAAAAAAAAACACTGTGTCACGTGTTTCAGACAAGGCAGCGCTTCCTGCCATCAAACTGTCTCGGCTCGACAGGTGACAAATGTCAGCGACTCACTGTTTGCCAATAAAGAGGTTTAGCTAGACGTCATCCGTGCAGGCAGCTCTGCCTCGTAAAGAGCTGCGGCTCCTGGGCGTAATCAAACTCTGTCTCTTAACGACATTGTGCCGGTTCTTCATCCATCAGGAGCCACGCTGCTTTAGTCTGACTGTCTTATCAGAGGTTCACTCACTCCATAAGTCCCCTTAATGCCTGTGATTTTAAAAATTTCCCTTCACTACAGCAATTAAAAGAATTTCAAATGTTGACCGTCTGGCGTGGAACTCGTTTCTCCCTTGATAAATATCATAACTGTGATTGGGGGAATAAATCAAAATGAGCCACTTAATGGCTTTCATTGCTGCCAGAACATTTTGCTGTCTGGCTCTTGTTACGTGAGGCAAACTCCACCTTCTCCCCTGGAAGGAAGATGGATTCCTCTTTTTTTGAGAACCGTCCAGCTGATGTAAGCTTTTAACAGAAGCGGAACATGGAGCATACGCTGGCGGTGTGTGGTTTTAACAGCGAGAGTCTGAAAGGAGGCAGACGTGAAATCGAGAAGCTGCCGCGTGCTCAAACTTGACTCGGTTTAAACAACTAATAAATTGGTTTAAAAAAAAAAAAGAGCGAGAGAGAGAAAATGCTCGGGGGGCTCAGAACTTTTGCAAACAGCCTGCTGCAGGGAACATGGCCGCAGTCGGTTCGTACAGCTCTTGGGTCTGCAGCATTGAGCCGTAGCCGAGGCCACAGACTACCACAGTCCCTGGTTTTTGTTTCTCTCTTCTAATTATCAGAAGCTTTGTTGAAATCCTGCTGGTTCTGATGCACAACTCGATCCTGCTGCTCTGTGCTAATGTCCCAACTCTGCCTGTTTGCCCCAGGTCGATGAAGATGTAGCTCTGGACCAAGCAGTGAAGTTCTGCCAGATACAGTTGGCCACCTCAGCACAAAGACAGGTAAGGCCGAGTTTTTCCACCAGCTCTTTATCTCTTCAGTTCCTTTTTCCACTGAGGTAGATATGAAACCGTAACGTCTAACTGCCACCTCAAAACTTGATTTTATTATGATACTCATCAGTACTTTGGAGGCTTTTTTTATTCAGTGTCTGATTGTACAAAACTGCTGTTTTTTTTGTTTTTGACAAATGTAGTTTATGTAGCTATCCTTTAAATAATCTACATTTTTGTAGGTTAATATAGTCCTTGCTTAACACTCCTTATAAGTCCAAAGGTTTTTGCTCTAAACCAAAGTGACATTCTGGTTTAGAGCGAACAGCTTCACTGTTCAGCATTTTGTTTCATGATTTGTGGCCTAAAAGAAATTCAGACCTGGTTACTATTCAAGCAATTAAAAGTTAAAATTTTGTACTCGATGTTCAGAAAGTTCTAAAAACTCAAGGAAAAAAGTCGAGTCATTTGTGTCTGGGAAAGAATGCGATTTTGAAAAATAAAATAAATACTTGTAGGAACCATGTAAACCTGCCAGGGATATGGATATTTTTGATTGCAACTGTTGGCTTGGATTATTAAAATATCAGTGTCCATTGAGAATATTTCCAAATCCAGCATATTTTGTGAAAGAGAATAAAAAGGCAACTTTGTGGTAGTACGTTGAGCCTTACTGTTACCTGCTGAAAGTCTTGCTCTCTCTCGCCGTCCGCCAGCCTGGGTGGACCGGAGAAATGTCTCGATTATACAATTTAATTTAATAAGCTTCTTTACATCTTTCTCTTGATTTTTGTTTTCCTTTTGAGGCAAAACTCAGCTGATTCTGGTCATCAGCTGATTTTCCTGGTTCGTCTCAGTCGAGCGGAAAACTCATCGGCAAATTTCTTTTCTTTGCCTGATTACGGAAAGTTTAAATATAGATGTTCCGTTTTCTTATTGGAGATAAGAATGCAGCATCTGAAATGTGCTAAACTGATTAATAATGCGGTGATTCCAACACTTGAGGTCTGTCCCTTCACAGCCTCGCCAGAGCTAAATATAGCCTCAAGCTTTGCTTTATGCTTCATCTTCAGCCTCTGGGTTTTGGCCGAACACTTCATTGTTTCCAGCTAAACGCCGATCACTTACACAACCAGTAAGCCTGTAGTTACAGGAACATAATGAAGCTAAGAGCAATTTAAAAAAGCTCATCCAGCTGTAAATTAGCTGTTTTTAGCTAGAACTGCACTTGTGGGTTTTTTTTGGGGGGGTTTTCTCCAACATGCTCCTCATCGAATCCTTACTTGCTCTGCTTCGTTCTGTCGGAGTCTCCCCCATTCCTCTCTCGTCCCTCCTCCTGCCCACACAGTTATCAAGGGTCTCTCTGCCCACATCCTGTTGTCACGGTGATGTTCCCTGAACCTCTGGTTCATGAGGACTAGATGTTGACAAAATAAATCAGGTTTTCTCAGTTCTGTGATCCTAATTTCTCAAAGATTCATGTCTGTAGTTGTAACTTGACAGAGAGAACAACGAATTGTGTGTGTGCGTGCGTGCGTGTGTGTGTGTGGGGAGGGCGTAGGGTTTAAATCTTATTGAAGCAGCTGTGTGACTCTTCTATAATGAGCTTTCTGTGAAAAAAACAAATATTTTGCTAAAATTCAAATATTTTGCTAAAACGTCTTGCAAAAATATTCTCACCTTTTTTTTTGGTCATATTTTATCACATTACAACCGCAAACCATGACGATTGTGACCAACAGTAAGCATTAAATCAAAGTGAAACTGCACATTTTCTTTCATATATTGCTGCCATTTGTATTCAGCCCCTCCTACTCTGAAACCCTTAGATAAAATCCAGTGGAACTTATTTTCTGGGGGGAAAATTAGATGCACGTTTGTTCAGATTTTGCTTTTTAAGAAAAACATAAAACCTACATTCATTATTTTCACCTTGCAATATTAAAAAATAAACATCCCCCCTTCCCCCAACAAATAAAAATAAATAAATAAAGACCCACCACCTGAGCGAAGGTAAACAAAGCCAGATATCATGCGGACATGTTTAAACAGGTGACCTGTTCCTATTAGAGATGAAGTGTTCTCCCCTACAGCGAAGATATGAATCAGCTAATGCTCTCAAAAAAAAACTTACTCGCCGGTGTTACGCAACTGCTCTTAATGTGATACTGTCGTGCCAACAACTGCTGTCGTGTTTTCGTTTCGGTCGCGCTCCCAAGCAGCGGATCTCGGCTCCCGTCCTCGCCTGCTTCCTCCAGAGTCATGCGTGTCCGTCCGGCCCCGGCACAGGCAGCGCTGCCCTTATAGGGCCGAGCCGGAGAATCGGCTCCTTTCCATCGCATGTGTGTACGTTAGCTCTCTGCCTTTGATGCCATATTGGGAGGAAAGCGTCTTTTCCTCTTCCACTCGTTTTTTTTTTTCTTGTAAATCTGTTTATGCTTCTCACATTCTCCTGAAGAAATGAAATGCTTAAGCTCTTCGGAGAGCCAGCTTAGGGCTGTGGCTTTTCTGCTCCTGAGTGTGATTAAATGTGAAATTTTATTTAATGATGAGGTAATGAATATTTAAAAGTGAAGTTGGGGGAGGAACTGGTTCGTGGTTTTCAAACTTTCAAGTAGCAATCTGAAAAGTGTGGCATGGATTTGTATGCAGCCCCTCCGAGTCGGTGGACATTTATTTATCGTGCCGCTCGTTATTTATTGTGATAAATTCTGATTTATCGTTGTCACAATAAATTCCAATTAATCATTTTTTTTAAATTCTGCAAAACTGCCAGCTTTGTTAGTTTCACTATTGCCTCCGCAGTTTTTCAGTCATTTTGAAAATACAGTTAAATGCAGTGTGTGCGTGCGTGCTTGCGTTCACTAATTAATCAGACTTCTTTATGTGACTGGTGTCCTAAAGAAGCGTATTACAAATCAAATGGGTTTTTCAAGAGCACAGTTTGTGTTTGTGAGGCTACAATTTCTCTGCCATGCAGTCAGAGCCACACTGTTAGTCTTAAAAACAAAGTAATCAATATTTCTTCTTATCGTTGTTACAACAATACTGCATAACGGTGTGATAAAACCTGTCCATATCGCACACCCCAACCTGTACAACCTCCTTTCACAGCAGTTACAGCTGCAAGTCTTTGCATAAGGAGACGGCGGCTGATTTTCAGATGTTTGCAGAGGTAGATAAGATCTGTGGATGAGATCAGTTTCACATGTAAGTATCAGCTGATTGCCTCTGATAATAAACGAAGGTATTCCTACAGCGTGATGCTGCCACCATGTGGGTGGGATTTCCACGGTGTCATCCCAGTATCAAGGCCTTTGCGTCAAGTAGCCAGAGTTCTTACCTCCACCTTCCTACCAACTCTGACTTAGTTCCCCACTTCCTGCCAGGTCCCCGCAGCATCATGCTGCCACCATTATGTGTCGTCGAAGGGTTTCAGTTTGAGCTCAGTCCGATTAAAATCTCAATAAAATGCACAGAGGTTCGTGGATGTAAATGTGAGAAAATGTGAAATGTAGTGGGCCCCCCTTGCACTACACACTTTCTCATTTCTGAGCAGACCGGAGGGGCGCTTGAGGAACCTCCGTGTACTTTCTCGCGTGCGCTGCTCCTCTAAATGCACCGAGCCCGACTGACTCGGTGGTTTCTGAGCTGCTACTGATTAATTCATGAGCTGTGAATCATCAAAGCCGGAGCAAAGCTGCGGCTGCTGCTGCTGCTGAGGCATGAGCGATCCGCTCCTCTCTCGGTGAATATTGCTGCGTGAATCCTTTGGGAAATTTTGCCACACTCAGCTGTGACTCAGAGCACCGTTTGACTTCAACTCCCAGAAGGCTGCTGGGATAAATGGCAGATGAGCCAAATTACCGTGTGCAGAGCGCCTTTCTGCTATGTGTTTGATGGAGTTCGGTCCAGTGTTCTTTTTTGTTTTTCTCTTTCAGCCGTATCCCTTTAATTATCAAATTAACCTTTACCACAGAAACCCTCTGAAGTCACTGCATTTACTTTCTGCTCTCCAATAAATGCAGCTATAACTTATGCAACAAGCACCGTTCTCTTTCTTTCTTTCTTTCTTTCTTTCTTTCTTTCTTTCTTTCTTTCTTTCTTTCTTTCTTTCTTTCTTTCTTTCTTTCTTTCTTTCTTTCTTTCTTTCTTTCTTTCTTTCTTTCTTTCTTTCGAAATCAAAAACTCGAGAAGGTTTATTCATTTCTTCAACTGTGCTCCTCTGTGTTACCATGACAGCAGCTGTTGGGAGCAGGCTGGCCGTCGTTGCAGGTTGTTTGTGCAGCTCTTGTGTTTCTAAGTGGTCCTCTAAAGGGCGGCCAGGAAAGTGGCTCAGAAGAGCTGAGCCCATTCAGCAGCATGCAGGTACCGCAGCCTCCGGTCCCCTCAGGGAGCGCCGCGCCGCATCGCTCTGCGCAGGATATTATTAGCTGGACTAATATCGCTGATGTATGTTGTCTGGAAAGTGCTGTTCTGTTCAGTGTGGATCACCCTTTTTGATTTTTTTCCTGCCTCCAGCCTCAAGGGGGATGATGGTTTGCTGCTCTTTTGAAGTCCAGCTGCTTTAACAACATCAACTCTCCTTCTTTCCGTCTCCAGCAGTCGACAGGAGACGCCCCGACCACGCCCAAGTACACCAAGGAGCACAGGGACCTCTTCTTCCCCGCCGCCATGCCAGCACCCGTCCTGCTCAGCCATCCCATCTGCCACCCGCTGACAGCCCACGACGGCCAGGCCAGAGGGGCCTGCGAGCCGCTCAGCAAGGTGGCCCGACCCCAGAGCTCAGGCTTCCACCACGATCAGCCGCAGCAGAGGAGACCGGCCGGCCCAGCCGCCTCCGGCGCCGCCGCCACGGTCTTCCTCCCACCTGCAGGTACGACGCCCTAATCCCGACCCATCTAAAAAGCAACTTTATGTTGCCTTTTTTTATATTTTCTTTTTACACCAAGTTATTTTATGTTTACTTTTTTCCCATGGGGAGAACATCTTTGTCTACAAATGCAAAGAAAAACACATGGAAACAGAATGTGAAATAAAACAGGAAGCTGGCATTACAGGATGTGATCCATGCTTGAATAGTCTTATCTTTGTATATCTAAAATTAAGGCCTTAATTTTTTTTAATTAATTTAAAATCCAAAACCGGCCTTTTGACAGGACTTTTAAATTTGGTAAATTCAGGTTTTTGTTGTTTTTTTTTCTTCTCACTGGACTTTTCTGTCGGGCAAAAGTTTGAGTCACACTCAAACATATTTGTTGTGTTCTGTAACTCACTGCTAGTGCTAATACACTTGCTAACTAGCTAGGTAGCTAGCTTTTTTGTGTTTATCATGGGTAAATGCAAATTGATCATCAGTTATCTGGACAAAATTGATACATTTCTGGGTCTTTAATTCTGTGCAAAATGGTTTTTAAAAAGTCTTAAATTTGAGTCTGTGAAACCTGCAGAAACCTCAGCAGCATTACGTAACAGGGGTCTGTGTGCAGCTTGTGTTTTGCCTTTTGGGCTTCGTCTGTCCCCCAACAGGAGCTTCTGTCAGCAGAGTCCAGACTGAGAGTCTCTTCTGTCTGAATGAGCTTCTGCGAGGATTTGCTTTAATCTCGTTCAATTTGAGCCACGTTTAATATCTGCAGGAGTAAATCCATCAACCTGCTTAAATTTACCGTCTGATAATCGAAACTTGCAGTTCGGGTCTTTAACATCAAAATTCTTTTTTGTGTTGACTTTTTCCTTGTGAGTTCGCATTAGCATTTAGATGTTTAATCATGGTTTTAGAGCCCCTTGAGGCTGTTTTGTTGTTGTACACATATCGTGGCGTTTTTATACCGGTTTCTTACTAAATCAGCCACAAATCCTTTAACATATTAACATTATTTATTTTTTGAAAAAGCTCTTAAACATCATTTTCTTTGTACCTTCCAGGACTTGACGCCGTCTTTAATTCCCCTGAGTTCGGTGACCTTTCAAAGTGTGCAAATCCACACAAAAGTGTGTTTTGCATCAGCAGGGATTTACATGCAAACAGTTGCCTCCCGCAGCATCTCACCGATGTAAATTATGTAACGGTTTCCAAGGCAACAATCACAGAGTCGTAGTTCAGTTGTTTGTGTGTATCCGTTTGCCACGACTGCGGGGGAAATGTTTGTTTTTTTTTTTGTTTTTTTTTTTTGCGCTAGCAGGGAATCTTAAAAATAAAAAATAAAACGCCATATTTTTGTGATGTAACAAAGTTTGTACACCTTTTTAGCAGATTTTCTAATTATTGCCGGTATATGAAGTAATACATTCATAACAATACATGGAAATAAACTGCTAAATTATTAGTTCGTCAAAACTTCCCATGCAATTGAGTTTCAGCTATAGTGCATTTTTAATCTGTCCTTTAATTGTTTTAAATAAAATTAATGTTTTTATTACATTTTTATTTGGTTGTTAAATATGTTTTGTAACAAACAATGGGGCATATAATAATTTTACTTGAATTCGTTAAATGGTAAAATAATAGTTATATATTTAATTATGTTGTAACTTTATGAAAATAATACAGTTGTGTTTATTGTTATAGTTGTTTATTATTTTGCTTCCTATTTGAATTGTCTGAGTCGTCAAATGGATCTGGCATCTTATTGGTTCACCTGCACAGCAACTCGGCTGCAGACCAATGAGATGGTGAATATCAGTGTTAGTCCCGCCCTCTGATTTAAAACTAACTACTAAATTAATATGTGCTGCAACACAAGTCTGAGGAATGACTAAATACATTTTCTATGTGGTTTTACTACACAATGAAAACAAATTTGAACACATTTACCCATATTTAATGAATTCTGTCGTCTCTGAAGCGTTGCGTTGTCGTATGTCTGTGAGTAAATGTGCGCCATGTTGTTTGACCCCTCAGAGGAGCGGGAGGAGCCCACAGAGGGGCTACTGTACCGCCAGCAGGAGTCCCACCTCTGTCAGCAGATGAAACTGGCCTCCGTCTCCCAGGGCCAGGAACCTTCAGCGGCCTGGTTTCAGGAGGAAGCGGCAACATGTAGCACCACGCAACCTTGTTCAGGTCAGAGCCTTTAAACCACACGCATTCATCTCAGTTCCTTAGAAAACCATCAAAAAGTTTATATATTTCAGTAATTCAACGCAAAAAGTGAAAGTCGTATTGATTCAGTACGAAACATATGTCGACCTTTTATGCCTGTTGGTTTTAGTAATCATGGCAAATGACAAGCTAATAATTTCATGAGATCAATAGAAACAGGTTTAACATTAAGTCATTTCAAGGCATCACTAAAGTAGCTGGTTGTTCACAGTGCTGCGTCTAATAACGGTAATGGAAGGTTAAGTGGAAGGAAAAAGTATGCGGTGAGATAACTGCACCCATCTTAAGAGCTTGGGTGAAACTAAGACCAGCTGCGGTTTCATTACAAATGTGTGCAAAAATTTGTCAACATTCTGCTAATGTCCAAAAAAACAAGAAGAAGATGATTAAGAATCGCAATTAAAAAGCTTGTTTATGCGATAAGTCATCAAAAAACGTGTACTTCCTGTGTCGTCTTCTTCGTGTTTTCCGTCAGTGGTAAGATCCGGTTGTTGATCATGTGACTGGTGTGACATACACTAAAAGCCACCTCATCCTAACACCAAAATGTTTTATTAAAAAACATGTGTTTTGGTTGTTTGTTTGTTTTTTCCAAGATTGATGCTTTTCCATTAACCAGATGTATTTTTGAAATGTCAAACTGCTCCGTCATATGGCCAATGGAAACGCAGGCAATGTGTGTCGCCAGCTTTTCAGATGTGCAGCGATTAGCTTAGCGACAATATTTTCACATGTTGTGATGCCTTTTTGAACATGACAGTAGAAAAGTCATCTTTATCCCAGGTACACAAGAAGTGTGCGTTTCTGTAGAAATAAAAGATGGCTCCCTACCTCTGCCTCTCTCTCTCTCTCTCCCTCTCAGACCAGACGCAGTACGCCAGCAGTGAGCAGTCCAAGCTTCCAGACCCCAGCCGGATCCGCTCCCGTGTCCCGGCGAACATGCCAAAGCTCTTCATCCCTTCCACCGTCACCAAGTTCCCCCCAGAAATCACGGTAACACCCCCCACCCCCACGCTGCTCTCCCCTAAAGGCAGCATCTCAGAGGAAACCAAGCAGCGGCTGAAGGTAAGCTGCTCCTGGCGCCGGCCTCCCTGTCCGTCTGCACGCAGCTCTGCTGAACGGCGCCCTCTGCTGTCTGTCCCTCGTACAGAACGTCATCCTGTCATCCCAGTCCGCTGCCACGGTGAAAAAGGACACGCTGACCCAGCCGGTGCTGGAGGTGCAGGAGACGTCCAGCCAGGAGTCGTCTCTGGAGAGCGAGTCGGACGAGGAAGACGACTACATGGACATCTGAGCCTGAAACTCGAGATTAAATTTCAATTTTTAAACAAAAAATAATAATAATAATTGATTCCTGAGCAGCTTTCTGTGTTGATGCTTTGGTTCCCTCACGTGCCATACAGGGGAGAGAAAAAAATCTCCTCTTCAAACGGATGAAATGCAGTATTCTAAGCCGCTGCGTGGTTGCTACGGTTGCAAGGAGTGTGTCGGCGCATGACGGACTTTGAAGGCTTTCGTCCCGCAGCATGCCTGAAACTAATGAATATCACACGTCAAGCTTCTTCAGCTCTCTTGCTTTACATCCGACCCGGCAAAAAAAAAAAAAAAGTTCGCCTTTAACGGCCACCAGCAACATTTTTATGCATCTTTACTACGTCGTGTGCATATTTTTTTATTATTATTTTTTCCCCTCTCCAAGCTGCAGCTAATCGCTCGTCTTGAGCACTTTCCTGTCACCGTTTACTCCGCCGTGACATTCTGGTCTCGACAGCGCCGTTGCGTTGCTACACGATGCATTGGGTGAAACCGGGAGGGAGGACGGGTCGGGGACGGGCGGCCGGCCGGTTGGTTGGTCACGCTCCGGCTCCGTCCGTGGAGCCAAACGATCCACGAAGCCTCATAACCTGTAGCAGACTGAAAATGTTTACACTGAACACTTGGGACGCTTCTCAGTTGGCACTTAAATTTGTGTTTTTCGTGTTATTATTCTGTCTCTTTCGTGTGCATTTGTAGCTACGAAAACACTTCTTGCCAGGATGACGTCCTGCCACCAGCACTGATCCGAATAACGAGAGGAATTAGCTTTTGTACAAAACAAGAAAAGAAAAAAAGGAATATTTTGAATGTTTGTTGGATTGAGCTGGACGGAGGAAGGTGCCGTAAACTCTACCCGACGTCAGAGGAAGCGATACGCACCACGACGACGAGGACGACTCTCCAATCTTGATGCCTTTCCACTGAACTCACTTGCGGACAGTTTGTCACTTTTCTTTGCCTAAACTCAGAGGAAGACGCACCGAATGTTTTTTACAGATAGTTTTCTATAAAAAAAAGAGACTAATGTTTCTTGAAAGCCGCGTGTGGTCATTTTTAAAGGAAAAGGGCACAAATAGATTAACTGTTCCCACCCTGCTTTGTTATATTTGTTTGTTCTTGGGGTTGTTGTGACGGGCTTTGAGGGAATGAATGTGAAGTGGGTTAAAGTCCTGAGAACATGTTTGAATGCATTATTGATGTCAAACCAAATATATATATATATTTGAAAAAAGTTTGTTGTTTGAGTCTTTCAACCAAATCAAACCACTTTGTTTTCTTCATCCAGACGCAACTGGAGACATTTCTAAAGTTCATAAAGTGAAACTTGTAGATTCATAAACTGAAAAAGACAAAATCTTGCTAAGTATTTTTGGGGTAGTTTCTAGTGCAGAATATTTGAGTACGCTTGAAATAAGTCAAAAACTTACAAGTAACTTTTCAGCAAGCTATAGACCCTGGCTTAAACTCAATTTTTAAAATTGATGGAAAAAGTATTAGTTAAAAGTGAAATAATCTGCCAGTGGAGCAATAACCCATTATCTTTAGAGACAATTTTCTGTGGTTTACCTGTTAATGCATGACACTCGACCAGATTAGTTTTATTTATTTTGCTAAAGTCTAGAGATGAAGCCCTGCATCTTCAGTCCAAATAAAAACTCTCAGCTCGGCTTTTGGAAAGCTTTGCGGTCAGTGGCGGTTCTACCATGTTTGCCACCCTGGGCGATCTTCCACTTGGGCACCCAACTTGGTGTTTTGGAAAACGCTGTGAAAACAAAACATTAAACCAATTCGTCTGAATGCCATGTGTATTTCATAGATTTAAAAAAAATTTTTTTTTAGATATTTAAAACAAAAAATTCATGTAAGTCTATTGAAACTATATAACACTTTTAATACCATTATAAAAGTAAAATTTGTTTCAAAACACAGAGTGACATGAAAATAAGCAATAGCAAACTCATTAAGGTGGCAACTTATTTTTTTCATTGCCCCTGGTGAGATGCCACCCTGGACAGTGAGCCTTATTAAGGAGCTCCACTAGTTGCTGCTCCACATTTTAAAAGGCATATATTTTTTAAATAAATAAAAGCAGAGTTCCGATCATTTAAAATACTTATCAAACAACATTAAATGTGATGTTCTTTGGGGGGAGCCTCCATGTTGAGCAGCTGGCGGACCTCCCCGCTGCTCAAAGGGCCCATACACCGTGGTGTGAACCGTCTGACGCGAGGGAAGTCATTAGTCTTCATTAGCAACTTCCAGGAGTTTCTTATGAAGTGTTGTGAAGTTGTCATTTGCTCCCTTTGCCAGGAAAACTAGATGTGAGGTTTGTTTTCCTACGCGGAGGACCAAATGTGAGCCTGCTTGCCCGGCCCCTGCTGCGCACTTTTCAGATCCTGGTTCTGACGGATGAGGAGTTGAAAACGCAGATTTTTATTCTTGGTGTTAAAACGGACGCAGTAGTTCTTGTCTTCCTGTTGGGAATCTGCTCCTCTTGGTGTGCTGCTCCACGTTATGTCAGCATATAAAAAGCTATTTTTAGAAGAAGTATTGGCTCCCTTACAGAGTTATTGTTTTCGTCACACTTAAATGTTTCAGATCACTACAAAAAATTGTTTTTAAATTGGACAAAAATAAATGCAAAAATTATTTCAGATTATTTAATTCATTAAGGAAGCAAATTATTATATCAAGCTGAATATATAGATATTTTTTGGGGTCGAAAGGTTGCCCATTTGCTTCCTATTTATGGAATTGCATAAATAAAACCCAAATGACAACATGAAGAATCATCACGCTCTGATTAAAATTAAAGAATAGATGAGAAATAAAGTCATTAACATCTATCAGCTGTTTTCAAGGCTTTATTTGTAGCATTTTGATCAAGGGCTTTTGGATTATGCTAAAAAAAAAAACAGTTGTGCTTCCATTCACCTTAAAATTGTTCAAATTGAAATTACTAAACTAAATTTGCTTAACAGAAACATGCCAAATTTAAAAAAAACTAAAATGGATCTATAAGATGACGCCCTGGGCAGCTGCCCATTTTGCCCATATCAGAAACCGCCACTGAATTGAGGCACCACAATTATTATTTTTTTTCCAACATAAGTCAAATATCCACAGCTATTGATCCAAAGAACATCAGCAAGTTGACTTCTGAAATGCTGGAGTGGCTTAGTCAAAGTCCATACCTCCAATCAAGAGGTCGTGGCATCTTCACCTTAAACGGCCCGTTCCAAATGTGACTCAGTTATTCTTCCTCACTTATGTAAGAGATTAATGCAGGTTATCGCAAATTGGACACTTTTGTTTTGAAGCATTAAAGGTGTGACGTCATTTTATGATTGAATAAGAACAACCGAGTGAAAAAAAAGATTAAATAAAAAAGTGTAATGTTTCCATCCGTGGCTCCACTTTCTCTACAGTAAGAAAACAAATCGTCTGGTTTTGCATCAAAAGGCCGTCGCTGCGTGGCTGATGTGAGCGAAAGGTGTGAGATTTCTCGTCAGTTCACTCCAGGGGCCCTTTATGGGCCCGCTGCAGAGCCGTCTGATCCCCGGGCCCTGGCTGTATATTGGCAGCTGTTAACTGGAAGAGCGCACAGAGAGCTCCGTGCAGCCTGGGCAAATGGCCGAAGGCCGACTGCTAAAAGAGAAAAAAGAAGAAAAAGAAGAGAACTAGAATTTACCCAGGGAAGGATTCAGATATAAGAGGAGGAAGAGACTAGCTTTAGATAAACTGCAGTTTTCTTTGGGCTTTCAGTGAAGCTGTTGCAGTCTCTACTCTGCTGCAACACTAAATCTTTCCAAGTATTTTTGCTCTGGTTTCTAGTGCAAATATCGACACATGCAAACAGGCAGATGTACACTGCAAATAAGCACAAAGTGGTTTTACAAAATGTTGAAAACCCAAGTAAAATCTCTTCTACTTTTCAGCTATTCACTAGTTTCTGTTGCATAAAATACACAACTATATGCAGTTATCACACAAAGTGAAAACTATCTAGAGGAATGAATAATTCTGCAGGGAACCGGAGCTTAACATAAAAGCAACAACTATAAAAATGTATTTGTCCCCTTAGATCTTTTACTCTTCTATTGCTTTTACAAATCAGTCATGATCAACAAAATTTGCCATTTTTGACAAAAATTTTTTTACAAAAAACCTTTAATGTCAGCAGGAAACGGTAGCACAAGCGCCGTGGAGTAACTCGTTTTAGGTCAATAATTAATTAATACTGATGAAAAAGTTCTAGTTCCACGTGCTTTAATCAACATTAAGGAATTATTTACCTAAAATATGTGCCTTTATCTTGCTAAAAAAAAAGAAAGTTACTTACAAGTTAGTTCTGTCTTAATTCAAGTGTACCAAGATATTTGCACTAGAAACCAGAAACACTTGGTCAGATGTGTTTTTGCAGAGCGCTGGGCTTCTGCAGACAGCCACACTGATTTGTTGCGCCGTCCAAACGTCCCTGCAGGCTGGATGTGATGCAAGCCTTCCCCCTCTGCCATTGCTCTTCAGTCCTCTGGCCTTGTAGCGGCCACACCTGTCACCTTTAGACACCTGTGTGTAACAAGGCTGACACTGCTGCCGCTGAAACGTACACCTCTGGGCCCCGACACTGTGACTCAAAGAGATCAGATCTCTCTCTAATTTCCAAACGCACCGTCCTTCCCTCCTCCTTCGCCTCGCACGTACGAGCCGCTCAGATGCCCCTCGTGACCTCTCCGACCCCTGAGGCAGTCAGAGGAGAGCTGAGGAGACCTGTGATTAATAACTCCCGGACAGCAACTGGGTCTCTCTCACACACACACACACACACACACGCTGCTCTCAAAATCAGAAAATGCGTCCTCAAGGCCGATGCTGCTGAGTTTCAGTGAACTGAGGAGCGCTGGGAGACATCAGCGCGATTAAATGACTGCATCACATCTTAAAGTGCATCTTTACAACCTGAATGCTCGCCATTTTATTTCACATTGATCTCTGCTCAGAGCTCGTCAATATATTCGCAGTGGGTGGAGGCGGTGGTGGGGAAGGACGGAGCGTCTTGCACTTTTTTGTGGACTCTTCCAGTGCATTGCAGATGTACTCAACCCCTACTTTTTTTCTTCTTTTTTTTTTATTACGCTACAGCAATCAACTTTTTATGGGATTTTATGTGAGAGGCGAAGATGGCGGATAACTGAAGTAGATATGGTTATCAAACCTACATTTTTTTTATATATACATCTGAAAAGTGTGGTGTGCTTTTGTAATCGTCATCATCATCAACTTTATTAAAGACACAAATAGGTCCATATGAAAAAAAATTAATAAATAAAATACAAATAAATAATATGGAGTTCTCAGTGAACACCATGTACGTTTCGCATAAATTACAGATTCATTTGGGTTTACCCATGTGTTACGACTGGCTCAGGGTCGTAACAAAAACATGAAACCATACCATGGTTAAAGTGAAATAAAGTAAATGTTTATTAACAAAAAACAACTATCAAAACAAAAGAAACTCAAAAGTGCAAAAGACGGGGAGCTGGGGCCTGGCAACTACCATTGCCTCTGCAGAATGGACGCTGAGGGCCACAGGCGACAAACCACCAACGACCAGTGACCAACGACCAGCTACGAGCCACCCAGCGCCGCTGAAAGACGGAGACAGCCAGCTTTAAGTATCCTGCACTCCAATCACCCGATCAGGCACACCTGCAAATGGGAGGAGCACAAAGAGGGACAACAAGACCAGCCTACAAGGCCCAGGGCCGTCACACCCCCACCCATAAAAAGCAGGTTCCTACAAGGAACCCTGCTCCTGCCTAACTCACCGTGCGTAAACAAACACAGCCACCATTTTCACCAGTCGTACTTAGCAAAGTAGATATGTAATGCCCAGGTTTTCTTCTCCCTACTCCACTTTCCAAACCAGCAACTGGTGCACGCAGAAGCTCTTTTAAGGACAAGAAAAGGAAATAAAGAGAAAAGAGCACAAAACAAACTACTAAACTAGAGCGCGAGATAACGCATCGGCTTTTACATTGTTTTTCCCTTTAATGTATTGAATATCCATGTTAAGACGCCCATGAATCAGAACGCTGTCCAACTCATCTGTACCGCCGTCATTCCTCACAGGTGATACTGCGCTATCCGTGGTGCTGAAGGTCTCGCTGCCTCCATCAAGGCTGTTTACGGTACACACCGGGGTAACACCATGAGGCTGAAATAAAACGTCATGAGCATAATATGCTTTTAACGTGTTAACATGACACAACTGGTTTTTCTTTCTCCGCTCTGGCATTGATATTAAATAGTTCTGGTCGGAAACCCTCTCCAGGACCGTATATGGACCAGAAAATTTAGCCTGAAAAGGAGAAGTCATGACTGGACACAAAGCTAACACTTGATCACCAGGCAGAAATGAGCGAACCTCAGCACGGCGATCAAACAGACTTTTCATTTTCCTCTGCGCTTCAGTCAGCCTCTCTTTAGCAAGATCCCGCGCCAGATACAAGCGTCTTCTGAAACCATTTACATAATCCAACAAGTTTGTCGGTGGAACGGATTCTTTAAGCCCGTGCGCTACCACAGCCAACGGACCCTTAACGTTGTGCGTAAAAACCAGTTCGTTTGGGCTAAACCCGGTGCTTTCCTGGGTTACCTCCCTGGCGGCCAGCATCAGCCACGGCAAACCTTCCTCCCAGTCGCCCGCCAGTTCTGTACAGTAAGCTCGCAGGAGAGACTTCAGAGACTGGTGGAAGCGCTCTAACGCCCCCTGACTCTCTGGATGATACGCTGTTGCTTTACTGTGTCGGATCCGTAACTGCTTCAAAACCTGACTGAACAAATGTGATGAAAAATTCGTTCCTTGGTCAGATTGTATGACTTTAGGAATGCCAAACACCGAAAAAAACTGAGTGAGCGCACGTACAACTGACCTAGCAGTTATTGACCGTAATGGATAGGCTGCTGGATAACGTGTAGTTTGACATATGACAGTGAGCAGATATAATGACCCAGCCTTTGAGCGAGGTAACGGGCCAACGCAATCAATTATTAAGTGCTCAAACGGCTCAGATGCGGCAACAATTGGGCGTAATGGGAACGGTTTCAAAGTCTGATTGGGTTTAGCAATGAGCTGACAGACATGACACATCTTAATGTAAGACGATACGTCCTTTTTAAGACGCGGCCAGTAAAAATGTCTGAGCACCCGGTCATACGTTTTACGTACACCAGAATGGCCCGACTCGTCATGAGCAACTTTGAACACTGCGGAGCGGAGTTTAGTGGGAACCACTATTTGAAATACTGGCTCACCGACAATGTCAGCATGGGGTAACCATTTCCTCACCAACAACGAGTCCTGCAGAAAGTAGCCACATGCACCATCCGTGATTTCACTCAGCGGGCGCACCTGATCGAAGAGATTCTTAAGAGAAGCATCAGCTTGCTGCTCCGCCACGAACTCGCTGCGAGACAGAGACATGGGAAAACTGGACAATGGAAGAGTCATTTTTTTCACACATTTTTCCTCTTTCCCACTCTGAGCACGCATCATGGCTCGAGTAACTGCGCATGCGGTAAAAACATCCGGGAATTCCCTGTTATTCTCGTCAGTCTGAGAAATGACTCGTTTAATCGGCTCCGACTTAACAAGTCCATCCAACTGCACAATCTCCGCCCACAAATGTGTCCCAGCTAAACCGTTACCTAAAATCACAGAGACTCCGTCAATCGGCAAAGCAGGGCGCACAGCCAACTGTGCGTCACCCGTAAATAGTTCACAGTCGAGATATACTTTATGTAGTGGAACAAACAAGACGTTTAATCCCATTCCTCGCATCGGAACACAGGCACCTGTCTCAGATTCAACCGAGAACGGCAAAACATCAGCTCTAATGAAAGAGTCAAACGCGCCAGTATCCCTAAGGATCTTAACTGGAACCTTCTCCGTGCTGTTTGGCAGTGACACATACCCATCACGAATAAACGGCAGATAGGAGACGCCTACTTCAGAACGCTGAACGTTCTTCGCGTCCTTTAGATGATTCTGCACCGGTGCAGCCAAACCAACACCTTTAGGAGCAGTCTCAAACCTTTGCATTTCAGCTTTAAGCTGATAACAATCCGCCTTAATGTGTCCGCGTTTGTGACAATAATGACAAACCCGATCATCCCGAACAACCGGACTTTTAAATCGTCTGGCCTCATTTAGCTCAGCGACATCAACCCGATCAATGCGGTACTCGCTTCGCCCAAAAGATTGTCTGAAACCAACCTGATCTGAAAAATCCTTATGCATCAGAACGTATTCGTCTGCCAACACTGCAGCTTCAGACACGGTCTTAGCTTTCTGCTCATTGATGTAAGTTGCCATGTTTCCCGGCAACCCGTTTTTAAACTCCTCCAGCAAAAGTAGATCGCGGAGCTGATCAAAGTTTTTTACCTCCTGTGCAGCGCACCACCGATCAAACAAAGCGGTTTTTACACGCCCAAATTCCGTGTAACTCTGATTGTCGGATTTTTTAAAGCGGCGAAATTTTTGTCTATATGCCTCGGGTACAAGTTCGTAAGCCTTTTCCACTGCACTCTTCACTTTATCATAATTTAAACTGTCACCAGGTGACATCGAGGCATAGGCTTCCTGTGCTTTACCCGTAAATACGCACTGCAAAAGCAACGGCCAAACATCCCTAGGCCACTTGAGTGTCTTAGCCACACGCTCAAACAAGACAAAATACTTGTCCACATCCGACTCTGAAAACGGTGGAATCAAACGAATGCATTTATTAATGTCAAACTGGGCCCCTGCAAGACCACTGTCCTGATCAGCAGAACCGCGCGCTGAGTCGCGTTTCGCAACTGCCTCCAATTCCAGTTTGCGCATTTCAACTTGATGTTGCAGCTCCAAACGACGCATCTCCAATTCCAATTCCATTTTACGCACTTCAGGGTAAAACGGCCCAACTTCACCCTGTGTGTTTGGTGCGGGAGGTGGCAAAACCTCTTGCTCAACCAATGCGGCGTATAAACGTCCTTTAATAACCCCCTTTTTCTCTTGTTTAACCACAGGTATGTTAAAATGAGCAGCAATGGCTATGAGATCGTTTTTAGTAGTACTATTAAACTTCTCCAAAGAGGGATCAGCTACAAAACTTTCCAGGTCAAACTCCATTTTCAGGACGAAAATTAATCACGTCACAGAAAGAAAAAACGCCAGCTAAGCGCCAACTACAGCGTGAAGTGAAAACAAATTGAAACAAGGGCACAATTGGTCCAAAGTAACCATGTCCCCACTATACTTTACCTGCCTGCCAAGACTCACCTGATAAACTGATTCCTGGCTCTTCACGTGGATCGGCGGCGGGTTTATTAAGCACCAAACCAGTAAGAAATTAATCTTACGGACTGCCCCCGAGATCACTGCTCGCACAGTGAACGCTAACCGCAAACCCCCACGACACTATCAAAATAAACAGGTGAAGTCTAAAGCGACAGCACCTCTTAGCCTAGCAGGAGACACAGTCACTAAAATAGAACCAACACTGATGCACAAGCTCAAAAAACATTTCACTCACCTGCATATTGAACCAACCTACCAAATACGCCACAGCTGCCAAAAACAAGCCGGCCAAAAAAAAACGTGTCACACCCAAATGGTGACGTCAGTGCTCACTCCTACAAACACGAAAAAAGATGAATGACAGAACATCAAGCATTCAAACCATCAAGTTTACAAACTGTAGGAATTCTTGCTTTGGACGAGCCCCCATTTGTTACGACTGGCTCAGGGTCGTAACAAAAACATGAAACCATACCATGGTTAAAGTGAAATAAAGTAAATGTTTATTAACAAAAAACAACTATCAAAACAAAAGAAACTCAAAAGTGCAAAAGACGGGGAGCTGGGGCCTGGCAACTACCATTGCCTCTGCAGAATGGACGCTGAGGGCCACAGGCGACAAACCACCAACGACCAGTGACCAACGACCAGCTACGAGCCACCCAGCGCCGCTGAAAGACGGAGACAGCCAGCTTTAAGTATCCTGCACTCCAATCACCCGATCAGGCACACCTGCAAATGGGAGGAGCACAAAGAGGGACAACAAGACCAGCCTACAAGGCCCAGGGCTGTCACACCATGTAAACCCAAAAATGTGAATGTAAAAAGCCACGTAGGCTTTTTACATTCACACTTTTTTGTTTTCTTTTTGGGGAGATGGGAATACATAATCAAACTCTCGTCCGCCTAAAAACTTCGGTCTCGATTCGGTTGAAGAGAACGCTGTTGTGGTTCAAATGCAAGTGTGGACCGGAGAAGGAAGGAAACTATAGCACAAGGAAGAAAGAGGTGTATTCTTACACTTCACTACACAGTGTTAAACTATTAACATAAAGTCCTAATAAAATACAAAACAGTTTGTGATTAGCATGACAAAATGCACAAACGTTCCAGTATTTTGCAAGCTGTCTCTCCAACTGCATGTCTGCATATTGCTTTCAAGCATCTTAGTTATTCTTACAGTAATAGGGCCGTAAGACGCCGGGCTGTAAAAAGCTGTGCTTACAAAGGCCATTGTATGCAACGCAGACACGAGAACCCAAAGAGGAAAAAAATACGGTTTGCGTTTCTTAGCCTGAGAGGAGATGAATTCAATCCACGCCACAGGAAACGAGAAAGGAGACTGACATTTTTTTCTCCACCCCCTTCTATGCTAACGCCTGTAATGTGTTGCGGTACAAAGAACTGCGACACCTGTGTATTTTACCTGGAAGTGGATAACAAGTAGGAGAGCCGGCGTTTGCTCTCCTACCCCTGCAGGAGCCCATAATTCATGCCTGGCTTTGAGCCTGTGGTGCTAACTGGCTGCTGATTGCCCACCCATACACTGGGCTTTCTCCTCATGCAGAAACTGGCTTCTTCAAGGGGAAACCATCTTAATGAGATTATCTGTCAGAGGCATGGGCCTGTCTAGACCACCCAATACACAACCGCCAGCATCGTCCCCCCCACTACTTTCCCGCGGTCCAACCTGAGGATGGCCTCAGGTACGACTTACCTGCAGGAACAGTGCATGGTATCACCACACCATTATGGGTTCACACAGAGTTTCCCCACCCACTCTGTAATTTGGTAGAGAAAAGAAGTGTAAAAGGGGATTGTTATGTAATGTGACGTTTTACCCACTTTCACAAGCACGTTCCCCATCTCACTATGTGTATTACTTTTGTGCTCCTAAGGATCTCGTTCTTTTTGAGAGAACAGCAACACATTATACTTGACCACCCTTTCTACTCCATTTCTCTTAATTGCGTCAAATGACTCGCGCTGAGTGTTTACCGCGTCACACAAACACACCAAGTGGCATTTCTGCCATCGGTTATGTGTGTGTCAATGATATTTACGCCGGTTTCTGGAGCTGCCGGTTTCTGGAGCCGCTGCCAGAGCCCGATCTGCAGCAGGAAAGTCCGTTCATATTTGTTTTAAAGTCTCTTAGCAGTTAATAAAGGCGCATTTCCTCCTTCCCCCTTCCTGTGGGGACGGTATCAGGGCTCTGTTAAGTCTCTTTGATTTCCAGCACCCCTCCAATCACAGCGGGGCTCTGACTCATCATTGTGTCACTTCAAAGCCTGGGAATGGCCCTCCTGGCTCCACCTACCAAAGGGTCCCCCTTAAAAGTCATGGTCACTCTCTCTGGCAGCATCTATCTGATGCGACAGGACAGAACTGTTTGGACTCACCTTAAGCTGCTGGATTTGTCTTCAACACATGAGACGCGGGGGTGGACGGCGGGGGGGGCTACAATTTGGATTTACCCAACATTTGGATTGCTTGTCATCCTTTCATGCATAGAAATCCCACACTTCTCCTGTCTGGCCACTGAAACTGGAAAATGCAGTCCATCAGGGGTGAGTTCCCGACGCCTTTTTATTGAATTGTAAAGCAGAATTGAACCTGTTCTCCTCAGTTCATCCCTGATGAAAAACTCAACCCCTTTTGGTGTCAAATGTCTATAGTAAATCTTACTTTGCCGCAGAGCTAAAGTCTAACTTCAGCGGTCCACCTCCTGCCTCCATGGCCGCCGGCCCTGACACCTATCTCCAGGGCAGCATCAGGATGACTCTGGAAGACCTCGAACTGTGGAAGACGTTCCATGAAATTGGAACGGAGATGATAATCACAAAACCGGGCAGGTGAGACTGGGATTTTCACGCAAAAAATATTCAGAAAGATGTTGCTTTTCTTCATTTGTGTATTCTCTTGTGTTTTCAGGAGGATGTTCCCACACTGCAAACTGAGTTTATCTGGTCTTATTCCGTGTGCCAAGTACATCTTACTGGTTGACATGGTTCCAGAGGATGGCTTCAGGTATAAGGTAAGGCCTATAAATTATAACTGTGTTGTCTTGACTTGTAAAGATCCCTCTGTGGTTAGCAGATACCCCCTGTTCATTACCCCCCTCCCCTGATGTTGCACATCAAAGACCCCTATCTCTTCCTGTTTTTCTATCCCCCGCTGGGACCTCACTGTACTACCCCCTGCCTCCATGGGTGGTATCCTCCAGCCGTCACTCTCAGAGCAATCGTGGGAAGTTAGGGAAGATGAAGTTTCTTCTGTAAATCACCTTTTCTCAGAGGCTGATTGACTTACGATGCGTCTCCTCCCCTGCAGTGGAATAAAGAGAAATGGGAGGTGGCAGGAAAAGCGGAGCCTCAGCCTCCCTGCAGGACGTACCTCCACCCAGACTCTCCGGCCCTGGGGAGCCACTGGATGAAACAAAGCGTCTCGTTCCTCAAGCTCAAGCTCACCAACAACACACTCGACCAGCATGGGCATGTGAGTATTAAATAATCAAGGGATTTTCCAGTTTAAAATGTTGAGTTTAAAAAGATCTCTGGGGTAATCTTACCCTGACTTGTCTGCAGATCATCTTGCACTCAATGCATCGCTACCACCCTCGTTTCCACGTTGTCCAAGCAGACGACCTGTTCAGCGTCCGCTGGAGTGTGTTCCAGACTTTCACCTTCCCAGAGACGTCCTTCACTGCAGTCACTGCCTACCAGAACACCAAGGTGAGTCCGTTTGGCTCCACAAAACCTTGGTTGTCTCCTATAGAGGCCAGCGGATGTTGGTTTTAATTCAATTCTGTTTGGGGCAGATCACAAAACTGAAGATTAATCACAACCCATTTGCAAAGGGTTTCAGAGATGAGGGCACTAATAAAAAAAGGTGGGTCTCAATTCTGCTGAACATATCTAGAGAAATCCTGCTTGTGAAATTGATTTAAAAAAGCTGATGCTTCTCTTTAGGCGTGCAAACAAAAACCCTGCATGTCTAGAAAAAAGGGCCAAGATACCAGGCGTGTTGAACGAGGACTCCAAGGACAGCAGTTCGCCAGGTACAGCTTCAGTCTTCCTTGTGTTCATGGATTTCCTTCCTGTCTTGTATTTTTTAAAGGTTTATTGGCTCTAGTGGCGTGGCTGCACAGTGGCGCAGTTGGTAGAGCTGTTGCCTTGCAGCAAGAAGGTTCTGGGTTCGATTCCCGGCCCGGGTCTTTCTTCATGGAGTTTGCATGTTCTCCCTGTGCATGCGTGGGTTTTCTCTGGGTACTCCGGTTTCCTCCCACAGTCCAAAAACATGACTGTCAGGTTAATTGGCCTCTCCAAATTGTCCCTGGGTGTGAATGTGTGTGTGCATGGTTGTGTGTCTCTTTGTTACCCTGCAACAGACTGGCAACCTGTCCAGGGTGACCCCGCCTCTCGCCCGGAACGTTAGCTAGAGATAGGCACCAGCAACCCTCCCAACCCCACGAAGGGACAAGGGAGTAAAGAAAATGGATGGATGGCTCTATTTGGCTTTATTTGATAGTGAATTGACAGGAAAGTGGGTATTGAGAGAAGGGGGAAGACATGCAGCAAAGGTCGTCAGGCCGGGAATTGAACCTGCAACAGGACTAAGGCCTCCATATGTGGGTTGTGCTTAACCCCTGCACCACCTCAGCACCCCTTGTATTTTTATTAAGTCATCCATTGCTTCGTGTCTTTTCAGGGTTCTGCCAGTCATCATATGATGGCTACGACGGAGAAGAGAGCCGCCTGGCCAAAAGGAAAGACGAGGATGCTGTAAAGGAAGAGCGGTACTCCCCCTGGGGCGCCGAGAGGCAGCAGGGTGTGAGGACCGACTCTCCCGCCGGGACGGACACTAGAGATATCTACAACACGGAGCAGCTCGTTCCCACTCCTGCATCCTACCAGCTGTACAGGTGAATACCGCTGACTTAACGCGTCAAATAGTAAACCTACATCCCGTTGAACCGGACATTCACTGCCATTATATTCTCCAGGGCCCACGAGTACAGAAAGTCTCCGTCCCCCTCCTCCAGCGTCGGCAGCAGCGTCACTGGATCTGGACGGAGCAGCTTCGAGTCCAGAGTTCCCGACATTGCCACCGTCCCCGATCACAACTCCTCTAAGCCTGGCCCTTCCCACTGCGGGCCCCAGCCCCTGCCGGGCCCCCAAGACTATAGCGGAGTGCTGAACATGACCATGGCCCAGGCCGGCAAGCCGGGGGTCATCGGCCACCACATTTACAGCCCCTACAGCACGGAACAGCCGCTGGGCCAGTGGAGCGGGCCGGGACCTGCGCAGTATCCCCCTCCTCACCCTCTGACCGCCGACTACACCACGCAAGCTGTGCATCATGGCTATCACCATGGCAACGTGGGCGAATGGAGCCAATATCCGCTGTTCTCTTACTCCTGCTGGTGAGCAGGCTCCTCAGCGTCAAATGATTGAGAGCTTATTAAATCTGACGGCTGATGTGAGGCGCACAGACCCGACAACGCATGCCCCAAACGACGCTGAAGGCCTGACACCCGCGGCAAGAGGAAGGAGGAGGAAGAGGAAGAAATGTGGCCCAGCGGGCCTCGACTTTCAGGAGAAACTGAATCTCTCCAAACCTCGGAGCCCTGCGGGATGACCGTTCCCGTCTATTTATTTTGTCTTTTGTCTCATCTATGGCGTAAATATTATTTTTGTACAGAAAAAGAAGAATTAAACCTAAGTGTGCAAATTATGTGTGTCTATGTCTTGTATTGTGAAGCGAAAATAAAAAAATCTTATGCAATACTATTTCTTTGTTGTCTTGCGTTCTGGTTTTCATACATTCCCAGCACAGACGCCGCTGACCGGCTCTGCCTTGCAGGGATGGAACATTTATACTTCACATGTCAACTCAAGATTGGGCGTATTCCGACGTATACTAAATTGTCCAATTTCACATCAAAGGTTTAGATGTATTTGCAGTGATTTTACTTTTAAGCCAGACATGGCTGGAAGAGACAGTGGGAGCTCGGATTCTCTAATTTGTGCACAGACTTCAGTGAATTATAGATCAAAGTTTTAGATATTCTGTCTGTGGATGCTAGGCTTTGATCCAGCAACGTTTCTGCCTGCAGAAAGTTTGCTTAAAAACACCCGGCGCCTTGCGCAGTCAGAGCCGCTGGTGCCGCTTGTTTGTGTTTCCACTAATGGGGGGGCTGCTCTGTCTTTTCGGACGAGCCCAGCATGCATTAAAGTGACTCCGGCTCACCTGCTGAGGTTTACCCACTGCCACATAAAGCACTGCACGACCCTCGTTCTCCATGTCAATGAGCCTTAAAAAGCATGAAAATGGGAGCTGTTGGTTCCTTTTCACTGTTAAAAAACACAAGCAAGGCCTCTCACCTTCAGCCTGAGTGGACGTGAGCTGCTAATGACTGCCGTAAAATACAGCAGGGGAGAGTGGGGGTGGGGAGCCATTTAGTGTAATGTGGGTTTTACACGGCGCTATTCATTACTGTAGGTCCAAGCTTCCTCACCTACTCCCTTCAGGCGGGCTAAACCAAAGACTTTTAACAATGAAGTTTGAATTTCAAATTTGGATTGAAGTCCCACGCGTCGGTGAAGATCCTTCTACGTTGAAAATGTGAGATGTTAGTAATAATCCCAGTATGTTCTTGCTATTATTTAATAACTTAACATACTTCGTTCATGCAAATAATCTCTATTTAAAGGGGCAGTATTACGTGAAATCAACTTTTTTTTTAGCTCTGCATCATGTTGTGATGTTATGTCCTCATCAAAAACATACCTGGAAAGTTGCCTTTAATTTTTCACTCATGTTCGAGAAATCCTTTTAATCTCCTGTGGCAACCACTCAGTGCTCCAGTTGACATTTGTGAACATTTAAACATGTTGATGTGACGCTTTAAGGAGCAGGAACCCCTTTAAGTGACAGAAGCCCAATTTCAAGACTTTTCGAATTGAAAACTTTAATTTTGCCGCGAGTCTTTTGGGTCAAGCCTCCTTCAGGTTTGCAGACATATAAACCAAGGCTTTTGCCTGTTTTATCTTGCTACAGGCTCTCAACTGAATGTAGGTCTGGACTTTAACTAGGTCATTCTAACAAATGTGATCTAAACTAAGCACTATAATTCTGGAATTAGAGTCGTTGCCCAACTGAACTGGGAACCCTCGGCTCAGTCTGAAATGTGTTGCCCTGTCCCTGCTGCAGAAATGCATCCCTGAGCATGATGCTGCCACCACTGCACGGCTTGTATATGTCCAACACAGGTTTTAAGTGTACAACGAATAATTGGCACAATGACATTTTATCCCATCTGAGCTTGGAATCTGTGCAGAAAAATGTGGAAAAGTTACTGGGATGTTTGTGAGTTTTTTGTAATATTTTGATTTTACTATTGAACTTAAGGCACATGGGTTGAAAATCTAGTGAAATTAATTTATAAAACTGCAGACAACCCTTAGTAGGAGTGTAAATGATGAAAATACAAAACCTTTCAACATCAAATTATCTTTTTTCCTCCTGGATTCAAACAGGATCTAGAATCAGCAGTTCTACATCCTACTGTTCCGCCGTATAGATCATACATATATGCGCCGCAATGCTTAACGCAAATCACTGCGACTGACGCCAGTGAAGTTTTTCGTTTTCAAAGAAAGGCGTTTTATGGCTCCTGTTCATGCACGGAAGCTGCCATGTCGATCGGTGGATTCCCTGGAGGAAAATGAACGTTCCTTTGTTCCCCCATCGATTTCCATTGACCTTCTCCACTCCGCCGCAGCAGGGGGGGAAGCGAGAGTAAATTCCCTCGACTCGCAAACACCCTCCTCAACTCCACTGGGTTCAATCTGCATAGCTCTACATCAATGCCTAATGTGGCCCTTTTAATTGCTCTGCAAAGAGCACCGGATCGACCCGCACTAAGACGTTTGTAAAGACCGCTGACGTGGCTAAGTGCTGGACATGTGTCTTAAGTATCCCCCTGGTGGTGCTACAACTTTGGACGAGAACAAAAACAAAACGGACAAGCACATAAACACAGCGGACCGTTGATCCTGGCTGTCCAGTGCTGGCGTCAGCAGATCCTAGCAGACAACTTGCTGGAGGCTGGCACAAAAGTGTGAAAACAGAGGGAGGGATAGAGGTGGAGGCAGGGGGTGAGAAGAGGGGGGGGGGGGACAACAAATGTAGATGAAACAGCCCCAAAAAGGAAAGCGGCAGTCAGTCGGCCTTCATAAAGCCAAATGGAAAGGAACTGGTGGAGACTGGGTGGTACCAAAAAGCTCTGAGCTAACAGGAGGGGAAGGTCAGACGAGGACAACCAGCTGTGGCAGCGGAGAAAAAAAACGAGGCGTAGACGTCGTAACAGACATGAAACGCAAGCAAAAACGTGAAAAACGGTCAAATTTGGGCCTATCACAATAAATCAATGAATAAAACAAGATCAATAACTTCCATTTGCATGATTTATCGCCGTTCTCTCTTTTTCCCCCCCTTTTTACCATTAAAATCTGGATGTAAAACGGTGCTTTGGTCTCAACTAGCAACTTCTTTGGAAGGACAATTTTGTTTACAGAGGTTTCATAATTCATTTATTTGTTTCTTTTGTTTTTGTTTATTTATTTTCCATTTTTAAAATTTCTCCCAGTTCCAGAGCTAAATGTTCGATGGTGTTTAAAGTTTATTAATCCTTGACGATGTGTTTCTGCGTTTTGCCATTACAATTATATTACTGGAAAATGGTCTCAAAACAACAATATTATCGCCTATCGCAATAACTTCTGGGACAAAACTTGGTATCGTGACAGGCTTTGTCAAATTTATTGAAAAAGTTAGGCTTGTTCATAGAAATACCTTTAAAAGTGATCAACTGCTTATGCTCGATTGGTGCTACAGCTAATGTAAAAAGAAAGAATATGCGTTCCAGTGAGGCTCCTTTATCTTTTGAAAATAACCATTATCCAGGTTAACCTTTTATTAAAGCCTCATTTCTGTATTAAACATGTTTTTTTATTGGTCTGGTGTAACATTCCAATCATAAATGTTATGTTTTTACAAGCTGCAATTAGAGAATCATCATGATTAACAGAAATTAAGTGCTGAAAACACCAGTCTGTGTTTAATTAATCCTATACATACATAGGAAAAAAAAGAGAAGAAATAAGGATGAAACAAAGACAGGAGCCACAACCAGTTGAGATTAATGTTTCAGGCGGTTGGGATATCTGGGTGGAGTGTGGTACCATGAGTTTCAAAAAGTAACAAAAAAGTGTGCAAAGGTGCTTATGAAGCTCAACCAGAGGCACAAAAAGTCATCAGTGCACCGTCCCCTCAAAGTGCTGACGTCCTGTTTCCTGCTCTGTATCAGAAAAAAAAAACGCAGGGCGGCGCGTGAATCTGGTTCAGTCCTCGCTGGATTCCTCCGAGTTGTCTATGTCTGCGTCATCCGATGAAGCCTTGGTGCACTGGTCCCAGCCGCGGGCCTGAGCGAGCACGGCGGGGGGCATGAGTGCGACGCACGCGGCAAGGCCGGAGACGCGCTTGCTCAATTCAGTCTCGTTCTCCCACTCCCCCGTGTCTGTGTTGTAGACGTGAACGTACTTCATCCTGTTGCCTTTGTCGTGGGAGCGCCCGCCCAGGACGTAGATGCGGCCGTCCAGCACAGCTACGCCGGGTTCCCCGTGTCCGGATGGGAGCGGGGTTAATAAAGACCAAGAGTTTGGTGTTGGGTCAAAGCAGGCCAACTAGAACAAAAAAATAAATAATCAAAGAGGAAGCAGCTGGTGAGTTTTTACTCATAGAAGTACTTAAACGGTAAGAATCAGCGATTTGAACCCGACGTTTCATCAGTTTAATGGTCAAATAGAAAAAAAGCACAAAAAAAGCCCCCAAAAAAACCCAGCAAGGAAACCATCTCTGATGACTCATGACGTACCTGCAGGACGTCACGCCGATATCCACGCTGATCATTGCTGCCTCCGATGACGTACACGCGCCCGTTTGCGGCAGCCATGCCGTGCCACGCCCGCTCCACCGGCCCCTCGGCGCATGCCGTCCAGTCGTCAGTGGAAGGGTCATAGCAGTAAGTCTCTCTGAGGTACGCCATTCCTCTACGGCCACATGCTACATAAATCCTGCCATCCAGCACTGCTCCAGCGTGAGCGTACACCTGGAGGGAGGGACAGATTTAACGGAAAAAAGTCAGGAAAGGGGGAAGAGAGCGTTTATAGCATGTAGGCGTATAGCACCACCATGTGGGGAATAGCGGTAGTGCATGCTTTCATCCAGATACACTGGCGTGCAAGAATATCCACACTCACTGGGAGGTTTTAACAATTTCTAAAGCTCCAAAAGTGGACTTTATGAAAGAAACATTTTTTTCTTAGGGCCAGACTAATAAAATAATAATAATTATGAGAAAAAAGTTATAATATTCAAGAAAAAAGTCATAATATTGCAAAAAAAAGGCTTATGAGACTAAAGTTGTAATAATATGAAAAAATTGGTAATAATACAAGAATCGAGTCAAAATGTTACCAGAATAAAGTCATCATAATACCAAACTAAAGTTGTACAACATTAAATCACAATATTATAAGTATAAAGTTGTGATAGTACGAGAAAAAAAGTTGTAATGATACAAGAATAAAGTCATAATATCACCAGAATAAAGTCGGAATATTAGTACAATGAAATAGAAATTCTATAACTCCTACACAAAAATAATAAAAAATAAAATAGATACCACAGAAGCTGTGCTCTCATTGAAGCAACTTTTTTCTAGTAATTTTCCAACCTTTTCTGGTATTTTAGTGTCTTTATTCTGCTAATATTATAACTTGTCATATTTTTTACTTTACTCTTGTAAATAATTTAAAAAAAAATTCTGGCCCTAATTTTCTGTTGTACTTACGTGACAAAGTAATACACAGCAGACATCCGCTACTTGGAAGTGAAAAGAAAACCCCAAAACAAAACACTTGTGCTCACCAAAGCACCCATGTTCATACACTGACCAGCAGGCAACTCGGGGCTAAGCGCCTCGCCCGGTGGCACATTAACAGTTATATACCACCTGTACTGTGCATCGCTCCGTCACATAAACGCCAACCTAAAATCTCTGGCTATACATGAAAATAATGTTGCAAGGTGCTGTGCTGTAAACTCTTACTTCTTTCTTCATTGGAGAGACAAACTCCCACGTGTTGGTGACCGGGTCGTAGCGCTCCACCCAGTCCAGCTCGCTCTTGTAGTCGCGCCCGCCGATTGCGTAAATATGGCCGCCCACCACACAAACGCAGTGGTCGGCATGCTGCATCTGCAGAGGCTGGATGGAGCACCAGCTGTTGTAACGAGGGTCATATCTGAAAGAAGAAATGTTTATTGACCTGCAGGAAGATAAAAGCCAACCTGGGATCAAATCACCTGAGCCAGGCTTTCTGCACATTTCACCAACTCAAATTTAAGATCTTCTAATACTTAATCTAAAATGTACTAATTTTAGATTAAAAAAGATTGTTTTATAAGACCATTATGAATTGTGTTTAAGACCTGTATCACCACAGAAATGTACCAACTTGGTCCAACTAACTAGAGATAAGTTTGCATATACCCATAGCAGATGCAAAGAAGCTAGCTAGCAAGCTGTCAAGGGTATATTAGCAGCTAGCTACTGCTAGCCTCAAGTGTTTTGAGTCACAGAACGAAATGAAGATGTCTAAGGGAAACTCACACTTTTGCCAGACAGAAAAGTCCCACAAGAAAAAAAAATACATAAAATATACAAGATTAAATAGCCCTGTCAAGACAAAATATAAAACCTGTTTAACAAAGACTTAAGGCCTTAAGTATAGAAACATGAAATTAGGACTTTTTATGACTTTTTAAGGATGTGGGAACACCTTGTAACCTTCATCAGCAGGTGAGACAGCTGGGCTGCAAAGATTGTTTTCTGCTAATACAGAACATGCATTTGTGATTCAACAAATCCTCTCTCACCTCCAGCAGCGACTCTCCGCACGAAAGCCGCTGTTGTTCCTGTCTCCTCCAATAAGATAAACAAAGTTGTTGAGCACAGCGATGCCCTGGTTGGACATTCGGGGAGCGTGAGCCGCTTTGAGAGTTCTCCACTCAGTCCAGCTCGGGTGGAACACCTGGAACAAGTGATCCGCGTCCGCAGAGACGCTGGAGCTGAGCATCCCGCCAAAACCGAGGATGCAGTGGAAGGTGGAGCGCGGCTGAGTGAGGGGGCTCTGCAGGGCGGGCTGCAACATCTCGTGCTCGTGGTATCTTAGCGCCGCCGCAACGGAGTCCTTCAGCGGACACGGGTTCAGTCTGCCGTGGAGTCTCTGCAACACTTGTTTCTCAATTAGGCTGAAACGGACGGCGTCAAGCATCCTGAGGTTGCCCTTTGAGTAAAAAAAAAAAAAAAGAAAATGGGGCAAAAGAAGTTAACTTGGACGCAAACGAAGACGTGAAGGTGACAAAAGGTGTGCGCCGAATCAAAGCGCACACACCTTTCGACTGACCTGCAAGTACACCTTGTCAGTTTCCACTTCCTCAGGGCTGTAGTGATAGTGGAGCGCGGCCTCGTACACCTCGTTCTCGCTGGCCACCTGAAGTGCGTCGCTGCTCAGCACCCTGAAGACGTCCTCCGCGGGGAGCTGCCGGTACACGTCCGTCCGAGACAAAGTCTGAATGTTCCTGAGGATGTATGAGTGGACCTTGACTTTGAGATGCTCCAGTCCGTAGACATCGGCCAAGTGGAGAACCTCCAAAATGTTGCTGTCGTCCAGCCAGGAGAACAGGAAGTCACAGCAGAAGCTGATGACATTTTCAAGCTGTAAAAAAAAAAAGAAAAAAAAAGAAAGAAAGCAGACAAACATTTTAGTGAAACGGAACAAAAGGAAACGATTACTGACCAACTCGACCCAACTTACCTGAAAAAGCGACGCGGCCATCAGGATTTCCTGAACGTTCTCCAGGTCTAACTCGATCTCGGAAGTGTAGATGTAGTCAAGGATTTTTTCCATGGCCGTGTAGGATATTCCGTGAATAGGAATCTCATTCTGCTGCATTTCCCGGAGTCCTCCGGCAAACATGCACCTGGTGCATAAAGATTACACGTGGTTCAATCCAGGATTCACTTACGTACACTGATTTGTAAAACGTTTGTTTGTTGTTTTTTTTTTTAGTTTCGGTTATTAGTCACAGTGCCTAATAAGATGCAAAGGGCATCTTATCTTAAGGAAATCGTTCAAACAGGATTCTGCACCAAGTCATTGTGTCTAGGCTACAGACTTTTGCAACATCTGATTGGTTTGCATCATGCATTTTTTTAAAAACTATGTTGCAGAGCAAAAAAAAAGAAGAAACCATTCCAATTTTATAGTAAACTACATAAAAGCTTTTACAGGACAGGTTTACTGAAAGTACCTCTAAGAGTTTTTTTTTTTTTTTTTTTTCAGGAAAGTACCTAATGTGTTTTCGCGTGACACTCATAACAAAACTCAAAATGAAAACAAAAGTAAGGCTGCAGCCAAAGCTGTGGGTTGTACCTGAAGTAATCACAAGAGGCAGCCAGCAGAACACGGTGGGCTTGGATGGGACGACCCTCCACCAGAAGCACAACATCGAACAGGGTTCCGCTCTGTCTGAGGGTGTCCAGACCGCCCATCAAGCTGTGGAAGTGGGTCCAACACTTGAACGACTGTCGGTCCGAAAAGCGAGCCTGTTTCACCGAACCGACCAGCTCCCGTCCGTTCTCAGCCATGACAACACGGTGACCTTCGGGTTTCATCCCTTTCACCTGCCTGGCAGCACCATCATCCGGTGTTTTCTCCAGCGAGACGCTGCCTGCTAACAAACAGGAAGAAGAGGTGCAGCTAGCGACAAACCAGCTGATTTTTAAAAAAAATGTCATTTCACATTTATGGCAAGTCGCACACAGTTATCCCCCATTTCAGACGCAGAGTTGTAAAAACACGAAAGTATAATACATACATACCTTCTTCCGCTAAAATGTTAGCTGTTTCCCTGCTGCTAAGCTAGTAGTTAAGTGTTATACAAGCTAAAAACAGGTTAGCCTGTCTTGGCTGCTGTAACGCACTGTTTTTAAAAAAAGCCTTCAGAACCTTCACGGGGTTAATACGCAGAAATGTTGTCGTGTCCTTAAGCATAAAACCTCTCTGAAGTGATTTCTTGGACAGAAAATACCTGCTTATTACCCAAGAGCAGAGTTCCTCGATTTCTTTTTAACAGGTCAAAACAAGTGTGTTTACTTTTAGTATCAAGGCGAAAGCTCAAACACTATTGGTCCTTAGTCTTTCTTCATCCCGCCCAGTTTCTGTGGACGAACCAATCACGTCGCAATGACTTCTGACTTCTTATCCCATTTTGCCAAAGCAATGTTTACAGTGTTGTTACCTGCAGTAGGTTTAGCCACCTGAGCAGTTTTTTAAAAGAAATTTGCGATGCGCCAAAAATGATTACAAAGAAAATAAAACGGAAGAGATGTTTATCAAGATTTTGCACTACATTTTTCTATAACAGTGAGAAAGTGTCTGGTCTTTATTGAAATTTGAGCAAGAAGCTGTCTTTGGTACTAAGATTTTGTGGATCTAGGATTTTGGCACGCTTATTGTTTGTCTTTAACATTTGCGCGATTAAACGCAGGGACGTGTATTTGATCAATTCTAGCTGCTGAACACAAGAGGGAGCTGTCAGATGCAAAACTGTCTTTATGGCATCCTACAGCATCCACCCATCAAACCCACCAGCAGCAAAAGCTCAGCATAAAATCTTCCTGAGTTCTTCCTGCAGTTAATGTTTTTTTTTTTCCTAAGGACATATACATTTTTCTTACATTTGTGCCGCAGGAACATTATTCAGTCCAAAAAACAAGCAGGTTATACACAATGCATAATAAATTAAGGATGCAAAATGAGTTTTTATTATGAAGATACGTAAAAATATATCAAATTGTTCATTTGCAAAGATACCTTTTTTAAAATCATTCATATTTGTTACATCATAGTATCTGTGAGTCTGAACACACCATCAGCTTGTGTATGAATGATTACTGTGTGGAGTGCTTCGGAGTCTAGCCCATTTTTGCTGATGGAGCATTTGAAATATAGAGTCTTTTTGGCACGTTCTCCACCTAATCTGGCAAAGCATTAGTCACTGAAGCAGCCAAGAGATCATGCGGTAACTCTGGAGGAGCTGCAGATATTCACAGCTCAGTTCAGAGAATCTGTTGGCAAGTTAACTATCTACCATTTACAACCAAGTGACCATTGTACAAAGAAAGTCAAATGAACTTTGGCATGAGATTGAAACTGGACTTTTTTTAGACCAACATGCAGAACACTGGTGAGTTAAAATAAATAAATAAATAAATAAATAAATAAATAAATAAATAAATAAATAAAAAGTAAGTGGAACGTGGTGGTAGCAGCATCATGCTATGGGAATGGCAACTATTTCAGTGTCCACTGTAAATCTGGTGGAGACATTTTCTACAAAGTATCCTCAGTTGTAATTGCAGTGAAGCATGACTCTGCAATTTATTGATTCAGTGGGAAGAAAATAGATGCACGCCACACTTTTAAGATTCATAAAACATGGGTGTTGTGTGGTTCAGTGGGTAATATGCACACACAATGTCCAGAGGCTGTAGTCCTCGATGCAGCTGGTCTGGGTTCGATTCCTGGCCTCAGGTCATTTGCTCCCTAAAGTCTGAAACATTTATCCTATATCTTCTAATTTATAATTACACACTTCTTGTGTTGCTCTATCACATAAAAACTCAAGAAACTACATTGAAGTTTGTGGTTCTCAAGTGACAATGTGGGAAAGTTCAAAAAGTATGAATGCTTCTGCAAACTCACTATAAGTCCCCCCACCCCCATCTGTTGTTTTCCACATCAATAACAGCAGCTTGGTAGATTTTCGGAGGCAGCTTTG
Source organism: Poecilia reticulata (assembly GCF_904066995.2). NCBI lineage: Eukaryota > Metazoa > Chordata > Actinopteri > Cyprinodontiformes > Poeciliidae > Poecilia > Poecilia reticulata. The sequence continues at coordinate 9,506,739 of NC_088838.1, forward strand.
GTCATTATGGCTTTTTTACACCCCCACACACACACATCCACACACATGCACACCCTCACACACACACACACACACACACACGCATTTATATAAATAACACTGGCTTCCGCCTTGCTTAGGCTTTACAGCTCCATTCATCTTATGTTGTGACTTCGATTTGCGTACATCATTTCCTGACATGCAGAGATTTTTTCTTTCCTCTCTCTGGTTGCATAAACTCAGTTGGAATGATCCATCACTTGATCCATTTTCCCGTCCGATGTAAACTGCAGCGTATCACGCCAGGAAAAACCGAAACGGAGGCAAGGGGCGGACTTTTTGTCTTGGACGCATAGATGTTTTTGACAGGAGCCACCAAACACATTAGACGGCAAATCAAAACACTTTTTCTTCTTCCTGCACTGCTCCACCAACCAACCAAAAAATTGCCTGCTGCACTGCTGCTGGTGTAGGATGGAAAGCAGCAAATGTGACATTATGCAAAATCTGTCGTGACCATAGCTACGAACATCCCAGTTTGTTTTCACACATTTGTGGCTGATTAGGGTTACCTGATCACAGGATACTGTGTGAGGAGACCACAGCAGTGGGTTCTGTTGGACCCTGATTTCACCAAAAAAAATAAAATAAAAGCCCCACTGGTTGGGCCATTACTGAGAGTGCAGCATTCCAGTGCATTAGCAGCGCATCACCTTTCATCAGCAGAGGGCTGTGCAGAGGGTTCACCGCCGTCCACGGGACAGCAATGACAAATGAAAAGAAAGTAGGTAGCATTTACGGAATGAGCTGTCAGCTTCTACCAAGCGAAAGACTGGAAAATGGAGGCTGTGAATAGAGGCTTACAGAGAAACAGAACACTGCCTCCGCCACGATCTTCAACAAACACAAAACCTAATCAACTCTTTTAGCTTTTTTTTTTTTCCAAAGAAAAAAAAAAACACAACAAACTTCAAAGCCCAAGTCATTACTATGGGAGATTATTCCAAGGTGCCATTTTTGAGCATCTTTAGAAAGGACAGGTACAGCATATGCCGTGAGCACAATGAGCCCTAACAAGCCATGCAGCGGGCTTTTATGAGAAAGTGAATGTGCCAGCCATGTGCAACAAAATAGCCTCTGTTCGCTGCATCTGATAAGAAAAGAAGCTGGCAGACCAAAGGACAATACAGCTGATTAGTTTGGGACAGCGGAGCTCCACTGGTGACGGTTAGTTGGCCTGCATCTCTCTATATTTTCTGGCACTGAAACTTTTAATGCTGAAATGTACAAAGCAAAGAAAAATCAGCTATAATGTATAATATTGCTTACCCGAAATCTTAATGGATGAGATATGTAGTATGTGTAGTTTCAATGAAATGTTCTTTCACCGCGGTTGAACGATCTCAGGGAAAAAAAATCAATGAAACGTCAGAGAAAAACTTTGACTCGGTGTGCACAGGCATTTTCTCAAATAGAAACAAAAGGTTACCTTAGATGTGATAATTCCTTTTTGTTGTTCATGTATATATAAAACAATTTCAAATGAATAACCATATATCTGTTTTTGGCCACACACAGTACACAATAAGAATTAGAAAACAAAGATTTCATAAGGGAACTTTTTTGTCCGAAGGACAAAGAGCAGCCGCTCTAGCACCTCCTAGTGTCTAAGTGTGTAAGTCCAGGATTTTCTCTCATCCAAACATGGTGAAAAAAATCAAGCTCCTTGTCCTTCCCCTTATGGATTTGCTGTCAGCTGGATGAAATACAAAAAACAACTGATCAGAACCAGGAGGAGGAGCGCTATCAATCATCCTCTTATACATGCTGCTCATTCCTCTCTCCTATAGGTTAGGCTAGTTCCTCAAGCCAAAGCCTCTCATGAATGCTAAGGTTAGTTAGCATGGCCGCCAATGACGTCGGATAAACAGTTTTCCTGGAATGGTTATTTCTCGCCATTAGCACATTACGCAGTTTGTTCACCAGGATGATTGACAACGCTAAGACCCTCCTCCTGGCTCTGATTGGTTGTTTTTGATCTGGAGCGGTGCTCCGAAGTCTTCAGACTGCTCAGGAAGGAGGTGGGGAGCTGGATTTTTTCCCTTTTTTTTAAAACACATTATCTGTCTCCATGTTATACTGTCACATAGTGACAGTTTTAAAACATACTGGAAATGCAGGAATAATAATAATGTTGATGGTGTGTGGGTTTTAGAGAAAACTCACCATGAATTCATACTTGTAAACTCAGCTGTTGCTTTTAAAACTCATGGAAGCTGTTTGGTGTATGATTGCTCCACGCTGAGCAAAGAACGGTCCAGTCAATTATTAAAAGCCCAAAATTAATAAGCATGCATGCCCATAAAGAGTGCGCATTAATTTTACACAGTCACTCCGCGGAGTAACACGCTTGGTTTGAATAATCAAGAGAAAAGGTAAATGAACTGACAACGTGAACATGTCAACTCCTGAATGTATGGCTCATAAAAGAGCAGGAGCGAACCGTGCGCACTTCATCACACATACTCGCCCTCTCTACGTTTCACAAGCTGAAGGGATCATTTTAAGTGACTAAGGTGCAGCGCACAATATTTCCCCCCGTGCAGCCTGGTGATTGTGAGAGAAGGCAATCAATTTTCCCCCAAACCAAAGTCTTATAAACACAACAACTTCCAGCACTGCCGACCACTTTAAGACAGCAGCGGCCAGGTGAGTCAGAGCTTGAAACCAAAATGGGAACTCAAGCAGATGTCCCTCTTTGTATTTATTCAAATCGATTCCGTGAGAACGTCTTCTTCTTGGACCAAAATGGGAACTCAAGCATTTGAGTCCATTTGGCCTGGAAGTTGTGGAGAAATAAATTGCAAAATATGTTGTCTGTATTCAGCAAGAAAATGTGTTGCTTCGAATTAAATAGGAACTGGCTGACGTTTATTGCCTGACCATAATGTCAGCTCCAAAGTCAGCTGAAAAAGAGGAGTCTCTTTCTTCCCTTGGTTTTGTCTCGAGGTCAGAGTCTTCTTACAAAATAAGGCTGAGAAATTTTCCTCCTAACAGGGGGAGGCAGAAAAAGCAAACCAAATGCTGCTAAAATATTTAATACTACCTACAGTGTTTGCTGCTCTACAGCGTCAGTTATTGTTGATATAGGGAGACATTTTTTTTCTCCCCTCTTCATTTAGAGATTGCACCAATCTCAGTTGGAATAGTTTTTCTTTTTTTTGCATGTGTGTGTTTAGAAACAGAATGAGGAATGATCACTTTTTCACACATGGCCCGCCACACACGCACCAGGAAACTGGGCATCTCCCAGGGGAACATATTACACAAGACAGCAAGCGAGGACATGATAGCGCCAGATTGCTGGGTTGGACTCAGCCTTGACAGCAGCTCTCCAAAGAGAGGACAGGTCTGTGTCACGAACCTTTTTCCCTTCGCCGTCGCTGCAAGGCGAGGGACACTGTGTTTGACACAGACAGAACATTAAGCACTGATCAGTGCGGATTCACTGTGAGAATTTGAAAATATCCCTATAGTGATTTAGACTCATTTTAATTGGAATGACCTAAAAGAGTAAAGTGATTTTATTTGCCATATGTGTCTGGGCGTGTGCTCCTCTCCGCCACTTTTCACCTCTTGATGCAGGCACAGGGGCTATTTTTGGGGGTGCGACATCCACCATCCCGGCTCGCGGTGACGACGTAGTTGTAAATTCTGAATCACACGAGGGGAAACCGCTGAGCCAGAAGCGAGGCGGGACAAGAGAGCGACTGCAGATGTGTACAGAGCCCAGATGAACGCTCATGCGGTCCAAGGAAACAGGAAGGGCATGGTGGGCATTTATATGTATTAAAATGGGAAGGGTCAGAGACACTAATCCAATTCTCTTTTATTAGACCTCAGTCATATCATGTTTAACCTATTTACTTATTTGAATGCACATTAAGCATTTAAAAGCCCAATGTGCATTTTCCTCAGGTGTCTCTGTTCTGTTGTCAGAGGAATTCCCGCTCGGTTGCCAACAGGAAACAAGAAGAAACAGTTTTCAGTGATGAGTCTAAAGAAACTCAGTCAGAAGAAACTCAAACAGATTGAATCCTCGAATTCTGGACCAATTTTTGTCTGGACTTTGACTGATCCCATTGAAACACGCGGATATGATCTAAAACCATTCGCTTGGAATTTCTCGGTATTGTTTTTAGCTCCATCCGTCTTCCCATCAACCCTGACCGTCTTCTATGTCCGTTCTGAAGAAAATGCGTCTTCACAGCATAATGCTGCCACCACCAGGACTCATTGTGGTAAAAACAGAGGTTACGCTCAGGCCAAAAAGTTCAATTTTGATTGCATTTTACCAAAAATATTTACCAGAATTGTGACCTGATAGTTGTCAGGAAATACTCCTACCTGAACTGAACTGTGGTAGTCTGCAGCTCATTTACTTACGGTGGGTCTCTTGGTTGCTTCTCTGGTTGACACTCTCCTTGCTCGTCCTGTCTGCTTAGGTCAGGGGTCAGTGACCTTTTTGACTCTAAGAGCCATTTTTGCCTTCGGTCTAGCTGAGCTACAAAAGCTACAGAAGTTAAATGACCCTTCCAAACAAAACAAAAAAAAGAAAGCCCCCCTTTTTTTAAATTAATTAAATAATTTTTTTTTACAATATCTTAACATATTCTAAAGAACTAAAAAAAACAACTTCTACTTTTTTGAAAAAGGAATGAGTACATTTTCTTTTCACATTTTTACTATATTTTAGATATTGTAAAAATATTTACTATATATATGATGTAAAAAATCCATAGAGTTAGAAACACTAATAGGTAGTAATTTTTTTATTATCGCCATAATTTTAAATTCTTGCTTTAAAATTTTTAATTTTAAAGCAAGAATTGTTTGATTCTTTTTCATTTTTGGCCAAAGTTACTAAGAAACGCGATGGAGGGTCTAAGCAGCCACTTGTTGCTTTGGAGCTGTGTTTAGTGTTTCAGTATTGGATGGATGGATGGACGGTTCTCTGTGAGCTTTCAGAGCTTAAGACATTGTTCTGTGACCTAACCCGTCTTTAAACTTCTCCACAAAGGAATCCATAAAGTTAATAAAGTTGAAGCAGCTCACTCCTGCTTCCAATTTTAAAGGCTATTTATAATTAGCGGTAGGCCCACTAGAGAACTGCTTTTGAACTCCATTATGGGAACAGTCAATTTCCCAGCATGCAAAATCCACTGGAATGCACGCGAAGATGGATTTTTGACTTTCAAAGTCGGAGAAACCTCAAGAGCCCTGACCTTAAAATCCGACATGGTTGTCCCGTGAACAAAAAGTGGTGAAACTTTGGTGAATAACTCAAAGTCACAGTACTTGTAGATAAGACTGCAGTCAGCTTATAAGAGAGTTTTTCCATCCATCTTTTCCCTTTAGAAAAAAAATGAGCAATGTACAGAATGAGCAATGTCCAAAAACAACCCACTCCAAAGCTCAATCTTTCAACAAAAAAGAAAAAGAACACCCACCGATCTCCCAAGACTATTAGCAATGGGCTAGAAAAAAATAAAGTGTTCTCAGCAACCAATGCCCACAATCTGATTTTAGACTCCTTTCCTCCTGTATCAAGGAAAGTCAGAAACTCAGTCAAGTGGTGTCGGCACATGGCTGAGAGATTTCTGGTGCGTTTCCGCCTCGCTGTGATCGATTTCTTGTCGCAGAAAGGCTCACAAGAATGAGCTTCTGGTATGAAGTGATGGGCAGTTAAATCAGAGACACAGCGTTTGTACAAAAAGAAAAAGTAGAGTACAGTGAAACCAGAAGTTTATGTATCAAACAAAAAGACACATGCACTTCTTTCTCTCACTGTCTAAATCAGATTAAACTAGTTTTTTTATAGGTCAGTTGGAAGCACCAAATTAATTTTTATTTGGTAAATTACACAATAATGAGAATGTGTCAGATTTATTTATTAATGTCTTCGAAATGAGAAGTTTTAATGCAGAATAATTACTACGTCTTTAAATAACCAGGGAAAGCCCAGATGATGACGTCATGGACTTGGAAACTTCTGATTGGTTACCTGACACGTTTGAATTAATTGGAGGCTGGCAGTGAGAATAAAAGGTGTATTTGTCTTTTTTTATGTAACGTGTGTAAACTTCTGGTTTCAATTGATTTAGTTAAATAACCAAAACACTGAGACCTTCACAAAAACTGAGAATACATAACAAAAATGTGAACTATTTAAAAATCCTGGTGACTCTTGCAGGAGATTGGATTCTGTTTCAGGGTATTGGACTAAGGCTGCATGAATACTTATGGATGCCACACCTTTCATTTAAATGAAAAAAAAAAATTCAAATATGCATCATTTTCATTTTTGTTTACAGTAATGTCTTAGTCTAAGTTAAAATCCTATTTATATCTAAAGTGTCATCAACAGGTTAAGAGGTGTGAATATTTTTGAAAGATTTCTTTTGGTCAACAAAAGTCTCTTGTGGACAGTCTGTTCCAGTTGCTCTCTTGTAAACCAGTTATATGAGATACTGCACTTGTTCTTGACATTCGCTGACGCAGCTGTCAAGCAGTCACAGTTTGAGCAGCTCAGATCCTTCGCCTGAACATTGTTTTTTTTTTCTTCACATCAACTTCTAGAACTGATTGTTGCCCTGCGGCTTAACATATTCCACCCCCTGACAAATTCTGCTGCAGCGCGATAACAAATGTCGTTCAGGTCGGTTAGTGCCCCTGATCTTGTTCTGTTTTATTGTCACTAAAGCTGCATTTTGTAGTGTTCCTACAACGGTTCCTAGTACTTATCGACTCAATCTGCTGAACAGGTTTACTGCAACAAATGAGACGGCTTCCGCACAGGTAGACATTCGATCCATTGTTTCTATGAAGACATTGATTCTCTCCTGAGGGAACAGCACAGTCAACCGTGACTAACAGGGGTTTCCCTTGTGTAACTAAGCAGGACACGCTGCAACCAAAAGCCACATTTTACGAGAAGAGCATCAGGGTGAGTTCTGTGTCACATTTGATCTGTGCCACCGAAGGTTGTTTGTCATCCCGCTCTACCTGAGGCACTGTGGCATTTGTTCTTGGCTCGGGTTATTTAAAGCCCCAAGGGACATAAAGAACTGTGTTGCTGTGATGATGTCAAGGATCACTTCAACTTTGGTTCATGCAGGAAGCTGTAATACTGCAGGGAGGACTGTGTCACAGTTTAAGGCATGACACCAAAAACATGAAGATGAGCTGCAGATTCTAAGATGTCGCTGGATTTAAAGGGATCCAACACTGAGATGAAGACAGCGAACCGGCCTTCGGGCTTCTCTCTTTTCTGAACAACGCCTGAAAATAATCTCTTCCTTGTGGATCTTTGTCTACAGATGATCCTCCATCTCAGCATCTGAGCATCTGAGCGTCCGCCTCGCAGAGCAGCCCTGCCCCACGATTCCCCCGCTCGGCTCATTCAGACTAGCCAGCAGCGATTAGCAAACGCCTCGTTATACAAGCTACTTCTCAGTCCAACACCGGTAAAAACATTGTTAAAGGGTTAATAGAGGAGTGATGTTGTGAGTTTCAGAAAGAGCAGAAGCTTTTAAAGAGACAGGAGCCCAATTTCAAGGCGTTAAATGACAAGGTCACATTTCTTTTGAGTCTTATCTGATATATGTAACATTTTTATAACAACTGAAGGTAACAGAATTACTTGACTGTGCTATAAAATGGCACTACATGCCTGGAAAATACATGATATTGCACCTTTAAATCTCTCTGTGGAAACCTCACGTTTTTATTTGTTTATGAGGAGAATTGTTTCATTCTGGTTGTGGATGGACCTATATTTATCTATCTAGACCTAACTTCAACCCTTATCCAACCCTTATTGAACCCTAATTCCAATGTTTCACCTACCAGCAGCTTTATTATTCAAAGAGCCTTTGCAATGTCCTGGTAAGCCATTTATTTCTTCTGATGAGCATATATATTTTTGTTTGTTATATTGAGAAATAGAATGCTTCTGAACTAAAACTATAATTATCTAATACCTACGGGCAACATTTCCAACCTGAATGTGCCTCAAAAAGGCCCTCTGTCTGCACAGGGCCTGTTTTAATACCTCACTAATTGACAATAATATAATAACATTTATTTTCTCTCCATCAGCTGGTCTTTCTTCCTTCCTTTCTGGAAAATTATTGCGGAGCTCCGTCTGAACAGCAGAAATAAATCACACACATAAAACAGGCTGCGGAATTACAAAAACACAAATATGCGCCTTCGAGGGCTCCCCAGTCACTATAAAACACACATTTGAGGAGCTGGAGCGGAAGGAAAAATTCATTGTTAATGGGGCGAAGCACTTTATTGATGCACACTGCCACTCCCGCAGAAAAAGTTGTTAGCAATTTTCCCACAAGAACTGCTCGTGCAAGTGCCTTACGTAACAGGGGCCTCTCTTTGGATCCAAATATGGTCACAGCAGATTCCGTACTAAACGGAAATTAAAGAGCTCGGAGTGTTTTTAGCAGTCAAATGCTCCACTTGACGAATGTGCAAGAAAGAAAAAATGCTTTGGAAGAAGTTGTCCAAAAACTTCTCTGGCCACAATTTCTTGCGTTGACCCGAGATGTCGCATTTCAGTTAAGTGGAAGTGCTGGACAAGCCGTCAAACACGCAATTTCATGACCGAGGGATGTCAAGCTTTCAAAGGAATTGCTTCACCCATTCTTTCCGTGGCCAAAACAACGGCCTTTCACAGAAAAATCACAAAGTGAGTGACAGTAGAACTGATTGCACCAGGGAAGACGCACAGCTGCGTCCCGGCATGTCCGACGGTTTTTCATTAAACTCCAGCCCATCCAATAATTTCCACCCGTCCTTGTATTTGCATCCCTGCCTCAATCTAAAATCTCGCAGAAGCTTCGTCTCGAGCGACTCGATGCCCATGCCTCTGCTTCGAGCAAACACCCACGGAGCTGTTGTTGTTGGTGGCAAGTCATTTCGCCGCTCTGCCTCTCAGACAAACGGCTATTACTGTTCCCTCCAACAGCCTCCACTTAAAACAGGAGTGTGTGGGGACAGTGTGAAGAAGCAGTTAACAATCTGTCGCACATTCACAGGAGGTGCAAGGAATGGGCTTTAAAATAGTACAAGGTGTTAGCGGCAGAGGGATGTGAACGGGGGACTTGCATCGCGAAGATGTTTCATTTGGTCTTTATGGGAAAATGATGGCAGAGATGCAGACAGCGCTGCATGTTGTTTTGTTTTATTTCCTCAAGTGCAGCGTGTTCGATGGTGTCTGCGTGGAAATAATCTTTGCAAATATTACAATATTGTGGAAGATGAAACAAGTGATAAAAATCGTGACAGTAGTTAGCCATTTTAGGCATTAAAGAAAAACAATGGAAGGAAGGGAAGCCTCTGAAATTCTTTGACATGCAACGTCACAAACTGCAGCAAACTACAGTTCATTTTGAAATGTACTATATGTATAAAATTCTGATACATATTTAACCAATGGTGCTCATTCTACCTGTAATAGAAATGACTCTAAGTTGTTACTACTTTAAAAGGACAGAACTTGCAACCTTTGTGGGAACTCGAGTAGGTTATCCTGTTATCCTGAACTGGGAACACACGTTTGATTAGCAACTCCTTACAAAGTGCCTCTGCTGGTGACCAAAAATACAATGGAATCTGAATATTTATTCAACTTACTGTATTTCAAATGTGTTTTTAGGTGCTATGAGAGTGAGGAAGTGTGTGGTGTAGTTCTGAACATCGCATAACTAAGTCTGTGATTCCTTTCACTAATAGCTGCTCAGTAATTAAGAAAAAAATCCAACCCACATCTGAGTAATGAAGCATGAAAAGATCACTCAAACACACCCGGCTAGATCTGCTTTGTGCGTACTCCTGCTGGGTGCTAAGAATCAACATTAGACAGCAGGGATCAGAAGTAAGGAATGAGAAGTAGGCAGAATTGTTTTTGGCTCCTAGACACTGGCATCTGTCCTGCATGTCTCAGAAACATCTAAAATACACATGTCAATGGATCCCGGTGTTCAAAGTTGTACAGAAAATTCATGAAAGAAAAGGGAGAGCATGCAAACACTACATAATATAAATCAAAAATCCTCTTACTGAATGCACCACTGATGAAAACTGATCTTCCATGCAGCCAAAGATAGAAAAAAATTTGTCACGTCTAATTGTATTGACAAAAATCCTGCACATACTCATTTAATACACTCATATTAAATATTACCACACTCATTTGGTATGTGCTAACTACATACCAAAAACAAATCTAATGTCATGTAACTTCCAACCCATAGGGTCCGACACCCAAAGGGAGGCGCTACAGGGATCAGGGTCATGCAAGGCTCATGTGCCAAAGAGACCGTTAATATGTTTTACTTACAGATAAAATAACTCAATAAGTGACGATCAAATGTCAACGCGAACCTAAAAATGAATCAAACGTTGTCTTTATAGTGTTTGATACAAACACTGAAATTTATTTGAATCAAAGTGTAATAAATTTCACATGCAACACTCTCTGTCCAGCTTTTCATGTATTTCATAGGTGTTTTTTTTAGAGTTTGTAGAATTAGGATGCTTTAAAATAATAAATCTGACATTTAATAGCTGCTGCCGTCACGTTTATTATTATGACTCCATTCTTTATAGACATAATAATGTACTATTTACACTGAGTCACTATCCAGCTGGAGCGTTCTTCATCAAACATCATGCACAATGGATAGACAGGTATATCTAAATAGATAGAAATATATAGTTAGAAAAGCTTCATGTGCTGCATTGAAGGGTTGCTTAACGACTTTATAGAGAAATATACAGACCTTGTGCGTATATATTTATTTATATATTGATTAGGATCAATAAGGTATTTTAAAATGCATGTGGGTGGGCATTTAAAATGTCTGGAAGGTACTGGAGGTAGCTTTCACAGCTTGCTGCAGCTACACTAAAGTCCTATATAAATATTACATTAGCTGTAGATCGAGAGCCTTCCCACTCGGGTTCATCGTTGACCTCGGTCCCTTTTCTCTAAAGTCGCCACTAATGCCTTTCCGAGCTTCAGGTGGGTGAAGCCCACCATGCTCAGCCTGCAAATTTCACACAACTCAATTTCCTCATTGGCCCCGTGTTGTGTACGTGCGCGCGCGCGCAGATCGGGGAGACTGCTGCTGCGACCCGGGTGTTCGCGCGTTGGCGCGCGCGTGCCAGCCTCGCAGAAGTTATTATGTAAGATGTTCCCAGTCAGTCAGCTACATCCCCGCCAGAGTCTGAGGCACGATGAGGGCGCTTTAAGAGAAACCTCTGCTCCTGTCCGGGATCCTGTACACCTTCTGCTCCACCGACACAACTCACCTGGAGCACAGCAGAGTCCCACAGGACAACAAGACTGCGGTAAGAATGACATTATTTCGTTTACGAATATGATAACTGAGCATTTTAATACTGGTTTAGAAGCGCTTTTAATCTGTTTCTAATATATCACCACAAAGCTTTAGGACTTCTTTTTTTTCCCCGGGCGCATACATATTTACCTATAAGTACATTTAATTATGGGAGTTGTTATTTTCTTTGTTTTCCCTTCTGGTCACATTGTTCTCCACAAAGCTCGCTAAAAGTGCAAGTGGCTCCCATTCAGTGACCATTCATCAGATCCCTAAGTGGAAATAGTGTAGCGTCTCCTCCCCGACTCAGGAGTGTCCCCTACCTGCCCCCGGAGCTTTTAAAGGTCCGCCTCGGAGCGAGCAGACTCCACACTGTTGCAGACGGACCGAGGATCCAGGACAGCGGGTAGGTCACACATGCAACACTTTCCTCTCTCTTCATCTTTTCATGTATTTCTGAGGTGTTATTATTTATTTATTCCATTTCTTGGTGTATTCTTAAAAATCTTTCAAAATCAAACTAAATGCATCTATGTATTAATTTTTTTTTCCACTATCAGGTTTAATTCCTTTATTAAAATTGCAAATCACTTGTGTTGTTAAGGGTGCAATCTCTTTTAAGCTTCTCAGTGATTGCTTTTGTAAATTTCCTTGCTTGTCTCTGGCAGCAGACACAACACACAGCACTGCATCACTTTAAATGAACAAATTCTGCTATAAATAATCAGCATCAAGGCTGCGTTGTCCAAGTACCAGCCGCACAAGCAAGCAGAAATCTGGCCGGGTTAAGCTCCAGATTTTTTAATTTTTTTTTAATTGTTTTTGGGCTTCTTGAGGAAAGGATTTTAAATTGTACTTGAACTTGTTTTGTGCTTGTGCTCCTTTGATGAGGAACACTCAGGCTAATCACCACAAATGAAACAGCACATCCTAATAGGTCATTACAGCTCATAACAGAGACGGCCACAAGCCATTAATGTCCCACCTGTCAACATTTATCATTGTTAAGGAGTCATCTGTTAAATATGATAAATCCCGCAGATATAATTCTGTTTGCCTAGCTGTGTTGCAAAACTAATATTCTAGGGGAATGGAGCCATGGGCAGATCGTATCAGCTAATCAGTAATGATTTTAGGGCTGTGCATCCACTCTTAGAAATGTGCACACAAATAAGGATATCTGTGCACAATAATCAGATGCTCTTAGTCCTGGTTTAATGAAACCGGACTGTATTTCTCCGATGTGTTCCACTACATTAATTTATACAGTGGGTGCCTGTAAAGACCATGTGTGCTGCTGTCACTGGGAACATTGTTCTTTATGGGGGAGATAGAAAATATATTCTCGCCGTCAAAAGGAAAGAACACAGCAATAGGAAATGATTGTCAATGAAAGTGCAATGATTATCCCCTTTATTGTCATGGAAATCAAAATCAGCGAGCTATTATAGCACTGCTGCAAAATCTTTTTTTTTTTCTTGTTTTGTTTTTCTTTCTTGATAATCTTCCATGAGTGCATCAGTTATTCTTACAGTCTGCACTCAGGAGGAGAGAGAAAATCTGTTTCCCTTCACAGCCTCGTATCTGCATACATACATTGTTAATGTCCATCACAGAGTTCCCATTATTCTAATAGTGAATCCACTGCCGATGTGCACAAAGTGAAATTTGTCCCTGAAATGCGTAGTAGCAGCTGAGTCAGTATGAAATAGTCACTCTTTGATAACCTTGAGTAGAAATATCAGAATATCTTGGTATCGAGACAAAATGAATCACACCAGCTCATTGCTTAAAATACAGTTATTACAAAGTTATGTATTCATCAATTGTTACTACAACATACAGTAAATTAATGTGTGTTTTAATTTGCTGGCAAAACTTCAGAAGAAACACCTGTTACATTTAGAGGTAGTTTTCAAGTGTTTATTGCACTGAATGCTGTCTATTTTACCGACACTGTACAATAAAATAATTGTTGTACTTAGAGATGCACCAATGCATTGGCTAAAAGGACCGATTTTCATTTGTTTTGCTGAATGGTGACTAGCAAGTCAGTTGCTGAAAAATCTGATTTTTTTCCAACTCTATTCAATCACTGCATCAAAATAATAAAGAACTCACAATTTCCAGTCCATAAAAACCTGTCAACATTATGTTCTTTAATGCACTTTGTTTACACTTTGTAAAATTCAGATAAAGGTTAGGAATGTGTGTTTTGATGCATAAACAGAGAAAATCTTGTAATTTTTTTCATTTTAAGTTGTATTAAAAATACAATATCTTGAATCTCGACCCAAAAATATTGGCAATATTGGTTCTACGTAATAGATCAGGTTTTGATCTTATAACAGTTTGTTGGTAATGTGTTTGGCCAGTAGTGCTGACTTTCCTTGTTACTGTGTCCACAGCAGCTTTAGTGACCAAGATGCTAAAGCTCAATAATTGTAGTGAGAACTTTATGATGTAGGAGAAAAAGCAGAGTGAGAAAAGTGCTAATCACAATTAAGACAATCATTGCAATTTTAGGTTCTCCAATTACTGTGCAGGTCTAATAAACTATTACAGTGAACTCTGTGTATTTACGGAGTTAGGGAGCACAGCTGCGTGTGAATAGTTAAAATTCACTAATATTTGAGACCCTCTCTCAAAATGCTTGCATTTGACCAAATTTGAAGCCAATGCCTCCAAAATCCCTAGAAGTAGATGGTCAAAGTTTGACGAGTGTAAAATCACCAAAACCCTTAAGAAGGACCTTTCAAACTAAAATGGCCGACTTCATATTTGTTGTAGGAAACGGTTACAGGAGACGTTTTGCTTGTCTTATCTGTGTACTAATGTTTCAAATGTCTAGATTAAGCAGGACAACATTGAACCATAATAATTTGGATAGAGGGTGAATTTTATGCAAAGTTTGGTGAGTTTTCAGGGTATGTTTAGGCCCCCAAAAAAGCAATTGATTTCATTGATTTTACTGCTTAGACCTAAGTTGACTCTCTTTCAAATGCAATTTGTTTCAAATCAACTTATTTTTTTCTTTCTTTAGGCCACAAAAAAGAAGACAAACATGAACCCGGAACTATGGATCACAAAACACTGAAATGTGAAAATAAAATTCATGACGTTATAACATCAGGTGTGACAAAGTGAATTCATCTAGACTCCTTTTTCAGATTCATTCATCTGAATTCGTCTTCTTTTTTTGACGGGAGCCAAGAAACATCATGGAACTGCAGCACAACACCAATCACAACCAGGCCTTGTGGAGAGAGATACCATGGGAGTCCACGGAGGACTGCTCGCTCTCAGTGAGCGGGACCACATTCCTCATCATCGCTTACAGCATAGTGATGGCGGTGGGGCTCATCGGAAACTCCTGCTTGGTTTTTGTCATCATGCGGCACAAGGAGATGCAAAACGTTACCAACATCTTCATTGTCAACCTGTCTTGCTCTGATATTCTTATGTGCATTATATGCCTCCCAGTCACCATAATCTACACACTGATGGACCAGTGGATCCTCGGCGATACACTGTGCAAGCTCACGCCCTTTATCCAGTGCATTTCAGTTACTGTCTCCATCTTCTCCCTCGTCCTCATTGCCTTGGAGCGCTACCAGCTCATCGTCCACCCGACTGGATGGAAACCACTGGTGAGCCAGTCCCACGTGGCAGTGGCTGTCACCTGGATCGTGGCCTGCCTAATATCCGTGCCTTTCCTAAAGTACAGTGTACTTACCTTGCCTTTCCAGAACCTGAGCCTCCCCATCCCTGTCAGTGACCACCTCATTTGCATGGAGTTGTGGCCATCCATTCCAAAGCGCCGCGCGTACACCACCTCCCTGCTTGTCTTCCAGTACCTGCTTCCTCTCACCCTCATCTTGGTCTGCTACCTGCACGTCTACCTGCGCCTGAGGAGGAGGAAGGACATGGTGGAGCGCGGGAGGAATGCGACTCAGAAGAAGAACAAGGGCTCCACAAGGATCAACGCCATGCTGATCTCCATCGTGGTGGCCTTCGCCCTCTCTTGGCTCCCGCTCAACATCTTCAACACGGTGTTTGACTGGAACCACGAGGCCATCCCGTCTTGCGGCCATGACGTCATCTTTTCTTTCTGCCACCTTGCAGCGATGGTCTCCACTTGCGTCAACCCGATCATCTATGGGTTCCTCAACAGCAACTTCCAGAAGCAGCTTAAGTCCACTGTATTGCGCTGTCGCTGCTGGGGGCCGGTGGATAGGTATGAAATCGTCCCACTGTCTACTGTTAGCACAGAGGTCACCAAAGGGTCAGTCTTCAGCAATGGATCAATCACTATAAACTCATAAAACATTCCCCAAGGAAATGGAAAAGATCTAGTAGAAGAAGACTACTAGATCGCTTGGACTTTTTTGGGGTTTCTCTTTGTTGATTTTGAAGAAAGTTCACCATTTGCAAAGTGAAAATCTATGAAGCAACAGTGAAAAGGAAAGTGTTGACATGTCATTGGCCTGACACAACTGTCTTGATTTAAAGAGGGTTCCCACTGAAGAGGAAGTAGATAACAAACGGTTCAAAGGTTGAACCACTGCTGGACAACATGTACTGTAAGGCCTTTAAACTCTTCAACATGTCTTTTCTGTAAGGTTCTAACATCTATTCTATTCAGAGGACTTCTTCCTGTCTTTATCCTGCTGTAAATGTGCTCAACAACCAGTGAGTGCTGGAGAAAACAAAGCAAATGTTCTCTTCAGTTCAGCTGCTTTATGTTAATAGCGCTGATGAAAAAATTAAGGGGATTGTGAACTGTGACATGTTAATGATTATCAACCGAGAAAATTATCACGCAGCTGAAGGAGACAATATTAATGCTTTAGATGTGGCTTTAGGCGCTCATTCAGTCGATTTACTTGCACCATCTTAATGCTTTTGTCATTATCTAAAATCACCACCAGTGCTGCAACAGTGGTTCTCAGATAACCTCGGCCGGAGCAGCATACGTCTCGTGATGTCAGCCGGGCTCTGGACTCCGGTCTGTATATATGTGTGGGATAGTGTATGCCATAAAGTGTGCCGTACAGCAATCGTATATCAGCTGCAATAAAACAAAATAAAAGTGACAGTAAAGGAGTTCGTCAGAGCAGGTCTCTTCTGCTGTATATATATCACATGACAGAGTTATACTTTATGGTGTGGTCTAAAGTAAAGAGCACTTTGTAACCTAGCAAATATCTCTTGGTGGACCTGCTGTTAGACACTTTGTGCATTTTTAATCGCATTAAATCGTATACGTTATCTTTAATGATTAAGCCTGTGTTGTAATATTTGGGTTAGAGCTATGTTACATTGAAACAATAAACTTCATTACATCATGTTTTAACCTGACATTTCCAATTATTGCACCCATACTTGAGACTTAAAAGTTATTTTAAAAATATCTGGGCCTAAAATCTAAATTGTGGTTTTAAATGTACAAAAAGTGTTTGTAGTCGCTTTTTTTTCCCTTCCCAAACTTCAATTATTTGGATTTTACATGTTAGACCAAGACAAAATAGTGCATAATTGTGAAATGAGAAACAGCATACATGAAGTCTTTGATTGGGCCGTTCTAACACATGAATATGTTTAAATCTTGGCCATACTATTGCATCTATGCAATAGTATGGCCAAGCGTACGCTTGGCAGAAGCGTACGCTTCCGCTGTCTTGGCCTGGACGGACCTTCTGCAGTCAGACTGGGCTAGCTGGGCTAGGTAGCCCTCTAGCCCAGCTTCAAATGTTTTTCAACCTTTAACAGATTTCCTTTCAGGTCTGTCTGGTGTTTAGCCCCTTTTTAATTCCCGTCAACCCTGACCAACTTCCCTGTCCCTTCCTTTCCCAGCCACCATTATGTTTTCCTGTGGGAATGATGCGCAATTTTAGTTTTCTGCCACATAGTATTTTGCATATAGTCAAAGAGATACAGTTTTGATTCATCTGACCAGCACACATTCTGCCACGTTTGCTGTGATTTCTACAAGCCTTGTGTCACCATGCGACTTTACGTGGCCTTATTTTCAGCCATCTTTTGGGAGGGTTGCAGTTGCGTCATACTCTTTTCATTTTTGGATGATGGAGTAAAGCTCAGTCCAAAGTTTGAAATATTGTTTTATCACCCAGCCTGACCATAAACTTCTTCACAACCTTATCCCTGACCTGTCTGCTGTGTTCCTTCAGGATCTTCATGATGCTGTTTGTTCATGAATGTTCTCCAACTAATGTTTGAGGGCTTCGCAAAACAGCCAGATTTATACTAGCAGTTGTGTTTACTAATGTAAAAATGTCTCTTCTGAAGGCAACTGGGTTTTATAGACTCTGTCAAAGTAAAGGCAGTGAATGCAAATGCTTGGCACGCGTTCAGATCTCTACTTATAAGTCTTTTAAAAAAAATAAAAACAATGTCTCCTTTTCCTGCCACAATCGTGGTCTGCTTTATGTTGGTCTATAACAGGAAATTTAATGTTTTCAATAGATTTATATATTTTATTAAACACTTTCAACAGCTGATCCATTTGCATAGCTGGCATTGCGGTTGGTAAATTTCTACG
Source organism: Poecilia reticulata (assembly GCF_904066995.2). Taxonomy (NCBI): domain Eukaryota; kingdom Metazoa; phylum Chordata; class Actinopteri; order Cyprinodontiformes; family Poeciliidae; genus Poecilia; species Poecilia reticulata. Next base: position 9,524,703 of record NC_088838.1, read on the forward strand.
AAAGCCAATTATTTCTATAAAATAGGAAATTAAAAAGTGCAGTTAGCTTGTTAAGGTACTGATTGAAAAGTTAAAAAGAGGAATTTGAACGTTTGAATGCTGCATAAACGTCACCATTTTATATCTTTTAAATGCTGTCAGGAGTTTTACCATCTAGACACACGACTCAGACAAACCAATAAAGTTTGTCACCTGAATAAAGCGGATGCAGCTGTTTTTGATCAAATTAAAGTTTGATAGCAGGATTTAGTCTTACATAAACAAAGGGAAAACACATGCATGTGGTGTAAAGTTTGAATCATTACTGATTAACTGAAAGAGAACATGAAGCTGGTGTATTTATCTGCTATCCTGTTAGCATCTGATCGATATTACAGCCTAATGCAGACCCATGTGTGAAAAAGATATAAATCGTCTTTTCACAAAAATGAATATTTCAAGCCGTGTCTGAGGTCAAGCTAAGTGTGCTGTTTGAGTTTGCATTATTCAGGGGGACATCTGTGGTGGCGAACCTCTCAGACACGCATGTAGAGTTGGAAACACCAATCGTCCCTTTCAGTGCTATGGATGTTTAGAATTGAGATGTAAAGGAGATTAATTGGAAATGATGATAAACATTGGCACGAGGAAGTCTCACGTGAACCATATTTTTTTGGTTCATGTGAGACTGGCGCCACAGCAGAGAAAAACAACTGAGACGGAACAAAAAGGGAAATGTTTTCGCTTACCACACAGGGCTTCGTTTTTATGATTTGTGGAGTGCGCGTAATAAAAGGCACAACCGCAGGTTGTTTTCCAAAGGCAGTTCAGCCTGTAGGAGAGCTCTCATCGGTCCTTGTCAGCACAATTAAGCGTACGCTTCCGCTGTCTTGGCCTGGACTGACCTTCTGCAGTCAGACTCCAGCCTCCTCTGTTCGGCCCTCTCACCTGTCTCTGTTCTGGTTTAGTGACGAACAAAGCACTCAAGATACCGGAGGTGCCGTCCTGCTTCAGTGGCACTCGTCAATGAGTGGAGCTTGAGTTTTGTCGTCTTGTGCTTTTTTTGTTCCTTCACCACTGTAACCAGGCCCGAAGCATTTTACTGCGCTGTGAAATGAAACTCAGCTGGAGACAGGCCCCTAACGAGTCCACCGGGCCAGACTCTCCTCGTCGGTGGAGCAGTTCCAGAAAGATTAGCATCTTGGCTCCCTTTTAATTTAGTGAGAAATTCTCATATAAGCAATCTCACCAGATCGCAGGAACAACATGAACTAGTTGGCTGGAGATGTGCACAAGCTGTTGTTTTAAGCATTTTAATTTGCCTGCTTTCCTAATGGAAAAAAAAGAAAGAAAATATTTTTCATGTTCTTTCTTATTATTAGCACAAGGATGTTAAATTTGAAAAAATGTGTGAACATCTGATCCCAAAGTAATCATTTTTGGTTGTAGCAAGCAAAACATTCAGGATTTTAATTTTTGTTTGTTTATTTATCTTTGCTCATATATGAGTCAATTAAACAAGTTAATAAAATCACTCTCTTGAATAGCGGTCCCGCCTCCTGTCAGGTTCTTCCCCTTTTCTGAAGATCAGACACAGACAGTTCACTTCAGTTTGTTGCTTTTATTGTTTTATTACTTTAAGTGTCATATCTGAATGACACTACAACAACCAGGCCTGCGGCAATACAATCCCAAAATCTACAAATCCGCAGAAAAATAAATTTTTGTTGTGTTTTTTTTGTTGCTTTTTTTGTTTTTTGTAATGTCAGACAGATTCATTTACACAAATGTACATCATAAAATCTTTGGGCATATTTTCTACATCAGTTATAAATATTTAAACATGCAAACATTTCTTGCTTTTTTGAAAAGCAAATCCTAATAATTTAATCAGAATTTAAGTGAAGTTGTTGGCTCAGTCAGCCATTATTCTTATCCGCCATGTTCTGCAGAGAATGGTGAAGTTGATATGCTTATATGTGCTACATTATGAGTAAATATAACAATTTATCACAAATTAAGAATTGTCATAATGCGCTGGAAAAGAAAAGAAAGAATTATCATTAACGCATGAATCTTTCTCTAGTTTGCTAACGTAAAACTGTCTTTGGAAGTTTGGAGGCTTTGTTGGCCTAAGAATTTCTTTAAAGCATATTAATTTGTACATTTAATGTTTAAACATTGTAAAGTTTAAGACCTGCCATAGGTCTTTTGGTTAGCAAAGATTCTGTGTTGGAGGAAGAGTTTAAGTTTCTATCCAGCTTTAGCTATTGTAGCGACTATTGCTATTGCTAAAGTCAAACTTGTTACTAAGCTGCTATATGTACAATTTTTTTCCTTTCATTTGCAAATAAAATGTTACAATTTTAATCAAATAAATTTTGTTGTAAATGTCTGTAAACGTTAATGATGGTTAAATTCTCGCAAAATCCTACACTAAACATTTTTATTACAGCTAACTGATTGTGTTGCTTCTGTGAAACATTTGATCTCATTTGTTCTACACTGTGTTCAAAAGATAACAGTAACTATTTCACTATTTTAATTATGACATAAAGTCATAATTATGACTTCCTGCTAGGCTTTTACCTTATCTCTTTTGGCAGAAATGTTGTTCCGCATGTGTGGGTTGTATTCGGAATCTATAGAAACTTAAAGAACCGACCTAAGATTAGTAATTGACAAAGTTTCTGATTTGGACCAAAAATTAAGAGTTTCTATCCAGGGTTAGTTATTGAACACGTTTGCTAAAGTCAACTCTTTAGCTAACTTAGCTTCTTAACCCTGAGTCAGGTTTTAACTCTGGTTGTCTGGGAAAAAGCAACATTCAACCTAGTTAGCTATAAAAACTCAGCTCAACATTATATTTCAGTAATGTTTTATCCCATAATCAAAGTCTAATGATCTTTTGTTTTGTCTCTGTTTTTAATTTAATACAAAGAAGATGCTCATAGCACTAATTACATTTTAAAACTGGTTGTAAATTGCTCCACTGATTTTAACGGTTAATTTTTAACAGCTTATTTTACTAGTGTGGAAGTCTACCATGTTGAAAAGAAACAAGTCTATGTGCTGAAACTCTGGTCAGTGTTTTCTCTGATTAGTTAAATGCGTCTGACTGGTCTGAGTGAGACAAATTAGAAGTAATTATTGGACTTTGCAGCAGTGGGAGCCTGTGCTCAGCAGTGTGTGTGTGTGTGTGTGTGTGTATGTTCTCAGCCCTGATCGTTGCACATTACTTTCCTTTGAACGATTTAATATTTCAGATTAACTGCAGGGCGACAATTGCTGTATGCCTCTGATTAAAAACAGAAAAGTGGATTGACACAGACCCACTGTCCATGATGGTATTGATCTTATGTAAATCATTTACGTCCTGCTGCTGTTTCTCACACAGTGAACGCTAATAAAGCATAACCACGCACATTAATTTGGTGTTGAGTCTGTGTTAAGTGAAAGTTGGTTTAGTCTCATCTGCAATATGAGACCAACTGAAAAAAATATATATATATATTATTTTTGTCGCCGTGTATTTGCTAAGTAATGCCCGAGTGACAGATGGATTGAACTAATTTGAAAAAAAGCACACACACACACACACACACACACACGCACACACACACACACACGCACACACACACGCACACACACACACACACTTTGCGTTGAAGATGAGGCTGTGCTCAGCCCATTTGCTTGTCAGCAGGATATTACAGGCTGTTATTCCACAGTGAAAGCGCCATGATGAATAACTTCGATCTCTGGCTGGGTTTGTTTAAATTTCATACCCTGTTGGCAAACACACATGTCGCCTGCCTCGGATAATTGCAGTGTTGATTATCCGGTCTTAATAAAACAGCTTAATATTCTGCAGGGGATAGTACGTGAATTAACAAAAGCAGGCAGCATGCTAATAAAATGGCATTCGGTCCATTTTATCTTTAGCAAAAAACACAATAAATAGGCTACATGAAAAAAAAAATGACGCCACTGGCGTAATATGATGCAGTCTCAAATCTGGAGCAGAGGTAACAAAGATCAAAGCGATTCGACAAAATTCTGCTGCATACTGAATGAAACAGGCCTGGTGTCACAATGAAGGATTATACAATTCAATAACAAGTTTTCTGTTGATTTCTAGTGCCCTCTGGTGGTAGAACATGCAGCATTACAGCCAGTTGTTTCTTTGGATTTCAAAATAAAGGATCATTTCACAAATGTTCACAGTTCTTCTTGATGACCTTCTGTGCATTGTGCACCGCGTCATACACACTTTGGGTATCTTTTTATTTGTTTATTTTGCAAAGATTGCACTAAAAAAAACAACAAACAAAAATATGTACTACTGTTATAAATGATCCAGGAGGACGGTGGACCTTAAAGAATCAAATTTAGCAAACAGGACTAATTACAGTATTTTGCAAAACTTTTCACATCCCTTGAATTTCCTGATGTTTTCTCATGTAGTAAACTTAGAATATATCCAACACAAATTATCAATGCATCATTTGCATATAAAATTCCAAAATTATTTTCTATTTGGACCTCTTTACTCTAATACCCTTAAATAAAAGTCACTCCAGCTTCCTGAAGTTATCTAATTGGTAACTGGAGTATAAATGTGGGTACTTTTATCCCAGTGTAAGAGAGATTTATTTAAACAAACAGTGGACATCACCCTGAACACATCATCCACACGGTGAAACATCTACATGGTGTCCCCTGACGCTTCTCTTCAGCAGGGACAGGGTGGGAATATTTATGGAGCTAAACACAGGGCAAAACTGGAAGAAAACCTGTCAAAAGGTTGCTAAAGATTTGAGGAATCGGTTCAACTAAACATGCAGCCATGGCTACAATAAAGTTGTTTTGTGTTGAGTAGTCAAATAAAATTCTAGTTAAAAATGTTCAAGTTTGCGGTCGTCACATCTTGGAAATGTTCAAGGAGTGTAAATACAGGGTGGGCCATAAGGGTAAAACAAGTCCTGATATTTTGGAATAAAGTTTGAATGGCTATTTCTCCGCATCTCAGTTTAATAGCAAAGCTTACTTTTCAGGATGATGAACTTCTCTGAATTAAAAAAAAAACAAAAAACAAATCAAATGGCACGAATGCCCGGGTGAATTTGGATCCCCATTCATTTTTGCAGTCTGAGTGATGAAAAATCTTGTTTTTCCATTACCGAGGACCATGCTTCAAAGAGTTTAGGCAACGGTAAAAGAGAGGAAAAGGGAAAAAATAGTGTTTTGCTTTTTGTTAATATATACTGCTCAAAAAAAATAAAGGGAACACTTAAGTGTTCACTTAAGTGTTTAAGTGTTCCCTTTATTTTTTTGAGCAGTGTATATTTTTTTCTTCCTTTTTTGGTTTTTGCAAAAAACCAAAATCCCCAAGACAGTAACAGAGTGAAGCAAAAAGATTGAGCAACTTTTATTCATAAGTTGTGAACCTGATGCCATGCTATGACTCAACTAATGACGTTTGAATTAAACACATAAAAACACATCAGACATCATTTTTCGAATGGTTGGTGTCTGTGTTCCCTCTCAGACATGCTCCCCTGAAAGAAGAGAAAAAAAAATATTACCAACTGAGCTCAGATTTGGCCTAATTGTGAAAAACACAAGAACACAAGAGTCCACATCTCACGAGAAGTCCTTTCATTCTGTAGATTTTGGCAGGCAGTGACTCCTCAGCACAGCCCAGAACGTTGCGAGGCGCAGCCATGTGAGCAAAACCTTCAAAAATCTGTTACGGGAGAGAAAATACAAGGAGAAAGTCGACAAAAACGACTAAAAAGTCAATGTTTAGAATAAGCGCTCAGGTGCCTACGCTGTCCAGCGTGTTTGGGTAGCCGTCCAGTTCCCTCTTCCCGCCTGGGCTCAGCCCGAATGACCAGTGCTGCCCGCTGCCCAGCGACAGCACCGTCCCCACCAAGAGGAGCCACAGAGTCAGCGTTCGTACAGCCATCCTGACACAGGGAGAAATAATAAAACTTCTGTACTCTACACAATCTTTTCTTTTTACTTTTCCCTACTTGGTCCCTCCTCTCGCCGTTACCTTTTGTCCAGAAGTCGAGGAGCTCCTCCAACACGCCCTGTCGAGCGAATGCTGCACACTGGGCTTTATATAAGGCTCTTCTGCTTTGTTGCTGCCATGACTTCACAACAGGGAGGCTGCAAAGTGGGCTTGAGCAACACTAGACATCACTGGCACCCCACAGAGCTGTTCAGCAGATTACACAACGCATTTCATTTATTTATTTAGTTTTTTTTTTTGCAATAAAATAGCGAGTCGCAAAGTGTTCCACAAACAGGAAGCTCTTTTCTTGATATAAGGATTTGCAAATTTTCTTCAACCATTTTTCATTTTGTTGTGTTGTAGCAGCAAACTCTGTTGAATTTTTATTAAATAAATTTAAAAAAAATCCCAACTTGATAAAACTGTCTCCAGTAAATATCTGAGAAGTGTGTTGTGCATTTGTGCCCCTTTGGGTCAGAACTTCAGGGTTTATTCGACCTTCTTCCTCAACCTCACTGTTCCTGCCTACACGACTTGTGCAATACAATAATAATCCATTCATTTCTTTTGGACACTTGTCCGTAGTGATCAGATTTGTGGTGTGCGCATTCAGTAGTCATTCTACCAACAGATTTTCCCATAAGAGATGCGAACGTAGCTACTTCTTTGCTGATAAATGCTAATTGTGTGCTGGTCTCTAAGACAGAATGGGAAAGATTTGAGGGAATGTCAATACTTTGTACTGCAATGCAGAAATCTTTCCGAATTTTTTATGAGTTCATGTCACAACAATAATCAAACTTTGCACTGTTTTTTGCTAATCGTGTGTCTGGTTGTGTTAGACTTTATTTAGAGGCATCGGAATAAGGGATGTGTTAGCTTTTTAAATTTTACTTGTAGAAGTTGGAAGGGAAAAAAAAAACGAGTGAAGTTTGTAGTTCTAATGTGAAAAACTTCAGTCAAATTCAGAGGCTTATTCAGGGCCGCTGTAGCGCAGACTTCTACAGAAAATCCTTCCTGTTCACAGCTATCAATCTACCCACAATTCTTGGATAAGTTACAGCAACATTTCATTTCCTTTTGGGATTAATAAAGTATTTTTTTATTGAATTAAGGGCTCCTAAATCCTTCTTACAATTCCTTATGAATGCACGTTAATAACTACAACCACGTGATCCAATAACAGAAAACAAGCACATTTTCCTCTTTGTAGCAGTTTATTTATAACAGTCGTTCATGGAAATATTCCCATGGCTGAGTGCAATGAAAGGAGATAACTACAATCCAACACCCAAATCTGGCCTACATTGCATTCGATGAGATGTATTAAAAATAAATAACCACGGCTCTTCCATTGACTCGACCTCTCAAGATATAAATACACAACATGATTGCCTTCATTATTCATTCTGAGAGGCTGGGGTACCTACGGTCTGGCCGTGTGAACGCTTGTAGTATTGCATCAGAGCAGCTCGGAGCTGCGGCCGGAGAAACTCCGCCGATCTTCCAACAAACAAAAGAGGTGAAGGTGGGGGTCTTCATACGTGCATAATAACGGACACCGGACCACCTGGAAGCGAGGCGAGAAATCTCACGAAACAAAGAGCACGACATCCCAGCTGCCCTCCCGCGCGAAGCTTTGGAAGCACTGGATTTTGTTTTACGTTTACGTCATTATTATACGAAGGTAAAGCACCGAGACGTTTGGCGAGAAGGTTACACCGCGTAACAAGGAAACGTGGACATGTGCAAAACAGGTTCAAAGTGTGATTAAGCGGTAGGGTTAAACGGAGGATACAGAGCGCTACAATCCGAACACGCGTCGGCGATTTGACAAGCCATGCGACACTCACAAGCATGCAAAACTGTGGGAGGCTTACACACAGGAATGGTAGAGGAGGTAGATTCACGGAGCACTAAAACAAACAAACACCAACATTGAGAAACGTTACAGCTCTACGCGACACTTTGCATATTCAAGCTGTAGCATAGTTTTGCGGCGCACTAACAGCGGTTTCAGCCTCTCAGACTAAAGCCTGCTGCGCTGTATGGCTTTGGCTTGATAATCCAGCAACGTAAAGTTCAGTTATTTCAAGGAGACATCCTCTGCGCACGGACACAGTAAATTGGTGTAGCAACCCCTTCTGTTGTTGCTACAGCAGCATTCAGTGAAGCTCGGCTTTTCTTTTTCTTCTCACATGTAATCTGACTCGAACTCCTAGTAACACGTTAAGTGAAACGAGATAAATATAGTGGCACACATAACAGCAAGCGGGATCAATGGACTGCGTCCGGACACGACGCGCGAGGAAGACTACTTAAGTTTTGGTGATAAATGCAGCAGCAGGATGTTGAGGAAACACACGCCGTCAACCCTGGGAACTTCTTATAGTGCAAGGTATTTAAAGCTAGTCTAATATTGTCGGAACGCCAGGGAGCCGTGCATGCCGTTTACCCGCGGCGCAAGACAGGTAAAGCCAGATTCGACGAGGAGGAATGTGCGGTATGACACATGGAGAGTGGAGAGAATTGACGCGGAGAGAGAGAGAGCTTCGTTCCACGGGCGAGTTATCTGACGCTCTGCGACATGTGCAGAGGGGTCAGCATCTCCTCAAAAATGGCCCCCTTCACGTTGGAGCCCCTCAGGTTGGCTTCCTGCAGATCGCAGCCGGACAAGTCGCAGTTCTGCATCGAGAAAGGGCGAAACACAAAGGAGAGGCGAGGTGTTAAAGCACTGAGCAGATCAGGGCACAATCTAACAGGTGTTACTTCCTTCTCTGTTACCTCTTAGGCTAGGAAACAAGTTCACATGACTGCTTATATTTTATTCAGGAGCTCAATCAAAACACTGTTCAAACATTATTCAGCCATAACATCAAGCCTAGAAAATGATGTTATTTTAGATTTGTGCCTACTTTTCAGAAGTTTCTCCCTGACTTGCGTTAACCCAAAACAAATAAAAACATTGTAGAAACTGATGTGTTTGTGTTGGCTGATAAAATCAGGAACGCATCAAGTTGTGATGACGATGCTTTAGGATTTTTGCTCTACATTGATCTCAAGCTTCTGACACAGTTGTTCACAGTATTTTACTTGCTTGACTTTTTTTTTTTTGAAAAAACGTACAAATGACTTTATAATTATATTACCAATTGACAAGGCCACATTTGTTACTATAAGATGTGAGCTCCCACAGGGATCTATTCTGGGGTCACTTTTGTTTCTGCTGCTGTTTGCTATAATTTGTTGCTCATGAAACCCATTTGTTTCTTCTTAAGAAAAAATGTCTGTGCTAAGGCTGATCTTAAAAACATTTCCACATATTTTCTTCTAAGTACATTACTAAGTACATTACTAGTACATTACTTTGTACTAAGTACAAACACGATCATAACACCAGTCAGATAAATCAACTGCTTCCTTCACAATTTCATACTACATGTTGTAATTTTTGCCCTGGTCTTTATACTTAGACTGGATGAATGGATTTTGTGTGAAATGTTGTTTGTGGAGGAAACTTTCATTATTGTTGCTGTGATTTGTATTCAATACTGAGCGTAAACCTAAACACACAAACTCACATTCTCTTTAATATTGTTTCACAGTATTATTTGTAAAGTACTTTGCTGGATTTCAATATCTTAACTTGTATTTTGGATGCATTTTAAATTCCTCAATAAGAGATGTTAAAGGTTGTTCTGTCTCACAATGATGTTTTTTTAAAGTCTGGATTTGTTGTGGCCTTGCAGTTGTTTTTTCATTATTAATGATAAAGCTTTCTTTTCCCCTCCATACTGTGTGTAGCCTCTGTTAAAGGTGGCCTGCAGATGAGTTACATTTTAATAATTTTATTTCGACCTTTAAAAAAAAAAAAAAAAAGTAATCTCAAAGCCTGACCTCTGACTCAGCTTCTGTAGCTGCTCTTAACAGATAATCCTCCTCCGACAGCCTTTACTCTACCTCCAGATCCGTTCCCGCTAAAGTGGCCCCCCGCAGGTTGCAGTTCTTCAGCTTTGCGTTTTTCAGGGTGGCCACACGCAGGTTGACGCCGGTCATCTGGCTTCCTTCCATGTCGACTCCTTTCAGATTCGCACCTGGCCGTGAAATCAAAAAAAGAGTCAAATGAGACGGCAGACGTGGACGAACGTATTCGAGTCTTTCGGTCGAACATCTGCGGAGAGCTCGCCTTCAAGATTGGCCTTCAATCCAGACGGGTCTTCAAAGTTGCACCCTTTCAGAGAAGCTCCCTCGGCGTTGCAGCAGAGCATCTTGACTCCTTGCAGATTAGCGCCCTTTAAAAAAAAGAAAGAAAAGAAAAGTAAAAAGCACATATTTTGTCAAAATCAACCGTAAAAAATTATGGAAGAAAAAAAACCCAAAACAAAACAAAAAAATACTTACATCCATGTTGGCTCCAGAGAGGTCGGCCCGCTCCAGATTGGAGCAGCACAGATTAGCGTGCGTCAGATTGCAGCGGCTGAGGTTAGCCATCTTGAAGTTGATGTAGCGCAGATCAAGTCGGGACAAATCGGCACCACTGAAGTTAAGACCCTGCAAACAACAAGAGCGACGTTGGTTAAATGTTCTTTTCGGACAGCGAGCGAGACGAAACCTCTTCAGCTGGCGTCACCTGACAGCGGAGCTCCGACTTGGTGGAGGTCGCCAGGAGAAAACGAACAAACTCCTTTCGGGAGATGGGAGAGTGGTCCTCGGGTGGCTGTGAGTTCTGTTTAAATGGTAGAAAGTGGTAAGTGGAGGGGGGAAGGGAAATGATAGGGGAGTGATTATGTTATTCACAATACCTTGAGTACAACTTCCAGCTGTTCAGCCAGTTGCTCAATTCCAAAGAACCGAGCCTCCTCCAAGACTCCTGGAAAACACAAATGACTCGTCATGCCGCCGGACTGCATGTCGTAGGTAACAAAATGACTAAGAGGTGGAGGAAAATCAAAAAAGCTCACCTCGTATATTTATTCCTTCATTGACAATGAGCTGACCGTGTCTCAAATAGTTCAGAATCGGTTCAAAGTATTCGGGGCTGCGGTCGATTAGGTATGCCCCATACTTGTCCCGTTTGTTTCCCCACACATCTGGAGTGAATAATAACCCCTTAGTTACAAAAAGACTCGCATCAGAATTACATTTTCTGGTGGGGATATGAAGCGGTACCTTTTTCACGGAACATGTGAGCGAGCATGCTCTCCGGCTCTTTGCTGACCAAAGTACTCCTGAACAGAAGTCAGAGTCAGTTAAAAAAATAAAACAAAACAGGCATACAGTGCAGTGCTTCACAGAAATATTCATATCCAATAATATTTTATTTTCATAGCAAAATATTACGATTTCACCCCCCTCTCTACATATTTACAATGTTGGGACAAACTGCAAACATGACTTCTGATGGCCTTCTTTAAGGGCTGCAACTAAAGTTTATTTTAATAAACAATTCTAATGATTAATCAATTAGTCAGATGATAAATTGGCACAGTCTATAGGTTTTTCATTTAGCATTTTTATACATTACATTAAATGATTCAATTTGTTTTTTGCCTAGTAAAATGCAACAAAAATATGCCACATATTCACAGACACAAGCATTTCATATCAAATACAAAATGTATACATATTTTGTACAGTTTTAGCTTAATTACTGATCTGAATATGTTGCTTTTTTCAGCAAATGGCCTTTCTTGGAGTCTGTTCTCCAGCAAACGATTAACTGATTACTAAATTGGTTGAAGACTATTTCAGTAATCGACTCGTCAAGATTAATCGTCTCAGCCCCACTTTCTTTCAACAAATTCACTGTACAAATACTTTTGAGAGGCACTGCATATTGTGACATGCAGTAATGCATTCAATTAATTGACGATTTAAACCACAGGCACCTTGTGGTGGTAAAGAGGCGACCACCGATGTTCAGGGTCAGCCAGTCGGTGTGCGCTCCGTGCTGATCAGATGTAACCCTGACTTCACTCTGTGGGTCTACCAATGACAATACAGATGTTTTACACATGTCCACACTGACTGGCAGCACATACAGGAAGAGTCTGTGCTCACCAATAAATGGGTCTCCCTCTGACACATACAGTACGTCATCATCCCTGATGACAGACACACATATAAACACGTTTAGGACACAATCTGAGAATAAATCCACCATGGGACAACTGCTGCGGAATGAATGGGTTTACCGTATTAGGGCAATGTCATCTATGAGACCACCCTTCCCATTGTATAAACAGGAAGCTTTGATTCCCAGCTTATTGCTCGCTACTGACAGTAGATCAGACAAGGTCCCGTAAACTGCTACAACCTGTAAAGAAAAGAGTTGAAGTCGAAAATAAAAGCGTGCTTTATTGTAAAGCCAGCAAATGGGCCACATTAAGAGTCCCTACAGCTAACATCGGTTTTTACTCTATATAACTGCGTAATATCACCGAATAGTGACAGTTTTCCCATTATGATACACCTTGAAGCTCGGTGGGGAAAGAAAGCAGTCATTCTGCGGCCCAGGCTCCCACACAGACTCAGCCTGACTTTTTACCCACCTTGCCATTTTTAGACGTCCCGTTAACAAACAGAGTAACTCTTCTCATTCTCTGCGCGCTTTGGTCCTAAGTGACTTCATATAAGTCCAAATAATAAACAGGGCTGTATTTTTCAGCCAGCTACCTACCAGTTATCTAGATAAAGCTGGACAACTAGCTACATCAGACAATAACGCGAGAAAAAAGATGCCTTCAAAAACCCCGGGAAAAATCTGCTTCGATACATTTCTATTAATCATCATTAGTAAGTAAAGGCACCTTTGAGACTTGGAAAGGAATTGCGAGATGCTCTGAGTTGTACTTCTGGGGAACATAGTGTTAGTATAACAAAACTCTGCTGTTTATTTGAAGCTAAATCGTTAAAACACGTCGTTAAAGTACCAGCACGATGGTTAAAATAGGCTGTTTTTTAATGAATAGTATTATGTTGGTATTTTCTTTAAAGCCTATTTGGTTACTTTATTACGAAGAGCTAATTTATTTTTCTCTGCGTATTATTTTTCTAGACCTAGAGTTAGACAATACAAAAAAGTAGACTGCACCTGAAGTATACTTTTCATATGACACTCTGCTATTGGCCGAGGGCCCTGTACGTAAGGACGTTATGTGCGTATGCCTTAACAGTCAGCCGGTGGAGAACCCGGGCAGAATTGATGACGAGTTGGCGCTGAAGGAGTTAGAGCAGGGGTGCCCAAAGTCGGTCCTCGAGGGCCGGCATCCTGCATGTTTTAGTTCTCTCCCTGATTTAATGCACCTGGATCAAATGACGGCTCGTTAGAAGGCCTAAGAAGAACATTGAAAAGCTGAACAGTTTGTAACTATCACCAGGGAGAGAACTAAAACATGCAGGATGCGGACCCTCGAGGACCAACTATGGACACCCCTAAGTTAGAGTTAAGAATTGATTAGATGTGTGGACGGACGGACGGACGGACAGACAGACAGACAGACAGCACGCATTACATTTTAAAACACATTTATTCCAATATAAATGTTTATACATTTAAGATGTCATTTTTACATTTCAGGATCATGCTAAAAATGTATTCCTGATATTTACGGATATCTTTCAGCATGGAGTCTGCATGTTCTCCCTTCTCATGCTGGGTTTATTCTGGGTATTCTACGTCTCTCCAACAGTCCAAACAAAATGCATGTCAGGAACTGACAAACTGATGCTCCGTTTTGAATGGTGTGTGCAAGACACGCCTACCCAGTGCACCGGTTCCCTCCAAGGCTTACAAATGGAGCGCACCCTTCAGTTTAGCGTTAGCATCTAGCTATTCTGAACTCATACATTTCGTTTCTTTGAAAACAGCTGCAGATTACGCTGTTAGTACAGTTTTCTGTATATACTATTGTTTTTGGGAATGACGTCTTAATATTACAAAACTTCTCCTCTCAGTGGTGAATGTGTTGTTATGCGCTAAGACAAAGTTTTGGACTACAAGTATGTCTGTTTTTAGAATCTTTATGCCTTTCTGCGGTTCCAAAATTGGGGTTTAAACTCAGCTGTTTGTCAGATGTCCTTCCAGTCACAGCCATGTCAGACAAGCACCACTGTTCATGTTGCTCCCATCCCGTCTCCTCCCCCAGTGTTCACCAGACTCTGGATGAAATGGATTTTGAAAGAGGTTTGCATTCATTTGTGAAACCAGTGGTGTCAGATTATTGTACAGTTATAGTTGTACAAAGAAAACAATCTTTGGCGTGTTATTCTCTGGCCTGTGTTAATCGCTGCCAGCAGGGTACAGTGTTGTGTGCCACTTCTTTCTGCAGGTATCTGGTCCGCTGCCCTGGATGGAGACCTGCAGAGAGTCAGGCTCCTTGTTCAGAAGGGGACTGACCCGAACATGAAAGATTCAGCTGGGTACACAGCTCTGGTGAGTCCAATTGGATTGGAAGATGTTTACCTCTCTTTGCTTTTGCCTCTCCTCTTCAAGCCTATTAGTTTAAGATATGACTCTTGCACATTGTGATTGGTTTAAATTTCCTCCTTCTTTCTCCTCTGGGACTTGGGGTCATAGTTCAGGTATTATTTTTAAAACATTTAAAAGTCCTTCATTCAGAAAATATATTTCTGCTACATTTGTCCAGCCTCTCGGTAATGTCACTCACCTTATAAATTATAAATATGTTTGTAAAAAATTGGTTAGTTTTAATATGTGGTAGTCTTGACAGACAAATCTAGACTTGAGCCTTTTAGTTCTGTCTGGAGTACTGAGGAAGGTTATCTGGGAACAACTTTTATTATTCAGAGGTAATACTTGCATCCTTTATGAGCTGGTTTTCAGCAAAACCACTTTACAGAATCTGCTACTTTCATGGGCATCATCTGTTGGGGTAGCAGCATCAAAGCCAGTGACTTGAAAAAAGCAAGCTGTTAAAGAAGGTTGTGTCTATTCGGGACTATTTTATAACCTCTGGGGATGATTTTCTTTTTTTAATCATAAGCAATTTGATACAGGTAATCACATTATATAGACCTCTCATGGATTCATTGTTCTAGTTTGATTTAGAGATGGGGCCCAGTCAACATCTGCAGCGTTTTTAGATTACACAGCAATGCTACGATCTGAAGTCCGTTTTTATCCATCCGGCTCAGCAGTGTGAATACGTATCCCCTCAGCTAACAATAATATGAAAATTGGATCTTTAATTTTATTGCCTTATTCCTCAGAAAGATTAAAACGCTAAATGTTTAGTAAAATTTTTCGGAACCTGAATTTCCTGGGTAAGGATGTCCAGTTTGAATCAGATGTGAAACCTGTGTTGTAACTGGTAACTTTGTCTTTCTCTCAAGAAATTGACAGAGTACTTCTAAAAGGAACCGTTTTAGGCCCCGTCCTTTGTTTAGGAATGTTCTTAGAAAGCTCTGAGATGCATGACGTGTTGGAAATCCATTGTGAATTGTAATGTGTTTTAGTAATTGTCTTAAACCGTGGCATATTATTAACCAAGCGTGAAGTTCTCTAGTTTTGTCTTTTTATTTTGCATAATGGCCCTAGTCCAGTTTTAAAAAGGGTTTTCTTTAACCCTTGACTACTAAATGCCTTTATAAGCTTTACAGGCTTCTTTTATCTCGACTGTGTACTGTGCCTGTTCAAACGTGCACAATTAAATCCTAATTTCTGCGCTTTGCCTCAGCACTACGGGAGCCGTAGCGGACATTTTGCCGTGTGCGCATTCCTCCTCGAGGGCGGTGCGTGTCCGTCCCCTCAGACCCCGGGCGGGGCAACCCCGCTCCATCGAGCAGCATACTGCGGTCATCCGGACGTAGTTCGGCTCCTTCTGCAAAGCGGTGCAGATCCCACCCTCTGTGATGACGACGGTGCAAATCCTTTGCACAAGGTACGCAACGGTTATCAGCAGCTACCATTCCACAGAAACATCTTTTTGATGTTTTATCAATGTTTGTGATTATTTCTATGCTTGATGCTTGAGCAGGCTGCAGAACAGGGCCACTCTAAAGTGTGCCAGCTGCTTCTCGAGCTTTGCCCTGCACTCTGCAGCCAGGGGAACAAGAAGCTCCAGCTGCCCTACCAGCTGACACAGCAGGGAGATCTGCAGGAGCTCCTCACACCTCCCCGGTCATAACGGACGAAGATGCTAATGTCACACGCACACACGTCACAAGATTAAAAACTGTACACGATGAAGACTGAGTCTGGGAACTGGCAGAATCAGTGAACGTGGAATAACATTTTTAACCTCCGGCATTGTTCCAGTCTTTGATCTTTTATTTCACCGCTTTTTGTATTGTCTGCATTTCTCAAACTTCAGCAAAACGTGAAAACATTTCAAAACCTCATTTTGAATTCAGTCATTGAGTTAATTTTCTGGATAAGCTCGGTTTCCGATTCTGTGAAGTTTGCTTGAACTAGAGGGTCAAAAACCCTCTGAAAGTTAAAGTTTTAGAATGTTATAAGTGGATCAAATCAAATTTATTTACATGGCACATTCAAGAGCAACTGCTTTTGTTCAAAGTGCTGCACACAAAATAAAAACAACAATAATGATAGTAATTCCAACATGGAAGAGAAGAAAAATATAAACCAACATGTGAACTCTATGAGCTCTGATAATTACAGTATAGACTGCTCCATATTGGTTTGGCTGTGCAGGATATGGGTGGTTGGTTCTAATCTCAGACAGTAGGGGGAGCTATTGTCTAATAGAAGACCACAGTGTTTGGCCATGGCGTGTAAATTTCATGGCAGCTAACAAGAGCAAGCTTACTCAGTTTTTCCTTCACACTGGAAAATTTAATAGCAAAAATAACATGAGCGCAACAACTATAACGGTAAGACGGACACCAGCACTCAGGCAAACTGCATCTACAAAATACAATCTAGCTCTCAATCAAAAGGGTTGATCGGTTCCTAAGTCACCAAACTATTTTATTTTAGTAGTTTTCAGAGTCTTAAACAACATGGAACAATGTATTTTTCCTTGGTTTGAATAAAACTCAGTTTAAAAAAAAAATCCTGCTCAGCTAAAACAGATGGAAATACTTTTAGATGTTGTCTGGCATGTCTAACATGTCAAACCATGTTAAATATGTAACACATGCACGTACAGGAGGCAGATTAACCCTCCTCCGCCGCTCCACCGTCTCTCCCCCCTCTGCGAATGTGCAGAACTTTAAAAGCTCTCCTCCCGTTTCCCTGCAGCCCACGCGGATCGGGAACCCACGGCAGAAAAATTTCTCGCTGCAGAACTGGCGCACTTTCATTGGGTCCGCCGGTGGGTGGTGTTTCCAAACTACCCTTCCAACCACATCCATGCCGTGACTGGAGGGGTGCCAGGCCACATCTGGAGCTCATTGCTGCTGACGCCACACAGCACACAGAGATGGGGTGTCGGGAGGGGGTAGGTTGGGGTTGAGGCGGAGGGGAGGGGGTGTATTTCAGCTCGGTGGATCTTTGCCAGGAGAGCTGTTTATGCTCGGTGACAAGTTCCTTCCCACCCCCACCAAACACAGTGGAGGAGCCGGAGCCGGAGCCGGTCGGATCCCCACTGAATGTCAAGTGACAGTGAAGGCAAGTGGGTTTCTGGGGCCTTTATTCATCTGTGGCACAAAAAAACAAGAAAAAGTACTTTCAGAATTGAGAGACTGCTTTACATGACAGCCTGACTAATAGATCAGCCCCACAGCATCCTCTAAAAGTGTCCCACTGCCACATTCTGTGAAACATGATCAAAGTTGATGTTTTAGATTTGTGAGCAGTGAGGTAATGAAAACCCACTGCAGGAATGTCGAAGGCCTCGGTCGTTACTGATCATTTTTCCTGACCTGGTTTGAATTTGTTTCATGTCGAAACAGATGATTTTTTTTTTTCAGCCTTCCTATTGAAATTGGTCTACCTATATGGGCTGGGAGTTTTCACTTAAAGTGAAGACTTGGACAGGATTCCAGACATTTGAGAAATTTGGATCGCTGCTCTATTTAGCGAGCTTTATTTGGAAAGCAATGAAACTTCCTGGGCCTGGAACCCACTTCCACCATAATGAGTCCAACTTAAACCAGTACTGGATGTTATTTTCCCCTGAAATAGAAGGTGGTCTGTGTGCCATGCTTGCATGACGGGATTTTTAGTCTCATTTTATACAATACGCTTGTCTGCGAGTAGATAATGAGAACGGCCTGTCCTTGGACCTCTGGAGGCTGACAAATATCTCTGTGTTGAAGAGGTGGCTTTGGAATGAAACGCAAAGAAATATATGAATCAACACTAAATATATGTTTTCTTTTTATTTATATATATATTCTTATGGGAATCTGTCTTTTTTAAGATGTAAATTTACATCGTTCTCTATCATTTTTAACGCAATTAAATTAAAAATAAAACATACTTTGTGACTTTCTGGAAGATATTTAGTATTTAGGCTTTAAATCTAGATATTAAAACAGGAATGAATGAAGGATTGATGAAAAGAACAAATGGATGACTGATTAATGAACTATGGATGGATGGAAGAAATGATGGATGGATGGATGTTGGATGGAATAACGGATGGATGGAAGGACGGACGGACGGACGTAACTTTTATACAAAAGAATCAACAGTAAATGTTCTATGGACGTCCAGCAGTGCAAATGGTTAAACTAAATCCAGTTCCATCCTGTCCCAGAACCAGGTACTTTGTTTGCATTTAAATGTTGGTTTTCACAGATGAAAGCATCACCTGGTTCTTATCTTCCCCGTCTCCACCTAGACAAAAGCTTCCTAGCAGCCCTGGCAGAGCCGGGGCCCATCAGAGCTGAAGTAATCAAGTAAATGGCTGGCAGATGGGCACACACTGAGATGCAGAGGGCCATACTCGGATGGGGGGGTTAGCCTCACATTCTGCATCTTGCGCCGTCGAGGCTCTGGACGACGGGGGCGTGTGTAATCAAATATATGGGAGCTGATCTTCAGAGTTGCCTCATAATCCAATTTGGCCCCGCTCCCACTTCAAAAGAAGCGTGTTGTCTGCTGGTTGATGGGATGTTGCAGATCTTACACGCCTGCTTTCCAGGTCACTGGGTGATGGGATCCATGAGTCCAGAGGCCGCGGATCAGCTCGTCCAGGCAGACAGCTCCGCGGTTATGGGAAATGTCAGAGTTTTCAGGTGATCCAGCCAAACACAAACAGAATTAACTGATGCATGTGTGTGTGTGTGTGTGTGTGTGTGTGTGTGTGTGTGTGTGTGTGTGTGTGTGTGTGTGTGTGTGTGTGTGTGTGTGTGTGTGTTACTGTCATATGTTATTCTCCAAAGCAAAAACGTTTTAAAATGCATGCCATGGAAGCCAAGTCTTAAACTATACTGAAATCCAACATCTGGTTGATATCAAAACATGGCAGACATCATGCATGATTGAGGAAAAAGTTCCTGGGTGTAATTATGTACAGTCAACACGCATCACCTCTTGTGTGAGCGTGGGTATATCTTAGGAGGGAAAAGTTTATTTCCCCAGATGTGTTTTTTTTTCTCTTTCTTTGTGCCCTGGAATGGATGGCTACGTTTCTTTTTTTTTTTTTTTATTGATTATGGAGATGTAATCTTCTCGAAAGCTTTGCCAGAGAAACAACATAAGCTGTTCCATATGACTGAAAGGGCAATTAATGGAGGATTTGGAGTCGGATATCTGGGG
Source organism: Poecilia reticulata (assembly GCF_904066995.2). Classification (NCBI taxonomy): domain Eukaryota; kingdom Metazoa; phylum Chordata; class Actinopteri; order Cyprinodontiformes; family Poeciliidae; genus Poecilia; species Poecilia reticulata. The sequence goes on from NC_088838.1 coordinate 9,544,394, forward strand.
CCATTCATGGCAGACTGTTGTTAGAAATCACGCAGTAATTTATCACCCGCTGAATCTCCACAGGAGCTTTCCAAATCGACCGTGCTCCCCTTGTTGTGTTGCTCTAAAGTTTTCCAGTCTGTTATTTATTTTCGTCTGCCTAATGTCTGCTTTTACCTTTCTGTCCTATAAACAAAGAGATCTTTTCTGCATTCAAATACAATAAAATCGGGTATTTACACACACTGTAAACGATTTGAGAAAGTCCTGATGATGATAGCTTTGCTTTGTGAGCTTCTGATTAGTTAATTGACCACATCTGAGTTGAATGGAGGAAGTATTTTAACTCAACGCCTCAAATATACAGCTCCCTTTGTGTGATATGAAGGGAGAATCAAAAGACATCAGGACAGATAGAGTTCTGTCAAGTATCAAACGCTTCACACTACACTCAGTCAGTCACCCATTCATACACTAATGGTGGAAAGCTACAGTTCAGTAGCTTGCCACCATCAGATCACCACCAGCAGACAAGTGTCTCGCACAAGGACACAATGACACAGGCGGACGTGGCGGGGATTAAACCGGCAATCCACCTGTTGCGGAGCAAACTCTTACCGACTCATGCTCATCATTATAAACGAATATTTGGAAGCATACAACAACCCCCCGAATGTCTAGCCTTCATACCCTTCAGGAAGAAGATGTGTTCAGTATACCAGAGATGAGCGTGTTTGAACAGCAAGAGAGTGCCGTTATTCAGAGTGAAGCGAGTCTTGTACCAACATGGACTGAAAAGCCACTCAGTGGATGAAAGGCCAAGTTAAAATGTATTAACTTGGCCTTTGCCAAGTCAAAGACTTTGACTTGGCAAAGTCTTTGACTTGCCAAGTCAAGTCTTGCCAAGTTTATATTGACTTAAACTTTGTATAGTTTAAGTCAAGTCTTAAACTATACTGAAGTCCACACATCTGGTTGATATCAAAACATGGCTGACATCATGCATGATTGAGAAAAAGTCAATCATGCATTGATTTTTTAATGCATGAAAAATCAATGCATGATTTTTCCACACGATAGGCCTGAGAGGACTACCGTGTGGACTAGGCCTAAGAGGAGTGGTTCCATTTCTATAATTGGGTCTTTTCTCGGTTTGCTCCTTGATTGCTACAGCCTCACTTACCCTTCTTGTTGTCCAGTCCTCAGTAAGTTCCCTCAGCGTTCTGCCTCCTCTTGAGGAGAATTCACCTCAAGATCCTCTGCTCCCCTGGTTTGCACTGTGTGGACTCACCACCGCCTACCCACCATACTTACCTGCCTGTCCATCCTTCAAGCATCCTTTGTCCGCTCCACCTTCATAAGGAAGAACAAAACAAAAGAGGAAACGCCACCAACAAACACTGCTCCCCACCATCAGTCAACCTCAGCCTCTGTGGGTAAACTCGCCTCCTCCTTGGAAACCCCCGTAAAGCTTTCTTTCTTCCTCCTCATCCCGTCGTCATATTTTTACCTTTCATCACCCCCTGCCTCTGCTCCTCTGTGCCTCTGCGGAAGAACTTCACAGAGTTCAAGAAGAGCCATCATGGGCCTATTGGAATAAAGCAGATTCCTGAAAGACAGTGGGTTATTTGTGTGTGGAAGCGTTGACTTTACCTTTAATGCAACAGTGAGGTCATCCATCGCTGAAAGTGCAGTTTTGTGCACAGACTGAAGTCACCACTTTAGGTCGTTCCCTGACATCCTTAAGCTCTTCCTGCATGATGCAAGCATTACTGACCTTTTTATATTGTCATGTTTACATTATGCCATTGGGAGTCTTATCACTTCTCACCACCATAAAAGAAAATGTAAGAGCAAAGAGGAAATTTTGGTGACTAATTCATTGTGTTTGTGCAGTGGTGCTCAAAAATAAAACTCATTGAGCTTTTGAAATTCAAAAATCTTCCATGTTGAAGCCTTCGGATACATTTTCAGTTCCTCACATACTCTAGTGGGCCAAGCTGAGGAGCAAAGGTGATAATCAGTCACACCTAAAGCAGAGATGCTGGCACCTCATTCGTTAGGAAGTCCCCAACAATAGCAAACAGCAAAATGGTCACAGTGGTGGTGACAATCCTTCCTTTCAGCCCGGCTCGCTGCAGGGAATGCAACACCGGGCTGCACGTGTAATTGAACAAGATGGGTACGCTGATGAACTAAGACTCATAGAGACATGCCGTGGCTCTGTCAGCAGGTGCCCAGCACACACTGGTCCATTCATATGCGCATTCCTGTCTCTCTGCTCGCCGCCCAGCAGGTTCCTCCCAGGCCACTCAGGACAGGGGTTGACACACACAAAGGGTCTTCAATCTGCCTCTGACAACAGCCAGCATAAAGGCCCGGAAAGCCACAACAGCATTATGTCAAAGAGCCGGCTGGGGGTAGAGAGCAACGCTTGTGGATGGGAGGGGGGCACTGCCGATGGATGGATGAGGGCTGGACACAGCCAGCGCGGTGGAAGGCCCGGCTGAGGTTTTTTTTTTTTTTTCCATAAAGGAGGATATTTGTACTCATTCGGTAACAATGGAATGCAAGCACACACACACACACACACACACACAAAAACAAAAAAAGGGGCGAGGGCAATGAAACACCACATTGGGTCGACGAAGACGCTGCGAGGGAAATCATCATGCAAAGTGACGATATTGTTCACTCTGAGGATTGCAAGGCTGTGTTTGTTCTTATGCTGATGTGTGGCTTCGCCTGCCTTCGGTTCCCCCTTTTGCATAAGGTGTTTTTGGCTCTAACAGTGTCCGGCACATTTCCTTACACTGAAAAGGCGAGCAGGGGAGATCAGAACATGTCCAACTCACCGTGGAGCGTTTGTAAACAGATTCTACGCAAAAAGATTTAACCGACTTAACAACCCTCATTGTCCGGTCTTTTATCTGATAAGGACTAATTTACATTATCTCTTCCCTTGTCGATGTCCTGTGAAGGTTTTAGCACTTCCTCACCGAGGAGGGGGAAAAACTGTGTTGTGTAATTATTAAAATAAAAATAAACTTTAAGCCGTCACTTTACAGCCTTTTTGTCTGGTCCTGTTGGGAGGCTCTATAAATGCTACGGGTTTCTTGAGATACCATGGCATGTGAACATCACAGACATGGGTTAATGATTAATCTGGCTTTTTCAAATTAGCTCCATTCATTGAAGCGCTGCTTTCATTTTGTAATGTGGCTTGATGAGTCACCATAGAAATGAAACCTTGCAAAAAGATACTTCAGTGTGTTTGTATTCCTCCTCCCCTCCCGGCCCTTTTGACAAGACGCCTTGAAATGTAATTCAGTGTAACCTATTGCATCTTATGCTGTATGTGTTCAAAATGGGCCATTTTTGTGTTGTTAGAGCTCACTGGTGAACAAACAGCATCTGGAAGACTAAGGAGAAAGATGAGCAGAAGGTCAAAACAGCTTTAAATAGGCCTGTCGCGATAAACAATAAATCAATTAATCACATAATAAAGGAAAATCATCAACCTTATTTTAATTTATCGGCTTTATTGTTTCTTCCTGCCTTTTTCTCTTTCAGTTGATGGCACTGGATGAAAAAAGGCTCAACTCTGGTGCTCTCCACTGACCCTCCCCTCCTCATTTCCTTAGCTTAACCCTTGTGCGTGCGAGGACTGAGGCAAATGATACAAATTTTACGTGTGTGGGGTCGGTTGGACCACATTTCTAAACACAAGGGTAAAGTGAGGAGTGAACTATTGCATCATATAGTCGGATATGAACATCTCTATCTAAATCTATTGATTATTGAAGGGCAGTATAGGACACAGACTGTACTCTTTTGGTTGAATGCCGTTTTTATTTCCACTTTGGTTTTATGTTGTGTTTAGTTTTTATTCAAGTGCATTTTTTTGTTAACGGAGACTGAGAGTCAGTTTTATATTTGGTTGTTTTGTTTATTTTGTTAACAAGTTCCAGTGTTAAATGGTCTTTTGAAAATAAAGTGTATTTATTTTTGGCAAGATATCGCTTACATTATTATGTCATTACCATTACAGCAGTTGAAAAATCTTCAAACAATATTATCGTATATCGCAATAATTTTTGAGACAATCGCTCAGAAAAATTTGTTGTTGTGACAGGCCTAGCGTTAAACTTGTTTAACTAGCAGTGCGGCTAAAAAGCTGGAAGGATTTTTTTGCTTTTTTTTTTTTTACTTTCAGACAGTTGTTATGATGAGTAACCAGGACGACAAGGAATTGTTTTTACAACTTGGAGCAGCTGATAAGCATGTCAAGAGCTCAAATATTACCTGAACTACAGCCACAGGTCCAAGAGGAGTTGAAAAGGAGGAGGATTGAAAGCATGACCAAACAGCAGAGGAGGAAGTTCAGGTCAACTTGTTCACTGATCGTAATGAGTAAAGATCATAAGTTGTTTGATTCAGGTGTGGGGAAGTAGACAGACGTCAAAAAGTTGTGAGACACTGTCCCGTAAGGACTTAGGAGTTTGAGAATGGGTTTTGGCAAAGCTCCACCTTCCAGCAGGACAAAGCCTCTAAACCTGTATCCAGAATTACAATGGCATAGTTTAAATTGGCGTACAAAAATAACCCCTCTTCTAAGCTGGTGAAAAATTACTCCATTTGATTGGTTTGATAGTTGCCTATTTTAATATCTTGCTCATCTATTCTGGACCGATTTCGCCCTGACCTGTTTTTGATACTTTGCTTGTCTCCTGCCATCGGTGGAAAAGAATAAGCAACCAAATGCATAAACAATCACCATATGCCTAAAGTTCTGCCAGAGCTTTGATGTGCTGCCTAAACCTCTTTTCATTGTTAACAGATTGGAGCACATCTCAGAGGAATTTTTTTATCTGTGACACAGACACACATGCATACTCAGACGTACTAAAAGCAGTTGTCAATTAAACATCGAAGCCCCAAACTGCTGCTGCATCAAAGATCGCCTCAGTCTCGTTTTGTTGCTGAAGCCGTAAGATGTGGCCGATGGCGGCACATCCATGTGGAACTCTCACTGTTAGTTGCTCTAATAAACACGCTTGGTGTTCTTCTGGTATGTATGCGGTTGTCAGATTCTCGCTCCATCTGCTTATATAGTCAGCAGCTCGCTTTGAAGCTTAAAGCTCTGGGTGCAACATAAAGGCACTGCGACTTTTGGAGGCAGTCATTCACTATCACTGGAATCATAAACTAAAAATATGTTGGGTTGAAAGTGAAGATGAAAGACTCTCTCTCTTTTATGTACTGTATGAAACTATTTGGCCTCTTGCAGATTAGGTTTTTCTATCGTTTTTTTGTTACACTTGCAGGTTTCAGATCATGAAACAAATTTTACTTTCAGACAAAAATAGCTGAAGTAGATACAAAAAGGCAGTATTTAAATATCTAAATGATTGGGAAGAGCTGGCTGTGTGAAGATGAATTTTGGTCCACGCTTCTTTGAATTATGGTATTAATTCAGCCACATTGGATGATATCACCCCTAAAAAGTCAGTTTAATGTCATTCCAATGCATCTCAATCAGATTAATCTTTGGACATGGATTAGGAAACTCTAAAAACAATGAATTTTGCCCCACTGCATCATCAATCCTTTACCATGCTAATTTGCTTTACCACACACCCATCCTGCAGAGTTTAATCACTGAAAAACTCAATCTTAGGCCAAAGCATAAGCATCCTGCTATGTAGCATAAGCATCCTGCTATGTGGTACCAAAATAATTATTGGTCTTTTTAAATCCTTGTTAGTTACGGTTCCTCTTGTAAACTTTTAATTATTGTTCTGACTCTAGACTTGGAGAGGTTTACGTAAATGATCTGGTCTGACTCATGAGGATGACCACATTTACCTCTTTGGAATAGCATGTTCTCTTGTCTTCACCATTTTTGAAGACTGGCGTAGAGAAATGGGCTTCTGTCTCACTAGAGAAACAACTCACACGTTGTAAGTTTCCAAGACAACGCCGATGTTTGTTTATGTAGGAATTTAGTGAGTGAAATTTTTCAACTACAAAAAAATAAAAAATTTATTTGAAAGAGTTTGAGATACATTATCTTCAGGGGTGCCGCACACCCTGAATTGTGTTTTTGTAAAATTCTCCTAAACTTGGCCTGTTTCTAGTTGTTCATTTTTTGGCTTGTTTCACGATTTAGAGAGCAGGAGTGAATAAAGATGTGCTTGAAACTCTAAGTATGGAAAAACCTCTATTTTCTGACCTCGTTTTTTTTTTTTTCTCCTACTGGTTCTGATTACTTGCCTTTTGTGCCGCCCTTTACTTCATACAGCCCCGTCTGGAGCCACCAAAGGACTAAAACAACTGTTACACATATGGACTGGTACTCCCCAGTTCCCATAAACACACTTTGATGAGAGAAATTACTGGAGTCTCCCCTTCAGAAAAGTTGCTGAACACTTTAAACTAACCGTAATGCGAAAATATATAACGGCTCCAAGGAGCCAGACTTTCTTGTAATCATTTAGAGTGTTCTTGATTATCAGTTCTCAAGACTTTCTGAAAGTATTTCAGAAGTTTGCTTTGGACATTACATGTTTATTCACTCCCCTTTTTGATCAAGTTCAGCGCTTTTAACTACCGTCAGAACAGTGAATTATTTGTTTCTTTACTCTGACCTGTGAATCATTCAGACATAAAACACCACAAGGAGCTGATGTTGTTCCTACATGCAGTAAAGACCAAAATCTCTCGGCACCCTGGCAGATTTGGTTTTGGAACCTTTTTATTTCTCCCAATAAGTTTGTTTTCATGTTGGAAACGTTATTTGGTGGGGGGGGTATGTTCTCCACTTTTACTTACATTGGCTTTTACAGCAATACCGGCAGCTTCTCATATTTGTTGACCAGCTTTTTACATGTCTCCATCATGGCCTTTGACCATTAATCTATTCAGGTGAACTACAAGTGTTTTAGATCGGAAAACCTCTTTGCCGTTGCCAAATGAAAAAACTAAAACCTTGGTTCAAAAGCAATAAATTGTCACTAAATTCAAAAAAAGTAAAATTCATGGTATTTGAAAACCACAATAAATATGAAAGCATTGCAGTCAAAATAATTATAGACAGTGTAGATTTAGAACGAGTTCATGGGAGTCCAATATGACTGGCTGTCATATTGGATCATAAGTTGTGCTGGAAACCACAGATCTGGCAACTAAAAGCAAAATTACCCAAAAATGTTGCTGCTTTGAGGAGAATAAAATCTGTTCTAGACCAGAGATTTTTGTTTACTTTGTATAATACTGTCATTGAACCACCTTTGAGTCATTGTGTGAATGTTTGGGGCAATACATACAGAACAAACTTACAGTCACTGAACACAATACAAAAAAAAAAAAAAAAGTCAGAAAATGTTTCGACAGGGTGGTTCTGATTTAAGAAGGGAAAGGAAATGTCAAACAAACAATATATTTGGACAACCAGAGTTTTTGTATATCGGTGCTACTGTGGAATAATTAAATGATGAGCTCAAAAGAAACACAAATATAAACCATCTTTTAAAAAAAAAACTTTACAAAAAGGAGCTTATTCAAAAATATGTTGTGTCGGATGGCTGTCTCAAAGTCTAAAAAGGCTGTTGTTGATATTAAGAAAGTGTCTTTTTCTTCGCCGTATTAACTGTGTAGTTTGAGTTATTGTCATGCTGAAATGCTCAGTTTTGCCCTAAACTCCCTGATGTTGCTTGATGAGGATCTGGACATAGAAAAACACTTCCAAAGCATAATGCTTCCACCACCTTGCTTGACCATGTGGATTGTGCTCTTCGGGTTGTATGCGTCTAACATTTGAATGCTCCAGCTGTGTTTTTGTCTCATCCAAACACAAAACGGAGGAGATATTTTTAATGTGCCCAGATGAAAACTTGCAAAGGCTGAGGGGGCTTTCATCTATTTGAGAAATAGCTTCCTCCTTGGTCTACATCCATGGAGTCCATCAGCATCTGTGCAGCTTTATCTCCAGTCCTGCCTCTTATTTGTATTGCCCTCCACTTCTCCGGGTTTGCTTCTAAGACTCACTGCACTTTACAGTGAAATTTGCCAAATGAAAGACGACAAGACTCAACTGAAAATGAGGAGAGAACACAGCTAATCAGACGTAAAATAAAGGCAGGCTTTTAGAAAAACCCAGTGACCCACTGCTGCTCAGAACCACTTTATGAAATTACTGGACAGTCTGGCTTCAAGGAAGCAAAATATAAAGAAATAAAAGCTGACTCGAGCGTTTTGCAGTGTACTGTTCACTGATGCTCAATAAAGTTTTGTTTGGACATTTACACAAATTGTCGACATTAACATCAATCTGATTTGGATTTCAAGAATAAGAATTTTCCTTTAATCATTAAATTTAGTTCATAGGTTCAAAGTGCATATGCAGGCTCAAAAATTATCATATTTGGATAAACGTCACTTAGACGGCTGCAGAAAAATGTCCTGCTTCTTGAAACCGCCAGTAAGCAATATCTGACCACTTTTCTTGTCAGTATTGGTAGCGGTCTACTGCAGAAATACAGCACTGCCACGCTACGGTATAGTTTCCCACAACAAAGCCTGCTATCAACGTTCAGGCTAGTTATGGCTGCAGATGATGGCAGATAAAAAAAGTTTTTCTGTAACTGTTAAGTTGTTTCTCCACCATTAGCACATTCATCAGAGCATACGGGAGCTTGATTGACAGCGCTAAGAACTTCCTCTGGGCTGTGATTGGTTGTTTCTGATCGGGAGCCATGATGGCAAACACAGAGGAGAAGGAGAGGAGTTGGATTTTTTCACATATGATCTGTCTCATACTATACTGTTGCAACAGTATAGTACATTTATACAATTAAAAAAAAAGTTCATCCATTTTTTTTAACTGTATAAACCATTTTTAAAAATTTAAATTACATACTGCATCTTTAGCAAACTTACATAAGTGAGAGAAAATCCACAATAAATTCAAACTTGTGGATCCAAAGCCTAAAATGAATGACATTCTTACTGATATTGATTGTTTATTGTAACTTTTAACGGGCCCTGCAGTTATTGTTGAAGATTAAAAAAAACTCAAATAAAATTGCTGCTCTGGCTATCTCTCGTTGGAATTTCCAGTCATTACCCAACATTTATTTTGCAGGCATGACAACATACTAAAAGGTAGTTCCATAACGTCATCCTCCTGACTGATAGGAGCCCAAGGCGAGGCTTTAATTCGAACCAATATACCAGCAATAAAACAGTGTTAGCTTTTAACAGAAGTCGGAAGGTGGAATCGAGTGGCTTCTTGAAACTCTACAAACGAGCAACTAATAAAGTACGTTCAACTTTGCCGGCCTCCACTTTGCCGGCCTCCACAACCTCCTGAACAAGCTAACCGCCGCATGGAGGATGAGAGGCTAACACATGTTGAGGCACAAAGCAGTGTGTTATGCCATTCTTTAATCACACTACAAAGCCGGGCCTCAGCTGTCAGTCATTTGTCAAACCCTGACAGAAAATCAAAGCCCACATGAGGTCCTCAGAAACGAACGACATGTTTGATCGGTCAGAGTGAACTCTGCATTTGTGCTGAGCTGGCAACACTTTTGAAACTCTGACGCTCTTTGAAAATCTGCCAAATTTTTTTTATGTCTGAGCATTAAAGCTGTTTTGCTGTTGTTGTTGCTCTTCAGCCTCCTTTGGAACGGACGCTGACGAGTATGCTTATGTTTCTGGGAGAGAATTAATATCCATGTTTGTTTGCTAAAGCCCTACATAGAAAAACACACTCAGATTATTACCCAGACATTCAGTCAGCAAACATAGCCACTGATGAACCTTTGCTGGGTTTGGCTTTGGCAATTTAGTCCATTTTAAATTTTACCTTTTAAAGTTTGCTTTCTGAAAAGACTTGCATAGAGAACTTACTAACATTTGTCATTATATAATCAACCAATGTTGACTGCAATGGTTTCTAATCAGATTGTATTTGAATGTATGTATTTCACAGCAAAAATTCAAAGTCTTAAGTATATTTGCCTGGTTTCTTGTGAAAATATCTCAATACACTTGAAATAAGACAAGACTAACCTGGAAGTTTGTTCCCATGTTACAAGTGAAATAATGCACCAGTGTAACTAGTACTTTTTCATCATTGTTAAAGAATTATTGACTTAAAACAAGCTTGCATAGCTTGCTTAAAAGTTACGTGTAAGTTAGTTTTGTCTCAAGATATTTGAGCTACAAACTAGGCCAAAAATTCTTTTGTGTTTTTGCAGTTTTGAATCTGAATCTGACAAGTAAGATTAGACAAATGGAATGGACTGATTTTAAGTGCATTTGGATCTATATAACTAGATATGCCTTGACTTTGTTTACCTTGTAAAGTGTTTTCAAAAATAGTTAGATTATTGCTTTCTTGTCTCAGATATACTATAAACACTAATGCAAAAAGAAAAAAAAATAATTTTACCTAATTTTCCCTGGCAAAAGGTATTCATACTGATTTAAATTTCAACGAAACAGAAACTTTAAAGTATGAAGCTAAAATTATTTTTAAAAGAAATACACATTTAAAGTGTGGTGTCCTTTTGCATTCATTTCATACCCCTTCATTATAAAACCTCCAGCAGAGATACACCGCTCAGGTGGGAGAATGTGTTGAAGGGACAACTTTTACTCTACAAATCTCGCTTTTATAGATGAGTGGCAAAACAAACAGACAAAAAAACATCCGAATGCCGAAAGACAGTCAGAGTAAGTCCTGTTTGCAGTTTCTCACAAGCCAAGTAGGAGAGACAGATGAAGGAGGTTGGGTCAAATGAGACAAAAAAAAAAAAAAAGCAAAACAGTTAACGTTGGTGGAAAACTAGCAATGCATGTCAGCCTAAACATGAGGCGTGCAGGGGGTTAAATTGTGTTGTGGGGATGCTTTTCTCTATTAGGGACAGGGAAATTGGTCAAGGAGCTAAATTCAGGTCAATCTCGTTTGAAGTCCCCAAACTCATGAGAGATGGGGTTGAGTTTTACCTTCCAGCATGACAAGAACCCCCAAACATACGGCAAGAGCTACAGCTGGAAATACTGGATCACACCGTATTCACCACTGTTAAAATGAGTCGAGAATCTGAGAACCTGTGACCACACTTCAAATATGGTGTTCATCCAATCTGACTGAGGTTTTGCTATTTTGCAAACAATAATGGGGAAAATTTTCAGTTTGATTGCACAGCTGGTAGACACATCCCAAAACACTTATAACCTGAAATTATAACCAGATGTGATGTGCTTCTACAAAACATAAAGTCAAGGTGGCTAAATACATGTGCACGCCATACTTTTCAGATTTATCTTTGATTTTATATATTTTTTTGTAAACATATATCCTTTTCTTCACACTTAACTACAGTATTCTACTTTATGCTGATCTATCAGATATGATTTCAGTAATAATAATAATAATAATAACAATAATAATAATAATAATAATAATAATAATAATAATAATAAACATTATTATTATTTTTATTATAATAATAATTTTGTGTTTTCCACCACAAAAAAATTTTGTGGTGGAAATTTTATGAACGCTCCAAAAGTTAAAGAAACATAAGTTACTTTTGCGGTACATTTTGATGAGAATGTATCACACTGGCTGTTCTTTTATGCTCAGATTATTGTAACCAGGACTGTGTTTCATTGTTGCTCTTATGCTATTTTATTATGTATCTGTTTTATCCAGACCGTAGTACAACCCAAAGAGCGCGGTGTGGAGAGTTTGTTTGAGCTCTGCAGGAGAGGCGCCGTGCTGGATGGCAGGGGGAGCCAGGTCTCTGCAAGACGTGGGAGACCTCCATCAAGATAGAAAGTTTTAGCACGAAGCATGCCGGAAATGGCAAAAAAAAATCAAATCCCGCAAGTTTTGGTGATTTAAAAAGCAACTAGCAGAAAATTAAAGTGACCAAAGATTACAAAAACGCAACAAACTAAAAAGCTCAATCAACTTTTGAGCGGCTTAAGTTTTAAAAGGCGAATAAAAGAAAATCTAACAAATAAAGGAGAATAGAAATGGGTTTGGTTGATCTGGATTGATCAGTGCCATTCGCCATTAAATAAACGTGTGTGATAATTCTCAATTCAACATTTTTTTAATTAATAAAAGTTTATTTCATAACTTTATTATAAAATAAAGTTTCTCACTATGACCTTTCGATAACTTTTTTAAACCATCAGCAACATTGAGACTGATTCTGATGGGTTCACCTTGTTACATAATCATGAAATAATTAAATACATACTAAAATAATTATTTTTTTTGTTTTAAAAATAGTAACAAATGAGAGCGATATTATTAGTTATGTAATCAGTTTTTAATAATATAAATACAAACAGAGAATGTTTGTTGATTTTTTATTTGCTTTATATTTGTATTCACAATTGTATTGTTTATTTTGATGTTTATTTAAGGATTTATTTACTGGCGGAACGGTGCCTTTGGCCCTCCTTAAGTCCTTGCCGTCGACTTTTACTTTGAAAGCAGAGAAGCGGAAGTAGTGTGTGTAATGCACGTGCGCTGCCTCCGTGGTGTGGAGAATATGTATACTCTCAGATTTAAGAGGGGGAGGTTTGCAGCTGCCCGGGACTCTCTCGTTGTGGAATAGCATTTATCTGCCAGGAATGGTCAAATAATATTTTTCAGGAATAATTTTAGAGCTACTTTGCCTTCTGAACAGCTCAACACGGGGCGGACTTTTCTTCCCGGGTGTCTCGTTGGCGTGAGTTGGAGAAGTTTAGGACGCAGTCTCTACAAGTGAGGAGCGTAGATTTCATCGCGTGCGAGACGTGTTAGGATAAAGGGACTACAAAAAACTGCCCTCGCTTAGTTTCTTCGGACCTGATTAGCTTAGGTAAGACAGAGTAAAATGTGCTAAACGGAATAACAAGCCGAACTTAAATGATTGAAATCACAAACATCAACAACCAAAAAAGAAACCTTGTTTTTTAAACCATTTTTTTTTCTCCCTGAGTTGGGGCTACATTCTTTTCGTCCATCGCAGAAGTTTGTCTGAGATATGCGCAAACCTGTTAGCTAAAGCTCGACGCGGCAGAGCTTCGTTAACGGACCCAACTTTAAAAGCTGGATACTGAGTTTTTTGGTAGTTTTTGTTTTTTTTTCTCCCTGGAAGTTTTCCTGCATCCAATCTCAGCTCAGGACTCTTCTCTGTTCCTCTGACCAACTCTGGCTGTTTCACAGCTGCCCGCCACCAAGGTGAGCTGCTAGTTTTATTCCCTCTCTCTTTGATTCGGCTTCATTTTACTGTTTGTTTACCTGTTTAAGGGGTTAGCCATTGTTTTGTCGCGGGCCTAAGTTAATGCTATTAAAGAGACTTATTTGCTAAAAAACAGAGGGTTGGAGAAAGAGCGACTGTCCTTGAGATAATAATGCTTTTGTTTGCAAAGTATGTCTTGCTTCAAGACGCTTATTATGCTTGTAAGATGCACCTTATCAGTGGATTTGATTGCAGCCACACTAGATCCCTCTCTCCCATGGTTGTAAATCAAATTGTAACTTTTTCAAAGAAAAGTTTTGCATCAGTCCTGCTAAATCTAAAGACTGAGGCATTTATATATATATATATATATATATATATATATATATATACAACAGAAAACCAGTTTGATTCTCGTATCCTCAAACAGTAATGGTACTTTTCTGCTTGAGAATGCATCACACCAGGCTGCCTGGTTTAAAATGTCAGTGGATGACTCTTGTTGGTCAGTGTAACATCTGTAATGAAGGCTGGGCTTGATGTTATGTAGAGCTCTAAATGTGGTGTTATAAAAGGAGAGGGAGAGAAGATGTGTGGTTTGGAGAAGAATCTGCATGTCTACTGGAGGTTCATCAATAGAAGGGGGGGTGGTGGTTTTTTTTAAGCATATAAAAAGAATTGAGGAATAGTTTTAACATTTATAAATTATGTTCAACATAAACCGTGTATGAGTGCAGTTCTCTTTCTGATAGGTGTATTTGTCAGAAATATGTTCCAGCCTTTTTAAGACTTGATTTGTTTACCCCTTTTTTAAGCATATGGTGTCCGTCTTGTATGGTCGAAAAAACAAAAGAAAAGAAGTTTGAGTGGCAAACCAAATGGTAGAGTGTCGGATGCCTTGTACCTATTGTCTTTACATTTCAGTCTAATCACATGACACCTGATATGGTGCTGGTGTTGGACCCCTGTTACAGATTGTGTGGCTGCAAGGTAAAAAAAAAAGAAGAAGCAGGAAGGTGTCTTGTTTTTGTAAAAACAGTAGCCTCGGGTGGAATGGTCTGATGCTCTTGGGTCCACTGGGCTGCAGGCCGGCCTGTTGCTGCTAGCTGCAAGCCCAGGCTGAAGTGGAAAAGGGTGGGGAGGCAGGGGGTACCGAATCGGGGAGCTGAGGAATTTTATGCATGGGTGGCGGTGAATGGTAATTATGGTGCGGGCTGTGTGATGGGTTAGGCCTGTAACCTTTGTCTTTGTATAATGAGAGCAGCTAAATGTGTCATGCATGTCCTAATCAGTTTAGTATAACCCCTTTTTATTTCTGGCCGACGTCCAGCGAAATACTTTGATCGCTTCAGACGGTGGGCGACAAAGCGGGATCTTACCAAAACGCTTAGTGATCCACTGAAAGGATTCTCGGTCAAATGTGAGTTTTGTAGGTTTGTAAAACTTTGTGTTGAAGCCCCATGTCTTGTTTTTAGCACTAATGCACGTTGACGGCACCGAACAGCAGACCTCTTTGAGTTTTTACAGATTTAAACTTGTATCTAGAAAAAGTGGAATTTGTTTATTTAAAAAAGTCAAAGTTGAATTTAAAAAAAAATTAGTTTCCAGGAAATTTTGGCAGAAAGTAAAGGATGCTGCTAAGAAAGAGCAGGTCACTACATGCCACATTCCTGTCTCAGACTCCTTTTAGTGGCGCTTATCTGCAATAAATGGCAGTATGGTTTCTACAAACAACAAATCACATGAAATTCAACTTGTTGAACGAAGATATTTCCTTTTCAAATTAGAAACGATCACATAGTTGATGCAAATATCCATATAGGCAATTCTTGGCTCATATTTGTTAAAAGATCAAGAGTCCTCATCATGTCAAATTTCAAATATTAGTATTTATATGAATTCATATCCATTACAATACATTTAAATTGTTTACTAAATCTGATGTGTCGAATCAGTTATGCTGTCGAAAGTTGTTGATAGGACATTAAACCTAAATGTAAAACTGCTACTGGTGAACATGCAGAAATGTTTTTTGTAATTTAAAATCACTGGAGTAAAACTTTCAAAAGAGAAGCGTGATCCATTTATAGATTTTTAGTTATGTGTGAATAGTTTACCCAGTACAGCTGGGCATTTATTGGAGCATTAACTCTTCTAGTACAAACAAATACTGAATGCAGAAAAAAAACAACTCCATTTTAAACTTGCATCTGCACCTAATCCTCCGTTTTCCTTAAAGCTTATAATATTTCATTCTCTTTTATGCACTTATGAGCTGAAACCCACATTTTTATGCTGCAATATTCACCTCTAATTCCCATTTGGAGAGTTAATGATCAGATAATCATCAGGCAGGGACCCATATGAACTTCTACAGAAAAGGCATTCTACACTTTCAGTGTTAAGGTCCAAAACCATACAGGCCTCTTAGGTCAAGATGAGTATTTTCCAGGAAACGGTAGCAGGTTTCCACGTTTAGCTCGTGCTCCCACCGGAGGGGAACATGACTAAGTTTTCTGTCACCCCTTTAAAGATCCTACTTTAAATATGGAGAGCCGGTGAAGGCCGGTGAAGCTGCTCCGCTGCAGTTTCCTCCTGTGTGGCAGCAGAGACGCTTGTCTTGGAGCGTTACCAAACATTGACTCGCAGCTTACAGAGCAGCGATGACCAAGCTTCTTTATCCCCTTCGGACCCCCCTCCTTGACCCAAGCTCAGCTGCTCCAACACTGGGCCATTCTTGGAAAGTGAAATTGAATTGGTTTTGAGGGGAACACAATGAGTGTTTCAGAGAGGAACATTCATAAAAGCGATTACCTCCAAAAGGAAACCACAGCTGCCTCTGGGCTGAGACTTTGTGTGTGCAAACGTCAATCAAGATGGGTGTTTTTTTGTTGTTTGTTTGTAACCCTGATTTTGTGACGAAGTTATTACATTTTCTGGATGATCTCAAGCTTGAGTTTCTTCAAAATGTCATAGGACCAAATGTCACTGTGGAAATGACGATTTTCTGTTTACTTTACAGGCTGGATGTTTCCCTTTTTGTTTTTTTTTAATTATTAGTATTTCTTGTAAGCGGTTTTAAGGGGGCGGGGGAACGAGGGGTTTATGCGTGTCGGTTTGGGCGAAGTGTTAAGCTGTGTGGACAGATGCTGCTGAAGTAATGATCCAAGCAGATGTGGCATGATGGGGTCACCCATGTGAGCGTGTTCCTGAGGGGACCAGGAGTCCCTGTAAGCCGTTCAGCTGAAAACAAAATGGGAAACGAGGTAGAATTGCTGCCTTTAAGTTCAAAACTTAACCATGTTCTTATCTTTCCAAAGCTATCTGAGCCTGTTGCAGTTTCTTATCTGTATTTTGTACCTTCATTGAAAAGTGCAGACAAGCAGAATGTTATCTTTTTTTGAGGGGGGTAAAGAAATCCTTGAGTGACAAGAATATTTGCTGTTTTGACAATGATAGAGTGTGGATGGGCTGGTATGACAACCATGTGAGCGAATAAGAAATTATTACCATTGTGTATTTAAAATAGATGGACAACAGTTCCTACTTATGTTGAAGTTATCCAATATATTGATTAGTAGAGTTCAAATTCTGTCATTTTTCTAATTTTTTTCCAGGTTTTGTTATTTTTCCTTCTTTTGTGCACAAACATGCTGAAAGTTGGCTGCTTAACGCATTCGCTTCCTGTAAGAAAGAGCAAAGCAGACTAGAGTTCAGACAAACATAAGGTAGAAAAAAGATGTTTTGTTTCAGCTAGAAATCTGTTTGGATGCCGTCTTAACTTTACAAAAAGCAAGTTCTGCTCTAAAAGACAAAAAACGTTACGGAATGGTGACCTCAATACAGCAGCTACATTTAATAGTGAAACTGTACTGGTAGGTGGTACACAGAAATGCAATCAATCCCATTTTTAAACCTAAAAACAGCACGGATTGATGGCTTTAGAGGCCTGGTGGGCCGGCCTGTCAGTCAAACCTCTCTCACGGGAGAGCAGAAGAGGACAGGGGCTGATTTGTGTACATTTGCTGAAGTGGATAAGATCGACTTCACATGCAAGTATCAGCCGATCACCGATCTCCCAAAGATTTAGGAATAAATTGGCCAATAAATTGGTGCACCGCTAGCTTCCAACTATCATCACATGCACTTTTTCACAGTAACAATAAACAAGATATCCGCAGTTGTTTAGAGTTTCAACTATGTTTGTAAAATAGCGCTAACTTCAAGAGTGATGGCTGGAGTTTTTGGTGACAGGAAATTTTTTGAAAGGTTCAATTTTTCCTTTGCTAGCTTGGATTTGGTTGCTTTGTTTTTTCTGGGTTTTTTTGTTTGAATTTTGAGCCATCTGAATAGCAGTGTGCAGCAGTAGGTGAACCACAGGCTGTGTGGCATCACAGTAAGCTCAGTGCAGCCAAAGAAAACGGGACATTCCTTCACTTTCATTGGCACCTCATAAAAAGGACTTTGTCTTTTTTTTTTTTTTTTTATAGAGATATAATGGAAAATCTTCAGTTTTGTAGCCATAACTTTTTACATCCTTGGTCTGGATCCCAGTAACTGGTTTATGTCTAACATAGAGTTCATATTACTGGGATATTTCAGCTGTGGACCTGGAAAGAGTTGCATTTCAAGTTGAGATTCCTGCAGCATGATAAAAATAAATGCCTTTTTGCTTTGATAATCCTCCATCCTTGTTTTACTGTTTCTCCAGATATTGTTTTTAACTCATTTTCTTTCGTTTTTTTATTTTTATTTTTATAGTGTTGTGCTGTGAATGACGTGCAGCTGATGTCCCAGGCATCTGAATGGAGTTCCAGTCGTGTCAAAGCCGCCGGTTGTAGCTCCGTCAGCAGGATGCTGATGAGACCAAGTGCACTTCTGCTTCTGACTTTCTTCACCCAAGTCTTAAGGACCCATTGCCGGCCTGCTAACACAGATGAAGGTACGTTTGCTTAATTTATTTATTTAGTTTTGTACAGTGCTTCCTTTCCGTGCCCTAGTTTAACTGAGACCGACTAATCTTTACTGTGGCCTTAAGGAGGCTGTCCATTGATAAGCACAGCTTTGTTGTTGGGAAAGGAATGTAATCCCAACACGCCTTTGCAGAAGTCCGGTCTTTGTAGCGTCTCTGTTCGCTGACCACCCCAGTTGTTTTTTTTTTTTGTTGTTGTTTTTTTTCTCCTTCTTGTGACTTTGCGTTAAATGAGAACAGCGCTGTTTTCTCTGAGCTTATTAGCAATTACTTCACAACAAAACTAGCTAGCAGAGTTTTGTCTTATCTTCCTTTTTTAAAAAAAATTACAGTAAAGAATTTTGCCTCATCGGTTCCACGAGTTGAACTTTGAAAAGAGGAAAGAGGCGATGTAATCAAATCCTTAAAAATGTGTTCCTTGGTCTCGGTCCAGCAGTGTAATAGCCGCCAGGACTCGTGGGTAGATGGGCTGTTTATGCTCTGCACTCGGAAGTGGAAACCAACAAAAGAATATGATAAAGTTCAGCGTTATAATTGAAGTCGTTAGGCAAGAGGGTCTCTCTCCCCTTAAAATAAACTCAGTGTGGCTGCGTCGAAGGCAGCAGTGGGACAGGGAGGAGTAAATGACTCCCATGTGTAGCCCGAGGGCAGCTCCACGGCCTAGCAGCCGCTGCTTCTCTCCTCCTTTTGTAATGAAAAGGTATTTGTTGTCACTAAGAGGAGTTTACTGCTCTGGAACTATAAATTAGTGTTTTTAAAGAAAGGGTGCTACTTTAAACCTTCCCTTATCCTCAAGGTTAGTTTTTCTGAGTGGAGCGTTTGTCTTGTGAGGTGAGCCATAAATTTTCACTCGACTTGGGGAGGGGAAAGGAAAGGAGTCTGACGCTTTAAGACTCCACCCAGTTCTCGCTTGCCAAATGGCCAGGTACTATCTGTACGTCTATGCTTTTTTTTTTTTTTTTCTCCCCCACTTCCCCCTCTTTACATTTTGCTTGGGAATCCTTCACTCCCTCCTGGTCCCCTCCGCCTCCCTGCTGGGTGACGGATGGCTTCAGCTGTTGTCGAACAATCGCAACCACGGCATTTGGTTGCTTTACTTTTGTCTTTGTCAGAGAGACTAAATGTTTTTGTGGAAATGCTCTTATTTTATGCAAGTTGCATTGTTTTGCTTTTTTGGTTTGTTGTGTGATGTTCCCATAAGAAAAGAGCAAATTCAAATTTAGTTAAACAAATTAAGTTCATTCATGTTCTTGTGGGAGGAGGAGTTACAGCCATTCACACAGGTCCAGCCTTCCTAAATTTTCCTGCTGTGTGTTTCTGAAATCCTCATCTCAATTCTCTTCTATCCATCTGAAAAAAAAACAAAAAAAACGCCACTCTTAGGTTGATAATGTGACCCTTTTTCCCCCATATCTTTACTGATTCTTATGCAAATGATAAATTATTGTTTTTGTCCAGATATATTCTGCATTACATTTAATCTTTCCAGTTGTAGTCTAGAGATCTCTATCCAGTGAAAAAAAAAAAGTGTATAAATAACAATAAACAAAAACAATTTATTTATAGCTCCTAGCTGACATCGGCTGTTTGGGAACTGAATTGATGCTGCAATAAACAACCAATGTGACAAAAATATACTCCAGGCATGGAGAAACTGAATGCTTGGTACTTAAATAATTGGCTAAGATTCATTGGCGTCCAGACAATTATTGTGATGCACATAATGCAAAAAATTTTACTTGTGGCAATAAGCAACAAACCAATTAATCACACGATAAACGTAAACAAGCTCAATAATTTCCATTTGCACAATTTATTGTTTCTCTCTTTTCTCTCTTTCTACCAAAAACTGGGTGACAAAAATCTTCAGTCTGATGCTTTGGTCCCAACTAAACCTTTTCTTTAAAAGGACAATTTTGTTTACAGAGACTTTATAATTAATTTCATTTATTGTTTCTTTTGTTTATTTATTTTGGATATTTAACATATCTTCCATTTCCAGTGTTAAATGTTAATTAGAATTTACAATTTATTGATCTTTGAGAACGTGTTCTTGCATTAATAAGCCATTACATCACTTCAAAAGGGTCTCAAAACAACAATATTATTATTTATCACAATAACTTCTGGGACAATTTATTATCCAGCAAAATGTGTTATCATGCCAGGCTGACATATAATTTTATTTGTTTCATTTAATTGTGTACCCCTAATTAAATGAAACCTAGTTTTAAAACTGCTATATCACACACATTGCATGGGCTCCCTCTTATATAAAGGGGGATTTAAAATCTGCCACAAAATCTTGAGTACTAAAATGTACTTTTCAAGTACTTTATATATCAATTTATGTATTGTTGCTTAACTTCTTAAAAAAAACTGCGACTACATTTAAAATGAAATGAGCATAAAACTGTTGAAATTGTCATCTCTTGTGCCACACTTATTCCATAGATATTTTACGGTTTTTGAAAAGATAAAATATCTTGATGCTCACTGACGGCTTTGCTTTTCTTTTTCAGCGTTGAATGTTACAGTGATTATATCTGGCTGTAGAAATCTGTGCTTTTGGTTTTGCTGCGTCTGAAGACATCATGTCGAAGCTAAATGTAGTCGAGCTCATTTGAATGACACGGTAACCCTTGTAGCTGTCCCAAGTGCTAATCCATGCTGATTGTCTGTCGCTCATTTAAGAGTGAAAAGGTCCTCCACTGAAGTGCTTTCACCAACAACTCTCTCTCTCTCTCCCTCCATCTCTCTTTCTCTCCGTCTGAATTTTCTGCTGATTGCTATCGCGCGTTGTTTCGGTTTTTTGCTTCCTGTTGGTGCTGGCTTTTGTCGAATCAGT
Source organism: Poecilia reticulata (assembly GCF_904066995.2). Classification (NCBI taxonomy): domain Eukaryota; kingdom Metazoa; phylum Chordata; class Actinopteri; order Cyprinodontiformes; family Poeciliidae; genus Poecilia; species Poecilia reticulata. The sequence goes on from NC_088838.1 coordinate 9,565,449, forward strand.
TCTTCCCTGCACATCAGTCGCTGTCTTCACCCTAAGGTAGTCATATTAGCAAAAACGATAATGATAATAAAGCAATAACGTTGCTTTTCTATATACAGTAACAGTGTGCCAACTAGCTTGACGTTTCTAAAATCTGCCATCACTCCGATGAGGACAGGAAATCCCAGAGGTCATTCAACCAGCATATTGCTTCCTATGTTGTGGCCAGCGAAAGTTCAGCTGAGTTAGTTGATCCTTCAGCTCCTCTGCCCAATCGCAACACACTCTGCGCTCAAAAATCCCTCTCACAGTTTTTGTGATTACTTTGATTACAAACGATGTCCGTCACTCTTAATAGATGGTTGACTGCCTCCATGTCTGAGCATTCCAGGTGGATTGTTTCTGAAACCGGTCTTTAATCCGTTTTTAATCCAATCAGAGTTGCAGCCAGATTAGCTGAGATGAAACATGAAGTTTAAAAACTTCGCTCTTACGATGTGATTTTTTTTTTACATCAACTTTTTGCTTGAATTTGAATGCGTTGTCACAGTTTGCTCTTGCTTTAAGATGAAAGTCTCTTAACGCAAAATGATCCTCCTCTAATAAAGGAAGAAGCCAATTTTATGGGTTTATGGGTGTTTTATGACACCTGGAGTCAAGATTAACAGCTGGGAAATTGACATCGTCTTATCAGTGGTGTCTCCATTGAATACAGACAAAATATATCTGACAGCTGTCACAGTCTTTGGGTTTATGGTTATGCCCAGGTCACTTATGTTATATCAAACCATTTAAATTGTGCAAGCAATCCTGGGATCCCTCTAGGAAACCTAATAAAAACCTTTTATTTCACCCTCCACTCAAGTAATCTGAAATAAAATTTGCTTGAGACTTGAACCGCTTTTATTTATTTATTTTTTATTATTAATTTTGGCATCAAATTAAGTGTTTACAAAAAGAAGTGCACAAAGAATGCTCTACATAAATTTTCAGCGAGTCTATATTGGAGAATGTTCTAGACTGGTAAAATATGAAAACACGTTTCCTACAGTTTGTGTAAATTAGAATAGTTTAATATGTGACTTGAAACTCATTGTTTTTGTGTTGTAAATCAGCATTTAAAACACAAAAACATTTTTTAAAGAAACAATCTTCCTTTTCACCAACATTGTTTGCAAGGATTCAGATTTGAGTGCTGTGAGCGTTGGGTTTTCATTGCCAATGTTTACCCTTTTCTTTCAGGCATTACCTTTTCCAGGTTTCATTTGTAGCGTCATGGAAACAGACCAAACGAGACGGATGTGGAAAAACGTATTAAAAACAGCTCCACTTGTTGTGTTTACTAGCACAGAAAGCAAAGTTGCGCGCTCTCAAAGTGAACCTCTCCATCAAATTTCTTTTTTTCTTAATGATCCTAATTTTTTATTGATTTTTCCAATCTGCTTGGATGCACAAAAAACAACTCCTCTTAAAAAAAAACTTCTTAAAATTCCGTTTGTTTCTTGACTAGAAGTGCAAACAAATCTAGAAAATTATCTTTCCTAAATATCTTTGTTGGTGCTGATGGGACTGATTGGAAAATTCTTAAATTCGCTTACGTTCTTTATCTGGAAAGCCTCTCTGCCATCATCCTAATCCAAAACATTATTATTATTCCCAATCAGAGGAAAAATGTTGGTCAAATCAAAAGATGAAGTTGTACCTAAATCTGATAATTGTGTGGTTAATATTGGACTTAACTATAAATATTTTAATGTAAGCCAGTTATTGAAACAAGAATTTGTCTGCTTAGCTGAGATTGTGATGTTTTTTCCCCTCAGCAGATCTCTATCAGTGCCTGAATAAGTTTCATTCATGTAGTTATTTTGGTTCGTCTTGAGTGGACGGTGCCTTTTTTTTAAACTTGCAAATGTGTGATGTAATTTGTGATCTTTCTCCCTTTAACTGCCTAACAGAGCGGCCTAAAGTCTGCCTCTTCCTCCTTCCCTGCGCTGGTTCTGGTTTTGAGGAGAAAGTTGATCCTACCCCCTGGCCCCCTTTTCCTGCTGGGATTAAGGGCCTGTCAGACATATGTGATCCAGGAAATACCTTTACTAGGCCCAAGTGGGGTCACCATAGCAACTGGCACTAGAACCTGCCACTGCAGGCCCCGCTCTTACTCGCTCCTGTGCACATGCTCAGTGGCCTGCTCTCCCCGTTCCCTCTTCCTCTGTATTGTTTGAAGTCCTTTGTTGTCATGGTGGGAGGGATTAGTCTGGCTTGCGGATGTTTTCCTCATGTTTTTTTTTCTCTCTCTCTGTATACATGTGCTCTCTGGTTTTGATCAGGGGGAAACATGTTCAAGAAGAATCACACAATGTACTTTGGAAACTGTTCAGTGTAATCTCATGCTGGGGGATTGTTTACGACTATGGTATTTGATTATCTAATTCAATTTTTGGGATGATGGTAAAGGGGCCGTGTTGGTAATGGGGGAAAAAAGAGGCTGCACTTTAGTGCCGCCTTAGGGGGACAGAGCTGAGTGAAATGGGAGGGAAGTGAGATTCAACCTACAAATTGTTGCTAGTTGATTTTTTTTCTTTTTTTGTTTTACTTTTTTTGCCAAATTGTTCAATTTGATAAATAATGTCTAGGAGTGGTTTTATCCAGAGTATTTAAGTAAAGGAGTGCAATCCTAAAGCAAGAATTGTCAGCGAGTAGGTCAGTGATGCTCTTTTTACCTTTTGTGTTACAAGACAAACAACAGCACCGTGATGGACAATGTGTCAGTATAATTGGTTTATCCCTCCTTCTAGCGGTCTGCTTAGTCATTTAGAACAACTGGGGCTCAGGTGTCTCTCTTCGTGACATCTCTCCTCCTTTCATTCCCATAATTGAATTTCTCCTCTCTTTCCCAAGGAGATCCTTTTTTTTCCGTCTGATATGGAGCCTTGACGAACTTGAGATGCAATTTAATTATGTGGACAGGTTATAAAGAAGTGGTAAATAGACACAAAGAAAGTATTTTGTTTGAAACCCATCTTGGTTTACAGTTGAGATAAAGTGTTGTTTTTCTGCAAAATAGGTTTCTCCATCACACACATTTAATGAGTCTTGTTGTTTGTATGCACAGAGGCATGGCTGGGAGTCCATATTATTTCAAAGTTGAACACACACCGTGCTTTGAACGTCTTCTGCAGGTGATTAAGGTGATCTTGATCAGTGCAGCCGGTAATCATGTTGTGCTTCCTGTGCAGTCTCTGTGGAGGCAGAGCTGTTCACCCTGTATCCCGGGAAGCGCCTGGATCTGAGCTGCTCTCCCAAGGACTCGCCCCACACCGTCAACTGGACCAAGGACCATGTCGTCGTCGTGGACGGAGAACACACGCGCATTCGCAACGGCCAGCTGGAGATCGAGGCGGTGGAGCCCACCGACTCCGGCTTGTACGCGTGCACCACCTTTGGCAACCACAGCGTCTACTTTAATGTCTCAGGTAAAAAATGCAAAAACGGAAGTTTTTTGTGTTCACATAGGGGAAAAAAACGAAGAAAAAAATGTGCTGCAAGTTGTTGATAGATTAACTAGTTTTGATTTCTGCAGAAAATGGGGAAAATGTTCTACATTTAGATGTCGTCTGTGACTTTATTTTACATCTGGCAAAGCTGCGTTATGTATTCTGTATGTAACATTGCCGTAATTAATTCCCTCTCTTCTCTAGTTGATGCTTCGGCCTCATCTGAAGATGATGATGAGGAGGAAGAGTCTTCATCGGAGGAAAATAAACTGTTGACCAGTGAGAAGCTGATGCGTAAGTGGCTGTATATATTCACCAAACCCACTGGTGGATTACTGACTCACCCAAAATGAGCTTCTGAGTAACGGTTACAGGCATGTCATCTGAGCGGAGCACATCCGGGTGAATGATTTCACTCTGAATCAGAGGATCTTTGCTGCCTCAATGACAGCTTTTATGTGATTAATATGCCTGTGGCGATTAATCGTGGTTAACCTCAGATGTCCCTCAATTTGTCCCTAGTGCAATAAAGACACTCTGGCCTCATCTCGTTGCTACCGTCCACTCAACCCACTAAGAATCTAACAGCTGCCAAGTATGGGAAGAATGCCGACCCTGAGTCGGTTCTCTCCCTCTACTTTTCTCTTTCTCTCATATCCCAATGCAATTTAAACATCACAGTTTTATTCTACTGGCTGTTTCCTTTCAGGTTTTTTATTTAATTTAATTTTTTTGTGGGTTGGTATGAGTGGTGGAGTTGTCGGAAATCTAATGGTAAATGATCCAAAAATTCCTTGTCAGAATAAAGTACGATGGCGCTGAGATATCAACCAGATTTCAATAGAAAATCTTTGATGGAGAAAATTGCATTTCATCCAGTGGCAGTTTGAACATGAAAGTTTTGATTGTATAGAATCACATTTATTCCTGCAAGTTAAAAGGTGTGTTCATCTAAAGCGTGCGGCTCTTGAGAGCTGGAAGTGCCATCACTAATGTAGACGTATTGGGGAAAATCAAATCCACAGAATACCCCACTAGTCAGAAATACCCAGTGCTTCTTGAGACTCAAACTGCTACCTTCCTACCTACAATTGTAGGGTGTAAAATATCTCATCTGGAAAGAATCCTGAGTCTTAGTTACAGGCCTGTTTTTGTGTGCATTCACATTGATTTTCCCCTAACTTGAACATTTTCTCTTTGGGATTTTTTTTTTTTCACTGCTGCGCAAATTGAAAAAATTTTTCTTTTTGTGTTAATTAGCAATGGCGCCACAATGGGCTCATCCAGAGAAAATGGAGAAAAAGCTTCACGCCGTGCCTGCAAGCAAGACGGTGAAGTTTCGATGCCAGGCCAGCGGCAACCCATCTCCCACTCTGAAATGGTACAAGAACGGGAAGGAGTTCAAAAGGGACCATCGCATCGGAGGCTTCAAGGTTAATAACTTTTCAAAATTTTCTTGAGCGCTTCCTGCGGACTCTCGAGCTTTGTTCCGTTGAACCAAGTGTCACCAAAAGTGAGGATGTGTCTGTAATCTCATCTCCACATTTGGTCACAACCCCCCTCCCTGGAGTAAGAAACGCTTTCCGAGAGTGAACAGCAGTGACAAGTTTCACCGTTGAACTGAGAAACAATGCAAGCTGAAACCCAATGCCCCAAAAAAGGAATGCTGTGGCATAGTTATACCTCCAGGTGGGCAATCCTAGCCATCCGTCTGTGTGAAGAATAGCACTGGCTGTCCTCATTCCAGGTGTCAGTGATCGTCCTCTCTGTAATTACATCCATGCAGTTGTAAATTTACCACCGCACCTTGTGTATTTATACTCTGTGATTAGCGTTTCTACCGGTCTCTTCGTTTATAGCCTGCCTGTATTCAAATACAGCAGTAACTTTTGACAAACTTAACATTGTTAGGCTTAATAAAACAATTCATGCCGGTCTCTGGATTTACTTAGCGGGTGCAGCAGGTTTGATTTGTGGGCGTGATCTGTACCTCACTGCTTTACTACTTAATGCAAACAACAACATCATCATCGCCTTTTTATAGACATTCCTGTTACTTATTCAACATTTCAGAACAGGATTGAGCTTTTATTTGCTTATATTTAGTTTTATTTAACCACAGTTTTTGTTGCTTTTGAGCTTGTTTTTTCGGAATAGTTGTATTAATGTTTGTGCTTCTGCATAAAGAAGAAAACAAATGGAGATGTCTTTCCCTCATCTTCCTTGGACGTTACCGAAGGGGATATTAAATTTATGACAAAAATTCTCTTTTTAAGATTAGCATCATTACTCTGATGCACACAGGCACATTTGTATGAATAAATGTCTTCTTAAAAAGAAGAGACTTCTTTTTAAGTGAGTCATACACTGACTTCATGAAGTGAATGGAAGAAACTGAGTCACGTTTTGTTATATGTAGCACATGTTTCACTTATGAAGGTAAAATATTGTTCAGAGGACAAATTCTGCTTCACCAATCAAACTCTATAAATCTGCCTACAGTTATTTTTTTTAATCTTTTCACATCGTTTAACATCTTCAAGCTCGTGCTAATGCTGCACATATGATGGGTAAAAAAAGAAGTTAAGATACTGCTACATAAACTGTAGTTAATTCAGCTCAGACACAAAGGAAGAAAAAAACAAGCCACTATTTAATTTTAGGAAAAACAAACATGGGCTGATTTTATTTTTAAATCTATTTACGACCACAATCTGCTGACATCAGTGGCTGTTTTGTGTTAACAGATGACACATTAAAAGTGAAAACTGCTATAAAAGAAGACATTTGCTCAACTAACATTATGATAATGGAAAACAAAACCACTTTGTTGTAATATCCTTTAGGAAAGAACTACATAAAGTAGTTGTTCATGCACAGGTGTAGAATACGTGTTCACAGTGTAAGGAGTAATCATCACCATCTCCTGTCATTGTGAGGCCTAATCTAGTCTGGGGCCGTGCTTCCCTGCTTCCCCAGAAATCTCCATTTCCAGCTGGGACATATTCAGGAGTTTCCTCTTAGATGCCTCCCCTAAACTCTTGAACGAGCCGGCCAGCGGACTAAACCACCTGGCTCCTTCACCTCCTTTTTTTGTTGTTGTTTTTCTGCTCTTTGGGTTACGGTGCAAAGGTCTGCATAAGCAACCAAAGGACGTCTGCCATCCGTCCCCCTCTCTCACTTTTATGGCATCGCTCCTATTGTTCATATCGTCTACATGGAGACGTGCAGGAGTGATGGAATAATTTAGACCACATGTATATGAAGCCAAGCACAACACATCTGGCAGCAGGCAGCTGGACTCCTTCATCGCATTTCTTAGCTAAATGAGGGAGACTGTATGGCTCAGTCTGTGTATATGGATGTTTGATGTTGCCATTGCCTTAGAGGTTTGCTGGCTAATCACACACTACCGGTCTTGGCAGATTTATGGAAGAAAAATTATAACATGTCCTGGAAAAAGGAGCCAGACATCAGTTGGTGCTAATAAGACAGGTTGGGGCACACTCATATAAAAACGTACAGTGCACCTTTTCCTGTTTCTTGTTTCTTTTTTGTTTGGTAGGACATGAATCTGAATATTTTTAAACATTTGCTACTGTCTTGAGTCTTAGAGTCTTATTTGTTATTTTAGAGTATTTTTAAATGGTAATCAGTTGAATATTTCCTTTCCCTTTCTTTCAGCTACGGGACCATGTGTGGACCATCATCATGGAGTCGGTCGTACCCTCTGATAAAGGAAACTATACCTGTGTGGTGGAAAACCAGTATGGCAGCATCAATCATACGTATCAGCTGGATGTAGTCGGTAATATCTTAATCTTTGATTTACCGCTCCTGTTGCTCTGGTCGTATAAATCGATTAGCCAATCAAACGTGCTCCCGACAGCACAGGGACACAGTCGCAGTTTTGATGAACTGCAGTCGTGTTTACTTGTTGAGTGATTGATGCGGGTAGAGCGGAGAAGTGATTACTCCTTACGGGCCTGCTCTCTGACTCGCTCTTACACCACTCGCCTTATAAATCAGTCCCACTTCCTCCGTTGTTGCTGTCCCCTGGGCTCCCCCCCCAAATCTCCCCTTCCAGCTTAAGTAGAAGCTTTGAGCCTGATGAGCTCTTGGATTGGTTCGGTATGGAGAAAGTACAGTCACAAGAGGTTACTAAGTACCAGAGTACATCTCTGTCACAGAGGCCTGCACAGTTGACATCCGTCCAGTTTCTTTACTTGCCTGTTTAAATTAGAAATGTTTTATTGAAGTGGAGCCACAAGAGAGCTTCATTTTAGATGCAATCTTTGTAAGCAGTCTGGGAATTTTAAATGCATGTAATAAAAAAAAACTGTTTCATACTCCTTGATGTTTTTGTTTTGTCACATTAAAGACATTTTATTCAGATTTTATTCGATGGAGTAACACTTAGTAAAATATAACTATGTGGTATACATTTGCTTAAAGTTGTTAGTACTTCTCTGAACCACTTTTCACTAAATCCACAACTTGAATTACTTCATATTAGGTCTATATATAAATAACTCGGACTCAGTCAGATTGTGTAGGGAACATCTTTGAATGTTTTCAAGTCTCATTAGAGATTCCTCATTGAAGGTACCTACCTTCATACTAAGATTTCTTTGCCCCTCTGCTGTGTCGCAGAGCGCTCCCCCCACAGGCCGATCCTGCAGGCCGGCTTGCCAGCCAATCGCACCGCAGTGGTGGGCACCGATGTGGAGTTCGAGTGCAAAGTGTTCAGCGACCCCCAGCCTCACATTCAGTGGCTGAAACACATCGAGGTCAATGGAAGCCGCGTTGGACCTGATGGTTTGCCCTACGTTCGTATCCTGAAGGTAGGAGCCAAGCAGGCTTTTCTTTCTTCCACAAAAATATTTTGTAGTTTTGTATGATGAACACAGGGTTCCTATGCTGTTTCTGAAAGCATGAAATCGGACTATTTTTAAAGTACAGATGAGCTTGGAGAAAGAAAAAACAAATTATCAAAAAATATTAGCACTTCCAGACTTCATTTGGTCCCCCACTATCTAAAAGTCATTAGTCAATCCATTATTTTTTCCATCTGTCTGTTAATCTGTTTTTCCATCCGTTTGTAGAGCTATCCATCCATTTGCTCCAAATGTATTAATCTGCCCATTCTTTTGTCCATCTGTGTCTGTCCATCTTTCCCTCCAGCTACGCCCTTCCGCTGTAGAGATATGGACCATGACTTTGTTGTGAAAGAGTCCTGTAGTAAAGTTTGTTTTTCTAAAATGTCAAAATAGGCTTAAAGGAAATGAATTGTCTGGAAACACTGCAAAACTACAAAACCTTACCAAGTATTTTTGATCTAGTTTCTCATTCAAATATCTTTTAGTAACCTTGAAATGAGACGAAACTAATTACTAAAACCAAAGGTACGTGGTAAGATTGTGTTTTTGGAGTGAAAGTATTGAACTTTGACCAATGTGTAGGAACCCTGTGGACAATTTTTCCATCAGCCCACAACTGCCTATGAAATAAATATTTGTTTGAGTAGCTTGTGTCTGAATGATTCTCGTTGTGCTATCCAGCGGTCAGTGTTGTTTACAGTGTTTGTTTTCTTGTGCTGCACCTGACATGTTTTTGTTTCTAGCATTCGGGGGTCAATAGCTCGGACGCTCAGATGCTCACCCTCTACAATGTGACTGAGGAGGAGGGCGGAGAGTATATATGTAAAGTGTCCAATTATATAGGAGAGGCCAATCAGTCGGCATGGCTGACTGTCATCAAATATGACCCCTCAGGTAACCACCACGCAGCAGCGCAGGGACAACACACGGGAGGCGTCTCTAGGACCACCTGGAAAAACTTAGAACCTGAGACAAGCTCAGCTGTTTCTCTCCTCCCTCCATCCGTTCTGCCCGCCCTCCCTCTCCCCTCAGTGATCCTGACTGTAAATGACGCTATGGAAAATTCCCAGCAGAACAGTTGAAAGTGTTTAGTCCCAGGTTGATGTCGGACCCACTCTCATTTCTGTCTCATGCCTGTGCGGTGCCCTCCTAATAAGGGCCTCTCCTGCCTTCTTCTATTACTCCTGCTCCCTTGCCCTTCAAAGTCCTCTTTACACGGCTCACAAACTTTCTCTCTCTCTCTCTCTCTCTCTCTCTCCAACTTTCTGTCTGTGCATGTTTTTTTCCCTCTAATTGTGACCCTTTGCTTATCTGTTTCCATACCTCCCAATTGTCTGCCTTGTCTAGTAAGTGCGCCCTGTTCTGCTGCGGAGTCTTCCATGCCCATCTCTTGCATGCAGAGATGAGACGAAGGTATTTTAAGTGGTGATGGTGTGGCCCAAAGCGAGGTTCAGCAGTGCAGACTCAGCCTAACAACCTTTTACCACTAACAGATACTGGAGGGCTCTTCCTGACAGAGCCCCCTGTTGGGTCTCTGGGTGTGTCGCCTTTCTGGTAGATGGTCTTGTGTTGAGGAGGAGTACGTTCCTCTCCTCTATTTTTATTGTTTTTCCTTCAGAATCCTAAACTCATGGTCCCTTTTCCCCTCTTGGGCCTTGCTGGGTCTACTTCCTTTATTTTCTAGACTGCTGGCGTTAACACCACGGACAAGGAAATGGAAGTCCTTCAACTGAGAAATGTCTCTTTTGATGACGCTGGGGAGTATACGTGCTTGGCGGGCAATTCTATCGGGTTCTCTCATAACTCCGCATGGTTGACAGTCTTGGAAGGTATCAGTGGTTCTGTCTCTCTCTTTCTTACACTTTATTTTATCATTTTAAAATTTTTCCATCTCAAGCCTGGCTGTCCTCCTCCATGTTTGCCTGAATCGAGTCTTGTCTGACGACGATTCCAGTGACAAATGTGATGGGAAGCCGGAGCCTCCCTTTGAGCTCAGCATGACTCCAGCTCCATCTTAACTCTTAAGATGGAGCAGAGCACGAGAGGCATGCTCTGCTGTCTCTTCTGTTTGGGGGAAATCGGCAAATGCCAAACAGCCCAAGAGCTGTTGAGAAAGTAGCAATACTGTTAAAGGGTGAGATGTCACCTAGAATTACATTTAATAGTTTATAGAAGGGGTTGTTTGGCAGCTGTGGTCAGATTTCACTTTGAACTCTCTTTCTTTCTGCTACTTAACGGGTGTTTGCATTTAAATTTGTATCAGGCTGATTTTCCTTGACAAGCGCTTCAAATGACATGTATTGCTGATGTCATTTCCTGCTGTGAGCACAGTGGCTGGCTTTGATAATTGGCTCGCTGCAAAGGATGCGTCTCATTCCTCAGGATGCTGGAATGGGCCCTCCTCCAATTATCAAGCTGCTTGTCAGTCAGCCTTCTCACAGGTGTAACTCATTTGTGTTGCTGGTGTTGGTTAGGGGTGTAATGGTTGCACTTCAGTCAGTATATTTTGTTTGAGTTGCACATCTCAACATGGGGTCATTACGTTGCAAAAGTAGCAGTAATCTGCCATTTACAGAAGACAACACCTCTGTTAGAACTGAGATGAAAAGATTAAAGGACAGCGTTCTTTCTGCTGTTAGCATGTGAGAGCAGTTGCTGTAAATAAAGGTTTTTCCGATTCAAAATGAAAACAGAATTATTTAATATTTTAAACAATTTTAAGACATTTGTATTCACAATTAGCATAGTTAACAAACCCGTCACTACCAAGATAGACTGTGTGTTTCCTTGAAAATGTATTCCTGGCCTTACCTCTTAGATAAAACAAAAAACTTCCAACATTTCCAAAATTAAACATCTTAGATGAAAACTAGGACCACAACAACGAATGATTATTTTAGTTATTGACTATTCTATTGATTAACTGAATTTAAAAAATGGCACATCCTGCAGATTTTTTTATTTGGCCACTTGAGCATTTTTTTTACAATTGCATTAAAAGGTGCAAATAAACAAATTCCTTTAAGTAAGAAGATGAACATTACCAAAATGCAGTAACATTAATCTAGTGTATACTTGATAATTTGTAGCATCTGGATCTTAAAAAATCCTTCTACCATCAAAATGGGAAAAGTTCAGCCCTTCTGCTTGACTTAACATCTATATTAATCTGTTTATATTTTGGATTAACAGAGTAGTATTTCTATTTATTTTACAAAACTCAAAAACACTTGAGTTCTGGGTAGAAAATATTTACAGACAAAGGTTTTTTTCCTGTTTTAAATGCAAAATGTATAAATTTTTGTACTTTTTTTGCTTCTCTGATTGTGTCCTTTTATACGATTAATCCTTTCAGCCCCAATAAAAACTAAAGAGTCTGTGGCGTCTAGCTATAGAGTGTTTACTGACTGGAAAACATCAAATTTTTGAGTTTTCAGAAAGCGGTCAGGACTGATCAAGCTGAAGATTGAAGATTGTCACGCTTTAACTTCTTTGCGCATCTATAGTTTTTTTAATGTTAAATTGGAAATAAAGAAGAAACATTGTGTTTTTGTAGTTATGACTATTGGAGTCGGGACGCTTCACAAAATTCATAATTCAGTTTAGGGATTTGGTGTCACGTTTTTCCAGGTTTGTCATCCTAGTTCTCCAGGAATAACTGCGGTTAGTATAGTAATGGATTACAATTCTCCCAGCGGACTATACGAACGCATATATAGTAAGATGTAATTTTCCTGAGGACGCAGAATCTACGTAAAGCAGAACGGTTATTTAACGCGTCGCCATTACCCCTCGGACACTGACCCAATGGAGGCACAAGAGTTCTGAACCTTTTTCTTCTAACCTGCTGGCCAGGAAGAAGATTTGTTTCAAATCTTCAGTGTTCACTGGAGAACTTCTAGAAAGCGGTCTGCATAACCCATGTTTCTGCATTCCCGTAGAGACATCAATGTCTCTTCAGACGTCTACCTTAGGAGACCTGCCGTAGGAACCTCTCCTTTCCTCGACAAGAAGAGTACTTTACCGGTTTTCCAACTTAAAGTACTAGAGATTCTGCTGAGAACTTGCAGCTGGGACACCAGCTTTACGCTTAATGCTTGAAGAGAACAAGGTTTTTTCCTTTTTCAATTTTGGGAGTTCTGGACATTGCGGTTGATTTGACTGACTTCAACTCAAGTAAGACCGTTCCATCTTACTTAGGCGTTTAAATTAAAGGCTATTGTAAATTGTCCTTCTGTTGTAAGCTTGTTTTATGGTTTGCTGATTTTATGCTGTGATATTCTTATTTTGTTGCTTTGCCGTTTTGAGTCTGCCACATGTTGGACAGTGAGGATCCAGAATAATTGAATTCAGCGCTTCTGGCGCTCATTGGCTTCTTTGCCCTTCAATCTTTGCCCTTCCTGTCCTTTAGGCTGCTCCATGTGTAGTTTATGGCTTGAGATGTGATTTATTTTATTTATTGGACCAAACTTCTGTTCCCAGATGCTGTAATCTAGGGGAAAAAAAAGAACACATTGTTTTAACCTACTTTTATTAACGTAATCTACAATTCGGTTGTCTTTAAAACTGACTAACTACAACCAGACGGTAAACTAACAGCAGGGTGAAAACCACAGGCCACACCCTGGTTTAACCTTCAATTTTTAATTGCTTATCATCAGAGCTTTGGATCTTCCTTTTGTAACTTGTGTGCCAGTCAGAATTTAATTGTACTTAATCATTCAGCAACTCTTTGAGTTAATGTCTTGGAGATTTTGTGCTTTTTCTTGTATAATCCTATTGGCAGCACTTGCGCTAGTCTGTAAAATGTCGACAGCAAAAGTTGGGAGAAAACACCAGTCAGTTTTTTCTGCAATAACCGGTTACCTTTTTGTAAATAGTGTCTTATGTTGAGTATTCATTACCAAATTGATTTATGCAAAAATACAATACAATAACTAAGTATGACAAAACTAAAACTACTACAACTAACAAAAACTTAACTAATAAAAATTAGCAAACTCTAAAACCAATTAAAACGGGCTTGGATAAACAAAAAGCTTCTACAAAACATGACTAAATAACTATTATAACCATGTATCAGACATCAGCACTAAATAATCATTTACAGATTTTCAGAAATCCCTTCTTCAGAAAGAGTGAATGGGAAGACATTGAACCTTCAATAATTTCTTCAGTTATTTGAGAAAAAAAACTTTAAAAGGCTGCTGATCAGAACATAAATCCAACTTTTTTTTTTTACATGCCAACTGAATGTGTTTGAAATTTCCATAGCCGAGGAAATTTCTAGGCTATGTTTGGTGAGACGATTCCTCTTAGTGTCTTTTCACAAGCGTCAGATGGACAGGTTTTGTATAAATGACTCAGGGTTACTTTAATTATGAAAATCCTGCCTCCCAATGCTTTAGGTTTGGCTTTTACTGCGGCTACAATGTCATCCAAATCTCGACTCGGTAACATGCGCTTGGCTGCAAAAGCAAATCCCTAAAAAAAACAACCAAAAAGAAGGCCCAAGTTTTTCTTAGGTTTGCCTAGGAATGACTTAGAATTCTAAGTCATTCCTTAGAATGACTTAGGTCACAGTCATTAGGTCACAGTCATTTCTAATGACTGTGACAGACTGAAATAACAGTGAATGAAATGTATTATTTTACTAAATCTTATTTAATTTTTAAGAGTTTATCAGCAGAACAAAACACGAACAAAAACTGTTTTCGCAACCGCTCCAAATTTGCGACTGCTTCTCAAACGAAATTATTACTGTTGTTTATTTGTTTGTTTGTTTTTTGTTTGATGAAAAGTGCAACCTATTACACCCTTTCTACTGGTATGAATAAATGTTGGTGCTTTTATCAAGTGGGAGGAAAAAAACAAGATCTGAATTTGAAGGGTTTATTTTTTTAATCTAAATACAATTTTTCTGTAATTTATTTGTAACGTATTGTGTGATGAGCAGCGAGTTACCAGAACCAACACACAACTTGTTTAAGATTGAAGCATGAGAATCAATTGGGATGTCATTTTAATTGAAGCCGAGCACAAACCTCACAATGCTTGTTGAGTTATATGTAAGATGAGACGTGGACTATGAAGTAAACATAATTGTTTATAATGTAATTAATGCATTTAAAAGTCAGACCCTTGGAACTGTAAGCTTTCATGGACAAATGGCCTCAGTGAACCAAGAAGCAATTGAACTTTATATGTACGTTTCTATGCAGTTACGTTGTGTGATTAAACCAATACAAAGTACAGCGTGGTTGGGAGGTGGACGGAAATAATGCTTTCGTTTCTTCTTTTACATTAAAAGGTGTGTTGTGGATTTGTATTCAACTCCTTTTTATTTTGATACTCCTAAATTAATTAGTTAATCCAGCCCTCATGTATGTAATTTTTTCCCAATTTTTATCCAGCTTAAACATCAGCATCAAGGTTAATTTATAAAACTATTTTCCAACTGTTTTTAGCTTAACACTTCACATATCAGATATTTATCTTTTTATGTTGTTTCAAAGATTTTTTTTGCGCTTTGTCACAAGCCATGTAAAAATATGGAGAAGTTTACTTTGGTCAGATAAGAGCCAACTTTGGCTTGATTTGTTTTGGGAAAACAAACTAAATCATCATCCTGGTGGGGGTTTTTTTGTATTCTCCATCTACTCATTTTGTTTATATCGACACATGACATGTTTGTTTCAAACTGCAACTGAATGAAATAACCAAAAAATAATAATTTTTAAAAAAGCCATTACAACGATGGATATTGTAAGTGGCCGCGTCAAGCTAAGGATATACATTTACCATGCCACACTTTACAGAGTTTTATCTGTAAAACATTTTTGAGAAGCTTGCATCCTTTTCCTTCCACTTCACAAATATGTTCTGGTTTGTGTTTAAGTTTATGGCTTGACAAAATGTGTGAAAGGTTTGGAGGTGTGAATGTTTTTGCAAGATCAAAACAATCGCTTTCTATTTTAATCAGCGTTGTTGGGACGCACGTCTGAAGTACATGACTTCAGTTTGATTGGAAAGAGTGAAATGTGCTGAATTTCTGTCCCATACAGTTCAAAGAGTCTGACTTTTAAGCTTTGTACGACATCGCTGATTTATTATCATTTTTGTACAAAAGTGTAACAGCATTGGCCATTCCTTGCTGTGAGCTCCTTCTGTCCTGATTTTTAGCTGATTCATGACAGCTTACCCTGCTTCTCCCCGCTCCTCTGTCACGCCGCTGCTCATCTAGCTGTCACACCATACCCCCCGTCCAGCAACACCTACTTGGAGGTGGTGATCTACTGTGTGGGCTTCTTTCTGATCGCCATCATGATCACCATCGTGATCATCCTCAAGATTCGGGCCTCCTCAAAGAAGAGCGACTTCAACAGTCAGCTGGCTGTCCACAAGCTGGCCAAAAGCATCCCTCTGCGCAGACAGGTAACAGAAAGTAGATAGGGGGTTTGCCATATTTATACTACTTCATCTTTCCTTCTGGCGGTGGCTCACTCTGTCTTATAAACTCAAAGCTTTTCATTATGTTTAGCTAACATTTCCAAATGCATTGAGTCTTTATATGCGCTGTAGGTCTTACATCAGGTACGTACAGGAAGACTGCTGAGATTTTTTTATTTATTTTTTACAGTAATTGCACCAGGGCGTTACTACTGGCTTCATAAACGCCTCATATCTGTGTGTGTTCCACTTTGAGAGGAGTAATGTCCCCCTTCTTTCCCTTTAGGTGTCTGTGGACTCAAGCTCCTCCATCCACTCTGGAGTGATGTTGGTTCGTCCCTCCCGCCTCTCCTCCAGTGGCACTCCGATGCTGACAGGAGTGTCTGAATATGAGCTACCACAGGATCCCCGCTGGGAGATCCCCAGAGACAAGTAGGTCTTCGTTCGGCTCTGAATTTGTGGTAGCTCCTGCCTGTCTTGTTGGTGCTCGGCGTAGTCGTCGACGCTACCTGCTGCACACGTTCTAACTATCGCTGAATCCGTCGTCTTGCCAACTGAGCTGGATGTCGTCATCCGTGCTTTCATGCCTGGGGAGTTCTGACGGGATTTGTACATGTTTGAATAAGGAGATTTGCTGTCTCCAGTCAGGCTACAACAACTCTCAGCAAACACAAGACAGAGAAAAATTTTACATCAGTTGTAGCCTCTTAAGTCTTTTGTTTTCTGAGGTCATCTGGTCAGAGCCAAAGACTCTTGTTTAGACCAGAGGTAACAAGCTTAGCCTGATTCTGTTATCCTTCCTCCACTTTTGGTACTTTTTCTCTTAAACAGCATCTATAACAAATTTCTAGAAATGAGCAGTTCTGGAATTGCATCTCTCAAGATGGCAGCATGTTGGATTAGCTTTTTGTTCTTATTTGTGAGACATTGCATGTTTGGAAAATTTTTCTTTGTAGCTTAGTTTCTGACAGTTATGATATGTAGCTGTGGCAACAAGGTATTCATTTTCCAACTGGGAGCAGCTGATTAGCATCTCAAAAGCTCAAATAATACCTGAACCACAACCCAAACTCCCAGAGGAGTCGGAAAAGAGACTTTGTTGCAGAGCAGGACTAAATAGCAGAGAGAAGGAGGAAGTTCAAACCATCTATCTATCAGTAGTAACAAATATCATATCCACAACTTTGTCCTGCTTCCTAGCTAAACAGCCAGACAGGGATTTAAAGAGTCGTGGCAAGAGCAAACAAGGTGGATTAGCTGTGCTGATGGCGTCATCCAGGGAAAGTTACTGTGTAACATCATCTCTGCTGTTAGCATGTCAGCTGAAATACAGCAACAGTGTCTTCAGTCAGAGGCTTCTACAGATTCAATGAAAGACCTACTACTACCAGAGATGGCAGATGCTTTGATTTACCTCATTTAATTTCCATTTGGGATATAGTATTGTTAAATTGAATAGAATTTGTTTTTATAGGCTTTCAATTACAAACATCTTATTTGACTTGCATTGTTTTATGTGTGGTTTGTTGCCTCTTTCATGTTTATTTCTTGAGGCAATTTATTTTCAAAAGTGCTTGTTAACTTTTTATTTTTGTAGCTTCTGTGAAGCACTTTGTGGTTTTCACCTGTAAAAGCACTATATAAATACTCTTTACCCACTTAGCAGCTGAATGCTGTTGCTTCATTTGAAATTCCACGACGATCCTCTCTCCTCTTTGCAGACTTGTTCTCGGGAAGCCGCTGGGCGAAGGCTGCTTCGGTCAGGTGATGATGGGGGAGGTTCTGGGTCTGGACAAGGAGAAGCCGAACCGTGTGACCAAGGTTGCGGTGAAAATGTTGAAATGTAAGTAATTTAGTTAAAGAGTTAATCTGAGCTCTCTGGTAATTTTTGTGATTTACAAAAATGAGTTGGGTAATGTATATCTTGCAGAAAGGGAAGTTTTTAGGGTGTAAAAAAAATGGGCAGAAAGGGGCGATCTCCGGACTTTAGGGACGTAAAAAAAAAAAAAAAAACTTGGATGAGAAGGATCTACCACTGAATCCCTGCCATGGAGCAAATGGGAGAACAGGGTAAAAATTTATGAGAACCCTTGCCATCTCATATAAAATGGTGTTCATTAAACACCACAGAGGAGTGAAGATGGAGGTAAAGTAGCATTTATTGTCCTGTGCTTTAAGTGCTCCCCAAGGAGCCTTCTGCAAACAGCACTCTGTTACTAAACAGCTGCAGCGAAGGTGTTTATATCTAGCAAGGTCACAACTGGGAAGTCTTTCTTTTGCCTCTTCACCAGCAGAATGAGGACTGATTAGTCTAACATGACTTCTTTTCTATTTTTTTTTTCTCCTTGTGCAGCTGATGCTACAGAGAAAGACCTGTCAGACCTGATTTCAGAGATGGAGATGATGAAGATCATCGGCAAGCACAAGAACATCATTAATCTGCTGGGAGCCTGCACACAGGATGGTAGGAGACAAGACGAGCAGGGGGTTGATACTGACCTGCCCCGCTCGGCACACACACACACACACACGGTTGCCCCCCCCCCAGACAAGGGTGCTGCTGTAAGCCTCTCATTGGGGAGTGTGTAGAAAAGCATGTATAAATGATTCTGACACCAGCTTCCGAGCTCGCAGCTTGATTCAACTGTGGCTGCTGTCATTTCTCTACAATTATTTGTGCCTAAAGAAAAAACCTGAACTCCAATGACCCCAAAACTGACATTGCTCACATTTCAAATTAAAAGCCTTCAGTAAATTGCAGTTTGCTAATCCATACCGACGCAATTTTATTCATGACTTTTGGCAACAGCTGCAGGTTATGTTCTACTCGCATTTAGCTCCGATATATTAAAGTAATTGATTGAACATGTTTGTGCTTCCACATTCTGCAGTCAGCACTTGGCCCTTTTTTTTTCAGTTGTAGTTTTGGCTGGAGTTTGAAACTCGACTGAGAATTTTCCAAGTTCTTGTTGAGCAGAATATTATCCTTTTTCAGCTGACAAAAGGCTGATTTTGTAGTTATCTTTGTGTGTCTTTGAAGGTCCAGGTCTGAGTTCATCACTGTAGCCAGATTTTGGGACTAATCCATAATTTCTTGCTGTAATTATCAAAGCTGTTGATCACATTTTTGTAAGAAAAAGTGCAACAGCGCTCTCTCAGCCAGCTAACGGTTATTGTTCAGCATCAGGTGGGATGTGAGAACCACTGGATTACTCTGAACTCCAAACAGCCACCCAGAAAAACTCTGGTCCCTCTGGCAGGTTTTGCTGCCTCATTAAATGAATTTCAAACCGCAGAAACGCTATAATGAAGTATCTTATCAGACTACGATAAAATAAAAAGTTTTAAAACCTTGTTGTTCACCGATACCAGTAACTGGCTAATTCCTATTTTTACTTATTTATATGTATATATCAAACAAATACCAACAAGCATTGTTTCCATTTCCAGGTCCATTATATGTTATAGTTGAATATGCGTCCAAGGGCAACCTTAGGGAGTACTTACGAGCACGGCGCCCCCCAGGGATGGAGTACTGTTACAACCCAGACCAGGTTCCAGTGGAGACCATGTCCATCAAAGACCTGGTGTCCTGTGCGTACCAAGTGGCTCGAGGCATGGAGTATTTGGCCTCCAAAAAGGTAACCAGTAACAGCTTGCTTTAGATGGTGATGTTCTAACCGTCAAATCTTTCCACATCCAACATTTATCCTGTGACTTGAGTGTTAATGAGATCCGTTTTTATGCTTTTAGTGCATCCACAGAGATCTGGCAGCTCGCAATGTGTTGGTGACTGAGGACAATGTGATGAAAATTGCCGACTTCGGCCTCGCAAGAGATATCCACCACATCGATTACTATAAGAAGACCACCAATGTGAGTTCTGCCGAAGTTTTAATATAAAAGAAAGTAATTATTTTCATTTCATTCTGAGACGGCATAGCAACATCCACGCCTTCTCCGCAGGGTCGTTTACCGGTGAAGTGGATGGCTCCTGAGGCTCTGTTTGACCGGATATACACACACCAAAGTGATGTGTGAGTATCACTTCTCTGATTCCGCCTTGTATGAACCTCTATACAGAGAAAAACACGCCTCTCTCTGGTTTCTCTCTTCAGCTGGTCGTTTGGGGTTCTACTGTGGGAGATCTTCACCCTGGGAGGCTCTCCGTACCCTGGTGTGCCAGTGGAGGAGTTGTTCAAGCTGCTGAAGGAAGGTCACCGAATGGACAAGCCTTCGACGTGCACTCATGAGCTGTAAGGAAGCAACGCTGCACTGTTCTGTTGGGTTTTACAGTTTAAACAGTGATGATCTTTCCTTTCCACACTCTCTGAAAGCAACATATCGGGATGACATAACCAG
This sequence comes from Poecilia reticulata, assembly GCF_904066995.2. Lineage (NCBI taxonomy): Eukaryota > Metazoa > Chordata > Actinopteri > Cyprinodontiformes > Poeciliidae > Poecilia > Poecilia reticulata. The sequence goes on from NC_088838.1 coordinate 9,585,613, forward strand.
ACGCTTTCAGACGCTGCCTAAAGGCATCCAAACCATTAAAGTTTTTTATATTTCTAACCACAATCTTCAATACACTATATTAGGATTCTGATGAACCAAGAAAAACAAGTGGTGCATAACTTGGAGGTAGAAGCAAAAGTGATGCATGCTTCTTGACTAATGTTTTCAGGTCCTTCCACAAGTTCTCAGTGGTATTGCTGTCTGGACTTTAAGCCCAGGCTAACACATTAATATGTTTTAACAAACATCACTCCATCTTAGCTCTGGCCTGCATGTTTAGGTGAGTCTTCACCTTCGTCTTAATTCATTTTCTGCTTCCAGAATTTGGTATTTAGCTTCATTCATCTTATCTACTCTGAACAGCTACTTCTGTCCCTGATGACTAAAAGACGAAAAAAATGAATAATAAAATCCCCAAAGCATCGTTCTGCCACCATCATGTTTCACCATAGAGCTGGTTTGTTAAAAATTATGATGATTTTTTTTTCCTCCAAATTAGTCTAATTTTTAATGTAGTCTGACTAGAGCACCTTTTTTTCCCCACGTTTGCTGTGCCCCCTTATTGGCAGCTTTAAAATAAAAAAAATCAAAAATAAAATAAATGCATGCCTCTCTTTTAAGATCTATATTTGTCAAAACTCCAAGCTGAAATACATGGAAGATTTTGGTTGTAACCTGACTAAAACTTAAAGTATTTACACCTTTCAAATTCTGTAAGGTACCAGGTATGTAGCAGTGTTTATGCTTCAAAACGACTGGTCATTCCAAAAATAAAATGTCATTATTATTATTACTATTAATAAAAGGCTAGTAAACAAGCGCCAACAGTATGACTCTTAGCTCAGCCTCACACCTTGTTCTCTGTCCAAGCAGTTGGCATTAATATTTATATTACCCATGTTGGTTTATTGCAGAAAAACATTCCAGGTGCTTGGCAACATTATAATGTTCCCACTTAATGTTTGTGTGATGGCCGATGAAATAAAATGCTTAGCACGGTGCGAGCTCCAGCTGGAACATACCGTGCAGTTTTGTTGTTATATCATCTACCTTCGGAGACCGAACGTCTGCTTTATGAGCTCCCCTCTGACCAGTTTAACATTCCTTCGAAGTGAGATTTGATCTCGGAGAATAAAACTGAGGTTGATGTTCGGGGAGCTTGATTGTTGGATCTTGTGATCTATGCAGGTACATGATGATGAGGGACTGCTGGCACGCAGTGCCTTCTCAGAGACCCACATTCAAACAGCTGGTGGAGGATCTAGATCGAAGTCTGGCCATGACATCCGACCAGGTGAGTCTGGACCTGCCCTGCAAGCACCAGATTCTAGAGACGCAATTAATCGATTTACGACTTAGTGTTAAGAGTTTATTGGATTAAAATGGGCTCCAATTGATTAACAAAATTTGGTTAGATATTCTTTTAGTGTTAGCTTAACCACTAACCAGCAGAGGGCGCCACTGGTCATCCTTAAGCAGAGCCAGTTAATACACAAACAAAGATGGTGGGCCGTGCCAGAACGGGAAAGGGAAAAAGCCCAATAAGTCTGGTGTGTGGGATGGAAAATGCAGTTTGAGGTTCTGAACTGAACTCAACAAGCTCATTAAAGTTATTGTCATAGCAACTTCTCAATAAAAAGATTACTGATGTGCTATGAAAACGAGGACATGATGACTACGGAGTCCCTTAGAGAACTTGAGGAAAATCTTTTCTGTTGCATTCCCTCGCAATAATTTGTTTTAGTTCATGTAGCATTTTGAATCCTGGAAGTCTTTCTCGTACAATTGGATGTTTTTGAGAGGTTTTTACCATGTTGTAATTCTTTATTAATATCTCGTTTGTGAGTTATCTGAAGGTTTAAATCTGTCGGTGGATAAGACGTATCACAAACTTGGGTGCAAAATGCCAAAACAAAACATGGGCTTTCCATACCTACTCTAAAACACGAACACGACAGAAACCTTTTGTAACAAGGAAATAAAGTACAAAAATGCATCCAAATTATTTGGACTATTTTTGAGTTACTTTCACGGGATAACATCAGACGCAGTTTTTGTTGTCTGTTAGTCTGAAAGGTTAAGAAAGGTTCGTTTTCATGTGCAGTCCAATTTCCACCGAAAGTCGTTGCATAAACGCAGTTAATGGATCGAATTTCAACCCGTTTCCTGCACCAAAGAGTTAAAAATGTAAAATCACGTTTTCCCTGAGGTGAAGGTGTACTTGTGTATAATTTTTAATTGACATTTGTAATCAGTGTGACTGTATAAAGGTATTTACAACCAACCAAACTTTAGATCAACGCAGTTATCAGTCGATAACTTGCATCTCTAGTTGGAAGAGAAGTTGCTCAATGTTTCACCGTCTTGTTGCTCCTCCCAGGTTTACCTGGAGCTCTCCGTGCCTCTGGACCAATATTCACCCAGCTACCCGGAGACGCGGAGCTCCACCTGCTCCTCCGGCGAGGACTCTGTTTTCTCTCACGACGCCGGAGCAGAGGAGCCCTGCCTACCCAAATTCCCTCCCCATTCCAACGGGGCAGCCATTAAGAAACGTTGACACCTCGCACTCACTCACAGACACTGACAGTTCCTCAGCTCCCTGCCTCATGGGGTTGGACTTCGCCCTCCACCCCGCACACATTCCCAGAGATGAAGCTAAAATAATAAAAGTAATAATAAAGTGACTTTAAATCCTCTGCGAGAGAGGAGCTCGGACCAATGGGACTGCAGATTGCAGCTGGTGATGTTGAATGTCGATTTCTCGCAGAAAACAAACAGACTCAACTTTTCTCTTCACTTTGGGCATTCCACTGTTCGGTCAGGAGAATGGGATGGACTGATCAAGAGTTGGGGTTTTTTCAACTTTTGGTTTTTTTTCTTCTTCTTTCTTTTAAAGGTCAGAATTCTGCTTTTTGGACCAAATCCAGAAAAATTGCAACACCCCTCATTCACTCTCCTCTTGTAAATACAGTTAGAAATTTTAAAATATGAATATATATTTACAATGTACTCTTATTTTTATTACCATAATTGATTTATTGTCTTTTTGTACAAGGATGATATTGTTTGGTCTGTTTTCTAATATAGTCGGGGGCAGGAGTGAGCTTATTTTAAATAATTTCTGAAGATTATGTGACCAGTTTTTGCTTCTCTTTTTTTTCTTAATGATTCTCCTGAATCAAAATGGAAATCATATCAATGTAAAATAAAAATGTGTGTCATAGCTCAACCTTGCAATACAAACTAACCCGATGCTTGTGAAGAAAGATTTCTGGAAGTCTTTTCTTTTTCCTTTTTCTTGCTCGCAATTATGTTTATCCTCAACAGTCGCATCTGTAAATATTCCTGGTTGGTAAAAATCCAGAGCAATCTGCCTTCGTCAACATCATGCACTTCCACTGTGCCTGACTTTCATGTGACGAACTGTATTACTGTAATGTAAACGCTCTAACAGCGGGTTACATCCGCTGCCGGCAGACGAAATGGGGGGGGGGGAGTCGCGAAACACGTGCGTCACCGTTAAAAAGGATTACATTAAATAAAATATTATTGTTAAACAAGCTGAGCTTTCAGAGTATGAACTCCACTCTATAAACTGGCCTATAAATATCCACATTTTCTTTTATGTTTTGGATGTCAATTATGTTTATGGATGAGAATGTTTGCCACTTCAATTTTTTTTCTTTTTATTAATTTATTTTAACGTGAGTTGCTGGGGTCTGATTAGATATGATGATGTGCTGCTGACATCAGAAGAAATGCTGTAGAGCGCAGCAACTCGCAACTCTGCAGTAAACGTGTGATTTATAACCGCGTTCGGCGGCTTGGCAAGCGCTGGTGCTTCTCTCCCAATCCATCAGCTGCGCCAACCTTGATGCCCGACTCTGGCTGCCTGCCATTGGCTGATGCATCACCTGGATTGCCGTCTCCATGCAACAGGCAAACATCCAACCCCCCTCACACTTTTTTTTTTTTTTTTTTCCCCCACTCCTTGGGTCATTGCACTTACCCTTCAAGTACATTTAGTTTTACTTCAAATACTTTCTGTGGTTTTATTTTTTTAATGGCTAACACATTGAGGCTACTTTAATACCAGCAAGCATTAAAGGTTTTGAGGTGTGTGAATAAAACTAGAATACTGTGTGCTCAAATCAGGTAACTACTCTTTGATATTTGACAGAAGTGGTCATCATCAAATCTGAATTGCAAACTGGAATGTATTTTTTTAGGATATTAAGTGACAGACCGACGTGCATCATTGTAAAGTGAAAAAAAAAATAGGTGCAAATGAACAGAATCAAGTAAATACTTGTATTTACTTGGTGTGTCGCTGCTAGATTTGCACATCAGGAGTTTTTACTTTTTTGCTTGTTCTTTGCCAGATAATCTGAAAATAAATTCTGAAGACCTTCCATGGATTTGAAATTGGATTTGGAGTTTGGACTTTGATTAGGCCATTCTGGCACATGAACACCATTTTTAATCTTCATCCTGCTCATCTACATGCTTTACTTCTGTGTTTAGAGATTAGCTTGCAATGGATTTTATTTAGATGCTGCAAGTAAAAAAAAAAAAACTTTTCACATTTTTATTTGTAATTATGAAAGCAACTGATTTGACATTAAATCTCCCAAAAATACGTTGATGTTTGCAGCTGTGACACGATCAAAATTAGGGTACGATATCTTTCTCTCATATACATGAATTTTCATATACAGCCCTAAGATTGAAGTACAGAAATGATCTCTTTGTTTATAGGATAAATAACATCATCTCCTGGAGACGGGCGGTAATAAAGGACGATCTGTGTGCTGTGGTTGGGGTGACGATGGAGAGACCTGCTTAAGAATAGAAGACCTCGCTTTACAGCCTGCTAATGGTGCCGAGGTGCCATTAGGTGAAGGGTGTTATCACTTTTGACAGATGGCACAAGAAGAGTTTGGTTGTCTGAGTTTTCGTTGTCTGTCGCTCCAGTGTGGCAACAGTTAAAACTTTTTAAGCCGGCCGAGAGTTTGATTTATGGAGTCGGTCTGAGGATCGGCTCGGCGTCTAATTGAGAAGCTCCCAATGGCGGCGTCGGGGGAGAAACGCTCTTTGTAAATGAGGGAATTCATTTGGGAATACTGGCATTCCGGCTACCCAAATATTAGCCAAACTCTCGCAGACGTATACCAGCTCATCTTGTATCACGAGTTTCCTTTCAGATGGTAAAACAGAAGTTTATATCGACATCGTTTTTAGGATTGCTCCTCTTTTCACTCCCCCCCTTTACCCCCCCAGATGTCTTGTGTTTATGGCTAATCAGCACAGGAATTCAAAACACACTTAACTCACAGGGACTCCAGTAAACATCCCTGTGCTACGACCATTTGATTGCTGTTCTGTTGTACATATTTGCTGCATTAGAGCCGTTTCTCAGCTTCTGGCCAGTTTTACCCGCAGAAGTTGACTGACCCTTTTGTCTTGCCTTATTAAACACCTAGCAGTGTTTCTCAATTATTTTCTGTCATGCCCCCCTAGGGATCATAATTTTTTCCCCCCTGCTCAGTGTCCTTCCCTCCCCAGAATTCAAATACTATTGCGAATCTGTTCATATTTAATAATTTATCGTACAAACCACTGGCTCCAACATTTTATGACCTTATTATCAAAACCGCTGTTTTATTATTGTAAGCCTCAAAATAATTTACAAAATCAGTTTATGAGTGAATCACTAACATTTAATCAAAACTACTCAGTTTGGAAAATGCAAATGATTCACTGGGATTTGCATTTTTAGACTTAATATAGTAAAACTTTTTAGAATTTATTACTCATTGATTACTTGTTGGCTTCTTCAGTTTAGTTTCCACAAGGTATATAGTTCTTAACATTTATTGTGGAAAAATTTGCAGCAATATTGCTAATAGTTCAGCTTGTCAGATGAGAAGAAATGAAAAGTGTATAACATTTTTGCATTAACAATAAAAAGACGGGTTTTGTCTATTTTCTGGCCTTTTTCTGCGTGCTACAGTTACTTGCTTATGACCCTAGTATAAGTGCCAGGCTCTGAGTTTTTGATTTGTGTTTCAAATACGAGAAAAGTTGGATGAAAATAAAGACTAATTTTATGATGGCTTTTCACCATAGTGCGCTAAATTGCGGGATACTGATTTTGTAAGGTTATAGTTGGTACTGGTTTAACTAATGACTAAACACTAAATATTTTAGCACATCAGAAGCAAATTTTCAGCCCCAGGTCTTTGAAACGATTGCTTACAAAACTTTTTATTTAACAGAAAGAACCAGACTTGCTGAGCGGGTCAAGTTGCATATCACTCTATCGAAGCTTTTTAATTTAACGACTTTTCTTCCGGTAATATTGCGTCTTTACTCTGCCAATATTTAAATTACTATTTAACTGGGTTCTCGTAGTATTCTGACTGTATTCTTGTATTTGAAAATAAGAATCTCTTATCCTGGCCACTGACCTGTTGCTGTTTTTCTTTTCACTGTCAAACTTCTCCTCTAGATAGATATATTTCAAAACATCCGCGCTTGTATCCTTCGCTTCGTTTTTTTTGTTTTTTCTTCTGCTCCGTTTACAACTGTGCTGTGGCTATTCTACTGGCTTGAACAGGCAGGCTGTTGATTAGTTTGAACACTGCTGCCACCTAGTGACCGGAGGCTTGTTTATCAGTTAACATGAATAAAGACAATTATAAAGTCCTGCTTCCCCCCCTCCTCCCCCCAGTCTTGAGGCCAGTCCTGACTCTGAGGTATGTCCTGATGCGGAAGCAGGTTCTGACTCGGAGGACGGTCTTAACTTGGAGGACGGTCCTGACTCGGAGCACAGTCGTCATTCAGAGGCAGATCCTGACTCAAAGACGGTCCTCACTTGGAGGCAGGTCTTGACTCGGAGGCAGGTCCTCAGTTGGAGGACGGTCCTGACTTGCAGCACGGTCCTCACTCAAATTTTATTTGTATAGCACATTTCAGCAGCAAGGCATTTCAAAGTGCTATACAACATTAAAAACAGAAACAGTCATGTAACATTGCATGTAAACGGTAAAAAAAAAAAAATTGATAAAAAAAAATAAAGATATAAACATTAAGGTTGGTATAACAACAGATCTTTAATGTATTGTGGTGCTAACCCGTTTAGTGATTTATAAACTAACAGCAATATTTTAAAGTCTATTCTCTGAGCTACAGGGAGCCAGTGTGAGGACTTTAAAACTGGTGTTATGTGCTCTATCTTCCTGGTTTTAGTGAGAACGCGAGCAGCAGCATTCTGGATCAACTGCAGCTGTTTGATTTATTAGTCAGACCTGTGAAGACGCTGTTGCAGTAATCAATGCGGCTAAAGATAAACGCATGGATGAGTTTCTCTAGATCGCGCTGAGACATCAGTCCTCTAATCCTGGAGATGTTTTTCAGGTGATAGAAGGCCGATTTTGTGACTGTCTTAATGTGGCTCTGAAGGTTCAGGTTAGAGTCCATCACTACTCCCAGGTTTCGGGCCTGATTGCTGGTTTTCAGTTGTAATAACTGAAGCTGTTCAATGACTCTAGATCGCTCCTCTTTAGGTCCAAAGATAACTTCAGTTTTGTTTCAGTTCAGCCAAGACCCAGTAGACTTTGACGACCAGGACATAAACAAATACTATCCATATGTGAACGAAGGTGATCTAGTTTTGGAAGACATCGAATCAATAGACTTCAAAGACCTAGACAAGAATGAAGAACCTGCGATAAAGCCTGCTATTGAGGTGACGCCTGCTGTTGAGATAAAGCCTGATGTCAACAGAAGCAGGATGTTTCGTGTTGAAGGGATGCTCTCCAGCAGAGAGGATGCCCAATGCGCCATTTGTGGGAACACAAAAATATTCCCAATGAAGACAAATCTTGGTGCTAAAAGCATGACAAAAATATTAAGATATGGTCTTTTTGAATTTGCTGGAACTGGAGGACGACCGGCCTCCTCCTAGTGGCCCAAAATCTGAGGCCAAACTAAGACTGGACAAAACTCAACGTTTGTTCCTCTCTTAGAGGGTTCTTGAGTCTGAGCATCATCTGAATTATCTCTACAACAGAAAGGCATGTTGAATGTACTTCCATGCCTTTCTGAGATGGTCTTGTGGAAGATTAATTTTCCTAGGATGTGCCAGGGTTCTTTTGAAACACTGTATAATCTCGTAAATAACTATTGGGTTTTTATCATCGTAAACAGCATTTCTCTAACTAAATCATCATTGCCTGAGAGAAGTTGAAAGATATCTCCGCAGAGATTTCTTTCCATCTTGTCAAAAAAGACAAAATCTCCGTCCTTTACTTCTTCCCAGAGTTTAGGAGCAAGCTTTTTCTGGACAGATATGGTGTGCTTCATTTTGTAAGCGGCATATCTAGGTCTATGACTAGACTTATACATCAATCGCCAAAGAATTTTTTCCACCATATTTCTTCTTTCCTCTTCGGTTCCACGTTTGAAACCCATCTCTTTCGCGTCCCTCAAAAATCGTTCAGGGTTCATGCCTGCCTGTGTATAATCCTCACTCGGGCAGTTTTCATCTGAGTACAAGTTCTCACTAGGAAAAAAGGTCTTTCTGATCTTTCATTTTGTAGATGTAAACATTTTCTTTGAAGGAATAGGATTCTCCAGATGATGTTTGAATTTTTCCACAATAACTTTATGTCCTCCTGGGTAATCAAGAAGTCCAATTAAATGCAGTCCAGAAGCAAAGTGGAAAGCGTCTCTGGCGAGGCTTTGGAAAATCCGTTCACTCAGGTCTTCTGACACCTCTGAGAGAACATCCACATTTAATTCTCCTGTTTCTCTGAAAAGTAAGATCAAAACCTCATGGTGGTCTTCCAAAGATGTTTCTCTGACAAGATGCAGAATTGGTCCGTCCACAGATTTTTCATTCACTTTCCAAAGAAGTTCACTGAGAAAGTTTTTTTTTTCCTGTAATCTGGGGTTGTTTCACCAGGATGGAGGCAAGGAAAAATAGAATCTGTGGGCACTAAATACATTATTCCCACAAGTCTGAACTGGAAATGATCTGCCAGAACAGGGGGGGGCCAGGGAACCATTGGCCCCTCCATTTTACCGACCTACACATTTTTATTTGGGTTCTATCTCCTAACGGGCATAGTAGGGCAAGTGTCAATGGGACCGCTACATCCAACCAGTTACTCAGCAAATCCACCGGTTTAACCCAGAAGGGTTTGACCAATTTGCAGTCCCATATTCAGTGCATCGGCTTGTTTTGGTGGGGGCAAAATAAAAAAAAAGAGTCGAAGCAATAATAATATTACTCAAGTAAAAGAAAAGGGTACGGTGCTGTGAAACTACTCTAAGTACAAGCTAAAGGTGCTGTATTGTTATTAGTTTGTAATCCTTTAGCTAACATGAACTACATCCAACAGCATTTGAACTCGGTCGGTTAGTTTGGTTGAAAAACTGTGCAAAGTTCTTTGCGTTGTGCTGGTTTGCTGCCATAACTCTAATATCATTACATTTTATTTACAGCTCCTTAATTCTATTTACAACTTACATTGCTGACAGCCTATCTCATAATCTAAAAGCTTGAAAACGTATTATTAGAAAAACAAATAAGAGTGAAACTTAAAATGTCCAGAAAGAGAAATAGGAAACACTCCATGAAAGACGTAAACAGGCTGCAGACAATCAATTACTTCTAGCAGGAGGCGAGATTATCACTTCTATCCATTAGTTTGCTTCAAGCAAGAAATGGTTTTATGCTAAGCTCGGCGAAGGGAGCCTGTTTATTTCAAGTACAAGAAACTAAAAATAAGAGGTGTGCCAATCGATCGGCCACTGATCATAATCGGCCGATTTCCGTGAAAAAGTGTATGATCGGTGATCGCCGATCACGGTCTCTTGTTGCCGATCACACAAACCGATCACCTGCATCTCATTTCGCAGCCTGCCTGTGCACCTGGTCTCCTCTTTCCTTCACACTGCGCAAGCACGCAGCAACAAATCCTAAGCGATGTGTAACTATAACGCACTGAGTGAATGGGGAAGTTTGCGTGTTGCGGAAGAAAATTGAAGCACGTCAAAATGCATCAACACAACAAATCTAATATGGGATAAAAACAATGCCATACTTGACGGAGTTTGACTACATCGAGGCTCACTGCAGTAAAAAAGACATATGGAGCGATCAGATAGCAGGTAAAGCAGCGCGCAGCTACAAACACACGGATTAGCGTGATGGTAAGAAAGCTAAACAAATAACCTGGAAAATTATTTAAGTCTTCAAGCTGCAATGTAAGATGCTGGTTCTGGTCTCGTTGTTGAACCGCTGCTACGCACTACATGTAGTAATATTTCACAGACGGAGCGCCGCTTCTGCTCCACCTGGTAGTGACTCTCACACCGAACCTGTTTAAAGCTGCAGCATACAACTTAAAAAAATAAATTTTACACACGTATAAAAACTTTCGCTGTCCTAACATGAGACAAATAATTTCTGAAAAAATAATCGATCTCTCTGCCTCCTCCCTGTTCTGCATAATTACTCCGCTCAGTCAGAAACAGCCAATCAGAACTAGCAGTAATCAGCTAGCCGCCATGCTATCAGGAAGTTTTCATTCAGTAACTCAGGTGGCTTAAGGTGGGTCTTTATTGTAATGGCACTTGTATTTGCCTTTGAATGTTAAGTTTTATACTTGAATTTCTTTGGCAATGTTGAGAGGTTTTATTTTTGACTCTTTGCATTATTTAGCCTCTTCAGAGCCTTCATATGTTTTCAGTCTGTTAAAGATAGTATTACTGATAGCAGTACAATTTGCACAATGCCCGTTTTGTTTTTTTCTTGGAAAAAGTTATTAAAAACAAGTTTTGTCTAAATTAAGGTGAATTCATGGTTCCTTTTTCCACAAAATATAACCAGTAGTGCTTATGATTAAAAAAAGAATAATTATGTGATCGGTATCGGTGATCGGCCCTCATGGGTGATTGGAATCGGAATCGGCAGGAAAAATCCTGATTGGCACATTTCTACTAAAAATTGTTGCAGAAACCTAATTTCTGCTTTCAAATATAGGTAAACAGTGTTAATGCTAAGGTACTCTTACACTTGGACTTTTGCATATTGTATTACTTTATCACCAAATGAATTTAATCGGTTGATTGACCTACACAAAGTAGTGGATAATTGTTGAGTTTAGGAAAAAGGATACATAGATTCTCCTTTTTTTAACAAGTATACCAAAAGTGTGACTTGTTTTTGAATTCAGGTTCCTTTAGTTAATGGCTCAACCTCAGTCACTCGGGAGCAGTCAATTTGTTACCGTGCAACCTTGGATGGCTGAGGGTAATGTGTAAGATGATCTTCCCTCAGCGTGTAATGCTGTGGTATGAGAAAGACGAGACACACACGTTGAGCTTCCTTCACATTCAACCAGAAGATTTATTCTTCCTCTGTGTTATAAACACACTTCATATACAACATACTTCAGGTATCGCATACTTCAGTAGAGAACCATTAACTTCATTACATCGGAAATGACTGTAATATACCTTTAAACCAAACAATCATTCTTTTAACATGCTCTATTTAGCATTATGAATTCTATCAAATGACAAAATTAATTCACAAATAGATTTTACGTCTCTAAACATATTAATTTTGTAGTTAGTGCTTTAACTTGAATACCTTGTCCTCTTTTCTGAGACCTTTTGTATTTAACTATCAAAAATAAAAAATATATAAAATATATATTAACATTTACGCATTTTAGCTTTTAACAATAGCCATTGTTGCAATAGAACAATAATATTTTACATCTTGCATAAACAACTATTCTCTTGATATAAACTGAAAAAGGCGCAATGCTTCTTTAATGCGTGCGAGGACTGAGGCAAATGTAGAGGTCTATGGAAAATGATACAGGTTTTACGTGTGTAAAACAAAAAACGACATACAAGGGTTAATACTGTATCTCGGTACTCAGCTTCACATAAAGATATGGTTTTTGCAACAAACCCATAAAATGAATCACATAAAAATAAAAGAAACCAGAACAATGTCTTTTGAGTGAGAACTCTCTTATAAAGTGCAAAATACAAGTTCAAATGAACTCTGCTGTCCTTAAGCTAGCTCCTCAGCTAGCTCTCACACACAGGCCGCTAGCATTAGCTCCAATTAGCCTTCAGAACAAGTCCCGTTTTCGTACACAACAATTACAAAGCGAACTTCGCAACACATTAGTTGAGATTCGATTCAAGAACCTTTTCAATTCTTCCAAGAAAACTAATATATGTATAAAACCATATTTTTACTGACCTGTGGTATGAGAAAGACGAGACACACATGTTGAGCTTCCTTCTCATTCAACTGAAGATTTATGGGCTCTTTGCAGGTACAGTGTTGACGTCACATCTCCAGCAGCTAATGCGGCTCACTTGTTTCCACTTTGAGTTACCATGACTGCTAGAAAAGACTGAGTCGTATTTCAGATGCAAAAAAAAGCAATACTATGAACATTGTTGTCTTCCTAATATAAAGGGATTTTAAGTTTTAATTAATTCCCAAGCGATCCTGAATTAAGAAGATGGTGGCTTGTAAATATTTGTCACTACCAGGTAAAGCTAACGCTGCACAACACAAAGTTTGCAGCCTTCACTTCACTCCGGATCAGCCTAAAAATACCGGGGATATGGATGGTAAATAAAGGAGCCGTCCCCGAGTTATTTCCATGGAATCACTTCTGTATTCAGCCTGAAAGAGCCAGTGTATGGGAACGAGTGAGCAGACCAGAGCCAGACAGCCGAGCAACTGATCCGCCTGTACATACTGCTGTAAACAGTCCTATCTGAGCTCTTCATAAGAAACATGCATAGGTAATAAAACAAAATAACACGAAGACCTTAAGCAACACATTCATATTTTACTAAAAGAAACAACTTTGAACCTGAACAGTCAGCTGAACCAGAACTTTGACACCAGACATGCGCTACTGTTAAGCTATGAGGCTTGTTGTGCTCCGAAATGCTTCAGAAGCTAAAAGCCCGAACAGTAACCTCTCCCGTTAGTCTCTGACACTAACGGCAATAAACACACATAATATATTTGAAAATGAGATAAAAACATTGTCCGTTAGAATGTTTAGATACTTCAATAGCACATTTTTACAAGAACAATGTCCGAGAATATTGCCTACTAGCATTAGGTTAATGTTAGCCACAAAGTTTAAGTAAAACTCACATTCAGTGAATGTATAACGAGGCGTACATCTTAAAACCTTTCTCCAGCTTACTTGTTGGGGCTTCGGATCAATGTACAAACGTTGGCAAAGCCCTGCAAGCACCTAGTGTAAAATTTTATTTTTATTGGATTGGAAACAATCGAGCCGCTTTTCCCCGAACGCGGAAGCTGAGGTGCAAAGAGTCCATTCTTCTTGTGTGCTCAATTTTCTCTACGCCACCAACGCGGCAGCGCCCCTAGCGGCTGTGTGTGGAATTGCATAGGACTAACTAAAATTGCACTAAAGAACATATTACAATGAGAGATACAAAATAAAAATTATGTTGGGGTGCCTATTTTCTTACTTATTGTTTTTAGTTACTAAGAACTCGGTTTTCACCCCTCTACAAATTGAACATAAATTTTTTATTCTTGCCCAGGATTATTGACTGGGTTAAATCTTGGGTTAGATCTTGGACCAGGGATCCCTAACCTATGTCTCCATAACCAAATTTGGTTTTTTTGTCCTTTGTGAAAGTTTGACGATTTATTCTCTTGTAAAATTTCTGAAAATAGAAATATCTAATCTCTCTTTGAACTGAAAAGGTTGTTGACCCTTGACCCATTATGATGCCTGAATTGATCTACCGTGCCTGCCTGCCTCTCTGTCTGGTAGTTACCATAGATGAACTAGTCTGGGTTTGGCAGGAGAACGGTACTTTTGTAATTGCTATGTCAGGTGTAAAGTCTGGTTCATTTGGGATGAACTGTAGCAGCCAGGCTTTCCAGCCAATATCAAAATTAATCTCTGGAAGTAAAAACATCATGTAAGCCCTCCTAAACATTGTGAAAAGCCTTCTCCAAAGAGATGCTGCAACAAGTGAGCTGATATTATAAGCTCTGCTTATCGAGGATGGGATTTCACTCAAGTTTGTAAGTGTATGAACGCAAACAAGCAAATATGTCTGGTAATAGTTATTTCTAAGTTTATATTTATTTATTCCTCGCAATTACATGCAACCGAATATTTTACTAAGCTGGCATGTCTTTCAGAATTTGTCACTGACTTTCTGTCTCTCCACACTGAAGAAGAGTGGTTGTTTCTGTTTGTAAGTGAGCAAACTTAGAGAATCAGGAAAGGATCAAATATTTTCTCCTCCCACTGTATCCGTTTTTGTACCAGTTCACTTCGAACTGCTTAGTTGCTTAAATGTGCTGTAGAGATAATCTTGACTCATTGAAAAAGAGAAAAAATTTCAAAGGAAAAATTTAAAGTTTTTCAAACAAACTTAAAAAGATTCAGTGGATGTGCTTTTTTTAGGGCTAGTTGGGTGATTATTTTGTCTTGTTAACAAAGATCAGAGGTGGGTAAAGAACCCCAAAATTGTATTCGAGTTAGAGTAGCACTACTTCAACATATTTTTACTAAACTAAAAGTAAGAAGTAGCCATCCAAGAAATTACTTAAGTAAGAGTAAAGTATTTGGTACAAAGTCTACTCAAGTATTGAGAAACCATTAAATATTTAGAAATGACATAATCAGACAGAATAAAATATAGCTAAGCTAAGTGGTAATTTTGGTATTTTAAGGACAAAAATGACAATAATTCACATAAGTACCAAAAAAATAGCAAAATCAGGAAGAAGAAAATCTGTTTCTTTCACTATATAACTTATAAAACAAAAAAATTGCAGGTGTGTGTCTTTGTCGGGTGAATATTTGGATACAACATGTGAAATTGTACTCAAGTAAGAGTAGCGATACTTCATAGTAAAATTACTCCTAAAAGTACAAAAAAAAAAAAAAAAACGTTACTCAAGCAAATGTAATCGAGTAAACGTAACTAGTCACCAGCCAACTCGGACAAAGGTGTTCATCAGCAGGTGAACAGAGAAGCCTGATTAATGTTCGCCTCGTGTTCTCTGCCAGCAGCGGCAGATGACACGCTCTTCATCTCCGTCTCCTCTCTATGAGGCGACGTATCATCCATAATTCATTTCTACTCGGCTTCATGCATACAGGAGAAAGGCTCCTGAGAGGTTGAAGCTTGTAGAAGCGATTGCACTGGGTTTTTTTTTCTGCTTACTTAATTTCCCAGGAAGTTTAGAACAGCAAATGTTATGCAGCGCCACACTCTCAACTTAAAGTGATAATTTGCCATATGCAGGAGAAAGGGAGAAAGAGTTTGAAGTGGAGCAGTTCTTAGATTCATGCACATCATTCTGGCCAGGTTCCATCCTCAAGGTGAAGGAGAAGCGTCTCCTGCTCTGGCGTTTTCCCCCTGTGCCAAGCACAGGGGAAAAAAAGAGCTCAAGCTGTTTAGACATTAAGTGTGTGGCTAACCACAGCAGACAGTCTTAGCTCCAGCACGCCACAGATCGGTAATTTCAGAACAGAGACGGAATTTTAATTTTCTGTTTGCTCTCTCCACCCTAGTTAACTATAGTTGGGAGGAAGCATAGCTGTTCTGGCTCTGAATGTGGCTGCAACTTTATCTAATACTTTCAAAGATTTTGAAAGTGTTTTCCCCACAAATGCCAAAGTGCTGGTTCCGGAACCCCCCCCCCCCGCCTCCCGGCCTCTCGAAGCGGCTTTGACAGGCCTGCAGAGACGGTTGGCGTCCCGGTGTCAGCTGCGCTCTTTGGTTGTTGATGAGTTTTAGTTTTTGGATTTTTTTTGTATCCACAGAGGCCCTCTGGACCCCGTTTGTGGGACGGCTGTCGGTATGACAGGTCCCTGGTGCCCGAGTTGCTCCATGGGACAGACATGACAGAAGGGGTGAGCCATGGGGCATGCCCTGTCACTCACTGCTGCCTTTGCTTCCCACCACTAAAAACATAAACAAGCACGCTCTTCCAGAAGTAGCTGATTGCCCAAACTGCAGTCTGTTGAAGCTACACCCTGCATTAATCGCAATCTGACATTTTGCTTTAATCCCGGTATCCATGAAGACAATTGATGCTGATGTTACTACATAGCATAGAGGTAAATCTAAGCAAGATCTCGCGTTCCCGTTTTCAGGGAGCAGTTAAAACTACTGCTCATGTGCGTTGCAACAATAAAGACTCGCAATTTATGACTGGTTTTTGTTGCACTTTTAAGTGTTTTCATAAATACTGAATGATGTCACTGGCACTTGGCAGGATGTCAGCCCTCTAGAATATGTCGGTTTCCACATAAATATGACTTTGCACTAGAACACACACTCAGAATTATGTATGAAAAGAGGAAATTCAAAAGGGTTGCTAGCCTCCCCAGGAGTGGATGGCCAACAAAGATCGCTCCAGGAGAAAAAGTGTGGCCCGTGAGGTCATAAGGCAACCTGGGGCAACCTCAACGCAAATAAAAGCCTCTCACGTCTGGGTTAATGTTTCAGAGTTTGTCACCAGAAGATCGGTGAAGCAGCTTTGAAAGGACTGCAGGGGAACAACGCCATCAACACTTTACTTAAAAATAGAAATTAAAGTCATAGGGAAGAATTAATGAATGGAGACAATACTATACTACACAACACTATACTACACCATACTATACTATATTGTGGGTAAAACATTTTGTGTTGTGCTATTCTGTACTCCACTATACCATACTATACTATATTTAGCAATACTGCACTACACAGCACTACGCTTCACACTTTACACTTCCTCCGTTGCCATTGCTAAAACTGCAGGCAAACAGATGTCGTCGTTTACAACTTCTCCAACTGTTTTTTGATTGGCCAGTTGAAATTCTGCTGGAGAAAGTCCATAATAGAATTACTCTATCTTATAAGTGGGTTATTAAGGGAGAGCTGCACCTGGGCCAGGAGAGGGGCCGTGGGGGAGATGATGTCTTCACATACACTTCAAAAAGTATGCAGTTGCGCCCTGGCCCCTGGCACAGTATACTGCACTAGAGTATACTGTGCTATACTATACCATACCATATTACACTATACCATATTACTATACCGTGCTACTCTATACTGTACTATACTATACTGCACCATGCTACTCTATACTGTACTATACTATACTGCACCATGCTACACTATACTATGCTATACTGTGCTGCACTATACAATACTGTGCCACACTGTTCTATGCTATACTGCGCTGTACTATATCATACTATACTACACCATACTACACTATACTATACTAACTATACTATACTATGCCATGCTATACCATACTATACTATACTATACTATGCTATACTGCACTATACTGTACTATGCTATACTATGTTATGTTGTGCTGTACTGTACTATGATGTGATATTGACTATACACACAATATAATGTGAAGTTGTGCTGTGACGTAAAATATCTTGCTATTCTATACTAGACAATCTGTTACCATAATAGATTGTACTAAGCTACTCTCTTGTACAATACTGTACTATGCTACCATATACGAAATATACGAATGCAATCACTATTTTACTATAATTTACAATGATATACTAAACTTTACTATACCATACTATACCATTATTTTGTATAGTAAAATAATGGTATATGCTATATTGTACTTTACTATATTTACGATAAAGTTGAGAAATTATCTGGCTTCCTCTGTATGTGATGCTTCAGGTGCGCAAGTCTCTGCAATATTTGGTAGAAGTGTCTTGATTTTCCTAAAGATTATTTACAGTGTCTGAAAGGGCGGGCGTGGTTGGCTAAATGAGACGGATGAGGGCGTTTGTTTGCTGGGGAGCCGGCGGAGGGGTGATAAGGGGTTAGCCGCGGCAGTGCTGTCTGCATTGCGAGGTGTGTGTTGGCATTCACACAAAAACTGACGCCCGTGGGCATGGCCCCGCCCCTTTCCCACCAGATCGACTTTCTTCAGCAGAGGAATGAGACACGGACACCTCCTCCAGGCTGAGACATGTAATCTGGGCCTGTCAGGGCCTTTATCATGGAGGATCAACTGGCGTGCTAGGTCTTTCTCCACAGTCCCTACAGGCAGTGGGATACCTGCGCACGCATTCCTTCGACTCATCCCCGTCCCAGGAGGCGTATCGCTTGTCTTTTTATGGCAGCTCACCTTGTTGGTGGTGGTGTGGGGGTTGGGGGTGTATAGCTGGTGTACAGTTGCTCCTCAGCATTGTGCAGACCAAAAACCATAAGACAGCGACAACATGACTTGTTACCTTGGAGGACTTTCCATCATCGCCTTTGCTTATAAATGTCCAATTCTTTATCAACAGCGACCGTCTCTCGACTTTCCTTCTCGGGTTGTCTTTGCAAAAAGACAGTGACAGTATGACATGCTGATTGTGATCAATTGCTCAGTTAACTGTTCATAGCCCCCTGAGAGCCGTGCAGCGCAGCTCAGGGAGCCCTTTCCTGGGTTGGCTGTTTCAGCTTTCAGCCCCGGTGCTGTGAGTGCCCATCCGAGAGAGGGCATGCATCTAAAACAGCAATGTCGTTGTGCTCAGGACTCTAATCATATCATTTGTCCCTGAGCCATATATCTTTGTACTCTCTGTAATTGAATTGAGCCTTGGGATGGGGTTGGCTGGCATGCCTTCTTCTGACTGAGCCGCACTTAAAGAGCGTGGCAAGGAACTAGAGTTTCCTTAAGCATAAAAAAACTGAAAGCTACCCTGCTGCCTGACCTGACCTTACAGATTCTACGCACATCCAGATCAAAGTGACTGCTAAGCTTACTTGCCACACGGTGGTACACTAACGTTAGACTTATCAGAGATGATAGACGTGTTGGGACAAACACTTACCTTTATTGAATTCACCGTCACATGTGAGTGCATTTGATGCTCTTGACTCACCAGGTCTGACGTCAACGTGTGCTCAGATTCGGCCAACTGATTTATGAAGTTCTTTCTCGATTTGTGCTCCCGGAGATGCATGAAAATTAAGTTTTGGATTTACAGCCTCAGGATCACCTGAGAATCTGAGCTTTATTTTTTGTTATTTATTTTACCTTCGATACTTCAGTGAGGATACAGATGTAAGACATTACTGTTTTCAGCTGCGCTGCATCTAGAGTACAGATGTGCCATAACTTGTATGTACATGTCTTTAAAATCAATGCCAAGAATCTTTGGGGAAATTCCCTGAAAAGAGCAGAGGTAAAACATTTTTTTCCTTCCGATTCTATTTTCCTGGATCCTGTGCAGCCTGAGGGCTAAACCATGAAAACCAAACACAAATGAAAACAGACTGACAAAGAAGACTTTTGAGGCCGCTTGGCTTCTAATCCGAATGGGATGTGGGTTTGAAACTGAAGGGAGTTGCAGTTATATAAAGTTTAAAGGCATCCAAACAGAAATGACTCCCAATTAGGGCGGAGTGCTCTGCGAGGAGGTAGGAATCTGTAGGGTGAATGCAGTCTTTTTGAAACTGCAGAGGATATGGGCACGACGAGAGGCAGACAGGAAATCGTGTAATATTTGGCGGTTAATTTTGGCCCAAGTTTTACACATCTACGCAAAGTACTTTGTACAGTAACGTGGCAGAACCTTCCACTTTATTTATCTTTTCCAAGGAATGCTATGGAAAAAGGTACATTTAATGGAGCAGTGTTATGTGTTTTCCAGGTACATGGTGCCATTTTATAGCACAATCAAGAAACTATGTTACCTTCAGTTGTTATAAAAATTATATTTATTTCAAATATGACTTTAAAAACATTTACTTTGTAATTTAACACCTCTTTATAAGCTCCTGGTCTTTCTGAAACTTTGCCTCCAGGAAGTCATTGCAACGTTGCTCCTCTATTAACCCGTTAACAACGCTTCTACCAGCGTTGCTCTGAGAAGTAGCTCGTACAGTGAGCTCAGCATGTGCAGTTCCACCAGGTGTTTGCTAATTGATTCTGGCTAGTCTGAAGAGGCTGATTGGTGGAGTCACAGGGAAGGACTTCTCTGTTTGGACGCTGCAGCTCTCGAAGGCGGTGCTAGGCTCACTGAGGCGTAATGCACAGCTGAATGGTTGCCAGGGGAGACTAAGACATTTCTCAAACATGCGTAAAATAATCAAGACAACATTCCAGGTATGTTTTTGATGAGGGAATAACATTACAACATGATGTAAAGCTGAAAAATGTTGATTCGATATGATATTTTCCCTTTATCTATTTAAAAATTAGGCAACTCGGTGACAATTTAAGAAAACTTGTAGAATTACACTAGCCGATGAAGACCTTTTGGACCATTTCTAAATAACTACAAATGCCAAGATCACCAATCCATACAAATGTAAATACGTACAAGTTATCGGATGTGTTTGTCAAGGTCTGGAAGAAGACCCAAATATAACCTCAAAACTGACGCCTTCATGTTTTAAGCTTATTTCACTATCAGTGAAGAAGGAAGATGACCTCCAAATTCTTCCAACTTGAGCTTCATCTGAAGCGCTAGATGGCTGAAACTTTGGAGTAGGACTGGTGATGGAAGTGGATAAAACAGGTTGACGTTGGAATTCAAAAATCATCTTCCCAGAACAAATATCTTCATAAACATTTCTAGACATTGCTTAAAAGTTGGATCTACACAAAGAAATCAACTAGTTCAAATAAACCACCCAGGCTGCCAAGAAGACAATTATTCATCAGAAGCTTGCTGATGGGAATGAAAAGCATACGGCGAAAGGGAAACTTGCTAAGGAGATATTTAGCGAAATGTTAATGTGGGTTTATGTTAACATTTGTGTCTGTGCTGATTGCAAAAAGTTCAAAGTGGAGTAAATCTGGTGAACAGATGGTTAAAGTTGAGTTTTTCATAATTCCCTTTCCAACCAGAGACAAATAACTTTTTAAAGTACTACCATTGACACTACATTAAGGTGGATAATGAATGTGTGTATAAAATAAGGATAAATTTGTTACTCTTTTGTTCCTACGATTTTAACTCTGTTATCATCATTTCTGCAACATGGGCTTGAATTAATTTATAAGGAAAATGCCTTTTTTGTGTCTGGAGATGAATAAATCTTATTTGCAATCAATGACCAACACTTGTGGAAGTGTTTTACAGTTTAATGCTCTTTAGAAAATATTGATTCTGAAAGTAAACTAAAGGTTTTCTGCCAAATCTGGCGGCGTGTACTCATTTATGCACACTGGTACATTTACTAAATCATGTCAATCACTGCTTAAAAAAAAAAAAAAGCTGCAAGACCTTCTGCAAAGTCACAGACCTTCAAACAGACAGCAGCAAAAAGGTCACGAGTTACCGATGGAGCTGCTGCAGAAGTAAAAGGTGGACATAAATATATACGTTTTTATGTTCCTTGATAACAGCTTCACATAAATAATAATTCGTCTTATTCATTCTGACAGGTTAATGTTAGAGAGAGACCGGAGGCAGACCTGATGCAAAAGGTTTTAAACGTCCAAAATCAGAAACAAAAATTCAAGCAGTGGTGGTGATCCAACAGAAACGAGAGAGCGGGAACACAGAGGGACGACAACAGGATGAACCAGCAGACAGGGAGTCTTCACCAGATTTGCCCATCTATAAACTGAATATTTTGACAATTCTTGTTTTCGCAAAAAACGTTCTAACTCGGTAAGATTGGCTTGAAAGGGTTTGTGAACAGAAATGTCTGACTGCAGATTCTCAGTTTGATTTAGGTCTCAACTTTTGACCATGAGGTGATCTTTGAAACCTCTTACGTGTTTTCTCATAAGATTACTTTGTGAGTCTCAGTGACTCGGACCAGTTTCCTTGTGTATGGGGAAGAAAAGTATGATGCTGCCACCACTATGTTTGGATCTGTGCAGCTCCTCCAGAGACACCATAGGATTCATGGCTGCCTCTCTGATGAATACTCTTGTCCAGCCTGCTTTAATGTTTTAAATGTTGGAGTTGTGTTGTTTTTCCTAAATCAGCTAGTTCTTACCTTTATAAGTTTGCTTTGTTTCATTAATGTGAAAAGTTATCTGCTATGTACAACATAATGCCTACTCGTAACCTCTCATCAGAACCCCACTTAATAATTTGAACAGATTCCATATCTAGCAATTAGGGGGGGGAAAAACAACAAGAAAAAATCTGCACACGAAGGAGCTTTCTGAGACAATGAAATCATTCATATCCAATGCCATAAACTATTTATTTCACAACGCAAAGTCAACTCAAAACGGTATTTAACGCTAAAGACTGTTATTTAGGAAACATGCCTGCACAGTCAAGATTTCGTGGTCTAATCTCAGCAGCATTTCAGATTCCTTCTGCTTCACACAGGGCAACGCTGTGCTTTCCAGCTGCTGCTTCATGCTCCTCTCTCTGTGCCATGCAATTATACTGGTTCCCACCGGAGGTTTGCTTGGGTGGAGCTTTGCAACGAGTAATCTCAGGCATTAACTGCTTCTCACTGAGCACAAGTCACAGAAATCCACCAATACAGCGAGTACAAAAGAAGCTGGGTACATGTACGAGCACGCCGCACTGGAGGACAAAGAGAAAATGAACCATTAAAAGACAATGAAAACAGGAAACTGATGCATGAATGAGACACACAGGGATACCACCCACAACACAATAAGCGTATTCTCATTTAAATATGTAAAGGTGTTGATGTGAGAGGAAAAGCTTGTTTGAGGAAGGACAAAACTGTCTAGCAAGTTGGCTTGAATGATAAGTATTCTGTCTCTGTTGGGTTTTAGTAAACAAAGCCCAGTTGGTTTGGATCAGATGTTTCAGGACACATGTTGTTCCTATGAGAGCAGCAGAGACAGCACGTTGCAGGGTTCCTCTGCTGCTCACAACAGAGTCGTTGTGCGGGAACACTGGTAATGCCTGGCACCGCTCACTTGCTCCTTGTACAATTCAGTCGATTCCCTCGCCGACTTCATTTTAGAGGCAACAGCGCCCTCTGGTGTCGGCATTCAGAATGCTTTATGCACCTGTCTTCTGTCGCCAAGACTTTTCATGCTTGACACTCGCGTGCTGCGTCAAATGCTGCGTCCGGTTGTTCTTGGAACTGGGAAATTCGGACTTCTCGGTCGTGAAAATCAACTGACGCGACCTTCGAAGTCGGATTTTCCGCTGGGAAACTATGAGCAACTCTAACCCAGACACAAGGTGGACTTCGGATTTCAATATGGCCGCTACTCGCATCAACAGTAGTGAAATGTGGTCGAAACATTTATTCTACAAGACATTTATGAAAAAGTGCGTCTAAACCCAAATGTTACATGTAGCGCCTGCAACTCTAAACTGAAAACATAAAATAAAAGTAGTGTTTGCTTACGGAAAGTACAGCTTAAATTTACGTTTACTTATGGGTCGCACCATGTTGAAACTCCGACTTCTTAACCAGGATGCTGTAATTTTGCGTCTGACGTCAAACCCAGTTCCGTTCCTCTTATCAACTGGAAGTATAAGGACAAAACACTCAGCTCTAATGACATCACCAGAGCCGGCCCAAGTCAGAGACAAACTGCCTCTTCTTGGGACAACCAGACCAGCGGTGGACCCCAAAAAGTGTTTCAATTCTCCTACAGAGGACACAACTTTATTAGGTACACCTGATCAAATGCTTGTTCACACAAATAAAGAATTATCCAGTCATATGGCAGCAATTCAATGCCAGGTGGAGATGAACTGCTTAAAATCTAATTGAGGCTCAAAATGGCAAAGAAAGGGGCCTAATCTGAGTATTTCAGAAACTGCTGAACAACTGAACAAGGATCTGTTTGAAAAAAAGAGAAAAAATACCCAGTTTGCAGCAGCTGTGTGGATAAAAGAAATGCCCTGTCCATGTCAGAGGTCAGATGAGAATGGGTTGACTGGATCAACAAAATACAAAAGCTCAAACAACAGCCTGTTATATGACAACCAACGAGTGGAGAAAATTGTGTCAAGACATCACCTCTTGAAACAGATGGGCAACAGCAGCAGAAGAAGACCACCCGGGGTGCTACTCTAGACGTGGCGGTGTTCCTAACTGAATGTCTGAAATGAAGTTGAAGTTGGCTTCCGATTATGGAAAGCCACAACATCTATCTAGAGGATCGGACTGACGTTTCCTTCTGTGGAGTCCCATTCTGTTTAGGATCAAGCTCAGAGTGTGCATACTATTAATAGTTTCAACCACAATGCAAACCAGCATCAGTACCTCTCCATGTTTTAGACCAAGCATGAAGGAAAACTTGGCAAACTCCTGTTAGCCACTGTCCTACCCTTTTTAATGCCTGCACAAAAAGCACACTACCACCACCTCCTGGACATGAAATTATCACGTTTATTCAAGATAATTATCACATTTATACAAGATAGGTATCACATTATAATGTGATAGTGCTGGAAAAATTATGTCAGGTGAGCTCTGTGGAAGTAAACAAAAAGAAAAAGAAAAACTTGGATCTTGTATTCTAATGGAGGAACAGGGAAACCGAGGAAAATTTACACAATGCAGTGCATGTTTTGGCTAGGAAAGAAAGCCTGACCAGGAAGAAACAGCACTTCAGGGAACGCAGCTGTTCTTTTATGAGGATAAAGACAATCATTTGAGAAAATGTTTTCTTTCACAGCATTTAACATTTTTTTTTATGTCTTCTGCTTTTACTAACAGAAGATTGTGTTGAATCTACAAATGCGAGCTCTAGGCTGCATGTTTAGCCCTTTATCATCGTAACATTTTAACAGCTACATTAATAAAGTGTAGCTAAAACCTCACAACTGATAAAGTAGTAAAAACAAAATACAATACTTCACTAATATGAAGTAATGTACCCTAGTGAATTGCTAAAGGAACATCCTGATGTAAGAATGCTGGTCAGAACTGGAGTAGTTGTAAACGAGCGCTACTCTTCTGAATCAGTTAGAAAAGATAATGCCACAACCACAAAATCAAGAAAAAAAGAGTAAAGAAATGTATTACAATAAAATATATGTAAAAAAAACAACAACTGTTTTTAAGTCAAAACAGTGCAGGCAGCAGAGATGAAGACACTTCCAGGTCTCCTGAAATTTGGCTGCTAAGAAGCAAAATATCATCCTAAAATAATGACCAGTGTCTTTTTTTTCCTTTTTTTTTTTGCCAAAAAGATAATTTAAGGGGAAAAAATAAATAAAATCACTTTTGGCAAAAATAAATAAAATCCCTTTTAGGCCATTATTTTCAAAATGATATGGGAAAAAAAGAGTGGTCTGACTCTTTTTCAAATTTGACCAAAGAAATACAACTTAAATGTACACATTAATTATTGATAATAAAATAAAAATACTGTAGAATTTCAAGATTTATATTAAAAAAATAAAAAATTAAAATTATATTCCAATCCAACTTTATTTATAAAGCACTTTAAAACAACCACAGCTGGTACAAAGTGCTGTACAGTAAAACACAACACAACAATAATAAAAACATAAAAACTAAAAAAACTAAACTCTTACAGTTTAAAAACAAACAAACATACAATTTAAAACTAGATCCCGCTGGAGTTGAAAGCTAAGTAAAATAGATGGGTTTTAAGACGAGCTTTAAAAGTGGACAGTGAAGGGGCCTCTCTGACCTGCAAAGGCAAGTCGTTCCATAACTTAGGGCCCATGACAGGTTAAAGGTACCTTAATTAATCATCAAAGTAAGAGCATGGATCCCTTCAAATGGACCACAGTCAACATTTGAGAAAATGCCAACACTCCCACACAGTGAGCACATGACACGCCGCACATTTATTTCCTCTGCAGCCTTAGGTTTCAATCAAGATGTGCACAGAGGTGCAGAATCTCTGAGGTTTGCACCCTCTTTCTGCATGTGTAAAAGTGAATAATTGATTACGTTCAGGTCCTGGTGAGGAGAGAGAGCAGCCTGGCTCATCACCCTGTCAGAGTGCACTGTGGCAGTGATGCAGAAGCAAAACCAGGGGAAGCTGCAGAGCACCCACACCCACCGAAGAGATACAAAAGTACCCTTCCTCCTCCTCTCCTCCTCCTCCATCTCCTCCTCTCCCTCTCACACCGTCTCTCTGCGCTCAGTTTTCACAGAACTGCACACAGACAGGCAGGCAGACAGCTAGGAAGGCTCTGTGTGTGTGCGCGTGTGTGTCGCCTCTCCACCGACTTCAAGAAGCTCACACACCCAGCCTCGTTTTCCCAGCGCCGGGATGCTGCCGGAGCTCGGCTCGAGATGGCTGAGGCTGATGTTCATGTCGGTGGTGTGTCTGTGCCTCTGCCTGCCGGGGGAATCGTACACCAAGAAAGCCCCGAAGGTGCCTCGCTGCCCTCCGACCTGCTCCTGCACCAAAGACAGCGCCTTCTGCGTGGACACCAAGGCCATCCCCAAGAGCTTCCCCCCTGGAATCATCTCTCTGTGAGTCCACAATCCTTTAACGACCAGCCTCGGCAGCATGTAGGCTGGTACAGAAGGCTACATCACTGATGTCACCCACAGTTTTGTAATGATGCGTGGACGTCTCGGTTATGTTTTGATGACACATAAAGTGCACAAAGCTGACTCTCACGCTGTAGAGTGTTTGCCAGCAAAACCGTGATAATAACAATTGTCATAAAAAAAAAGTAAAAAAAAAAAAGATGATTTTTTTTCCCTTTAATGTTCCAAATATAGATGAGGGAGAACGATCCAGAGAGGAATACTAACAATAGATTCCCACGCTCCCTGCAGGAGACTTATTTCCTCTGAGAGATCCAGTCTCAGAGAGCGCACAGAGACGCTTTCAGCGAATTAAAACGCAAAAATGATGAAGACGCACAGTTTTGCTGATAGGGATGTGGGGCATCTTAGCCTCAAACACCTGTGGATTGGATGGAACAGCGCAGGCCGAGGATGTCCTGGTTTAATAACAGGGGAGAAAGTGGTGATGGGAAAAGTGCGTCCTACTTTGGAAAAGTTGCTTTGAAATTTACACTGGCAGGTTTTCCAAGTTGAGGCTGTAGATCAGGGGTCTGTAACCTGCGGCTCTGGAGTCCTATGAGTGGCTCATTGGACCCTGGACAATGGCTCCTAATAACTTTTTTTTTTTTAAATGTAACTAATACTTACTAATAACATTAAAAGGCATTTTTAGAACATTTTTTCTTGTCATCTGGTTGGAAGGAAATTGCTTCTTTTTTTTTCATAATTTTCCACGACAACCAACAGTCTATAAATGCATCCAGTTTCTTTTAGCAAAAGTATTATGTTTTTCTTTATTTCAAAACTTAAAAATATAAGCTTAATGGTGTTTTGTGGAATAATGACAACTAATTTCCTATATTAAATATTTGCCAAGAGGCACAAGTTTTTCTGTTTTTAAGATCAGGTAACATTAGTGGCTCTAAATCAGTTTTATTTAATCAATCAATCAAGTTTAATCAAGTGCTGGAATGTGCTCGTACAGCACATTCCAGCATCAATGCAGTTCAAAGTACTTCACATCATGAAAACATAAAAACAGTCACCAGTTGTAAAGCCAGTAACAAACATTACATTATGTCAAGTTATTTAACGGGACTGGGGGCAAAAATGTAGACTCCTGCCTTAGATGGAATGAAAATGACTGGGCTGCCAGTGAGAGGAAGATGTTTCCCCCTATTATATTCCTGCTGTGATGTTTTATTATTGCTCACCTAAAGCCCATCTGGATGGGATCTGATGACGGTTTTCTGTCTGAACAGGACGATGGTGAACGCAGCCTTCACGACGATCCCAGAGGGCGCTTTCTCGCACCTTCACCTGCTGCAGTTCCTGTGAGCCGCAGAACACGACACCGTCACACAAACAGACACCACACAATCAGTTTAACCAGGCCTGTTGTTCAAAAGCGCCTTCGTGTCACAGGTATGCGTCGAGACAGACACGATGTTGTTGAGCAGCAACAATGAGGCGACTTGAGCCACTCTACTCCAGATGAATGCTTATTGAAAGCAGTGGTGACATAGCAGTAATAAGGGTAAAGTGGCTCAGTATCAGTGTCTTTGCCAATGACTGACTCCCTTCAGAGCAGCTTCGCCACACAAAGGCGCGCTTGTCTCCTCAGATGCAATCAGGAGTGTGTGTTTATATGCGGCGGCGTGCAGATCTGTGTGTTTGTGGGAGATCCTGAATGCATCAAAAATTAGTCATGCTTTTTCCACTTTGTGTCGTTTTACAAGTCCAAACTTAAATGGATTCTATTATCATTTAAAATCATAGACCAGCATGATGGATAGTTAAGAAGAGAATGATGCATGATTTTCAGCTCTTTCAAAGTTTTTCTTCATTTGTTTTTTACAAATGAACTTGGAAAAGTAACATTATTATTATTATTTTTACAAACATTTGTACTACAACAGAGAATCAACTTGGTTTGCAGTCACTCCCCATCTAATTTGATTAACCTTAATCTGTTTTCCACTTCATATTTGTACACAGTTATAAATTTGTACACTACTTTATGTTGGTCTGTTACATAAGATAAAATGTTTTGCAGTCAGATTGTGACAATGTTAAAAAGCTCAAGGGTTCCGAATACTTTTAAAAAGTGCAGTAAATTTTATTGGATGTTCTACTTTCAACAGGCTCTTGAACTCCAACACCTTCACCATGATTGCCGACGACGCTTTTGCTGGCCTGTCTCACCTGCAGTACTTGTGAGTTTGTCACTGACTGCATAGTGTTTTTCATCGTTAGCAAATGTCCGACTATCACTGTCGACTTTCAAATATGAAGCATTAATAGCGACATTACATTTCCTTTATACTTAATATATTTTATATTGACTATATGGGTGGTTTCCCAGGGTGGCATCAGAAATAGGGGCAGTTTACAGAGGTATGACTTCACCGTCAGTTGTGGTGGCTTGGCATTTTCCTTTTTTAATTGCTTCCAAACATTGAAGCTGGTACTCCATGTTTGCTGCTGAATAGATAGACTTACTTTTTATGGACCCACACTATATTTCATCCAGCTCCAAACACTCAGCTAATTTACTGTATTGTAATTACTTGGGTGCTTGCCCAGAGTGGCATTTATGTGCAAACCGCCAGGGATATATTCAGTAAATTCTCCTGGTTGACCTTGGCAAATTGCGGTATCTTGATCAAACGTTATTACTGGCCGAAGTGGTCAAACAAAGGCCAGGCGTTCCTGAGCTAAAATGCAGAGTAATTTCAGTGTACGCCATTCTTGCGTTGTATTTTAGTTAACAACTCTGCTCTATATTTAGACCATATCTATACTGTGAAAGTTACATAAGGTTGCACAGACCGATTTTGTGTTATTGCCGTGGAGTCCTGCAGTGCTTTTATTTTCTGCAGAGTTCATCGCTGTATCTCTACCACGGACGGTAAATTTAACATCCACAGTCAGATCTGAGCGGAGAAGCTCTGCAGTGCTAAAAAGCAGAGAGCCAGAAGTGAAATTAAAAATAAATCCTTCTCTGACAGCTAGCACTTAGCCTCTGCAGTGTGAAAAAAAAAAAGCTGAATATGCCATCCAGTGAATTGATGTGCTTTAGAAAGTCGTTAGTTGATGGCTTGGAGTGGGCAGGCTGCTGGCTGAGTGGGCTTGACTGCAGCCCAGCTTGCAGACCTCATCCTCACGACGTCCTGCCTGCTAAGGATGCTAATAAAGTCATAGAGTCATTTCCAGACACCTCCAGAGAGTTTGGCCCTTATGGACAAAGCAAGGACAGGACAGGATCGAGTGATGCTGACAATCCATTTGCAGAACTTGAATGACTTTGTATGTCATTTTAGACTTGAAGTGAGATTCTCATCTGTCAAAAGTAGACTCAGTATTAATATTTGACTCTAAATCAGATTTTTAAAGCAGAAGCAATGTAGCTGAAATCCTTTACTTGTTTCTGACAGATTTTTGCTGTACTGAACACCTGGCCAACAAGGGTGACTTTCTGCAACAGAATGTTATCTTAATGCGATTGATTTGTTCCCATCACAGATTCATTGAGAATAATGACATCCAGGACATGTCCAAGTACACCTTCAGAGGACTCAAGTCTCTCACTCATCTGTGAGTATTTTAGGGTGTGGAGACTAATCTTTTACTTTGAAATGTCTAAACCTAAGCTATTTACTTTAGAGATGCACTGGCCAAATATTTGTGACCGATTTCTGATCATTGTTTCTTTGAAAGCTTTGAATATTGCAAAGTTTCGTAATTTATCTCTATTTAAGAAAGTTTTGTCTGTCACAGCAGTACATTTGGTACAGTTGATGCTTTATGGATACGTTTAACCCTTGTGCGTGCGAGGACTGAGGCAAACGTAGAGGACTATGGCAAATGATACAAGTTTTACGTGTGTGGGGTCGGTTGGACCCCATTTCCACATACCAGGGTTAAAAGACTGATAGCGCCGCCAAGGTTGATATCAGAAATTTAAGACATGACAAAACATTTTGACCTCAATCTCAAGTTAAAGAACTTAAAACTTTCCATGTGCAAAACAGCCATCAAGCGAAAA
Organism: Poecilia reticulata; assembly: GCF_904066995.2. Taxonomy (NCBI): domain Eukaryota; kingdom Metazoa; phylum Chordata; class Actinopteri; order Cyprinodontiformes; family Poeciliidae; genus Poecilia; species Poecilia reticulata. The sequence continues at coordinate 9,616,169 of NC_088838.1, forward strand.
TTATTACACTATATTACTTAGCGAAGGCAATGTGCATAGTATGTACAATGTATGTTTATTTCCTATAGGTGAGGAAAGCTGCACACCAAAAGAGAGACTGTGACTGAGTTTAGAATGACTATTCAGAAGGAGGGCAGTGAAAAACAATGCTCCAGTGTCATACAGCCACTTTCCGCGTTTAGAGTGATATTTGTCTGGGCAGAGTGAGAGAGTGAAACTCTCCACTGAGACCTGCATGAGAGTCAGCAACCAGAAAGGAGTTACTTTGAAATAAGATTTAATCATCTAATTTAAAGACTAAGTGATTTAGAGTTTACATTTGAACCATCTTTAGCATCTTTTGTTAGCATTTAGCAAATAGGAAGGTTAGCATGATTAACATTACTAAGAAACATCAGTGTATTTTCCCAGCAGAAAATGTAGAACCTCTGCTTAATATTAAGATTTTCAAAAGACTGCTAACATAACCAAATCCAGGCTGAAAGGTTCTTAGAGATAAAAAGAGGTAATTTATGTAATATTCTCAGCCTTCTTGTTGTCTGCTGAAAGTCTTGCTCTGTCTTGCATTTAGAGTAAACCACAGATATACCTTGACTCTTCATAGAAAATACTATGTTCTTAATTCTCTGCCCTTCCTCTAACTTTATGTTTCACACCTTGCTCATAGTGAAAATAGCCAATTCAGGACGTTCCTCCTTCAGTAACAGCATCCACACCCAAGACTGTTGTCGTTTGTGCAACATGTTAGCACTTAGCTGAGAGTCTTTTCATTTTCTTGTTGCCAGTTGATTTTCTTTGCATCTCTGATGTATACCTATGCATTTGAACACGACAGATGATCAGTGTTGATCCAAATTACGGAGAACTCTCATTTTGCAGATCCCTCTCAAACAACAACCTGCAGCAGCTGCCCAGAGATCTCTTCAAACATCTGGACATCCTCACAGATTTGTGAGTTTGCCATGTTATCCTGAACTCTTTAAGCAGAACGGTCAGTAGCTCAGTTTCTCTGAAGTTTAACATTTTACAGCTGGAGTGTATGAGTAGCTGTTGAAGGTCAGGACGATCACTGAAAAAAGGGCTGTTCAGATGATTTATGTCTGAAATCTAAAAAGATATATAGATATGTTTTTTTTTTTCATCTTTATGATTCAGAGACCTGCGTGGGAACTCGTTCCGCTGCGACTGTAAGATCAAGTGGCTGGTCGACTGGATGGAGAAGACCAACACTTCGGTTCCGGCCATCTACTGCGCCAGCCCCTTTGAGTTTCAGGGTCGCAGAATCCGAGATCTCACTCCACGAGACTTCAACTGCATCACAGCAGGTTTTTTTGTTTTTTTAGTCAATCTGTCTGCATCAGTTCGCTGAAGGTCATGGTGTAGTTTTATTGGTGTTCTCACTCTGATTTCTCATCCAACAGACTTCGCTGTGTATGAAACCTTCCCTTTCCACTCTGTGTCAGTGGAGTCCTATGAGTTCAGTGGAGATCAGTTTGTGGCCTTTGCTCAGCCCGACTCTGGATTCTGTACCCTGTACATATGGGATCATGTGGAGATGATCTTCAGAAGGTTTCACAACATCACTTGTAAGTTTTTGGTTGTGACAATAAAAACCGATACATTGTACTCTGTAAATAATGAAAGCCTTATTCCTTCGGCTTCCCTCTTTCTCCTGCAGCTCGCTCAGCCGTGTACTGCAAACCTGTTGTGATAAACAACACTCTTTACATGGTTGTGGCTCAGCTTTTTGGTGGATCTCACATATACAAGTAAGGCCTGCAGTTCAACTTCATATTTAGCTAGTGACTGCAACTGAAAGGAACAGCTCAGTGGCAAATATATAATGGTTTCCTTTTTAAAAAAATGTTAAATCACGTATACTTTTTTTAATCTACTTTGCACAAGTTTATTCCATTCAATTCCAGTACTATAAATTGAAGTTTGTGGTTGTAATGTGATTAAATTTGTCGAGAAGTTCAAGTTCAATTCAAACTCTTTGCTAGAAGTCAGCTATTTAAAGGTTTGTGAGTGTGTGTATTGTTGTTTCCCCCTTTTGTCTCAGTGTTAGTGTGAGTTAGCTTGGCATACACACCTCTCACCCAATGACTGATGAGGATAGATCCCAGTCCAATGACCACATAGGGATTACGCAGCTATAGTAAATGGATGGATTGAGGCAGAATTTGAAGAAAGGCCCTCTTGTGAAAACTGTTATATTGATATCTTTGGAAAAACAGTGGAGCAGATATTAATTGTTTTTCCATCCATCCATCCATTTTCTTACACCCTTGTCCCTCAGTGGGGTCGAGAGGTTTGCTGGTGCCTATCTCCAGCTAACGTACCGGGCGAGAGGTGGGGTCACCCTGGACAGGTCACCAGTCTGTCGCAGGGCAACACAGAGACAAACAGGACAAACAACCATGCACACACACACTCACACCTAGGGACAATTTGGAGAGGCCAATCAACCTGACAGTCATGTTTTTGGACTGTGGGAGGAAACCGGAGTACCCAGAGAAAACCCACGCATGCACAGGGAGAACATGCAAACTCCATGCAGAAAGACCAGGGCCGGGAATTGAACCCACAACCTTCTTGCTGCAAGGCAACGGCTCTACCAATTGCACCACTGTGCAGCCTCATTGTTTTTCCATTAGACCTAATATTAGCTCTGAATTTTGGGAAATACCTTGACAACCTTTGTGTGAACGCAGATGGGAAGAGGGACCGCAGCGCTTTATAAAGATCCAAGACATCGATACCAACCGGGTGAGGAAACCAAACTTTGTGGACACCTTCCTGCTGGACGATGAGTGGTACTTCGTTGTGGCAGACAGCTCCAAGGCGGGCTCCACCAGCATCTATCGCTGGAACAGCAATGGCTTCTACTCCCATCAGTCCCTCCATCCCTGGCACCGGGACACTCACGTGGAGTTCATAGACGTTGGCGGGAAACCTCACCTCATCCTGTCCAGCGCCTCTCAGCCGCCCGTGGTCTACCAGTGGAACCGGAACCAGAAGCAGTTCGCTTTCCATTCCATAATCACGGAGCTGGCGGACGTGCAGATGGTCAAGCACTTCTGGGTGAGGAAAGTCCTCTACCTCTGCCTCACGCGCTTCATTGGCGACTCCAAGATCCTGCGCTGGGAGGGGCAGCGCTTTGTGGAGATCCAGACTCTGCCCTCTCGGGGGTCGATGGCGGTGTATCCCTTCACGGTGGGGCCTCGCCAGTACCTCATCCTGGGCAGTGACTTCTCCTTCTCCAGAGTGTACCTGTGGGACGACCTCACCCAGCGCTTCCAGCCCTTCCAGGAGCTCAACATGAGGGCCCCGAGGGGCTTCAGCCTGGTGTCTGTTGACAACAAGGATATTCTGCTGGCCGCCAGCTTCAAAGGCAACACCCTGGCCTACCAGCACCTGGTGGTGGATCTCAGTGCCAAATAAGCAACAGGAGGTGTTCACCTACCTTCAATTTAAAATGTGCCAATAAGACTGCAAAAATGTCGAAGCCATGTAACTGAAAGTCTGCTGTTTCCTCAGAGGTTTTGAGTAAGTCAACTAATTGCCTGATTGTTTATGATCTTTTGCACTATTGTTTAAAATCTAATTGAGTTATGTCAACATTAGAGTTGTGCAACTGTTGAATCACTGTTCTATTTAAAGAAATGATGGCAAGATCATTGTTTTTATTCTTTGTGTTGTATTTAACTAATATCTAAATAACATGCATGTACATTTTCAGAATTGTTTGAAAGATCACACTGGAAGTTGAATAACTGAGAGGAAAACTATGTTTTGTACTCTATATGGTGAACTAAAAACCCTTTTGCACGACACTCTGTATAAAACAAGCTAACCCTAAAACACGTAAAACACTTTGTTTCATACCCATATGTATATACATCATCAGCATAAATTTGTTTTTGACTAAATGCTTGTTCAAATCAAATCAACATGTTGTCACCATTCATTGTAATGCCAATGCAATGTCCACAATAAAATGAGATTGGTGTAAGAATTTCAGCAAAGTGGAAAATCTTAGCAGCCACTCGGCATTTTAATAGTTTGTACTGCTGCCTTCAATGCTGCTGTTCCAAAATTTCACGTAAAGAGTGAGAGGAGCCCATAATGCAGCAGTTCTGATTAAGATTTTGTGCAGAGGGTAAGGAGACAGTCTGTACTGTAGCTGGACTTGTTCTGCCATGATCAAGGATTAGTAAGATACAATAATGAGAACACAAATAAAAAAAAAAGTTAGATACATTTAATGTTTCTTGGTATAATCGTAACATAATGTAGAATTCAAAATGTATTTTGCATGTTATGGTAGAAATGATTGTTTCTCCCTTTTCAGTCAGAAGCTTCTTCAAATTCACTGTAACACAAACTGCCACACGAAATCTTTCCTGTTATCATCCAGGGCAAGAAGGAAGTTATCTATATAACTCTGAAGAATTTGAATTAGTATGAGTTGCAACCGCATTTAATTTCCCTTTGGGATCAATGTTTGAATTTAAATTATGTTTTTAATTTTAATTTGTATATAGGAATGGTATTCTTTTTGGGCCTTTTAGAAAGATAAAATATTATAATTTAAATAAATAAATAATCCTAGGTCTGTTGCTTATAATGCAACTGAATTCTAGAAAAAAAGGTCAAATAATTGCGTGGCAGTGCCTTCAGTCAGAGGCCTCTTTCAGACTGCTCTAATACAGAATGCTACAGGAGATCGATCCTGCCCATGGCCATTAATATGTACAATTCATTGAAGAAAATTGTATGAGTTACAAGAACATTCAATTGCCTTCTGGTATTACTTTAGTATTTCTGAATTACTAAAGTATTTGTATTTGATTAATGAATATTTGTTATGGAATAGCATCAAAAGAAAACAGTGCCATGTTGTGGTAGAATGGGGAAAATACCCAGAAACTGTACTCAAGTTATAAGGTCCCTGATTCAGCATATTATTACTCAAGTAAAAGTAAAAAGTAGCAGTTCAAGAAACTAAGGTTATTTGAGTATTGAGTAATTGATCAGAACATCAATTTTGATATTTAAAAAATTCATCAGGTAGATAAAAATATCAATTATGTGCAATTTCTGGTATTTTAAAGATTAATGTGCAAAATAAATACACATAAGTAAGATAATTACCGGCCGGATAACAAATTCAAGCAGAAACACCAATTTTCTTTTTCACTATAAAACGCCTCTGTAGACCAGGGCAAAGTACTTCCAATTGAAAATAATATCTTCACTGTATCTTCTTGACCTCCAAATGGCACAATAGGTACAAAAGACATAAAACAATATTAGAACAATGAATCTTGGGTACAAACAAGATGTTTTATTCAAACATAAACTGGTGTGTCTCTCTGTCTGGTACGTTTTTGACTAAAAGATGTTTGTTCTTCATTCGGTGAAGTTACTCAGTTGATAGAGTATCCAGAAATAAATAGTAGAGATAACTCATAATAACATTATGTAAGAAAAAATTAAACGTATGGTGTAGGAAAACGACTTTGCAACATCTTCTCCAAACAGTTTCTCAAGTGAATATAACTATAGTTTCTACACACCTCTTGTTCAAATTGTAAACTGTCACAAAAACAATATAAACTTTTCATATTATTAAGTCTGAAATAATACATAATAATATGTAGCTCCATCTTATTCTTTTGGTGGGGTGGTAGCTCGATGCTTCCAGTTTTCAGGCCTCTGTGTTTACAGTCACTATTCCTCTTGTATGCGTATAAATGTTGCAACTGTTAAGTTCCTGAGCAAAATGCTGGGTGCGTTTTCTTTACTCTACAGCGCGTCTCTGGGTGGGCGGTAGCCTGGTGTCAAGAGCAGAGGGAAAGCCGCCGCTTCCCCGTCTTGGTGTGAATAATAAACACACACAATCATTTTTTGTTGATATGTAAAAGCTAGCTCCGCGTTAGCTTGAGTTTACAACACCGTGGCGAAGTGAAACTCTGACAGTTGATTTTATACACCGGAGCCGTAATTTTCTTCGTCAAAAGATGTGTGAACCGACATGCTATCTAGCAATAGCTACTAATATTAGCCTTCCCTCTCGAGTTCACCGTTGCCAGTGTTAAATCTAGCTATCCTCGCAACCAAGTTACAGTGACGAACCAGAACCTTTTCAGTGTGGGCTTTACAAAATGTCTACCACTTCGGAAATGAGCCTGCCACCTGAGTGGAACGACGACGAGCGGATGAACTTTATGTTCTCCGAGTTCAAGGAGAACCGGGATGTGAACACCACGGACTGGGACAGTAAGATGGACTTCTGGACAGCTCTCATAATGCGGAGCTGCAGACGGCGCGGCTCCGTGATTGTCAACCTGCAGGACCTCAATAAGACCTTCCAAAGGAAAGAGAAAACACCGCTGGGCCTTTCGACTGTCATCCAGACCATGGCCAGGTAACTGTGGGCGTGTCGGTGCTTGTCAGTATTATTGTCAGTCATGTTAACTCTCTCTCTCTCTCTCTCTCTCTCTCTCTCTCTCTCTCTCTCTGTCTCTCTCTCTCTCTCTCTGTCTCTCTCTCTCTCTGTGTGTTCCTCTTGGTCAGGTGTGGGAAGATCCAAAGAGAGTCTGAGTTCGCCGCCAGCGTGGACTGTGGGTGGGTTTCCTGGAGTGTGGGGATGCTGCTGGTGAAGCCACTCAAGTGGACCTTCTCCACGCTTCTGGGCAGCAACAGAGTTCCTCTGGAGGAGTCTTTCGTTGTTATCGAGCTAGTAAAGGTTTGCCATGCCCTTGTTGTTTCCATAGGTTTTATTTCAGCTAGAAGATGCAGTCCTTTGCATAACGCTTTAACTTCTGCTTAATTTGATGCATTACAACCACAAACCGAAAGTGGAACTCTGAAAGGTGTGGCATGCATGTGTAGTCAGTCCCCATCTCCCATTGGATTTTATTTGGGTTATCAGAGTAAATGTGCTAGATACAAATGCATGACATTTTTGTCGTGTGTTGATCTCTTGCATAAATCGCTAATAAAATTGAGGTTTTTTTTGTTTGTTTTTTTTTTTTTTCAAAAAAAGGGTTGTGAAAACTTTCATAAGGGTACTGCATCTACTACACAGTCGGATTTGTTTTAAGATGCATCTGCACTGGATGGTTTCCAATTTCGGCGCAAGATGTGGTGATGCAACTTCGTTCTTCTTCTTTTTCAGGAGAAAGCCGCGGAACTGCTAAAGGTCTACCGAAGCAGTGACTTTTCAAGCTGCTCCGTCGTCTCATTTCAAGAGCTGTGCACTTTCTCCTCCAACATCTGCGCTGATGAAAGCACCCTGTGCATGGCTCTGCTGCAGCTGCAGAAGGACAAGCAGGTCATAGTTTCCTTGCACGAGGGAGAGAAGGTAAAGCGGAATATAATCACCGTTGGGGCTGCACGATGTTAGGAAAACATGGTTCAAGAAAGCCACCACAGTGATGTGATTATTATCTTTCTGTTTTAGGTCAGTAGCAGAACACAGATAGTCAATGTTTCTGTCTGAACAAAGAGGTTTTATTGTTACTCTGCTAAACCAATTAGTTACAGTTTCTTAATGATTTAAAATGAACTGTTTACCCTCAGGAGCTCTTTACAACAAGTGACACCAGATACATAATAAAAAATAAGCAATCTGAATGAGTAGCATTCAATAATTAGCTAACACTTCTTCATAATATGCGGTAACAGAACATTGTTTTTCATATGTTGTGCAGCTCTAATCAAAGGCAACTAATGAGTTTTAGAATACAACACAAGCGCTTTGTACGATACATGAAGACATACCTGATTTCTTCTGTTTTCCAGATTGTGAAGTTTTGCCAGCCGGGACAGGATCGTGTGTCTCCGTTTGGTGACGTAGACATCGGGATCTACCAGCTGCAGCGCAGTGAGAAACTTCTGGAAGAGCGTGTGCAGAAACTGAGCCTGGAGGCTGACAGGTTAATCTTAGACATGAACATTCCTGTTAGATTTCTAGTTCTTGTATAAGAAGTGCAAATTACTTTAATTCAAGAGAGCCAAATGCAGAGGGTTAGATTTGGATGCTTGTTTAGCATAATCTCACAAGGAAAAATACTGGGGGGGAAAAAGAACAGCCTTTAAACTGGCCTGAGAAAACAAATCACGTTAGAGAATATGTTTTTGTAATCCAGTAATTAAATCAAATATATTTGCACTTTAATGTGGCTTAAGGATAACATGCACTTTGCTGAGGCTTTTGCAAAGGAAAGTGTCTCACAGCATCACAGATCCACCATCAGACTTAACACTGGGCATAATTTGTTTTTCCACATGTTCATTTTACAACAGACTTACCAGAAGTGTTTGTTGTGGAAAAAGCTCAGTCTTTCTTGTACTTCCTGTATTTTTTAGTGTTGCAACTAAACATAATGTCAATAGTTGATTATTTTATTAATGATTCTGACAATTAAGTGATTAATCTTCAGCCAAACAAAGGTTGTTTTTTTGGGGGGTGAGAGGGTTTCAACATTTTCACTATAGGATTACTTTACCGCAGTAATAAATTCATAGCTTTGAAGTATTACTGTGCGTCTTTCAGGTACCAATATGTGTGCAGGTTTGGTGCATTAGTAATTTATCTTTACTTTTTTTTTTTACTTAACTGCACTCTTAAAAATTGATTTCTAGGTGCAAAGAGGAAGCAAGAATTCTGCTGCGAGACGGGAAGAAAACACAGGTCATTATAAACAGACACTTATTTTAAGATGTGCCCTTCGAAATCACAGCAGCCGTTTGTTTAAGTTGAATTTCTGTCTCCCAGGCGCTGAGGTGTTTGAGAGGCCGGAAGAGAGTGGAGAAGAGAGCAGACAGCTTGTTCGCCAAGCTGGAGACCATCAGGGGAATCCTGGAGCGAATAGCGCAGTCACAGACCGATAAGATGGTATGAAGCGCCTTAACGCTTTGACGTCCACATGTCTTCTGTAACTAAGTTTTCCTTTATTGGTTAAAGAGTGTGTTCTGGTGTGTGTGCAGGTCATGCAGGCCTACCAGGCTGGAGTGTCTGCTCTGAGGATGTCGCTTAAAGATGTGACTGTGGAGCGCGCCGAGAGCCTGGTGGATCAGATCCAGGAGGTACGCAGTCGTTGATAAGACAGGAAGTTGTATATTTAGATTATTTATTAGATTTATATCATTTTTTTATGGGCTTCTGTTCCATACTAACAGTTGTGCGACACGCAAGATGAGGTGAATCAAACCATTTCCAGTGGTGTAACTGCTGCAGGTAAGTCCTTCTGTTCCTACTTGGTTTAATTTTCTTTTTTATTATTTATTTTATTGATTTTTAGCATAATAGGATCATGGCACATGTAAATATAAAGAAATGTTTCTCTCAAAAGTCCATTTACTATGACATACGTAATTAAGCACCAATAAACCTCCAATAATGATCAATGTTTCAACACAAAACAATGATCATTATCAAAACATGATCAGTTTTGTTATTAAAAAAAAGAAAAATAACAGAAAAACATATATTATCTTTGTAATGACATAGCACTCTACTGAGTCAATGTGCCTCAATTTAGCATATTGTATGTTAATATTTTCTTAAAAGTAAAAATGTATAGTCTCTTTAAACGGACTGTTCCATTTGTTTTAGTTCTGACTTTGTTTTTTTGTGTGTGTTTTTTACTTCTGATCCTCTCCAATTATAAATGCAATCTTTTTTTATAAATATTTTTTTGCTTATGTGTATTTTTAAGCATAACTTGCAGAATATATTAGTCCACCAAGTTGTGAAATTCCATGAATTTGAAGAACAATGGATTTGTTGGACCTCTAGCGTTTTGTGCTTATAATTCTAACACCTGCCTTTTTGCAAAAAATAAAAATAGATCTAGCATACGCTTTACAATCATTCCCCCAACACTTCTACTCAATAAGTCTGATAAGGAGTGATCAGTTTATTGACATATTATGCGTTTTGTCAGTAGATGAAGACATGGACGAGTTGGAGAAGGAGCTGAAAGCGTTGCTGGATGAGTCGGAGCCAGATGTGAACATGTCAGGTCTACCTGCAGTCCCAACGAACCGCCTGGGTCCCACCGGTGAGCAGATCCTCAGTTCTCTGCCCGACGTACCCCGCGGCCACTTGCATGTTACCGCTGATACGCTACAGGAGGAACTGAATCGGTTAACCTTATCAGAAACAGGTGCGCACCTTCAAATTCCTTCAGTTCTTTCCGTCTTTCGGACGTTCCAGACAACATGTGGGTCTACTGTCTTTGCTTTCAGGATCTCCACAGAGGAAGGCGACTTCACCAGGGAGGAGAGCAGAGGCCGCTCAATGATTTTCATTGACTTCCAAGTCAAAACCAAGCACTTTACTTAATAAAGACAAGTACAGAGGAAGAATGCCTATCTGGACTTTCGAACAAATAATGCAGATCTACTTTTCAACTTGCTTGCTGTCGTAATTTGAATAACTCTTTGGGTCCAGCGGGAATGCTTTTAAACCGGTTAAGAGAACCGTACAAAAGGTTTGTCCTGTATTTATCGATTATACATTGATGCTCGTCATAGACCGTTGTGTAAAGTGTGTGAAAGTGGCCTTCTGAGGTGTAAAGACGAAGCTGTAACAGAAAGACATGCCAAATGATTTATCGTAAACAAGTTTATTGTTGAGATGTACCTGGAAGGATGGAAAAGAATGCCTAAAGTGAGTTTAACCAAATATGTTTGTCAAAAAATAAAATTTATTTTAATCACTCATCTTAAAGTTTATTTGCATTAAATCAATTAAAGATAAAAAGCCCTGTTGGTCTACTACACTCATCCTAGCAACACTGACAACAGTGTGAATCTTCTTATCATTTGATTGTTTCAAAATGTCTGACAAAATAGTTTTAAGGTGACTCCTCTGCGCCGTGGCAATTTCTGTTCTTTTCAAGATAAAATCCACTGTTTTGGGTTATGTTAATGTAAAAAGATGATGTTCAATTGTCAGTTTATATTCTTACTGAAGCACAAATGGCGGTCCTCAGTTCAAAATGGCAACTCATCAGATGTGTCACTATCTGTAATCAAAATTCAAAATACTGAATATTTTTGTGACATTTGTCCCTTACCTCATCTTAGAGGCACCTCTGTCGACAAACGAACCTGGTCCAGTAAAGTGACCTTTCCTCCAGCTTTTCCGACATTCATTCAAACCAAGTAACCAAACCAAAAAAAAAAAAAAAGCATGGCAGTAATATAATGATTTGTATTCTTTAATGACAAGTGATTTTATTGTGAAAAGCAGGCTATTAAGAGATTTGATTACCATTATTTTTGGTGGTGTGACAGGTACAGAGTGCATCAGGGTTGTTTTTTTGTTTTTTTTCTTTTTCCTGTTGGGTCATTAATAAACAAATAAAAAAAACAACTCATTACAAATCGACAGCCTTTTAAAAAGTACAGTTGGTAATATCACAATATCCAGCAGTGTTTTAAAAATGCCCTTGTACGACAAAAAGCATTAATGAATATTGTTCAAACCTAAACGAAATCCTCCGTCATCTTTCCTCAGACACGCTTGCGCTCTCCTCCTCGCTCACACGCAGGCAGAAACACTCCCTGCTTACATATATATGTATATATAAATATCCATATTGCATTAAAATATGTCCAGTGCTGCTTCCTTCTACGAAGCAAAGGAAAAGCTTCAACTCGATAACCGGCACATTTCAGTTACACACATCGCAGCTTCTACCTACGGTCACGTGAGCATACAGATGCCAAATAAAAAAAGATATTTACGGAGCAGCAGTGTGATTACGTCACCTCTATCCTACGAAGCTGCTGCTGACGTCTTGCTATATAGACTGCTGCTACCTCTTCTGTACTTCTAGCCATGACTACGTTTCACAGCTTGAGCACGACTAGGCCGGTTAAGCAGGCACTGACGCAGATATTTGGCTGAGAATTGGTTGTTTGCACCACATAAAACAGATCCGACAGGTCGAAGCAAAAAGGTCAAGATGTGAATAGTACAAAAAAAAAAACTCATTGGGAGATTAATAAAACTCATTTGGCGTGCTTGACAGTAGTCCATTTCTACCGTAGAAGAAAACGTAAAGGTCCTCATGGAGTACCACAAAATGACGCGTTTGTGTTGCGTAAAAAGCAGGCTGCACAGTGGTTCAGGCTCTTCGCTGTTCTTGCAGTGTAAGTAAGTGTGTTTATGCTAGGGTCAGATGCATAAATAATGCATAAACCAAACACAATGCATGTGCCCTTCTCTACACATTGGATTTGTATGTATGTTAGAGCAATGTGCTAGTGTGAGCGATATTAAACTAAAACCACACAAACAGAATTTGAGGTAAAATGAAACAAGCAGTCTCATCTGGAGGAGTTGGAAGACCTTGGTAAGAGTTTAATAGAACCATTATTTGCTGCTTTAGCTTCTTGCGGAGGATGACATGTCGGCTCGTGTGCTTTAAAGCCCCACGTGTGCAATACTGTTTCTATTTTCCTTCCGTCGAGGTTCCTTGCTTTGAACTTAGAAAGTGGAGTTGCATAACAGATTTGAATTCAGTCTTTGTTGTGTTCATGGGTTCACAGCCGAGACTAAATACGTTTCCTCCATACTTTGAGACAGAAATGGGGTTAAAGTATGACTGAAGTGCATGAGTGTAAAATTTCAAAATGATTTGGATGTACTGACAGAAGCACATTCTGCAGTGCCTGATAAAGGTATTCATATGCCTTGAACTTCTTCTTTTTTTTTTTTTTTTACATTTTACATTAAAATCAAAAACTTCAGTGCATTTTATTGAATTTTATGCAATAGGTCAACAGAAATTTCTGCTCCATTGTGCGGGGGAAGGAAAATGATAGTCGGTTTATAAAATGTTACAAACAACAAAAACGTTACATGCATTTGTATTCGGCTCTCTATACTCAGACACTCCTAAATCAAATCCAGACCAAGCAGAGTTCACCATGTGCAAATTAATCTAATTAAAAATATTCAATATTAATTCATTTTGCAGCAGGAAGATGATAAAACAGACCAAAACTGAACTTTCGACATGCAAAAACACCGATGTATTGCAGAAAACCAGCACAACCTGAACACACCACTTCAACAGTAAAACATGGTGATGGGTGATTAGGAACTGAACCTGTTAAAAGCTGCTAAAGACTTAAAAATGAAGTGTAGGGTTGAGCAAAGTATGAGAGCTGTATGAAGCTGATATGAGTATTAACCACATTATTCAGATTGTTTATAAAACACTCTTAAAAAGCCATGTATCATTTTCCTTCCCTTTTTAAAGTTATGCACTGCGTTAGCAGCAGAAATCCACCTAAAACACACTGACATTAGCGGTTATGACGTGATCAAATCTGAAAAGGTTCAAGCTGTATGAATACCTCTGCAAGGCACTCTTTATTAATCTGCCAAACAGAATGCATAAACACAGTTTTGCCTTTGTGCTCACGCTCCTTTTAGTCATAAAACCAGAGTTTTATGCATCTGGCCCTAGATGTGCATCTGTGTTAATGCGCAGGTGCAGCATTGCAGTGTTAAACTGTCCTATCGGCTTCCGAGCGCTTCTGCAGAACCTTGTCCTCGTTGACCTGGTCCACTGCCAGCATCTCCAGCTCGGCCTGCGGTGGGGCGAGGGGAGGGGTGCCGTGCGGGATGCGGTGCGCCACGCCCACGTGGGCCCTGTGCTGGCGCTCCCGAGCCGGGCTGTGTCGGGGGCTGGCCGCAGCGCCCAGGGTAGCGATGGGGGAGCGGTCGGAGGCGATGGGAGGGATGACTGCGGGGCGCTCACGCACTACCTGCTGTGCGTCGGGAGACTCCCGGCCCGCCTGCAAGAACGGCGTCGGGTCGGGCATGGCGTCAACCGGCTCTCGCAGGACAACCCGCCTGCCGTCCGGACCCAGGCGATACACCTCCGTTAGCTCCGGGTGAAGAGGCTGGGAAAGGCTCTTCTTCATCCGGCGACGTGGGGTTTCAGGCTGCCTGTCCTTGGCGGGGGGAGGTGTCGGCTTGTAGGAGCTGATGGGACTGACGTTGGGACTCGCTTCGGAGGAACTTCCGGCCAAAAGCTTCTTCTTAGTGGCGTGAAGCTGCGAGGTGAGGTAAGCGATGGTGCTTGCCCTCTGCTCCAGCTCCCCAGACAACACGGCCAGCTTGTGGCTCTTCATCTTAAGCTCCTCCAGGTACTTCTTCTCCCGTTCTTTGATGGTGTTTTCCAGGACGGAAATCATGGCGTTCTTTTGCTCCAGGTCCCGGAGCAGCTCTGTGTTCTCCTCCTCCTTCTTTTTAAGTTGGGCCTCCAGCTCCTCACACCTCCTTTGCAGCTCCCTGCATCGTTCCTCGCTGCTGTCTGAACACACAGTAATGAGGAACATCACAGCTGTTAAATGTGTGATATAAATAAGACATAGACAAGAAGAAGAAGAAGAAAAAAAACACATTAGACTACACACTCAGGTATTCAGCTCAGACAGTCTGTCAGCACAGAGAGACAGCAGGATCCTTTGGAGAATCGTTTGCAGTGGTCAGAGAGCTCCGGTCTCACATTACAGCTTTTATAGGCTCTCATCTCCATCACTGCAGCTCCTACCTGACTCTGCAACACCTCACTGCAGCCGACGGACTGTGCAGCAAATTACAGTCAACTTCTAATGCAAATTCAGTCAATTTTGTGCTTGGCTTATTCCAAGTCTATTTTGCGTAGACTTGCAATTTTTACAAATTATTATAATGTTTTCGCAAAATCTGACCAATCACCTTAAAAAATTTTAACAACCTGTAAGATAAAAGCTGTGATGCAAAAGCGTAACATTTGCCTTTTCTTTCTTTTTTTTTTGTTGCAGAAATCATTTTGTAAAAGCTTTTCTTAAACTGTGTATACAGTCATTGGTAACGCGTGGGAAATGTCCCCCACTTTTCTTGTATTTGTGCCCTCTGTCCCCCGCACTTTTTCAGTCATTACCACTGTTTAATCGGTTGCTATGGCAATGTGATTTTCCTAACCGTCTTTAAATGCATCATGAGTGTGCGCATGATGACGCTGGTTACACCTGTGCATCTAATCATCGAGGGAAGACCAACGCTGAGCTACACGGTCTGTGTCATGTCCAGCAACTAGCCAGAGCCAAAAAACTTTGCAGTTTTCCTCCAAACAAACCGAGGAAGTTGAGTAATGATGCTGCATCCAGATAATGTTAGCTAAATGGTGGTAATCCATGCCAGTATGTCATATGCAGCTTGTTAGCAAGAACACTAATGTCTTTGTTTCCTGTTTTACATCATGGCTAGTTAGTTAATGCCAGGAATAAACCCAAGCCTCTTTAATTTCTGTTCACAAGTTGTGCTCATTGTTTCCATATACTTTGTTGCAGTATGTTGCATGAGCAACATACTGTTTCTGTGTGAAATCTTTATTGTCACACAGAAAGAGCAAAGAGCCAGAGAGGAGACATTAGAGCAGAGGCCAGCTGATGATAAAGAGTTTTCTCAGGTAAGGAGAGATTACATCTTGATTAAAAAAAAGAGAAAGAAATGGAAGGTATGTGCAACAATTTCAACGTTTTTTATCAGACCATGTTATAGCAAAAATAAAGCTTAAAGAAATTGCAACTATGACCACAACTTTTTGAAAAAGGTGCCAAAAATTCTGTGATTTTTAGTGCACAATAATCACAAAAAAACAAAACAAAAACATTATAACATCCTGGAGGGGCTGAAATTACCGTTGTTTATATTCAAATGTTTAGAAACTTGGACCTCACTTCTCATTTCCTGATCTCAGTCTCCCATTTAAAAAATTGAATGGTTGGAAACAAGAGTATCCTATTTCCTTCATGGGGGGCTGGTGCTTGTCAAGCCCAGTTGGCGCAGCTGCAGTGAGCAGGTTGGACGCTGTGCATTAGTGCTACAACAGATAATCTCATTTCCTGCACTCCAATCTAAGAGATGTCCCACACTAACATGATGGTGAGTCAGATTGGAGGCTTTAGCAACGTTGAGCCAACACAGCTCTGTCAAAAAGCCTACATTGTCCCACCGTGACCTCACATAGCACCCTTCATACTCAAGACATCTTTACCAGCAGAGCGTGAATCAGATGAGGATGTGACTTCATGGCATCATGGTTTAGAGGGAAGCGGCAGCTGGGGGAGCTGCATTCAACAGCAGTGAGTCAGACAGACGGAGCAGTGCTTCCTGGGTAAGACTTTGTTACCAGGGAAGAGAGCTGGCAGAGAAAGCTATTTCAGCAGGTGACATTCATTTATAGCTCTCTGTGGTGCAGAGTTTGCTCTGTAGCTGCTGTTGGAAAGTGGAGCACTCCCCTAGATGCCATCATAACATTTTGAAATCGCACATGAATTTATATGACTTTTTTTTTTTTTTACATGAAAGTGACTACTGAATTATTTTGAAACAGAATGTTGTTAATAGCAACTGACATTTTGCTTCAGATTTCACAATCTCCAGTTTTTCGAAAAGCTTTGTTTCACTGAAAACCATCTTAGCTAATCACACTTTCTCTTGGACTATAAGCAGGAATAAGAACAACATACAAACTTTTTTTTTCTGGCCTTCCTGATATGTATGATTAATTGTTCAGAGTTGGAGCAGAGGCAATTAAACTCTCTTTGACATCTTAAATTAGCCATTAGCACAGATGAGTATAGCTAGAATGACTACACTATTCCTTATAAAATCCTTAGCTAAATTTGACACTTCCAATATGTGGAATATCTGGTTTTGGATGCTGTGCAGTTAGAAGGATTTTTGTTTTTACTTGTTTTATTTTTTACTTTCAGAAAAGTTGTGAATGTGTGTAACCGTGGCAATAGGATATTGTTTTTACAACTGGGAGTAGTAGCTCAGCATTTTAAATTGGCATCTCAAATAATGCCTGAACTACGACCCCACGCCCTAAAGGGGTTTAAAGATACAGAGCAGGACCAAAGAGCAGAGAATCTCAGACACAGATTTAAAGAGGAGAGGCAATAGCAAATGAAGTGGATTAGGATGAAATTGTCACTTGATGCATGTCTGACATGAGCTAAAATACAATCCATGATTATGAATTTAATTTCAGTTTTCATCCGTGTTGTTCATTCCTCAACATATTGTAGCTGTCATAACAAAAGCTGATGATTATATTTTTATCTCATGATTTCATATTTTGTTTTCTAAAGAAAAAACATTAGTTGTGTTTTAAAAATCCAGAATGATCAGCGAGTAAAGACATGCATGTTTTTCTTTACAAAGTTAGCTAGAGCAATTTAACAAAAATCCTTAGTGTTCTCATTAAATTTTTTTAGCAATAGTTGCATAATGCAAGGCAATAGTGGCATACCTGATGGATCGGAGCTTCTCACGGTGAGCTCATATGTCAAATCTGTGAAAAAGAAAGATAAGGTTGAAACATGGAACAAAGCACCTGTCTAACAAATTGCTCCCCACAAACTAAGCTTTGAAGATTGAGAATGTTGTGCTTTGTTTTGGTCATTAAATCATTTTTTGCCGCCATGGTAGTTCAGCTTTCATGCGTTTGAAATTCTCTGAAATATACTGACTTACCAGAGAACCAAGAAGCTGATTATGCATGCGCTCACCTGTGCATTGCTGCTGTAGTCGACGGATCTCTGCGTGAAGCCCCTTTAGTGTGTTAGCATGGTCCTGCTGCAGAAAAAGCAGGTTTTTCTGAGCACTGTGCAGCTGATTCTCCAGAGTTACATTTGCTGAGGCCATGGCGATATCTGTTTGGATTCCCACCACCTCTGGAACCTTAAACCCACAAAGACAGAAAGTGTCAAGCCGTCCAACACACATAAACTTTGTCAGTTCAGCCTACAAACCACGAGGGCGTCAAGAAGCTCCACAGCATTTTTTTCCCCAGGAGTTACTTCGCCACTTAGTCATCCTTTTGTTTTATGCTAGTAAAACAGTGTGACATCATGCTACGGCAATAAAAATTCAATTTATTTTAGAATGTTTATGTACATCTTTACAAAACTGAAAGAAACTAGAATCTGTGTGACATACTTAGTTTTATCCCAATATTTTGAGGCAATATTGTAATTATGATAAAATGACGGCAAGAACTTTCAAAGAAATGTATCATGATAAATGATAGGATAAATGCTCACCCCTAAGAATCTGTCAGATGAGAGCATCTACTGCAGTGAGACTCCATCCAACAGGCTGAATATCATATCGGCATGCAAAGTGTGAATTTACAACAATATGTTAGCCAACAAATTCTGCAATCCAAGCAGTCTTTTGCGACTTATTTGGATGATGGTCTGTTTGAGATCCATTGTGCAGCCCTACTTGGGAGATCTTTTAACAAACTGAGATTCATGCTCAGCATTAGATGACATATCCCATCCAGTATCTATACCATGACTACCAAAGATACCGAAGCTTCATACACTGATATATACGATGCTCCCACTGGGTGCGGCAGGTCAGCCTGCAGGGAAAAACAGGGGGGGAAAAAAAAACTCCTCTTCCTTCCTTGTCATGCCCCACCCTCCAGGCCACGAAGAGACATAATCACTCAGTCTCACAATCTCCACCCTCTGAGAGACACCAACATCAGACTAAGAGATAGCAGCACATTGATCCCTGTATACCCCCCACCCCTCCACGCCTTCTCTCTGCATACAGGAACGAGCTTCAATTAGATATCCCAGAGCTTCTCACTCTTACATCACCATCGCACCAACATGATTAATTCATCCTAAGACAACTGACTGAGCGGGCTCCCTCGTTTCAGCAGATGCGCCAACTTTTTCATTTTCATGGGGAAAAGTAAGAGGCGGTGCCAGCACCAAAAACCCAGACTGTTTAGAACAAACGCAGCCAGTGGTGTCTCATAAAGGCTGAGGGGATAATCTATTATTGATGAGTAATGTGAAGTCCTTCCGGTAAACCCTGCGCTGCAAGCATATCTCTCATCCCAGCTCTTTCCTAGAATAGCTCAGAAAGCTTTCCGCTCGCAAAGACATGACCTCAGACAACTTCACTATCAACACGGCTCATGCAACATACTGCCGCATGGCGGATATAAAAAGAGGATTAAGATTAATTTAATCCTTTCAATAAAGTTAATCAAATGTCATGTTTGGGTCTCCTTTGATTTTTGTTTTTTATGCACAAATACAGCCATCTGTATTGTTTTTTTAAACTGAGATGAAGAATGATGAATTATACATGAGCTGCTGCAGCACGAGACATTAGGAAGGAGATACTATCCTAAGCCAACACAAGTCTCCAACTGTAACATTCTCAAATCTAATGCACTGTCTGCACATAAATACAAAGCATAAGAAAATCTAAGTGCTAAGCATGCATTGTTAGTTTGACTTTTACACAGATATCTGCAAAAATATTGAATAAACACTGGCTAAGTAATACTAGTAAGGGGTGTTGCTTCTTTAGACTTCACAGCATTACTGTCTGCTAGTTGTGATCATAAACATGTCCAAACAACTAATGTTTTTCTTGTGAACGAGGGTAATTGTTGTAGACTTCTTTCAGCCAGCTGACCAGCAGCACACAGTAACAAATTCAAGTTCAAAAATACTTTACTGAGCCCAAAGGGAAAGTAAATGTTGTTGTTATAACTCATATTTATTCACTTTTTAAAGCACTTTTATGCTTTTTCTGGCATCTCAAAAAATGCCTTTAAGAAGCATGAACAATATGCAGGTAGATATTTGCCGATTTGGAACAGTAACTTTGTAAGATCTTGATATAATTTGATACCTGCAGCTTGTGCTGCCTGTGTTAATCAATATTTTCCCAAAAAAGAGAGTCTTAATGACAAACAATACATGAATCACAGCAGCATGAAACATTAGGAAGTAGCTAAGCCAATACAAGTTCTTAGTAGCAACTTCCTGTAATCAGGCTCAACAATGCATTATTGTGCATTAAGTTTTTGCACTCTGCCAGATTTCACTGGGAAATATACAGCTTCTCCTATTCTGATGTATCTGTAATGAGCTTTGTATTTTTGGAAAACCTACAAAGGTTTCTCTTCAAATCTGGTCCAAGGCATAAGCAAACAATTGCCTTGTTCACACTGCAAGATTTTTATGCCAATCAGAAAGCAAGGTGATAAAAACGTGGAGAAGAACTGTCTTTTTGTTTTATTTTCTGTTAAAAATATTTCAGGAGTCATCGCCTTTGCGCTGCCTAGATGGTCATGTTTGTTAGCTCTGAACTCACATTTGATCTCGAGCAGTTTTGTGAGATTTCCCATCTATCTGAATGTTCATGAGTGAATTGTGTTCTTGTGTGGTGTGTTGCTACTGATGTGTGGCTGGACATCACACACTGTAGGATCAAACCTGCTATACCACAATTTTAAAAGTCTTGCAGTGTGAAACAGTAATAAGAGTTTCATTACGACTTCCAGGCCAGCAGGGGGCTATCAATACATCAAATTTATAGATAAGTTTAAAAGAATATTTGATAATAATTCATATGAATTCATTTTAAATTGAAGTAATCATACACACAAATACATTTGCAATATTAAAGTTATTTTAACAATTCCATTTTAATTTGGCTAGTGTGTGCACTGGAGTTAAATTTCATGCAGAATCAACCTGCAACCCAGTTCTATCTATATTCAACCAATCCATTCATCTATCTGCCCTTCCTTCCTTCCTTCCTTCCTGGATTTGGGGTCACAAATCAAATTCTGATTTGGGCCCCATTAAATTTAGGGCCGGCCCTGCTCATGTTCCTAACGCCAGACCATTACAACAGCAGCAATAATAATTTTACAAGAGGAAAGAGTGTCCCCCCTAACGATTACTGCTTGTATCTCTTAAGATGGTATAAATATCTGGCAGGAGGTCGGCAGGCATCCCTGATACTTTAGATTTCAGCACCTGCATTGCGGACAGCACCCTGAATACAATATCTCTGCTGCTCCTGACAGCAACAGCTGGGGGATCGTTGCTTCCCTCAAGCAGTGTCGTAAATAAGCAACAGTCAGGCTATGACATTCACTCCCGTTATCAAATAATGCATCAGAGCTCGACAAAACCTAGCCGTGCTGCTTCATTACCATACAAAGATGTCATCACCGCATTTGGTGGGGTCATCACAAAGGCTGTCCTTGCAGCCAGTGTTGTGTTGTGTTGCGACTCAGGGAGGAGCTGTCCAGTTTAAGAAACTGCAAACAGGCTAGTTACGAGCCAGAAGCAACAAATCTTCCCTTGCAACAATTGCTGTACTCAAAAACGAAGGTGCCGATCATGAACAACGCTTACTGGCTTTCTGGATGTTTCTGAAAATGCGACACCACCCACAAAATAGGGCATAACCCATGGTATTTATTGACGCCTTGCACCATTGCGCATGAATGAATTGACTGAGACAAGAATATTTAAAATACTTCAAGCATTCAGTCTGAACCATAAAATGCGCAAAACAAGCTCATACTGACAGTATTTTGCAGTTTAATCGTCACGTTTTAATTACTGCAATAATTTCTCTGTTGGAGCAGGTGAATTATTAAGCTACTACGCCTTTATTGATGTAGCCTAGCTAGAAAGCTAAGGACGCCGAAACCGGCAGCCCAACGTTAACGGCAAATATTGTCGGCTTACCTTTCAGCTAAAAATACGTGGCCGTCAAGAAGCTGCTAAAGCGCAATGAATAGTGGTCGAACGGGCTAGCCGCACCGGCTAAGCGCACTCCACCTTGCAGGTCATGTCGGCGATGCTGCCAGCGGCTCGCCTCGGTCGGCTGTGTTCCTGTCAGATCTCCCTGAGCTACTAGACAAAATAAAGCGATGCACCATGGGAAGCCAGAGGAAATACTGACAACATACTCAACATTTACACTCTATTTTTATCTTCCAGTTTGTAATATTCATTACAAATACATTCATGAATTTTCAAAGACGTATATTAGAAAGGGGGGGAAAAAACAGCGATTACTAACCTTAAATAATATAAACTGCGCAAGTAGCGGATGCCCTTAGTATGCGACCGTTTTGCGTTGATAAGCGTCATCACCATGGCAACGGAGTCCTTTCAATGCTCTTTACAGATGTATTTACGCCACCCAGCGATACTGTTGTAACGTTGCAATGCAGTGATAACGTTTTTATCACTGCATGGCAGGTGAATACCATCCTGTATTCACCTGCAGGCGTCAGGTGAATACAGGATGGTAAAGGTAAAAAGATGTGAACGGATATAAGGCTGGGAAAGCTGTTAGGCAGCTGGTGGACAGCAGAGGGCGGCATTACTCTTCAATGGTAGTCTGAGGAACTGTTTTGTTTTTTCTTCACTCCTATTTCTCTTTCTCCACATTCACGCTGCATACTCTTCTGAGAGGAATGAAAAGTAGGTGGTTCTAGAGTTCTGAAAATTGCACTATGAAGAGCCTTGTTTAAAACCAATTTGAATGTTTAGAAAACAAAACAACAAATCCATCATTTATTTGCCTAAGAACAAGAAACAGATACCACGATATTAATTAATATTCAACAACATATTCATGGATACTTTGTTTATGCTTATTTTAAATCTTATTCCACTTGAAGCTGAAACAAACTGCAAAAAAAAAAAAAATCCTTATGAATGATTCCACATCTACTATTGGCTGGACTCCAATGGGATATTATACAAGTAAAGTGAAAGAAAGGGTGAAAGAAAGCTCACATCAAAATACTTGGGATCACATTACACTACCATGCTATCTATCTCTCAGAGTCAAAATTAGAGAAATGAATGAATGTGGAAAATGACACAGACGCATACCACAACTCTGTCTTATCTTTTAAATCATCTCAGCCCTTTTCTCTCAAAGCTTCACTGAGTTCCTGAGTCTGGGGTATGTAAAGGTGGAAAAACAGAGGCCCTTTCATCGCTGCCCCAGAATATCACTATGAATTATTTCTGGCCATACAAAATCCACGGGAAGCGGCTACTGTGTAAAACGATACAAACCAAAAACAAAAAGATTACATTTCCCGTCCAACCTCAGAGTGAACCTCACATCTCCAAATATAAACAATCTAAGTAAGTGGAATTATTGTCCCCATCCAGAAATGTTATTTTTCAAAACAGACTTTAATCTCTTTCTGTCTTTGTCCTGTTTGCAGTAGGGATTAAATTCTCCTGATTACTTTACTTTTAGCATTTCTGGCACACTTCCCAGCTCCCGGTGAGTTAAGAAGTAAGAAAATTATCCTCACACAAGAAGAAATCCCCATAAGAAACTCTTTTCCTCCAAATGATTTTCTTTTTATACAGACAGTTCCCTCCATTTATCACAACATGCAGTGAAATATCACATTGAGAGGAACTAAACAAATAAAAAATGAGCTCCTGCCAGTCTATGGTTTTATAGCCACTGTTTTCTTGATCTGTGCCTAAAGGGGATCAGATCAGGTTAAAATGAAGCCGAGGAATCTCCAGATTACATCCACCAACCAAAACTTATCTTCCAGCAGAGGTTTGCTGTAAGATTGGCTTTACCCATAAGTATGTCTCAATCGAGCCTAGAGCTTGTCCAAGTTTGAAATTCATCTTTTATGCAGAAACCAAAGAAATGCTTTCTCTCGAACACAGGCATAAACTCAGAAATACGTGATGCCATGCAGATGGCGGCGAGGGCTTTGGACATGAGCCTAAAATGTCTCTCTGATGGAAAACCAGTAAGAGCAAGCAGTTAGGGTTTCTTTTTATTTTATTTTATTTTATTTTATTTGCAACTTCTTGGCAATTGTCACACTCACTGAGATCAAAAGTGAATTTATGTCATTTTTTAAAATGTGTCTCATCGGTATAGTTACTGGATTTCACACAGAACTTTTTACAGAGGCACAAATGAAATGTGGGCACATCACAGCCCGTCCCATAGGGCACTTATTTTTCTTTTTTTTTACTCGGTCGAGCTGCCAGCACAAACACTTCTCAGGTTGTAACAGTTTTACAGTTTTTATATTGAGATTGGCAAAGCCAGTGCCTCTACAGCTCTGAATACCCAATTTAATTTTCCAACACCCTTAATTTTATTAGTGTCTGCCTATAGAAATACAGTCATCAATGTATCATTGACAGTAACATGGAGCGGCAGGGTTAAGGTTTCTGCTGCTGTGAAATGACTGAGGTTGCATGGTATAAACCTGAATATGTAACGTGGCTTTAGTGTGTATCGGTTGTGGATATTGAGATACGTTTAAAATATTGTCCTGCTGTGAAGGTGAGCTTCACTTTTAGCTTTTTCCATGAACTTTTCGAAATGCGTTTTAAAGTGCATTTATTGTTTAAATGCTTGCCAGCTTCAGCATAGAAAAGCTCTCAGAGTCTCAGCGTTGTAAATCCACCTCCAGGCAAAACAGAGCACCAGAAATGCTCTTATTGTCAAATTCTGGATACATTTCTCACTTGACACAGCTTAAAAATCTGCAACAAATGTTCATCAAGCCATTTAATGTACAAAATTATTAAGCAACAGAAGATATTACATAAAATCCAAGCCAATCTTGGAAGAAAACCTGCAGAAAAGTAAATATCCATTCAGGGATAAAATGTAATGGTTTAGATCAAAGCATAATCATTTAGTAAAATGGTCCAGTTAAAAACCCACATTTGGCAAGACTTGAAAAGTGTTGTTCATATCCCGTCTTCATCCGTTCTGACTGAGCTTGAGATGTTTATGCCAGCAAAAAAGAAAAGAAAAATTGGGATGCATTTCAATCTACACTAAGTCAAATCTGACACAAACTCACCGTTTAACATTTTCAGCTTTAACTGCAGCAAAAGGTACTGTAGTTGTATAGAACATGAAGATAAATGCATGCCACAACATTCAGGTAAAGAAGTTTTGCAAAAAAAAATCTTTTACTTCATTTAATGCAACGATCTGTGTTGACCGGTCATAAAAAAAAATAAAATAAAAATCCCAATAAAATACACAGAACTATATGAATGTAACATGACAACATACGGAAACATTTACCCTAATGCTTACAAATACTTGTTATTATGAATAGCTTTGCAAGATATTGATTGATGGCTCATTAAATTTAAAATAATTCATTCTTTTTTATAAGCTGCTAGTAGCAGGACTTCAAACCCCATAAATCAGGTGAAAAATAAAATGATAAAATTAATGGAGTGGGGGGGAAGGCCCTTTGATTAAATAGCAATACATTTCTCTGACACAACTTTATGCCAAAACTATATAAACTATAGGAAATTTACAAGCTGAGAAAGCAAAGAGAGGAAATTAGAGCCAGCATGTTACATGTTGGGATCCTGATGGACAGCCCTGCTGTGGTGTAATTGCATGCCTGCTGCCAAAATGTCTCTGCCTTTATTCTGGTAATGAGGCCAGACAGCAGGAACACACCATTTTCTACGCAGCTTTTTTGACAGCCCATGGAGAGCAATGGATTTATTACAGCTTAAAATTGACACATTAATTACAAAGTGCTAATGAAGCACTAATATCAGACTTTGATGTGGCTATAACCCAAGGTGCCACCTTCTGCCAAGAATTTTTACCAGCGGGATCAAGTGAAATCACGAGGCTTTACAGCACAAAGTCAAAACAGTTTAAGAAAGTTGAAGTCTGTCCCAGGTTTCACCAAGGCGGAGACAGGATGCACACACTACAGACAGTCCTTCAGAAACCGAGCCTGGACTTTTCTGAGCAATTAACAGCGTATTTGCTGTAGATAAACTCTCTTGATGTGATTTGGTAAAAACAGAATCTTCTGGTTAGTGAAAGCTGGAGCCTTACAGTATTCGTTTATTCATCTATTTGTGACACCAAATTGTGTCCATTTTATTTTTGATGTTTGTTTTTCACATTTTTATTTTGCTTCTGTTCGAAATTCAAGAAAATGAGCAGAGACTTTCACAAAGATCTGGAGTTTTAAAAAAACACACAGTCATAGCATGACTGTGTGCTCTGTGACAGTAGCTGTAAATAAGTAGGATGTACATAAAGAAGTTAATTTTAATGCAATTTTCTGACTGTGCTAAGTGACCAGCTGTTCCACACAGGATTCTGAAGCACTTTGATCCAGATGGACATTTTACCTCAGAATATTACTTTCAAGATGTGAAAGTAATGTTGATCTTTTTACACCAAATTATTTTTCAAATTTTTAAAAAGGAAAAAAAACTTCTGATAAATTATTTAATAATAATAATAATAATAATAATAATAATAATAATAATAATAATAATAAAAACCCCGTAGACCCTTCAATTCATCAGAGACCAACTCTATCAGTCTCCAGAGGATGAGAACCAGGCAGGATTTAAACTCTATGCTCCACAGCTCTGGAATCAATTCCCTGAAAACTTGAGCTCTACAGAAATATTTGTTTCCTTTGAATCCAAACTGAAAACATCACTGTTTTCACGAACATTTCCATAAAGATTAAAAGATAGTGTTATGGGTTCGTTTTTATCATCACTTATTCCTGCCTTCACCTTTCATAATTAAATTAACGTTTCAGAGTGTGAAGCTCTAAACGTTAGGCTTCATGCTGCAGGGGTTAAACACTAGCTGCTGTTCATGGA
Organism: Poecilia reticulata; assembly: GCF_904066995.2. Lineage (NCBI taxonomy): Eukaryota > Metazoa > Chordata > Actinopteri > Cyprinodontiformes > Poeciliidae > Poecilia > Poecilia reticulata. The sequence continues at coordinate 9,642,734 of NC_088838.1, forward strand.
TCCTCCACATGGATTCCAGCGCCTGTGTGATCTCCTGTAGCCTTGGGCCCGCTCCAGTCAAGCTGGCCTACTCATCCTTTAGAGGTGGACTCCAAATAAAACAGCGCGGCTCGGCCAAGCAAAACCCACTACAGAGCTATTTTCCACCGTCTGTGTGGCCAGGCAAAACACGAGGAGACCGTTTTACCCCGCTCCTTCCCCAGATCAAAAAATACTAGATCAGTGAGACTGACAAAAAGGTCCAATCAACACACTGTCGGGCCTTTCCTAAAGCCTCCCACTTCCTCCGTGGCTGTAGGTGAGGAGCTTTACCCAGTCCTGCTCCTCTCTGAGCGAGACCGCCTCGGCGCAGACAGGGTGTGTCGGGTGCGAGCCGCCCGAACTGAAAACATTTGCTTTTCAGCTCGTGTATTTTATTTCTTCCCACCGTCTCAGTCGGACACATTTCCTCCATATTGACAACATCCTGTGTTCCCACATGGTGTCAAGACGTTCCGAGGAACTTGCCAGACGTTCTCCTTCGCTCTGGCGCTGCACTGACCTGTTGCCAGTATCGCACAGGGGCCTCTACTGCTCATCCAGGGTGACTTTTTAAACGAGGACATCTTGGTAGCGGGGTCCTCAGGGCCTCATGGAGGGTCTCAACTTGACTATCTTCTTTCAGAGAGGACTGAAGGAGGCGGCCGATGACCCTCACCCAGCTGCTGGCACTCAAAACCCCACACCAGCTGGGTGCTGTGAGAGCACAGGAAAGCCGTGGATTAAAACACCGGCAGTGCAGAGTTCTCTGTGACTTTCAGGCCACCTATGCTGAAAGAAGAACTCCTCCGCAAAAAAGTGGCATAATGATGAACTTTATGTAATATAAAGAACATACTGTATTTTAAACCCCTGGGTCACCCCATAAACAATAACCAGAAACATCTATTTGTACAACATAGTGGATTATTATAATGTGAAAGAAAAAATATAGCAGTTTATTTAAACTTATGTGGGGCATAACAAGTAGCGAAGTAATTCAGATTTACCTCAAAATCACAATAAAATTTTTCATTACACTTTATATTAAAACATTACAGCAGGCTCAGTTCACTAAAAGACTTGCTGCCTGAAAGCTGCAGTATGTAACTTTTATAAAACAAAATGTTTTTTTTACATATTTGTTGAAACTATCACTGTGTTGTGACAGTATGAGACAGACGGTCTGTGAAAAAAGAAAATCTAACTCCTGTCCCTATACGGTCCTGCTGTCATCTGGGCAAATACACTGCTCTGTCAGAAACAACCAATCAGAGCCAGGAGGAGGGTCTTATCGCTATCATTCAACCTTGTGTATATGCTGCTCCCTCCCTCCCCTTTGCACTTTGGTACTCTGCAGCTGGTCCACTACAATGGAACTTGTCATGAATGCTCAGGCAAGTTAGCATGGCCACCTGTAATAAAGAGAGCTTCATTACTGGGACTATTTTTACTTAAGTCACTGTATCGCACTTTAAAAGCACTTTTTGCACTTTTTTCATGGATCTTTTATAAAGTGCTTTATTAACAAGCACTTTATTTAGCACTGCACTTCAAGCAGAGATTTGCACATAAATAACAATTTGCACACGAGAAGTCTTAATTGTATTTATTGAGTATTTTAGTAATTAGCATGTAGTCTTTTGTTCTGGGTTCAGCACAGCTGCTCCTCATTGAGAAGTGAGGTGGTTGCCTGTGAAGGGAGGATAATTGTTACTCAGAGCAATGAGCTACTGGTGGGTAAGATGGAGCAAATGTTTGTGCATAATCTGTTAGGTGTGGAGTGCTGATATGAAGTGACTCACTTGTCTTTTCTGTGTCCTCTCCAGGGTGTTTGGACAAATAACACCCCGGGGGTCCAGACACCATTTATAGGTTCCGGGAGAGGCCATTGAAAGTGGGGCGGGGAGAATTGTTTATGGGTTTTTGTGGTGTTTCATTTGGTGTAAGATAGAACATAAAATATTTATAAAAAGTAAATTTAAATGTTTACATTTAGTAAAATGTATTTATTTAAATAGGTGGCGATTGGTTAAGTGAGATCCCCCTGTGAATTGGAGGTAGTTGGGTCCATCACAACTGGGACTCTTTAAGCCTGCAGTTTCACCTGTGAAATGTGATTGTGTGTGTGTTGCTGCTGTGAGAAGAATAAACCCACTGCTGTTTCCACCTGACTCTGCCTCAACTAGTCTTCCTCACTGTAAAATCCAGCCGCAAAAGGCTGCCTTGTTACACCGCCGATGACGGTGGATAAATGCTAAGTTATTTCTCCACTAGGGCTGAAACGATTCCTCGAGTGATTCGAGTACCTCGATTATTAAAATTCCTAGAGGAAAATTGACCTGCCTCGAAGCTTCGTTAATTTATGTTTTATCATTTAGCGCACCGTGTTTCAGCCGGAACATTATTTGCGTTGCGCGAAGCTCTGACTTCCGCCTCTGAGTTGTTGACGGAAGCTACGTGTTAGCGGCACAACGTCCAATCTTCAAGTTCGGCCCGCGGGGATTTTACTGATTGGTGATAATTGCGGGTTTTCATCGTTTTTGTGGGACCAATAAACATCCTTAAAATGACCGGCGCGATGCCGGGAGTTCGGCAGCCTTTCTGCTCCGGAGCTGCTGGTTGAACGGCGGGAAGAAGCTGAGGAGTATTTATACAAGTGAGCGGAGAGACTGAACACGGCGGGCGGCTGAGGGTTGATGCTTACAGGGTAAGAGCAGCTTTACGGACGAACCGCACAATAAACTTGTATCATCCCGGTCTGAACAAACGGGAGGCGGAACATGGCTGGTAGATGAGTTTCTGAACGGAGGAGCCGTAAATATCCCGTATTGCTCCCCCGGTCTACAAAAAAGTAACTGGTAGGGAAGCACAAATGTGGAAAAAATAGACTGATGTTGATATCCGATAGTAACACTGGTGTTATGGAAGATTTACCAATATTTTATTTCATAATTGTTTTTATCCGATTACTCGATTAATCGTAAGAAAAATCTATAGATTACTCGATTACTAAAATAATCGTTTAGAACAGCCCTATTCTCCACTATCAGCACATTGATCAGTGGGTACATGAGACAGTGCTAAGACCCTCCTTCTGGTTTTGGTTGGTTGTTTTTTGACCGGGAGTGATGCATTTCTGTAGACGGCAAGAGTAGCTCACTGAGGATGCAGAGGAGCTTTATTATTTTTTATTCATTTATTTTTTGGTCACAAATTATGTCTCAAATATGTAAAAAAAAAAAAAAATTGATATTTTTGTAAAAGTTTGACGCTACAGCTTTAATGCTATTTCTTGAAGGCAAACTTAATAAAAAGTGTTTGTTCATCATCTTCCGGACCTAATTTAAAAATCAGATTTGGACTTGTAAACAGAAAACTTGAACAACCTGTTTTAGAGCAAGGCATTTTCATGTGTCAAAACGGCCCAGTCCACAGTTGCTCAAAATTTATTCTGATTTACCTTGAGCTATTCTGGAAAGAAGAATGGGAAACACCTGCAGCCTGGATGCGCCCAGTTGGTAGAGACTCGCCTTTAAAGACTTGAAGCTGTAAATGAACAGCAATACACAACATACCTCCAGATGTTTTTAACAGCTCTAAAAGTTGTCCCTATTCCTTGTAGTATTTCACAATTGTAGTGTTTATTAAATCCCGATTAAAATACGTGCCGTTTAATAAATTGTTGACTTGCATTGTACTTCCACATGTGGTCTCAGACTTTCAGTCTTTGCTTAGATTTCAAAACAGCCACACAAACCCAAGACTGAGCAGAGGAGTCTTTCAGAGCATATTCTGCTGTTCAGTGGCAAATGTTATTCAGAGTTTCATTCTGGAAATTCTTTCCACGCTATATTTTCATTCAGGCATGGCGGGTACGGCTCTGCCTTAAAAACTCATGCAGGCCCCGCTCCACTGCCCCAGTGTGTGCAATGAAAAGAGTCTTTATGTGCCACTGACGCTGACTCATTCTTGAGAACGTCAGCAACACCCAAACAAACAAACAATTTTAAATGTGTGTGTACATTATCCACCACAAAAGATGCCTTTTTTATCTTTCTTTTTCTTTTTTTTTTTTTTTTTGGTTTTCCATCTTCCTGTCATTCTGGTGGAGTGTGCAGCAGATTCCACAGAGGCAGTAAATTTCTTTAGAGATTCCATTTAATTTTCCTCACTAATAAACACACCTTGAACATAAATCACTTTTCTACTTTTCTTCCTGAAGCAATGGGGCTCTTAATGAATCAAGGGCCTGGCAACATCTCTGGGGCTTGATAGCGGTACGGTGAAATGACGCATTGTTCTGACTTGCACCTCAAAATGCCCCACAGTCATTTACTAATCCAAATGCATGAACTTTGAGGTGTGCAGGAAGCAGGAGTTGGCAAACAGTGCAACCGCAGCAGGGTGCATAATTTGGTTGCAAAGCGAGTCCAGCTATGGAGTGAAATAGTACAAATCGCTCCACAAAGTGCAGAACTGTGACTCTCTGTGACCGCACATCTGCTAGCTGAGGTGTTTGATGAGGGAAATTACGCTGACAAACGTGGCATGCATGAAATATACTGCAAACAGTTGATGGAGGGAGAAACTGGAGTTGGGGAGGGCTGTGTAAACTAAACTGGTGTTGGCTCTCCAGTCAGCGAGAGGGTGACAAGCCTTCTGAGGGAATAGTAAGGGGCAAAAATAACAATATATACTGACACAGGTTCCACTGCAAGAACAGAAACTGGAGAAGGAGCGCAAGTCTGAGTTGACGTTTAACAACCCTACTTCAAAAACTATTCAAATAAAATTATTTCTCAGAAATTGGCATGATGAAAGGATATCAAAATTGACCAAATTGGAGATGTTTAAATCGTATAACATATTTATTTGTTTATTTTCAAATGTGTATTTTAAAGGGGAAGTATCGTGCATTTTCCTGGCACATAGTGCCATTTTAAACACAATCAAGGAACTGTGTTAGTGTCAGTTATATAAATGCTCTATATATCAAATATGATGTAAAAGAAATTTGACTTCATAATTTAACACCTGGAAATTTGGCATCTGTCTCTTTAAGAAAGTCTGGCTATTTCTGACATTCCACCTCTAGGAAGACGTCACAACATGGCTCCTCTATTAACCCTTTAACATTTTTACCAGCATTTCTCTGAGAAGTAGCTCCTAATGAGCTCAGCAGATGTGCAGTTCCACCAGGTGTTTGCTAATTGCTGCTGGCTAGTCTGAAGGAGCTGAGTGTGAGTCATGGGTTCTCTGTGAGGTGGAAGCTTGAAAGCTGCAGCTCCCAGGAGGAGCTGTGCCTTGAAGGCGGAGCTAGATCCAACCAGGCGTTTTGCACAGCTGAATGGTTACCATGGAGATTAAAAGATTTCTCTAACGTAAATGAAAGAATCAAGGCAACACTCCAGGTATGTTTTTGATGAGGGAATAACATTATAGCATGATGTAAAGCTCAAAAAGAGTCAACTTTACAAAACACAGCCCCACTAGAACAAGTTAAGGAGAAATTTTAAAGAGAAATTTTGTCATTGTTTGCGGTAATGTTTGCCCTAAATGTTGTTGGAGGTTTTCAGAAAAAAACAATTTGTGGTACAGATTTTACACGGGGCTACCCATACTATATTTTTCAACTGCAATCTCCAGATTTTTCTAGACTCAGGATGACTTGAGCTCAGACACAAACAGCGGAAATTAGTAGAAACAATAAATTATGACTGCTGAAATAAATAAGTAGAAGTATTGTTTTGTGCAAATCGTTGTTCTCTTGTTGTTGTTGTTGTCACTTCATTCAATTGTACAGACCACTGGTCAACATCTGATGGTTTTGTGCACATGAATGCATTGACATCGACGAGTGAAACTGACAAATTGGTAAGAAAAAAAATTTGATTTAAAAAAAATATTAAATTTGCCCTTGAAGGGAATTTAAAAGTTGACTGAAAGGTTGCTCCCTCATCTTCCCTCTCATTTTCCACTCTGCCTTTTGTGTGAACCTGCCTCAGTTAATACACAAAAAAGCTGAATTAGCTGAGAAAATTAATCACACGCAGTAGTGAAAGCAACATTTGTTTCTTATTTCATAATATAGCCCAAACTAGAAGTTGTTTTTGCACACTGCACCAGAAACGTCTGTGAGCATCTGCTTTGTGGATGTTATGGACCGAGGCTGACAGACTGATTCCTTGTCTTTCCACTCTATATGCCAAATTATGCAAACCAAGAGCTTGATTCAGCGAACAGATTTTACAGTGTAGCTCTCTTCAAATAAATCTTGGCCTAATTTAATTATATGTATCCTTCCCCGTGTCTATCACCACCTCTTTGGGGAGTTGGAGTCAAAAATCTTAGCCTAAAGTAAAATAGGGCATTAGGAATATTAGACCCTTCTTTCAAATGCACTTGTTAGATGAGATGCGTTTATTGTCTTGGATTTCTCTCCTTCTCCCTCCCCATCCAAATATTTTTTTGATGCCACCAAAAGAATTTGTCAATGTTTGTAAAAGAAGTGGAGCGCTCCTACTCAATGAGCAGGATCGCTATTTTCTCCCTCTGGCAGATTCGTCACGCTCAGTCAATCATTTCCCTGCTCCTAATCCCACCAGTAATCACTAAGAACTCTGGGAGATTCACTCCTGGTGGTTTAATGTTACGCACGCCTCGCTGGACAACATGAAGGCACAAAAGGTAGCATAAAGACATATAAATAATTTAAAACAGCTCCATGATTAATGAGAAACAGGAGTTTAGTGTTATTTAGTGTTCTGCGTTCACCTGCTGGTGGGCTTGAATTTTCAAACAGAGACAGAAATCATTCAGACTGCAAAGGTGTGAAGTGTATAATCTCAGAGTCGTAAAAAGCCCACACAGAAGTTCAGTATACCTCTTAATTCAAACTTGAAGTGGAAGATGTTCGGTTTCTAAATGAGAGAAGTAACCGGAGAAAGGCAGCCACGGGGCATGATGCCGTCATCGCCGTGCCGATCTTTTGAAAATGCTCGGTGTTGCTTTTGTGTGTGACTTTCCCTGAAGGATTAAGCTTCGGTTTCGTCAGACGAAAACACATTCTCTCATTAAGGTTTCAAAGATTTTAGCAAAGCCTAAATGTTTTGCTTGGAAGAAAAGGGTTTTGTCTCGTAAACCTTACTCGTCCGTGGAGGGTAAACAAGAAACGTCAAGTTAAAATGTAACCAGCATTTAACTGAAATGGCCAGAAATTCCTGCAGCCTTTTCAGTGTTGGTCTCTCAGCCTCTTGGCAGCAGGCCTGACCAACTTCCGTCATCAACGATGAAGGACTTTCCAGTTCTTAATTACTCTGCCCTAATCTCTCCACTCATTCTCATTGACTGTCTTTATTATGCCATACAGTCTACAGTCATGTGAAAAACTTTGAATACTCCAATCAAACATTCAGTGTTCTCAAAAGAAATGTTCACATGTCAACGACTAATCTTTATTTATCCTTTTAGGGGGGAGGAGGGACTGATTTATTCGTAGATAAACACAAAAACGTAACCTGGATTTTTCTTTATTAAGCAAAAGATACCAATGAAAATGTATATTTTTAACTGACACTTTACTCTTGTTTGGTTGAAACAACTTCAGAAAGTTGTTACTTGCAGCCATGAACCAGTCTGAGGAAAGTTGGTCCACCTTCTTACTTTTAGCTTTGAGAAGTCTCTGACTCGGCCAAGGAATTTACTTCTTTTTTTTTTTAATGCTTAGCCATTTGTGGATTTCTTTATGCCTATTTCTTCTTCAGCTCAATTTTTTTCACAGTTCCTCTCACATTTTCTTCAAGCTCCCTCTGAAAAAGGACCAGCTCTTTGTTGCAGAAAAAGAAAAAAAAATCCCCAAATCATGACACTTCCACCTCAATGATTCACTGTTGTTAAGAAGTTCCTTCCCAGAATGCTGTAGTAGGTTCATTCCAAACACGTCTTCTGTTTTTGTGTCCAAATACTTCAGTTTTACACCGATCTGTCCAAAAAAAATAAAACAACATTCAAAATGTCCCGACCTTTGGACACATTTTCTGTCGACATTCTTTCTGTCAAACTTTATGGCCATTTAGTTGAGCCTATGATGTCCTGCGGCTTCTCAGAGAAAGAGAAGAAGAAAATAACTAAAAATAAATAAATGATTATAGAAAAACACAGATATTGTTTAAGTGACTGAAAGTACTTTCACTGTTCTGCATTTGATTCATATGCTTTTAGTAATCTCTGCTTCAACATTCATTGTTTGTTTTAATTGACTTTCTTCAGCACTTTTCTACTTGTAAAATTGGATTGTTTAATTCCTCTCAGATGTAGCTCAGATATTTCCATTTTTTCCCGCACACCAAGTCAGTCTCCGAACCAGCAGAGACAGAAAGGACACATCTGCAGCAGACATGCAGACGCAGAGCTGATGATTACAGCAAGTAAAATCACTTATTACTGTGCTGAAAATGTGCAGCTGCAGCAGGGACAACAGTATTTTACCAGGACGTGTTCTTTCTTTTTTTTTTTTTTTTCCTGTGACTGGAACTGTCCAAACGTTTCTCCAGGTCAGCATATTGATTGTTCTTTATGCAAAAAAAATACACAACTGGCACTTTTGGTCTAAGTCTGCAAAATGTAACAAGCTTCACTTTTCGGTAAACCGCTTTTTGACCAAAAAACAAATAAAAAAGGTGTCTGTCCTAGAGAGTTTCCAACTAAGCCAACCTCTTTAAATGAGGTATTTACCTTTCACTCTAAAAACAGGGGGGGTGGGGAAACTGGGGAAAAAACAAGCCCAACACCCGCCTGTTTGCTCTGCAGCTGTTTAGTCAGGTGCATAAGCTCTAATTAGGTCTTTTTCTGCTTAGTCTGTGTGTTATTTGTACTATAATAGAGCTATAAACTGTTTAAAGCTGTAGGAATATCACACTGCCTGTGCTCCCAACAAGAAAAAGATGTGACTTCAAATTGGATGCCAACTAATTTGCAAAGCTGACTGGTGGTCTGACGGATTTTGAAAAGATGCAGAGTCAGAATCTTCTCTTAATAATTAAAGCTCCCTAATCAACTGGTTGCCATAAAGACTTTTAATGAACCACTTTACAGTAATTTCACTTTACAAGTTTGCCTCAATGAGCAGAGATGTCGAGACAGGCCTACCCGTCCGGTCACGGGAAAAAAATCCCGCAGAAATAAAGGCACGTTTTATGAGAACAAGCTGAGTCTTAACAGGCGAGCTGTCAGGGACGTTTCCCACCCAACGCACGAAGCAAAACTCACAATGAGCATCGCGACAGCTGGTAGAGTTTTTGGAGGCCAGCAGCAATTTATTCATATGTTAAAAGACAGAAATTTCGACTGGAGATCAGAGGGGGGACATGCTCTCAGTGCAGAGGGCAGACGTGGGGGAGAGACAGTCGGGAAGCCACCTTTTAATATTTGAGGTCCCGGCGGATCAGAGAAGCAGCGGCAACTTGTAAAAAAAAAAAAAAAAACATTTTACATGCTGGTGCAAAAGTTGTTTTTGAACTGAAAGGCACCATTAGTTCATTCACAAATCTCTTGCTGAGAGAAAAAAACAAAGCCAGCACTGAGACGGCCTGAGTCACAGCAAGCGGACTGGTTACAGTCCCTCTCTGGCTCCAGGACTGATGTTCAGAGAGATGCTGCGTTCAGAGATGCTGCTGCAGACTGACCAACACGACCTTCTCTCTCTCATTTGATCTTCTCCAGACTCACAGGCTTGACAGCAACGCCCGGGTGTTTCTTGCTGGGGTCTGGAAGCCATCAAGAGCAGTTCTGTTTGGGTTACCTTCTGCATTTGCCTTTCTTGTGATCCTGTATAAAACCACGGGAAATAAAAAGTTCAATCTAATTCTGTAACGAAACACTCATAGGTGCACAGCCTATATTGGGACAAAGTTGTGCACAGACAGAAAACGTGTAATATTATTTGTCTGTCATCTTAAGGTCCCTTGCAGAAGTGTTAATGGCTCTTGAATTATTTCACCACAAACGTCAAAGTATTTCAATAGAATTTTATGTTACGGACTAATACAAAGGAATTATTAACTGTGAAGTGGAAAAGAAAAATGGATTTTAAGTTTGTGCTTTTGTAATCAATCTCTTGCACTCTGATTCCCCTAAATAAAATCCACTGCAACCAACTGACCTTATTAAAGTCACGTAATTAGATTGAAGTGCCATTAAGGACACAGTTGGACTAACCTTACAGATGTTTCCTACTGGTCACAAGAAGACGTGCGACTGGGGTGGAAATTCAACTTTTCAGCAGAACAACAACTCTTAACATCCAACCAGAGCTTCAAAAGTGTTGTTATTTTTCAATAAATGGTGGACAAGATGTAATTTTGTAGAGGCTCAAAAGCCATGCAGCTGAAGTTGCATTGCAAGGTGTTTTTTTTTTTCCGTGAAGTTTTTGATCATAATGAAACAGAGGATTTTAAAAAGTACAAAGGGCATGGACATGTTTGGAAGTTACTGTACTGTTTGCATTGAAACGCTTCTTTTCATCAACTATGAAGCGAGATAATTTTGCTAATTCAGCACCAGCCTCCACATCACGCAGAAACAAAGCATTCCAGGGCTCAGCTCCAGCCTCACAGGGGTTTTCTGCTACGTCTGTCAGATCTTAAGTTGCTTTTACCCACTTTGCTCTGGAAGAACATACTTCCAAGCAAGTTGATTCTTGTTGGTTGAGCAACAAACACTTTCTTTTATTTTCATAATTATTTTCCCTTTGTGCCCTGCCAAGCAGGCCTAATGAGTCACTCAGGAAACAACACCTGCCATTTGGCTGCGGCTTGCTTCCCTTTGAACGAGTCCCCAAACGGCTGATTCACACAAACGCTTTAATGAACCTTCAAAAGTAATGGCTGAACCTATGAACAGTTCGACACAAAGAGGCCAATAAAATATCTTGCCGCAGCGTTGGCTTTAATGCAGTCCTTGTTCAGACTCGGGTAATAGCGAACACGGACAGCTATGTAAAATATAAACAGAAATGTAATAATTTATAGATTTTTTTTTTTTACAGCTTTCATAGTATGAATTGTGCGAGGGTTTTTGTGTGCCAAATGAAAGTTGCTCAGTTGGTCATGGGGGAGCTTTATTCTTAACTAGATGCTTATTTTTTGTGTGTGTGTGTGTGTGTGTGTGTGCGTGTGTGTGTGTGTGTGTGCGTGTGTGTGTGTGTGTGTGAGAATACAAATTGGGAAGGTGTTGCCTTTACTGCTCTCTGCAGTTTTCTTTCTCCCCTGTATGTTTGTCCAGGTGCACACGAGGTGTACGTGTTAAAGCCACTTTTATGACTCAACCAGTTTCGGTTCTTGGCTCACCAGCGCTGCCGCCTCTGTGCTGAGCAGAAAAAGTTTGGAACGGAAAACAAACCAAAAAAAAGGGTTCTGAGCAGCAAACTGAGTCAGTGAGAAACTCAAACGATGGTTTTCAGCTCGACTGGAGTGTTACTAAGTAACTGTGCCATGTGTTGCAACATCGAAACATCATTTCATTTAGAGCATATAATTGAATTTGCAGCAGATGTTTTGCTGTTTTAATTTGTGGAGTGAACTAATTACTACTTGATAACAACAATTACAGTGTCTTGCAAAATAACTAATACTTTGCATTGTATATTTTACACAACCACAGACTTCACTGAATTTTTGTGAGATTTTAACTCTTTAACCCTTAGACTGAGGCAAACGTAGAGGACTGTGACTAATGATAAAAGTTTTATGGGTGTGGGGTCAGTTGGACCCCATTTCTAAACACAAGAGTTAAGGGATGCAACAGCTTAAAGACCGTCAGATGAGATGGAGTGCTTTTGTGAACAGCCATTTTCAAGTCTTGACCCAGGTTGAGCTGAACTTTGACTGGGCCATTAATGATGATCATGCATTGATCTAAACCATTTCACCCCCCACAGCATGGTGCTTCTACTACCATGTTTCACTGTAGAAATGGTATGTTCAGAGCAAAAAAGTATATATATATATATATATATATATATATATATATATATATTATTTTTTTTGCCACACATAGATCTCTGAAAGTTCAGCTTTAGTTTCATCAGACCAGATTGTCATCTTTCACATGGTTGCTGTGTCTCTAAACAGCTCATGGTAAACTACAATCTGAGCTGTACATGGCTTTCTTTGCAAGACTAATGTCTCAGCAACAGATTCTCTCACTTGGGTTGTAGATATTTGTTGCCCTTGACAAAGTTATGAGCATCCTGTCTGAATATTTGTCAGACGTTCTTTCCCGTTTAAGGCGAGTAAACAGTCTTTTGCAAAGTGTTCAATCCTTGGGATATTGTTTTATAACCTAATACTGCTTTGTGTATTTCTTGGTTGGTTCGTTATTGTTCTCTGCCAAACAGTTATACGGTTTGGGTTTGCAGTTGGATCAAAGTACAGACAAAAAGTTGGAATTATCATTGAACACATATTTAATAGAAATGAGGAACGTGGAGCTGCAGCAAACAGGCCAAATGATGGATGGAAATCACAGAGTAGATCACTGAATACCATGGAGAATAATCCAAACGGAAGAGCTTACATAGTGTGGGAGAGGTTGAAGTGACAAAGGAACCAGAAGAGCTAATTATAGGTGAGTAGGGGCAGCTGGGGAAGATAACAGGCAGAGCGAAATTGGGAGATATAGACCAGGTAAGAAAGCAGGCTAACTGGTGAAGATAGAGGAATGAGAGTAATGAGCATAAAAGATCTGAAACTAACAAACTAGAACTAGAAGGAACAGCAATAAAAGGAACCAAGAATCAACCAAATACAGAAAAGAACTGATCTAAGAGAAATCTTGAAACTTTAGCATTATAGCACTCTCATAGAAAAAAAATTATAAAATTTCTTACACCTTTTAATTAAGGCAGCTGGTCGCACTATAGATTTCATTTTAAGGTGTCTCTGTTAAGCGGGCTGACTGGAAATGCATATACTTTTCAGATTTATTGATAACACGCATTGATAATTTGCGTCTGTAACGTGACCAAAAAATAAATAAAAAACACAATCTGAAAAAGTTGGGGTGTTTTGTCAAAACGCAAGAAATGCTGACAGAAACCATCGGGTTGGTGACTGTCTGCGTGAACGGGTCTGGTGAGAAGGTGAACAGAGGCGGCCTCTCAGGAGGGTAATAAAACCCGACCTGTGGGCCCAGCTGGGGAGCCTCTGTGCCAATCCAAACATATTCACTTCTAGAAGTGTGTCAGCAGGTTTGTAGGACACCTTCGCTACGCCGCATTCCTGTTGTAAACGAGCTTAAAGCTGAGGATGTCGACTTATCTTGTAAATTTTAAGTATAATATTGTCAGCAGGTAATGATTTTTTTTTTTATTGTTTATATTTCAATAAAGTTGTACACAGGGGATATCCGAGCATGCCAACCCAAACACCAACCAGCGGAGCTCCTGTTTTAGTAAAGGTCTACTGGAGAAAGCAGAACATGGTTTCAAGAGTAAACATAATTAAATCTGAAGCCTCCGAGACGAGACTACGAGGACAGGAGGCGAGAAACGAGGAGGAGAAACTTAAACTGACTCCTAGAGGTCAGAGCAACATGCAGGAGGTGCACACATCTTTTGCAAGTTTAATTAATTTAATTTCTTTGTTCTGTGGTGACTGGAGTTCAAGCGATGAATCCAAACTGGCCACTAGATGTCTCCTGTCACTGCTGACTTCCACAGAAAGAAACGCTTGATAATTCTGCCAAGACTTAAAGTGCCCCAAAGTGCAGTTTGACAGACGAATGAGAGACAGAGATGCATGCAAAACTTAGAAAGGCTTGAAAAAAGGCAAAAAAATAAAGAAACAAAGAAATTATCCTAAAATTATGAAGTAAATTCTTTTAAATTTGTGGGGAAAATAAAACGTCTGCTTTTCCTAAATTAACAAAACAGCCATGGTCTTCAAAAGACTTTCCATATCTCTTTGTGCAGTTGTTTCCAAACTGTTGATTGGTTTGAACTGTTGTTATGTGCAGCACCACATTCATCCTTCATCTAATTACATTTTGATAGTCACATAAAATATGAAACATGGCAGAAAAACCAGAGAGCCTACAGCAAATAAAAATAAATATATATATATATTTTTGTACTATTCTTCTGTGTGGTATAAAGCTGAGATTTTATTTTTGTCCATATGTCAGTTAAATGAGTGTTTTTGTATGACTGCATGAGTTTATATTTAAAAAATCATTTGTTGTAGGCGTATGCCGCTGATACTGACAGACGTGACCAAATGTAGCAGAAAAGTACAAAAACAACAGTTTTGTTTGACAAGTTCAGACCAGTTAGCAGCATTTCTCTATCCAACCCCACCAGTCCTCTTATTGACAGTTTTTAATCAGGATTGTGCTTTGTGTGACAATCGAAATAATGAATTGAATGTCTTTCTCATGTCCTCTTGTCCCGTTCTTTCTTTTAGTGCTGCTCTGCGCAGCCATGTATAGTAAAAAGCCATCTTTTTCACTGCAGCCAATCCTTCTACTCGTTCCGCTGCCAGGTCTTAAACAAAGTTAAGGAAATACCAAAACCTCCAGCTCTGCCAGTCGGGATTCTGTTTCATGCCTATCCAGTTATTCCTGAGTACATTTCTGTGCAAATGTCACTGGCAAACACAAACTCACAGGAGTCAGTTCATATTTTGATGTCTGACCCACTCAGACACAAGCCAGGTGAGGTGACTTTCAGAAACGAGTCCGGGCCGTGATCCACCTCCCCCCTCCTTCTGGACGGAAAATGTCAGGGCGTGGTGTGAGAACCTGTCGTCCTGCCAGCCTGCAGCCGCTTTGCACGGCTCCTACATCTTAATGGTCTAAATTACAGCTCCGTGCCTCATGCCTGCTTTAGCAGATGAGGGCAGGGTGGCCTTAGACACCTGAGGGAGGCTGATTACTCCTGGCTGCAGTTAAACCGCTGGGTAGAGAAACAATCCTTCTTCTTTCGGGGGACTGCTTTGTTCACAAATACCAGCACCGCTGTCATCTCTGGAACCGGGCCAAGCATTTAGGGTGTGGACTTGTTTTCATGGCACTAAATAGCTTTATTCTGACAATCTGGCATGTCTACCCTAAACAAAGATGGCGATGAGCTCATAAAATGGTTGGTGAGGGGCGGTGGGGGGGTGCTAGGTTTTTAGTTACCTCCCTTTAGGCAACGAGTAAAGTCATCAGACTTCTAGATCAGGGTGGTAGTGACACTGGGTGGTGAGTAGAGGTGGTTTTTACATTAGTGGTGCTGTGGGCAAACCACTTGTTCTTCAACCCCCCCCCCCCCCCCCTCACCTCAAGGAAGCCCCACCCTCTGCCGACCCACGCATAACCAAACACACACACACTCCATTGACAAAGTGTGTTTTGAAATAAAAACTGTTTTTTTGCATTTATGAGTAACTCACCAGGGACATTAAGAGACCAGACAGAGAGACAGGCCAACGACTCACTCCATCGATTAGTCAATTAGTCAACCTGGTCGTACCTCGGCCTCAGTCGGCGCTTGTCCAGTCTAAGAATTTTTGATTTTGAAACAGACGTGATTAAAAATACTCAAAATTATTTTAGAAGAGTAATAACCCCCTGTTTAAGTGGATCATATCCTAACCTCATTGTGTAGAGCCAAATAAAGTACTAAATCGGATAGACATCCACTCCCTATTGACTCAACAGCATGACTTGAAAATGACTTCTTTTTTTTTTTTCGAGCGCTCTTGGTCTCCCTCCATGCTGTGCTGCCTTGGGTGAAGAGCCTTATGACGCACCACAAGCCACCAATTTTGTTAGTACATTTTGTGTATCTGTCAACACATTTGGGTAACATCAAGATCATGAATGCAGTCAAAGGGCTGCCTTGAAACAGAATGTATTGACAAAACTACCCATTAAAATCCTGTTAAAATATGAATAAAAAGCTGTCTGCATTTGGTGAGTACTTCTTGAAATTAGATATTGAACATCTTTCCATATTGAAGTAATTTGGCAGCATACAGAAAAATATCCCTCTTCATTTATTTAAGTTTATTTGATAGGGACATAGACAAACTGAACAGAACAGCAGCTCCATGTTTGGTCATAGTGCTTATGGCAACAGCTAATTGTCCCTAGATGAGCTTTTAAACTGACTAATAAAACCATATTTAAGCACACAGATGTTATCTTGTTACATGTTCCTCTAGAGTCTAGAGGGCCACATAAAAAGCTATGATGGGGCCGGATTTGGCCCTCGGGCCTTGAGTTTGACATCTCATGTAATGGGTCGGTGGAATAGATTTTTTTTTGTTTGTTTGTTTGTTTGAGTAAGTGGTACTGCTTCAGCCTTTAACAAAGGGTTAGGGTTAGTAAACCCTCCTCATGAATGAATAAAATAAAAATAAAATGCATATTTCTCATGCCTGGTTGTATTTTACTGACCTTGTTCAGCATCCTTGACCATTTCCCACAAACACGTGATGAAAACACCTGGAAAAGACGACACTGCCTGTGATGTGGATAAAAAGAGGGTTGAAACGTTTTGGGCCCAGACAATATGTATGTTTAGACTAAATCTGTTCAGGACGCGTGTATTGCTCTCAAATCTCATCATCACCCCAGTCTTTTGGTTCAGCATTTATATGAGTTCAATCTGGAAGACACTCCAAATTCTTTGTCTAAATTAGGTTTTGCATGTCGCGACAGCTACTCCTTCTGTAGTCCTGCAGCAGATGGCCATCTGCACCGTCCCACATGCAAGATGCCCAGGAAAATTGGCAGCAGCTGTTCAGATCCTCACCAATCTGGAGCAGATCTCACACACTGACTGGGTTTTATTTTTTGTTTTGTTTTTGGTGTTTCAGTAGTCATTGCTCAATTTGTCTTTAAACATGATCTGTCTCTTCGTCACTGCGTCACTTTGGAGAGGAATACGGACGACTGGTGTGGCTTAAAGATTGCATGTTGGACCACAAGCAGGCCTTCTTCCTGCCTCTTACAGGATGTTGGTTGTCCTGTGTGGAAGCAGCTGAGAGGGGTGCTGGGCTTCAAAGGCAGGGGGAAGAGGCGAGGGGATGGACAGAAGTCAGCAGGACGGGAGGGGGCTCACCAGACTCTAGAACGAACGGCCTTTCTGACATATCAAACCCTGTAAGGCCTATAGATGCTAATGAATCATTTTTCACAGACCTCTGCAGACAGGAGTAAAAAAAGATTGTAATTTCAGAAATTCAATGGACATGCACAAAGGGCAATTCTTTACTCTTCTGAATGTCGAGTGGGTTCAGTCTCCTCCCTACAGAGCGTTGTTCTGTTCACAAGGGTGGGAGCTGAGAGACATTTGCAAATCTTGACTTGAGAAGTATGTGCAGTTGTTTGTGGGAGACGTCCCCTGTTCCGCTGGCATCTGAGTCACGGCATAGTGAGGGGCAAATGTGTCAAGAGGCATGCATGCAGCACACACGCGCTCACGCAACGAGCACCCAGACAAAGAAGCCAAACAGATCGAGCCAAATAGACGGGGAGATTAAACAGCTCAAAGTCAAGCGTGCATCTGTGTGAAAGTAAAAGAAAAGTTCAGAGAGGAGAAACCTGGTAATTATTGCTTCAGAAGAAAAGACGTCTTTGCATGTAGTGCAGGAAAGTCCTTTCCTGTCGTCCACATGTGTTTGACATTAGCCACCCTGTTGCTAACGTTGGTGGAGACTTTCAGAGACCACTTTTGGGGCCTTGTTGAAAGAAGCTCGAGGCACAAGAAAGTCTATTTATAGACCCCG
Organism: Poecilia reticulata; assembly: GCF_904066995.2. Lineage (NCBI taxonomy): Eukaryota > Metazoa > Chordata > Actinopteri > Cyprinodontiformes > Poeciliidae > Poecilia > Poecilia reticulata. The sequence continues at coordinate 9,660,529 of NC_088838.1, forward strand.
GATCACAGCAGGCTGCTGCTTATTAGTTGGGTTCATTATGAGAGGGACAACATGAGAGGAGGACACGGTGCTCTAAAGTAAAACCACCCACACTTTCTGTTCACGCGAAGGGCTCCAGTCTAAGTTAGGCACAGCAACCTGGTTAAAAATGATTTTATTAATTAGGCAGATTTTTGTTTTAACATGTTACTCTTGCTTTCTAGCCATAAACGATTGAAATTAAAGTTGATTTTGGTGCTGTAAAGTTTGTTGCTAAGTTTTGTATGATCAATGGAGATATTTTAAAATGATCGGTATCATCTCTGACTAAACTTCTCGATTCCTGCTTGTCATTTTGCCGTACGTGCCTCAAACTGTGGAGTTGCAATTTGCAATGTAAATATTGCCTGCCTTTTGTGACCACTACGGTTTGCAAAATTGTATTGTAGTTGGTGCACATTGTTTTGTTCAGCTAACAACTCTTCTTGTGGGAGAGAAACACAGCAGATGTGGTTTTTTATTCTAAAAACCACATCTAATTTATCTCTCACATAACATTAGAAATCACCCAACATCATTCTGGAATAAAAATATCCACTGTAATTCAATACCTTTCAAATAATTTTTGATAATAGTACATGCATATTCATATAGTTGAGTGAATAAATGACTGGTGTAATTTGTATGAGTGTAATACAGTACAGATGCATTATCACAGCAAACAGGATTTTCTAGATTAACCTGAACTATATGATCATAGTAATAGCTAACAGATACTTTTCAAACATTTATTGCTCTAATAAAGCTAAACAGGCTATATCAGCCATGTCAGCTGTAAGTTAATATTTAAAATAAGCTAAAGAAGAATGTGTTGTGGGGATTAAGGTGCTAAATAGTCTGCCATGAATCGGTCTGTACAATGCCAGATTAAAATATGCAGTAATAACATGTAATACGTTTTTGTGATTTCAGATCCAAAATTTACCGATGTGATGTGGTGTAGCTGAAATATTTGAACTGTAATTTGTCTGTGGCTCCAACATGGAGGAATACTCTTTCCAGCAAAAACCAAAGAATAACAAAATGCTCCTGGTGTCAGAATCTCCTCGCAATCTAGATCCTTCAAGGATGTCAATATGGCTCACAAAAATGTGCTGAGCTCCGCTCTGGCCAATGAAAGTGGAGGGAGGAGGGTGGATGTGTCTATGTGTGGTGAAACATTTTCTGTGTGAACATGTTTCCATCTGTGGGAATCTCTATCTGTGTCACAGTGGGGGCTTAGGATGAGTCAGTGAGGCCAGAATGTGAAGAAAGGTTGGAGACAAAACAGGAAGAGTTCAGTCTGAGCAGGCTTTCCCCAGGAAGCATATAAGTCTGTTATATTTTCATTCAGGGCTGCAGGATTTATCTGCCTACTCATGCAGCAAAATGAGACCATTTTAAGCCGTTATATTTGCTCTGCTTTGTGCAGGTCACCCATCAGTCCGCCTTAGGGTTAGGGTTAGGGTGACTGTGTAATATTTCCTCTGGATCAAAATAAATGCATTTATTTGCATTATGTAAATCACTTCTGAGTCCTGTCCCTGAGACCTGGGAGTGGAGATTAATAACCCCAGTTTGGTTTTGCAGGTTTTACTCAGAGCAGCAGTAGTTCCTGCCCAAGGTTTCTCCAAAACCAGAAATGTACCAAAACAAAGAAAGTACAACAAATAAACCCCCAATAACTCCAATTAGAGAACTCACCATACCTAGGTACAGCCAAGTTGCTATTACTGAGGAAAAAAGTCTCAAATTAAGCTTTAAATAGCTGCTTAAACATTTTCAACAACATGTCAAAACATGATAAGAGACTGAGAGAGAATCTGACCTTCAGAGGATAACAGAAAGGCTAATAGTGTTACTGCAGAGCTATCATAGAGGTCCTGTATTTAAGAATATTGGGAAAATTTTAAATGGAAAATGGCCTTTACTTGAAAAGCCCTCTATCAAGTCCAGAGGACTCCAAAGCACTTTACCCATTCACACACATATTCACACTCCAGGAGTTTTATATCTAACTGTAATAATTGCTAACATCAAAGATAGTTTCACATTTCAACTCTGTAATCATTTTGCCCTTTTTCTTACAGAAGTAAAATCCTATTTTACAGCATTGACTGTATTTTACTTTGTGACATCATTCTGCTTATTGTAAAAAAAATTTGAATTGCTAGAGCAATGTTTTGCATGCTGTTCTTAAAAAAGAATCAAGGTCCTCTGCCTTCTCATTATGGACCTGCTCTACCAGAAACAACCAATCAGAGCCAGGACGAGAGTCCTGTCAGTCATCTTTGTGTACAAGCTGTTCACACTCTCCCTCTTGCACTCTGCTATGCTATCGTTAGACCTACACAATGGAGTGTGTCATGTCTTCTCAGGCTAGCTAGCATGGGCAGTGATCACTGAGGATAAGCAGTTTTCCTGAAATGGTAAGTTGTTTCCTTGTTGCTGAAAGGTGCTATACAAATGAAGTTTGATTGATTCTCTGCCATTAGCACATTTTGCAGCACATACACGATATGATTGACAACTGCTAAGACTCTCCTCCTGGAGGAGGTTGTTTCTGGTTGTTTCTGACCAGGCACGATGCATTTCTTCAGTCAGCAATAGTAGTACTGGAAGGAGGAGCTCGACCTTTTCACAGATTATCTGTCTCATATTAAACTGTCACAACCTGATGACAGTTTTAACAAATATGTAAAACAACATATTTTTCTAAAAGTTACATTGTGCAGCTTTAGAATTAAAGAGGAATCTGCTATGATGCTTCAAAACAGACATGGATCTCTACCAAAAACCACATCAACCTTCACCTGTAGGGAGGCTGATGAGGTAAACTCTACAGCCATAATGCCCCATTGCAACGACAACAGAAAAATGTTGACTTTTTCAGTAAGAGAAAAAAAACTTGTTTGCGTGTAATTCTTAACGCTCACCGATGCTCATAGCATGTCCGTCTCATTAAATGTCAAGGAGCTTTCATTCACGCGGAAATACAAGACAAGGTCAGTTTTTGTCTCAAGAGGAAAAAAGAAAAAAAAAAAACAGCAACTGCAATCAGGGATGCTGCCGAAAGACACAAAGACGGATTCACGGGACGAACGGGAACATGTGCGCAACACATGGTGGAGCTTGAACAAAGTGAGAGCCACGGGCTGGAGAGGCCCACTGAGACTTGGCTACAAACAACCACCACACATCACTTACATACAAGCACACCAGGTTCCTTGTATTCTCGCCCCAACCCTTCGAAGATTCACACTATAATTTTTTACAGGTGCTCCTCGATGCGCACCCCTGATTGAGTGCATGTGCCTGATGTGGTGATAAGGTATATCCGGCGCCTGCGTGTGAAAGTGCCTGCAGAACACCCAGAGAGCTCAGAGGACCCATTACAGCTAATTGCCTAAATAAAGCACAAACAACAGGAACTGCATAGCTGTCATTCAAAGACAGCAAACACGGAAACGACTCTTTCTGCGCGGCAGCCTCGCTCCGCTCCCTCCTTGCACCTCATTCTTTGTTCCTCTCTGATCGCTCAAATGTTTAAAAAGGCTTTCTCTGGATCTCTGGGCTCCTTGTAAGATGACAGAGAGACTGTTGGAGTTGATTTAAGCTGGCCTGAAGTCAGACTGCTGAGGCTGCTTTTTTCAGCTGCAGGGTTTCCCCTCCACCCCGGCTCTTGCTGTGGTATTGATGGAATCTTAAAGATGCTTAGAGCCAGATGTCTCAAACACAGATGGGAAGAAAGCAGAGAGGAAAAGGCAGACTGAAGGCCCACACAGGGCCTTTAACATGCTTCAGCTCTCTTCAGGCTCGCAAAGCTGGGACGCATGTGTCCTGCTTATCAGGGAGCTGAAGCTGAGCTCAGGTCCATCCAGGCAAGAAAGAAAATCTGGATGTTGTAGAGCCTAAATCTGGCATTTTGCAGTTTGGGATACAGTGATTTAGTTAACACACTCACACACACACAAAAAAAAAATCAGTGTTTGTTTTGTTTACTTGCAGGGTTTGCAAAGGCTTTCCATAAGGTACCAAAAGGCTTTTTATATTTTCATTGGAGTTTGAATGTAGGAAATCAATTTAAACTAGTTTATATATGTGAAGTGGAAGTGAAGTGGGACTTGGTTTTGATTCCCCCCCAAAAAAATAACTCACAAAAAAAATAATAAAAAAAAGTTAAAGTGTGGTATGTAATTATTGCATGCCTGTTACTCTGATACCCTTAAATAAAATCCAGAGCAACCAACTCCCTTACACATCACATAGTTAACAAATGGAGTCCACCTGTGTGTGACATAATCTCAATATGAATCCAGCTGTTGAGGCATCAGAGGTTTGTTAGAGAACATCAGAGAACAAACGCCACCATAAAAACAGGAAAACAGCGAACCCGTCAGGAATAAAGTTGAGGAGTTGCTAGGCTGTGAAAAGAATGTCCAAAGTTAGTATTAAATCTATAACCTGAAAATGGAAAATGAATGGCATTACTGCAAACCTACTGAAAAACCAGCCTTCCTCCTGCACTGACAGACCTGGCAAGGGAAGCATTTGTCTGAGAAGAAGCCAAAAGAAAATCATGTTAAATGCAGAGGAGGTGGACCAGACACGTGTAAGCTGTGCTCCTTAAAAATCTGATCTTTATAGACAGGAAGCAAGATGAAAACTATTGCTGGATAAAAAAAATAAATAATAATAAAAAAAAACATTTTTGGAGTTTGCCAGAAAACATGCAGGTGAAAGAAAAATCGTGTAGAAGAAGATGCTCCTTTAAAATTAGACAAAAATGTTGCTTTTCGGCTTCCAAACATGTTGTGTGTTTCAGAAAGCAACATTCATTGAGATTCTTTTCTTCAGCAGGAACAAAGAAGCTGGTCAAAGTAGATGAGTTGGGTTGGAGCTCCATGCATGGCAATCCTGGATGAAAATATGTTAGAGGATAAGAAATGTAAGAGTGTCACCTGCAAGGCAATGACTCTAAATATGCAAACAGAGCTACATTTTTCTGACAAGTATTTGATGGGCTACATTGGCCTAGTCAAAGTCCAGATCAAAATCCAAGTGAGAATCTGTGACACAACTTGAAAACTGAATTCTAAGACAAGCAAAACTGATTCTACAAAATGCAGACTGAACACACATGTAGACCAATAAAACCTTAAAATCCTTTTAAGTTTCCATCTACATTAAGAATATGCACTACTTTGTGTTTGTCCACCACATAAAATCCTATTATAACACATTTTGCACTTGCAGTTCATTTCAAGTAGAAGTCTAATCTTCCTGCTCACCCAAATCTTTCCCAGTGTCTGAAAATGTTCATAACATAATCTGGATATTTTAAGGTTTTAAGGGAGCAAAAACACAATCCAAGTAAAACACAAGATTTTTTGTTGTCTTCTGAGACTACACCTTCTGAGTCTCCTCTGATCTTTTCCTCCCTACTTTTCCTTTTCCTCCCTGCTTTGATTGTACAGGAAGTGCAGCTTTCTTCGGATTGGCCTAACATGAAGGTGTTTATTGTCCTAACCTTAAAAGAATCAGCATTGTAGACACTGAGGAGGACAAAGTCCAGGGCGTCGGACCTAGGGGACATGGGAAGCAAAACAGAACCGGAGTGGGTTGTATATTTGTTTAGTGTGGGATGTAAGGCTGCAGAACGAGACGATCAGACGGGCTGAAGGGAAGGAGACTGGTTCCAGTGGACGGATGGTCCTCCACTCATGCCTGGGCACCTCATCATGCTTCTCCCAACACTAGACTTCCTCCCCTAATTTAGGAAGTATCTGGCTGGGGTTTTGCGCAGGCATTCCAATGGCTTTCACACACAATGCAACATAAAATCTGCTCAGTGCTAAATTCTCTGAATTGCTTCGCCATATGTGTAAAATCAGTTGGCACGCAGAATGAAAAGAGCCCGCACATGGCACCTTCCTTGCTTTCGTACTGGAGCAATAAAAAGGAAAGTTAACAGCAAATAGTGTGTGTTCCTCTTCTGTAAAATATCTTGCAGGGCTGTTAAAGTTCTCTTCCTCCTCCGCGGCAGCGGGGAGCAGAGGGCTGCAGGAATGTGCTCTGTGCACACACAGGCACAGAAAGGAAAACTCAGACGCATGCAAAAATATAATAAAAGAAAAAGCTCAATATTTTAATTACATTTTTGTGCACAGACAACACATTTGTACATTTATGTTCTCAGAAATGAGAGTGCACCTGCCAAGATACACTGTGCTGCTTTTGACCACAGTTTAAAACAGCAACCTACATGCAGACTGTGATAGTTTGTATTATCTCTGTAAAACTTGCGCTTACTTGGGCTTTTTGAGCAATAAATCTAAATTCTTCAATCTAAATTCTTAGTGATATTTATCTTATACTAAGCGCTCTTATTTCTTACATCTCAGCTTTCAATAATTAAAAACCCTGCAAATAAAAACAATGAATTTCACATTTTTGCATGCCAGCCAATGTGCAATTAAATGTATGCAATCACAGTTTGCATAAACATCTGAATATCATTGTATAATGTTATATTTTGAGTGCATCATATGACTCAGGTTGTGCTGTTTACGCTTGCTTTGTTAAAGTTGCATGGAGTCAGATGTGCTGCACAGAAAGAGCGGATACGTGGAGGATGTTGAATGAGGTGAAGTTGAGGGGAAGTGTGGTGTTGGGTGACGAAGACCCTGCCGACGTCTCGTGTTACTCAGAGCGCTTTGATGCAGAGTAATATTTGGTCTGTAAGGAATTTGCTCATTTGTCTTTCGTTACTGTTTTAATTGCTGTGCCTCACAGGCTTTGTGTAGCATGTATCAGGACAGTGTAACGCCAGTCTGCAGGCTTTCCTACAGCAACAGCAGACAGTCAACTGACAGAGGAAACAGATTTGGAAACAAGAACAACAAACGGGATTGATCAGATCTTAATATAGCAAGATTCATGTGTGAGTGAAGGATGGAACTTGTCTCAGACAGAACTAGCGCTGATGACGTCAGGTCTAGTTTTCTAAGGTGTTCCACAAGGATCTGTTCTTCAGCCCTATATATTAAACAGTTATTTCCATTTTTATGCTGTTGGCATTTCATGTACTCCATTTTATCTACACATAGTCATGCACTTTGTCAGATCTAACAATCTTTTATCAATGTTTAAACCCTTGGACGTTATTAAGATAACCACTCTTTATTGTTTTCCAACTCAAAATTAAAGTCTTTGCGTCTCCCATCTGTAATTGTTTGTCGATGACACAATAAAATACACACCGTTCTTTTAACTGTGTAATTTTTTTTGTGTTGTATTTGTTGATACCTCTGTTAAAATAAAGGATGAAAAGGAAGTTAGAGCAATTGATTTTCACAAAATGACCTAATGATACCAAAGATGCATCATTTACCTTCTGGTGTTGAAATATTGAAACTGAAAGGGAAACTCATGGCTTCACTTACTTTCTAAGTAATACAGCTGATAATTCACTTGAAGGCTCTCATAGAATATTGAAATTTAATTCGGAGATAATTCACAGATTTTACAGAGTGGATCTTTTCATACAAAGTAAATAAATCACTGCAGAACTTTGTGAGTTGAACACCGCTGACGTCAAGATAGCTGCACTATTCAGAGTAAAAGCCCATCAGAAGTGATGCACACACTCCAAAGACAGGACAAACATTGATGTTCTGAAATAATCCTCCTTCCATTCTCCACATCAAAGCTTTGGCATCCACAGTAGTTTGGAAAGATGCACTGTCATACAATTGCACATCTGTTTTGCAGAAAAGTGACAATGGCTGTAAAGCAACTCGTTCTGAAATCAGCTCAACACGGCCAGAACTGAGCAGGTGAAATCTCATTATCTGAGAAGGATTTTTTTTGTTGTTTTTTGTGCAAAAAAAAAAAAAAAAAAAAACGATCCTTACTTGTTTAAAAGAAAGCATAGTAGGATCCCCTTTAATTAAAATAAATGAAATTCAAACCCACTCTGTAAATAAAAGCGCTGTGCTGAGTCGCTGCAGGTGGAATTAATTGTAATTATTTTGAGACCATATTCAGCCCGAGCTAAGGAATGATCTGTCTCATTAAGCGCATAAAGGCCTCACTTAGTGACCGAGTACAGTAACGACTTGAAAGAAAGAAAAAAACCTCAATGGACCGAGCTCCTGTGTTGCTCTCCTGCTTTTCTCTCAAATTAAAGCCATTTGTCTTCCTGAAGAGAACCAGAGTAAGATTGACAGAGCTGAGTGTTGGAACAACAGCCGTGCCCAGATTTGTTTCGCAGGCCACGGCCAAAAAGAGAGTTAGACTTTTAATGGGAAAATTCTCCCTGTTAAATTGAAGTGGATTACAAGTGAAGCCAATGGGATAATGACTCTTTAATATATTTATCGTCCATGTCCAGAATAAGATGGAAAAGGGGAACATAAATAAATGGATTTACGAGGTGAATTAAAAAGTCTCAACAGTGCTCCGCCGTGAACATGTGTTTTGGTCAGCGTCGAAGGAAACGGGGCACATAAATTCCCCCGGGCTGCTGTCCAACTCAGATATAAACTGACGATTCATGCGTTTGCCTCCAAAGTTGCTCTAAACACAAGCAGGGCTACAAAACACGAGCACAATCAAACTTCAGGAAGAGAAAGCTCGCTGTGTGGCACTGACGGAGACTCGCTGCTCGAAGATTAGAGCCGTGGCCGCTGATGAGGAGCACAGCGAGGGGAGCCATGCATGACGAATCCTGAAAGCAAGGAAGATGGACAACCAGGAGGATTTAGCTGCTCTGGAGCAAAACAGTCTGAGAGGAAAGAGGTGGGCGGGAGGGGACTTCACAATCCACTCACTTCTGTTACATTAATCAGGAAGATCTTGAATTTCAGAACTTGAGCTCAAGCCACGGCCTTTCTGATGAGGTAAACCAAGGTGAGGATTTAATTAGACCTGGGACTGACAGTAGGAATGACAGACTTCTCCAGATAAAGGACCTTTTACTCCCTCTATCTGATCAATCAGTCCATGTTGCTACATGAGCTTGTGTGAGTTTCCAGCTTTCGACCCGGCTGCCCCACCGCTCTCAAATCTCTACTGAATTCGGGCTCCGGATTGAGCTGACGTTTCTCGAAGCTTTCATGTCGGAGCTTGGAGACCGCAGTGGAAGTATTAAAGCTATTCAAAACATGACCCCAATTTATTATAAGTCATCTGTTTCCTATAAGAGCGAGGTAATTAATGGCTGTAGCTGGGGGAAATGAGAGGCTGAGCAGATGAGAGGCAGAGAGAAAACGGGGAAAGCGGAGAAGCGTTAGTGCGGCTTAGGCAATTAGAGGCTGGAAGGGAAGGAATACCTACTGGGACTTGTTTCACATGGGATTACCGCTCTAATCAGATAAGGCAGCCGCCTTCGAAAATCGTTTGCACTTTCGCGATGTTTTGCATTTAGATCAATTTGTGGCATTTGTTTGGTGACGGGGACGAGAGGGAGCTCTCTCTGTGTTTACTGCAACCTGGGAAGAAGAGCATGTGTCTGTGTGCCTCTTATGACGGTAATTTTCCTCAATCTCTGCGAGATGCATGGAAATGATTAAAGGAAAACTGGCCTCTGTGGTAGCAATCAGCAGGAGGAGGTCTCAACTTTCTTCGCCTGACATTTTTTCTGGCACCTGGTGCATTTTGGGAGCAATTTTAGACAACAAAGATGTGCAGTGAGGGACATGTGCAGCACTCCGTCTTTATTCGTATATTTTGTACATACATGTTTAAGCTGAACATGAAGATAAAGAGGAAATACAGTGGCTTCGAAAGTACTTGTTGAGTTTCTAATTAGAGATGGAAGATGTTTTAGAAAATGTAAATCTGAAAAGTGTGGCACGGTCAGACAGGATTAGCCTATTTCTTTTTTAGTAAATTATTTGTTTGTAAAATAGTATTTTGCTTTGTTTTCTTCTTTTTTTCTGTAATGTTGTTAATTTACTAGAATATAATTAATCTGACGTAAGATGGTTTTCTGCCAGAGTTTCACATGCAGGCCAATAACTTCAATTTTGGTCTCATCGTGTCAAAAACCTTCCATGTTGGCTTAACTGCGACCAAGATGTTTTGTGACTTCTTCGGGGAATGTTTCTAAAAACAATAAATAGTCTTTCTTCCAATTCGCTACTTTGTATTACATTGTGTTACTATTTCACGTAGAAGTGCAAACCTTAAGAACTTTAAGAAGCTCAAGGGCTATTAAGATATTTGCAAATCACAAGAGCTGAATCCAATTATGCAAAGAAAAGTGTGTCATACCTGGAGACTTTGGTTCAGCAAACAATCCGCCAGCTCTCTGGAGGAAGTCTTTATTCTCCAACGATTTGTTCACCAGCTAGAGTTCAGAGGAGCTCATAATCAGTAGAGAGCGTTAGGGAGCAAAAAGAAAATTATCTAATCTTTGTCCACGTTTTCCTCAACAGACCTTTAAAAACCCACAAGCTGCACAGCTTTTCGCAGCTGCAGCTTTGTCAGCTATGAATGCTGCCTTCCAGGTACTGCAGCCAGTCTTTGGTTGTGGCGAACAAAGAGGCCGACATCCCAGATGACGACTGATTTACCGACCGAACAGCCAAACATCCGTTTTTACAGCTGGATCGGACAGAGGTGGAAAACTACAATAAATTTGGATGTTTGGTGAAACTGTTTATTAAAGAAGTCTGAGGGCGTTCTTGCTAAAATAACATCAAAGTTCTTTGAAGTTTTGATGATTTCTTACGTCCCCCGCCAGATGATTTATTATTCTTGATGTCAGACTTAGTAAATTTCCACTGAAGAGCAGAAAGTTAATGCTGCTGCCTTGATGCATGATGTGGTAACGTATCTGAAAGTCAGTGCACTTATCAAGAGGTACAATTTCAAATTTTCAATTTGTCGTAAATTTTTTAAACTTTCTAGACTCTATTTGAAATATATCTACGTTATTAAAAAAAAGTATCCTCATTTGAAAAACATGCTTTGTAATCTGATAGTCTGGGCATTTTTATGGCAGTTCACTATGAATGAATATATGGTGTACAGCAAAAGTATTCAAACCCCTCAAATTTGACACAAACTATGCAGAAGACTTTGCAACTTGTGGACGTCAGTACTCTGGTCAGACCTGACCAGAAACATAACACTTTTGGCATAGATGCAAAACACTATGTGTGGTGGTGGGAAACCAACAATAAAAATCACCCACAGTGAAACACGGTGGTGGAAAAAAAACAGGATTTGGGAATGTTTATGGGAAGTTTTGTCCATTCTTCCAGAAGCACATTTGTGAGGTCAGACACCGATGTTGGATGAGAAGACCCGGCTCAAAGTCTTTGCTCTAAATTATCTCAAAAGCTGTTCAGTTTGGATAACAGTCAGCCCAGTCAAGTTATTTCTCTGCAAACTCTCTCATCCATGCTTCTCCATTTTATGTCGAGGTTTGAATGCTGCTGCTCTGCCATGGAAACCCATTCCACACCCGACAGGAAACAGGAAATTTTGTTTGTGAGATATGTGTCCTATAAGGAAGAAACATTTAAATATAAAGATTTCTTCCAGTTTCTGTCAGGAGCAATTAGTCTCACCGAACGCAGGACGTCTCATGTCCGGGTTGTTGGTTTCAATGCAACCACAGAAAACTTGAGTGTGACGTATCCATCCATCCATTTTCTTGACACCCTTGTCCCTCAGTGCGGTCTGGAGGGTTGCTGGTGCCCATCTCCAGCTAACGTTGACATATCACATGTTTAAATCAATTTAATATTTCAACACATCCAATATAGAATGTGTTTTTGGAACTACTCTGCAATAAATAAATAAATAAATAAATAAATAAATATGAAGGTCAATTAAAGTTGGAAGCATGAAGTAAAGCTCTGCTTTTATAAATTCACTGGTGCATTTTAACTATATTTATTTATTTATTGGGCCATTTATATATTTCTGTCAGTTTTGGTCCTCCATATCCACATGCTTTAATGCTTCAGCATAGACTTTTTTTTGTCATTTAAAACATATTTAAAAAGCCAAAGTTTTACACTCTCATTTCAGTAAATCCCACATGTCAGTTCCAATTCTTTTTTTTAATATTTAAAAAATTTTTGGACATCAAAAATACAAAAAAGATCACTTTGGTATCAATTGTCTTCACTAGAAATCAAAAACAGGCATATTTAAGAGCTGCTGAAGCTGTCAGGGTTGGGTTAGTTTGTTTATTTCGTCACACACAGATTCAAGGTCACAGTGAGATTCGGTTTCTCTAACAGTCGACACTGTTGATAAGAAATCTGGGAAATGCAAACAGAGTTTCACTCCTACCCTCACCTTTTAGTCACATATACACAGAAACCCTCACACCTCAACAGCAGCACTACCACCACAGCCGCCACTATACACTGTTTCTACAAGTTAGATGAGCTGTGAAATTGTTATGAGGTTTGATTTATTGTCTGTGTAAATGGCGGATTCCCATGTTTGCTCAGAGCTCCAGAGTCTCTTATCGCAGAACGGAGGCGGTTACACATCCGTACCCACCCAAAACACAAAGTCACGCTTATAGCAACCCGCTGCCCCCTCTCACGCCGCGTGTGTAAAGTATTTTTGGTGAGAGCCTCTGGGTTTACAGTTGATGCACATGCAGGATATTTTTTGCACAGGTTCCCCGTCGGGATTTTTTGTTTTGAGCCTCTGGCACCAGCATGTGCCAGTCAGTCTCTGGCTCTCTGGTGTCTGTTGCTTTTGGTTTGGCTGCACCCACTGACAGCCACATGGGTGTGGTAATAAAAGTCCAAAATTCACGGCAGACTGGGAGCTAATTTTAGCCCTCTCGAGTTGGCAACCAGTAGGGAGGCCCAGCAACAAACATATAGAAGGAAATGAACGTTACAAAGCAAGCCAGCATTTGTCTCGTGTGTGATAGACACTGTGTTAACACTTCCTCGCAAAAGCATTTTGCGATTGTGGCGGCCATCTTTAACATGTTCACATTTTGATCCGTGTCAACTATTTGATGTAATTGAACAAAACAAAGTGGTGCTTAATTGTGAAATGGGAAAAGAGAAAGGAGATACAATTTTTGAAAGATTTTTTTACAAGTCAAGAGCTAAAAGGTGTTTTCAAACCCCTTTAAAGTGACACTCCTAAATAAATAGCACATTCATTTGCTTTTAAATGTCACCTAATTTGTAAGTAAAGTACACCTGCGACTATATAAACTTTTCTTCAGATTGTTAGCAACACTGATGAACAAACTCTGGAGAAATCGACCAGGCAAACTAGTAATCATGGATTCACAGATCTGCCCTTTATGGAAGAAAGCAGAAAGTTTTTAGAAGCTACATTAGCCATGGAGGTGGATCAGACAATGCGACTAAAAGATGCTCTGAGACCATTTGGGTTGAACTCTACATGCAAAAGATTATGTTGGATGGAAAGTTAATGTTCCTCATCCTGAGCACACCACGTACAGGAAGAAACATGGTGGTGGTAGCATCATGCTGTGGGGCATGCTGTTCCTCATCAGGAACAGGGAATCTGGTTAAAGTTGATCTGAAGATGGATGGAGCAAAAATCAAGTGAATAGTGGAAGTTGGTTTTTCAAAATGTGTGCCCAAAGCTACATTAGATGCATTAGGTTTAAATTTAAGTTTATGCATGTGTTTGTATGTCCTAGTTAAAGTCCACACTTAAATCCAGTCATTTATCTGTGGCAAGACAGATACAAATTGGATTTGTCTGTCTTCTCTGAGTGTCCATTCATAGTCAGACATTATGCATCCAATGTGACAGAGCTTGAGATATTTTGTAGAAATAATTTTTTTATTTTTTTCAAAAATGGCTTCCAGTTGTAACTTCAGAAAAATGTGCTTTTGCAAAATTATTGACTCACAGAGGCTGAAAACAAATGCGCACCCCACATTTCAGAACTTACTTGTTAAAAATGTTGAAAACTTCAATATTTTCTTTGCACATGGTGTGTCACTGTGAGTTTCACTGTGAGTTGTTCGATCTCATAAAATCTCAATAAAACACACAAATATTGGTGGTTGCAAAGAAAACTGGGGGGGAAATTTATCAGGAAGAGACATGCAACAAAATCCATTCATCCATTTTCTTTTACCCTTGTCCCTCAGTGGGGTTGGGAGTGGTGCTGGTGCCTATCTCCAGCTGGCGTGCTGGGCGAGAGGCGGGGTCACCCTGGACAGGTCTCCAGTCTGTCACAGAGCAACACAGAGACACACAGGACACACAACCATGCACACGCACACACACACACACACACACCTAGGGGCAATTTGGAGAGGCCTATTAACCTGACAGTCATGTTTTTGGACTGTGGGAGGAAACCGGAGTACCCGGAGAAAACCCACGCATGCACAGGGAGAACATGCAAACTCCATGCAGAAAGACTGGGGCCGGGAATCGAACCCAGAACCTTCTTGCTGCAAGGCAACAACTCTACCAACTGCGCCACTGTGCAGCCCATGCAACAAAATACTTCAAACATTTCCAGCTTTATTTACAGCAAAGTGTAGTTGCAATAAAGTTGTTCCAGAAAGTATTGACTCTATTTTGGACACCATGGTTCTGATGGTATCACAGTGCATATCTTCAACAAAATGCTAAAAATGTTAATTTTACTGCACAATAGAGATAAATATTAGCCTGTTTGAGTTCAAAGTCTGCCGTTTTCTTTCATTTTACCAGGGTAGCTTCACGTTTTGGTTTCTGTATCTGTGTTAGACTGCAGTCAATCTCCCAACTGTGATCTAGAATTGGACAGCCCAATGTCTGCTGACTGCCATGTTGATCCCATTTCGTCTCAGTGGGAGTTGCTTTAGCAATTTTAGCGGTGACTAAACTTTCACTGACTTACATTTAGCACCCCTCTTCTGGTATTTTGACACCAGATAACACGGATCGGTCTGAACAAACTTTGTACTCCTTAACGTCTTTTGATAATCTGTTGCAGGTTTGCAGCTTTCAGCGTTTCTGTCCATCTTCCATTAACACGTCAGTCGCTTGATCAAAGAAACTTGCGCTGAAAGTGCAGCAATCTCTTCGCATGTATGAGTGGCAGAGGCTCATTTCTGGTGGCTTATAGGCGCCAGTCCTACAGCCACGTGCAAACCGTTAAGATTTTCTCCCCCTGCAGCAGCCTAACCCAAGCTCGTGCGGTGAAAAAGCCGAGAGCCAATATTTAATAACAAGTTATGTACAGAGATGGAATAAATACAATTTTGAGATTTAGCTCCAGAAACCATCATGGCCCCGAAACGAAGCATTCCTCTCACTGTTTTGGTTTGTGGGCTGTCAGCGGCGGTGGGGATCGGAGCTCTCTGGTGAAGCCCACTGATTCCCATGATGCATAGCAGTGGTGAGGATGTTTACAAAGCTGGTGTTTCTCTTTCCTTACCCCTTTTCTTTTCAATATCTCTGTGTCACACTCTTTCACTTTCTTCCTATCGTCTACCACCCCCACACACCCTCCCTCCATTTCTCTATCGTTGAGCTGACAGAATGCAAAGTCTCTGCCTCTGACTTTGCGGTTCTGCTCTGAAACCCAACACTGGCACCAGGTGTCACTTTCCACATGGCTCCAGTGCCCACCAACATCTCTGAGCCGTGCAGTCACGGGGCCGGGGTGAGTCGGGAGGTCAGGGTTTGATGGCAGAGCTGTAGCTGGGGGCCGTGAGGTGGACCCCCCACTCGTGATGCTTACATAACTTAAGAGATTGTAAGTACAAACTGGAAGTGGTTGACGTATCCCAGGGCAGGCGATCAAAAGGCGTCTCATTCTGTTTGATCAGGGTTTGGTCTGTCAGGTGAACCCTATCATGAACCGACGTGACCTCCTTCGAGCCCTGCTCTCCAACTCCCCGCTGCAAGGATTCGATTTCAGAGAAGCCCCTGGTGTCGATTCGTGTTAAACACACAGGGGCCTATTAGAGAAACGGTGGGGGACCTGGGAGGGGGAGGAATGGCAGCAACGAAGGACTGCATGAGTGAGAAGAGAGGGAGTAAAACGATGTCAATCAGGGGACGAAGTGAGTGTGAAGATGCCATTCAGTCCGCGTGCTGCTCCTTGTTGGAGCTACAGATCAAAAAAAGTGATATTCTTATGGTTAATATGTTGAAAGCTGATCTTGCAACAAGATACAGATCCATATAAGGTAATGCATAAAGCCTTCACCTGTCAGAGAGATGCCCTCATGATAGAGCCGAGCTGCAGGTGGTTAAATAAAATATCTTCAGAAAATACACAGAAAACTGTGAGTACTTCAACAGTGGTATTCTGTTGTGATTCTAGCCATTTCTACGCTGTTTTTTAGTATAACAAAAAAGTTACTCTACCAGCAGAATCGGCTCAATCGAGCATGTTAATGTGAGCTAAACAATCACAGTAGTTTCACCAAGCTGAACCAGAAAAATGCTCCCAAATGTAGCTCGGATAAAAGTTGTTTGATTCCAGCTTCCTCCTGTCACATGTTGATGTGCCTCCAGGCAAGGTAATTCACCCCAAGTCACCTATCTGTCTCTGTTCTGCAAACACTGACTAAAGGGGACTAAATATGCACATTGCTGAATGTTTTTGTAAGAAAAAAAAAAAACCTCCAACTTCTAAATTATTGACCGGTATGTTGTTTTGGTTAATGTCATGTAATCCAAATATAATATATTAAACTTGCGGTTGTGTGGTGACAAAATATGGAAAGGTTCAAGGCGCATAAATGCTTTAAACAAACACAGATCATACATAACCCACTGTTTAAAACTTCAAAATACATAAATAGTCAAACTGTGAGGAATAAACAGAGTGTACACTTGCACATTTAGATGAACAGACACATGAGAAGAAAGAGAGGCCTCCTTGCTTGGAGTCCCAGAGTGCCAGGGTGTTGAAATGCTTTGCTAAACCCGGCTAATAGCAGACTGGTCTGAGCAGCAGTCTGTCCTCAGCTTGGAGCTGCTGCACTGCTGCTCACTTCTTACCACCACCAACATTTTGGAGCCAGTGGGAAATTTCTCACATCGTACGAAGCGCATATGTATAAAGGACGGAAGAAGACAAAATCATACAATAAATACTGTATCTTTATAGGCTCTTGTCCATTTACAACAGGTCTTACCCACACTTTCACAAAAGGAAAATCAATTGCCATTGTGATGCTTTCAATTGAGTTTGTTCTCTTGACAGAAAAAAATGTTTGGAAAGCCTTCAGAAGGCCTTCATTGCTCAAAGATCCTGTTGAAGTCCAGACAGTGACGTTGTTAAAACAAAGGTGAGGTGGAGTGATATTGGTGAGATTGCAGTCAAAACGTTGAAAGTAGGTGAAAAAAGTGTCTTTTTATTTAAGAGGTGTGAGTCCGCTATAAAACATTGATACATAATGTAGCAATGCAGTCTCTGACACTTTTGTCAACCAATCTTTTTGCTTTTTCTTTAATTTTCTACTTGTTTAATTAGTTATTATTTGTTTAGTGTATTTAGCAGTGAAAAAATGCAGTAATTATTTTGTGGTTTTAGAAATGTTTTGGGCCTTTGAGAACTTTTGACGTGATGACGTTGACCGACATGCCAAAAAGCTTGAACACCACTGGTCTGGTGTGTCCTCTGCTGCAGGTAACAGTGAAAATATGCATCATCAAGATCATCCAATGAACAGACTGCAAGGATTGACATTACTCAACAGGGTTGCACAATTACTAACACAGCCCAGGGGAAGAATACAAAGAACGTCAACAACCTGCTCAGCGTTTACTTCATAGGAATTGTTTTTGTTGGGAAGAGTAATGATTAAATGATCCAATGCTACTGCAGCAGTTCATCAAACCCGATAGAGAGAGGCCTCTCCTTCTTCAAAAGAGAAGAAAGATAATGTATTTCAAAAAGAAAAGATAAGGTTCTGATGTCTTGTCTGTGGAGCTTCCAGTCTGGCAATTACAGAACAGAACAGCCGGTTCAACCAGTAATATGTTTTATCTCACTTTTCTCAGATCAAAAGAAAAAATTTACTTTTTCCTCTGGGTTTGAAAAAGTTATCAAAATAAATGGAATGACTTACAAACTTTTTCTGATCTGAGTTTTTTTGTCCTTAATATGGATCAGAGTGACTTAAGGCAAGACATTTGTGGATGAAAGTCTTGTTCAAATGTTTAATTGTTGATGTCAATGGACAATTGAAACCATGAATTAAAGAGACATGTAAACTTTTTGTCTCTCTGGTTTGATAATAAATCACAACGATCATTTCTGGGTTTAGGTCAGGGGTGGGCAACTCCAGGCCTCGAGGGCCGGTCTTTTGCAACTTTTAGATGTGTCTCAACTTCAACACACCCAAGTCAAATAATAAGGTTGTTAGCAGGACTCTGGAGAACTTGACTGCACGTAGGAGGTGATTCAAGTGTGTTGGACCAGGGAGATGACTAAGAGTTGCAGGACACCGACCCTCGAAGACCAGGATTGCCCACCCCTGGTCTAGGTTCTGCGTTATTATAACCAACCTTATTTAAATTTTCTATTTGGATCCCAGTGTTGAAAAAGTTCAGAACGGCGGCTTCATGTTTGTGTATATCTGAGCCACGTATTTTGTGAAACACAGACATCGCGTAACCTGCATGGGCCTCACTGTCACAAATGACAAACATGGCACCGTTCTGTGTTGTTTGTGGGGGTTTTGAGTCGTTCTGCAGGTTGGCAGAGTTACAGAGCCACCAACTGGCCCAGTTTATCTTCCACAGCGTTTTATGTGGTGTTGCATCCTGTTGCGTTGATGCACAAAAATGTGCAAAAATCGATTACAAAAATGTACCATGTCTGTCTCTGCGTGGGCGTGGCTTCAGTGTCTCACCTGTTAATGAATGCACCTGTAATTCCAGTAATCAACCTCCTCAGCATAAATGCTACTTTTCCTCAGTCATTGTCAGAGTAGCTGACAACTCATGCTCCTCTCATGATTTCTTGTTTTTAGCAAGTTTTTGGTTTTCCTCTTTTCAGGGAAAACTGCCTTGTTTTTCTTGGACGACCACAGATTAAAGACGACTATGATTCTAACTGGGTGGTACATTTACGTGTTGTGAAGTGTTTTTACTGACCTATAGACATTTTTCCCTTTTTAATCTCAAGCAACTGAAAGCCACAGGCTGTTTTTCTCCCTCAACATAGACTCGAATCCAGAGGAATATCATGTCCGATGGTTCATTTGAGGCAACGTGGCAAGACAACAGCAGCATATGACATGTGCTATTAAACCTATGGCTTGGATCCAAATTTTCTGAATAACTATGTTTCAGAAAGGTGATAACAGTTGCGCCCCCCAGCATCAGGAGTGACACCCCCCTCCACCCCCCACGCTCAGCAGTGCTAGTTGTGTCGGCAAAGTTCACCTCCCCTCAACTCCAAACACAGCAGCCACATCAAAGCAGCCGGGCCGGGCCACTGCGGCCCCGTGTGCTGGTTTGTTATTCTCCTCCTAAGGTTAATTACAGCTGGGACTCAGGGGCTGCCCGACCATCTGCAGGGAGTTTGAAAGCTAAAGTTTAAAATTCCTGCCAGGCAAAATGAAAAAATAAACAGACCAATCAATCAGCGCGCTGCTAAATTACACATCCCTGTGGTGTGGTTTGCCGAGGCCAAAGGTGAGTTAATGTCTTCCCCAGAAACTAGCCTGACTCCGTCAAGGAGCGCCTCCGACGCACCTCCAGACTCCAACCTGGCCACGCTTTTTTTTTTTTTGTTTAACGCCATAAGGTTATGCAAGGCCAATTTCACTGTATGCATGGAGAAATGCCGCAGCATATATCTTCGTCACCTATTATTTTGACTTTGCAGATCTGATGGATGGTGAAGAGATTTACTTTACAGGGTAGAGAAAAGCAGGAGAAGAAAAGGACTGAGCCGTTTAGTAAAAAGATTTTAAAAAGCACTCAATGAGAAGGTGTGACAAAGAAGGAAAAGACGGAGAATGGAGGGGGTATGGAGGAATGCGCTTTACCTCCCAGGCTTGCTTTCTATACCCTGAGTCGTGCCATTAGTCTGCAAGTGGCGACAGCGCTAGGTTTGGTGTCTGTGGAGGCTCTCATTGGGGCTAAGAATAGACTGCTATTTGTGTTTGTGTAACTGAACTGCAGACCTTTTTTTTGGGCGGGGGGTCTGTTTACCAAGGATGGGACTTATGGTGAGAGCACAAATAAATAGCACAAGTAAATAATATTCACTGCCACTGCTAGGTTGAGTTATTTCTTCAAACATGTCTTTGTCCGCCCTTCCCCTTAAATCCTCTGTTAAACAAAATGCAGCATTTCGTCGTTCTGGTGCCCCATACATACATTACCTTCGCCATCTGAAATCTCCAATGAAATATCTTCTCCCGGTTTGGCGCTCTTGTACTGTATAAAACTCAAGCTGTTTTGGAGTTAAACCAACCACAAGAAGTGTGTGTGTTGTGTGTGTGTGTGTGTGTGGGGGGGGGGGGGTGGTTTGCATGTGTGTGTGCATGCGTGAATCACTCTGAAGCTTGTGGGTCTGTGTGCCACTCTTCAACTTTCCCAAACCACCTCTGTTTATTCTAATAAGGCACAGCGAACCAAAAGAGAAGCATTAACAGGGTACAGCGCTGAAGTACCCCTCAGTCTGTATTTATCGTTCCAATATGGAGAACAGGCGTGTCTAATTGCTTGAACAGCTATGTGTGTGTGCGTGTGTGTATGTTCCCGTCTTGGGTCTGTGAGTACACTGGCTGAATTGAGAAGCGAGTCCCTTGCAGAGCACCAAAACCAGCCTCACATGGTTTTAATGCTTCCTGCTTGTTGTTTTATGTGTCTGCAATAAATGGAGCCATATGCTATCACTAGACCTGTATGCATGTGAAGAAAGTATTTGTCCCCCCGATCAAGCTGGGCTTATTTGGATTGACTCACGACCAGAAAGATCAGTTAATGAATCAGTGGAAACAGAGGCATCATCCCTGCAGCCACTGGACCTCCTGGGAGCCTCGTTGGACCAAAAGGTCTCTCGGCGCCTTCAGGAGTTTGGGACCAGGATTCACTTCGAGTCTTGACGTCAGAAGCGGAGTGTTTCTTTGGGGGGGGTTTTCTGACGCAAAACGGGGAGTGCCTCGGTGACACTGGCTGCTGCAGGTGTCACGGTAGCATCGTGAGTCACAGTCTGCGTCCTTTTCCAGTTAGACTCCCAAAACCCTGCGGCTCAGCTGGGCTGTGTTTGTGTGTCGAGCTCCCGTCAACAGGCATCAGGCTCGCTGAGTTGCCAAAACTCCCTCTGTTCTTGTGCAGACATGTTTAATTTTGCATACTAAGAGTGCATTCACACCAGCCCCGATTAGTCCGCTTTAATCAAACACTGGTTTTGTTTGTTTGGGGAGGTGTGAATGTGTCATCAAACTCTCGTACGCCTACAAATCTAGGTCTCGGAGACAAAAAGCAGGACTCTCTTACGAGGTATTCTGGGTAAATATGACCAAAACAAATGAGTGAGTCTAGAGCAGGAGAAACGGCTCATAGTCTTTTACCAACGACAAAAGAGAAATCCTACAATCGCGAAAATTTGTCTCACCTGTACTCAGTGTCTTCTTCAGAGGTTTTTATGTTGCTTCCTTCAGTGGTTCTTAGTGCAGCGCCTCCACAGGCCAGGGGGGAAACAGGTTTTCAAACCGAACCAGCTGAAACTGTAACAAATCTTGCAACTTTGGTCCCCAATCAAACTACTTGGTGTGAAAACTCTCTATAGTACCTTCAAATATCTGCACAGACAACCCATCCAACTGAACCACCAACAGTAAAGGAAATCATAAATAACTGGAAGAAACACATTTAGAGAATAGACGCTGTGTGACGGTTCTCTCCGGGTACTCCGGTTTCCTCCCACAGTCCAAAAACATGACTGTCAGGTTGATTGGCCTCTCCAAATTGCCCCTATGTGTGAGTGTGTGTGTGTGTGTGTGTGTGTGTGTGTGTGCGTGTGTGCGTGTGTGAGTGTGTGTGTGTGTGTGTGTGTGTGTGCGTGTGTGTGTGTGTGTGTGTGCGTGTGTGTGTGTGTGTGCGTGTGTGTGTGTGTGTGTGTGTGTGTGTGTGTGTGTGTGTGTGTGTGTGTGTGCATGATTGTGTGTCTCTGTGTTGCCCTGTGACAGACTGTGACCTGTCCAGGGTGAACCCCGCCTTTTGCCTGGAACGTTAGCTGGAGATAGACACCAGCACCCCTCCCGTCCCATTTAAGGGGCGAGGGTGTAAAGAAAATGGATGGATGGATGTTGTGTGACTGCCTAAAACTGAAGGGATGGATTTAAATCGGCTGAAGTGAATCAGATATATTTTCAAGTTTTTACTGTAAAATATTGAGAAGAAGAAGAAATAGTTTGCTTTCATCAAGACTTCGAGTTATTTAAAATCGTCCATCGCTAATTTATACCCTACAAGAATGATTGCATAAAGTTTCCCGTTTTAAAAAGAAGGTGTACAACTCATGTTTTAAAATCTGAAGTCGTAGCTGTCATGTGAAAGCTGAAAAAGCTAGCCATTTGTAATTTTAGAGTGGATGAACTAGCACAAAGAATTATTTTATTTTATTTTTCAGAGTGCAAGGCAGCTACTTCCACGGGTCTTTGGTTGACTTCTCTTACACAAGGCGCTCCTGCTACTCCCGCTTTTCAGAAAAAAAAAAACTTTGATTTGTCCTGACAAGTTTATTATGGTCTGATACTTTTGCTAAATGCTTTTGGGACCAGTCGTTTCATGCATGTAAGCGCTTCGCAGTATGGTATTCTACTGATTGCAAGAGTTGTGTACCAAGAACGATAAGATAAATCTGTGGCAGACAGTCGTTCTGCTCTCTGTGGACCCTTCGTCAATCATCGCGTTGTGGGCTCAGTTCAGATGAATCACCACACACCCGCACGCACGCACATACACACACACGCACGCACACACACGACATCCGACTCACTCAGCTGCACCCCAAGGAAGAGACTCCAGTGTCTTGGCAACAGCAGAGTGATGGCTTTAAATATATCCATCAGTAGCATCAGTAGTAAATTCTCATCATGTTTATTGCCTGTGAGTGTCGAAGGAGCAGACAGCTAAGAATGCGTCTTTCGAAACTCCTTGACTCATCAGTTTCCCACCACGTTGCTCTCCTGCTCTGCCAAAAACTAATAAAAGTTGAAGTAAAATAAAACACCGACCTGTGTCACCTGAAGGCTTGGGAGCCGCTCTTCTCGTGGTTGTTTTATGTGACGATGAATTACGGCGCTTTTCAGTATTTAAACCCCTTGAAATTTATCACATTTCAAACTGATTGTATTTTATTGGGTTTTTGCATGACAAGGACTGCAAAGTGGGAAGTAGATGGTGGTCAACACATTTTACAAAGAACCTGAAAGGTGTGGCATGTGCTTACTTTTAGCCCCATTTACTCTGACACTCCCAAATACAATCCATTGCAACAGTGTGTGTATAATATCCTCATAAACAGAGCTGCTGTAAAGGCTTCACACTGATGACTTTTGGCATTAATGTACACCATTAAACGTAGCAGGTGTGAAGGCCGCGTAGTTATGCTTATGAAATGTTATGTCTCGTCATAAAATATATTTTTCTGTTTGTCTCGAATTTATAAAAAATCAATCTGAAGAATTATTTTATTAATTATTTTAAAATCCCCTAAGTCCTAATTAGATTTAGAACCAAAATGGGAAGTGATACTCTTTGCAGAAGAATGAGCAAAATAAACATTACAAAGTGTCATTTAAAACTGAATTGATTTGAATTTATTTCTAATAATATTACATTTCAATGATAAACTACTGTATGTAACAAAACAAAAAGTAAAATAAAAACCCCAAACATAAAACTTAAGGCTAAATTATGAAGGGAATAGAATGAATTTTCAGTAATAGCTGATTCTGGTTGCTTTCTCTGAACCAGCTTAAGCTTCTGATTCTTGTTGTGCCATTTGTCTCTCGTTCTTTGGCTGCCTGGATCGTCCATTTCAACTTCAGTGCATGTTCTTGTCTGCCTGGAGACACTGGAGTCTGCAGAGTTTTAACATCTTGGTGATTCAGAGCCAGAGGAACAATTTCACTGGATAAACTGGAGTCTGGTCTCTGTTGCAAGTGTAGAAAGGCAAAACCAGCTTAGCTGTTTTGCTTGCTGAGAGTTGCAGTGAAGTGGCTGTTAAGCATGAGCAGAGAAAGGAGATGACTGTAGTTGCTTAGCTAGAGAAGCCAGTAACGTGTGTGTGTGTATGTGTATGTGTGTGTGTATGTGTGTGTGTGTGTGTGTGTGTGTGTGTGTGTGTGTGTGTGTGTGTGTGTGTGTGTGTGTGTGTGTGTGTGTGTGTGTGTGTGTGTGTGTGCGTGTGTGTGTGTGTGGCAGCGACTCTTTTTGGGGAATCTGTAATCCAAAGATTCTGTCTGCAGAATTTCAAGGGTCAAGGCTTATTCTGCTGGAACACAATGACCGATTTTCCAGACGGTCTACTGATTGCAAGACCGACTATTTCCTTTGGATCCAGGGGTTCTTCAAAGATGCAGTACCTCACTTCTCTGGGGGACAAAGGTGGTCCCTTCTTCGTCTAATGTCATTCCAAAGAATTTTTCCACAGTGTTGGTCAGAGAAAATTAATAAATGTGCATACATGTGCATTTGTACCCAGGTGAAAAAAAAGTACACCTTCGTATACTTCAAACATACTTAAATTTGTGAAAGGACACTTTAAGTATACTAAATATTAAGTGTACTACCTATAAGTATATCTGAAGTATACTAAAAATACACTTGTACCAATTTCGAAATTAGAACTTTAAACATACTTAAAGATAATTGTACCAAAATACACTTTTAATATATTAAATAAAAGTATACTTTAAGTGAACAAAATATGAATGAATATGTATGAATTTTTAAGTGCCTTAATAATCTTTTACTATTTATTAAAATTGCATACAATAAAAAAGGATAATCATGATGTAATTTTTAAGAAAGTACCCAATCAATTTTCAGATATATGTAATACCTTATAATCAACGGCATTAGCTCCAGTTCATACTCCAGACCAGATGGTGGCGGTATTGCACACTTTCATTTATTTAAAAAAAACGCCACAAAGAGAAGAACAAACTTGAAGCAGGGAAGATAACAGACGTTGTTCAAATTCGCCATTTTTACTCGCATGATATTGCCTTAAAAGTAGAGAAGGCCTTGACAATAGTTACTAATTTTGGTAAATTCAAGCTGGTGACGTCCTAGTCCGAGTTAGACGACAACACAACGGGACAACAACCGATGGAAATGGAATGTGTGTCACAAAAGGAGCCCGAAGGAACGAAGGCTGCTAAGTGTTGCTAGCTGGTGGTAAGTTTGCTTATTAATTATCTTCATTTAATTATAAACAGTGCAGTAAAGATATATAACTTACGCTGGTTTCTTAAATAATTATTTTATTGTGACTTGTATGATTATTACAATAGGAATCATTCAGTTTCATGTTATTACTGCATGGAGGTTGTTTATTGCGACTTATACTTTAATTCATAAACTAGCCTGGTTTTAATTAAGCTCCATAAGACAAAGAGGTGGGGTGAGGTGGTTGTTGTTCTAACTCGTTCATCAATGATTTTATCTTCAACATATGTTTGCAGTCTAACTAAGCAAATGAAGATGAAAGAGGAAGCCAGGGAAATCAGGTGTTAGGAAACCTAAAGACTTTCCTGTCTCAGAAGAAGCTCTGACTCCACCAGCTCACCAACCAGCTCTAAGAATGAACCTTCACATCATCTTCATGATGTAAGTTTGTTTTTGTTTTTTCAATGAGGAGCTAGCTACATTTTCAACAACAAAAACTGGTGTTATCAACACCAAGTGCTTAATAAACATGATTTGATTTAAAGGTAACTGGAAAGAATTTTTCTCTTCTTGTTGATCTAACATTTATCTTTCTTTTTTTTTTATTTGTTGTTGACTTTCAGGGCCCTGTGATGGACTGGTGACCTGTCCAGGGTGAACCCTGCCTCTCATCTGATGGCTGCTGGAGATGGGCACCACCAGCCCCCCTCACCATCCTGCAAGGATCAGTGTGTTCAGATTATGGATGGAAAGATTTTAAGGTAGTTTGTCTCCTTAAGTCCACACTTAAAACAGCTTCATAGTTAATGCCAACATCAACTGATTCTATGACATTGCTGACATTTTTTTTCTACTTCTACTTGTAATATAAACAGGCAAAGAAGACGCCCAGAAATGTTTTTCCACCCCAGGCATCTGGTCCCAATGATCATCAGTTCTTATGATGTCACATACATGGCGAGTACACAATGTTTTAAAATTTTATTATTTTTTTATTTGCCATTTTTCTGTTCTCTTTAAATACAAATACTTTCTCTGTTTAATTGCTCTATTGTTCTTTTTTGTAGGATTTTGTAAGGTGCAGTGAACGGGAATGTTCTGTCGTTGATCCTCACTGTCATGTTTTATTGTCACACTTAAATTTTCATGTTCATGTGTTCACTTTTGATGTGTAAACTGATCATTTATGTAATGTTCAATTGGACAATTTTAAAATGTCAGTAATAAAACAAAATGTTTGAATTACCTTGGGCATCTTGTTGTAATTAATCTTTCCATGTAATTTTAGCCTAAAACAATGTAAGTACTGTAGTGTAGTTATGCATGTCATGTACAAAATAGGTACGTAGGAATAAAGACTTTCACAAGTAATTAAAATTGTAGTTTATTATCTATAGCAGGAAATCAAAACATTACTAATATATTAATAGTATATTTAAAATATATATATATAATATAATTCTGAGACAGAATTATTACACTCAAAATATAATTATATCAAAATATAATAATAAAGCTCTGAAATATTATATTTAAAAATATTATATTTAAGTACACTTGAAGTTGTTCCAAAAAAGTATGTATAGTATACTAAAATATACTATTAGTGGTAATTTAATACTATTTAAATACTACTAAAGTATACTAAGCACAAAATTAGTTGTTCCAAAATAGTACAGTTTCAGTACATTGATACTTTGGTATACTAAAGTATGTTAAAATTTAGTATACTAAAGTATACTTTTTTTTCACCTGGGTATGCATAAGGTCACTTTTCTACCAGTCACTGAATGTAAGAATGGCTCATGACGCATGAGTTGTTAAGGTGAACTAAAAGCATTTAAGTGTTAATTGAATTATTAGAACTTTGTGTACTAGTTCCTATGAGACTAAGCTCAGGTGCAACGTGTTCCCGTTTTTAATCTTTTTACAATCGTGAGGTACCTGGACCTAAATGGGACCACCAGTAGAGATAAGTGGTACCACATCCTTTACTTCTCTCCGCAAAAGCATATACATAAACCTCAAATTACACGCAGGTTACAAATGAAGCATAAAATGTCGAAAAAGCCAGCCTCTAGGCTACTGTAGCTTTTTCGACATTTTATGATGCCATACCTATAAACGGTGCATGAATGTAAAGAAAACCCAAGATGAGGGGAAAAAATAATAAAAAAAAGTGTTGACCTTTGACTTGCTGGGGTCTGTCTCTCGTTTCTGCCTCCAAGTGTCGCCCCATAAAGTGCGCTCCGCTGGAACTCAGTGCCTCGCGGAAAATTTCTCTGAGAGAAAGTTCCTGAATAGTCGCGGGGAGGCAGAGTTAAGCAACAAAATGTCCGCATACATCTCTCATCTCAAAGGCCCCGCGCTCTGCCACGATAGCTCTCAATCTGTCAGCGGTCGGCCCGCGGCTCCGGCGGCTTCAGGTTACCCGCTGAAATGCAGGATTTCACCAGCAGCACTGCAGCTGTAAATTAATGCAGATGGGAGGCAGACAAGAGAAACTAAAAATCATAATAAGATGCCCACATGACAAAACAACCCACACTCCCTCTGCAGCTATAAGTCACTTTACTTTTTAATCAACCATAGAGAGGGAAGGGGGTAAAAAATGGACGTCCTACGCCAAAAGCTGCACATTAAATTCATTAGCTGAGCTCTTTGAGCATTTCAGTGCATTCGGAGTGGTATTTAAAAAGTCATTTCTCATTGAGTCGAACATAAAACTTGAGGGCTGTCGTTTGAACTCCGCCCCATCCCCATTTTCTCTGTGGTATTTGGGCTTTGTGGAGGATAAAAGCGCCCTGTGAAAACGGATCGAGGAAAATGGACCACTTGGCTCACAGCTCAGAGCGGCGAATAGCAACGCATCCCTCAGAATGCCTCCTCTCCAACTCAAACAGAGCTCCCGGTCGAGCGGCAGAGCTTCGCTTGCCAGAACATGCAGGGCGCTTTTATAGCTTACATATGCAAAATTCTCACCACAAATTCCATGTCTGGATGCTTAAGGGCTAACCTGAAAATATTAGCATTTGTTGAGCAAAAAAGGCCCTTCGAGTGGCCTCTTCTCCCTCTCCCTGCGCCGCTGTACCTGTCTGGCCACTCTGAGTGGGCTGAAGGAGGCACAATGTGTTTGCTCTGCGTGTTGAAGCCTCCCCGCATGTCACAGTGGACCGGTGGGACAATGGTCAGACACCGACCTCAGCTCCAGGCCCACCCAGCTGAACAAACCTGCCGCACAAATCCAAGCTGAAGTTCCAGTTTGGGTTCTGTTCAGCGTCTCCTTTAATCGCAGCTGGAAGGATTCTAGGAAACAAAAGTGCAGCAGCTTGCCTGCACAGAACTCCACTGGGTAAACAGTATTTTTGGCTTTTCACATCGAGTACAGCTGAAGGGTGTGCTACTGTGTGCGAAATGTGTTATACTTTAAAGGGATAGTTTGACTTTCTGAGGGAAGTTCTGTTAAAACCTCATGAGAGGGAATTACCTCGTAGGGAACGGTTCTCTTAGCACATTCCCTCAGTGTAAATTCAGATTAGTAGGTCAATCTACAGCTAGATTTAAAGGGAACGGTAACCCCAGTCCATAAACCACAGTAAACCTTTGTCACTCTAAAACAACTCTAATATCAAAAATGCAATTTTTCTACTTTCTGCTATCACCATATTTAATTTGGACAAAAATATAAAAAGAAACGAATTATGGTTTACATGGAAAATGGTGGATGTAGGAGGTAGAAGTTCACTTAAACTTTGTGTATATATATATATATATATATATATATATATATATATATATATATATATATATATATATATATATACACACACACACACACACTGTATTTTAAATATACAATGGGATATTAGAGCGGGGCTAAGAAAGTAAAAAAAATTAAATTATGAGAATAAAGTCATAAAATTACAAGAACAAAGTCATAGCATTACGATAATAAAGTTATAAGAGAATGAAGTCAAAAATAATACAGAATAAAGTAATTATATGAGGATTTTATTCTCACAATAATATTTTATTCTCTATGACTTTTTTCTCATACTACTACAACTTTACTCTAATATTATTTTGGCTGTATTATTGTAATTTTATTACTTTATTCTCTAAATGAAATGGGTAATTCAGATGTTTTGAAGGAAAGTTCCTTTAGGTTATTAGAAGTATTCACACGCTTCTCTGTAAGAAAACTGAGCCACATTAAGCCACAGTGAAGACATTTATTATCGACTAATATTAGCATCTTATCCCAGTTTAATTTGCAAATATGGCAGGGTTTTAGACTTCCATCATCCTAAGGATTTATCCACCTTTCTATACACTTACTGCTAGATGACATGTTTCTCTGTGGTTAAAGGAACTTTACTTATAATAACTTACTTATAAGCTCACTTCAGTGTATTTGAACTGATAAGGGGCAGAACGTCTTTGTCAACATACTTGTCTGGTAAAACAAGCACTTCCTTTGTGTCCAAAACAAATCAAAGTTGGGAACCGGATCATTTCTTCAATCAGAGTGAGTCAGAGGACTCCATCACAAATGTTGTGGTTGCACTGGTTGACCTGCTTTTTTGGAAATACCTTCCTGGGACGTGATGTGTTTGTGGAATAAGTTTCACCAGATTATTGTCTTCCATCCTGAAAATCCTCAGCTATCACTACTTACCACCAGAGACACCTTTCGCTGCTGGCAGAATGAAGTCAAACTGCGGTGAACAAAATAATTCCAGTCAAAGTAGTGTGCAAACATTAAAGGTGTTAACCATTAGTGCTTAACTGAGCTGTGTGTAGTCATTTGGGAACTACGCAGTTGCCTTCCAGCGAGAAGGTCCGTGTCCAGCACGCACCCCGCCTCTTTTAAAACACATCTGTTGGTATGACTGAAAGAATTTTTTTTTTTCTTGTAATCTGACTCAGCATGAAACTGAACTCAAGCTGAAAATCCCTTTACGATTTCAGCTTCAGCATCCAGCTCACTCAGTGAGCTGCACTGCTTCCCGGCTCCTGCTCGTCTTTTTTCTTTTATGCAGAACAGTAAGTGCACGTGTTACCTTTCCATACTTACACCAACACACTTGCATGACTAAGCTAAAAGCTACAGAGGTGCCTTCATGTTGTTACACTGAATGGGAGTGCAACAGAGCAATTTCACTCAATCGAACAAGTCGGGGCAAGAGGGCTTTTTTTGGATTTTCTTTTTGGTGTGGCACTGCTAATACACCCATTCCACACATCCCAGTTTGTTTCTTTGCTGCAAGTGTGTCCCTGTGTGTGTACAGGTTGAGACACGGGGATCTAAACACAGCCTGTTTATCTACAGCTGTGTTGAGCAACAGCTCAAAGATGCATGGCTCTGAAGGCCTGAGGCCAGACACCAGCTGCACAAAACAACAGCGTGTGTCACTGCAGACGTGTCTGACTAACAAGCCTCCGTCAACGGGAACCAGAAAGCTCTGTCAGCACTCTGAGATTCTCGAATCATTTTTACAGTCCAGACTTATTGCGGACGCTCGTTCTAAAATGAAGCGCTTTCGAATGGGACAGTAGGATGAATACCCCCCCCAAATGTCTGAAATGTGTTTTTGTGGATTTTACTGGGCAGGTTTCTTGCATATGTCTGTGCAGCAGTAAAATCCAACGTTGTTGACGCAACGTTAATTAGCTTAACGGGAACTGGAGCCCACTGGTGGACAACTGACAAGACCGTCTCCTGAAAGCCTAATCCTCCTCTTTCAGTTTAGTACTTAATAAAAGCTTCCACTTGTTAAGTAGAAGTTAGCTGCATGGCTGACTTTGAAATGAAGACAAAATCCATCTCTTATCTTTAAAATCCAGCAGGACTTTCATTCAAAGGTATTAGATAAACACAGTTTGGTGATGCACTCTATGTTTGCTGCTTAAAACTGCCCCTGCACTTGACCCAGTTACCCAGTTATCCACTATTGCTCTGTGTTTTTCAAACGCAAATGTTCAAGTTTCTAAGAAATTCACCTAGTCAATAAGTAATTGTGTGCCTGTCCAAAGATGTGCTTTGACATGTTGACTTTAAAAGCTGTTTACATGCAGAAACAAGGAACAGAATTCCAAGAATTTATCTGTTTTGGTCTGTCAGCTGCTGTTTCACATTTCTTAAAATCTAGCTTCGCATATTACGAGAATTGTTTTTTTTTTTGCGAAAAGGTAAAGCGCACGGCCGTCATGGGGTCGAGGGGCAGCTTGAACCTGCTTTCCAGTCTGATAACTGTTAAGTGAAGCCCACTAATGCTGACAAAACCTTTAAAAAATAATTATTTCTTTTGCTGAGTTTAATCAGTAAACAGGTTGAAGTGGCTTGCAGCTGCAGCCACTTCAAACAATTGGGAGGTGAGTGATTCTTCGTCGGTGTGAACAGAGTGTCTGCATAGAGAGGCAGTTGATTTAGTAGTTTTGGAAAATGCTGTGACGTTTCTGTTTATTTGAATGAATTTTTAAAACAGGGCTGTCTGTTAAGAAGCTAAGTGTAAAAAAACAAACAAAAAAAGCTTCTTTAAATCAGATTTTGTAAGTTACAGCATCAAATGCCAAGAAAGGAAATGATGGCACCTTATTTACGTAAATCTGACTCTCTCTGCATGTCGTTGAAATGCAAATTAGATGCATAACAGTGTGAAAACAAAAATCATTGTTGATTTGTTGTTTAAAGAAGAAGTGAATGCATCCAGAAGATCATGCCATCCATCTATTTAAAGTGACGAAGCTGCAGCGACGCGGGACGGAGTCGAGTACAAGTTCTGTCACCAGAGTGCATCTCGTTGCGGTTCTTCTGCTTCCTGGGCAATGATTAGTTTAAGAATAACTGTCCACATGAACTTTACAACCACAGGCTCAACCTGGATCTCATGTACTCTGTTTTTATTGTTCTACATTTTAGAGAAAAAGGGAACTGCAGAAATGCTGATTGCTCATGACGGATGGCAGATCCTCGATGCAGCATCTAACGCTGCACCCAGTCAGTGAAGAGAATTCAGCAAGACTTTGTCTACACGCACAGATCAAACTTGCACAGTTAATCCACAACAAGTTGGGAAATTCCTCCTTAAAAAGATCCAATCAGGTAAGTGATGGTTAAATAGATTAAGCAGCAGAGCTGACTCACTCAGGCAGACCTTTTAGAAGATTAAGTCGAAGGAGTAAAATAACTTTTTGACTTTTTGCCTGCGGCCTTTTCCAACATCTCTTGAATAAATATTTGTTTAAGGTAAGGGGAAAAAATGGAGTCAATTATCACTTATTAAGACGTCAACCTGTCAGAATTTGGCTCATCACGCTGGCAAGCATGCATTTGTAAACAAGAGCTTGTGATTTTACACACATGTTGAAGCTGGAGAGGTTTTTTTTGTTGTTGTTTTTTTCCATCCCCGTTGAAGGCAAAAGCAGACATGGGTGGTCCACACTTGTCATTCCATCCCCAAAAGGCAAAAAAGCAAACACAAAGCACTATGGGAAATATAACCCTCGCTGATGGGAGAGCACAAGGGGTGCTGTCTGCTTGGCAGCAGCACAAATCACTTTGGATGTGGGAGTTTAAAGTGTTTCCAAAGCAAGAGAAAAGATACTGCAGGGAATAAATCCCCGTGTCACTCAAGAGGAAATCCCGGTTTGCTTGATATTCCTGTAACCGGGTCCCAATCGCAGCGGTTCAGTCCCAGGGTAATAAATATCGCGTCTCTGTGGTGAGCTGCTGTCATGTTTACATTCCCCTCAGATTTGTTGGATCAGATTTGGTGCCCTTAGCTACCTGCGCAGAGCTAACACTCACAGCCTGAGCAAACACGCAGAGAGCAAACAGGCTGGGCTGCTCCCAGGAATAGAGTGCGGGGCTTGTTGACACCGCAGGAGCACAAAGAGCGCGGGGGGAAAGGCAGCAGCGTGTGGAGACGAGAGCATCAGAAGGAAGACGAATGGGACAGAAACATAAACAGCAGGTGTCTCTCTGTCCTCTGACCTCGCTGTGACCTTTCCTCCGCTCTGCGTTTGTCCGTCCGGCTTCTCAGCGTGACCGCCGCGCACCTCCAGCGGTCAATAAATAACACAGAGGATCAACACTCTCACAAAGCACAGATTACATCTCCGTCCCTGTTTCTGTTTTATGGTTTGGACACCAGCGACACTCCCCGCACACTGGTATCTGTTTGACAGGACGGTGACTCATGTGCGTTAGGCGTATCTCTAAGCGGAGACAGACTATTGACTGTCTCTCCCCGAGTTTCCCCGCAGAGTATGGATTGGCATGTGAAACCGTATCGCTTCGACAATCGCATATCTCACTGCTGTGCGTTAAGTGGAGCAGGTGTTGCGTGTACCTATCGACCGCTTCGCAGAAAGTTGCATGTGAGCGCAAATGTCAGAGGAAGTGGCACGCAGGTGAATCACCCTGATTACAGCTGAGAGTCAACGAGCTGCTAGCATGCAAAGCCAGCAGCTGTGGAGCCTGAGGGGCGGCTGCTGTTAGGAGGTCACCGTGTGCTGTGCGCTGATACACATGCGAACCGGTCCCCTCAGAAAGCCGAGAGGATGCGGCTCCGGAAAATGTTTCTCACTGAAAACAAAGCAAATTTCAAAGTTCAGCAAAGCTGGGGGATGATCAATAAACCCCGTTGTTTTTCCTGAATGATGACATTTTTCTTCCACATGTCACGGTACACGTGGTGGGGGATTTCTAAATTTCCTTTTACTAAAGTTTTTTATGAAAATTGAACTCCCAACATCAACGTCTATTTCAACAACTTACTTATTGTTACATATAATATTGACAGATCAAGAAAAATCCTGCTCTGACTAGATGACTGTAGAGCCACATTGCTGAGAAACCTTATACATGAAGCACAATCTACACAGTAAAAATGCCAGTGTTGAATTAACACCCAAAAGTGTCTATATGTGTCCAAGTCAGCAGGTGTAAAAGTAACACTTTTGAAAGTGTTAAAAGATTGACACCCATTATTTTGTTCAATTAACATTGGTCTATAATACTGAAATGGGTATAAGAAAAGTTAAACTTTCCATTTCTGTGTATTGTTTTGAATATTTTCCACTGGATTTGATTGATATTGGCACCTCGTGGGTCAATTATGTACTTTTTTAACACCACATTATGTTTTGTGATCAACACTACACTGGTGTTACTTTTAATATATTTTAACACTAACAGGGTTGTAATGTTAATGTGACACTCTGCATTGTTGAATTTAACACCAGCTGACTTGGACACATAGACACTTTGGGTGTTAATTCAACACTGGCTTTTTTACTGTGTATTTCTAACTCCCAAAATATGATTTAATTAATCTGATTGATTGTCTTATAATTAGATTTTATGAAATTACATTGTGAATCTCACTCAGTATTCACGGGAGCTAGTGACCACAGCAAAACCTTAAGAAACTGAAATACCTGAATATCTAAAAATGCTTAACTGCCTATTTTAGTACTTCAAACATCAGGTAAAGCTTAATACGCATTAAAACCCACAGTAGAAACAGCCCTAGCATTACTGCAGAAGCTAATATCTGCATTCTTCCTTATTTATGCTCAAGGGGGATCAGCCAATCAGTGCCACAGAAAATGAGCTGGCGTTCCTGGATTGCCAGCCAGTTACATGTCAAGTTGCATTGCACCAAGGCATTTCCGCTTCCTAATCTTTTGAATTTTCTTTTGATTGCTCTAGATACCTTCTACATAATAAAATCTGTGAATAGTCAAAGTCTCTGCAAAAAATTTGGAGTCACGCTCCACAGAAAAATCCCAGGTGAATCCACGAACACTGAGCCGTGAATAAGCAGAGGCCCACTGAGTATCGACGAGAGCTGATTATGCATTAAGCTAACTGATTTGGACTGAACTGAACAGTGCCGCTGAAAATGTTTCTAATGATCCTAATGACTTGTGACGTTGTGATGGATCAACCTTTAGATCACAACCGACTAAAGGGGAGAAACCTTGACGGTGACTGAGAAAGCAACATGGTGCAGACCGTCTTCTCCATTTGGGAAGCATCTAAAAAACATTAAAACCAGATGTTACCGAAACCCCACAGATGTGAGGATTCAAGGCTGAGATCTGGAGGGCATATTTGAAATTTGCCGCCCCCGGCCACCACGTAGCTAAAAGCTTCCTCTTCTGCTGAGCAACCTTTAGCTCAGTAGAACAGGAGTGCAGCTTGTTTTTTATGAGTGCATTGTGTGAAAACAGCATGGAGAACGGACACCTATGTGAGACGGGGAGGACTCATGGCTTAGAGAGCGAGTGTGTGTGGAAACCACAGTGACGTTCCCCGGCAGATCAAAACAACTGTCCTGCCAGGACGGGCCTCTTTGTGGTTTGTTTACAATAAGAACTTTTCCAGACAGCAGGTGCGCACGCCTACGTGCGCCGAGAGCAACACGCCTCCAGAAAGAATGTGGACTGCGCTTTGAAAATGTGGACGTGAAAAACCGAGGACCGATTCCAGCGCACGTCCGTTTTTCAGCTGTGGCCAGCAAATAGGCCTGGCACACCTGTGACCTGCCACCCGGCCTCAGCAGCGTCGCAGCAGAACAGGAACCACGAGCCAGGCGTTTTTATGTCAGTATGACACGTTTTAAAAAGCAAAACGTCTAGGAGATCAAATAATAGGAAGGGTTCTTTTTTTTTTTTTTGCGTCGGTCCTGGTTCTGCCTGTGTGTGTGTGCAGGCAGGACAGCTCTGAGACGGGAAAGGATGATGGAGCGCTGCAAAATGATTCATCAGCAGACAACTTGGCTGTCCTCCCTTCGACTCTGTCTCCGTCCCGATCTCTCCTGGGATCTGAAACCCTCGACTGAAGAAGTCTGATTGCAAAGCTCCTCAATCATCTCCCGCAAAAACGCTAAAAGGTGTCTGCTCAAAAATGCAGCGGGTTTGGCAGCCGCGGCGGAAAGGTCACGGGTCTGAGGAACTTTTAACTGGAGGAATGAGAAGTACAAAACAGATATCCAGGCTGTTATCCTGAAAAATGATTGATCGCGGCCTTTCAAAGAGTAATCCAGCAGCCTGATGAATGAAGGCACATGGAGAAGACATTGAGCAGGCTCTGTCACAGCGAATACCTTTTTTTCTTGCCTGTGACCCGTTAAGCTGACTCCTCCTTCGTGTAACATTCAGTAAGCAAACACATCAAAAGTTTTGTTTTTACAAGTCGCCTCATTACAGTGAAGTCTTGAAGCAAAAGTAAAATTTAAAAATACAGTCACTCTTAGTAACGTTTCAGCTAAACGTTACTAGCTTTTTTTTTTTTTTCCAAATGTTGGTAAGGCTTTAGTTTGTATAGATAAAAGCTTTGGTATATATATGTTAAGTTCTGACTTTAGACCTAAATGGAGCATCACCATAATTTGTTCTTGGTTCATTGTTCTCCAGCACTTTTCCAGAATGTTAGGTTGTTATTATTCATTTTGGAAAGATTAACAACACGTTTCCACCCCCCAAGAACCAGAGGTAGTTCAGAACCATAGCTTTGGTTACATCCGTCCACAGCAGTGTGAAGAGACTAACGTTCATGTAACACTGCATCCAAACCCAGCAGAGTCACTGCAGCCTCCTCCTGAGGTTTCACAACTTCTTCATCTGCAGCTCAGACGTGCTAGCAAACACACTTTCTCCCACAAAGAGCACGCTCATCATCTGGGTCCAAGTGTGCCGAGGCTAATCTGTACCAGATCTCCGCGCTAATCCTCCAAATGCCTGAGGATCGACATGATGGCTTGTTTAAGATGGAGCCGATGACACAAACACACACCTGACTCGCAGGGAACGGCAGTAAAAACCTCGCTGTGCCGTTTCCTGCTGAGGGCTCCCAGTCGCCGGCGCAGAGGAGGCAAAACAGTTCCCTCCGAACATGATTGCAGCTGCACATGCTTATGAAGGATGCCATTAAGCATACGCACAACCCAGACAACACACGGACAAACAAAGAGGTCGAAGTTTATATAGGATGCTGGAGGAAGCATCACACACGATCTCCCTGGAAGGTTGTGGTGATCACCATGGAGAGCTGGCAGACCATCAAAAAGCTCAGTCAGCTGCTTCTCTGCATTTCTATGCTGCCTTTCATTTTTGTTCTGCTTTAGAGCGGCAGCAGGTACAAGTGGGAGCAAACCTGCGACAAAAGGTTGAGATTTTTGTCCCGTAGAAACGGGACTGCTCAGCTGCTCAGCTCTGTTTTCACTGCCCTGCCTGCCTGTGTGTGTGTGTGTGTGTGTGTGTGTGTGTGTGTGTGTGTGTGTGTGTGTGTGTGTGTGTGTGTGTGTGTGTGTGTGTGTGTGTGTGTGTGTGTGTGCGTGTGTGTGTGTGTGTGTGCGTGTGCGTGTGTGATTTTCTGTGAGTGGTGTGCAGCACAACCTATTTGGTTACTGGTGGATGAAGCGTTCCCACCCATCTCCACCCAATCCTGAAATACACCAGTCTGCATAGTCAGAAACACACACACACACACGCACACACACACACACACACACACACACGCACACACACACACACACACACACATAGAGGAACTTCTTAACCTTCCTCCTATTGACTTAATACAGAGAAGATAAAATAAATGTCCAGCAATAATCGCCTTTTTGAAGGAGCTGCGATTCGATTGGATTATAAGCTAATAAGAAAGCGTTCCACATCAGATGTTCTGAATGTGTCCACATTTTAATTATTTGATGAACCTACAGTGAGTTTTTAAATCCAGGCTTGGATAGAAATGACTTTGAGTGATAAAGAACGTGAGTCTCATGTTAATCCATTTGCAGAGGATCCTTCTTTGCACAGGTGCATCTTCATAAAGCAGAGAATAATTGGAAAGTTCATTTGTGTACATTTAAATTAGAATGATACACTTTTATATGATATAGATGCACTGAACAGAGTGAGATATTTCATGCATTTATCCAGTTCATTTTTTATTTCCTAGAAGAATGTATTTTGTAGGAACACAGTTCTTCATACAATGCTATCGGGCTTATATAAACACAAAATCCTGACTCAATGGTTGTCCAACACAGAAACCCTGGTGAAGCTGGTGTGTCCACAAAAAAATGTATCCAGGCACATTAGGGGAAAGTTGAGTGGAAGGAAAAGTCCAATAGAATAAGTCATACAGTGAATTGTAATCTCATCCATGGTAAGAAACTCTGTAGCTCTGTGTGTTAGATTTTTTATTTTGTCTTTCGATGACATGTTTATCAAAGTTTACTTTTAATTTAAAAAAAAAAGAAAAAGAAAAAAGAAATCAAACAGCCTGACTAGATCTGCTGATATACATAGCTGATAGATAGATAGATAGATAGATAGATAGATAGATAGATAGATAGATAGATAGATAGATAGATAGATAGATAGATAGATAGATAGATAGATAGATAGATAGATAGATAGATAGATAGATAGATAGATAGATAGATAGATAGATAGATAGATAGATAGATAGATAGATAAAAAATGTAGGCTAATAGCTTGTTATTATTTAATAAGAAGCCTATAAATGTGGGGTAGCTAATCAACAGCCACCTGGTTCAATTGTTTACAGCCTCCAAACTGCACAGCGGGAGACGCGCTCCCCCCTGTCGGTGGTGCGTGGAACTGATCCAGATCATGAGGGGCTGGACTGGATCCAGGTAAGAAAGAAAGAAAGAAAGAGAGAGAGAGAGAGAGAGAGAGAGAGAGAGAGAGAGAGAGAGAGAGAGAGAGAGAGAGAGAGAGAGAGAGTGAGTGTTAAGCTGGCAGGCTGATCAAGAGGGAGCTCTCCTCCTGAGAGCACACAGTCCGCAGAAACACTGAATCAGTCCGGAGCGAATGAGAGGAGCTCATCCAGATCGGTGCCAGACGCACGCTTGGATTTTTTTTTTCCTAAGAGTTTGTTGTTGTTGTTTTTTTTTTATGAAGAAAAGCGACATTAAAATTACGTCTCCTGGTTTATTTTCCAAAATTTGGAATATTCTTCTGGATTAAACTCGAGT
The DNA here is from genome assembly GCF_904066995.2 of Poecilia reticulata. Taxonomy (NCBI): domain Eukaryota; kingdom Metazoa; phylum Chordata; class Actinopteri; order Cyprinodontiformes; family Poeciliidae; genus Poecilia; species Poecilia reticulata. The sequence goes on from NC_088838.1 coordinate 9,699,918, forward strand.
ATTCTCGACGCGCAGGTAGGCGCTATAATTTGATGAGAAATAAATGCAGTTTAATAACTGGTTGAATCTCCTCTGATGTTTGAATCTCACTTTCTTCATGCAGAAACCTTATTCAGAAGTTAAAAGGGATTATTTCTTCTCAGCGCGCCAGTTTGGGGGAGATTTTCACAATAAAAGAAGAAGAAAAAGAGGAAACCTGCAGGTCGACTTTGTCTAGGAGCTTTTTCCAACTCTGCTGTCCCAGAAATGGTGGGGCACCTACATTTACAAGAGATGGATGAGAGCCTCAAAGGAAAGAACCGTGAAGGGCTGCTCGACAGTCCGGACTCGGGCTTGCCCCCCAGCCCCAGTCCGCCTTTCTGCTCGCTGTCTCCGGCTCTCATCGAGTCGCGCTCCGGCGGCTGCGCGACGCCCGTCGACAGCAATCATGGATGTTACAGAAAGGAGAGCAGAGAGGGCAAGCTGGTAAGAAACCACTCTACTGTCTCATCTGTGAGCTGGTTATTTATTTTTATTTTACAGACACCGAAATGCAATTTTACTGTGATTTACCTCATGACAATCATGATCATGACAGGGCTGACGGGGGACAAAGTGAAAATGTGAGAGGATTTTAGCGTTTGAGCAAAAACAGACTTTCAGATCAGTTCCCTCTCTCACATCTGGAAGCTCTCTCTCTCTCTCTGTTTCTCTTTCTCTCTCTCTCTCTGAATTCCTCAGTTGCAAACCTCTGATGTGGCTCTCACGGTGGAGATGCCACCGGCCCCTCATTAGGAGGCATCAGGGACATGGGGTCCGGGGCCTCCAAGGTGTCCCCTCCAGATGAGACTTCCATTGCTTTTTTTTAATTTTTATTATTTCGTAGCAGACTGACATAAAGCTCCAGTTAAAGCTGAACAGAAAGTGAATTTAACACCAACCAGTGATTACTAGAGATCTTTGCTTGTGTTTTTCTGATGAATCAGATGCAGTCAGTGGGCCGTGCGTTCTCCTGCATCTGTACACAAACCCCTCAGGGGATTTCTGTTGAAACCTGTTCCTACAGGCTAATTGCTTGTAAAACAGATCTGGACCTCCCCAACCTGTTTGAAGAGAAGCAGCTGTGCACCCCCTTTAACATTTCCAGGCTTATTCTGACTGATCCGTTTAACCAGAAATGATTTGTTCCTCCTCTTTGACGTCATTAAGTAGAAAAATAATAACAATAATAATAATAATAATAAAATAGTTGCAGGAAATTACAGCTTAAAATTTTTAATCACATCCTTCCTAATGTTTATGGTTCTTTTAACGAGAGACCAGAGAGTTTGAGAGAAACCCTCCTCTACCTGTTGCTGCTCAACTGGCTCAGAGAAGTCTGTTGCAGAGAGAAATTTAGCTAAAAGTGAAAAAAATAAATAACATGCATGCAGCACAACATCATAGAGGTGTGCTGCATATTTTGGTTTTGAAACGATACCAGAACAGAGCCAGTATTGATGATACCGATACAGATACCGATACTTTTTAAGTTTGAGACATTATCAAACTTCTGACATGTAGGTGTTTTAGTGGTTTTCTCTTTGAATTATTTTTGTTGAAACTGAGGACAGAATTTGAACAAAGCTTATAGGTGTCTACAAAATACAGATTTGTGTGCATCTTTTCCTCAATAAGCAAAGTGGAAAAATAAATGATCTTTTGAGAGAAAATAAAAAATATATACTTTGTTTTTTTAGGTGGAGTTGAGAAACTGAACCGCAAACTCTGAAACTAAAGTACTGATGTTACCACGCTATTATCAATCCAATACCGATACTGACTTGGGATCGATATTATCAAAACTTTTGACAATTTATGTCAAACATTGTTTCTTTAGTTAAGCCATGATAATAATGCGAGTGAAATCAAAGTAACCAAACATGCTCTAATCATCTGATAATCTTATGCTCCAGACACGCCTTATTTGGGAGTAAACAACTTCTCATTTGGCTCTGCGATCAGCCAGCAATGCTTCAGAAAAGCAAAAAGACGCTGCATTTGGTTTGTACTTCTAATCCTCTGAATGCTGCTGACGCTCTCTGCACCGGCAGACATTTCACGTGCACAAATCGATGTTACTCTCCCAGAGATGTTTGCTATCAATTATCCACAAAGTCGGTGCATGTTGAAGCACTTATTCAGCTGAGGACGGTCGCCCTCTACAGCCCCCTCCCTCCCCCACCAAAAAGAAATGACAGGATTTGATTAATGGCAACTGCAAACGTTTTCTCGTCTTCCAAAGTGAACGAGAATGAATTTTAACGAGGCGTCCCGCAGTGGCCCGTGTGTCACACGCCGCCCCTCGGGGCGGATGGTGAGGGAAAGTTTAATGCAGGTCACTCCCGGTTCCTGAAGCCTCCCGGAACATGCCTGCGCAGGTCCCGGTGACGGCTGAAGTGTGTGAAGGAGGCAACAGAAAAGCAGAGTTTCTGCAGCGGAGCGTCCGTCTGCTGGAGCCTGACAGGAAACTCTGAATCCTCTGGAAGCTCGGATCAGTCCGGCTCTTCCAAACGTCCGCCTCTACTGGACTTGGCTCCCTTTGTGTGTGTGTGTGTGTGTGTGTGTGTGTGTGTGTGTGTGTGTGTGTGTGTGTGTGTGTGTGTGTGTGTGTGTGTGTGTGTGTGTGTGTGTGTGTGCGTGCGTGCGTGTGTGTGTGTGCAGTACACGTTTTACACATTTCCTGGTGTGTTTTTGTGTTGTTTTCACATGCCGCAGAAGAACAATCCCCTTTCTCCCCCATTAGCTCTATTTTGGGGTGCAGGGGTTTGTCAGAGCAGCAGCAGCCTGTTGCATAAGTGTTTGATGACCTCCAGCTTCTAAACACGGATGAATGTTCAGACAGCCTGTCTGTTTACTAACCTGGCTGACGTTCAAGATGTGTAGATACCAAACAGCTTTCCGTTTTTCCCAAAAAAAAGATGTTCATAACTTCAGATGCATAGACAATGTGTGATGATCTGGTCAACTTGGAGCCAGATAAACACGTTTTACTGCACAGATTTCAGATATTTCTAGACTTCTCAGTCAGTTATGTTGATTTTACATAAAACATAATAAAGTTCACTATGAGTATATGGAAGACATTTCTATAGTAGGCAGGGAGGAAGGAAGGTAGTGAGAAAGGCAGGAAGGAAAGTCACAAGGATGGAATGAAGGAAGAAAAGAAGGATGGAATGAATGAATGAAGGAAGGAAGGAAGGAAGGAAGGAAGGAAGGAAGGAAGGAAGGAAGGAAGGAAGGAAGGAAGGAAGGAAGGAAGGAAGGAAGGATGGATGGATGGATGGATGGATGGATGGATGGATGGATGGATGGATGGATGGATGGATGGATGGAAGGAAGGAAGTAAGAAAGTAAGTAAGTAAGTAAGTAAGTAAGTAAGTAAGTAAGTAAGGAAGGAAGGAAGGAAGGAAGGAAGGAAGGAAGGACGGACAGAATTAAGGGAAGAAGAAAAGCAAGGAAGTCGGAGAAAGGTTGGAGGAAGAACACAGGGAAGGAAAGAAGTAATGGCACGAGAAAGGAAGGAGAGAACATTTAGAGAGGAGGATCAGGAACATAACCTGGAAATACAAACAATTTTCCAAATTCCTGTTTCCCTTCTCCATTCTTCTCAGAAAACTGCTGAAATCAGACTGCAGCCTTTTCCAGACGGCGTGGAAGCGGCACTGCTCTGAGTTTCGCTCCAGGCCGAAGGAGAGCCCTGAGCTAGCGTCGAGTTTCACTACTGCTCCTAAATAGTTTCACGCACTTCCATCAAATTCAGAGCAAACACAGGATGTAAAGTCAGAGGCTTTTGCCGTAAAGAACAGCCGGCAGCTGGAAATCTGTGTTTTGCTTGGCGCCGCTCCGCCCTCAGCGGCCGGCTCTGCATTGTGCTTTGTGCATTGTGTGAACTGTGGACTGCTCAGCTGCAGACCATTTCTTCTGGGCTTCCAGGCGGGGTTTCTGCTTTGTCGAGGTGACACGCTGCCTTTAGAGGTGACTGCCCTCCTTTCACCAGTGTTTGCTTCGCCAGAACTCTCTGCGGAGAAACGGCCGCACCGGAAGGCCCCTCTGCTCGTGCTCGTGCTCGTGCGTGTCGCAGGGCAGCGGCAGAGGGAAAGCCGATCGCACACACCCGTACAGCGTGTTCAGGTCACGGCAGAAAATGAGCCGCCTGTCGACTCGCTTCGTTCGGGCCTCAGCGGCGAGTTCAGCAGCTGCGCCGCAGCTCAGCGAGGGAGCGCTGCCGCCCTTGGCCTGCTCTTGCTCGTCTCTTCTGGGGGCATGCGAGGCCGGGCCACGGCATGTGACGGCCTCCTCTGCGTGTAACCCGAGAGCTGCAGAGAGGCAGATCCCCACCAACCAGAGCGCTTGTACCTACGCGACAATGTGGGACAATGTCAGAGAAATACTTGACTTCTTACATCGGCTTGTCGCAATAAGCAATACACCGATTAATCGCACAATAAATTAAAACGAGCTTAACAATTTCCTTTTCCATGATTTACTGTTTCGTTCTCTTTTCTCTTCTTCTACCAAAAGCTGGATGTTAAAAGTCTTCAGTCTGATGCTTTGGTCTCAACTAGCCCCTTGTTTTTGAAGGACAATTTTGTTTACAGAGACTTTATAATTCATTTTATTTGTTGCTTCTGTATCTTGTTTATTTCTTTTGGATATTTAAAATGTCTTCCAGTTCAAGTCTTCAATGTTCATTAGAATGTAACGTTTATTGATCTTTAACAATGTGTTCTTGCATTAATGTATCATTTCTCGTCTCAAAACAACAATATTTATCGTTTATCGCAATAACGTCCGGGACAATTTATTGTCCAGCAAAATTTGTTGTTGTGACCTCGCCTGCGGTCTTAATGTAGCTCGCAAAATTTTCCCCTTTAACCTCTTCACGTTCCCACTTCAAACTACAACCGCCAAGATTAAGGTATTCTGTTGAGATTAGTATTCACCTCCCTTTGCGTTGCTACCCCTAAATAAAATCCAGTGTAGCTGGTCGCCTTTAGGAGTCTCCTCAGCAGTAAACAGGGTGCTCCTCCTTTGTGTGATTTAATCTCGGCATAATGGAGCTGTTCTGATGGTTCAAACGGCGTCACAAAGCAGACAGGTCAGGCAGATAAGCTGAGGAGAAATATATGACAGGGTTAGGTCATAAAACAATGTACCCAGCTTTGTGTGGAACGCTGTTTGATCCATCACCTCGAAAAGAGCAAGAGAAAGGTACAGCTGCAAAACGTTCACCTGATGGGACAAGCTGGGCAGGGAGCGCATTCGTCAGGAGAGCAGGCCAAAGGTCAGTGGTGACTCTGGTGGAGCTGCAGAGACATAAAGCTCAGGTGGGAGTACCGACTGAAAAAAAGAATATATACATTTTTTCATTTACCGTGAAGAATTTATCATAATAATTGTTGATTTGTTGTCGTCCTGACAAATTTCAGTTGTTGATGGTAAATAAGATAAAAACTAAAACAGACATCATGATCGAAAATGTTATTTTTGGTTTCTTCGCTGTTTGTTCCATGAAAGCATCAGTAAATATCAGTGAATGTGGAAACAGGATTAAATGCAGTTACTGTGTGCAGTTTAGAGATATAAATCACACTTTTTTAAAGTAAATTGCAGCCTGAAGAAGCATGTTGTAAATGTACGTATTTTTCAAGAACATTATTCATGTTTGTGGATGCTGTGCCATGCAGTCACAGACAAACTGTTACTTAAAAAACAGGTCATAAATAGGGATTTTATCATAATCTTTATCATGATCACAATAGTACCACAAAATATCACGCTAAGATCCATGTCGCCCACCTCTGGTCCAGTCAAAGCCCAGACCTAAATCCAGTTGAGAGTAGGGCTGCAGGACATCAGAAAAAAAAAATTGCAATGGCGATAATATTGGTAAATATTGCCATGGCGATATCAGTGTGATACACGCCTGTTTTATTCTTTCGTCTCTTTCTAATCTGTGCTGCCTACTTTATGTGACCTTCAGCATTTTTAGCAATGTCATCTGCGTTCGTACTTAAGAACTATTAAAAATAGTATCGTACTCTGAGTAGTCCTTTGTGATGTGAATATTGCAGACACTGATACCCCGATACTCACAATATATTGTGCAGCTTTAACCGAGAGTCTGTGCAAAGACATGGGAATCGATGCACACAGACACTTTCCTCACAATCTGACTGAGCTTGATCTATTTTGCAAAGAAGAAAGGTCCAATATTTTTGACCTCTGGAGCAAAAGCAAGATCAGAATAAAGTACAATCTAATTCGTATCTGTTAGGATGAAATTTGAGGTTCAAAATATATGAACATGTTTGGATCTGTAGAACTGGTTCTTGTCCACAGTCTGATATAATCTGCTGCTACCTTTATCTGTCTGGTAGCAATGCAGCTAGCATTCGTCTTGTTTCCTGTCTGCCTGTTAGCCCTGCATGAAATTCTGGAGAAATATGCACAGTTTACATTGCAATTTTGTGGTTTCTTCAAATGTTCCCCACTGGGCGTAACTAGGAGCAGAGAGGGTGACAGGTTAAGCCACACGCTGAGCTGCATGTGGACAGTTTGACTGACGTTAAACACAACCCTTCTAACAGAAGCCTTCCCTGCTTTCTTTGCACCAAGTGGATTGAAAATAAATCTTAAAAAGAGATTGTTGAATCTGAGATGAAAAAAACAAAAACCCTGGAACTTCATTTTTTTTCAGTCTGCTGCTTTGTACGTGTGTGTGTGTGTGTGTGCGTGTGTGTGTGTGTGTTCAAAGACTCAGTGATCCAGTAAAGACATTTTCAATACTTTACTCCACCTCAAACTTAAGTTCTGACTGTATTTAACTATTTACAGCTAATAAGATATATGTAAAGGCCGTCGTTTTGATCCACTTTTTTGAAGTCACGTCCGATCAGTCTGTCATTAAAATCATTAGAGGCAGCCAGAGCAGCCATTAAAGGAAGGCCAGGTTAAGAAAACAGAAAAATAATCTCCAAGCGAATGAGCAAAGTGAAACGGAGCAGCGCGCGGCGTCTCCACCGCTGGCGCGGTTGTTGTTTTAAACTTTAGCGTTGACCTTCCCTGCTGATCTTTGCTGTGTCACTTCTCTATCACCTCATTACCCGTTTCCTTCACTCCACTGGGCTCCGAGCGGCACCACAGACATGCTCTCTTACTTTTCTTGACATTTTTTCCTCTAATTTTATATTAGGCAAAGGCTAGTTTGAAATTCTCAAAGTGTTACCTTAAATAATAGCAACCGGGTTTCATGATGGTAAGAAATATCAATATCAAACACCAATCGCTTGAGTTTCAAACAGAAAAGCATCAATTATTCCTTCTGCTGGTAATATGAAATATGGTAATAATTATTACAGTTATAGTCATGCTATGTCCATCTGTGGAGGAATCCAGATATTTGCATACACTGTAATAAGAAACATAACCTTTTGTGGTAACACTTTATTTGAAGGGGTGTGCATAAGACTGACATGACACTGTCATAAACATGTCATAACATCTGTCATGAACATAAAGGAGTCTTTATGAATGTTTATGACAGATGTCATGAAGTGTCATTCGGTAAATAATGACACTTTTAATGCAAAGTTGCTCTAAAAGTTGCATTAAAAGTCCATTAAAATTGCCAACTTTGCATAATTTAGTAAATTATGATAATTTATTGCAAAGTTGGCCTTTTTAATGGACTTTCAATGCAACTTTTAGAGCAACTTTGCATTAAAAGTGTCATTATTTACCGAATGACACTTCATGACAACAGTCAAACATTCATAAAGTCTTCTTTATGTTCATGACAGTGTCATGTCAGTCTTATGCACACCCCTTCAAATAAAGTGTTACCCATTTTGTTTTCTCTCCGTCTGATGTTGGAGTAAACTTTATCTGATTTAGGTCAGGTAAAATTACCAACATTATCACAGTTTACTATATCAGAATATTAAGAGATGGAACTTTTTTTTTTTTTTTACTATTTAATTACTTTCTTCAAAGTCAGAAGTTTACAGACATAAATATTACTATGCCTTTAAACAAACTGGGAGAACCCAGATGATCCTGCTTTGGAAGCCTCTCTCATTTACCACTTGAGCAAATATATAAACACGGACTGAAATGTCACGCAGAGAGGAAGAGGTTATTGCTCCAATAGTGTCATAAAAAGTCAGATCAAAGTTTTGCAAATCCATCCAGGGACAGATATGAAGATTTTTCTTCCTGTCTTGGTGCTGGATGGATTGGTTTTTTTCAAAATGGCATATATGCCATGCACAGATATTAGAGATTAAATTTGAGGTTCAAATTTGCTATTTTAAACATTAAAGTGCAATTAAAGAAAAACTGGGAAAATAACCAGATCAATGAACAAACACCCTGAATATAATCACCTTACTAAAATAAAATAAGTACATTTTTGCCAAAAGACAATTTAGGCAAGCAAGTCATTTTTTGGGGGGGGAAAAAATCACTTAGGCCATTGTTTAGGAAAGATGATGATATGCAGTATCATCATCATGCAGTATCAGTTCTTTGTAATAACTCAAAGAACTCATGCTGATTTAAAAGAAAGGAATCATGAACAGAAGTTTGAAGTTGTTTCCAAGTTTAAAACTGGAGAGATTTTACAACCAACTGAATTCACCTTTCTTAAGAACATATTTAAAAAAAAGTATACCAGGCTTCCTTCCAGCAACAGGTGGGGGATGTGCAGTACTTTGAGTAACCCAGTAATTGTCTCTGGGACCTCATTGAAAGTCTTTAAAATGTGGGAATATAACAGAAAGTTTGATTAGTTTGGTAGTCTGCTAACGCTACTGCCACCTGCTGGCAGAATAAAAGTTTTTTGTGGCGTTTAAAAGGAAGAAATATTAGCTTGAAAATATAAGGGCAAACTTGCTGGATGAGTGCTATGACAGTTCTCCCCTGGGACTGTTTGCGGAGTGAGGGTGGGGTCAACGAGGTTGTTAACCTGGGTAGTTTACTCTGTTGAAACCCATCAACAAGGCCGCATTTCTCTTCTTTCTTTCTTTTTTACAAGAATTTCTACATAAAAAGTAGTTCAACAGGTCTTACATGGAGCTGTGAGAAAGTGAGTCATATTTTATTTTTTTTCCCCCCCTTCCCACAGCTGCCCTACCTCCTGCTGAACTGTGCAGGAACAGACCCAAAGACTCGCATGCACCCGGTGTTCTACGGAGAGAGCATCGAGGTCAACACCAAACCGGAGCAGGAAATCAAGTTAGTCATTTTACAGTTGGTTCTCTCTCGCTCACGTAACCGCCGACACGTTCCTAAACGGCCCTCTCTTTCCCCCCCCCATCTCCCTTTCAGGTGCACGTCTGCGGTCAAGTACGACTCCGACAAGCACTACCGAGACCGGGTGGTGTGCGCCCCGGTTCCCATGCCCACTTCCTTCAGCGAGACGGTGGTGGCGGTGCAGAACTGCACTTGGAGAAGCTACAAGTCGCAGGTGTACCTGGAGCCGCGGCAGAAGCCCGTCAGCTATCAGAGCACCACCATCATCTACCCAAAACACGCCAAGAACACTTACCGCACCACCCTCAACTACAATCCCACGGGCGCCCGCCGCTGGTTCGTGTCCACGGTGCAGCTGGAATCCAGCGAGGACACGAGCCCCTGCGTCATCTACACAGAGGACCTGTAGGGCTACATGGCGCCATCAAGGGGACTTCATACTTTATTTGAACTTTTACCTTTTTAAAAAAAACAACAAAAAAAACCCCAACAAAAAATAGTGTGTTTTTCTCACGATAAAGAATTTGGACAAATCCACACCGAAAGAGAAGTGCCTGGAGTTTTAAACCCCCGCTCTTAATCTGGGAGTCAGAGTATTTTTGATTGTCTGCTGCGGCAGTCTTGAATGGGGCCGTCGGTGCTCTGCAGCTGCCCTGCAGTGACTAATGTCTTATTTAACAAGAGAGCTAACAAGGGCCCGTGCTCCCCCTTCTGGTGGGACAGGAGCCTTGGTGACGGTAACCTTCAGATTCCTGGTGTCTGTATATAGAGAAAAGGGAAGAAAAAAAAAAATTATCGACACGTGCTGTGGATTTTTACCCAGTCACACCGATGCAAAGTGTTCTGAATATGGCTCTATTGCACTTGTTTTCTACATGTCGCAGTTCCCTCAGAGGACCTGGCGTAGTGGTGGGGAATTTCTGTGTTGCCTCTGAAAAGTGGACCAAAAATAGTTTATTTCCTTTGATTAACTCCATACGCTGGAGACCAAAAACTCCACAAGCGACTCCGAGCAGCATCTCTTCTCGTCAGCCGAGGTTAGACTGAGGACATGAGCACAGGGTGATCTGAAAACCACGCCAGATAATCACCAACTCAGCTTACTATTTTGAACTTGGTAGACAGGATCCCATCTTGTTGGCGCTGACGGGCTGCGATGAAAACGGTGGTCACAGAAATTAGGCCGACTTAGTTTTATTTATTAAAATGTAGAAGCTAGAATTACTTGGGACTGTGTGGCCGTAAGACTACATTGTCTGAACTTAAAGGAAAAGTGGAGGAAAGGGCCATTTAGGAAAGGTGAGCTTATTTCACACAGGAAATAAAAACTAAAGACAAGGGAGCAAATTTATTTAGTATAAATCCAGAACAGTTGGGCACAGAGGCTAGCATCTAGTTTGAGAGGAGCTGAGACCAAAGCTAATTTCTTCCATTTTAAAACAAATTCGACAACAGATCATAGCGGCCAATGCAAAAGCTCATTTATAAACTATTTAAAACATGTCACGTTTGAATCGGGCACTTATTCACATCAATGGTTGTTCGGTCGGTGGAAGTGCAACACCAACAAGCTTCCTGTGGAAAACAGATCTGAATGGAACGCGGCTCATCTTTAGTAATAATAACACTAAATTTAAACTTAAACGCTAATTTAGTGATCTTGACTCTGCTTTATTTTTGTGCCGTACAGTTACTCTGACCTGAACATGCTCTCTGCTCAGCACATGTTTCATACAGGAAGATCACTGGTAACGGACCGCCTCCAACGAGCCTCGTCACGTGAAGAACCACCCATCGCAGTCGGGACAATGTTGCTGTTAGCTTCGGCCTTCAGGACCAACTAGCCTGAGAGTATACTAAATAAAGGCACCAAGAGAGTTAAATACATTTAAGACAATCATTTACATATATGTAAAAACTCCCTGATGTAATATGTAAAATAAATGTTGAGGTTTTTGAAACCAGAAAGAACTTAATTGGATGTTAAAACTAATATTAATTGCAAATCTTATTTTATATTCCATGAAATTATCGTGTGGAGAAATTTCTGATCCAGTGTGTATATGTATTTTTTGTCTCCACATCCAGTGTGTCCAAACAGAGCCATGAAACCACATGAGATCACCCTAGTGAAGAAATTAGGGGTTTCTCTGTTCCTCATGTGTGTCTCAAATCTATATATATATATATATATATATATATATATATATATATATATATATATAGGTTGCTGAATAGGACAACTATTCAGACTTTACCTCAAATTTCCCGTGGTATTTTATTACAAATATGTATTCCTCTTTTCTGGTGAGGTTTGGAGTTTGTCTTTTTTGTTGCTTTTGTAGGATTATTATTATTTGAAGTGGGCATGAGATGCCAGAGAAAGTGCTGCAGCTACCAGAAGGTGCTGCACACTGCCACACAGCAGCTTGAAAGAAGGCCAAAAAAGAAAAAAAAAAGACAAGTTTGGCTGCTTGGAAACTTGGGTGTGGAAACAAAGGAGTGGCACAGATCACTTGTGTTCACACAACATCATTTGGGAAATTAGCATATATAAATCTAGGTGCTGTCGCCGTGGTAGCATCACATTTTAACGTCCTGGCCCATGCCTAGTTTGAGGGAACCTCCAGGTCAGTGTGGAGGCAGACCAACAGGAGGACGCAACGCTGAGGCAATGCAGTGAGACGGATGGCACTGAGGGGACAACAGTAAGTGTAGACAGAAAGAGCTGAGAAAGAAGGAATATTTGCAAAGAACGAATATGTAAGAAAAGAGAAATAGTTCTCGCTGAGGTTTTTGTTTTTGTCCTACCAAGCCAGAAGTTCCTGGGGGGTTTGAGTTAGCCTTGAGTTGACGGTCTGTGAGAAGTTTGGTTCTGATGGAAGAAAGCCGACAGATCTTATATTTAATACCTTGGTGGTTTTATGTGTGATCATTTTTTATTTTTTTTGTCTAACACTTGACATAACATTTGATACTGTAAAAAATTGTCCTATTGTATATGTGGCATCGAGGCACTTCATAATTCTCTTTATATTTTTGTACGTCAATCATTGTTCCAGTTCCAATGAGAGGTATTATTTAAGAAGATGTATAACCTTAATGAATAATAATAAAAAAACAAGCCAATTCCCAAACGGTTCCAGCTGTTTGAGTATTTGTTTTTGAAACGTGGAGCTCTTGCTTTTTTTCAGCTTTTAAGCAAGACGTTCTAAAAACTGATGAGCTCCTATCAGTTTCACCCAAAATAAATAACTTATGTCAGTTCAGCAAGTTAATACAGAATAGTAACATATTTTAAGTGTAGGGGATATTTTGTTGATTCACGTTGATTTTCCACAATCGTAGGGTTCTCCACACTTCAGAAGTGTGGACCCAGAGTCTGTAAATCGAGGTGTCAGTGGTACTGAGTGCACAGGCGTTAATATCAGACTGTAACTAAAACAGCAGCAGCTCCTGCAGCAGAGCAGTGACGCAGTTTTGGACCAGCGCCTCGGGTCTTTCTCCACAGACGATCACAGAATTTTGAAAGTTAAACAGGACTGAGGCGCCCTCTGGTGGAGCGGCGAGGAACATCAGAAAGCATGATTCTCTATTCAGGAACAAACAGTTCAATTTTCCGAAAGAATGACATATATAATCCACTTATTACACTATAACAATTTTATTTGTCGTTTTGGTTTAAGTATATACATAGCATTTGTTCACCTTCTTGATTTCTGATGTGCCAGATGCTTTTCTTGCTTTATTATTTGTAGGCCCAGTGATTCTTGAGAATAGGGACAAAACAAGTCCTATGGATAAAGCACAAAATTTGAATAAAATATACACAAAATGTAATTCTTTCAAATATCTGACTAAACTAACCTGGGTCATGTGAGCACAACAATGTATATTTTCCAGGTATTTGCTGAATATTTTTTTATTTTAAACATTGTAGTCGGTGGATGATGCCTGTAAAAGAGCCCTTGTCCAGGAGCAGAACTCAATACATTATAATAGTTTAAAATAATTAAAGAAATACTAAAATTATATGACAAGTACAAGTAGTCATATAAATAATTATAAAGGTATCAATAAATTTAATTAAAAATAATTTTTATATATTTTCCAACTCCATGGAAATTTGTCCCTAGTTTTTGTCAACACCGTCATAAATTAAGAATGTAAAAAAATCAAGCATTATTGGGGGGCACCAGAACTTCTGAGGACCCCACGGCCTCTTCCTTTGCTAAGAGGGCTAGTTAGCTCTGGTTAGCTAATGTTATTCTTTAGTTTTTTCTTCTTTTTATTCCCAAGTTGCTTGTCACAACCATGATGTGTCAACACAATAACTGACAATTTACAAAACTTTGATGAAATTTTGTGAAATAAAAGCTTAATTTTGGTATATTGTAAATATTTCATGGACCTGATGAGCTACAATATGGCCTCCTTCAGAATAACATCATATAAATTGAGGTAGTTTGGCATTTCGTCAACTCCATCAGATGTCAACTCCATCAGTTTTTCTGACTCTTTCAGTGAAATTGTCAAATCTCACTTAAATGTGCAATTAATTCATTTTAATGTATTTTACATAAATTGCATTACTTCACATGTACCAAGTTTTTCATTTTACTCACTAGTTTGTCATCACCTTCAGTTCTGTGTCAACTCCGTCATGCAGTGTCAACTCCGTCAGATGGACTTTTTGTTGTTTTTTGTTTAAATAATATTTATTTTGTTTCTTGAGAAGCATTTGTCTGTAAAATGTCAGATGGAGATGACAACGTTCTGGGTCAGGTCGATAAAAAATGTAATTTAAAAAAAAATTTTGCAACTTTGAGCCTGTACCTTAGCATCTTTACATTTCCAAAACATTATTTGTCATATTTGCATACATCAGGTTGAGAAATAAAAAAAATTATGGGAAAATTAAAACCCATTTTGTCCCTATTCTCAAGAATCACTGAGGTCCTAAAATATGGACTAGGATAGCTGGAGGAAAACGGAGGACGCTTGACTGCCTTCTTAACTGGGAACTTTGAGTGGCAGCATCAGGACTCAACATTATGTGGAAATAATGGCAACATCTTAAGACATCAGCTAGCATGCTAAGGTGTGGGAGAAAATGGCGCTATGGAAATGACGGCGACAGTTAGGATAAAGCTAACTTGGTTACAAAATTGCTTTAAAAAGACTATACGGTAATTTAAATTTGCCGTGCCCATCACAAAATAATATTAAGTTGAAAAGGTGCGTATGAGCGAGGCGGCCGACAAACCCGGCTCAGTTGTACCGGTTCTGTCAGGAGAAATGGGTCACAATTCAAACAAGCTAATGTAGCAATCTTGTGGAAACACCCAAAGACATGTGACCCAAATCTTAAAGTTTCAAAGGCATTTCTGATTACTGTTAAATATACGTCTTCGAAGTAAAAATAAAAACTTATTTTAGCATTTCTAACTAACCTAAAATAGTTAAAGTTTAGTCTTATTTAATGACAATGAGGGGGAAAACGGGTTGTATTTTTATAGAGTATGTAAATATCTTGTTTAAATATCTGGTTTCAAATTCACCGTTCAGGCTCTTCTGCACCCGGCTGACATGGGAAGTGTTGTATTTTGGTCCCATGTGATGCTTTAAAAAAAAAAAGATCAGTTAGATTTTAGCCTACCATGTACGTTTTTTCAATATGCAAAATGTTGCAACATTTATAACACGACTAGAATACAGTTGGATAATCAATTCCACACTTTATAAACAGTTTCCTTATAATAGCTCAGGAGTTTCATCTGCTTCAATAAAAGAGGATCCCCCAGAATAATTCGCTTTTCAAATATGACCTGACTGAAAGATTTGCTTGCACCGCCCCCTGCTGGCACTTAGCCGTCATTACTCCAGACCTTCCCCGTTGAGCCAAACTCAACTAACCCAAGTGGTGAGAAGAGAACAATGAGCCTAAATCCACGTAATGCAGCTCTGACACCATGACTGGCAATAAGCTTTTTATTTAAACATTAAGGCAGTGTCTTTTTTTTGTGTGTTTTTCATTTTTACACTGCTATCCACAAAGCTTGCTGGTGGGCATGTAGAATTTAACCATGTGAATATTTCTTTTCATAATACCACCCTTGAAGCAAGCCACATAAATATTTACATCTCTTCAATTCTATATACAATCCTTGATATTATACAGTGGGTTATAATAAAAAAAAAAAAATGCACAAAATGGTTGAACAATGTACTGTTTGTCAATCATCCCCCCGCCCCCCTTCTCCTACGATTGGACAGTCCAGATTTCGTCCTTTTAGGTTTTCAATGATTCATTTCATTTCTGCGAACACAAGTGTGCAATGACAAAAAAACTAAAATAAAAAGTAAGAATAAACAATATAAATGGATGCATGTTAAAAAGTCATTTCAGTGTACTTTTAAAAACAACACGTTAGTCATCGCTTTAGGGAACAGCTGGATATGGCTTCGTCTGGTTTTAGCGTCACATTCCAACGTTTCAGCAGTGGCAACGATGAGGACACACACACACACGCACACAGAGGGAGCGACAACGTGTTTCTGCCTCTACTGGCCTCAGTAGGAGGAGCTAAAGCACGGCTGAGAAGATGGGCGAGGAAGAGGAGGCGGTCCTATAACAGTCGGGTCTGCGCTGAGATGAGCTAAAAAACAAACAAAAGAATAATAATTAAAAAAAAAAAAGACGCCAGGGAATCTTCTTGAACGCCTCGCACAGAAATACTGCCTTGAAACGGTGAGACTAATTTAGCAGAACCGCCTTCCCCTCCGCTTCCTCCGACGCGTACAGAGAAGGGAGGTGCAATGAAGTACACTTAAAGTAGTTTACAGGTTTAAAAGTGAAGAAAAACTTCAGATGGAGGTCCACGTAAGCGGTGCAGGATGACTGAGTAAAACCATTAAAGCTAAGGCAGTGGGGGCAGGGGGATGAAGGGGAGAAAGAAAAAAAAGCAAATACATTAAAAAGGATAGCAGGACGTTTGATTCAAATCCGTTTGAACCTTTGCGAAGCATTCTGCGAGGGGGGGGGGACAAAAGAAAACTTGTGCGTCACTTAAAGAACTTCAGCACTAGAATTTGTAAAATAAATGGCACTTAACACTAAGAATATCTCTTAACTGTACAAAATCTGCCCGGATGTGGAGATGTATCCACGCACCCCCCACGAGGCAGTAAAAGCTCCGAGACGGGACTCCAGCGGGCCGGCGGAGGCCGGCATGGGGGGGGGGAAGTCACAGAAAGATGGCTTTGTATTTCTTTTTTTTAATCTCCTCTTTAATGCAAGGGAACTCCAAATTCAGAGCTTTTAAACTTGTTCTCCACTCCGACGTGATTTGTTTTTCTTTTCTTACTGTGAGCGGAACAAGAAGCAGCGAGACGCCTCCGCAGTGGGACTTCTGCGCCGCCTCTTTTAAAAAAGAAAAAAGCAAAATGCCATCGTGATCACCTCGACAACTAAGTGCTTTATATGCAAAGAACTGTTCCGACAAACACAGACATGGTTAATATAAAAACAAAAAAAACAGCAAGAAAGTGTCACTTGCTTCAGTGCCATTCATCTGGCAGCTCCTCCCAGTTCCCCCAACACACACAGATTCATGACATCAGCAACGAACCGCTTAGTTTACCCTGTAAACCTCTGATATGATCCCACCCCACCTGCATCAAACCCAACACCCCCGCCCCAATACATCTTTGCAGATAACAGACGACAAATGACACCATCAAAAAAAAGTTCACCATCAAAAATGTACTAAAAAAGTCGCAGCTCACGAAACACAGGACTGGACTGACAGTTCCAGAAAGAGAAACGAAAAGAACCAAAAGCGAGGGGGGGAAAAAAAAAGAAGAAACCAAGATGCTGATTCTCCTCCTGTGTCCTTTTTGCTTGTGTTCTTGTAGTGGTAGCGGACCGCCGGCACACGGAGCTCGCCAGGAACAAAACAAGAGGGTTCCCCCGCTGTGAGAGTCGGGTCCAACATGGCGCCGTTACAGCCGTGTGCGTAGGCGTGAGCACGGAACGGCGGCACACGCCGAGCTCACGATGCGTCTGTGTTGATAAGGCCAGTGAGGAATAGTAGTAAAAAAAATAAAGAAGAAGAAGTGATTTGTCCTTCAGAGTAGTACTGGAGTGAATGCATAACACGTAAGTGCGAACGGACACACAGAGCCACAAAGATTCGTCCTCGTCGTCCAGGGAGGAGGACTGCTTCACGGCGAACAGCGGCGGTGGAGGGGGGCGGGGGAGACGAGGCGCAGGACTGTCCTCTGAGTGTTTTTCTGTGTGTGTGAAGCAGTGCGTTTTCTGGTCACTCGCTGTCAGACAGGGTTTCATACTGAGAAACAAGCAGAGGCTTGGGCTCCTCCTCCCAGGGGCGGCCCTGGCCGGGTCCGGGCCCCGGGCCGCCCTGCTGGCCAGACGAAGGGGAATGGGCTGAAACTGTCCCGCTGGGGAAACGCATGATGAGCGGGCTGTATGGAAACGGGGTCGGAGTTGAACCTGGGTGAGAGGGGGCAAAATACATTTTAAAAAATGGCTTGAAGGTGACATCAATGTGAGTACCGCTGTAAAACAGGATTTTAATTGTATTTTTAAAACAAATTAAACTTTAGGTTTTAAGCCGCCATTAGCAAGGCTAGCATAATTAAGTCTATGTGGTTTTTCTACAGAATATAATGCAAACCATTCATTTTAACTTGAGATTTTCAAAATGGCTGATAACATTTTCAATTACATTGAGTTTAATGGAAAACAAAAGGCTCAAAATGATAAAACAGAGCAAAGCTGCTGTTCTCCGATCAGCCTTCCTGCTACCTGCTGAGAGTCAAACTCTCTCTCAGACATGTCTCAAGATACGCAGCAGTTTCCTTTTAAATTGGCTTTTCAAGTGAATTCAGAGAGGTTAAAAACAACATATTCTTAGCTCAGTATCTACATAAACC
The DNA here is from genome assembly GCF_904066995.2 of Poecilia reticulata. Taxonomy (NCBI): domain Eukaryota; kingdom Metazoa; phylum Chordata; class Actinopteri; order Cyprinodontiformes; family Poeciliidae; genus Poecilia; species Poecilia reticulata. The sequence continues at coordinate 9,718,152 of NC_088838.1, forward strand.
AGCAACTTTTACCGTTTAAATAGCCACTTTTGTCCCCATTGCTACAAAATAAAACTCACCCAGAACCACAAAACTGATTTTCTAAATATGTACCACTTAAAATGTTTTATTATAAAAGCTAACAAAATTAAAATAAGATTTATTTATATTTTCAGATTTATTACCAATGAAAAAAAAACGTTTTGTGTGTGTGAGGCGAGCCTTTTCTAAAAATATGAAAAATAAATAAAGTAGCATCGTTTGAAGCTAGTCACTTTTACAAGCCTGTTGTAGATGTTAAAAGCAGATTTTTGTATTTTGCCATAATAAAACAAAACATTTTGATTAAAATCGTATGATATAGTTGCGTCAGTAAAACCTCTAAGTCTGAATGAAGATTAACCATTAAGGTTCGCGACTCCTATCTGGAAGTGGCGCGCATCGTACCTGCAGACAGAGGCCGGTCTTCCCACACCCGGTTGGTGAGGGGCGTCCGCCGGTTGCAGTCTCCCTCTGAGTGGACAGACGACACGGACGAGGGACGCTCGCTGCCGGACAGACCCGGGCCCGGGGACTTGGCCTTGCGTCCGTTAGAGCGCCCGCTGCTCTTTGAGGACTTGGAGCCGCCTGCAAACAGAGGAGGAGAAACTCTGATGGTCTTTGGATGAGTTAACATTTAACTATTTTAATACATTTGCTAAGTTACATTTTTTTTTCTTACAAAGCTGATTAAATTATATATCCAGTTACCAATAATGTGTATTACAGATACAAAAATAATGGTCAAGTTAAAGTAATAAATTCTAAGAAGATCTTTGACGTCTTCAAACTAAATTATTCCACGAGGAAAAACAACAAACTTGGACAGAAATAGGTCATGGATGAAAGTCCCTTGTGCATTTAAAGAAATTTTTAATGTTATCACAGAAAAGGATGAATAAATGGTTCAGAGTCAAGAAGTCCCATTTTAAATTGTTCAATTTAAAAAGTGAAATCTGTTGACTCTACATTTTGATTACACACCGATAAATTTAGGGCTTTAGATCTGTTAAATGATAGCTATGGCTTACAGCTAATAAAAACCAAATAATCTCACATTCTCAAAAAAGATCAATAATAAAAAAAGGATTTTTAACAGAAATGTCAGCCTCCTAAAAACCAAAACCCAGGTTCTCCACATTATATGTATATATAAATTGAGTTAACAGGGTGTCTGCTTTTCATTAAAAGGTCATAAAAAGGTCTTCATTTCCTGCATCTAAAATTAACAAATTAAAATGTCTTGAATTCATTAGAAAAGAAACTTAAGTTGGACTTTAATATGTTCATAACAGGTCTTAAACTTTGCCTTGACAGATCATTAAATATTGTATATTCTATGTATTTCTGTCAGGCAAAAGTTTGAGTCGCGCTCACGACGCATTCATTGCGACTCAAGACGGTTGAGGCTACTGCTAACTAGCAGCTAACATGCACTTGCCATCTAGCAAGCTTGATTTTTGCCATCTGACATTGGTAAGTTTTGCGATGCAGGTCTTAACTTCCACTCACAATGGTCTTAAAAATTAGTACGTTCGAGTTGGTGAAACCTGCAGAAGCCCTGGTTTAAAAACAGCGGCCAAAGCGTGAAGCGTCGACTATAAAACAAGTAAAGAGTGGCACCTTGTGAGAAGGAGTCGTCAACCCGGCCGTCTGCAGACATGGCGGGACCCGTCGGATTAGCAGCGCTGGACGGGGAGCGCTCCTCCGATGAGTCATCGTACTTTCCCATCAAGGCCTTTCTGATTATGGCCTCCAGGCCGATGGAGTTGCCAGATGCTTCTGGAGCCGGGTGGCTGCGCACACTCACAGGCCCTGGACGGGAACGCAGACTCGGGTTTTTAAAGCGAAGAAGCAGTTTTTAACTAAAACCAAACCGAGCTCGCTTTATTTTCGTCAGAACACAGTGGAGTCTGAAAACACTTTAGTGTGAGTCAGTCTTCCTATTACACAGCGTACCTGCAGTAGTGGAGGCTGGCATATTAAAGATTTCCGTTCCTGGCTGACCGGCATCTGGAATCACAGAGGAATCGGAGGTTAAGATCGACTGGTTCTGGTTTTTAATGGGTTTCATCCGTACGCCGAGGCGAGGCTCACTGAATTCGGCATCGTTTCCATCGCCCGTCCTCTTCTTGATCATCTCCTGCTTCTTGGACTTCACGATAGCCGACGTGTTCTCCGTCAGCTTGCTGAAGAAAGCCGGAGGCTGGGAGGTGTTGGGTGGAGAGCGGGAGCCGAGCCTGGCAGTGGAAAACCAGCAGGAAATTCAGACACTTAGAATCACTTAGTTTAATTTCCCTCTCTGTTTTTTTTTTTTGCTGATGACCTGAAGCTCAGAAATCAAATCTTTTTTCTGTATAGTGAAGGCACCATACTAAGTGCTTTTACACAAAATACTGCAAATCTATTGTTTTTGCTTTATGACAGCATAAAATATGCAATGTGCTTCTGACAGAAGAAGCCTCAAAATGACTCATTTTCAATATCAGTGATGTGTTGAAATATGTATTTAGGGAAAAGCAGATCTACAGAAGAAGCCATTTAAGAGCAAACAGAATTTTCTAAGATAGATAAGACTTTCAGCAGATAAAAGCAATAAAGGAAAAGTTGCTCCGTTTTCTCCTGTTGAGTTTTCAACAATTTCTTTATAATGAAAGATGTTGCAAATGTGTCTACATAGCAGGGACACAAAAAAGAGACTTTTCAAAACCGTTTGTTTTGAAGTCTCACACACTCACCCTATACATCCACTGGTCTGAAAATAAAATTATTTGAGCAGAAAAACCAACAAACCCACTTTCAATAACCTTTATTTAACATATAAAAAATAAGACAACCTTCATTTCAATCACACAGATCAAAAACTGTGTAACTCAACAGACCTAAATGAACATTCAAGCCTTTTCAAGGATGTCCCTTACCCTTGTTCCCCCTGCTCGTTGGGGTAGGAAGCCCCTCCCTGAACGTCGGGCTCAGAGTTGGATGCGGGAGGAGACACCGGCTCAATGCAGTCATTGGAAACGGGGGACAACTTCTGCTGCTGCGGAGATCTACAAACAACACGATTACTACATGTGATGCCGTGTTTTTAAAAAAATTATTGTCAAAGTCCGGCCCACGTTTCCTACCTCTCTCGGTTACATTCCCCACTAAAGCCCTGTGAGTAGCGGGACGCCTGAGCGGACTCCTGTGACGTGGGCGGGGCCTGGGAGGCACTGGATGGACGGGTCAGGTCCAGAACCGGAGAGCCGTGGTAGCTCTGTTGCTGCTGCTGCTGGCTGTCCCTGTAGTCTTTAACTATCACCTCCTGGACAGAAACATTAACATGGAAAACATTAAGGTGATGTTTTTATTTCATTCCTGGTTACGGTTCTTCGCCGCGGCCTTACGCTGATGTGCTGCGCCAAAGTGACCACTCTCTGGCTGCCTTTGACACATGGGGATGGGGGCTGTTGGCCTGGAGACAGTCTCTCCTCTGACGGGGGTCGATAGAGTCCTTGTGGTGCTGCAGAGGAACAAATGCACACACGTTAAGATCCAAAAAGGATTCAGTGAAACAAACCTGAAATTCATGTCAGAATTTGTTTATTCCTGCTTGGTCAAGTGGAAATAATGTCGTAATATGGATCCAGCACAGTTTTTAGAAAACATGCACTGATTAGAGTTTTCTGGCCGATCACTGATCTTTAAAAGTCACTAAATATAGATAGCACAGACGTGGCATGGTGAGCTTCATTGCTCACTATGTTTTTCTTTTTCCGATATTCCAGCTGGACCAACCAAACCCAAGCCTTCGATATGACCTGTGCCTCTCAACTGCCTTTCCCATGAGTCTGTGAATGCATCCCAACAGCAGTGGGATCATCTACGTCCCTATAAACTGATGTGAATAAACAGAGACCGCTTAAAACAACTCTTTGAGTTCAGCCATGAAGAGTTAAAGCCCCAAGTGCCGTCCATGTAGTCCGAATGACAGAAAACTACCAAGTGTAAAGGAGAGTTTGAGATGTGTGGTCAAAAACCAGGAAGAAGCTGCCATTGGTAGTTTGCAAGTCTGAACAAAACTCAAACCATTTAGTAAAAAATGCTTGTGAATTTAGTCGATTTGATTTTAGTTGCGATTCAATTCACCATATAATTTATATTAGTTTTATACTGATAAAGTGTGTAACAGAAACAAAGTTAATGATTCAATCACCACTGCAGGAGCAGGGCTCCTTCGTATCTCGGGCGACACCAAACAGGTTTCAAGGCATTCCCATTAAACAAGAAACCTGAAGCACACAAAGCCGGCTGCAGCTCTTACCAAGCGTTCTGATGTCTTGTTCCTGAACAGACATGGGTTTGTTTTGAGTCTTTTCTCTACTTGGTGTGCCGCTGTCCTCGCGGCCGGACAGGTTGTCCGAATGGGAGGGCAGCAGACGGCCTGTGGGCGGGGGGTAGGAGCCGGGGTAAATTCCTCCTGGGCTGGGACTGCAAAGCTTGGTGTCAGATTTGCTGGAGGCGCCGTGCTGCTCCTGCAAGTGTTTGGGCAGACCGCCCCTGGATTTGCCTCCATCGCGATTCTGCTCTTTGGCTACGCTCGAGTCCATGGCAGATTGGTAGCCGTCAGGCGGCACACCTGTTTTTTGGAAGGAGCCATGGAAACCTGGGTAGCGGGATGCTGAGGGGATGGTCCTGGTAGAAAATAAAACAAAACAAACCACATATTTTTGCATTTTATTGGTAGAAAATGTTGTTATAGTTTTAGGAAGCACAACTCCGGCTTACCGTAACACAGACGAGTGTTCAAGACTTTTGCCTCCGGTGTTGTGCAGCACGCTCGGCCTCTGCTGCACGTTGTCCTGGGTGCGGGGAGACACCGGGGAATGCTGGTGGCTGTAGGGTTGAGATGCAGGTCTGCTGCCGCCGCCGCCGCTGCTGCTGGACAGGCTGTGTTCTGTACCTGAGGGACACACATTCATGTTACTGTACAAACATCTTCCCTTAAGATTCAACCATTAACACCCCCTTTTACTTATGCACATTTTGTTACAATCACCCAACTTCAATGTTTTTTACTAGAAATTTATCTGATGGATGTAAATATTGCTTAAGTGTGAAGTGTGGAAGGAAACAGGCATTTGTCTTTCAAATCCCCCCCCCCCTTTTACAGATAAATCTAAATCTGCGATTTCAATTTACTTTTACATTATGTCATTTAATACTGTTACTATTAATGTCGTGTGATGGTTCTTGACATTCTACAGCAAGGACAAGGTAAACCAAAGTATAACAAGTAATTTTGGTCATTTTAACTGACCTGACAAGAGAAGCTTGGTCTGATTTAACTTCAGACAGTGAGAAAAAAATATATGTTAATAGGTTTGTGAAAATATCTGGTTTCAGCTGTAAATAACATTTTCCAAATGTATGCTTTGGATCAAATATTAGATTGTAATTTAATACAAAGCTGTGCAGTTTTAATATCAAACATTTTCAAGGACTTTATGCAGGAGTCAAGCACTTTCCAAACCTTGAAAACACTTTGAATTGAAATTCAAGAATCCTCCAGGTTTTCAAGCACCAATACAATCCCGGGTTCTGTATTCAGCCATCTGTCCTCTGACACTCAGAGAAGCAGTTGTGGTTTGATGAGACCAACATTTTACTACAGTACACTGAACATAATCCCCAAAGTCATTTTCCTTTTACTTCACAACTGTGTGCATCTGTGGTCTGATCCGCCAGATAATACCTCCATTAAACACATTTTGTGTTTGGAACGTGAGCAAACACAAACTACGGTTTTAAACACAGACTAAGGCAGAAAAGCAGAATCGTTCAGGTACCTGGACGCCAGATGGGGGCGTGCTCCACATTTCCCAAAGACCCTCCCCTGTCTCTGTCTCTTTCCCTGTCCCGATCTCTGTCCCGTTCCCGATCCCGATCTCTCTCTCGTTCCCGCTCCCGGTTTTCCCGCTCCCGGTTTTCCCGCTCCCGTTCTCGGTCTCTTTCCCGCTCCGACGACGACGCGCTCTGCATTTTGCTCATGTGTGAGGGGCCGACTGAAACGACAAAAAAAAAAAGATGGGGGAAAAAGTAATTTTAAACGGATAAAAACATATTATTTTGTCAGGGAGAAACTCGTAATAAAATGGAGGCGTACCGGGGGAGATGGATGAGCTGGTGTAATTTCTGGGAGGGAATGCGGCGTTTGTCCCAGGGATGTAGGTGATGCGATCCATCGGGGAGCCGGTCGCCCCTGCAGACGGAGGGACCAGGACGGGTAAGTGCACCTGAGAAAGATCAATGATCCCTGAGGAGAGGAGGAGAGATGAGAGCCAAATCAAGATGCAGTTTAATGAACAACAAACATACAAAGTCTGAACAAACTTCATGTAGTGACAGTCCAACAGGCTGATTTCTTTATTATAAAATTTTGTAATGAAAGAAGAGTAAAACACAGTTTGTTTTTTTTAGGTACAAGAAAGTTAGTTTAACCAGCGCTGCACTGGGAGGTCTGTGGTGGCTCTTTGGACCTTCTGCTCTGATTCTTAATAATAAAAAATAGTTAAGAACCAAATATTGTTCATGTAACAAATGTATTGAATTTCAACATTAAAAAAATCCACAAAGTACCTGTAATATATTTTTAGATATTTTTTCTTGCAATTAAGGTGGAAACCATATGGTTTTTTAGAATTATTTTTTACATGATTTCCACAAATAATGCCAAGTAGACTAAAATGTATTCATCCTGTTTTAGCAAAGGTTTTAGACCTTTCCTAAAGGTCTAAAACCTATTTTTAGGTTTTTTCAAAACCTAAAAATAGGAATAAAATGGTGGTTCTTTAAAAATAACATTTCCTACAGCAGATAAGTTGTTTGTTTTCCCTATTTGTGGCTCCAAACAAGTTTCATTTAGCTGGACAGAGGATAGTAAAGAGTGCAGACTCTGGAAGAATGCAACAAATAAAAAATAAAAAAATCTAAAAAAAAGCATTGCAGCATCTGTAATGCAGCAACACAACAATTGTTACAGAACCACTCAAATAATTTAAATAGTGCCGTTCAAAATACCAATAAACAAAAGCTAAATTAAATGTACTCCTAACTTCTCCTTTGCTGAGGAAAATGTTTTCTCGTTGCAAAAATACAAACGATTAGGCGAGTCTCCTTTAGTTTTAAGTTATAGCTGGATAATCACATCATCGTTTTAGATTCATCAGTGAAACTGCAAAATGAATATGAATATTCTCCAATGCAGGCGTAAGTGGACCTCATTGTAATAACATCTTATTTACCAATGCATGTTGCATCACAAGCTCTCACGAGGTTTATTTAACACGCCAAGTGCAGCCAAGATTGTTGATAAGTGGCACTGCTAGATGGCTAATTTTACAGTAAGGAGGCTCAGCTCTGCTCCAGACTGGAGGTGCAACACGTCACTGCAACACGAATGAATAAACTAAACTAAATCTGTTAGGAGATGAATTATCCATAAGTGATATCAACAAGAGAGTTCTGCAAACTTTCTCTTATGCAAAGATTCTCAGCAACAGTGATGACATTTGAAGATTTTAAATTCATATCTTTGCATTGGACTGTCCTTTCATCTTCCCTCTCTCCCTTGCGTGATTTCATGACATCAGAAGCCAATAAATGTTTAAATGAGCATAATAAACATAAAACAAAGGCAGACAAATTCAAAAGGTGGTTAACCTTGGCACAATATCCGCATTACATCAGCAGCTCTGCTCTCTTGGTAATTATTAACCACTCAAATGGTCATATTTGTCGATCATTTGCCAGTGCAAAGGAATCAGCTATTTAAACAATGAGAAAGTAAAACGATTTACTTATGCAACCGTGCAGCTGACCGACGGAGGCTGCTGTCAGGTCTCATGTAAAATGATCCGGTTTGGGTCTGATTTCTACGATTTGTTCTCTTGTAGAGCAGCAGCTCGTGTTCCCTTACAACAACAAAGGTCGCCTCGTCTCTTTCAGTCAAGCAGGGGGGATGAGCGCCAGCTTGTTTGCATCCCCGACTATCAGATCAAACTCAGGCTGAATGGACATCGCTGTTGTTCGGTAAAAGGTAACCCTACCCTGTGTCTGTAAGTGTAGAACGCCAAATTCGGGTTTCAATTTGCCATACAACCTAAAAATAGTCCAAGTGCGAGTCAGAGCGCGGACGGGACTGGGAGCAGCGCTGGCCTTACCGCGCTGAGCACCAGCAGAGTAGGGCAGAGGAAGCGCCTGGTCTCGAGGAGCGAGGCCTCTGAGCAGGTCTGAGCGCTGCGCGGCCATGGCGGCGGCTGCGGGCCACTGGTGCATCTGCTGCGAGGTGATGTAGTCGTTTATCAGGGTCTGACGGTTCTCCAGGGCCGTCGTGTCGGGGAAGCCGCGGATGAGGTAGGGGTACGGGTGAGGGTACGCCGGGTTGGGAGCCAAGTGGGAGCGAGGCAAGTAGTAAGCTCCTGCGAATAAAGAACAGGAAATGCTGAAAATCATTGATAGTCATTTAAAGTCAGAGATGAGATATAAACTGATTATTTTCTCGGGTTGCATTCAAGTGTTTTTGCAGGTTTCACCAAGTCAAGTTTAAGGCTTTGTGAGCCTTAAACTTCAATGAAGACCTGCATCGCGACAGAAATGCACAAAAGAATACTGGCTTTTTTGCACAGAATGTGCGTAACATCATGTAGGTCACAATGTTAGACGCCAGTGGCAAAAACAAATGTCCAGCCGACTGGTGATACATTTACACTTACATATGATGGACAAAAAAACCCCCCTGTGATTTACCTGGGTCGATGGCGATCCCACGAGGCAGCGCCGCGGGGTCAAAGGTCAAGGGGATGCGGTACATGTCTGAAGCTCCCAGGCCGGGCAGCAACCGTTCGTAGGCCTGCTGATCTGCAACGCCGGTGAGTGGCGACTTGGTGGCCCTCATCTCTCTGGGAGTCGGTGTGGCTTTTCGCTCCTGGGAAGAATTCTTTCCAGACCCTGAATCAACAGGAAAAAAATAAGAAAAAAGTTTGGAATCTGGATTTTATCAACAATAAAAAGTGACATATTTGACTGTGGTCTCATTCACTGCCTGTTACAAATAAAACCTTCGTTAAAAAACAAATAAAGTCATTGTTCCGTCTCTGTGTTGGATATGCAGAGTTCACACACTTTCCTCACAGGAACATTCAAACATTTTCAACCTAAGATTTCCAGCAGCACATTTTGGACAATAAAAAGACAATACAAAACAATACAAACGATCTAAAAAAAAAAAAGAAAGAAAAAAAGACAGTTTCACTTTATTATATGATGTCAATTATTACTGCTTATAGTGTCTTGTGATAGTTTTTTATATCCTACAAACAAGAAAAACTACAACAAAACGTTATGTTTTAAATACATCTCCTACACACCCAATATACTCTGACAGTGCAAGAATAAAAACCCTTCAATTTTATTAACGTTGTTTAGTGTGCTTAGTATAAACCAACCTTTATTTAAAAACACAGATAAATTAAGTCATTGATAAATTAGGAATGATAAATAATCATTACACCAAAACAATCCAAACAAATTGTGTTAGGGCAAAAGACAGATCAAATGTTTGAAAACACACAAAGAAAGTTACAACAAAAATGTTCCTGCTGCGTTCTTTGGCTTTTAGCAAGTAGAAATATTTTTGTTGATTCCAACTAATCTAAAACAAGAAAAGTTCAGTCTTATTTAACTTCAGACAGTGAGAAAAAAAAGTCTGTCCTTTTTATTAGCTGTATGAAAATATCTGGTTTCTACTGTAAATAACACTTTCCAAATTTAAGCTTTAAATCAGACATTAGATTGAACTTTATTGCCAAACTGTGCAGTTTGAATATCAAGCACTTTGAAAACACCAAACTGAAAAAGAAGCCTGGATGTTCCCACCTTCGTGTTGCCTTTGACTGGCTTCCCTGGGCAGCGGGGATCCACGATGCGACGGTCCAGGGTAGGGGGTCCGTATAGCACCTTTTTCCTCGTACCCCATGGGACTGTGGTGCGCCTTGCCTCCCTGCTCAGAGCCCAGTGTGAGCGGAGAAGAGCGCGGTATGGGGCTGGCCGTGCTGACCACCGCACTGGGCCGGCCCTTGGGCCCCTCCTCATACCGACTTCTGTCGGGACGCATTTCCAGGTGGGAGGCTGCGTTGTGGTAGGAGCGCGGCGAGCTGGCGATGATAGAGCGGACATCGTGGCGTTTCCCAGAGCCAGCAGCGTCCGGCTTTCCAGCTGCGCCCTGCAAGAAACAAACCAGCTTAGGACCGCATCCATCTTTACTGGTCTACTGTAACTTCAGACGACAACGAAAAAACTGAGAAATACATTTCAAATTTCTAGTTAAAGCTCAAAATCAACTTCAGTTTTGCTGCAATACATACATTTTTTATGTTCTGCAAAATATTTGGGAGCAAGAAAATAGCTGTTAAGATTATTTAATCATTCATTTACTCCGTGTTAAATAAGGACAGCCACACACCAGTTTGATATTCATTCAATAAAACTATATGATTGCACATCACCTCATATTTATACGCGCATTTGTTCCCCGGGTTCAAATTACAGGTCTCATAAAGTTAGTTTGACCTACATGTGTCAGAAGCATTCCAGCAGCCATTAAGAGAGCAGCAGATACGCGGGCCATTAAAATTCAGCTGAAGGCGTATTTTAACTACGGGTTCCTGAAAGTTGTTCTCCAGAACCTGACTTCCTGGAACCTTTTATCTATGCATGCTGTTCTTTGTTTTATGTGTGTTTCAATTGTCGAGTCTAAAACTGGGGCCGTTTATGGAGATCAGGGTTTCCTGATGCTGAGCGGGAGCGGCGCTGGGGTCCGACGCCGCGGCAACATCAGAGTTCAGAACATGATTGAAACTACTGACGTTGAGCTAATACAGCATTATTACATCTGAGATCGTTTCATAGAGGTCATACTTTAAATCCTGCTACATCAAACTGTGTGAAAATTTAGATTTTAAATAAACATACAGGAAGAAGCGACGGACTTTACAGGTTAAATTCCAGACTAAAGGCTTTGATGAGAGCGTAACTCTCCATTCCTGTGGAGATTCTGAACGGATATAGAAGTCTGCACTTTGTTTAAATACAAAATTGCCACGCTTAGTAAAAATATTTAAACTTATTCAGCATGAGTATCTGGGTTTAAATGTGAATAGAGTAGTTATTCACATTTTACAGCAGCAAAGCAAACAAAATGTACCCTGTTGCATATAAAAGTATCCAAAGTTTTATATTAATAAAGTATCTACAGATAAAATCAAATTAAATTTATTAGAAACCTAAAAATCTGAGATTTCCAAGTACAGAATACGAATTGTATATACAGTATATTAATATACATGACCAGCTGAGGGAGGAGGAGATTCTTGCAATTAAACGCAGGATATTTTGAGCCAGTGAGAACGGTTCTGTCTCTCCCTCTGTTCTATTTATAAACAGTTCAACACGATAAGCAGTTCATTTCAAGCTTTCTTGCCTTAGTAAGAGTTAGCCATGACTGGGTCGTAGCCCAGTGGGTGTGGGTGGATTTTTCAGCTCTCAGTAATGGCGCGTTCAGAGCCGAAAGAATCCAACTGATGTTTGGTTGGGCTGGTCGCTGATAAAGCCGATCCAGCTGATGAATCAGCCCCCAAAAAAGAACAACGAACACATTCCTAGCCAACTGTGGAATGATGCGTTTCACCGTCAGGCACATACCTGCGATATGATGCCCTCCTTGGATGATTGTCTGCCCTCGTCTCTTGGAATGAGGTGGATGGAGCGTCCAGGCTCCTTCACCGTGGGCACGATGCCCTCTCTGCCCTTCATTGGGTCAGAGAGGGAGCCGGCACCACGGGGCGGGGACGCCTCTCGCCTCATCTGCTTGGCTTCCCTCCTCATGTAGGCATCCTGAGCGTCGAGATGGCGGGGTATACCTGGAATCAGAAGGTTATGTTCAACCCATTTCTCACGTAGAAACAACGGACGGTATGCTTGGAGTGCATTTCAAAGCATCCTACCTTGAGAAATGGAGCCTCGGATATGATGCGCGTCCTTGTAAGACGCGTGGTGAGGGCTGTCTCTGTCGTAAGGCATGGCACGTCCGATGAGACCTGAGGCAAAGGTGGAACAAAGCACAGCAGCAAAGGACTTAGACGCTTTTTTTCACTGTGCTGTTAAAGGACCTTTTAATAAGACTCCAGAGAAAGAGTCAGTGATTGGAGGGGATTTTTCCAGCCGTCTGGTTCGCAGAGAACATTGCAGTGGATGAAAACTTTTTTGATCCCATGTGTGTGTGATACTTTTAGAAGTGATGCGTCGGACATAGTTATTTATGCAGGCTAAAATTGTATGTGTCTCAAGTGTGTTTATCAACAGAATGAATGTTTTAAGTAGAAATATTTCAGTCATGTTGGATATTTTTCTTTTTTTTGTATGAACACAATGTTAAACTCATACTGGCTAGTTAACATGTCTTACTGCTGAATGCTATATCTGTCAGAATTAAAGTCAAATGAGGCGTTTGAGCTCACTCCCGCCTTACCTTCACAATTGGTAGCAGACAGAGCGTCTCTCATCGGCAGCCCTCTGCCTCCTTCCATGACATCATAGGATCGCTTCAGACCCAGGATTTCTCCAGGCAGACCTGAGCCTCGGCCGTCTTCTTTGGGAGTCTGAGACTGCGGCCCTGTGATGTTCGTTCACACGGATCCGGTGTTTTATATAAACAGCTGAACACCTAGTGTGCTACCTGCCAGGTCAGTAATCTTGTTACTTAAAGCTCGTGTACTCACGGTCATACGAGAGGATCTGCCCGCTGATGCCCTCGTAAAGGATCTGCCCTTTAGATGGCGCCTCGTCCCGCTCCCTATCGGCTCGGCTGGAACTGTCCTCTGAGATCAGACGTGATATGGTTTCTCTATACAGCACATCTGCTGGTGTCCCCTGGGGTAAAGAGACAAAAAAAAAAAAAAAGAGGCATAAACTGTGCCGTCTCTGCAAAAAGCAGCAGCCGCAGTCTGCCTATGACTTTGGTTAGGGTTAGTTATTATGCCGGTGCAGAAGGAACCACCGAACAACAAGCGACCATGAATAGTTTGGTTTATTACTCTCAGACTCGTTTCTTTGTATGGTACCGATCTTTAACCCTTTCATGCATAGTGGTCACTACAGTTTACAGCTGTCTAAAAGCCATTTTCTTGTGCTTCTTGTGGATTTGTATGTTATAAATGCACACAGACCACTGAAGTGGACACTGATGCACCATAAAATACACCACCAACTATTGGCCATCAGCTGCAAATGCAAGAAATTATTTTTATTGAATCCAATACGGCCGACAGACAAAAAAGCACGCCAACCGACCCGGTCCCTCCTTCTACTGTAGATGACTCTTCCAGGTAAAAAAAAAAAATATTGTGACATCAGATAAGCCCTAAAGAACAATACTACTGATTGATTTTTCAAACTTTGTATTTGGAGAAATTTTTTTTTACAAATTTTTTTCAGTTTGTCAGTAACAATGTGACTGATAGAGATTTTTTGGTATTATCATTTTGTTGTTACTTTCAGGTTAAAGTGTTCTCTTGTTTAAACTGTATGTGTGAACTGACCTGGAAGTCACAGCTGCCTGTTATCTTCATGTGAAACAGTTTGACCGAGATTTGAACCGGGCTCAGATCAGGGGCCAGATGTTAAATTGGTTTACGACCTTTGCTTTGTTTAGGTAAAATGTTTTACGACCTTTGCTGTTTTTCCTCTGCTGTCTATCTTGCCTATCCTCCCTCTTTGAAGTTTGAGAATAAAAGACAAGCTGTATCCAAAGAGAAGCAGAACGCTCTGTGAACAGCTCTGAGAAGCAGTTGACAGAGTCTTCTCCTTTTGCTTGCAGAAGTTTAGTCATAAATTCATATACGTTGTCTGTGGTTCTTTTATGTAGGTTCTAGGAAAATACCTATCATTTTGGTGCCGAAACCCGGGATCTCTCATACCGACCGCTGTCAGGCAGAGGAAGACGCGCTGAATCCATGCATGGCCAGAAGTCATTTGGACCTGGAAAGAAAGACCCAGGAAGTAGAATTCTTCGCTGGGCCAGCGCCGTAGGTCCGACTTTGTCTGCCAACGGCGGAGTGACGAGATCCGACTGGACAACCCGAAAACTACAGAAACGTAGGTGAATTTTAAAATGGCTATTTTAGTGGTTTGAGTTCCCTTGTATGATGTCGCTCTGCTAAAACTCTGTGGTTTGAGAATCCTTGTATGATGTCGCTCTGCTAAAACTCTGTGGTTTGAGAATCCTTGTATGATGTCGCTCTGCTAAAACTCTGAGGTCTGAGAATCCTTGTATGATGTCGCTCTGCTAAAACTCTGTTCGAGGAGACCCCATAAGGGCACGTCCTCAGGCGGATAGGAAGCTTGTCATTGCTGTGTGGTTTTGATTTTTTGATGGGTAAAACATGACTGGTGCTGAGTTTTCTGACAAGGCAAAAACAGATAATGTTGCGCTAAATCATAGAGTCATTACTGTGCTTATATTGCTGGTTTGCTACTGCTGCTTTGTGTGTGTGAGAGTGATTGGAGGTTTAAATACCGCTCTGTATTTTACCTCATATAAAACAGTGGAATTAAACAGCAAACCTCTTGTGGATGCAATAGGCAAGATTCTCCCACTCGAAAGAGTCGAAGCGGGGAATACCACAACAAGGTATTTTAATTGCTGACCCACTGAAAAGATCTCCAGTTCATAGGACTCCCTAGGAGTCAACGAACCTGGACCAAATTTAAATAATTTCAAATAAATAATATTTTTAAGCTGAAATTGCAAGTGTTTTAAATATGGGAAATAAACATTCTTGTAATTCATCACTCGGTAAGGGCGCCGATGGGGATGAAAAGTACATGCTGTCCAGGTTTCCTGGTAGCACTGTACACATGAAAAAATGGAGAAAGAAATATAAAATAGATGGAAAGCTAAAAATTGATCAATGGCAAACAATTGTGGGAATTTTGGAGAGTAGTGTAGAAAGAAAAATGGGAATAAAAAAAAAAAATCTAAAAAGGAGAATGAGCTGAGGTGTGCTAAATTATGGTTAAATGAATCTAAAAACTTAATTATAGAGAAGGAAGAAAATAAAGTAATTCCAAGCACACGGAATGCTGCAGCGGTGCAGGGAGAGCAAGCTCCTGCAGCCACCTCTCCCCTGGCTGCTTCAGCAGCTCCGTCTGCCCCAGTATCAGCCGCTGCTGTTCCAGCAACACGACTGTATCCTTCCCTAAAGGAAGGGACACAAAACTTATATATCTTTAGACCCTGTACCTTAGAAGAGGTCAGGAAAGCTGTGAAAGGATCAGATGTTTTTCACCTGGAGAAATTTGGAGGTTTATATACCTCTGCCTTTTCCAACGACCGGACAAAAGGCCGTGGAAGAGGCAGAGGCAGAGGAGGTCACGATAGGCGAAGACCCCAAAATAACACCCCACAAAATCTACGGTATTCAAAAGGCTGCTGGATTTGTGGCAATATTGGTCACTGGGCAAGAAACTGCCCTTCAAAGAATGTTGCACGGGGCGACAAGAGGGGTGGTGGAGTGAGGAGACCACAAATAGGAGAAATCCTCAGCATAATCAGACTCTACCACACCCCAAAAACACAAACCCCCAGTCCAAATTGATGAAATGCTAGAGACATGTGCATGCAGTTTAAGACGTTAAGTAAAACCATAAAAGAAATTGAATTCCTGCAAGAAATCAGTGTATGCAAAATAATTTTTAATGTTACTACAAAATTTGGTTTAAACCTCACAAGTGAGAAATAATTTGTTTTAAGAAATACTGATGTTTGTTTTGTTTTTCTTTTTTTTGAGCATTCCTACACCTTTGAAGAAAAACCAGTAAAGAGAGGTCTCACTGAAATAAAGCATGGGAACAACTTCTTTGTATGCTAAAAGTGGAATCATGAAGGAGGAGAAGCAGGAAAAATAAAACTAAATAATAAAATTGTCCTCAGAGAACAATGTTTAATGTATTGTGTAATATTATAACACCAAATTGGTGAAATGATTCTTAGCTGTCTATCTGGAGGGGTCAGCGGTCAGAGTAAGGTACCGACCTGGACATTAAACCAGCCTCGTAAACTCTCTTAGGCCTTGAGAGGAGGGCTGCCCGCTGACTTCACAGTCTGCAGCACTGAGATCAACAAATTTAGAGAAATCCATTGTTCTCTGGTGAGACGTGTCTTAGATGAAGTTAACTTAAACTTACATTCTACATTTTACAAGTTAATGGTGAACATGATGAAAGAGACTACAGCTTTTAACATGTTTCATGTTTATATGTGTTTGAATAAGGAAATGGTTTATGACTTCTTAAAAAGTTGGATAATAAGTGGCTAAAAGCTATACGATGAAAAGTAAAGAAAGTTATAATTGACTCTTATTTGCTTCTTTCCTTTTCCTCTGTCTGAGCCTCGCTGCGCTGCGTCTGACCTCTGACCTCAGCTCAGATCTGTCCTGCCAATCAGATGACTCCCTCCTTTATCACCAGCCAGTTGATAAAGAAGCGAAAAAGGACAGGACGATTTCTACCAACTGGACACTGAAGGCAATAAAGTGTCCACTGGTCCTAATTCCTTGACATCTGGGAACTGCCATGCAGCAAAACTACTGTATGGAGTCCTGCTAGACGTTTGGAAAAAGAAAGCAAACTGAACTGTTTGCCGCTTGTTTCATTGGTGGACAAAGGGACGGTCTGGACAACTTATAAATAATCCAACACCAGAGCCAGTTGGACTGACAGGGAGCTGGAGAAGAGACAGAGGGAGGACCAGCTGCAGTGACGCTAGCAGCAGGAGGGGGAAGCGAGAAGCAAGACAGAAAGGAGAAATGCAGATAAGTAATACACACACCGCTGTGATAAGAGAATGTGCTTACTAATCCTGTTTGCATATAGGAATTATCTATTTAGAAAAGAACATTTTGAAGGTTTTAAGGTACAATGTTAAATAAAAATCTTTCATTTTGTACCCATTAACTCAGTCCTTAACAGAAGGACCAGTGATCCTTTTAGGGCCCACGAGCCATAGATTGGGAAACTGTGAAGGAAAAAACTGTAATGGTTACAAGTTAAGAAAGGAAAAAAAAACTGAGTGTGATACGGCTAAATTACACCAACTAAAATTATTAGATTCAAAACTAATAATGATTTGCAAATGTTTTATTTTCTTTGAAATAAATATACAAGTTTGGAACTAAATTAAACATATCTAAGTGTTGAACTTAATTGATATTGCAGTGTTGAAATACTATGGAGTATTTCTTTGCATTTAACTGAAACGCTTAACTTAGAGTTTAATTATATAAAGAATCTATAAATTGATTGGGATTGTGTTTGTGTGTTTTATATTGGGATGAATGACAATTGTTTTGAGAAGAGAGAAATTTTACTGCTAAATTGAGTAACGGATAAAATTATTGACCATTTAATTTAAAATATAAAAACCATTGTTAACTGGTCTGAAATGCGAGGTTAAGAGAAAGTCTGAGACTTTAAGCAACCTTGTAAACGGCTACTAAAACCTGATGATTGTGATTAAAAGCAACATTTTCTAGACTTCAGTCTAGAACATTTTAATCCAGATTTGATTGATAGTCAATAAATTCAAAAAGAAATGGAAAATTAGAGGATTTGAGGTTTTGGTTTAATTTCAGGATGGTCATTTTTATTTAGGAAGAGTTATGCTTTGATGAATTTGATAACATCTACAGGGAAACCAGTCACCCATGCATCCTTGCTTAAGAATCTTTTGCAGGCCATACATTTACCAGCTGAACTAGCAGTTTGTAAGTGTGCAGCGCACACCACGGAACAGGATGAGGTTTCAAATGGCAATAGATTAGCTGATAAAGTAGCAAAGGAAGCTGCAACTGGGAAGCATGGGGGAGACAATTTCTCAATACAGATAGAAGATCCTCAAGTAATAGACAAAGCTGTGTTAAAAGACATGCAAGATAATGCTCCAAACGCAGAAAAACAAATGTGGATAACTAAAGGGGCGACACTGAATGATGATAACATTTTTTCAGTAAATAGAAGTCGGTCCTTCCAAAATCTCTATTTAGAGCGGCAGCAATTTTGACACATGGACATTGTCATGTGTCAACAGGGGGGATGGTCTCTATGCTACAACAGCATTTTACCACATTACCACATATGGATTAAATTCTTACTTAAAAAAATCTTTTGTACTGCATGTCCAGTTTGTGTCAGAAACAATCCTCAAGGAAACATTAGACCAAGAAGAGGAAGTTTCCCAAAACCCTCATCCATTTCAAACAACGCATATGGACTTTATTGAACTCACACAAAGTGGACCACATAAATATTGTTTGGTGATGATTGATGCTTTTTCTAAAAGAGTTGAAGTAGTTCCAGCAAAGCCTGCTTTTGACAAAATTTATGGGAGAGCTTACATATTGCCTCTGTTTGCTCCAGACTTACAGAAAGCTGATGAAGAACAAACATTGGTAGATTATATGATCAGGATCCTGAAACAGAAAGAGGTGTTAAATGCAAATTTACTGCCGTCTGACTGTTCTCCTCTACAGGAAATAAATAAAACCACCCCCATCCAGCCAGGAAACTGGGTCTACATAAAGGTCACCAACAGTCGTAAAGACCCAGCTGGATACATCTCAGTCCCTGCAAGCTGCAGAGAGTGTTTGAACCCCTAAGTAGGCGGAGGGAGGAAGGCCGGACTTCAAAGGGGGGCTATTTTTTAGGGTAGCTCGTCTCAAACCCGGTGAAGAAACGCTTAAGATTCCCCCGTCTTTAGTATGGGGGTTCTGACATCTCTGTGCGCCGAGCAGCAATGGGGACTCCATATGCCAGATGGATCTTCTACTGCGCTGTGACTGCAGCATCAACCTGTGGTGGAAACTAATGAATAGAACCGCGTACGAGGGACATGCTGTGAACTGCTATGTGTGTGCGCAGCTGCCAATCGCCACACACAACTCAGGTCTGCGTGTAGGACACATCACGGATGACAAACAGATGTGTCTCTATGGCCTGAGCACACAACCACGACTAAGCGTCCCCATGCCAAAGGGATGCAAATGGTGTAAAAATGACTATTCTGTTCTACTTCAGATAGGAGATGCCGTGAAGGAACTTTTTGGATCTATGAACTGTTCCTTTAATGCTGACGTATTTCCATTTCCACTAACCGCATGGAAAATACCAGAGACCATTTCTTTAGCAGGAGCTAAACCCGGGTCTCTGAGGAGCTGCGTGTTCAACAACGGACACGTTTCTCTTGGAATGTTACCTTGGAACTTGTGTAACAGAGTTTACACCCACTGCGAAACGACACCGGATTACATCAACTGCATCGCCTGTAGGGGTCAAAGGATGACTCCACACTGCAAAGTCTGGAAGGACAACCCAGACTGTGACAACATGCTTCAGGAGAGGAGTTTCAACATCACAGATCGGACATTGGACGACAGGAGACAACGCTGTGCAGTACCATAGTGCCAGGAGACTATGGTTCACGGGTGATTGCAGACTGGTACTTCCTGTACCTGATTGTACTCATCAGGAAAGGACGACACATTCTGGCTGTCTGCTCCAAGCGTGATGCCTGAGGTCAAACGCTGGGGAGGCCTCACTACGGACACTGGAGTTCCATGGGAAATTCAAGATCTGGACCGGAGGTGAAAAGTTCATGCAGAGCATGTTCCCAGGAGTTGGATTAGGAGAAGTTCAGGACCACGTTGAAATCAACAGATATGGATTACTGCAACTCATCAACAGCGCACACCGGCTGGCAAACGGCTCCATGAGAGGGCTGACTGAACTGAGAAACATGGTTTTGCAAAATCGTATTGTGCTGGACCTGCTCACAGCCTCTCAGGGAGGTGTTTGTAAAATCATTGGCCCAGCGTGTTCCTGACGAAACAGGAACTGGTGGAACTATTTCTGATGCTCTACATGGCCTGGAGGAACTTAAACATTGTGTAGACGGTGCTACGCGAGGATCACATTTTTCCTTTTGATTTGTTTTCATGGTTCATGTCTGGTCCATGGTGGACTTTACTGTTAAAGCTCGTGACACCTATTCTGATTGTTTCGGTTCTGTTCTGTCCTTTTAAGGTTTGCATTATTCCATACCTACGAAGTATGATGTTTAAGACAAGTAACACAACTGTTGTCAGTTATCAGCTAGCAAAGGCATCCTATGAGACGAATGAAGATGACTTGTTTTGAGATTCTGACGATTTTCTGAACAATGATGGTGTTCTGTAATCAATAAACAGATTAATTCATTTGCTGAATGATTCCTACACCAAAAATGTGAAAACAAGTGGTGTTAGGGATGAGAAAACTGCGTTTGATTTTTTGCTGTTTCTTTCTTTTGTTTTTGTTTATTTCATTTATTCATTATGATCATTGTGTAATTTTTATGTTTAGACTAGGACAAAAGATGTATATATTTTGCATTTCTTGGTTCTATTTTATTTCTTTTCTTTTCTATGCTTGGCTTTTGAATAAGGTTTACACACATGGTGAAATGATAAAAAGGGGGGAATGATAGAGATTTTTTGGTATTATCATTTTGTTGTTACTTTCAGGTTAAAGTGTTCTCTTGTTTAAACTGTATGTGTGAACTGACCTGGAAGTCACAGCTGCCTGTTATCTTCATGTGAAACAGTTTGACCGAGATTTGAACCGGGCTCAGATCAGGGGCCAGATGTTAAATTGGTTTACGACCTTTGCTTTGTTTAGGTAAAATGTTTTACGACCTTTGCTGTTTTTCCTCTGCTGTCTATCTTGCCTATCCTCCCTCTTTGAAGTTTGAGAATAAAAGACAAGCTGTATCCAAAGAGAAGCAGAACGCTCTGTGAACAGCTCTGAGAAGCAGTTGACAGAGTCTTCTCCTTTTGCTTGCAGAAGTTTAGTCATAAATTCATATACGTTGTCTGTGGTTCTTTTATGTAGGTTCTAGGAAAATACCTATCAGTGACGACTCTTCATCTAATAAAAATCATTTATCTTAAGGGAAAAATCAGAGATCAGAAAACGATTCATCTCTGGAACCATCTCTGGAACCATCACTGGAGCCATCACTGGAGATGATTATGGGCTTTAAAAGCAAGAGGAATTAGATGAACACCATCCTGATGCGAAAAGCAGGCGCTGGAGGAAAGTAACTGTGTTTTCAAAACACAGGAAGGAACTCACCATCAGAGTCATTGACTTAAAGAAGCCAAACAATTGATACAGAAGCCTGGCACTCCACTGAGACCTGCTCTGGACAACATGGAGCCGTCTTCAGAAACCTTGCTAAACATAGTAGTTTATATTGTACAAATCTATGTATCATGTTTAAGCAGTTTCAGACTTCTACAACTACGCTGCTACAACAATCAGTATAGGAGGCTCATTTCTTCCTGCAGCAAATATCTTGCACATCGTTTTAACCAGACAATGTGTTCAATCAAAACATAAAAATGAGCACGAATCTCTGAAGCAAAGCTCCAGAGCTTCTAAACGAAGAAAAGGTGAAGCGGCTTGAAAACAGAACAAAACATTCGTGGGTCTAAACTAAACCTTGAATAACATCACTTGTGCTTGGCATGAGTCATATATCCCCACGCACTGATTGGTCAAGAGATGATTGCATGAGTGGATGGTGAAAAGGAGAGACAGCAGTTACTGGGAGAGGCCTTGTAATCTGCTGGCTGCAGCTTTTCCAAGAAGTGTTTACCAAAAGAGGGGGGAGAGGGGATGGATGTCTGTTTACAAGGTAGTAATGACCAAAGCAGTCCTCACCTGCTCTCCAAGAAAACCTCAAACACACACACACACATCCACCTACTAATCCGTCAAGAGTCGCACTAAACAAGAGGATGAATTTTCATTTTCGCTTTTTTTTTTTTTTTTTGCCTTTAATGTTGGCGGATGACGGCCTCCTCTGCGCTTGTTTGCTCTCCAGTGCCAGTTGGACGCGGCACCGGAGTGGGCCTATCAGTGACCAGGTTTAGCCAGCATCGAAAGTACACGGATAAATAAAAGAGGGAACAGATGCAGCACAGCGTGTACCCGTTGCCACGGCTACGGATCCATTCAGAGCTGCGGTTATGTCACAGCGCGGCGGAAATCCAGCAGCAGCCACCGCCGCACATGGTTTGCCGTTTGACCTCTCACCAACTCTCGTCTGTTTCTCTTGCATCACAGGAGCAAACGTTGAGAAAAAAAAAAAGAAGAAAAAAACGCACAGAAGCCGCTTCGTGTTTGACAGCAGCTTGTGTGTTCAGAGGGCAAAAAGCTGCATTGGATTTTTTATTTTTATTTTTTTTGTATGTGCTTTTTTTAAGAAGTAGCGTAAACGATCAGAGGATGTGGGCGGAGTGCGAGCTTGTCTGTGGCGTGAACCTTAACACGGTTTTACAGTGTTGGTTTCAATTGGCATCGACTGTAGGTCTCAGGTAAATCACATTAACCTCAGCAAAGCTCTCTGAACTTCAGAGTCAAAGAACAAACAGGACAAAGTGTGGCGCACAACATGTGCTCTCATTTTTAAACGCTATTTCACGTTATGTTGGGAGGTTTTCAAAAAGAGGAAGAGGACAGTCGGCCACAGGACCAAAATGAAACTCAAGCTTGTACTGTGTCAGCACAATATTTATAATGCGCAATCGTGAGGCTGGTTGCTTTAGAAATGGCGTCAGTAATCCTTAGACCTAAAGAGACATTCTTGCTCTCATGCCAGCCAAATAAAACTTAAGAGTCGCAAACGTCACACGACTTTTTGAAAAAAAAAAGAAAAGAAAAAAAAAAAAAAGACAACTTTATGATACACATTATATTAATTTAAATAAAGATAATCATAAAGTCTAGCAAGAAAGGACTTTTTTTTTCTGTGGGACAGAAAGTTGTACATAAAAAAGTGCATTGTTTCCAACTTAAAGACAAGAAAATCTGATCCAAAAACAAATTACCAGTGCTTTTATTGTCATACTTTGTGAAAATTCAGATGAAATATTTCAGGAATAAAATGAAGAACTGCTAAAAACCTTCATTTGTTGTTACATCTAGCTTTTAAAATACTAACTGGGTCTTTTTAATTTTTTGCCAAACTTTTTAACAGCCACTGTAGAAGGTCCAAAGTGTCACTTGTGGCTCAGGAGGTCCCTGATTTAGACCGTTTCTGTGAGACCAGGTTTATGTTACTCCTCTTTTTCATGCGAATAGTTTTAAATAGTCTGGCTTGCTGGTCTGAGCTCACCTGTGTGATGGAGCCCCCTCGGTAGGAAACCACAGACTCTGGGGGTATTCTGGTCCCAGGAAGACCTTTGGTGATGCTGCCTCCTTGGACACCTGGAGAAGAGAAAGATTTCATAATAGCTGAAGGCATTTTTTTTTACTCTAGAAAAAAAAAAATACATTGAAAAGGTTAATGAAATACTGTGAAAGTACAGTTAGAACCTCCTCAAATAGGTCCTTATTAAATTACTAAATTATATACATATAAATTTGACAGCTTGAAATTGGTCCCTGTCTCTTTAAGAAGTTCCCGCTCTCTACATCGTGCCGTTTACAACCGTTCTTAAGAACATTGCACTGAGAAGGAACTTGATGAGCTCAGCAGATGTGCATTTAGTCCAGGTGTTTGTTAATTGCTGCGACAGCTAGTCTGGGGGAGCCGAGTAGGGAAGGCGGGGGAGGGGAGCTCTGTGAGGCGGAAGCTCTGTGAGGCGGAAGCCCTGCTGGCGACTGCAGCTCTGAGAAGCGTTAGCTGGCTAGCTAAACAAAGTGCACCACTATCACATGTCCAAGCCTCTCCCTTCCAGAAACACAAACAAACGGCAACAAGATGAGAATAAAAATCTGTTCCAATATTGGCTCAGCTTCACTTATTGGATTGATTCTGATACGTTATAAAATGACAAACACTGGCCGATTCTGATGCTAACATAGATGTATTGTGCATTTCTAGCAAAAATATTTTTCTACAATTTCTGGATGGGATGTTATTCCTACAAAACCACAAGTATAAAAGCACAGCTCCAGGACCAATCAGTTGTCTATGAATGCATAATAAAGTTAGGAAGCATTTGCACCCACCACGAGCAGAGGAGTTATCATGAGGCGGCCCTGGGTTTGATAAGTTATCAGGCTGGGAGGAGCTGTGAGGAGACAACTGCTCCTGCTTCACCACTGGGAAAGGACCTGCTGCGTAATGATGAGCAAAGTCAGTCAGATCACAATGTCAAAAAATAGAAAAGTATGTAAAACTATTTAAAAAGGAAAAAAAAAGTGAACGCAGTTGAACTCAGTTTTGGTTTTACTCACCAACTTTCTTCTCGATCCAAGACAACCCCATTGGTGCGGGAGGCAGCTTTGTGTGATCCAGCCCGTGGGCCGCTCCATGCAACTGCACAGGCGTACCCTGAACACAAACACAAACACACACACACACACACACACACACACACACACACACACACACACACACACACACACACACACACACACACATTAGGTCATCAGTGTAAAATACACCAATTACTAGACATGTCAGGGTAACGAATTTAATTGGACGATAAATTCTCCCAAAAGTTATTGCGATAAACGATAATATTGTTGTTTTGGGGCCATTGTCAAGTGATATAAAGGGAATGGTATAATAAAACAAGAAAAGATGCTTAAAGATGAGTAACCTTTCAATTCCAATGAACATTTAACAGTGGAGCTGGAAGACATTTTAAATACCCAAAATAAATAAACAAAACAGAAACAACAGATAAAATTAATTATAAAATCTCTAACGAAAACTGTAATCCAAAAAAACAAAAGGGCTAGTTGAGACCAAAGCTTTTGTCATACAAGTTTTTGGTAGAAAGAGAGAGACAAGAAAAACGAAAAATCATGCGAATGGAAATTATTGAGCTCGTTTTATTTTATTGCTTATTGCAACAGGCCTATCAATTACATCATCACTGCTCTTCCTTTTAAAAAATGTTAATATCTCAAAAAAATAATTGTTCGAAACATCAAAACTGAGTGTACACCGTATTTGTTTCTGCAAATCGACTATAAAACTGCTTAGCTCATCGTTGTGGTGACGTACCTGCGTGATGGAGCCTCCAGGCTTGTTAGAGGAAATGAGCGGTGGCGGGTCAGGCATGGAGAGGGGTCTCACTGCCGCTAACCGCACGCTGTCCTGTGGCAGACCAGCGAGCGAGGGGAGGCCTACCTGTGGGAACGCTGGGAGACAAAACGATAAAAGTTATCCTCTGCTGGTGAAACAGAGCAGCAGAAGCAGACGGAGAAGATTCCTCACGGTTGAAGTGGAGCAGGTGTTGGTCGTGGCTGATCTTGGCCATGTCCCGCGGGGCCATGGGATACGGCGAGAGAACCGGGCGACCCAGGCTGGAGGTCCTGAGGTCGTCCGGACCCAGCGCCTGCTTCTTGGCGTCGCCGTGTGGAGAGAAGGCTCGGGACTTTTCTAAAACACCATCACATTGAGGGAGTCAGCACCAAAGTAAAACAGGAAGCTGGACTACATCTAGTCTAAGAGGCCCTCCTCTGTGCTGCTAAACCGTCACTGCACGTGTGAACTACTACTACTGCTGCTGCTGCTCTGAGGACAGTTTCTTCTGTTTATATAATGAACTGAAATCTTTGCCACTGATAAAGGTAATACAACCCTTGATGCCACCTCATTCCCACAGTGTCTCACCTCTGAATTAGCAGACGTGCATGCAGAAAAAAATAAAAATAAAAACGCTACAACCAAAACCTTGAGCTAAAGAGTTGTAGAAAAACACATCCAGGAGTCATGACAGGGACGTGGGGCAGGTGAACCTGATCGCCTAAAAAGCCTTTGAAGGGAAAAGTGCAGCGCTGCAGCCTCTTAGCATCTTTCTGTTGCATGCAAACGCATCTGCACAAACTGCATTCACCACGTAATGTTTAGACATGAGCTGGTATGAGATTCATCTGACGCCAGTTAAAATCAGACAATTTCACAGAATTGTGTCATTAAAACTTCAAAGCAAAAATGTACAACATGATCAAATTGATTTTATTTACAACTGAGCAGCAGATGGAGTTTGCAGTCATTTGGTCTTAAAGTAGTTTCAGAGTTTGGGTGTGATAGTTGCAAATTTTAAAGGATTTTAAATATATGCAGGCTGATAGCTACATATTTCTCTTCATTTTATAAGTTAAAAACACAGTTTGAAATATATTTTTACTGAATAAAAAAAAAACCTGAAGTGCTAATACTAAAACTTTATTTGCCTTTTTCCAGTCAAACGTTTCAGAAAACGTTTGTGTCGTTGCCGACAACCTTAGAGAGCACACTAGTAGCTACCGAACAGATGTGTTGCTACCAAGTAGTTGACTGTATTTTTTTTAAAGCTGCATTAATAATGGGTGGCATTTATTTAGTTTCCATACAATGACTGAGCTTTTCTTTCAACCAAAAATTGTAACAGGGAGCCAAATTTATTATGCCTGAAAGTGAGGAAGAAAAAAAAAAAAAAGAGTGCAGGATCAGTCTTTTCAGCCAGTTGACTGTCAGGTCGGAAAATGGCAGAGCTGTGTTCCCTTATAATTCAATTAGCTGGAGAAATCCCAGTCATTCCAGCATTTTCTCTGGAATTTTATTAAAATGACTTGAAACTGCAAAAGAAGGATGATAGAAAACATTAAAGGTATGAACGGCTGAACTTTTCAAACCTCGGTACTGATTACAAACGTTTTCTGTCCTGAGATTACAAAAAAAAGAAGAAGAAAACATGCAATAACTTTGAGTCAACATTTGAACGGTTGGGTAGAAAACGCCTTCATTTATCTGAACTAATCTTCCACAGAGTTGCACAAGAGCCTGACTGTAAGCTTGCTGAATTAAACTATATTCCCTTCTGGGTCAGTAGCAGCATCAGATCATTCATCAGACCCCCTCTGTCCAGGAGTGTCCCAGAAACGGTTAAAGGCCCTAAACAGTGGAGAACAGACTCAAGGTCAAAGCCTCTAGAACAGACCTACTTAAAAAAAGTAGATTAGATCAAAAGCCACTAGAGCTGCACGCTGAGCAGGATTTTAATGTACCCAGTTTTTTTCTTTTATTCAGCATATTTATAAATGTGTACCTCTATAAATAAATGTGTGAATACCTGAGTGTAGCAGGTCATGCAGACTAGGCTTTGAGCATTTAGCTGTAGGGAGGAACACTAAGGTCTTAAAAAGTTACCGATATCAACAATGTGGAAATGGTCTGTCATACTTTTTCCAACAAAAAATCAAAGAAAATCCAAAAGAACAAGTGCGTACGGCCAGGACTTTAACACGTTACAATATAGATTATATATATTGTAAAGCTTTAGAATGTTTTATGCAAACGATCCTAAAACACATGCAAACCGAATTCGTACAAGCATTTGGCACCAGTCTGAACAGGTTATAATAAAAACAAATATCTTTGTTGTTGAGCTCGTGTGTCTATTTAGTCAATAATGTAGCAACAAATGAGGATTCTGAATTGAAAATGTTGCTTATTTTGTCGATATATAGAAAATTAGATTAATCTCATACGATGCAATTAACCCAGGTTAAACATTTTAATGGAGTCTCAAGACTGCAAATGGTGGTCATGATATGGAAGCCCAGAGAGTCCAAACAGCCACCTTCATCGAGGTCAGAGCTAGCAAGTTGAGAACAGCAGGCCAGCTACAGGAGCAGATAGCCCGGCTAACTGATCAGCTAAAATAAGCTTGGTCTCTTTTGTCCAATATAACTCTGTTGTTTACAAATAAATGTATTCAAACGTTCTTTATTATGTCAACATTCAGAGACGGATAAATAAATATGAATAACATTGTTATAAGCTCGTTATTTTTAGCAGCCTGGGGAATAAGAGTTGCTTTTGTGGTTGAAATAGGGGTGATTAGATTGTGTTACGCGTTTCGGTTTACTTGACTTTTATGATCCTATGGTGTTGTTTTCACTCAAAGTTGTCATGCTATAAAAATCTCATACCAGTCCATGACTAACACAGAGAGAAATTGGGGAAAAAATCCCAACAAATATGTTTGTGGGCTCGTGCAAGTGAGCCCACATTTCACTCAGTGCGAAAACAAACTGTTCCAAGGCGCGTACCGTCTTTTTCACTGGTGGAGGGGCTTCGAGGGCGAACTCGGGGGCTGCTGGTGAGAAGACCCTCTCGCTCTCTGTCTGCCTGAGGGGCGTAAGGCTGTGGTTTGCCTGCTTGGCCAGAAGGCTGCTGCTGTTTGACTTCCTGAGAGGACTCTCCGTGAGCCATGGTGATCTGCTCCTGGTACAGAGCCAAGGCGTGGGGGGGCTGCACTGCTTTCCCACTCCGCGGAGTGCCCTGCACAGAGGCCTCTGGCATCTTCACAACGAGAGAACACAGAAATAAGACGGTTACATACAAGCGCCAGCTCCTCCCAGGCACCGACATATGGCTGGGCTGCTTACAGTATCTGATCAACGTGATAGTAAAAACTCATCTCTTATTTCTTGGCGAGCTAAAGTTTCACTAATCCCTGGCATCTCGTTTCTGCCCCACAAAGCAATCTATCCCATCATCGTCCATCTGGCTGCCTTATCTTAAACAAATATGACTTCACCATTTCACCTGCTGTAACCGCTTGATTCTGCAAGTTGAGAAATGAGGACAGCGCAGATACAGCTGCAGAGATAAACCGAGCTGTTTTTAGGTACAGGACACAATCTTGCGTCTAAGTCCCAAAGTCGTAAAGGCTGAGATTTTCTGCAATCATTAACCTATTAATGGAAGAAAAAAATGAATAAAAATACGAGAACAAGACCCTGCAGAGTAACTCACAATAGGTGGTATAGCTGCAGCCCTCTGTTTGAGCTGCTTCAGGTCCATGGGCTTCTGCAGAGACGATATGACCCCGTCGTGGGAGAAGTTCAGCAAACTGGGGCGTGGAGACGTCATCCTGTAAAACACACAGACAGAAAGTATTAACAGGCCGACGGGGGATGCAACGTTTCCTGTTTACTGAGCTTGCAAACAGATGACGAGCGCCATAATTTGAAGTGCCTGGTTCTGCTTGTTTTAAACATCTGCAACTGAATTAAGAGTATAGAGTCTGAATAATTTAAGAGCTTCTGAAGCTCAAAAACCAATAAAGTTTAAAGATACTTTGAAGTAGGCAGGTTTTAAATGGATTTAACTTTAAAACTTGTTTCTTGGAAGACTGTTAAGTTAGATAACCTGGAGGATGCGTGAGCGCTTGTGTCCGTGAAACGTCCCGACTACTGTCATTTATACAAGCTGAGAAACACAACAGCGTAGGAACAGTCGATTATTAGACCCGGCACAATAATATATCGGCAACTGAGGAACGCACAGACAGAAGAAGGAAATAACACACCAATTAATTAGCCAGAGATAGAAATGGGACAATTTTCCTTTTATTGGCACTCACCAATCAAAATGCTTAAAATAAATAAAAATCTGACTCTTTTCACTAAATACATGAAAATTCAAGCACATCAACAGACAACATGTTCTTGAATGTGCTTGTTTAGAGTTGAGCAAAATTTAAAGGTTTAAATAAAGGTTAGAGATGTTTAACCCTGTATGTTCACAGCATAGAACTAAATCAGATACGTATCCAACGGTTTTAAAAGCATCTGCAGTCTGACTTTTTTCAGACTGCATCAACGGCACAACATGCATTATTATTCTGCACCAGAAGAAGCCAGATGAGGTAAATCTGAATGTAAACAATGGCTGGAGTGAGCAGTGTCAACTCAGTTTTCTGTTTTCTTAGCTTCCTAGCGTCTTGTTTTGATCTCGTCACAAAACCTTCGGTTCCCATTGCTAAAAAAAAAGTAAAATAGATCCACAGGCAGGGGCAACCATTATTACCTCTGTAACCAGTGCGCTGCTGTGTGACGTCTACATTTCTCTTCAGTGCATCCGTGTCGCTAAGAGGTTGTAAAGAGTTCACACAGAAGTCTGATTGCGGTCGCACTTCATTCAACCAGGCAAAAAAATAAAGTAAATAAGAAAAAAAATCGGATTTCAGCAAAAATAAAAATTGGAATTGCGAATCAAGACCAGCCATGTGTCAGTCAGTGGTTGAGGTTTCACTGCGATTAACTGTATGCGCTCTCTCTCACCCTGAAAACCGACTCATCTGCTTGTCTGTGTTTCTAAAGGAGAGCCGACTGCCCATAACTTTTTATTTATCTCCAACATAGAAAGAACGACTGGATCAGTGCTTCTGTTTCTTCTTGTGTGTGCAGGGTTTGCTCCGTCTTCTCAAACTCCAGTCGATCCTTCTTCCTGCTAAACGGGAGTTTTCCTTTCCGCTGTCGCTACATACAAGTTCATTTTGAGAAATTGCTACAGAGCTAACGACTCCTGCAATCGAATGTCCGCAGTCGCTAGATGCTCATCCAGGAGAAACGTTTTCTTAAATCTGAATAAATCAATCGGAATGTATTTACTTGATTCTGAAACGGTATGATTCAGTTTGACTTTTTATTGTAAAGACGACATATGTTGTGAATTGGTGCTACATGTTGGTCAGATTTGCCTGATTACTTAAAGCTTAAAAGCATTACTTAAACATAAAAGCAAAGATTGATATGGGAGTTTTCTGTTCAAGCCGTCAGGATGTTCATCACGGCCTTCTTTGGGAGGTATTTTAGTGCTGAGGAAGAAAATACAAGGCTGCTATTTGTTATTTATTTTTGAACCAACATAAATGGCGGTGAAAATTGTCGGATTGTTGCAGTAATGAGGATTTAGGAGAAAACTCCAGGCAACAACACTCGGTGTGCTCAGTAAACATTAGAAAGGGTAAATTGGTTAAACAAAGCTGCTGGGTTTTATGAGCTCTTAACCATTATGCTTCATGAAAACGTAGGAATCAGAAATGTTGGAAAAGTTTGACCTGAGCCAGAAAATATTTACAATCTTGGACATTTTACAGAAAGCACTCACATGCATCGATGCTAGCTGTGCTGCTGCTCTCACCAATTGATAAAAAAATATATATATATTAGAAAGTCAAAAAAGATATGCAACGTCAATCCGATTTTAACTCATCATTTTGCATTGAGCCATTAAATTTACACATGGTGTAACATGGCCTCTGCCTATAAATGATGAATGACCGTTCACAGCAGAGAGAGTACATCTGCAGAGCTGCCAATCAATTTCTACTGTCTGAAACAACCTATCAGAGTGTTTTACCATCATTTTCCTCAACAAAACCACAGTCAACAGCAGAAACTTATCTTAAAATCACCATTACAATCTGAAACTCCAAGCCTCCAAAAGCCACAAGTTGTAGCAGGATAACAGATGGTGGCTGTGTAGTTTATTCATATTACCTCTGACAACACAATGGCTTAAAACAACACTAAGGGTATCTTCAAACCATATTGTCCGATAAACTCGGTTCGATTGGGGATAAAAATTGCAACATTTGTTACACTTTCAGCTGGTGTGGTTTGCACTTTATCAAACTAACCAAATCTTTAGAAAAACCTGTTACCCTCTCGCCTGTAGAGACGCTACACTGAGAGCAACTTCCTTCTTCAATGTGAACAAAATTGGAGTAGTGGTTGTAGGATTTCTCTTGTCTTTGGTAAAAGACCACAAGTCGTTTCTCCCACTGGCGCTGGACACCCGTATCTGTTTTGGTTGTGTTTACCCAGAATGCACTGCGCTGCAGTTTGCTTCCTGCTTTTCCAGGCAAATGACCTAGGTTTTGACTAAAGCAGACTAAACAGGGCTGGTGTGAATGCTGCCTTAATGTTCAAGAGAAGGATTTCTGGATCGAAAACTAGCACACGTCTGAATTCAGAAAATCGGGATTGGACAAAGACCCAATGAGCATCTAAGCATCTCAAAAATTGAGATGAGTAAAGTCAAAATGAAACCTCAAAGAAAACTGCACTCCATACTCTGCCAGAAAAAGACTACTGATCCCTTGCATCTGTGGGGAAATAAGTGTATTATTACTGCCATTTCTCAACCAAAAGGCAAACTCATTCCATTTCACAGAAGCCAGAAGAGAAAATTTGACTTCCAAGTGATTTTTCTGAGTGTGCAAATGAATACAGAGATTATTGGAAAGCCAGCTCAGATTTGGTGTACATCAATAAACTGATCATAGCAGCTTTTTCCACTGTAAGGATTTTTTATACAGTAAAGCGCCACTGAGCCTTTCTAAAGCAGTGATGATATAGATCCTTATTGCACCAGCAGTAAGCAACGTATGGTAAAGATCTAAAGTGTATGACACATCCACAAACATCTGAACACAACAAACTGATTTAATGACACACTTTTAAGCTCACAGCACAAGATTACTAAGGCAAACACACACACACACGCACACACACGCAGACACACGAGCCCGCACAAACACATTCCCTCCCTCCTATTGTTTGCTTTGGCAGAGAGGGCAACATTTCCCTCAGCTCTGCCAGTACACGCAGTCTGCTGTCATGGAAAAAAAAAATTGAACAAACACTGCGCTGACAGGACTAATCATTCCTCCCACGAACTTTGACACCCATTTGTTCTGGCCTCATTCACAGACTCACACACACATCATATATTCACGGTACGTACATATATATATAATATATATAAAATAAAATACTACAAAAAAAATTATATATATATATATATATACACTTTTTTTTTTCATTCATTCAAAGTGGAAATAAAATCCGTAGTTGATAGGAAGGAACAACCTGTGGCACACACGCACACACACACACACACACCCACACCCACACACACACACACAAGTGGCTGGACAAATATGGTTCCCCTGCCGTACATTGTAGCTAGGCAACTAATACCACTTCAAAACCCTCGCTGCTTTGTTTTCTAGTGTTTGCCGTGGTAGACCGGAGAAGTAGGACACCCAGAAAGATACCTCAAAATCAGCCGCCCTTTGCCTAAAATAATAAATGAAGGAATCTAAAAAGGTTGTATAATCAAGCTTTCTAAATCCAGTCCTAAGGGAGTCTCACCTTTTCTTATCTGTGTTATCCGTCTCCTCCACCTCATCGGCGCTACAAGTGGCACTAGAGTCACTGTCCCCATGCAGACCTGCTTTGGTCAGGTGCTCCTTCTTGGAGCTCTTGGAGGTTTTGACTTCCTCCTTCTCGACTCTTGGAGGTTTTTTATCCGTGGCATCGCTGGGCGGTACGGGCTGCGGCTGTTCCTTGTTGGGATCCCCTGTTTCGGTCTTTATCTCCTGCTTGATGGTCGACTCTGCCTCCTCCTTGACGGGAGGTTTCTCGTCGCCTGCCTGGTCGTCCTTCCTGTCCTCGGTGTTGGAGTTGCCCTTCGGCCTGCTGGTCCCTTCCTCTTTGGCCTTGCTGTCCTCAGAGGAGTGCGGAGAGGGCAGGCTCTCTGTGTCCGAGCTGTTGTTTGCTCCACCTGGGAGACAGTGGACAAAAAGATGAACAGATTAGGATTTATACTGTAAATCATTTTATGTCCCTCTAACCCTTTTCTCTTCCATCCTCCCCCCCATCTCCATCTGCTAGACCAGATTCTTCACAATGCCAGTCTTCTGACTAATCAGGTTTCAGGGTACAATAAAGGGGGAACATAAAACCATTTGTGGCGATGGATGCAATCTCCTGAGCATTCACCACTTTGCTGTGGAAATACAGCACATCCAGCATGTTTCCATAAACAACTGGATTTGCTTTCTATTGTTGTAGCTGCTGAAACTGATTAGTCATACAAAGGTACTCAGTAAGTTTAGCTGATAAATTCTGCACCGTTAAC
Source organism: Poecilia reticulata (assembly GCF_904066995.2). Classification (NCBI taxonomy): domain Eukaryota; kingdom Metazoa; phylum Chordata; class Actinopteri; order Cyprinodontiformes; family Poeciliidae; genus Poecilia; species Poecilia reticulata. The sequence goes on from NC_088838.1 coordinate 9,752,029, forward strand.
AATTCACACGCCTCTGCTGTCATGAACACGTTTAGCTTAAAGTGTTTCTGTAATTTTGCTAGTTTTACTTCCACAGAAATGCAGATTGTAAGCAAACACCTGACACTATATAAAACTACTGTTCACGCTAAATGACGTACCGGTGTTGGGCATCGCTAACTAAAAGGTTAGTTGCGCTAACCCTGAAGCTCTTATCATAAACATTAGCTCTGCTAACGCTAAAGCGATACATCCAAATGAAATTTAAAGGAAGCTAATGCTGAAGCACCAACTTTAACTCAATTTATAGCTACCCATGAAAGATCACAACCCTTAAACACCATTTTAATTTGATATTATATGTTTGATTACATGAATTTTATGCTCTGTAGTGCGCTTAGATATTGTATTTACGTTAATATCTTGTTTTCCAAAGTCCATCTGTTATTTTGTTACAGTATATATGAATAAAGTTATTGGGGGAAAAAGAGAGAAACTAACTGTGAGGAGAGGAAACAGAACTGCTAACCCTTCACCTCCTTCAAAATAAAACGATCAACATCCAACTACTTGAAGAAACCATAACAGTTGATAACAAAAACTTCAACACAACTGTTGAACTTTACTCAACTAAAATTTTGCAACACAGTCAACTAAATTTGCACTTTAGAATTTATCTGTAATAATTAACTTAGGGGAAACTAAGTGCACTAAATGTTTTCAAAGTTAGCTAAAAGCACTAAATAAAAAAATTAGCTCTGGTATTGGAAGAGTCCCCATAAAGGCCAAAATCATTCATGTCAATGAAACCATTTAATCTGAAATACTCCTGACTATTGTCACTAGCTTTGTAAAAAATACAAAACAGATCTACTGTGCAAAGCGTAAGAGCAAAAACTGATGAGTAAGCTGAATTCTGCCTATTCACACTAATTTATGGTAACATTTTAGGTTTTGTTAAAATAGCAACACAAAAAATGTAATTCTTGAAAAATACTAATTTACATCAAAAACAAACCATATGCAATTATCCTTAGCCAACAAGCTAACAGCAGCAGCATTGTTTGGTTAAACTTCCCTATGAGACCAACAGAAAGGGAAAAAGAGAAGGCTGAAGGATGCCACATGCTAGCTAACACTACTACACAAATGTTGGGAGCAACATAAGAAGGTCAGCGAAACTCCTGTACCTGCAGCACTGAAGTAGTAAACCTTCTGGAGGCCAGAAGCTAATGCTAACTGTTTAAATATTAGCTTCACGGACACAGACAACCCAATGACTGTGTTCTGTCAAGATGCGTCTCTCAGTGTCAAAGTTCTGAACCACGACACTCTCCGTTCTACTGCGGTACAAATTAACACAAGAAAGCAGGCGGCTCAGTCTGCTACTAAATAACAGTAGCAACAAAACAAGCCAGTGTGCCCCTGTCCATTACTCCTCCATTTAGTTGTAAAGGCATTGGAGGCTAATGTGGCTAATAATAACACAGGTTATGTCTGAGCCAGACTGAAGCTGACAATTAGAGCAGAAAAAAGTAGAAACCCGTAGCAACCAAACCTGCTGCAGCACTTAATCACTGAAGAAAATATTCTGAAAAATTACCAGATTATACAGCGTCTACTACTGAACAAATGTGCATAGACCAAATCCTTGCTTACACTATATTAAAAAAAAATATTTGCATGCACCAGTTGGTTTTGAACACAATTTGTTTTAGCGTGAAGTGATCCTTTTTGTCACTCAGTGGTGAAATTTATTCACATCAACAGCAAATTGAAAGGCAAATGGAAGCACAGAATAGAACGCTACTAAGATAAAATAAAAGTGTGATTGAATCAAAGGCACATAGGATATAAACAATTATACTGTTATCTCGTCTACCACTTTGCAAAACTCAAAGACAGTTTCAATTTCTGTTTGTTTAAAAATGAGGACTGAATTGTCCCGTACTGCTGAAACTTAAAATACTGACATATTGCAATTAATCACATTATAGAGTATGAAACTTCAGCATTGTGACAACTCAACTATACTTATTAATACTCACAATCAAAAGAAAGTTTTGGGAAGGATCTTGAATGTGTTTTTTCCCAATTGCATGATGTTCCTAGGAATGATGTACCTTCTCCATCTTCAGGTGCTTCCTCTTCGTTGCAGCTGGCTCCTGAACCCTCGATCTCCTCCTCCTCTGCAGGATACGTAGCGCTCGCCTCTTCGTTCTGCGAGGCTTTCCCCCTTCGACGGGCCTTTCGCTCCTTCTCCTGGGTTGAAACAAGAACACACTTCACATGCAACCCCAGAGACGCAGTCAAAGTACAAACATCAGCACTATGGGAAGCAGGTATGGCTTCCTTACCGATTTCATTTTATGCTGCTGCAGAATCTCATCCAGTTTCTGCCTCTTCTTGTAATTGAAGTAGAAGTTTTTGCACTGCGACACGGTTTTCGATCCCACCATCTTGGAGATGGCGGACCAATTCCTACCATACTGGAGAAGGCCTGGAACCAACAAGTGGACAAGTGACGAGATTAGAGAAGGGACTTTGTAGTTAGTATTGCCAGCTAAAAATCTGCAACAGTAGAGAAAAGAAAGGAGATTCTCTCTATGAGGAGGCAAAGCCATCCCTGTAAGAAATGTACCACACAGGAGGCCAGTTTTGGGTAATCCATCATCAGTAATAAGTCCAGATGGCTTAAACTTTCTAAGCATAGAAGTCTGCATCCACAAAGTCTAAACGATTAGGGCGTAATGTGGTAGGTGGGCCATCAGTCACACCAGCAACTCTCCCCACTGGGGTCACTTTGTGTCATATTTCTAACTGACTTTGATGTGACCCAATTCCAAGAAACCCAAGTCCTTTACCCAGTCAAGCACATGATTGTGTCTTACACAAGAGTCAACAGGCACCCGCTGGGCCTGAGCTGTGATGGATCAACCTGTCAGGAAACACACAAGCTCCCTTACGCGCACACGTAAACAATCAGGGAGCATACATGCTAAAAAGGAGCTACGGCAAGCGGTCGCAGCGTGCAAGTCCCAGTGAGAAAGACCGTGCAGAATTTGCTCCACTGGCCCTCCCTTTTAGAGTCTGCAGTTAGCCAAAGGCAGCTCATTAACTGTGTGTGTTGTAAGAGGCTTAGTTTACACCACCCACTTGCTTCCTGTGCCAGCCTGACAGGTCTTGGCAACAGGACAGGATTCTTGAAAGGTTGTTGGGGCGGTGTGAGGGAGGAGGCGGCGGCGGTGGTGGGGGGGTGTTATTAACAGGCACGCAGCCAGCACATCTTGGGATAACCTTGGACATGGGTTCAGAGGTCTCTGCATCTCATCGCTTAATGGAGCCGGTAAGGCCAGAGGAAGCTGCAGGAGAGGGAAGGACAGCTGTTTACAGCCCTGTCACTTCACTTTGTCAATCTGTCACAGACGCTGTAGCTCGCTCAAACTAATCAGCACTAAGATTATTACTAACAGCTGGCTAAAGAGTTGGACTACTGTTTGCTCGGAATTTCCGCAAAGAAGGTTGTTGGTAAATTTTTGTTCCAAAGCGAATTTACGACTAGAGATGCACTGAGAAATTGGTTGCCGATCGGTTTAGCAATTCACCGGCCAGCCGAAAACTCGATAAGATTTAAACTCAGGCTATCTCGCTTTGACAATCGAGGATTAAAAGTAGCTTTCTATTTTCTGAAAGCTGATGCTTATGCCATTCCAATAAATAATTTCCAACAGCAGGAAGTCGTGTAAACTTATTTTGGAGTCACACTAAGTCAAAACTGGGCCAAACATGGTTCAGTTGAAAATACTTTCCTACAAAAGTGAAATAATCGTATTAAGTGTTATAACTTAATAATTTGAGTACGAATGAGTTTACTACTATTATGAAATGGTATTATGTAGAAACAAAATGGGTACGCAAATTAGCAAATGGGTGAAACAACCTGAAGTCTTATGGGTTGCACTGACAGTAACGCTCTTCAGTGTTGACACTGTTACTGAGTGAGGAAGAATCGAAGCAGGATATTTTTAGTGCCAAGGTTACAAATTAAGTCAGAGGAAGCACAGCCTTGTAGAAAACAAATCTGTATTTTATACATTTAAAAGATAACAGGAAGTCTTTCTATTGCAATGTATCTGTTGCAAGCATTGGAACTTTGTCATGGAGCCCATCTATATTCAAAAACGTTGGCTGCCATTTGGATGTCTCAGAGTTAAAATAAGGATCTATATCATCAACTCCAGCTCTGAAGAGGTGCCATCTTGCAACATTTATATGCATCAATGCTCGAACACACCTTAAATCAATAGTTTTCCAGTATCTCGCCAAGATCTGCAGAGGCCATTCAGGTGTGTTGAATCAGGGATGCATCTAAAAGTTGGAGGACAGGACCTCTCAAGATCAGTTTTAATTATCAACTCTAATTATTTTGTGTTTTAATTAAGAGAAGCCCTGTTTAAGAGCCACTGCTCCCAATGCAAATAATCACATAAATAAAAAAACTACTTATGTCAGGGTGTCTAGAACACATTTTGAATGATGTTCATGTATCATATTATGATATACTTTTTAAGTACATCATAATATACTTAAAAAGTTTATTTTTAAGGTATCACAAAAGCCAGAGATCGGCAAACAGCTGGAGTCTTATCGGTGCATCTTCATACAAAACTGAATTTTTTTTCTATTCTGTCTGCAGGGGCATTAGATATAAACAGATCTGAGCAATAAAAGCAAAAGCAAGTGTTTACTGTCAATTTTCCTATTAATGTTAATTTTAAAAAAAAACTATCAATAAGCATGTGCAATGTTCCAGTTTGAAGTAGAACAACCTTTCTAGCAAAGAAGAGAAATCAAACCAGTTGCTCTAACTCTCTCCATGAGGACCAAGACATGTGACAAACACACATTAACCTTTTACAGCCGTCCCACAAGCAGATAGCAGGGGGGATTCCTTTTCCCTAAAAGTACCTCGTTATCCAACATGCTCAAAGGCACCATTAGCCACCAAATATGCATATTTAAACAAGTGAGAAACTCTTTGCAGCAGCATGCATTAAAGCTAAAACAGAAAGCAAAGTTCATTTACAGAAAGCAAAAGGTCACTTTGTCCTGACACCCTCGCTGCACACAGTTGATTTAATCATAAGCCAGCACACAATACAAATCAGCTCTGGTCGACTCAGAAACTTAGCTGCCGCAGGAGCACACATGGCACAAACATCCAATAAGCGGCAGCCATGCTGAAACAGGTGGTGTCTTCACACCCAATCACAACACTCGACTTCCAGTAGCTCCTCCCCGAGAAAGTCCAATCAACACCTGGTGCGGCCAGAAAGTTGTTGTTCCTGTCTGTCACATGCCCTGTCCCTTGCCTCAGTCGTGGATTTTGCGGCCCAGCGACGGAGCAGCTCTGTCAGACGCTCTGGTCTCTCTAGAGCCCCGGCTGGGAGGCTCTTCTGGGGTTGGGCCTTCCGATCCAGAGCAGAGGAGATGAAAACAGCTCGGTCGCTGCGCTCTTCCTGGCAGCTGGCTGGAAACTTGAGCCGGTGTCAAGTTGACATGCTCCGAAATGGCACATGCTCCTCTCTCTCTCTCGCACTCTCCTTTTTCCTCCCGCTAATGTCGTCCCAGCGCTCCGGTGAGTGCTGCTGTGCTCTGCTGCGTCTCTTCCCCCAATGGCGGTCGTCTGAGAAGACTTCCACAGGAAAGTGGGACTGTGGGGCGGCGCTCTATGCTCAGCCTTTCTCTCCCTCATCTGATCTCTCCTATCTTTTTTTTTTTCTCTCCCTCCCTCCCTCTTTCCGTCGGTCTGTCCCGCCCCCTGCCTTGCTCTGCCAGCAGGCGCGCCGGCACGCACGCACACACTGGAACAGACAAACGCATGAGTGAGTACAAACTCGCTAGAACTCCCCCACCGCCGCCGCCGCCCCCACCCTCCCTCCGTCTCTCTTGTTAATACTCTTGCACACAGACACAAACACACATTCAGGCAGTCCAAGAGTAAACAGAGAGCAGCGAGGGAGAGGAAAGAGCTAGAGAGGGAGCCCAGCCACGGAGCCAGAGAGACAATGGAGAAAGGGAAAGGAAAGAATACAGAAGTGGAGAGTAAAAGGGGCACACAGGCAGGAGAGAGAGAGGAAGAGAGAGAGAAAGAGGAGTTGATGTTGATACCATGAGAAAGCATAAAGGCTTTCACATTTTTCCTGACTGACCTGCTTTTCATCTTGAATGTGACCTCTTCAGTTTATAACAACACAGAGTGAGGGGGAGAGGGAGGAAGGGAGGGCGGAGGAGGGAGAGAAAAGAGGTGTTTGCCAAATCTTCCACAGCTCTTGCCAATCTGGGCTGCTGCCATCTTCTGATCCAGAGACAGGAGCGAGAGACGAGAGCGGCGGCGGCGCAATAAAGAGAGGAGAGATAGCGTGGCCTTCCCTGCCTGCTGCTCCTTTAAATGGGTTCCTCCTGCACCAGATTAGTGCACCTACATAAACCCCCGACCAAGACGGCTGCACATGAGGCCGAGAGAATGCAGACACAACGGTCGCCAAGGGTTTATAGTGACCAGAGGTCAGAATAGGCCAGTTTTTCCCCTTGAAGGGCAAGTAAATTACTGAAAAACTGAGAACTCCCATCATCTGCATTACATAAAAACAACCAACTGCATGCATTTTGACGAGCTTTCTTGAGTTTAACAAAAACTACTGAAGGTCAGGGAGACGTATTTTATTTAGGGGTGTCCTGATGCAACTCTTTCACTTCTGATAAAGAAGTGAATATTGCAGCTTTGAATATTGGCCAATACCGATAATTACACGATTAGATATCGACACGAATCAAATATACTTTTGTAATTTATATTGTAGTGGAAAATGTTAGAAAAGGCTTGATCAAGTGATATCAGTGTAACAGAGCACAATAGTCAACAACAGGAATGAGAACAACTGATTCATTCATTATTAACCATTTGGTCTGCATGCTTGTGTCCAAGATTTTAGATACAGGACAATATATTCAGAAACTCGTTTTTGGCCGATAACTGATTTTGATATCAATATAGAATTGGGACACCTCTAGTTTTAATAGTTCTATCATAGAACAACCTGCACATTTTGGACTCTTATTTGCACTTTTCCTATATAAAACAAAAGCCAAAATCTGAATAATCAGTCCTTAATGAAAATCTGAAACCGGTATCGGCCAGGAAAAATCTGATCAGTGCAAACCATCCAAGTAGTGTGGCAGAGTCGTTGCTTAAGGCTAAACTGGCTGGCAACAACACGCCGGAGCGCTGATGTTCTGCCAAGAACAGTAATGTCATTATTCAGATCTGGTTAGCTCAAGGGGATAAATACAATAGCATCAGGACACCTAAGCCTCTTTAAAACATATACATATCAAGCACATGACTTGGAAGAGCTTAATTCAACACTGTGCAGAAACAGGCCGAGGAAGGCAGCGACGTTCAGCGTCTCGGAGCGACGCAATCCCTGTGGGCGGGTTAGAGGATGGTTGGTAGAACTGATGAAAAACATTAAGAGCAGCTCCTCCTCTCTGGCTCTACTGAACTGTAGCTGGAGTCCTGTGTTTGTGGTTACATAAGCCCTTCATAGAAGCTCTGCTTCGACTGAGCTGCCAGGCTAATCCTCTGGGATGGAGTGCCCCACTAATCCCACGGCAGGAGAATGGAACTGAAGACATTAACCAGGATTACTACACAGGACCGTGTTCAAGCAAGGCCAGCGGCAGTTATCACTAAATAACCTCGTAACTCACAGAAAGAAAAAACACACACACACACACTTAGTAGGAGACACTACCTAAAGCTGAGCAGATTTAAAGTCAGTTTTGGTTGATTTAAAATGGAGGACAAGGACTAGTAGTAAGAAGCAGAAAGGGGTCACACCAGACAACCTCAGGGTATCTGCAAGTCAAATTTCAGACTTTTTAATGCCACCTTGAATAAAATGCATGACTTGTAAACTATAAATATAAAAGATGATTCAAGGATCCTGCTGTATTTCAACCAAGCATTGCAAAATCCTCTGCAGTGCCAAGCTTAAAACTTATTTTTTTTGTTGCATTGTATTGGTTGGCAACAGAAGTAAGCCAGTGGTGAAAAATTAATGTTGTCCAGCCAACTGGTGATAAATTTGCACTTACCCATGGCAGACACAGGAAAGCTAGCCAGCTAGCGAGGGTACATTAGCAGCTAATTACCGGTAGCCTCAACCACCTCAAACCACAGAATGCAATGAAGATGTCTGCATGAGACTCAAACTTTTACCAGACAGAACAGCCTGGTACAATTTAAGATCATCATACAAGGACAACTTACAATTTATAAAACAAATTCAAGACATTTTAAGGAATTAACTTTAAATGCATGAATTTAGGACTTTTTTAGTCTAACCAACTACATGCGAACGGCACCAAAATAGCTGCCTACTCAGGAAATCCTGACAGATGTCAAAATTTAGAACATTAAAAGTCTGACATAAAAAACGAGATGACCAACCCATCGCAAACTTTATATTGGCTAAAAAAAAAAAGACCTTTCCCCGCTAAGTGCTAACAGGTAGAGCTAATCCCAATTCTTCAGTGCGTATGGATTTTGATTTTCCTCTGTAAACAAAACTATGTTGGCCAGCTTCTGCATCAATAACATATCTTAAGAAAAAACCCTAATAGATGTAAGAAGCAATTTAAACTGTATCATTTGCAGCAGTAGCTTCTAATGTTGATCCTCAGAATCCACTGTCCTTCATGATTTAAATGTGTAGCAAATGTTAGTGGAGTACAGAGAAATTATGATACTTGGTACCATGTTACCAAGTATCGTGTTTTGGATGCTTAAGACAGCGCAAAATGTCAACTTAGTAATAATTTTGTCCTTGTTTTAAAAAAAAAAATCAATAACATTATAAATAAATAATTATTGGTGACTTGATATTGTTCAAATCTTCATATAATTCTTGAAGAAAAATGATCTCAGCCATAGTTTATGTAACAAAAACCAGATATCTGAGATGAAATATTCTAACTGGTGCATCTCTAGATTAAGACAGACATTTATTCCACATAGAATGGTGAAAACTTACTAATGCAAAAAGTCAAAATTAAATTAAATTTTTAAATTCAACATAACTAAACATATTTGAGGGAAATCATCAGTGAAGATCAAAGAATCCCACATAGAAAAGCTGTATGCAGAAGAGCTCGCTGAATTCAAGAAGCTCGATCAATCAGTAACTGAGGTTCAACCAATATACAAATCAAATACGCGCGCACGCACGAGCACGCACACGCACGCACACAGTGACCTCTGCAAATCAGCCATAGGCTTTTGGGTAATCTTCAGTCAGGGACAATAAACAGCCCGAGTTAATGACTGCTGCATTCGCAGGGGTTTTGCTGATAAGGGACAGACTTTACAGCCTCCCTGATAAAAGCCGAACCGCCTTGACCCACAGAGAAAGGGAAACGGCTCCAAAGAGCAACAAACGCCTTTTCAGGCAGACTGAGAAGCACACGCACAGACACAACCTCGCAGCACGTGGCAGCTGCCGCCTCTCCAACAGGAAGTCACACCCGCGTCGGTCGGCAATGCTTTCAAACGGCGCTCGGGCGGCTAATGCTCATTGATCCGACAACCACGTTGCAACGCACAGCGAAGCTGCCAGAACAAGAAGACAAAAAGTTTGATCTGCATTACCTTTTTTGGCTGTTTCCATCTCTTCTTCAGTCCAGCGAGAGCTCTCATTCATTTCCAGATTGGCTGTCAAAAAATAAATAAAAAAAAATAGAGAAGCAGCGAGTTAGAGAAGGCGGGAGGAGGCGGGGGAGCGGGCAGTTGTCATAAAGTCAGTTAGGGAGTGACTGACATTAGGAAAGGAAGAAGAGAAATGAATTGAAGAAGGAGAAAAAAACACAATAAAAGGGTGGGGGAAGGAAGGGGGAGGGCAGCTTGCACTGAAGCACTGCAGCTTTGGTTGCTAAGGACTATTTGTTTTAGATGGAGGAAGCAGGAAATCCAAGGAGAGAAGTCAGTTAATGATTATAGACATAACAACTGGCTGCTTTCCCTGCATAGGCTGCAAGCCAGGCTGTCAGGAGGGCTGCAGCCTGCACTTATAAGTCCTCTGTATGGACTTGTGAAGGGCACAGTGGGCCAGTTGGCAACGCTAACCAGCAGAAGACCAAACAGTGGCAAGGGCGGGGCAGCTTCCTGCCAGCGGACCCCCACTCCTCTCCTCCACCCTTCGTCACCTGGGGAATCCCTGTGACTGAACCTGTGCCGCGGGAACGACTGAGGCATGCACACACAACTGCTGAAACATCACAAATCCTGTACTAGCCCGGAGCTAAAGCGTTACATGACTGAATTACTATCTGAGGGGGCGGGAGGGGGGTGGGAAGGAAATCTAAGCAGGAAAACACTGCTGAGCACGACTATTTGTTCTTAAGTAATACTTCTGCTTTTGAGGCAAGAAAACTTCAGACGGATTTAATTTGAGTTATGCCAATTATGCGGGTCCCTTTTGCTAAAGAGTTTGCAAAAGAAAACAATGAGAACGGAGGAACAACAGTACACTCTGGTGGTTCAGAACGTGAGGCTACAAGTAGATCAAAGGTCACCCTGTCTGTCTAGTACCACTGGCGGTAGAACTTCTACGAAATTTTATTTAATAATTAAAAAATACAAACTTTTATTTTTTGCCATTTATTCTTAATGATTAGCCTCTAGCTAAAGACTTCACAAATTGTTCTCTGGGGAAACATCGTCATTGATTTGTCCTACACTTTCAGGATTTCGTGTTTTTCTGAAGCAACTTTTCAAATGGCAACATTCATGAGTTTTAGTAAAGGTAAAAAAAAAAGAAAAGAAAATGAGAGTAGGCTCATTTGTGCTAACCTAGCTCGTTGCTGAGCGGCGGAGTGGTGGTCTCCTCTCCTTCGCTGTTCATGGAGCGAGTATCGCGGCCTTTGCGGCGGCCCTGACTGTTCGCTGTTCGTCTTCCCTTGAAAGCCACAGTGGGCTCCTTGTCCTCGGCATCTTCTCCAGAAGTGTCATCCCTGCATTGTAGAGACGGCGACAGAGTCAGAAATGCTGCAAACTAATAAAAGTCACAAACAAGCACAAATATTTTTAAATTCTGGACATTTAAATAGTTTCATTTTCAATGTAGCAATTTTCCCAAAATGAAGAAAATCCATACAGGTCGAAATAAAATTTACATAAACAAAGATATACAAATACTTGCACATGTATATGGTTGAATCTTAAGCAGAAATCAGAAGCTTTTTGGATCCATAATTATGTTTCTGGCTGGATATGGGACCACTCCTCTGTATCAGAATACGTATAGTTAATTTAAACTAGTATGGTCTGGCAGGTCATATAATATCGATTTAATTATCTTCTTTTTCTACTATTAAAGCCAGTTTCATAATAGGATGTGGTTGGGATCCTTGTCCTGTCAGAACACCCATTGCTGCCATATTTCCAGCCATTTGTCCCAAACCATAATGTCCAACACAGAAGGATAGACAAATCGGTGGCATCAGTCAGAATCAGAAGGTCAGGCTTTAAAAAGATCTGTGTTCAACCAGAAAGCTACAATTAGTGCAAAATTGTTTTAAAATGGACAAAATTTGAGGCTTCAACAGTACAACGGTGCCAGGAACATCAAAACTGTTGTTTGAGGGGATAAAAAAGGCCAGACTAACTACCTACGGTTAAGACTTTAACCTTAGTTATGGATAATCCCTAAAACAAAGGTCCTCTGCCAGAAATGCAAAAAAAACAAAAAAACACCATCAGTTCTGCCAAGAAGTTTGCTCAAATATCGATACAATAAAAATAATTCTAGGCATTTAAATCTAGGTCTGTTTGAAAGATTCAAGCCTTTTGTGGACTGGAGAAAACAAAATAAATTAAAGCAATAAATTCAAACTAGCGAACCCAATTCTTTTCTTTTTTTATTTTAAGTTATCAAATTGAAGTTAAACTAAACATATTTCTGGGCAATTTGAAAAGACTGAAATCTTGCTCAGCAAGAGACGATGGGGAGCAAAATGTGATTGTGTACGATATGCCTACACTGCTCTTTCATTCTTTTTTACTCTCAGGATAATTTATCGCATGTCGCCACAATGGCATGGAGGAGATGGCAACAAAGCTTCAACCTCCTGCTCCTCCATTCATCTTCCTCCTACTCCATTAATCTTGCCAAAGGGAGCTAGTAGCGCTCTAAATATAGGCGAGCCAGCTGTGCCAGGGGTGACAGGCAGGCAGCAGGGTGTGCAAAGAGCCACAGAGTCCCCAGGCCTTTCCTCAGAGCAGGGAAGCAATGGCCACTGGTTCATCAACATCACCATCATCATCTTCTTTTTCAGCCCAGATGCTTATAAATATGGGCTGGCATTGCTTGAAACAAACTGCAGGATACAACCTCAGCTGACAGCATAATAAACAACCTAACCGCAGACACAGAGATTTTAGTTCTCAGGCAACAGAAAGCCGTGATATTCCATCTGTTGTTTTTCATCCTCTGCAGGAACCCAGCCAGAAAACATTCGCTCGTTGATCACTGCATCCACCTGTCCACCCACCCAGTGCCACAAAACACACACATGCACACACACGCACAGGGATACCCGCAACATGCAGCACACAGTGTGTCAAAGTGACACCTGGTTTAATTATGGAGATTATTTTTCACAAAAAAATAAAACAGAATCCAGGATTTAAAAAAATAAAACAACAAAGAAAAAAGAGACAAGTTTCAAACTTGTGGGAGAAAGAAGATCTGGCATCACGATAAGAACCAGGAAAAGAAGCAGATAAGAAAACATTTGCCAGGGGAGAATAACCTGGCAGTAGGTTTTGAAATAAATAGATTTTAAAATTCACTCTAGCTTTCCAAAATATATCCTTTCAATGCTCCATCATATCTGAAAAATATGTGGCATGTGATTACATTATTTGGGTATTTATGGGTTAAGGTGAATAAAATCTGACTCAAAAAATAACATTGTAACAACTGACATGATACAAAGATATGCAGTGTTATTTATTTCACCTGTCAGTGGTCATAATGTTGTGCTTAATCAGTGTACACCGTTATTGTCCTTCTGCTTTCACACAAACCCCAAATAGTGAGATGTGTAGGACTGTGACTAACTATTTAGCAATCAATTATTCTGACAATTAATCGGATTTAAAAAAGTAAAAAAGTACAGATTTTTTTTATTTAACTTCTCAAGCTATTTTTTTATACAATATTAGAAATACATTTTGAAAAATGCAAATAAATAACATTTCTTTCTAAAGAAAATAAGCATTTTGCTGTTTAAAATGCAATAATATAGCTTTCCTTTGGTGAACTTCAAGCATGTGAAGCTAAAACTATGAAATTTGAGAAGATCTTAGTAGAACATATTCACAGATTAAAAGTTTTCTTTTTCATCTTAAATGAATTATTTTTGCAGTTTTGGCAAAATTACTTTTCTGAATATGGTGCTTTTTCGGTAAATGGCCCTTTCGTGTACTCCAGTTAATGATTAATCAATTACTGAGTTAGTTGATGATTATTTCAATAATCGATTAATCGTTTCAGCACTAGAGTTGTGTATGTAAATACTGCTCAGTACTACAGTTCATTCTGCCCACTTCAACAATGTGAACTATTAAAAATTATGCATCAGGCTACAGATGATCTGTGGGTAACAGCAGCATATGCAAACCAACAGTGACTTTAGAAAATCACTTAAAAGTCACCAGGAAACATTTTCTGGTGACGACAGTGGGGGAAAAAAAACATATAACCTCAGAGAGCAACTACTCAATACTTACTGCTATCCAATCAGTTAGCGGTAGATTTTTTTTATTCATTATACAGCTCTAACTCAAACTTTAGTTTTTGACTAAGTGCATGTCAGGAAATGAACAAATTTCATAACTTTAACACGGTTTTTCAGTGCCGGACAGCTTTCATTTCAGACATGATTCAGAAGAATTCAAAAGTGGCTCACTTCATTCCATCCTCCTTGTCTTCAGCTTCATTTTTCTCTTCGTCTCTCTCCCCCTCCTTCTCTTTTTCCTCCTTCTCCTTGTCGTCCTGGCTGTTCCGGTTCACTTGTTGCTGTTGTTGCTGCTGCTGCTGCTGTTGCTGCTGCTGCTGCTGTTGTTGTTGTTGCTGCTGTTGTTGTTGCTGCTGCTGCTGCTGCTGTTGCTGGCCGTGCTGCAATTAAACAACAAACATCGGAGTGCTCCAGTAAATTTCACATCTCCAAAACATTTCACGGCTGAGCGGTAGTTCATTTTAGCTGTTCGGATTCATTTTAGAGTGAATTCTGTAAAAAGCTTCGGGTTATAAATATCCAACGCGCCGGTCGCCTGAAGGGAAAAAAATATATAATAACGCGTCTCGTTAAACATCTTGGACCACCTTCAGCTTGACAGCGCGAATCATTTAGAGTAAACTTGTTTCATAAGCGAAGAGAAAAACAATTGTTTTGATGGATAAACACTTTAGACCCTCAGATCATAACACCTCGTCGAAACAATTATACCCATAAGTATTTAAATAATGATTGCATCCATTTCCACCGCTGCTTTGGCCCTGATGAGCCCATCACTCTGAAACAGAATTAATCTGGACTAATCAGGCTGCCTGACCTTTTCTAGATTGCCGCTTAGCCTCATACTTGTGCTCTCTAATAAACCGAAGCCTTTTTTTTATTAGCCTCACTAGTAAGGGGGTTTTCTTAAGGCTAGAGAGATTCATCACCTTGAATTATATTCCTATCAGCTAAAATTATCCTCATGATTAATCGTTGCAAGATCTCTGCTTGATTTAAATATTTAATATCTAAAGCGGCATTTTTTTTCACCCCAACCACATTTTTCACAATCTATTTATGAGCAAACTTCAAGTCACATCATAAGTTAAGGTGCAACAACATCTCAATTCTCTTACCCACAAATATTTTTCAAAACTTCAATTCTTCAGCAAAGATGCAATGTTTAATACTTTACCTCCACACGTCACAAGCTCCGGTCGACTGGCACTTAGATGAAACAACTTCCCCAAAGTAAGTTTCTGAACAACATAGGAACAAGAAAAACAGCCTTTTCTCTCTCACGCTTATGTGTAGAATCTTGGTTTCGCTTCGATTCAGCTATAGAATGACCGCTAACCTTCAAGCAAAATCTACAAAATGTCATAAGAAGTAAAACAAAACAGGATATGAGAGTTCCGAAATTATAGCAAGAGCATTTCTGCTGTATAACTGCACCCAGAACCACTTCCTCACCAGCTTCCTGCCTGTCTGGGCTTTCGGGGTTAGAGTTCAGACTACTACAGCTGCGCACTCAGACCAGAGAACCTTCTATGCTGCATTATCTTATTAAATTCACAATTGGTCTCTGCTAATAGCCGTCTTTGCATTAGCTGCTTCATCCAGGGAAAAACAAGCCGCCACAGTCTACCGGCACCAATACATAGACCGACTCATAGATGTTTAATGGTACGTGAACGTTAAGTGGAACAAAAGTCTCTCTCTTCCTCTGTCATCACTGAGGCCCAGAAACCCCATGAAATAATCTCCCCAGGGCTGATCTAGTGACCGCCCATAGAGAGGGACTGAGCACTTTGACTCAGTTTCTCTCCGGCTCATGCAATCTACAGCAATGCACTTTCACTTCCTCCTCTGAGCACACCTTTTCCGTCACAGTGAGCTCATTAGATGTGACAAAACATGTGGAGCGAACGTCAAAGTTCAGACTTCATCAGGAAGGCCAGGAGACGTCACAATACACCCAGAACGAAAAGGTCGTGAGCAAATTAAAATGTAGCCGTTGCCACTGCGTCTGATGAATGGCTTCAGATGAACAGGCACACAATGTGGACGGTTTAAGGAGAAAAAAAAAAGTGTAGAAATGCAATTGGCAAAAAATAATGAGCTTTGACAGAATACCTCAAAATTTCGAAGTCTTCTCAGACCAGCTTACCTTGTTTTAGGTCCGTCAGAATAAGCAATGCTAACGTCACAGTAAGTACAGAAGTAATGTGTCGAAAATGTATTTATTGATGTCTTCAAAATCAAAAGTTTACATAAATGTTCTCACTGGTATGCTTTTTCAGATCTGTCCACAAATTATCTAGAGGACTGATAGGAGTTTTGTGATGGCCACAACAAAATATTGACTTTATTGACCTTAAGCCACTTTGTAACCACCATGGCTGTGTGCCGAGGTCAATTTCCTGTTTGCGTCTCAACTTTAACATCCAGGCTGATGTGTGTAAATGTTACTTCAATATTTCCACCATAATGTTCTTTCTTCACAATGCAGGATTTCCCCCAGTGTATTATAAGCCTGGCGGCCCGCCATGTTTTACTAGCCCTGCCGCCAGGCTAAGCGTTGCTTGTTTACGTTACTAGGAAAATAAAAATAAAATTAAAAAATCTTTTTTTTCTTTTAAAGCCGGGCTTCAAGCGTCCATTTTGCTCTTAGCATTTCACCAGCAGAGCAGATTTATTCCTAAATGATAGGTTTATAGTTTATGCATTTAAACCCGAAAGCACACGGAACAATCACACAGCTGGCGCCTCTGCGCTTTACCTCGTGTGCTGCTGTTGCTTTACCTCAGCGGGATCGCGCGCGCCTCCTTTCACTCAAACTGGACACAGGCTGACCTGTATGGATATTTACATAAACCTACTGTGAGGAATTATGATCCTTTGGAGAACTCTAGGTAAGAGTTTAAACCAGCCGCGTTAGCCCTGGTTGTGCA
This sequence comes from Poecilia reticulata, assembly GCF_904066995.2. NCBI lineage: Eukaryota > Metazoa > Chordata > Actinopteri > Cyprinodontiformes > Poeciliidae > Poecilia > Poecilia reticulata. Next base: position 9,768,807 of record NC_088838.1, read on the forward strand.
GCTCTATGTGAACCACAGGAATAACTTGTAGCGAATTCAGAGGTCGCATTGTGGAGGGGTGAGAATGATTCATCTTTGTGAACGAACAATTATATGCTGCGTTTACATCTCAACGCGCTGCCCAGCGTGGGGCTCTGTGTCTGTCTTCCCTGTAAAGTTTATGTCTATGATCCCGGTTTGCTGGAGAGTTTGTGGATAACGAGCAGCGCTAACCTCATCATGCAGGTTCAGCCTGATGAGGAGCTTTCGCGCTCTCCTCGGAGTCACGCATCACGCTGATTTTATATTATTTTATTATTATTTTTAGTATTATTTTTCCGGTTACACGATGCATCAAACCATATCAAATGCGCTGTCTACTTAGAGTTAATACGCGCGGCCACACGGAGATCTGAAAAACTCGTCCCAAAAACTCGACCAACCAGAATAGTCTCTGTGACGCTTATTAAAAATTCAACAGACACAAAATGAAAGAGCTACTAAAGCCACATTAGCAGCATTGAATTAAATCTCCCGTTTGTTGCACAGTGCAGCGGATTACCTCATCATGCAGGGCCGGTCCAAGGCTCTATGAGGCCTTGAGCAGAATCTGACTTAGGGGCCCCTTTTGTTGCTAAAAACATCAGCACCTCTAACAGCTTTTGTGTTAGATTTTGTGAAATATAGGAGAAGGGAGTAGTTTAATTGGTCAGTCTAAAAAGCAATAAGTTATCGCAGTTTACCAATTTGTATTTGTAAATTCAAAGATTAAACTCACAGCATCAGATTGTTGCTATGGTAACAAAACAATTTATAACTATGAATATTGTTATTTGAAGTTTTACAAAGCAAACTTGCCAGCTTCTTAAAATCTTGTATTTAAATGTTAAACAATTTAAAATCATTTAATGTATGTATGCCTAAACAATTTAATACAATTTAACAGCATTGATAATCTCAATAAACAAGTGTTACATTAAATGTATCTGTGGTCTGTTTTAAAATTTTAGCGTTTATGGGGCCCCTGAAGCCCTTGGGGGCCTGGTGGACCTGCTGACTTAATTTGGATTAAACAGAAGTGCAAATTTGTTATTTTTAGACTAGTTGTGGGTTTAAATGGCATTTCACTGGAGATCTTTTCCCATAACATATAATTTACACAGTAATACTTTTACATTTCCTGTCAACTTAACTTCTTTTAATACAAAAACGCGGTGGACCGCCGGTGGACCGCCTTGACGCCCCGACCACCGGGCTTAGCAAGTTTTCTGGGGTAAACCCTGCAATGCTTTCTATTTTATGAAGCGTACCAGTTCCTCCTGCAGCAAACTAATCCAACACAAATGCTGCTGGCACTCTGATACTTCACCGCTGAGAGGTGTTCTCCTTTTTTGTTTTTCTTTTTTTTTACAAATATAACAATGGTCCTTATGCCCCAACAGTTGCACTTTAGTTTCATCAGACCACATGACGTGTCCAAAAATTAAGATCTTTGTTGCAAACTGCAATCTGGGCTTTTTGCGTTTCTCCTGGGTCAATGGCTTCCTCCTGGTTGAGTGACCTTTCAGCCCATGTCGGTTCACTGTGAATAGTGACACCGTCTTACCAGCCTCTTCACCGGGTCTTTGGCTTTTATTCTGGGGCCAATTCCCACATTTTGGACCAAAATACTTTAATCTCAGTGACACAGAACTCGTCTTCTTCCTGATATGATGGTTGGTTAGTCCCATCATGTCTTGACTACAACGTATAATTGTTTGAACAGATGAACGTGGCACCTTCAAGCGTCTGGAAAATCCTCCTAAGCATGAACCAGACTGGTCCAATCTGCTTCCTGATATCTCAGCTGATTTCTTTTGACTTTCCCATTGTGTCAAGCATGAAGGTAGCATTTTGAGGTGAGGCTTTAAAGTACATCCACAGGTGCGACTCCAAGGAACTCAGATGTGTCAGTTTCTAAAGCCATGACATCATCATCTGGGCTTTCCCTCGTTGGTTGGTTAAAGAGGCCGTTATCATTCTTGAAGACATTCATAAATACATATGTGACGTATTCTTTCCCTCGTTATTTTTGGTGTTTAGTAAATGAAGATTATTTTTGGTGGTTCAAGAGGAATTTGGCCTGATAATTTTCCTTCCAGTTTACAGTTTTGCCCTACATTGCATCAGTCTGTCACATAGAGTCCAATAAAGTCCACTGAATTCTGTGATTGTGGCATGACAATCTGTGAAAAAGCTCCAAGAATATAGTTCATATTTCAAAATCCGGTGTTTTTGACTAAACTCCCAGAGGGTTAGTGTCCCAGTTAAATGATGTTTAACTGAAGTCCTAAAAGGGGTGCGGGTTTTATGTTTTTATGTTTTGTTTTTTTTTTTAAATCTCTCTCACTGTTTATTCAATGTCACATGCTGTTTTTATTTTAATTATGTAAAGCACTTTGAAATGCCTTGCTGCTGAAATGTGTTATACAAATAAAATTTGATTGATTGATTCTGTAGCTCAATATTTTACAACACACCAAAAAAAGGTGTTTTCGCAAATGTTTAAGAAGGTTGTAAATGATTCGAAACATTTTCCATCCTGTTCCTTTGCATATAAATGCAGTCCAGCTTTCTGTTAGTAAAAAAAAAAATCATCAAATATGTTGCTAATTTTTGCCAAGTGTGTTTAAGAACAGGGAATATCATGACTTTCAGAGTAGTAAGTTACATAGTAAATAAGCTTCATATCCACCAGCTAATGACCAGCGACAGCAGTATATGAATTTATTTTCAGCCTCAGGAAACCTGTACATGTACGCAATATTAACATAATGCTTCCCAGTCGGATGAAAATGTGATTTTAAGAGGTGATAGTACCAGAGATCTCCCTCGGCGTCGATTCCTCCGCACTATGTTCTTGTAGTTTTCATTCTTTTTGGTCAGGTAGTAAAAGAGCACACACTCTGCCACCGTCTGAAATGCAAATGTAAAGGTTTTCACTTCCTCTGAACACAAAATCACTCCAAAAATAGCAAAAAAGAAAAAAATTAAGAAAAAGGCATTTCATACCTTTCTCTCTAGAAAAGAAGCGATCAGGCCAAAGTTTTTGGGATGCTGGATGAACCTTTAACAGGAGAACAAAGCTGATCAGATTTAAATCGTCTGAGCTTCCAGAGTAAGACAACAAAAAAAATCCACAACATAAAAAAAAGAGAAACATAAAAGTTCATTTAAATTATCTTAGATGCGGAAAGAAACATCCCAGATGACAGTTACTGGTGAAGGCAGTAAGAGTTTGTTTTTGGCGAGTGTGACCCAAAGAGGAAACTAGAGCTCTTTGTATGTGGGTAACTTAAAAGTCACCAGTTTTACTGTGTGGTCTTGATTTGATTTGGTAGCTCCAAGCCTCCTCTCAGTTCTCACGAAAGGGGAAGATTCACTTCCTTAGCAAAAAAAACAAAAAAACAACAACAACAAAAACCCTCACTGACCCATTATTGGTTACGCAAATTTTATAGGGAGTATGGCACGTTAAAACCTGTGGCGTAAGACGCCGCTGCCAAGAACTTTGTGTAAGGAGCTTAAGTCGACTCATGTGGCATCTGACCAGAGAGAAAAGATTTTACCGGTAATAATTATAATAACTGGGGGTGGGGGGGGGAGATTTTTCTCACTTCTCTCGGAAAGTGTCCCTCTCCTGCTCGCTCCACATGTTCATGACCTGCCGGTCCTTGTAAACCTTCATGGGGTCGTCCATCAGCCCATTCATGTTGATGAACTTGATGCGCTGCTGCTCGGCGTCGAACAGCATAGGGGGGATGACGGCCAGCTGCCGCATTTGCTTCTCCGTGTTCTGCACGTGCCACATAGACGGGAAAGAGAAAGCAAAGAAAATCCTGGAGTAAACAGACTGCTGCTGAAAGAGAAACCACTTCTGTTTTTGTAAAGACATGGCCCCTTTTAAAACCAATGAATTAATAGGAGAAAAGCCATTGATTTATTTTCTGTTTATAATTTAGTCATCAGCACAACCCTGTAGGAGTAGAGATTTTTTCTTTAAAATAAGCTTTCTTAGATGTTTTTTTTCTTTAAACCTGAGCATAATAAATGCAGAAAGGAAGAATGTTCACATATTTATTTGCACAGTTGTGGTTTCTAGTGTCAAGGAGAAAAACAGAAGTTTATAAAGATGTTTTTTTTATATATTTTCAGTTAAACACTGTTATGTACTGTAGAGTTAAAAAACATAACAGAACCACTAAGTTCCCATTATGACCAGTCAGCTCTACTGCTGACTAAGCAGGTTGTGAAATGCACTGTGATCGATATCAGGGCTTGAAAAGAACAACGAAATGATGCAACACTACAGTCTAAGCAGTTTGATAAACTTAAGCAATAAAAAATCTTTAACATGAGGCTGGATCTTAGATGGTAAATGAGAGTAAAGATGTTAAATTGGGAAGACATTCAGCTTTACATTTCCACCCCAAAATGTTAGAAAACGAACGTGAATCAACTTGAAACCTCAAGAAATTTTGGATTTATTGACATTAATTGTGTGTAGTGGTTACAAAAACTCTCCTTTTGAAAACTCCACAGTTTCCCCAGTCAGATTTTCTCAAATCATATTTTGGACACAAGAACAGCTAGCCGTAGATAAACTCTTAAATTCCTTTGATTAATTGCAATCCTTTAGAGAGCTTAGAGGAAACCAATGATTAGGGTGATGCAATGAGGCCTTCCAAACTTAAACACGTGGAGCTCAAAAAACAAAGATAAAGCCATCAAAAACCAAAGTGGGAACAAAGAAAAAAGCTGGTCAGTAATAAGAATATGAGGAAGATTTAATTGCTGCAATGCCAACAAAGTTTTTTTTTCTTTTTTTCCAATGACTGATTTATTATTGAACCAGCCATTATTAGTACATTGTAGACAAAAGCCTAGCTTTTTCTCACAAAATTGAGAGCAAGTCTGTGTTTCTTATACTTAATTTATTAATATTTACATAAAAGTTAGATGACTTCATTTGTGTATTTGAATGTAAGTACGGTGAAACAATGAGTCAGCTTGAGTGAGTGGGTTTAAACTGAGATGAGTTGCATCAAAATGCTGGAAATGTCTGGCAGCCTGCCATCAGAAATCTCCATCACTGCTTCCTGCCGCATTAAAGAGAACTATCTGTTTACAAGCCTGTTTCCTAAGGTAGAGCTCTGCCTTGCTAAATTAATCTTCCTGCAGTAAAAATGAGAAATATTCTTGTGAAAACTCATCCTTTGATTTATTTTATCAAATATTTTTTACAAAATTACAGTTTTACAAAATTATTTTTGCAATTTAGACTCTTAGCAGCAAACTGGTTCAAACTATATTATAACAATTAAATAAATAGTGTTTTAACTCAGTTAGGGTAGGGCAATTTGGCTTAAAAATAAAATCCCCAATTTTTTTTTTTTTTTACACTAAAATCTCAATTTTAGATTTTAGTTATAAAAAAAACAAATTCTTTGCTTCGCTTCTGAAAAAGAAATTACAAATAACAGAAAATATTTTCAATCTTCCAGATAAATAGAAGCTGTCAAACAGGCTTGCTTGACAAGACGTGTGGGCTTTGGATCCTGATAGTATGAACTATGAAATCCCAAAATATCCAGATTTTCCCAAAATTAAAATTTCAAAAACAAAAAATTTGATCAATAAATTCAATTTCTTGCCCGGTTCCACTGTCAGCTTAACAAACTTGAGGTTTAGATCATATTTCAAGGAGAACTCTACCAACAACAAGAACTTTGAAGCACAACATGGAAACTAGAGAGAAACTGATCGTTATGGGTGAGAAAATGTATAAATGGTTTAAAGTCACACAGTCTGGTCTCCAATGATTGTAAAAAAAAGAAAGAAAAAAAAATTAAAAACAGGATGTCTGAAAACTTCAAAAATAAGTTACAAGTTTGTAACTGAGTATAAGGACTCCAAAACTTCAACTGCCTACGGATTAGGCAAAGTGAGCATTCTGAACAAAACTTACCTTTCTCTTGCAGAGTCGCATTTCAACCCAAACAGTTGCCAAAGGGCAATTTCAGGTGGAGGTCAAACCAACTTTAACAGAAAGAGCTTACCTCATGCTCTGATATTCCATCAATGATTTCGGAGACTTCATGTTCGCTGCGGGCTGCGGATGAGGTGAGGCCACCTCCTCGCTGCCCAACGCGGCTGCAGACACACAAACACAGAAATCCTGTTGGTGATTCTTCAGAACGGCGGCCATAGCAGAGCACCTGTAGGCGGTTGCGCTCTGCTGCGCGTCTAGAACGAAATCCCACCTCTGCATTCGTTCCTGCATCTCTCTCTGCTTGCGGATCTCTGGGAACTGCTTTTCGTAGTACTCCCGCACCTTGCTCTCCTTGGCCCGGCGCCGCGGGTTGTTTTCAATGCGCTCCACTTTCTTCTCCCAGGCCTCCATTAGCTGGTCATACCGCTGGCAGAACTTCTGCTCCTGCAAGATTGGATCGAGAAAATAACTCTGAGGAAGCAGAGCGACACGCTGAATGTTCCAGGCCAAAAACGATTGATCAAATTCATTTAATTAATTGTGATTAATTAATTTTGTTTAATTCTGATTGTTTATTGAAATAATCGTCAAGTAATTTGGTAACTTGACGATTAATTTGGTTAACTGAAGTATCCAGATTTTTTATTTTTTTTAAATGCCGTTTCATTAAAGAACATACTGGGAGCAGTAGATAAGCTAAAACGATTCAAAAAATTGGAATTTAAGACAAAAACTCTTTGGAAATATGCTCCATTAAAAAATCCTTAAGTGGCATAGTTTCAGCTTAAGTTAATTTAAATTCTGTTAAAAAAAACACTCCTTCTAAGGCCCGTTTACTTTTACTAAAAAAATTACAAACAGCATTTCTTTAGCTGTAGATACATCCTTTGTGACAAATGATCAATAGTACACTAATGGAATGCTCTTTTATTTTATTTTTTTAAGGAATTGAATTAGTTGCCTCTTTGCATCACTTAATGTATTAAAAAGGTGTAAAAAAGCTTAAGTGGTGAAATGAAAAATCTGCAGAATGTGCCAATTTTATTTATCCGTCAGAATAAGCAACAAAATAATTGATCACTGAAATAATCATTAGTTTGCAGCCCTAAAATGTTTAATGCAGAGTGAGGATTTGGAGCAGAGGTCTGGCAGACAGAAGGTGCAGTTTTCCTGCCTCCATCACAGACAACCTATTAACCCTGGTGGAGACGTGACCCTCGGAGGGCCCATAAACTACACGGCGATATCTCTGCACATACAGCTGCCTCCCCCACAACATGAGAGGAGAGCAGACACTTACCCATGGCTCAGACTTTCATTCTGTCTTGCATCAAATACGTTTAAAAGAGGAAAAGCATCAATTTAGCAGACATTTGACGACTGATTCGCAAAAATCCTTTATTTTTTTAGCCATGCTTTTTGGATTTCATTTACCGACGACGCCAATCAAAAAACATCAACGTTTCAAAAAGCTCACTACGGAGTTTGGCTGAAAATTAATTCAAAAGACATGGGGAAATCTTTTTCTATTCATTTTCTGCTTTCCCAGAGACCTGAAGAGAGCGTTTTATCTTTTTTTTTTTTTTTCTCTTTCACTCTTCGGCAGGTCTAAAATGGCCACTCACTTCGAGGAGCAGCTGGCCCGGTTTCACACCAGTCATTTGTCATTGGCCGAGTCCCAGCTGAGTCACAAACGGAGTTTTCTACTTACCCACTGCTTACGAGCGTGGTTTCTCCTTTTGAAATATAAGATGAGCTTCTTCCTCATGGCGTGGTTTCTAAATGGATAAAAGAGGAAAGTTAGGAATACACCACATGACACTGAAACAGAAACAGTCTATATGTCAACGGCTGGACTTTACATTCGTCACATCTTCCTCTTCCATGTCTATTGAAGTTTTCCCAATTGATTTTATTAAGAGATTTCATGTGACAAACAAACACAAAGCAACATGCTGGTAGATGATAAATGATTTTCAAGGTTTTGCTAATAAAATCTGAAAGGTGTGGAAATTAGCGAGGTCAAATTTATCATGATGTCAATAGATTTATTGCGACAAGCTTAACTGCAACATCCCGAAATAAAACAAATGCAGGCAGTATGTTTTGTTTTAGTAAAAACTATCAGCAATTTTTGTTCCACTTCTCAATTAAACTAACTTTATCTAGCTCGTACAAAACCACAATGAAAAAAATATATATTTCATTGCTCCTTCCAAATATAGTGTGAAGCATTTTGACTGCTGTGAGGCAGCATATTTGCACGTTTCAACCTCAGTTCTTTGCAGCATGAATGGTAAAAAAAAAAAAAAAAAAACAATCTTACAATACACTTTCACATGAACAGAAACGACGCTGGTCCTCGAGTGCAGCCGCTCGATAAACTCAATCTTGCTCCTGGGTGGAAGGGACAGCGAGGGGAGCCAAACTTATAAAACTTGTCTGCATTTGGAACGGCAGACTCGCAGCTTCAAATAAAGGTCAAGGCCAGTAATCTCCTTAGGCAGCTGCTCGGTTTGTCTCTTTCTTCGCTGCAAGACAAGGTTTTATTCCTGACACTTAATCTGTCACTTGTAAGGTCATGCTCTCCACTGATTAATGTAATCTTAGTCTATGTTAGACACTTCGGCTGAGCTGCTGGTTCCCGCTGGACCGAGACAAGGACACATGACTTACAAAAAAAAAAAAAAAGGGTGCCATCCATCGGTGTATGAGGAAATTTCAACATAATATGGCTTTTATGAAGGGGAATGAGCATGCAAAGACTTGCCTCATCTAAAAAAAAAAAATCTGATTTCTAGAAATAATTACATATGCTGAGCCATGCATGAATTTGCAGCAGGAAAAATAACTAATTGCAGCTGCATAGAGGTGATATACCCATGAGCGCGCGCGCGCACACACACGCACGCACAAAAATTAAATCCAACCCTGATAAAGTACATCTTCTCAAAAGACAGAGATGGTATTGTCCTCCCTCTGCACAACAGATGGCAAAAGACGAGATTAGCAGCCCCGTAACTCTGCAAAAAGGTTCCCTTTGTCCCGCTCTAAGCCCGGGTGCTTTCTAAGATATCGGAGAACTCTGTAATTTGGCATAATACTTAAAAAAAAACACAAAAGCTGATGAAAGATTCTTTATATGCAGGCTTGCGATAGATGTTTTGCAGTTGTTTTTGCTCAGGCTTGCTAGATAAGCAAAAAAAAAGGAAAAAAAAAAAAGGCTTGAACTTCAAAGTTCTGTCCTCAGCGTGTGCAGTTACGCAGGGATGTCGGTCTACTTTTCATCAGCTGACTGTGAGTGTGTGTGTGCGGCAAGCGAACCGGGAGGAGGGGTTTGGGCTCGCAGAGATCCACAGAGATATCGGTAGCCATCGCTGCCGGCGGGGATCAATGCCAAACTTATCAAACCGGTTAACAAAACAAAGAAGCTAATTGTGCTCAGTCAAACTGACACGCTGGGATTTAATAACGCGCGCACAAAGACGGAGTGAAAGCGGTTTTCAGTTAATTGCTTTGAGGCAATAATACTGATCAAACGGCACGGGGATCAAAAGGAGTGAAGACGGCAGTGAGCGGTTAATAGTTCAGGATTGTCTTGTGGTATGCCGCTGTGCCCGAGCTGCACTGTCAGTGGTGGAAGAGAAACCCCATGACAACCTTCAGATGTGTCTACATGAGTTAAAGTATTCTTAAAAAACTTCACATGGATGAAACTTTTAGTCACCGATGCTGAGAAAAAAAGCATCCTGCTTTTAAATCAAATTTTTTTTTAGTCACCAGATAAAAATGTGACATTTTCCATCAAATTAGGCTTTTTTGTTGTTTTTTAAAAAAAAATAATTTGTAATTCTGTAACACAAAAAAAGAACGTCCATGTCTGCAGTCTCATGCAAGAATAGAGTTTAGGAGAACTCCAAGGCTTCGTTCACGGCAGGTGTTGATGCTCAATTCTGATTTTTGGCTGAAATCCTTTTTTCTCATCATTGATTCTACCAATTAAACTCCACTGCAATAGACGTCACATAGCAGCGTACCGTTTACGGAAGTAGCAATGGGTGGATCCATTTATGGAATGATTTTAAAGTTTATTCACCAATGGGAGCAGACGGCATCGTCACAAGATCATAAGGCGAGGGAAGCTACTAAGAAAGAAAGCAAAACTAATAGCAATGTATTTTTGTGGAGCAGCAACTGCAACTTCTATAGAAAAGTCTGTTTGGATGTGTCGTCAGAGCCAAGAGTGGTGGGGTTGTGACGTGATGTGCTTCACCGGCACACTTCCTTCATAAGCTCATAATTATCGTTTACATCTGGGTTTACAGTGCAACTTCTTCTGGTGCAGAATTATGACGCAGGTCTCACAATAATGACAAACAAAACGCGACATGATCGTTCAGACTGCAGGTCAAATACACATCCGATTTACTACCACATATGGAAATGGCACAGATTAGATTTTTTTATGGATGAAAAGATCACAATTAGGTCGTTCAGAGTGCCGTGAAAAATTCTGATATGAACCAAAAAAAACGAGTGAATTTGCCTCACATTTACCTACTGTGAGAACGCAGGCTAAGTCACTGCAAAGTAAGATTGGCCTATCACAAAAAGACATGTTGCTGGACAATAAACTGTCCCAGAAGTTATTGCAATAAATGATAATGTTGTTTGAGACAATTTCCAAGCAATATAATGTAATGGCATAATAATGCAAGAGTACATTTTCAAAGATCAATACATTTTACACTCTTATGAACATTTAACACTGGAAACCTTTTAAAAATATCCGATATAAACAAACCAACAGAAACAACAAATAAAGTGAATGATTAAGTCTGTCAACAAAATTGTCCTCCAAAAAACAAACCAAAAAAAGGGCTAATTGAGATCTTGAGAGTTTTGTCATTCAGTTTTTGGTAGAAAGAGAGAGAGAGGGTAAAACGATAAATCATGCAAATAGAAATGATTGAGCTTGTTTTAATTTATCATGCGATTAATTGATTTACTGCTTATTGCGACAGGCCTAAGATGACTAAACAGTCGACTAGATAGAAATCTGACAGAGCAATCAATGACTAAAATAATCATTAATTACAGCCCGAGTCACGCCCACATGTAATCCTGACTGATGCTTTTTGTTAGTAATCATGGCCACGAACACACAGGAACTGCTCGAGTTATTCTGACATGCTGTAGTTGATTATCTGGACATCAGAATACGACGGTCGTCCCTAATTTTGATATTTCTTAAACAGTCCAGCTGTTTCCTCCCTCAGTCACATGTCGTCATGTTAAACAGTCTCATGTGGTCTGTTGTCTGCTGCTCCTCATCTCTTGTCCTGAGATCACATCGTTTTCTGAAAATCTATCAAAATTTCAGAGAGTCAGCGGTAAACACATGCAGACGCTGGCCACGGTATGACAAATGTATTTGTTATACTTCATTTAACACCCAAGTGTAAATTAAATAAGTGTTAGTCTGGCCCATAACTTTGAAAATAAACGACTGAAAAATGTGTCCCGTTATTAACACTGCAGCTTTAAGTGATAATCATAATCACAAGCCAACAAAATACACACTGTTGTCAAAACGGGGAAAGTTTCTGCAGCCTTAAGTTACATTTTAAAGGTCATCAAAACATGAGAGCGAGCCCTTCTTCGCATCACATGATCATTCTTTAAACCCCGGCTAAAACAAGGGTAGACCACACAGTGCATTTGTTTCAATAAATCCTTCCTCATACTAAATCAACACATAATCGTGTAAAACTCTAAATATGAACATCCAACATGTTTGTAGAAAACGGAAAAGCCACCAGGAGACAAGAGTTCAATAGCCCACCCAGTTCTTTATTATAAACCCCAGTTATGTAGCCCTACAGACCTAATTACATCACAGCTGTGTTGTCTGAATGAACAAGATGTTGCACATTTGACACTAAAGGGAGGAGTGGGACACATGAGCATGATTGGACATTAAACAGGCAGCTGAAATATGATTATTCCCACAAGTTTTACAGTACAACATGGGCAAGCCCTACATGATGGGCTCCAAATGTCAGAGAGACAGAGTAACCAAGCAACAAAGCAACAAATTTTTCAACAACGCCGAGTGAGCGTCTTCGTGGGAAAGCTTCTCTCTGTCCTTGAAGTGAACATCGGAAATTGGCCAACGTCTTACCCAAGGACACAGTGACACAGAGGGACAAGATGCACAGCAGGCACAGAGGCAACCAAACAGGCACCAAGAGTTGTTAGAAACAACAAAACCAAACTTAAAAAAAAACACTATTGTTAACTTAATTGTGGATATTAAATTATTAGGGATGCATGACACCCCAAATTAAAGTCACCTTCATCAACCAATGTTAGTAATTTTTTTTTTGACATATCAATATTAATGTGATTTCTAAAACTGGGCTAATATTAATAGCAGATATCTGCTTCCATCTTACTGCCATTTGTGTGTGTATTTTGGGAGGGGGAGGAGTTTGGTAATGTGGGATTTGTTTGAGCATATAAAAGTGATGGTGATGCAGCACAAGATTGTGGGGATTTTAAGCAGAAGGAGAGAATTGTTGTTTTTGGGTTTTAAAAAAAAATACAAATCCAGGAATCTTTATGCATTACAACAGATCCTTCCTCCCTGCATCACTGCTCCCAACAATATGTGTTTACATCCCTGCTGTCATTTGCAGTTTTTCTCATTTAAAATAAAATTTCTGCTGATATTTGCACTTTTCTGTTTGTAGTATTTTCATTTATTCCAATAGTTTTTTTTAGCACAAATACACATGTACATTTTGCAATGTTTTTTTTTTAAATTACCCTACTCAGCTGCACAGAGCCTGCAGTTTTCACAGCTACACTCATAAATTTACAAGTCCTTACTGCACAGTAAGTTGTTCTTAATTCAGCATATATATACACACACACACACACACACACACACACACACCCACACCCACACACACACACACGTTTTCCTCACAATATTGCTAAATTTAGCAGAAATTTAGCAAAATACATTGTTTTGCTGTTCTGTAAAATGTAACAATGGAAAAACAAACTGATAGTAGCTAGCTAGTCAAGCTATCTGCTCAGGTAGCCAGTCTGTAGTCAGCTGCTTAATAAACATGTTGCCAGCAGCTTCTAAACTATTATCTTGAAATAGTATTACCTTCATAAGAGGGATAGGTGGCGCTATCCTGCCTAGATCTGATCAACAACATGCAACAAGTGAAGGAAGGTGGGAGTGCTACCTTACGAAAGGGAGAACACAAATTACAGCACTTTCTCTGCCATGTCTTCTAAAATAGAAAAAAAAACTTCAAAATATACGAAGAGTATGCTAAAAGTGTTAATGCTCTTGAAACCATTACTTGCCATAGTTGTACTACGACACAGCTAGTCGGCTGATTTCAGATGTCTTCAATGTATAGTTGAGGATGCAATTCTCTTTTTAAATGAACCCAACATTAGATAAATACTGTAAATATGACAAATGTGGAGTAAGACTTACATCTTGATGTTCTCATGGTATTGTTTGGTATCAGATGGCTGATTGTACAGAGGCTGCAACAACAGGACAAAAAATAAAAAATAAAACAATTAAAGAGGTTACAAAATGGAAAAAAGGCCTAAATTAGGTTCCTCAGTCATTTTTAAAAAAAATAATTAAACATGTCATCAATTAGAGAAGCAATGCAAAACTTTGGAACTAATGAAAAGAGGTCAAATAATTGGATCTATTTTTAAGCTGATGTTTCACAGAATGAACGCCCCCTGAGGCAGAGCCGAGCTCTGCAGCAGCCGATTCGCTGCTCTATGTTTAAAAATTTAAGGAGAGAAGAGCACACAAAGACGAGAAGAAAAGTCCACGCAAAGTAAAAGTGGCTACTCACCAGTTCCACTCTGGGTCCCAGCCCCTCCAGTATCCTATGAGCCTCTTCTGCCTTTTTCTGATGAGAAAAGACAAACAGAAGTAGCACATTAGCCATCTACCATCACCACGGCAACACGGGGAACACGCTCACTAGATCACCAAGGAAAAAAAAAAAAAAAAAACACCACTTGCTACAAAGGGTGGACGGGGCTGGATGCATGGATAGATGGAGAGCTGGACCCACTGCCTATTATTAGAGCTTTTAACTCAAGCTGGGCCACAGTTCCTTGCCTCAGCTCTCTCTCTCCTCTCTCTCTCTCTCTTTCCCTCTCCATCTTCTCCAGTAAGAAAAAAAAAAAGAGAGATTACTCACCTCCCCTGAGCAGAGAAAGGTTAGCGAGAAAGAGCAGGCAGGCATGAAAGCAAGTGGGAGTAGATTAAAAAAGTGGGAGAGAAAGAGGGGGGAAAAAGAGTGGAGCTGGAGAAGTGGAGGGGGGCACTTCAGAGCTGGAGAACAGAGATGTTTGACCAGTAAGGAAAAAGTCAATCTAAGACGGGTCTTCTCTGCTTGTCCTTACATAAATATTTGGCTCCAGCAGACAAATGTGTACGTCTTTCCAAAACTCCAAAGCAATATTCTTGCTGCACTCTTCTCCTTCATTTGTCATGTGCAGATGCCTTGGTGCATGTAGTGAAATTTCACAGCTGATGACAGTGACGGAGCGGGCCGGGCCACATTTCAGTGGCAGCTTTTATTTCTTTATATGAGGTTAGACTCTTTAACCTAATGCTGCTTAACTATCCTCAGCAGACTGAAAACAAGTTGAACTCTAAAAGTTAGACAACCATCATGTTCAGAGAACATACTATAACCTTATTTTCATGTAGCAGGGAAAAAAACCTTCATGGTTTTAAATGATTATGTTGTAAAATTTTGTACGAAAATGCTAATATTGATGCCAAAATTTTCCACGACAAGACATTTCTGCATTACTGCCATTGCTTCATGTCTAGAATCAGCAGCAAAAATGGGTGCGCATTTATCATATCTTTTATCATTTATTGTGGCAAACTTCTTAGAGGAATTTAGATTTATCATTGTCTTGAATAATTTGAATCAATGACATTAAATAAAAAAAAAACTATTATCAGAAATATTATTTTTATTATTCTTCACTGTTTCACGGAAGCATAAAAAAATATCAGTAAGTTCGAAAACACTGTGTGCAGTTTAAACTTATAAATCTTAAAAATAAAAATCTTAAAAATTACTTGCATCAAGAGTGAACACAAGCTAGTTACAACTGCGTCAAAAGTGAGGCGAAGCTTTTTGAATAAAAGCCTTGTGCATCCACCGAACAAGGAAAGAAAAGAGCCACAGCCTTACACAATGCACATGTTGTACATATCAATTAAATGCAAATGTTGCTTCCTCATCATCAGTGAGTAGGTGTAACAGGCTGCAGAGTATTGCCTCAGAGAGCACGCTCACAGCAGCAGCACTTAATGAGCAGCAATTATTAAAAGGAGACTTTCATCCTCCGAGAGTGGAGGGAGGGAGGCTGGGGGAATTCTCTTCATTTCCGAACTGTGATACTTCCAGCTAATTTGAAAACAAAGCTGTGAGATACTGAAGTAGCTTCAGAAGAAGAAAAGAAACAAGAAAAAATAAACTATCGATGGAACTAAAGTGGAGAGGGGAAATGTGAGGCAAAACATTGTGGTTTTCCGTAAGAGTGTAATTAATTAAAGTGCTGGTGCTTCGTTAACATCATTCATGTTTGTAAGCAGACAGAAGTGAAGAGGCTGAATTTAGCATTTCAATCATGGCCCCCGGTGGTGGCACACAGATTCACCACAGCGGCGCTCGCATTATCGCCGCTCATAAAGTTAGGAGCCGACGGAACATTTTCTGCAGGTCACATAATCCGACGCCAGCAAACGTGAAACCAAATTTCTGGGATTGATTCTATGGCTTCCCTGAGTGATAATAATCCCAAACCCCCACCAAAGGGAATCCTGAGAACAAAAACCAGGAAAAGGGATAAATGCAAGGGGAAAAATACCAAAAAAACCAGCAACATTAGTTTTACTTCGAAAAGACAAACGCAACACAGTCACAGGAGGTCCGTGTCTTTTCACATCCCCATGTCTGTGAGAGGATTGGTCTTCAAATACAGGGAGAATGAACATGAACTGAGTTGTCTCTGGGGGGTCTGATGATGGGGCTGAAAGAGCCTGTGACTGTGAGCCCCAAAGGGACAGATGACAGTGTGGAGATGGGGAGAGCTGAGGCTGAAGTAATTCTATTTACAACACAATATGCCCCCCCGCGCACCCCTCCTCCCTTAAAGACAACTCAAATTTAGCATATCGGCTGGCGACAATTAAACAGCAGTGCGAGCGCAGTTGTAAATACCAGAAATGCAGAAGCGATGAGCAAAGCAGGAGCGTGTGACTTAGAATAGAAGCAGCTCGAGCCTGGTTTGACTGCCACAATGAGGCTGGATGGCAGCAGGCCAGGGTGCATCATGTAAGTCAGAGGGAAGTGTTACAGAGGTTAGACCGCACGCTCGAGTCACTCTATAACTTGCGCCATCTGCCGTGTCCTCCTGTTCCACGGAAGGGCTGCGCTTAACTGACCACGGAAACAATCAAAGTCGCGCGCTGCGCTTCTTCCTAAAGGGTTTTCGACGGCATTTCGGCGGTTATCCGCCATTTCTCTGAGATACACAGCAATGCAAAGTATGTTTTATTACACACAGCGAATGCCAGAGTTTGGGCTGAACTATAATTGTCCATTTTGAGTGAATTGCCTGCACACTGCACTGCTGCCCAGCATAGATGTGCAAAATTACCCAGCTTAAAATATATGCTGGATATTAAAAAAAAAAAAAAAAAAAAAATCACAAGAGGCTCTTCAGAGTTTCAGTTTTGAACTCGCAATTCCTACAAAAAGTGAAACCCCAGCTTTTAACCACAAGAGGGACTGAGAGCACTGAGAATCACTGCAATGCTCCGTGGTTCATCTTCTGCACACATCTCAACTTCCTGCGGCGAACATTTCCTGCTAGCTTTTACGAGGCACTGCTCCATGAAGAGGCTGATTAATCCGAAATATTTTAGAGCAAAGATCAAGGGTTGTGTCAGTGCAAACGTGAGTCACCTTCTACTGTGTGTGCGCCTCTCGGAGTCAACACGTCTGATTCATCATGTTTGCCATGTTGACCTTTAGTAGCATATTCTTTCAGGCAACATTCCTACCTTGCACGGCAGTAACAAGTAAGAGGGGTTAGGTATGACATGAATACATTTTGACAAGCTTTGAGATTTGTTTTTCTTTTTTTTTTCTTTTTTAGATTTATCTCACAGAATGAAAAAAAAGTATGACAGACTGCTGCTTTTCTGGGGAGGCAGCATGTACAGACAGTACTTACTGTGCAACCAGTCACGAGGCAGCCGTGAAAACCAATATTACGGCCCCACCTTTCAACGTAATGAATACGCTGCAAATGTGATCGAGTGTGGCCATATTGAAATACCAAGGAATATGGGTCAAAGGGGCAAGGCAGCAGATTAAGCACGCCTGTTGGAGTGTTTATCTTCCACTTACTCGGTTCTCATCGTAGATGATCTGCACCAGGCTGCGGTGCTTGGCCTCACTGGGTGGCGGCGAGATGGGCCTCTCGGGTTCGTGAGGCTTAGCGGCTTCCTCCTCCAGCTGTTGCTGCAGCACACACAAAAAAAGATCAGATAAATTTTCCATTATACGTAATGGGGAAAATGTTGAAAGCCGGCGGTTTCTGTTTACAGATATTCCTGTCACAACAACAACTGTCGCTGGATGACAAATTGTCCCGGAAATCGTTGCGATAAACGATTGGCATCTTGAGACAATTTTCAACTAAGATAATATTACTTTCTTTAATTTCTAAAGAGCATTTAGCATTGAGACTGGAAAATATCTAAAAGATCCAAAATAAATCAACAAAACAGGTGAAACAACAAGAATCTAAATGGATTATGAGGTCTTTGTAACCAAAATGCTGAGGGGAGCATCTCTAACGACTGTTGTCCACATAGAAATGTTTGATCTCATTTTAATTCATCATGCGATTAACTGATTTATTATTGCTTATTGTGACATACATGAAAATGTGACGCTTACAGAATGTAGGTTATGGTTACATATAAAGAGCCAAGACTATTCTTTCAAATAACTAAAGCAACAACACAACATTAAAGCTTTGGAGATAAATCTTTCATGGGATGGTTCAACTCAATGGCAGACGCGTTTCATCGGTGCCGCTATTCGCGTGGCCCTGCACACTGCCACTTAAAATTATGTGTGATCAAGAAAGGGGGAAAAAGAAACTGAAGAACGAGACCAAACATGCCACATTTATGGAGCTACATCAAACAATGAGTTAATGTACTTTGCAGCAAAACTGAATTTGATTAGCACAACAAGACTGCACAAACAGAAGGCAGACGTATACCTGATTCAAATGGCTTTTCGAGCAAATAAAATCGATGTTTGCAGTGGGAGCGTAGGACGAGTGGCACCGCATGTGCATAAACAAAAAGGTACGGAGGGAGAAAAATATCAAACGGGGAACTGTGATAATGGAAAGATGAAACAACATGGTGGCTCTGAATGTGCACTTTGGCTTTGGAGGAAGAAAAAAACAATACATAAAAATAAAACAAAATACTTAATTGATCAATGGGTCCAAACAAAACTATAATAATTAAAATAATAATTAACTGAATGAAAATGATTAAATACTAAGAAAATATTTAATAGCTACAGCCCTATGTGTATTAAAGGACATATTCACCAGCTTGTGAGAGTGATCAGTTTGTATTGCTGCGAGTCACAAAGTCATGACTTTAAAACCGGGGGGATTGAAATACATTTACATCATCTAAACGAGCCCATAAAGTCGTCTCCTTATGCAAGTATTATTATGTTTACCCAGAGCACCATTACAGCTACAAACTCAGAAGATTTATGTCAAATTATTTCCATTACCTCTAACAGATAAGGTCTGGCAGCTGTGTTGGTGTAAGAGAATGACATACTGCAACCGGGAAGGTTTTAATAGTGATTTGAGAAAATTAGGTTAGGTGGTTATTTTTGACTGGACAACCGATGTGACATTAGAGGTCATTTTTACCCCAGTGAGGGTAAGAACCGCAAATCCAGTTCAACTTGAAGTTAAAGTTCTCTAAAGACAATAAAAGGCAGTGAAGTTACATGTTTACGGGATTATGCGTTTAGCCACTAAGTGAAAGGACTACAGGTGCACCAAATGCAGTTTTCTGACCGATCACAGATCTTTAAAAAGCCCAATCTGCTGATTCCAATTTTGACAGATGTCTAATGCTTTTATAACTGACCCTGTTAGATGCTATAAGATCTCACAGATCAATACACTTTCAATGTTCCAACCTTATTTTACTGAAAAACACCGGAGAAAAAAACCCCTTGAAACAACTATATGCGAGTTGTTAATTTATATTTTTCTCAGAGGAAAATGAAAAGTTTATACGCATATGCAAGTCTGTCGGTCAGCCCTCAGAGAAAAAGTAGACAATGGCTGATTTTCAGACGGTTGCAAAGATAGACAAGTTTGGTGGATATGATCGAAATTGGTCTATCACCAGTTACAAAACATTATGGAAATTGGAGCTGACCCCTTGGTGAACACTATAAAAAATAAATTAATTACTGGTAAAAATATTGCAATCCAGGTGTGGAGCTGCTAGTTTCAAATCCAATACTGAAGTGCAATATCAAAACTGCAAAGGATTGCATAGATGTAATATTTGGTAGTCCAAAACATTACAGCTGCCATGCATTCAAACTCTGGAAAACTACAATATGGAAACCTTCAACTACATGAACATTTAATCGAACGTACTGTAAAGGTGTAAAATAAAACTGATTTACTTAACTAAACACTGAATGAAAAGTGACCTTCAGAAATACTCAGGAAATATTTGGATAAATTTACTGTAAGCTGTGAGTTGGGGGGTACAAGCAGCAAAGTGTATGTATTCAGCTGTGACCAGCAATGTGGAAGCTGAGTTTGGGTGTCAAATGCCTCGTTTCCATTGAGCGGTACGGCACGGGTCGGGCCATTTTATCCGTTTCCATCGTAAAAAACGCTGCACACCGTTTCTGGGTTCCCTTCAGTTGTAGGAACGGTGAGGTTAGGGTGAAGCTACTGGCGTCACACAGCACAGTTCATTGATTGGTGGACATCAAAACAAGACATACTAGGGTGTCATAGTTGCCGTCGCGCTAGTATGACGCCATGTTAGCCGTTTGGGTTTAACCACGTCTGAAAGCAAGAGTTCAATTAGTGGCGGAAATGCTCTTGGGAATACGCCGTATTGAACTGACCAGTGGAAACGAGGCAAAAGGGCGCTGCAAAAACAGCTAATCTACACAAGCCTTCAGAGCAGGGTGGAGCAATGGTGGCCTCAAGATGGTCCACACATGAGCAAAGTAGGTTGGCTCATCTTGTGCCATGATTTCCCTAGTTAAGCATCTGGTCAAACAAATTCAGGCATTCCCATGAAGACACCCCCGTTCCCTTTCCAAGCCCACCTCATAGTAAATTAAAATAAACCAACCATCATGACTTTGGCTGACACACTGGCTGAAACCTAACCTCTGCCTCCTGCCCATTCACTTAATCTGCCAGAACTCTTTAAAAAATAGTTTATCATGCCGCTTAATTAGTGCAGATGTTTTAACGCTCAGCCCGAGCCGGACTGTAACAATATCCGGAAAAACATTCTCCATTACGGGAACCTAAGAGGGGGTTGCAGATTTGTTCTGAGAGCAGCTTTTAATCATTCAAAAGCTTCCATAATCAAAAGTTTCTTCTATTCACCGAAGAGAAAAGGATTCCTTGTTTTATCTTTTTGGTTAAAGCATAAATATTCTTAAACAACCTAATATTTTCCTGTTGGTGTGTTCCTAAAATCCATTCTTGAACTGAAGGACTCAACATTAACTTTGAAATTAGCAGTTCTATCAAATCATTTCCAAACAATAAGAGAAATGCAGGCAGAGACAGTGCTTCCAACAGCGACCAAGGCAGAATGTCTCAGGTCAAGTTTGGCCCTCTGCAGTGGGGGCCCTGCGGCTTTCAAGTGTCTGAAGAGTTCCTCCTGGCTTAGTCCAAGTCCTGCCTGGCTTCTGCTTTCCTCCACCAAGCTTTGATGAACCTCTCCACAGGGCTTACTTGCTCTTCCATCTCAGGTGTTCCTCTCTGTGCTCGGAATAATTAACTGTGAAGCCAGACTTCAAAACGGGGCGGTCGGCATACAGCGTACGTGCTGTTTAACTTGGTAACGTTGTGAAAATGTAGGTGGTATCCTTGAATGTGAGCGAAACCCACCAACCAGAGCAGATAGATTTTTCTTGTGAAATCTTTGGAATGCAGCACTTTGAATAGGTGTAATCACATCTATATCCGTCGTTCCTCGAGGTGCCAAAAGCTGCATTTGAAGGATTAACTGGACTTTTTTTACCCTAATGAGTGTATTAAGCAGTTTTCCTCCACATACATTTACTTTTTTAAAGTAATCACCGATACCGATCACATAATTAATTTTTTTTTAAATCATAAGCACTACCGGTTACATTATGTGGAAAAAGGAACCATAAATTCACCTTAATCTAGACAAAAACTTGTTTTTAATAACTTTTTCCAAGAAAAAAACAAAACAGGCATTGTGCAAATTGTACTGCTAACTGTAATACTCTTTAACAGACTGAAAACATATGAAGGCTCTGAAGAGGCTAAATAATGCAAAAAGTCAAAATAAAACCTCTCAACATTGCCAAAGAAATTCAAGTATAAAACTTAACATTCAAAGGCAAATACAGGTTCCATTACAATGAAGACCCACCTTAAGCCACCTGAGTTACTGAATGAAAACTTCCTGATAGCATGGCGGCTAGCTGATTACTGCTAGTTCTGATTGGCTGTTTCTGACTGAGCGGAGTAATTATGCAGAACAGGGAGGAGGCAGAAAAGATCAATTATTTTTTCAGAGATTATTTGTCTCATGTTAGGACAGCGAAAGTTTTCATACGTATGTGAAATAAATGTTTTTTAAGTTAGATGCTGCCGCTTTAAACAGAGGTTCGGTGTGAGAGTCACTACCAGGTGGAGCAGAAGCGGCGCTCCGTCTGTGAAATATCACTACCTGTAGCGCATAGCAGCGGTTCAATAGAGAGAACAGAACCAGCGTCTTACATCGCAGCTCGAAGACTTAAATAATTTTGTGGGGTATTTGTTTAGTTTTCCGACAGTAATGCTAATCCGGATGAATGTTTGTAGCTGCGCGCTGCTTTACCTGCTATCTGATCGCTCCGTATGTCTTTTTTTACTGCAGTGAGCCTCGATGTAGTCAAACTCCGTCAAGTATGGTATTGTTTTGATGCCATATTAGATTTGTTGTGTTGATGTATTTTGACGTGCTTCAATTTTCTGCCGCAACACGCAAACGTCCTCAATCACTCAGTGTGTTATAGTTACACATCACTTAGGATTTGTTGCTGCGTGCTTGCGCAGTGTGAAGGAAAGAGGAGACCAGCTGCACAGGCAGGCTGCGAAATGAGATGCAGGTGATCGGTTTGTGTGATCGGCAACAAGAGACCGTGATCGGCGATCACCGATCATACACTTTTTTACAGAAATCGGCCGATTATGATCGGTGGCCGATTGATCGGCACACCTCTAGTTATAATGATTTTCATTCAGTCAGAACTTTACGCGGACTCTAGCCACATGCATCACAGGTAGATTCTAGTAAAGCATTGATTAATGCCTGATTTTAAAATTAGTTAACTTGACTTGTAGCCATTATTTTGTGCCCATGTGGCTGGACACCACATGACGAACTTAATCAAACCGCTATACCTAGGATTTCTGTCGGCTAATGTGTCGTGGGTTTTGAAAATGGGCCGACAGTCGGCCTACAACTCGTGTAGTGTGCGCTGGACATTAGACTAAGGAAATGAGGAAGGGAGGGTCAGTGGAGAGCACTGTCATCAACAGAAAAAAAGACAGGAAGAGACGACAAAGCCGATAATTAAAATGAGGTCGATAGGTTTAATTTACTGTGCAATTAATTGATTTATTGTTTATCGTGACAGGCCTAGTAGTAGTCTGATGTAACAGCATGCTTGATGGATGAAAGCCAGTTTATTCATACTACAGCTTCTTTAGAAAACACTACGCAGCCCGCTGAGAGTCAGCGTGGCAGGACTGGCGGGATATGAGCGGTTTCACAGTAACAAAATGTTCACCATGCTTTGGCTCCCTGAAGGAAGCCGTTATTTATAGCGTCATATATATTTAACTGATTTTTCTCCGTAGCAAAAAGAAAAAAAAGCAAAAGAGAGGGAAGAAAAGCAGATGCCGAAAATTGTTCAGCATAATCAAAGTACGGCAAGCAACAAACCACAGAAGCTTGAATGCAGAAATTCACTCTGCAGTTTTTTGCAAAAGTATTCACACCCTTTAAACTTTTCCCCATCTTGTCATAAAGTCCAATCTAGATCCTACAATCACACCTACAGAGTGACATTTTGGTCTATTCCTCTTTCCAAAATCACTCAAACTGAACATTGTGCTGGAGTTAGGTGACCTTCTTGCCCAGGTTTCAAGTCTTTTGCAACCTTTAACTAGATTGCTTCCTTGATTTTCCACCTATCTTCCCATCAACTCTAATCAGCTTAAATGTCCCCCCATTGGGGGAGGAAAAAAAGCATTTCCACAGTGTGACTCTGCCAGTTCTAATAGGTTGTTCAGGTTGTCAAGTTTTCCGTCATAAATAGTGTTTAGGATAAACTGCAGCCTAATTTAGGTTGATCGAACACATAAAATCATAATGGATCCAAATGGCGGTTAATGGCTGAAAGGGCAATCACAATGGAATGAGAATTCACTTTAAAAAAAGATGTCAAGACAGAGAGTTCACATGGGAAATAAATACTCAGAAACCCAGCTCAGAAATAGCAAATGGTATAAAAAATAAAAATCTATTCAACTCACAGGCTTTACTCCAAATCAAAAATAATATCACATTTTAAAACACGACTATATCTTCTGATTTAGGAACGCCTACCAAGGCCATAATTATAAAAAATGAATAAGACAGACAATAGATACTGTCAGTATTTCAACAAATTTTCTGCTTTCAAGTTGCTAACAAAAAAAAAAAACAATCACGAAAATAACTCGTATTCATGAATATTAAAACTAGACGAAAAGAAGACAATATCAACACTATGGCTGAGACAGAGATGAAATTGAGTTGGGTGAGAACCTCCTGGAACCACAAAGCAATCAGAAATTATCTCCAACCAGATCGAACGGAGCACCCACCTGCTTTTTGCGAAGCTTGCAGATCTGCTGCTCCACCATGGTGATCTCCCTGTCCACGCGTTCCATGTTCTGAATCAGCTCCTCCTTGGAGAACCGAGCCGGAACCAGATCCAAGTCGGTGTCCATGTGGACTGGGCTCACCGGTGAGATGGGCTCCAGCTTCCCGATAGCACTTCCACGCTCCTGTGAATGTAGCAAAGGTAAACATTACATCGAGCTCAAGAGAGATTTTCACAAGTAGAGAAACCGGAAGATATGTTTGAAAGAATCTGTAGTCAGTGTTGAATAATTGAGTCAAGGTTTGGAGGAAAAGTTCTCACATTTGTTTTTAAACCAATAACGCTCATTAAAAATCTGCATAATGTGCCATTTTTTACTGATTAATCATCAGAATAATCAATAGAATAATTGATTACCAAAACAAATCGTTAGTTGCAGCCCTACTCTCAAACTGTGTTACGAAGATTTAATTAAGATGTGTAACATAGCATTAATTCATGAAAGCTGATAACAATATTAGTTAGTGAATGGACAAAATGCAAAACAACGTAATGGGCACGCTTGTGCAGGAGGGGAAGAATCCATTTGTTCCCGATGAACGACTGTGTTTGTTCTGATGTTATAAATATATGAGGCCACGATGGAGCCAGTCCTCCGTACGTGTGTGTGTGTGTGTGTGTGTGTGTGTGTGTGTGTGTGTGTGTGTGTGTGTGTGTGTGTGTGTGTGTGTGTGTGTGTGTGTGTGTGTGCGCGCGTAGGAGTGAGAGCCATCCAGCTTGGGTTTTGTTCTGCGTTATTTTTAAACATCTGAAATGAAGGTTATGTAAGTGGGCTAATCTGGACTAGGCAGGCAGCATTACAGCCTTGTAGACCTGCTGTGATTGAAAATGTCAGAGCCAGAGGATGTTGAGCGGCTGTCCTAGATTAAGAAGCCCACAGTTGCCAAAGCCAGTGAGTCAGAAACAAACAAACACACACAAAAAAGAAGGAAAAAAAAAAGTCAAACTAGGAAAAGGCACTCGCGGGATGTTTTGACTTTGTCTAATCTGACAACCCCGAGTGTGAATCAAGGCACCATTCTCGTAACCCGTGTTAAAACTCAGCATCCCGGAAAACATCTGAGGACAGATTAGAAATCCTAAAACGTTTCATTTCTGCTTATAATTCCAGCCTTGACTAGTTTTTTTTTGAATTAAGGAGATTAAAATGTATCTAAGGATAAACAATAAAAGTTATCCGCTTTTTGTTGACTGGTATGTTCAGCCAAAGAGGGAGCAAAATGTTTACCTGTGTATCTGAGCCATGTTCTGAATTCAAAGTGCAACAACTTAATGTGAAGCAGTCAGCAGGGAGTCCAGGCAACATCTCTACCTCATCCTCACCTTTTTTCTCAGTTGAGATTATTTGAAAAGCAATAATAATAATAATAAAAAACAGGTTTGAAACTTGAAGTGTAAATAGCAGCAGACCGTCTCCGCCTGTAGATTCTGGCGTACAGCAACAGAGCTGTTGCTTCTGGCCGCCTGTTTCCCATTCTATATGAGTCATGCTCCAGGCATTAGCTTTGTCAGATACTACTGGCTCACTCCCTCTTTTCCTGTCAGTCTCCAAGTCCTCCCTTTCCCCTTCCCTCATCATCTATGCCTCTCTACCCTTGCCCTTTGCCACTTCTTTACATTGCTTCCTGCATTCTATCAAGCTATTGTATTGCGCTCTTGTTCCAAGCAGTGATTGCATCTGACTACACTTATGTAACAGGTTTACAGCTCTTGCTGCTTTAAGGGAAAGCACAAGGATTCCTGAATACTCTCCCCTCCCGTTCGTCCTCCTCCTCCTGTGTTATTACTGTATCTGTTTACCATTCTCTGGCGGTCTGCCTCTCCTGGCAGTTTGAGGCACTCTGTCATGTCAGGGACGCTTCACAATCAGCAGCTCCGCACGGCAAGCAAGTTGTTCTGATCTGCTGCTCGCAGCTTCATCCCCTTCAGTCTTTTGAAATCTAGGTCAGCTCTATTATTTATTAATTGCCGTTTCACAACTCCCTTGGTTTTTCTCCTCTGCTACTCCAAAGATTCATCTCTGATCTAGAGCAGAATCCTCTTCTGCATCCCCTGCTGCGACAAGTTTAATGAAATCCTTTAGGTTTCTTAAAGAGTCTAGTCGGATTATCCAAATAAGTTAAATCTTAAACAGATACGGTATTATATTTCGGGGGGGGCAGAATCTAAATTTTGTATTATCACTTCTAAGGATCGTCTTATAGGGTGTTTTCAGACCCAATAGTCTGGTAGACGCAGTTCGACTGGTGGCCAAAATTGCAATATTTCTTACATGGTGCGGTTAATTTTCACAATGCACTGTGTCAAATGATCCAAACCCCTTTGAGAAACCTGTTCCTATCCTCGCCTGTGGTGGCGCTGCACCAAGAACCGCTGAAGGAAACGACACAAAAACCTCAGAAGACACGAACGCGACTTCTTCGCAAAATGTAACGGAGTAGCATCAGATTTTAGTGGGTGTAGAATTCCTCTTTTGTTCTGGTAAAAAAAAATCACGAGCCATTTGTCTCAATAGCGCTCGACTCTTGTGATGGTTTCGTTGCATTTACCCATAATGCCCTTTTTGGCGCGGTTTCTAGTCCGCTTGGCGTCTAAATATGGGCCAGAGTTCACTTCAACCAAAACGAGACCGAGGTTTGCATTTTTGGAGTTCGATTAGATATTCACACCTGTCAAAACGTACCAGACTTTCTAGGCACATGAGCTAGAGTTCGATTAAAGAAAACTAAACAGGGCTGT
This sequence comes from Poecilia reticulata, assembly GCF_904066995.2. Taxonomy (NCBI): domain Eukaryota; kingdom Metazoa; phylum Chordata; class Actinopteri; order Cyprinodontiformes; family Poeciliidae; genus Poecilia; species Poecilia reticulata. The sequence goes on from NC_088838.1 coordinate 9,795,921, forward strand.
TGTGAATGCACCCGTAAATCCCAAATCCTCCAAATTAATAGAATATTAATTATTAATATAAATTCTTACAGGTGAATTCAGTATGACACACTAAATTGATACCGTTGGGTTACTTAACGTAATCCCTGGTTCTTTGATAACAGAGTGAGGTGTTTCACTATGGGAATCGCCTCAGCGTGACCCAACTACGGAAGCTCCAATGACATCACGTCTGTCTGCGACAGACAGGTTGAGCCGTGACTGTGGCTCCACCCACCATCCAATATCACGGCCAACCTACCCCTCTCAACTCATTCTAAGCAGGTTTCTTTCCGTGCCCATGCAAGAAGGGATGTGTTGGTGAAACACCTCACTCTGTTATCAAAGAACCAGGGATTACGTTAAGTAACCCAACGTTCTTTTTCTAACTTCGCTCGGTGTTTCACTATGGGAGATATGGCCAACTCCCGAATTGCATGCTGACCCCGAAGCAATGCTTGGCAGCAATTAATATTCAGGACTCAGGTGCAGCCTGAAGAGCCAACCCCAAGCACTGTGTGCGCCAATGATGATTGGGCCACATCCAGCCTGTAAAACCTCACAAACGTGTGTGGTGTAGCCCAACTGGCTGCAGTACAGATGTCTTGGACAGACACACCCCGGAACAGAGCCCAAGAGGTGGCCATGCTCCTGGTAGAATGGGCCCTCACCCCTTCAGGTGGCTTTGACCCTGAGCATCTATATGCCAGAGATATAGTCTCCACAATCCAGTGTGCTAACCTTTGGCGAGAGATAGGTTTGCCCTTATGAGAAGTGGCCCAAGACACAAACAGGTGATCAGCTCTTCTAAAGTCAGCTGTCCTGTCAACATAAGCCCTCAAAGTTCTCACTGGACATAAGCAATTAAGCCTCTTTTCTTCTGCTGAAGAGAAAGGAGGTGGATGGAATGCCAGCAGTTCCACCATTGAGCACCTGTATGATGTTTCCATCACCTTGGGCACAAAAGCAGGATTGGGTCTCAAGCACACTTTAGAAAGCCCTGGTGCCCACTGTAGGCAAGTAGGACTGACAGACAGTGCGTGTAATTCACCTACTCTCTTAGCAGTAGTTAAAGCTAAGAGCAGTGCAGTTTTCAATGTAAGCAATTTCATACCAATACCCTCCAAAGGTTCAAAGGGATGATGGCAAAGGGCCTCCAGTACCAGAGTGAGGTCCCATAATGGCATGAAGAGCCTAGAGGTGGGCAGCTTACGCCGCGCCCCCCTCATGAAACGGCACACCAAAGGGTGCTGCCCCACAGGTTTATCACCAAAACCCACATGACAAGCTGAGATTGCAGCTAAATAAACCTTAATAGTTGAAAAGGCCTTGCCCTTTTCCAACAAGCTCTGTAGAAAGCAGAGGACCTCCACCACAGAACACTGAAAAGGAATAGCCTGTCTCTCCACACACCACTCCTCAAAAACTCGCCATTTACCACTGTAAAGCAAACGAGTTGATGGAGCCCTTGAATTCTGGATGGTGTCGATGACCTCTGGGGGGAGACCTGTTGCATTTAGGTTCCACCTTTCACGGGCCAGGCCCAGAGAGCCAGACGATCTGGATGTGGATGATAAATCTCCCCCTGAGCTTGAGACAGAAGGTCCCTGCGAATGGGAAGGGGCCATGGTTGTGCTGACAGAACTTGGATTATTTCTGCCACCCAGGGCTTCGATGGCCACCATGGGGCCACCAGAATTAAGGACAGGCCCTGTTCCCTCACTCTGACTAGAGTTGGGGATATCAGGCTCAGAGGTGGGAACGCATAGAGCAACACATTCGGCCATGAGTGAGCCAGCGCGTCCATGCCCAGAGGTGCGTCTCGGTTCGACAGGGAGAAGAACAGTGGACAATGAGCGTTTTCCCATGAGGCGAAGAGATCTACGGCAGCCCGTCCGTATCTCTGCCATATCTGCTCCACCACTTGAGGGTGCAGCTTCCACTCTCCGTAAAGGGGGCTGCCTCTGGATAACAGATCGGCCCCTCTGTTCAGAATTCCTGGTACATGCGTTGCACGAACCGACAGAAATCTGGTGCTGCTCCACATAATTATTTCCCTGGCCAATCTGTGAAGCTGAATGGATCGGGTCCCGCCCTGACGATTGATGTACGCCACCACTGTGGAGTTGTCCGTCTTTACTAAGACGTGGCGGCCAACCATCAAAGGCATGAAATGCTTCAAAGCTAGGAATACGGCGCGTAGTTCTAGCATGTTGATGTGGAGCCGTGACATCTTTTCCGACCATACACCGTTCACAGCTCTGCCCATCATAGTTGCACCCCAGCCCGTCATAGACGCATCCGTAGTCAGAGTAACCCTGGACGATACCGCACCCAGGGGCATCCCCACTGCGAAGATCGCTGGGTCTCCCCATTGTCGGAGAGCCGCCACGCACGCAGGTGTTATTCTCACCCTGCGGTAAAGATGACGGCGGGGACATAGACGTAGTGAAGCGACCCACCGCTGAAAATCCCTCATCCGTAACAGTCCCAGATGGACAACGGAAATCACTGACGCCATGAGGCCGAGGAGCCGTAGGCAAAGTCTGAATGGAACGACTTTCCCCAGCCGGAAATGCGCCATGCACTGAGCGAATGACAGGGTTCTCCCCTCTGATAACGTAACGCGGTAGGAGAGGGAGTTTATTTTGAGACCCAAATACTCCGTGCATTGCACAGGAATTAAGCGACTCTTCGTCTGGTTTATTCTGAACCCCAGGTTGATGAGGTGGGTTAACACCACCCGAGAGTCGCTGATTGCCTGATTTCTCGAACGAGAGCAAATGAGGTAATCGTCTATGTACGAAAAAACTCTGATGCCGCTCGATCTCAGCGGAGACAGCGCCGCCTCCACACACCTGCTGAACACCCTCGGGGCTAATGACAGCCCGAACGGGACCGTTTGATACTCGTAGGCAGTGCCTTGATAAGCAAACCTGAGAAACTTTCTGTGTGGGGGGTAAATGGCTATGTGGAAATATGCATCGGAGAGGTCGATGGTTACAAACCAATCCTCCGGACGAATGGAGCGACATAGCGTCTTGTGTGTTAACATTCTGAATGCATACTTGCGTAAGTGTTTGTTTAACACACGCAGGTCCAGTATGGGCCGTAATGACACGCCGTCTTTCTTTGGAATGAGAAAATAGCGTGAGTAGAAGCCCTGAAGAACCTCTTCTTCCGGCACTATTCTGATTGCTTGTTTGGCTAGCAGGGATGCGATCTCGTCCTCCAGGACGTGGGCCGAATCCCCGCTGGCCACCGAAACGAGCACTCCGTTGAATCTCGGAGGTCTCACAGCGAACTGCAGTCTGTACCCCCTGGAAATTGTCGTCAAAACCCATGGGGAGACTGCGCATGCGCGCCATTCCTCTGCCTGAGCAGAGAGGGGGCCCGCCATGATGGGTGACGTCATCCCCTCTGCACTGCTGAGCTCTGCTGACATGCAGAGAGCGCCAGCTCCCTCTGTTGGGTACAGAGGGGTATGACATGGATTTATTTTTGCAATTTTCTTCTTTTTTTGTGGGGGCTTCCTGCCCTCGGCAACATGCCTGGATGCAGAAAAGCTTCTTTTATTTCCTTTGATTCCCCCAGAACAGAAAAATGTGTGAGGGGGCACTGGTGAGTGCTTGGTGACACTGACAAAGTGCTGTGAAGTGTTACATGACAGTTTTGAAGTGCTGGAAAACACTGTGTTGTCTGTCTCAAAATTTCCTCTCTCTGAACACGAGGAGGAGAATTTAACAGGACTCCTGATGAACTGAGAACCACAGGAGAATTTGAACACTGGGCAGAGAGGTTTGCTCTGCTGTCTGAAAACCCTCTCTTCCGAGGAAGAAGTTGTGGAAAAAAGACAGGGGCTAGGTGGCCCGCTTCTTTTTCCCCTCCATGGGGTAAGATGGACGATTTTTTGCAGCAGCCGCTGCAAAAGAATGCTTACCCCATGGTTTTGGGTTCTCAGATTTACTTTGCTGGGGAGGTTGTGCGGCAGGCCTTCTTGGAGCCCTAGGTCCACCCTGCCGTCCTCTCACTGCAGCAGCTGCAAAGCCAGGTCTCGGTCCTGGTGGAGGAGTTTGGCTAGGTTTACGAGGCAAACAAAGGTTGAAGGCCTCTCCCTCCTGTTTTCTGAGGGTACTTATTTCCCTCATTTTCTCCAGGGAGGGGCCAAATAGACCTTTTGAGGGGTCATAGGTCGAGTCCATAATTTCAGCCTTTTGGGAGTCACTCAGACCTGACAGGTTTAGCCATAAGGCCCTCTCCCCTGAGACTGCCAGTCCCATGACACGACCACAGCCTTGAACGGCACCTCTAGAGGAACGTAGAATAAGATCGTTCACCACACATATCTCATCCCAAAGGGTGGGGTTTGGTACCCCGAGTCCAGCAGACGACCCATCTCCTCCAAGATTTCACCTTGATAGGCTGACAACAGTGTAACTGCATTAAGCGAGCACACTGATTGTGCAGCATATTTGTACATCCGCTGGTAAATAGATGCAGTGAGGCGATCTATTTTACCTGGAAGCGAGATGCTTGAAGATGCTGACACAGATCTGCGGTTAGGGTGAAGGTGGTAAGCCACTGAAGGCTCCACTGTTGGAGGTTCGACCAGCCCCAACTCACCCATGCCCTGAACCTCCAGTTTAGAGAAGCCCTTGGTGGGGAGCTTGCTCTTAAATGGGCTAGACCAGAAACGGCTCATTTCTCTCATGCAGGCAGGAACAGCTGGTAAAAGCTGTTTAGCCGATGGCAAGACTGGTTGCAGTCTCTTCCCATCATACAAGTCGCGTTCTGTACCGCCTGCGTCCTGGGCTGCTGGCCAGGGGATGTTCAGCTTTAAAGCAGCCCGTCTGCACACATCATACAGGTCACTGTCCCAGGGGAGGCGATTTCCGCTCCGCTGGGCGGCCTGGACAGTTGAGTCGGGAAGACGTCATCTTCCTCTTCTTCCATGTCTTCCAGATCGAGGAGGTCGGAGTTTGCGTCACACTCCGTCTCCTCCAAGCCTGTTTCGAGTTCCCCACTCCCCATTAGACCCTCAAACAGAGGGGGCATGGGCGAGGACTCTTCCTCCATCATGTCCGCCCAGCTCTTAGAGGCTCGCGGTTGATGCTTATCACCCGCCGCAACAGCTGAAGGTGATGAGAGGCACGGGTCCTGGCCGTTAGCTACAGCTACTCTCAGACGCCTTTCCAGGATTTTTTCTGGCATCGACGAGCAATGCTGGCACCCCTGAGGGTCGGCCAGCGACGCCTGAGCGTGTTTAGCGCCCATACAAACGATGCACATAGGGTGCGGGTCCCTGCCCGAAATAAAGGCACCGCATGACGCAGGGCACGAGCGGGATACACCCTCTTTAACCGTCGGTTCCGACCCTTTGGTGGGGGCGGGAGCCGTAGCCATGCCGAAAGCTTATTATGGCCCGTCGTAACACGTTAGCTATAAAGCTGAAGATAAAAGTCCGCTCGCCACGACACGTTAGCTGAACTTTAACAACTGTTTATGCTAGCGATGTACCGCTAAGCTGCTACCAAGCCCGCCTTGACGCGTTAGCTTAGCCAACAGTTACTCTGTTAATTAAAACAGTAGCTATAAAAGCAGCCCGCCTTGACGCGACAGCTGCTTCAAACGAAGAAATAAAATGCTTCTATGGAAGCACTTACCCAGCACAGTCCAGGCCTGTCCTGGTACTGCGTTCAGCGGCGTCTTCCTTTACGGAACGCCTAAGAACGGTTAAGCAGAGCCAAGCTAGCCTGAATGTGCTGAGGGAGCTTTGTTGTAGTTCTTCACACGGGAAGAAAGCGAGAATGAGTTGAGAGGGGTAGGTTGGCCGTGATATTGGATGGTGGGTGGAGCCACAGTCACGGCTCAACCTGTCTGTCGCAGACAGACGTGATGTCATTGGAGCTTCCGTAGTTGGGTCACGCTGAGGCGATTCCCATAGTGAAACACCGAGCGAAGTTAGAAAAAGAACATGCGTTTTACACGTCTCTCACCTTCGTCATGTCCTCAGCCCCTCCGAGAGATAACGGCTGACGGTGGGACAGAGGCCTCATCAGAGAGTCCGATCCCATCTCCAAACGAGGACGTTTGATCTCTGCGTAGTCCACCTCTGATTGGCTGGGGGCCTCCGGCAGGTAGATGTGCTCGTAACGGATGTGCTGCTCTTGTCCTCTGAAAGGAAGATAAGATAGTTGTAGCAAAAAGGTTTTTGTGCTTGGTTATTGCTTTTTACTAATTAACGCCTAATAGGCGCTGGACACAAGCTGCGCAGAACATTTGCGTTGCCATAGAGATGCAGTTATATTTGTGGAAGAGTATTCTTTCTGAATACAGTCAGACATGTTTTGCAGCTTAAACTACAATAAAAAGAAACACCACATAAGTGAGCTGGATGGCATTTCATGATAGACTTATGTTAAAAAAAATAAAATAAAATAAATAATCATGGCCCACTGTACCGAACTGACATGCCGTTTGTGAAAAAAGGGAACAAATGGTGATCTAGCCTGATGTAAACAGTGTTTCGTTTATGTTGTTGTTCATCCAGACTGGCTTCTCAGGAGAAAAGTTCTTTTGTTGTACTCTGCAGCAGAAAGATCATAAATCCAACTCGTCTTTTGGGCAACTTTTCTTGTCATGAAATGACAAGATTCATGGCTGGGAGCTTTTGTTGCCATTCGTTCTCAACGTCAGCTTAGCATGTTGAGCAGGGACGTACCAGAGTGCATTCAATTATATTTTTTTAAATGACTGGTATTAGAGTTAGAACACCTGGTTTAAAAAAAAAAGCATATACTTAGTGTTTATTTGAATGATTTAACCGACCAGGACTCTGCATCAGAAAATGCCTTCTCTTAGACGAAACCCTTGTAATGTAGTCATGACTCCCAGTGAGACGGCTACTTTAGTTAAATTACAGCCACGGCACACATTCAAATCAACAGGAACCAGGTGAAAAACAAAACAAATTAAAATAAGCAATGGAAAGGAGTTCTACGCAGATGTTAAAATTCACTTGATAAATAGATGCTGATACTTTCATTAAGCCACTTGTTAAACGGCTTTTTGTTCTTTCGAACCAAATGTTTTTTTCCCCCCTGACCCTACCCAGGAGACAGAAGCCACAAGGTCAAAGCCCTTGCTGTCAGTGTCAAATTGGAGGCGGCTTGTAAAAAGAAGAGAAGGAACACAACCGTAATTGCTGGACCACGCACACAGTGGTCTGGTCTGTGGTTTTATTCTTTCTGTGGAGTTCAGTTATTGAAGGGAATGTGCAATAATCAATAACAACTAAAAACTGGGAGACATTTACAAAGAACGTGCAACCAAAGGGACTGTGAAAGTGTTTACTGTGTGTATTAATTAAAGCATCATTTTATTAAAGCATCAGTGGGTGACATTAGTAAAAAAATAAAATATCCGATTTTTTTTTGTTTTGTTTTTTACATATTTGCTAAAACTATCACCGTGTCATGATAGTTTAGTATGACACCCATAATCTGTGGGAGGAAGAAAAAACATTGAGCTCCTCTGACTTCTCCCAGTGCGAACTAAAAACAACCAATCAAAGCCAGGAGGAGGGTTTTAGCGCTGTCAATCATGGCCATGTGCGTGCTGCTCGTCTCGTCCTCCTGTCTCTTCTTTTCTATCTGCTAACACATGAATGCTAAGACTAGTCAGCATGGTAACCAGCGAGGTTTTCCTGTAAGAGTAAGTTGTTTCTCTGTCATTAGCACATTTGGCAGTGTGTACACAAGGTTGATTGACAGCACCAAAACCCTCCTCCTGGCTCCGTTTGGTTGTTTGTGGTCAGGAGCGGTCCATTTCTTCAGACAACAACACTAGCTCAGGAAGGAAGTGGAGGAGATCGATCTTCTCACAGATTACATGGTGACACTTAATATATATGTAAAAAGCATATTTTTTATAAAAGCTAAATACTGCCACTTTAAGCCCAAAGATAAAAATCTTCCAAGATCTGGCCCATGTCCGACACCAACATGGTGTGTAATTGCCTTCCTGCTTTTGACTGTCATTTCTCACTCATTTGCTGGAACACTTCTGCATCTCCATATGAGGTTTGGCACTTACATAACCACATCACCCGACTCCAGCCCCCCTGACGGATCCCCCTCTACCTCCTGTGAGCATGCAGAATAATCTCGCCCCCGGGGAGGATTTGTCTGGAGGACGAGACAAAGATGTGTGTGGAAGCGGGGGGCAAAGCTTGAGGAGGGGGGGAGCTCATCACAACTTCCCTCAACAGCTCCATTACTTTCCTACTGGTTTGGGCCACGCTACGACAAGAGCAGAGATGGTGTGTATAGACAGCAGCCTGTTGTTGTGAGAGCCTTAAAGTGTTTGTGTGGTGGCTGGTCTCTTCACTGCTCCCCAGAGGAGCAGCTCTGCAGCTGTGTGTAAAGCCAGGGATGGTTGAGAGAGAGATATATATATATATATATATATATATATATATATATATATATATATATGCCTGGCTGAGGTAGCCACAGCTGGAATGAATGAAACCTTACAAAGAAAGAACAGGAAAGTACCAAATGGCCCAATAGCCTACTACCAGAGGACAATAACCGTTTCAGGTCCTGTGTGGTAATAAAAACTAAATAAAGGAATAAATTATGTATGTTTTTGTGGAAATCAATCTGATTTTGGGATGCTTTGTGGTTTATGGGGAGAGATGGAGAAAGGAAATGAAGCCTCGATGGATCATTAGGATTGGACCAGTTACCGATCTCGAGGTATCCTGAGGTTTCAGCTAGTTACTGCTTCAAAAAGCTCTCAGGTTTTCCATCATGCTGCTTCGACGACTTAAAAGTCTACTTATTAATGTGACAGAGGCATTTGCTACAGTAATATGGAGAACAAAGTTACAGCATGTACCTTCCCCAGCTGCTGCCGGCCAGCTGGCTACAAAAAAAAAAAAAAAAAGGTTTCTACACATTTCCCACACTTATAAAGAAATTAGATCAGGTTGTTTGGAAATACGTCTGGTTGCAAAAAACAGATGCGGCCGAAAGCCGTATAATAGAAACTCAAAGAGCCACTCCCATTACTCTTACAAAGATAGCCACGTCTCTGACTAATGCACGTCTGCTCAGCCATTGACTGTAGGTCATTAGTCAGCAGACAGTCTGGCTAATGAACCATGCTAATATCAGTTTCTAATACTAGCAGTGTTGATCTTTATACCAACAAAAAAGATATAATATTCTGTACAATAAATGCCTTAACAGGTGTTTTAACCATGTTTTTTTTTTAAAGAAAAACATATTAAAAACTAATAGTCAATATACTGTAATGATTTTGCAGCAGCAGAAATAAGTGTTTTAAGTTATAACTAACTGTAAAACTGTGACAAGATTACCGTTAATGCTGCATGATATGCCGCAAATATATGTGTTCATCTAGATACTAATATCATTAGATATTAGTCATTTCAGTTAGAAATGCCTGGAGTATAATAATTGTAGGCTAATGTATTTCAAGTGTTATGCTAAAGTAACTTTTAGTCAATGATCACAGAGTGATTGAAGCACAGAAGAAGAAAATAATATATTCTCCCAGATATTGTGGCAATATCTACAAAAATCGTCATGACAAATTTCAAATATCATGCAGAACGATTTATTGTACCGTAAAAATATCATTTGGGCAAATGCCTAGTGTGTAATATTTTACATATTTTCCACACAGCTTTAGAAAACTCAGATACTGATAATAGCTAAGCCCAGCTTAGCTAAATTAGATTTTTAAAGATAACAGTGTTGTAGAAACGGACGACATAGGGACGGATGGTTGATAATGGAGGACCAAAGAGCAGAAAGAGAAGGAGGAAGTTCAAGCCATCCACTGATCATAAGGGCGAAAGATCATATTCCTGACTCACAACAACTCTCAGGCTGGCTTTCTAGTCATACGGCAATTTAAAGTGTAGCAAAAGCAAATGAGGGGGATCAGCAGAGCTTTCTGTGGAATGTCTTGTTTGCTGGCCCGGAAATTGTGCCGTCATACAGCAACAGTCTTTTAAGCCACATTGGACAGGTCTGTTGTGTACGTATGTAAGCTGTGAAATATGTGGACACACCCAACTGAAAAAGTCAAGTGCACCACTGAGTCTGAACCTGGGATCATACCACAATTTTAAAGATTTTTATTGTGGTAACTGAGCATTTAAATGCAATCAGAAATAAAAAAGTTAAGCAAAACAACAAATTAAATTAGTTACAAAAATGTTACAAGTTCCAGGATTCATTAAAAAGTGGCATCTCTTTGGTTTAAGAAGGAAATTTGTTTACAAGATAGCCCTAGTTACTACAAGAGAACTAGCAAAAAAAGAGAGAAAAAGCTCTCCCTCTTTTCAGGAGCCAGGGATGATATTCACTGGATATGAAGAGGTTGTCATGAATGTTGCCTGGAGTGAGGATGAAGATGAAACACATCAAGGAGCACTACAGAGATTATTCTGTTGTGGGTTTCTAGCCTATAATTAGCTTACATTTCAAACATTAGCAACATAGCACATTGCTGCTTTGCATTCTGCGCACGACGAGCAGGAAGGAGGTGAAAATCCTCACAGAGAAAAACCCAGACCAAGATCTTTGAAAGTTCTATGTGAACAACAATCAGAGTAGTTCAAGTAGAGAGAGAGACAGACAGAGAGAGACTTACTGAGATGTATAAAAAAGACAAGCACACATCTAAGCAAAGCAAAGTCTAAAGGATTGCCATGGCCAGAATTATAGCAGAATTCAGAGTCTGAATGAAAACGCAGAATGTGGCCTTCAGTTTGGATACTAAGCCTTCTGAAGGAATGAGAGAGCCTTAGACATTCTTCTGAAAGACTGCCCACCCCCTGATGCCTGCCAGCATATAACTGAGGTTCTTTTTCACAGATTCTACAAAGAAAAAAAAAAAAATAAAATATATATATATATATATATATATATATATATATATATATATAATATGATGGTTTCCATCTTAAAAAAAAAAGGTAATTCCGTGCTTCACTGAAGAAGTTACAGGAAGGCATCTGTAGTGCAGAAAAATGGACCAACTCATTTCTGGGAGGCTGCCAAAGCACAAGTGACTGAATGAAGTGTGTCAGTGAATCAGAAGCTGGTGGGTAGCATTTGAAGTATGGTGTGCTTATTTCCCTGCAGGGGCCGAGACCCAGCGTTAGCATGCTGACGGGCTAGGCTAATAGCATCACCGGTGTACAGATTTGTGTATTAAAATTCAGATTATAATCCCATCTGATGCTCAAAGACATCAACACAACAGCCCTACGTTGCTACAGAGTCCCTCTACCGTCTGCTGCTACCACTGCTGTCAATCCTGGAGGACCCGGTCCTGAAAAGCTGCCACTGTTCCAACACCTGGACGTGAAAACAATACTCGGAGCTCATTGCTTGCTGAACACCTTGCATCTTTTGATGCATGCAAGAAAATATTAAGAGGGAAAGACAAACTGATCCGAGGAGACATTTTCTTGTGACGCGTTTCTCTGCGAGTCATGCAAAATTCACATCCTGCACATGAATCATTCATAGGTGCTCATCAAGTCTTGCCCTCGAAAACCCATCTCTATTTAAACAGTGGAGAACACTGCCAGGTACAAGCCCCGGGAATGCAGAAACAAACTACTAGTCATTCGCGATTTACAGTTGGTTTACTGAAGATGGAAAATCTCTTCAGGCCCCCATTGCCCTGCAGAAGCGTTTGACACAACATTATGAAAGGAGAACAGCTCGCGGCTACCAATTACATAAGGATTACTCTGGGGGAGGCGGGGGGTTAACGAGCAGAGGCTTTGGTAGAACAATGCTGCAGAAAAATGCAGATGGGATGGGATGAGGCTCTCCGTTCAGCAGGCAAACCTAAACATGAACTGATTTGATAAAAATAAATCAAAGCAAACCGCAACATATTAGCACAGACAAGTTGATTTCTGACCAGCTACATCAACGTTGTGTAAAAAAAAAACTCATTTCTCTTCAGAACAATTACTGATGGATAAAAAAAATATGGTGCCACAAACTCGGTGGGAACAGAAATAAACACCACAAACACCCTAAATTAATGGATATTTGAAACAGTGAAGATGCAGTCAGTTTCATAAATTACATATCAAATATGGATCAATCAGTAAAGTACTTTTAGAGACTTGCCCTCCCTATGGAGAGTGTCAATGGCTGGACATGTGTCCAGTTTTCCCCAGATTATTTAGAGGCGCAGGAAAACTTTGCAGGCGTTTTCAGTTAACTAGCTGACGACACCACAAGTTTCCAATTAAACTTTTTTTTTTTACAATATTGTTATTTTCTGAAGGTTTTTATTTTCTCCAAGCCATAATCATCAAAATTTCAGGAATTAAAAGACTTGAAATATTTCACCCGATGCGCGATGTTTCTGTATAATATACAAATTTCACTTGCTGAAATAACTGACCATATATTTATCATGACATTAAAACTTTTTGACATGTATCTGTAATCACAGCCATTGTACTTTACCACTTGTTGCTTTACAACATCTGCAAACTTCTTACTAAAACTTCAGCTGACGTACACAAACAGAATTGTGACATGGGAGCCATCATGCATGATTTTCTAAAACAAAACTTTTCACTGCAATTACAGCTTAAAGTCTTTTGGGGAACGTCTCTACTATCTTTGTGCTTTTCTAAGAAATGGATATGCATTGATCTAAGCAAGGGGTGCACAACTCTAGTCTGGACTCTGCCTGCCAACACATAGAAATTTGTGGTTGTAAAATACAAGGAGTATGAATACATTTCAATGAACTTAACAAGTAAACCGCTTCTACCTTTCATTCCCAGGCTGGAACTCTGAAAGTAAGGAAGGCCGACGGCGATGCGGCTGGGCCAGATGAGAGCTGTAGTCCCTGGCATGATGGGAGTGGTAGTCGACCAGCCCCACTTCCTGGAACACATGAAGAATTAACACAGTTTACAACTTTATTAAAATCATCCCATTTACATATATTTCTTTCTGTAACCCCTTACATGCTTTATGGCATATATTCTCAAGCCAGACATATTTGTCGCGCAGCGTTTAGCCATTCGATATTCTCTTTTATCCACTGGCTTCTTAGATAAATAGGGAGAAACATGCAGCTACAGTAAACCTGTGCCTTTGCCATTCGGGAGCTGCAGGACACAGCCCATCAACCCACATCTGGTTGCGAATGTGATGACAAGTGGGAGCGGTGGGATTAGCAACAGGTGTAACTGTGGGAATCCCGGGGGATAAAGATTTGAATTCTCCAGTCATGCAACAACAAAGCGAGTTTCGGCAACAGTGGAGCTCATGAATGCGTTCACCGCTCAACAAGAGGCACGATCGTTTGAAGCTGGTCCGCACATAATCCTGATAATTAGGACATGTTTGCGAAAACATAGAGAAAGGCTTTTACGCGACTCCACAACATGAACTTTAAACCCAAAACATTTAATGAGGGGAAACCGTTCCGGTGTGCCGCCTTCTAAACTTAGCAATGTTTCTGTTGGACTGAAGCCCTCTCCGGTTTAGAGAACCACTTTGCTCTCTAGATTTTCAATGCGGGGAGGGAGGGAGAGAGGGAGAGAGAGCGAGAGAGAGCGAGAGAGAGCTGCTCTACAACTGTTTCCAACTGCTGGAGGTGGGTGAAAAGCCCCTTACCGTGTGTGGCCGCTGCAGCTGCAGGGACAGCGTGGCAGGGTTGTGCAGGTGCCGTGAGTCCACAGTTCTCCGGCCTGGCGGCACAGACTGGGGATGAGAGGACATGCTGGCACCGCCGCTTCCTCTACAAGCAGGGAGAAGGTGAGGCTGTCAAGAAAGTGCCATGCATTATGGGCCGTATCTTTTAGCCTGCAACCTGTGGTGAGAAGGACAAAAAAAAACAGAATTGAGAAACCAGAAGAAGTCTCAGATAAAGCATTGTGGACAATAACATGAAAGGAATAAAGCTATTAAACTTTCTGTTGAAGTTGAGCAAGATCTTAGTGCGACCTGGCAAGTACCAGCTGACCACCTTGAAGGTTAAGTGTGCGTGACTATCTACACCGAATATCAGAGAATCATCGGCTTCCTACCACAGCTGCTTCCCCCTTCCACCGCTTCGAAGATAGAGGACTAAGTCCCTGCACCTGCTACGCTCAGCCCCTCCGCTACTGCCCGATGAATGGCCCACTGTCCTGAAACTGCACTCGCATGCAAAGATCACTTGGGTCACCCAGATACCGTGCAAAAATACAGACAGCAATCAGAGGAAATAAAAAAAACAAAAAAACTCCTGGTAGATAAGAGACATGCCCTGAATAAAGAAAAAGCTACTTTTTTGTTTTTTTGTTACACATTATCTAAACCACTGAACCAAGCTGAATGCACACATCAAGCAGTGTGCAAGATAAACATCCAGGCTCTGACCTTTAACACATTCAGAACTACATGCTTAAGAAAAGGTGCATTAGTGAGAAGGATCTCAGTGGCAAAACTTAAAAAGACTAAAACGTATGATTTTACTGTGTCAAGCACACAATGTAGGTGATTGCATCTCACCTACGTGATTCTGCCGAGATGCAGAAAAAGGTCCTTACAAAGTGTGCAGACTTAAAAAAGAGAGATACCGTGTAACAAAGATGTACATGTTATGGAAAAACATCAAAGCTCTCTTAGTAAATTTGGAAAAAACAAAAAAATCAACTAAATTGTCAATGCGAGAAATTGTAATTGTTTTCTAAACGTGTAAACTCTTATTGACTGTAGGTTTGTAGTTCATGCGCCTGTCTGTGTTCCCTACAAATTCACATTTAGCTACACAATATATTGCTAACAAATATACCCTCAAGGCAATAGTCACTGTGTATTATTATTTCAATGGCGTCTTCGCTGCAGTAGACGCAAACACAAACATTGATTACAATAATAGATCTACCGACCAACTGCAGACCTAACATGTATTCAGTGATTTAACCCATACAGAAGTAAGGTATCTAAAAACACATGTATTCCATGAACTAATTTGCACTCACACACAAAACGACAGCAGTGAACTAATTGCCTTAACTTGTCGTCTTCACAAACAATCTCCACTCTTGTAACACTGAACAATATGTTTGTACGTTCAACCAGATATCCAGTTTCTAAATGCCTTTTGGCTTTTGACTAAAACTGAAACAAGATGCATGCAAATATCAGGAAACTTGATTTATGTCCATATTTCAATGTCTGTAGTTGCAACACTTATAAGGTTAATAGAAACTCAAGGAGAAATCAGCTGGTGGCAGTATTCAGCAGATTGTCTGTTTCCGACTGGTGACCAGACCTTTTGACACTCTAAATTTCAACCTTTTTTATCGATAAATGTACTAAATATTAACAGGTCGAGATAGCTATTCAATGTGGAAGTTGTTGAGCAGCATTTTCTATGATATAATTAGATACGTCTGTGGTTAATTCAGGCTGCGTGACGGTGAGAGAGAGACATTTTCAAGCGGTAGCAAAAAGGCTGTATTGAAAGTTGCCTGAATTTTCTCCTTCTCAACTGCCAACCTATGTCAGCTATGCTGGATTGAGAAATGTTGGCAGGAAAGTTGGACGTTAGTTGTATCGTTTATCATGATAAATTTCTTTTAAGAATTTTGATTCTTCGCTATCACAATAAATGTAAATTGATGTTTGAACCACCCCCAAAACTGTCTGTATTATTGAGACAGTTAGTTTTACTATTGTCTCCACTCTCTCTTTATTGAGGATATCAATAAATAATACATTTTACAGTATTATTAAATGCAGTTACTGTGAGCAGTTTTGCAATACAAATCACAGTTTATGTGACTGGTGTCCTAAAGAAGCGCATTACAAGCCAGTATGTTTTTCAAGAGCAGCTCTGTGTTTGTGGTGCAATGATTGGTATGACAACATGTAGTCACAGTGATATAATTGCCTACAAAAGCAGTAATAAATAGCTCATATTATCACTTTTATCATTATCACAATAGTACCACAGAATGTATAATAAGTCCATATCGCTCACCCCTAATTGGCAGCCATTCAAAAATGTCGGAGTTAAGATAATAACATTCCACAAGCTGTTTCACATAGACCGTTTAAGTAACGCTAGCTATGCTAATCCCTCTTGCTAGTAAAAATGCCACCTCCAAATACATTTTCACTGTTTTAAAATACAATATTAGTCAAACGTGCTGCACTAAAGTGAGCTGCTTCCACTTCAAATATTACATTGGACACAACCATTTTTAACAGTGTTCTTAAATCCCCTAGTGTTTTCTAAAGAGAAACTAACATAGTGCAAAAAGAAATGAATGTTGTCCATTCAAAGCCTTAGAAAAAGAATTAAAATCATTAACAACATTCTGTTTGGTATGTCTGTGTAGGTAAATCAGGTTAGATAGTATGATTTTACTGTGTAGAAGTCTTGCACATTACATCATCCCTATTATCTCAAAATGGAGTTATATAGTGATGGTGCTGCAGTGAATATTTCAAGAAAAAAATTCTTACAATGTTTTCAGGTTTAAGAAAATACACAAGAATTTAAAATAAACGGAAGGAGAGTCGTTGTGCAGAGTGCACAAAAAGATTTAATTCATAGCTAGCTCTCAAAACAAAATTAAAAAAAAGAACCTATAAAAAATGTTGAAATATGTAAAGAACTGAACTGAACTGCTGAACTTAAATTCAGCAATGTGAATCAACATTTTAGACAGAATAAACCAGATACTGAATCCTATTTGTCCTTCATCCAACAGCTATTATTTTTGCTAGCATAAGTAAAACGTTTGTCCCTGCTCTACAGTTTCAAATTACCATCTATATTCTGTAATATAAGGAATTTCAAACCATTATTAACCTAATTGAACAATTTATTCCAATATACCCAATTTTCAGAGCAGGAGACCGGTCACCTTTCTATAGCGTAGTCCAACCGTACTTCCTGAAAATCACTGATACATCCTGCCACTGAACATTTCACGCTTTAAGAAATCTTCATGCTTTGCTTTTGCATCTTCCCTGAATAGAAACAATATGTGCTCAATAATAGGGATCAGATACCCTGAGTAATGGTTTTAAAAACTTCAATAAACTGAAGATAATTTCAACTCTAGGCAACCTTTAAAACAAATGTTCTTTGGGTTCATTTTCACTAACAGCACAATCTTCAGAGTCGTCCAGCTTGTGGCCGTGACGCTCTCAAGCAGACATACATGCATGTAGTAGTACTACCAGGCTGACTAAGGCTTGTGACGTGTCCCTGCCGCTCTTGCCAACAAAGAAATAAGGACTCCTGCCATTTCTTTCAGCCTCTGACGAGTGACGCCTCGCTCCCTCTTCAGGTTTCGTTGCCATGCGAGGCGCACAACAGGAGGCAGAGTGACAGAAATATGGACCAAAAGACTAACTCCCTGAAGTCTTGACAGCACAGTCAAGTGTTCTGAGTGGACTGCAATTTTGCCCAGTGACAGAAAAGCTGCTACTCCCAACTCAGCCTTCACTGCCTTGCTAGATGACTATTTCAACCCAGGGCACTATAAAACCGACATTATTCTACGCAGACTAAAACCAAAAAGTATTCTCACGCCTGTGTTTTTCAAATCATGAAACTAAAGGTGTCGCTGCAACTCTATGCTCAACATGGCCTCTACAACCACGTTTGACATAGCACAGAGAAAACAAGAAGGTTCTGAATTTTCTGGTTGCTGCAGAAGCTTCCTACAAAACAATCAACACCCAGATAGAGGTTCATCGATTTCAGCTTTTTCACAATGGCACACAACTACTGGCCTCTCTTTGACCTACTTGACAATTTGCCCCTTGGCCACGAGAAATCCAATCTTTTTGCAACTTGTTAATGCACCACAGCCAGGCAGTAGTAGCATGTGGTAACACCAAAACTCCTCAGTGTGGAAGTTGCTGCCGAGAGAAGAGGATTCAATGCAATTCATCATCGGTTCCATAAAAAAGCAAATCAAAGACTGAGACCCAGAAATTTATTTTGAGAGAAACCGTATTTCCGAAGAGATGTTGTAACTTTATCTGTGGTTCAATCAGGATGCAGGAGAGTGAGACCCTAAAGGAGATAACAGTAAGGCTAAACGGAGTGCAGCAAATCTGCCAATTTAGATGTTGCGGTATTCTTCTACTTCAGGGTAAGACGACGACTTGCTCCAGGCTAAAGCATGTCAGACAAAACCTGTTAAATCTGTCAGCTATGTGAAGAAGCAGTTGCTGAGAAACACCGAGTCACTATGAAACGGTTTCACCTTCTAAACAGCGTTGCTGTTTGCAGACATTCTACTTTCTAGGCAGGCACACAAGGGAGATCACTGTTGGGTTCGAAAGAGTGCCAGCATGGCCGCTATGAGAAGAATGCATCGTTCTTCTCCATGACAACAGACAAATGGAGCATAATGGAGGCCTGTCACAATAACTTTTGATGGACGATAAATTATTTCGAGAAACGGTAATATTATGAAGACCCTTTTCAAGTGATATGTCAATAATGGCATAATAATGCAAGTTCACACTCAAAGACCAGTAAGTTGTAAAGAACACTCCAAACTGAAAATGGAAGATATCTTCAATAGCCTAAATAAAATATAACAAAAAACAATAAATAAAATTAAACTAAAGTATTTTCAGCCACAACCATCAACAAAATTGATTATGATGTCTCTAAACAAAATTGCCATTCAGTAGCTCATTTTAATTTATTATGAGATTAATTGATTGCTTAATGCTTAGTATAATGTGACCCACAAACATTACTCCCATTTTAGGCGACAGGTTTTGCATTTTGCAGCAGACAAATTCAAATATTCTTTGCTAGAATAATTTTCATATTTGAATTTTCAAAAACCTCCGAGGATTTTTCCCCCTCCCCCCACGATTCTGCATGAGACATCCTTCATGTTGATTAAGTTGGGTGAGAAACCTCAAACCCAATCAGTACTGTGTGCTTTGGCTGCCGGTTTGCTGATGTAATATGGACTTTGTGGGGATCCTGGACTTGGATAAGAACATGCCCTCTTCAGAACAGTTTGATCACTGGTTTCAGAGACTGAGAGGTCTCCCCCATTTGGGTTTGTCCGGTTTTCTTCATTACTGCCATTCTGAAGAAAAAGGTTGTTTTCCATTCCACTTTGAACAAAATTATACCAAACATCCTCTCCCTGCTGCTGATGGACCGTGTCAGCCTACACACGGCTCACAGCATCAGCACTTGCATTGAAGAGTATCCAGTATCAACGCTGGGTTAATACTGGCACACGCTGCCAGCGGGTGACCCTTGGACACCGCTGGCAGTCAACTCGCTGAAAATTCAAATATCCAGGCGTTTCAATTACTGAGTCCAGAGAGATTCAATGCCACTGATATTATTGAATGGACTCCCTGCTTTCTACTATTCCCCATGCTTTGATAGCCAAATAGATCATCAGAAGAGATGAGGACTTTTCCATGGGAGGTTGAGAAAATTTTTTTTTTGAAAACTCTTCAAGAGTCTGAACTGGTTGAGTAAGTAGCCGATAGTTCATTCATTTTTCTTGCCAAAGGCTTTTTAAACAATGGAAGCAAATTATCCATTTTTGTGGCTTGTTATTCTCGGTTTGGGCTTATGGAACTCGTCAGTCAATACATGCTAATATGAATTAGTTTCATATTAATAAATCGATTCAAGCAGTAAATTTGAGTGGTTTCTCCTTAGAGGTTGAGCAATGTGTTCTCATCTCTGATAAACATTGAAGTGTTGAGAAATAGATCAACTCATTGCTTTACATGTAGGAAGGAAAGGAAAAGTGAACGTTGAAGAACAACCAAAGATAGAAATGCAGTAAAAATGTTCCTATCAACTTGCCTAATCTAATAGCAGTTCATATTCAAAGTACGTAAACTGCAATAATGGAGAAGGGGGAAAAAAGTGGTATTTATTAGTGGATTACTCAATTCAAAGACCCATTTAACATTTTAAAAACGAATCTCTAGAAAAATGCTGATCTTTTCTTATTTATTTTTATGTACTAATGCAAGGTCAGCAACTTCCACAGTAGGTCAGAGTTCCTCACAGTGATTTCTTTTAAAGTTTCCCAACTAAGACACACTGAATAATACCCTCTACAAGATGTTTTTATAGTGCAAGATCAGATAAGATGCAAAGGTTAGGGTGCAAATGTGCAAGTTGCCATTGTCTCAGCCTAACTTAGTTTTTTTGTTGTTGTTTTTTTTGGGGGGGGAGGGGTGTTGAGGCACAAAGAGGGGCTCTATATGCCCTTCCTTCCTGCTCAACTGTCACAGACACAAAGTGTCACTTGATTGCCGTTACGCAAAGAGCTCCATTACGAAAGGCTGAACATGGTTCTGGCTTTAAGACACAGAGGAGCTCTGTAAACATGGGCTCGTAGAGGCCGCGAGACAGGAGAAACACTACTCAAAGTCTCACACAGACTAAAGAAAGAGAACATCCTTTGTGCTTAGTCTAAACTCGGCTTCAAATATTTTGGGAAACGCTTACGCTTCTTTAGAGCCTCTCAGAGCTGAGAAAGTAAAACAAAAAAAGCAGGATATGCTGATGCAAAATGCATCATTTCTAGAGGGAAAAACAAAATAAAGAAAACGTGAGGAGCAAAAAAAATAAAAAATAGAAAGAAAAGAAAAGGAAAATCTGTGTCAAAAGCTGCTCTTTGATGACAATCCAGTTCAGAGAAGTTCCCTAAAGGAAGAAAACAAGCCCTAATGCAGTCACAAGATCTACACAAGACCGAAGGATGGAAAACTGAGACACAATGAGAGAAATTTGACATCCACTTTGAGGTGGAATGGGACCTTCCAGACAAGAGGCTAAACACATGCACTGGCACTGCTACAGACACCCACAGGCAAGTCGATGGCTCCCAGCCAGCACAGCGAATGAACCCAGTCACCTCACTCCGCTGCTCTGCTCTCTTCTCTTCCACATAGCGGAGGGCCTCAGCCTTCAGCGGTGCGAGCCAATATTTCATCCGCTTACCTCCCCACCCCCTCTCTACGCCCCGCCACCCTCCCGCTCCATTTTAGGAATGGCTGTGGAAATACTAGCACGGAGCACACAGACAGCTTCCAGCCTGCCAAGAAGAGCAGGAGGCAGACTTCAAACAACAGTTTAATTCCACTGACATAAACACTAAATCAAATCTCCGTCTAGAGCGACCTGGTAGCTTCGCAGCTCTAAAAGCTGCACCTCAAAAAGCTGCACCTCAGAAAACGTTTGTTTTTTTGTTTTTGTTTTTAAAACAAAGTCCAATATCTAGAAATATGATCTTGTTGAACATAAATTACCTTCAAAACGGGTTTCAACGCTCTTTGGGATTTTCAGTTTGCCTGCTACGATAGCTCCAGTTCAAATTGAATCGTCAATAAAGTGTCAGTCACGAAAGACTGCTTTAAAGCAAACAAGTTAGCCTGGTGATTATGCGATTTTCCTTGTTACCACTAAAGTGATGGATGGTATACGAGACATTTATGCAGTGGTCGTGAACACTGGCATAAAGAGTTGGAACTGCAAAACATGGCCTGGCAGTATTAGTCATACCTCTGTGTGTGTAAAGTAATATTATTTCAGAAAAACCTGACGACTTTAATCTGCACTTGTATAACTGGCCTAAATCCATGGACTGCAGAAGACTGTAGGCTGCATTCTTTGAATTTTGTCACGTCATTCATTTCACACCTTTGTTTTTTTTTTTTTTTTTTTTTAAATCTGTGTTGTTCCATTTTTGCCAAACATTTTCCATGTATTGTTCTTGCCTTTTGCAGTCCTGTAAATGAGATGCCAGAAAAGGTTTTCTCTGCCTGTATGAGTGATGCGTTACTCCGCTTTTCCCACCTTTGCCTCGCTTACAAGAAAAATAACTTTAGTTTGGAAACATTTCCTATGACAAAAAATAAATAAAAATAAAAATTGCTTTTCTTGTACGGAATGTAAAGCAACAATTCTGCCCCTCCCCCACTTGTTTCAGCACACTGGAGAAAAACACATCTAGGGGTTTAGAAATACTTCTGCTGCCACTAATAGTTTTGAAGGGGGAGTATTACGCAGAGAGAAAACTCGTCAGAGCAACAGAGTGTTTTGTCTAATTGCACAAATTAAAATCCAACTCCTTGTATTCCGATTTGTCATTTTTCCCTCACTTGCCTCGTAAATGTCGCTGTCGCCATCACCAAGCGTATTAAACATTTGTTCGTCCATGTTGCTGACTACAGATGAAAAGTCGCTGACAGATGCAGGCGTGCTAACGAAAGCTAATGCAGCAGTTTTAGGTCTGAGGCTGTCGGCTGTGCGCTCTTTAGCCTTAAGAAAAATCTTGTGGTGAACCAGGTTCTTTCTCAAGCAGATGCGTTTTCTCCGCCGCCACTGAACTTCGCGTCGCAAATATTGCAACGGGCATAATCTGCTTCGCATTTTGAAAAGTGGAGCCATAACTTTGAGCATTTTCCATCGGCCATGCTTACTTTGTTTACTGAACTAGCGGCTGCTAATGTCATTACGCTCTTGCGTGTGCTACGTTGCATTCAGGACAAGCATGGAAAATCCCCCGTTCTTCCTCCATACTGTCACAATGATGTACTTATAAAAGTACTGACCTTATTCGGTTCCCCATTAACTGCAGGCTGGTCTACCTGAGCAGACAGCCCGACTAATTAATCAAGTAATATCAGTTAGTAATAATCATATCACTCTATATAAAGTTGAATAAAGACATTTTGTTTTTTAGGGCATTTTTATTACTATAATAAAAATGCCATTTTAGCTGCAGCATAAACAATTGCTTTTCTGTCCCAAAAGCCATTAGATCATGCTTAACATTTTTATTCTCTTGCATAAATCCTTTGACCCCCCGAAACCATTTCAACTTTCTCAAGATTATTACACGCCAAGTCTTGCGGTCATTCATGCTTCCCATTGCGTGCGTAAAGCCAAACTATTTAGCACACAATGATCTGTCAGATTTTTCTTACAAGCAAAAAAATTTTCCCACATTACTACACATCCATCTTCAATGAGTGCATTGAAGATTGATATTACAACCCTGGCAGAAATAGATGAAGTCAAAACTTTGACAATGCGTAGCCAGTAGTTGTTTTTTTTTACTTTGTTGCAAAAAGAGAGGGGAAAAAAGAGAAAAAGAAACAGGTGTGACAATGAATCACCATGCATGGAATCAGCCTGTAATTTGCATTTCTAAAACAAATACATGTAAAAGTCAAATGATGAAGATGAATGAAGACATAAAGGTCTCAGGAAAGAAATCTGAACACAATATGGAGAATAAAAGAAATGAAAGACAATGGGCAGAAAAAGGGAAAGACATAACTGAAAATACAAATAGGGTGGAGGCAAGATTTACAGACTGACAAAAAGTCAAACATCAAACATTATCAAAACCCTAAACATAAAAAGTTAAGAGTGCTAAGTGTAGATGGTAGATGCCTGGAAGAAAGGAATTTTCAAAAATCAATCTTGAATATGAATTGGCAAAAAAGAACAAAAAGACATAAATGTCGACAGTTATTGATTATCTGAAGCCAACACCTCAGATCAGCACAGAAAGCTGGAAAGTATACACCTGTCATTCTTTCAGGTCAAAGTTTGATGATAAAGTCTCGGAGTGATGATGAAAATTTTCCAGAGTAGTACAACTTTTGACAATTAAAGAAAATATTTACCACTTCCAGGGCAAATGTATGACTCACTTCAAATCCCTGCAGACAGATGCCAAACACAGCTCTTTAAAAAAAAAAACATGTTAAAATGTTAAAGTTACCTAAAACTTATGATTTCTACCAGTAAGCTGACCACAGTAGCTGTGTTTAATCATATCTCTGATTCTGCTCATTTCTACTGATGTTCTCATGTTGTGAAAAGTAACAACACTAAGGTTTTGGGGGGTTTCCAGTCATCTTTAGAGAGACTTTTCTAGTTACCACGATAACAAAATGTTTTTTGATAAATTCCCCTTACGACATCCGGCCAACAGCTGGAGCTAAATTCAACTGAAACTGTATGGTGCAGATTAAAAAGATAGTTTAATATCTTCTAACCTGATCTATCAATCGCTGCACCAGGATGTTAGAAGCTGATTGGTGAATACTGTGTTGCTCATAATCCAAAAACAAATTCTTCAATAGGATTTCTTTTTTTTATATTATTAAATCTTCACATTACATCCACCCACATGTGCAGGTTAATCCGGTTTCCTAGATGTATAATCCATAACGACTGCTGCGTTATATATAAAACAGACTTCCAGAAAACTGGAAATCCTTCCCCATTTTCAAACCGTCACAGGGTCTATTTTTTGCTTTACTTCTCAGTCAAACTGTCACATTGTTCTCTGTTACAAGTTGTACCCCCAAAGATTAGACTTGATATCCCTCCTAAGGACGAACATTAGATGTGAAAAAGGGAAGAATTATGAAGTGATTGAAGTGAAATGGGCTACAAGATTCAGGAGCATAAAAAAAATAAAAGGAAAAAAGATTTGAGGAGAAACATTTGAAGTTTATAAAGCGGTGCCCTAGAGAGCAGAGCTCATGAGCGGAGGGGGCTTCCAGGAATCAGCCCAGGAATGTGGCACCCTGTCAGGTCTCGTAAGGATTTATCTCCCTGGAGCCTCATTACAGAAGGGCCCTGGCAAAGGAGGCTCAGGCTCGCTTACCCTTTTCTTTTACTCAGCCCAGAGCTCAGCAGATAAACAGTCACAGGCATTAAACATGCATAACCACTTGTTAACGGACTTGATTTTTAATACTTTCAGAAAAACACTTTCTCTTTTTTCCTCCTTTAGCCATAAAAAGATAAGGGTCCTGTTTTCCATCACATTGAAAAAGTAAACACTTGTCTGCTCTCACCCAAAGATCTTATCAGGATAAAGGAAGGAGAAAAAATAGATTCATATATTACAGCTTGTACAGTTTCAGCACACCTGATTTCAATTCATCAAATTGATTAACACTAAAGGTGCACCGACTGCAGTTTTCTGGCCGATCGCCGATTACTGATCTTTTAATTCCGATCGAAACCAAATTTTTTTGACTGAAATGTTGCTCAATGTAGCAAGAAAATTGTTGAGTTGGCAACAGTGAGGTCACTATTTTTAATTATAAATGTGCAGACATAACTTGGAGGGCCGGTCTGTCAATGTCAAGAAAAATCAAAGTGCTGGGGACTTTTTCGCCAGTAGACAGTTTCAGCTGGTCTGATGAGCAGCAGGTTTCCACAAACGACGTTTTCTTTTTACAAATTAGTCAATTAGGCATATTCAATTTACTGGTACCAAAGTTCAAAAG
Source organism: Poecilia reticulata (assembly GCF_904066995.2). NCBI lineage: Eukaryota > Metazoa > Chordata > Actinopteri > Cyprinodontiformes > Poeciliidae > Poecilia > Poecilia reticulata. The sequence continues at coordinate 9,821,309 of NC_088838.1, forward strand.
GCTCTAAAGGGGAAAAAAATAAAAACATTTCCTTTAAACAGTCGTAATTAAATACTTTTGATGAGATAGGGGGAGTTGAGTGCCCAGAGTTTTACTGGAGCACATTTCACAACCCCTGTCCCAAACTCCTAACATTTATTGCTGCACACCACCAGCCAGCTGACTGAAAGAAAACCTCTGTGTGTTTCCTTTGTTCAGAAAAAAAGGAAAAAACATCTGGTTGGATACATTTCTATTCACAAACACTTACAAACTAAAAGAGCATCTGCCATCATTCCTGTTAACACAACGTTGTTTTAAAAGCTTATGTTATTCTACAGACACCAGAATAAAGTTTGCTATTCTGTAAAATGAGTGTTTGAAAGCTAGTTTCAAAATGAGTGGATGATTAGTCTACCTTGTGCAAGACAATAACTTCAATAGCTCATCAAAAAACAGAAAATATTAATAGCATAAAAGGCTGAACTAAAAACTCAAAAAGGCAGGGACAGAGAAATTTTTTAAAACTTTTATAACATTTTTCCTATCCATCCATCCATTTTCTGCCACTGATCCGGGGTCGGGTCGCGGGGGCAGCAGCTTCAGAAAGGAGGCCCAGACTTCCCTCTCCCCAGCCACTTCTTCCAGCTCCTCCGGGGGAACCCAAAGGCGTTCCCAGGGCAGCCGAGAGACAGTCCCTCCAGCGTGTCCTGGGTCTTCCCCGAGGCCTCCTCCCGGCGGGACGTGCCCGGAACACCTCACCAGGGAGGCGTCCAGGAGGCATCCTGGCCAGATGCCCGAGCCACCTCAACTGGCTCCTCTCGACAAAATTTTGAAAAGAAAATTTTTCCTAGTTGTATTTAAATGCATTTACATTCATAAATTGTACTGTAATTAGGGTATATACATCAGTATATAAACAGGGCGCATCAATAGTGTCAAATATGTAAAAAAAAAACAAAAAAAAAAAAACAAACATTAAGTTCTGTAAATCATAAGCGTATTCAACATCTAGCTAATATTAATCTCTGGGGGAGGGTATAAAAAAAATGAATCAATAAGCCTGCTCTTTATTTTACATTTTATGCCAAATGCAGAGTTTTCAAACACAGAAAAAGGTTATCGCAGTTTAAAGTTTATACCATCATTCATGGCCTCATAAAAACACAGGAGACAAACAGTTCAGTATCAGGTCAGTGGCTTTTAACATCATCAAACTGTAACAAATATCATTATACATGTCACCCAACCCCAACTATGTTTTTCCTCAGGAAGAGGCTGCTGTCATGTGGCACCGTTGACCCAGTTTCAAATTTAAGATTTACGTGACATGACACACCATTTCCAGATAAATCATGGTGTGATGAACTCGTATTCAACATTTAGCACTATTCGCAGCAGCAGAAGCTAAACTACACAAAACACAATGAAAAGAGAGGAAGTTTAAGTACAACAGCCGGTGAAATTGGGAAAGTAGCACAGTTCATTTACAAGCAGAAGGAAGTAACATCCACTGCTTTCTGGTAAACCTACGAATACTGACGGCACAGAATGTTTCCTACACACGCTGGTTACCGAAGGGAGGGGTGTGTGTTCAGGTTCCAAGAAGAACGCAGAAACCAACTTAAAATCAAATCCAATCAAATCACGATTTAAAGTAAAGTAGACTTCCGTCCCCACCCAAATGAAGTGCAAAATTAGGTGACGGAGAGTCTGTAAAAACGCAGCAGGTGACATAATTATTGGCTGTTTCAGCTTGATATATAGCGCAGCTGCAAGCATGCAGGTGGCTGGCGCATTACCATTAGGGCCAAACATTTGACAGAACATCCTCACACCTCTAGGCTGATCTAGCTTTTACCTTTGCTCAACTTTCACAAAGGAAACCTGTGGTCACAACAAACAAATTGGCAACTCAAGACCTGTTGTGGGAAAGGTGAACAGCCACAGTTAACTCTGACACGGACAAAACCCGTCTGTTAGACAGAGGCACGGTCGACGCTTTAAAAACCGCAACCTGTCTCACCGTTTGTAGTTCAATCTGTTCCAACGCAACTTCCTCTGCACAAACATCACAGGCACTGGCAGTGAGGACGCCGAGCATTTCTAGACATGATTCTGAAACCGATACTTCAACGACAGGTAGAGGTTTGACAGTTAGGTTTGGAAAGACGTGTAGAAAAACTGGTGTCAACTTCAAAAATGGGGCATTTCGATTACGCAATATATGTATGTGTAAGCCTGTCGCAATAAGCAATAAAAATCAATCACATGATGAATAGTAATAATAACATCCATTTCCATGACTGTTTTATTTGCGTCTTTCTCTCTTCCTACTAAAGGCTGGATGACAAAAGGTTTCAGCCAGAAGTCTTCGTCTAAAGCCCCTTTTGTGAAATTTTGTTTACAAGAACTTTAGTACCCGTTTTATTAGAAGTTAAATGTCTTATAGTTTCAGTGTTAAATGTTTGTTAGGAATTAAAATGTATTGATCTGAGAGAGGATTATTATGCCGTTACCATTGTGGATTCAAAAACAATTTTATCGTTTATCGCATTAATTTCTGGTACATTTTATCATCTGACATAATTTATGGTGCAGTAATAGATGGTTTAATAAAACAAGTTTCTTTCTCTAATGAGATTCCATGATGAAATAGGTGAAAGGTAACTGTAAGTAGGTCACATAATTTGTTTTAAATGGATTAGATAAGTAGCACATTAAATATTACACAATAGTCCTAAAATATGTTCAACTATGAGAAAAGGAAATAATTCAAGTTCATTAAAGTTTGTGTTATAGGGTAGCATAGCATTTACAATTTTTCTATCAATAAAAAAGCAATACAGTAAGTTAGAAAGATTCTATAGATTAAAAAAAATGCAATCATGAAAGAACCCTTGAGACATATGACCATATGCTTTCATCAAGTTGACAACAGATTTATGGCGGTGTGTTGAGGGTGTAGCGGTTTGTAAACGAAAACTCCATTTGCACGCCTCAGAGCTTTTCACCAAATGAAAAGCAAGAAAAGGGAAACGCAAAAGAGGATTTGGTTTTATGGAGCAAAAAAATTTAGGTTTTTAGTGGATGGGGGGTTTAAAACTGCGTGTATTTTTCTGCTGTGTGCATTTTATTTTATTTTATTTTTTTTATTAAGATGTGTTGGATTAGTGGACCATATAGCATTAAGCTTAGAGCTGCACAACATTAGAAAATGATCAATACTGTTACTGTCTGCATTGGATTAATTGCAGATATAGACCCTGGATAGTGACGAGTCCATCCTGCTTCTGGGAAAATAATCAAATTCATTGCTTTTATTTCAACAGCAGTGTTTTATAGAATCAGCTGCAGCCAACTGGATTTGTTGATTTGGCAAAGAAACAAAGTAATTGTAGTTTCTGACTGACTTTATTAAAACATCACAAAAAATATTACCACCTTGATTACAGCACTTCTATAAACAGCCAACATTTATTGCAGTCCACACAGTTCTTGGCTATATTGATTTTGGGCCTGGGGAGAGTTAAAGGAAGGCACTTTTTAAACAAGTTACCAGGGTCATACTGAGGTTTTAAAAAGTTGTGGTCTCAAAATTGCTAAATAAATTACCATCCAATAAAATGTCTTTAACGAGATTCAAGGCCAGGTGAGTTTATGTTTACAGCATCATTCATACACCGGGCAGTCCAAAGTGAGTTACACTAAATCAAATGAGACGCATAAAAATAAGAAGGAATAAAAAGAACACTTTGAAAAACATTGGATAAAAGTAAACAAATATTAAAATGCCTTTAAGTGTTGAATCTCACGCTTCAATCACCCAGTGATTGTGCAAGCAGTTCATTATCGAGACTATTTGATCAAAAGCCGCAGTAAACAATGTTTACAGTCCTTATTTAAAGGGAACCAACAGTTTCTTCACAATTAATTCAATTGAAAAATACATAATTTAATCCCAAATGGGGGATTAAATGTCATCATCAAAGTATCTTCAAAGAATCATTGTGGATGGTGATGCTGAGGGCAGGAAGATATTCCACAGTAACATGCCCTGGCTGACACCGTACGCAGTTGGCAAGCTATGCTAACTGGAGATGCTAGTCTGCCAGTGTCTCGCAAATCGAGTAAATTCCGATTTTTAGAGTCATGATCAAATTCATTAGTGGTTTTCAATGAATAAACAATTTTTAATTCAGAAACCTGTTTTTCCATTCAGACAGTTTAGAGATTCTGCTTTATTATGACGGACAAGACTGTTTATTTAAATCAATTTGATAATATTGCACACTGCAGTTAATTGCATAAGATTATATTTAAACAAAAATAGGTTCGTGCATAGAACTCTAACATAAACTACCAGCATAGGTTAGCTTAGCTCACTGTTTTTTTTTTGTTTTGTTTTTTTTAACAAAATAAACATATTTTAGCATCAAAGTGAAGGTGTGGGAAAAAAACAACTAGAAGTTTCTTTAAAAAACAAAGTTGTCAACAATGTTGGCTAATTAAAATATCCAGAAAAAGAATCGATTCCAAGTAACAGGGCTCCCAATTGAAAACACGCCAGCAGAGTTTCCATTTGCGACATTAACTAGCTCACCACTCTGGGCTGTATCTCACACTGGGTGTCTGGGTGTTCCCAGTTCACTGAAGAGCTACCAGCTGGAAGTCACTGAAGCATGTCTGTGACCACCACAACACTCATCGCCCTCGGTGCAAAGAGAATGTATGTTGTGGGAATTCCTCCCTGGAAAGTGAAAGCTTGTAGGATCAAGATTTTGTGGATACCACAAGAAAAAAAAAAGGTGTAATGTTTTTCTTTTTAAATGCTGTATAAATCTCAATCCAGCTTGCTTCAGCACAAACATAAAGTGCAAAGAATTTTCTTTTCTTTTGGGACTAATGAACAGGGACATTGGCGGTCTGGCTGTACAGTACCTACCAACGCAGTTGTCAAGCTGTATCTGTGATGTACACCAGACCCCCAAACTGTGTTTCCTGCACAACCTACATTCCCTTCCCACCTCAATAACACTGCGTGATGGCACATACAGTTAAAAATAACGTCTGTTATTGCAAGATTTAAGCCAGCGTCTAAAACGAATAGCATGTTTTCTGAATGTAACCATTTATTAGAAGCCATTAGCAGTAAATTATGACTTTTACAACATTTTGAACAAACTTTTAGCTTTAAATAACTTATTCAACAAAAAGAAAGTTATGCTGAGCTTCTCGTTGAATAAGTAACAATACCGCGGTATTTAAAACCAAAAACTATTATAGACAATGTTTATATAAGAGTTATTCCTACTACTTCAAGAAAAAATGTTAACTACAGCATTGTAATCAAGAGTTCGACACAAACTTAAGCCAGGACACAGAACAAACAATCCCATAATTTGGTTGTAATTTTCAAGTAATTATTGTGGAGAATACGCTACCATTTTGGCTCCTTAGAGAGCAACAAAAGCACAAGAAGCTAATATTAGTCTGATTAATTCATTAAGCCATTTGCTCCCATAGTCAGCCTGCAGTTGGCTGCTTAACAGACGTGCAGTTTCTAGCTTGCCAGCAATAATTTTAAAATAGTGTTGCCTTCAGAATAAATACAACTTCTTTAGTTAGCAAACCAAAACTTCCACTTAACTGATTCTTCCACTCATGTAGGCAAGAAATAGCCACATAAAGCAGTAGGTGGAGGAGGGGCAATGCTGCCGTACCTTCTCTGACATCTCAAAAGTATAATATAGTCACGATAACAAGCAATTTGGGACAATAATTCTGTTTGTATGAAGTGATACCAGCACTTAGTCTATGCATAACTCAGTGCCTTCGCTTCCCATAATCATGAGGGAACAGTATCAAAACACCTGTTCACACCGACAGCAGGAAAACACTTTGACCCTGACAAGGGTACCTGTAGGGCTACCACAGGTACCACCAACTCAACTTTAAGACTTTTTAAAGACCATTATGAACTGAAATTAAGACCAATATCTGCACAGAAATGTGCAAACTTTGTCTTGCAAAAAGGTGAAAAGAAATTACATTTACTCAGGACAGACGCAAAAAAAAAGCTAGCTAGCGAGCAAGAGAAGTTATCTTAGAAGCTAGTAAGCGGTAGCCTCAACTTCTCAAGTCGAGATGTCTGAGTGCAACTCAAACTTTCGTCTGACAAAAAAGTCCAGCGAGAGAAAATAAATAAAAAGCCTACACAAGATTAGCCCTGTCAAGACAAAATTTAAGACCTGTGATAACGGCCAACTTACTTTTTTTAAATTAACTTAAGGTATTTTAAGGACTTAATTTTAGATGCATGAAATCAAGACTATTTATCATTTGAAATAATTGCCAGCTGATAACTAAATCCATAAGATTATGTTTACTGTGAACCTGTTCCATGACTGCTGTAGTTAAAACTAGCTCTGGCTGTCTGTCCTTCCAGCATGTTCTGCAGTGAGGCGATACCCTTGACATGAAGCGCCGATGTCCTCGTTACATCCTAGGCCTGGGCTTCACAGTTGGTAAACACACTTTAGGATGACTGAGGTTTCTGCCCCAATATTACCAGTGAGCCACAATGTCAAAACTAAGGTGTTAACTGCATAGGTTTTTCCCCCTTGTTTGAAAAAACACATTGCTTAACCTCTAATTAATTAAAATGAATACATTGAATTTCTAGACCAATCTTTTGGTCTCAAATTTTAAGGGTGGCTGTGTGATAATTCTGAATACATTTAATGTTGAGTTCAAAGTATTTTTATTTTTTAAGCATTTCACTATAGAGGTGTGCAGACAGATTCATCTCTCTTCCTCTTAACACATTGACGGAAAACTTATCTACGAGCCTGTCCTCTCAGTCCGAGCATTAAATCAAAGCATAATCACTTCCTGGATAATTGACTTTTCCCCTTGCCTAGTGAGCAAGGGGAAACGCGACTTATTTGATTTGTAAGCCACTTAAAGTGCTTACTTCTCACAAAGAGCCTCGAATAATAAATGGAGCGACTTTCCGAATGTCGCACATTTATTCCTAAATCGAACTGTACGTTCTATGCAGATATTCTAAGCATAATCCCTGCAATAAACACCGAGCAGAGTCTGTGTGCTGAAACAAACTGTGCGGTGGCCACTGAAAGCAGATCTCTACAGATCACCTAACAGCATTCTCATCATACTACCTCAACACACAAATCCTCAAACTGACACCTAGTTATGCAAAGCAAGCAGACAAGTTTCAACATCAATCAAACTCAAGAGTCTTCCAGTGATATCCTTGTGTAGACACAAAAAAATTGGTGTGAAAGTTTGCATTACAAGCATGAGGAAAGAACACAAAGTATACAGGAAACAAGGTCGTATTTAAAAAGTGCTTGCTATTATACTGAAAGGGAGTTGAACTGATCAAGTTATTTTGGTAAATCATTGAGCTAACATTAGCTTAAGGAAACATCCATCAATCCCTCTAAAAAAAAAAAAAAAAAGGAAAGGTGAGAAATACCACCGGGTGCTCACACAATCTTCGTCTTTAAACAGAGCAGACCAAAACAAATATTGCCAAAATAAAGTTATGCTGACAACAGGACCATTTTTACAGCCTGTTTGCTGCAAGTGATGGAAGTAAAAGTGTGAACGATTGGGTCCAGGGGAAAAGTTACGACCTCCTGTAACGATAAACTTGCACAGCAACATCCAGTGGACAACAATGAAAGAAAAAGCTGAACTGACTGGTTATTAAGGGGATTTTGTAGTTGACGGAAATGACAAAAGAACATCGCTCGCTTTCAATGTGTTAAAACCAAACTCTGAAGTTGCTCCTCAGACCTGAGAGCTATATGGTCCTCTTCAGTTAATTTTATAAACTTTTGTCGTTTGCTTTTATCTATAAAATAGATTTTATGGGAACAAAAGGCAATCCTGTGGCCTACTTTAATATAAAAAGTAGCATTAACATCATTAGAAAGCTTTTGATTGTCCTATTCATGTATATGAAAATACATACGTCTGTATTTATTTTAATTTACCACCTAATCATGTTAGGATTGAAACGATACAGTCAGATTCCAATGCAGGTTTCAGCTGAAATTTACAGGATCTCTTATTGTTTATAAAGAGTTGGTGTAAAATACTCTCTCTAAAGAACAAAAACACTTAAAATGTCGATTTGCTGTTAGAATAAAAGTTTCCTGAACTTCAAAATGGGATTTAAAGACTC